>NC_082641.1:41965920-44465920 GCF_028023285.1 Balaenoptera ricei
CTTCATGCAATTCTTAATTTGAGTCAACAAATGGCTGAGGGAACATCCCCAAATGTTTATCTCTCAGGGGGAGCAAATGTAACTACCAGCCTCTGGCAGTCCAGAGGCAAATAACTGAGGTCAAGTTTCCATCTCTGATTCCTAGCACTGTTACACCTTGTACTATTGCTGGATTCTCATGCTGGCTCATTTAAAGCTCTTTATAAGGATATGATTTATATCCTATGATTCAAGTTCATTACAGGTAACTACACCCAAGATAGATACCACAAGGAGCAAACGACTCTATATACTCACAGTTTCCGTGGTTGGAGTGATTGGATGATAAAAAGTCACTTATATGAAAAATATGAATTAAATTGCTTAAGTATCTCACAAGACTCCAGGTTTAGCAATTTTCTTTTTCCCATTTTGGCAAGCATAGAGATAGAGAACTCAGAAATGTGTCCTTGGCTACTAAGAGGGAAGGGAGATCCAGGACACACATAGAATAAAGCAAAAGCCAATTTAATAATGATGTCTTTTATCCAAAGATGAGAGACATCAGTTGTCCTCTAAACATTAATGGAAGGACATACAACTGAAAAGCAATGATGGAGGGGCAAAGGAAATGAAGTAGGAAGAGTAACAGCGTAGGTATTTGGTATTCAAAACAGTGGAGAATTGACAAGATGAATTTGAATTTGGGAAGGTGTCATAAGGGTAATAAGAGCCTCAGTCACAACATTTTCATTAGCTTAAAGTAAGAAGTTGTTGATGTTTAACATTAGCTATAATAATCTAAGGATTAAATGTACACTGTGTTGAGATATTTTAGGCAGAGTAATCAAGACACGGGGAGCATACTTTATTCACACTGTGACTAAACCTAGCACACTGCCAAAAAATAGGATTTGGAACAAATTTTGGAATAAAAACTACTCATCTGTTTTGCAAAAAGAAATCAGAAGCACATCAGCGTAATCAGTAATTTTAAACTTGCCTATTAAGTCAGGACCCTGATCACTAACAGATGCATATATTTGCAAATTTCTTCAACAAAGTTGAGAAGCTCTGCTTCACAGGTCTCTTTTTCCTGCTCAGGGATACATGTTTCTGAATTTCTAACTATGCTCATTACTAAATGATTCCGGGTATCTTTGTCAGTTTCTACTAACCGGTCGGATACTGCTTTGTAAGAAAGACCAAAGATAGGTTTTAAATCAGGCCTCAGATAGTCATTTTCTGGGTTCAATGTAAATCGAACAAAGTGGATTGGCACTAAGCAGTCAACGGAAAATGCCCTGTTTTGGGAATGGACTTCATCTGTAAAAACTCTGGGCTTGCACCTGAAGCACTCAGACAGAGGGCATGGGTTTTAAAACAGATTCTGAATGGGCAAACGAGCTCCGGGTAACTCAGGACACAGCTCCTGAACGCGTCCGTTTCGGAAGTTACGAGTGCAAAGCACCACGGTGGCAGGGGAGGGGTTGTGCAGGATATGTGGCCGTGACAACTGAAGCCTTATCTAAGGGTGACGGTGAGGATGCAATAATGGAATAACTATGCATAATTGAAAGAAGGAGTATCAGCCTGCTTCAGATTCTAGCAAGAAACCTAGGCGATGGGAACACCATAGTTACCTCGATGCTGTAACCCCCCACACATCCCTAAATGGTTATATTTATGAGTCAGACATTTCTCAATAGTGTGGAGTTTTATACACAGAAATTTTAATAAGAATATGCAAAGGAAGATCCATGACTGTGCTGAACGTCTTGCCTGAGAATTTTGAAAATTCCCTTCAGAAATCAAACTGTTTTCCCCCAAACAACGCCTGAGCTATGGAAACAGGTTAAAGCTGCCAAAGAATTCACCTGTGGTGTTTATATTCTACCCTAAAGAGGCCGGGATGTCAGTCAGAACACATACACTGCCTTTGGCCTGGAACTAAACTTCTAAAATTCAGAAACATCTTTACTGTGTCCCCTCCCCTTAAAAAAAAAAAAAAAGCAGCTACTCAGAGTATTTCATTAAAAAAACCAAAAACAAATACAAAAAACTTTCAGAAACCAAACTGTGTCAGCCAATAAACTGAAATGCAAGAAACATATAGACTTGTAGATCTGAAAATGAAAAGGGGAATATCAAAATGAATCTATAAACAATATAAGACAGTGTGAATAACAACCTCTCTTTTTCTGCTAGTCTTTCTTTAGCCTCAAAATCTTACTAAAGCCTCCCTTTTGTACTTTCATAGACAACCTTCTTTCAGTAACCCACTGGTCACTCTTCCTTGCCATCTTTTCGGTACTCATAGGTGATACAGAAAACTAACTTTGCCTAGTGTTGGCAATATTCTCAGCACTTTACATGTATGAATTCATTTCAAACTCACACTCATAAAAACCTATAAAGTGGTTATATTACTATCATCATGTTACAGATGAAGAAACTGAGGACCGGTGTGGTTGAATAAACTTGCCCAGTGGCCTGGGAGGCAAAGCTCCAGGGCCCATGCTGTTAACCACTCATGTGTCACTGCCTCTCTGCCACAGTCATTTGCACTTACTGGTAAATTATTTCAGAGAGTTTAGTAGTACTTTATTTAGAGGACATTCAATAAATGTTGCTGGGCAGTTAAAATTCTGTATGTGGGCACATGGGTGTCCATCTGTATCTGTGTGTGTGTAGAATGGGTTATACCTGAACTTTGTTTCAATGAGTTCATATATAGAAAAAAGAAATTCACATTTTATTGAGGGCCTACACTGTGCTGGTTAGAGTGTGATGTCTTCTGCTAACTTAATCTTCACAACAACTCTAAGAAACAAGTGTTCTCTTTCTAGTTTTTATTTCTAATGTAGGTTTGTTTTTAAAACAGATAATGGGAACTAAGGCTCCATGAAGCTAAGCAAACTATTAGATGCCACACAGGTAGGGAGTGGCAAGGGAAAGACAGCCTGTCCCATCATGCATTTTGATATCCAACACTATTTGCTCCTTTGTCATCTTCTTTAGTTTCCAAAGACTCAAAGAGCTAAATTGTTCAGAGGATCCAGTCTGACCCCAGATTGTTTTCTGTCCAATACATCTCATGGTGGAGGATATAAGGGGCCTTCCTCATATTTTGCCTTACCACTTTTAAGACTATTTCACTGATTTCTTTAGAGCGCATCTCCGAAGTACACGCGATCCTTTTACATTTAGAGGTTAATGAATCCAGGAGCCTGGTGCCATCAACGGTCTTCGTGTTCGTGCTCTCCTTCACAATTGTGGCCACCATTGTTTCTGGACTATAACTGAGGTGCCATTTCATAGATGTACCCATGGATATGAATCTTTAAATAGTTCTGTACTCAAAAGTACCTAAAGAGCCATTTCAAAAAATTGAAATAAAAACAAAACAAAGGATTTCAAAGTTTTTCACCAAGATTCACCATAAGAAGTCCTTTTGCTACTGAGACCCAGTACACACGTACATATGTGTGAATATACATGCATAACAAGAAAAAAATTTTACAAAACAATGTTCTCTTACCATAACACATTTTGATATTTTTCTATTCAATTCAGTTTCTTTCTCTCCTTTTGTTTTAACAGAAAAATCACAAAAGCCTTTACGTGACTCCCTAATCCATTGCAACCAACAGCTTGAAGAACAGAGATCAAGAACATACTGTTCCTATTTTAATTAATGTTTCGTGCAGAACTGAATCAAAAAGGCTTGTTGAGGCAAAATGAATAACATTTACTGATTTCATAAAATGCGATCATCTATCTCACCTAAACTTACTTGAAATGAGACTGTTGTCTGCAATCTGGGGAGTAGAAAGGTTCCCTTTTCACCACATGTGCCCTTTTTTTTTGAATTTTGTACCAGGTGAGTGCATTGCCCATTGAAAAGTTAAATGAGATAAAATTTTACCCTTCTGAAAATCAGATTGCTAATTAGGGCTGTTTTTGCGTTGCTTGATTTCATCTGAGTGTTTTAAGGCTGATTTCTTAAATATTGTTTCTTCAGAAAGAGAAGTTCAATTCAGGTCTGTGGTTTGCAGGTCACAATTCTCCCTGTTAAAATACTGGTCCACTTTGGGCTCTTATCCAATCTTATGTATTTCTGTAACCCTCCTGCAGTTTTCAAAACAGATAACCAAATGGTGTTTCAATAAAGTTGGCCAACTTCTTTACTATCCTAGAATATAAGTAACAGAACATCTAGATTTGAATATATTCATCTTATTCAAATCGTCTTTCAACTGATTTTCTTCCTCTTCATCTTAGCTTTTGATACCCTCTAAAGTGACATTTGTCTTGGCCAAAGATAAAATATTTTTACGTTGATATTTTCAAAGAAAAGAAGAAGAGGTAAGAGTAACTTTTTGGTATGCTGTTATCAGGTTTTGTTTTTGCTTTTGTTTTACTTTTTAAATATGGAGATAACATAATGATTTCTCATTTTACGTGTGTTACACTCAAGTTATTATTTTTTAAAATATGTTTAATCTTTAGAACTATGGAACAGGAAATCAGAAAATTTTATTAGCATTGAAGCAAAACATTGCCACTTTCCTTATGAACATTCCTTCTGAGAAACACACATATGAGCCAAAAGAATATCTGTAAGCTAGAGTCCTCTATTACTTCAGATTCTTTCAAATCAAAAGCAGTTTACAATGTTGGGGGTCTTGCCTGCCTTTCCTATATGAAAGAGGAAGTGTAGATTACACACAAACACCTTCATGCTCAGGAGGGAGAGGATTAAATTCTGCAGAAGACCCAGCCTTCAGTATCCCAGTGAGTCCCAGAAAAGTGCTGAGACTGGCCTCCCGCTTTAGTTCTACTGTCTTCAAAAGCAGCTCTATTTGATAGTCCTGTAGCTGACATAGCCTTATGCATCAGCGGAGCTAAATAACTTCTATAACTCAGAAACAGTTTTTTTTTTTTTTTTAATGTTGAGAAACTAGTTTAAACGCCAAAAGACCTCTGGGCACACATGCAAAACTTTAAAACACTTCATATAAGAGAGAGAAGAGATGAGTAACCTACTAATACAGGAACGGTGAGAAGGTATCTGAGGAAAAGAAGGTGTGTCCTGATAAACATCAAACATGTGAAATGTGTATGTGGATTGCATTTTTAGATCCATCCAGTTAGGTGCTAACGTATTGCTGCTAGTAAGTGGATTATTAAAACTGCACTGATGGCTCCAACCTTTGTATCCAGAGTCCTGAGCTATGTCATCCAAATTTTTAAGAACACAAAACAAACACCCTTCATAACAAAAGTTCTCTCAGACTTTTGGCCTCTCTCTTCTGGCATCATACAAAGCTAAAACTTGTTTTAGGGGTTGGGGAATGTGGCCTCTGATTACTAACCAGGGTTTTCTCTTTACACTGTCTTGTTTACTCATTTCTTCACCAAAGCCAGAGATCATCCCTTTAGCTACTGCAGCATTTCTACCAGATGCGACAAATCACAGGGGTGTATTTTGACTGCTGCTCTATCATGTGAACAAGAGTAACACTGAAACCTTTTACCAGTCCCTGTGCTTCATCTTTGTTTTCCATTTCCCCCAAATGTTTGTAAACTGCTCCAGAGAATTCTTCTTTTAACATTTTAGTCTTCTTTCCTCCCCTAATATAAGCTAAAGCTTATATTAATAAAAGAAAATGTCATCATCAATTAGAAGTAATTTAGCATCGCTGCTATGTATTTTGACATTGTCATTTCTGTCCTGTGGTTGATCGGAGGTCTGAGAAACAATTTATTTCAATGCAAGAGAATGAAACATTAGAAGTTATTTCTATGGAAGTTATTTTAAGGTTCTGAAAATGATCTGATAGTTTTCATTCCTCTCTCCTAGCAATAGCATTCATGTTTTGTTATAAATAAAACTTGTATCAGAATTTGTGAAATACAAAAGGTGCTGCATTATATATATATGTATATATATGCACACATATCTGAATTCCCACAAATCTTTGACAGTCTAAATGCAAGTTCTCTTTGAACTTTTCTGTTCGCCATCACTGTTAAACTGCCTGATCACAAAGTTGCTTTCAATTTAAACACCTGGAAGAAGCAAGCAGTACCAGCATGAGCCTCAGACCCAGTAACTTAAAAAAGTCTGTTGCCCTCATTTTCAACTACCAGTCAATCTAAAATTACCAGTCATCACCTCTCCATAAAAGCTATAAATTTTCTAACAATCACTTTATTCATTTCAGACATAGATTTGCAGGCTTTAAAAAAAGCATATTATTCCATTACTAATTTATTTAGTTATGCAATGTCCCCCATTCTAAAGGAAATAAAACTTAAGGTTTTGTATTACATTTGCTGGATAACTGTTTCAGGTCAAAAAAGATAGCTCTCTTGCTGCTGCTGGCATTACTGCTTACAACTCAATGGGCTGTGGACCTTTTGCACAAACGGCTTTGTCTTCAGCCCAAGAGATGGAATTCGGCATGCATGAAGTTGACGTTTGCTATAAGAACCATAACTGCTTTACTACTAAATCTTGCAACTTCTATATTAAATCAAACTTGATGAAAAACGGATCAAAATTTGAGGCTCAATATCAGCCTTGTTTGGCAAAAGAGCCAGTCCTCAGTAACCCATGGAAATGGCAGGCCGGGGAAGTAGGGAAAGCCTCCAAAACTCATTTTAGCCGTGTTCCAACAGTTTTAGTCATCAGAGTTCCTAACAAAGGACAGGATTGAAGGTTCTTCCTTATTTCTCAGCCCACCCTCCAGGGTAGGGGAGAGAAAGGGAGGAGAGGGGGTGGGAGGGCAGACTGCAGATTCTCTTTACTTTCCCTTTACAGAGGAAAAAACAAAACAAAAAAGACAGGAGGGGGAGATCAGGACAAACACAGGAGGCCACAAAGGGAGGGAGAGTGATGACTGTTTTGAAGTGATTTGCATCCTTTTAGAAGACCTGGAGTCAAAGGAAAGCCCTCCAGAAAAGCAGAAAACAGGGTCCCACCTCATTTCTTCCTGGAGGAGAGACTAACCATGACTCAAAATTAGCCTGAAGAGGAGACTTGTTGATAAACAATCCATGCAGAATAATAATCATCATCACCTTACATTTAACACTTAACATTATGAGTGTGAAAGCAATGAGAAATTCTAAAGTATAACAAGACTCATTTTTCAATGAAAGAGCTACAAATTTAAGACCTCAAAAATATTGCCTTAAAAAATTCTCAAGGTAGGCAGAATTTCAGTTGATACTGTCACAGCTAAACATTTTTATTTCCTGTTAAAAAAAAAATTCTTCCATTGGAAATACCTACAGGGTCAGTTGGTAAGACACACAAGAAAAACAGCCTCAATACCTAATAGATTTTGCCTCACCTTTGACTCAGTTTGGAAGGGCTCCAACATAATTAAATATATTCACCAGACTTGGCTCTGAATAACCACAGGCTAATAAAAAAAAATAACAACCTGCTATGTTAGACCCAAGATTGTCCAACACTCAGGACATCAAAGAAAGATACTGGCCTCTGAAGGAATTATCTCAAATATTAGTTTATTGATCCCCAAAACAATTCCATAGAATCAGTAAAATTATTAAAAAAAAATTAGCTCTAACAAAGTCTATGGTTAATATTAAGAAGTCCTAGAGACATAATAAAAGGCCAAATCACAAAACAAATTCCCATGCAGAGGGTTGAAAAACTAAGGAGTGAACCACACAAGATCAGGACTCTAGCTTGAAAATAAGTGTCATCTCGACAAAAGTTGTCATATAAGATATTCAATCTGAAGAAATATAGACTGTGAATTCAATACTCTGAAATTCAAAACAGTGTTGCTTTACAGACTATAAAAATATAAAATTAAATGTTTCACCAAACTTCATCATTATTACCTTAAGCAAATTGGATTATAGGAAAATTCCATTTTCTATATGACCTATTTCTGTAATGGGTACACTTTAAAAAATGAGCACATTTCTTTTGTTGTCAGAAAAGGGGTTTTAAAAAAAATAATTAAAGACCCCCCCAAAGTTGTAAGTATTGGAGATAATGTTCTTCATGAGTGAGAGAGACTTGATCTGGTGATTAGAAAGGCAGTAGGAGTGAGAAATCTCATGAGCCCCATTTTCAACTTCTTTTCTAAGAAATCGTTTAACCTAAGACAACCTAAGACACAGAAGTTAAAAGACTTGTTTAGTTAGAGAATTTGGGAAGGGAAGCTTGAATGCAGTCACTCGACCACAGGCAGTGGGTCTAATAGGTGTAAACGATTTGCTTTCGCTGTGGTCTTAAAGAAGCAACTGTAGACTAGACCAAATATTGTCATTTAAAGTAGTATTTCTAGAGGACTATTAATAAGACACCATCATTTTGTGTAAAAATAACCATGTATTTAAAATATACTATTTCTATGTATGCCTAAAATGACATGCATACATTACGTCCTTGAAATATTTCAGTTCAAATCATAGCTCTGAAGATATTGTCCATCTCTCTACATAAGCAAATACTGAAAATTTCCAGAAATAAGGGTTCTATAACTTGCCTATACACCTCATCATGGTATTTACTGTTTTGTGGGTTCCATGTTTCTAAGCATCCAGCTGAAGTCTCTTCTGCTTCGATTTTAGTTCACTGACTCTTACTTGGTCACTCCCCTTCTTAGCACTAAAGACAGCAGTTAACTCTTGCCTTGAATGGTTGAGGGCTTGCTTTAATACTCACCGGGGGCATTGAACCCAGGCTATAGGATGATATGTTTTTTAAAAAGCACACTTTTTTTCTTTTTCTTACTTTCTTTTATTCAGTTTTAAGATATCTCTATTAGCTCTGAAAATTGATTATAGAAAGCTAACCAATTTACCTTCATTTTCGAAGTTACAAGTATGTAAGCCACAAATTTAAGTTGAAAAGCTGTATCTAACACTAAATATTTTCAAAGTATCTCCCTAACATCCATATGTGAGTTACTCTTTTATTAAAGCTAAACATTAGATCGGGATTTTAGACTTTATACCTTTATATAAATGATGATGGATATTAGAATCACGGAATTTTAGTTTGGAGGCTTTTTAACAATGTTGCATTAATCATTTTACAACTGACATGGTAAAAAATTCAGAGGGTCATAACACATTTAGTTTTCCTTCAACTCTGACCAAAACCTTAATTTTACTTATTTAGAGAAAAACAAAAAGCTTGGTGTGTGTGTCTATAACATACATAGCTTGCTTTCTTTGAGCTTCTTCCAAGTATATAATAAGCAGTCAGTGGATGAGGGGAAGTGATACCTAAGATCACAGGACAAGTGTAGGGCTGTGAGAATGACCAACCACCTTCCCTGCAGGGTCGGCTCCACGGGGGCGCCACCTGTGCATTGCAGAGGGCCCTGCACTACGAAGGCTCCTGTGCTTGGTTTAATGATCTGCTATTGCTGTTTTGAAATTCTTAATTTTTGAACATAAGACCTGACATTTTCATGTTGCCCTAGCCTGCAAATTATGTAGCTGTTCTGCCACCTAGCCTTTAACACCGACTCCTCTCCCCGTGTCAATTAATCCATCTCTAGGAGAGCTACAAACACAATAAAATCAGGGCTTTCCATCTTGTCCTTCCTCTGGTCACTTTCACTGCATACTGAGCAGCTGACCACAGCACACTACAGACTTCACTCAACTGCCATCTCATTTTCTCAGGTCATTATTTTTTATGTTAACTTCTTTATGCTACGCTTTACCTATGGAATATTTTCTCCCTACCTTTCTGATGAGTCACATGCCCTTTAATATCTTTTTTTTTTTTTTTTTGGCCATGCCACGCAACTTGTGGGATCTTAGTTCCCCGACCAGGGATTGAACCCACACCCCGGCAGTGAAAGCGCCATGTCCTAACCACTAGACCACCAGGAAAGTCCCAGCATTTAATATCTTTTAAACTATGTTCTCAAAATATATTCCACGATGTTTTGCATTTATTGCCACCTGTCTCTCCCTTCCTTGTTTAAAACCAATACCTTAGAATGAAGAGTTCAATTTTATGGTTGGATGAACCAACCCCTTAAATGACTGTAGATCAAGGAAAAGTGAAGATAACAGCCAAGAATGGGAACTTGCCAGCACTTCAATTCTACAGCTTCCTTCTACTTTTGCCTTAAATGCTGGCATGTGATTTGCTTCTTGTCTCCACTGCCCTGTGCTGCATCTAGCTCTTTGCTGGAACGGAAACAACATAACAACAAGAAGGAGAGTAATGAGTATGGAATTTTCATCAATGCATTTGACCTTAGAAGCACACCCTTGAGCACAAGGGAGAGCTTAGGCTTGACATATTTTCCCAAAATGGTGTGTGTGTGTGTGTGTGTGTTCACATATTTTCCCAAAATGGTGTGTGCGTGCAAGCTTGTACGCCCTGACCAGGTCATTTTTTAAAAAATTAACTTCAAATGAACTGCAATGAAGTGGAGAGAGGTCTGAGTGTGTTCCAGCGTTCACAGATGTACACATCTGTGAGGCTCTCCTCCTGGCGAGAGGCACCGTGGCACAGAGCTGTCTCACCTCCAGGACCAAATGCAGCTCTCCTCAGAATTCTCCGGGGTGGTGGCGCCGGGATTCTCTCTGCTATTATTACTGTAACTTCACTACCAGCTGTATTGTCACCAGCCCACGTCGACATTCCCACACCACCACCCAGAAGGAGCACGTTCTCCCAGAGTTTAAGGGGGACTCAGGGCCTTTGTGAAAGAAACCCTCCCAAAGGGATGGCTGGAAAAATGAGCCACAAGCAGTAACTGGGGTCTTTTGAAAACTAGTTTTTAAAAGGCCTCCTTTTCCTTCCCATTCCATCTGTTCTCTAACCCTTCCATTAACCCCCGGAGCCTCTTGTTCTTGCTGCCTTCCCCAGAACCTCAGCAAGAGACAAAAGACACTCTTACTCCTTATAAGTCAAGAAAACTGGAATGGACTTGAGGGTGGCTAGGGCAACCCTGAGGAGGAAAATTAATAAACCACTGCATCGCCTACACAGACCAACACCATAAATGAGCATGATCCTCAGAATAATTCTAAAACGAGAAAAAGTGGCAAATATTTTTAAAATGAACAGAATGTATAAGTGCTGAAATGTTCACGTAATAACTAGGCTTGTTGTCCACTGAAGAAGCACATTTCTCATGTTCATTATTGTTTTTTTAAAAATATCTGGATTCGAACCCAACTCTACCACTATGTTTACCTGTCACATGAGCATGAAAACGCTAAGGCTTTAAAAAAAAAAAAAAAAAAATATATATATATATAGCTCAAATGCACAATTTTTTTTTACCTGTGAGTTTCACTTTAGAGGGTTAGTGGACTGATTTATAATTTGTTGCCTTTTGTCTTTTTCAGCAGTATGTCATTAAGTCTTTAATTTGGCGTTTCCTATAGTCTGCAGTAGGATATATGCTATTTTAAATCCAGGGATTGCAGACATAGATGGTGGGTAAAAATCTGTGAACCATAAGTAAATTCTTATAAGGAACATACAAAAAAGATTGTTCTTCAGTCAGACTTAAGCCATTACTTTTTTCTAAAGAAGAAAAGGCACAAGTTAAGAAAAAGGCACCGTCAAAGACCTTCTGGCCAAATGTGCATCTCCATGAAGTTTCCTGCTGAGTGCATATGAATGTGCCGTGATCTGGGAAAAGGATCCAAATAGGATTTCAAACATCCAAAAATTTTAACTCAAACATTTAGGTATTTCACCATGCTGCTATTCATTCATTCACTGATTTTTTTTGTCTTAGTTTAAAGAGATGCTAAACAAAAGGAGGCGAGCTCTACATGTATTTACATTCCAAAACTAAGCTCCCTTCACCATCCCCCAAGTCTGTCATCCCTTCACAGCTAAACAAACCGTAAAGTCTAGCCCTAAGTTGGTGAAGAGAAGCAACAAACATGTTAAGAAAGTTTCCCCTTTTCTCTAACAAAACAGAACTAAACACCCAGAGTGATTAATCTATTCTCATTCCCAATGTTATTTTTTTTCTACGATTTGCACACTAAGACAATGTATGTAGGCTAAATTAAGGAACAAAATCAGATTCTTTACTAATTTGGTATTATTGCATTCTTTATTCCTTAACAGTTTTTGGTCAGTGAAATGCTTCTGGTATCTTCACTGCTAAATTTAATGAAAAATATGTATATCAATTTAATTTATGAAATTGATGCATTTATGATTATAAAGTGTAAAACACTTTCTGAAACACCCTGTACAGGATATTTTATTTTTTAAGCTGTGTCCTTAATCCAATTGAGAAGTACATGAGTTTGTCACCTAACAGTGATTTTTTACATTTAACTAGTAATTTTATTTATGGCCTCATCCATATATGTTAACAGTAAGTAAACTACATACTGTTTTAGTAGATTCACATTTGCTTAGAGATAAGGCTAAAGTAATTCCCTGGTATTCCTTGTTTTAAGAAGCTCTGCATTATTACTTTTGGAAGTTTTCTCTTTGCAAATGACCTGAGAATCTTCATAGCAACTCAAAGTACTGCTTAGTAACTCTGCAGAGTGCTGTACCTATAAATCTACTATTTTGGGGAAGGATTTTTTTTTTTTTTTTTTTTTTGGCAGTGCTGCATGGCTTGCGGGATCTTAGTTCCCTGACCAGGGATTGAACCCAAGCCATGATAGTGAAAAAGCTGAGTCCTAACCACTGGACAGGCAGGGAATTCCTAGGGAAGGATTTCTTAATAGGCCCTCAATTAATATCATGTTGAACAACTGTTGAGTATATTGGGGCCATTAAACCACTAAATTCCCTAAATCTGAGTGTGTTCACAAATTCTCAAATTTCAAGTTTCGATCATCTATGTACACATAATTCCAGAAATATAATAAATTGTATCCAAAAACGTGAAAAAGAGATGTAACTATTATGACATTCTATTGCTCATGCCAACATAGTCCTACACAAACGTATACAATTAATTCTGTTGTAAATCTAGAACAAAAACTACTATTTCTAATTGGCTTGTCATAAATTGAAGAATCAAGTAAGAGTTTAAGCACTGTCCTCTACCTCCTTAAAAAAAACACAGCCTTAAAATTTCACTGTTTTTCACAAAATACTTAGAAAAGCATTAAACTCTCTCATCCACAGCACACTTTGCAATTATTCTCTTCTTCTCACATCTGAAAAGCAAATTAGCAGTTCTCAAATGTGATGCTACAACACCAGGCAAAAATGTAAGCTTTGAGCTTTGTTAAAACTAGTCTGACAAAAGTTAAATATATACCGATCTTTAGAGTTAAATGAAATACAACTGAAAAAAACAACTAAAGTAAAAACAGTTTTCAAGTTATTTGGAATCATCCATCTAAAATACGAACAATTAGTGTTTAAAAATCATTGGTGTCTCCCCCTCCCCCAAGTCAGTGGAGAGTACATGGGGAACATGGACGTCCACCAGAGGCAATGAGAAGCAACCCCCTCTGTGGGGGCAGTGTCAGACCTAGTGGAGCCGGGACGCTCACCACCCAACGACAAGGCCAAACCCTGAAGAGTCAGTAGAGGCCGCAGAGCAGTAAGAAAGAATCTCCACCTCTCCCAGCGAGGGTGGTATCAGCAGAGGTCTCCTGGGAAGCCTGAACTCCCACCCCTGCCGAACAATCATGAGGAACCACTTCTACCCCCTAGGTGTTAACAGAGACCTAGGAGGGAATCTGCATTTCCAACCTCATCCAGTAGTAAAGAGGTAAGCAGTATCAGAGGAGATCTGCAGAACTAAACAGAAGATTTACATAAGATCCAGGGTCTCATAAAGTAATGGCTAAAGAGTCAAAGATTCAAAGAAAATCACTTGTCATACCAAGAACCAGGAAAATCTCAACTTGAATAAGAACAATCAAGAGTCATTAAGGGCTTCCCTGGTGGTGCAGTGGTTAAGAATCCGCCTGCCGATGCAGGGGACACGGGTTCAATCCCAACTAAGCCCGCGAGCCACAACTACTGAGCCTGCACGCTAGAGCCCGCGAGCCACAACTACTGAGCCTGTGTGCCACAACTACAGAAGCCCGCGTGCCTAGAGCCCATGCTCCGCAACAAGAGAAGGCACCGCAGTGAGAAGCCCGCACACTGCAATGAAGAGTAGCCCCCGCTCACCGCAACTAGAGAAAGCCCGTGCACAGCAGTGAAGACCCAACGTAGCCAAAAAAAAAAAAAAAAAGTCATTAAGACCAAGATGGCACAGATGTTAGAATCATCTGACAAGGATTTTAAATCAGCCACCATAAAAATGAACTAATGAACAATTATAAAGACACTTGAAACTAATGAAACAATAGAAAATATTGGCAAGTAGAACACAGAAGAACCAAACAAATTTTAGAACTAAAAATTACAATAACTACAACAACAAAACACAGCAAGTAGACTCAATGGCAGGATGGGGAGAACAGAGGAAAGAATCAGTAAACTCAAAGACAGAACAATAGAAATTTCCCAATCTGAAAAACGAAGTGAACACAGGCTGAAACCAATGAACAAAGCCTCAGGAACCTGTGGGACAGTAACAGGTGTTACTATCGCTGGCGTTTCAGAAGAAAAAGAAGAGAAAGTGGAGGGGGCTGAAATTTTTTTTTTTAAGAATAATGTCTGAAAATTTCCTAAATTTGGCAAAAGACATAAACCTACAGATTTAAGAAGCTGAGAGAACCCCAAACAGTTGATATACCCAAAGAAATCCATGCCAAGACACATGACATTCAAACTTCGGAAAAATAAAGACAAAGTTTTCAAGCAGCAAGAGAAATGAGACCTTAACTAAAGGAGGGGAACAAATAAATGGCAGCAGATTTCTCATTAAAAACCATGGAGGCTAAAAGGAAGTGGCATAGCACTTTCAAGCATTGAAAGAAAAGATCTGTTAAGCTAGAATCCTGTAATCTAGCAAAAATATCCTTCAGAAATGAAGGGGAAATCAAGACATTCTCAGATGAGGGAAAACAAAGAGAATCTAAAGACTGAACAATAGGAATTACCCAGTCTGAACAACAGAAAGAAATAAGCCTGAAAAAATAGAAGAAATATTTAAGACGGTTATATTACAAACGGGGAGGGTAAAGGGACATACAGGGAGATAGTTTCTATACTTCACTTAAATTAGTAAAATGTTGACACCAGTAGACTGTGAACCACTAAAAAAGCTATACAAATAGATAAACTTAACACTACAGATAAATAAAAATGGAATTGTGAGCAATGTTCAAGTATCCTACAGGAAGGCGGCAAAAACGAAATAGTGAAACAGAAACGGAGGGATAAAATAGAAAACAAAATATAAAATGGCAGACTTAAGCACTAACATATCAATGCTGGGAAACAGAGGGTGATCTATGCCCCCAGGAGGGGCAACACGAGGGAGATCTTTGTGGTGATGGAATAGATCTGGCTCTTGATTTAAGTGGGAGTTACACAAGTCTACACCAGTTCAAAAAAAAAAGACATAGAAATACATACACATAGAATATCAATGTCAATTTCCTGGTTTTGATATTGTATTATAATTTTATAAAATGTAACCATCTGGGGAAACTGGGTGAAGGGTACATAGGACCTCTTTGCACTATTTTTGTAACTTCCTGTGAATCTAGAATTATTTTGAAATAAAAATCATTGGCAAATGTGTAATAAATCAGTGGAAAATATGTAATATCAAGATATATGAAGGTCATGGTACCTTTGTAGATATACGAAGAGAAACTAATGCATGACTAACATGTACTGTAAAGTCGGAATTACCCACAACACTTCGAATTCTATAAGACATATTAAAATGATAATTTTAAAAATTAAAGCTGTTATAATTATACTTGTCACTTTATGATCAGTGTGATATTAATTCACATAATTATTATGTTTCCAAGAATAAAATAATGTGTATAATGGGGATTCCTAAGTAAATCTATGAGTTACTTTGCAAATATTCAAGAAGGACGTATTTATGTTCATTGAAATATGTAACTCTATTTCCCTATATCTAAACAACATATAGTTACTCATATTTATTTATTTATTATTATTATTTTTTGGCTGCACCACATGGCCTGTGGGATCTCACTTCCCTGACCAGGGATTGAACCCGGGTCACGGTAGTGAAAGCCCAGAATACTAACCACTAGCCCACCAGGGAATTCCCTAGTTACTCATATTTAACTAGAACAGCTAAAAATAACATTCCATTACTCAATAATCTGGATTAAGAGTTTGTGGTATCAAGAAAAAATACATACACAAACACATACATATGTATATCTATAGTGAATATAAATACTCGGAGAATAAAGCGTAACACATTAAACCCAGAACCTTTTAAAAAGGCCATTTAAGAAGGGAAATCTGTTTTTATATGTATTTACTAAATAAATTGATAAATGAACCAACATTTCATAAAGGGATCAACATAAAGTGATAACAAAAAATGAAAAAGGTAGTTTATATATGCGCATTTGTGGCATATGTGTTTATGCTATGTGCACATATTTTTCTCAAATAAATTTTTTGTTCCTTTTTGTTTTAA
Organism: Balaenoptera ricei; assembly: GCF_028023285.1. Taxonomy (NCBI): domain Eukaryota; kingdom Metazoa; phylum Chordata; class Mammalia; order Artiodactyla; family Balaenopteridae; genus Balaenoptera; species Balaenoptera ricei. The sequence continues at coordinate 41,982,459 of NC_082641.1, forward strand.
CCTAAAACCAATAAAGATAAAGGGAAAGAAGGGCTAAATCCCAGGCTGATTTGATATCTACAGAACAACATGATAGTACTTTCCTGCCACTAAATGGAAGTGGTCCTTGGATGGAACAATCCTTTCTTTGTGAAGCGAATGGAACGTGAGAGTCGCAACTGAAAACTTCAGTTCACCTTCACCTGAGTTTTCTTATATCTGCTAGCTGAACACACACATAGGATATGATTATAGAGAGACAAAGAGGGGGGGAAAAAAAGCAAACAACAGTCATGTATTGAAAGCATTCCGCATGCCAAGTACAGCAAACCTTATACCGTGGCTTATGAAGAAGGAGATTCTGTGAGGAAACAGAATTTAATTCAATTTCTTAAAATTAATTGGAACCTTGAACAGAAGACATTAAACTGATATAGAACCTGAGGCAAATTTCTAATATATCATGATCACATTTTCATGAACAAGGATTTCAAAACTGTAAAATGCCATGCACCATAACACATGTGGTTCTTCCTGAATAAAAGCAATGTGAGTGATAATCACTTCTCTTTCCTTGTTTTCATGTGAAAGATCCTACACTACAGGTAGGTTTTTTGTTTGTTTTGATAATTACAAAATCTGATCACATCAGTGAGAAAGCCATTTCCCAAGGATAAACTGACAAGGATGAAATTTTGAATGTTTTAAGCTAACTGGTGTCATCTTACAAGAGTAATTAATTTCTGGGAATATTTTACTTGCCATAAAAACCAGGATAGTGTAAATCTTCTTGGCACTTTTTCTTAGAAACATTTATAGAGTTTCTCAAACTGTAGGTCTTATTAGTCCTTAACATTCCTCTTTGGTAGGAATACTAGAAATACCATCTTCCTACGATATCTTAACATCTACCAAGAAGCAGAGGGCTTGATGGGATAATTTCCAAAAAGAAAGAAAACTCAAACAAATTTTCAGTACCAGGGTTATAGCCATTTAGCATAATTTCCTACGTTAAATAATCACCTTATAATTTGTATTAGTCCCAGAGTTATGCTGAATTTTTAGATTTTACAACTTTGTTCCAAATTGCTTGGCACATAGTAAGTGCTCAATAAATAATTTCAGAGTACATAAATGAAAAAGGTCATATTCAGCAGATACAAAAAATCAAAGTGTACCTAATAAATGATGTCACAACACAACAATAAAACTTTCACTTTAAAATTCTGAATCTGACATTCAAGAGGGCAAAAGGAAATTTTCTTGCGGTTCTATGGGTAAACTTTCTGATTTCCTTACAGAGGCTAAGTGGGACTGCAAGACATGAGTACAGCTGAGACCTACCATCACCATGAGTGTTGCCTCCGTCATTATGCCATTCTTTTTGGAATAGCACCTATTCCTAAAGAACAACAAGAGAGACACCAATGAATAAGCCATTTTAGGAGAAAGGATGGGGCATTTGAGGGTTGTGACAAACACGTGAACTAAGTTACCAGAAGGTTACCATAAAGAATCTTCTATGGTTCCTACTGACAGATTTTTCTTACCACTGGATGCAAAGTTCTCTTAAGACAATACGAACCATAGCTCTGCAAGCCATAGAAATGATACTAAGCTTAAGGTTTTTTTTCTGGATCTAGAATATGACCTCATTTGTGACTAACTAAAGTGTATTGTTATTATTCCTCCCTTACAACTCATTTCAAATGAGTGGGTTTGGGGTGTTTAAAAAATGTCACTTGAGTGCCTTTGGCTTGTAGCACTTTAAACTGTGAACAGGAGAGAATGGAAAAAGAAAACGAATCACCTGGTATTTATAGACACCAGGACTGTGTTGAAAGTCAATATGATCAAGTACCTTGCCAGAAAAAAATAAGCAATAAAGCTGTGGTTCTAGAAAGTTTTTGACAAAACTGCATCTCATCTTGTCTTAACCAGTTGAAGGCAACTATGAATGGTGAGATTCCTTCGTATATTAATTACTTAAACTTCCCTAATGAAATTCAGGTGTAATCCCTGAGGCTTTGAGGCCAGCACAGTTAACTAAACAGCAGAATATGGTATTTGCCAAAGGGGAATTAATTGAGAGGTCTACTATGAATACCAACAAGTCTAAATACACTATTTATTGAATAGTAGAAAAATGAAATGCTAAACTAGAATTTTAAACTATAAAACTGTAGAATACTGTTAATTACGAAAGCATGGTCTGGCATCTGGTTGCACGGCATTTATTTTGTTTCGTTTTTACTTTCACCATTTTGATCTACGCTTGTACCAGCTACCACACCTAACCTGGCCATCTGCAGCAGAAGGGGTAGGTTTTCTTTTCCTCCTTCCCTCCTCAATATTCTACATGACCTTTTTCTTTCTTTTTAAAAAATTTTTGGCTGCATTGGGTCTTCATTGCTGTGCACAGGCTTTCTCTAGTTGTGGTGAGCGAGGGCTACTCTTCATTGCGGTGCACGGGCTTCTCATTGGGGTGGCTTCCCTTGTTGCAGAGCACGGGCTCTAGGAGTGCAGGCTTCAGTAGTTGCAGCACGTGGGCTCAGTAGTTGTGGCTCGCGGGCTCTAGAGCACAGGCTCAGTAGTTGTGGCACATGGGCTTAGTTGCTCCGCGGCATGTGGGATCTTCCCGGACCAGGGCCCGAACCTGTGTCCCCTGCATTGGCAGGCAGATTCTTAACCACTGCGCCACCAGGGAAGCCCTATATGACCTATTTCTTAATCAAAGCACTAAAGACTGGCTCCTTAGATCCAACAAGAACAAACCATCCCCTGCGTATTGGACTGAACACTTTGAGAAGAGAAGTAGTCATCATTAATAAGTATATTAAAATATACTTATTCCAGTATCAACCAGTTAATAATAACCAGTATATCTATTCTGGAGGAGCAGTATTAATTTATATAAATGATGATGAATCATTCCAAATTTCATAACTGCTCTGCGTCAAAAATTAAATCATTTGCAATATACCTTATAGACACATATATTATAATTTCATAGTCCTTTCCTAATACTCAGTCCCATAATAACTCCAGTGTCTCAAAAGCTCTTTCACTTATTGGGGTATGTTTCTCTTTTTCCATTCAGAATTTACCTCTTCAACCCACCCTCATGAGAGTAGACTAGGTTGAGGGGCCTCTTCTTCTTAGTGAATTAAATAAATAAATAAAAATTAAATGCATCAATATTGTCCAAGTTCCTAATAAACTGTTAGTTTGTTTCTTTAGATTTTCACCAACATATCAGACTGATTTTTAATATTCGGTCTCCTCAACACTTAACTGCACTCAGTCCTCTGAAAGCAAAGAGTAGATTGGATGTCAGTGTATAGTCAGTGAGAATTACTGACTATAGTCAGTGAGAATTACTAAGAATTTATAGGGCATGGAGTAGGCTGCATCAAATAGTTGTTTTAGGATGGAGGTTCTCAAGCCAGACCATCTGGGTTCAAATCGTGGCTTTGTCTCTTGCTTGCTGTATAACCTTGGGCAACTTCCTTAAGGAATTTTCTCAGATATAAAATGGGGGTAATAATAGCAACTAGTTCATTGGGTTGTCAGGATTAAATGAGGTCATGTTTATTAAGAGCCTGGCACAAGGCCTGGAAAATAGTTAATTTATAAAAATAGCTACCACCACCACTATACCTAGAGAACCACGCTAAAGAGGAGTCACACAGTCCAGCTCTCAAAGAGCTAACCATCTCAGTTTGGAAGTATTGAGAGCCCCCATCCTCCAGAAACACAAGCTGACAGATGAAGCACATAAAACTTACATAATAAACACACATGTACACAGGATTTTTATAGCACAATTCAGTGAAATGATACTAGCAATGGATTACTGGTAATCCAATTAAATAGGTTTTGGAAAATGAAGAACATAACTAGAAAACCACTTCTACGCAGCAAGGAAAGCCAAAGAGGCAGGGATATAGCAGGGCTTCAACACAGTGTTTTTAGTGAGAGAAGTAACATTTTTAAAAGTAAAGTAAAAGGTTGGGGACTGTCCCAGAGATACACTGTACTATCACATACTACTACTATCATTTCTTAAGAGAAAGGACATTAACAAAAACTTTGGGAGAAGACAAGCTCAGAATAAAGAATAGTCTTTTAAATCTTGAAATCATTACAACAGAACGATGTGATAGGGACGAACTGGTGCATGTGAGAAAGCTACCTGAGAGGTGAAGCCAGACACACACACATCTGAGGAAAGACAATTCCAAGAACTAATAGCAAGTCCAAAGGTCCTGAGGCAGCAATGAACTTGATTTCTGTGAAGAACAGAGACGGAACCAGTGTGATAGGAAAAAAGGTAGATAGACAGCAGTTGTGAGATTATATAAAACCTTACAGCACACGGTAAAGGGTTTAGATTTGACTCTCAGGATGACAGTAAGGCTTGAGATGGACTTAAGCAGGGATGTGACATGCTTTCAAGACAAGAATTATAAGTAGAAAGATAATCTCCTACCTGGCTAAAAGGTAAAGAACACTAAAATAGGGGTAAAATCAATTCTAATATTTGAACCACTTTAAGTGGTTGAAAGTGCCATTCAAGGTAATGGAAAAACTGGGAAGTAATGATAAGTTAAAATGATTAGGACGATTCGGGACATGTTAAATTTAAGAACAGTGTGACATAAAAGAGGAGCCACCTGGAAACTAAGCTGAATGCAAATGGCGGATACAGAGAGACAGCTTAAATCTACATTTGTGAAAGCTACCATGACACATGGTGTGTGATGAGATGAACTCCCTGAAACAAGGGGTGTGGAATCAGTCCCCAGAGCTTGGGACTATGGTAGGGAGACATGGCCAATCTTATGCTAACAAAGGTTAAAACTTTATTTTTGACACAAAAAGAATTTTCCAATAATCATGAGCCACTTATTGCAACTGACATTTAAGACTATCTAGACTAAAATTAATGTCTGTGAGTGACTCTTATGCACCACTTGGGAGAGATAACCCCATGCTCACACCATTAAAGCAATGCCATCTAGTTCCTGGAATCGCCACCTCAAATGTCATCTTGGCCACTCATTCAAAGTAGATGAATAGACGACTTTCTATTTCATGATGGGAAGAGGTCTTACAGAAAACATTTAAGCTTTATCTTGGGCAGAAACATTAAAGATAGAACACATGGCATTTGTGAGAAAGAGGATTGTCCTTCTATCCTAGATAACATTTGCCAAGCTCTAGAGGCAATGTTCTGGGGGAACATACCATGTGACTTGTTGCCTTGGTAAAATTGTTCATTCAAGAAAGAAAGTTATTTTACGGAAAGTTTATTCAGAGCTACATCATTTAAAAACCCATCTGAGTGGGAAGCAGCCACATAGCACAGGGAGATCAGCTGGGTGCTTTGTGACCACCTAGAGGGGTGGGATAGGGAGGGTGGGAGGGAGACACAAGAGGGAGGAGATATGGGGATATATGTATGCATATGGCTGATTCGCTTTGTTATAAAGCAGAAACTAACACACCATTGTAGAGCAATTACACTCCAATAAAGATGTTAAAAAAAAACAAACAAACATCTGAATGCTCCATTCCTTCACAAACCAAATTCCCAAATATATTACCATTCATGGAATCAGTGACTGACATGCTCACGTTTTCATAGCTAAGAAATAAGTCTTTCCCTTCAGACTTTGCAAAATGCAAAAACTATATGCATTTTCCCCATTACTTAGACATCCCCCTGACCCTTACCCACAATACACACACACATTTGATTTGCAATACCAATGGCCAAACTTGGGCTAGCCACATTGGAATGGAAAAAGAAGCTTGGAAAATCTGTGAAACACCCAACTTTGAAGGAAAATATATGCATCAAAGTCCCAGTAATTTATCATGTATGGTTATATAATACACGATTGGCATTACTGAAGTAGAGAGGTCTTTCTACTTGCTAACAAGAAAGACATTTTCCATATGATACTGACTATATGAACAGATAAACTCTAGAATCCACTACTTCTCTATCAAGTCTGGGGATTGAATACATGAAGGCTTTATCCTCAGAATGTGAGGAATTTAAAAGACGCTTTTCTAGCTTTTAAATTTTTCTTAGGTCTTTTGAAACATTTGTTTATTCCTTGTTTCTTTTGGTACATCTATACTGAGGGCATACTAAGTGCCTAGTACAGTGACAACTAAAAAAAGTAAAAAAGAAAAATAACTGCTAACAAAAAATTTCTAACAATGCAAATAAGAGGATAGGATAAAAGAAACTGCTTAAGTTTGGGAATAATTAATGTTTCACAAAAATTAAACTTAAGGAGTATGAATATTTGTTATTACTTTAATCATATATGACGAGCTATTCAAATTCCTGACTTGTAAAGTAAACGAGAAGTAAACTTGAAGTTGTGGTTCCTGACATTTTCTGGATGGTCAGTATCTTCAACCCTTTTTTTTTTTTAAACTGCATTCTATTTCACTGGGTTGATTAGCCAGATTGAATTGAAACTTTTGGTTTATGTTTTATTTGATAGCCTGATTTGGATTCAGGTAGAGGTGTCTGTACACGTGCACACATGTATGTGATTTTTACAAATGTGGAAGTTTGGAGTCTATAGCTTTGTCAGGCAAGAGACTGTACCAATGGCGCTCAGAAAGTACACGCTTAACAACTGAACAAAATAGTTGCATTGAAATTCTATTAGAGTTGTTGAATATTTCATTATGAAAATACTTTAGAAATAAGAGTTTAGAACAGCATCTTAATTAAGATATTATTCTAGTTCTACTGAGAAATAGCAGCTTTGTAGCCTGTCTTAGGTTGTCTCGCCATTGCTATCCCAGAGCATTTCATAAGAGGGAAGGTAGAATCAGGGTTTAATCATTAGTTGTTTTCACTAAAATTGGAGGGTTAACCCATTTCACTGTGGATTAATTTGATGCCTAGGATGAGTGTGACAAAGATAAATCAATGCTATCAGAACTGCCTGTATAGCTCTTGCTAAAATAAATTAATAGGTTACAAAAATAATACCCAGGCTAAGGACCTTAATGCTCTTAACCTCTCTACCTTGACTACATGAACCTTCATTTTGACAACAGACCAGGAGAGAACAAATACGGAACTATTTAGTGTTACTCCCTTCTACCACCATGAATAACAGTGATTTGTTAAAATAAAAGGATGTCAGTATGCTGTAGGCCGGCATAACAAACTTCTAAAGTAAAACCTAATTTGATGGGTCAGAAAAGACACAACTTTATAAAAATCAACTCAAAAAGAATATACTTTTTGAATGATTTAATCTAAACACTGAAATTCTAACAAGTCAAAACACATGCATTCCTCAAAGAAAACAACTTTTAGCCTGAGAACATAGGTTAGATACGTATACCAAATGAACAGGTTAAGTTATTTAAAAAAAAAAAACCCTGTCAGTTAATTAATTTTAAAAAATATTTCAAGTTCTGAGACATAATGAATCACACTCCTCAGTTATAAGCAAGCCCTTTTGATAGCTTTATAAAATCAGTTCACAGTTTCGTTAAACTTGCGATGGTAAAATATTAAGAATTCAATCCCAGATGAGTAGTTACGATATCAAATAAAGAAACTGTCTGGAGGAAAAACTGTACAGACACAGTAATCAAATTCCCATACAGGATTAATGGATAACAAGTAAGCCAAAAGATGATTCATTTTATTTTAAAATTAATTACAAAAGTCCTTGATTATTTTAGAATGAATTACATATCCTTATAGTAGGTTTCCTTAGGCAATAGCAAAATTCATTAGATATAACTATGATATATTTGGTCATCAGAAATGTAACAGAAGGGAAAACATGACTGTTTTGAAGAGTATATACCTAATTTTCTCCAAATCAAGATGAGTCAAATGAAATTTGCATTCATCTTCTAAACAAATGAATATCCAGGACCTAGCACATCATTAGTAAATTGCACAATCTTTAAGAAATATCTAAAGACAATGGAATGATAAAGCCCACTTTTAAATATTTGAGAGATGAATGTCTATTCCCAACAAATTTTTGTTTTAGGAAAGTCATAAATATTTTCTCTGTCAATATGATTTGAATATTTAAGAAAAAAATATAAATTCACTAAATATTGATTTAAGAAAAATTACTTGGAAAAAATTAACTGAAGTCTCTCCCACTTACCTATACAGAGGGTAAAGTAAAAGCAATACTGATTAGGTATAAGAAAGAGTTCTGGGAATCAAAGAAAGCCATCCAATTATTCAAAGTGAAATATGCCGGGACTTCCCTGGTGGTGCAGTGGTTAAGAATCTGCCTGCCAATGCAGGGGACATGGGTTCGAGCCCTGCTTCAGGAAGAACCCACATGCCGCAGAGCAACTAAGCCTGTGCGCCACAGCTACTGAGCCTGCGCTCTAGAGCCCGCGAGCCACAACTACTGAAGCCTGCGTACCTAGAGCCTGTGCTCCACAACAAGAGAAGTCACCACAATGAGAAGCCAACTCACCGCAACAAAGAGTAGCCCCTGCTCGCTGCAACTAGAGAAAGCCCGCACACAGCAACAAAGACCCAATGCAGCCAAAAATAAAATAAATTAAAATAGATAAAATTTTAAAAACCCAAAATGAAATATGCCTTGTGTAAATTATATGTTTTAAAGTGACTACACATTATTTGCAACATTTTCAAAATTTCAATTAAAATTCAGTCAATAAATCACTTTATAGTCTTACGTATGGCACTAGTCATAGTGTCAGAATACTTTTTATTTGAAAAAAACCCAAAACCTTAGAAGACACAGTCCAGTTTCTAATGCCACATTTCCACATATTCCAATACTGACTGATGCAGACACCTCATTTTTTCACTGTTTACCCAGATATAGAAGAACTCTGAGGGTGCACCTAAGACTAGGATTCTATTTTCCTTCAAATCTATACTTTGTGTAAGCTAAGTGAGAAGCACCTGTTAAAATTGTATGATTAACGTGGCAGATGGGTAAAAGAGCTGGGAAAGGAGTTCTATTTTCAGGCTCATAAAAACACAGTCATTTCAGAATCAGAATTTATTACTAAGTTTTAAATAGTCTGAAAAATGTAATGGGCATTTTGCCAAGACAAATCTGAATTCCAAAATTAAATCGACTTAGTGTTTCATTTCATATAGCAGTTAACATATCAAAAATGACTTTAGGTGGAGTTTTAAAGATAAGTAATTACAGCACATCCCAATAGATTCCAAGACACAAGGTTCAAAAGTGACGATTCTCCTTTTAAATGGAAATTTAAACAAAGGATTCATCATCTATAAGCAAGAATATATTTTCTTGTTTTGCTTCTTAAAATTAAAACTGCAAGTAAAACTGGAAGGAATGTAAATGTCTTATAAGTAACTTTTCATTTGCCAGAAAATGGTCTACTTTTAGGTTACTCAAATTCTAATATCTTAAATGACCTTGTGTCCACTAAACAATAAAAAAAGAAATATGAACACAATATTTAAAGTTTTTATCCTTGAAATAAGACACATTCTTTTTCAACTACAAATAAAGTACTCTCTCCAAGTACTAAATGCATACTTCTCAATCACTTCAAAAAATTAATAAAATTATTTTTAAAGTACACAGTTATTAAGTCTCAAGGAAATGTTTTGTCCTTATACTTTCTACTTTTCATTCTTCTATTAAGAATACACTGAACTTAGAAATATCTCCCAAAACAAAGAAAAAGTTTACATATTTTTTTTGTGAAGAATGATGACCAATATGGGAAATGTAGTAAATACTTGCACAAATGAAATGTAGAGAGTAATAATCTGTTTCTTTATTCACATACATTAAGTTGATCTCTCCCTGGATACTGAAAACTAACCACTGAACTGAAAAGGCAAAGCTAGAGATAATCTGTGCAATGTCTAATGCCTCCATTCTAATTATCATTGGGTTTTCACCTGTCAAGAAAAAATAATATATGCTCTACAATATATTTAAAAGATTTCAGCATACTTGACCCAGGCATCTTGGCAACCATTGTCAACTTAAGGACAACTGTGGTATTTAATACTGAGATGCTGAAGTACACTTGAAAATGGATGACGGTCACTTGAAACACTTCATCAGTATTTACCTCCATTTCATTAGAATTGTTATAGTCTCAAATTTATTATATTTGCAACTCAAGGGGATATAGTGGCATGCTAACAAACTAAAATAAACCTATCATTTATTCCCATTGCTTTTTGGCAATAACACAAATATTTTTTATGTGAGGCTTTCCAAATGTCACAAATATTATAGGCCTTTCATCAAGAGAGTAAACATCTAACCTAACTCTCAAACTGTTACATACCTCAGAAAAAAATTTTTATTTAATAATCTATTTTAATTGTTTAATCAATATCTGGTAATGCAAATCAATCATACTTTAGTAGCCAACTGAATATGTAGTATCTATGTAATTAATACCCAGCAATTTTATGGCTGATTATAGCAATAAGTATCTTGACAAGAGCATGTATGAGGCTCTCGTGTGAATGTAATGAAATTGCTATCATTCCTAAAAAATTTTTCCTTATTGATACCTTGCTTAGAGATACCAGGAAATTATTTTTTATCCAAACACCATGCACTGCAGTAATGGCATAATGAAGACATAAGACTCTCCTGGCCTAATCTGATTCTGTGCAGAACAGATGTAGTTAGTACTTAGTAGTTTAGACAAAATATAAGGAGATTTATTTTAAAGTGTATCTTTGTCAATACTCCTGTGAGGGCTTGGCAAAGGATTTCCAAATTGACAACTCAAATGTCTTAAGCTGAACTGAAGTTTACCTGATTATAACAAACTGTTAAAACATACATAATATCCCTAACAGAAGTACTACCAGGTTCACCAAGGGTCCATCAAAATTCAAGTAAAAAGCAGTATAAAGTCATTGGAAAAAAACAAACAAAATACTTACAGGCAAATGAATTATTAAACAGTGGAGTAAACCAAAGTTGAAATTACATAAACAAGACTTCCATATTTTTCTGTCTCACTCCATGAATTTACAAATGAGATTAGTGATAAACCAATATTTATAATTATCACTTTTATTAAACAAAACAGATTGGTCTTATTTATTTAAAAAATCATATAAATCACATCAACAGATGTTCAATGAGGACAATCAGATACTGAGACGTTTGTTGTGTCTGGAGAAATCATATCATTGCCATAAAGTCACGCCCCATTTCTAAATTATAAATTCATTTGGGGAAAGTCAAAGATGCTCTACTGACATGAAATTAACAGTCTAAGCCTTTTATAATTTCTTTTAAGACATTAGATACTCCAAATTCTTCATCCATGCCTTGTAGTCTCAAAGTGTACTTTAAAATGCAATAAACTTCTTTGAGGCTGTCCTGAAGTTCCAAAATTGCCAGAGATTACAGACCAATCATTAAGTCTCTGGGATTCCAGCAATTATGGTGGTAGGGAACAGTACCACTCTTCTACCCTTCCATGCACACACCTATCTGCCCACCTACTCATCCCCCAGTTCTTGTACCCACCCACCAGGCATCCACCTACCTAAACAAACACACCCAACATTTATTGTATCCTGTGATATATGATGGAGAGAGTAAGATTGTCCTAGTCTCTAGGGGTTCAGGCTTTTGAGCAGGGAAGAAAGCCCAGAAAGATTAGTAGATTAAAGACCAGACTAAGAAGAAGAAAAAAAAAGAAAATTGAAACCACAGTAGAGAAAAACAGAAAGTGCAGAAGAGCTTATATACATCCTGTAAGACAATGTATTTAGTCTTATGCATGCTATATTTCCATTACTCATCTCTTGTATAGGAGGTTTCTATTGAACATAATATAAACTGATGTGTGAAAAAAAGGATAGGATCACTTTAGAAGAACTGTTAAATTCTTTTAGAGGTAAATAAATAAGTAAATACAGTTGAAATGGATAGAAATTCACTTAAAATATATTTTCTAACTTTTACATTTTAATATTCACAAGGCTACTTTCCACTGGAGAGGAAACCACGATGAACTATGCGTGAAAAATTATAGGATTATATGGTTGAAACTGTATCCCATTTATTCCAAGTTCAAACAAGAAATACAGATCATTTAAAGTGGATGTTCAACTCATTGACCAAATATCAGCTTTAGTCCTCTTTGTATTTATTCTCCTGTGATTCACAGAAGAGCTTTGACAAAACTTAAAATTTTATTTTTCAATATTTCTTATCTTTAAATTTCATCATGCATTAAAATCTTATTTAGACTTGTCTGGCACCAAAGGTACATTTTTCCTGGCTAATGGCATTATGCAGATGCTAATCATGTTTTAAAAGTGGCCGAGGGCATATCAGTAATACACTTTGTCTCTCTCTTAATGAAAGAAAGTTCATACTTAAAGAGATGAAAGACAGCTAAAGTTCTAGTTAGATGAGAAAACCAAATACCAGGTCTATGAACATAACAGTGACAATAAGATCTTGACAATAGAGCTATAATTTTCAGAGTACTTATAATTTTTGTCAGCGATTCATATTTTTTTTAGTTTTATAATGAAAAAAATTGAAGCTAAAAGCTTGGATTCTATGTCTGTTGTTCCCACAAAGTATGAACAAGATACAAGAAACAGTATTTGAATAAGAATGATCACAGCAGAGCTGGTGACTGTATCGGCAACGTTTTTTTTAAATCCTCAGAGCCAAACAGTTTACCAGCACATCCAACAAAGTTTCAGTGTTATAATGATGTTCAGTAACTCTGTAGACTACCTGTAAAGAACACAACAAACCTTCTAAAAGCTCATGGATGCCACCGATACAATAAAAAGTGGGAAGATCTTGTTTAAATCATGCAGGGAAATTGCTCAGTTTTACAAAATGCAGTGGAATGTGATTGTCAACTAGTGCTTGGCTCCCAGCATGTAAAGGGCTAATAGTAAGGATCTGTGTTTGTTTTTACTCTGTAACTCCTATTGTCTGAGCCAGATTCTCCTTAGGACCTTATTTTATTCCGATTACTGCAACATTACTGCCAGAAAATGTAGAGGAGACTTGGTCACTCCTTTATTGAAGTCAGCCAAGATAATACTCTGTTGGAGAAGTAACAGTCCCCTCAAAGTCTTAGAAGCCAAGGGAAAAACTGAGACACATACAAGACAGAAGTATACAAACCAATTAACTTAGCCTCTCAGGAAAATCATCTTCACTCTCATCAAATTGTATATTTTCAATATAAATTGAAAATCTATTTATAGAATAGTCAGGTTAAATATTTTATTGCTAAAACAGAAATAGGTAGGGTCACAGAATGCAAAATCCTAGGAAACACATTTTTTTCCCAAGGCCATTTAATATGCTTTTGATACAGATTACTTTCTTGTCAATGGTTCTTTTGTCTTTCTTAAAACTACATCTGCACAACAACGAGGTCACCTTGAATTTCAAGTACAACATTGCCTGTAAATTTAATTTAACATCATATTATCCATAATTACCATAAACAGGAGGCAGGTGTGACCTTTATTGTCAAGCTAGAGGGCCTGAGGACAGGATGGGTTAATAGACTAAAGGATACAGGGTCTGAGTTGACTACAGGCTCCCTATGAGCCACAGTATGACCCGGCTATTAAAATACGACTGCAATCATATGCTTCTTTAAGAAGCAGTACTTCCAAATCGAGAGATATCAGCTCCATTCATTGTATACTACACTGTTCAACTCCCCTCTGATGAATGTATTTCAGCTCTGGATTCCATATTTTAACAGTTCACAGAATACAGAGCATCTACAGAGGGCAACCAAGAAAGCAACTAGTCTGAAATTTATGTCCCATGGACTCTGAATGATTTGCTTGGAGAAGAAAAGGTGAGTAAGAACTTAAGGTCTATGTATAAATATCCAAAGACTGTCTGGTAAAATCCCTTAACAGAAGATTTGCTGTACTTGGAAATTAAAGGAAGATTTTGTTCGTTTGTTTGTTTTTCTGGTTTTAAATGCAATTAGGGCCACCAAGAAAGAATGGGATTCTTCCCAATATAGTGTGCTTCATGTCATGTAAATGTTCTAAGTCAAACAATGGCCTAATTATTTGTTAGTTGCATTGTTAAAGGGACATCTAAATTGGAAAGGCAGTTCAATTAGTACACATGGAATGACCCTTTTAAACCTAAGATTATGTGATTAAAGGTCATATAGTTTGGCAGAGAAAGAGCCAAAATCAAAACTCAGATCTATGCAAATTAGTTCCAACACTTTCGTTAATATCTGGACTCCTGGAATACCCAATCAACAGGTCTCTACTCTGATCTCTCTATGTTGACCCATTTACAGAGTGCCCAGGGCTCTCTTTCTAATAGAGTTGATGCTACTCACTTCCTTAAAAATGTTTGATAATTCTCAAGCACTCAGAGGACAAAGCCCTACCTAAAGTGACAAATTCTGGCCCCCAGGCCTGGTCTACATGGTCTCCTGCCATGCTTTTCTTCCTTCCCAAGTGTCCCCACTGCTACCGTGGGTGGCCCACTGAGCTAGAGCTATGACTCCAGGCAGTCCTCCCTGCTTCAGAAAGGCAGCTTTGCTTTTCTCTCTTTCCATGTGGAATTCTGAATGGTCTCCTTTTAAAAAAGATTTTTCTTTGGAAAACCACTGCTCCAGATACACAAAAGCATGATGGTATGTCTACTAGCACTACTTATAGTACTTGCCTTCCTGTCTTTAGACACCCATCCTCATCTTCCCCATTCCCTCCTGGCAAATGCCTGTTCGTCTCTCAGGACTCTAAAACAAATGCAACCTTCTCTATGAAGGCTTCTTCAATTCCCAAAGGTAAATTATTTGCCATCTCTCTGCTCCCATTCTATATATATCTCTCTTCTAGTACTTTATACCTGTTAAAATATTGGGTTGACCAAAAAATTCATTCGGTTTTTCATAACATGGAAAAACCCGAACAAATTTTTGGCCAACCCAATATTAGACAAACCTGTCTTTCTCATATACAATTAGCTCCCCAGGGCCAGGTACATGTAAAATTAGCACAGTTAAAACTCAATAAAGGTTTGCGTGAATGGTGGTCACTGATTTTAAACTTGTAATCTATGAAATTCTAGGTCTGTTCAATATTGAAGACAATTCTGTAATAGTAACCATAGTAATATTGTCCCTATATTTTTGAGCAACATTTTTCATAAACCTTGAATTAGAAATATGAGCTATTGATCCTGCAGCCTGTGGAACAAAAACCAGATACACAGAAAGACAGACAAGATGAAATGGCAGAGGGCTATGTAGCAGATGAAGGAACAAGATAAAACCCCAGAAAAACAACTAAATGAAGTGGAGATAGGCAACCTTCCAGAAAAATAATTCAGAATAATGATAGTGAAGATGATCCAGGACCTCCTTAACATGGTAAAGGAAATAGCCACCCAAGTCAAGGAAGCGCAGTGAGTCCCATACAGGATAAACCCAAGGAGAAACACGCCGAGACAAACAGTAATCAAACTGGCAAAAATTAAAGACAAAGAAAAATTATTGAAAGCAGCAAGGGAAAAACGACAAATAACATACAAGGGAACTCCCATAAGGTTAATAGCTGATTTCTCAGCAGGAACTCTACAAGCCAGAAGGGAGTGGCATGATATACTTAAAGTGATGAAAGGGAAGAACCTACACCCAAGATTACTCTACCCGGCAAGGATCTCATTCAGATTCGATGGAGCAATCAAAAGCTTTACAGACAAGCAAAAGCTAAGAGAATTCAGCACCACCAAACCAGCTCTACAACAAATGCTAAAGGAACTTCTCTAAGTGGGAAACACAAGAGAAGAAAAGGACCTACAAAGACAAACCCAAAACAATCAAGAAAATGGTAATAGGAACATACATACAGATAATTACCTTAAACGTGAATGGATTAAATGCTCCAACCAAAAGACACAGGCTTGCTGAATGGATACAAAAACAAGACCCATATATATGCTGTCTACAAGAGACACAATTCAGACCTAGGGACACATACAGACTGAAAGTGAGGGGATGGAAAAAGATATTCCATGCAAATGGAAATCAAAAGAAAGCTGGAGTAGCTATACTCATATCAGATAAAATAGACTTTAAAATAAAGAATGTTACGAGAGACAAGGAAGGACACTACATAATGATCAAGGGATCAATCCAAGAAGAAGATATAACAATTATAAATTTATATGCACCCAACATAGGAGCACCTCAATACATAAAGCAACTGCTAACAGCTATAAAAGAGGAAATCGACAGTAACACAATAGTAGTGGGGGACTTTAACATGTCACTTACACCAATGGACAGATCATCCAAACAGAAAATTAATAAGGAAACACAAGCTTTAAATGACACAATAGACCAGATAGATTTAATTGATATTTAAAGGATATTCCATCCAAAAACAGCAGATTACACTTTCTTCTCAAGTGCTCATGGGACATTCTCCAGGATAGATCACATCTTGGGTCACAAATCAAACCGCAGTAAATTTAAGAAAATTGAAATCATATCAAGCATCTTTTCTGATCACAACGCTATGAGATTAGAAATGAATTACAGGGAAAAAAACGTAAAAAACACAAACACATGGAGGCTAAACAATACGTTACTAAATATCCAAGAGATCACTGAAGAAATCAAAGAGGAAATCAAAAAATACCTAGAGACAAATGACAATGAAAACACGATGATCCAAAACCTATGGGATGCAGCAAAAGCAGTTCTAAGACAGAAGTTTATAACTATACAAGCCTACCTCAAGAAACAAGAAAAATCTCAAATAAACAATCTAACCTTACACCTAAAGGAACTAGAGAAAGAAGAACAAACAAAACCCAAAGTTAGTAGAAGGAAAGAAATCATAAAGATCAGAGAAGAAATAAATGAAATAGAAACAAAGAAAACAATAGCAAACAACAATAAAACTAAAACTTGGTTCTTTGAGAAGATAAACAAAATTGATAAACCTTTAGCCAGACTCATCAAGAAAAAGAGGGAGAGGTCTCAAATCAATAAAATTAGAAATGAAAAAGGAGAAGTTACAACAGACACTGCAGAAATACAAAGCATCCTAAGAGACTACTACAAGCAACTCTATGCCAATAAAATGGACAACCTGGAAGAAATGGACAAATTCTTAGAAAGGTATAACCTTCCAACACTGAACCAGGAAGAAATAGAAAATATGAACAGACCAGTCACAAGTAATGAAATTGAAACTGTGATTAAAAATCTTCCAACAAACAAAAGTCCAGACCCAGATGGCTTCACAGGTGAATTCTATCAAACATTTAGAGAAGAGCTAACACCCATCCTTATCAAACTCTTCCAAAAAACTGCAAAGGAAGGAACACTCCCAAACTCATTCTATGAGGCCCCCATTACCCTGATACCAAAACCAGACAAAGATACTACAAAAAAAGAATATTACAGACCAATATCACTGATGAATATAGATGCAAAAATCCTCAACAAAGTACTAGCAAACAGAATCCAACAACACATTAGAAGGATCATACACCACGATCAAGTGGGATTTATCCCAGGGATGCAAGGAGTCTTCAATATATGCAAATCAATGTGATACACCATATTAACAAACTGAAGAATAAAAACCATATGATCATCTCAATACATGCAGAAAAAGCTTTTGACAAAATTCAACACCCATTTATGATAAAAACTCTCCAGGAAGTGGGCATAGAGGGAACCTACCTCAACATAATAAAGGCCATATATGACAAACCCACAGCAAATATCATTCTCAATGGTGAAAAACTGAAAGCACTTCCTCTAAGATCAGGAACAAGACAAGTATTTCCACTCTCACCACTATTATTCGACATAGTTTTGGAAGTCCTAGCCATGGCAATCAGAGAAGAAAAGGGAATAAAAGGAATACAAATTGGAAAAGAGGAAGTAAAACTGTCACTCTTTGCAGATGACATGATACTATACACAGAGAATCCTAAAGATGCCACCAGAAAAGTACTAGAGCTAATCAATGAATTTGGTAAAGTTACAGGATACAAAATTAATGCACAGAAATCTCTTGCATTCCTATACACTAATGATGGAAAATCTGAAAGAGAAATTATGGAAACACTCCCATTTACCATTGCAACAAAAAGAATAAAATACCTAGGAATAAACCTACCTAGGGAGACAAAAGACCTGTATGCAGAAAACTATAAGACACTGATGAAAGAAATTAAAGATGATATCAACAGATGGAGAGATATACCATGTTCTTGGATTGCAAGAATCAATATTGTGAAAATGACTACACTACCCAAAGCAATCTAAAGATTCAATGCAATCCCTATCAAATTACCAATGGTATTTTTTACAGAACTAGAACAAATCATCTTAAAATTTGTATGGAGACACAAAAGACCCCAAATAGTGAAAGCAGTCTAGAGGGAAAAAAAAGGAGCTGGAGGAATCAGACTCCCTGACTTCAGACTATACTACAAAGCTAGAGTAATCAAGACAATATGGTACTGGCACAAAAACAGAAACATAGATGAATGGAACGAGATAGAAAGCCCAGAGATAAACCCACGCACCTATGATCAACTAATCTATGACAAAGGAGGCAAAGATATACAATGGAGAAAAGACAGTCTCTTCAATAAGTGGTGCTGGGAAAACTGGACAGCTACATGTAAAAGAATGAAATTAGAACACTCCCTAACACCATACACAAAAATAAACTCAAAATTGATTAGAGACCTAAATGTAAGACCGGCCACTATAAAACTCTTAGAGGAAAACATAGGAA
Source organism: Balaenoptera ricei (assembly GCF_028023285.1). Taxonomy (NCBI): domain Eukaryota; kingdom Metazoa; phylum Chordata; class Mammalia; order Artiodactyla; family Balaenopteridae; genus Balaenoptera; species Balaenoptera ricei. The sequence continues at coordinate 42,001,255 of NC_082641.1, forward strand.
GAACACCCTTTGACATAAATCACAGCAAGATGTTTTTTGATCCACCTCCTAGAGTAATGGAAATAAAAACAAAAATAAACAAATGGGACCTAATGAAACTTCAAAGCTTTTGTACAGCAAAGGAAACCATAAACAAGATGAAAAGACAACCCTCAGAATGGGAGAAAATATTTGCAAATGAATCAACAGACAAAGGATTAATCTCCAAAATATATAAACAACTCATGCAGCTCAATATTAAAGAAACAAACAACCCAATCCAAAAATGGGCCGAAGACCTAAATAGACATTTCTCCAAAGAAGACATACAGATGGCCAAGAAGCACATGAAAAGCTGCTCAACATCACTAATTATTAGAGAAATGCAAATCAAAACTACAATGAGGTATCACCTCACACCAGTTAGAACGGGCATCATCAGAAAATCTACAAACAACAAATGCTGGAGAGGGTATGGAGAAAAGGGAACCCTCTTGCACTGTTGGTGGGAATGTAAATTGATACAGCCACTATGGAGAACAGTATGGAGGTTTCTTAAAAAACTAAAAATAGAAGTACCATATGATCCAGCAATCCCACTACTGGGCATATACCCAGAGAAAACCATAATTCAAAAAGACACATGCACCCCAATGTTCCTTGCAGCACTCTTTACAATAGCCAGGTCATGGAAGCAACCTAAATGCCCATCGACAGACGAATGGATAAAGAAGATGTGGTACATATACACAATGGAATATTACTCCGCCATAAAAAGGAATGAAGTTGAGTCATTTGTTGAGACGTGGATGGATCTAGATACTGTCATACAGAGTGAAGTAAGTCAGAAAGAGAAAAACAAATATCATATATTAACGCATATATGTGGAACCTAGAAAAATGGTACAGATGAACTGCTTTGCAGGGCAGAAGTTGAGACACAGATGTAGAGAACAAACATATGGACACCAAGGGGGGAAAACCGCAGTGGGGTGGGGATGGTGGTGTGCTGAAATGGGCGATTGGGATTGACATGTATACACTGATGTGTATAAAATTGATGACTAATAAGAACCTGCAGTATAAAAACAAACAAACAAAAAAAAACAACTAATACTAAACTTTCTTTGGGTTATTTGTATGGAAATATGTTAATATAAATGTTTCAGACATTACATGAAATTTCTGAAAATCTTACATGTTCTGTTATAATGTTATAAGTCATAATTCTAGTTATTACTTTAAAATGTATATCTCAGAAATAACTAAATTTCCTTGTCAATTGCATTATTATGAACTTTCATCAAATCTTTAACTGTGGTCATTTTTAAGTCTTTTGTCATTTACAGACAGTTCTGGGTGTACTCTGATGCTTTTGCAAATATGTTCCTATAAAAGGGTTTCATCTTCAAGGAATTCATGGAAAAGACTCTGACAAGTACAGGTTTCTGGTAACGGACTATACTGCTGAACTGAATGAATAAGCATTTTCAGAACTCTAATGGAAAACTGATGAATTCATCAAAGTGCTAACAAAAGATCAAGATGAAAAAAAAATTAATTACATGGGACTGAGTGAACTGATGAGGATGATTATAATTTTTGTGACTTTCTGTTTGAATAAAAAAAAAAAAATCCCACAAGGACTCAGAGGCAAAAAATGTACAAATCAATTTTCACTGCAAAGTAAAGGAGCTGTTACAGTGGAGGATTACTGGACTGAACGTCAATATTATGACATAGAATGAGTGTGTTTCGTGTTTGGTAATTGCAATCATTGTTGCTTTTGTTGTGGTCATCCATTTACAATGCTTGGTGTCAGTTTATTTATCTCTTGTAAAAATAAAATACAGTGTGTGTGTGTGAGGAAAAAAAAAAGAAATATGAGTTACTGATCAAGAAGCGAGTTAAAGGACAGAAATTTCCTTTAGGAAATGATCTCCATGGACAAGATGGTAAAAATCATGGAAATTAGGAGTTCGCCAATTAGATTGACCTTCCAAAAGTCTTTCTTCGGTTCTAGCAAGGAGATTTCTTTTTTTTTTTTAAATTAAGACTACATTTTCATCATGGAGAAAGGGAATACTTACCACCATGGGCTAGGTACTGTTAGACATATTGCGTATATTATTGCATTTAAAACGGCACTGCAAATAAGGTCTAACTATTATTTTTACTTTATAAACAGTGACTATGAAACCTGGAAAAATTAAAATCATTTAGTCTCTCAGTAACAGTAAATTCTATATTGTCATGCTCATTGCATCTTGACAGCTGGTTCACTCACTCATTCATTCATTCACTGATTTATTCATGAAATGTATTAAGCAAGTAATATGTGCCTTTGACATATAAAAGTTTCCTGCAAGTACATGATTTGGATAGGCTGCAAATCTGCAATTTCCTATCCAAGCTGCTTTGATTTTTTTAAAAATTAAATTATTTATTTATTTATTTTTGGCTGCATTGGGTCTTCGTTGTTGCGCGCGCAGCTTTTCTCTAGTTGCTGCGAGCGGGGGCTACTCTTCGTTGCGGTGCACGGGCTTCTCATTGCGGTGGCTTCTCTTGTTGCAGATCACGGGCTCTAGGCGTGCGGGCTTCAGTAGTTGTGGCGCACAGGCTTCAGTAATTGTGGCTCATGGGTTCTAGAGTGCAGGCTCAGTAGTGGTGGTGCACGGGCCCAGTTGCTCCGTGGCATGTGGGATCTTCCTGGATCCAGGGCTCCAACCCATGTCCCCTGCATTGGCAGCCAGATTCTAAACCACTGCGCCACTAGGTAAGTCCCAAGCTGCTTTGATTTTGAATTTAGAAACAGGTCATCTCAAATCAAGTTACATTTTGAATTCAAGAGAGGGAAAAGATGCAATTTTTAGAGAAAATTGTTATTTTTTAAATACTGATCTAGATCTTGTTAGTAATATCTTTAACATTACATTTGTTAATCTCCACAAATATTAGTTAATATCACATAATAAGACATTTGATAATTTCAAATTTCTATTCTTTTTAATTTCACATAATTTTATTTTAAACTACTTTTAACAAATTTAAGGCAATTTTGGATTTAAGATGTCCTTTTTGGTTTTGTTTGTTTTAAAATGCACCTCTCTGGCCAAAATTTTGGTAAGCCAAATTTCAGACTAAGAACACACTTTAGAAGTTTCCTCAATAATTCAGAATGATTGCAGTAAACCCAGTTATATCACTACATGTTAGCTCAAGGATTTGGCTATTCAGCAAGTTACATCATGTTCCTGGAAACGTAACTGCTGGGAACCAGTGAAAGCCTGGTTCACCATCGCTTGCCTGCACTGATTATGGCATTCCTATCCCCAACACCAGTAGTATAAAGTAGTTCCCTGGACATAGAACACGAAGCAGATCTTTAATAACTGGACACACCATGAGGTCTAACTATAGTTGCGTAACAAAGCCGATTGCTTGAAAATCTAGACTGGAAAAGCATTGGGGCCAGGAACTATTCCCTCTTCATAACCTTTATCTAAATTTGTTAAATCGAACTCCTAAATTCTCCTTAAGTTTCTAGTTCTGTATCCTATTCTATTCATTTAGTACAGGCATAAAATCAGGTACATCCTATCAGATACAGATTGTTTAAAGCAATATGCAAGGGCAATTTTATTATGTGTCAAATAGAGATCATTTACTTTAGGCTAAATAAGTCAAGAATCAAAGAGAAAAAAAAAAAAAAAGAAACGACCTTATCTTGGTTATTATTTCAGTTTCGGCTATTTAGTCTTTAGGTCACAGAAATAGGGTGGGAGCTGAGTGGAGCCTGCCAAGGCTGTATATTCAGAAACTCTTCTGCATCTGCCTCCCAGTCAACAATAAGCAATGAATTTTAGTCACTATTTCTCTGTGTAATTCCTCACTGGGATGAAAAGAGCTAACTCACTTGAAGGAAACGCTAAAAACAGAGTAAAAGAACAGTCACTTTTCTAGGCCCAAATAAGTTGTATAGTTCTTTCTCTCCTACTTGACTGGTATTTCCTGCATTACCTATGAGTGACTTCTCTCCCCATACAAGGGTACTTATTAGAGTAAGATTACATTTGTAATCAAAAGAACAGTATGAAATATCTAAACTTTCATATAGTTCACTGTTTCCATGGGGATTGAGAATAAAAGATTTATAAAGGAAAGAATGACTAAAACCCAATATTCTTTTTTTTTTCATACTATTGAAATTTTATTTATTTATTTATTTCATGAAATAGAATTTTGTAACTATTAGGTAGTAAGCTCCCTGAGGGATGAAAGGAAATAAAAGAAGTAGGTCTTACCCACAAGGAGCATACGATTAGATTAAAAATAGGATAAAAGGGGCTTCCCTGGTGGCACAGTGGTTGGGAGTCTGCCTGCCAATGCAGGGGACACGGGTTCGAGCCCTGGTCTGGGAGGATCCCACATGCCGCGGAGCAACTAGGCCCGTGAGCCACAATTACTGAGCCTGCGCGTCTGGAGCCTGTGCTCCGCAACAAGAGAGGCCGCGATAATGAGAGGCCCGCGCACGGCGATGAAGAGTGGCCCCCGCTTGCCGCAACTAGAGAAAGCCCTCGCACAGAAACGAAGACTCAACACAGTCATAAATAAATAAATAAATAAAAATTTTAAAAAAGGATAAAAGAGTTTCATCATAAAAAATAATGCAAAATACATAACAGTTTGAAAGAAAAACAGAGAAGACCCAGGCATTATAGGATTAGTCACCAGATTAAAGACACAGGCAACAGAGTGTTCCAGGAATTTGGAGAAGGAAATGATCACTTTAAAATGGTTAGTCAAAAAAGTCATAGAAGAGATGGGATTGATTTTACTGCTTTTTAAAGACTGGGCTACATTTAGATAGGTAGATAAAGGGCAGGAGACAAACCACATAGCGGGGGACCTATGGCTTATTGGGGAATAGCAGATAAGCCGGTTTGGATGCAACAGAGTTTAGCGAGATGAGGAGCAGAGGGGAGGATGGCACAGAGGCTGCCCAGCTGCGCGGGCCTGGACAGCCACACGCGGGAGTCTGGACCTTTCTCGGGGAGTGCTCACCATGCCCCAGGACTACATCAAACGCTTTACGTTTCTGTGATCATGTTTTCATCTCTCAGTAACCCAGAGAACTAGGTATTTGAGTCAGGAGGCTCACAGCGATGAAGAGACCTGCTCATTAGCCAAGGAGCCAAAACCTCAGACTCTGACTCACAAAGTCAATGCTCTTGCCAGTGGGGACATGGAATTTTTTGAATGAGGAGTGATGTGAACAATTTAGTATTCTAGAAAGTATAGTCTAGACGGATGGTGTTGAGGGACTGAATTGAAGAGAACTGTCAAGAGTAGTTTCACAAACGGTTCAGAAATATACAGGAGTTTGATTGGTTCACCTAACTGTGAAAGAGATCACTGGGGTTAGACTAATACCAGTACAGCAAAATTAAAAAATCAGTATCTCTGCCATGTTTCTCTCTCTGTGCTGGCCTCCATCTCTCCTACTGTGTGTTGAATGTCTACCTCCATCATGGCGGTGAGGGAAGGAGGAAGAAGGGAGCAAACAGCTTATAGCCACCACTGAGAAAGTGAAGACCCCCCCCCCCAACATCTATGAATAAATTTTCAGGAAAGGATTCTGATTGGCCATCTTTGTGGCCAGGAGGTAGAGTAATGAAACTGACAGTACAGCAGAATTTTAAAAAATTGTGAAGGGGGTAGTGCCCCAAAAGAATACGGGATGCTGTTCAGAAAATACTGAAGAAGAGTTGCTGGAAAGACAACATTCTACAACCAGTAAACACTGAAGGCAAACTAGATCACCAGGAAAGAATAAAGTCTTCCGTGATGGAAGACCACAGAAATGGCCTGGATCATGCATTTAACTGTGCTATCCTGAGTTAATTCCTTATCACATAATTGAGTTTGAATTTTTATTTGCAGATATGTTAAAGTTATACAAGCATTGCTCATCATTCAAATGCTAAGATAATTTCCAAATTTATCCTACATCTTTCTCTACTGGCTCACATGTCCTGTTTTTAGTAATTATTTTGGAAAAGATGATTTCAGTTTTGTTTCCCACAGGTTTTTATAATTTACTACTTTCATACTCAATTACCTTTCAATTAAAATTCTGTATTGCATCATATCTGTATTCTTCTTTCTCCCAGCCTTCCCCAAAGGAACCACTAGCCTTTTATCAGGGTGACTGTGCAATGGGGAAAAGGAAATATAAGACCTTTCAGAGATTACTGGGCAGTGGCTCTGAACTAACACTGATTCCAAGAGACCAAAACATCTCTGTGGCTCACCAGTCAGGGCAGGGACTTATGGAGGTCAGGTGATCAATTGGATTCTAGCTCAGGCTGTCTCACAGTGGGTATAGTGAGTCTCCAAACCCAATGTGAAGTTATTTTCCTATTTCTGGAATGCGTAACAGGAATAGACATACCCCCAACAACAGGCAGAATCCCCATATTGGTGAGAATATAGAATCTATCTTATATTCTGATCTTTACCTTCCATTTGGAGTGGTGAAACTTACATATTTGGTCTAATCTGTTCAGAATTAGTCCTTTGATTTTAAAGGTAACTGTCTATAATGTCTATATATACCTCTAAAGATACAGACATACAGAGGCATATATTATAATGCTTCTAAAATATCTCAAATAATACCCTCATGGTACTGGATATACCAAGAAAGTGGGTGTTCCACTTTTTCCCAAGCTTATTTTATAAGCATCTGGAAGCTAATTCAATGAAAGAAACAATGGTGATTTTTAGATTCCACAGGGGCAGATAAACCGTGTAATGAAACGTCGTTTTTAAACTCTAGCTTGCACTTTGTCCTTGTGAACAACTTGCTTCCAATAAGAACGAGGAGACAAGTTGAAGCCAGCGATTACTGGAATGGACCCCTTTATTGGTATGTTCAGACGGCACAGTGCTACATCTTTCCTCTTCCCCCACATCCCCGTAGCCATGTGCAGGAAATTTTCTTCTTTTGTTGGTTAACACTTTTCTTCATCTGGATTGCCTTCAACTATGTGACAACAAAGAACTCAAGCACCAAAATAGCAGCAGCTACATATCCTCTGTATGACAGTGTAATTTCTTCTGCCTTAAGGCTGTGTCTAGCACTGAAATCATAGTCTGTTTACTTCGATCTTGTGCTACATTACACTGGGAGGGATTTAACTCTTCCTTATAAACACACAGGGCAATGATCTCTCGGCTCTGCTTAACTTAGAATCGGAGATGAAATTGTGCAGTTCTTTTTGCTGCTGACCTAACCATGCCATTGAGCAAAAATTTACATTCTAACTTTATTAGACAAGGAAGAGTACTGTGCTGTCTCTTAAAATGCTCAGCAGTACAATTATTAGAACCAATGCAGAAAAGTTTTGGTGGCTAATGAGTCCAGGAAATTAATCTTGAAGGTTTCCCATTTGACTTGAGAGTTTAGTTTCCTCTTTGGATGTTTTTGCTAGGGAATCAGCACTTCTCCACTAAAGAGTTTTACAAAAGAAATTTCGGTGCGGGACAGTGTGTGTGTGTGTATGTGTATGCTTCAAGCTGTGCTGATTATCCAAACATTCTAAGTGATTTTGTTCCTTTATAAACCAGTATTCTATAATCTCTCTTTCAGAAAAAGTCAGTCATTGTTAACACACTCTCTGTTTTACCCATAATTACCTAGTAATCTCCAGGTCTACTGGATTCTACTTGTGAGACATCTTTTTCAGCTGTCCCCCCTTTTCCATTCCCAATTCTATCTTTTAGCTTCTTATAATCTCTTATCTGAACTTTTAGAAGAGTCTACTGCCTTAATTCTCTCCTTTTGGTCTTTTCCTACAAGTTAATTTTCTAAATTATGAGTAAATATCACAATCCAGTTTAAAGGACTTCTATAAATCCTGCCACACGGCGATTCATGGAAGTATCCCAAATACACACAACAGTTCCTGGCACAAAACACTTGACAAATATTTGTTTAATGAATGAATGAGCTCTCCATTGCTGGGGGTATGGAAACCACCATATTTATTGAGCATCTCCTATGTGCTTCACAAGTAAAGTCTCTACTTATTGATCTCTACCTAACTATGCCATTTTCATTAAATTCTCATAAAAAAACAGGTGAGGTAGATATTAACATTCTCATTTTCAGTATGAAGAATTCGAGGCCCCAAGAGATTATGTAACTTTCCCAAAGTCACAAGACTAATAAATAGCAAATAGGAGTTTGAAGTTAAGCCTGAATTCTTAATTTAATCAGCCCTTGTACCTACAGCATGAAGCTCAAAGTTTTTTCCTCCTCCCTTGTTTTGTTTTAATATTTTATCCCATTATCTGACACACACAAAAGAACATATGCAACATATACAAATTATAGAGTCTTTTAAAAAAAGAAAAAAAGCAACGTGATTTAAAAAAAAAAACGGGCAGAAGACCTGAATGGTACCTCACCAAATAGGAAACTAAGCATAGTAAAAAGTGTTCAACATAATTTGACATTAGGGAGTTGCAAATTAAAACAACAAGGAGATAGCACTACACATTTATGAAAATGGCTAAAGCCAAAACACAAACACCACCAACTGCTGGTGAAGATGCAAAGCAAAAGTAGTTCTCATTCAGTGATGGTGAGAATGCACAATTGTACCATCATTTTGGAAGACCGTTTGGCAGTTTCTTACAAAATTAAATATAGTCTTAACATAAGACCAAGCAATCATGCTCCTAGACAATTACTCAACTGATGTGAAAACTTATGTTCCTATAAAAGCCTACATGCAAATGTTTATAGCAACTTTATGTACAATTGTAAAAACTGGAAGCAACCAAGATGTCCTTCGATAACTGAATTGATTAACTGTTGTACAGTCGTACAATGGAGTATTATTCAGTGAGAAAAAGAAATGAGCTATCAAACCACAACAAGACATGGGTCAATCTTAAATGCATATTGCTAAATAAAAGAAGCCAGTCTGAAAAGGCTATGTACTGTATGATTCCAATTATGTGATATTTTGGAAGAAGCAAAAAGAGAGTAACGATCAGTGGTTGCCAGGGCTTCAAAAATGGGAGAGTTGAGTAAATAAAACATGGGGGATTTTTTATGAAGGTGAGACTATTCTGTGTGATACTGTAAATCTAGATAATAAGGCATTATTTGTCAAAATCCATAGAGCTTTATAGCATGAAGTAAATTTTAATGTATGCAAATTTAAAAAAATCAACTAGAAGGTCAAGAGATCCTAGGATGGAATGCAGAGAGTGACAAAAGAATCTAAGTGCATTAAAAATGTATGAAACAACCTCATTAAAGGGTGTGGAGGCATAAGATGAACTAAATAACTTTGGAAATAAGTAGTCTGTAAGACTAAAAGCAAAAGGAACTGTACATAAGAATTATACTCTAGTTGATAGAGTTGTTTCTCACAGGGGTGTAGATGGACAAATCTGAAACCTCTATACATGTATACAGAATAGAATAATTACATAAACTGATGATGGATGGTGGGAGCTAGGTTTCTCACTGTTGGAGATAGAGGCTACACATAAACAAGGGTAAAAGGCTAGCATGATTTACATGGAAATGAATTAGAGCTGAATCAGTGTGAACTCATATTTAGTTTATTATAGATACAGAAGGTTATGTATGAAAATATCTACAGATATATATATATGTGTGTGGGTTAGTACACACATATACATTGCCTCGTTTTGTCAACTGGAGGGCTTAGAAGCAACAATACCCCAGCAGCAATGAGCTCGTGGAGCGTCCAGATCTTGGCATCTGCTCTCCAGTGAAAGGAACCAGGGGCTCCTTAGAGAAATGGCTGATTCCAGGGCTGGGGCAGGAAATATACAAAATGAGTCTGGAGCATCTTGGAGAGCCAGGAAGTGCCAGAAACCCCCCCAAAAAACAAAAAAACGTCACAATGACCAGGGTATGTCGAAGGGACAAAAAGAGCCAAATAAAAGGACTCCCCAAGGCCCAAACTGGAACAGTTTGAGCAACAAAATAGTGTTGGATTGTAATCCAAAGTATGAACATCCATGAATATCCATGTATCATTATATCCATACTGATATAATTGAATAGATAAAAATGAGGGAGACAAATTTCTCTTGCAGAAGGATTCCGAATAATTTATGTAGGTACTCCATTCTCTTTTTTTTTTCATTGAAGTATATATAGTTGATTTACAATGTTGTGTTAGTTTCAGGTGTACACTACAGTGATTCAGACCTATATATATATATTTTTTTTTTCAGATTCTTTTCCCTTATAGGTTATTGCAAAATATTGAGTATAATTCCCTGTGCTATATATAGAGTAGGTCTTTTTGATTATCTACTTTATATATAGTAGTGCGTCTAGGTTAATTTACCCCTCCCCACCCCTCTCCCCTCTGGAAACCATGAGTTTGTTTTCTTTGTCTGTGGCTCTGTTTCTGTTTCGTAGATAAGTTCATTGGTACCGTTTTTGAGATTCCACATGTAAGTGATGTCACATGGTGCTTGTCTCTCGGTCTGGCTTTTACCTCACTGAGTATGCCAACCTCTGGGTCCAGCCATGCTGCTGCGTTCTTAAGGAGATGGGGTATAACTCCTCCTTTCTTCAGCACGGCTGCGCATGGGGCTTCCTTCCAAAGAGGACAGTATGAAAAGGGGGAAAAAGAATAACCACAGTGGAGAAACCTGACAAACAGTACCTCAGCCAGGTGATCAAAGCTCACATCAACAATGGCAGGACATGTTAATAGTACGCACCTTTGACATGATTTGATGTGGCACTTTACCACTGTGAGCTTCCTCCTAAGTCTAATCATGAGAAAAGGTATTAGGTAAAAACTAAGGAAACCTGTCTGAATAAAGTATGAACTTTAGTTAATAACAATGTATCAATATTGGCTCATTCCCTGTGACAAGTATACCACAGGTAAGATGTTAACAATAAGGGAAACTGAGTATGGGACACACAGAACATTCTGTACTATCTTTGCAACAATTTTGTGAATCTAAAATTATTCTAAAATAGAAAATTTATTTAAATAATAAATACCTATGTATTTATGAATGTACATATGAACATGCTTATGAACATACCACCCAATCAAGAACTAGAACATTATCCTGTAAACTTGCATCCATTATCTGTGCTCCCTCCCTCTCCCTTCTCCTGTCTACATGCCTCCTTCCTCCCCGTTACAAAAATCACTGTGCTGACTTTTGTGTTTATTACTTCTTTCCTTGCTTTGGTATAGTCTTACCATACATGCATGCTGCTATACCTTTAACAGTTTTGCTCAGTTTTGAGCTTTATAAAAAGAGCACTGTACTTTATACAGTCTTCTGAGATTTGCACCAGTAGATAATTTATAAGAAAGTTTATTATAGTACTGTTTATAAGAGCAAAATCTACAAACAAATGTCCCAGAACAGATCCATGAATAAGTAAATTGCAGTTATTTACACAATCACACAATGAAATATTACACAAAAGTGAAGAATATGAACTATATACAACAATGTGGGTGAACTCTAAGACAATGTTGAGTGAAAAAAAGGTAAAGGCTTTCATCTGGTGTAGAAGGCCCTTTGCCAAAAGGCTGCAATCAACCTCATCTATCTCACTTCTTCAAAAATATTTGTTGAATTAGCAAAAGAGTAGAGTCTTCTCACATTTGTCAAGTTTACACTTATACAAAAGGAGTAAGGGATAGTGTGGAAACAGTATATAATAATACAGTGTTATTATGGATCCCAAACTTGGGTTCACATAGGAGTTCTGCATTTGAAAACTTGGTGGCCTTGGACAAGTGGCTTAGCCACTCAAAATCCCATGTGAAACTTGGGGATAATAATATCACACTGACACGGTTATTGACTTTAGTAAGCTATGTTTGTGAAGAATTTAACCCAATAGTGGTAGCCATTATTACTACCAATAATAAAAGCCATAAACAGAGTGGGGGGGGCCTTAAAGAACATCTGAGTCAAATCCCTCAACTGAAGAAACTGATAACTGGAGGGCTTTGGGGAGATGCCAGAGGCCACTTGGCCTCCTGAGGAAGGAGTGTGGTGTGATGGAAAGTTCACGTACCGTGTCATACAACATACCTGACTTTGAGTCCGGCTCTGTCACTTACTAGTTAAATGTCCTTAGGCAGATTATTAAATTTTCTGAACATCAATTTCCTCTGAGTATAAGAGGATAACAAACACCTAGCTCACCGAACAGTTCTGAGGATGAAATGGGAAGCTATGCTTATGTAGTAGGCCTTCGATGACGATGATAATGTGATGTGCACACACACCCGGAATGATGCAATGACCAATTAATGAAGTGGCAGAAAGAAAGTTTTGGAATGAAGAAATGTACAGTTTCACCAAAAAAGAAGATAGAAATCATTTTAAAAGGGAGATTAAATTTTAGGAAAAGTGGTTTACAGTCAGCCTGAAGTAAGAACAGAACCTTGTAAATATCAGTCGGTAAAATACTGGGGGATCTTTAGGAGTAAGAGATGTTTATAAACCTAAACATTATTGTTCATCTTGCCCTCTCTTCTAACTGGCTTGTCTTTACACTTTCCAGTATTCTCCCTCTGATAGTCCTGGAGCAGATCCGAAGGAAACCAATGTTCTCTCTGAAGCCTCTAAAAGGTTATCAACACAGTTTTCCTTCAGAAACGAAAACCTGAAGATGGGCAACAAATTTCAAGGCGATGAAACAGGTGTTAACACAGAACTATGCCATTGTTTAAAAAGAACATTTTATTGCCAGCATGTTCTTTTCCTTTGTGTTTGGTTATTTACTAAACAGGGGCTCATCTCTCATTATTAATGAAACAGTAGCCTACTCAAATTGCAATGGACCCGACAGACAGAAGTTGTATGTCACTATTTAAATCATAGGATGGTCTCCCAATCCCTATAATTTCATAGTATATGAAGATACCGGGAAACTGTGAAAAATACACAGCGCCATTTTCCCTCCCTTTCCTCTTATTTACTGGTTCCCTTAGTTCTAGTCAAGGCTAGTCAAGACTAATTTTTTTTTTTTTTTTGGTGCCCAAACCTAGGAATGAACCAGGAAACTTACAAAGACTGATTTTTAAAAAGGTCCCTCACACTTCATTTTTTCCTCAGAGTTTTCAGCTTGGCTGTTTTACATGAGTTATTTATTAATGAAACAAATATTTCTTGAACCCTAGTTTATACCAGGCATTTTTCTGGCTGACAGGGACCAAAAAAAAAAATGGAGACCTTTAAACTTGGTTATTATTTTCAGTTTTGGCTATTTAGTCTTCAAGAGCTTAACATTCTCATAGGGGTGAGATAAGGAATAAACTAACAAATGCTATGTGATATGCGAGAAGGTAATAAGTGCTGTGAAGAGGAAAACAGTAAAGAAGCCAGAGAGTGATTGGGGGCAGGGGCCTCAGGAAAGCCCTCTTCAATAAGGTGACCACCGAGGAAGCTCCTCAAGGCAGCGAGCCATGGGGGTGCCTGAGCATAGGGAACTGCCGGAGCAGAAGCTCTCAGCTGAGCTTATACTTGTCAGGTTCAAGGAGCAGGAAGAGGACAGCGTGGCTGGAGTTGATGGAACAAAAGGTGAAAAGCTAGAAGATGAAGTCAGGGAGATGACAGAACCCAGACCACACAGAGCTTCTGCTCTTACCATGGCGAGCCACGGGAGAGTGTTGACGTTGTGATCTGACTCATTTTTAAAAGCGGATTCACCTTGTTATAAAGCAGAAACTAACACACCACTGTAAAGCAATTATACTCCAATAAAGATGTTAAAAAAAAAAAAAAAAGCTTCCTGGAGAAAGCAGAGCGTAGAAGAGTAAAGGGGTGGGCATCAGGGAGAAGGTCAGACACCATCAATGTTGCATGCAAGAAATGCTGGTGGGAGCAGGGCAGCTGGCGAGATGTGATTGGGTCCCGAATACAATTTGAAGGAATAATTTTAATGGCACACCCCTTTACATTCATCATGACATATTCCTTCCTTAAATCCAGTCCAAAACCTGTGTATATGTATGGCTGATTCATTTTGCTGTGCAGTAGAGGCTAACACAGCAATGTAAAGCAACTATACTCCAATAAAAATTAAAACAAACAAACAAGATCTACCTCCTCAAGAAAAGGCGTTATATAACTCTATGATCTCCAAGCCACTCACATAATTCCTCCTACTCTTGCTGATTTTATACTTGTAGTTGCTGTTTTACTTGTACAAAATAAAGGTCACTGTTGTCTCAGCCTAATGGAAACACAGGAATTATTAAAATGGCCAAGTGACAGGATACGGCTACTCTTAAGGAATGACAGTGGGGCAGGCTTAAAGGCTCAAAGAACTAGAAAATTTAGAGAAACTGCCTCTTGTCCGTACAGGTGCCCCCTTCTTACACCATCTTCACGGTGAAGTAAAACAACCTTGAACAGGTTGTGAGATCAGCCAAAACTGATCTTTCGGGTCTTCCAGTGTTTTTTCAGATTTGGCATTCAACATAGTGCATGGACTTTAATTTTCAAGTGACAGCTTAACCAGTTGTATTTAAATAATGGCATGAACTTGTTCATATTCATCACTTGGTTAGAAGACCACAATTCATTGGTATTACAGCATTTATACAAAAACACAGAGACAGAAAACAATATTCCATTTTCCCTGGATGTATGTAAAATGTGACAGAGTATGCCGAAAGGTTTGGAAAGATAGATACTAAAGTCTCAATAATAGTTACCTCTAAGGAGGGATAGCAGGAACCAGGTTTTGTGGAAAAGCAGAACAATGAAAGGAGACTTGGGCTCTGTAGAAATGTCTCACCTATTTTGGAGAATAAATCATTGTCTCTCTGTAGAGTTAATTTTTTAAAGGATCCATGTTAGTTATCTGACTCCTTCAGCACTACTGATTTGGACAGTAGCCATTAAAGTACGGGAAAAAACGGGGTTGTGAAGAACTAATGCTTGGATTTCATATTCTACTTCTAATCAAATATTGGAGGTAGTTAAAAAGTTCTTTTCAAAGCTGTGATTTTGTGTAGACACATTTATAACAGATTTTAATTCATGAAAAGAACACTGGCTATGCTCACAACCTTTTGGACCTTTGATAATGATGAACATACATTTTCTTAACAAGTGAGACTCTATCAGGCTCTATTCCGGAAAAAAATCCAGCAAGAAGGCTGAGTTAACAGAGAATAGAAGTTGGGCTCCGGAATGAAAAAAACAGAGATGACAACAGTCAAACCTGGAAGCCCATGAGAAGAACTTGGAAGAAGGAAATAAAATGGCCACTGGAAGATGCAAATTTTAGTAGCAGCTAAAGGTACAGGAATCCAGGACTCGAACAGTCTATAGTTTCTAGAAGTAGTTCCTCTGAGGGTGCTTTTTTTGTTTGTTTGTTTAAATTCCTAGTTGTGCAATCTAATTTCCTCAGCTCTCACAGTAATCCTTCCACAATAGAATCATTTTACACAACTTCAAATGAAATTTTTTCCTACATGAGGCAGAGGATGGCAGGAAGAGAAAAAAAAAAAAACTAAACAACAAGTAACAGCTGATAAAAATCCTGCAGAAGGCAGGGCATCACGAGTCTTGCATGTTCAACTGGCTTATGCCCTGAAGGACTATGGGCCGGCTACACATTAGGGGGTCTGTGGAGTAACAGACAGACATTTCCTAGGAAATATCAGGACAGTGCAGTTTTCACTGTGTTGCCAAACTGATCTGGGAAACACATACCAGACTTGGAGGTGCAAATGAACTTCTTTATCCCTGTGCTTCCCTGTGTACATCATGTCCCCACTCATTCTGCCAGCCTGACTGTCCAACTTGCAGACTGACATAAAGCAGCACACCTGGTACAGTTACCTGAGAGGTGAAACCAAAACTTTACATGCGTGGGGCTTTCTCACACAGCAGGGTGGTCAGCAGGAAGGCCACAAAACCTGTATTTAGTTCCTTTTACAACTTCTGACTTTGTTGTTGGCGAACACTGACACACATGACAAGCTCCACTCCCGATTCAATAATGGGAACTCATTTTTTGTTATCATGTTTCCCTCGAAACTGTCTTAAGTGAGTTAGCATAACTCATTATTTTTTCACCCAAAGGGTTTGCCTGCTACTTCTTGTTTTTATCTCAATTAATTTTGTGTCTGCCGGACTAACACAAATTACCACTTCCCTGTCTTGCACTTTTGATTTAAAAATAAAGCTAATTTTGGAGGTGTTTAAAGCTTTATTAATATTTATATGGCCGTTAGTGGCGGCTATGAGGTTAGCAAGCTTCTTTTTAAAATTAGAAATTCTCCTTCCAATACTGTCTCTGGGCTGCAGCTCTCCTACTCTGACCACATCATTTTTAACATTTTTCTTAGGGCACAAAGCAGAACTTCACATAAGGTCACAGAAAAGTTGGTTTTGGTTTTCCCACCATTTGTCTTGCCCATTCTGCTCAATGAGTCAGACTCACATAATACATTTCTTTCTCTGACTTTCTTCAGAAATTCAAAGACAGCACTTTCTCCCACAAAAGCGTATGGGTGCTGTGTAACCACCAAGCACTATTCTTTACCATCTGTTTCCCCTCCTCCAACCTGAACTTGGACTGGGCAAGTCAAAAAGAAGTGCCACAAGTTTTCTAACATGAATTATTCCTCAAGAGGAGAAAAGGATACAAAGGGCATCATCCATACCAAATAACATGGGCTATATCCCCATACTCACCCCCTCTGCCAGTTCCCGCCCTCTACCCACTCCCCCATCCCCACCAAATACAATGCTTTCAGCATAGTAGGGCAACTAAGGAAAACCCAGGAGAAGATGTGACCATCTATTGGGAATAACAAGTCCTGAGGTTGACCGAGTATTACAATGGGACAAGTGAAAATAACTGGATTGTGTTAAGAAGAATGACTGAGGAAAAGCCAGCATCGCATTCACTGAGAGTGTGAATCTATATACCAATTTTCCTGAATTCATATCCCAAATCTTCCACTCCCTGCATGTGTGATCCCAGGCCTGTGATTTGACTAATCTGTGCCTTCATTTCCTCACTTGGTAAATGGGGATAATATTAGAACTGCCCTCACTGAAGTTTCATGAGTACTAAAAAGTTAAAGGAAGAAAGTATTTATTAGCACAGTGCCAGCACATATTAAGTGCTCAATAAATACTTGCTGAATGGATAAGTCAAACACAGAACTGAACAGCAAGATATAATGTACACTAAAATGATAGTACCTGTAAGATATCTCTACTGACAACCACGATATTAAACAAAGTTGAGGAGTTCAATGTAAAATACAGGAGTTTAATACTTTTCTCTCCTGTTATTTAAAAAAAGGGAAAGTGGAGGGTAACTAGACTATTTCATTTTTAAGGGAGACATTCCTATCATGTTTGATAATAATTTATTTGCTACTGATGCATGTGTTAGCCTGGCATCTTTCATGTATTGCTTAGAGCTGTGTTATCCAATATGGTAGCCACTAGCTACAGCTGGCTATAGAGTACCTGAAACGTGGCTGGCAGAAATCAAGTTGAGCTGGTAGCGCAAAATGGGCATTGCATTTCAACCACTTAGAATATAAAACATCTCATTAATGATTTTTAATACTGATTACATGTAGAAATGATAGTATTTGGAAATACTGAGTTAACTAAAATGTAATACTAAAATTAATTTCACCTATTCTTTTATTGATTTTAATGTGGCTACTAGAAAATTTACATATCATCTGTGACTCACTTTTGTGGTCTGCATTATATTTGGGCAGTTCTGGTTTAGATCAAGAAGGAAATTAAGCCACACTACTATTATTATTACTACTTCTAACCATCAGTTATTGAGTGCTTTTCTGCTAGATGTTTTAAAACAGTATTTCTAAGTATCACAATAGCTCTGTATAATAGGCTGTATTTTCTCTTTTTTTTTTATAGATAAGGAGAAGGTTTCAGAACGTAATTTGCCCCAAATTAAAAAGCCAGTAGTGTTCAGAGCAGGAATGAATCCACGTCTGTCTGACGTGGTACTTCCAAAGCCTAGGTACTTTCTCCTGTCAGAGGCCACATGGAACTAGAAGCACACGATGGGGAAAGGGGCCCTCCATGAGCAAGGGCAGGCGGGGTGGACCCAGAAGGCACCTTGCAGCATGTGTGAACACTCTAACCTTATAAGGGCACAGACTCCCTTAGAATTTATAGATAATTTGGGTAATGCTTTATTTTCCAGGAATAGAGCCATTTTGGTTCCATTTTACCTGAGCCTAAGTCCCCAGTGCCAACAGATAAAGTAAGAACAGAATTCACAGGCAATGTAGTGCACATTTTAAAAGGAAAATTTAAGGTAGAAAAAGTATATGCACAAAGATGTTATCTGCCACGTTATTCATAAAAAATTCAGTAGGGGGCTAATTAAAAAGTGATAATTTTGACACCTAGTTAATAGTAGAAAATGCTTAGCTGTTATATGATTAAAAAAATCAGAATACAGCATTATGCCCACACTACAGTTCTGTAAAAGTGTGTGTGTGTGTGTGTGTGTGTGTGTGTGTGTGTGTGTGTGTGTGTGTGTGTATAAAGACTGACACAGAACACTCTGATTGATAATAGGTTTGTATTAGGGCAAGTCTCAAATGCAGGAGAGGCAATTTTGCCCTTCAGGGGCCCTGTGGCAACATCGGGAGATATTTTCAGTTGTCAAAGTTCAGGGGATGCTAGAGGGATGCTTCTAAACATCCTACAATATACAAGACAGCCCCCCAAACAATGAATTATCCAGCCCCAAATGTCAATATTGCAGAGATCGGAAAACCCTATAGTAGGGAGTCGGGATTAGAAATTTGATTCTACTCTACTTTCCACATTTTTGTTACATTGTTTTACAGTATAAATTTTTTTCAAATACAAAATAATTATCACTAAAAGAAAGCAACACCGGAACTAAATCATAATCACCAACACAGAAGGTTATTATACATATGGGGGACAGATGCTGGGTTTTGGAGTAGGGTCTGTTAAACAAATTCCTTTTAAATATTTCTTAGATTTACTGCAAACCCCGTCCACAAAGGATACCTATAAACTACTTATAGATGAAAATTTGGCCATGTTTGCTCAATCACTACTTGCTATTGGAATGACTGATTCAACATCTAACAGGAAACTGGCATTCCTTGCACTGTTGGGATAGCATTTGCTAAACATCAAAATATTTTTCTCACTCCTCTGAGCAAGTAGTGCCTCATGCGTGTTATTGTTACTGAGACTGACAATATATGCTGCTATTTACACTGCATTTTAGGAAGAGATGGGAAGAGAGATTCTTTACAGACAATTTTCTCCAGTATCTGCATCAGTGTGATGAAAAATGGAAGCATAAAACTTCTACTTGTAGAAATTCTCTTTAAAGACTACTCATTTTGTGAACTAAACTACTTGTGCTAACAGATTATCTGATTAAAGGTTTCACAAAAGTAAGTATATATGTCTTGCTTGCAGGCATGAAAGGATGCACATCTAGATGCAAGCTGTTTATATGCTCATCTTTTTCTTAGTTCATTTACATCAAAAAGGAGATTTTAAAATAAAAATATCCGAAGTACCCATTTAAATAGGTTTATTGATGCTATAAGGAAGGTCTAATCCCAGTCTATCAAATATTTGTACTACATCATTTGACCAGAGAAAACTCAAGTGCTCTTACTTAATATTCAGAACAATGAACAATTCAGTTTTTTTCCTTGAGCGAGAACCATGGTCTTTGTAATCTCCTGTAAATTGCACATGGCCTGCCATACAGTAGAACTCAATAAATAATATGTGAATGAGTGGACATTTATAAAATCACTCCATGAGCTAACCAGGGTTGTGTTGAACCTCCTGACAAGAAGCCTTATATATTTCAATTCCCTTTCTTAAGTTTTACTCATACATTCATTCACTCACGGAAACTTATCAGCCGCCTCTAAGCTCTGACCACATGTGGCACATACCGCCTCTATAATACTTATCACTTGCTGGTACATTTGTTTGTATACCTACCTCTTCCACTAAAGTGTCAGCATTTCAAGGACAAGGACCAGGTCCTGACACTTTGTTTTCTGACTTAATCTTCAATATAGGCCTAGAGGGCAAGGAAATCATGAGCCAGAGCATTTGGCTACAGTCACAGAGTTAAGAAGTAGGAAAGCTAAGATTTGAACTGAGGACACCTCACTCCAAACTGTCTTTTTTTCTATTTTATCAAACTGCAGAGAAAATGGGAGTGGAGGTAGAGTGTGGGAAGAGAAGTACATGAATTAAAACAAAACAAGAAGTTTTAGATGTTAAGCAAGGTAAGATGCAATTAGTGGGTTCTACTGACACTGAAAACCAGAAAAATACAATTCAAGAAATTGATATGCACAATTAGCGTGCACCTCAGAAATGGTCTCTAGAAAGTCAATTCATCCAATATTTATGGAAAATCAACTATGACCATTACAGCCATTTGAAGTGAATTTCTTGCAGGGATAAACCGTGTATTTTGTCTGTTTCTATATCTCTAATTCATAAGCTGTTAGAAGAATGAATGACTACATGGCACTGGTTCCAGTGGAAGGGGTCCCAGTTCTACAGGGCGACTTCAACAGGTGACATAAATCCTATAATAGGCAGCAAATTTGTCAGACTGGGGCACTAACCTAAACAAAGCAAACAAGAGATTCTGAGGCATATTTGTCCTAATTGCGGCGATTTCCTACCTACAACAAAATGGAAAAGTTTATCAGGATCATGCTATTTCACTGTAATGACATCTTGGACGGGCTCTTTGAAAGGGCGATACGTTAATATTGCTATTGTTCAGAGACAGAACAGCAGAGTCGTTAGGAAAAAAGGGTCCCAGAGCCACCCTCTCTGGGTTTTTAGCTCAGCTCTGCCATTTCCTAGCTGTATGACTCTGGTACCCTCATCTATAAACTCAGGCCAACCATGGCGCTCATGTCATCAGGTCGTTGGTAGACTAAATGTGAGCCATGTAAAGTGGTTAGAACAGTACCCCGTACAATACACCTGCTTAATAAGTGTTTGCTGTAATTACTATTGTTGTTGTCATCACTATTATTTTCAAAATGCTATATTAACATATAATTTTTTAAAGAATCATGAGCCTCTTTGAAATAACATGACATTTTAAAACTTACTGAAAGTAAAAAAGAAAAATTAAGTTATCTATATTCAGAAGTATTTTGTAATTTGGGAAACGTTTATTAATTCAAAATTAATGAGGAAATGCCAAACAAATATAGATGGTGGTGATTAATAATGACAGTGATAGTAATAACAATCTCCCTCTAAAATGTAACTGTATGATTATACGTGTGTGTATGTCTGTTAACTATTATCTTTAGATATACCAAAAAATAAATGTTTTTAATCATAAAAAAATGATTGGCAGCTTGTCGAAGATATAACTTGAACATCTCCACTTGCAAAGAAGAGCTGTGAATCACAAAAGCCTGCGAATAGACAAATGAGCTCAGGCAGGGTAAGTAAAAGTTACAGTTCAGTCTAAATCAGATTGGGTTCCCCCGCCCCCCCCCCAAATGCAGACTGTTTCCAAAGCTAGACACAAGCTGCGGCATTCAAGTGGAAACCTGAAATTCCTATAGGCCTCTCTGTTTTGTTTCGGTTTCTTTTTTTTGGTGCCCTAGCATTCAGAACTTCCTGCTGGATCATGTCGGGGAAAGTGGTAGCTGATTAGAAAATAGTAGCGACACACTGGCTACAAAAATAATAAATAGATTCCCCCTCCCAGACTGCCACCGCATCACTCTTCTCTTTGTTGGGACATTTGCACTGACACTGAGCCAGTTTTTGTTTTACTGTCATAGGATGCAGAATGTCTTTTTAAATCATACTGCGGATGGGATAGGCTGGTTACTATCAGTCACAATCACTAACAAAACAGTTCCCCATCATCGGTCCTGCCATCTGTCCTCCGAGTTCTCTCTACACATGGGCTTGGTTGAACAGATTTTGAACTGGCCAAGGTCACTGCGCAAACAGCCTCCACAGATGGGGACAGTGTGAAAACCTAATTGCAGCTGTGGACAAACACAAACAAGGACACACATGGTTGACAAAACCCCTGTCTAGACTTGATGGTGGCTCAGTGTCATCGAGTACAAATAACAAGGACATGGTTTCAAGGTAACTATCTCTCAGGGGTAGTACAATCATTAAGGAACTCTATCATTATGTGGTGTAAATTTCTCCACACTGACATTTAAATATCAATTTAAGAATGGCAGTAGGTAAGTAATATTTCCTATTGTACATACATTTTCTAAAATTTCAAGAAAATAATGCCTTTCTTCAACAGAAAGATATGGCTTGAAATCAGTACAGCTCCATAACCCATGTGAAAGTCACAAACGTGACCCCCACGTAGCACGGAAGAAATGAGTTAGTTGAAGAGATGAAATGCCCTCTTTCCACATACTTATTTCATACCGTATCAAGATTTCCTTTTCCCACTTCCTTTCCAAAACAAATTACTTCATTAGAAACGTTACTCATTTGTTGCTGTTTTGACAATATTTAATTGTCAAACCTAAATGTGGCATACCTTCCATTCCACACTCCTCAGAAACTCAGCAAAGTAGAATCACCCATTGAAATTGGTATCCTAGATTTTCCCCTTGAAATACATAGGGCCCCAGAGAATTTGGATTGCCAGTGTCTTTTCTAGATACTCAACATGTCTGGTCACTTAGGTTTAAAGCCAAACTGGGTGTGCATTACTTTTTGAGAAGTTGTTAAATTTAAAATAAGTTATCAAGTCAGTGTTATTTCCAAAGGTTGTTGATAAAAAAGAACATTTAACTGTAACCATACTGAACAGACAGTTGATTATAGAAAGACATGTCAGTGCACATATGGCAGCCGGGTAAATTATGCACATCTGGATTACTTTTGGCAAGAAACATAGCTAAGTGTCTAAAGCCAAGTTTAGCAATCTGTCACTAACAATATGTACATTTATTTTAAAATGTCAAGGGCTCAAAGTCATATTTTCTATTTCTTCATAAACTTTCCAGCTCTTTATAAGACAGCAAACAGGTGACAAAACACATTGCCCAAACTGCCAAAGGCTGTATAAATAAGGGGTAATTTTGAACTTCTCACCACATACACAAGAAGACTCAAACTCTGAAGCAAACTCGTGTTTTGTGGGATATACGAAAATCCAGAGCTCAAGTAAGAGTGTTAACATTTTACTTTAGAAGTTGGTTGAAAAAAGTGGTTTCATATAAAAATATGGCTGCCCCCTAATTGGAGTAGTAAACAATGTAACAATCTGGGTAAAGCAAATGGAAAATGTCCGATGGCGTCTACATATAAAAGGAGAAGACCAATGACTCTCTGATCATCTCAGATTAAATTTTCCTTTTGCCTACTGCCAATTACTGACATCATTTAAACCCTAAAGAAATATTTTCCTACTTCCAGTCCCCTTGATTAAAAGAAAAGCCAAGAGACATGAAGGTGGCTCAAACTAGCAGTGACAAGCGACTTTACAAGTGGATGTGCGAGTATCAGGCAGGTGGGAACTGCAGCAGTCCCGGTAAGCACAGCACTCAACCTGACTGCTGTGCTGCTCGCTAGTTCCCTGAACATTCCAGGCTTCTTAACAGCTTCAGTAGGAATGCCAAGATATATCGTGGAGACTGGGTGGGTCCCCGTCATTCCAGGTGTTGCCTTCCAGTCTCATTTGTGCTGGCAGCAGAGGAAAACCAGAGTGGAACTATTTTATTCATAGGACGATAACAGGAATGTTCACACTCTGTGTCAGCCTCTCCTCTAGCTCACTAAGTTGGCAATTTCACTGTTGACTGGCATCTTTACTGTATGCCAGATCTACATCATAACGTTCTCAAATGGTATGGGGGAAAAATCGTATGTCTCTAAATCACGTAGATTGGTATTCAAACACCAGGTCCACGGCTGACAACCCGTGCCTAATCTGTAGAATGAGGAGGGTGGCACCCACACGTCACTGTGTGGTGGTGAGAATTCACTGCCTAACTCTTAATGAATATTCCAAAATGCTAGCTAAGATCATTATTATTCCTCTTCTCCTCCTTAAGGTGACGGACCAGGAATAATACAGTTCATAAACCACAGATTGCCAATAAAATACTGTACATTCAAGAGAAAGCTTAAAAACAACTGAGAAGAGGGGAGAGGAAAAAAGAAGATAAGGATCCAAATAGGAAAAGACATTTTGTTAAGTTTTAATTTGTACCTGCTTTTCTGTTTTTGTAAAGTTTGATGCATGAGAGTATTAAAATCTAATGAGTTTAAAAGTCTTTCTCCAACTGGAGGGATAAAAGACAAATTGCTAGGTGGTTAAGAAAAGGCACAAGTTTTCAGAGTTGTCAGTTTCCACCATTCACCAATTCAAAGGGATTTTAATTAAATGATATTACAGGTACAGAGTAAATCCACTGCCTTCTTAATTTTGATCTTTTCCATCTGACTATACAACTTTATTTTAAAAGTATACCTGGTACAAAAATGCTCAAATAAAAGTTATGTATCAGCAGATAAAAGGTAAGAAGAATTTTAAATTAAATGAGTCTATTTGTCCATATTCACCATCCAATGTCTCAATGTTAGCAACCTTCACAAAGTATCCATTTTTTTTTAGTCTCTTAGTCCTTACACCTCCAGCGGTTTTAAGTCTTTGTGGGATACAAAAGGACTAGAAATACAAATTAAGTGGATCTGGTAAGTTAAGTGGAATTCTAACTACCAGAAGATTCCAAGATCCAGCAGGCTGAAGGAAAACACTCTCAGAAAAACCCAAAGCAGACCTGACAGAATGATTCTTAGCACTGAATACAGAAGAACAAGAAAAGTTATGGGTTACCATACTACCACACTGCTTTTAAATGAGTTAAAGTCTCCTGGCCCGAAGTTATCAAGAGAATTTATAATTTAGATGGTAAAAATCAATGTTCATGATCTTTGCCAAGTTAGGGAGAATAAATATAGGGGATTCTTCCAACCTTAAGATTCTGTTATTGTCCCTAGCCAAACAAGGAACTTGAGGAGACTGATGTGTTCTCCAAGTAGACATGAAGCTTTTTTGCATGGAATTATATGAGATTTTCTTGATTCTTCTATACTGGTCATTTAAGATTTTATTCACAAGACAGCCGAAATGAGAAAACAAACGGAAGTTAGAACAAAATAGTGTTTGGGTTACTAATGTATATTTATTTCTAAATAAACTACAATATATTTTACGAGGGGCTTTAAAGCCATAATTACTTAACCTTGTATCTAAATTATAAGCTTAATGTCAGGTAAAAACTTGAGTACCATATAAAATGTGGTAAAATGAAGATTATGCACCAGCTAAGAGGAGGAGGTCTGGAATCAAGCAGACCTGGATTTGTACAATGACAGTGCAGTTTGTCTTTCAATATATTATATTAGTTTTCTGATATCTATCCATAATAAATTACATATCTGAATCAGAGTATATGTATGTGTTGTGTAATATTTACACACACACCACAGGGTTGGTATGAGGATTAAACAAACACCTTGCACAGTGCCTGGCCAATACTGAATAGCAAATGAAGAAATCAGGGCGGTACAGAAGGTAATGTGATGAAAATTACTAATGCATACCACGATATATGTTAAAATTAAAGCCTGTGTGATAAACTCTTTGAAACAGTGACAAAGAACACACGTAAACTATCTTTGAGAAGGTGATCCTCACCAGAGAATTAAACCACAATGAAAAAAAGAATCTTGCAAAAATCATCTTCCCAAGGCCAAAGCATTACATTTTTAGTTGACATCTTTGTTAAAAGGTGGTAAGTTCTAATAGATCCTAGAGATACATAATTGCAACACTCAAAAGATGAAACTGAATGAACTAATAATATTCCCAGTGTTAACTGGGTAGGAGTGATCTTTTGTAAATCCTCCAGATTACACACAAAACATCCATGGAGGCAGACATCACGGTTACTCCTTGAAAGGTTCCTCTTCTCATGAAGAAGCCAACCATCGGACTACTTCAGTGCCATCTAATACGTGTCTTAGCAAGACTCTTCCACTTGGCAGCTGCTGAGGGAGTACTGATCCTTATTCCAATAAAATATTCTATGCTATTAGAGATGTTTCAAGTAACCCCAAATAAATACAAACTCAACAGGGAGAAATTAAGAGTACTGATAAACTTTTCTTATGCCTGTTAATTTCCTGTCATTCATTTATTTGAGTTCTTCAAACTCTGACCTTCTTTTAGATGGAATGCAAAGAACAAAGTGATGTTTTCCCAAACTGTGCCATTTAAGTATGCCTGCTACTGAAAGAAAAGAAGTACGTGGTAGGAATGTCTTGAAAATAAGACAGAAAACATGGCTTCGAAGAAGCAACTTAAAAAGCGTCTTATCGGGCTTAAATAGAAATTCACCCTGTTAGACAGTTCATTAAGCTTTTCGGAAGTCAGTCCCTGAAGAAAGACTGGAATGGTGGCCGTCCACTCCACGGAAGTATTCCCCAGAAAAATGAATTCAGAAACTGAGTAAATGTAACGAACTCAGGGCAAAGCAATCTACCTTCCAAACAACAAGGCGTGAAGTATTAAAAAGGTCTGAAGGAATTTAGTGTCCTATATCAGACATCATGCGGGGAAAACTCACCGTTCCAAGGGAAAAAGACATCTGAACATTTACGTTAAATGTTCCAGTAATGTCTTGGGTCTGTAAAAAAACAACTGATAAGACAGCAACCCCTGAAAACGGGTAGATAACTTCAGACTCTTTTCCAACATTCTGTTTTAAAGTGTAAACCTCAATCAATCTAGGTGGACTGTCTTCTGTTACTTAGCAAAGATGTGAGGTTTTTACCCCAAAGCAAGGTGGGAGAGGGGTGGGTAGAGGGGTCAGTCTTGACCTCAGATTTTTAACTGCATTTCAAAAGACATTTTACAATGCATTTGTGAACATTTTGGCAGATTCTGGAATCTGAGAAACCATTCCTTTCAAAACATGTAATTAATAAAGCATTATAAGAAAAACCACATGATGACAGTGTCCTTCTTGAATTATGCTAATGTGATTACAATGAATCTAAATAAACTCTGAACTAATTATTTCTCTGAAACAATAGAATTTACAGTACTTAAAGGGACTGCCCGAAGGGTAAGCTGGGACGAACTGAGAGAGTGGCATGGACATATGTACACTACCAAATGTGAAATAGAGAGCTCCTGGGAAGCAGCCACATAGCACAGGGAGATCAGCTCGGTGCTTTGTGACCACCTAGGGGGTGGGATAGGGAGGGTGGGAGGGAGACGCAAGAGGGAGGAGATATGGGGAAATATGTATATGTATAGCTGATTCACTTTGTTATACAGCAGAAACTAACACACCATTCTAAAGCAATTATACTCCAATAAAGATGTTAAAATAAATAAATAAATAATAGTCAAATTCAAGGAGACTGATTAGTAGGTGAATAGAAATATATCTTTTAAAATAAAATATTGGCTGTCTATTAAAAAAAAATTCTCTTGAATTTAATTTTATTTGTCCATTATTTATGATGCCCTCTTAAGGTTAATATATTTTTAAAAAGGCAAGCACAGTGAGTTATCCCTAATGACCAAATTGTTGAGTTTTTCTCTTGATGCTGAACCCAATTTTCTCCTAAGCATCAAATATATCACAATCAACTCAAAATCCTCAGAAAAGCTTTTGATTAGAATATATATAGTGCTCACCCCACAGGGTGATTTGACTAACAGTGAAGAGTACAGTACTTAAGGAGCCAGACAGTAAAATGGCTGCACTCACTGTACATAATTCACTGGCCAACACCATAAGTAAAGAAACAACATGAACACACACACAGGAAACCTTCAAATCGCCAAACGACATACTCTTGAAGCTCACTGACTCTCCTTCTGAATGAGTTTTATTGTACGTTTCTATTTAGACGTATATAAGAAGGTATACTAGGACTCCATAAATAAAAAGCACGGGCCCACTGCAAATATTCAACCCTCCTCCTATCACTTCCCCACAAGATGAGATAAAACAGAAGTTTCCTCCAAAATTACTGACCTCCCTAATGCTAATAGTTAGAATGACTATTCTCACTGAAGTAAGACTGATGCACATTTCCTAAGCAAAACAGTTAGAACGATCATCATTCCCAACTACCAAAAATGCTTTAGCGAATGTAAAATATTAAATCATAAAGAAAAATGATTACATAAAAGCAAACTATCAGAGTGAAGCTGACAGCATGAAAATCAGCTTAACCATTTAAAATTTTTATTATGATTAAGTTTTATTGTAAAGTATCACTTAACTAAAGTGACAAAAAGGAGGAACATGATTTTTAAATGGATTGCTATCAATACCTTATTTAGTGCAAAAGAACTCAGTAGTTCATGGATTTCATTAAAATATCAAATTCAGTACCTTTCAAAATGTAAATGATATTTAAAGTTGAATAGCAAGTAATATTTCAAAACTTTATAATTTTAAATTATACTTTATATGAACATGTAAAATGATCAGGATAAAGTCAGATGCTGGAACATTCAAGTATGGATTAATGCCTATATTCTAGCATTATTTTTAGTTCCTGAAAATAAGTTGGCTTTTTGTCATCTCATCACTTCACTATGATTTCATTGGATAATTATGCATTGAAGTTCATTACTCAAAGCATCCATTGTTGAACAGAACCAAAACCATCCAACCCAATAACCACAGAATAAAGAACTGAAAGAAAATTGAATATAACCATGAATCTTAAAAGGGAACCAAACAACAGGCAAATCGGTCCGAACATTAAGTGCTAATGCAAAATTCCTCTGCCTGAAAATTATTCTTTTCACTTGCAAACCTACATAATATCAACACTTTCTGAAACTGATTTTAAATAACCCCTCCTTTTATTTTTAAACGTAGGAAAATTAAGCAATGTTGATGAGGGAAGAAACAAATGTAAAAAAAAAAAATCTCCCTTTCTAGATGTTCTTTCTAAATGAATTAGGTAGCTAGACAGATAATCTGTAGGAAATTGGGCCAAGGGTATAGGCGGGGATCTAAAATGTGTTAGAACACCAAAAATTCAAAATAAAATTAATTTAAAAATGTATATTTATTTAATCCTTTAAGAAACAACCTTCTATGAGCATCTTCTATGAACAAGGCCCTGTATTAGGCGCCTTGGAATCACAAAGTACTTCTAGGAAGGTATCATCGTTTTCAATTAAACAGGACACAGGAATTCTACAGTTGAGACGGGTTTAGGTACTCTCTACAACAGGAATAATCCTGAAGACGAAAAACGCTTAAATGTTTCACCAAAGTGAGGTGGAGAGCTGAGGGGAGAAGTGAAGGCCATGACTGCCAAGCAGAGAATTCACTCAGTGCTGCGGGATGCAAAGGGCGCTGGACGCAAGTTACTTAGTCAAGCTTTTCATCTTTATGCGTGATTCTTCAAATCTGCCTTTGGAAGTGGACAATTTCAGCCTCTCTTTCAGCCTTAATGATTTTTTAAGTAGGCATGTAGATATGGCTATAAAATCATTTTTGCTTGAATCATGTCCTCACCAACCCCAAGAAAAAAAGAGGCCTGAAGGTTTGTATTGTTTTTCCCCTTAACGTCACTTGAAATAATCGTGGAAACATGTTAAAACCAAGTATTTAATTTCAAATAAATATTTATGTTCAAAACAGTTCAAAATTCAAAAGATATAAATATCAAACGAGGAGTGAAAAAAGAAAAATCCTGAGAAGTTTATTCATTAGAGCAAATTCAGCTGAGTGCTGTAGAAGCACCACGTCCCTTAAGCGTCACAAAGGAGCAGTGAAGATGGAACGAATGTTACTAATTGGAAGAGGATGGCAACCTGAAAGCTTTTCCATTTTCAAGTCTGTAAGCTGCTTTAGTCTGTCTGGGCTGCCATGACAAAATATCAGTGACTGGGTGGCTTAAACAACAGGAATTTATTTCTCACAGTTCTGGGGGCTGGAAAGTCCAAGAATCAAGGTGCCACCATGGTCAGTTTCTGGTGAAGGCTTTCTTCCTGGCTTGCAAATGGCTGCCTTCTTGCTGTAGGGAGAGTGGAGATCTCCCTTCCTCTTCTTAAAAGGCCACCTATTCCACTGGATTAGGGGACCTCCCTTATGACCTCCTTTAACATTAATTACCTCCTAAAATACAGTCACGTTAGGGGTTAGGGCTTCAATGCATGGATTTTGAGGGGACATAATTCAGTCCATAGCTTAAGTCAAAAAATATACATCCTATGTCATTCATGAACGTGTATATTATATAAAGTTTATGTATGTTTAGTTATTTGTTTTTTTGTGATTGCTACCTAGCCTTAGTTTGAAATTTTTAAACTAAGTTTAAAAAGCAGTTAAAAGTATTTAGCTTATTTGTCTGAAAGAATTGTTTCTATGTGTGTTCCACTAATGAGTCAAGGAGCAACTAGTAGGATGGGATTGTATCACAAACATATTCAACTTGAGAAAGAAAGAAATGAAGCAGTCCCTGACAACCATTCCCTTGATGCATTTCTGTTCTGCAGAAGAAAGACCTGAGTTCCCTCAACC
Source organism: Balaenoptera ricei (assembly GCF_028023285.1). Lineage (NCBI taxonomy): Eukaryota > Metazoa > Chordata > Mammalia > Artiodactyla > Balaenopteridae > Balaenoptera > Balaenoptera ricei. Next base: position 42,031,926 of record NC_082641.1, read on the forward strand.
GGTCCCAATTCTCCAGGGCTTCTCATGGTGTGAGCATCTCCACCCCAGTGTGCGCTTCTAATCTTTAAAGTTGAGTATTTCTTATTCACCCTGACTCCTGAATGCCAACTACTGCATCTTCTGCAAAATGGAAGAAACAGGAAAATGCTCCACTATTGGATACAAAACAATTGTATGGAAATCCTAAAAGATTTTCAAAGGGAATATTCAGGCTCTATGATTTTTTCCTTACAGGCAGACTTTAGAATTTAACTACCACAAGGTGATGAGCAATAATGCTAAGTTATATCTGTTCGAAAGTCACAAATACATACACATGTATGTACAGACGGACATGCATATTGGGAAGGAAAAATATCCTCACAAAAATTTTTGTATCATTATAAAAAAGAGCATCTCTTTTCACTGCAGTGGCTCTTCCAACTTGATACACTAAAGAAACATGATCTACTCAACTACTCTCAGCTGAGACAGGAAGAAGGCAGCCCTCATACCAACCCCTATGTTTTTCTCCCGTTGGTCTCTGACAGCACATGGCTCTTGCACCTTTAACGCGCAGAGTTGGGAGCTGAGGCTTCAGTTGCTGCCTAGTTCTTCCTTCTGAAGCTCAATATTTAGAGAGGAAAAAAATATTATGTGCAAATATCATCTTTCCATAATTGGCAAATCTCATCAAACTTTTTCATTAAGTAGTATCTTAAGGAAATAGGAGTTGCTGAAGAATTGGACATGTTAAAAGACCTAGATTCAAAGTAATTCTGCCGTTTTATTTCTAGCTTTGGATGAGCAGCTACTTTTCTAAAAATATGGGAGAATCTTAAGAGATGGATGAAGGCCTATATACCTCCATATTTGAGAGTGAAAATACCTGAGGGAAATACAAAGGAGATTATGTAAGCAAATGGGCTACATCTAGAAGTTAGAATTTCACACAGTGCATTTCTTTTTCCCAGTAGTTATACCTGACAATGGGACTTAATTTATCGAGGACGAAATAACCATGCTGTCTTTCTACTGTCAAGGGAACAAATCAAAGAATTGTAGTTCATGAGCAATGCCTTCCAATTTACAAAGGGGAAGAAAGGACAGAGAAAGGCTCACATATTCTGCTGGGTGTTTGTGTAGCAAATCCATAGGGCCACTGTGGCCACTTAAATAATTGAGACTCATGGAACCAGAGAGAAGTCCTAATGCAACTGGAATAGAGTCAATGGTACACTTTAATTTTTTAATGCTTTTCTTGAATATTCCATGCTATGGGGATTGAGTACTCATTTGACTAACTTATTGCAGGGGTGGTTGTGCAAGAACTAAACGTGCTTTGGATGGACACTGATGATGAAATGAATTTGGATATATTTAAATGTGACACATATTGCTGCTTCAGGTCAAAAGTTTTTAATGAGAAAATATCTCCAGCTATAGCCAAGGTCAAGGGGAAACTATCATTTCTCCTTATTTAGAAGCTTCTAGAAATGCATTCATTCTATTAATAGGTACATGGTAAACATTGGATCTCTGAGTTGCCAAACTTTCAGCTCAAAAACTTCCTGAAGTAACTCATTGATTAGAATTGTAATAATGACTACAATCATACAGAACTATGAGTTCTGCAAAATAGCTAACGATCTTTGAGAACTATTTAATAGGGGAGTTTTGTTTGTTTTTTTTTCCTGTTTCAAAGGGCAACAATACTTCAGACAAGGTTTATCACTCTGGTCAGTCATTCATTATTCAACAAAGATTTATTAAACACGTGCTGCATTTAATGGAGTAGTGTGAGGGTTGGTGGGAATGAATCATACAGACAACAAGAGGACTGAGTGATGGATGTGGGGTAGTAATCCCCACATCGCTAGTGTTTATCCTGTAGCCAGGGTGCTATGGGAACCAAGGGGCTGAGTCCCCCAGTCTTTAGGAGGAGTTACATCTCCTTCTGGGAATCAGGAAATCTCCCAGGAGGACCACTGGAAATGGGCCAGGCCAGGAGCAAAGGGCACTACAGACACTTGGAATGCTCTTGTACCATTAGCCTTAGTGAGTGAACCTGGCACTCTCAGCCTGTGAGACCAAACCCACAAGGGGTGTCTGAGGCCTTTCAGGAGACCTTTCATAATGCTTCAGAATGGGAGCTGATTCTCAGTCCACAGATGACTGCTGATACAGTGGCTGGGTGGGGTAAGACTATTCTTGGGCTCATCTAATCTTAGAGATCTGGACACACTCCCAGAGGGGTGGAGGAGTAGGATACTTTTGGGGCCACTAAAAGTGGTGTTGACTTTCTTTGGAAAAGATCCAGAGGCTGTAACTTAAAGTGGTCTATTTAAGTTTATTCTTTTTTTTTTTTTCCTTTGAGGAGAAAAGCACAGGAGAAAGAACAAGCACTGTGTCCACCCTTCCATCTCACTGCCACTTTCACTCCCATTGTTCTTGTAGGAATCCTGCATGCACAAAGTTGGGGGGAGCCCTGACACTGCCATTTCCCCTCCGGAGCTAGATCTGTCTGTGGCATTACTGCACTGCAAGCTGACGGGGGAGGGCTGAGTGCTCCCTGGAGGACAAAGTGGTAATGCTCAGAAATTCTGCAAACACATGAAGACAACATTGCCTACCTGCCAAGGGTGTGGCACCATGTTCTGGCTAAGAGGACTGCAACTGATTTCACTCATCCAAGCAAATTTTTAGGGAGTTGTAAAGGGAGTTGAAAAACATCATCTTGGAAGCTGCTAAAGGGACAAACATGATTTGAAAATGATTGGGAGAGGTCATATTTATGAATCCTTAGTGAGGCTGTTTTATGGTTCAGATATTATTGCTTTGGCTAATGTCTGAGCGTATGTATACACAAATTTTAATAAAAGCAACCATGAAATTTGAGAAACCACTCATTGAAATTATAGAACAAACATATCTTGGATACTACACTCTGGGCAATGCTTAATTCATTCACTTTGGGTGAACTGAATGTGACACTTCTACCTTGTCTATTCACTATAGAATATGGGAACAGCAACAAAGAATGGATTGTTTTAACCCTTGATCTTCAGAGTGCTTACTAAATTATCAGGGATCAAAATACATCACAGAATAATCTTTGGTTTTACTTAATAATATTTAACCAGTCTCATAATTCTATTTATCAAATCTATTATTCTATTATTTTACTTTTATTGATCTAATTTCCTTTCCCTTTGCTACAGTTTGGAGCAATGTTATTTAAAGTATAATCTGAGGATGAGACCAGTCCACAGATGTAGTAAGTACAGAAAGAGAGAATAAGAACTGAGAAAATTTTGAAGGCATTTGACGTGGCTGTGACTTACAAATATATGGTCAGTGGTTTCATCTCACTGAACATATAGACCAAATGTATCGGTCAGCATTGGATTGGGGATGGGGTGGTGGGAATCAGTTCTTTACCACAAATAATTTGATTAGTATTGGTTTAAAATATCTGGCAACTGCATATAAAATATTTTATAATTCCCTTCAGCTATTCACATGTAAATTGCTGCAGAACTTATTAGACTAACAGTTTCTAACTTGTACTCTTAGATACAGAAAAAAGATGTCCTTGGCCTTTGGAACATTTCCAATTGCCTTTATTCTCTTTGAAAGATTTTCACTATGAGAATGGTCAGTGCCAGTGGCGGTAACCATGACTTTGAATTAAAGACAAGAGGCTGATAGGCCTCAGGGCAGGCAGGCTTATAAATAACAGTACTCACCCCTGAGTGGCCTGTGGCTCTGGGTACCACACATAAGTCTTATCATCTGGACACTTCAGACTAATCTGGGTCAGGTCTAATGAATACTTAGACACATTATCTCTTTGGAATTTATAGGCTTTAAACAAAAATCTCCTCTATGGCTCTTTAGTTCTAAAATTCTGTAAATGCAAACAGCCTCACCCTACTCATAAGAGCTTTAGGGAGGGGTTTCATAACCTGAGAGAACATACAGGCAATGAATGGGCTAGTAAACAAGTATAATTCATGCATATGTATTTTGCAGTGGCTTAAATGAACATTCCTCAAATGTAAATTTCATTAGGCTTTCAGTTGAAGAGATTTCTTGAACTGATGACTGTTGACCTTGACTGCAGTGCATTTTATGACCTCCCCTCCCCAGACAGGATGGGGAAATGATTAATATTACTGCTCCCCACCCTCTACTTATCACTAGTTAATCCTAACTCTTCATGAAACATGCATGTCAATTGGCCATAAAAACATACACCAGTCCACTAAACTAGGAACAAAAAGAAATCATAATGGATTAAGCAAAAATAAGGCCTAATGATATGTACAGTGAATTGGGCCTTCATTTTTCTGGGCTTTGATTTTGCTTCTCACAAAGATGAGACTCAAATTCCTATAGGCAGATGACAATGATTTGAAAACAGTAGGACAAAACATGAAGATATAAGGGAAGGATGAGGAATTTATATATGAAAAGTCAACACTTATTTTAGAGCCACATAATTTTTATAGTTTCATTGATCTTTTTCAAATTTTGTTCAAGTCAGGATGAATAGATGATTTTCATTTTAAAACTGGGTGGGCAGAAGAAAGGTGTTGATGGTACCTTAGATGGTACTACTGACAACTTGAGGCTACGACTCAGGTTCCAAACAAAACCATGATATTTTGCTACTTTAGCAGTCTGTAGTCCCAAATCTCCTTAAGAGCAAAAACCAAAAGCATGTTATGCTTGGATTCTTTGAATTCTCTACTTTCAGGAAGTAGCACCTCTGGTTTGGACAGCTACAAGGAACGGCAGAGATACTAGGCCACAACTGCATTTACCACAAACATTCCAGTCTGCTAAAATTTAAACATGTGACTCATTTCTGTTGGCATTTACCATGTTTACAAAGCCAACAACGGAGGAAGCCAGAAACGCTGTTACTACACCTACAGCTGTCAGGAACAACACTAAATGGCTCCAAATATTAGTAAGTATAATCATGATACTGTCTTCTGAATATTAGCTGACTGATTTTACAGCTACAGAAATATGCATCTCAGGCACCATCCACTAAACAGTTCATGTTAATAAGGCAGATACACTGCAACTAATGTGGCCGTTGCCAGAAAGCATGTGGAAAGGTGATAAAGAATGAGAATAGATAATAGAGCAAAACACAGAAAGACCAAGAGAAGAAAACAACTCATTCTAAAACTGAGGAATTACCAGTTCTCCTGACGGATATGAGTAAATCAAGGTGAAAACAATGGGAAGGAAGTAGCACTGACTGAAGAGGTCTTATGCGATTGTCAAAACTGGGGTAGGTACATGTGATGAAAATGGCTGAAAATGTAAAGAACTGTAAAAGAAAAACCTGCAGGACTATGTTAAGTAAAAAAACAAAGATATGTGTACAAGTAAAACTTTGAAACAAAATAATAAAAGATAACCTATTTTGGCCTTTGAAAAGTAAGCCTCTTCCAGTCTTGGCCCAATTACCCAGCATGAAAATGATTTTCTCAGCCTGATCAGAGGTAGAGTAACCCTCTTGAAATCACTGAGGCAAAAATCATTCCCAATAAGAGAAAAATGAGAATCTTAACTACTTGATGTTCAATGACAACAGTGCACAATCTCACTGAATTTTAAGCCTCCTAGTAGACAGTTCAAAGCTTCCTGAGGGCAAGTATGCTTAGTTATTTACACAGGAGCCAAGTGGAGTCCTTTTCATATTGTAGGTGCCTTATGACGGTTTGTTTAATCAAATTATTCTTAATTAGTCCTCTTTTCCAATCAGCCCTGAAAATCTAATAGTTTATTAAGGAAAAAAAAAAGTCCAAATATTTACGAAGCTTATATTATAGCAGCAAATTCAGGATCGTACTAATGACCTAAAAACTAGGCAGCAGCAAAATATTTGCTGGGAACAGGGTAGATCCTAAGGGTGATTTTGTCAGGTAAAATGCAATCTTTCTAAGCAGCAGTGACCCCACATGAATGATTACTTGAAATCAGTGTTAAAATCTCAAAAAGTAGGTATGTAATTTGGTAAACCAAAGCAATGCTATTCAGTGTCACAAAAGATCAATAGCCATTCTTCTAGCTCCAGCCCCAGGACCCCTCCAGGAAGCTGGCTCAGCCCACTACAGCCCATAAAGGTTTTTGCCAACTGAACTCAAAGCCCCATTAATGTGGCAAATAATTACAATATACCCTTCTGGCATCTATTAACTTTTCTTTAATCATGTTTTGTCTCTTCAATTAGACTGTAAGTTAATTAAGAGTAGAGAACTTCTGACATTTCTTCTGTGGCCATCACACCTAACTATGCAAGGGTGATTAAATATTAGTTAAAAATTTTAGGTAATTTACCACATTAATAAGTTACTATTAATAGGGAACAAAATCACATAATCCTCCCAATAATTATGAAAAAAGCATTTGATAAATTTCCACATCCATTCATCATAAGGACATAAGAGAAAAGGACATCTTTTACAAGAATGCCCTTCATCTTTTACTGGATTCAAGTTATTTTTCTAAATAATTACATAAATAAATAAATAGCCTGTAGCAAACATCATACTTAAGGAAGAAGTGTTTCAAAGCCATCCCTTTATAAGCCAGAAAGAGACAAAAACACTTGCCATCACCAATTCTATTCAGAATTGTCCTGGAGCCCTGAGTCAATGCAGGAAGACAAGAAAACAGAATAGAAATAAGAAAGAAAGGAATAAACAAACTTATTTGCTGATGAAATTAATGCACACAGAAAAATCATAGAATATACAGATAAATCATAAGGATGAACAGTCTAGCAAGTTTACTGGCTACAAAAATATATATATGTAAATTTCTTGTATTGAACAGCAACGATCAGTTAGAAAATGTCAAATTATGCACAAAGACTGGCAAAACGTAAAAAGCCAGATAACTCCACATACTGACAGGGATATGAACAAAAGGGATTTTTATCTACTCTGGAAAACATCTTGGCAGTACCTAATAAGGTTGAACATGCATGTACTTTAAAAGTCCTTACATTCTTAGGTATACACTATTGTGAAATGCTTGTACGTATACATCAGACACACTGAGAAATGTTCACAGCAGCAGTTTTTTAAAATATCCAAATAACACAAACAACAACGGAAAACGTCCATCAACAGTAGAATGGATGAACAGTGATATACTCATACGACAGACTATTAGATAGCAGTGAAGAGGAATGAACCACATCCTCAGCAATAAACATGGATGCATCTCAAAAAAGATAATCAGGAACCAACAGAGAATCACAGAATATGTTTCATAGTACATACATACTCATAGTACATATGTTTCTCAATCTACATAAAGTTCAAAATAGGCACACCACTATGTAATACATTATTTACAGATGCATACATACATGGCAGAAGTCTAAAAAGCAAGGAAATAGGCAACACAAAATTCAAGACAGTGATTATTTCTGGATGGGGAGCTAGGGAGACACACGCAAATGAGGGGCACAAAGATGAATATGGCGCTGGTGGTGGTCTATTCTTTAATGTGGATAGCGGGGATACTGGCTTTAAACCACATATATATGTCCTATACATTTTTACATTTTTTTATAAAGTATTTCAAAATAATGGAAGGAAGGAAAAGAGAAGAAAGAATGGAAGGAAGGATGAAAGGAAGGACAGAGGGAAAGATGAAGAGAGGAAGGAGCGGGGGGGCGGGGGGAAGGAAGGTAATTACAAAATCCTTGAAATGCTGAGATTAAAAATAAGTCTGCCATGGTAACCTCCTTTGTATGAGGGTATAAGGCTGCAAGACATATTTGCAACACAACTGCAAGGGGCTATAACAAGATGGCACATTTAGATTCCTTTTACTAAAATTGATGAGTCATTTGTCATAATGCAGATGGTTTACAGCTGAAAGTCAGGACTGCAAACATTGGTTTTTTCTTATTTGAAAAACAATTTTCACTAGATTAAATTTCCTCTAAAATTTTTAAGTACTAGGTTGGAAATCAAAGGAATCCACTTTCACATTTCTTCAATTATTTGCAGTAAAACAAGGAAATGTATCAGACCACAGAGGAAATTTTTTCTTCCACACTTTGGAAATCTGGAAGGTACTACTTTTCCGTATGACCACTTACCATAAGTAGATTTAAATCCAAATTGTTCTATTGAGAGGTGAAAAAGCCAGTTAAAGTGTCAACACTCCCAACACCAGCCAAACAACATTTTGGCAAAGGCTAATATAAATGTTTTCATAACTTATGTTTTTTAAGATCACTATTCAAATTCCATACTTCTACATCTGTTTTTAGAGGTGAAGACTGCTCCTCAAACATCACGTTAGTAGAGAAATTTTAAGTTTGGAAATCTCCTAGAATGCTACAGAGCTCTACTCACATCTACACATGCGGTGAGGGAAGGTGGAACAAGGGGAGGATGAGGAAAGCTGAGATCCAGAGACTGTCTGCAGAGCATCTGTTCTAGCAACCCAGTTGTGGGCCTTCTCCTGGACCAGTAAAACTCCATCTGGTGCGGGAAGATAACAGTTCCCCAGGTGGTGTGTCCACCTGTCAACTGACAGTTGGGTGTGTGCCACTGAGAAGGGCAGACACAATTTGGCACAGGCTTTTGGAGCACTGCTTTAACTTGATGGCTAAGCAAGACTTGAGATAAAGAGATGAGGAAACAGAAAAAAAAATATGATGGGCACTGCTGGACCCAGGCATCAGCTAGGGAATCTGGGTCACGCCTAGAACAGGCGTCTGATGGGGTATGCCATGAAGGGCGGAGAGCCGCAGGGAACGGTGCCAGCCTCTGCCTTTCTGGGCTTGCCAGCCCTTGGCAGGGATTCTGGAAAACGAGACATCCCAAGTCAGACACATTTCCGTACATTCCTCTCCCTCCCCTGCCTCCAGCTACTTACATGTGGCTCATGGACAGACTACTGAAAGTTTTTTTAAAAAAATAACACTAGAATATGGAATCAATGCATGTTTATCCCAGAACTTTTAGGGCTAAAACTGACATACGAGAGTTGTCTCTTTGTGAAGCTTCATACTATATATTTATTCCAAGTGATGCCCAAAACCTATTTGGAATTCTTTTGACATTTGGCTTTAGAATCCTTGGCGTATTCTTGTCAATACCTCCAGCAATGAAGATGTTTGGATCTAAAGAGTAAATTTTGCCTGGACTATGTAAGCAGGTGCTCAGTACATACATACTGAATAAAAGAACAAATGGATGGATGAAACACACACTCGTAGTACTTAGACAAACTCATAATTAAATAGGTGACCAAGCAGGAATATTTTCTTAAAAAAGCAAAACACGTATAAGGGTTTTCTTGTATGGCTCATAGGCCAGAAGTCAGAAGACCAATTCAACGGAGGAGGCACTGTTGAAATAATAGAGCCTCTCATGGCAATCCTGGATGTAGAGAGTATCAACCTCTTTGTCTCTGCATTATTCCTTAAAGGGAAGGTCGCTAAGGCACCAGACCACAGCAGAGTTTCTGCTCCTTTACTGGGCTGGCTTCCAGAGATGTCTTTGACCAGGTCTCAGACATAACCCTAATCCAGATGATCTAAAGATCTTTATTCTGTTAAATCTAATAATAACATGAATATTCAAATCTATTTTAAATAGGAAAATAAAATCCAAATTATACCATTTCAACTGTTATCACTTTTTCCGGCAACACAATACGTCATACGTATTAAAAGTCTCTGTGCTTAGAAGGGAACAGCGGTCACACACACTGGGGTTATTTTTTTGAAAGTCTTATTGCTTCATAATTATACCCCATACACATACATATTTATATAAACGTAGGGATATAAAGGAAGTATTCATAAAGGATGAGTGATGGACAAACACAAAGCCATGCTTTGATGTTAAAGATGCAGCCCTTTAGTGCTGAAAAGGACATGTAATTGAATTCTTGGTAATCACTGAGAATAGTGTCTATTGTTGAATGTGGAACGCTCACAGAAGTCTGGTCTAGGGAGTTTGCTCCGTTCTAAGGTGAATTCTCCATAGCTCAACTCAAACATGAAAAAGACATCCTGGCATCGAGCCAAATGCCTGGGCCAGGGCGTTCTTTAGATTAAAACCAAACTAGCACCCCAAACCTGGCCTAACATGAACTGAAAACACTTGGGCAGCATTTGCCCCAGGGGAAGCCTGTTGTGGGGCCTCCTGACTCTTTCTCCACACACTTTGGCACATGTTCAGCAACTCTGTATTTGACGGCTATCTTTCCCTAATAAAGAGCTGGGATTTACTGTAGGGGATGTTCTGATTCTCATAAACCGAAGACCGAAAGTGTGTGTGTGAAGGTCTCTAGTACAACATGCTTCCTACACATCCTCTACCCTTTAAAAGACTCATTTGAGGGATTTCCCTGGCGGTCCAGTGGTTAGAACTCTGAGCCTCCACTGCTGGGGGCCCAGGTTCGATCCCTGGTTGGGGAACTAAGATCCCACAAGCTGTGTGGCGCAGTCAAAAAAATAAATTAAATTAAATTAGATTAAAGACTGATTTGGGTTATCCAACCTCTTCTGAAATAGGAAAGTGATTTCTGGAAATGTGCAAAAATGACTTAGTCTTTTAAGTATCAATATTACACAGCTAAGTGACTTCTCTATTGGAGGGAAGTTGGAAATATACCCTGATGAACATAAAGAGTCTGCTATAAAGACAGATTATTTTAAACATCAACTTACCATGGTTACATATACACATACATTTAAAAAAATCTGCATCCTTAAGTGCAGATGTGTTTTCAGTGTGGTCTTAGAGGGAAGGTTTCTATACAGGGTTTAGTCTGTGAAACAATTAGTGAAACAGATGAAAGGCATTTCAGATGATTACCCCAGCGACCCAATGATTCTTCAAGACTTGGTGCATATATGCCATACAGGGCAAGCAGATACTTTTTTGACATTTACCACCTGCCTTAGCAAATGTCATACCAGTTAATCTTGATGTTCACCAAATTTCTGAGTTCCACCATGACTGGTCTTATAAGGTTTCTACTCAAAGCTCCTGAATAATTGCCACGTTTCTCCACTACATTAAACATACTTCCATTTCTTCAAGGGTAGAGAAGAAAAAAACAATTCTACTAAATCAATTTTGTCAGAAATATCTGAATTATGTCTTAACATGACAATATTAAACATTTTTAATTCAGGAATAAAACACTGAAATTCCCAGCAAATAAAATAGCAGTAACAAACCAAAAAAAAAAAAAAAGTACCGGGGCACATAATTCAGATGGGTATTTTAAATAACAATTCCTATTTTCTCTTAAATATCCGAATAAAAATTGTCAAGCATTTTTAGGAATGCTGCATTATAATCTTTTTTTTTTTTAAAGTAAATTTATTTATTTTTGGCTGTGTTGGGTCTTCGTTGCCGTGCACGGGCTTTCTCTAGTTGTGGCGAGCGGGGGCTACTCTTTGTTGCGGAGGGCAGGCTTCTCACTGTGGTGGCTTCTCTTGTTGCGGAGCACAGGCTCTAGGTGCGCAGGCTTTAGTACTTGTGGTACGCGGGCTCAGTAGTTGTGGTGCACGGGCTCTAGAGCGCAGGCTCAGTAGTTGTGGTGCACCGGCTTAGTTGCTCTGCGGAATGTGGGATCTTCCCGGACCAGGGCCCAAACCCGTATCCCCTGCATTGGCAGGCGGGTTCTTAACCACTGCGCCACCAGGGAAGTCCCTATAATCATTTTTTACCATCATCTAAATCTTTCATTTTATCTATCTCTAAAAGTGATTTACTGTCACTACACTATAAAGAAAACAGTTTTGAAAACTGTCCACTTGGAACACTACTCAATGTCAGGGATTTGGTCTGTATATTGATCACTATACAGTTTAGCCCATTACAGGCACTGAATAAATTTGTTTATCTGACAATATTTATAGCACCTACTATGTTTGAAGGAGGTGTTCTAGGCACCCACAGATACATCAGTAATCAAAACAGAGATTCCTTCTCCCAGGGAATATCTGCTGGCTCAATAAAAGGTAGCTTAGCAAGTTTCTTAACAAGAACATCAATGATTTCTGTAATAGAGATAGGGTGCAATGATATTATTCAAAGAAGACAACAGTGGTATAAAATTAAAACTCAGAACTTTTTTGAGAGCTAAGAAATATTTTCTAATGTGTTGTATCCTTCCGTGAGCCCACAGCATTTTATAGGATAGAGAGAATTTAGGAATCTATTGCCACTTTGAGATCAGATGAGTTGATCTAAAATCCCAGCCTGTCTTTCCTCCATCACACGTCACCTGCGCGGTAGAAGTATGTAATAGGAGGTACCAAAAAAGGGAACTATTACCTAATGCAAACCTTTTTAACTCTTTTAGATGGTTATTTCTCATCTAAGCATATAAAGGGTTTCATTTAGAAAATGTATTGATCTCTCTAGAACAGTTAACGATTCCCAAAATATAACGTTTTTATATTTCCACTCCTTTTCTTAACTTGTTCCTTCTGCCCCCAAAGACCATTTTTGATCCTCCCTTCTCCTTCTTGTCTCTCATTTATAAAACTGAGGAATATAAACACATGAATGAATGGAGCCTGAAAGCTGCTAGAGGTGGGTTACAGCCAGGAAAGCTTAGGGAGGAGGATGGGTGTCTGCAGAAATTGCTTTCAGTGTCATTCGTTCTCTAATGCAGTCTTGTGTTATTTCTAAAAACAAAGATGGACTGGACAGTAAGTTAAGCCCAAATCAGCAGGCTTTCTCCCCCAAGTACTGGAATACAATAGTCACTCTGTTTCACAAATATATAAAAACATACTTGGCTTAGTTTCTTCAATATATTACTCTCATTTCAACTGAGCTCATTTGTAAAAAGGGCCCATCTGCAAATTGGCAGCTGGGGCCTATCCAAGTAGCAAGAAACATTCAAGAGAAAAAGTTGATTCAAGACTTCAAAGTGAAAAAAAGAAAATTAAGTTGTATCTTAAAAATCAAATAAAATGTTTCTGTTTTTCATAAATTCAATGACAAGAGATTATCGTGGTGAAGTGAAAAGAGCAGATGAGTTGAAGTCCAAAGACTTGGGTTCAGGTCACAAGCTGGATCTTGGGTAATTTATCATTTCATTTCTGGAACCCTCATTTATAAAATGGATAAGGAAGTAATATAACACCAGGCTTCCCCAGGACAGTTGAGAGAATTACCTGAGATAATGTATGTGAAACATACCTTGTACTACACACATGTTATTTCAAATGATTTCAGTCTCTCCTCTGTGATCCCATAATACTCCTTACATATTTCCATTGGCTCTTACCATGATATTGTAATGATTTGTTATATGTAGGTGACTTGAGGGAGGGGACCATATTTTATTCATTTTTGTATCTCCTTGGACAGTATTTGGCCACACAGCAAGCGTGCAAAAAATACTGGTTGAGAGAATGAATACATTGTTGTTTTGTTAAATGACTAATGACATTTAAAAAAACTAAAATACGCTTCAAATTCTGAACCAAGATAGCTTTCATTTTTGGAAAATTTCCTTTTGCCAACTGTAGTCCCTACACATAGGTCTTCATATGCTGGTCACAACGTTAGGCTTAAATTTGGTCTATCTAATGTACCTTTTAACTGTATTTTGGGGGGTAATATATCAATTCCAAAGTCCTTTTGAATATGAAGGGAAATATTAAAAATTCAAAAAGATCACTTTTGGTTTCCTATAATAACATTTAAGCTGGCAACATGTTCCAGGAACTTGGTTATTTTTTGATAAGTCATCTATTTTCTTTCATAAACAACAGTAAGCTGTAAAATATACCAGTTTAAGCTTGAGGTGGAGGAAACGTTGAAACCTAATTTAGCTTTCTCAGTTAACAATGACTGTACTCTACGGGGAGGACACACAAGCACGTGGACGCTTACACGCACAGATGCACATCCGAGTAGACGTGCAGGGACAAATTTCAGAGCTTTGTCCTGCTGTCGGGATGGGAATTCACCAAGGCACTCTTGCAGCATCTCCAAATGAAATGCATGGGCACCTCATTAAGGGTCGAGCATAGGGCATAAAAAGTGCAACGACTTGCTCTTCATTTGGCTTCTCTTTTACATCCAAGCTCATTGCACAAAGGTCCAACCATGACAGGGTGCTGAAAACTAGCAGCATTAAAAAAGAACCCAGAGTCCCAGAATTATTTCATAAATATATGTAAGACTGAAGGAATGTGTGATGCTCCCCTGTTTGGTACAGCTCAAAGGTGGGTTAAAACCAACTTCGGAATGAATAGCTCTCAGAGATCTGAAAGCTTTCTAATACTGGGATTTCCAACTTTGTGATTTAACGACAACCGTGCTGTTGGCCTTTCCTGACCTGTTGTGAAGTAAATCAGGCAAACTAATGTGGGCTAACAAGTCTTTTTCACACTGTTCGATCACCCTGCCTCTCTTTTTCTCCGCAGACATGGCCTTTCTCCCACTCTGTCTGGCCATCCTCCTCAAAGCGCACAAAATGGCCACTGTAACCCTGCATTACTGTCATTAGATCACAGGTTAGTCAAGTGGAACTGGCTGGCCTTCCCAAAGGAGAGCTCTACTTCAAAAATCTGTCCATGTCAAATGAAGAAAAAAAACCCTGAGCATGGGGTCACCCAGATCAATGATCAAAAGAAACGGAGAATGAAGGGGGGGGGAAAGCACACCCTCCTTTTTGTTAAACACACACACAGGTCTGATTTATTATAAGGAATACAGAGATACGGTGAGGTTTTCTCCTCATACACCCTGTTTTCATTTTTTTTATTAAGTAACTTGTTTCCAGCAGGCCCTTCTGGTTGGTAAATTTGGGGCTTTGGGAAAGTCCACAAGGAATCCTTAAAATTTCCCCCAAAAGAAAACACACTCTAGGAAATCCCGTTTTTAGGAGGGCTCTTAAATAGGTCCAAAAACATTGAAAAGCCATAAAAGTAATGCAAAGTAATCCACCCTTAAGGCTTAAGAAGATTCTATTTAAATCTGAAAGTAAGAATTGGTGCGACGAACACTCTAAAATAATCCGAGTAACCTCTTGGGCCTTCAAAGAGAGGAAACAACAAGCCTGTCAATCACATCCTGAGAACACACCAAGTGACACACTATAAAAAGCAGATTTCTGGGCTTCTGTGGTGCCTGCCAGAAACCTAGAGATCTGCAGGTAGGTCCACAGCTAGCGCAAGCAACTCCCTTATATTTATGCTTTGGCAAAGTATAACATTCTACATTTGCTTTTGTATTTGTTTGTTTTAAAGACAAAGCTACTAACTTGACAGTACTGCCAAACTGACATATTAAAAAATTAAGGCAGAATGATATATCTGGAACATCATCAAGAACAAGCTTTAGTATCAAATTGTGCAAGGGAAAATCACCGAAAGATTTGATTTTTCTGGTTTCATCACAACAAAAGAGGAAAGGATGTTTTATTAGCGTAACAATTAAAAAAAAAGCAGTTTCTGACAAGAACTCTGTATATATGAAAGAAAGTAAAATAAATTAATTGCTTATAACTAATCTAACGAAAATTGTAAGGGTTGTATAAGGTCCTCATTGCTTCTTTGTTTTCCTTTCAGTTTTTTTTTTTTTTTTGGTATTTGTAATTTATTCTTTGAGCACCCTCAAAGAGCATATAAATATTTGTGCCTAGATGGACTGTTTTCTGTCTCATTTTTGCATATCTGACGAGCGTTGACGGGCCACTGTACCAGACACAGTTATAAGTGCCATTTAATCCTCATAACATCGCCGTCCGGAGGAGGGGAAGGCGCAACAATTAATTCTGACTGAGCACTCTCTATGGGCTCAGTCTTCGTTTAATCCTCACTGCTCGCTATGAGGTAAGTTCTAGGATAATCCCCATTTTACAGATGAGGAAACAGACTTAAAGTATTGAGTATTTGCCCAATATGACTCAGCTGGTCAACAGTAAGCAGGATTTAAATCCAGATTCTGACCTCAGAGTCTTATTGTTTGTCATCTCCAAACCCAAAATGCCAAGTTAAATACACCTCAAGTTAAACATGTGTATGTCCTCTGACCCAGTAATTCCAATTTTACATTATATACTTGAGAAATGCTTGCAAAAATACAAAAGGAAACACATACAAAGATAATCATCAACAACTTTGTTTATAATCTCAAAAATCTAGAAACAACCTAAAAGTTTATCAATAAGAGAATGAATGAATAAAAACTACGGCACAGTCATGCCTTGGAACATAGACTTACTTCTGAAGAACTGAGGGCATAGGCCTTTAAATGCATCTTTAATGATTTGTTTCTTTAAAGAAAAGCTCTGAAACAAATATGGTAAAAATGTTAATATTTGCTAAATCTGGGTGTTGGGTGGATGCCTTTTTCTGTTATATTATTTTCTGTACTTATCTGTATGTTTGAAATTTTCTTTTTTTTTTTTAATTTGTGGCTGCGTTGGGTCTTCATTGCTGTGCGCGGGCTTTCTCTAGTTGCGGCGAGCGGGGGCTACTCTTCATTACGGTGCGCGGGCTTCTCATTGCGGTGGCTTCTTTTGTTGTGGAGCACAGGCTCTAGGCACGCGGGCTGCAGTAGTTGTGGCACATGGGCTTAGATGCTCCGCAGCATGTGGGATCTTCCCGGACCAGGGATCAAACCCGTGTCCCCTGCACTGGCAGGTGGATTCTTAACTACTGCACCACCAGGGAAGTCCCTGTTTGAAATTTTCATAATTTAAATAATTTGAGTATGACTCCTTGGATACATATCCTCATACAATCAAATATATCTTTCTCATGTAATCAGAATTGGAGTTCTGTTAATTTGACTTAATAAACCTCTTAAAACTCATGGTAATAATCTAGAGAATGAACTATTAAAATTAATTTTCTTGAAATAATTGTAACATTTTACTGCTATTAGAAGTACTAGCTTTAATATAATTATGTTCATTAATGTATAGTCCATATTTCATTATGTTAAGCAAAATGCATTAGGCTGGTGTTTCTAACCTTTTGATATTCAAAGTTTTATAATAATGTAGGCTGGCTGAAGGCTGAGAGTTATAGATTAGAGTGGAACAGGGCTCATGAGGAGTAAAGAGAATACTTTTCACTGTATACTTTTTTGTACCCTCTTAAAAGTATGCTATATGGTTTTATTAATCAGATTATTAATTAAAATGGATTTTTAAAGATTATGTAATACTCCATGGAGATCCAAGTGAAAATGATAGACATACATTTTCTATAGGATGTTAGTCAGATAATCTTAATTGACAGAGAATGGGTCAAGTAATCTCAACTACAACTCCTTATAAACTTGTCCATATTCGTGTTCAAACTGAGCTGGAGAAGAGCTGCTGTTCTAAAAATAATTTCAGTGTAAGTAAATCCAGGAATTACAGCCATATCTCTTGCTTAAACATCTTAAAGATATGACATTTTTAATAGCACACATTTTTCAGTTCAGCTTTACTACGGCTAAAGAACCATATGACAAAATCTTGACTAACTAGAATCCAAACAAGAACAAGTAAACAAGTACTAAAGGAATTACCATTTTTATATTCCCTTTTTAACAGATGAAACTACAAAAACACAGATTTGTATCTAGTGTTTTACCAAAAAAAGCAATGTCTAGAGCCTCATATGGAGTTAGTGCAGATTCAACAAAATATTCTATACTTTGTGCATCAACACTGCTAAAACTAATGTTCTAAATAATTAAAGGGCATTGCACATTGAGAATCATTACAGAAAGATGGTATTTCCCTAGGGCAGAAAACTGTGCTGATAAAGTTTAAAAGACAAAAAAAAAAAAAAAAAAAGACAGAGCTATTTGTAAAGTGTAAAAGAGATAGCTATATTAATAAAAATTTTCTGTTAACTATAACAGGCTCAAGCAATCTAGTGATCTCATGTTAAAAGTCTGTTTTCCCTTTTCACCTAAAAAAAAATGAGCTTGGTTGCGTATTAATATAAAAATCATTAAAAGCTATTATTAAGGAAAAACAGAAAGATATCAAGACTTGAGCTTTAAAGAAAAAACATCAGGTCAAGATAAAAATATGGAAATTCAGTATCATTTTTTATTGCCCCAAACCTGCAGTAACATGCATTTTTACACTTATGAATCTCTACCTACACATATAAATAATTCAAATATTTAGACTTCACTTTCCAATAAGTTTGACAAGTACCATTTTAAATGAAACTATATTAGAACTGAGTAAAATGTAAATCTTTATATATAACAAGAAAGAAAGGTGTTCTTTCTCAAGAATTTATGTGTTTATGTTTTGGAAAATCGGGGCATTTGTCTGGGCAGATCATCTGCTTTTGCATAACAGTAATAACAATAACAACAGTATCAATGATACTACTTACTGCATATTGATTATACCTCTATCTCAAGATCTTTTTTGGTTTATTTTTTCAGGATCCCTCTAATGATTACTCAATCTTCTCCTCAACGCAATGTGCTAGATCATGATGACAGAATATCTTTCTTTTATAGCACCGTTAACAATTGTAATCTTCAACCAGCTGTTCTCTAAGGATTCCCCTGCCAAGCTCTTATTTTCATTTATTTCTTTGTTCTCCTGTCTAAACTACACACAAGTTACCCAGATTTTCCACTCTGGCCCCCTTTCAGTAAAGACTTATTTTGGCTTGACAAATTATCAGGCATAACTACAGTCTAAAAATAAATAATATATTACAAATTCTCCATGTTAAAATTATATCATTCTATGCAACATCCAAATTATTTCACAGTTCATACATAGAACCTTCTTCCCATAAGGCTCAATTGATTTTACTTATCATTTATGAAAACAATTCCAGTTATTTTATGGAGCTATTTACTGTCAAAACAGTCTTTACAAAGCATTCTTTTCAAGCTCCATAATCTTATTTCAGGTGTGGAATGAACTAAACTCAGTCAGTCTATACACACACTAATGAGTTCAGACACTTGAATGTGTTTAATTGTAAGCCTAAATAAAACAAAATGAAATTCTACTTGACTCTTTTCCTTTACATATGAGTAGAAAACTTGTAGATGTTCTTTTTTTAAAATTTTTGGTGAAAGATTTATATGAAATTTGGATTTCAGAATTTCTAGTAAAGAAGTTAAAGGCCTTAATAGGCCCAGTCTGGAAGGAACTATGCGGTGCCTGCAAACTGAGATGCTATTTTTACTTGTTCAACTCTTGTAAGAACACCTTCTTGTTTGTACTGAAAGTCTGTACCTTACCTGCATTCGAACCACTAGATGCCCCTTTTCTCAAGAAACAAATACTCAAACTGGGTATGTGAATATTTAAATAAGAGTTGTGGCTGCATATGGAATTCTACATAAAGAGATATTACTAAAGAAAGAAAAAGAATGAGTCTAGACACCAGTGAACAAAAGGGAGAAGAGGTTCTATAGACAAATTACTCAGGTGCGGATGAGTTCATTTCTACCAGAGCCCAGAAGCATTGGAAGAGTGGCCACTTCTAAGCACCATTCAGTCTATTGTCTGTACCATTGCCCACGTCTAGTTCATTGTTTTCATCAAAGACACATGCAATTCATAGGTAAAGAAAAAAACTAAAGTGGCAAGGAGAAAATGCCTGTTTCTGAGCAGCAGAGTAGTCTATTCATCTCAACAGATGAAAGCAGGTATCTTTCGTTACGTGCTTTTGTTCTTACAGGAGGAAGTCTAAAAATACATGATTTTCATATTTGTGCTACCACAGCTGAGCTTTTCAAAGTCACTGCCAGAAATGGACTGGTTTTCTTACCTGCTTTTTCCATGTTTTAAGTTAAGGATGTCTGCCTCATTATAAACCTTGCTGCTTCCCTAGACTTTCTGTAGTCTGGCTTCGCTGTGATTACTGGTCGAAACCTTTAATTACAGTATATAGTTTGTGCAGCTGCCTGGAAATTGGTCTCAGGGTCAGTGGCTCTTCCCGTTCCCCTCTTTCCATTCTTTTGAAGCAATATTGCTGAACTGGAGGCATTGTTCCAGCTTTTGGCTGTGCTCTGTCTGCTGCACACTATGAATAGCTTTGCAATCACTCTAGCAATTGGTTCTTCAAGTGCCTTTAGGTTGTCAATTGTAATTCATTGGCTCCAGGCACCTTTTCTCTTTTCATTCTCTTGAGGTCTTTTCTTATTTAATTTGCAATAATATTAGGGAATGTCTTCTTCAGACATGTCACTAATGTCTTTCTGATTATGAGGCTTGGTATACATGTGACTTTCATACATCTGCCTGTTAAAATGTTTCACTACTTCCCTTATGTCTGATATGGGATGGCAATCTTTGCAGTATCTTGCAAGGAATTTAGCTTAATCTTGAAGTCTTCTTTCTAAAGAATAATCTAAAGAATCCGCTGTAAAATACTCTCACTGGAGTTAATTTATGTAATTAGTTATTATTTTTGTAACTTCCCAAAGGCGTAATTTTTCATTTTTGTAATAAGAATTAAGCTCTCATATTTTCCTCCTAGAATCATGCTCTATTTTTTTAGTACATACAAATTATAAATTTGAGCTCTTACACAACTGAGAAATAGTTAAGAGATAAAGGGCTCTGACTATTTAGAAATCAATGCCTATGTTTTTAGACCCTTTTCAGAAAACCTATCCTCAGACATCTCTTGAGAGATTATATAAAGAAAATATTCAAACTATTCAAAATGAGTTCTGATGGTTCTGCACTAGAGGAAGTTTATTTTTCTTTAGAGAAGAGAACAAACAAACATATCTCTTGATCTATTTAGGAAACAAACAAACAAAAAACCTTTAGTGTATTAAGTCTCAAATCCCTAGTTCTGGGTCCAGATTAACCCCTCTCATTAGTTGTAGCCATTCCGGAGTAACCAAAGGTATTTTTAAGCAGACACTATGTAATAATAATAATGATAATAATTATCATAATGATAATAACTAACACTTATTGTGCTTTTTATCTTCAAAGCACCTTACTGGCATTAAGTATGTGTCTATCTTCAAATAAATTTAACTCGACAAATGTTTTATTAACTTTGTAAGCTATGGAATGTGTAGTAACTGAGTTTCTTTGCAAATGAAATAAATAAATAAAACTAAGAACCAAGGAAATGATTCTGGAAACTTTTGCCTCAGAATCATTTGCTGCCTTTGCTGAATGAGAGTTAATCAAATACTTATTTTTACAAACTACAAAACTGAAATACAGATATAAAGGGTGAAGTTCACCAGTACAACCAATCAAATACATATTGCTTCAAATAACGAAGAAGTAAAATAATACTGTTTGGATAAAATCAAACTCTAACTGTATTAGTTATGGTTCATTATTGTAAAATATTTAAATATTTATAGGAAGAAAAACTGTTAAATGTAAGAATTTTAAAAATCCTTCTAAGTTTCACAAATGTAATAAATACTTTCATTAATTTACACAGCTAAATTTGTTTTTATACATTTTTTATTATGTTTTAACTTGAATACATTGCTTTAAAATCATCTCAATTATGTTCCCATAGAGTTTCACCATATACCATACCAGTCTCCACATGAGAAATATAAACAGTAAAAGATAGTTTGTGATGCTAGCAAGTGAAATAAGCTCTATATGCTTAAAAGATAGGCAATTAATAATAAAAACATATTAAAATAGTATTATTCAGGCAGGATGTCCTCACTTTTTATGAGGGACTTGGGAAGAAAATAGTAACCTGTTGTAAGCAAAGTCCTCAAGTGAACAAATATAAGTACATAAAAAGACATTAAAACAAACTTGTAAATATGGTAGTTAACAGATTGAAGCTTTTAAACACTATTAACATGGTTGGAGTGGTGAGGTTTCATAGAAGATGTGGTTCGTGAGCAATATTCAAAGGCCAGGGTTTGATGCAGAGGAAAAGGAAAATTTTTATATTCAAGGATGGAAGTAGATGAGTCATACTGAGTAAAAGGAGAGTAGGGAAATCTAGACAAAGCTGATGGCATTAAGCCAACAGGGAAGCATGTACAGAAAGACTCAGAGGTAGTACTCATTCAAACAATATATAGTGAGCACAGAGACATAAACAAGAATTCCTGTCCTGCAAGTAGCTTGCAATCTTGAAGGGTAGACTGAAAAGTTAATAGGCAATTAATTCTAATCTTTATGATTAGGATAAGACCAGGATGCCTTGGGAAGTCACAAGGAGGGCATCTATCTCAGCCATTGGTATCCAGGAAAACTTCTTGCGACACATAAGCTTTAGGTGGTTTTCCTACAGCGACAGGAATAGTGAGTAGTAGATGAAATGACAGAGAAAAGAAAAGGGAATTCAATTCTCAAGCACATTAACCTGTTAAATCTGTGGTGTTTCATTTGATTCTAGAAGGAATTAGAAGATAACACTGATTTTTAATATGGGTATCGTGAAAAACAGAAAGGAAGTCTGTTCTTTCCGGTCTGTGTTGGGGGATAGGAAGGAAGGGAGGAAGGGAGGAGATGTGGGGATGTAAACAACCAGGGAATTCTGAAAAGTACTACAGGTGAGAGAGCTGGGCACTAAACTGTCTGGAGGAGGAAAGTAAGAATTGGAAGAGGTTCCAAAACTTGCCAGCTTTACATAAAATGAACATATGCATGTGACTGAATAAAGGACGAAAGTGGAAAGAAATGGGGGTTTTATAAAAGAACATAATGAATTCGTTTTGCGTATACACTTTATATTTTCAAATGTATTACTTTGTTATCCCACCTAAACAATTTTCTTGATAGAAGGGACCTTTCTTATGTAACATATTTGTTAATGGGAATTTCTTTAGTTTTCAGTGGGCAGGGCATATTCTCATCATATTGCCTGGTGGGTGCAAGAAACACAGGTATACAGGGTTCCCTAGAATGGTGAGATCAAGATGGCTAGATTTAGAATCAATGAAATCAAATATACAAATTAATTTTTTTTCAAGGAATGCATATAAAAAGAAAAAGCACATCAAAATACAATAAAGGGACTTTCCTGGTGGCACAGTGGTTAAGAATCTGCCTGCCAATGCAGAAGACACGGGTTCGAGCCCTGGTCCAGGATGATCCCACATGCTGCGGAGCAACTAAGCCCGTGTTCCACAACTACTGAGCCTGCGCTCTAGGGCCCACGAGCCACAACTACTGAGCCCGCGTGCCACAAGTACTGAAGCCCACGCACCTAGAGCCCGTGCTCCACAACAAGAGAAGCCACTGCAATGAGAAGCCCGCGCGTAGCAACAAAGACCCAATGCAGCCATAAATAAATAAATAAACAAATAAGTAAGTAAATAAATAAATTTATTTTTTAAAAGTACAATAAATAAAATATTCTGGCTCTTTCAAGTAGTCTCTAAAAGTTGCTCTATAATAATGACACTTTTGTAATTAACTATTGAAATGATTGCGATTTCAGCTTCTCTTGCAAGTGAATAAACACTTTCAAGAGATCACTGAGTCATTCAATGGAAAACTGATTTCCAAATGCTCTCATTATTTCCCCAAGATTAAACTGTAACAGAATGGAGTACATCTGTAAGGAATGGACAAAAAATAAGTTGTACCTCTTCTATCACTTTAGGATACATCCCATGAGGGAGTTTTCAAACTGCTCACACAATAGGTATGTACACTGTTCTATGTGAAATCGAATCAGTATTCTAAAATGCTGCCAAGAAGCAGGTCAAGATATTTGGAAGACTCTTAAGATTTAAAGTATATGACACTTTACAATGATTATACCACACACGCACACAAACACACACATTTCTCTCCATATACAGAAAGTAATATTAAATTAAGCTGAGATTTTATGTGATTTAAACACTGCTTTGCACTTCTAATAAAAGATTTGTCATGTAAAATCAGAGATGACATTCATTACTTCATAGAACTACCAGAAAAGAACAGCTCTCCTGTGAAGCAGTGTAAATATAGAAAATTTAAACTAGCGGATTATTTACAGACAAACAGTGTCCAAAAATTTCAGTCTTGCAAAACTCTCTCTGATCCTTTGTAGGAAGGGGGAAAAGTACACGACGTAGAAATAATTATCTATAAACAAGAAGTAATTATACTTAAATGTAATAGTTAAATAACATAAAACATATATTAGCACTCTCTTCCAGAAAATGTCTAGACTAAAAAGTGAGAACTAGATAAACTATTCACGACACGGTGAATACTGAAAGTACTATTCAAAAAACATGAATATTGATAATCAAAACAAAATATGGTCTAAAAAAGTAATGTTTATATCATTACAGAAATACTCACAAATACTCTTCTATTCTTCTCAAATAGAACACCACATTCTATGTACATCACAATAACGATCTAAATTACAATTGAGCAAAAACTGAGAAATGCCTGATTACAAATTTCAACTTTAATGCTGACATCCTAATTTACAAGCTGGATTTTCCTATGCTACAATTAATGAGCCATGGAACCAAATAGTGTCATCTGACCTTATAATTCTACTTCAAAATTCTATGTTTCACAGTTTTCATCCTTTTTTACATTTTTTAAATTGAAGTACAGTTGATTTACAATGTTGTGTTAGCTTTCATATTTCTTAATATTGGCTTTAATATAAAATATTCAAGTTAACTCAGTATTTTTGATGTATTATTTCTAAAAAAGTTAAATACTTTTGGATTAAGGAGATGAATGAATATCAAATCAGATTAGATTGCTGAAAGGATAAACTATTTCTTTCATGTTGACAAAATGTGTTATTTTATAAGACATGGTAATGCCCAATAAAATGAGAATAAGATTTGAAAAAGCTAGGAGGTAAAAGAATCACAATCAGCAACTGTGTCAAGGGAAAACAGGATTACTTTTATTGGCTACTCTATCAACTTAACTTCTCATAAAATCCTCCTGATCTATTAAATAACTTCAGAACTGAAGTATGCTCTCCTGTGGGAGCTGTAAAACAAATTAGATACAATTACAATTCAATACAAATAAAAAACCAACCTATTTACCCTTAAGATGATTCTTGTTTTAGAAAGCTTTATCATTTATATTAGAACAGAATTTTCCCTAATGAATCAAGTGGGTCACTTGACATAATTATAGATTTTTATATTATGTTTTCTACAGAGGAAAATAGTTGATATGAGTAAATTCTGGAAAACTGTGGTAACTACACTTCCCTAAAGTGAATACAACAAACATCTGTTGCAAGAACTGCTTGGCTTTCAGACAGTATGTAAAGGGTGTTCTTTTTCCCAGTGTTTTGTTATTACAAAAAAAAAAAAAAAAAAAGCTTATTTGTTAAAAAACATGTTTCTATTATCGAGTCTCAAGGCACAAAATCTTAAAATTCTGGTAAGTTAAACATAGGTCATTACCAGGTAGGTATATCACAGAAAGGGAAACTATGCAATGCACAAGACTCCACTTACCTTCTAAAAGGGCAACAAAATAATTGGGCATGTTGCCCTCTGTCAGTGGGTTACATAGTAATTTTAACCATTGTTCCTATCTTAACTTAGTTCTCAACACAAACCTAGCAAAACTCACATCATAGAGGAGGGAACTAAATACATAACTTCCTGATGATTTTCATCCTCTGTTGGAATCCAAGCGATAATTCAGCTTTCTCCTTTGGATTTCACCGGCTCCTACCAGCTTCTAAGCTCAGTGGTAACCTGATATCGTCATTAAATGATAAATGAATTCTTAAAGTTTTACTCCAGTGACAGGATAAATAATTGCAAATTTTTTGCATAATGCATTAAGCACAAAATGTAATAATTTCAGTGGGAGGAGGGGAAGAATCAACGAGCCCCTATGCCTCGTCTTTTCTTAACTGCATCAAAGAATTGTTCTGTGCTTCTTGGTAAACTGAATGCGTTTTCCCTGATTCTGAAAGAACAGAATTTTACCTAAAATTCACAGGTATTCTGCAGAGTAAAACACCATCTTTTTAGTATTTGGAAATTCCACAAAGTGCACACAAACGAGCAGGTACAAATGAATAAAAATGTTTATACGCAACAGAGCAGCACACAGCACGTAATACCTTTAGGATCAGGAAAGAAAGTAATAAACAGATGACGACTTCTCAACACATTTCAAGTAACACGTAACTTTGCTCACTTCTCAATCTTCTATCTCCTCTTCTACTCGTGCCTACTCCCAACCATTTTGAGGTTACTATTTATAAACAAGTTTAAGATTCCATTTTACAATTCCATTTTTATGCTAACAATAAGGTATTAATTTAATTCCTAAAACATTCCTAGGAGTACTGCAGCAAAGCATCATAATAACTACACTGAGAAACCTCTGTTGTTCAAGGAATGGGGAAAATAGGAAGCTTCCATTTCTTTCTCTCCCAAATCCAAAGTAAGTTTAAGCACTTCATTATGTTTCAATAAGTTCAAGATCTACAATGGAATTTGTCCATGAATTCAATTAGGGCAGTCTAAAATGTTAACATGCACCTGGAACAGTACGTGTTTATATAATCATAGGGAAAATGCTTTACATAGAGCAGTCCTCAAAATGGTATTTGCAAATTCCATCACAAGTCAAAATTTTGAGGAAAGTTCATTTAAAATGGATATGAGTAAAAAGGAAAGTCAAAGTCACATATGTTCCAGTATATACAAGTTTAGAATAATTTTCAAAGTATATCTATGATTACTCTACATTCACAACTTCTTCCTACTAAAAGATGAATCACAAAAAGATAGCTGCCCTTTTCCTAGGAGAGACAGCCAGCCAACAGCCACATGGCATACTCCAAAGCAATCAATTGTTAAAAGCTTCCTTTATTCAATGTAGCAGGCCTTAATTCCTATGGAGGATTACCATGAGTCATATATTAGGTTTAAAGAACTCATTAGTTTCTTTTTTTGATGTCTATGGAAACATATAAACAGTTTCTTAAATTAAAAAGCAAAAAAAGAAAAAATTATATTTTCCACAATGAATCTCAGAATACCAATACATTTTCAGCAAAGCACCTTATAAACATAATCTAACATTCATAACTACCCATCATTATACACTATTATATGCATTTTACAGACAGAAAAACTGGTGCTAAGAAGTTAAAAGATGTATCTGAGTTCTTAAGAACAGATCAGGAAGGCACCCAATTATAGTGCTGAAGATCTGCACATTGATGACTGTCTGAATAGATTTGTTACTCTTTTTATCTTAATCATTTAATGTTATCCATAAGGTATTTCACAAAATCTAAAAAGGAACAAGGTGCTAACTACTTAATGCTGAGTTAGGCAACTAAAGATACATGTAAGCTCTATTTAATAAGAAATCCTTGCCTTCTTTACTATTTTTCTAAAATAAATGAAAATTCTCTACATACAGTACCTCCTACACTTCAAATTAATCCCACTCACTTCTCATTTTTAAAAAATCACATTATTCCCATTTTACAGGTGAGAAGACAGGCACAGGGACAAAGCTATTTGCCCACGGGTCCCACACAAAGTGGGAGAGAGTCTGGAGTTAGGACATGTTATGTCCTTGGCTCCTCATCCATTTTTCAGACTAAAGGGCAATGTGGTTCCTATTATTCCGAAGTCACTAAAAGAAGCACACAATTTTTGAAGGGGGGGGGGGGGCGTGGGGGAAGTAATGGAACATATCCTGAAAGTTACAGGTGTAAAGGAATACATCAAAAGTTTTGATTTCACTGTTCTTAAGGTTAAAATTCACTATAATTTAAGTTTTGAAAGCTATTCACATATCTTATTACTTTAGCACCATGAATCAGAAACTCTGCTGAGACACTGATTATCTGCCCAGAATTAGTCTCATGCTTTTATAGGAAAGATACAAGCTAAGAAATGAAATTAAATATGGAAGATAAAGAATGGGTCCATACTAAAAGGTATTTGCTGGCATGGAACCTGCAAGATAAGACATCAATTTTCAGCCTGGCTGATTACAGAATAGGACCCATTGCTTCTCGTCCACAGTGAGCATTTCAGAGGGACAAGAACATGACATTTGAGGGCAAGTGATGCATGGTAATATGCACGACGCATTCCTTGAAAAGAAGAATTAACTAAGTAAGCTGTCGAGGTAAAAAAAAAAAAAGTTAAATGACCAGGCCTTTAGCCCTTTAAAATAGATGAGAAATATATTCCTATAAATCCTTTAACTTTTGCTAAACAGTTAAAAAAAAAAATCTATGGTCTCCAAGTGGGGTTAGGGGTGTGAATAATAATTTTTATCAGATTGATATAGGCTTTCTGTTTTCTAAAAAAACTTAAGTTTCGTGTTGCAAAACCAGCATATCTCCAATTACAAGAATCTTTTCCAATTCCAACATGGCAGCAAAAGTCAACAAACAAGACAGACAAAGAGCTGTCGCCTTAATGAGACATACCTCTTGTACTGATCGAGCGGCTGGCTTGTCTTGATGATTGGCCAATATTAAAAACGGTAAAGTGCATAACTGTGGGTGCTGAAGAGCTGAGTGCAGTTCATTTCTAGCAGTCTCTAAATCATCTTCCGAAGAGGCACTGTCTAATACAAATATTACCCCTTGAGATCCTTGGTAGTAGCGGCTCCAGTATTTCCGGATATTATCAGCCCCTGTCAAAAACAAAACAAATTCTCTTTTTAAAGACAGCTTTCAGCAACTGAAAAATGTTCCCAACAGTAATTTCCTATTGGAAACCAATGCGGCTTTAAAAATTAAGTGCGGAGATCACAGATGATGAGAACAAAGGCATTAGAGCCAATGGGTGGATATGGCCTTGAAGGAGAACACAAAAGTTTAAGAGTCATTCTTCATGCCTTTCTTATCAAAATATGGAAGAAAGAATCAGGATAAGTACTTCTTAGACTTAAACACAAAAGAATGTTTTCAGATTTTGCTTAATACTCCTGAAAAAACTACCCTCTCTATAGACTGAGTTTGAGCCTAACTCAGACAGCAGTATAACCAAGCTGTTCACCAAGGGTTCTCTCCATACCATGAACATTATCTTGTTGACATTTTCTGAGAACTGCTTACACTGATCAGGACAGCCTTGTTTAATTTATTCAGAAAGTTAAAACTATTAGCACAATACCTTTATGTGTCAAAGTGCTAAAGTTTGTAATGAAGTGAAATCTTGGCCTTTGGTACATCTGCCTAACACCATTAGGCAATGAGCACACTCATGGCCTCAGTCTGATGGGATGTTCATAGAAAAAGATATTGAGATGCTCATCAGCCAGGGCCAAGTCTTATTCCTTGTCATATTTCCAATATCTAGCATAATGTACAACTCAAAGTGTGATACAGGAATGAGGAAAATGAGGGAAGGAGGAAATGAAATTATACACTCATTAGGCTTCCAACTCTGAGGAAACCGGGGCCAAGAGAGGTGAAGTGACTAAGCTCCATTCATGTGTATAGCAAATCACAAACTTGAGATCTGTGTCTGAGTTAGTAGGCAACTTGCCCAGGGAAGGCATGGGTATTTCCCATTACATCATGATGAATACTTCCTTTTCTTTGATTCATGAATAGCATGGGCAATTTTTGTGCGTATGTGTGTATTGGGGGGGCGGGAAGTTATATAACCAATACAAGTTATTGGTTACATAACAAAAATTAGGTATCAAGGAATTTCACCAATTTAGGGCATATAATCAAGTTCTGACCACTCAATAACTATATTTTAGGCATCTCTTGAACATCTCGCTCCAGTGGTGGATATACTGTGCTGAGTGTTAGGGATTCAGAGTAGAGACTGGAGTTGGTGTGCCAATTGTGTGTCTCTTCCCAACACTGTTCAGTGACATCATTTTGGTAGCTCAAAAATGGATAGGGTAGGAGTATTTTCACCAAGAAAAATCAGCAAAAGCTATCTGTCAGGTCTTTTCTTCCCCTGGAGAGCCAATATACCACTAGATGACACTGAGAAGCTCATATTTTTCTGGGAGAAATAGAATAAAAAAAAAAGATTATAATGAAGAGTAATAAAGCACTGTGATAGAGGAACTTATTAGGGTTCTCTGGGAACAAGAGATGAGGCATCTTATCCAGACTGGGCAAGTCTCTTAAAAGAGTAATATCAACCAAACATCTACCATTTATTAAGAACTTCTACATTCCAGGCACAGAGCTAAGTATTTTTTAAAAAAATAGCTCATACAATTCTTACAACAATCTTAAGAGGGAGGTGTAACTGACTCAGGCTTTGACACTTATTTTGAGATTCTAAAATCTGGGGTATTCATCAAAATACTATGTGAAATAACCAGGTATATAATAAGAACAAGGGCATTTGATGTTGAGCAACCTTAAATATGTAAAGACAGGGGATATGAGCAGGGTTAATGCCAATCAGGCAGGGTCCAACCAAGAAAACAAAACAAAGAAAGGAAATTTAAGCCAGAGATTATTTAATATAGGGAATTAGTTGCATAAGTGATGGTGGAACTAAGAAAACAATAGGGCACTGAAATTAGCAACATCTTAGGTCAGGTTCCCTACATGCAGAGCCTGAGACGGCATTTCTTACACACTTGAGTATAGACAGAGTGCTGTCAGGAGAAACAAGAGAGAAAGAAGCAAGTCAGAATGGGGGAAGGAGCTACACAAAGATATGGTTTCAGAAATCTAGCCTCAGTCTGATCCAATGAGCAGTTCTAGAACGTGGACTGAACCACGGAATTTGCCCCATCCAAAAGGCAAGGGGGCTGGGCTGTTATACCCCTGAACAGTCATTGGCTATGAGCCACCCCTGGGGAACAGGAGGGGGGGCTGGGGCATGATCTCATAATCTCCCCAACATACTTGGTTGAGGCAATTACTGTCAGCCAAGGGCAGGCCTCTGGAGAAGGGTACAGGTGTGAGTCATTAGCAGCCAATACCCGCAGCAGCTGGGAGATGGATGCACTGGCCCAGTAAAGGAGATCTGGGTAGGGTACCAACAACATCTGCTACAGGCTACATCCAGACATTATCCATATGGGAGAGAAACATCCATAAGCTTGAAGAACAAAAGTAGGGACAGTGTTACCTGGTGGTAAATGTTTAAAATAACAAAAATGCTGTGCGCACATGTATCCATACACAAGCTTTTTATACATTTTACCTACATAAAGGATGTGTAGCACACAATTTTCATATAATAAGAATATATGCAACATGCTTTATCATAAATTCTATAGACCTCATTAGTGCTCACAGAATGCTTTCATTGATTTCGCCAAACTTTTGTATCCATAGCCAACCAGCAGTTGAGGTTGACCAACTCCAGTTCTGAAATAAATGTTGGTTGTGCTAAGTGTTTACATGTATTAAGTCACTGGCCCATGACAGTCTTATGAGGTAGGTACTTTTATCACTCTCATTTTATCAATAAGGAAATCAAGACACAAAACAATTATATAATGTGTCCAAGGCTAAGCAACTAGGAATATATTTAGGTCTACTATGATTGAAATAGAAGGATCATCGACCAGAAAGGTGACAAAGCTAAATAAAGAACTCTACTACCACATGAGCCAAGAGGGGGAAAAAGGGAACCTGTTAGAATAAAAGGTACCTAAGTGCTTATATATATTAATGCTCAGAGTGGGAACCTGTCCAAGAACATTTCCCAACCAATTAATTCAACGAATAGTATTATTGTCTATTCTATACAAGTCACTGAGCTAGGACCTACAAGAAGCATTTAGAAAGTCATTATTCCTCTTAGCTCAAACCCTCAAAGCCTGTAAAGTAATGCTGATTACAATGAGGTCTGCAAATGTATGAGAGGAAAAAAACATGGTCATAGCATTGGAGGGTATCCAGGGAGTGAAGTATAAGGAGAAGAATACTAGATGCATGTTTTAATGGAACTTGTTCACTGGAAATATGTGGGACATACTGGAAATCCAACTTGTGAAGTCCTCTTTCAACAAGAAACTATTTTCACCTGTCACATTTAGGAGCCCATAAGGAACCTAGTGAGATGAAATGACAGTCCCAGGACTGTGTTGGTGGATGAAACAAACCCAAATACCGTAACTTTTTTAAATGCCCTGTATATGACATAATATATGAATATGTTATTAATATTGCAAAGACCCTTTTCTTCAATCTCCTGCTACACAGTCATCGGCCCAATCTTAGCATTTCTGACTTTCATCACAAGCACTGAGGTTGGAATTGTAAGTTTCAGTTCAGCCTCCCACACAACAGCTTTAGTCAGCAGCAGCCTCAACCCAGATCAGGGCCGAGGAAACCAGGAATGGGGTTGGGGGTGGGGGGGATACAGCTGTTCAGTCCAGCTGAGTGGGCCTTAAGTTCACTCACCAACTTCAGATGAGAAAGGGATGTGTCATCCACCCAGCTGCCAGGTGCTTTGAGAAGTGAGCCTAACTGGGGAAATTCGGAACACCTATTTGATTGCCCACATCCCAGCATTCCCAACCTACAAACCAAATCCACACGGGGTAACACACACAGGACAGCATATCTAACAGCAGTCTGAGCCTGCCCTTATTCTAATGACTGGAAATTGTGTGCTCTGCGTCCCTAAAATTACAATTGTTATATAAACAGGATAAGTACCAAACTCAAACCTGATCTATACTTTGTTCATTTAGATTAAAAATCAAAGGGGTGGTCTAAACAGTAGAGAGCTTGGGTGGAAGGTGCTGCCGAATGTCCTCATTACCCAAGATCTGAGATCTCCTTACTGAGGGTTGTAAGGAAGTCTTGGGAATCTAAGGGTTCATTCTGAGAGCCAATCAATTAGGATAGCCTGGTTCAAGGTACCACACAAGAGCAGTGATAGAAGACAGGAGCATAATGTCCTCATTGGGCAGGTTCATTTCTATGGCACACCATGGACTTTTTAATTCATTAATTCATTCCTCTAATAGATATCTACTGAGCACCAGGCATCGTCTTAGGTGCTGGGACACAGAAGTAAACAAAACAAGACCAAACTTTCAGTTCATAAGGCTCACATTCTTTACCAGCAGAGCCAGTCTACCATTATAGAGGTTAAAAATGCCAGGTACTGGTATTCCCAGCCTCTGTCTCTTGCAGCATGGACATCTGATTCAGTTCTGGTTAAACAGGACTCGACAAAAGTCTGCTGGGAGCTTTTGGAAAAGATTTTGCTCCTCATTAGAAAGATAGATGCCCAAAGAGAGCCTCCTCTTTCTTCTACTGTTTAGATTTCATTAGGTGATCAGGTGATGCTTTGAACAGTGTTAGCCTCCTAGCAACCTTAAAGGAGACATACCAACATACTGAGGACATCAGAATAGAAAGACAGAAAGAACCTGGGTCCTTGAGAACGGTGCTGAGCAGCAGAACCTATCCCCAGTTCTGTCTTATAAGAACTCATTCTGTGAGCACAGTACATGCCAATTATTCAAGCCAATTTTAGAAGACTATTTTGTTATTTGCAGCCAAAAAGATGCTTAGTCCCCTCATGGTAAATTAATATGCTATGAATAAGTTCATTAAAAGAGTTGCTCTTTGAAAGGTGGACCCGATGAGCTAAAAAACAAACAAACAAACCAGGAATATGCAGGAGTCAACTACAACAATAAAACAGTTGCTCCAAGTTTTCCCTGTGGAAAATCTTATCTCTAGACCAGTGATGTCCTACTGACCTTTTGTGATGGAAAAAAAAAAAAAAAATTCTACATCTATGCTTTCCAACATGGTAGCCACTAGCCACATGTGGCAATTGAGCACTTGAAATGTGGTCAGTGCAACTGAAGAACTGAATTTTTAATTTTATTTAAATTTACTTGATTTTGCCCAAGGCACTCAGCAGCCAGAGAACACTCCCAGACAGAGAATTCCAAGAGGTTTAAGTTGTTGAAAGTCAGTCTGGTGCTCATGGAAATGGGGTTATGGGGGACACCAACAAAGCCTCCCTCAGCTACCCCCCAAAATAGCATATAAATGTCAATTTAGGCCATGTGACTAGCTGTTGGCTCATGAGCAGAAAGCACACACACACAAAATACAATCATTATTATGTGTAAATAAATATCCAAGACTTGGTTTATGTAATTATCCATATACTTTTGGGCAGAAGAAGTACCCATTCTCAAAGAGTGTTCTTCAAGACTCTTTCTGGAGATCCAGGAATCAACACTGTTTTTAGAATAAGATGTTATTTGCTATTTTCACCACACTGACATTTTTGCTAATGGTGCAAAACAAAGGTGAATAAATTTGAGGGTAACCTAACATGATCAGAAGTGCTGGCTTCAAACTAGTAGTCACTGTATCCTTGACCACCATGTATTTGCCAGGGCGGGGAGCAAGTGTCACCTAAGAATGAACTTAATAAAGCAGTAAAAAGTCTTAGTTTTATCAAATTAGCTCTTAAACATGTCTTTTTTTAAAAAAAAAACTAAATGAGAAGCAGGCAAAAAGCATTTTTGCTACACACCAAAGCACATGGTTGTTTGGAGGTTACGCATCAGTGCAACTCAGTTGTGAGCTAAACTGGTCGTTTTTATTTTGCTGGAATCCCATTTTTACTTGAAATTTCAACTGACAAACTATGATTATATTCAGTCTTGAGTATTTGATAGACATTTTCTCAAAAATGATTATGTAAGCCTGTAACTTCAAGGAAAACAACTGATAGTATTTGTTGTCAGTGGTAAAATTTGTTTTCAAGCCAAAACTAGAATTTTGGGAAAATGTTTGCATCACTGAGATCTTGACAGCTTCTCAATGATGAGATTGGTGATGATATTAATAGATATTTATTATAAAATGTTTCAACATTTGGAAGATCTACCTAACTTAATGAATCAATATTTTCCAAATGACCAATGCATGATGGTACAAAAACAGGCATAGATTAAAAAAAAACCACACTCAGAGCACAAGACTGATCATTGGATGTTACGTAACTGAATACAAAAAGTGCGTGGATGTGGTTTTCAGATTCCACATCGCAAATGACCTTTAAAAACTACCACTTGTTAAAGAATTCCGGTGTCATATGAAAGAAGACAATCAGCAATCATCCGAACAGGCTATTAAGATACGTCTCCCTTTTTGAATTTATCTGTGTGAGGCTAGAATTTTTTCACTCCAACCCAAATAATACATAGCAACAGACTAAATGTAGAAGCTGCTATGAGAATCCGGTCCTCTTCTACTAAGCCAGACATTAAGGAGATTTGCCACTGTTCTCAAATATTTTTGTTTGTTTTGGAAACTGTTAATTTACATTAAAACATTTTTTAATATTGATGTGTAATGGGTTTATTGTTACTTTTAAAGGAATTGAAAAATATTTTTTAAATTTATCAGCTTTAATTCCTAACATGGCAAATATTGATATATATAAATATCGACACATACATATAAGCTATATAAACAAAAACCCTCTGAGGTCTCAATAATCTAAGAGAATAAAGGACCTGAGATCCCATAGAAGTTTTAAGAATTGTAGATACCAATTATCTTTAATATGCAAAAGAAACTTAATGGTCTCTTTAAGATCTACTAAAATTTGGCATAAATTCAGAGCTGTTTTCCAACAGAAATAAAGATGTTACACTGAATTATCTTTACTCTCCCCTGACTGTCTCCCATCCAAAGATAGGCCAGCCGGAGCTGGGAGCATAATCTCAAAATTAAGAGGTCCATATAGGAGTCATACTAATCTCCTTGGTCTCACTGTGTTGGAATTCTAACCCAGTGGTCACACGCTTCCATGCTTAGAAAGATTCTCACAAAGTGAGCAGCCCAGGAGATTCTGAGGCAGTCTGTCCTCAGCTTATCTTTGGCAAAACAAAGTTCTAAACGCTATACAAGCTGATACACCAACTGCCCTCTTTTCTCCTTATCCTCAACAAGCATCCTGGATGCCTGTCTGTGTTACTCTAAACACAGTTTTACATCATTACCTTCCAAGTCAAGTCCTAACAACTGTACTTGAGGACTATTATGCCCGCTATCCGAGGGCTGCCCTGCTCCTATGTTCTCACTCTCATCACTTTCTGTCTGGATCATCAGAATGGCATTCTAACTGGTCTCCTCACTTCTGTCCTGGCAGTGATCCAATGAAATTACTAATACTGGTTCAGAAAACTAGCTCAGATTATATCACCATTCCGCTCAAAAATATTAAATGCCTATAACTTGAAATTCCCAAACTCCTTGATTTAGCATTTGCAGTTCTCCATGATGTAGCTCCAACTGGCCATTCCTACCTCATTTCTCCATTACTCTCCTGTACACTCCACAAATGCAACTTTTGCTCTCCTGGACCAGATTCAGGCTTTTCACCTTCACCTTGATTGTGTTATCCCCTCTGCCTGGAGTTTCTAACCATGTCAGTTCTCCCCTCAGCTCTTGTTCATTTAAATTGCTAGATGCCCTTCAAGGGCCAGATCAAACATCACCTATTCCACCAAGCCTTATGTGATCTTCCACCTGGAAATAACTTCTCTGAAAGTTTTAGGTTACTTCTCTTGTTTCTGTTCATAACCCTTCCCACCCTGTAGCATTCATTGTTAGCTGAATGTATATTTCATCTTCCTGGTTAGACTGAAAGAGCCATATGGGAGTTTTGCGCATTTATGTGTCTCACTAACTCCATACTTTGAATGAATCCAACATGAAGTCTTACACATACTGGGCACTCAATCAGTATTTTTTAAATGAACTGAGTAACCTTTTATAAAACATTTATTCAGATTTCTCAAATGCAGAATGTAGAATTTACCTAAAAAATCACTCCATGATACAGAAATAATTTATCTCTTTGGTTGATGGTGGTAGTTTGTTGGTTTACAGTTATCAGCATGTCATTTTTATGTTTATGGCACACACCCAGTTCTGCAAGAAATTTCTCAGCCAACATCTGATATTAAAAACTTAAAAAAACACATACACAACAAAACTTCACTCTACTTATTGCTTAGCCTTTCTCAGAGCTCTGTTTTAGTGTTTGGAGATGTGCAGCGATGATGCAGCATGTGCTAAGCCCCGTACTAAAAAATAAGAGCATTACCCTATGCTCAGTGTGATCCTTTTTGATCCTATCCTATTTGTGATCCCTTACCCTGTCCTGATGCCCAACAGAACCAGCAGCCATGAGAAACTGAAAGCATGGAAAGA
Organism: Balaenoptera ricei; assembly: GCF_028023285.1. Classification (NCBI taxonomy): domain Eukaryota; kingdom Metazoa; phylum Chordata; class Mammalia; order Artiodactyla; family Balaenopteridae; genus Balaenoptera; species Balaenoptera ricei. The sequence continues at coordinate 42,069,013 of NC_082641.1, forward strand.
AAACACTGTGAGAAGAGTTCTGGGAAATTGTTCCCTTCTGTGCTCCTGTAAAAGCCAAGGGCTGACTCCCTAGAAGATCCACAACCCCCAGGGTGATCACGATTTACACGGCTCCAAATAGAAAGCAGCAAATTCCTGAGCTATTGGCATAACACAAAAAGTAAAGCACATTTGTAGTATTCTGGAAACTCTGGTGGCTGGAGTAGAAAAGCTAGTATGGGAACGATTTTGTTGAAATTGCCATTGACCAAAGCAACCAACTGGGGAAAGCCAAATAGGAATTTTCTGGCTGAAGTGGAAGATGTTTGTTACATACTCAGGGTGAAATAAGATCTTTTAATACTTTGGAAATGCTATTGCATTCTAGCACAGCTTGCCATTTCTCCCTTAGCAGTATTTCTTTTTACTGCAGACTTTAACTTACCAACTATATGACAAAATTGACAGAGATAACATGAGGTTCCAGATTAACACAAATTCACAGCCCACAGAAAAAAGCTTAAAACCATCTAATGGCTCATCCTATATAACAATAAAGAATAATTAGAGTCACAGATTATAAGCCTTGGCACTCAAAGATAGACATCAGTTTCTCACTCTAACGGTAATTTCTCTGTGATTAATTTGACCCAAAACAAGTTATTACTATATAACCTACTCATGTAATAAAACCTTAAGAGAATTCTGCCTGGTCTACAATACTTATTTGATCCCACCCACATCTACCCTTTCTTGACACTCTCTGTCATTCTTAATGGAAATGCTTATCAAAGGGACAGTGAAGTTTTCCTTTGTGGACTATTCTGTTGGTTCTATTAGTTGTCACCCTACTGATTACAGAGGTATAGCCAAGATCCATGTTTAGGCTTAAGCATAAAATAGGGAATGGCAAGGGAACAGTCGAGACTTTCTGGGCAGTGTTTAGTAATGCACAAAAGCTAACATGCGGATGGTCCTCAACTTACTATGGTTAAGCTTACAATTTTTCAACTTTACAATGTTGCGATAGTGATATACATTCAGTAGAAATCATACCTTAATTTTTAATTTTCATCTGTTCCCGGGCTGGTGACATGCCCTATGATACTTTCTTCGTGATGCTGGGCAGCAGTAATGAGCCTTGGCTAACAGTCAGCCGCGTGATCACGAGGGTAAACAACTGATACGCTTACAACCATTCTGTACCCAGATAAGCATTCTGCTTTTCACTTTCAGTACAGTATTCAATAAGTTACATGAGATGTTCCCTTCTTTATTATAAAATAGGCTTTCTGTTGGATGATTTTGCCCAACTGCTGGCTAACGTATATGTTCTAAGCACATTTAAGGTAAGCTAGGCTAAGCCGTGCTGTTTGGTAGGTGTATTAAACACATTTTTGACAAAATTATTTTCAATCTACAATGGGTTTATTGGGACATAACCCTATCGTAAATCGAGGAAGATCTGTACATTATAATTTGAATTATGCAATTGGATCAATTGGATCAATGTACTTTACAAATCATAAATAAATATGGACAGCTGTCATCTTAGGGATGAGATATGTTCCAAAACTTTCAGAAGGTTCCAATTTTTTTCAGATTTTTGGTACACAATTTTCCTTGAAAACAAGGCAATGCACTGGTGTTGGGTTCAGTCCTGACAGGCAGGCCAGCTCTGACAGAGAATACGACAGTAGAATGACTACCAGCATGGACTCTGAAGTCACTGGGTTCGAAACCCAGTTCTGCCACATGTCATCATAGTGACCTTGGATAATCAGCTTAATTGTTCTAAGCCTGGGTTTCCCTTTCAATGAAAGGGAGAAAATAATACTTAGGTACCTCATAGGACTCTAGAGATTAAATGAGATAACTCGTTTGACATCGTGCTTGGAATATGCCAAATGTTCACTAAGTGTTAACTATTATATTCTTATTATTGTTACTATTATTATTTGGCCACCATTTAAGCCTATAACTTATTGGACTATGGAACTAACCTGAGTTCTAAGATCTGGTAGTAAAAGTGCTGAAAGAAACAGGCAAAGAAGGATAATAGATTCCTCTGCAATTTCCAATATACCCAATTTTATAAAAATAAACCAAGTTTTTATTGGGGAGGGATACTTTCCTTTTTTCTAGTAACTTTATGCTATATCCGACCCTTCCTGCAGCCCCTAGTACTTTATATTCCTCAATTTCTTCCTCGCCAATGGCTGTCCAGATTTCTTCTCCCCAACACCAAAAAAAGAGGTTTCTCCTGTTCAGATGAAAGTGCACATTCCTTCAGTTAGATTTTCAGCACAACAGTGTGATTAATCAACTTAACATTAAGGTGACACTTTCATATATTTTATATGAAAAACCCCAAATTGATCACCAATACAAAGTGAGCTCGTGTGTGAGTTGATGTTGTCTACAAGGTTGATGTATGGAATACACACACACACACAGAAAGCTATTACTACCCTGTACATGTCCCTCCCTTTTGCTATAAAGGCATAGATGATCACATATCGCTGCACTCCAATGATACTTCCAGTGGCTCATGTGGCTACACTAGTGAGAGCTCAGGAAGTATGTAGGAGTTAAGGGAGGGGCTGCCATTTGTAGGCAAGTGCTCTTTCTGTCTTTTACTCTGACGAGGACTCCTTTTAAATAAAATGTAGTTGGATTATGAATAGGAAAAAGGCAAACAAATCTCAGCACAAAATGGGCTCCTTTCCTCAGGCATTCTTACAACTGTTTATAACCCACTTTCTCACAGTTTTTCCATAGCTTTTATGTAAAGACACCATTTTCACAAGGTACTACGTACATAGCTCTACAAATCAACTTTGCGAAAAATCCCCAAGCTCCTCCTCGCTAGGCAGGTTCACCACTGTGTCTCCAGGGGTCTGGACAGACTCTGGCACCAGGCAGGTGCTCAAGATTTGTTGATTAAGTCAATTAATAAGTGGATGAAAGAATGAATATGTAGGTTATTTGCCCATAGATGTGAATATAAGCAGTCTCATATTTTAACACAGTTTAAAATATAGTAACAATTACTATATATTAAAACAAGACTAGCCTACCACGTCATATATACTATTAAACAGATTTCTTCACATGTAACTATATTACTAAATCAATAATTGCCAACCTTCTGTTTTTCATGCTATGGGATGTCTCCAATTATCTCGAGAGGCAAGTGGAGCTCTCAAAATGAAATTAATTTTAATTAACTTTAAAATGTAAGCGTGTATGGGAACAGAGGGTTACACAAAATAGTGTCACAGCATAAAAAGATTAGGAATTAGTGCACTAGTCAAAGAGAAGACAAAAGAGTTTGAAACATTGCCTGAGGTCAAGCATTTCACTTCTAAGTAGTTTCCCATGGAGAACACACTCAAAAGAAAAGAGACAGTGCAATTTAAATGATCCTAAGCCTACTACTGTTTTATTTAGATGGGGATAGTTAAAGACTATATTTGCCTGAGGACAGAGAACAGACTACATGAAAAGAAATATTTCTTAGGTATCCAGTACAGTCCCACCATGCTGAATTTTCTTAAAGCTCTGACATTAGCTTGGGACTTATATTCATAGCTGACTAACGAGGACACATCACTCCTTTCATGCCCTTCTTATTCTATATAAGTGAAAACAATTAAAGGGTAGACATGCATAATAGTATGCCAATCTGACACAGGATCAGGGTCCTTAAAAAAAATTATTTTCAACACATTTATCATAGACTTGTTGCTATTCTGAATAATGTCTCCTATAAGAAAATGGCTAAGCCATTTTTTTTTTAAACTTAGGAAAGAAAAACATAGTATCCCTTCCACCTTGATTCTTTGGTTTGTATCCTTCAAGATTTCTCTCTCTCTTAATCAGAAAAATAATGGTCTTGCTATAAACCTCAAGAATCAGGTCATTTCATCAAATAGGCACACATACACATGCACGAACACAGTCTCTTAGCACACAAATCAATCTAAGGTCATACATCCTTGTAAATAATGAATGTCTAAGCAACTATTTCTGTACAACAATAGGAAGCATTAAGAGAAATGACCCATATTTTACATTTCCATAAAGCCAGAGACCACATTTTCTCTTTCTTTACACTTGCCATAATGAAGTCATAGATACTCAATACATGATTTTTGGATTTACATGAAGAGGGTTCTGTCAGGAACAGCATATGGTTGTCCCTACGTAAACAGCCAAAGCCTCACAGAAACATTAAGGGTAACCCCTTAACGTTTGTGGCAGGCAGGCTCCAAGATGGCCTGCAAGATCCCCACCTTCTGGTATTGTCACCTTTGTGTAATCTCCGGTCTTGGAATATGGGCTGGTCTAGTGCTTCACTTCTAACTCACAGAATGTGGCAGAGGTGATAGGATGTCACCTCCATGATCAGGTTACAAAAGATTATAGTTTCTGTCTTAATAGCAGATTAACCTTCTTGGTTGGGACACTTCAGTGAAACAAACTGCCATGTTGGAGAGGCCCATGTGACAAGCAACTGAGGACATCCTCTGGCCAAAAGCTGGCCAGGAACCGACGCCCTCAGACTAACCATATCCCAGGAATTGAAATCTGCAAACAAAAACTTTAGCTTAGAAGAGGATCCTTTTATGGCTAATATTCCATTATATTGATATACCACATTCTATTTATCCATTCATCTGCTGTTGGATATTTTGGTGGTTCCTAACTTCTAGCTACTGTGAATAGAGCTGCTATGAATACTGATGTACAAGTTTTTGTTTGAACACCTGTTTTCAGTTCCTTTGAGTATATACCTAGGAGTGGAATTGCTGGGTCATATAATAATCTTATGTTTAACTTACTGAGGAAAAAGCGTGGTTTTTTTAAAGTCTCTAAGTTATAGTAAATTGCTACACAGTAATAGGTAACTAATGTGAAGTTAAAAATGAATTTGTAGGGCTTCCCTGGTGGCGCAGTGGTTGAGAGTCTGCCTGCCAATGCAGGGGATACGGGTTCGAGCCCTGGTCTGGGAGGATTCCACATGCCGCAGAGCAACTAGGCCCGTGAGCCACAATTACTGAGCCTGCCCGTCTGGAGCCTGTGCTCCACAACAAGAGAGGCCGCGACAGTGAGAGGCCCGTGCACTGCGATGAGGAGTGGCCCCCGCTTGCCGCAACTAGAGAAAGCCCTTGCGCAGAAACGAAGACCCAACACAGCCAAAAATAAATAAATAAATAAATAAATAAAATTAAAAAAAAAAAAATGAATTTGTAGCCAGGCAGAAAATTCCAAAATGTGGACTAATGAACTAAAGGGGAAAAACTTACCTTAGGTCTTACTTGCAAGTCATTATTGCTTTAGTAAACAGCATCTACTACATTCTCAAAATGCTTCTTTCACAGGCAGGATTTTAAAATAACACCACCAACACCAACTGCTCTGAAAGCTTATGGCTTGCCATGCGCTGTGCTGTACCACACTACCCAGACAAGGAAATGAAACTCCCCAGAATTCTTTCTTCTCACTTTCCACATCCTCCTTCGGAACACCTTCAGTCACATGGTTTCAGCTACCTCTAATACCCTGAAAACCATCAGTTCAAATGCTCTCATCTAATTTTCTCCTAAGCACCAATATTCTTATTTCTTACAGTCTATCATATATTCCCTTCTAGATGTTTCCCAGGTATTTTAAACTCAACTTGTCTCCCAATGAACTCATTCTTACCATGCATTCTTTTCCAAACCAGTCTCCTAGATTCCCTGTTTGGGTACTGGCAGCCAACCAAACTAAGAATCTGAAGAGTCATTCTTAACGCCTTACCCCTTATTCCTAATAATCAATCATCAATCACCCACATTTACCCCCCCCCCATCCCCATCCCAGTGTAACTGCCAAGCTCTTGGACGCTTTGAAACGCCACCATGCATTTTTCCTCTGGCTGTTCTTTCTCTGTTCCACCTATGGCACACCTAGAAAAACCCAATGCATATTTCAAGTCTAGACCCAAACATCATCTCATTGTGAGGACTTCTTTAATTTCATTTTAACAAAATTGCTTTCTCCATCCTTTGTGATCCTAGAGCAACCTGTATATCCCTTTGATGTTAGGACACTTGTAACAATGCTTGTGTATTTAACATGTTCAATTTTTTATGACTGCTCTATGCTGATACCTCTCTGTACTTAACGTTTTGAGACCAATTCTTCCGGATATTTTCAGTGAGCTAGCACTGGAACAGGCATATAATCTTCACTCAATTCATGTCTGCTGAATTAAAAATAGTCGTCTGATTTATACTGCTCATTCACTCAATCAACTATCAAATATTTACTGAGTGACTTCCATGCACCAGAATCAACCCGGGACAATGGGAATACAGTGGTGAACTAGCTGGACACGGCCCCTGCCTGACTCATGAGCTCATAATCCAACAGGTCACTGAGTTGATAATATCTTTATGACACTATGTTATTTAGGCTTTAACTTACTTCTTAGCAACATGTGTATTTCCCATAAGAGCATATTTACTCTTCTGATTCGTAAGGTAGTAATAAAAATTGGAAAGTTAAATTTCTTTTCAATGAGTTGTAAATAAAATAATTTTATTTCCAGTGTCATTATCACTGCACTAAAAACAAAACAAAGCCCCTCCTTGCAGTCTCAAGACATATGACTGTTCGTACAGTATATTTAAACATTTATAGGATTTATAGGATGCCTCAACCATCCAGAACACAACTAAAAACTAGGAGCCATGGGGCAGCCAACAGAAATGTCCTCAAATTAACATCTTAAAGCTCACATGCTTAACACTCTAAAAGGTCCCTCAGGTCCACACAAAAATCTTGCCTAGAAAAAAATGTGATCACAGTTAGTTTCTTGGCTCCCTGCTCAGAGCATATTAGAAGCAGTAAATCATTATGTGGGAGACGGAGGAGAGACAGAATCCACCAGAGACAGGCACGTGGACAGTAGCAAAGAGAAATAGTTACAAAAGAGACTAAATCAAGAAATTAAAAAAAGAAAAAAGAGAAGACGAGATCAACAACAATTAAAGGGGAAAAAAAGGCAAATCAAATTACGGTACTGTGTATTTTAAACTTGTTTCTTTAATCAAGGGAAGTCCTTTCTAAAGAAAAATCATCTGTTAAGGTAATTTTGTTTACAGTCTACAGTAGCTCTTTCAGACTGGAAGTATAACAATTTGATTAATTATTATTTCAGAGCCATATACTAGTTTCCTGAAAGAATTGTCAGAGATGGTATGTTTACTTCTTGGGGGAACCACAGGTAATCTTGAGAGAATTTCATGTCAAAATTCAGCTGCATTAGTACTGAGATATAATTATTCTTCAAAAGGATCACAAAATCAAAAGCAAGTCAGATAAAACAAGTGTAACGACACACACACCAAGAAATTGAGAATTGATCTTTGGTATACCACAATCTGGGTAGGAAATTCAGGAACCTGGGACAGGGGTAGATTGTCATCTCTTCTTACAATTAAAAGCCATAGTTTTGACAGAAAAGAAAATAAATGGGACTCTTGATACTTGAATGGGGAACTGGAAATATATGTGTTACATGTAAAAAAGAGTCTATGTGTGTGGAGGGGAAGAGGTGGCTTGCTTGACATAAAGCTCAAAACATCTTTAAATTGAAATGAAAGAGAAAATATGCCTTGATAAAATCTTACCTCCTTCCTAAGATGGATGTCCCTCAGAAAGGATGACAGATGTGCTGAAACATTATAGCCATTGGGGTGTCTAGTGAGGCTTGTGGCATAATCCCCCATTTCTTGTCATCACCTCTATCAGTACACAGTTTCTGTTTATCCCAATATACCATAAAAATATTATCATTTTCCACGTCTCTGATGATGTGAAATACCTTGGGAAGCACTGGTGAAAAAGAGTTTATCTTGCCATTCAAGGATCCTGGTGGTTTGACCCCATTAACCTTCGTAACCTTGAATCCTTCCACACCGTTTATGGGAACTGTACAGCAGCCAAAATGCCCTGCTCACATTTTTTGCCTTAAACCCATCATATTTCCCAAATGTGGCCATCTCTGCTAATGACCTGTCCCTCTTCTGGGAATTTCCTTTCTCCCTATCTTCATATCTCCAAGTATAATCCATCCACAAGTCCTGTATTATATGCCACCTGTGCCACAATCATTCCTTTTACTGCATTTGTACATAATCTTTTTTTTCTCACTGAAGAGCCAAAGTAGTTTATTATCTGTAGTTTTTGTTTGTTTGTTTGTGGGCCACGCAGTGCGGCTGGCGGGATCTCAGTTCCCTGACCAGGGACTGAACCTGGGCCACAGCAGTGAAAGCCCAGAATCCTAACCACTAGGCCACCAGGGAACTCCCCTATTATCTGTAGTTTTTCATGTCATGTGTAGCTTTCTATTTTGTACATTGTTATTCATACACACAGTTTTTTAGTTTGATAACTATAATTAAAGCTCTTTGACAGCTTAATTTAAGTAAATGTACTCCAGCAAACATTTTCTGAGTACCTTTTATGTGCCAAGTACTATACTAGGTGCAGAGGATATAAAAATTAATGTGGCTCCTCTATCACCAGACTTATGTAGCATTGCTCTTAAAGTTGTAGCCAATAAAATAGGGCAGAAAACTGATGTAAAAGACATAACAACCACTGGAAAAGAGACAAAATAGTCGTTATTTGCAGATGATTACTGCATACCTACAAATCCTAGAGAATTAACTGGAAAGCTTAGAACTAATAATATGGCTCCATGAGGTGATTAGAAACAAAATTAAAATGTTTTAAAATATCTTTGGGACTTCCCTGGTGGCACAGCGGTTAAGCATCTGCCTGCCAATGCAGGGGACACGGGCTCGAGCCCTGATCCAGGAGAATCTCACATGCCACGGAGCAACTAGGCCCGTGCGCCACAACTACTGAGCCTGCGCTCTAGAGCCTGAGAGCCACACCTACTGAAGCCTGGGCACGCAGAGCCCGTGCTCCGCAATAAGAGATTGAGAAGCCCGCGCACCAAAACCATGAGTAGTCCCCGCTCGCCGCAACTAGAGAAAGCCCGCACGCATCAACGAAGACCCAACACAGCCAAAAATAAATAAATAAAATAAATAAATTTTTTGAAAATTTAAAAATTAATTCAATAACAATAAAATATGCTTATTTGGGAAAAAAAATCCCAAAATGTGTATGAATCTCACACACACACACACACACACAACATGTTTGTATAAATGAAGCATCATATCATGTTTCTAGAAGGAAAGACTAAATATAATAAATATTTCAATTTTCCAAATTCACTAATGAGTTTAATGCATTACCAATCAAAATTTCAAGGGAAGGGCTTCCCTGGTAGCGCAGTGGTTGAGAGTCTGCCTGCCAGTGCAGGGGACATGGGTTCGAGCCCTGGTCTGGGAAGATCCCACATGCCGCAGAGCAACTAGGCCCGTGAGCCACAATTACTGAGCCTGCGCGTCTGGAGCTTGTGCTCCGCAACAAGAGAGGCCGCGACAGTGAGAGGCCCGCGCACCGCGATGAAGAGTGGCCCCCGCTCGCCGCAACTAGAGAAAGCCCTCACACAGAAACGAAGACCCAACACAGCCAAAAATAAATAAATAAATAAATTTAAAATGCATTTAAAAAAAAAAAATCTCAAGGGAATCTTTCAACCCAAAATTCACCTGGAATATATAAAAATAGCCATATTTTAATGGCAAAATGATAAACAGAGAAAATTTAAAGGCACCTACAAACATAAAAAATATTAATCTGAGTTATCCAAAAAAATGCAAACTAAAATTATAGTTCATCTCGAAATACTTGCCCAGTCTCGGTAGCAAGTATGTTCCTATTATCAGTCATGCTATCAGAGCCAGGCGCCATTAAACACATGGCTGCTATAAAGTCTTCTGTTCTGATAAATTTCTACCTTATTCAGTTGACAATGTCACAGCAAAGAAGTATGAGAGAACAATGAGTTCAAGTCTCTACATTTAATTGTGACCATCAAAGAAGAAATGGTTGATGTTATCCTAGAGACCATAATAGCAAAAATGGTCAATTATGCTAAACTTCAGGATTTTAATATAATAATTGGAGGAGAGGAGGAGGAGAAAAACCAGTCCATGACCAGTCATCTTAAAGAAGAAGGTAGATAAAGGAAGGATGAAACTATAAGAAGGGGAAAGAAGATTAAAGGCTAAAATGAATTTATCCTTGCAAAACTGTTAAGAAGAACAAAGAAGCAAAATAAACAAACAAACAAAAACAGAGGGCATAAAAAGAATGATGTTCAATCTGGAAAGAGTTAAGAGAAAGGTAAATTTGAAGGTAGGAAAGCATGCTTCAAGCATCTTTAAGTTAATTCAAGTCTCCAGATCCAGACAGATTACATACCAAGATAGCAGAAAAACTCAGATACCATCGTAAAACTACTCTAAGCATTGCTATGTAACCATGGAGAATGGGAAAGTTACCAGAAGACTGGGGATAGGCAAATATCACTTGAGTTTTTTAAAATGGGATCATCATGAGCCATCATGGGGTCACTAAGAATAAGTCTTTCAAAATAATTCTCAGTTCCTTTTGGACTGGCTTGCCAGGTTGATACATTTTGGGAATACCTCATTTCAGCAAAATATTTAACAAGTCTCTTGTTGTATCCTTGGGCAATAAAGAGAAAAGTAAACCAGATGACAGTAATTAGGCAGCCTGGTAACTGATTGAACAGCCATACCCTAAAATTCATGGATCTGTGCCAGCATGGAAAGGGTTGGGTCTTCTATGATTTGCAACCAACGTTGGTTCTCACAGCATTTTACACATAACTCTATTATAGCAATTATCACACTGCATTATAGTTATATAATTACATGTCTACTACTCCCTATAGCCTGTGAACTCCCTGAAGGAATGATTACTAGTCATCTTGTTATCCCTAGCAGGGAGCATGAGACTGGCACAGAGTAGACAATTTGATACATGTCTGTAAGTTTTAATTGAATAAAAACTTTGAAGGTATCATTTCAAGATTTACAGATGGCACAAAGCTGAAAGAAATTGCTAATATTTTTGATGACAGAATAAAAAAAGTCAAAAAGCCCTTGACAAGCTGGAACTATGAGCCAGTGCTTACAGAGTGAAATTTAATAGAGATATAAGTAATGTCCGGAACTTGGAATTATAAAAAAAAAATCAACTGTGCATTAAAAACAGAAGAAACTTGACTTAAAACAGCTGGGTTGGGCTTCCCTGGTGGCACAGTGGTTGGGAATCTGCCTGCCAATGCAGGGAACACGGTTTCGAGCCGTGGTCTGGGAAGATCCCACATGCCGCGGAGCAGCTGGGCCCATGAGCCGCAACTACTGAGCCTGCGCGTCTGGAGCCTGTGCTCCGCAACAAGAGAGGCCGCGATAGTGAGAGGCCCGCGCACCGCGATGAAGAGTGGCCCCTGCTCGCCGCAACTAGAGAAAGCCCTCGCACAGAAACGAAGACCCAATACAGCCAAAAATAAATAAATAAATAAATAAAAATTAAACACACACACACACACACACAAAAACACACACAAAAAAACAGCTGGGTATCTTGACAGCGAACCCAGTATGAACCAGTGGGGTGCTGTGGCAGGTATCGTTGGCTTTGACAGAAATACTGTGCCTGAAGGAGACAGGTGAGAGTGTCACAGGTCAGACCATATCTAGAGCATCGTGCTTCTGGATACATGTTTTACAAGGACTAGTCACAATTTAACACTTGTCCAAAAGCAGGCAACTAGGATGGTGATGGACCTGGAGACCACAGGATGTGGGAAATAGTTAAAGACATGAAAGAGATTTAGCTTGGAAAATGATCCTTCAGAGTATATGACAGCAAGTTTCATGCTTCTGACTTACTGTCTAGGGAGGATATATTATTTGTTGAGTATGGTTCCACAAAGCTGAACTGGGTCCATTTTCGCAAAGAAGCAGAAAGTTAGATTTTAGTAAATTATAATTAATTGTAATAATTAAAACTCTTCAAGTGTGAAATATTAACATGCTTTCTGAGACTGACTTTCTCAGCATGGAAGCACTCAATTTGAGACGGTACAGCCATACCTCAGGGATTTGAAAAGAGCAAATTCCTATCTGGTGTAACAAGTTTGACTAAGTAACCCCTGATTTAACATGTACGGTTTCATGTTATTTTATAAGATGAAAGCTGGAAGGCAGAATGCCGTAACAAGCCTCAAATGACTTGTGAGACACATTTCTGAAGGAAGTTGCATACACAACTTTTCTGACACTGCTCTTGAGAAGGATGGCTGGGGCTACTGCAGCAAATGCACCCATAACCCAGAGCGATGGCAGATCATCTGTAAGACACTGCCATGCCTCGTGTGGGTTGGACTCTCCAACATGCCAGCAGGTAGGGGAGACCAGAGGCATCACTCTATTACGTAGGTACACTGTAAAAGTATATAAAAATACACAGGCAGTCAAGAGGAATGAATTTCTAAACTCTATAACCATACCCTCCCTCTTTTTTACACTGATTCCCAGATTCATTGACTGATTTAGAACAACCTTCCCAGCCAAAAAAAAAAAAATCTTTAGCTCATCAACTAAAGAGCAACATATATTTAATATGCAATTTTTCAAACCGTCCTTCAAATACCTTCAATAGCCAGTTACATCACCAGAGATGCACACCTACACATTTAAGATTAATTCAAATTCCAAGCAGAAGTCAAAAGTGCGTTGAAATGTGACTTTACGTCCAGTGCAATGTAAGCAAGTCAATTTTTCAATGCATCTTGACTAAATGTAAAATATCAGCTGTTTCTGCGACAAACAAGTTTGTGCCATTAATCATATGTTTCCAGGTGCAACAACTCACATTCAAATTAAACCATGAAATAGCATCACAGTGTTAAGATTCACACAAACTGATCTTTTAACAGATTGTAGAAAAAAAAAACATACAATAAAAGAAGAATCGGGAGAAAAATGTTACACAATAAAAACATCTGAAAGAGCTTAAGCACCCAAGCAGATAGAATTCTGGTTGTTGAGCTGCGCAGGAATAAACGTTAAACAAAACTCAGAGTCTGCTCTTAAACAACGAATACATCATAAAAAATATTTCTTTTTATAGTCACAGGACTGAGAGTTTTGCTGTTTATATCTATCCCAGCATACAAATCCATAGTACTGCCAGGACTGTCCCCTCTGACTTAACTGGGAAGCCAGACAGAAGAGTCTGCCTGGGCTTCTTTTAGTTTAGTTCAGTTTGTGTCCAAAACCGGCCCAAGAATCATCTCTTCTTCAGTCGCTACACTCCTGCCTGCCAGTTACACGGCTCCAAACATTTCCCTTCCAGCTACAGATTATTAAACTGTTTTGTTGTTTTAAAACTTGATTTAGAACTGCAGTAGATAACTTTTTTTGCTTCAGGCTCCCCTAGGTCAGCAAGCTGCAACAATGTTCGAACAGCGCAATAGCGTCCATTGCACATTAAAAGCAAGGATGGTGCCAGGAACCAGCAAAGTGATATATTCTAGGTTAGCCATGTCAGGCATTTTCCAGTCCCAAAGCAGGTTTCATATAGTCAGCCCATGGGCCAAGGGATACACATGGCTGTCCTGTACTTGCCCCCTTGTGTCCTCCGCTTGCCTCCCCTGTGTTCTTGTGACCTGCCCCATTGAACTCCCTGGACAAGTTTCCCAGGGAGCGACGCTACACAAGAGGGACGCAATCCTTTGAGAGTCCTTCCTTTCTGCCTTGGGTCTTACGCTGTACTGCTATAGGGCTTTATACTGCATCATCTGGCAAGCCACACATAATTCCCAGTTCTCAGTTGACTTCCCTTTAAAATGGTACCCCAGCCTAGCCTATTTGAGAGAAAAGCCGTAAAAAAAAAAAAAGAGACAAAACTTAAAAACCAACAGTACAAATAAAAATGTTAATAGGCATACTGTCAAATCAAGGTTAAGAATTTAGCTCCTCTGATTAACGAATCAAGATGAGACTAGGATAGTCATCAAGGTATTGAGATATAAAGATACGAGAACAAAAGCTTCATCTCAATAGTTTCTATGCTCTCTTACTTACTAGATTTCCTTCTTTTGTACTCATTATTTCTTTGCTCTCCTGTCCTCTTTCACAGAGACGTTTTGTCCCAGATGACGAATGAAGGAGTATGTAAGGTTTTGATTTCATAACAGTCTTTGGAGAATTTTCCCAAAGTAATTTAACCTGAAGTTAAAGTTGTATATGATAGTTGCACGTGGTAGATTTCAAGGATTTTGAATAAAATGGACAAGCATCCTTTTAAGAGAACACTTTTTTTAGAAAGTAGGATGAGGAAATAAACAGAACATTGCACCGACTAAGACTTAGACGAAAGAGAACTTTAGAATTAACTTATGCCTTAGAAATGGTCTTGACAATATTTAGCTAAGTCAAATAACTTAAGATATATCAGGACTTCAATATTTAAAGAAAATTTGGAGTGCAACCTTTTACAAAACCAATAATTCTTTCATAATACTACAAATGACTTAATAAAACCTACTAATGTGTAAATCTATATTTTTAAACATAGGGTTTTCTTAAAGCAGAGTACAACCATACATGTCTTAAAACAGCAAGCTTTTAGTAATATTTTAAAGGACAGATAACTAACAACCTACTGATTTCTGCAAAAGCACAGTGTCCAGAGATGATAATGGTGGTAAGATGTCATGGTGGTATCAAACTCATATTAAATACCCAGTACCACTTTTAGTAGAGAACTCTTTTCAACAGTATACTGCATGCAAATAATCTAACTATTTAGGTCCTTTAAATCTGGGTAGTACTCAGTGCTTCCTGCATAAGGCAATGCAAAAAGATTTTCCTTTTATCTATTACTAAGAGGAAAACCATCTTATCTAACATTGTTTTCAAATGGTCTCATTTTATTAAATCCTGTCTTGAAGATTAGGGGAGGAGGTTGACCATTAGTCTCTGACCATTAGCTTTGGTAGAGAAAAACTTTCAAGACTTGTTAAATTCACACTCTCATTCTCTAATGCAAGAAGAAAAAAAATTTTTGTATACCTTTAGACTCAAATTGAGCTGATCAGTTCAGAAAAGGGCAGAATTAGATGGAACAGAGAGCCCCCAAACAATTATATTATAATCTCTTTTAGACTAGAATGAAAAACATCAAGGGAAAGTGACACGTATAGTTTCTTGATGTCGTTGTTTCCTTTTTCCTTTTTTCTCTACTGACCTGAAGAGAAACAAAATTCAGAAACCTGAAGGAGAGAGAAGATAAGGGGTGGGAAGGTTCACCCAAGCAGAAAGTTGTATGTTGTTTTAGTTCCAGGAAGTAACAGGACTAGGGAACAGTTAGGGTCCTATGTAGAGGTCAAGAAGATGTTTAATACCTGAAACAAAAAGGGCCACTATGAAGGAGAAGTTCCAAAGCTCAAAGCATCAAAACATCAAATCTGCCTAGGACAGGACTAGGAGAAAGCATTTAACCTTAAAAAGAGGAGAGACAAAGTTGCTTGAAACAAACAAAAACACACGGGCCGTGGCAAAGGCTGATACTAATTAAATATGTAGAACACAAGAGGCTTCAACCTAGGTATCTGGACCTCATCTGAGATATTTGTTATTCTCATGTATTTCGCCCTGAATTGTTATTCCTTCATTTTAGGTAGAAGCATGGGACTGATGTGGGGTTGTTCCTATCAGCTTCCTTGCATACATGGGCCCTTTCAAAGATTTGAAGAAATAAAGAAAGCAACTTTGAAGAAATTTTTAAAAGTAGCTTCACCTAATAAAAAGGTTCTTGTGTTCAGTATTGCTCTGTCTTTTATCCACAATATGATTCCTGGTACACGTCAAAAATCTCCCGGTGTAATTCATTTGATTTTTTTTTTTTGAGTCCTCATCCAAATCTGTAGCGTTCAGAGTTTAACTAAACTTCATGACAAGTAACACACATAATATACTCAGAAAGAGAAAACAAACTTTTGATGGTACCGTTAGAAAACCAATCTATATTAACCAGTTTTGGAGGATGGAGAGTAATCGACATTTCATTTCCCAAATTTCAGCTTCTGATGCCTGTCATCATTCTCACCCAGAACTAAGAAGACTACACAGTCAAATGTTTTCAGTGTTTCACAGCCTGAGCCTCTTATGACTTTTTATGGACACACACAGAATCTAAAATGACTAGGAAATTTTGTTTTAAGACTGTCCAGAGATACACCCAAAATCTTTAGGTAATTTTCCAGACTCTAGATTTAAGGTATAATAATTTTGGATCTTAACACATTACCATTTAAACAGATTTTCATCTGCTTAAGAAGAGACAACAGCCCCACATCTTGATAAATATTTGCAAAAATAGACAGCTATATAAAAACGAGTAACTATCAAAGACAGCCCACATTTAAAAAAAATAAATGCATCTATCATCTACATTTAGAGCCCTGACAACTATGTTCCTAAGAAGTTGCCTCTGCATTTTTCACTTCCCAGCTAATATTAGATCCATCCTCACTTACTGAGATTTAATCTAATTAGTAAGAGGAAAAAGTTATTGACATTGAAATCTACTTCGTGGACTTTGGAAGAAAAAGAAAACTGAGCCAAAGATTGGCACTCTGCCTCTGTGCCCTGAAGTGTGGACTGTTTAACAATATGGTAAGCCCATCATCAGCCCTGGTTGTACCACCAACTATGGTTTTAAGATAAAGAGGTTTTATAATTATGCACCCCAAATTTAAAATTCACCATCACTTTAAAGAAAAAGAATGCGGCAGTGGTGGCTCCCACTCCAAATAACTTTTGGGATCATTGATGTTAAAGTCCAGAGAGAGAAAATATATTATGTTCTACCATCTTACCATATCATGTATAGATTACTGTAGATAAACATACCCACATCAATCTCAACCAGGCATTTTGCTGAGACTTGCAGAAATGAAACAAGGAAAAAAGCAAATGAAAAATACATTCCTTTTTATGCAAAAACAAGGTCTGGTTAAAACATTTTAACCAGAGGTGCAGTCTGGAGAGCATAAAATCAGCTTAAGAAGATAAATTGAAACAGGGAAGATTCCTGAACCAAAAAAAGGTATTTTACACACACACATTATTCTAATGTGGTTTGGAATCAGATGCTTTCTAATATATTTGTTCACTTTAGTGTTATTATTATTGGTTTTTCCCCTCAGCCTCCAACTTTCTCTAAGACCTGCATCTTGCCAAATTCAGAATCACCTACATGAATATTTTTCATAACTATAACTGCTCAGATTGAGAAGAGAATATTTTATAACTATGGTTTTGAGTATTCCTATGGAATGAACCACACTGGTTTATTCTGAGGAATCTCTCTCTTTGTATAATGTACGTGTCATAGTACTTGTTTGATTAATTGAGGGCTGCTGTGGACAGACAGATCAATCTGTCTTCTTTTATTAGCACTGTGATTTTAAAAATCAGCACATTAAATTGATGGATTTGATAACATCTTGATCTTAGAGTTTTAAGCACTTATATATTTAATCTTAACAATTCAGCTATATATGATTATCCAGAAATTGATATTTTTCTTTCTAAGTCTTTTACCAGTCGCACTTATCTTTTTTTAAACCATGGACGTTAACTTAGCCTATTTAAAATAATTCTTTACTGGAAAGCAATCCAAGAAAAGGGCCATAAGTCCTTCACAAAACATACTTTCAATGATTTTTAACCTGAGATGATTGAAAGAATATCTTTTAATTTCTAAAGGTATAAAGTATTTTTAATAGTCTTACTGTGGTATAATTGACATATAATAAAGTACACATATTTAAAGTATACAATTTGATAAGTTTCGACAAATGTATGCATCTATGAATACCATCACCAAAATCAAGATAATAAATGTATACATCACCCCACCCCAAATTCTCTCATGACCCTTTTAATCCTGCCATTCCACCCCTCCTCTTGTCTCCTGCCCCTATCCCTCAGGCAATCACTGAAATACCTTCTGTCACTAAATATTAGTTTGCATTTTCTAGAACCTTATATAAACAGGATATAAATTTATTCCAGTATGGGAATACTACTCTACTCAAAATGCTCCATTTTGTCTGGCTTCTTTCACTCTGTATAATTATTTCAAGATTCATCCACGTTGTGGCATGTGCCAATAGCTCATTCTTTTTTTATTGCTAAATTACCACTTCATTGTATGGATATACAACAATTTGTTTATCCATTCACCAGCTGATGACATTTGGGTTGTTTCCAGTTTTGTCCTATTACAAATAATGTTGCTGTGAACATTTAGGTACAGGATTTTGAGTAAATACAAGTTTTCATTTCTCCTAAGAGTGGAACGGCTTATTAGATTGGTTTGCATTTACCTTAAGAGACTGCCACACTGTTCTCCAAAGTGGTTGTATCATTTCACATCTCTACTGGCAGTGAATGAGAGTTCCAGTTCTTCTACATCCTTGTCAATATTTGATATAGTCAGGCTTTTTTTTTTTTTTTTTTTTTTAATATGGAACGCTTCACGAATTTGCATGTCATCCTTGCGCAGGGGCCATGCTAATCTTCTCTGTATCGTTCCAATTTTAGTATATGTGCTGCCGAAGCGAGCACTATAGTCAGGCTTTTTAATTTTAAATATTTTAATACGTGTGTGATGATTTTAATTTGTATTTCCCTAATGACTAATAACGCTAAGCATCTTTGCATGTCCTTATTTACTTTCTTTATATTTTCTTTGATGAGGTATCTATTCAAATCTGTTGCCCATTTTTTAAGAGTATTGTTTCTTTTATTATTAAATTCTCAGTATTCTCTATATATTCTGGATTGAAGTTCTTTATCAGATATATGATTTCCAAATAATGTTTACCTAGCCTATGACTTGTCTTTTCACTAACAGTGTCTTTCAAAAAGCAGAAGTTTAAGTATTATGAAATCCAACATACCAATTTTCTTTTTATGGATTATGCTTTTGGTGTCTTATCTAAGAAATCTTTGCAGAACCCAAGGTCACAAAGATTTTCTCCTATGTTTTCTTCTGGAAGCTTTATAGGTTTAGGTCTCATATTTAGGTCTAGGATCCATTTCGATTTAAATTTTTGTGCATGGTATACGGTTCAAGTACTTCTAAATCTTGTGTCATATATCATTATTTTTGTCTATTTGCTATTTCTAATCTTAATGGATTTTGGTCAGAAAACACATTATACATGGTCATGCATGTAAAAATTTTATGTGTATATCAAAAGAATGTGTATTTTCTGTTTGAGTATAAAATTATATAATTGTCAATTAGATTAAGTTTGTTAATTGGCTTTTTAAATGCATTACATGCTTTTATTTACTTGGTCTGCTGTCTTCTGAATAAAGTATGGCTAAATTCTTCTACTAATTATGGATCAGTTGACTTTTTCTTACATTTCTTACATTTTTCTTAGTTTTAGAATTATGCAGTTAAATATGTTAAGGTCAATACTCAGTTATTTTAGTATACCAATATAAAATATCATTAATCTCATTTATGTTCTTTGCTTTGAATTTCATTTCATCTGATACTAATATTGCTTCCAGTACTTTCAATGGCCTTTTTTTAGGGTATCTTTTATATTCCTTTATTTTTACGTTACTGCATCTTTTTATTGTAGAAGTGTCTCTCATCATCAGATACAGCTGAATATTTTATACTCAGTGTTTTTATGCCACCCATTTTATAAATGGGGAATTTAATCTATTTACAGTTATTGCAATTACAAATGTATATATAGATATTTTCTATTTATCATAACTTTTTTATTTTTTTAAATTATTTATTTATTTATTTGTGGCTGTGTTGGGTCTTCGTTTCTGTGCGAGGGCTTTCTCCAGTTGCGGCAAGTGGGGGCCACTCCTCATCGCGGTGCGCGGGCCTCTCACTATCGCGGCCTCTCTTGTTGCGGAGCACAGGCTCCAGACGCGCAGGCTCAGTAATTGTGGCTCACGGGCCTAGTTGCTCCGCAGCATGTGGGATCTTCCCAGACCAGGGCTCGAACCCGTGTCCCCTGCATTAGCAGGCAGACTCTCAACCACTGTGCCACCAGGGAAGCCCTATCATAACTTTTTGTTCATTATTTTGTTTTGTTATTTTTTTCCCCATTCTTGCATTTTGCTGAATTTATCAAATCTTCTTTGCTTTCTCTCCTTGGAGTGAATTTATTTCGTAAATTAAAAAAGAAAGTTCTCATGAAAAAAATACACACAATACTAAAAAGCAACAATTCTACTGGGACCCAGTAAACTCTCACTCCACTCTCTAACATAACTTATTATATTAGTTGAATATGTAAACTTTCAGACATTTAAAAAAACGTATTTATGTATATATCATCCTTTTATTGTTAGAGTGTTAATTTTTAATTAATTTTTAAAGATAAAAATTTTTTAAAGATGTATATATATATACAGATTGCCAACAAACACATGAAAGGATGCTCAACATCACTAATCATTAGAGAAATGCAAATCAAAATTACAATGAGGTATCACCTCACACCAGTCAGAATGGCCATCATCAAAAACTCTACAAACAATAAATGCTGGAGAGGGTGTGGAGAAAAGGGAACCCTCTTGCACTGTTGGTGGAAATGTAAATTGATAGAGCCACTATGGAGAACAGTATGGAGGCTCCTTAAAAAACTAAAAATAGAACTACCATATGACCCAGCAATCCCACTACTGGGCATATACCCTGAGAAAACCATAATTCAGAAAGAGCCATGTACCACAATGCTCATTGCAGCTCCATTTACAATAGCCAGGACATGGAAGCAACCTAAGTGTCCATCGACAGATGAATGGATAAAGATGTGGCACATATATACAATGGAATATTACTTCACCATAAAAGGAAATGAAATTGAGTTACTTGTAGTGAGGTGGATGGACCTAGAGCCTGTCATACAGAGTGAAGTCAGAAAGAGAAAAACAAATACCATATGCTAACACATATATATAGAATCTAAAAAAAAATGGTTCTGAAGAACCTAGGGGCAGAACAGGAATAAAGACACAGACGTAGAGAATGGACTTGAGGACACGGGGGCGGGGGGAAGGGTAAGCTGGGACGAATTGCAAAAGTGGCATGGACTTATATATATAAAAAAAAAAAGTGTGAGATGGGTGTATATATATATATACAGCCCCTTCAATAAGTGGTCCTGGGAAAACTGGACAGCTACATGTAAAGGAATGAAATTAGAACACTCCCTAACACCATACACAAAAATAAACTCAAAATGGATTAAAGACCTAAATGTAAGGCCAGACACTATAAAACTCTTAGAGGAAAACATAGGCAGAACACTCTATGGCATAAATCACAGCAAGATCCTTTTTGACCCACCTCCTAGAGAAATGGAAATAAAAACAAAAATAAACAAATAGGACCTAAAGATATATAATTTTAAATTAATTTTAAAGATATATATTTAAACTTCAATTTTTCTTTGTTAATTATAATCTTACTCTAAATACATAAAGAATATACTTTAATGGTTTTTTCTCTTTACCTAACTCTGCCATCTCCCATGCTGAAATCAGAAATAATGCTATTTTATTATGTGTGTTTCTATGATGACAATGAATGGTTTCTCCTTCACAGTATGTCTAGGTATGGGTCTTTTCTTGGCACTCAGAGGGCTCACTAAATCTCAGTTCTCTTTTTCATATTAGAGGCTCTTTTTCTATTGTTTTTTAAATTATTTTATTCTCCAGTTTCTCTTTACTCTCCTTTTAGAGCTCATGCTTCATAGAGAGATGTTGGAACTTCTGTAACTATTCCCTTTGTCTCTTAAATTTTCTTTCATACTTACAAAGTATTCCTTTGAGAAGGCATTCTGAGGACATTCCCTTGCTCAGTCCTTAGTTTCACTAATTTACATATGAGTTATATCAACTGCCATTTTCATTTTAAATTTTTAAGTTAAATTTTAATTTCCCATGTTCTGTGTTACATTCTTTGTCATAAATACAAAACATTCCTCCATCTCTCTGAATGTCCTCTTCTGATCACTCTGTTACCTCTAGATCCTTGGACATCTTTTCTTCTGACTTTTGATTGGGTGTCTTTCTTTCATGGTGTTGGTTTTCCTCATACTGTGGTGTGTCATGATTATATCCTTATCCTTTGTTTGAAAATCTGTTTGCCAGCTCTTTTGTTTACCATTGCCTGTTTCCAGTGATTAACAGGGACAGACAAGTGGCTTGTCTCCCTTGTGTGTGGGCTTTCTAACCCACCTGGCAGTCAGTACATTACTGGAGCACTGCCCTGCCTGAGTCTAGCACCCACACTCAAGGATTTAGTTTGTGGGTAAACACAGCTGCTATCCACTATCTAACACAAGAAGAAAAGAAAAATAAAGGCATAGCTCCAAATGTAAAGCCCCAATTAATAACTTTGATAAGCTCCCTGATTAATAATCCTGATGAATTCCCCTTCTATTTCATGTTTCCATTGTCTGTACCTCAAGCTTTGTCTTGCTTTCCTTTTTCTATTATAGATTTAAATCTATCTTTGTAATAGATTTATTACTGTTTGTTTGTTTTCTGATATTATTGTCATTTCATGAGATTTTGGCAAGGGAGGGAGAATAGACACAGTAAAAAAAATCAACCTTCAATTCTCAATCATAAGAGCTTCCCGTAACTGTGTTAAAAATAATAATTAACTTTATATGGTAAGTTCTTCACATTATTACCTCTCACAACAATGCCATAAATATCAGTAAATTTCAAGATTAAAATGATCAAGCATCATCAATAGAGTCTTTAGACAATACTTTGGATCTTAAAAAATTAAAAAGTCACAAATTTGTGACACCTCAAAAACAAATCTAACCAGTTCTATTTCATCTGGCTCCAGCATACGTCAGAGAATCAATCCAGTCTGATAAGTGATGAATAGCTACAAACATATTACCTCTTCAACAACTGTCAAGTTGCTATTCCAATTATAGGAACATAGTAAAGCTATTTAATTTTTCTGAGAACTTCCGTAATTGTTATGGCCAACATCACTCTCCCACGAAAATACCCAAAGAATTGGGCTCAGAGGAGTGAGTGAGTGTGTGTGTGTGTGTGTGTGTAGGGTGGGGTTGTATGGCAGAGCAGAAATTGTATCCTCAGGGCCCAGCATGTAGTTAGTATTAATTAACTATTCACTGAAATGAATTCAGCAACAACAACAAAACATTTTGCCTCTGAAGCATCTAACGTTACTCTAGCATCTTGGGGCACAATTTGGCAAATTTCCCTCCAGCTTAGAACTATGGATATATTTTATACAACATACAACAAACCTTTAAGACTATGTTGTGCTTTTCAGTTCTTCATAACTTTACAGTCTAGTATGGTAAATACCAGTATTGAGTACACGATTCAACTAGGATCGTATAGAAAGGACAAAGAAGACATGACAGGGGGAAAGACAGCCTAGGAACAGATGGGACAAAAGTCAAAGAGGTGACAGTAGGCTTGGTTTATACTAGGACAAGACTGAACCAAGCCCACTGCCACCTCCATGACTTTCATCTCTTCTGTTCCTTTCCCTAGACTTTGTGTGATGTCTTGTCCTTTCTGTATGATCCTAACTGCATGTTGTACTGTTATAGTACTTCCCATACCAGACTATAGTGCTTCTCAAAGTAAAGACCACAGTCATAGCAACTTTGTTAAGTCAGTATTAGTTGTTATTTTATGGATGTTGGGTCTGCCTCACACTACCCACACAAAAAGAAAACTTTGAGATTTATTAAAATGCCTACTGTACAAAATAAAACTAAAGAATTGACAAAGTCAGGGATAAAGGAAAATAGAGGAAATAATCCTTTATAGTCCTGCACAGTTGTTAGAGACTGCCTCTATGGTTCCCAGAGGTTGATGCGAAGTAGATACTGTAAGTTTTTATATAAAAAATAAACTAGTTATGCTATACCAAAGAGGAGAACAGCTATCAGCATCTTCAGCTGCTAGAAAAGAAAGCAGCAATGGAGAAGTTAAATGCCTTGCCTAATGTCCCCTGGCTTGTTTTTTAGAGGAAAATACTAGTCTCTTGACTTCCAGTGCTGTTGCTGCAATATCACACTGAAACCAAATACACAGTGAAAATTAGTTGCTATTATGGCAACCCCTGGGAGAAACAGAAATACCTATTCCCCTGTGAGGGATAAGAAGTTAAGCTAAGAACCCAACACAAATGTTCTGTGAGGAAGCTGGGCAGAGTGAGAAGACATGAAATGACCTGATTGCCCCTAAAGAGGAAACAGTGGTGAGGCAGCAACCTCAGAGGCACATGAGAACCCTACTGCCAGGGGTTGGGAGGTTTAAAAGTCTGGGACACTAGTTTCTAGAACGTTCTATATACACACAGAGTCTTATAAAGCAAATCGTTAAGTGCTATACTAAACTATGACTGGGAAAGACAGATTTTTAAAAATTTCCTAGGGCACTTCTCCAGAAGAAAACAAAAATTAAGGTCAGGTCTACATCAGCCAGTAACAGATTTCTGGGCCCCTAGATTCACTTATTTGGCTCTGTTGACTGTTTGGCTCAGTTTTCCCTTAGCAAGTGTAAAAAACGCTTGAACACCACCACCCTGGGATCCTGTTCAACCAATTCAGATAGCTGTGGCCTTTTAACTCACATCCAAGTGACTTGGCTTTATACCAATATCATTTCCCCTAGTAAAGCCTAAGCCTAAGTGAGAAAGTACACAGCTCAGAGAGCCAGGAGTTAACTGGCTGTCCCCATTCCAGAAAGGTCTGGTTCTTTTCCTAGATAAGGAAACAATACTATATCAAGATGTTTCGATCATTCAATATTACATATTACACTGGATCCACAACTATAAAAAAAGAGTTAGTGGGAATACCACTGTCTATTCTTAAAGCATCTCTTCTGAGGTACTTTAGGCAACTGAACTTTTCTTTTCCAGCCCAATCCCTTGGGAAATAAATAGTGATGATTTATTAAAACTTACATTTTACAGATAAGAAAACAACAACAAGAAGTTCAAATGCAGAGGGGGACAGAGTGTCTTGAGGCTACAGTCTACTTGCTGAACCACATTTTTTCCTTATAATTATACAACAGATACAGAACATGCACATTTACTTGTATGTAGCTGACTGTCACTCAGCTCAAAGCACGGTCCTAAGGTATTCTGTGGACCTGGCCGCACTTGGGCCCCCCCTCTGTGCTGCCATGTTCCTTTGCCAGGGTCATGGTTTCTTGCCTCTTTTCCCATAGAAACCCACGTGGAGATGTCTAAAACAGTTTTCGAATGGCAAGTTGCTTTCTCCTATACCAGCAAAGAATGTAGGCAATTCCACTTGTCCCTTACAGCAATGTGGCCACAATAACCTCTTCAAGTCTGTCTGCTTATACTCATTCTTTTTCTAATATACAACCAATATATTGGTTTATATTGTCGTGTTTCCTCCTCTGTCTTTGTTGTATAGCATGACCTTCAGAGCCAGTGAGTACACTAAATTCATAGGTATTTAGCTGCATTATTTTTTTAATAGGAGGCAGTAGTGGCCATATAGAGGGAATAATCATAATATACAAAGGACAGTGAGAATGTATCAGATCAAAATTAAAGAGCTATTATTCCCTCCAAAGTAAGTTTTAATAAAAGATTCTGAAGGAAGAAAACTTTATTTTGGCAAAAGACATCAAACGGCCTGGGTACAAAAAGCAGGAATTACAAGAAGCAGGCAGCAGTGCCCCCTGGGCTGCCTGTTAAGAAGTCTGCCCTGTACAGTTTCTGGAGAAATTAAGAAATGCAAATAACCTGGACAGATTAACAGCACCCGAAGATAACTAGCAGCATACAAAGAAACAGCACCTTTTACTATGAGGAGGCGTATTCCTCCAGGCAAACAAAGAAACAGGACAGAGTCAACATCTGTTTCATATAACAGCTTGGCTGCTGAAAGAAGCAACCTTTAAAAAATGGCTTAGCTGACAATCCTTAAAAATCATTCAGTCACTATTGCATGGGCTGAAGTAAATGGGTAAATGAACACAACTTGCACTTTCCATACGACCCTCACCTCCTTCCTCTAAAGAAAAGAAAAGAAAGTGCAAACAAAAATCCTCATGAACTTCCCTTTTGATTGACAACTAGCAGCAATGAATACTGAAGTGTAAAAGACAGCTAACTGCTTTTTAACATTTCTTTGCTTCCCCAAAGTCAACTGGGAAGACAAGACTGCCAAAGAGTATATTGGGTGGGGATGGTGGCCAGGATAGGGGGTGGGGAAACAATTCAGACATAACTCCTTAGAATGTTAAGGGAAGAAAACAAGTCACTTGGCCAAACCAACCATGGTTCCAGAATTCAGTTCGAGAAAGAAAAAGGAACATGATGATGTCTGGATGCCTATCAATAAGTGGTAACAAACGAAACGTGTTAAGAAATGAAATTTTCCTCTCTGGATTCTATCAATTTGTAAATGAAATTTCAAAATCAAGAGAGAGCCACCTATGAATGCATAAAAATCTGTTCGTAGATTTAAGAACTGGACATTTCTAAGAAGAAAAATTATCAGAGCTGTGATGTCACTGCAGTGTGACCACTGCTTCCAACTCAGTTAAATGCCAGATGCTTCACTTACCTTAGTAATGTGGTTAAAATACATAAGCCAAACAGAATGAAAGCAATTAAGAGGTACTATGACAAACAAGAGATTTTTCAGGTGGAATCTGAAAACAGAAAGAAAGGTGATTAGGTGGAAAGGGACAAAAACATTTACTACTAACACACATGTAGTGCCAAAAAATATGCTGGGCAGCTACCCAAGACCCCAATGAGGTGAGGTCCCTTCCCAGTGACTTTTCAGGTTAAATAGGTATAATGCAATGAAGGAAAAGATCACCTTGTCTACGAGGGAGGGAGGCATGACCACAAAAAGAAAAAGCAATCAATATGTGATCTGTGTTGTTTTCAGAGACCTTGGGGGAAAAAGGCTTTATTGAAAGGTGTTTTTGAGGGGTATGAGGGAGTGAGGATATAATTATAATAAAAGCAAAATCTTCCAAAAATGTTAGCTATGGGCCAAGTGGTCTCTAAGTACTTGACCTACGTTGACTAATTTAGTCCTCACAAGGATTATATGATGTAGGGACTATTATTACTACATTTTACAGATAAGGCAACAGAGATACAGGAAAGTAGACTTGCCTGGAAGCATGCAGGATGACTGGGCTTTGAAACAAGTCACCAGGAGGAAGGAAAATCCTTCGAAAGATTAATCTGCCTATCCAGCATCCTGCTCGGTGTCTTGCACAACATCCAGAAAAATAAAAATAACAGAGCAAGACGAGCAGAGTAATTAATTAAAGTTAAAAGAGAAAGGATTTAGATTAGTTTCAAACACACACCAAAAAAAACCTTTCCAAATTCAAGAATATGCAGGGAAAAAAAAAAGTTCATTGAGCGATACTACAGAATGTCCTTCGTCAGGATGGAAACTAACACTCAGCCTTGCTGTATGCTATTAAAAATAAATCCCTTCAAGTATGGAAGGGATTAACCTAGAAATTCGTTTTAGGCCTATAAGAAGTCATATTTGGCTTTAATCAAGGAGAGAAGTTAAGTAGACGTCAAGAGTCTCCCCTTGTGTCCATTAGCCAGTCTATTCAGGGACTATGCTTGTCTTAACAGTATAACCACCACCATTTTCTAGAACTCAGCCTGAGCATATAATATGTACTCAGTAAATATTTGTTGACTGACTGAATTAGAAAAAATAAAAAGAATATCAAAATGACATGTTTATGGAAGATTCTGTAAGTTTTGGAAACTATCTAGAATAAGGTAAGACTCTGCTTCAGAAGGCAGTCTTGAAGAAATCAGAAGAGGGAAGCACTGGAGTGCTGAGGGCACTGGAGTCAGACCATAACTGAAGAAGAGTTTGACTTGAAAGACTTCTAAATAAGAACCTACTGAATAGGGGCTTCCCTGGTGGCTCATTGGTTAAGCATCGGCCTGCCAATGCAGGGGACACGGGTTCGAGCCCTGGTCTGGGAAGATCCCACATGCCGCGGAGCAACTAAGCCCGTGTGCCACAACTACTGAGGCTGCACTCTAGAGCAGGCGAGCCACAACTGTTGAGCCCGCGAGCCACAACTACTGAAGCCTGCACGCCACAACTACTGAAGCCCGCGCACCTAGAGCCCGTGCTCTGCAACAAGAGAAGCCACCGCAATGAGAAGCCCGCACATTGCAAGGAAGAGTAGCTCCACACAACTAGAGAAAGCCCGCGCGCAGCAACAAAGACCCAACGCAGCCAAAAAAAAAAAAAAAAAAAAAAAAGAACCTACTGTATAGCACAGGGAACTCTACTCAATACTCTGTAATGATCTATATGGGAATAGAATCTAAGAAAGAATGGATGTATGCATATGTATAACTGATTCACTTTGCTGTACAGCAGAAACTAACATAAGATTATAAATCAACTGTACTCCAATAAAAATTAATTTAAAAATAAAAATAATAAAAAAAAAGAAAGACCTGTAAATAAAGGAGTAAGACAGAAAACGAATGATAAAAGCGGCGGCAATAATAAGGGATGACGTCCTAGAATTTTTCAGCAGAGAGCAAGAGGTTCATGTTTAATCAGTATAGTGTTAATGAAAATAATGCAAACATGTGAAGACTTCAAATTGTTCTTATAATAATGATAAAAGCATCAGCAGACAACACACGGGAGCACTTCTCTTGTGCTGGGCGCTGGGTAAAATGCTTTATGTATAGAGTATGCTGATTAAGCGCAAGCACTCAGATCAACTTCCACACCTCCTCCAAATAACTTTGATCAAGCCACTTGATCTGTGTCTAGGTGTCCTGTGTCTCATTATCTGTGAGATAATAATAGCATCTATTCTCTAGGCATGAAGTTGCAAAGATTAAATGAGAATGTGTGGGGAGAGAAAATACAAGAAATTTTAGAGTTCTAATTTCACATAAAGACAGGAGTAATCGGTACAGCCTGATGAGTATGACAGGTAAGCTGCGGAGAGCAAGTCATTCTCAAAACAGTGAAAACAGGACTCACCCATCATATCACTGGGCTGGACTAACTATATCTCTCTTTGTGTCATCCCTTACTTTATTCTTACTTGCCCCTTAATTTCATCATTTTCAAAAATTAATTTCAAATATTTCTTTTCATGCATGTCTCCATCCCTGAACCATGAGTGCCTTGAAGACAGGGGATGTGTTTTAAATATCATTTATTTCCAGCCCCTAGAATCATGCTTGACACACAAATAATTGTGCTAGAATGACTGCATGAACAACAGGAAAAGACCATATGAGAAAATTGATGTGAACAAGATGTATAGCCATTTTTAGGAGGAAGATATAAGAAATACCCTCATAGAAGAGAAATTTGATAAGAACATAGAATTATTTCTATATATACATAACACAAATTATGTAGTACATATATACAAACACACAAACATCTATCAGTGTGTGTGCAAACACAGTTTGTTATTAAGATCTACCAAAAGTGACTTTCATTTAATTTAACTCCATTAGTCACTGTTATTTCATTCTAAACCATTTCTTCTTACTAGATAAGGAACACAAGTTCATGCCTCTTCCTATTTTGAAGAAGTGAGAAATGTAACTTAAGGTTGATAAGGGGGTGATGGAAAGTCTTGGAACCATCTGAAAAGGGTAAAGAAGGAATTAGAAGGGAGGAACAGGGGCCGTGCCAATCTTGGGAATTAACCCTAGGATAAGCAGAACTTTCTGAGCATTCTGCACTTCAGCACAGTTCGGGCCCTTAGTATCTGCCTACCTTTATACCTATCTTCTTGAGTTTCTCCCTTGATTTCATAGTTTTCCCCTGGATTGACAACCTGATTGAACTCTGATTAACCTGTCTTCTGAGTTAACTCTCTACTGGTAAATAGCTGTTTCACATCTTCACACACTGATCTTAAAATTCTCAACTCTTTCCTCTTGAACTTAGAAATTCTTGGGTCAAGCAACCTCCTCTCAAACAATTTGATTTTAGGAGGTCATAATTCTCCCTAAATGCCACATATCTTATATTGGGACGAGCCTCTTGGTATGTAAGATTTACTCTAAATCCTAGGAAAGCTATACTCTCTGTCTGTTAGTCTACTTTTCATGCATTCTTGGGTGAGACTTGACTTAGGGCCCAGTCCTACCCCATGCAGAGTAGGTCCTCAAAAAATATTTGTTGGATAAAGGAATTAGTGAGTAAAAAGTCAAGGATTGAACTCCCTCCACTGCTTGCCTCTGAGCACACAACACAGGATACACAATTAGATTCTACTCAGAAAATCACCTTCTCCTTGAGACAGTCTCTCAACTGAAAACAGCTATTAAACTTCAGGGGAAGAAGAATCTGTGCTTAAGCTAGGAATTTGCTCTTCATTACCACCCGCCAAACACCACACATCACTAGCCTGAAACTAATGTATAGGTCCCAATCCCTGAAGCTCTATCTTATACCTACATCTCTCAACTATTACATCACAGAAGAGGCACAAACTAAAGCATTTCCACCAAACTCTATGGTATCCTCTCCATTGTAATTTCCATTTCAACAATTGCCAGGGTACACACAGTTCTTTCAGCAAAATTAAACCTTGCCTGGGAACAGACAGATTCCCACCTTATACACCCCGTCCTCTAATTTGATCTTTTGAATTGTACTGATTTTCAATGGCACAGAGTCAAGGTTATAAATTCCACTTTTTAAAAATTGTCCAGATACATCCATTATTTATATCATCCAACTAAGTATCAATAATAAACACCTTATCAATTAATCAACAGTTTTGTATACCTGGAGGGTATTCAATAAAAACTTTGCATCTAGCCTAGTAATAATACAATTACTACGTATCAACCATATTCAAAAATAATAGAATTCTCAAACTATTCATTTTGATTCCATGGATGTTTACACTATGTCCTCTGAAGCCACAAAGTAATATTAAAATATTCAATCTAAAAGAAGAGTCTTAAAATTTTTGCATAGAAAAATTATTCTATTACAAGAACATTCACGTTTTATAATTTTTGCAGTCAAAATGACCAAACCAACATCAAAGAAAAACCAGAATTTATCAACCATGGTTCATTTTAAATATTAATGCTGTAAAAGTCAAAGGTAGCTATAAAACAGACTGACAGAAGTATACTTGTTCTGGATATAGCTCTTTAAAACACACACCTGAAAAGATCAGCCAATATATCATTAGATAAAAATAAGAAGGCATCGAACACTATTATGATGGCATAAGGTTTGTGTCAATTTCATCAATCTAAAAATAGGTCACAGAATGAGCTTAAAAAAAAAAACAGGGTAAGGTCAATATCACAAAGTGATTAAAGAGATGGAAGAGAACTTTCTTTCATTAAACTCACCAATATTATACTGAACTCCAGAGCACTTACCATTTTCCTGTGGCATTAGAGAATTTAGTAGGTTCACTGAATTGACTGATTTCTTTGATAACCTATTTACATGGATTAAGACCCTGACTGACATAAAACACAACCAAAAAAAAAACCTCAGACAGAGAGTGTAATGAAAGACTGAGTGATGTATAGTTTAGGGTGCAGCCTAGCCAATAAATGTGCTTGACCAGCAAAGAACCTATTGGCAAAGATTTATTATTGGAACAAATACATTCTAAAAAGATCTAATACAATAAAACCTGCAGTATGAATACAAACTACTCTAAAATACAGTTCTTTGCCCTGTATAACATATAGCTTATTTTTTATGATTATATTAAAACTCTCTTCATTTTGTTCATTGAAGAATAAATTTCATTAGCTAAGTAAAACCAAAGAGTACAGTGTATGAAATGGCATTAGTAGTGTAGTTCTTTAATCCACACAAAAGAAAACAAAGTTTATGTTACTTAGAACTCTTCAACTACCTTTAAAATATATATAAAGAAAAGGAAATATTTCAAGGAAATGTATTATCAAGAGAAAAGGTAAAAATGAATCACCTCCGAGAATAATACATCATCATTATGTTTTAATTATATGTAACACATTAATATGAACTTAGTAAAAGCTAGAGCCAGACATAGAAGTGATCTTAAATGATATACCTCCAAGTTCTTTTACATTCAAGATGGCATTCTGGAATGGCACTGCTTTTATACTAAAACCTACAATTAGAAAACAGAAAACAAAGAATTAGCAACTTAAGTTTTAAAAATGTATAAAATGCTCAAATGCTCTTTTTTAGGCAGATTAAGAGTTATTTTTCATAGCTCATATTTACACCAGAAACACATAATTTCCAAGATAAACGGTTAACCCAGTATTATCTTCTACCATTTTGCAAAAGTTGTATGTTACAGCAAAATATAACCCTCTTCTTCACATTATTGCCTCATTCTTTAATACATAATGCCACTTTGTAAATTTTATCAGTTGCGAGAAAGACACTTGGAAGTATAGAGAAACTTCAAAGAAAATATTAAATCTATCAGGACCTTTGCATCTAATTCCTAAGGTTAATCTTCCTTCACATGTAATTTAGCAACCCTAGAGACTAAGGTATCAAAATTATAACCATCTTATATTGAATTACATAGTATTTATGTCAGTGTTTTCTTTCAAGGACGTGGTTAAAGTCATACATAAATTTTTCTTAAAAGTATAATCATAATTACCCATTTATGCATTTTATAATGCATGTAATAAATGACTTCTATTATAAAAGTATATTCAGAGTATAGTACTATGATTAATTCTGTATTTAGGACTTAATTATCATCATCTAAGTCAATCAATTCAGGTGTGACATATGTGAGAGTGCATTTACCTATACACAGACACACACACAAATATATACACTAAATATTTCTGAAATGATCCACAAGAAACTGGAACATGTAATGACTCTTGGTAGAACTGGGTATCTGGAGGTCTTAAATAGAAGGGAGTTTCATTTGTTTCACTTGAATACTTTGCATATAAAGGTACTTCTTTTTCAATTAAAAGCTCTACTATTATTAATAGTTAATTTATTCAGTAATTTCCGAGCACCCAATCAATTTAAGGTTTTAAGCATTATTTGATATGTACAATTACAAGATAAATAAGACACGGTCCCCTTTTTAAGAAATTATCAACAGGGTGAAAGGGAAAACATACAAATACTTTCACTGAAGCAAGTTATGATGGGTGCCTAGAAAGGTAAAAAGATATAAAATACGATGTGTATAAGAACAATTCTTTTACATGGTTTTGCTTTACTTTATTAAAAAACACGTTAAAATGTGCCTTATTCTACTCCAGCCTATTATTACCACTCCTCTGTTGTATACTGTCCCAGAGCTCTAAGATTTTATATATTACCTTCTACTTAAGGCAGTGAATATCATGTAATGGTTAAAAAGTGACTTTGGAGTCAGACAGAACTAGGTTTTAATAAGCTCTATGACTGTGGGCAACTTACCAGCCTTGGCTTTCATTGTCTGTAAACTGGGAATGATAGTATCTATGTCACAAAGTTGTTATGAGGATGCGATAATGCACGTGTTATCTTTATCACAGTGCCTGGTACAAATAAGCACAAAATATAAGACTGCCGATGTTATATTTCAATGGATGCCATGTTGTTGATGATTTAATCATTACGTACACATATCTTCTGCCTGCCTGAATATATTACAGACTCAAGACAGAAATGATGGTGCTCATTTATTAATCTAAGTATTTAGTTGGAGCCATAAATGTTATCACTGAATGAAAAGTACCGTTGTTGGAGCGATGGAAGTGTAAACTGTTGAAATTTGTTGTACAGAACGTAAATGTTCATTGGGCTCTCTGAGAACCTTCCAAAACATACCCTTCCTATGTGGGTTTAATACAGACTGACACAGTGGGCATAGCCCTATGATTAACGGTGCATGCAGTCACTGAATCTTAGTAAAATAGCAGGAGGAGTAGGAGGCAGCTTCATGTGGCTGACATACTGGCATATACCTGGGTCTGCAGGAAAGCCTCTCCAGGTGTCTGGCCTCTGGGAAATTACGGAAACTCAGTGCCAATCACAATACTCCTGCTGGCACTGAAATTCGCCCACAGGAGACTTGGATGCTTGACTGTATCTACCTACCTCACAGGGGTGTTACATGGATTAAAAGGCAATGATTGTGAAATCCTGAAAACGGAAACGCTATGTAAGTGCTAAACAGTCTATTAGTGGTTAGGTTCAGGACAACCCAAGTATGGATTTTCCAGAGAAATGGGACAAACCCCAACTTTGAAAAAGAAATAGTTATGAGCACATCAGCAATATTTCATCTGCTTTGATTCTTAAAAGCTGACAATATGCAGGCACCCAGAGGGAAGAAATATCTTTCTGGAAATTATCACACCCATATGCAAAATACGACTTTTGAAATTTATTGATCTAACAGGCAGATTATATGACAGTTCCCATTTTGAATCCTTACACAGACTTCATAATAAATTGACTACAAAAATGTCCTCCAATGTTCACTCTAAGCAAAGTAACCTAGCAATGTTATTTATAGGCATATAAATGTTCCTGCAGAACACTCATAAATGTTTTCTCTTCACACAGAACATGTGTGGCTAGATTTATACTGCAAAGGTATATGCAGTCTTCCACTTTGCTGTCTTTGTATTATTTTTACAATATAGCTGTGGTAATTAATGTTCAGAGGATGAAGCCTAGATAATCAGTCCAGAAAATAAGAGAATGTACTATTCATGGAAGAGAAACAATATTTTTCTATTTTAGTCATTCTAACTGTTTGCAAGGATTAAAAAGACTTAAAATGTAAAGACACATTTTCAGTTCACCAGAAGGGCAATCAAGAAGGGCAACCATCAGATCAATTGTATTTTATTCCTTTACATTGAGTTGGATGAGGTCAAGAAGGGGAATTAATATTTAGTAGGGCTACAAAGGTCAATCCATCAAAATACCTTTCTCAAAGGGTTGCTTTGAGGAATGAAAATCACTGGATTGCATGGGCTCTACAGTAAGAATGTCTGGGTTCAAATTCTGGCTCTACCATTATTAACTGTCTGACTCTGAGCAAGTTACTTAATTCCTCTGTGCCTCAGTTTCCTCAGCTGTAAATGAAAACAGACCGTAATCAGTGCTATAAAGTGTTTTGTTTTTAAATAAATAAAACTAAAAATTCAGAATACTAATGGTCATCAAATAATCACTGAATGCTTTCTCCCAATCAAAATCATGTGTGGCCTCAAATTCAGATATATTATGAAAGCAGTGGTAAAAATAAGAGTTGCTGAAGAAGCAATCAAAACAAACATTTATTGAGGACTTCTATAGACTAAATATTTGTGGTCCTCCTTAACACTTCTTTCCCTTTCAATCAATCAACCAATCCCCAAAGCCTTTCAATTTCACCTGCTAAATAGTTCTCAAAAATGCCTACCTCTCTTCATCCTCACAGCACAACTGTGGTCAAGCCACCACCATCACCACGTGGTGAGCCTCCAAACTAAACTCTGCATCTATTACTGGCCTCCTCAATCATCCCCACACATTAGCAGAAGTGATTTCCTGAAATGCACTTCTGTTTACATCATTCCCCTACTTAAAAGGGTCTGATACCTTCTCACTACTCAAGGTATAGTTTGAAACACCTAACAAGGCCCTACCTGATCTGGTTCCTCTTTCCTTCCTTAGGCTTATTTTGTACCATTTCCCCCTCATTTATATTCTTCAGTTCCTAAAACAAGCCATGTTCATTACATCTCAGGGCCTTTGCACCTACTGCTCCAAAAGTGTGTGTTCTTTGCCCTTCTGGCAAACTCTTTATCCTTCAGGTGGTATTAGAACTTCACTTTGTCAGGCAGGCCTTCTCTGGTGTTCCTGAAATAGATTGATTTTTTTGGATCTGTGTGCTTGGGGCACTCAGCACTTCTCCTACGTGACTTTCACAGTTCTAATTACATATCAGTTTACTTACTTGTTTTATGTTTGTTCCCCAGCTAGACTGCAAGGATTCGTAATAGAGATACAGTGTACAGTGCATCTTGTATGCCAGTGCTTGGTCATAATAGGATCTCAATATTTGTTTAAAGATCTGTGCTAAGGGTTTATATTTAGTCAGCCCTCCATATCCAAGGGTTCTGCATCCACATATTCAACCAAACAGATCAAAAATATTTGGGAAAAAAATTTCCAGAAAATTCCAAGAAGCAAAACTTGAATTTGCTGTGCCCAGGCCATTTACATTGTATTTACATTGTATTAGGTATTATTGGTAATCTAGAGATGATTTGAAACATATGGGAGGATGTGTGTAGGTTACATGCAAATACTGTATTTTTATATAAAGGACTTGAGCATCCTCAAATTTTGGTATCTGTTGCAGGGGGAGGTGGTCACCAGTCCCCCTCATATACCAAGCGACGACTGTATTTTAGCTGTTACGACAATCCTTAACTTAATGAATAACTACTGTTCCAGGAAGCAAGTGAAGTCTAGAAGGGTTAAGTACCTGGCCAAAACTACTAAATGCTGTATTTAAAACCTGAACTCAGATCTCATCACCTGAGTCCACCAGAGCTCCACACTATAGCACCTCTTCCACATCCCAACAAGATGATGGATTCAAAATTTCCAATTTTGAACCTAAATAACAGTGGAGCTGATTGGAAAAAATACACACATACCTAATAATCCCACTAATTATTTTCCCTCCTATTTATAAATAATCCAACACAAGGAATCTATTTTGATTCTTGTGTTCTCAGGTCTATACTACATTGCCTTATTAACGGAATAAAAGTAATAGTATGAGTTTAGAGAGTACTTTTTTAAAGACGTTATTAATAAAACCAGGAACTCAGGAGGGGAGGGAAAATGTCCAACTGACTCAGCCATGACAGTGCGCTTGCTCTGTTGCTTCTTCGAAAAAATAAGCATCCTCCGATGCTCTTTGCAGGAAGTCAGTGAGCTGATGGAACAAGAGCACTGTCCTAGAAACCCTATCACAGCTCTTAGACTTCTTACCAGCTACTTTTTTCTTGACTTTGAATCCCTCATCTGCAAAATGAGTGGACTAGATTAGCTTTCTAAAGTTTCCTCTAATGTTAGGATTCCATTATTTATATTGTAACAACTGAGTCAACCATCAATGGCCTCCAGTTTTTGGCTGAAGGCCTCAGGGGTAGGTCTCCCGACTCCATTCAAACAATTTGATGGCTGAAGCCTAAGTTACGTAGTCATTTTTTCCTGGCCTATTTAAGCTACATTAGTAAGACTGAAACCTCCCCTAAGATTTAACCCCACAAATTTTAATAAATATATGACTTAGTAACTCTTTGGGGAAATAATTGTTTGCATAGACATTCAGTTTTTGTCTTTTAGTCCTTAAATCCAAAAAAGCCTGTGATACAAGGGAGATGGATTTGAAATTTTTTATGCGGGGAAAGCATTACTGGAATCGTAACAAAATTAGGTTTCAGAGGGAGGTTAGTCTATTTTTATTCATTGTGTGGAACACATGACAATTTCGCTTGGACCTACAGACCAACCTCCCCCCTTCCCCTGCAACACATACACAAGTCTGCACACATGTACACAGGTACTCGCTGTGTGCTTCTGACATCCCTGGGTCACTCTAAGAACTGCTAAAGGGAAAGACGTTCCACAGATCTGGTGGCCTTGACTTGGACCAAGGACGTGATTTATGCGGTAGTTTTGTGATGTTTGGACAATGGTCTAGCGAAATTCTTCTAAATATCATTTCAACATCATAAAAGGAAATTTAATCTACCAGCATTTATAAAACACAATTCTTTAGCAGATACCAAATCTGACTTTCTAACTTATTTCTTCTTAACGTGTATGCAGCTAATACTAAAGTTATTAAAATGTCTGATTCAAATTTTCATAAACTTTTCTGTATTTCTTTCAAATTACCATAATTGTTTTCTATTTTAACTGACCGACATATCACTTGACAAATTTTCAAACATAGTAATATATATCCCTAGAAGAGATTTTTCAACCTTTTTCAATTCCAAGTATTCAATTTTCTCTAGATTGTTCTCTATGTTACAATATATTATCCTAAACCTTTAGACTCCATTCCTCTGGTTTAAAAAGAAAAAAAGTGAATATTGTGTAATCTACAGGTTAACAATCCCTTTTATCAACAAATTCTTTGGGCACATACAGTCAAGGAATTCACTCTGGGCAAAATTCACTTTTGTTTCTAGACCAAGGTGTAAGCTACTCAATTTTTTTCCTCTATCAGCAAGACCTGCTCTTTTCAGGATTTCTTGGCCCTTTGAGTTTTGAAAATTTAAGTATCTTTTAAAAATTATGTCAAAGTAAAAGACTGCTGAAGTTAACAATCCAATAAAGTTTGGATTCCCTTTACCTCTGAAGAAAAAGGCTGACATTCTTGCCTTGCTGAAATGGATAGACATACCCTTCTTGTGTCATGTTTTCATTTTAAGAAACTAATTTTCAGTCTATCTTTTCAACTGTTCCAAACTCTTCCAACAAATATTTCATTTTAATTGGCTTTATATAATCAAAACGTTATAAAATAGAGAAATAATTTAAGAGAATAAAATTTCACACATAATTCGACCATACCAACAAAGCCCATAGTTATTTTTTACAGGTTTTTTTCCCCCATTTTTGATTCAAAAGCATAGTTTTGCAAGGTTTAATTTTCAAAATGAATGTAAATTTAATTTTCCTTTACAGAAGATTGTATGTGTTTTCCAATATATGATCATTTCAACTGATGTACCACGAGTTAATTAACAAACTCCCTTGATATAGGACATTTAAATTACTTTAAAGTTTTAGTTATACAAAATGTTGCAAGGAATCAGTTTGTTCCTACAGTTTCTTTGAAATTACACACTTAATGTAAATTCTTAGTGACACGCTTATTAGGCCAAGGGATGTAAATATTTTGGTAACCTTTAATTTATATGAATAACTTCTTTCAAAAAAAAATGGACAACACACATTTTGGTAAATTTAGGTATAAAATTAACATTTTCTTATTTATTTTCTAGTAAAGTTGAACTTCTGGTAAAGCCAAACCTTTCCATTTATTTGTTTGCCATTAATTCTTTTCTTGAATACCTCTTTGTGGACTTAGCTTAATTAATCAATTAGATTCTAGATACTACTTGTGAATGTGACTGAATTCTCTAAATGGGACTGTCATAAACTCTTATCTGTAATATCTGATAGAAATACTTCTCAACAGCATTGCTTTTACTTATATTTGTCATCTTAATCTTAGCTTTCCAGTCTTTCTAAACTTTTATATACTAAGCTCCCTTGCTCCTTCACTTTGTACATTATTCTCCATAGGACCTCCTTCAGCTATTCTCCCGTCCTCACATTGAATGTTCACATGCACATGTGGCTTTCTGACCTCCTCATTTCTTCTAGTTACTTTTTCTTGCCATTGGGTTTTGTCATTTATTTTAGGACCTTCCTTCTACCTCCTTTGTTCTTCTTCAGCTGCATACATACACAACAAAAAGGAGCCAGCAGTTGAGTTTGAACAGGCCGGCAATGTTTATCTGGAACTCTGGTGAGGAATGGGTTTTGTGGGTCCACTGATAACTAAAATCAGCCTGCTTGGTTCTCCTCTGCCTCCACCCCTCCTCTGTCACCAGTAATTAGTTTCTCCAACCTCTTGCCCACCTTCATTAGCTACAATAAACATACAGACTCAACCAACAAGCATCTACCCCTTCTCTTCTCTTTGCACCTCATGCCCAACTCTGCCCTGCCTTTATCCTTGCAGAGCCCTCTCAATGAATCACAGGGAACCTCACCTTTGTTAAGAAAAGTCTTCTCTAGCCTCCAACATTTTCTTACATGCTTTTCCTTCCTTCTTATACTAGCAAACAGAGCTTTCCTTCCCTCATCAGGGCCAGCCAGGACAAGCTTTGCTTCCTTATAATGTTTTTACCGCTTTACCATACTCACCTCTTAATAACTTCCCAGCTAAAGTTGTGACATCTGTTTCTGTGTCGACCTTTGCATTTCCATCTACCAACTTTCAGGGCATTTGCTTATCTATCTGAATGAATTCAACACATTTGTCCACCGCTCTATCTGCTTCTACTCTTATAGACAACATTCTCCAAACTAATGATCAAAGCTATCCTCCAAATTTTCAAATCTCCAAAATTATCAGCTCTAAATTCACATTAGCCATCACTAATTTGTTGGTATAAAGTTGTAGATCCCATCAAATTTTCTACATAGATAATCCTGTCATCAGTAAACCAAGAAAGTTTTACTTATTCCTTTCCAATCTGGAAGCCTTTTATTTCTTTTTCTTGCCTGATGCACTGGCCAGAATCTTTACTACAATGTTGAACACTGTTGAGAAGTGGTGAGAACAGACATCCATGTCTTATTACTGATCAGACCAGGAATAAATTCTGTTTTTCATAGATGACCATTAACAGTTGAGGAAATTCCCTCTGTTCCTATTTTGGTGAGAGTTTTTATCAGAAATCAGTGTTTTTTGTTTGTTTGCTTGCATCTCTTGAGATGATCACATGGTTTTCTTTTCTTAGTTTAATATTGTAAATTAAATTTATTGATTTTTGAATGTGAAACCAACCCTGTATTCCTGGGATAAATGTTACTTGGTCATGACACATTATCCTATTAAAAATATACTACTTTAAGATTTGATTTGCTAGATTTTTGTTTATATTTTTGGTATCTATGTTCATGAGGGATATGGTACGTAGTTTTTTTGCAATGTCTTTATCTGGTTTTGACATTAAACTTGCTGGTCTTATAGAAGGAGTTGGGAAGTCTTCCCTCCTCCTTCAATTTTCTGAAAGATATTGTGTAGCAGTGGCATTATTACTTCTTTCAGATGTTTGATAGAATTCACCAGTGAAGCCAACTAAACCTCAAGTTCTTTTCTTTTTAAAACTATAATTTCGATTTCTTTAATAACTATACATCTGGGCTTTCTATTTCTTCTTGAATGAGCTTTGATAACTTGTCTTTCAAGTAATTCATCCATTTAAGCTGTCAAATTTACTGGTATGAAGTTGTTCATAATATTCTATTATCCTTTTAATATCTATAGACTCTATATTGATGTAACCTCTCTCATTCCTGATACTATAAATTAGTGTCATCTTTGATTTTTTTTCCCTGATCAGTTTGGCTAGAGTTTCTTAAGCTTTATTGATCTTCTCAAAGAACCAGCTTTTGATCTAATGAGTTTTCTCTACTGTTTTTCTATTCCACTGATTTCCACTTTGATCCTTATTATTTCCTTTCTTTTGCTTACTTTGGGTTTGATCAGTCCTTCTCGTTTAGTTCCTTAAGGTGGAGGCTGAGGTCACTGATTTGAGGGCCTTCTTTCCTAATCCAGGGGTTCAGAGCTATGAATTTCCCCCACAGTCCTGCTTTAGAGACATCCCACAAATTCTGATGTGTTGTATTTTCATTCAGTATAAAATACTTTACAATTTCTCTTTTGATTTCTTATTTGATCCATGGGTTATTTAGAAGTACTTTAGTTTCCAAATATTTGGGGACTTTTCCAGAGATGGTGTTGATTTCTAATTCAATTCCATGTGGTCTGTGGTTTGAATACTTTTAAATTTATTGAAACTTGTTTTATGTCCTCAAATATGGTCTTATTTGGTAAATGTTCCAAATGCACTTGAGAAGGTTCTCTGCTGCTGTTGTGTAGAGGGTTCTATACACGTTAATCAGGTCAGGGTGGCTGACAGTGTTGTTCAAGTCTACTACCTCTATTTTCTTCCTACGTGTTCTATCAATAATTGAGAGTACTGAAATCTCTGACTACAATTGTGGGTTTTGTCAGTTTTTGCTATGTGTATTTTTGAAGTTGTTATTACGTACATAAATGTTTAGCATTGTTATGTCCTCTGATTCAAAGACTCTTTCATCATTATGAAATGAACTTCTTTATCCCCAGTATTATTCTTTGCTCCAAAGTCTACCTTGTCTGATGTTAATATAGCCGCTCCAACTTTCTTTTGACTCTTTCTTATGCCTATTGGGATAACATGTCTTTTTCCATCTTCTTACTCTTAACCTATTTGTGTCTTTATATTTAAAGTCAGCATATAGTTGGGTCTTGTTTTTTTAATCTAATCATATTCTCAGTCTCTTAATTGAGGAGTCTAGACCATTTGCATTTAATTTGATGACTGATGGTCAGGTTTGAGTGTTATCACCTTGCTACTTGTTTTCTATTTGTCCCATATATTCTTGTTCCCTTTTTTCCTGCCTTCTTTTTGATTAATTATTTTTTATAGTTCCATCTTATCTCATTTGCTGCCTTATTGGTTCTCACACTTTGTTTTGTTATTTTAGTGGCTGCTTTAGGGTTTATAGTGTATCTTTAGCTTATAGTCTACCTTCAAGTGTTATTAAACTACTTCACATATAAGAACCTAACAATAGTATACTTCCCTTTTCCCCCTATGACTTTTATTCTATTGTTCTCATGCATTTTACTTTTACATGTTATAAATCCCACAGTATACTGTTTTTATTTAAACAATTATAAAGAGATTTAAATAAGAACTAAATCTTATATAATTATCCATGTAGTCACCATTCTGTTACTTTGCTTTGTATAGATCCAGATTTCCATCTGGAATCATTTTTCTCCTGCCTGAAAAACTTCCTTTAGCATTTTCTTATAACTTTGGTCTGCTAGCAATAAATTCTTTCACTTTTTTAATGTCTGAAAAAGGCTTTATTTTGAGTTTCTTTTTGAAAGATACTTCTGTTGGATATAGGCTGATAATTATTTTTCCCTTCAGTACTTTAAAGGTGCGCTCCACTGCCTTCTCCCTTGCATTGTTTGCAGTGAGAAATCTGATGTCACTCTTATCTTTGTTTCTGTGTAACATATTTTCTCTGTTTTTAAGATTTCCTTTTTGTATTACTCGGCATTCTCCAGAGAAACAGAACCAATAGGATGTGTGTGTATACATACAAAAATGTTTCAAGGAATTGATTCATAATACTATGGAGGCTGGCAAGTCCAAAATTTGCAGGGTGGGTCAGTAGACTGGAGACCCAGGAAAGAGCCGATGCTGCAGTTCAAGTCCCAAGACCACCCAGTGCAGATTTCCTTCTTGCTCTGGGGAAGTCAGTCTTTCATTCTATTCAAGCCTTCAACTGGTTAGATGAGGCCCAACCACATTATATAAAGAAATTTACTCAAAGGCTGCTGATTTATATCTTAATCTCATATAAAAACGCACTCACAGAAACATCCAAAACAATGTTTGACTACGTATCTGGGCACTGTGGCCCAGCCAAGTTGACACATAAAATTAACCATCACACTCTTATCACTGGCTTTAGTCATTTTATTAGGATGTGACTTGGTGTAGTTTTGTTCAGATCTCTTGTGCTTGGGGTTCAATGAGCTTCTTGGATTTGTTGTTTATCTTCAAGTTTGAAAACATTTCAGCCATCATTTCTTCAAATATTTTTTTTCTGTCCCTTTCTCCACCCCCTCACCTTGACAGATTCAAATGTTAGGTGTTGC
Organism: Balaenoptera ricei; assembly: GCF_028023285.1. Taxonomy (NCBI): domain Eukaryota; kingdom Metazoa; phylum Chordata; class Mammalia; order Artiodactyla; family Balaenopteridae; genus Balaenoptera; species Balaenoptera ricei. The sequence continues at coordinate 42,112,662 of NC_082641.1, forward strand.
CATATGTTAGGTGACTTGGAGTTGTCCCACAGGTCACTATTGCTCTTTGCATTTTCCATTTTCTCCTCTCTCTCTACTGTGAGTAGTCCCAAATGTTAATGCCCTTCAAGGTCATTAATCTTTTTTCTGCAATGTCTAATCTGTCATTAATCCTATCTGGTATATATTTCACCTCATATATTGTAGTGTTCACCACTAAAATTTTTATATGGTTTTTTTAGAAATTTTGCATGTCTACACTTTTATAATAACAGTTTTAATGTCCTTCTTTGTTAATTCTAATCTTTGTGACAGTTATGAGTCAGTTTCAATTCACAGATTATTCTTCTCATTATGAATCATGTCTTCCTGCCTCTCTGCATGCCTGGTAATTTTTGATTAAATGTCAGGCATTGTGAATTTTACCTTGTTAAGTGCTGGATAATTTTGTTTTCTGTAAATCTTACACAGCTTTGTTCTGGGGTGTCTTAAAGTTTCTAGGAAACTGTCTGAGCCTTTTGTCTTATTAATATGATTTGCTACATGGGTCTAGGGCAGTGCTCAGCTTAGAGCTGATTCCTAAGGCAAAACCTTCCTTAGTACTCGACCCACTACCTCGTGAATTGTGACTTTTCCAATCTGGCTTGTGGTAACAGGCATAACTCTCAGTCCTGTGTGAACACCAGGCACTGTTCCCTCTAGCCCTTTCAGATGGTTCTTTTGCTAGCCTTGAGTAGTTTCCTCATGCGCATGCAATGAATACTATGACACATACTCAAAGGAGACCCTCTACAGATCTCTAGGGTTCTCTCTCTGTACAACTCTCTCCTCTCCAGTACTGTGTCCTAGGAACTCTAGCTGCCCTAGTCTCTCCAGCTCTCAGCTCAATCCCCTCAATGCAGGGAGTCCACTGAGCTCCACCTCATTTCCCACTGGAGCTGTGCCACAGCCTGGGAATAGTCTTGAGGCAGTAGGCTGGGGCAACTGTGGGGCTCATCTCATTTGTTTCTCATCTCTCAGGGATGACTAACCCTTGTTGCTTGATATTTACTTTCTTAAAAACTGTGTTATATATCTTCTCTGTTTTTTGTTCCCCCCTTTTGGTTATTTCAGGTGGGAGGGTAAGCCAGTTCTAGTTACTCTGTCTTGACCAGAATCAGAAGTCTTCACTCATTCTTGCACTCCCTGCCCTCTATTGAACATCTTTGGTGTCTCCTTCTTCCTGATCACCACCCTTACACCTCTGCCCACTAGCATGCTCACATGGCACCTTTCCTTGCAAAAATAAACTCCTTTACCACTGCTTTCTGTGTTTCTGTCTACCTTCTTAAAAGAGTAATCTATGTGCAATCTTAGCCAGGGGCCCAAGGAGTAAAACGGACAGTCTGTGCCTCATTCCCTCTGCATGCTCACCACCCTCTCATGGTTCATGTTAGTTTCTACCTCAACACTCTGCTGAAACTGGTCTACCATTGGTCATTAAGGGTCACCACATCCATGGCCTCCTCTCAGGTTTTAGACTTCTGTTTATATTATTTAATTCTGGTTCCTTTGATCTATTGTTCACATTTGACTTATATGATACTATATAGAACTGCTTGGTTTAGATTCCCTGTTTAATGCAGATGCTAGAATGTAAGCTCCAAAGGGCAAGGATATTTGTCTATTTTGTTCACTGACGCACCCTCAGTGCCTAAATCAGTGTCAATCACGTAACCGGCATTCAATAAATGCAGAAAGAGTGAATGAAATATAGTTGGTGCTTAGCACTCTTCTCCTCCCTCTCTGCCCATCATCCCTCAACAATCTCATGTAAATCAATAATTCAGTTGTATCTCAAATCTAGATCTCTTGCTATAAACTCTCTTTAGTCAGCCTGTCTTTTGGCATTTGGATCACTGTTGAAAGTCCTGCCAACACCTCAAAATTAGCATGTCCAAAACTAAGCTCATTATCTTGTATCTTAAAACTGTCTGTCACCTTCTTCCCACTTTTTATAATTCACTCAGTCACCAGCTAGAAGTCATATTTGGTTCTTTTCCTTTCCTCTCTATTTCCCAATATCTTTGACACTTTTATAGGATTAATGACATCTGCCTCTAACTCTCCATTCCCCACAGCCCCGATGGATCACCTCTCCATGTTACAGGTCTCTCTCAATAGCTTCTCTAGTCTCCAGCTTTGGGTCACAACTCATGCTATACCTCCACATCTTGGGCCTCAACCCAGTAAGATCCCGAACTGTTCTCCAAATACAGCCTATGCTTTCTATCCTTACTCTCCTCACCCCATTCCTTAGATTCTCCCCATCATATGAGGCCCTATTTGAATGAGACCTTCTTTGATCCCATAGATTAGAAACGATCACTCTTTTAACTTTCATATTTATACCATCAAGTATAGCACTTATTCTGTGTTAGCTCCTGGCATATATTAAACATTCAATAAATTTAAACTGTTTATCATTGTAATCCTACCCCAGGTGTAAACTTCTTGATAGCTGAGACCTCCAAACAGGTCTCCAAAAAGGCACTGTGCCTGGTTCAGGACAATGACGACTCATAGAAGCTTGATATCCAAAATGTCAGCCAACTTACTAATCCATCAGAAAATCAATTAGCACACAATGTTACCAATGGTTCCAGTAAGAGGAAAACATATTATTTAAAAATTGAATAAAAGCAAATATAGAACATATTGAATTGCAATTTACAAATAATAAATTATAAAATTATTTACAGATAATTTTGTACATTGTAATTCAAAACTGTGCTTCTAGCAATAGTGCTTCTCATTTATACCTCTGATAAGTGAAGAACGGTATACTTGTATTACTCATACATATTTTGAGGGAAGTTATTTTGCTTTAAAAGAATTGTTAAGTTAATAAAGTTTGCATATTACATAACACATTCCTCAGAAGACGTCCACAGTTTTACAGACAACCAGCAAATAATACTCTCATCAGAAATTCTAAAGCTTGGGTACCACTAACCACCTTCATTTGAAGACCTGCACCGGCATCCTACCTCTGTCATTAGCTGTGTGAAAACAGCCGTATCACCATACCTTTGAGCCTCAGATGATTTAAAGACAGAATATGGAAAAAGAATCTTACCTGCCATAAAAAGCAGTTATGAGGTTCAGAGAGGTACGATATTTTATGTAAAAACATATGGATTCAATTTACTGTTGCAGGCTTATTCACTCAACAAGCATCTTAGCTATGCCCAAACCGTGTGCCAGGATCTGGATGCACAAGCTAAATAAGATGCTCTATCTGCCCCTTAGGCTGGGGAGACAAATGTGTCAACAGCGGTGTTGCAGGCACTAAATGGTAGAGAGATACACACTTCACAGTGGGAGAGCAGGGAGTTCTCAGTTCCATGTGGGGGAAAGGAAGGTAGTTAGAAATGGCTTCCTGCAACAGACCACACCTGAGCTCAGTTCATCCTCCCTGTGGCCTCACCAGTCATCGTGAACCCCTCACGCTTTTCCTCATCCTTTAATCAAGCTACGTCCCTGTTTCTTCACAGGTCCGCGGTTTCTTATCTACAATTCTAAACTCTGAAAAGCTTTCAAAGCCTGCACTCTTCCCCTAACTTATTTGGTGGCAAAACCCGGCCTGAAATGAGGTAAGGCTCTTGGTCATCAATATTTTTCCTACTTACAGGAAATCCTAGTCAATGGTTCCATCATATACCCTTCACCTAAGCCAGGACCCGAGTCACCCTTGGCTTCTCTCTCTCTCTCCCTCATCCTCCAAACCCAACTGGCCAGCAAGCTCTGTCAATACCAGCCCTCCAATAAGTATCCTATCTATTCCCTCCCTTCTCCCCCTCCCTCCCTCCTCCCTCTCCCTCTATTCTCCCTCCCTCCCCCTACCCCCCTCCCTCCCATCACTGTCTTCGTTAATGGTTAATGGAGCTTTCATAGTTCAGCCTCAGCATCATGGCTAGCGTGATCTTTCTCAAACGGATATTTTATCACATAGTTTCTCTTTGCTTAAAATATGTGCCGATGTCTCTGTGCTATCTACAAAGCTCAAATTCCTGAGTGTGGTATAAAAGGTTTTGCCAAGATTTGGCCACTGCCTATCTCCTGGCATTCTACTAACCATGTGTCGCAGCCACTTGGAAATGTGGTTCCCAGGAGGTAGCGACCTGTTTCAGGCCCCTCTGCCTTCACACAAGCTTCCCCTCTGTCCCCAAATCTTCTTTCTTCTGATTGCTCCTCCTCCTTTGTGTATTTCTGGACACAAGCTTAATGTCTGTGTGGCCCATAGCCTGAGTCTCCTGTAGTGCTGGGATCACTGCTTATCCCCAGCTTCTAACACTGGACCTAGCACATGGTAGGTGTTCAAAAAAGAAAGCTGTCTAAATGAACAATCTTTTTAAGTTTCCCCGACAATGTCTCAGCCCACTCCTTCCCTGTCAGTTCTCCCACAGCAGCTCTGGTTCTCACCTCCCATAATTTTCTCTAGTTAACACTTGTCTTTCCTGCTTCATTTTCAGAGGAAAGAGAGGACACTTTTGGGGAGTGAGAGAAGTTATTGGTAGCACTCTGATACTCTGGGCCAGATGATTCCTTATGGAGGGGGCCCGTCCTGTGCAGTGTAGGATGTTTAGCAGCATTCCTGGCCTCTACTCAAAAGAAGTCAGTAGCACCCTCCCCAAGCTGTAAGAACCAAAATGTCTCCAGACGTTGCCATATGTCCCCTGGAGAGCAAAATCTGCCCTGACTGAGAACCACTGCCTAGACTGACTTTTCTTGGCCACCTCAGGGAACAACGTGGTAAACCTGATCAACGGTCCCTGTGCCCACCACCTTCCAGGGAAGAAGATTCAGACGCTCACTTGTACCCTGTAGGGAGCGTGTGACCAACACGAGTAGGCTAGAGTGACACTTCACGGGAGGAGGACGCTCAATGGGCCTGAGATGAACCCATCGGTCACAGTACTGGAATTCCAGGTTGCAAGGTTAGTTTCTATCAACATCCTCCTGGCTTGATTTATTCAGTGGCGCTGAAATGACCAAAACTAGGGGGATGAAGGGTGCAGCAATTTGATGCTATTAAAGCCCCCCTTAAATATAGTTTGAAAAATAGAGTATCTAAAAATAAATAATAAACTGACTGAAGCATTTCAGTGAAATGAGGGGATCCCACCAACAGCACAGGAAACGAGAGCATCTCGGGGGTGAGGAAGAAACGGGCGAGGACCCGGCGCTGTACCCACCTGTGGTCGACACGACGCTGTCGGGGCTTTCACTGCAGAGCTTGGACAGCAGGCTGGTCTTGCCAGAGCCCGTGAGGCCTATGCAGACCAGGTCATACTCTGGGCGTGCAGGTGGTGGTCCCTTGCAGCAGAGTGCTCTAAAACACTGCCGAGAGAGGGGAAACGCGGCTCTTTTAAGCATGACTGTAGGCACAAAGCTTAGGCACATTTCAAATGACTATGTACTGAGAGGTAATTAAATAACCTATTGACTCCAAGGAGGAAAGGGACCTTTAGAGTGAGAGACCAGGAGGACACTGCCTTGACTAAGCAATCAAAGTTAACATCCTAGGAATGAGACCCACTCGGACTTGCCGGCTCCCCTCCTGCTGAGACGGGGTCACCGCGAGGGGTGCCACGTCACTGTGCAGCTTTTCTGCCAAAAATGCACCACCTGCATCCAAGCACGAGAAAACCAGACGACACCACTGTGAGGAACATTCTGCAGCACAACCAGCCTGCTCTTCTCTAAAATGTCAAAGAAAGACTGAGGACCTGTTCCAGGTTAAAGAAGACTAAAGAGACATAACGAATGCCATGCCTCCTGGATTGGATCCTGGATTGGGCGGGGGAAAGAACACCATAAACGACAATTGTTGGGACAACAGGTGACAGCTGAATAGAGACTGAATATTAGAGCCTGCAATGACAGTATCACTTAAGGTTAAATTTTCTGAATTTAATCAGCAGACTGTGGTTACATGAGGAATATCATTGTCCTGAGAAAACACATACTAAAGTACTTAGAGATGAAGAGTCCTGACATCTGCAATTAACTGGCTAAGAACATTTCTAAATCTCTATCTCCATCACCATCTCTACGCCTAGATGGCGAGGAATGTGATAAAGCAATCATGGTAAAATGTTAATGACTGGGGAACCTGAGTAGAGTCTACAGGAAAGTTCCGTGTACTAGTCTTACAGGGCTTTGACATTATTTCAAAATAAAATGCTTTTAAAAATCATTAAATAGAATTCCTGTGGATATCACTGCCATCTTGACCCTTGCTAAATCTTGCTTCAGGTCAACTGACCTCAGGGTACTATGAACTGCTGTTTGCTCTGCAAGGGTTAAAGACAAGGGGATTTGGGAGGCTGGAAGCCATTCGTGCAGTTTTTGGTCTTTCTACTTATTTGACATCCACTTATTAGGGGCCATCTATGTGCCAGCTTGTAGAGTCTGAAGCATTTAGGACCTGAAAGATTCAACAGAGGAAGAGGGAGACAGAGAGGGAAGAGGGAGACAGAGAGGGAAGAGGGAGACAGAGAGGGAAGAGGGAGGCAGACCTATTGACTTCTGGGTCCTTTGGAGATCATGAGAGAAGAGACCTATAAAATGTCTGTGCTAATTCTTCTTACTCTGATGAAATGTGAGGCCTAACTGGCTGTCATACTCTCATAAATCAAGCTTGATTATTTCTCACCCTCACTTCTCATATCCACGTTAGTCAATTGACAAGTCCAGTCCATAGGACCTCTGAAACAGGTCTAGAATCTGTCTGCCTCTCTCCAGCCCAGGCCACCGCTGCCTGGACAACATCAACATACTCCAATGGGTCCCAGTACATTCACTGTTGCCCCCTCTATTCTCCACACGGCCTCCATTATGATCATCATGGTCTACAAGGCCTTCCATGATCTCTTCCACCCACCCCTCCAGCCTCACCTCCATGATTCTCCTCTTACTCTCCCTCTCACCCTCCCACCTCCAGCCACGCTGACCCCCTGGCACCTCAAGGCATTCAACATATGCTGCTCTCTCTTCCCCCCACCTCTTGGCATAGCGAATGCTTCATTGGCTTTCGGGTCCCAGTTAGAGCACCCCTTCCTGAGGGCCGCCTGCTCTGATGCTAAGAGTACATTAGCAATTCATGTCAAGCTCTCACAGCACTTTTGTGAATTCAGCACACAGACTATTACAGTTTCTCATTCATCACCAGACTGTGGGAACCATATCTGTCCATCTTCATCCTAGTATCCACAGTGCTTAGCAGAGAACACGGCATAGAAGCCACCCTCAGTGAATAACTGTTGAATGACGAATGAATGATATTTAAATTTCGCCTAAGAAAAGAGAAAAGAAAATGTAAAGGCTAGTAGGAAGCTTGATCTATGCTCTCTCTGGGTCCCCCATGCTTCAAGAAAATAGTGTTAAAATAAGAGAAACGCTTGACTTTTTCACTTCTCTGCAATGCCAGAAGTTTTAGCGCAGTTCCCAAAAGAGTGGTTTTGATGTGCACGACCTACTTTCTTGGTATGAAAGACCTTCTTTTTGTCCTAAATTCACTTTTCCTCGGCTTTTAAGGGGCTCTGCCTACTTCTGGTAAATTCTATGATTATCTAATCCATATTCTTCATGGATTTATTAAACTCTAATCATATTTCTTCTCCGTTGTTTAGAGCCTGAGGAGTCCTAATTATTTCAGTCTGCCTTCATATAGCAACCCCTCCCACTCCTCCATCATATTAGTGACTCTTCTCTGGCCTTACTTGAGCTCCATTTTGCCTCTCCTACAAGATTAATGACTATGACAATAAAAAGCATTCTAGATGCCAATACATCTCATCCCAGATTCATATGAAGGCTGGCTGATAATGTCTGACTCTTTGCAAACTTTTTCTTACCCATAAAAGAAACAAGTCTCCTGGACTCATGATTAGAGTTTTCCTGAGAGACAGATGTATGTATGTACGTATTCCCTCAAAGACTGGCTAGCAGCTATTCACTAAGAAGAGCTCTGCCAGGTTCAACCATGACAGACAACAGTACCAGTCACACAGTGGTTTCTCTTACTGGGCTGCTGTGATCTTTGTTGGGGGAAGAGGGGAGAGACCCTTTTCCTGCTCTGGACGCTGCCACCCACGCTCAGCTCCTCTGCCAGAACTCCCTTGGGCTAGCTCCTGGAAAGAGACCCGTTCAACTACCCTGGCCCAAACTATCATCAATCTTAAATACAAGATGAAATTGCAGGTGACTGATTGCTATATATTGCCCAGTTTCAATCAGTCATATGGCAATATTACTCAACATATTTTGGCCAAAAGTTCCAGAATTTCATTTTCATGTTTTTTTTAAACTCCAGAGTGTAAAAACTTTGCAGCCAAGCCCAATAATATCTACATCACCTGCTCATTTATTCTAGGTCACCTACGACATGTCTGACATAAAAGGCAATTTAGCAGTGACGTTCTACTCCACTCTCGCCTTTTATCTCCTCTCCCTCTGTTCTCCCCAGTGACACCATCTCTACCCCAGAGTTCCAATCATGCAGATGGTAAAGGCACCTAACATGACATCTCCCCTCTTCCCCACTCTCTTTCCTGAATTTCAGGCTCTATATTTCAACTGTTCTGAAAGAACCCAAACTAAACCAAATCTGAATAAAACAAAAGCCCCCCTTCCCCCTCCCCCGCAAACCACAGTCTTTAAGAATGAGACATTTTGGAACATAAAAAGCATAAAGGTTAGACTGACAATTATTCTAAGGCAGCATCTTTGAAATAAGTCACAGACTCTTGGAGTATTTATTTGAAATAAATAAATCCTATGGTTAACAGGGGTAATGTCAGATTCGAGCCACAAAATAAGACTCTTAAAACTATGCTACTTCAAATGGGGGAAGAATGTTCATGTTTTTGGAGTCAGTTCCTAAAAACTGTACAGAGTTTTCACTTGGTTTTCGTTTTAAAACTTAATGAAGCTTTGGATCTCATAGTCAATTTACTTAAAATTACTCATTTTGGCCTCTAGACTATACTGTACCAAAGTTCATTGTGTCTGTCTCCTACAGCAGCTCGTGCATTGTTAAGGGTAAGCCCCTTTCACTGGTGTACAATGCTAAACACAATGCCGTCGGCCGTCCTGACAGCAAGCGGCAAACTCAGGCTTCATTCCCAGGCCAGACACTGAGGCATTGTATGACTCCGTGCAGGCCCGTAGACCTCGGCGGCTTCGGTCTCCCCGTGATTAACCAGTAATGTTTTAACACTATCGGCCACTTCCTTTCTTTAGGAGGACATTATGAGGCATCAGTTCAGTGCATTATGCTACGAGAAGCGTACCACACAGGTAAATAAGCGCTCATCTTCCTAAGGGATCTTAGGTGATTGTTAGCTTTCTTGGGCGAGGGCCTGGCAGCCCACCATGCAGCTCAGACTGTGGTACTTCCCTTCCATCGGCACTCAGCAGCCACCACATGCTCCAACCCCTCCCAGTCCAACCCATCCCAGTCCAACCCCTCCCAGTCCAACCCATCCCAGTCCAACCCAAGACACTAAAGACACACAACCCTTAACCTTCACTTGCAGCAGGCAATAGAGAACAGGGTAACTATGGGGGGTGGGGGGCAAGGGAGGATGGCGTCAGACAACCAAGGTCACAGCCTCTGTTGCCTCGACTGCGTTAGTTCACAGGTCTTTTCACATAGGGTCCGTTATGACTTGTTCCTTTCCAAAAGAACCCAATGTCTCTCTCTTATCACATCAGGATGCAGGATGTTACCCGCCCCCCCCCCAGCATGCATCCACAAGCTTCTACCAACATTGTATGTGAGGAAACAGTGTGCCAATGTCTTGAGAGAGGGCCAAGACCGGAATCACCAGTAGTAACTCTGTGTCGTAGACTTTGGACAAATTGTATAACCCTTAGCTGAAAGGTGGATTAGCCAAAAAGCCCAAGCAAAACCTGAGGAATATTTGCTTCAAGGAGGATGATCACATGTATCAGGAAAAAAAAATAAGCAAAAGATTAAATTGCAAGTATTTCAGTCTGGTGGTCTAGCACCAAGGCAGCAAGATTGTCTTAAAATGTCCCCATTTCTGTCGGGGACAGCGCCGGACATCGGTAGGTCTGTCGAGCGCTGCCCACAGCAGGACTCAGTGAATAACTCCTCAACAAACTGACGCTGTAAAGCACCAAGGAAGCACCTGAGTGTATATCGCACTTCCCTCTACATCTCCGCCTTAATGATGCCAGCCACCCTCCGGATCACTCTAGTCCCTCAAACAGTCCGAGCACTTCGTGTTTCTGTGCCACCCAGGTCCCGTGCACTCACAGGGAAAGGCTCTCCCCTCTCTTTTCCACCTGGCAAATTCCCATTCAAAGTTCTGCTCAGATGGCACCTCCTCCGGAAAGTCTCCCATTCCCCCGGCGAGAACTATTCCTTTCTTCCACTCTTTGGTCCTTTAACGTGCTTCTAGCACTGCAGTGAGTATTATGCCACGTGTATTCTTTACTGACCGTAAGAATTATCAGATGACAGAATTATGCACACTGACCCAAAGACATATTCATCCTTGGTCTGACTGTTGGTTCAAAAAGTTTAATTTTACAGCTACCAAGGGTGGCCAGGCACCAAAGCAGAGGAGCAAAGCTGTCATACAATTCACCATTCTAGACAGAGTCCTGCTCGAAATCTTCCCCCTCTGGCACTGGCCCCTGCATTGCCCGCATCTCCTACCATTCCGTCTCGCTAAATCCCTAGCCTTTGGGGACGTGGCATCTGTTTCAATTGATGCTCTGTTTTTCATCATGAATACATGATCTTATTCTGTGCATGATTTCAATTTGATTGAGGCTCTGTAGAGTTGCTGGAAAATTTTCTTCAGTCAGTGTCGGGGCTTCCCGCAGCTATACAGTCACTGCCCGAGCCCCATACTACCTCTTCCTTATTTAAATACGGGTCTTGCCAAACAAAAACCGGAGTTTTCCTATGGCGGATGACCAGGTCTTTCCCTGGAGTCCTCAGGTGAGGCCTGGCACTGTGCTCAATAAATACTTGTCAGATTAACAAAAAACCAGTTAGTTGGTACCTAAAAGCAAGAGAAGTCAGCCATGACTTGAAGTGGATATATTTCTTAGGTGGTTTGCTCTCAAAACCAAAAATAGGCACCTATATATTCCGAACCTCACCAACTCTCACAAGGATGAAAGGAAGTCAATTTCTAGAATGTTTTCTAACACTAAACATGTTCACTGAATAAAACATTAAGAAGCATATTAATATCCAAAACTACAAGATTTAAAATATTCTCCAAGTCTATAACAGTCAAATATGGGTCTGTCTTTTGAAAAGACAACCAAACATGTTTATAGGGCTTGTAAGAGCTGCTTAAGCTCTGGAAAAGACACGAGGAAGAATCGGGTCCTAATAACACAAAAACAAAACCCCAAGACGGTCAGTACTATGAAGCACAAGATATAAATGATTTGTGTGTGTTAATTCACTTATAAGAACAACCCAATGAGAAAAGCATCGATACTTCGCACTTCCCATTTCAAGACTGGGAAATTGAGGCCCAAAGAAGTTAAACTTGTTAAGTGGAACCAGGATTTGAACCCTGGCAGTCTGGCTCCAGAGCAATTTTCTGAGTGATGGGAATGAAAAGCCTCTGACACCTGAGAGTGTGTCACGTAGAGGCGACGTTTGGGGCATTCTTCTTAGAGGGCAATGTACAGATACGAACATATGCCAGAGTTTGTAAGGTACAGAGTAAGGGCCAGAGCTGGGGCTCCAACCCGGGCTATTTGGCTCCAGACCTCTTACTCATGTCCTCTCGGCCTTGGTACAGCCACATCTGGAGTCAGGGCTCAGAGCCTCGGAAGCGGGGTGTTGTCTCGAGGGAGTGAAGGGGGGCTTTAACAAGGCTGCCTGTGTAACTGGACAGATGCCTGGCAGAGGAAGGGGAAGATGCAAGTCTCGGTACTGCTTCCTTCCCTGCACCGTCCAGCTCATGGTCTTTCATTCCGGGCAGACAACCTGCATCTTTCTCCCTGGACAGTTAGAGGAACTGGGTTCCTTTGGGGCGGACTTAGGGAGCAGGGAAGGAGGAGGGCGGCCGGCTGGGCTGGGAGACAAGGGGATACTGAAGGGCTGCTGGCTTCTCTTTCCCGCTGTTTGCTTCTTCCATTTAACCCTTTTTTGTCCTCTGGAAAGGACAAAGCTTGTCTATGAAGAGAAGCTAGCTGCACAGATTTCTGATTCTAAACATGGTAAATAAGGGGAGAAAAAACCTCTAAGGGAACAGTCCTCAAGTTTTCCCCTTTAAAATGTGTGCATGTAAACTGTACCTCAATAAAGTAAATAAATAAATAAGCAAATACTAAACAAAATAATATGTGTCAGGGAAGAGTATGGGAGAAAATACATAAATAAACTGGGCTGTGTGGAAATCCATGTCAAAGAGATGGTCTATATGAACATGCAAGCTTTTAGCTAATCCTTTCTTTCCATCTGCAAGAAGAAAAATGAATTTCAAAAATGCTCTGATGTCTTGGATTATTTAGTAGGTCTTGCAAAGAAGTGAAAAGAATATAAATTCCAAATGGCACCTCAGCTACAGAAATAATCAGCAGGGCAATAGTGTACTGTGAAGAGGCCCTTGATCACCAGGCGGATCCCAGCAGACGACTCCTCCCCAGGTTACAAGAGCAATCCACTTTTTGAGGTGAAAAATCCTGTGGCCCTTTAAGACCCTAGTGGGAAAAACAATAAATTGTTTTTACAGAAGATGGGTCAAACCTTTCGGCCATGTGGGCTGCTCTGAGCTCACAGATTGTCCCAGGGCTGAGGCTTCTGGCCAATACATCACACTGCCTCAGGACACTAAGTCTGTCTTTGCCTTACCCTTTGTATTTCTCAATCCACATTCCTTTTTGGGGTGAAATACTCCATTATTTCTGCTTTGTTCTGGGCTGTCTCCTGTCTCTGTCCCTATTAACTCGTGGCAACAAAAGAAACAAACAGAAGCAGGGGATTTCATGCTTAGCAGCTACAGACATTGGCCTCACGGCTTTGCAGAGGGGCAGACATTTGAGACTTTGAATGGAAGAGAGTGCCGCGGCGCTGAACCAGACCAGGGGCCCACGTGGCTCCCGGTCTGTGCCTCAGTCATCCTGATCAGTGGCATTCATGAGTCCTGGTACGTGTATTTCCAGATGAGCCACAAGTGGGGTTTTAAAAGTTAAGGCACGTATCTGATAATTAGATTTAAAGAGACTCTAATTCGAGATTCTCCTATATTCTAGCAATCCAAAATTTCAGGTCTTCTCGTATTGGAAATAGATCAGGGGGATAAGATTTTTTTTTTTTTTTAAATAAAAATGAAGAAACTCAAGGAGGAAGCTAAGTAGAAAATAAACGTCTTTCTTATTTTTAAGATGTAATTTTTCTCTTATCATGACTAGATGGAATATCTAATTTTTATAATGACAGAATTATCCAGTAAAACTAGCAGTAAATTCCCCAGGCATGACTGTCTGTAATGAGAAGCAAGCTAAATGAATATTCATAAACGTATCCAAATCAGGGCTTCACCTGGGTCAGTTTCAGGCCATTCATTATTTTTTTCCCTAAAGAGCAAAGAAATACAAATTTAGTTGAACGTGAAAGAGATTAATACATTTTGTATTGAACCTCTTTTTTGGTCACTTTCTGAATATAATGTTTCTAAACAGAAAGTCGGGCATAAAAATACTTAAACACTTTTACTATTCCTTAACAATGGCATTTTTCTATACTTTGTACACTTAGGAAAAATCAGGGAATGGAAACATTTAAAAAGAGCTAGACTCCCTAGGTAGATCTTCCAGTGGATGGATCATCTAAAATCTCCCAGGAAAGATCCCAGCAAAGCAGATTCTCTCTGTTCTTGGTGCTTTTTGGAACTGGAGATGGGGAGCTTTGGAACGGCTGAGAGAAAAACAAATCAAACTAAAGTTGTTTTCCTTGTAGACCCTAACAGTGAAAATCCTAATTCCATATTTTTGGACCACAGGGCATTCCTTCACTTAACAATCTTCAGGTTCCATGAAGATGGAGCTCAGCCTCACATAGCCTCTCAGTCACCAATTCCCCTAAATCCACCCATTTGGTCTCTACCATCTCCCCATTCCTAAAGTCTCCGACAGCACGTCACCACTGTCTCCTGGAAAACACACTGTCTTTCCTAACTGGTGTCCTTACTTCAGGTCTTACCCGACTCCAATTCAGTCTCCAAAATGCTAATAATGATCTTCCTAAAACACATCAAGTCATTCCCATGATTTAAAATCTTTCCATGGCTACCCATAGCTGTCAGGAAAATGACTAAACTTCTTATCTAAGCAGATAGGCTCTTTATGATCTGGCCTTTGCCTTCATTTCTGGCCTCTGATGGTTGTTAGAGGGATTACATAAGATAATGTTCATAATGTTTACAAAGCACCCAAACTGGGGTTCAACATGTGAAACTTAAAATATAATTATTTTAAGTTTATAATTATAATATATAATATTTATAATTATAATATCTGTATAATAATTTGTTTTTATTTTCCCACCATATACATGGCCCTCATGCCAACCATACAGACCTATGTGCAGTTCCTGATCTGGTCTCCTTCATGATCCACGTCATCAAAGGGGCTGACCCTCTGCCTATACATCATTCTCCACTATCTCCCTCTGGCTGGCACCTGGTCATCCTTCAAAATTCAGCTCAATGATCATTTCTTCCAGGAAGACTTCTGTGGCCCTCAGTCTGATTGAGATGACCTTCTTCAAACTCGCTTAGCACCTTTTCTGTTCCACTGTCCTAACGCTCATCACTCTGTCAAGTAAAGGTGATCTACAGTCCTTCTTCCCCCACTTGGACTTGGAGCACTTCAATGCAGGCTCCACTTCTGATTTAATTTTGGAACCTGAGTGTCTGACACAGCATCCACCACGTGGTAGAATGAGCTCCTCAGTGATTCAGTACGTGGCTTTGATTAAGTGCATGGTCAGACAAGCCTGAGATCCAACCTTACTGTGATCTGGAGAAGTTACTTCACCAACACCTGTTTCCTAATCTAGAAAGCACGGATCATCTCATAGGATTGTTGGGAGCAGTAAATGAGGTACTATGTATCAAATGCTCAGAACAGTGTTCAGTAATCAATAGGTATTGTTATCACCATGATTGTGGTTATTAGATTTTTTCCACTTAGAAAAGTGTTTTCCTAAAAAATTGACTTTGTGACCACCCATCAGGACTCTTCTCACAGTGCACAGTGCAAGATAACTCAGGGTCTGGATTTATTTTATTGCCCATTTGGTCAAAGATCTGACCTGATAAGCCAAATACCAGTGGTGGGTAATCATACAGAGACAGTCCTTTTGGTTTGCTATAATAAGAACTATTAAAAGAGAGCATAATATGATGTAGAGTGGGACCATCACTGTATTTTTTCTTCCCCTGAGAGGAGAAACAGCTTTTAAACACGACTGGTCTATCTTAGCAGTTAAATCAATTCTCTTTGATTATGAATCTCCTGCTATGTCTATGCAGACCTAGACAAAAGCATAATGGTGGCAAGGGGAGGGGGGGGTGGTAGTATCTGTGATCCCTGTGCATCCTCAAATCATGTTGCTTTAACTGCTGACAAAGACAAATGTTTACTCTGGTCTAATGTGGAAGAGCCAATACAGTGAACTAGACGCTATCTCACCTCACACATCAACACACGTGTCAGACAGACTCTGATTGCAAAGTCTGTTATTGGTGATGAGAGAGGCAGAGAGGGCACAGCTGGATATTTCAGATCCACAGCTGAGCTGGCAGCAGTGGTAGTTCAAGCCATCTTCTCACTTTATAAGCTGGAATTAATCAGAGAGTTACTTAAAGGTGTGTTTTATTAAAGAGGCACTTTCGAACCAGGAAAATATGATATTTGAACATCATAGGTGTTTTTTAAAATGGGTGTCCTCCTTTTTCTTTGGTACCAGAGAAGGTTCTGCTTGCAAATACCAGAAAAGTGATTTATTGGAAGGATACTGATAATTCACAGAACAGATGAGAAGACTAAAAAAATGCAAGAACCAAGGCAGCCCGCTGTAACACCGCAGCAGCCGTTAGTACAGGAGTCACCACTTGTACTAACTGCTTGGCACCCTGTACTGAACTCCACTGCAGCATGAGAATGACCTCTGACTACTCCAACCCAGTACCACGGACCATCAAGCTGGAGCATCCAATTGGCCAAGCCTTGGTTTCACGCTGGGGCCCTGGCTGCCAGGCAGTTAAGAAAGAAATAGCTGACCCCTACCTTCAGCAATGAAAGAAGGGAGCCCTGACCCCAAGCTCTTGTGGGATTTGTCCCTAAATAGACTATTCACTTACAGGGCAGCCATAAACAATATCAACTATACATTTTGTCCTTTGGCCCAAAAGACAATAGACTTTCTCTACTATTACAATTTCAAAACATAAAATAGACAGAACAATATTTGTTGATCTTCCAATTCCATGGACTTATTCTGATGGAATATGCCAGAGTCCTGGGCAGAGGGCAAGATGAAAGCTAGTCGAAAAATCTAAGCCGGGATTTTCCTGAGCAAAATGTTTTACCCTCTCAGTGTCCCACTTGTCTACTATTATTTAATACTCAGCTCTCCTATTCCACATGCATTCTCTTCTTTCTTTTCATACTTCTACCAATAAATTATTACATGTAAGAAGATGGGAACTGGCTGTGTCTGTGTAGGAAGCTGATGCCTGACAGCTCTTATGTCTAAACTTGCATATTCTTGCTTTCCTTTCAACTTTAATATCTTGTAGGAGGAAAATGGGGCAGGACATACTTGGAGGTGTGTGTAGCACCTAGCTTTTGTTAATTAAGAACAAAAACTCAATCAGGTAGACTGTGCTATTGCTTGTTACTAGAAACATAGATATAAACTCCCTAAGGATATATGACTGGGCTTTTCTTTTTTTTTTTTTTTTAAATCAGACTACTCTGGTTTTCTACATATTTATCTAAGCAATGTATAATCCTTCAAGTCTCTCTTTTCTAATTTGCACATTACACCGTAATTGTGAAGCAACTGTTACAACAACAAAAAACTACTCATCAGGAACACGTAAAAAATACCAAAACCCAAAACAGAAAAACCAGAGCAATCATATTTATGGTCAACAAATAATTTAAAAAATCATAGTCTTTGGCCGACAAATTCAGCTTTCCCAAAAAAACAAAATCTGAAGGGTTACAGTAAACAAGCATGTTAAAATATAAATCAAAAACAAAAAACCAAAAACAGTAGGGGGAATGAGGTTGGAAGGGAAAGGATTAAAGGCATATGTTTAAAAATAGGACATTATGCCTCATTTATTTGGTGACTCTGTGGAAATTTTATGACATTCATCCAAGGAATTATGACTACACCTGAACAGATTATCCCCGTCATGGCTCTCCAAAAGGAAGAAAGGGCATATACTCATGACTATTTGAACTGAGTGTTAGAATCGATTTTATAATTACAAAAATAGTGGCTATGAAGGTCCTCAAGGGAATTTTTCATGGACAAATTAGAGACTGTGTTGGCAGAGATAAAATATTCATCACCAAAAGAGTACATAAGAAGTATTTGAGATGATCAGGGCTCATTTGGGAACCACACAAGGGGAATAAGGTATCACCAGAAAAACGCGAGTATTCTCGTAAAAACCTGAAACAAAGAATTTCGGTCATAACAAGTTCTGCATCTATTAAAATTAGACCTCATTGTCATGTAATCTGGGGGCAGTGGGGTAAAGAACAAAAATTGCCTTGAGATTTTCTTAACATGCAAGACTTTCAAAGCAACTATACAATAAAAACCATAGCTCTCTCTTCGAGCCTATTAATGTTTTCATATTTTACAGTTTCTTACAATTTGCAAATCTCTCTCTGCCCACAAAGAAGGATAAAAGATACGGAACCTTAAAACATGAGATTTTTGAAATGATGTATTATACAATGTTAAATCCCATATTACTTCTTACGTTTTATTACATGTTTGTATTATAAGCCACATCCAGTCCTTCACTGAAAGAAATGAGAAGAGAATGAAGGAGATAATAAAAAGACATCAAATAAAATTTGATCAAATAGTGGCAAGAGATATTCTCTAAATCACATCCAATTTAGATTAATGTAGGTACTTCAAACTTTCAAAGACTGATGGAAAGGCAAGAAGAGTTAAAAGAGGACATCCTAAAGACAGCACTAAATAGTGTGATAATCTTTGACTTGACACAGGATATGGCTTCAGCAGCAGTTTGAACCGCAACCTCGAATATTTGACTGAATCTCAGCTTGAGAACTTTCTACAACACTTTCATTAAAAGCCCCAATATTCAGTGTATACAAATGTCAAATCATTATGTTGTACACCTGAAACTAATGTCAATTATACTTCAATTTTAAAAGCCTCAATATCTATTTTACTTCAATTGACAATGAGATTTCAAAAGGATAAATTAAAGATTTAGAAAACAAAGTACACAATATTGAAAATCAACTACTACTAGCAATTAATTATACTTTAAATATGTTCACTCCTCAATTTTAGCACAACTTCTAACAACTTAATACTCAAATTATATGGCTATAAAAAGCACATCAATTAACAGGTCGGGCTAACCTCGCCCCACTTCTTCCTCCCTTTCTCTGCTTTCAAAGCTCCTTGAAAACATCATCTCTATTTCCCCTCTTCCCTTTCTCTCCTGAACCCACTCCTAACAGGCTCTCTCCTTGTCAGTCATCAGTGATGTCTACACTACTAGATCCAATGGTCAAATCTCAGCCCTTGTCTTACAGGTCCTTTCCGTTAACACGATTACCACTGCCTCCTTTAAAAAGCTTTCTCACTAAACTTCTAGACACCACGCATTTCTGGATTCTCTCTTATTTCACTGGGAAGGGGGTTCCTTTTCAGTTTCTTAATCTCATCAGCCTCTTACCATCGGAATACTTGGGATGACCTAAAGCCTCTTCTACCTACACTCACTTACGTGCTGACTACCTCCAGTCTCATGCTTTCAAATCTCTCTAGATGCTTTTAACTCCTAAATTTATATCTGTACCATGGACCTCTAAACGCATATATGCAAATGCCTTCTCCACATTCCTCCTCCGGGATACTGAGTCGGCATCTTGAACCTAACATACCCAAAACACAACTCATAACTCATCCCTAAACTTTTTCCTCAGCTCAGTTAACAGCAACTCCATTTTTTTTTTTCAGTTGCTCAGGCCAAAAACCCAGAATGATCCTTGGCAACTCCTTTTCTCTTAAACCACACATTCAATCCATCAGGAAACCCTGTCAGCAATAGCTTCAAAATATTTCCAGAATCCAACTACTTCTTAACCACCTCTGCCCTTCCCACTCTGTCTAAGCTACTGTCATCTTGCCTGGATTACGGCAAGAGCCTCACAACTGGCTCCCTGCTTCCTCTCTAACCTCCCTATAGTCTATTTACAACACAGTAGTCAGAGTGATCCTGTTAAAATGTGTCAGGTCACATCTATTTTCCATGCAAAATCCTCCAAAGGCCAGCCTATCTCACTCAGGATAGAAAAACCACAGCCCTTATAACAGATTACGAGGTCCCATAAAACCTGCCACAACCTCCCTCCCACCCCACCCCCCAACTGTTTCTATGGCAACACCTACTATGATTTCCTCCCTCAGTCAGTTGCTCCTTCTTGTTCCTGGACCATGCTAGGGACAGTCCTACTTCAGAGCTTTTGCACTTGCCATTTCCTCTGTCTAGAAATCGCTTGCCCTAGACACACACAGACTCACTCCTTTATCTTGTTTGGGTCTTTGCTCACACGTCACCTTTTCAGTGAGACTTACCCTGATCACTCTATTCTAAAACTGCATCCTCCCTGCCTCACGACATTCCCTATACCCCTTATATGTTTTATGTCTTTCCACAGCACTTACCATCTTCTTACCTATTCAATAACTTACTCATGCATTGGTTTACTGCCTGTGTCCCCTCATAAGAATGTAAGTCTCATGAGGGCAGGAATTTTTGCAGGATTTTGACTGATGCATCCCCAGCAACTAGAACATGGCCTGGCATAAAATATACACCCAATAAATATTTTCAAACTAATTGGTCGAATGGTTTCCATGGCTTCTTCACAACCATACTGGATTACTTTCTAACCTCTTTTTGGATTGAGGTTGATACAATTCTATATTCTATCCATATTTTTCTTGGGTGGAAGGAACACATTCTGTTAAATCACCTATTGGTTTTGGCATATCTTACAACTTTTATCTGACTCTCACCAAGCTTAGTCCTCCTCTAGAACTACAACACTAAGTTCACGGCAGTGACAGACAGGGGGAGGCTGAGGCAGAGTCCCAGAGTTGTCCAACCTTTATAGGTTGGGCACCAGAGGAGAAACCAACCAGCCTGATAGGGAAAAAGCTAGGAAACACAGTGTAACAGAAATCAAGAAAAGTCGAGTGCTTCTAGAGGGAGGAGATCATCAACTAAGATGAATGCTTCTAAGTAGTTACGTGAGGATCAGAACACACAGATAACCACTGTATTTGGGAATATGGAGGATGCTGGTAATCTTGACAAGCACAATTGTAATGAAGTGGTGGAGGTGGAAATCCAGGGTACGTCCTTATGTCCAACGACCTCCTCACTTGGCATGCTTCACCTGAGCCAACCTTCCGTTCTCATTGCTTTGACTACATTGATGATTTCTCAATCCCATGTCCAGCTTCAGCCTCTTTCTGGAGAAACCAAGCAGTGTGTCTAAACTTCCTGTTAGATATCTACACCTAGATATCCCTTAGGTACTCAAACTAACAAAAACCCAAAGTCACTACCAATCCTCCCACCCGTTTGTCCCTCCTTTCTGTATTCCCTACTTTAGTAAATGTCATCATCATCCAACCCAGCATTTAAAGCTAAAATCCTCTTAACATCCTAGATCCTTTCTCTCTCACACTGCTCACAATTCATAAAGGCCCCATACTCATGTTGATTCTACCTCTTAAATATTTCATGTTCTCTATACCTATTGTTTTGCAATAAAGCCATTATTTCTTGACAGAACTGTCACTACTTCAACATAAATACTGTACCAAGCACATCACAGGTGCTCAATCAGATACTTGTTGATTCACTCAAGGAGCTCATATGGCCCTATTATAAACTGCTCAGATATATGGTTATAAAATCAATTTTTAACCTTAATAACCATTATTGAATTTTTAAAAAGACAAACTGAATACTCTGGGGCTGAGATACTATGAATAATAATACTGTAAATAAAAAGATCCCAAAATACCATCTGGGTTTGAGTGTCCCCTGGGAGACTATGGTCATGAACACTGTAGAGTTCTGACTGCCACTCACTGGAATTACTCTCACTGACCATTGCTTTCCATAGTTCCTTCTTGTCCACTCAGCCTTCTTCAACAACATATTTTCCCTTCAGAACTTACTCTACATGGTCTAAAAGCCATAACTCCAACGAAGGAACCTGAGCATTGCTAACAAGCAGACAAAATACGTAACGTAAATTATTAGTTTCTCCTTGTCAGA
Source organism: Balaenoptera ricei (assembly GCF_028023285.1). NCBI lineage: Eukaryota > Metazoa > Chordata > Mammalia > Artiodactyla > Balaenopteridae > Balaenoptera > Balaenoptera ricei. The sequence continues at coordinate 42,134,282 of NC_082641.1, forward strand.
GGCAAGGACCCAATGAGACGTTCATCTTGAACAAGAAGTGGTAAGTCATGACTGGGAGAACACCAGCAAGGGTAAATGATGATGCAAGCCTCAGCCTCAGAGCTCCTCATCTCTTCTGCAACTTTCTGAGACCCAGCAATATAATCTTGACCTTGATAACCTCCATAGGGCCTTGCCAGGAGAGGACAGAAAAGACCTCAAGAAGTATTTTGGCCCCAAAACGTTTTTGAATCAAGTTAGAGAAAGTTATGAAACTCACAGTTGTCATACTTGACTTGCGTCCAGAAACACAACTCAAATGAAGCATGTAGCCTAAATGGTTGATGGTTTTCAGCTGGATGTACTTTCCAGCCACCTAAAATGAAAAATCTTTCTCTAATCTCATCCTAATAAAAATCTTTGACCTGGCCAAAAAAAAAAAAAAAAAAAGCCCTATATACCTTTATGGCAAAGTAGGAAGAGGGGGTAGGTAACAGAAAATAGAATGACTACACAGTTTTGTACTTTTAATCTCTGATATTTATAGATTAAACACCGTTTGGAAGGCCAAAACCTGGAAAGAATCTGCTTCAGCATACCTGACCCATCATGCACACAAAATGAATCATCTTTTATCTAGCTCATACCACAAGAGAGTTTTACTCTTAGCTGAACAAACTTCCCAAAGGGACACCTAGTCATGCTATTCAGAATCCCAAAGGGCTGGCCTCGAGAGTAGGGTATCCCGATCTCTCTCTACTAGTGGATTGAATGATATGGAGACCCCTCTAGAGACACTAAGGATGTTTATTTACTCAGGAAATAAATCCATATTCCTTTTGTCCAAGAGGCAATAATCGTTCTCAATTCTCAAGGCCCAGGTTTCCCTAACTCCTCCTCCCTCCCTCTAGGCTTACATTATACTCCGTATTCTCATAGTATTTGGTTCATGTTGCTAACGTTCTACTTACTACATTGCACTAGAGCCAAAGTGCATACTGAATGTCTGTCTTCCCCATTACATATTAACTCTAAATCATTCTTTATTCAACTTTGTATCATCATGCCTGACACATAGTATGTTTGTGAAATGTGTAAATCAATGGATAAAATTAATCATGGCTGGTCTCAAGCAAATTGAATACATCCATTAAAATAGTCCAGAATCATTAGGTTAGAGTAATGGAAAATATGGTTTTAGTCTCATTTTTTTTGAGGTAGATTCTCTACTCAGCTACCCATATTCTAATCAATAATTCTCTAACGTGTTTCAGAAAGATTTGAAGAAGATATTCCTTGTCTTAGACTTTGAAAAGCATCCTGGAAAAATAACAGATGCAGAGATGTTTATTTTTTAAAAATAAAATTTTAAATGAGCTAGACACACTTACATGCTGACTGCTCTCTGGGAGTAAGAATGAAAACCACACATTGTCTGAATTATTCTATTTAAATAAGGACAAACAAAGATAACACTGCTTGAAAGCTTCTGGAACCAGGAGTCTTGACTCAGCTACACTCCCTTATAACAACCCTCTCCCCAGTCCTCAAAATTGGAGTGTTCCTCTCAAAATCAAGCAACCTGTGCAGTTATATCTGGGTAGCAAGATGCAGGAGAGGGTCATTTTCAACAGAAAGGGTAATTAAAATCCTGCATTCAGACAATCATCAATGAAAATGTGCAATAAAATGAACCCAACTTTTGTCTTGTTTTTACTCATAAGGAATCATGCAAAGAGCAAACATAAGAATAAAAGGATACAAAATATCATGATGATTTAAATAGCTACAAAAACAACAACTCCTCACAGGCTAGAGAAGGAAATAATTTTCTATCTTCATTAATCAAAAAGTTGGCCCAACCCGCATATTTCCGGAAAACTTCTGTTATCTGTAGTCCAGTTACAGACACATACAGATGTATACTTAATTTTATTTTCTTCTCTATTTTTTCTGATGTTTAAAGTAATCCTTGCAAATAATTCAATCAATCAAATGTATAAGGGAAAATGTGTAATTTCCGCATTATTCTAACCTCCTAGAGATTATTGATGGTCAGTTCTTCAACTATTTTACGCATATACTACTTTATATGCATCTTTTTTCCTCTTTTTTAAAACAGAGGAAATGAATTGCATACAAGAGGGATCACTGTATGCCTAATTATACAACGAGCTCATCGTTTTTCTGATTTATCACAGACAATGCTCTGTGTCATAATAGAGTACTGATTCTTTTTTTTATTTTTTGAATTTTATTTATTTATTTTTTTATACAACAGGTTCTTATTAGTTATCCATTTTATACATATTTGTGTATATATGTCAATCCCAATCTCCCAATTCATCACACCACCACCCCCTCCCCCTGCCACTTTCCCCCCTTGGTGTCCATACCTTTGTTCTCTACATCTGTGTCTCAATTTCTGCCCTGCAAACCACTTCATTGGTACCATTTTTCTAGGTTCCACATACATGCGTTAATATACGGTATTTATTTTTCTCTTTCTGACTTACTTCACTCTCTATGACAGTCTGTAGATCCATCCACATCTCAACAAATGACTCAATTTCCTTCCTTTTTACGGCTGAGTAATATTCCATTGTATATATGTACCACATTTCTTTTCCATTCGTCTGTCGATGGGCATTTAGGTTGCTTCCATGACCTGGCTATTGTAAATAGTGCTGCAATGAACATTGGGGTGCACGTGTCTTTTTGAATTATGGTTTTCTCTGGGTATATGCTCAGTAGTGGGATTGCTGGGTCATATGGTAATTCTATTTTTAGTTTTTTAAGGAACCTCCATACTGTTCTCCATAGTGGCTGTATCAATTTACATTCCCACCAGCGGTGCAAGAGGGTTCCCTTTTCTCCACACCCTCTCCAGCATTTGTTGTTTGTAGATTTTCTGATGATGCTCATTCTAACTGGTGTGAGGTGATACCTTATTATAGTTTTGATTTATATTTCTCTAATAATTACTGATGTTGAGCAGCTTTTCATGTGCTTCTTGGCCATCTGTATGTCTTCTTTGGAGAAATGTCCATTTAGGTCTTCTGCCCACTTTTGGATGGGGTTGTTTGTTTTTGTAATGCTGAGCTGCATGAGCAGTTTATATATTTTGGAGATAAATCCTTTGGCCATTGATTCATTTGCAAATATTTTCTCCCATTCTGAGGTTTGTCTTTTTGTCTTGTTTGTAGTTTCCCTTGCTTTGCAAAAGCTTTTCAGTTTCATTAGGTCCCATTTGCTTATTTTTGTTTTTATTTCCATTACTCTAGGAGGTGGATCAAAAATGATCTGGCTGTGATTTATGTCAAAGAGTGTTCTTCCTATGTTTTCCTCTAAGAGTATTATAGTGTCCAGTCTTACATTTAGGTCTCTAATCCATTTTGAGTTTATTTTTGTGTATGGTGTTAGGGAGTGTTCTAATTTCATTCTTTTACATGTAGCTGTCCAGTTTTCCCAGCACCACTTATTGAAGAGGCTGTCTTCTCTCCATTATATATCCTTGCCTCCTTTGTCATAGATTGGTTGACCATAGGTGCATGGGTTTATCTCTGGGCTTTCTATCCTGTTCCACTGATTTATATTTCTGTTTTTGTGCCAGTACCATACTGTCTTGATTACTGTAGTACAATCTTAGTAGTATAGTCTGAAGTCAGGGAGTCTGATTCCTCCAGCTCCGTGTTTTTCCCTCAAGACTGCTTTGGCTATTCAGAGTCTTTTGTGTCTCCATACAAATTTTAAGATGATTTGTTCTAGTTACGTAAAAAATGCCATTGGTAATTTGATAGGGATTGCATGGAATCTGTAGATTGCTTTGGGTAGTATAGTCATTTTCATAATATTGATTCTTCCAATCCAAGAACATGGTATATCTCTCCATCTGTTGGTATCATCTTTAATTTCTTTCATCAGTGTCTTATACTTTTCTGCATACAGGTCTTTTGTCTCCCTAGGCAGGTTTATTCCTAGGTATTTTATTCTTTTTGCTGCAGTGGTAAATGGGAGTGTTTCCTTAATTTCTCTTTCGAATTTTTCATCATTAGTGTATAGGAATGCAAGAGATTTCTGTGCATTAATTTTGTATTCTGCAACTTTACCAAATTCATTGATTAGCTCTAGTAGTTTTCTGGTGGCATCTTTAGGATTCTCTAGGTGTAGCATCATGTCATCTGCAAACAGTGATCATTTTACTTCTTCTTTTCCAATTTATATTCCTTTTATTTCTTTTTATTCTCTGATTGCCGTGGCTAAGACTTCCAAAACTATGTTGAATAATAGTGGTGAGAGTGGACATCCTTGTCTTGATCTTAGAGGAAATACTTTCAGTTTTTCACCATTGAGAATGATATTTGCTGTGGGTTTGTCATATATGGCCTTTATTATGTTGAGGTAGGTTCCCTCTATGCCCACTTTCTGGAGAATGTATATCATAACTGGATGCTGATTTCTGTCAAAAGCTTTTCCTGCAGCTACTGATATGATCATATGGTTTTTATTCTTTAATTTGTTAATATGGTGTATCACATTGATTGATTTGCATATCAATTGAAGAATCTTTGCATCCCTGGGATAAATCCCACATGATCATGGTGTATGATCCTTTTAATGTGTTGTTGGATTCTGTTTGCTTGTATTTTGTTGAGGATTTTTGCATCTATATTCATCAGTGATATTGGTCTGTAATTTTCTTTTTTGTAGTATCTTTGTCTGGTTTTGGTATCAGGGTGATGGTGGCCTCATAGAATGAGTTTGGGAGTGTTCCTTCCTCTGCAGTTTTTTGGAAGAGTTTGAGAAGGATGGGTGTTAGCTCTTCTCTAAATGTTTGATAGAATTCACCTGTGAAGCCATCTAGGCCTGGACTTTTGTTTGTTGGAATATTTTTAATCATGGTTTCAATTTCATCACTTGTGATTGGTCTGTTCATATTTTCTATTTCTTCCTGGTTCAGTCTTGGAAGGTTATACTTCTCTAAGAATTTGCCCATTTCTTCCAGGTTGTCCATTTTACTGGCATAGAGTTGCCTGTAGCAGTCTCTTAGGATGCTTTGTATTCCTGCAGTGTCTGTTGTAACTTCTCCTTTTTCATTTCTACTTTTATTGATTTGAGTCCTCTCCCTCTTTTTCTTGATGAGTCTGGCTAATGGTTTATCAATTTTGTTTATCTTCTCAAAGAACCAGCTTTTAGTTTTATTGATCTTTCCTATTGTTTTCTTTGTTTCTATTTCATTTATTTCTGCTCTGATCTTTATGATTTCTTTCCTTCTACTAAGTTTGAGTATTGTTTGTTCTTCTTTCTCTAGTTCCTTAAGGTGTAAGCTTAGATTGTTTATTTGAGATTTTTCTTGTTTCTTGAGGTAGGCTTGTATAGCTATAAACTTCCCTCTTAGAACTGCTTTTGCTGCATCCCATAGGTTTTGGATCGTCGTGTTTTCATTGTCATTTGTCTCTAGGTATTTTTTGATTTCCTCTTTGATTTTTTCAGTGCTCTTGGTTATTTAGTAATGCATTGTTTAGCCTCCATGTGGTTGTGTTTTTTACGGGTTTTTTTTCCCCCTGTAACTGATTTCTAATCTCATAGCATTGTGGTCAGAAAAGATGCTTGATATGATTTCAGTTTTCTTAAATTTACTGAGGCTTGATTTGTGACCCAAGATGTGATCTATCCTGGAGAATGTTCCATGCACACTTGAGAAGAAAGTGTAATCTGCTGTTTTTGGATGGAATGTCCTATAAATATCAATTAAATCTATCTGGTCTATTGTGTCATTTAAAGCTTCTGTTTCCTTATTAATTTTCTGTTTGGATGATCTGTCCATTGGTGTAAGTGAGGTGTTAAAGTCCCCCACCATTATTGTGTTACTGTCGATTTCCTCTTTTATAGCTGTTAGCAGTTGCCTTATGTATTGAGGTGCTCCTATGTTGGGTGCATATATATTTATAATTGTTATATCTTCTTCTATAATTGATCCCTTGATCATTATGTAGTGTCCTTCCTTGTCTCTTGTAACATTCTTTATTTTAAAGTCTATTTTATCTGATATGAGCATTGCTACTCCACCTTTCTTTTGATTTCCATTTGCATGGAATATCTTTTTCCATCCCCTCACTTTCAGTCTGTATGTATCCCTAGGTCTGAAGTGGGTCTCTTGTAGACAGCATATATATGGGTCTTGTTTTGGTACCCGTTCAGTGAGCCTGTGTCTTTTGGTTGGAGCATTTAATCCACTCACGTTTAAGGTAATATTGAAATGTATGTTCCTATTACCATCTTCTTAATTGTTATGTTATGGGTTTGTTTTTGTAGGTCCTTTTCTTCTCTTGTGTTTCCCACTTAGAGAAGTTTCTTTAGCATTTGTTGTAGAGCTGGTTTGGTGGTGCTGAAGTCTCTTAGCTTTTGCTTGTCTGTAACGCTTTTGATTTCTCCATCTAATCTGAATGAGATCCTTGCTGGGTAGAGTAATCTTGGTTGTAGATTCTTCCCTCTCATCGCTTTAAATATGTCATGCCACTCCCTTCTGGCTTGTAGAGTTTCTGCTGAGAAATCAGCTGTTAACCTTATGGGAGTTCCCTTGTATGTTATTTGTCATTTTTCCCTTGTTGTTTTCAATAATTTTTCTCTTTCTTTAATTTTTGCCAATTTGATTACTATGTGTCTCGGCATGTTTCTCCTTGGATTTATCCTGCCTGGGACTCTCTGCGCTTCCTGGACTTGGGTGGCTATTTCCTTTCCCATGTTAGGGAAGTTTTCAACTATAATCTCTTCAAATATTTTCTCGGGTCCTTTCTCTCTCTCTTCTCCTTCTGGGACCCCTATAATGCGAATGTTGTTGCATTTAATGGTGTCCCAGAGGTCTCTTAGGCTGTCTTCATTTCTTTTCATTCTTTTTTCTTTATTCTGTTCCGCAGCAGTGAATTCCACCATTCTGTCTTCCAGGTCACTTATCCATTCTTCTGCCTCAGTTATTCTGCTATTGATTCCTTCTAGTGTAGTTTTCATTTCAGTTATTGTATTGTTCATCCCTGTTTGTTTGTTCTTTAATTCTTCTAGGTCTTTGTTAACCATTTCTTGCATCTTCTCGATCTTTGCCTCCATTCTTTTTCCGAGATCCTGGATTATCTTCACTATCATTATTCTGAATTCTTTTTCTGGAAGGTTGCCTACTCCACTTCATTTAGTTGTTTTTCTGGGGTTTTATATTGTTCCTTCATCTGGTACATAGCCCTCTGCCTTTTCATCTTATCTGTCTTTCTGTGAATGTGGTTTTTGTTTCACAGGCTGCAGGATTGTAGTTCTTCTTGCTTCTGCTGTCTGATCTCTGCAAGTTCTGATTCTTTTTAATATCAGTATAGAATTTCACTGTATGATCATCCCAAAATTTAACTAGTCTCTAACTGGGGGCTGATACATGGTGAATTTTAAACTGTATAGAATTTAGACTTTTAGAGCTATAAAGACCTTAAAGAGTATCTTACAGAGTCCAAAAGTGTCACTCTATAGATGAAAGGACAGAAACCCCAAGATACTGAAGTATGTTAATAAAAAAGATTGCAACTTTGCTTGGTAGCAGACAGGGTAACGTAAACTATAATTTTTCCCACTATTTAGAAGTTGATAGCTCAAACTCTAGAGCCAGACTTCTGGGTTTGATTCCCAGCTCCATTACTTACTAGCTGAGCCACCTGTGTCAAATCACATAACCTCTCTGGGACTCAGTTTCCTTATCTCAATAATGTGACAATAATATAGTTGTTTTCAAGAACAAACTGGTTATAATATAAAATGCTTAGAATACTACCTTGGCAATAAAGCAATAAGTAAGTGCTAATTATTACTGTTAAGGGCTGAATGCTTATGCCCACCCCCTCCAAATTCAGGTCTTGAAATGCTAAGCCCTAATGTGATAGTATTAGGAGGTGGGACCTGGGAGAGGTGATTAGGTGAAGGGTGGAACCCTCAAGGATGGGATTAGTGCCCTCATAAAAGAGATGGCACAGAACTCTCCTCATGTCCACCATGTGTCTATGAACTAGGAACCAGGCCCTCACCAGACACTGAATCTCCCAGCACCTTCATCATCTTGAACTTCCCAGCCTCCAGAACTATGAAAAATAAATGTGTTTTATTTAAGCCACCCAGTCTATGGTACTTCATTATAGCAGCCGGAACTAGGACAATTATAACTGTAGCTATTAATATTATATCATGCTACTTCAAGCTTACTTTATTAAACAATTAAGATTTCTGTTCTTGGCATAAGCAAAATAGAAAACACTAACTTTTGGTTGTTATTTAAGGTTTTGGTATTTATACAGTCATGCTACTTCTTTATTATTCTTTATTAAAATATAAAATTATGTAATGGCTGCAGGGAGATATATTGAATTATGACTTATGAAGGATTTAAGTATATCCAACTGAAACAGAACTCTCAACAGAAATGTGAACACTTATTTATGTTAGAGTTATTGGTTACCTACCTAAACCTCCTTGGGATGAGGAATGGAGGAAGAAAAGGAAATCAAAATCATCAGTCCTACTATATTTTCACTCATGTGAATTTTACAATAAAGGGTGAAAACTTTAAACTCCACAGAACATACCAGTGAATATGTACTGATTCTCAAGCAGAAAAAACACCTGCTCCAGGTGGTGGGCTAATATTTGAGGGAAACAAATGTGTTGGTTTCAGTTCTCTGTGACTTGTAAGATTTGCACTTCCTTTAATATTGGTGGTGTTATTGGTTTTCTGCTGTTTTATTCTTTCTTTATTTATTTTTTTTACTTAAAACACATTAGACTGAAGTATATTAGCAGAGCCCAGATTGTTTGAACACCTTTCAACAGCAAGAACAAAATGTTATATACCTCTGAGGTAGAGCCTAATAACCCACCCAGAGAAGCAGAGAGCTCTGAGAGTACCCCAAACCATGGTGTCCCAGCCCTCATTTTGATGCAGCTCCCTTTCAATATCTCAACTGGTTAGAGGTGACATTTTTCTTTATTGTTCAAAATCATGAATTCTTAGGTCATAGGATACTCTGCACGTTCATACGATCCAAAGCTTTTTTATTTTTTTAAGCAGAATTCATTAAAAAACTTAGAGTATGTAGCTCACCAGAATGGTCCAAGAGAAGTTAGCAGGCGGTACACAACTTACTTGTTGAAGTTAAAAAGGGCAGAGTATTTTGGCTGGCCCAAGACTAAAACTGAGGAGGACAAGTATATCTGAGTACATATTTAAAAGAACTCAGTTCCTTTTCTTAGACTTGAACTCACTCCTGTTCAATTTAAAATCATTTTATCTTTTTAAAATTTAAATTTGAATCTTTAAGAATAGGGGGACATTTTCATAACTCCTTTTCCAAAGAAATCTTTGGCAATAAAAAGTCAAGCAGTACTCAGGTCAAAGGTTAAAATATCACAGACCACATTTCCTTCTCAGGCCTATATCCCTTAATCAGGTAAACAAGCTTCAACTGTTAGAATTATATAGTCTGAATTCCAAAGACAAAGAAGTTAAACATTCTTTCGAAATCATAGGAATTTCCACTTTGAATATAGATGAACAAAGAAATAAAAACAAAGTAGTTGATTATCATACTCCTGGCCTCGCTTTGCAGTGTGTAAGCTCTCTAAAAGACTTTTAAAATTTATTTTTATTAAGTTTTTTAAAATGATAGAAAATGGAAAGAAAACAAGCACAAAATTGGAAAGGATCATGCCTGGGTCTCACCCCATCTCACTCTCCAATAACTGAATTCAGTTTGTGTTCCAGAGAGTAGCAAACAGAAGAAATAACTAGGGCAGATCATTCCTAGGTCCTCAGCCAATTCCCTTTAGATGACTAATTCCTTCTTATCTCTCTATACATTAATGTACATGGAGCAATTCAACTGAATCCCAACTTTGCCTCACTCTGAAAGACCACTCTGAAAATTTGCTGATGGAAGAATCAGGAATTGGAAGTGGAAGACAGGAGGAAAAGTTGAGGAAACACTAATCTGGCGATTCATGGTAGAGAGGCAGTACGAACTTGCCTGGGTGTCCTCCAGGTAATGAGAAACATCTCGTGAATGCCAAGGAAAGAACTTTAAATGACTGCTCTTTTAACACGCTTTTCAGGTAAATGTCTTCAGGCCGGTGTCACAGAAAAGCCCCTGAATGGGAGGGGATCCCCCTGCTTCATGATCACACTAGCTCTGAACATAATTAAAACTAATCCTTTTACCTGCCTACATTTCTTACAAGCAATCCGTCTAGAGTAGTACATAAAAAAGGTCTGGATGTTTTGCACCAACAAGATTCAATCAGGACTTCAACGCTGGGGGTCAGGGGATGCAAGTCCAAACAACAGCAGCTCATTCACTTATTTAAAACATTCAGCTATTTTAAAAGGCTTAGAACACACAGAGCATAATGGCGTATGAAAATGACAGGCCCTCATCAGAGGCACTGCCTCCAAATTTGCTTACGTCGAGCTTTGAGAGACAGCCAAGACATGAAAACCCTAGAGAAGGAAAAACTTATGTCATGACTTACATTAAGAAACAGGCTGGAGAAACAACAAGTGTTTACAAACCGATTTAGGGTGCTCAAAATTACACGAGAAAGGCTACAGAAAGATCCTCTCTCTCAAAAAGTAGTTGATACAATTATACACCAACTCCCTAAAAGGGTTTCCTGTACCAGAGCTGGGGAGAAGTCAGTGCTGCTCTGTCCACACATCATTAGGTGCCACAGAAAATACGTTTCGCTTTTGCAATAAGCACGTCAACTGTTCATGACAAACTTTTTATGCAGTTTTATTCCTCTCGTCACACTCTCACACACAAGCCAAAGTAACAACTAAAAAAACTGAACCACAATTATACTTCTATGGTGATTCTTCTCACCGGGTTATTTTATTTAAACATCACAATATAACAACAATAATCCTACCCTTCCCGACTCATCGGATTTACTTTCACCACTTTTTTTGCAGCTCAGTTGGAAGATCGTGGGACGTACAACATCTATGTCCTTTGTCTCCACTCAAATGTCTCAGATTCAACAGGCGCCAAATAAATGTTGAGCAATTCTCATCTCCTCAACAGCTTTCCTTGGTTTCATCTTCGATTCATATCTGTGGCTTACCAAAGAGAACACCAAAGTATGGCCTTAGTCTTAACTTTAGAAAGAAGAAACTCAAACTGATTCATTCTAACTCAACATCTCTCCACCCACCACCTCTTCATGGAAGAGGCAAGCTTTTGTGCTTTCAGAGTCTGAGGTAACCCCAAGTCACAACAGGCCATCTGCCCGATCTTCTCATCTTAGTAACTGGGACTCCTTAGAAAACTTCAAGCCAGAAATTTAACATCACACACACACACATACGGATTAAAACCAGGTGAGTAAGATATTCAATGAGTGAGAAATTCAAAGCAAATAGAAATTCCCTCACGACCCAAAACATGGTACCAGCTAGGATGTATGGTACAAATGAATTATAAAGTTGAGATTTTTAAAGTCACATGAATGAGGGCTCTTTAGCCCAAGTTTAACGAGTCCCATCTCCTTAAAAATTTTATTGTTTAACTTATGTTTTAGGCAGGTACAACAAAGTAGCACCCTGCCATATTATATAAGAATCAAGGCAGAAAAACTATATTCGTGTGAGACAGTGGTGTGGTAAGGAGGTTAATGGCTTCCCCCAAATCGATCCACCTCCTAATCTCTGGAACCTGTGAAAGTTATGTTACACAGAAAGGAGGGAATTAAGGTTGCTAATCAGCTGACCTTAAAGAGATTATGCTGTATTCCTCCAGGTGGACCCAATGTAATCACAACGGTCCTTAAACAGGGGAGGGGGAGGCAGAAGCATGAGAATCAGAGAGATGGCGCTGTGAGAAAGACTGACTAGTCACTGCTGCCTTTGAAGACGAAAAGGGCCAACAGTCAAGCAGTTCAGGCAGCGTCTAGATGCTGGAAAAGGCTAGAAAACAGATTCTCCCCTAGAGCCTCCCGAAAGGAATGCTGCTCTGCTCACACCTGGATTTTACCCTGGGGAGACTCATTTCGGATGTCTAACCTTCAGAACTCTAAACAATGTATGTTGTTTTAAACCTCTAAGTGTATGATAATCTGTTACAGCAGCAACAGAAAACTACTACAAGTGAGATGCTGAAAATTAATAATGATCCAGCTCCTTTAAATTATAGAAAAGACCATTTTAATGTAATTATCCTTCAAGTATTGAGGGTCTATATTTGGGGGTTTTCCCCCCTATCTTTAAGGTCTTCTAAACTCAAATTAGTTCCTGAAATATCAGCTTTCATGAATGAAAGTCAACAGGAAAAAAAAATGCCTTAACATAGTTCTGATTTAAAAATCAATGTACCAGGGACTTCCCTGGTGGTGCAGTGGTTAAGAATCTGCCTGCCAATGCAGGGGACACAGGTTCAATCCCTGGTCCAGGAAGATCCCACATGCTGCGGAGCAACTAAGCTCGTGCACCACAACTACTGAGCCTGCGCTCTAGAGCCCACGAGCCACAACTACTGAGCCCGTGTGCCACAACTACTGAAGCCCACGTGCCTAGAGCTCGTGCTCCGCAACAAGTGAAGCCACCACAATGAGAAGCCTGCGCAACACAATGAAGAGCAACCCCTGCTCGCCACAACTAGAGAAAGCTTGCGCGCAGCAAAGAAGACCCAACACAGCCAAAAATAAATAAAATAAAATAAAATAAATGTATTAAAAGAAAAATCAATGTAGCAGAAGTTGTAGAGAAGCAGCAGTTTTCCATTCTAAGGAGAGGAAATGTTCATGTGAAAAGTCCCCATTCTCTGCCATGGTTTCAGGAGGTTCCCTATTTACCATGGACATTCACCTCATGCAGGAACACTGGGCACAAACATCTTCCAAATAATCCTAGGTTTTCTCGCTCATCTGGCTCTCCTGAATCCACAGCAAGCCCCTCCTCCCCCATATATAACTTACTCTTCTTCCTGTCTCTTTTTCTACCTCTTTTATATACACACAACTCTCACTTGTTGATACAAACCTCAGGGGATACAAATTAACTTTAATGCATTAATACCAATCAAGAGAAAATATAATTTTCCTTAATGAATCAGATACAAAAAGGTTTAATATATTTCAGAACCAAATAGAGTAACATCTAACTTCTCCTGATCACTTAACCATCAACTTCAACTATACAATGCCAAGAATACAGAAGGGGGGAAAAGGCATCTGGGTAGTCAAGGCAGACATGCCAAAGTTTAACAACTATAAAGTTTATGCAATTCATTCATAGTAAAATTCCTCAGGCTCTAGGTCACAATCTAATGACGTTTGTTTTAGATATAATTCTAATAGATTAGCTTATCTAGGTTTCTAGGCCTCAGCAGATTAAAACCAAGAGGGTGAAGGACAAGAAGAGGTTAGAGACCCATACCTTCAAAAAACAGGAGAGAAAAGGTAACACACATTCACTGAGTGTTTACCAAGTGCCAGCCCTGTACCCAGCACTTTGATAGACGGTCTGACGCTTACAGAAGAGGAAGCTTGGACTCCTTGAAGCTAAATTAACTTGTCCAGAATCAGAAAAAGGGGATATACACCAAGAGTGGGAAGAGAACACAATCTCCCATCTGATTCATAAACTAATCTTTTCCCCTCGACCGTATCACCTCAGAATCAACAGCAAACACTGGTTGTTGGCAGTAAGGGTCTGAAAAATGAGTAAGAATACAACCCCAAGACTTGAGGCAAGAACACCAGTATAGAAACTCACATAAAAGCTGCAGCAACAGCCGTGCATTACTAAAAATCTCCTAAAGCCATCCCTATATAAAAGAATTTTTCAAAAAAGGTAAAATCATGACTGTCATACAGATATAAAATAAAGTGTCTCAAAGATTCCATTTAACTCATTAATTAATGGGGGAACCGAAAAAGATGTTATAACCAGTTCAAAGGAGAAGACAAAGAATCACATTTTTAATGTAGCAAAGGAATGTTGAAACCAATGTGCAAACACTGGTCAATTGCATTCCCCAGGACATAACTAATTTGCATTTCTATGGACAAGAATTATTTGCACTGCTTTCAATTTTCTACAAGTTAACTTCTAGTTCTACAGAGGTATAAAACAGTCTAGTCAAAGACAAAGACGCAGGCCCTATAGATCGAATAATCCCCAGACATGACAGCATCAGATTGAAAGGATATCCAAAAGTCTTTTTGCTCATTTCAAAGTATTACACTTTTTCTTACACCAACCTTGCACCATAGTAAAGAAATGATAATTGTTTATTATCTTCAGCATACTCTACTTGCAAAGATTAAATATGTGCTAAAAATCTTTAAAGCTTTACATCGAATTGGTTGCCAATGAACTTCAAAGTATGTAGATCTGTCATTCCCAGTGATGCTGGATTGATGTTTTGTTAGAGTGGAACGTACATGAGAGGCACTTGATAAATGATTCTGAGGCGGAGGGTGGGGGAGTGGTGGGTGTCAGAGGATGACTTTTCCAAATATTTCCTAGCATCACAACTCTTACTCGAAAGAATAGATTCAGGACAACTGACTGTTCAACATCATTTTATTCGTTCCCTGAAGAACAAGTTAAAATAGTATCTTGTTCCTATTTCCTAATATAATAAGACTGTATATATAAGCAAATATCCAATGATTTGCACATAGCCAATTCTATGAAATGATATTTTTGGGTGATCTCTGTGTCATTCACACAAGCCTCTACTTACCCTCAGTAACACTGATTTTAAGACTCTTGAAGATAATTTGAATCATGGCAATTTTTACGTATGTGTAGAACCATCAACTATGATCATTCAATGCACAAATGAATGTTCCCTAGAACTGGTTTGTGGACTACTGTTGATCAATCAGTAAGTAAGTTTTCAGTGATCCACTGTGAACTGAGCAAAATAGTTGTTTTTTCATAAATTTATCTTTATTCAATTTAAAAGGATTATTTATTCAAAGATTATAATCTTGCTACTGGGTGCGGGCGGTGGTGGAAGTCTTTTCTGTCAGGAAATAAACTTGAGTGACGGTCCATAAGCATTGTTTTCCTAATGTCCACATTGGCAAAATAAAGCCCCACATTTGCGTGCGCACGCATGCATGCAAACACACACACACACACACACACACACACTGGCCTGGGGGGTGGGGGGGGATTTGTTTTTAATATTATAGTTACTGCAAAATTGAAAAATCCAGAAGCTACTACCTAAGCAACTCTGGAAAGCTGAGTGGTAAAGGGTATATTGTTGATATATACAATTTTCATTTTGAGAAGTAAATCAATGTCTGTATAGTTTTCAAATGTTAACCAAACCACAAAATGTCCGATTGTGATAATTATATTATTAACAGTGAGGGTGAAAAGAAAAAACTAAAGACTGAACTTTTCTATTCACAGCTATGAAAGCTTATGATGAAAAACAAATCACATACAACTATTATCTATGCCCGACTCCATTCTATTCACTATAATTCCCACAGACTTGCAGAAATTCTGCACTGCCCATGTGTTCAAGAGTTAGGCCTTTCACTTTTCTTTCTTGCTCAACACTTCTTCTGAGAACTTAACTTAGTCTTAAACTGTCATAAATGAGCTAAGATTTTGGCAGATGTACACTGCTTTGAATTGCTCTCAGTACCTGTATTACCTAAACATGAATTTCCATTATCCCCTTGCCAATTAAACTATCTCCAGACTGTGGTCTTCTTAAAATCCCAGATAAATTACCCAATACCTAGTCTTCCTAGAAACTAAAAATAATGCACACACCCTAAATTTTTGATAACGGTAAAAAAGTTTCAAGTCAAGTTTTGTTCCTTTTTTTTTTTTCTACCTTTTTATACTTCAGATACAGAATAAGATTTGAAAACTTAAGACTTAAAACCTGAAAGTTCCCTTAGTATTGTGGATCAAAGGCCATAATTAAAGCGGCGATTCTGAACATTTTGCCTATTTTAGAGCAAACAAAACTCATTATTTAGTAGTTAACACTCAGAATCCCTGTATTCATGTAGTCTGCACACGATTTTTCATGGAAGTACCTGGACAAATGTAGAGTCATTTACTTATAATCATCTTTGCTATCAATTCCCTTGCACTTTTCTAACTTCCCTGATTGCAAACTCCTGAAAAATCCTAACAACTGCTACGGTGTGAAGAGCCCTCACTCTGGGTGAAGGACTTTCCAAGCACTTTAGGAGGATTATCGCATTTAATCCTCGCAGCTCCCCTGGGAGGTACGCACTTGAATCCGTCCCTGTGACGGGAAGGATGGAGGCTGCAGCTCAGAGGCCTCACTTGCCAAAGATTACACAGCTAACACGATCTGGAATTTGAACACAGGTCTTAATCTGCTTTCAGAAAAAATGAACTACTGCACTGGAGGGTAAAACACAGGGGGTAAAAAAGTTGTACTATGTGGTTCCTTCCAAATAAGACAAAAGTTCAGGGACTGCCCCTGGATCCCAAAATACCAGATGCCCCAGAATGACTGTCCATCCTCACCAACTGGCCCATCTGACAGGTACTGAAGGGCAGGACTTAGACTACAGGGTGTAATCTTCTAGGAGTTGAGCGGTGTGCCACTTAACCTATTATTACACCTGGGACACAATGAGAAACTGAACCCTGGTATCTGGTGTATCATTAATTGTCCAATAAACCTTATTTGAGTGCCACTATATTTAAGTAACTGTTAAGTAACTGACACTTTGCTGTGGAGAACTGAATACAGGAAAGGCATATCCCTGCCCTCCATGAACTTCCTGTCAAAGGCATGGATAAGAACAAAGAGAGCCTCCAGAAACAGCCACTAGAGTTACCTGATCACTATTAACGTACTTGTCCTTTTCCTCAAATTCAGAATTTCCTGGGGGATAAAGGAGAACATGAACACTGGTAAATACTCTAAAAATATCTAGGCTAGGGGAGGGGAAATTGGAGGAAGGTGGTCCAAATTTTCAGGTATATGGCTCTTAGTGCCCTGTACCACATGATGAGAAGATACAGGGACTCAAAAGCCACTGTTCAGTGCGTGCACAGGATGTGATACACTCCTACTTCCAAAGTTCCTTTCAATATTCCGGGGGTGGGGTGGTATCTGTGTGCACAGGGAAAGTAAGAGAAGAAGAAAAGAATGCACCTGCACTTAAAACCCTTCTGAAAGAGACACTTCGCCCCCAATGTTACTCCTTCCTAAAAATGTGCAGGGCACAAGCATCTAAACACACACAGAGTATGCCTCTATTCAGTCTTCTGCTGAGTGAAATTGCCCACACTGCACATGTACTTTTCGACCACACTGCCTGTTGAGAAGGTGAACAATGATTAGAAAAGAGAGAAAAGACTTCTGATTAAAGGGGCAGGTTGAATGCAGTCATTTAGTTCCACCTTCTCCTGAAACTGCACTAAAATGATTAAAAGAGAGATGTTTTAAAAAGAAAGATATAAACACACTTAGACACAGAAAATAACTACAACATTTTGGAAGCCAGGAAGCAGAAGAATGAGTGGTAACTGTGATCCAGCAGACCAGAAGAATTTAATCTAAACAAGCAGTGGGGAGAAGGAGAGACACAACCCAGTTTGCCCCTAGAACTCCCAAGAAGCTCAGGAATTGGTAGAATCTGAGATCCCATATAAACGGGAGTAAAGGTAGGGCTAAAAACAGGGGGATTGGCTCAAAGCCCTTTAAAGAATCACTGAGAGTTCTACAGCCTTTCCCCCATTTCACATTGCCTGCCCACCCGAGTAGAAGACTATATATTCATTCCCTGGAAAGAATGAAACATGGCATCTGAAGTGAAAATCACCAGGTACAGTTTACAGCAGGGCCATGTGCAGAAAAAGAGAATCAAGTGAAACTTTAACATAGTGAATACTGAAATCCCCAAGCCCTTTGCCCCACATGCCTCCCAGGGCACTGAGAACCAGACTTATATTCTTTAGGTAGAAGCTTACAACATCCCTTTTGGGAGTATCAGTCCAAGAGAGAAGAGCTAAAGTTGTGATTGTTGGGGCCTCCCCGCAAAAAAACAACCAAATACCCCTGGGGTGACATCCACAGTAGACAAATCCCACCCATGCACAGAGAACTCTGAATTAGCTCTATAATGCTCCATTTTTAGAGATAAGCAGACACACAAGAATTGTCAGGCATCTAAGAAAAACCATTAATATGAAAGAAACCTAACTAACAGGGAAAAAAAAAAAGCAACTTATGATAGGATAAACAGAGCTATACAAGGAGATGAAAATAAGTATATACATATTATTAATATTTTTTAAAGCCTAAAGTTAAAAGATACTGCATTCACAAAAGAAGAATAGCAACAGGATGCTACAAAATAGAGCTCTTGAAATAGGGAAAAAATATGGGTAAACGGAAATTTAAAACTCAATAAAAGACTTAAAAGGTAAATTTGAGAAAATCTCCCAGAGAAGAGTGCAAAAGGACAAAGCGATGAAAAATACAAGATAAAAGTGATAAAAATTAGAGGATCACTCCAGGAGGGCCAACAAAGAGGGGGAAAAAAAATTCAAGGCAGTTTCACAGAACTTAAGTATTTGAGTTTTCAAATTTAAAGGGCCTAGCACATTCGGTAATGAAAAACAGTCACCAAAGGGCACCGCGAAATTTCGGAAGACTGGAGTTTCCAAACAGGATTAAAAGGCAAACACACAAAAAACAACAACAACAAAAATCACCACCACAAAAAAACAGATCAGATACAGAGTTCTCCTCTGGAGGGCAACACTGGAGGCTTAGAAGCCAATGGAGCGATGCTTTCAAAACTACAAGGGAAAATCATTTCCAACCTAGAATTCAACACCAACTAGACCATCAATCATGAGTCTGATAAGCCAAGAGTCCAAAAATTGACCTCTCATGCACCCTGGAGTAAGCTAAGAAGTGGGAGACTTGAAAGCCAGCAGGGATCCTCAGGACGAGAAGGGACTCCCCATGATAATGCACAGGATTAGGGAGGGGGTGACAGCCATGCAGCGACCTGGACAGTAGCCAGTCCAGAGGGGAGCAGATCCAAAGCTCTGGGAGAAATGTCAACAAGAAGACGAACCGGTAGAACTGTATGCCATACCTGTTTGATATGGTTAAAAGGCGATTTACACAGCTGTGGGTAATACCTGGGAATGAACTGATGAGGATTTAGCAAACTAAGTGAAAGAACACAACGATTACCAGCTCTGGGAAAAGGAGGGTTGAACAAGAAGGAAAAACAATCATCACATACTACATGACAGCTATGAACGGCATTTACAAAGGCATAAATGCTGTGAACTTGTGGATCTACCCAAAACCATGACATTAACTGGAAGGGTAAGGGGGTATATTGAAGGCGCATGGGAGGGAGAGGAAAAAGAGCTAAATCCACATCTTCCCAAGGGGGAGGCCAAGAGATGATACCTAAAATAGAAAAGTCAAGAAGCTGCCATATAAGTACATCATTTACAACGACGGAAGTAAATATATATATAAAAAAAAAAAAGGTGGAAAAAAGCTAAACAGTTAAAAGTAGAGAAAGCTACAGAGAGGTTAGAGGGAATTGGTAGGGGAAGGAAAGAAGTCACCACTGGTTTTCATAACACCTTTACAAAATTATTTGACCCTTTACAAATTGTTCATATAGAACACTGATATAAATTAAAACTAAGTAATAAAAAAGTAAGAGATGTGGAATTCAATACTCACTTCCGTATCCATTATTAGAAAAATATGTGTGCCTGTATTTTAGAACACAGGTCATGTCATTCTTTTAAAATGACAATTTCGAGGCTTTCTTTAGTTGAAAGCACGTTTAATGAAGAAAATCATTCACCTAGCATCATTTGTCAGTACCTAGACACTGGCCAGACATGCTGTATAAAAAGGCTAATTTGTGAACAGTTATTTGCAAAGTCAACATTCTTCCAGAGTCTTTTAAACTGGCAGCCTTTCTTACTTTTAAATTTGTATTTATTCATAACTCACCTTTTCTCTCAAAGAAGTGAAGCAGCTATCTTTATTACATCACAATTTTCTATTCAAAATATAAAGATACACAGTGAGTTAGAGCATTATAGTGTTAATTAGAACATACTTTCCAGAATAGCTAGAGACAGTTCTTTGAAAAAGGAAAAAAGGGAATAAGTGGTAGAAATAAGGTAATTTGTTCTTTGTGTCTTAATATTTAGCTTGAACACAATACCAAAATTTTTATTCCTTTATGTCTTCCATGCAAAATAAAAAGCCAAAGAAGTAAGTATAATAAGCATAATTCACAAAAACAAGCTTTTTCATTGTTATTAAGCAGTTATTACTAAAAAGCAAGAAATGTTTGAACATACCCACTTCAAAACAGCAGTTAAGATTCTGTGACACCGACATTGTTATTATAAAATTCCCCAATCAAGTTAAAATTTTGTCTTTCATGAACTGTAATTTCTT
Organism: Balaenoptera ricei; assembly: GCF_028023285.1. NCBI lineage: Eukaryota > Metazoa > Chordata > Mammalia > Artiodactyla > Balaenopteridae > Balaenoptera > Balaenoptera ricei. The sequence continues at coordinate 42,154,759 of NC_082641.1, forward strand.
AAACAAGGCAAGAGAATTTTGATAAAAATAATAATGGATTAATATTATCTATTTTCACTGGAATCCACTCTTACTTTCCAACTAATTTACTTCTAATTATTTCCTTGGAAATCTATACTTTGAAGATAGTAGTTTGAAGGAACTAAATATGTTATTTTTTTAAAATAACAAATATATTGTGAAATATATTGTATTTGATTATCAACATACAGCATTGCAAATTGCTATTACAGAACCCAAATTCACCCAGAAGTTTCCATACCCAGAAAATTATTCTGACACTGAAGGATACCTGACCTTAAAAGGCCATTCTGACCGGTACCTCAATTTTCCAAGGAGAGTTTTGTTATTGCTGTTTTGTTGTTTGAACTGATTAATCCTCAAGTGGGTTCCAGCCACCATGAAGAATTCCTAGAAGTATAACCATCTTAGAAAAGGAGGAGACCTCAAATGCCATAAAGTCCAACCTCCTTTCCTTGTTGATGCAAAACTGTGGCATACAGAAGTTAACTCGTGGTTAATTCAGTCTCCTAGAACCCAATGTAGTGCTCTGTCTGCAACATTATGTTACACAATGTGCAAAAGCAGGACAAGTTTTATCTGATACTTTTACAACCAGCATGAAAAGACACACATTGTCATTAGGTATCTTTTGTTTATCTTTGAATTCACACATAAGGGAATGTTCTACCTTCCTCCAAAATCAAAGAGGGTTCTCTTTATTGTTCAAAAGACAGGCTGCCCAATTATAGCTGTTACTAAAACCAGAAAAGTGTTTCCAATTTATCTTCCCATATCAGGTTAGTGACTTGTTTGGTGTGTACCAAGTAGTACATGTGGTCACAGAGTGGGTGTTACTGTCAGTTTTCCCTGGTCCTTCTAAATCACAAAAGGCAACAAGTTGTGGGGGGAGATGGGAGCTGTTCTACCAGTTAAGACTTTAAGATCCATCAACAGACCCCATGCACTGAGAGCCCTGGCAATTTTCCTTCTCTATGCCCCAGAAAGTAATGCCTTAGACAGTTAGACTATTGGAACATCAAAGAGCTGACATGAGTTTTAGGTGGCACTTAAATGAAACATGTTTACATTCTCATCTTTAAAAATATATATATAAGAACAAAGATAATCAGATAGTTTAGGAAGGACATCACGATTAGTGGACAGATGAGGAATATACTCATCTGCAGCAAACCTGCTTAACCAGACAAGGGTAATTTGAGCAGGTGGAAATGCTAAGTCACAAATCAGGGATCATGATTATTGGTTGACTTTAGGAATGTGTTTGGCTGCAAGTAACAGCAAACTCACTTTATGGTGCTTTAAAACAAGGGTCAGCAAACTTAAAGGGCCAGAGAGTCAATATTTTAGGCTATGGGCCAAAGTATCTCTGTTGCAACTACTCAACTCTGTCCTGGTAGCATGAAAGCAGCCACAGACAATATCAAACAAATGAGTGTGGCTATGTCCCAGTAACACTTCATTTACAAAAATAGGCAGCCAGCCCACAGGTCATAATTTGCCAACCACTGGTTTAATCAAAATGTCAACCCCTGGTTTAAACAAATAGGACTCACTCAAAAAAAAAAAAAAAAAAAAAAAAAAAAGCTGGCCCTTCCTCCAAGGTAGCAAGAAGGCTACAGCAGCTCCAGATGTCAAATCCATGTTCAAGGTGAGAGGAAGAGCAATGGGGGGGTCCGGGGGGGGAAGGGATGGGGAGGAAGATTGAGTCAACCCCATCTGTCTCTTTTCACAAGAAAGCAAAAGTTTTCCCAAAGCACCTCAAGCAGACCCCACCCACCCCACCGCACCCTGATCATTGGTCAGCAATACAGACAGGACACAACACCAGAGTCATAAGCATCTTAGACAAAACACGATTCATTGGCTAGGCCTAGACACATTGCTAACTCAACTAAAACTAGGGTTCTTTTAGCAAGAATGCATAAATGGTTATTGGGTATACAGTTACCAGTATCTGTCGCAATTGACTATTTTTTCTATTGGTATAACCGGCTAAGAGGAAATGAAATGCACTCTCTTAGCTCTGAACTAATTGTCAAATAGAGATTGAGAAGGATGAAGCATGATTGACGGGGGGTGGAGGTGTGTAAAATAACCAAGTAAGAGTGAACCTACCTCTAACTCCCTAAAAGTAGTGATTAAATGGGAAAGTAGGGAGTGAGAAACCTGAATGGCAGCCGGGCTTTGTCCTGAGCAAAAACACTTAACATAGCCACGCCTCTGTTTCCACAACTGGAAAAATGAGGTTGTTCAAGGAGATGTTCACTAAGGTCTAACATCCCAAGTTCTAACAACATACGAATGCTTTAAATATGTTGTCTGAGCAAGCAAATGTAGCATAAAGTATATATCAAAATTTCATTCTGAAAACAGTAAAGCCCAAATTACAAATGTGGAGGATTCCCAGAGAAAGTAGAGTCAAACTAAAGAAAAGGAATTTTATTCAAATAACTTTCACACGTTGTTGGAAGACTGGCATTCCATCCAACCCTTCCAATTTCAAAAAAAACACACGTGTAAGAAGGGTAGTTAACTTTTTTAAAACACTATAAATGTGTCTTGTAAAAATTATACTGTTTCTTGCAGCCTTAAAATAGTTCTCAAGTCAAAAATGGTAACTGTTCTAGTGCGACTACTAACTTAGGAAACGCCCAGTAACCCTTCCATTGCCACAGCCCCGAGTAAGCACTGCCAAAGACAAGGTGGTAGTAATTAGATTTACTGGAGACACTGCTCAAATGATCACTGTTTTAACAATGATTTGGAAATTAATCAAAACAAAGTAAAAAAATCATTGAGGTTCCTTAAGAAATATGCTTTGCAGAAGGAATCCTTTTAGCCATTTGAGCAAAACAGGAAGAAAACAGAGGAAAAAGGGGAGGCAGAAACAGTGGGAAAAGGAAAAGAAGAAGTTTTGGAGGAAAATTCTGTTTAGCATGATGTTCCCACTGTGGTGGTGGGGGGTCTTCTAGTTTTAAATCCATAAAACAGAGATAAGCAAATTCTTCTCAATAAATTGGTCATAATTCATTTAAAAAATATACTGTAAACTAAGTGAATGCTCAAACACTCAAAGAAATTAATATAGAAGAGTATTTTTATTTCGTGCATTTAATTCAACATTCAAAGGCTTGAAAATGGGCAAAACTGAAAATTCCATTACTTTATTATACTGGAGAGAATGTACTTTGTTGCTATGTAATTTATTTGAGCACTAAGTACATCATTTTTTGTTACAACTGGTAAAATACACTTATCACTAAATTTGAACACATACATGAGCAAGAAGCCTTTACAAAGAGCCCCGAAGAGCCTCTCAAATGATTACTGTGTGGCAAGAGCAAAGGCGGTGGGGGAAGGAGAGAGGGAAGAAGGGAGGGAGGGAAGGAGGGGAAAGCTACCACCACTGAGATGCAGGGGCTCCTGGAGGTTCACAGGAAGCCTTCAGTCCAGTACTCAATTAGAGAATGCTTTATTCAGCAGTGGATATCACATCTCGCCTGCCACCGGAGTAGATAAGAGATACCCTGGGAGTGAGAATTCTGCAAGGGTTCTGCCCTGGAATAGAACAGGCAGCAGTTCTCAGTCCTGACATACCAAAGGGGTTAGCAGGGGTTTCCCCAAATGCCCATTCTCAGACAGATGAAAGAACCTCCTTTGAAAAATGCTGGAGCTTTTCACCTCTGCAAAGCCTGCTTCCCTATATATTGTCTCCCATGGCCGTCTCGGCGTTTTAATCAACCCCCAGCCTCGTCACCATTTGTCATTTACACCAGCATACAATAAGAAAACACATTTTCAGACATGCCTCAGCACGTCCAGGATGGAGTCAACCCTCATGCCTGCAAGTGCTTTGGATGAAAATGTGCAGAATACATCGCCTTAACCCATTTACGCAAAAAGACACACACGAAGCTTAACCCGAAATGTCCTGAACACTCCATGTGGGCATTTCCGTCCTTCCAGCTCCATGACATCAGTGTGATTGAGAATTTCGGAGGGTTTGGGTCATATTTATTTATTTATTCTAAACCCTCATGTCTCTCACTTTCCACGCAGGAACCGATGACTCTAGTATGGCATAGTAGCTGTGACCCCACCTTGGAAGGAGGTATGATCAAAGGCAGCCTGGCCAGACTTGGGAAAACATTTCCACCAAGAATGGACATACTGCCTGTCAAAAGGTTATTCCCACCGCGTTGGGGCAGCAGATCACGTTACTCCAGAGTAAGAACATGAAAGGGCAAAATCTGGCTAGAGTCACCCACATACATGTTTTTCTTTCCAACAAGGGCAAATGGGAGACACCAACCTGAACAGAACATCCTTCTTATTACTTGTTGGGGCGGGGGGGTGGGGGGGTGGGTGTCGGGGGGATGGAGAGTGTGCCTTTCCCTAATCAATACAGCCCCTAAGCCGCAGCCACTGTTTAATTCCTTTTATATTTTTCTTTTCATTCAGAAACAGCTCACATTCAGAAAGACTTTTCAGTCTTAAACTTTTTATTTTAAATCCGAGCAATCACAAGCTATATTCTGTGGAAGACAAAATAACTTTGGAGGTGTAAATCTTAATGTCAATGACAGGAAGGCTTTGGTGAACCATTACCATAAATCTGACAAACGCTAATTTGATGGGTGGCTGTATCTGTCTGCTGCACGGCCAGTCTAGACAGTCTATTGAGAAATCCTAAAACACAACTGTTTGTTCCCTGTAACACCATCTGGATATGGCAATAAGCGCCGACCCAGCGCCATTCACACATGGATCAAAGCACATGCTAATGCTATCATGAAGTCATACACATAAAAAATTCAATCTGAGAACTCGAAGCAATTTTCCTAAGTCTTCAGTGAAGAAACCCCAGACTTAGTGAGACTCAAGCTAAGTGCATGGAGGGGGGAGAGGGGGGAAAAAAGGAACCGAATATTTAATGAGCTTGGGCGTCCGGAGGAATGTTAGGCCACCCATTGTATTGGAAAAGGCTCATGTCACACTTCAGTCATGGTACCCGTCAGGGTGCCCCTTTACAAAAATTGATCTGAGGACCTTTGTAATTACCTGTTTCAGCCGGGGAGGGGTTGGGGGGTGGGCACGGCAGATTCAGGACAAGAAATAAAAGAAGGGATCCAAGGTGTAAATCTAATATTATATTATATTGGTCTGAGCTGGCAGAAATTTTCATTATCGCACACAATATTAAAAACCTTTCTCATTAAACAGCACTGTGGCATTAGATCAAAGAATAAAGGGCCTCCTATTGAACTCCTTTAAATGTTACAAACATAAGAGCAAGTCTGGCTGTGCATAAAATAGAAACAAAGCCAATTTTTTTGTCCTTTCTCATCCTATAGCTGGCTGGAGAGAAACATTGCTTGAGAAATCTCTATTGCAAGTCAAATGGAAAGAATCCTGACTTCTCCCGAGGTATTTAACAAGGCAGAAATGAACCCGTCTGGTCTTCAAGAATTTGAGAATTCTCTCCGACAGGATTTTTTCAGACAATATGTTACTCCTTCAAAACTTTAAGCTACTCTTTCAAAATGTATCACTCAACAGCACCACTTCAATCGCAAACCATCCAGGCACTGTTTAATCCCCGCCACCCTGTGAGCCAAACTTCCCAGGGAGATAGGAAGTTCTGCCTACACCCAGAGTTTCACTCCACTGTGTACTCCTATGAGAAACTGATTTATTTGCTTCTTGGCTGGCTCGTATCTGGTGGAAGAAAGGGGCTAAAACTATCTTACGAATTTGTTATTACTACATTCATCTGTTTGCTGGGAGACACTAAATATGTTATGTCTCCAATTTTCACATACTTTAGCATAAGTTACACACAAATTCCCAGCAACATATTTTCTTTTACAGCAGTTATAGTTGTTTCTACATCCTGTGTGTAAGCATGTGTGTGTATGTACACACACACACACCCCATAAATGAAGCTTTAAAATGTACTGATCATGTCATGGGGTTAAGAAGATAATAAGAAAACCTGCCAGGAATTACTTGCTATCACAGGTTGTGGCCCATGTGGCAACTTTCAAGTTTATGTAGTAGTTAAGACAACTGATGTATCCACACGAGCTAAGCATAAAACAATAACTGAAACAGAACACATACTCAGCAGCACAGAGATGTTTTCTTTTTCTACTCTACCTGCTAAAGCCTTTAAAGATAATAGAGAAGAAGCATTACATTCTACTTTTTAAAATGTCTTGAAGTTTAAAAAAAAAAAAGCCAGATTAAGTCTATCATTATTCATTTTACAATTCTAGATACAAATTCAGTTTTTAAAAAATGAGAAAATGTAAGATAAACAGCAAAGCCATAGTTTTCTTAAATTCAGTTCAGTTTGAAATTGAAGACTTCTCCCAAAGTATTTCACAAAACAAAATACATTTATTTTCTTCTCAAATGGAATATTAGTAACATAATGCTTTTGTTTCTTAAAAAGAAAAAAACTACTAATTTCATCCTCATAGTATATGGAATCTTCCCTAAAAATCTCTTAAAATTTTAAAAATTCAGGAAATATATTAACTGCCAATCGACTGTGCAAGTTTTCATTTATAAGATGATCATATATTGTTATTTTCTATTCAACCTGAAAGAGAGAGAGGTAACCAATACAACATAATCTGGATCACAAAGAAAAATAGAAGAACAGCTTATTTTTCTGTAGTGCATGTTTCCATAAGGGACGTACGAAAAACCTAATATGAGAAGGTAGCCTACCCTTCCCCAAAGACAGCCTCATTCCCTGAACTTCCAAATAAATAAAAACTGTAAAGATATTAGCTATTTTGGTCTACAAGTTAGTTAATATACACCACGATCCCTTAACAGGATTAAAAAGTATTTCATTTGCAAGGCATATGTGTAGACCCACAGGAATAAAAAGAAATAACATGTACACACAAATGCACATCTCAGATGATCCACCATAATGATCAGATGTTACCCTAGATAAAATTAAGGAGAAAAAAAATCGAGACAAAATAAGTGAGAAATTATAATCCTTCTGGTTAACCATTTTATACATTTATATAGGCTGTTGTTACAAAAATAGTTAAAAACCTATATGCCATTCCCCATGTTGCACTGACTAAATTACAACTGATCATCGTGTTGTCTACCAGTAATGGCTTTCTTTCAGACTGTCGCTATAATTCTGTAAGTTTAAAAGGGGGAAAAAAAAAAAAAACCACCCAAACATTGCTTAATGTAGCTAATCAAGCATTTTCAAAGTTAGACTGGGGATGAAATGTTGGGCAGTATTTGCTGTGATTTTTAAATACTGCAGTGGAACAGTACTGCCATCTACTGCCAACTGCATAACAGTGCCCGCGGAGCGCCCGTGTCCCCCAGAGCAGCCTCCCGTTACAGCTGACCCGAGAAAGCCTTCAAGAGACGCTTTGCGCAGGGAACCAAAAAGAAATCGGAAAAGTTAGATGGCTCACAGTTTTACCTCTGACTTTAAAAAGATAACATCTTCTTGTTTTCCTTTCGATGTGTAAAGAGCCGTCATTTTTTGGTTAATTCTTTAAATTTTAAAATATAGTGACCCACAGACTAATCCAGTGACTAATACCCGGCCAAGGAGATGTTTGTGCCTGTACTTACGGAGTGTTCATGCTCCTACTGCTAATTCTTTTCAATGCCACAAAATATCCTCTCCCTTATCCCTCATGCAGAAGTAGATAGAATATTCCTTCTAAAGAAAGCGATCACAAACCAGCATAAGCAAGCCTGGATGTCGGCATTCATATGTCAATCATAAAAGCATTTAAAAGCATTCCATATTACTACCAAGGAATCAGTCACTTTATTTGGGGTCACTATGGGTCCAAGTCTGACTCTGGATTCCTCTAGGAGGGAGCACGGTGCACAAGCCGTGGTGAGTGCTGAAATCCTAGATTTGACAACCTAAATCAAAACCCATGCATATCAGACAAGACTACAGTGGCCATCACCAGCATGCAAGAGCTTTTGCACACCTTTTATCGTGCTCAAAAAGATACCTAGTAGATGCTTTATACAAAGCTCTACCAATTTTTTAGTGGTTTAAAACTAGATGTCAAGTGGGGAAATAACATAACATGAGGATTCTTTAAAGCAACTTGGACCCATATGATGTACTAACTCAAGAGGATGGCCAGTCTTCTATCACTGTACAAGGAGACGGCATTCCATTAATGACTGCTAAAATATATACATTTATGGGTTACAGATTTTAACATTCTAGAGAAAAACTGCTACTGCTGGGGTTTTTTTCCCCCTTTTCTTAAAGACTGTAATCTGAAAACACAGATTACAGACACAAAACACGTAAATGACTGATTTTTAAAAGGATTTAGTCTCCACTAACATAGCCCTTTTAGGCCACATAATTGCAGAACTCCAAAGAACCACAAAATAAACTGAAAACCCCAGACATAAAGAGATCCACTTATTAATTAAAAGCAGCTCTCTTGCGCTATTAAAATAAGGTTGGCCATGCATACTTTATTGCTGTCACAGTCTCAGATGAGGCAGTATTCAAAACACATAAAAGTAAAGTTGAATAGTTCTCTATGTAGGCAATGGAGTTAAGTCATGTCTGCTTGCACAAAACTGTTTTGCAAAGAAGCCATATATAGAGGATCAGAGAGGAAGGGAAAAAAAAGAAGACTAAAATGCATCAAATTTCAAATTCAATGCTCCTCTTTGGTAGAGACAGTGAGGTGTGCTGTGGACAATGTGAGTTGAACCAGGAAGGCCTAAAACTTTCCCTGTTTTAAAAACTAGAACCAGGAACCAAGATAATCGCCACAGGAGAGGCAGGGAACTCTTAAGTTTTAAAATTGCCTATTAATTAAACAAGTTATTTTGGGACTTTTTTAAAGTCTTGGTTTTGTTTTTAAACCAATATAGTCTATATTATACTAATTATCTGTGGAAAAAAGGCAGTAGTCACAGAAAGGAAGAAAAGGAAAAAGGAACGAAGGAAGAAAAAGAAAGAAGAGAGAGGAAAACGGAAAGAGGGAGAGGGAAAAGGAGAAAAGCTGAAGCAATGAAGAGGGAAGGGGAAGAAAGGAAAAGAAAAAGAATGTTAATGGTAACTACTAATATTTCATAATGTGATTTTTAAGAATTTCCAAAAACTGCATTAGAAATATCATGGCCAAAAATTCATTTCTCCATACTGACTGTGTGTTTTTTCCCCAGAATTATGGGTGACCGTCTAGCAAAATCAAGAACTTAACACAAAATTAATCCTTCCATATTTAACATTTCGTCATGAAGAGGATAACTTCCCAGGCATCTTGGAGGAATAACCACTTTTCTTTACAGTGCCTTCACTGAATGTCAGAACATACCAAAATTATTTATGACCTTTCAAAGTATGGAAAGAAGAAATTCCTATACTAGATTATAAAAAGAAAAATACTATCACCTTATTCTATGGGGTACTAATAACCATATAACTACCGCAACTGTATGGTAACTGCCATATAATTACAATGCCTAGTTATTTATGTCTTGCAGATTATATGGTACTATCGTAAGTTACCTGTTACCATATGTAGACATTTGTGGTCGGCAGATGTGGAAAACAGTTTACTATAAAGGTCAAAATTGGCTTAGAAATTGACCCAGAGTATGAACATGATTTCTTTATCTTTCCCTCGCCTTCACTGTTTGCTTTTGCTATGGATGAAAGGAGGAAAAACAGGGAGAAGCTTCTCCAGGAGATGTAGAGCTTTCCAGAGTCAATGGTTTATCTAAGTGGAATCTGCTACTGAACTTGATTCAGCTGGATTTTCCCCTGGAGCGCGTCTGCACCGAACTTTCTGTTTGACATGTTTCATTACCTTGACATTTTCTGGCATGGAATTCAGATATTAGTGGCCTTAAGTTAGAAACTTCCTTCTTGCTTGATTTTTTAATACAATACTCAGCACCTTCACCCCATCCTGCATTTCAAGGCACCCTAGGTCCCCAGGGCCTTAAAGCGCAGCCGTCAGGGAACTGCAGACCAGTTCCACTTTGCTACATGTTTGTTTACTAGCGCAATTAAATGGGGTTTACTCTGTAATTACACAAAAGAGTGAGCCCCATTTCATTTCGCTCTGAAATTAGCAATGGCCTCCAGCAAGAGATAAGAAACAACTGCACGTCCCATAATTTATGATTCTCTGTTTAGTTTGGGGAACTAACTAATGGTGGCCAATAAACCACACAAGTCTGCCTGAAACACCCGCCCTGCTTTGGTGAGATCCACAGTGCCGACTCCAGCCCCAGCACTAAGATTGATAAGTCCTAGGAGTGAAATCAGTAGACAGGTGTCTTCTTTTTTCTTTAATTCTGAATAAAATTCCGCATATTCAGGGCATTGAAATGCACTCTCCAGCTGCCCCCCAAAAATCCGACATTGTCTTCCTGCCCAAAGTCCAATTTCTTTCCCCAAATTGCTTCACCATATGGAAGGAAAGAATCTCTACTTTTTATCTTCATTTTTGTATCACAGTTTGGCATACATGGTAATTTTGTATTCAGGGTTTGTTTTCTTGTTTAAGACCCAAAATACGCACCTCAAGAGTTGTGGTACATTTCACGTAGGTCAGAAGACAAGTGTTATGGAAATGAAATGATTTTATGATGGCTTTGCTTTAATGCGGGTTTTACACAGGGGCTTTCCTGGGAAGATGTCCAGACAAACACTCCAAAGCCCAGAATGAAGGAAAAATTCACCTTGATGCAACAGTGCTGAAGAGGGATTTGCTGATTTGTCATTTTAAATGAAACACAAACTTCAATTCCAGTCTAGTTAAGAGAGTATTCCTTTGTCCTCTTACTTACGGCATCTCTCTTTCCTTTTCTTTCTCTTTTCTTTTCTTTCTTTCAAATCTTACAATTGAAAAACCACTCAAGGAAGAAGCTGGTGTATGTATACACACACACCTCCCACAAACACATGCAAATACACACACACACACACATCTTCAAACAAGAGTTAATAAGAGTCCAGCTGGTTTAAGAAAAAATATATCCAAAACAATCCCAGTCTTCTTAAGCTGAATTTCATACAAAGAACAAGATATAAATGAAACATATTTAATAAGAATAAACTATCTGTCAAGCTTAAAACAGGGCCCCTCCCCCCAAAAAAATGTCATGGGGGTCCAGAGAAGTAATTTTTATGTTGTTTGCCCAGAAACACACACACACACACACACACACACACACACACACGCTCACGCCTCCTCAGTAAGGGTTTCATTTAGAAGTTTGGAACAATTCTGAACAATGAAAAGGCAGGAGAAATTCAAGTGACTTGGAAAATACTTCTCCTGTGCCAAATGAGCATAAACAAAATAAATTCTAAACACAAACCTTAAATACTAGAGGATGGGAAGTAAAAATGAGCCGCGCTGAACTGGAAGATCCATCCTGAAAGGATAAGTAAGCAAGTTCCTCCTTAACCCCAATGATTCTCAGATTTCTAAAAAGGCACAATACAGTTACTAGAGCTGTCCTTTGAGCAAAAATTTAACTTAAAGAGACAGCAAAATTAAGTCAGCTTCTTGTCATTTTATTCAAAAAAGTGATACTGATTATTTTTTACCTAAAAGATTTAGAAATAGAGGGTAGCAACAAAGTGGTACCACACTTCAAAGAAAAGCTCCCCCTAACCCTCAAATCTGATGTTCAGCTCAGTAAATGGTTTGGCTAGGGCTCACCCCGTCAAAAACCAAACACAACCAAAACACCAAAAATCTTTAAGCCACCTATTCGGACACTATGATGCTTGTCCTACAACAGTCATCGTGCTGTTCCAGGAGCTTCTCCTCTAAGTTAACACTGACACTGCTGGACAGTAATAAATCAAAGCTATGTTTGTCTTACAAGCACGTAAAATCATCACCTTAAATGGTATTAAAGTATTTGTACAGTTCGAAGGTAGAGAATGGAGGGCACAAGAGGGGCAGGATATGTACTTCTTTTTCAGCCTCTCACTGCTTCTCCTTCTTATCGTCCCAAAGACAAGGAGCTATAGGAAACTTTTCACCCACCCATTCATAGTGGGATAAAATTGGAGGGCACTAGTGGAAAATCGGAAAAACCTTCCCCTTTCTTTTATCAAGCCTTAGCCTATATATACTTCATGAGAGGAGATGGGTCATTTGGGAGTCAAGTGGGGCCTTGAAATTATCATGCATTATGTTATCAAAAGACAGTGACTATGGTAGGGTAAATGTCCTCTATCCTCTTTGCATGAGGACAGTAAGTCATCCTTCCACCATTTTAAAAAACTACTTAGTTTTAAAAATAAAATATAAATCACTTAATTTTATATTCAAAACGGCTTGGTTAAAAAGACCCTGTAGGAGATGCTTACGCTAAGATTTATTAAAACACAGATTAAAGAATTTAAATTCTTAATTAATGGATAGTTTCAATACTTTAATGGTAACTTTCTTCAGGCATTTTAGAGTTCATACACAGTCAGAGGGCATGGTAGGCTGAATCTTAATGCAATTCCAAAGCATCTTAAATAGGTCACTTTAGAGATATGAAAAGGTATATAGGTTGATTGATAACTGATATGAATGTATTTAGATCACTAAGTATAAACTTCCATTGTATAGATTATTAGGGCTTTCAGATATAAGCTTGCCAACAGCATTATCTAAATATGAAAATAACAGACTCAATCAATGTTAAGGTCTCAAAGTTTCAGGAAAACATCCAAATAGCATTTACTTGAGAACTTAGTTATGTACAAATTAGAGAGCATAAAAATATCTGCAACACAGTCCTTTAAAAAAAAAGTTATTATCTAATGAGGCAACAGATCTAAATTACAAACTTAACACTAGGCAAGATGGACCAAATGCTAATACTGAGAATAAATAGCAACTATAAAAGCACGGGAGAAGGGAAGAGCTTCTCTGGACTTGAGAATTGGGGGCATCTTGGGAGAGGGCTACAGGAATGCTGTAGCATTTGGGGGGGGGTGCCTTGAATGTTGGGTACATTTGGAGTAAACAGTAAAGCATAAATACGTGTGGAAGAATACAGTTTCAGGGCAGGGTCCAGAAACAGATGCAGCCAGAACTTAAACTGCATTAGGGTAAAAAGTTGTGTTTGTGCAACACAATGAAGGGACACAATGACCTTTAGGTTTTAGGAGGTTCAGTCTCAGCAGAATGGAGGTAGAAGGAAAGCAAGAAGATCACCAGGAGGGCAAGGTAACTCTCCATGCCGGCTGAACTCCAAGAGCGGCAGTGGGAACGCACTGCAGTGACCCTCCGCAGCTGAAAGGACCTGCCATCTGATTCGACGGGGACTCGAAGAGAGTTGAAACAGGGATGCCAGGGAGATGGTATGGAAACTAACTGAGATAAGGCACAGGAAATGGAGCTGAAGGAGGAAAGAAAGGAAAGGAGTTTAATTTCGAAGAATATGAGGGGCCAGCAGGACAGATGTGTAAATAGAGCCAGTGGGCGGAATGAGATTAATTAGTTGATTGATTGATTTCACATTTGCCACTCTCCAAAAGAAATTCAAATGGCTCAAACGCATGAATACAAACAATTATATGGAAAACTGTAAATAGCTATAAATCAGCATCTGGGCTCAACAGAGATTAGATTGTGAAACTCAAGAGGGATCTAGGGACTGAAATTGAAAACGTGGTCATCATCAGTGTAAAAATGATAGCTGTCCCCACCCCTTGAGAGTGGGAGCGGTGAGAAGGGGAGGGAGGGAATTTTTTTTTTTTTTTTACTTTTAGAACACGATTTCATTGTCTGAATGTTTATCAACAAGCACATGCTACTTTTTGTGATTTTTAAGTCAATATTTTTTAAAGGGAAAATGAAACAAAACGATCAAAGCCATAGGAACAGACAATGTCACAGATTTGCTCCTCAAATATTTAACAGGCACTTCGTATATACTGCAAGGACCAGGCTGGGCACTGTGAAAACACAAAGGTGCTTCCCACCCGAGTCCTGCGGGAAAAGGACAGGCATCAGAACCAAACAGGATTCAAACCCCTGCTCTTCCACTGACTAACATTAACGTGGGCAAGTTTCTTAAATTCTCTTAAGTTTAACTTTTCTCCTCTAAAAATGGGACTTAAAAAAATACTTCCTATCGTGTCATAAAGATTAGAAAAGTCAATAGTTTAAGCACACAAAGGACAGGATTTGGCACAACTAAGATCCCCTCAATTAAGAATCCCTCCATTTTCATCATTCTGTCAAGCTGGGGAAACAAAATTTAAGAGCCAGGTGGAAAAAAGAGACTGAAAAGGAGCGGTCAGAGAGACTGCAAGTGAAAAAGATGGTACCATACCATGGAGACCAAGGGAGAAAAGTTAAGTTCCCTTTATTCATCCATTCAGCATAAACACTAACCATCCAAGACATGCTGGAGTGGAACTACGTCAAAGGTGGTGAAGTAGATTCTTTGGTAACCAGGAAAGTGGTCCTTGCTGACTTGAGAACACTTCCAGTAGAAGAGCAGAAGAAGATGTCCCTTGGCCAGAGGGCTAAGGTGGTGAAGAATGTAGTAGCGAGAAGACACAGGTCTCCTGAGAAATGTGTGACGAAGGGAATGAGAAGCCCTTGTGAAGATAAGGCTTCAGGAAAGTCATGTGATTCAAAGAATGAAGGGAAGAGAGTCTAGGAAAGAGAGAGAGTAAGACAGAGAAGAGGGGGCAGAGTTAACTGCATGAGGCCCTGCAGAAGATGAATGGGTGCCCAAGAAGAGAGGCTGGCCTTGGAAAAGAGTAAAGAAGAAAGTGAGAAATGTGTAAAAAATATGGATAAGTGGCAAGGTGTAAAGGAGAGCTGAGGAAATTCCGTGTGATCAACATCAACCTTCTCACTGAAAAAAGAAGGCAAGATTACTATCAAAGTAAGGAAAACCGATGGGAATGGGATCCCAGAGAGAAGGATCTAAAACTAATAGGACTTTCTCAGGACCACTGAGGTTCCAGCAGAGGCAGGAGGCATGCATCTATACTAGGAGCATTCGGCCCAGAAATGTGACTTCCTCCATGGGTCTGGTAGGAAGAAATAGGGTGGGGTGGGGGAAAGGCAGGGAGATGACAGAACAGTGAGTGGAGAGAAGGTTAAAGGGCAAGGGATTCTAAGGACGCCAGTAAACAAAGGACTGAGATAGTGAACACTGGACCTCAAGACCCAAGGGAACATTAAGAGAAGGAAGGAAGTGAGAGATGAGAAAAAAAAGACAGGTGGAAAATGCTCATTTATTGGATTTAAGAAGAAGAATGGGAAGTTTAGAGGGAGAGAAGGAATTAGTAGGTGAAAGGACAGAATTAGTAAGTGAGACCAGAATGAGAGCTCAGAGTCTGAATCCTCAGAAATGAGGCAATTCCAAGCCATACAAAAGGCTGAAGCTGGCTGATTAAGAGGAATGGAGAAACTCTCAGAATTCAAAGGCCAGGCATGAAACCTGACACTGAGTTTACCTGTGATAATGTCACAAGACCAACTGGGGTGAAAGGAGGAACCTTGAAACAAATCCAAAGGAGGAGAAAATAGGAGAAATAGAAGAAATAAAATTTTCTGAATAGATTATTTCAAAAGACTTTAAGAATGTTTCACTAGATAATACATTGATTTTTGTCTGTTTAGAAGGTTTAAAAAAATTAACGTGGGGCTTCTCTGGTGGCACAGTGGTTAAGAATCCACCTGCCAATGCAGGGGATACGAGTTTGAGCCCTAGTCCGGGAAGATCCCACATACCGCAAAGCAACTAAGCCCGTGCGCCACAACTACTGAGCCTGTGCTCTAGAGCCCGCGAGCCACAACTACTGAAGCCCGTGCGCCTAGAGCCCGAGCTCCACAGCAAGAGAAGCCACTGCAATGAGAAGTCCACGCACCACAACGAAGAATAGCCCCCTGCGCGCCGCAACTAGAGAAAGCCCGTGCGCAGCCAAAAATAAATAAATTAAAAAAAAATTTTTTTTAAATTAACATCAATAAAATCTTTCTAACTTAAATCAGAACCACATCAGGAAAAGCCATTCCACATTCACATGCCTTCAACTGAAGCAAGACCTCAAGGATCTTTTTCTTCTTTGCCTCCACCTATCTCAGACAACATGGCAAGATTACCTACAATAACTGAGGAAAAGAACATTGGTTCTGCAGCCCTGAGGCCAAGCTGTCGAGCTCATCTTCTCCCTTCGAGCACCAGCGAAGAATGAGGGTGCTGACAACAGGGTCCTCGGCAGCCTGCTGGAGCAATGTGCACTTCTGCGTGACCTCCCACACCTGGCGAGGCGGTGTGACCAAGACTGAGCGAACCTTCATTGCGTTCCCTCAGCCCTTTCAAAGCTATTGCCTTTCTTAATACTCACAGGTACTCTGGGAGGCCAGGAAGACTCAGCATCTTTCTGTAAATGAAAACATGGAGGCAACTTGCTCAAAGTCACTGAGTCTTGGAGAGTTCAGCACTTTCCACTAAATCATGCTGCCTGAAGCACTGAAACCTAGAAAGATAGAATCGCCACTTCAGAGCTGTGGGGTACAGAATGGGAGGTAGTCCCTGGGTGTGTAGAAGGAGATAAAACTTTCTTCAGAATAACTCCTTTTCTGAGAAGGAACATGGACCAGCAGAAGCAGGAGATAATAAGTCAGGAAACATCACAACATCTTCTCAGACCAACCCAGAGCTAAGACAGAGGCTGAGGGAGAAACTTGGAGCCCATATGTCTGTGGCACCAGAGAACCCTGGACACCTTATACGGAAATTAAAGAAGAAGTTATCAGAGGGCTCATTTCCAAGGGCATCTGGTTCCAAACATATTCTGCTTCCAGTTTCTGCCTCATATAACCTCTGAACTCTATAAAAGAAGGAAGGGGGGAAAATATTCATAGAAAGCCAGCCAGTGTTGGCTAACCCTGGCAAACCATTCTGCGACAGGCCATACTGTATCCCAGAATGCAGCGATCTGACAAGGCTCCCTGAGACACACACTGCTGGTCAACAGAAGTGCTGATCCAAAAGGGTGACTAAATCACGAAATTCTGCACTAAAGCACAGGGCACAATAGGTCCAATATTCAGAGTTATCTCAAATAGGTTCATTTACTCAGAAAACTGGGCAAATCTCATCTTTTGTGAATAAAGATAGGGTGGAAAGCTAGATTAAGGCACTGTATATGCAGAAGTGTCTCACTCCGTGGTGATTTACACAGCTCTGTGAGTAGTCCAGACACCAGTGAATTGTGCACTTCACATTTGTGAACTGTATGACGACAATAGGGAAGAAGGAGTCTCCCCAGAGACTGCAGTTCCTCAAACACAATCTTTTCTAGCAGGATTTTTTGGTTTCATTTCAATTTTACAGACAAATAAATGCCACTTTTCCATTCCTTCCTCTCTTCACCTTCAGAATCCATCATTCTTTTTTGTTGTTTTTTTTGTAACATTTGGATTTCATCTGCTTGCTAATAACATCCTGGCGTTTCTCTCCACCCTGCTTACTCGTGGTACAAATATCTGGAAAACCTTTATGTACTCACTGTTCTAAGTATTTACTTTACATGTTTAGAAACACATAGTTTGAAGAAAGTAATCCATTTAAATTCTTTTTCCAAAATTCAGATTGTGAGTTACAGAAGTTCATTAAGCATCATAGCTCATGTCCAGCAGCTTATTAGACTGTAATTGGTCTTCTTTAACAGATAGATCCTTTTTGCTCTCTGGTGATAATTCCAACCTTGGTTCAATCAATGAAAGGGACCAGAGAGAAAATGTATAATTAGAAAGTTATTACACACAAAGCTATTTTGAGAAGAGCTTGAAATCAAAATAAATACAGAATTAGGACCAATTAAAACTTTAACCTGTTGAAAAAGCTGTCAGAAGAACAGAAACCATGCTCATTTTGACAGAGAGAATGTCATATGAAGAACGAGTTAAACAGGGATGGAAGAACTGAGAAAGCCCAGAGGAGGACATTTGGGTCACAGGTGACAGTCCAGGAAGCAGGGTACCACTCTGAGGAGGGGCATGTTCCCTGGTGCTGGTGCCTCACAGCCTGGAGGAGGGACCTTGCGGAGCTGGGGGTGAGACCTCTGATGAAGGGGCCTTGCCCAGCTCTCAGGGAGTACAATAAGACTAGTTCTGAGAACAGAGCTTACGTCCAGCTGCTAAAGAGCTGGACATAAGCCAACCACCGCTGCTAAGGCAGAGGGCCATTACTGAGGTGGCTCTTAGTGAGACAGCAAGAAAACAGGACGGAGGACCAGTCCCTCCTTCCTCCTCCAGGCATGCAGTCTCCCTCTAGCTCCAGGAGCTGCAGGGGCAGAAGCTACTACGGAGCACCTGGAAGAGAGAAGTGCACTCCCATCCGGAAGGGCAGGAAGGGGCTGAGGGGTAAGAGCTTAGCAACTGAGCCAGCAGATACACTGCTGATACCCAGGAATGCTCCTTACGTTCAACGTCCCTGAATACCAAAGGGACGCTAGCCCAAGACACCAACAAAAGAGAAAGTCAACGAATAAAGGCTATAAAGTGTCACTCTCACCTCCCCCATTACAGTTTCTTGACGTCTTTCTCAGATTTTACAATATAAACTTATAGCCAACTGAAGAGGTCTAATCTCTTCCCCCAAATAAGTCACTTATTTGTTCATCCTCTTCCTCCAGGCCATTTAAATATCAACACACCTTCTCTTCAGTGTATAGAAAAATATTCCCCTTAATGAATTTCTGGAATCAGGATGAAAACTTCACTAGTACCACGGACCCCATTTTAAGGATTCTAAGAACCCTTCAGTAAAGAGGTTTGTTTTCCTTATTCCCCAATCTCCTTTCAATGATCTGTGCATTTTAGAAGGGGCACATCGAAGTATTACTTCAAAAGCAGCAAATGTACCATCCCTAAAAATAACCTGTTTACTGTTGGGAGAAGCAGTTAAAGATGTTTTTGAGGGGCTTATTCCCACCCGTCTTTGGGGGTAGGGGGGAATATGTGACACTCTTGGAACCCAACGGCCCCTCTTGTCACCTTGGTTATCAGTGGTCACACACAGATCTTCTTACTCTTCACTGTTCTACCAAGTTGTCTCAATTCACTGAACACTCCTCGAGTTTGGACAAGACTTTAACCATAGTGAAGCATCCCTTAGACTGGACCACCCAACTATGACCTTTCTAGAAAAAAATCCGCAGGCAGCAGCGAAAACCTGTCATGGCAGCTAAGGATCTCAAGTCATAATAGTATCTCTTTTCTATTAATAGGTTTGTCTTTCCTTTCTTCTTTAAAATATATTTTTTTCTCTACCAGCTACAACATACACCAAGAGAAGGTAATATCCCAAGTATCTGACTGCGTGTGCCTGCCCCCTGGTGGGTGGCAGGGTGAAGGACACACTATAGGAGATCCTGTGGTACTCTACAGCAGAACCTGAGACAATGAATTAAGAAAGATGAAGGAAGAAAGTTCACATATCAAAATTCCCTCTGTCGGAGACATATGAAGGTCTGGTAGAAAATGGAATGAAATATAAGAAAAAAAGTACTGAGACAGTTGTAAAGACCAGGCACCAAGATCTTAGTTTGAGATATACTGACCTGGGTCCTTCATGCTGAATTATGAACTACTGTGGCTAGGTGTCTATGTGTACCTATTGCTATCCTAAATAATTAAATTACAGTCGTAAGGATAGAGCTAGGCACTGATACTTTTTTAAAGCTCCCAGGTGATTCTTGGGTGCAGCCAGGGTGCAGAACCACTGACCTGGAATGCGTCCATCAGAATCAGACTCTATCCTAGACCTTTTAAATCAAAATCTTTAGAGGTAAGCCCTATATCCTGCATTTTCCAAAGCTTCCCAGGGAATTCTTAAGCATCCTACTCTGCAGAAACTACTTTATAAAGAAAGGGTTAGGGGTAGGTAACTCCTAGTGGTAGAGGTGAAAGCTGCCTCAAGACAAAGTGACCTTGGAAATGGACAGGTTTCCTCTGAGCGGGATCCGGGACCACATCAACAAAGGTCTAATGGAAAGAGGAGGCTTCAGAAAAAGCCAGATAAACTCAACTTACAACACAGCTGGCAGGAAAGGCCCCACCATGCCTACATGGCTTTTGGAAGAGATTTCTTAGTGAGAAGCCTCCTTAATCTACCCTCCTTCAACCTTCTACAGCCCTACCCCCTCTCCCTTCACCCCAGTAGAACCAGCAGCTGGAAGGAGGCACCTAGCAGTCTCTTTTTCATTGACTTACCCTTGGGAAATAATTATTTGGAAAACAGAGACTCCTTGGGGCATCTTGTGTCAGCCAGAATCTGTCTGAGTCCCTCCCCTTCTCCCAACACACACACACACACACACACACACACGTGCAAAGCAAAACAGGCATCTAAGCCCTCCTCATTGGTAGAGTAGCCTTTGACAAGAACTCCTGAGGTAGAGTGGCGGTTGGGCTGGAAGTATAGCATTTCTAAGTCCAGACAAGTGGGTTTAATCACTTAATAAAAGACCCAAGGGGGCTGAATGATGCTCATAAAGCATTTACATCGCCAAGAAGAGTTCTAGGACCTCGTCCTAGCTTTCCCCTTTGAAATATCCTAGTGGTATTTGGTCAATACTGATGAAAGCTTGGGGAAGTATCAATACTGTTAAGTATATGTCACACACCTTCTTTTTTTTTTTTTTTTTTTAAAACTAGTGAGAAGGGAGGCGTTGTTTACATTTTTTCAGATCTCTTTTTTTTTTTTTATAAATTTATTGATTGATTGATTAATTTTTGGGTATGTTGGGTCTTCGTTTCTGTGCGAGGGCTTTCTCTAGCTGCGGCGAGCGGGGGCCACTCTTCATCGCGGTGCGCGGGCCTCTCACTGTCGCGGCCTCTCTTTGTTGCGGAGCACAGGCTCCAGACGCGCAGGCTCAGTAGTTGTGGCTCACGGGCCCAGTTGCTCCGCGGCATGTGGGATCTTCCCAGACCAGGGCTCGAACCCGTGTCCCCTGCATTGGCAGGCAGATTCTCAACCACTGCGCCACCAGGGAAGCCCTGTCACACACCTTCTAAATGGAATCTCACTTAGGAGAGCTGAATAAATAGAAACAGTTTGCATTAAAAACAAAAACAAAACATAAAAACAAAAGAGCCTGACTAACTCCTGACAGTTCTGCATGAATTGCTGGATTATTTTAAATTCTCAACCCCAGATTCCCATCAAAATCTAGCACAGAGATGTGTCCACATTTGCTGAGAGCATGCCTACCGTACACTGCGCTACGCATGCTCAAATGCTGTTTTGCTTCGACAGCAACCTTGAAGGAGGTGCATCTTACTGGTGAGGAACTGGGTTTCCGTGGGTTAGGCACTTGCCCCAAATCCTGCCGCTCTCCGCGGTAGAGAGAGAAAACTTAAGTCCATCCTCCTCTGACCCCAGGGATAAATCCTCCACCCCCCAGAGGCTCCCTCTGTAACACAGTCTAAAGTGGCTCTGACACCCCATCCTCACTCCCACCTCACCCTTTTCCCTTTTAGGCCAAGTTGTCCACAGTAAACCTGGGTTCATAAACTCCAATACCTTCACAGCGTCTGTGAAGCAGCAGTAACAGAGAGTAAAGGATAAGAGGGACCCATGAGAACTGTGGGGAACAGGAACGTGTGTGACCCTCCTGAAGGCATTTCAGACTCCATTTCCTACACTGCACGCTGTGCTGGCCAGTAAACACTTCTGAGTCGTGCTGTATTTAAACCTTACGGAAAACAAAAGGGGAGGTGAACCGCAAGGGCACAAAGCAGCAAGGAGGAGATACCCTGACTGGCATTGCCCAACCATCTATTGGATACTTGCCCCCAGATGTCTCAATATCGTCTCCTCAAATGCAACGTGACTGTTTCTTAAAAAGTTACCTTTCCAGGGACTTCCCTGGTGGCGCAGTAGTTAAGAATCTTTCCGCCAATGGAGGGGACATGAGTTTGAGCCCTGGTCTGGGAAGATCCCACGTGCCGCGGAGTAACTAAACCCGTGCGCCACAACTACTGAGCCTGCGAGCCATAACTACTGAGCCCACGTGCCGCAACTACTGAAGCCCAGGAGCCTACAGCCCGTGCTCTGCCACAAGAGAAGCCACCGCAATGAGAAGCCCGCGCAACGCAACAAGGAGTAGCCCCCACTTGCCACAACTAGAGAAAGCCTGTGCAGAGCAATGAAGACCCAACGCAGCCAAAAATAAACTAAAAAAAAAAAAAAAAAAAAAGGTTACCTTTCCAACCAACCAGTTCCTTCTCTTGATATTCCTGTTTCTCTCCCCAGCCAGCTAGACTTGGAAAAGGCATCCTCTGAACCCTTCCCTTCCCTTCCCTCTGTGGTACCACCAAGTCCTCTCTGTGACCCTGTCCCTTCCCTCTGTCCCTCATCTGGGCCTTTACTCCCTAGTGCCTCGTACTTGTTCTCGTATGTCAAGCATTTTCCGTTTTAATCCCAGTGAAGTAAATACTCAAATGTGTACAGTCCTTTGCAGTTACAAATGTGCTTTCACTACATTTTCTCATTTCGGTTTTATTTTGAGCGACAGAACAGCTTGAGGAGGCAGGCAAGGAAAATACTATTTATACTTTACAGGAGAGGAACGAAACACTCAAAGGGCTGAAGTGACTTGGCCACGGACACTAGAACCATCTTGCCTTGGAAGGTTGCCTTCCTTAGGTAACTCACCTCAGCAGTGCCTTCCTCTCTCCCTCCCTCTCTCCCTCCTTCCCTCCTGTCCCCGGGTCTCCAGGCCTGTGTAACCCAACTGCTTGGGAAACACCTCCACCCGATACCCCACAGACACTTTAAACTCACCACGTCCAAAGCTACACACCTCCTTTCCTCTTATGAACTTGCTACTCTCCTGGGCTCCCCAGTTCCGTGAACAATTGTCACCCACGATCCACCCGCTGCCCACGCTAGAAACCCGAAGTCCCTGACTCCTCATCCTCCTTCACTCACACGGCCAATCACCGATTTCTGTCTCCATGATGATGAAACCGTTGCTTGAAACCAATGGTTTCTTTCAATCCCACTGCCCACTGCTGCCACGCTGACCAGCTCATTCACGTCCATCTCTCTGATGACACTAACCTGCACACTCGCAGCCCATTCCATTCTGCTGCTTACCACATTTCCATGTCTCCCCGCAACGCTCAGAATAAAAATCAAACTCCTGAACAAGGCTGACAGAGTCCTTCCAGTTCTCTGGCCAGGGCCTCCTTGACTTAGCCAGCTCATGCTCCCATTATAAAATACCATAGACTGGGCAGCTTGAACAACAGACATTTCTCTCTCACAGTTCTGCAGGCTGGACAGTCCGAAATGAACATTCAAGTGGGGTTTGGTTACTGGTGAGGACTCCCTTCCTGGCTTGCAGACAGTCACGTTGTCCCCATGTGGCCATTTGCTCAGAGAGGGGGAGGGGGAGCGCATGAGAGAGCTAGCTATCTCTCTCTGCCTTCTGGCATCTCTTCTTATGAGGGCACTAATTGTATCAGATCGGAGCCCCATCCTTATGACCTCACTTAACCTCAGTTACCTCCTCATTGGCCCTGTCTCCAAATACAATCACATTCTGAGGTACTGGGGTTTAAAACTCCAACATATGAATTAGGGGGGAGGGAGGCACACAATTCAGCCCATAACATCCCTCTCTAATCTCAAGTGAAGACCTGTCCCCTTGGCAGTCTACACTCCAACCACACCAGCTACTCACTGTGGCCTTACCTCCGTGCCTTTGCCCAATTTACTCCCTCACTGGGACCCTCTTGTCTTCCTCCTCCTTTCCTTACTCCCATCTCATCCTTTAACCTCAGCCTACATAACCTTTGTTCCTCGAGAAAGTCTGCCCTGACCTGCAACCCCATTCTCCCTCTGGGATTAGGGACCCCCCACCATGTGTTCCCAGAACACTGATGACATGTGCCTGTGTCCCTTACTTATCCATGAAGTCACGTACTATGCCTCATTCATTGTTGGATCTGTAACATACACCAGATGGTACACTTTCAATAGATATCATTGTCCAGTGTCATTCTCAGGAAGGGAGCAAGAAAGGCAGACAGGGAGAGAGGGAGAGAGGGAGGGAAGGAGGGAGGGAGGAAAGGAGGGACCAGAGTAAGGGGGGCTCCTCACTATCTACAGAAGAAAGTCCAGTCCTCAGCTTGGCATCTGAAGCCACCCTCTGCTGGGCCTCAAGACCCTAATGTTAACAAACTTATGATTACCAAAAGGGAAAGGTGGGGGGAGGAATAAATTCAGAGACTGGGATTAACATATACACACTGCTATATATAAAACAGATAATCAATAAGGACCTACTGTATAGCACAGGGAACTCTACTCAATACTCTGTAATAACCTATATGGGAAAAGAATCTGAAAAAGGATAGATATATGTATATGTATAACCAAATCCCTTTGCTGTGCACCTGAAACTAACACAACATTGTAAATCAACTGTACTCCAATATGAAATAAAACTTAAAAAAAAAAAAAAGAAGACCCTAATGTTTATATTTTAAGCCCTGCGTAGAAAAAGCAGAGCCCTATATTGCCTTTGGGGGTAAAAATAGAAGAAGCAATGGGCAGAAGTGTGAGAGAAACACGGTTGGAGTGGGAAGAGAGGGAGTGCTTAATGAAAACCACAAAAGAGAGGCTCTGAATTTGCGTTAAAGTACCTGGATGGTCCACTCCACCTTCAAGACACATTCTTTTCTATGCTGATTCCCTTCTATTCCCATAAGAACCAACAACTGCAGAGTCTCCTCTCAGGTCCCTGTTCAGCTCCCTGCCCTAGGTCCAAGCTATTTTCCTAATAATACTATTATGAAATATTACTTTCATAATACTAAGACTTATTTACCTCTTGCGCTGTGTTCACATTTGCACTGACGGTGCAAAATCAAGAGTGAGTGAAACTGCTGGCCTCTTAGCACAAATCATGGCAGTGGCACCAAACTCTACAGCAGCCACTGTATTTTTCACTGCTATGCACTGGTAAAAGTGATGGCAGTTTGAATTAGGAATAGCCTATGAAGCAGTAAACATTGACTTTATTAAATTCATTGGTCTTAGACTTTGAAAGGATTTTTTACACACATGTAACTTTTTTATTATTACATTTAATTATTATGTATTATCTTCATTACTACCTTTCTTTTTATTATTCTGTGATGAAATGGGAAATACACATAGAGCATTTTTGCTGTATATTGAAGTATGAGGGTTGTAGCACGAAAAGTTACTTATGAACTGAAAAGGCTTTTTTCTTTCATGGAATCCCATTTCTACTGAAAAAAAAATCACTAACAAACTATAATTATTCACACTTGCATATTTCACAAATATTTTCTCAACAATAAATAAAGTAAGCCTGTCAATTCAAGTAAAACAACTGTTAGTATTTGTTGTCAGTAATAAAATTTAAGCTTTCAAATGAAGATTAAATTTTTGGAAAACCTGTATCTGCCACCATGAACTTGATAAATTCCCAATACCGAAACCTTTTCTGATGAGATCAGTAGTGATATTAACAAATGTAATTTTTCTTATATTATGTCATCATTTGGAAGATTCACCTAACTCAATGAACCAAAATCATGCATGGGTAAGAGATCCTTTCAAAGTTCAAGACAGACCAGTGGATTTTCAACAAAATAGACTAGAATAAGTTCACTGGTTTCAGGCTCCACATTGCAACTAACCTTTAAGAAACTAGCATTTGAGAGTTTGGGTACAGAATCACAGAATATGCACAATTATTAGAAATGATATCGAAATACTCCTTCCTTTTCCAACTTCATGTCTACATGAGGCTGATTTTTTTTTTTTACATACTTCAAAGCAACAGATTAAATGCAGAAGCAGATATGAGAATCTAGCTGTCTTCTGTTAAGGCAGTCATTAAAGAGATCTGCAAAAATTTAAAATACCACACTTCTTTTTTTTTTTCCACATTTTATAATTTTAATTTTAGATTATAAAATATATATACAATATGTTGACATTCACAATTGAAGGTTATTATTTAGGTTTTTTTTTTAACATCTTTATTGGAGTATAATTGCTTTACAATGATGTGTTAGTTTCTGCTTTATAACAAAGTGAATCAGTTATACATATACATATGTTCCCATATCTCTTCCCTCTTGCATCTCCCTCCCTCCTACCCTCCCTATCCCACCCCTCTAGGTGGTCACAAAGCACCGAGCTGATCTCCCTGTGCTATGCGGTTGCTTCCCACTAGCCATCTATTTTATGTTTGGTAGTGTATATATGTCCATGCCACTCTCTAACTTTGTCCCAGCTTACCCTTCCCCCTCCCCATATCCTCAAGCCCATTCTCTAGTAGGTCTGTGTCTTTTTTCCCCGTCTTGCCACTAGGCTCTTCATGATCTTTTTTTTTTTTTCCTTAGAGTCCATATATATGTGGTAGCATACTGTATTTGTTTTTCTCTTTCTGACTTACTTCACTCTGTATGACAGACTCTAACTCCATCCACCTCACTACAAATAACTCAATTTCGTTTCTTTTTATGGCTGAGTAATATTCCATTGTATATATGTAATACCACACTTCTTGCTAAGTTTTTTGTTTTGGAAAATAGCTATTTTTATTGAAAAAATGTTATTCATATGAATAGGTAATAGTTTTTTACTGTTATTTTTAAATGAATTGGTAAATAAATATTTTCAGAGCATCTGTTTCTTTTGTTAATCTGTTAAATATTGAGAGCTATAGCCCACATAAACAAAACTCTTTAGGGGCCTTAATAATTTTTAGTAGTGTAAAGAGGTCCTAAGACCAAAAAGTTTGAGAACAACTGTATTGCCCTATTTGACTTTGGCTGGTTTTTCAATGCCACAGCAGGTCCTATATGGTCCATGAAGCTTCCCTACCCCATGGTGCTTCCTCCTGGTGCCCTACTATAGCATTCACTGTCAAGGCCACTATTTGAATAGCCATATAGTTGTTTAATATTCAGGAGTCAGATTTTTACATGATAGTTTTCTACCATCCATGTTTAAGAATTTTGAGGAATTTGTTTTCTGATAGTTGTTAACACAGCTCCATGAAACTGAGAACACAATTATAGCAGACAAACTTCTTTATTCAAAAAAGAGTAAAATGCACCCCCTAGTGGACACGTAAGCTCATAGAACACAAAAGAAGTTTATTTGGAAGAGTTCTGGCCTCATTCCAGGAAATTCAGATAATAAAATAGTACTATATGAGCATAGGAAAAGTATTAGCTTTAATTTTTTGAGGACATGTTTTAAAAAGAACTAAGAAAATGTGAAACCAGATTTGGTTCAGACTTAATAACTAAATGCAAATGTGAACCTGAGGTCACATTGCTACATGCTTAGTAAAAAACAAGCTTCTTTCTTAAAATCTTATGAGTCGATTACACATTATACATATAAAAATAATCTATTTAAATTATGTATTATTTATTAATTAATAATAACTTTAATAAGTCAGAAAGAGAAAAATAAATACCGTATGCTGACACATATATATAGAATCTAAAAAAAAAAAGGTGGTTCTGATGAACCTAGGGGGCAGACAGGCAGACAGGAATAAAGACAGACAAAGATGTAGAGAATGGACTTGAGGACATGGGGAGGGGGAAGGGTAAGCTGGGACAAAGTGAGGGAGTAGCATTGACATATATACACTACCAAATGTAAAATAAATAACTAGTGGGAAGCAGCTGCATAGCACAGGGAGATCAGCTCGGTGGTTTGTGATCACCTAGAGGGGTGGGATAGGGACGGTGGGAAGGAATATGGGGATATATGTATACATATAGCTGATTCACTTTATTATACAGCAGAAACTGACACAACATGGTAAAGCAATTATACTCCAATAAAGATGTTAAAAAAAAAAAAAAAAGAACTACCACATGACACAGCAATCCATTTTTGGGTATATATCGGAAAAAAACAAAAACACTAATTTGAAAAGATATATGCACCCCCCAAAAAATAATAATAATAATAACTTTAAATATTTAGAAACATTTAACATTGATGGATAAAGCTGGGATTATTATGATTAGTTCAATCTCCAGATATTAAAACTGCTCTCAAGTCACAACCTCGGCATTCCAATGACCTGCCAAAAATCTGAAATGGGCCCTCTGAAGGATGAGAACAAATACGTGAGGTATATCTTTATTTAACTTTGTATATTAATGTTAAAAGGATTTAATTCTTTGCATCTTTTTCTGAAAACAAGAGTGAAAATATGCACAACCTTACACTTTATACAGTTAAAAATAATGTAATGAAATGGAACGATCTCCAAAATATATAATTAAGTTTAAAAAATGAAGTTACAGAATGGGTGGTATGTGATCCAACTTATGTTCTTAAAAACGTACACACATGCACTCATGTTTGAGCACAGATATATGTTAATAGTTTACTAAACTATTTCTGAACAGATATATGCATTAATGGAAAAAGTAATGGAGGAGCTTTTTACTCTACTTCTATACTGCTTAAATGTTATGAGCATTTTTTAATTCAAAATAATCAAATAGGGAACTTTTAGTAAGGTACGAAGATTAACAATTAAGTCAAAGCATCTCATGGAATGGAAATAACTAGTTATTTCATCAACTAGGGTATTAGAAGGTTTAAGTAGTAATGAGAAAGTTGATCTCACTGTTTTTTAAATCATGAGACCAGTATTGGGAAAAGGGTTTGTTTTTGTTTTTTAATGCCTTTATCAATAAAACACATGATGTCTGATTCCTTGGATGATGACAAGCTGTGGTGGTATAAATAATCCTCTCTGCCACTTTTCAAAACTCTGGCAAGGATAGTTACTCCTTTGCAACTGATATTATCTGACCAGATGATCATGATGTTCCTTTTTTAAGTCTCAAATTCTATGACCCATGAAGTGCTGAGATACCATCACGGTCATGAAATCATTTTCTAGCTTTGAGTTTTTATAGACCTAGCCTCACCATAGCAGCCTGGTGAGCACAGTACTTTAAGTGAGTAATTCACTGGCATCATTAACCTCAACTGACATTAGTAGGGTTGATTGAAAACAACAACAAAAAAATCAGTGGTATTACCAAACCACCGCCACTAAGGAGTATACTCTTCCCATTACAATATGAGCATCAGGTACAAAAAAGACAAGTGATGTATTTGCTCCAACAGCCCTTTTTATCCGAACACACAATATCTCCAAGCCAGCAACTTGGAGAAGACCGGCCAAGAATAAATTTCTGTTGTCATCACTTATATGAAATGCTACTGAGCTGTTATAATATGCCAGTGTTTCACTCTGTAATCATGTATGGCCCACTGGATATATCCATTTAAGCAAAACCACTCTTTTCTTCAAACTAATTAAAACTCTCTAATCTCTTATTTTGTAAACCTACTCCAATTATTATTTATGTTGAAACATTTGTCTCATTTCACTAAGATCCTCTGCCTGTGCTCAAAGAAGTACAACTTCCTATTAGTCAACTAAATTGCCTCAAACACATTTCAATGTTGTGGTTTTCTGAGCACAGGCAGAGCAAGTTTAAAAAACAGTGAGGCTAAGAGTGGTCAGTATGTGAACCAGGATTCAATAGTCAATCGTGTCCAAATTGTGTATTCAAGTTACAGGGGGAACTGCTCGTTTATAAGGTTCCCTTACCATTGGCCTGGGTCACGATGATACAAGGTAAAAACAGGCTTAAAAATGTGCTCTACAAGAAAATGACCAAAAGGACCCAAAAAGTAGCAAAAAGGGCAAGAGAATGTGTGTGAGAAAACACGTAATACGTCATTAGAACTAAAACTAAGGGTAGAGGATCAACCAAAGGACTCGGGGGGATTGACACAAATTCATTACCTTTCAAGAGTGGTATTTGTGAGAAGTACAAGGGATTCGAACACTGTCCACCCCACTCGTCATACAAATGCAGTAAAAGTGTGGCGTCTCCTCCATTTGAAGCCCTTTCCTAATAACCGAAGAGCAATAGCTTTCTGTTGAAATACTAAGACTGGAGTCAAAAGAGCAGGGCCATCACTAACCAGTTTTCTCTGAAGGCGTTTAAGACTACTCAGACGTGCACAGGAAACGCCTCTATCCTGCTTAAGTGAGATCCTTTATTATGACAAGTAGCATCTAGCATTTTTTGAGAGCAGAGGCAGGCAAGTTATACTTCACCTTATTTTCAGATATTCCCCGAGCTGAAAAGTGCCCCACCAGAGCATGTTGAACCCTAGAATCTTCCTTACTAAAAAAATTTAACTGGCCACGTGGTCACTTAACTGGAGAATGCAGCTTCCAGTCTCCCTTGCAGCCAAATGTGGCCACATGGCGCCAATGGAATGGAAGTGGAAGTGATGTGTGCAACTTCCAGGACACCTGCATAATTAAAAGGGAATTCATTGTTTGCCTCCTTTCCCTCTCTTCCTACTCTCCCTATCAGTAGAGGAGTATCCTACAATATCAGAACAGCATACATTTATCAGAACTCAACCAGTGTGCCAGTGACATATGATTCAACACGTGGATCAATATAAACAGAAAAACAAGGGTTTTGAAAACACATCTTAGTGTATATGCAAACTGATTACAAAGCAGAAGCATTTGATATAAACTAGTACTGTCAATTTAGAATAGCATGACAGAATTATTAATAAGGTTTCTTTGTATACACAAAACTTTAAATAATACAACTCTCAAAAATAAAAATTCATCACAAATACTACAATTGGAAACCCGGCACACCAAATGTAAACTGTTTTTAAGACCGTTGCCATCTGAGGGTACCACATTAGCTGATTAAGAGAAACGGAGGTGATCTTTTGCAGGATTTGTCCTGAATGTGCCAAGTCTTCAAAAGTACATTTTTAATAAAAAATTCTTTTTCCATCTATGGGAAACAAACAGTGGGAAACAGGTGGATAATTCAGCAAATGGGGCTGAGTAATGGACAAACCATGAGGGAAAAAAGCAAAGTTGCCTCACAGCTTACTCTGAACTAAATTCCAACTGGATTCAAATTTTAAATGTAAAAAATAAACCCACAAGAGTACCTAGAGGAGGAGGAGGGGGAGGGGAGGAGGAGGGGGAGGAGGGAGAGGAGGATATCATCTTTATATTCTTAGGGGTGTGGAAAAGCATTCAAGGATGAAAGGAAAGCATCCGGCCATTCTTTCCATATTACCAAATCCCAACACCCTTCCTGTCATTATGGTTACCTCACCTGTAAGGTTAACAAAATTGAAAACCAAAACGGGAATGCAAGAAAAGGGAGCAACCTGGTCACTGAATCTCTCATGGCCAAAGGTAAGCCCAGATTCGGGGGTGAGTGGCTCTTTTTGCCCTGGAAGCACTGCATGTGACCGCTTTCCCAGTGCCCAGCACTGCCAGCTCCAAAGTCCGAGCCTGAAATACTTTTAACCCCAACCCTGGCTCTAAAACAAACAAAAACAAAACAAGCAAACAAAAACAAAACAATAACAAGAGCCAAGAACCCAGGAACTGTTAGAACACTGAGGAAGCTGACAGTAAACGTCCCCTTCCTGACTTCCTGACCAGCCTGCAACACAAGACGGAAGACTGAACTTAAGCTCAAAGGACGCTCCATTCTTCCCATGTTACCCGACTAGAGTCCTTTTCAGGAACGTGGGGCATGAGAATAAGCGGTTATCTCTAAAGTGTTCTTAAGTTCATATTCTTCAGCAGCGCCAACTCAACAATTCGACCCTGACATAAAGCCAACTTCACAGACCAATCGTTATTTCAAAAAACAAGAAAAACCTTGAGTAAATGCTAAATAAAAAAAAAAAGCTTTCCAGGGCTTCCCTGGTGGCGCAGTGGTTAGGAATCCACCTGCCAATGCAGGGGACGGGTTTTGAGCCCTGCTCCAGGAAGAGCCCACATGTCGCGGAGCAACTGGGCCCGTGCGCCACTGAGCCTGCGCTCTAGAGCCCGCGAGCCACAACTAACGAGGCCTGTGCGCCTAGAGCCCGTGCTCCGCAACAAGAGAAGCCACTGCAATGAGAAGCCCGCTCACCACAACGAAGAGTAGCCCCCGCTCGCTGCAACTGGAGAAAGCCCACACACAGTAACAAAGACACAACTCAGCCAAAAATAAATAAAAGAAAATAAATAAATTTATTTAAAAAAAAAAAGCTTTCCAAAAAGAAACACATCAGCTTGCTGTAATAAAGAATAAAGTAATCAACACATTTCAAGAGCCAAAAAGGTATTCTTAGAGATATGAAAGGCTTAACCCAGAAGAGACTGACTATAACTGTCTGGGATTTGGGGCCAGATATTTACGACTAGCAAATGACAGAGATAAAATTAACTAATTTAAAAATGCAAGTGTTACAGCTATCCAATCTAATCCACAGCAATAATTCCAAGGTAAAATACTGTGGTGCTAACTTTTATAGATGGTGAACTAGGCCATCAATAATTCTTCTAACATGATGAAGGTAATAAGGGGCAGAGTCAGGACTCAAATCAAGGTCTTCTAACCCCAAGATCAGAGGTGTTTTGCTCCATCCTATAGCACCTTCCCTGGTGGAAACAACATTTAGGTCAATTTGTAACATTTGAAGGAATCACTAGCACTAGCATTCCGTAAGAAACTGAATTAACTTGGGGCAGTGACAAAGGAAAAGGCTTTGATTCATGCCATTTTTTTTTTCTGAGAATTTTTTTCATATACTATAATCTAGAAGCAACTAACTCTATTATCCAAGACATTAATCTTTATAATTAAAAAATGGCATGTGCAAAGTACAGTTCAAATACCCCTTCTACAGTAAAATACTGGCATGTATCTATTGAATATTTCTCTTCTACCCCCAGTATTAGTGCAGATAAGGTAATATACTTAAGACTTACATGGGTAAAGAATCACCTGGAAAAAAATGCTCTCAAAGTCCTTGGTTTCTCTGGGGCATAGGGAGTCTGTGTCCCTGTAGCAGAGACTGTCAGGGGTTTCACAATATTTATTTTCCTCTCCTTCCTTAGTAAGAGAACTGTGTACGTGGCCCTGTGGGGAAAATGCTGTACTTTCTAGCCTTACTTGTAGTTATGTATGATCATAAGTTCTGAAATATGGAAGCAAAACTAGGATGAAATCCTAGGATGTTTCCTTAAAGAAAGGGGGCAGACTATTCTTTGCCCTTCTTCCCACTGTCTGAAACGTGGGCATGATGGCTTGAGCTCAAGCAGCCGTTTCGGACAATGAGGTATATGCCACGCTTTGGCAGATAAAGCAACAAAATAGAAACAGGCTGGATCCTGAAAGAACAGGGGCCACCATATTAGACTATTTACCTCCAAATTTGTTTACAGAAATAACTTTCTAGCTTATTTATGCTGCTGTACACTGGAGAGCAGAACCTAACTCTAACTGATTTGAGCACCCATGATTTTCACTGCTTTGCAACATTTTCAAGCATCTCAATTATCTCAAAAGATGTCATTAAATTCTCATTTTTAATTTACTTTAAATCCAAAAATAAATACTTACCAAAAGCACATATATGACCATACCTATGTATAGAATCAGGGACTCTTCTGCAAAATTAAATAGCATCAAAAAGCCCTACTCTGGGGTACATTAGGTATCCCTCAACCACACTTAAATGACCACCTATTTATATCCTTTCTACAACATCTAACACACTGCACTGTGTTTGCCAACACCACCCCTGCTCTCCCTGCCAACTAGACTAGAAACTCTCTAGCTCACTAGAAATGCCTAGCAAAATGCCTAGCACAGTGCAGACGCTCAGAAAATGTTTGTAGACTGATTGAACAAGTTAAAAACGGGCTTTAACAATGCGATTCCCTGTCATAATTGGAAATCCTCTCAAGGTACTGGTTAGACGTGGTACTGAGTTGTGAATTTATCCCGTGGTTTCCAACCTGGGCAATGTTTAAAAATGGCAAATCTCTGGATCCCACCTGACCCAGGATCATTGAATCAGAACCACCTGGGTTGGATTCTAGGCACTTGCAGTGTATACAAACTAGACCTACGCTGCTTATACGACAACTCACTTTCAAGGAAGGAAGGGAAGGACACAGTAGAGTAACTTGAAAATCCTGTTTTGATGTAAGCATATGAAATAGAGGGAAATGCCTCTCTCTGGAGTTAGAGTGAAAAAGTGCCTATTGCCTTTTATCATTTTACTTTCTACTTCCTCTAGGGTTCGCTTTCCTGCCCCTATAAAATGCTACTGCCATTCTGTGAATTCCTTTGAAATAGTTCAAACCATGAAGACAACATTGTTAACATTCATTTTCTCTAACTCAGTATTTTTCCTTAAAATTCAAAATGTCATCAATTATTAGTTACCACTCTCCAAACCCCACACTTACAAATAATAAATGCCAGCATTTAGGTAACTTTTTTAATAAGCACATTCCAAATTTTATTTTACACACCTAACTAAAATCGGTTTCTTCAGTGTTGTCTACAGTCATTAACATTTTATTGACTTCGTATGGACTTAGAAAGCTTTTATGGGCCTTTTTTCTCCACCACAAGCTATCTGGGGTAGCATTTTAATGCTCTTCTAGGAAGTTAGTGTTTCTCTTAAAGTACTCACCTCTGATAGAAAACCCAACACTTACTATAATAACACAATTAAGAACTACCAATCTAAACAGCTAGATGTTGGCCTTTTGCAACAAGCCTTCTTCTTTTCAGGTCAGCAATACTAGTTAAATACCAACCAGTCCCATCAGTAATCCGATAATAAATATTCAGTCACATTAACAAAGTCTTCAAACTTCTGAATTACTGGTGATACTTAATATTACATAATGATGTTCAAAGTTCCAACCCTTGATTAATCTATTAAAAATAAGCCTGCAAAACCGACAGTAACCATGTCTGGCCATCTAAATACAATTCGCCCAATGGTTGTGTCAGTAAAAATATCATCCTACATTATTATTCAGAATCATAAGGAAATGAACCACTGTAGAGATTTAGATATTCCTTCTAAATGTGCTATACTTGGCTTTTTTGTCTTATTTCCTCACCTATAGAGATAATTATACTTACCTCACGGGTTGGGTTTTTCCTTACGATCACATGATTTTTAATATGCTTCTCAAATAATAATCAATAAATGGCAGAATAATAGTATTATTATATAATTTGCTGCTTTCTTTTTGTAATGACTCAAATGTATTAGTTTGGGTCATCTTAAAATAACTAATTATTTAACTTTATGTTAAATCAGATTTCTTATGTAATACCGGAATGCATAGACAAGCTACACTGCAAGCACCAAGGTTAAGAAAATGTGAACACACCTTGAAACTGGAAAAAACCTTATTAAATTTTCTCCTTAGAAAATTGAATTAGTCATCAAAATCTCCTGCATCTCAGGACCAGATGGCTTCACTGGTGAATTTTACTAAACATTTAAAGAAGAACTAACACCAATCCTTCTGAAACTCATTCCAAAGAAAATCAGAGAAGGGAATACTCCCAAACTCATTTTATGAGACCAGTATTATCTGGATACCAAAACACAGAAAAGGACACTACTAGAAAATAAAACTATAGGTCAATATCCCTGATGAATATAGGGATAGTACAAAAATTCTCAATAAAAGACTAGCAAACCAAATTCAGCAGCATATGAAAACAATCGCTCATCATGATCAACTGGGATTTACCCCTGGGATGCAAAGATGGTTCAACAAACACAAAATCAATGTGATACGTCACATTAACAGAACAAAAGAATCATATCATCATCTCAATAGATAAAGAAAAAAGCATTCGACAAAATTCAACATCCATTCATAATAAAAACTCTTAAATTAGCCATAGAAGGAACACATCTCAACATAATGAAGGTCATATGACAAGTCCATAGCTAACATCATACTCAATGGTGAAAGGTTGGAAGCTTTTCCTCTAAGATCAAGACAAAGATTCCCAATCTCACCACTCCTGTTCAACATAGTACTAAAGTCCTAGCTAGAGCAAGCAGGCAAGAAAGGAAAAAAAAAAAAACAAATGATATCTGACTTAGAGAGGAAAAAAGTATAATCTATTTGTAGATGACATGATTTTAACATATAGAAAATCCTAAAAACTCAACCAAAAACACTGGTAGATGTAATCAATGAATCAGTTGCAGGGTACAAAATTAACCTACAAAAATCAGTAGCATTTCTATCCACCTACAATGAATTTTCTGAAAAAGAAATAAATTGATCCCATTTATGATAGCATCAAAAACAATAAAAAACTTATCCATAAATTTAACAAAGGAGGTGAAAGATCTCTTCTGAAAATAAGACCTTGATGAAAGGAACTGAAGACACAAATAAACAGAAAGGGTGTTAGTTGGGTGGTCCACCATTTCTTAAAACCCGACGGGCCCAGAGTCACACATACGTTCCTCAAAGATCATTTTCTAGTCCCCACTTATCATATTTCTCATTCTGTCAGTCCTATCATCAATCTCCGTGGGAAAAACTTCTCCAAGGTTCAGGCTCAGGGCGCACATGAGGACTGTCTCTGCACGGCGGCTGGGCCTGCTTCCTCCTCCCTGTTTTGCTGTGACATGCGCTCCTCTCTCATTTGAAACAGCCACACTCACCTCATTGGGCTGCAGTCCCTGCAGGTGGGTGGAGGGGTGTGCCAGGCCGCCATGCCCCCACCTGAAGCCCCTCAAGGTTTCACAGCACAGGGGCAGAGCTCAAGGTCAGAGATAGGTGGGTGCCTTCCTCCTCCTGACGCCGCTACCACGTCAGCACAGAGTCACATGTAATCAGGCACGCAGAGGACAAAGCCAACATCCTCTAAACCTTCCTGAGAGCCTGGTTGGCCACCAGTTTCCATCCCCATCCCGCTCTGAGCATTTCTCAGATTCTCCCTTGCTTCTCTATTTTGCACAGACCCTCCTCCAGGCATGCTCAGACAACAGCACTCAACTCACCTCTGTCCTATGGGTCTCATCCTTCCTTTCCGACCTTTTGACCAACTGATTTGCTGAGTTTCATACTATGATAAAATATGCTTCTAGATTTCCAAACTTTGAAAATAATTCAAGGAGTTTTTACTGTTACTGATTTGCTATCAAAGGCTTCTTTGACCTTCCAAAGGAATTCATTATTTGGTTCCTTCAATCAATCTATGAACCAGGCTTTAGTCCTGTTGTCACAAAAACTAGGAGAATTGGGTTTGAGTCCCAACACCTGCATTAATGAGTCCTATCCCTTGAACAAGTCACATAGCCTTTCAATGAGTTGGTGTCCTCATCTATAAACTGAAGCTGTCAGGCTAGAAATAATATTTGCCAGAGAAATGACTGAGAGATTCCTTCCAGTTCTAAAATTCTATGAGCCTAAGTACTTACTGAACCCAGACTCTGTATTAAGATGGCAGAATGGGGGAGGATACAAAAAAGTTGATCTCAATGAACACACAATCTAACTGAGAAAATGCCATATTGACTTCAAAATCACATGTTAAATCCAGAAGGATTAAAAAGCTAGATGGTAAAATAACAATAATAATAGTAATGATGACTTTTTGAGGAATATATATGGAAATATTTTTTAAATCCTGCATTGGGAAACATCTTCTATACCCTTCTTCTGGCAAGAGTGCCTTGATTTATCATGGAGAACCACTTCCCCACACACAGTCTGTATAGTTTGGGTGGAGCTGAGCCCACCTCCAGCTCCACAGATACAGGCTTGGCCAACCACAGCCTCACATCTTCCTGGCCATGGGTCTGGTTCATGGATGGACACATAACCTCAGTAGGACAATGAGAGGAAATGAGAGTCTGGAATAGGACTTTTGTTGGAATTATTAGAAACAAGTGTTTTCTTGGAAAGGGCTGCTCACTGTAGAGCTTCTGGCAGCCATTTTGCCACCAGGAGGGGAGGTCCTGCCTGAAGATGAAGCCAACACAGAGTAAAGCAGAGCTGAAAAGGGGGGTATGCAAGTCACCTCTGACAACCTTGCTTGTGCCTCTGAATCCAGATAGCCTGAATCCAGTTACCCTATTATCCTAGGCCAGCTTGAAGTTTCTGGCCGCAACCAAGAATTCTAATACACTCCCCTCAGAGCTTTCCAATGAAAGTAAGACTATAACCATCCCAAGGGTGGAAAAATCTATTTGCCCATACCTTTTCAATATATTTAGTATATAAATGAAGCCCTGGATCCAAATCCCTAGAGGCACACAACCTTACAAACTTAAAAGTGAGTGCCCTTCACAGTACGAAAAAATATCCCCTTGCAAACATGGCAGCAAAGAAATGTTTAATCATTTAGCTATTTTAAGAGCATGTTTCTAAGTATTAACAGTAGTAGAATATTATTACCTGCTTAGGGATAGGTTCAGAAATATTAAATAGGTGGCAGGCCATTATAGACTGTATGACAACTCATTTCTGTAAAACTATGATTAGTATCATTAAATTGTCCTGGTAGTATCTTTTGAGAAAATATGCATCATAGAACTTCTGAAAATGTGCCACTAAACCTAGATTTAGACTGTCATGAGTACATGTAATCTTGGACAACTCAATTGTTATCTGTAATAAATACAAATAAAGCATATTCAAGCTGACAACCTGAAATTATCCACCCTCTTATTCTTCTCTTAAACAGAGACTGTTTTGTAATTAAATCTTTGCTAGTCTAGGCAGCAGTTGAGATTCATAAAAAACGGGGACTATTGAAAAGGTTCAACAATAAATGTGTAGTATAAATAGAAAAACTCAGACGTGGTAACTGAGAGTGAAGTGTTTGAGCTTTCTTATAATACTAAAATTCCAGGGGTCACTGAATTACAGCCCCTGGGCCAAATCTGGTCTGCTGTCTTTGTTGATAAAGTTTCATTGGACTACATAGAGCCATGCCCATTTATTTGGTTTTGCCTTGGCTGCTTTCACGGTACAATAGCAGAGTTGAATGACTGCAAGAGACCAGAGAGCCTACAAAAACTAAAATAATTACTATCTGGCCCATTATAGAAAAACTTGAGGTCCTCTGCTCTATGGTCTAAGTCTTTATTGATCATTTACTATCCTCTAGACTATGGGAATAGAGTGGGTGGGCCACTATGGCAACAGAAAGATATATGAAAATAAAAGACAGCCTCTATCTGCAGGCAAGAACTTAAATGAAGATATAATACACATCAGAGACCATGGCAGGTGGGAAATAACTAGGAACTAAATCTCATTAGGACTAGAAGAAGGTTCCAAACTGAAATGCTTGCAGAGACAGACAATGAGGGGCACAAAGAAATGGTGATTGATGACCATGTGATGCACCTGAAGGTCTGAGTTCCATCCAAAGGGGGCAGCAGTCACTCACGAATGGGAACCCAACTTTATCAGCCTTCCCATTCTCTAGTTTTCCAAAGGAAGCCAGAAGTTGAAATTGTATGTGGAAATCTTTTATCTTAAATGTTGACAACAAATTTTAAGAAACTGTAAACAGTATGTAGGCCAAGCAAAATACATTAGAGGCCAGTGGGCCACATGTTTGACACACAGGCTAAGAACTGACAGTGTGCGAAGTAAGGATGGACAAATGTGGGCTAGAATTTGACCAATGGTCAAAAAGCAGATAGCTGAGAAGTTAGGCCCAAATCTCTCACTCTTAAATCTTGGACAAGTCATCTTCCCTCTCTAGGCCTTAGTTTCCACAAAATGACAACAGAATTAAATGACTGGAAGTTCCCTTCAGCAATACACATTTATTCTTCTATAAGGATTTCCTAAAATATTATCCTTATAAGGGAAAAACTCTAGATTTCACCCATCTAATAATTTACAGAAGATTTTACAAAACAAAAACGCCACCTACCTATACTGTGAATGTTAGGGAAACAAGACCAGTCTGCATAAAAATAACTGACAAATTAACGTACTTCATGGTCCTGTGTCACAAGTAGTTTCATGAATTTTTATCAACTTTCTCACGTCAAATATCATTAGAGCAAGGCACACCCAAACTCAACATCACAACCACACAGAAAGAAAGGGTCTTTATCTGTAAGGAAGTGTGAAACAGAACCATTGAACAAAATAAATGTATTTTAATACCACTCCCTAAAACATGGGAAAGAATTCGCTCCTGCCTACACCCAAGAGTTTTTTTTTTTTTTAAGCTGGGATCACAAAATCAAACACAATAAAGGTCAATCTAAGAAATAATCTAGGCTAGCAGCAATACCATCACTTCCTGTTATAAGAAGAGTAATGGGCTTCTGAATCAGAGATGGAATTTGATAGAAAAACCCTCCTATCAGGCTCTGGAAACTGAGTTCAGGGTGAACATTATCTGCCTCTGCCCAGCCCTGTCCCTCCCCATCATTTTCCTCTGTTCATGATTTCTCTAATTCCACACATCATTTCAACAAAGAAAAAGGCAGCCATAAAAATATCATCAGAAGGTGAACCATCAGAATTAAAAATTATAGCACTGCTGGTGTTTTTAGTATTTTTACAATTTAAAATTTTGAAATGAAAAATGTAATTTCAGTAAATGCTATTATCAATCTCAATATTAACTTTCAATGCATTCTACTTTGAAAATGAATAAAGAAAATGCTCTAATGAGTCCAAATAAATTTTCTTTATGGACCCAGATTTAATTCGGGAGTAGCGGAATTTCCTTCTGCCTACGTGTTTTATGTTTGAGGCTGCCTTTCACTAACTTCAATCTTCCCTTCTGCTATCTTTCTATAAATATACCTTTCAGAGTGTCCTATCCCTTTACTCAGTCTCTCTCAAATAAACTCTAAAAGAAATCTTTAAGCATGTTATATGATATTCAAAAGAAGCGAGTAATTCAGGATGCATAACAAGCAGTCACTGAATCTGAGGAGAAATGATGTAAAAGAACCCTCTGGAATAGTACGTGGTCAAAGAAATAGTCATACCTCTCTTGCCTTTTTGAAATTAAGGGAAAAAATTAAACGACAAAAAATTTAATTCTTTCTTCAGATTAAATGAGCAAAGAAACTTTTTTTTAATAAACAAAATCCTAAATTTTCAAATCTTTTCAAAGAGATAAGGTGACGTAGTGACAAAAGAACGGAACACAAGCCAGAGGATCTGGGCTTAGGTGCTGAAGCTGCTGACTGGCTACTCTGTACGTTCTAAGGAGCCTCCTGGGTCCTGAGCAGACACCGTGAAAAGAGCCTCTGGCTTTCTGAAGTCCTTCCATGACTGTTCTATTAATTCTATGATGAGACTCTTTCTGGTAATATTGTATCAATTCATGTGGAATGTAAACTAGGTCAAGTGGATTGTCAGCCCAGCAATCGCTTCTCAGCTCTTCATTTTAATGTCCCCCCTGGGGGAAGGGTAATTGAGAGATTTCTGAGCCTTAATCCCTTAAATCATAACAATGTCCCAGAAACAACAGGCATGTCCTAGAAAGTTTAGGGGTTCTTTAAGGGGCCATTTCCTCAGCCAAGTTTTCTTATTTTACACTCATTCAAAGTTAACAGGTGTACAAGATCTACGCTCACTGTTTTGAAACTAATAAAATGGCCTTTACTTACTCCTCCTGTTCTTTTTCTCTGTCAGATTAAAGTAGTTCTCTCCAGATAGACTCCACAAACCCTTCTGCTTCCCCTTATTGTTTGTTTGTTTTCTCTAATCTGAAACTGGCTTCTTGAAGATCATTATGATCTGCAACTCCTCAAATTCAAAGGTCTTTTCCTCAGTCTTAATTTGCTTGGATTTTCTGATACATCTGACTCCGATCACTCATTCATATATCAAACAAATTTTTCTTGAGCGCGAACAAGGCAGATGCCACACTAGGTGGGCACTGCTTTTACATGCTGCATGAGATGTGAAACCAACCCTCCAGATCTTACAACCCAGAGACAGGTATAAAAAGACAGTTATCCAAAAATTTCTAGAGAAATCAATAGACACCCACCCCCCTCCCTTGAAATTCTAGAAATCACGGGGCTGGCCAATAAGATATAAGTTCCCAGAGGCTGAATGGATGTTGAACAAAGTAACCCAGCCGGTTTTAAGAGTCACAAGTTAATAGTTAATAATGATATCATTCAACCAATTACCTAACTCGAAAACTTCAGTCTTTGCCTTCCACATCCAATTAGAAATAGGATCCAGCCTGTTCTTTCAAACCTGCCTCCCCTCCCCCAAAATCATTACTGGTCCCAGAATCTCCCCTTTGGCCAACGTTCTTCTCATCTACACACTCCTTCCAGTGAGCTCATCCACTTCCAACATTTAACCATGGCCTCTCACCTGCCACTCCCAGATCTCCTGCTGTAGCCCCAACCTCTCCTCCAAGCTTCAGACTCCAGAGCAAACCGTCTGATGCACACACCCACATAGACATCCCATGGATGCCTCGAACTCAACATGTCCAAACTAACCTCCCCAACCTCCTCCTACAAACAAACAAAGCTGGCGACTTTTACATGTTTTTTGAATCTGCCCCCTTTTCTCTATCCCTGCTACCATTGCCAAAGAGGTAACTTTTCTCTCATCCACAATGTTGTCTCCCAGTTCAGGCACTCATCACCTCCCACTTGGCAACTGTTTTCTCAGTGAACTGGCTTCTGTCTTCTTGCCACCCCTATCACTTATACATGCTTGCACACTATGGCCTGAAGAATCTTCCGAAACTATCAGACGCCCCATCGAATACAGCCTAACGCTCAAATTCTTTTGCCTGAATCCTTGGATTCAGAGTGACCACAAAGTCCTTTGTGTACTAAAAGCAACTGAAGACCTAAAAAAGAGATATCAGGGACCATGTGAATAACTTCCAGCCATCTTCATGGAAGAAGATATTTAGATGACATGGGAAAAATTAAACTTTGCAGATAATGGAGGTATTCACATAGAAAACTTTGTGGTCAATCTGTCCCTATCAGATTTCTGCATTCATATCTCCCACACCCCTGTCCGACACACACCCGCCAGAACAATCAAGCTGGCTTCCTCCCTAATACATATCTTTGGCCTGCCTGCCCTTTTTTTGGCTCACCCTGGTGCTTTCTCCTAATCACATGATTCTAATTAATAACCTTCCAGCCCCAGCTCTCTCCCTGGGTAGTATCTTCATGGACCACTCTAGTCTAGACATCTCACCTTTGTCTAAACAGCCACAGCATTCCCCCCTTTTATACTAATTCTCATCTGGCAATGTATTATGTACTATCTATTCTACTACTATTTAAATTCTGTGATAATTAAACTATGATAAAAAAAAAAAACAACTATGATAATATTTCCCTCTCTGTATTCATTTTGTCCAACAAGGTCACAAGGTCTTTGGAGCCAGGGAGCATGTCTTAAATACTCTTTTGGCATCTGCTATCAAGCCTAGGCTTATATATAGAAAATGTCTGATACAAGCCAGTCAACAGCTGAAAAAAATCAATAGTGAGCCCTAAAACAATCTCTTGTACTCTCAGATTACTCATATCATCCTAAAATAAATCATCATAGTTAAAATAGAGGTCTTCCTATCATCTATTAGTATAGAACTCTGGTCCTTCTTTGAAGCTAGGGAAAATCTGTGCGTCTGAAAAAGAAGAGGATGATCCAGGAAAGAAAGCTTTTCAGTAATACTGGTCTCATAAATGTAATTCAAGCAAGTTACACCTGGTTTAGATTATAACCGAATTACCTAAGTATTTAAACATGTTTCCTCTGTCCTTTTAAATCATGCATTTTCAGTGGGGTAATACTGCCCCCCAAAGGGGTGCAAGGGATTCCTGGGGCGGGGGCTGGCAAAAAAAATCTCACTCTTTTGACCTACAAAGCAAAGATATACATACAGCACATAAACTCATATACAATATCTGTGGTATTAAGGGAAAAAAAGTATACAAAGGCTCTTGAGGAGGGGGAAAATAATGAAGAAAAGGTTGAGAAATGCTCTTTCAAACCAAATAGACTGTCTGCTCTGCTAACTTTGCTAAAACTTTATAGTTCTTTAACAGCATTCAAAGACCATACAAAGGAACAAAATCTAGAAGACAAATAATTTAGATGAGAAGTATTTTTGTGTTTTCATGGTCTCAAAAATTTCTTTTGTATCTTGGATGTTGTTAAATGTTCATCTTTTCCCCCTGCTAAAGGGAGGGTATCACTGAGTAGACATAAAGGTGAAAAGAGGTTCCCATTAAAAGTGACT
Source organism: Balaenoptera ricei (assembly GCF_028023285.1). NCBI lineage: Eukaryota > Metazoa > Chordata > Mammalia > Artiodactyla > Balaenopteridae > Balaenoptera > Balaenoptera ricei. The sequence continues at coordinate 42,199,003 of NC_082641.1, forward strand.
TGGGGGCTTCCCTGGTGGCGCAGTGGTTGAGAATCTGCCTGCCAATGCAGGGGACACGGGTTCGAGCCCTGGTCTGGGAAGATCCCACATGCCACGGAGCAACTAAGCCCGTGAGCCACAACTACTGAGCCTGCGCGTCTGAAGCCTGTGCTCCGCAACAAGAGAGGCCGTGACAGTGAGAGGCCCGCGCACAGCGATGAAGAGTGGCCCCCGCTTGCCACAACTAGAGAAAGCCCTTGCACAGAAACGAAGATCCAATACAGCCATAAATAAATAAATAAATAAATAAATAAATAAATAAATTTATAAAAAAAAAAAAAAAAAAAGTGACTTGGAAATTAAGGAATTAAAGGTTTGCTTTTTTTTTTTTTTAAGAAAAATGCTTTTAAAAATACATTATCAAATATGTGTGAGAAAGTAGCTAGGGCTGAATTAAGATTGAATAGTTATTTATATCTGTTTCCTGTTTAGCCTTTTGACAAAGTTCAGCCCTGTATTTTATAGCTAGCCCTGGATAAGATTTCCCAGAATAACCCTGATGTGGGGTCTGCTGGTAGGGAGGACCCCAGAACTACATCCTGCAATTCACACCCTATGAACACACAGTCTGCTAAACTCAAAAACTTCAAAACAAAAAACAAAACGTCACTGTCCCATTTCCTCTGCCAAACCCTGCTTTGAAACTCCAAAACACAAAGAAGGGGAGGAAAGGAAAAAAAAAAAACAAAAAAACTAAACATGTTTAGAAACAAAGGCAGGTTGTGAGAAACATTAATAGTCCTTCCTTATTTTTTTTTAAATTAAGCCATAAATTCCTCTGCACAATCTGAAAAATGGACTACTTGAGACTATGTGAGAAATAATTATCACAGTCGTAGTATATTTGGGGTGTGAATGTAACATTTTTACCCAATATCAACATATGATTCAAATGTTTGTCAGGTTGGGCAGTCAAGAAAATGAAGATCTCAAATCAGAGACAAAACAAAGTAAAATGAAATAAAAGGAAAACCTAACAATAGCAGAACTGCCATAATTGGGGCATGAGAGTTTGTGAATATGAGAGAGAAAAGATAAAGATGATGGGGCTTTACAGGATAGAAGACAAGACTCCTGGCTTTGGAAGTGGGCCCCTGAAGCACCTGGGCACATTTGGCAAAAAAGACAGGAACAAGAAAGGGAACACAGAGCTGATGGTAAGGAAGTAATTTACCCCTATGGTTACACCATCAAAAATGGAGGTTCTCTAGGAACCCTACAGGAAAAGATGGTTTAAGATCCATCTCTACACTGCCAACCTCAACGGCCTGAAAATTTTCACCCGTTTTCTTACTGGATGTTCTGCATCTGCACACTGAAGACTACTCACTGTTCCTAAAACAAATCTCCGTTTCTCCCAAGCTGTTACTCTCTTCCATCTCCTATTTCATTGGCCAATCCTTTCCCATCTCCTTGATGATCTCCTCCTCCCCAGCCATTACTGGTCCCAAGGTCTTCTCTGAGGCGCTTCTCATCTACACACTCCCTCTACCGACCTCTTCCACCTCCTACATTTAAAAATGACCTTTAAGCTCCCACTCCCAAATCTCTTGATCTAGCCCTGACCTCTTCCCCAGGCTTCCAATTCTCACTGCAAATTGTCCACTGTACACATCTACATGGACATTCCATAGACGCCTCAAAATCAACATGCCCACAACTAACCTTCCCAAACCCGTTCTTCCTCCTGTATTCTACATTTCAGTTCACAGCACCACACATCCAAGTTACTGAGCCAGAGTCAGGGAATCCTACCTAACACTCATCTCAACACAACTTTTTATCATTTTTACCTCTTACAAATTTCCTGACTCAGTTTGCTTAATCCCTGCCACGTAGGCCCTAGTACAAAGTCCTCTCCGTCTCACACCCAGACTGCCGAAGTACCTCCTAGAGATCTCCCTGCCTCAAAACTTAGCCCTACCCTACAGCCAACCTCCCCCCACCCCAATCTGGCTAAAATGCAAAGCGACTGATGCGTTTAGAGGAGGCAGTGAAACCACTGAACAGACCCCGATACCTCCCAAGTAATGACAACCTTAGTGGCACATATGTAGAGCTTATTGTCAGGGACTATTCAAAACACATGATGTATATTAAGGCTGACAATGATTCTATGAGGTAGATGTTATTATTATCCCCATTGTATGAATGAAGGAACCACGGAACAGGGAAGTTAAGTAACTTGGGAAAGTTACTAGATAACTTGGGAAAGTTACTAGATAACTTGGGAAAGTAGGTGAGAATTGAACCTAGGAAATCTAATTCCAGAGTCAGTGCTCTTAGCTACGCCACTCTTCTCCAGGCTGGTCTCTCCCTGCGGCCCTCTGTGGATAGATACTTCCTGCCGTGCACTTCACATCGAGTAATACCGAATTGCCCATAGTTCCCTCCATACAGCAGGCTGTGCCTCTGCTTATGCTATAGTCCTCTCAGGGGAACGAGCTTTCCAGTGGTTTTTACCAGGCAGCCTCTGAATACATTTCAAACCTCAGCTCCATCAGCATCTCCAAGCAACCTTCTCTGAACCTCAGGCCTCAAGGTCCAGCTCCCCCTCTCCCACCATCACCACGCCCCCCTACCCTGCCCATACTTCTATCTTAGCATTTATTACACTATCCTGAAATTACTTATGTGTCTGTTGCTCCTGGAAACCATCTCTCATTCATCCCTTCTTGCAGTCCTGATATGTAGGATACACTGAAAAATTGTGAGAAGTGAAGTCTGATGACAACCACAGTAGAATGAAACTAGAGAGTTTATAGGATTAAGAACTGTCTTGGGGAAAAAAAAAAAACCCTCGTGCCTCTGCTTTTCAGCACTTCACACTCTGCCAATCTACTCATTCAACATTTCCTAATACTAAACATACACACCACATTTCTCAGAAGTTTTACTTGCTCATTTGAAAACCCTACAGATGATATCCTACCTGGTAATCAACAGTTTCCCATTACCAAGGTTCAAGCAATGTCCGCTAGTAACAAATTAATAAAGAATTGTAAGAGGGCATGCCCAGCCACTTTGGGACAATCAACCTCACTGACCTGTTTGCCAAGAATGCTCATGAAAACTTAAACATTTTCTAGTTATAAACTTCACTGACTGTTAGCACAAGCCCATACAGATCATCCAGACCCTCATTCATCTGTTCATTGCACGGATAAGAAACTGCAGGTCAAAAAAAGTGGTCCTGCGTGCCGTGTAACTTGCTAGTCGCAAAGTCCAGGTGAAAGTCTTCCCTCCTTGACCCATGGTCCAGATTCTAGCTGTATAATAATTACTTCTCAGGACATTGTGAATTACTAAAAATGAAATGTTGTAAGTAAGGCTCTCTCCAGGTCAAGGGAAAAAAAACAGCCAAACTAAAACTAGCTTTTCTTAGATCTAGTGGGAAATGTGGAAGACAATGCAGATTTATTTAAAAAAAAAAAAAAAGCTTTTAATTTTGAAGTGTTTCCACCCTAAGAAAGACAAAACACAAGCCTTAATTCCATGAGAGAGATGGTGGGAACTTTGAGGAGGAGTAAATGGAAGCCACCCAAGAAAGTTTATGCATCGGGTCTAATTGCCAGACTGCTTAAACCCCCATTTAAGAAGAAAGATCAACATGTATATTACTTATATCCTAAACATTAATCTCATTCATTTTTGGATATATAAGACATGAAGACTATTAACCCTGCTTCAAGAAAGATACTTAAATGCTTCATTTCAAAAATGTTAAAACAATCCTTTTAGAACACATCCAAAAAACTACCAATTCTTCCTTCAAATCAACGCCTATAATTACTCTCATTTCTTATCCATTCTTAAAAGTCAAATTCCTGGTCTATCTTTTCTAGTCTTAATTGTTACAAGATGCTCATTGGCCCTGCCGAGTTCGAGAAGTGGAAGACATACAGATATAGTGTGTGTGTGTGTGTGTGTGTGTGTGTGTGAGAGAGTGAGAGAGAGAGAGAGAGAGAGAGAGAGAGAGAGAGAGAAAGACAGAGAGACAGAGACAGAGGACAAGGCAGACATTGTATGAAGTACTTCACATGTATAGTATTACCTCTTCTACTACTCAAAACACCCCTATGGAGGTAGGTGTGTTATTTTCTCCATTTTATAGACAAGGAAACTGAGACACAGATTAACTAATTTGCCTCCTCTATCGTTGCTTGGTTTACTCCTGCATCTTCTTCCGGCTCTTACTGTAGAATTTCTCTGATGTCCCCCACCCCACACACTCTTTTTCTCACTGCTTTATAATCATCAGCGCTTTTATCACTATCTGATATTCCTGCATTTACTTGTTTACTTGCTACTTGTGGGCTTCTCCCACTAGAATGTAAGCTCCATGAAACCAGGGATTGCGTGTGACTCATTACAACAGTGTTTGGCACATACTGCGTGCTCTGTAAATATTTGTGGAACTTCTCAAAGGCAGTGAGTTTGCCTTGTTCATTTCTGAATCCTGAGTACCTGGTACTGGTTGGGTATATGTTGAACTTAATGACTGTTCAAAGGAAATAAGTCATGGGATTAGATGAATTCATACCCTAAGTCAGGATGACAAGAGAAAAAGGCCAAGCATGGAACACTGGAGGACTGGTTATACTTAAAGAATGAGTGACAGGACTTCCCTGGTGGTGCAGTGGTTAAGAATCCACCTGCCAATGCAGGGGACATGGGTTCTATCCCTAGTCCGGGAAGTTGCCGTAGAGCAACAAAGCCCATGCGCCACAACTACTGAGCCTGCACTCTAGAGCCCGCGAGCCACAACTGCTGAGCCTGCATGCTACAACTACGGAAGCCCACGTGCCTACAGCCCGTGCTCCCCAACAAGAGAAGCCACTGCAATGAGAAGCCTGCACACTGCAACAAAGACCCAATGCAGCCAAAAATAAATAAATAAAATAAATAAATTTATTTTTTTAAAAAAAGAATGAGTGACAGAAAAGCAACCAGTGGAGGAGACAGAGAAAAGGCAATCTAAGAATTAGGAGGGAAATGAGGACAGTTGTACTGTGGAAGCCAAAGGAGAGGTGCTCAACAGTGTCAAATGCTGGCAAACAGAATAGGGGCTGAAAAGAAGTGGACACATAAAAGATTAGCTGGACAGGGGTGGGAAAGCCATGGTCCAGTTGCAATTGGCTAAAGGAGAAGTCGAAGTGGAACCATCAATGGACTAATCTCTCAGAAGTCTTTCAGTAAAAGGAAGAAAGAGTTAGGTGGGCAGTGCAGAGAAACAGCAGGGAAGAGTATTTTAGAATAGGAGAGACTGCAGTCAATAGATAAGACTCAGGAAAGATATGAGGATATGAAGATAACAGAGAAAAAGTTCAAGAGGGAACTGGAAGAGCACGGTTAGCCAATCAGCCAGGGAAGGGAGTGGTGAAGGGGAGAGATAGGCAACAATATACAGGAACATTTGGAGGAGAGGAAAACGGAAGGATTCCTGTCTCTAGTTTCTCAGTGAAGGAGTCTGTGAGGCCGCTTGCTTCCTGAGCATAAAGGAGGAAGGAATGTGGTTGAAGTTCACAGATAGTAAGAAAAGATCTTTAACAGCTGCAGGGGAAAGAAGGCAAGCCCTCGTTGTCTAGGGGCTACAGAGGGCCCAGCGGAGCTTGTAAATCATCAGTCTATATCAGACCCAGCCCGTGGTTTCTGGCAAGCAGCACTTGGCCGTCTGCCAGGAGCAAAACAGAGTTGGAGTGGCCAGGATTGCGGACTGGACCTGTGGAAAATATATCTGATGACTGGCCATGGGGGTTCCTAGCTGATCAGAAAAATAAAAGCAGCAGGTGTGGGTGGGGCTAAAATCACTGGACAACAGAAAAGAGATCAGCTTTTCGAAATCATCATCAGGATGAGAAACAAGTTTGATTCAAGTAAGTAAAATGCCTGATTTTGCGGTCTCTGAAGTGGAAAGAACAAGGTCCAGTAACTTCTGAGGAGGAGACATGAAGGTCCCTAAGCAGAAGAGGGCTTGTGACCCTGGGGATCTTGGGGAGAGAAATGATGGTGGAAGGGGGAGCAATGTAGGGACATGGGTGGTACAGAGGGGCCAAAAAGATCTCAGATGGAGAGCTGGCTAGGGTTACTGAGGGACCACTGGAGATGGAGCAGGGTCCAGAGGTACTGGCGAGAGAGCCACACTGGCTGTGGAGCAGGCTGGACGTCCCTCTGCTAGGGTCCAAGGCCAAGGTTGCTCTGGAGAGCTCCAGAATTACAAGCGGGCACACAAAAGGTCACTGGGGCCACGATTCCAGCCTAGCTGAAACACAGTTCACTCTCTGAAATGAAACAAATTATAAAAGACAAGCTCTAACTTTGTCAGGGTTGGAAGTAGCTTAGTTTTACTATACTTAGTAATCTACCTTCAAAGACGGTTCCAACCAAAGGCTATATTAAGTTAAATCATTCTTTTTTCCAAATTATTGACCACAGCTTGAGAAAGCTAAAGAAACCTAACACTGCCAATTTGCACAGAAGCCTAGGAAGTGATTCACTTAAAACCCCCTCCCAATTTAGGCAAGAAAAGAAGAAAAGCAAACAATGATGTAAGGCTTTAATTAGTGCCTGGCACTTTTTATGACAAAACACATACTTCAGAAGTTCTAAGGTGGCCAAAAAGACTCTTAAGCATGCTCTGAACTGAAGTAAAAAAGATAAACATCTATAGGCTTCTGATAGACATTTAAGTATTTTCACTTAATTAACCCATGCTTTGCTGAGGATGCTTTTTCACATACATAATCACACTAAGGAAAGCCAAACTCCAAAATAATGGACTATTAACACTGATCAATACAAGTCTGTGATGTTTTCACTGCAGCACCCAGAGATGGCAAAACAAAACTGAGACAGACCTCGGATAAACTTTACGGTTGAAATTTCTATGGCATCTTATGTGCACCCTAATATGTTTCTAAAGTTTTAAAATTTTATACTTACAACTGTGGCTCTTAAAAGGGATGTTCTCAGGATCACCTGAGAAGCTTTTCCTAAATACCTCAGACCCACTGATTCAGAATCTCCAGGGATAGGAATTCTAACAATGAGATTTTTTATCGTGTTCCTTCGTGTCTACCACGCTTTCCTGGTTAAGAACACCTGTAACATAATAAGGTAAACCCAGAGTGACCCCAGTTAAGAATACAATCAACTCTAAAGCAGTGGTTCTCAAGCTTGTCTGCACATTAGAATCATCTGGGGAAACATTTAAACGCCCCCCCCCTACCCCCGCCAATGCCTCGCTCACACCGCAGACTGATTATGTCAGAATCTCTGCGGGTGAATCTGGCCACCCGCCTTTTTTAAAGCTACTCGTGCAATTCCAACAGCGGGTCAACACTGACAACCACTGAAGCAGCAGAGGGTAACTTCTACCCATTGTTTCATTTAAGTGCACACTGATGGTTTGTAATTGTATGCATGCAAAGAGCTGGCCCATGCAACTATCTGATGAATAGTAACTTATAATTCTCTGAATTTCTCCATATTGGAACAAAACAAATGGTACTCCACATTATCATCAAAATGCAGGCTAGTGCTGAGAAGCTACAGCCCTTGGAGGAACTGACACAACTGTCTGAGGCATCGGGCAGATCTCAGAAACCAAACTAACCAGGTGACAAACGTGCTAAGAAACTCCTAAGCGCTCTGAACATTCAATAAAAGGTTTCTGCCACCACTCCAGGCAAAAGATGTACTAGTCTGGTAGTTAAGAAAATTTTTCTTTACAGAAGAGACTCGCATCAGTTAAGTCACTTTGTGTAAAGAAACAGTTCATTTCTTCAAACCCTTTCAGTTGCAAAAGAGCATCAGGAAAGTTCTAAAGTCCAGGTTTTTAGATGCTTTATGTTGCTCTTCAGAAGGAATACATTTTGCTGCTTAGAAACTCACCTATTTTGCTCCCTGAACTTGCTGAGGTTCTAGTAAACAAAGCTTCAACAAAGACACCATCCTTTGAACCAAGTTTAAGCCTTCTCCACCAGTTTGGCCACTGACAGGCTCCCTGTCAGGGGATGAGGGTCAATCAGGATTGGTCAGAGTGACATGATGGATGAGAGAGCTGGGTCACACCCACTCCCACATGGTACCAAGAGCAGTGCCCACGTAATCAACATAATCAACACCAGGAGGGGCAGTGGGGAGGGTCCTTAAGAAGGTTAAGAACTGATTGATTAAAAACAAAGTATCACCAGATGAAAATCTAAGTTCATTCAACTCAATACAAGCAGGTTCTTTGCCAAGCCACAAGAGAAAACTGAAGTAGGCTGATGTTAAAGTTATAGTTAATTATATAATTTAGATAAGGAATCAGTTTGTTTAAAAGTAGGACACATTATAAGTAATTGTATAAGGTTAAGCAAACAGTGAGATTATCAGTACTTTTCTACGATAAAAGAACTTCCCCCAAATTCTGGCAAATCTTTAAGCTAAAAGAACTTCCCAAATTTTGATAGTCTTTTAAGATCACCAACACATTTCTTAAGAAACAGGTCAATCTAGTATTGGGAGATGGAGACTAGGGGAAGGGCCGGGGCGTGGGGGGGAATACAGTCAGAAAAACTAGACAATCGTGTACAAATTTTCTACCAATTTTTTTTTTTTAAAGTCTCCTGTGGATTAAATTAGGGATTGTCAAACACTGTTCCCAGGGAACAGTGATGCTCTGTGTCTTGAAGAGAGGTATTCTGCTACCCAAAATCAGATCATGAAGATCCCTTGCCAACTAGCAGAGGGGAAAAGTTAACAAGATTGTTCAAGATGTGCTTACCTTTTTTAACCTTAGGTACTTGCTGTATAGCATGTCTACACCAGCCTCTGTTATATAAGGAATCTGATTTAATATAAGATTATATAATTAGTTATTTGAAGCTTCCCCCCACCCCCAACATTCTGAAGTGTCACAGAAAGAATGTCATAACTTCTAGGGGCTCTGTTACTACTAAATGAGTTTGAGGTCCAATTAGAGCAATAGTATGGAGTCTGTATTTTTGTTTCTGACTAATCTTAACATATAAGTTACAAAGAACTTGACAGGAGAAAAGTAACAGCATCTTTTAGTACAATGGTTCTAAATCACAAAGACCCTCATGATGGTTTTGCATGAAAGGTCCTTGCAAAATATTTCTGATCCACAGTGCCTAGCTTGGTGTTTGACACATAGTAGGTACTTAGTAGTTCGTCCTGAGGATGGAGACATGTGAACAGATACGTATGTCCTTAAGTTACTTGGCCTGCATGGCCTTGCTTTCCTCATCTGGAAAAGATCAAGATGGCAGGGGTTGGGGGTCAGACGGGGTGACTTAAGTGTTGTCACAAAATTGATTGTTTCTGCAAAATGTAATAGGAACTTGTCATTTGCAAATCATCTTAGTACAGGATGCTTTTTGCATTAGCGCACGTTGTGCTCTTCTTTCTATTCTGAACACTAGCAACATTCAAGTTCCTCTCCAGTCTTGCACAACTCTTTGCCTGCCTTTCAAAATCCTCACCCCAGCCCTGTCATGATTTGCATGTGTTTCTATCATGTCCGTTTAGAGACAGGATCTGGAAAGAAAAGTGAACCATGATCTTGAGCCAATTATGGGCAGGACCTTGTAACCTTGTTTTCACTACTCGAATCTTCAATTCTAGGAATTTATGTTCCCAGGAAAAGACTAGCTACTGACATGGACCCATATATAATTACTTTAGATAATTTTCCAAACTCTAATCCAAATCATTTTTCTTATTCTTGCACTTACTCTCTGTTTTAATGGCTGGCAAGGGAAGTGTTGAATTACTTAAACAAGGGAGCCATTAGACTGAGGTGGCTTAAATGCCTGAGTAGCCTCCATAAGCAAACCTAAGCCTGAAATGCTTCAAAATCAAAACCTAAGGTCAGCTGATCATAATCAGTCAACCAGGTTTTCCGAAAAAATGTAACCACTTAAACTATAGCCAATCAAATCATTTCCTTGTTTTGCTTCTGCCTCTTTTCGATAAAAGCCTTCCCCCAGTCCCTGTTGGTGGAGAGCTCCTAACCACTTCTGGTTTGGTGCTGCCCAATTCAAATCAGTAAGCGCTCAAATAAACTCTTCAAGTTTTTAATGTGCCTCAGTTTATCTTTTAACAGATGTTAAAAAGAAATGTGACAGAAACAAAAGGTGATGTAAAGACTTTAAAATATGCTAATCACCCTATAAATGCATGGAAAAATTCAACTCACTAGTAAAAGTGCAAATTAAAAATCACTATTAGTTTGATAAAAGATATTTTAAAAATTAACACAATTTTATCTTAGGTGTAAAGATTTTGTTTTGTTTCCCTTAAATTATAGTACCTAGACTTGAGATAAGGCCTACGAGAGAGCCATCCTTTGCATGCCTCGCTGAAGTGCGAAGTGTATGTTTCTGGAAGGACACTAGTAAAACGTACTGGGGAGGGAAAAACCTTCAAATGGTCCATACCTTTGACTCAGTAATTTCACATCTAGGAACTTATATTACAGAACTAATCATAGATGTTTATATTAGAAATGAGTTACTGCCTATCCTGTCCATAACCCCATTAGGGCAATCCCACCCCAAACCAAGGCCCAGCAGACTGATCCACAGGCAAGTCCTTCACCCAGGAGGGACTCAGCCAACACCCGACTTGTGACCTGAGCTAGAAAATAACTGGGCCAAATTCCTCTCTGTTAGGAATTCTTATTTGGGCACTAAAATCATCCTTGTAGGCTTTGGATCTAAGGGGCCATGAGCCAGGGTCAGGACCAGTGACCGTGTGGAGCCAACTTCAACATAAATAAGCAGCTAAGCTGTCTGATTCATATTTGTAATAATCATGTATTTAATTTCAAAATTAAAAAGAAATATAAAAATTTTTGGTAAGAAATAACCCAAGTATCTGGTTGCTTGGCAGTGAAGAGGCTACTGGTTTCCTGTTTGTAAAAACCTGCCCCCTTTCTAAGCCCACATAAAGTAAGGGCCTCCAGCAAAACAAGGAAAGGTACTTGTTTTCAGACCACAATTGTTGGTTTCTTCTCTCCCATTGGTTTCTTTTCAGAGCTGTATATAAACTCAGGAGTATTGACTTACATTATTTGCTGCCAGAATAATAACACCTTGTATTTGCAAAACATACTTCTGTGGAGGTAGGGGAACTGTTTGTAGACATCAGCTAAGTCAGCCAGAATGTCAGAACCACAGGCTGCTGGTGCTTAACGCACTTCAGAAATCAACCCATCCTCCTACCGCAGATGGATACTCACAGAGGGGCATCAAACTTTTATCTTATATTCATGTATTATTTCTAGCTAGCCCCATTTAAAACAAAAAGGATCTGAAGCCGCTTACAATTAAAGAGAAAATTGGGATGTTGGGAAAAGAATAATTACAAATTTTTAAAGAGGTATGCTCTAGGAGCATCTACCTTCTCTTGGAAGTCCTGGATCACAAACTGATCCTAAATCCAAACATAATTCCCACACTATTCCCAGAATAGCTCCAGAATACACAAACTCCCACGGCACTTGAACTCTGGCTTGGGCCAGAGTCTCCAAGGCAGCTCAAGATCCTCTGGAACAAAGGAAAGCCACTCAGATCAGAAGTGGAGTGGAGGGACAGGGGGCTTGAGATGCAAAGCCCAGGTTCACCCTAAGAGTCAGTGATCAAGCCAGAGCTGCTGAGAAGCATCAGGACCGCAGGCCCAAAGGACCCACCCAGAGCCCCCTTGGGCCAAGATGAGGTGGGTAGAGGGTGGCACGGCGGTAGGATGGGAAGGCCATGAGGCCAGAGGTAGCTGTCACGGACTCCGCAGGGCACACATCTTTTGAGACATAAAGAACCATACAGACCAGTCCAAAGGGGAATGGCAATACTATACTCAGGCCAGGCAGCGACCTCAACCCTCAATTTCCAGTGGAGACACAGTCCCCGACTCCTGCCAAGCTCTGCTCTCAGCTGTGAGTTCAGGCCAGGGTGGCCTACAAGGGATGGGGCGATCATACAGAGGAAGCCTAACAGAGTGCAACTGGGCTAGCTCAGAGCCAACCCCACACCCATCACGAATCTAAACAAGGAGCAGAAAGCCTGGCGCGACCCAGTGAGTACTCACACATCTGAACAGGCAGGGCCACACTCCCCTACCACCACCGCCAACACACACACACACACACACACACACACACACATGCACACACACGCACATGCACATACACACACACACGCACATACACACTCTTAACCTTGGGGTTGGCTCCTGTCAAACAGTTCTGTTATCAGTTCCTGATTATTCATGCAAGAGGCATAGATACCTAAGTAAACTAAAAAACTACTGATCATCCTAAATCATTTCTTTCCAGGATTAAAAATGTGATTTTGCAGCAACTCAATATTTCTGTTGATTCACTTACCCTACACATCTCCTCCTTCCCAACACTGATATTAGTTGAAATTCTCTGAAATGGACTGAAAGGGAAATCTAAACATAGGTTAGAGGTGACTGAGACCTAATCTAAATCTAAACGGCCCAGGATCTTAACAGGCTTTCATAGTTAAGAGGTTATACATAGCCAGACATTCAAAAATCAACTGTATCTTATACACTGCAAGGGGGGCAAATGACTACAATAAATCTTATCTCAGAGAAAAAACAAACATATAGAATAACCGAGTAATCTGCTCTCTGACAAACAGAACAATCAGTAGTGTATAACATTATAATATGTTCTTAACAACATCATAATTACAACATTACTTTTAGTTAGCAAAATGCTTTCTCACTCCAGGCCAGCAACCAGACTGTAATGCAGATACCAAACATTAACCAGAAAAAAAAAAAAAAATCACAGAAAAGGCTGTCTACCCAGAACACCCTTAGAGTTTCCACCCCCTTGACTGGTACAAGTGACTCAGTTACTACAGACACACAAAACTGTGACAAGTGCTAGAATTTATTCTGCAGTCTGAAATCATTTCCCCAAATGAACCAACATGTGTTAGTTTTCAAGTTTGACACAAACCTTTGCTCAAGACCTGGAGGGGAGGAAAGGCCTAACGCACTCCCTCAGCCATCCCACCGCGAGATGCCCGGTATGGCCACCCTTAATGTCGCCCCTTCTGAATGTGCACCCTGTGTTCTGCACTCTTCTCCCTACACTCTTCCCACCCCCACCCAGAGCTGCCCAGAGGTACAAGACAAACCACGTTTCTCTACACAGAAAGGGAAGAAGAGCAAGTGTGGTTCCTCCAACCCCAATTCCCATGGTCCCATCCTTATCTCAGGATAGCTGGCGCTCTCACAACCCATGCAGTTTTATCTTCATGGTCATAACTACACAGATACCAAACTACCACTCCCTCTTTGACATCAGATTCATTACAATGAATTCCAGAACTCCAAATTGTTTTCTTTAGAGATGTGTAAAGGTACTATCTGCTTCTTCTGAGTCTGGTCTCTCACCTTTGGAAGCCCAGGAACTAATTAAAGACTCAAACAAGTCTCGAAGTAGACACAAATGACAAAAGAACAACAGGGCTCTGGTTAAGCTGACTTACTACTTAAGAAATAAAAATCCTCCTGATTTCAACCCATATTTGAGAAAACTCCTTATAAAATGCACAGAGTATTTTCCCTGTCTTAGAGGGGCAGGGTGCTCTAAACAGGATGAAACTCAGGTTGTTGTCAAACCTGAGACTCTGACAATGACTCAAGGGTCATCCTTCTGGACACAGAATCATAGAGTTGGACGAAACTTGCAGGTGCCATGGTCAAACCCCTTGTTTTACAAATGGGGATGCCAAGCTCAGGAGAGATGAAGAAATGTGCCCCCAATCATATAATCATCACTTTTCAATGTATCCCAATCTGAGTCATCAATTAATGACACTCCCCAATTCCCCCAAATCACCCAAGCCCAGTACTTGGAAAGCAGCCTAGTTAATGAGTAAACCCTGGGTTTCTCTGCATAGGCCTTAGCAGTATGAGCCAAAGAAAAAAGTTTCGCCTGCTTCTCATCTCACCTCCTGGAGGGTGACAGGCCATAGGAAGCAAGACCTGCTCTCATGTGCTGGGAGTGAGGGGCTGCAGAGGGAAAACAGTGTTTCCCAGGTCAGAAGGTAACTCCAACATGACTTCCCTATGGACCCAACAGGAGCGCATCACGGTGTCACTGGGTCATTAACAACACAGCATTGCCAGTCACATCCATCCTGTGGGAGAATGCCTGGACCGTGATGACGTGTGGGAGGTAACACTTGCTTCTTGCCAACTACACCCATTAATAGACCTCATTGTTATTTCAAAATGCCTAGTGTTTATGGTTCACAATCCAGTTGGACCACATGATTTAACAAGTTAGATTTGATAAGATGTCCCACCATGTTCAAATTTATCAAGCTAACCCAGAAGGGCCTTCCAGAATAATCAGTTGTATGGCTGTTAGCACAACTGACACCGTCTAGGACCCATACACTTCCTCCTGTCCTTCCACTGACCCTACCTAGGGCTGTACCCTGAGGTAAATCACTTCTCTGTTGTCAAGGGCTTTATAGTTAATAGATACTGTTTAATAAACATTACGACCAAGTGGCCTCTATGCTCTGTTAGTCCCCAAACAATGATGAAGACCTTCACTGACATACTCTCAGCACCCACAAGACTAGTTACACATTCATACACCTTGACTTAGGGATGCACTTCCAGTTTCCTAGCACGTACCCCCATACCCTGGGTTAACTTTAAAATTGTCCCAGTGCCCCCTCGGCGGTGCAGAGTGCAGCTGCGAATGCCTCCAATCACTGCCCACCTGATCCAAACCCCGCCCTGTAAGTTATCCTATAAGAAACTGAGCCATTGATTATATGGAGCTGCCTAGTTTTTCGGTCTCAATCTACCTTCTCATTTCAGTGGGCACTTTTCATTCCCTCCATCCTCCAATATCAGTAGTTCCCTCAAAGGGTCAGGATGCTGTCTTACCTCTAGAGTCTAGCACTTTAATTGACATACAGTAGATACTCAATAGATATTTGTCAAATTGAACTGGTCCTATGTTGGTTATGGAAATATTGGTACTAAATATGCAAAAAAACCAAAGAACTTCAATACACTGGGTTTTAATTTATTACATTTGTAATCATACAGCATATGCACTGAAAATATCCTTAGAGAATATCCACTCTAGTTCTCTTTTACATAGCACAAAACAGGTTCAGGACAGGTAAGTGAATATCCCATATTTACCTGTTACACAGGTTAAAAAGCTGGACCCCCCCCCCTTCTCTCTCTTATACACACACACACATACACACACACACCCCATTACTACCACCTCTTTTTAGGGAAAACAGGAAGTCATTTGCTTTTATCATCTAGGAATGAACAAGCAAAAATTCCAATGAGACTCTAGTTAATTGGATTCCCAATCAAATTGAGGTTTCACATTAATGTGTCCCAGAGGTTAATGTGCTATGTTTAAATTAATAGTGTAATAAATTAAATTAATACTTAATGTGCTACATTTATCCATGATATTGCATGTTTTCAATACAAGGTCTCCCCTGAAAATCATTAAGTCAATAGAAGAATGTGTACTCTGAGATGAAAGCTTACATGCATGTTAAGGGCCATTTCGTTTCAGGATCTGCTATCTCAACCTCTTTCATTTAAGAAATCTATTTTCCAACAAACCTTTCTATACATAAAACATCCATCTCCCACACACAATCCTAAATTTAAATGGATATTCCTGCCTCTCTTCAACAACCTTTTTTTTTTTTTTCCCTAAGATTTAAGCCACCATCTAAGCTTCTGGTTTTGATGCTGCTTTACAAATGAGGCTGGATTCACAAGAAGCAGAATTAGGGGTGATTTTTAGTGAGAATTTCACTCAAACTTATCATTTTCAGAAGAGAATAGCAAGGCCCAGATTATAAAATATTTTGCCCAACATTATTCAAGTAAACAGCAGGGCCTAAATCAGAACCTGCCTTTGCAATCCACAAATCTGCCTGCCCTTATGGCATTGATTTTTAGACTCTCAAAGGACTAGTACCGAAAAACTGTCTCTTTCCTAAAACATGACCAAACCCCAGTAATCTATTTTCATTCCTTCGTTAATAACCATATTCCTATTTCATATTCCATGTCTAGATTGCTAGGTTTTGTTCTTTCTTCCCATGACAGCAATTATTTTCTCCTATCTCTAATAAGTAAAATAATGGTATACTGATCTTTCCCTCCTGCCAGCAAAGCTGAGAGTCCCTTCTTGTACTCTTCATGTGAGCTCATTAAAATGAACATTTTTTAAATTCTAAATCTGTTAAAAGTTTTATCAAAGTTCTACATTAGCTTACTTCCCCCTCCCCCAACACACACACGCAAAATTCACTTTGTGATCCTTTCAAATCAAAAGTTTAGACAGGAAATTAGATGATGAAATTCAGCGAAATGAACAGGCACTTTAATTCCTCTTGCCCGGCACCAGCAACAGAAAGTAGCATTTGGGAACATAATGGACATAACGGGAGTCATTGGGCAGTAAAACTTCTGGCTTATCTTTTCCTCTAGGTTGAATTCATGTGATGGGGTGGAAAAACAGGATAACAATATAGCAAATTTTCCACACTGTTGCCTACAATTGCTGGGGAAATGTTAAGGCAGAGATTACAGGACCAATGGCATAGCACTGTGTTTTTTTGGTTTTTTTTTAAACATTAATCATAGGCTAAAGTGAATTATGCATTTATAAAAAATAAAAGCACAAAAAAATTCTAATATTAACGATTTTGTGATAACCCAACTATAACTAGTAGTTTGCATTCTGAACCTGTACCAGATAAAGCTGAAGAATGGTAGTTGAAATGTCCCAGTTAACCTACCATTGTCACTGTTAACAAATAAAACAAGACTAGAGAGCATTCAAATATAATGAAGCATATTTTGTTAAAAAATTTTTCTACCTCCACAGCAATGACAGAAAAAAAGGAACCACAATTTTTAAAAGATAAAGACTAAAGGGAAAAGGCAGTATTTTAATCATGGAGTATAAAATAATAAGATGAATGCATGCTTCCTCGCCCACTGGTCAGAACCCAGAATCATACTGTGACTTATCAATGTAATTTTTAGTGACCAGCTGACAATTTGAGTGTATTTACCTACCATTTTGTTGAAAGCAAAGAACTGAAAATGACTTAACTGGTCATATTAGAGTTGTTCACTTCCTCAACACCATATTTTGAATTTTTCCTTTGTTTTGTGCCCTGCAGGTTTTTATATCTGAGGCCAACGCACCATGAAAAGACTCAGAAGTGAGAGCAGTGGCTTCTCTCTTAACTGGAAGTAGGGTAGTTGTGAAAGCGGGGGTGATAGAAGAATTTATACAGATGGACACTGATTTCCTTAACAATCATCTCAATGCTAGCATACCTCTTAGAATGTCTTTGTGTATCCCAGGGGCAGGTATTACCAATTCCAACCCACTGATTGGAGCTCTGCTCATGCATTCATTCACTCCAAAAATATTCTCTGAGTGCCTGCAACATGTCAGGCACTTATCTAGGTACTGGAGGTACAACAGTGAACGAAACAAGTAAGACTCCCTGCCTTCATGGACCTTCCAAGTCAGAGTACACAATCTGTGAAATGTGTGATTGGTGCTATAGCCAGAGCTGCCTGAGCCTCCTGGAGTCTGGACAAAGCTCTCTCTTCTCCCCAACCCAAAGAACCATATACCTATTCAGTTAATGCATAGTTATTGAGCACCAACTACACGCCAGAGCCCTAGCTAAACTCAAAGGAATACAGAGGACACAGACTGATTCTCCAATATACAATAAGCATAAAGCCTCTCATTCAGATTCACTTTGTATAATATTCTAAGTCAATGTTTAAATAAACTTGAGTTCTACAAAGCAAAGACCAAATGATCACCAGGGTCAATTATATTCTTCTCTATATACATAATATTAATCTATTTGCTCTGCTTAAATTCTAAAACACAATTGTGTTCCCAAATTATATTGCATATAAGTAAACTATATCCTTGATAGTGACTGCATTCTAAAATAATTTTTAATCCTTGACAAAAACAAGTTATTTTCCCTATCAAGACAAAAGTACTAGTCCTAAGGACTAAACACTAAACATTTGTCAAGAAATCAAAGTCAGGACTTCCCTGGTGGTCCAATGGTTAAGACTCCGTGCTCCCAATGCAGTGGGCCCGGGTTCCATCCCTGGTCAGGAAACTAGATCCCACATGCCGGAACTAAGATCCCGCCTGCCGCAACTAAGACCCGGCACAGACAAATAAATAAATAAATATTAAAAAAAGAAGAAGAAGAAAAACAGAAAAAACTTTAAAAAAAAAAACAAAAACAAAGTCAACCATCCGTGAAAAGAGACAACATAAAAATACGCATTTCCTAGGGTGGAAATTTCCATCAACCAGACACACTCTTGTTAAGGACCACCATGTCATTTATATTGGGAAATATTAAACATTCTAAGTTCCTAAGTTAAATGATTCTACACGTTTATCAAGAACAGAGCCCCTCCACCTAACCACACAGCTACAATTGATAATAACCAAACGAAGCTTTCCAAAAGGCCTTTGTAAAGAATGATCCCCATGTAACCAGTCAATTTTCTACTGCCTCTTTTTTGTGTTGCCTTTTAAATCAGGATATCTACAGTCAAGAAATGAGAAATATTATACTTCATAAATAAAGCTGAGTTAACAGAGAATATATAATTAGAATTTCTTCTCCACTCGTGATAGTAGACTTGCAGTTATAGCCACTATTTCATACCGTTAAGCCTTGAAAGTGAAGGCAGCTAGCAGAGTGAGAAGGGGCATCTACAGCAAACAGAGCACACCCTGAAAGCTGAACTCTTGACTCTGCTTTCAACTGCACAACAGCCTAACCAAGAGAACAACCTGGAATAGACTATATTGTTTATTAACACTGTAACCCAAATGAAGGAAAACGCTCTCTAAGGCTCCATCTAGATCAAAATATCCCAAGTCAAAAAAAAAAATTTCTGAAACTTCAGCAAGCCATATTGAATTTAGATAGTCCTTTGCCTGACCTCAAAATACGGTACAAAGTTATAATGAAAAGATATAATATAGATTATGTCATAAATGCATAAAGGATACTATAGCCTCTAAATAGGGTATAGTCTGTGAATTCTGGGTAAAGCCAGAAAATATCAGCCCCATATTTAGGTTAATTATAAATTTTAAAAAATATATCAATCACCAATGATAAGATAAATTGGCCTCATGTACCCCTAATAAGATGCAATGAGGATACGATGTCACCTCCATAATATTCCTGCCAAAATTTTTTAACATGAGTCTAATAATGATGGAACAGTTACACAGGTCTAAACTGAAACACGTTCTGCAAAATAACTGGCCTGGCCCTTTCAGAAATGTCTTTGAATAAAAGACAAAAAAAAAAAAAGAAAATAAAATATTAAGAAACTACTCTAAATTCAACAAAGTCATATTGAACATCTACTGCCTGGAGGGTAGTAAAGTGTGTTGGGTAAGGGTTTAGAATTCAGCATAAATCCACTCAAATTCTAGCTCCAAATCCTGTCTCCACCATGTGGAAAATACATTTAAGCACACTATGCCCCTGTTGTCTCTCTATCAAATGAGGATAATAATAGCGCCTTCTTCACAAGATTGTAGAGAATTAAATGATTTCACCTATAAAGGCCTTAGCACACTTAGTAAGTGCTCAGTAAATGTCAGTGGTGATAAATAATGATGTTGGTGGTAAAGAGTCATCAGATGCTGGGGGTAAAGGGAGAAACAGAATGACAGGGTCATCGCCCTCGGTGAGCTTACAATTAGAGGGAAATTAACAGGAAATTCTAAGACTGTGAAATACAGGTACTTTGGCTGGTGAAAGACTCTAGAGTGCAAAGAAAGGGACACCTTAGAAAGAGCATTTAATCCAGGTATTGGAGGTCATGGAGGGCTTCCCCGAAGAGGTGACAGCTCACCATTCCAGGATGAGAGGATAGCACGTACAAAGTGCTGGAAGTACAAAAGAGAACAGACCAAGGGCTGAAGACAGATGAGTATGCCTGGAATACACAATGCTGGAGGTGGAAGAGGAGCTAGAGAGAGAAGGCTAAATGGACAAGCAGGGCCAACCCATGCAGGGCACCTTATAAACTTTGTTAAGGATTCTGGGCTTTAACTTAAGAGCAATGCGAGGCTACTGAGACGTTTACAGCATAAGCAGATATGCATTTCACAGTTATGCTGATTACAGAAGGGAGAAGTGGACTGAGAGGGGGCAAGATTGGAAAGGGATGACCAGCTAGGAGGAGACCGTTAGGGTTTTCCAGGCAAAAAATGGTGGTGCTAGAACCTGGGTAATGGCAGCAAAGAGGAGAGATGACTAGGATGGGAGAGGTCCAACCCCGGGGACCGATAAGGTGATGAGGCCAAGGAGAGTTGAGGACTGAGTTCAGCTCCTGGCGCGGCCGCTGGATGGGCTGCTGCGCCAGTCACGGAGAAAGGAAGCAAGGGCCATGAGCGGGTTTGGGGTGGAAAGAGAGCGGGGTCAGTCTGGGTCAGACTCAGCGTGAAGGGCCACCCGAGTGGAGCTGTGCTGGAGTCACAAAGGTCTGCAGCAGACAACCCTTGATGGTGAGAGGAAAGGATACATTCTACATTCCCCAGAATAAAACACCTAAACCAAACAGATTTTATCTTGTTCTTATATGGGCTCCAATTTCAAAAGATGACTAAAAAAAAAAAAAAAAAAAAAAAAGCAAGGCATTCCTGTCAATCTCACACATTTCATGGTGTAACTCTCTTACTGTATAAACAGAGAGTAGGATGGATATTTGTGGCTCTCAACAAGTTCATTAAACCTCAAACTAAATCCCCCTGCCAGGAAAGTTAGCAACATTAGCCAGACATTCTTGCTCTACTTGACCACATTATTTTGTTTACTAAAGAAAGCAAGCAATCATCAACTCTCACCTCCTAGGTTATAAAGCATATAACCTTCCACTTACACCCTTCAAAGTAAAACTGTCAAAATACAAATGTACACTAACCACATGTGTCTGTGCACGAAAGTACATATAATATGCTGATATTTGTAAATAAAATACTAGACTTGATCTTGGCCCATAAAGCTTCAGTTATCCATCCAACCAGAAGGCGGACTTGTCACAAACACAAGATCACTCTTGTTGCCCCACTAGGTGCTCATTCACCGTGTGCACTGGCAATGGCTACCGGCAATGCAGACTCTCCTCCACACCTTCCTCAGGGTGTACCGCCCTGTCTGAAGCCGAGGCGCAGATCAATTTGCCTTAGCTTATTTCCTCATGAGACAGCAAACTGTCCCCTAATGTCCATTCTCTTCTCCCCGTTAGGAACAGAACCCCCAGAGTCTTAGCTCCTCACCAGAGCCCCCATGTCCAAGCCTCTCCTGCAGTGACACAGTCATGTGACTCAACTTCCGGGACGTGGGAGGTGAGGGGAAGTGTGTAGAACTTCCAGGTCATACCCAGAAAGGGAACTGCTTGACCTCCGTTCCTCTTTCCCGAACGACTAACAGACAGACACGGGAGTGGTGAGCTGTCTTCAACCTGCACAGGAGCAGAATAAACTCGGCAATGGAAGAACATGCTAGAAGGAGCCCGAGTCCCTAAAGGACTCATGGAGCAAAGGGCTAGATTCCAAACTGACTACCAGCTTAGAATCTGATATGAAACAGAAACTTAACTCTGCTTAAGCCACTGTTATTTTGATCTTCACTAAAACAGCCAAACCAATAACTTAATTCATTTGCGTTCCATTAAGGTCTCCAATTATGCTGAATTTCTTCAATTAACGTGTGCCTCCCTTTGTCTTGGAGCTTTTCATTTCTGTATTAGGACTGCAGACATCTCAGCATCCCACACAATTTACAATAAATATTTAAGCTGGAGCCTTCAAGGAGCACAAAAAACAGGGACAGTCAACACCACTCCTCTCCACATGGTCAGGTATTAAAGCTGCTCTTTAGTTTGTTCCCAGAGCAAAGACTTGCAGAGCCCATAGGCGGGACTGCCAGTCTGTCTGACACATATTTATTTAACCTTGGTGTTTTACTGACAATAACATCCTAAACCCGGCATCAGGACTTGCCTACCTTGATTTCCTTTCCCTCCAGGAATGATGACAGATTTTACTGCGTCCTCTATACTTTCTTCTTTCGTGCCTGTGGTACACAGCACGCTGCTTCCCTTCCCCTCCTGCATGAGATGTCCATGCCCTAATCCTCAAAACCCATGACTATGTTCCCTTACGTGGCAAAAAGGAGGCCTCATAGGTTTGATTAAGTTAAGGATCTTGAGATGGGAATGGGAAGGGTGGCCTGGATTATCCAGGTGTGCCCAGTTTAAGTACTAGTGTCCTTATAAAGAGAGAGAGAGGATTATTAGACGTGTTAGAGAAGATGTGATGACAGAAACAGAGATGTGACAAATGGAGAAGCTGAAGTGATGCCACTGCTAGAAGGGGGCCAAGAGCAAAGGAATACAGGCAGCCGCCAAAGGTAAGGATCAGACTGTCCTCTAGAGCCTCCAGAAAGAACGCAGCCCCGCCAACATCTTGGTTTTAGCCCAGCGAGACCCACTTCAGACTTCTGACCTTCAGAATGATAAGAGAATAAATACATGTTGCTTTAAGCTACTAAATTTGTGGTAATTTGTCTCAGCAGCAAAAGGAAACAAATAGAGTGTCCTTACAAGTAGCACTATATGTTGTAAAAACTCAAAGTGTAGGGCAGGATTTGTTCAGACTTAGAGAGCTAGATTAAAATAAGTTTTAATAATATACAATATTACTAATAGTATTATTAATAATGATATATAACTGTTGTGCCATTTATTCTAATAGGTAGCCCTCCCTGCCCCCTCCTTAAAAAAAAAAAGTCACAGAAGTTGAATATGAGCATTGTGTGGCAGGTACAAGCAAATGCTACAGCTAGGTAAAAGGATAATCACTACCCACTACTGAATGCATCTATATCTCAGGATGAATCTACATGCCATTTTCACAAACGCTGTTATTGTTCTAAAGGATGTATGTTTTCTCTGCTAGTAAAACAGCATTTTTCTGCAAAGTCAAAAGAAGAATTTAAAGAGTATTTAAAGCTCTTATTATTAACCAAAATCACTAGCCACACACAATATTTTACTGCTATTATTTAGTTCAAATCTCATTCATCACTAGATCGAATTTTAGTTCACGCAGGGGTTGGGTACGGAGAGGCAACAATCAGCCCAGAGGGTCCGTGTGCTTCAAACAGTACCATCCTGGAGGAGGCAAGATTAACTGGCCTGGCTTCATTCATCTCGGCCTCCGAGCTTTCAGTTTTGACCAAGGGGGTTCGCACTCCAAAAAGGAAGGTGGCCAGATGCTCAAATGACCACTCCAACCCTCACCCCGCTTCTAGCCACCACCAGCTGGTTGTCCACCACAGTGCTCTGGCTCTGATAACAGTAACAGTTCCCAACTCAGAGACATCTGGGAACAACTGCAAGTCCCTTTGAGGGCATTTACCCTGACATTCCAAAGGGAAGTCCTAAACTATGCCCTAGCATGCCCTCTAGCCCAGAGTTAATCCACACCTGACTGCCAAAGGTTCATTTCAAGATCACTTTCTCAAGTATGGCCTGTTGCCATTGCTCGAATTTCAAAAAAACCATAGACCCACAATTGTGATGTAAACTCTTGGCCTGGACTTACTTCCCCTTCTTCTTCCCGACCAGAACCCAGTGAATGTTGTTTAATACCCAAAATAGTCTAGATTCACATAACAGGTCTTCTTTTGTTTCAAAAACTAAATTACCTCTTTGTAAGACGTCACGGTATCACATTTGAGAGAACACACACTCTGTCCTGTGCTACATGGCACAGGAAAGGGAGTTATCTCCTCAGAGCAGATGCTTCATCTAAAGACCTTTTTCTGTTTTGCTCTGTTTCAATTTGTCCTAGCATTTGGGTTCGGGAGCGGCTATCACTCCATCACTGATAGTGCGTAAGTTTCTCTACCCACGCCTTGAGATCCCTGCCTAGAAAACTGAGGTAGGATTTGTTTTCTTCAGCTTCCTGAGTTAAGGCACTCTAAACAAGCATCATTTCCTTTCGATGTCTAGAGAAAGCTCTGTCCCCTCCAAACACTGGAAAGAAAAGTAGATGTCATGCAAAGGACAGCCTTTGTTTTCTCTGAGTAATGGTTTTTATTAAACTGTTTAATATTTAAGGTTCAGTATGCACTCATCTGCATACAACACATTTACTTTTTTTTTTTTTTAATAAATTTCTTTATTTTATTTATTTATTTTTGGCTGTGTTGGGTCTTTGTTGCTGCGAGCAGGCTTTTCTCTAGTTGCGGCGAGCAGGGGCTACTCTTTGTTGCGGTGCGCAGGCTTCTCATTGTGGCGGCTTCTCTTGTTGGGGAGCATGGGCTCTAGGTGTGCAGGCTTCAGCAGTTAAGGCACGCGGGCTCAGTAGTTGTGGCTCGTGGGCTCTACAGCACAGGCTCAGTAGTTGTGGCGCACGGGCTTAGTTGCTCCGTGGCATGTGGAATCTTCCCAGACCAGGGCTCGAAGCCGTGTCCCCTGCGTTGGCAGGCGGATTCTTAACCACTGCGCCACCAGGGAAGCCCAACACATTTACTTTTATACTTTGGAAGTTTTCAGCGTGTCTGTCCTATATACATTCCATTTTGGTCTTGGCTCATTTCAGATTACGGATCCCAAATACGTAAGAAGTACGGCTTTTCTCTCCTTAGTTAAGTGCTTAATCAGCTGCTTCTTAGCAATGTTAGAGGCATATAGAAATAAAAGTCATGTCAACTACCTATCACCATCATCTCAGACATTCACCCATAATCTTTAGTTTCCTCCTCTACTTTGTTTTACTTAAAACTTAGCGTTTCTTTTCGACGGGTACTACTAAGTTTTTCATGTGTGTTTATGTTCTTTATTTACAATTCACAAGATTTTTTTTTTCCCCTCCCTGTTTTAGTCTGCTTGGGCTGCTATAACAAATTATGATAGAATGGGTGGCTTAAACGACAGATATTTCTCACAGTTTTAGAGTTAGAAGTCCGAGATCAGGGTGCCAGCACAGTTGGATTCTGGTAAGAGCTCTTTCCCTGGCTCATGGAAGGCTGCCTTCCTGATTCACAGCACAGGGAAAGAGAGAGAGCAAACCCTCTGATGTCTCTTCTAAGGGCTAATCGCCTCACAAGGACCCCACCCCCTCACGACTGTATCTAAACCTAATTTCCTCCCAAAGGCCCCATCTCCAAACACCATCACACTGCGGGTTAGGGCTTCGACACGTGAATTCGGGTAGGAGGACAAATCTCTCCACAGTGCTCTCCTTTAGGGACAATTTTCATCTGCCTTGGAATCAGTCCACAGCAAGAGCTTCTTCATTAAAGAAGCAGAGACGAGCACCTGCACGATCCCAGGCGCAGGCTAAGTGCTAGGTAATCGAGGATGACCAAGCACCAATCCCTGACATCAACAGTCCCGGTGTTCTCAGGTTCTAGTGGTAAATACACTGTTGTCCTGACTCCCCGTGGTGTCCACACTCAGATCTCCCGTCTAGAGAAGCACAGCCGGCCGACAGCCTCGAGCGGCCACAGCTGCAGGCGTTCGTGCTGAGGCGGTACTTCTGCTGGGCTGCTGCCAGCCAGGGCCCGGGCACTCGGAGGTCCTGGAGTCGGGCCTTTCCTGAGCATCACGGGACCCCTCAAACGGGCAGCTTTGCTCAAGGAGGTCCCGCCAGCCCAAGCAAGACTTCCGCGGAACCGCACTGCAGTGTAAAGCTCCTCCACCCTGGTCGTCCTCCTTCCCGCTCTCCTTCCACAGGACTCGGACACGCAGCATGGTCTGAAGGCTCTCCCTACTCCCTCCTGTTCCCTCCTCCTCATCCTTCACTGACATTTCTCTAATTTTTCTCCGGCACTCCTAATTCCAATTTGGTGTCTGCTTCCCAGAGGACCCCCCCCCCCCATCAACAACAACAACAAAAATACTAACAAAGTAACTTCAGATAAACAACAGAAAACATGTCTAGCCCCAAGTAATCTATTCATCTAACTGGGGATAAATATCACCCAATTTTGTTTTGAGATGGCAAATATCATATACAAAATCCAGCATCTTGAGGGAAAACTTAAAATACATAAAAAGATACTCAGCTGAGACAAGCAGCTAACACAAGTGAGAAAAGGAATAAAGAAAATGTGCTTTTTTTAAGTTCAAACTAAGGCAAAACTGAAAACGGTGTTCACACCAATGTAACTGAACAGATGGCTACTGAGCACCTACCGTGTGCCAGATGCTGTGGAAGATACAAGGACAAGCACAGCTAGGCAGTCTGTGGTCATATCCGTTACTCAGAGCTCTTGCTCCATTCATTCTAAACAATTTCCTTAAACTTCTTGTGCACACATATTCACACTCCTCTGTGCAAGGTGAATGAGAAACAAAATCACCTTAAGTCTTTTTAAACCCTTCCACAGAAAATAATTTGGTCTTCAAAAGTAAACATCATTCCATTTCCTGTTCACTCTCAGAATCCCCTCCCTAGGCCTTCAAAGGGAAAAAGTCAAGATACTTTGTCACTGAGTCTTTACATTAGAAAAGTTCCTTAATGGTCATCTACGTAGACACACCCCTATATTTCTGAATTACGAAATGGGCTGGCTCATGGCACTGGAGTCAACTGACAGACTCCTGTAAAAAAAAAAAAAAAAAAATTCCAAAACACACTAACATTTTCTATATTTTTGTGTTGTGAAGTATATCATACATACAAAAAAGTATATGAAGCAAATATGTTGTTTAAAGAGTAACTATAAAGCCAACACCATGTGCCCACCATTCAAGTTAAGAAGCAGAACATCACTAAAACTTTTAAAGCCTTTTCCTCGCCTCTACTTTCCTAGAGCAGAATTTCTCAGCCTCAGCCCTGCTGACATTCTGGGCCAGATAACTACTAAGTGCTTACCCAGTGTATTTATTGCTGGATGTTTAGCAACACCCTGGCCTCCGCCCAGTGGACGCCAGTAGCATGCCACCACCACCCTCAGGAGAAGCAACCAGAAACGTCTCCAGCCATTGCCACATAGCCCCTGGAGGGCAAAATCGTCCCCCGTAGAGAACTGCTGCCCTAGAGGTAACGACATCTGAATTTTTACATTTCTTTATAATTTATCTGTCTACTTATGTAACCTTAAAACAATGTATTGCTAGTGTTGCCGTTTTCAAACTTTGTAGAAATCAAATCATACTGCATGTATTTTCCTGTGATTTGTTCTTTAATCAACATTATATTTGCAAAATGTAACCACTGTGTATTATAGCTGTAGTTCATATAGATTACTTTTAGTTTATAATGTTTGCTGCTGTATGGTAGCCTATGAAATTAATTAAAATGCCACAATTTATTAATCCAATCTATTACTGATGGACATTTACATTATTTCTAATATTTTCCTTTTATGAATACTTCTGCTGGAACTTTCCCTGCACAGGTCTTCTTATAATTACACAACAATTTCTCTGAAGTACACACCTAGGAGTAGATTTGCTCGGGTCATAGAACTTTCTGGTACTCAACTTTATTGTTTTCCAAAGTGGCTGTATAAATGTACACTCCCACCAGCAGAGGAGGACAATTCCCATAGCTCCATACACTCTCCAGGGCTCGGTCCTTCATTTATATTTTCATGATACTTGGTACCGAAAAAATATACATTGCTTACCGTGTAAATGCCAATTCTACAGACAGCAAATGAGATCTGGATACATTCAGACATTCTCTACAAGATTAAAATAAGAGATTACAACTAAATGTTTGTCCCATAGAACTGACTTCTCCCCTCTTGTCTCTCTAAAGAGAATCTGTTGTCTTTTGACACCTGCTTTATGAGCAAGTGGCTTAATTTTTTCCCTTCTCTCTGCTTTTTCTAGGCCAGCTCAAATAAAACAGAGATAATAAAGTGTGTAGCATAGTGCTTTATCATGGGACTATAAAGCAGATACTTCAATCTCTAATTCAATAGCATAATTTAAGGAATGTGATTTATTGTATTGGTTTGATTTCATTTCTTTAAATCCTGCTCTAATATCTAATTTTCAGTGATTAATTCTTTGACTGCTAGAAGTAGTTTTATAAGCACTTATTTTTTTTTTAGTTCAATTCTTACTAGATCATAAATGTCTACAATGCTTACAGAAAAGTAACCTTTGTAAAAAAAAAAAAAAAAAAAGTAAAAGCTCGTGGTTATATACTAAAAGTTTTGAATGGGCTGAATTTAAAGAGAAGACTGAGGTCCTTGGTCTCAGAATATCAATGACTCAAATTAGAGTTCACAACTTCTCATTCCCAAATCAAGTTCAGACTCCTAAAACTCATTTCCACTCACAATACCATGTATACCAAACACAGGTATTGATTTATTGTCTTTTCTTTAACTGGAGGAATATTTTTAGCACATTAAATCGGTATGTAGTCAAAACAACTCTAACTTGATACAGTCCAACACTGTTATTATGGTTTACTGTTGGCAAGCAAAAGCTTCTCCGTGAAGTTTATAATGCCCAAATCTGGCAATCATGGTTGTATCCGCTGCACCAAGGAAGCAGAGACACAAGATCCCCGATTCCCATGGTAGCCAAAAGGCTTCCAAAGAGATGTTCTTTTGGAAGAGAAGGCCAAAAACTCATATCAGACTGATTCTGCAAAATGATCCAGCCTCTTCAGATAGCCATAAGAAACTAATTCTGTATGATTAAAGGAATTGGTAAGGAAAATATTGAAAGCCAAGGCTATTGCATGGACATTCAAAATTAAAAATTACAGCAATGGAAAAACTAAACTCATGAGGTAATTTGTTGTGCAAAGTTCTTAAACTCTAAACTTTCAAAAAGTTCCAGGTGCTACTGTTCAAATGAATGGCTGACGATTTAATACTGGGGATCATTTCTATTATTAAGGTATCATTACCACCATGGCACTATTGGGTTTCTTTATTCTGCATAAAATACACTACTGGAAACACCCCAGGGCAAGGCCACTGGCCTCCTCAGAGTTGAATGACAGAATACTCATTACCTTGCCCAATGTTTATTCTCCCTTCTACCTTTGGAAATTACCCTGATTTTTACTTTTGTACAAAATGAATTATTTAACAACTCTCCCAGTAAGCTGGAAAGGTTATTTTCCCCAAGTGAAAGATAACTATCTTATTTTATGTCACCTGGAACAAAAGAGTCTATTTCCCCGCCATCCTTGGAGCTGGGGCGTGACTCAGTTCTCTGTAATGAGATGTGTAAAGTGAACTGACTCTGAGAAGGACCCTTTTACTCTTCTGCCTTTCCTACTTCTTTTTCTGCAATTGAGACTTCATGTAGCCCCAGCAGGGGCCTTGGATTGGGAGGAGCCCCGAGAACAGTGGACACGGGAAGTAAAGCCCAAGGATGAGCAAGCCTGGAGACTCAAAGGGCAGTGGAGCTGCCATACCAGCCTCCTCCAGACTGTGTACGTGAAACAGAAATAAACCTCTAACTTGCTTAAAGACTGTGTGTCTCTCTCAACCGACTAACCCTAACTGGTACAGAGCAATACTCTGAGAAATACTCAGTTTTAACAAGCAGGTTTCCCCGGGGCCTTACAAGAAAGAGCCCCAGCATTTGTCATTAGAGCTCTTTTTAAGAGCTTAATCTTAAAAAGAGCTTGATCTTTTAAAGGGGGGAGACGTATTTATTCTTCAGTTACTAAAAACCTACTTTCCAATCCTTCCTTTTCACAGTCCCAAAATGTACAAGTACTGTTACTGCGATTGCCAAAATTATTACCCTTGAAAACCCTCAACTTATTTTGTGTAATTTTTTTCTCACTAGCCGTATTTCCTCCTTCTCTCTAACCTCTAATCTTTACAAATACTGCCTTATCCCTGAACATCTGACCTCAAACCAAGCAGCACATCTATTGCTCAAACTCCAAATTCATTCTAACAGTAATGTTCTCAGGAACGGCCTTCTTTACTCTCATTAGAGGGAGTCGAATAAAAAGAGATATTTAAAAGCATGACGAAACTTCTTTGGGTCACGCTATAGGAAATGGTTATAAATTTTAAATGATTAGTTCATATTCTTTCCGTATATAGATGCTCTATTGGCAAGAACCCATTTTAAAAACCCAGGAGACAGAACGCATAGCTTGGAATGAAAGATGAGTAATCATCCCCAAGGAAAGAATGGATCTCTACCCTAGATAAACTCTGACCCAGTAGCCTCTATATCAGCATTCATAAATCTCCATCTAGACTCGCCTGAGGAAGAACGAAAGGATATTATTTCAAAAGCAATAACCTTCAGAATAATCTCACCTTCTTTGCTGCCTCATCTGATGAAAGTGCAAAAAAGAAGTGCTGTCAAGAACAAGTCACAGATGGGTTAAAATCTGTTAAGACAGGGCTACAGAAAAAAAAGTCTAATCCCGAGAAAGAGAAAACGAATACTCAATTTGAAATTAATATGATTACTTACATTTTACTGTTGTTTTCCCTAAGAAATTTCAAAAGGTAAGCATGAAAATAAAGGAGAAAAAAATCTTCAACAAGACAGCAGAAAATACTACACAGTCTGGAAAAAAACTTGATTTCAAGGCATAACAAATTTCCGTTCCATCAGGGGATGAAAAAACACATTAATTTTCTTTTTCTAAAGGAGCTGTTTTTAGAATATTTTGATGTGCCATGCAATCCCTCATTCTGATATAGGGCAAGGTGACAGTCATGTTTCCTTATTTTCTCCTCTGTAATTTTGCGTGTGATGAAAATAAAAGGTTAATATAGCCAAGTCAACGCTTCTGAGTACCGCGAGTATGTGTCAGAACTGGGGTGACAAGACGGGGGTAGGGAGAGCAGTAAATCACCTTCAAATGAGGCCCATGCCTGGATCACCTACTCCCAAGTAAAGCTAAGATCTAGCATTTTCTCTTGACAGCATCCCAAAACAAGTGGGCTGGAGGCAAAGGTGCAGGATTTGGGAAACTGTGGAGAAATCAATTCAGTGCGTTCCAAGGTGCGTAGGTGCTCCAGAGTCCTGAGTGGGTGGAATCGTCTCTGAGTAAAGATTACATCTGTCATTATGCTGTAGTCACTCCTCCAGACACAGAAACAAACCCTTGAGAACGCCACCGACTTCAGAACCCGCATCGCCTTCTTTTAGCGTAGCCGCTGAAAACATTAACAGTGCATTATTTAACAACTCCCTTGGCACACTTGAAAGGTTACTTTTCCCATTGGGAAATAAGTTAACTTTTCTAAAAAACTCAAACTTGTATTTACAAAATAAAATGAATTTTTGTTTACAAAACGTGGAGGAGTTTGCTCCTCAACGTCTATGTTATAGCTTCCTCAGGCTAGGAAAAAGGATAGTGATAATCAACCTGGAAAGAAACATTTCCGTCTAAAGCAAAACTAGCAAAACTGGTCTTTCGGCATTTTCCAAAATGTTTTCAATTGTAACGGTACCACCATCATCCCAAGAGCATCTATACTTCCCAAGCAATCTACAACTGTCCAGGGATGAAGTATGTAAGGGTTCAACCAGTTAATCCAAAAAGGAATCACTGCCCTCACCTGTTAAAAAATAATATCTTCAGCACATGATCTCTTTGTGAAATTCAAATGCAAATATTTGAAAAGACATCTAGCAGAAATAATCTCAGAGATTTGAAAAGTCACCTAGCAAAAAGAATCAAACACAAGCATAAACAGTCATATCGGAATCTATAGATCTCATGCCGGCAAAATTTTAGCCAATCTTCTGCAAAACGGCACTAAAAGTCATGTGTAATTTCTAAACAAGAGCAGAATCTTGGCTCAATACTGAAGATAAGAACAGTTCTCTTTCTGAAAATTCTGATTAAAGAAGTATTGGAAGCAGGAAAGAAATGCCCTTCTAATTTACCAGATTAAAATAATTAGTTCAATTTACCTTGGCAGATTTATTCCTTTTACTTTTTGTCATGAACTGAGGATAAAAAAAAATTTCAATCCAAGAAAAAGAAAAAAATTTTGCTGAGCATCACTAATGTGTCAGGCATTGCTAGGCAAGCAGATATTAGACATACAACGATAAATAAGACCAACCCTGGCATCAACAGTCTTCCAGCTCAGGAGAGAGCAGTTATTTAACAGACCTGTGACAGAGAATGGCATGATAAACATGTCCAGCATAATAAGAGGTATGCACAAAGAGTTTTAGAGAACCTGAGTAGGAGCACCGAACCCATTACAGGAGTGTCAGAAAGACTTTGTAGGGGGGGATCCCCAAATAGTCTTAAAAGATTGGGAGTTAGCTAGGAGAAAGGGAGTAACGGAAGAGGAAAAGATCATTCCAGATAAAAGTGACAGCATGAATAAAAGCAAGAAATATCACAGGATACGCAAGCATTTGAGGAATACTGGTGTGTGCCTTAAATACCCTCCTGTACTTTTAAATAATCACTTCTCAATCAGATGTCAGTTACTGATATTTGTTGACTGTCTACACACTATCTAAAATTCATTCATGTTAAGATTTTTAATTTTAAGGTTTATCATTTTAAGATTTATCTCTAACTCCCTGCCAAAGGAAGTTCCATTTGTGAAGGAGCAAGCATGCTGGTCACATTATAAAGCCTGCTCTGCCTGCACACGCTTGCAGATAAAAAGACCCATAAGCAAGATCACCACAGCTGATTAAATTAGTGGGCCGTCCGTCCTCCAGCTGGCCAATAACCACGGAGGGGCCCAGCAGGAAGAGCTAGGCTAGCCTAGACCAATCATTCTCGCTCTCCAAAATATGAATGGAAAAGTACTGAGAAGATGAAGCAGTTAGCAGTAGGAAGTGAAACTGAGAGAACACAAAAAACAAAGGCATTAAGTAACTTCATGACCATGAAGAATCATAGGAACCTAAATGTATGAGGAAGCCGAAAGTATGAATAAAGGAAACTATACAGAAAAGATATACAAAGCAGAGAAGAATACCCTTGCTAGTAATCTCAAGAGAAGTGGACCCAGAGAGATACAGGTATGTGAGGAATGGCTGAATGTAGTTGCAGAGAATTCTGTTTCTAAGTGAAAAAATGATATATTCGCCAGGTTCCTTTGCAGCTAGGTATAGCAATGTGACCAAGTTCTGGTCAATTAAATATAATCAGAAAGTCCCAAAAGTCTCCCATGAGGGAAGTACACTCTTCTGCCCTTTCTCTGTCCTGCTGCCTGGAATGCAGAAGTGGTGGCAGGAGCTCTGGCAGCAATTTTGAACCATGAGTTTAGAGTCCACACACAAAAGCAAAAGCATCTTGGGGACCTAATGACTTCTGGAGTTACCTACCTAAGGGGGGGAAAAAGAATCTATCTTGTCGGGACTTCCCTGGTAGCGCAGTGGTTAAGAATCTGCCTGCCAATGCAGGAGACAGGGGTTTGATCCCTGGTCCGGGAAGATCCCACATGCCACAGAGCAACTAAGCCCGTGCACCACAACTACTGAGTCCATGCACCACAACTACTGAAGTCCACACTCTTAGAGCCCATGCTCCACAACGAGAAGCCACCGCAACAAGAAGCCCACATACCACAACGAAGAGTAACCCCTGCTCACCACAACAAGAGAAAGCCTGCATGCAGCAACAAAGACCCAATGCAGCCATAAATAAATAAATAAATAAATAAAATTTTATTTTTTAAAAAATCTATCTTGTCAAAGCCACTATTTTCCAAACAATTCCAATCCTAATTGATACAGTGGTTGAGACAACGTCATCTCAGCAAGAGGGATAGTCCCTTAAAACGGTTAAATGGAAGAGTGATGTGTTCTGATTTACAGTGGTATTATTATCCTCAATTTAGAGATGGGGAAACAGATACCAGCTAGTAATGTGACAGAACCTGGATTTGAACCTAAATCTTTTGGACTTGAGAGCCCATACTTTTAATCGTTAAGAACAAATGAAGGCAAATGAAGTCAAACAAACTGTAAAGCAGGTTCACAAGTATTTCAGAGTTCAACAAATATTCTGACTACTAAAGGCCAATAAAAACCCATGCTGAATGCAGTATCTCTGACCTACCACAAATAACACTTTTGACAAGTCCCTGTGACCTTCTAGACAGAAAAGCCTTTTCCCAGCTAGAGTATTCTACTCTAAGTACCTAGGAAAAGGTATCTGGGCACCAGAAACTGAACACAGGCACCAGCCCCCTCATGCATGGCAGAGGTCTGCCAAATTCTGATTTGTAAGGAGTGGAATAGATTTTTAAGAGTACAGAGGATGCTGGGAGACATGAAGTATATTTTTTAAGGTGGAAAGAGGTCTTTTCTTTAAGGTGGTAAGAGGTCCTT
The DNA here is from genome assembly GCF_028023285.1 of Balaenoptera ricei. Lineage (NCBI taxonomy): Eukaryota > Metazoa > Chordata > Mammalia > Artiodactyla > Balaenopteridae > Balaenoptera > Balaenoptera ricei. The sequence goes on from NC_082641.1 coordinate 42,233,476, forward strand.
CTCATTAACTTTAAGCAAAAGAATTTTCCATACACATGACAATTAGAAGAGCTCAGCCTTAGTATTACAACTTCCAGGCTCCTGATGCCCCTGAGATGTTTCACTGCCCCATGCAGTAAGGGTGGAATGGAGCGGCAAGCCTTTTGAAAGGCTCAAGGATTTTAGATGGCCAAGATGAAGGCACCAATGTACTTGACATGAATCTTCATATCTGTACTGAGCAGCTCCTTTGTGCCAGGCAGGGTTCTCCTTGCTGGAGACTAAGCAGTACACAAGGCTCAGAAGCCTGCGCTCTAGTCAGGGGTGGCAGGCAAAAGCAAAAATAAATCAAGGTAGATGGTGATAAGTGCTATGAAGAAAAATAAAATAAATGAATAGAATGTTCAGGAGGCAGTAGATTGGGAGTACTACTAATTTTGAAAGCAAATGTGGTAATTCTAACAATATTACAGACAATAAAATAAGGGATCCCAGAAAAGCTTTCAGCAACTTAACTCTGAAAATCCCCGGCATAAGCAAATGCAGTATTCTATCCTGAAAAGTCAAAGCACCAGACACTCAATTCAACAGTTCACAGATATTAAGAAGCCATCAGGGGACTTCCCTGGTGGCGCAGTGGTTGAGAGTCTGCCTGTCAATGCAGGGGACACGGGTTCGAGCCCTGGTCTGGGAGGATCCCACATGCTGCGGAGCAACTGAGCCCGTGAGCCACAACTACTGAGCCTGCGCGTCTGGAGCCCGTGCTCCGCAACGGGAGAGGCCGCGATAGTGAGGCCCGCGCACCGCGATGAAGAGTAGCCCCTGCTTGCCGCGACTGGAGAAAGCCCTCGCACAGAAACGAAGACCCAATGCAGCCAAAAATAAATAAATAAATAAAAGAATTAGAAAACAGCCCTCTTCTGACTCAACGTATACAATGAAGTCTAATGTAAGATCAGTTGTTAAAAAAAAAAAAGAAGCCATCAGGCAGCCATTAAGAGCACAGAGTTGGGTGTCAGACTTCCTTGAATCAAATCCCGACCATACAACTTACTATTTCTGGGGCCCTGGGTGAGGTACTTAACCTCTTTGCATCTTAATTTGTTATTTGTAAAGTGAAGATAACAGTACTACCTATTTTAGAGGGTTCTATGAGGATTAAGTGAGTTATAAGCAAAAACACAGTAAGCTCCCAATTGGTGTTTGCTTATTTTTTTAATTTTTTTAATTGTGTGCTTGTGTTCCAGAGCACAGAGCATCTGCACTAAGGGGCCGAGGACACTGGAGGCCCCAGGAGATGCACTCTGCCATCAGCTTCTCTGGACACCCTTGATTCTGGCCTTATTTCGTACTCCTGGTGTCTCTTCCTGCGGCCTCCACATTAGAAATGTGACTTCTCGTTGCAATCACTGAAAACCAGGACGCTAAGCCTGAGACTCCCCAAAGGAAGAAACATCCCAAAGCATAGGGCTTAGCTCCCAGCACTTTGCCCACACAGACCCAGAACCAGAGGCAAAAGGGAAACCCATTCATTTTAGCCAGACCTCATATTACTGTCCACCTAGGCAATTTACATCTACGTTTAAACCGAAGAGGTTTTAGTCTGCCTTATGTAAAAATTTATTATTCAATTATCACATTTTAATATTCAATATTATTAATGTTTCATGGATGTTGTTTTATAATGATAGGCATCCAGTTTGTAATGCATTGCTCACTAGACACTCAGGAGCACCATTATTTAGAATCATAAGGAAAATTATATTTTTTAATTCTCCAGAACATGGAGTTATCCTCGTTTTCCCTCTCTCTCCTTTTGGATATAATCAAATGAATAACAACTTTTCAGCACTGCCCTTCTGGTTAGAAAACCTTAGAAACTGTCATTTAGGGATTGTGTCTTTGAACATTTTTAAGCCTCTACCTTGAGCATGATGCTTATATTGTCAAACCTATATTTAAAGTCCTCAAAATATTTAAATGGTCATGCCCTTTTTCTAGATCAATAGCACCATCTTAACTTATAAAAATTATTGTACCGCCCAGAAAGAAACACTGGTTACAGGAGAATGTGGTTCAATTGTTTAAAGGATCAAAAAACCTCCTATTGGTTTATGACTTGGACAATCTGGACTTGCCCTCTGGTTTTTCTGACTGTGGCAAGGGAAGAAAGGGAAGTGTGAGCTTTGAGTTTAGACTGACCTGGGTTCAAGTCGTTCAGGGTGTGACCATATAAAACTTAGCCGCCCTGAACTGCAACAGCTGGTTCTCAGGCACGAAAAGAAAGGACTACTCCTAATACCACTAACCTTACTGGATTAAGTAAGCAAGCTTCGGGGGCTTGGCAAGGAGAAGGCATCCTAACTCGCTGACGCCCAGACCAAGCCACCCACATCTAGGACATGGATGAGTTTCACCAACAGGTCCTCCTCCCAGCTGCCCTCCCGCCCTGTATAATCCAGGCTCCCTGCAGCAGCCAGAGCAAGATTTCAAAACGTAGATCAGGTCCTATCACCTCCTGCTTAAGACCACTGATTAGTTTAAGAGTAATTTTAAATGAAACTCGACTTCACTACCACAACCTCCCAGGCCCCCAGCATCTTGTCTGGCTGCCCTCTGGGCCCTGGCTTCAGGACCAATTTCCTTGGGCCACTCAGCACCTGAGACCCGTAAACCTGAAACTTATATGAACAGCCACAGCACTTTCACTTGCTGAAGACAAATGACCCCAGTTGAAATGGTCAGGGAACTACTGGGGGTTTTCTGTGAAATCCCAAGGCTACCCGTGCCCAGCTTGGCTTGCTGGGATCTCACTACTTTTGGTTCCTAAGGACTCAGCCTATTTCTCTTTCCTTTTTCAAGGGACACTACTTTTCCTGAGTCTTGTGGATTTTCTCCTTATCCCTACAGTCTGGCTGCCAAGTGGCACAAGCCCTCCCTCATTTCCTAGCTGTTCACATCCTTGCTTCTCCAAAGGTGTGCACACGGGCCCTTCTGGTACATGGCTTTTACTGCTAATTTCTAAAGAGACCAGACAGAGATGGGGCAGTTGGCGTAAAAATCTAATAAGGAAAGCGTGCACACTCACTGCCCTTGTTTCTGATTGTGTGAATAAGCAAGCCTCTTAAATTCTTATCCTCCACCTGGGAGGGTGGATCGCTCCAAACTCCTCTTCACTCGCAGGCCAGAAGATGGAATCACAACCACAACAGGGTGAGGGGCCCACCCAAACCCACTCCTTTTGGGGGAGCAATTGGCATTTCTGCAGGCAGAGATCCTAGTCAGTCAAGCGTTCCTTTAAGATGGTGAAAATTTCTAGTAAAGGCAAATGAAACCATACCTATTGAAATCGAATGCAGCCACACACAATATAATTTAAAAGAAGGGCTGTGATTATGTTTTAAGTCACAGGAAAGAAAAAAAAAAAAGAAGACATTTATTAGGAGACTACTCTGTGCTGGGTGTTTTACACGCTCACTCAGTCCTCACAACTAGAGCAAGGTGGGTATTTCTAGGCCTATCTTTCAGGTGGAAAACTGAGGGTTACCAGCATGTGGCAAGTAAGTAGCAGAATTTAGATTTCCGCCCACGTCTGATTCTAAACCTGTGGTTTTCAAACCCTGCTCCCCAGATACGGTTCCAAAAAGGCAGCTGGATATTTGAGAAATATTTTTTTAAACGAAACTGAATTTTTATTATCTTAGAGACTGAAATGAAAAAAAATACATATTCAAATATACTGTACATGAAATTTTAACACACTGGAGAATGCCCACACATTAACTTGTGCTGCCAGAGTGATCTTTTTTTGGCGGGCAGGGGGGGGAGGTAGACTCAGAATAAAATCTATATTCTGCCTTCTGATTGAAGAGTAATTTAGAATTGAGCTACTTTAATATCTGTAACACTTGCAGCTATGATTCTATTAGAATCTTGTTCTTCCTTAACCTCACACAAAAAAACAAAATGTGTAACTGAATGAACTAGAAGATGAACCTTCAGTTCTCATTCATCTAAATGGATCGAAATGACACTCACCTACATCTAAATTCAGTTCTGTGTTTATCAAAACAGCTTCATTGTCCTCAATGATAATATGTAAAACAGCTATAAAGCACATAAGTAAATATCATGAGCATAAATTTGTAAAAATCACATATAATAAAATATCACATTTGTTTTGTATATCTGAGTTCTGCATAAAATTGGTTGGAAAAAAAAGAATTCCAAGATTAAATGAAATCCACCCCTACATCACAATGATTTTAAGTAACTCACGGTAAAGTGAGGCGAAATTGCTTGATATATTAGGACCAACTGGTAAGCAGGCAGAAAGTTGAGAGGAACCTTGCCTCTCCTTTCCTTCTTACACAGTGCATGAATCCCTTCCATAATGTCCCTGACAGGTGGGGAACAGCTTCTACTTTGTCATTTCCTATTCAAGGCAGATGAATAAATCTTACAAGAAAGTTCCTCCTTACCCTGCACCAATACCTACGTTCCTATAATTTTGACCCTCTCATTGTAGTCTGCCTTCTGGAGACTCAATACAGGATATTATTTACATCCTTCTAATAACCTAAGCCACTGATCACACTGCCTCCTTCTTTAAAGGTATCCTGCAAGTACAAAAACCAAAACTCTGATGTCAGTGAAAAATAGTGAAATACTGCCTCTCTTCTTCAAAGAAGTAAATCCTACTTTACCAGTCCAGCGGTTGGCAATCTACAATCCATGGGCCAAATCTGGCTCACCGCCTGCTTTTTGCAAATAAAGTTTTAGTGGAACACAGCCACGTCCATCTATGGCTGCTTTTGTGCAACAACGGCAGAGGTGAGTAGCTGAGACAGAGACCGTACGGTCTGCAGAGCCTAAAATATTCTAGCTGGCCCTTTACAGAAAAAGTGTGTCCACCCTGTTCTAATCCATCATCCAGTGTTTTTCCACAAGCAAAGGACTGTGTTACTTTCAATGTTACGGGCTATAGTGCAGTAGCTAAAGGATTCATCCCTGTATTGTCTACGATGCCCACGTCCCTACGAAATTAAGCCTTGCTCAGTAAGTATTCCTGGGCTGCTTCGGGGCCGCCAGTGCGGGGCGGATTCAGCCACGGGGCTTTGGGGGCGGTGCAGACCTCAGGTAACCGCGCCTCCCGCCCCACCTCCCAGAGCGGCCCTATAAGTGGCCCCGTCGCGGCCGGGCCCCGGAGCACGCCTGCCGCTCCTGGTAGGCGAGCGCGTTCAGCAGGAACAGCTGCCCCGCAGTGGAGCTGGCTGAGCCGTTCCTGCTGAACGCGCTCGCCTACCTGGAGTGCGCCCCGGGCTTCCTGTGCTACGTGCTGCCGAAGCTGCTGGGCTCGCCCTAGGGCGCTACGCGTTAGCGCGCTCCGCCTTCCGGCTGCCCGCGCAGGCCGCCTGGGCGGTGCAAGAGCTGCCTCGCTGGCCCCGCCGCTCCTCGCCGGGCCCATCCCGCCGGCCGAGCGCCTCAACCACTGGCCCAACTGCATCCTGCTGGCCATGTTCCTCGTCCACTACGTGCAACGGGCCTTGATTTCCCCCTTTTCAGATCCGAGTTGGAAAGCCCACACCATTGTACGCCTTTATATTGGCATTCGTGTTCTGCACCTATAACTGGCTACTTGCAGAGTAGATACCTGAGCCAATATGCAGTGCATGCTGGCGACTGGCTCCCTGACCCCTGATTTCTAACAGGTTTTGTCTTGTGGTTGATAGGCATGCTGATAAACATCCATTCAGATCACGTCCTAAGGAATTTCAGGAAACCAGGGGAGACTGGATATAAAATACCAAGGAGGGGCTTGTTTTAATACATCACTGCAGGCAGCTACTTCCACGAAGTCATCCAGTGATGCGTCTACGCCCTCGCCAGCTGGTCCATTCAAGGCTGGGCTTTCGCTCTGTTCACCTTCTGTGTCCTGTTCACCAGGGCTCAGCAGCACCACCAGGGGTACCATGAGATATTTGAAGATTATCCAAAATTCAGAAAAATTATGATTCTGTTTCTGTTTTAAGTTCATTGTCAATGGAATTATCTTCAACTTGAAGCTTTTCGATGATGTTTCTCTTGGGATTATATAAATAAATTTATGTCTCTGTAATTTTCCTGCTATTTCACATCTTTTTCAAGATTGCTCAAGGGGTTTTTTCCCCTAGCAAATTTGTAAGCTACCTAATAACAGTCTAATCAAACTGAAATTGCAGGTTGAACTATGATGCTGCATACCAGGTCGGGAATCCGGAACTCTGTAATTGCGGCTGATCCTCCTCTGATTCTGGGTTTGCCTCTATGGACCAAAACGTTTCTGTACCGTTTACACAACCCCCTACAGCAATGGGTTTAAGGTCAAAGGCTTTGTCGCCCCCTCCTCCCCATGGAGGCATGTTCTGTCTTTGTGTCCCTTTCATCCCACTAGGTCGGAGAGGCCTGGGTACCCACAGTGTACCCACAGCCTCTCACTGTTGGGTGCTGGGCAGGCAGAGAAGTTGTGCACAGAGAAAGGGGGCGCCCAGCAGAGGCTGGTGCAAAGGGCCTCTGGCACCTGCTGGCTGCAGCCTGGTCCACCAGGTGACTTCACTGGAAGGACAGAGCACTGGGGGCATTCTTAAGGAGCAGTCTGCTGTGTCCCCCACAAAAGGGACTTATTGGAGGCCCTGGGCTAGGAACACAAAGGTGCTGCAGGGCACCCCTCCTGTCTTGGGCGACTCGCCATGAGCCATCAGGAGTCTCTGGCCTGGGTTGGTTTTTCTACCTTCTTCTAGGTAGAATTAGAATTTTTTTGTAAGGCTCTTTTTAAGTACCTCTCAGTATTTCAAAACTATAACTTGAAGCAGAATTTCTTATTTTAGATGCACTCAAAAATTCCATGGAGATAAATGGCAGTAATAAAATGTACTACTTATTGCCAGATATGTAAAAGAAATCTCCCCACTAGAAGGCTGTTGAATCTCTTGACCCTTCTGTGAAAATCTAACGAACACATGGTAAAGACCCCACCTCTCCTGGGAAGGCACTGCCTCTGTTGCTGCCACATTTATAGAGGTGGGAACTGAAAGAGGAAGTGGAGAGAGTCTTATGATTGCTAAGGATGCTAGGTGGCAGGGGCCTTCAGGACACACCTGATGCTGTGTCCTGTATGTTGTCCAAATGCCACCTTTGGGCAAGGAGCAGGCCCTCCTGCCCCTGCACCCCAGGCCCCCGGGGCACCCTGTCAGCTCCCTCCCACACTTCTCCTGGCTCACCTTCCCAACCACGGCTCCCCCCAACGAGTTTTCATGTAGAAACTGTATTCTCCATGTTAGTGGTTTTTAGAGTCTCTTAGCGTTTTAGTAACATTTTCTGATGGTGGTTGTGCTTCATTTTAACTAAAAATGGAATGCTTTCGCAGGGAAATTTTTATGATCAAATAATCTTTGGCCCTTTTTCTGACTGACTAATTACTTGAAACCATAAAACAAATATTTAGGATCTCCTCTGGAAAACTCAAAAATCTGAGCAAGTCTTGACTGATTTGGGCCCCTGTGTTCTAGAAGGTGTACCTGGCCAGAAAGTTGCTTGTCTGAGAGTCAGAGAGGCTCACTGTGAATTTTACTTCTGTTGGTGCTTTTTTATCTGAGTGACCAAAAGTTTGGGTTAAGTCAGCATTTGATGCACGGTTACTACTACACTGGCATGCCCTGGATGGATGACTGACATAGGAAGAGATCTTGTTCTATCTTGCCTACCTGTCTTCCGTTTGCTAAAAACTGTAACTTAGCAAATTATGGCAATTTGTTATTGTGTTAATTATAATAATTAAAGAGATTAATAAAATTACTGTTAAAAAAAATAAGTATTTGTGGAGTGAGGAAAGTTAGATAGGAAGAGGAAAGAGAAGATACGGGGGAAGGGAAGGAGAGTAGGGCTTTTCTTTTCCCGAAACTATTCTGACATATACCTTTCAAAAAATTATTTTAAAACCTAGCAGATCCTCTTCTTGCTGTAACTAGGTATTTGAACACAGGGATGTACATCTGAATTAAAATAGAGGACCTAAAGTTACTATGTTTCATTTCAAGCAGATCAACACTGATTGAAATGTTGTTGAGTAAACAAAAGTCCTTGCTAATTTTGAATACCCAGGAAAATGCTACCCACCCACTTTTTTTAAATTGAAAGTTCTTTATTTTGATTTAACGTGAGACTTTTTAAATTGAAGTATAGTTGATGTACAATATTACATAAGTTACATGTGTACAATATAGTGATTCATAATTTTTAAAGGTTATACTCCACTTGTAATTATTATAAAATATTGGCTATATTTCCCATGTTGTATAATATATGCTTGTAGCTTATTTTATACATAATAGTTTGTACCTCTTAATCCCCTACTATCTTGCCCCTCGCCTCCTTCCCTCTCCCCACTGGTAACCACTAGTTTGTTGTTTATATCTGCACCCATACCCACTCTTAAAAGAATATTCATTTGCTGTTCACTGCTGTTGTTTTAAAGTCACTCACTGCAATAATATAAAGCAATTGGGATAAATGATCTTTGCCTCAGAGATGAACTCTTAAGCACTCTGGATTTGGGAAAAAGAGAATTGCTTTAAAACAGATGAGAGATTCAAACCATCAATGAGCTTGTTAAATCTTGATTCTTATCCCCATGATTTCTTCACAATCATGCATTTTTACGTCTGTTTATTCAAGACAACTTTTGTACAAAGAATTAAAATATGCATCACTTCTTACACAGCTCTTTATAATTTCAACATTTTTAGCAACTTGTTTCATTATACTTGTGGCTCTCCTAGGTAACAAAGAATCTGATTTGAAGAGCTTTAAAATCAGGAGCTGAAGATCTCACTTCTTGACATGGGAATCAAAAGAGAAAATTTTTACTGAGTCCGTTTTCTGAAACTATTCAAAGTGGATATTAAACTCACATAATTATTTACAATAAAGTTCAGTAAGAAGTGAGTACTTAGAAGTCAAGATATGGAAAATATCCACCTATGGGTATTTTCAAAGATGACCAATAAAGTTAGGCATTCCCCCCAAATAAAGTCGTATTTGGGAGAAAAGTAAAACATCACTAGCACAGGAATCTACTTCCCACACACTCAGGCTGCAAAAAAATTGCAGCCTGAATCCACAGAAATGATAGAGGACAGCTCCCCTTCAGGCTCATGACGTACTGTAATCCTGCCCACAGCCCAGGGCCAGCTCACAGGGGCCCTGAAAAAGTCAGGAAACCCAAAGGAAGCCCAGGAATGACCAAATAATCCTATCTCAATGACGCGGTCTTTAAAACACGCATCTCGAAAACCCAACACATCATGGGGAAAATCATGTTACATTACGAGAAATATTACTGGTGAACAACATAGATGTACAATATTTCTATGTGAAATAAAGCAGAGAGGAAAAGAACTTCAATCATCACAAGAGGCTCTCTACATCTAGCACAATGACATTCAGGAAACATTCAAAATGACGACATTATCCAATAAATCAGCTCACTGCTCTGCCGTCTATAACAGGGGTCTCCAACCCTGGGCCCACTGTTAGGAACCGGACCGCACAGCAGGAGGTGAGCGGCGGGCGAGTAAGCAAAGCCTCATTGGACGCTCCCCATCGCTAGCATTACTGCCTGAAGTAGCTGCCTGCAGTGATGTATTAAAACAAGCCCCTCCTTGGTATTTTATATCCAGTCTCCCCTGGTTTCCTGAAATTCCTTAGGACGTGATCTGAATGGATGTTTATCAGCATGCCTATCAACCACAAGACAAAACCTGTTAGAAATCAGGGGTCAGGGAGCCAGTCGCCAGCATGCACTGCATATTGGCTCAGGTATCTACTCTGCAAGTAGCCAGTTATAGGTGCAGAACACGAATGCCAATATAAAGGTGTACAATGTGTGGGCTTTCCAACTCGGATCTGAAAAGGGGAAAATCAAGGCCCGTTGCACGTAGTAGATGAGGAACATGGCCAGCAGGATGCAGTTGGGCCAGTGGTTGAGGCGCTCGGCCGGCGGGATCGCCCCCGCGAGAAGCGGCAGGGCAAGCGAGGGCAGCTCCTGCACCGCCTGACCCATCCGTGGAAAAACTGTCTTCCATGAAACCAGTCCCTGGTGCCAAAAAGGTTGGGGACCACTGGTCTACAACATGCTGCCTCTCAGGAAACATTCGTAAGGGAAGAAGGGAGAAGAGAGCTGGCCAATCACATCCTAGGAAAAAAGTTCTCACAAGCAGAAACTTGACTCTCAAACTGTTTGATTCCAACAAAAGAGAAGTTGAAAGTTCCAAACAAGAGTGTAATTCTACAGTAGGACCTCAGAAAACTTGCCCACTTAGTTTAAAGTAAGTTGGCTCATTTGGCCAAACTTATGTAACAGCTGTAGGCAGAATTGGCCTGAAGAGATGTGGGCCACCCTCTGCCATGCCAGGACCTTTCACCCCTATAAATCAGAAATAGCTGCCACTTAACCCATCAACAAGCAGCTGCAATATCATTACCTAGTTACTCCGTACTATGTTTATTAGGTGGAGGCAGAAAGATTTTTGAAAAGCTGGTATTGGAAAAATGAATAGAATCAGAGTGGGAACTTTTTGGTGACAATAGTACCATAAATCCTTGTTTTACAAAGAAAGTTCCAATTCAATAATAGCAAACACTTTTATCATGCTCATGGTACTAGTCTCTCTACTGAATGCTTTATATATTTTAACTCAACTCTGAGTGGTAGGTACTATTATGCCCATTTCGCATATGAGGAAACAGGCACAGAGGCTGCACAGCAGGTAAGTGACAGAGCTAGAATGCAAATGCAGGGAGTCCGACCCCAAGGTCAGTGCCCTTAAATATTAATCTGTGCAGCCTCTCAGCCCAACCACTGACTTAGCAGCTATCTTGTGTACCTATGTCGGGCTCTGGGGACACAAAGAGGCCCACAGCCCAGCCCTGCACTGTGACACACTGTGCTTTGTCCGGTAACAGAGACAGGAACCAAGGCCTGAGGCAGGGCTGTAGCTGGCCCATTAGCACCTCTGTGCCAGTGCACAACGGGGACCCTGGCAAGCTGGGAAGGGGCTGGACTGCAGGGGCTGTGCTTGCCCCCTTGGCCGGGCATCTCCGTGTGGTGTCCCGTGAGCTTAACTGTCTACGGCACCCCCAGGAGCAGCCCTGGAAGGAGCCTCAATTCAGTTCTGGCAGTGGAAGACTGCAAGAGAGAAGTCTTAAATTAGAGTAGGAGGGAAAAGGTGAACTCTCCAACCAAAAATTATTTTTATAGCATGCTCTGTGATCACTTTAACTAGACAGAAGCCAGGCTCACACACGTCTTTGCAGCTTTATTAACAGTGCATCCGGATTACTATGCGATTGTTCCGGACATGTCACATGCAGGTTAGCTCACAGGCTGCCCTGACAAAACAGCCCTAAGCAGGCTGCCTTCACAAAACCAACTCCTGGTCCCAACAAGCTGCCTGTGACTGGCTTTCGGTCCAGTGGAAAGGTCTGGGCTATCCTCGTCAGCTTCTGGACTCGGCAGCTCGAACCACCAGTTCTCTGCCCTGGGAGACTGGTGCCAGGGGCTTTGAGGGACCCAAACTCCAGGCGCCCTCCAAGGAGATGCAGCCCGTGTGAGAGAGACAGATGTCCACAGTGCGTCCCTTGAGAGAGCCCCGTCCCCTCACTCACTGGGGACCAGGACTCCTTTGCAAGTACAACCGCTCTTAGCGGAAAAGTAGGCTGAGGGTCTTAAGAATCACGTACTTGAGCTGTGGGTTTATTTATCTGAACTAGGACTCCCTCCTTGCAACACAACCAACTTGGGCCTCCCTTCTCCCATCTCCTTGACCAGGGAGCTGCTAGATCAAATTATTCTGGGAAAACATCCGCCTGACTGCACCATCTTCCAGATCACGGTTACCCTTACCCCACGCTGCTCTGTGTCTCCTCTCCAGCAAGCCAGCCTCGCGCAAGTCCATTCCCCCCCCAGTCTCTCCACAGAGCCCTCTGCCCTGGGCGTCGTGGTGGTACAGGTCGGGATGTGGTGTAGTTAATATGCATTAATTATGCATGTTGGTTAGGAGGGAGGGCTTTGAAGCAAGACTTCCTGGGTTCAAAGCCTGACTCTGCCACTTCCTAGCTGTATTTCCTTCAACAAGTTGCTTAATCTTTCCATGTCTCAGTTTTAACATCTGAAAAATAGAAATGATACCTACCTCATAGGGTCCTTAGAAAGTGCCTGCCAATATAAACGCTGTGAAGGGGTTTTCGTTGTTGTTGCTATGATGACAGTAAGGGGGGTGGCAGAGAAAGAGGTGTCAGGCACTGTTCTAGAATACATGTATTATTTTAGTTAATCCTCACAACAAACCCAAGAGGTAGTTACTCTTACTATCCCCACTTTACAGAGGAAGAAGGTGAGGCGTTGAGAAGTTAAGTAACTTTGCCAAAGCTAGAATGGTAGAGCCAGGCAGCCAGGTTCAGCCCAAAGCCTGCAGCGCTCAACCGTGAAACAAACTCCTCTACACCCACAGAACTTCGTTAAATGCCCCCCCACCTTGTGGCCTAACTCAGTCCCTCAAGGTCACCTTCGAGGATCTCCAGGGCACTCCTCCTCCCCTACTCCTTTCAAGACTCTGAGCAATGAGCTCTAATATCTAGCGCTGTGTGCCTCTCCTTGTCAAGGACATTGGCCAACCTTCCCCTCTTTCACTGAGGATTTCTGAATCTGCCTCAGCCTTTTGCTCCAGCCCAAGTCCTGCCCTGGCCCTGCTGACTTCGCCAACCACAAGGATGCTATATCCAGCACCTGCGCTGTGTTTCCTCTTCTACATCTTAAGCTCCCCACCCTTCCCGCGGCCATGCACAGCCACGCACTGGAGACTCCCCTCCGAGAGCCGCTCTGCAATCTTAAATTCATACACCCTACTGTCTCCTGCAATGAGCTTTCTCTCCCTCCAGTTTTCTGAACAGTTACTCCAAATAACTCCAGTACTCCCGCTGTTCATCCGCATCAGGACCACCCATCCTTGCATCCTCTACTTTCTACTCACCCTTCCTTCCTTTCCACTAACTCAGAGCTCACGACGGTCTATCACTTCAGCCATCCTCTTGCCAGTGTCCTAAATTCCTCTACCCCATTAACCACCCATTGACTCACCTTGGAAAAATCCCAATCTTTATCGATCTAACTGCCCACCTTCTTGAAACCAACACCCAAACAGCTACAAAGTCTGTGTCCCTGGTCATCATGGCCCTCATTCTTCATTGCAGCTACTTCAGCTCAAACCCCTCCGCCACCATGTTTCAGTCACGCTCAGCAAGACGACATCACGTTCCACTTCATCGGCATTTAATCATCTCAAGTTCGGTCCCCTTTAGAAAGGAAAGCCGCCACTCAGTGTCCCCTCCCCCTCCAGTTCCAGCCTTAGCCTTCTTCTCGCTCATGGTGAAATTTCTAGACAGTCTCAACTGCAGCGGCATCATTTCCTCACTTCCCACCAGGCCTCTGAGAGCCTCTGGTCAAGGTCACCATTGACGCGAATCCAGCGCCCACGGTGCAGCCATTATCTTCCAGGATCTCTGGGCCACAGTTAACACAACTGGCCACTTCCTCCTCCTGGAAAGTCTCCCTTCTCAGCCTGCTCAACGGGACACTCTCCAGGTTTTCTCCCAACCTTGCAGCTCTCTTTCCCTCTTGAGATTACTTTCCTTTGGCTGATCCCACAAAAACTGCGTGCCTACTATGTGCCGGCCCTGACCGAGGCACTGGGCTTCCTCGGGTTCTCCCCTCCCCACTCAGCACAACCCTCCCTGGGCGAGCTCAGACGTGGACGTGACCTTGGCTTCAGTTACCATCTAAGTGGTTTAGGATGGTCAGACGTTAGTGGTCGGACGTTAGCCAGACCTGGGTTCAGATTCTGGCTGAACACATCACATCACAGGCATGACACAATTTCTCTAAGCCTCAGTTTTCTAATCTCTAAAAGGATATTGGGTTGGCCCAAAAGTTCGTTCGGGTTTTTCTGTTACATCTTACGGAAAAACCCGAACAAACTTTTTGGCCACCCCAATAGTAATAAATCATGCATGAAAAATACGTAGCACTATGCCTCCCACATGGTGATTTAATAATATAGTGTACATATATATGGCGAGTAACAATATTATTTTTAACTACTCATCCAAGGCTCACCTCTGAGCTCCCATCTACTCACATGAAATCTCAACTTGGACTTCCCACAAGCAGTGCAAACTCCAGACTCAAAGTCCTCATTTTCCCTCTCCATGTGCTATTCCTTCAAGTGTCACCTACCACAGTACATGACCCATTGAGCCTCCCTGATGCCTGTCGTGGTCCTAAAACATGCCCGTAAACCCTCTGACTTCCTCCCACCCAGAGGTGGTGTCTGTCTCCTGCCCTTGGCCCGAAGCGTGCCTTTGTGACTGCCTTGATGAACAGGTGCGGTACAAGTGATGCTGCATGACTGCTGAGGTCAGGTTAGAAAGACCAGCAGCTTCCATCAGTTTCTCTTGGTACCTGCACTCTGTGAGCCTTCCAGCTGGATGTAAGCAGCGCCGCTCCCGAGTCCTCATGCAGAAAGACTGCGCGAAGAGAGATGCCGCAGGAGTTCACACTTTTCCAGCCCCCAGATTTGCATGTTCCCAGCCCAGATGCCAGACCAGTGTACGAAGAAGCCACGAGAGGCCCCCAGCTGCCCTCTGATGGTAACTTAATAAGGAATCCTGAGCAAGAACAATCTAGCTTATACTCAAAGAGACAGACAATAGCAAGATTTGGCAAAGATGTAGAGAAACTGGATCCCCGTATACTGGCGGTGAGATGGTAAAATGATGTAGACACTTTGGGAAACAGGTTGGCAGTTCCTTAAAAAGTTAAGCCTAGAGTTACCATGTGACCCAGCAATTCCACTCTAGGTATATCCCAAGAGAACTGAAAAGATATGTCCCCACAAAAACTTGCACATGAGCATTCATAGCAACATAATAGCCTAATAGTGGAAACAACCCAATGTCCATAAGTTGATAAATGGACCAGTAAAATGTGGCATACCCATACAACAGAATATTATTAGGCAATAGAAAAAAATGAAGTACTGATATTTATTAAAACATAGATGAATCTTAAAAACTTTATGCCAAATGAAAGAAGCCAGATGCAAAAAGCTACATATTATATGATTCCCTTTATATGAAATGTAAATAAATGTCAGGATAGACAAATCCATAGAGAGACATAAAGTAGATTAGTGATTGCCAGGGCCTAGGGAGAGGGCAAAATGGGGAGTGACTGCTAGAGGGTACAGATTTCTTTCTGGGGTGATAAAAACGTTCTGGAATTAGATGGGGTTGATGGTTGCACAACTTCATGAATATATTAAAAACCACTGAATTGTACACTTCAAAAGGGTGAACTGTTATCTTATAAATAACCTATAATGGAAAATAATCTAAAAAAAGAATAAACTTATATATATAACTGAATCACTTTGCTGTATACCTGAAACTAACACGATACTGCAAAATCAACTGTATTTCAATAAAAATTTTTTTAAAAGGGAAAAACAAGAACAGCCTAGCTGAACCCAATTTACCTCCAGATTCATGAGTAAAATAAATGACCGTTATTAAGCCACTGTGTTAAGGTAGTTTGTTATTCAGGAATGGATAACCAGAATGATGCTCAAACCAAAAACCTGAAAATGATCCCAAAAATCTCCTTTGTTCTCATCTCCTACATCCAGTTCCAAAATCCTGGCAATTCGCAAAATGTTGCTTAAATCCACCTACTTTTCTGCATCCTTCCTGCCCCTACCTGGCTGTGAATACCATCATTTCATTACTGAATCAGGACAGCATCCTCTTAACTGGTCTCCTTCCTCCAGTCTGGCTGCCCTTTCCAATCCTTCTCCACAGCGCAGCCAGATCTGACCACGTCACTCTAGGCAAACTTTAAAGGTTCTCACGATGTGACTGTAGAGGGACTCTGCGGCTCAAGTGTAGACACTGTTCCTGACTCTGCTCCAGCCACACTGAGCCCTTGGAGTTCCTTGAAGCGACGGAGTTACTCACCTCCAAGTCTCTGCACAAGCTGTTCCTTCGCCCTGGCCCTGGTCCTGGCCCTGCCTGTCACTGGGCCAACTCTACTCAACTACAATGTTGCAGGTTAAAAATGGCTCCTCTGAAAAGCTCTCCTTGGCCCTCAAGTCTAAGTTTCCCTTTCATATACCCCATTAGTAACCTTTACTTCCCTCTGAATAGAATATGCCACTCCAAAACATAACTGCTTATTTTTCATCTCTACAAGATTATAAGTTCCTTGAGGGTAGGCCAATGTCTGATTCACTTGTATATCCCTAGTGCCCAGGACAGCACCAGAAACTAGAAGGCTTATAAAAAATTGGAGCTGTTTGAGTGAATGAATGATAATTATGTAAAGGCAAATTTATGATCACTTAAAGAATTAGAAAGAATGGAAAAAAGAAGAAAGTTATTCCAAGAAGGATACAAGATGACTGAGAAAAATTTTGAAATAAAAGAAACATTTAGGATTATCTAATTAATCCCACCTTTTTATAGATGAAGAAATTTAAGACAATAACATTGACTGGTTTGCCCAAACCTCACACTTAGTTGTTTCAAAGCCAGGAATACAATCAGGTCAACCAACCTCCATAGTACCTCTTCAGCGTTTCAGGATTTTCAAATGAATCACACAACTAAATAATGTAGGAATTTCAGACTATGGCCAAGTAATTTCTCCAAATTAAAAAAATCTGCCTTATAATCCTCTTGTATTATATTGTTCTCATGCCTGAACACACGGATGTAGCTCTGGGCAACTTTACATTTCTTTAGCGTACACACTCATCAGAATAAGTAAAGGACTGACAATGTAAAGACTTGGTGAGGATACAGAATAACTGGAACTCTTACACTACTGGTACAAGTCTAATTGGTACAACCACTTTGGAAAAAGTTTGGCGGTATTTAGTAAATCTAAACATATGTATGCCCTGTGAACCTGAAATTCTACGTTACCCAACAGAAATGAGTGTTTATTTCCACCAAAACCATGCACAAGAATGTCTGTAGCAGCTTTATTCCAAATATCCCCAAACTGGAAACAACCTAAATGCCCAACAACAATAGAATGGATAGATTAGTAATAGTATATTCATACAATATTGCATTGCAACTAAAAGGAACAAACTACTGATTCACGCAACATGGATGGATTACACAGGCATGCTGAGTGAAAGAAATCACACGCAAAAGAATACATAGCTGTGATTCCATTTACATTAAGTTCAAAATCAGGCAAAACAAATCTATGTCAATACTGCCTGGGAAGGAACACAGAGAGCCTTCTGGGGTATTAGAAAGGTTTTACATCTCCACCTGGGGTGGTTACAAGACACAGGTACATATAAATTCATCTAGCTGTACCTTTAAGGCTGTACACATTACTGTATGCAAATTACACTTCAATTAAAAAGAAGACAATAATTTGGTGAATAAAAAATTTGATTAGAAAAAAATAAGTGCACCTTAGCTTTATGTAACACCTTATGTTCATGAAGTACAGTATAAACATTCTCATTCAACCCTTACAGCCCCATGTTCAAGTTTTTTTGCAAATAAGATTCTCATTTACTAATCATAATTACTATCTTTAAAAATACCTGAATCAGAGAAGAAAAAAGGAAATAAAAATTAAGTGACAGTAAAAATTAACTTTAGTATTCTTTTTGGGACTAGAAGTCCTAATATGAGTAATTTGCAAAACAGACAAAAAAACGTGTTTTATCCAAGGTCAAGGACAAATCTTTTGTGCCCAGCTCTTAAAATGTACAAGGAAGTATGTGCTCCGACATAATGTTTAGTTACATTATTTCACAAAAATTGTACACTGCCATTTCTGGAGAGTATAAAAATCCCCACGGTGTCACTGAAGGGCGGGGGGAGGGCAGAATCCAAGACATACACAAGGAGAAAGAGAGAGACTCGCTTTATCTACACTTGCCCGCCTTCCGTTAATGCCATTATATTGAGTCATGTGGACTTCTACACCAATCGGTATAGAAATTATAACGCGATTTTTTTAAAAAAACACTTAATAATCAATAGTCATCACAGAGGCTCTGATGCTCTCTGAATTTTTCAAATGAGGAAATCGTAGTTCGATTTATTTGTCTTAGACCAGGTTCCCAGTATTTGGGGTTTTAGAAATAAGTACATTCTAAATATATACATACATACAAACTTGAGGATGGATAAGGATTGTCATCTTTTTATTCTGACAGGTAATAACATTTTGAGAGAGAGAGAGAGATACTATCGTTCACTATCATCAGAATAGACAGCATATTCTAATATCTACAAAAAGTTGGAAAGATATAATCTCATATTTTTAAGACTATAAATTAAATGTACAATGACTTTGTAACACTCTGACTTTTCCTTTTTTCTATGGACTGACATTTGGAAAACAACTCGCATTACTCAGGTAACAGGTGGAATATCTAGGAATCAAATACAGGACTTCAAACTTTTTCTTCTCTACCACAAAATAAAACACGTACAGATTAAGATTATGGATGTGTCACCAACCCTCATAACAACTGAGGCAGCTGGGATTACTCAATTTCTCCTGACCCTCAGTTTCGTCAACCATAAAACAAGAATACAAGTTGCTACACCTCTCAGAGGGTCGCTGAAAAGACCAAACAAATGGTGAATGTATATTAAGCGCTTCCTGCCGAATCTAGGACAGAGTAAATTCTCAATCAATATTAATTATCATCATTATCCCCATCTTTACTATTACATAACTTTGACTTAACAAACAGCAGCTGATTATATCCAGGCACGGTTTATTAACTTATTTAATCCGTAAGTCAAAGCTTTAAAATGCGGGTACCTTTTGACCCTGCATAAAATCTACTAGAACATGATCATAAAAATACTCCAAAGGATTAGAAACACTGCGTGTAATAATCTCCCTTTTTGAGATCCACCATGTACATTTGCATACTAAAGGCTGTACAATAAAGAAACTTGTTTAACTTTGTTTGACCCAGTTTCCAAACTTACTTGGCATTGAAAATTCTTTTTGAAACCATAGAAAATACATTATCATAAAAAATCCAAGAGTTTATATGGAATGTCCATTGCAGCATTATTTATAACAAACATTAACAAAATAAAACAAAAATTGAAACAAACATAAAATATTCAATGAAAAGGTGATTAGTTAAGAAAATTATGGTTTACAGGTATAATGCAGAAAATTAATGTTGCAGAAGAGAAACTTAAACATAAGTGTAAAAAGCAAGTTATAAAACTATATCTTCATTATAATTCAGGATTGAAAAATATTAATCGGATCTCTGTGGGTTGCTTGGATTACAGATATATATTTTTTTCCATTGTGCTTGGCTGTGTTTTCCAAATTTCCTCACTAAGCTTTTACTTTAATAATAAATATGTTACCAAAATAATCTCATTCCTTACACAGGCAAGAATATATATGTACATGTGTTAATATGATTAAAAAATGACTGCTCTAAACTGTAAAACAAACTGAATCATAAAAGACTGATATTCACATAAAATTTCATTAAACAATTTATATGATTCATTGTGTGGTACTAAAAACAAGTAAACACACACACGCAAAATCATGCCTCAAAACCAACACCTATTCTTTTCTTTGAGCTTCTCACAAAATCCAAATAAGATCTCTACATATAAAACCAGAAATGGTAATATCCAAACTAGAACTATAAAACAAATATCTACAGATACATACAATAACATTTGTTAACCTTAAAAACATTAGAGAAATAAAACAAGTTTCAAGAAGATAAGGATGGTCTGCTACAATTCCTTTAAAATTAACACACACAGAACAATACTCTATATTGTTTATGCATACATGCAAATATAATAAAAATGCAAAAAACACACATGAGAATGATACCCACTAGCTTTGGGATAGTTGTCACCACTGAGAAGGACAGAGGAAGAAAGCATGGAAGAGGAGAAGGCTTTCGCCTTAAAGTTTCTTTCTTTTTTTTTTAAAAGAGCACCAGAGTTTTGAAGTTAAAATGGCAAAATGCTAACAACTTCAATCAGGGAGGTAGGTACACAGAAATGTGTTTTCTTATTTTCTGTACTTTTTCTAAATACTTGTATTTATTAAAAATAAAACTTTGAAAGAACTGTATTTTGCTTTAGCTCCTGACTCCATGTGCAGATTGATTAGGAACAGGTGCAGGCCTTCTGCGCCTCAATCAATGGTCCTGGGATGGCTCCAGACTGTCATCTGCTTCCTCCAGAGAAGCAGCTATCTTGTTGAAAAAAGAACCCCCAGGAATCCCTCTGGGGGAGACATGGCCACAGCTGCTAGGATCTAAGTCCTCAACCCTGAGAGAAGCAATCCAGAAGTCAGAACCATTCCCAGCAAAGCTAGGTACAAAGGAACCTGATAAATGAGATGGTCCTGCAAATCCAACTTTTAGTCCCTATTTAGTTACTGTTAAAATCATGTGCTTTTGGCTGTGAGTCAAAGAGCAGAGTGCTAATGCTTATGCACAGGGTGAAGGAGAGAGAGGGTAAACAAACGAAAGCAAAATCAGTGAGCCAACTCTCTCACCTTAAGGTACAAACACATGTACTTCCCCGACTGAAGCGGGGCTGTCTCTGAGCTCTCAGGAGGACTTCTCCCACGTGACAGCAGCAATCAAGCGACCTCTCAATTTCCAGCCCTGTGCCTGAAATATGGCCCCACTCACTCATCCTCTCAACAACTATTAATTATTGCTAGGTTGGCAGTACTGAACCATGCTTACATGCGTGGGCTTGGAATCCACCGAGCTAGGCTCGTACCCTTGCCCTGACACTCCACTGGTTACGTGATCCTGGCCATTACTCCACCTCACAAAGCCTTAAGCTCCCTCTTTTCTAAGTCAGTATGTCTTGCGCCTAAGTCAGTAGTATCTGGTTAACAGGACTGTTGGGAGGATTAAATTGGGTGATGCAAGTGAAACACTTTGCACAGTACTTGGTACATAGCTCCTTATTTACCGGGCTCCAGACTCAATTCTGGTGATAAAAGGATGATCAAGATAGTCAGGGACCCTGTACTGATATATGTGACAGATGCAGTGACGAAAACGTTTGCAAAGCGCCCAAGATTAAGAGTTTCAAGATGGTAACCACAGAGCATTAAGCCAAGCATGGGGGCCCTTCTAAGCCACATGCCCACGAAGCCAGCCCTGCCAAAAGTAAATGTGCTCAAACTCTTTGCTGATACTCAGAAGTGAGGGTCAACAAGAACTGGGCTTCTCAGATTCAACCAAACACCAGAAGGATTTAGGGAGAGGCCTGGGCAGAGCACAGCATAACTGAGGGACTGCAGGCTCCAAAACAAAAGCCCATCATTAACTCAATTTGTGAGAAGTATCAGCATTTGTTAACCAAAACGCAGTTGCCAGACATTCCCTAAAAATCTTTTCTTCCTTCTAGTCTACCTCAAAAACAAACGCTTTAGAATTCATGTCATCAGGAGACTTTGCCCAACTGAAATCCGTAAGCAAAAGGCTAGTTGGGGCCTAGTGTCTGCTGGGCACAGACCCACTTCCCATCAGCACTTGGTGAAGGAGCAGAGCAGACTTCAAATAAACTGCCAAATAGATTCTGAGTCTCAGGGACTTTTGAGTCTTCAAAAGATGACTGGGGCTTGTGGCCCTGAAGGTGCCCTTGAAGTGACACTAGGGGGCGGAGTACCAGGGTGCCTGGAAACCCATTTGTGGTCACTTGATGAAACACTGGATGGTGAAGGTCACCTCAGTGCCCAGGGTCAGGACATTACAGGGCGGGAGGCTCAGGACACAACACAGTTCTTTCTATCCAGGCTTCTCCTTAACAGTCATGTAGCAGAGCCAAGTCCTTGAGCGCGTGGGAACATCAGTCAGCCTGCTCCTGGCACCTGATTTCTTGACTCAAGAAGCAGCAAGGTATTTACATGAAATACACTGTAGAAATTTCAACTGCATTCCAACAGCTTTAACACCAAGCTGGAAGGAACGCAGTGAAGAGGGAGGGCTCTGGGGTCACAATCCCAGCTTATTACTTGTTAGCTGTGTGAACTTGGGGAAATTACACAACCTCTCTGAGCCTTGGTTTAATGCATTACACGTGGAAAGCACTTACATTATCTGGCACCATAGCAAGTGCTCAATAAATGTTAACTGATCTTACCCTCATAACTCCTATGCTTAATTCCCTCTCCCCCCAGCATGCCTACAAGCAGCTGGCTTAGGCGTCCTTCAGAATGCAAGCTCCCAGAGGGCAGGAGTCACTTCCCCATGTGTCCTCTCTCGGGACTCGTTCTACAAGTCTGGAACAATAGAAGGTCGAGAACCAGAACTACTGCTTTATATCGCAGTTCCTGCTTCATGGTCTGGATATTTTTTAAACTTTTTTGATAAGAGAACTGTTTATTGTGTTCCCAGTATTTTTATCTTATGATTTGTTAATAAAAGAATATTTACGTTACTGACTAATCCAGTTGCAGTTAAAATTTAAAAATATGTGGCCTATGTCATTATTTTGTACATAGTCAGAACATACAAGTTATAATGTTCATAGTCATTCATGGTCAAAAACAGCACACTTTTAAGACAATAGAACATCAGATGAAGTCACAACTGTGCCTTCATGCCTCTTTTTGAATGGGCTCACTTACAACTTAGTAGAACCTGAGAGCTCCGTGTACATCAAGAGTTTCTGTTCCTGGTTGGTTGATTGCTTGGTTTGCATCCTGCAAATGGTGATGGATTTGTGCTGATCCACCTACCTTCTCTCACCTGATCTTCCCCATTGACACATATTTTTATAATGACAGGTATAGCCTGTGACCAAGAAACTAGACCAGATTCATCAACCTATACAAGGAAGAAAACTAGAACCCTGGCCTTATTATATCCCAAACCCAATACAGACGTGCAATGATCATTATCTGACAATTAGCATCCAAGACTAATGAAGCACATTTAGTTGTCACATTTTCAGGCCTAGCTTTGCATTTTAGTTCACAGTGAAACAAAGAAAAACACATGAAAGAGAAACCTACCAGCAAACCAAGCAGCAGAGAGAAATCTACCAGCAAGCCAAGGAGCACATCAGAGGCAGCCTCTTCCTCCTGTGTCTACCCAACTGTCCTGCCACAGGTTCCTGTAGAGCCACCTGCCTGCCAGCCCTACAGCCAAGGGGATCCCAGCTGGGGGCTCATCAGCTCTGAGTTTCAGGGTCATGCGCAAAGCAGGGGTCCCATAAATATTTGTTAAATGGATTAAAGAAAATATCCGAAGATGGTTTTATTTTTATAGGTATTAAGCTATCCTCAAGAGAGTCTTGTGACTTCCTGCTTGCTGATGACACTCTAAATCTTTCCATATACTGAGACTAATTAAAAGGTAGTCCAGGGACTTCCCTGGCGGTCCAGTGGTTAAGACGTCGCCTTCCAAAGCAGGGGGTACGGGTTCGATCCCTGGTAGGGGAGCTAAGATCCCACGTGCCTTGGGGCCAAAAAACCAAAACATAAAACGGAAGCAATACTGTAACAAATTCAATAAAGACTTTAAAAATGGTCCACATCAAAAAAAAAAAAAACTTAAACAAAATAAAATAAAAATTAAAAGGTAGCCCATTATTTACCACTGAACGGTAATAGCCATTCCACAGGAGGTATAATAATATCAGCAACATAACCACATTATATTAACATTCTACATCTGAAAAGCAACATGCTGTTTATAAATCACTTTCCCTCCATTGTCTCATGTAATCATCAACAGCATTACACAAAGCATAACAAATTTTATTGCTGTTATTTTGATGGCAGAAGGGGGGAAAAGGTAAAATCCAGGCCAATCAACATGAATCGGTACACAAAGAATATTAAACCGAAAGGAATCTAGAAGTTGATCTTATCCAACCTTCCAGGAAAACATGGTAGACACGTTTTTCATTATAACTTTACTATTTTCTCCTACCTTATTCAAAAAGCTCCACACATTGTCTTACTAATTCTACCTGTAAGAAGAGAGACAGAAAGAAAGATGCTGGTACTGCCCTTTGAACAGCAGCAGAATCTTTACCTACAGACCTGACAGGTGTGCACATGGCCTCTAAAGCCCATCCTGAAAACGCGAAAAAGGTATGTGGCCTGCCAAGCAGATTCCCTCATCAACCGGAAAACCAAGATTTTTTATATTTAAATGGCCACCCAGCCTAAACAAATAATATCTTGATAATCTTAAAGTTAAGAGTAAAAGATACATTTTGCATTCCCCAGACCAAAACACCTAATCCAAACAGATTTTATCTTGTCTTACTTTAGAAGCTGGAGAGGAAAGAAGAATTGTCCCTTCTGTCTCATATTCATTCAATTCAACAAATAAAGATTGGACACAGGGCGATACATATAATTATTTAGGATAAGCAAGTTACCATTATTTCCCTAAACTGAAATCAATGAAAACCCTATCCACCTTATTCTGATACAAAACTGTTAGGAAACTGACAAAGAAATAATCTGCTTTTAAGGTAATCCAGGGCCCACAAACATTCCTCCACCCACCCTTAAGACTCTCCATCAGGAAATTAACCTGAGTAATTAAACAGAGTCTTCCAATTTTTTTTCCCCATGCAATTTGCAAATTTAAAACTCACCCAGTAAATAAAATAATAAAATACCAGAACTACTTGAGTTCCTTTTTAGAAACTACTTAAGAATCCAAAATTAGCTTTCAATAATATAGGTAAGGGCAGCCCCTTCCAATTAGGTAATTATCCTCAACAAACTTTGGCTTTAATTCAGGCAGACTGCAAGACAAAGCCATGGTACTGTATGTGATAAGACAAGCTACAAAACAATCAGTTATTTGATTCAGAAAATAATCTTTAAGAAACATCCAACAACTCTCTTAACCTACATGGCACTTTGTATTTTAAAGAACCTCCTAATCAGATAACCCCCTTAACAGGCTCCCGTTATGGGCAGATAATGTCCCTTTATCACAAAGACAGAGGAAGTTACTGACATCAACAAATGAACAAAACAGAATTTGAACTCAGAATTTTTGACTCCCCTCGATTCACAAGGTCATGCATTAACTGCAGTAACCACCCCTCCCCACAAGACCACCAAACCAGGAACCTTTAGGGGAAATAAGCCCAAATACAAAATAACATTACAAAACCAGTCCTCGTCCAGCGTTTCTTGACTATGAAAGCATTCACAGTCTTTCTTAGTACAGAATTAAGTGTAATTCCTAGAAGGCACTGGCAAATCTCTGCCAGGCCAATCTGCAGTCAGAAACCAACTGCATGGGTTCAACAAGAGGACAGGACGGTCAATGTTTTTAACCATCTACTTCAACTCTGCATTGCAATAGCGGTTGCGGCTAACAAGGTAAACCTGGTAATTGTTTAGGATCGAACACAGCCAGGGTCAATGAGGATCCCCGTGAACACAAACATGCAGCTCTGGGGAAATAATTTCTGGAACAATACATGGTGCTTGCATAATTACACACACACACACACAAAACAAGTGCTTTTTAAAGTAATGTTCAGTCCCAGCATTGTGCTGACACTTTTCCCACCTAAACTTCTCAGCATAAACCTGGCCTAAAAAGCACAGGTGGGATCCAATTCGTGCACAGGGTAAAAGCGGCGTGCATCCAAGTTAGGAACGGTGAGGCAATGCCTGCCCCTACCCAATCCCTTCTACCCAGGCTGCGATGTAGATTAGTCCCGTCTACTTTATGGTAATGTGCTTTTAAAACCTCGCGGCGACCGAGGTCATAGCTTTAGAGATCTAATAACAACCAAATGACCGGAGCTGCCGGGCACTTAGTAAGCCATTCTGGTTATGGCTCTTTAATAGTACCTGGAGTTCTGCTAAAGGGAGAGGGGGAAACTCCTGCTTCCCGGGAAAGAAAAGTCCTCTGCGGGAGCGCAGAAGGAAGCAAGGAACCCGAACGCGGGCAGGGGACGCCCAGCCGCCGCGGCCCCATCTCTCCGGGAGCGCCCACGCGCCCCTCGCCCCACAGCACAGCTGGCCCGGGCCGCACCTTTACCTGTCAGCTCCACCACCCCCTCGGAGCTGCGGCCCCGCCGTCTCGGCTGCCGCCCCTCCGAGTCCCGGCACAGCTCTAGAGCTTGCTCCGGGAGAAAGAACCCCAAAGGCATCCCATCCCAAAGAAAGAAAGCAAAAAGGCTGTTCCTCCAGGCGGAGGGACATCGGGCACATCGGGGTCCGAGAGGCGACACGCCACCCCTGCCCCGCACCTACCAGATAATCCATGTACAGAAACGCCTCAGTTATCCGGAGATCAGACATCCGGCAGCCTAGAGCATCCGGAACGGCTCCGAACCCGGAAAAAAAAAGCAGCGTCTCCGGCTGCGAGCGAACAGCCCCTGAAAAAGCCAGCAACAACGAAAATAGCCGAGAGCACCCGAGGAGCCGAAGATTACACAAGGGGCGCGGCGATTGGCCGGGTGGGCGGGCAGAAGGAAAAGAGAGCGCTCATTGGCTGCAGCGCCTATAAAAGGCAGGCCACCGGGGGGGTGGCTGGGGAGAAGCGCGGGAGCTGCCGGGCAGCTGGTTCCTGTGAGGAGGGACGAGGGGGCGGGGGCTAGGGCGACGCGGGCGGAAGGGCGCAGGGGGAAGGGTGGAAAATCAGCCGGTGCTGTTGCCGCCCGAATTCTGTGTGCCTCCGTGGTCTCCAAGTTGGGTAAATCGGAACCGAACTGTGCACCAGTGCGAGAGAGCCTTAGTGTCTCCTCCCATCACCCAGTAGAAAGCTCGCGCTGAAACGTGGGAGGTGTAGTAGCCACAGATACTCGATGCCCCTCTCCGGAGCGATTTCCTGAAGGCCCTGTGGCCTCGAGACTGCAGGGCAGGGGTGGTTGGAATGTGTAAGAGGGTACTCTGAACAAGCAAGCATGTGACTCGGGGGCGGCCCCGCCCCTCCTTCAGGATGTGAAGCGAAGGCGGACAGCTCCAGCCTGATGTCCCTGGGGGTATACAGAAGCCCAGCTCGGCCAGAGGTAACCCAGGAGAGGCCCTTTTATCAAGACGCTAGATTGCCCCAGAAGAAGCCACTCCCCACCGACGTGAAAGGAAAAGAAAAAAAGTTGAGGGACTCTGCATAAGTCGGTTGTAGACTTGAGACTCTCGGGAAGCATCAGCTGGTCAGTTCTTTGCGTGCTTTGTGTCCTACGCTGTGCACAAATCTATTGCCCCTGAAGAAAATGAGCAATACAATAAGCGATCTGAAAAGACCCGAGTAATACTGTTTGTGACCCGATGTCATTATAAGAATTAAAGGTATCTATAAGCAGGTGCACTTGAGATGTGTATTTCCTGGTAAATAATGTGGAAATTAGCATTGGGGTTTCAATATTGCATTCGGCTGAGAGCGAAAAAGCCTGAATCAGACAAGAATCAGGATAAGATCACCCAAGCCTCTAGGTTTTGAAGATTTAAGCTATGAACAACTAGCAATGCCAGACACACCTGTCTTATCAGGCTCAGGTGACTGAAGTGTGCTTGCCCACCCCTCAGCGTTTGAGGAGGACGAGGGATTGCTCTCACCGGTGTTAATAATTAAGGCTTCCATACAATAACCTTTCAAGAGTCAAACTTCATCAGCTATCTTTCTGAAGAGGCTGCCTGCCTGTATAAATGTTGTTTTAGGGGTTGAATTTTTATTTTCCCCCAACTTAGCACCTGACTCTTTTGTATCTTCAGGAACAAATTTCCATAAAATAAGCTTACCTGGGGCTGCCAAAACAGTTCTGTGAGATAACAATGGAATTCACCCTAGATATGCAGATAACCCAGAAGGGAGGGTAGCCCTTTAGAGGGGGCTCCAGATTGGTGAGCCACATGATTTAGGGGAACTCATCTCTCTGAACCTGTTGCCTCAGCTGCAAAATGAGAATAACTATAGCCAGAAGGTTTTTTGAAGGAATTAAAAGCCTATAAGTATACACACACTTAGTAGAGAGCTTGATTTTGTTAATCAATTTACAGACAAGTGTGTGTGTAAATAAATTATACTTTGAAGAAATTACAGTGAGTTTTTGCCTATGCAGGAGCTAACTAGACTCAATAGCATCAAGCCATTAGATCCTATTTTAATTTGGTATTGACATGATGTTTGGTTTAGGTTAGGACACGTGTAGGTTTAGAAGAGATTTTGACCTGGATTCTGGAGGTGATGATCTACCACAAACCTACAGCACAATTGGTTGAAACTAATTGCGGAAGTTAAAGGCCTCTCAAACCTGCTAGCAAAAGTAATTCAAATAGACAAGGAAGTGTTTGATTTTTTTCCTTTCTCTCTATGAATTAGCATATCACAAATAAGATAAAGGGTTTGAGTTAGCAAAGAGACACCTTTTGGTCCACTGTCTTACTGATAAGTGATGTCTTGACTACTGTCAAGTGAGGCTCTTGAAAGGCCTGTGAGTTTCTATGCAAGGGAAGATGACCATTCAGGAGCAGTTGGCTTCTGCCTTTCTTTAAAAGCTAACCTTAGTAAAGAAAAAGAATCCTCAACAGAAGGTCATCAGGATAAACATAGTTCATGCTACCTCTAAGAATGAGTAAGCAGGGAAATGAACTTTTCAAGGAAAAGTTCCAAAGGCTACACTGTAGTTCTCACCCTGTTCCACACCGTTTGCATATTCATTCTAACTGGCACCAAGGAAAACTTTGTGTTCAGTGTGATGTATTAAAAGAATCTTGTCTTTTGGAAAAGGATCCTTGTAAAAACCTGAAGCTTCAGAACTCCATGTGGAGCACATTTTCCCGATTGTTAATCTTCTGGGGAGTTATGTGTGCACCCTTGTGCAGAAGAAAGAGGCTAATTTATATTGGTATGAACAGATAATACACTGCCTGCTACATGAAGCTGTGGTCTTAGGTGATAGTTGGCAGCAGTAATCACCCCAATGCATGCTTTTAAAAAAAGTGTGGAGAAGTTAGAATGAATGCATTCAACCTACCTCACTATACGCCAAGCAACAGGCTGCAGTGTAGAATAAGGATCTCCTTAAGGTAGTACTGCCTTTGCTCTCAGTATAAAGGACCCTCTTCCAGATGCCTAAAAAAACATGTATAAACTCATGAGGCAGTTTCATTACTACACAGGTTCTGAAGAAAGAGGCCATCACTGCTGCTTGTCAAGAGCAAGGAGCAATTCTTTTGACAATCTGTACTCCACAATTCCATAAATATGGCTAGCTAGCCAGAGTTCAAGTAAATTTTTGTTAAAGTGTTACTTGTAGGAAACAAAAACAAATGCATTTTTGCAACTTGGTCTCCCAAATTCTACCATCCAGAGTAACCAATATATCAGTGGCTATTCCCATCTACTTTTTTTTGTTGCTGTTCATTTCTTTGATATATAATAACCTACAGAAGAATACTGTCTTTACTAGTTTTATCATGCACACTCACTTCATATATTACATTCACCATATCATGAAACTCTATAAATGTTTAATGGCTATATAAGACTATTGTATAAATGTACTATGTTGACAAATCCTCTTAGATATTACTGCTATAAACATTGCAGGGAATGTTTGCTTATAAAATCACTCACATCTCTTTATCCTAGACATAATTTCTTGCAATGCAATGACTGGTACAAAAAGTATATGAGCATTTTTAATACTCATTTTTGCACTACCTTCTGGTCTCCTTTCCCCTACCCCAACTCCAAAGTAGGGAGTGCTTATCTTGCTGCATTCTTGCCTTGATTGATTGGGTATATTATTCCTTAATAGCTGAGAGGTGGTATCTTTTATAAGAATAACGCTTAGGCCATGGACACTCCTTTTTCAGAAAAAGTAAAGGTGTCCAGACACTGAATTCTCCAGTGGTCACTGAACACATTGAACATTTACTGCCTCCAGTAACTCCTGTGACTTTAAAATTCTCTCAGCCCTTTCCCCCTCAAGTGGTGGCCTTGACCCCTCATCTCTAAGTTAGTCTACTCCCCTTTCTCTGCTTCCTAACCCTTCCTAGTACCACTGTGTCCTGAAAGATGAACCTCAGAGTGGGGTGACCCCACAGGAAGCTGTTAACAGAACTTGGTTCATGAACGGAAGACATCAGAATGAAGTTGGGAGAGCAAGGACTTATTCTAAAAAGATAACTCACCTCTTCCAAAAAGTATTTGCTGGGTCTTGGAGTATTAAAGCAAGATCAGGCATTTAAAATGAAGAATCAGGGGGGACCTTCACAACGGCAGAGGAGTAAGACGTGGAGATCACCTTCCTCCCCACAAATACATCAAAAATACATCGACATGTGGAGCAACTCCTACAGAACACGTACTGAACGCTGGCAGAAGACCTCAGACTTCCTAGGAGGCAAGAAGCTCCTCACGTACCTGGGTAGGGCAAACGAAAAAAGCAAAAACAGAGACAAAAGAATAGGGACGGGACCTGCACCAGTGGGAGGGAGCTGTGAAGGAGGAAAGGTTTCCACACACTAGGAAGCCCCTTCACTGGTGGAGACGGGGGTGGTTGGGGGGAAACTTCAGAGCCACGGAGGAGAGCACAGCAACAGGGGTGCGGAGGGCAAAGCAGAGAGATTCCCGCACAGAGGATTGGCGCCGACCAGCACTCACCAGCCCTAGAGGCTTGTCTGCTCACCAGCCAGGACGGGCGGGGGGCTGGGAGCTGAGGCTCGGGCTTCGGAGGACAGATCCCAGGGAGAGGACTGGGGTTGGCTGCATGAACACAGGCTAAAGGGGTTAGTGCACCATGTCTAGCCAGGAGGGAGTCCGGGAAAAAGCCTGGAACTGCCTAAGAGGCAAGAGACCATTGTTTCGGGGTGTGTGAGGAGAGGGGATTCAGAGCACCACCTAAACGAGCTCCAGAGAAGGGCACGAGCCACGGCTATCAGCGTGGACACCAGAGACGGGCATGAAATGCTAAGGCTGCTGCTGCCGCCACCAAGAAGCCTGTGTGCGAGCACAGGTCACTATCCACACCTCCCCTCCCGGGAGCCTGTGCAGCCCACCGCTGCCAGGGTCCTGTGATCCAGGACAACTCCCCCGGGAGAACACAGCGCGCCCCAGGCTGTTGCAACATTTCGCCACAGGTGTGTCCTGCATTCCGTACCTCTCCTTCCCCCCGGCCTGTGTGAGCCAGAGCCCCCTAATCAGCTGCTCCTTTCACCCCATCCTGTCTGGGCGGGAACAGACGCCCTCAGGAGACCTACATGTAGAGGCAGGGCCAAATCCAAAGCTGAACCCGAGGAGCTGTGCGAACAAAGAAGAGAAAGTGGGGCTTCCTTAGTGGCACAGTGGTTAAGAATCCACCTGCCAATGCAGGGGACATGGGTTCGATCCCTGATCCGGGAAGATCCCACGTGCCGCGGAGCAACTAAGCCCGTGTGCCACAACTACTGAGCCTGCGCTCTAGAGCCCACAAGCCACAACTACTGAACCCACATGCCACAACTACTGAAGCCCACACACCTAGAACGCGTGCTCCTCAACAAGAGAAGCCACCGCAATGGGAAACCCGCACACTGCAACGAAGAGTAGCCCCCACACGCCGCAACTAGAGAAACCCCGCACGCAGCAACAAAGACCCAACACAGCCAAAAATAAATAAATAAAATAAATAAATTTCTTTAAAATTAGAAAAAAAAAAGGAAGAGAAAGGGAAATTTCGCCCAGCAGCCTCAGGAGCAGCAGATTAAATCTCCACAATCAACTTGATGTACCCTGCATCTGTGGAATACCTGAATAGACAATGAATCATCCCAAAATTGAGGCGGTGGATTTTGGGAGCAACTGTAGACTTGGGGTTTGCTTTCTGCATCTAATTTGTTTCTGGTTTTATGTTTACCCTAGTTTACTATTTAGACCTTATCATTGGTAGATTTGTTTTCTGATTTGGTTGCTCTCTTCCTTTTTTTTTTATATACATATTTTTTTTTTCCTTTTTCTCTTTTAGTGAGGGTGTATGTGTATGCTTCTTTGTGCAATTGTGTGTGTATAGCTTGGCTTTTACCATTTGTCCTAG
Organism: Balaenoptera ricei; assembly: GCF_028023285.1. NCBI lineage: Eukaryota > Metazoa > Chordata > Mammalia > Artiodactyla > Balaenopteridae > Balaenoptera > Balaenoptera ricei. The sequence goes on from NC_082641.1 coordinate 42,265,624, forward strand.
GGTTCTGTCTGTCCATTGTTTTTTTTTGTTGTTGTTGTTGTTTTTAGTATAGTTTTTAGCGCTGGTTATCATTGGTGGATTTGTTTATTGGTTTGGTTGCTCTCTTCTTTCTTTCAATTACTTTTTAATTTTTAAATTTTTAATATTTTTTTATTTTAATAACTGTATTTTTTTTTCTTTTTTTTTTCTTTCTTTTTCTTCTCCCTTTTCTTCTGAGCCGTGTGGCTGACAGGATCTTGGTGCTCTGGCCGGGTGTCAGGCCTGAGCCTCTTAGGTGGCAGACCCGAGTTCAGGACATTGGTCCACCAGAGACCTCCCAGCCCCATGTAACATCAAACGGCAAAAGCTCTCCCAGAGATCTTCATCTCAACACTAAGACCCAGCTCCACTCAATGACCAGCAAGCTACAGTGCTGGACACCCCATGCCAAACAACTAGCAAGAAGAGAACACAACCCCACCCATTAGCAGAGAGGCTGCCTAAAATTGTACTAAGTTCACAGACACCGCAAAACACACCACAGGACGTGGTCCTGGCCACCAGAAAGACAAGATCCAGCCTCATCCACCAGAACACAGGCACCAGTCCCCTCCATCAGGAAGCCTACACAACCCACTGAACCAACCTTAGCCACTGGGGGCAGACACCAAAAACAACGGGAACTATGAACCTGCAGCCTGCGAAAAGGAGACCCCAAACACAGTAAGTTAAGCAAAATGAGAAGACAGAGAAATATGCAGCAGATGAAGGAGCAAAGTAAAAACCCACCAGACCAAACAAATGAAGATGAAATAGGCAGTCGACCTAAAAAAGAATTCAGAGTAATGATAGTAAAGATGATCCAAAATCTTGGAAATAGAATGGAGAAAATACAAGAAACGTTTAACAAGGGCCTAGAAGAACTAAAGAGCAAACAAACAATGATGAACAACACAATAAAGGAAATTAAAAATTCTCTAGAAGGAATCAATAGCAGAATAACTGAGGCAGAAGAACAGATAAAGTGGCATGGAAGATAAAATAGTGGAAATAACTACTGTAGAGCAGAATAAAGAAAAAAGAATGAAAAGAATTGAGGACAGTCTCAGAGACCTCTGAGACAACATTAAAAGCACCAACATTCAAATTATAGGGGTCCCAGAAGAAGAAGACAAAAAGAAAGGGACTGAGAAAATATTTGAAGAGATTAGAGTTGAAAACTTCCCTAATATGGGAAAGGAAATAGTCAATCAAGTCCAGGAAGCACAGAGAGTCCCATACAGGATAAATCCAAGGAGAAACGTGCCAAGACAATCATAGTAGGGGACTTTAACACTCCACTTTCACGAATGGACAGATTATCCAAAATGAAAATAAATAAGGAAACACAAGCTGTAAATGATACATTAAACAAGATGGGCTTAATTGATATTTAGAGGAAATTCTATCCAAAAACAACAGAACATAGTTTCTTCTCAAGTGCTCATGGAACATTCTCCAGCATAGATCATATCCTGGGTCAGGTATCAAGCCTTGGTAAATTTAAGAAAATTGAAATCGTATCAAGTATCTTTTCTGACCACAATGCTATGAGACTAGATATCAATTACAGGGGGAAAAAAACTGTAAAAAATACAAACACATGGAGGCTAAACAATATGCTACTAAATAACCAAGAGATCACTGAAGAAATCAAAGAGGAAATCAAAAAATACCTAGAAACAAATGACAATGAAAACACGACAAACCAAAACCTATGGGATGCAGCAAAAGCAGTTCGAAGAGGGAAGTTTATAGCAATACAAGCCTACCTCACAAAACAAGAAACATCTCAAACAAACAACCTAATCTTACACCTAAAGCAGTTAGAGAAAGAAGAACAAAAAATCCCCAAAGTTAGCAGAAGGAAAGAAATCATAAAGATCAGATCAGAAATAAATGAAAAATAAATGAAGGAAACAATAACAAAGAGCAATAAAACTAAAAGCTGCTTCTTAGAGATGATAAACAAAACTGATAAACCATTAGCCAGACTCATCAAGAAAAAAAAAGGGAGAAGACTCAAATCAATAGAATTAGAAATGAAAAAGGAGAAGTAATAACTGACAGTGCAGAAATACAAACGATCATGAGAGATGATCAGCAACTATATGCCAGTAAAATGGGCAACCTGAAAGAAATGGACAAATTCTTAGAAAAGCACAACCTTCTGAGACTGAACCAGGAAGAAATATGAAATATAAACAGAACAATCACAAGCACTGAAATTGAAACTGTGATTAAAAATCTTCCAAAAAACAAAAGCCCAGGACAGATGGCTTCACAGGTGAATTCTATCAAACATTTAGAGAAGAGCTAACACCTATCCTTCTCAAACTCTTCCAAAATATAGCAGAGGGAAGAACACTCCCATACTCATTCTATGAGGCCACCATCACCCTGATACGTAAACCACACAAAGATGTCACAAAAAAAGAAAACTACAGGCCAATAGCACTGATGAACATAGATACAAAAATCCTCAACAAAATATTAGCAAACAGAATGCAACAGCACATTAAAAGGGTCATATACCATGATCAAGTGGGGTTTATTCCAGGAATGCAAGGATTCTTCAATATATGCAAATCAATCAATGTGATAAACCATACTAACAAACTGAAGGAGAATAACCATATGATCATCTCAATAGATGCAGAAAAAGCTTTTGACAAAATTCAACACCCATTTATGATAAAAACCCTCCAGAAAATGGGCATAGAGGGAACTTACCTCAACATAATAAAGGCCATATATGACAAACCCACAGCCAACATCGTTCTCAATGGTGAAAAACTGAAACCGTTTCTTCTAAGATCAGGAACAAGACAAGGTTGCCCACTCTCACCACTGTTATTCAACATAGTTTTGGAAGGTTTAGCCACAGCGATCAGAGAAGAAAAAGAAAGAAAAGAAATTCAAATTGGAAAAGAAGAAGTAAAACTGTCACTGTTTGCAGATGACATGACACTATACATAGAGAATCCTAAAGATGCTACCAGGACACTACTAGAGCTAATCAATGAATTTGGTGAAGTAGCAGGATACAAAATTAACGCACAGAAATCTCTTGCATTCCTGTACACTAATGATGAAAAATCTGAAAGAGAAATTAAGGAAAACACTCCCATTTACCATTGCAACAAAAAGAATAAAATACCTAGGAGTAAACCTACCTAAGGAGACAAAAGACCTGTATGCAGAAAACTAAAAGACACTGATGAAAGAAATTAAAGATGACACAAACAGATGGAGAGATATACCATGTTCTTGAACTGGAAGAATCAAAATTGTGAAAATGACTCTACTACCCAAAGCAATCTACAGATTCAATGCAATCCCTATCAAACTGCCGGTGGCATTTTTCACAGAACTAGAACAAAAAATTTCACAATTTGTAGGGAAACACAAAAGACCCCGAATAGCCAAAGCAGTCTTGAGAAAGAAAAACGGAGCTGGGGGAATCAGGCTCCCGGACTTCAGACTATACTACAAACTACAGTAATCAAGACAGTATGGTACTGGCACAAAAACAAATATAGATCAATGGAACAGGATAGAAAGTCCAGCGATAAACCCACACACATATGGTTACTTTATCTTTGATAAAGGAGTCAAGAATATACAATGGAGAAAAGACAGCCTCTTCAATAAGTGGTGCTGGGAAAACTACATGGACAGCTACATGCAAAAGAATGAAATTAGAACAGTCCCTAACACCATACACAAAAATAAACTCAAAATGGATTAAAGACCTAAATGTAAGGCCAGACACTATCAAACTCTTAGAGGAAAACATAGGCAGAACACTCTATGACATAACTCACAACAAGATCCTTTTTGACCCACCTCCCAGAGAAATGGAAATAAAAACAAAATTAAACAAATGAGACCTAATGAAACTTAAAAGGTTTTGCACAGCAAAGGAAACCATAAACAAGATGAAAAGACAACCCTCAGAATGGGAGAAAATATTTGCAAATGAAACAACCGCCAAAGGGTTAATCTCCAAAATATACAAGCAGCTCATGCAGCTCAATATCAAAAAAACAAACAACCCAATCAAAAACTGGGCTGAGTAAATAAATAGACATTTCTCCAAAGAAGATTTACAGATTGCAAACAAACACATGAAAGGATGCTCAATATATATAATATATGTTATAATATATATATATTAATATATAATATAATATATAATATATATTTAATAATATATATTATATAATATATATTATAATTATAACAGAGAAATGCACATCAAAACTACAATGAGGTATCACCTCACACCAGTCAGAATGGCCATCATCAAAAAATCTACAAACAACAAATGCTGGAGAGGGTGTGGAGAAAAGGGAACCCTCTTGCACTGTTGATGGGAATGTAAATTGATACAGCCACTATAGAGAACAATATGGAGTTTCCTTAAAAAACTAAAAAAAGAACTACCGTACGACCCAGCAATCCCACTACTGGGCATATACCCTGAGAAAACCATAATTCAAAAAGAGTCAAGTAGCACAATGGTCATTGCAGCACTATTTACAATAGCCAGGACATGGAAGCAACCTAAGTGTCCATTGGCAGATGAATGGATAAAGAAGATGTGGCACATATATACAATGGAATATTACTCAGCCATAAAAGGAAATGAAACTGAGTTATTTGTAGTGAGGTGGATGGACCTAGCGTCTGTTATACAGAGTGAAGTAAGTCAGAAAGAGAAAAACAAATACAGTATGCTAACACATATATATGGAATCTAAAAAAAAAAAAAAATGGTTCTGAAGAACCGAGGGGCAGGACAGGAATAAAGACAGAGACATAGAGAATGGACTTGATGACATGGGGAGGGGGAAGGGTAAGCTGGGGCAAAGTGAGACAGTGGCATGGTCATATATACACTACCAAATGTCAAATAGATAGCTAATGGGAAGCAGCCACATAGCACAGGGAGATCAGCTCCGTGCTTTGCATCCAACTAGAGGGGTGGGATAGGGAGGATGGGAGGGAGAAGCAAGTGGGAGGAGCTATGATGATATATGTATGTGTATAGCTGATTCACTTTGTTATACAGCAGAAACTAACACACCATTGTAAAGCAATTATACTTCAATAAAGATGTAAAAAAAAAAACAATGAAGAATCAGAGACTTCCCTGGCAGTCCAGTGGTTAAGACGGTGCACTTCCAAAGCAGGGGGCATGGGTTCGATTCCCTGGTTGGGGAACTAAGATCCCACGTGTTGCGCAGTGTGGGAAAAGAAAAAAAGTCACCACTTAAAGTGGTAAATAATTATACCAGGAAAAGATAACTAGACCTCACAAGCAACCACTATTCAAACCTCAAATACGAATCTATACAAACCCCTCCCAATACCTCCAGTACTGCACTGCTGATTGTTTTAGTTTCCTACTGACACTATAACAAGTTAGCACAAACTTAATGAAAACACAAATGTATTCTCTTCCTGTTCTACAAGCCAGAAGTCCTAACTGAGTCTTACTGGGCTAAAATCTTATGTTGGCAGGACTGGTTCCTCCTGTAAGTGCCAAAGGAGAATTCCTTCCTTGTCTCTTCCAGCTTCTGGTAGCATCCTTGGCTTGTGGCCATATCACTCCAATCTCTGCTTCTGTGGTCACATTGCCTTCTCCACTTCTGTAATCTAATCTCCTTCTGCCTCACTTTTTTTAAATTAATTATTTTTTAAATTTTTGACTGTGTTCAGTCTTTGTTGCCGCGCAGGCTTTCTCTAGTTATGGCAAGTGGGGGTTACTCTTTGTTGCGGTGCACGGGCTTCTCGTTGCGGTGGCTTCTCTTGTTGCGTAACACGGGCTCTAGGCACGCAGGCTTCAGTAGTTGTGGTCTGCAGGCTCTAGAGCGCAGGCTCAGTAGTTGTGGCGCACGGGCTTAGCTGCTCCGCGGCATGTGGGATCCTCCCAGACCAGGGCTCGATCCCGTGTCCCCTGCATTGGCAGGCGGATTCTTAACCACTGTGCCACCAGGGAAGTCCCCTCTGCCTCACTTTTATAAGGACAATCGTGATTGCACTTAGGGCCTACCCAGATAATCCAGGATAAGCTTCCCATCTCAAAATCCTTAATTTATCACACCAGCAAAGTCACTTTTGCCTTATAAGGTAACATTCACAGTTTCCAGGCATTAGAACCTTATATCTTTGGAGCCATTATGCAACCTACCACACTGATCTTATGCAGAAAACACAAATACTTCCATGAAAATCTAAAGTGACAAGCATAATTTACTAATGCCTAAGAAACCAGAATATTTGGAATAAACTATCAACTTCATAAAGAATTTAATTATTTAAAACTTTTTGATGCAGCCTTATGGTCTTTTTCAACTCTCTTTCTGTAGTTGTTACTTCTCATCTGGCATTTTAAGTTTATCTTCCCAAACCGTGTCATCTTCCTCTATCATACTTTTTAAAAGATAGCCTCATTGAGATACAGTTTTACAATCCACCTATTTAAAGTGTACAATTAAGTGGTTTTTAGTATATTTACAGATTTGTACAGCCATCAGTCAATTTTATAACATTTTCATCACCTCTAAAAGAAATTCTGAACCTTTTAGCTATCACCTTCCACCTCCTACCCCCCAGAAACCATAATCCACTTTCTGTCTCTATAGATTTCTCTCTTCTGGAATTTCATATGAATGGAATTGTGATGTAGTACATAGTCTTTTGTGACTAGCTTTTTTCACTTTACATAATTTTTTAAAGGTTCATCCATGTTGTAGCATGTACATTCCTTTCTATGGCCAGATAATATTCCATCGTATGGATATACCACCCTCCATTTATCCCTTCACCCATTTATGGACATTTGGGTTGTTTCCACATTTCAGCTATTATGAATAATGCTGTTCCTTTATTATACTTTTGGTTTCCTTTTTTTTTTTTTTTTTAATAGATTGAGAAACTGATTGGAAATTGAATGCAAACTAAGACCACTTGACTGTTACTGAAATGAATAGCCCAGTTTGCTTTTTTTTTTAAAGAAATTCACGTTCTTTTATTTATTTATGACTGTGTTGAGTCTTCGTTTCTGTGCGAGGGCTTTCTCTAGTTGCGGCAAGTGGGGACCACTCTTCATTGCGGTGCGCGGGCCTCTCACCATCGCGGCCTCTCTTGTTGCAGAGCACAGGCTCCAGACGCGCAGGCTCAGTAATTGTGGCTCACGGGCCCAGTTGCTCCGTGGCATGTGGGATCTTCCCAGACCAGGGCTCGAACCCGTGTCCCCTGCATTGGCAGGCAGATTCTCAACCACTGCGCCACCAGGGAAGCCCTTGGTTTCCATTTTTTGATGATCAATATTAACTTTTTCTTCAGACCTGTTCCTCTCATTTCTTTTTTTTCCTCACCAATAGCTAAACTTTCTACTTCACAGTAATAGTTTTAGACAAGTTTTTCTAGAACTGGTCAAATATGAATGCTATTTCCTCCCTTTAACATTTTAACTGAGTTCTTATAAGGAATTTTATCTGCTTCTCATTGTCTGATTAGTCCTTCACTCACCACATCTTTTGAACTCCATTAGTCCATTTTTTTATTCTAGATAGAATGTTGAAAGGGTAAAATCTCTGAACATATTTTAATTGCACAATGTTTATGTTGGTTTTGAACCTTCTGTGGGAAGAAACGTCTGAATTGCTTTATCCTGCATGAAACAATAGTATGCTAAGTTCTTTGAAAGTCTTTGAATAACCAAGATCCTAAGCCCTCCTTGGTAGCCAGATTATTAAAAAAAAAAAAAAAAAAAAAAAAATCAAGATGATAAACCAGAAGAATCAGCTATGTATCTTCAACTGTAAAATACTCATTGTTCCTTGATAGTGGTTTATTTCAGAGGGTTAAGTAATGCCCTTTGAAAAATAAAGGTGTTTTCGAGACTGAGATGAGCCACTTGCTTACTCATATTGGAAGATCAATTTGGCTTTAATAACCAATTTGCATTGGATTAGAAATCTGTTTTAACAAAACAGATAACATGTTCTTTCTTTCTTTTTTTTTTAATGCTTTGGAATAAATTTAAGAAGAAAGGCACATAACTTACATCTTAAAATTTACAAAATCTTACTGAAAAACATAAAACAAGATCCAAACATATGGAAATAACCAAGATAATAATAACAACAACTAGCACTAATACAGCACTTATATGGCCGATATCATAGTAAATGCTTTACTTATGGTTTTGGGTGGGAATACTTAATGTCACCCAATGTCCTTTTTCCCTAAATTAATTATAACATTTCCTTAGTGCACCCAAATCAACAAAGAACATATTAGAACCTAGAGTCCAAGGTAATGAAATGTAATATATTAATTTCCTAGGGACCCTAATCATGTTACAAAGATCTAGCTATTTCTTAAAAAAAACAGAAAAACAAACCTGTTTTACAAACTCTGGAAACCAAACTGACATGACTTCCGTCCTTCTCTCATGAGACCTGTGACCTGAAAAGCTCAGTCGTAGCTTTTACAGACTCATGGTTGGCAGTTCATATCATTCTTGTCAATGATATACACTGTTCTCATTGTTTCATTTTTCTGAATTTCTTCTCTTCCCACCTGACTTTGTAGGAACTGTGTTTCATGTTGGTGCAGGTTGAGGCCCTCAGGGAAGCAAATGCTGGGACAGAGTTAGAAACGCAAAAGGGTTATTAAGATATAATACCTGTGATAGAAAACAGTTGCAGGACTGGGCAGGGCTAGGGGGAGGGTACCAAAGAACACTGTACACACCTGACAAAGTCTGTACCAGCCTTGCTGGGAACTCCCAAGCAAAAATTGCCCGGGAGAAGAGTTCATGCTGGGCAGAAATGGCTAGACCCTTGTACCACCACCTTGCTTAGTCATTGGGTGAGGGCAACCCCAAGAAGAGAGAAGCCCAGGAAAAGTACAACCTAGGTTCCAAGGCTGAAGCAGAGCCTGAAAGAGCTGACAGATGGAGACTGTCAGCTAATCACACGCCAGGCAACTGGGCAAGTCCTGTATTGAATGTTGCATCTCCGTATCAGCCACAAGGGTGTGTCTGAACCTCCCTAAACAGCCTGGCTTGGTACGTTGTGGGTAGCCCTCACACCATTAAAGACTGGTGGGTTGCTAAGTGTATGGACTTCACTATTTACTACAACCAACCGTGTTGTCATTGTGTCACTGCCTGAGCATACCTTGTAGTACCTCCTGAGGTGGTCAGCCCTGAGAGTAGAGAGAAAAATTGACAAATCCACCTGACACCATTAAATCTCACAGCAAAATCACAGATGAAATGACGTTCTCAATACCACATATTAAGTTGTTGAGGTGTGGAATTTCCTTCCCTAATTGCAGAATATCCCTTTCCCCCTTAGACTGCTGTAGAAGTAATAAGACCAACTCCCCCACCTCCACTTGCCAGTAAAGGAATAAGAGATCCACAAAGACAGAATTAGATACACCAACTTAGGAGAGAGCAGCTATTTTGTAAAATAGATAGTGGATAGAGAAGTGGCAATTAACATGGCAGAACAGAGGAAAAGCTGACACCTAAGCTCTAGAGTGGGGAAAGCCAGCAAGAAGCAAGCCGATTCCTGCTGTGGAACTCCCACCAGCTCAGGAATAAGCAGCACCTGATTCTGAACTGAAAGACTGAAAACACAAAACAGCTGTGAGTCTTAAAAAGCTCACTTGAGCCCACCAACCTGCCGCACTCCAGAAAGTCAGCTCACCACCCCACTGGTGCCCTAAACAAAGACCAGAGCGAAAGTTTACTCCTGAGGTTAAACTGGAGAGGGCTCGGCCTCAGAGACACCAGGTAAAACCTAAAGGCCAAGAGTAAATTCAGCAGAGCTGGAAGAAAGCTGAAGAAATCACCAAAAAGACAAATGAGAAGCAGTTGAACAAAGAAAATTAGCATATCAACCCTGAGGCCTAATACCCAATTAGATATTTCTAGACAGACCAAGAAAAACAATGGCAGTGGTGGGAAGAAAGTATCAAATAATTCTAGCAAACATTTCACAGCCCAGACTATGCACTTCCAGACTGAAAAGCCCACAAATGCCCAAAACAATGAGTGAAAAAAAGACATATTACCATTAAGGAAACAACAATGTTAAAACCTTCCCACAGAAGCACTGTGCCAGACGGTTTACCATCAAGTTCTACCAAACATTCCAGGAAGAAAAAATTCCAACCTTGGAACTGTTCCAGAGTTGGTTTCTCCTGGGACCTCTCTCTGTACCTGGTAGATGGCTGCCTTCTCCCTGTCCTCACATGGTCTCTCCTCTGCTCACACACACCCCTGATGTGGGTCTCTTCCCTGTGTCCTGATCTCCTGTCTTTATAAGGGTTCCATCAGATTGGATTAGGATCCACCCTGAACGCCTCATTTTAATTTAACTTCCTTCTTAAAGGCCCTATCTGCATATCCAATCACTTTCTGAGGTACTGGGAGTTAGAGCTTGGACATAGGAATTTGGGGTTGGGAGTGGGCAATTCAGCCCATAACAATATAACCGGCTGGCAATCTAAGAATAAAAGGGAATTTATTTATTGTGAAGGATATTTACAAAAAACTTACGCAAACATATTTAATGATAAAACATTTAAAAGTCTTTGCTTTAAAGTCAGGAAAAAGACAAGGGTGCCAGTTATCACTGCTTCTGTGCTACGTTTTACCAAAGGTCCTGGATAGAATGCTGTCCAGACAAAAAGTATAAACAATAAAGATGGAAAGAAAGAAACTGCTCATCTGCAGATTGCGGCTGTGGGTAAAACACAAAGCTACATATCAATTACTAAAGTGAAAATAAAATCTTGTTACTCCTTAAAAATCAATATAAAATTGTGTTTCTAGGTACTTAGCAACAAAGTTAGGAGATGTATTTAAATATAACCTTTAGGGACTTCCCTGGTGGTCCAGTGGGTAAGACTCCCTGCTCCCAATGCAGGGGACCTGGGTTCGATCCAGTTCGGGGAACTAGATCCCGCATGCATGCCTCAACTAAGAGTCTGCATGCTGCAACTAAGAAGTCCACATGTTGCAACTAAAGATCCTGCATGCCACAACTAAGACCTGGGGCAACCAAAATAAATAAATAAATATTTTTAAAAATAAAAATAACCTTGAAAATAGACCTCTTAAAAGCACCTAAGAATAGTTCTTACAACTGATACCAACCAGGGTTCTTGGACTCCCTAATCAATAGAATTGATAAGAGGTCAGATAAGAAATTCAGGCAAAGCTTTATTAGGACTCATGCTGTAGCACGAGGGAAAAAAACAAGTAGCATTTTCCCTTGCTCACTCCCTGAGGCCGGGGGTGAGCTGGTTCCCCATATGGAGTGAGGGTAGGGGTGGGTCCAGGGGTTGCATCGGAGGGGTAGCTTGCCCGCCCCCCCTTCATGGTGCTGTGTGCAGGGTTCATGCATAGTACCCTGCTTTTGTTCCCGGCTCCTCCCAACCTGTCTCACAACTGTAAGATTTTGAGAGAAATTTAAAACTTGAATACATATGATGTTCATGGATGTGAAGACTGTTGTAGAGATGTGACTTCTCAAACTGATTTATAGATTCAAAATAATAACCCTCAAAATCACAGAGGACATCAAATAGTAATACTCCTTAACTACCCTTAATCTGTAGAGAGTGAATGAAGCACTTACGCATATTTATATGCTGGCATTTATCATACTGTTTTGTGTATAGTTGTTAACAGTATAGATGCTATAGCCAGTCTGCCTGGGTTTGAATCTTGGCTTTATCTCTTTCTAGTTCTGTAACTTCAGGCATGTTATGCAACTTTTCTGTAACTTATTTACCCCGTTTTAAAGGTAAGGAAACAAATGCCTACATCACTGAGTTATTAGGATTAAGAGTTAATGTTATGCACTTAGAACAGTGCCTGGCACATAGTCAATGTTATGTAACTGTTGGATGCTGCTACCGTTTCTGTTCTCTCTCCCACTAGGCTGAGTTCCTTGAGGGAAGGACACAGTGTCTTAGTGGTTTGCGCAGCCTCAGAGCATACTTCAGTGCCTGGCACATGTGTATGTGCCAGTTACATAACCCAAAAGAAATTGGTAGTAGGGGCAAGGGATGGTCCATGTGCCTAAAATGTGTCATGTTTAAGGGAGCCTGATTCAATAGCCTAAGGTATTTGAAAGGGGAGACCATTCTCAACTTGTCTTGAATATTAAATGCCCAAAGCATGATCAAGAGCAACACTTGTGACAATACCCTTCTCATTACCTCTTACCTCTCAGCTATTTAGAAGCCTCTGTTCACAAAATGCCTGAGGTTCTTCTAACACACCATTATCATGATACTCCATGTGCAGAGAGTTGAGTGGACCAGATTCCTCAGCTCATGGCATCTTATACTATCATTACTGGTCCAGTCAGGGTCCCTCTCTTGATTTATTTACTCCCTTTCCCTCCATAACCACTTCCCATAATAGGCAATCATTCTAATGTTCCTAACATGTATCTTCTACATTGTCATCTTGCAACTTTGTCTATGATGTCCCTGATGGAACAAACATTTGATGTAATCAGATCCACCAACTTTGGGCCTTAGGACTGGTGCTTTCGCAGTTAATAACTTCTTTCCGGCCACAAAGGCAGGAGTCTACATCTTCAATGACTTCACAGCCGTACCTTTCACTTTGGGCTCTTTTATCCATTTGGAATTGATCTTTTGTGTGTGGTGTTAGGTTGAGATTTATCTGTATTTATCTAGTCAACCAGGTTTCTAATACTATCTGCTAAACAACTCATTCTTTTCCCCACTGATGGGTGGTAGTATCACCTTTAACCTGCATTAAATGCCTCTTATTGATGGATCTGTCTCTGAGTTCTCCTCTGTTTCATTGATCTCTTTATTCTTGTGCCAATACAGAACATGTCTCCCTGGCTTCTTTCTTCCCTTACCACCATTCCTTTAATGTGTGTTGACTCTGTCCCTTAAACAGCAAGAAAGAATTTTTGGAGAGGATGGAATAGGATATTGGACTTGTAAGTTCAAGATTCTCTTTGGCAGACTGATGGAGATGGTGAACGCCCATTTATGCTCCTTTCAAATGAATTGACCACAGCACAATCCTGGTCTCCTTTTCTGCTTTTTACCCCCCAGTGTGTCTTGCCACTCCGTAACAGCCTCCATAGGCTATAATAAAACAAAGGAAAAGAGAAAACAGTTGTGACTTAATTTTTCTTTCAAAATAAGTTATTTTTAAGTTAAATAGCCCAGAAGCACTTACTTTTTAAAAAATAAATAAATAATTTATTTATTTTTGGCTGCATTGGGTCTTCGTTGCTGCATTCAGGCTTTCTCTCGTTGAGGCGAGCAGGGCCTCCAGGGGCTACTCTTCATCGCGTGCGTGGGCTTCTCATTGCGGTGGCTTCTCTTGTTGCGGAGCACGGGCTCTAGGTGCAGGGGCTTCACTAGTTGTGGCACGTGGGCTCAGTAGTTGTGGCTCACAGGCTCTAGAGCGCAGGCTCAGTAGCTGTGGCGCACAGGCTTAGTTGCTCCGAAGCATGTGGGATCTTCCCAGACCAGGGCTCAAACCTGTGTACCCTGCATTGGCAGGCAGATTCTTAACCACTGCACCACCAGGCAAGTCCAGCCCCAGAAGCACTTACTTTTAAAATCAATTATTTAAATCCCAGGTCATCTTTTCTTAGAAGGAAAAGAAGGCATTCCAAAGAAAACTTACATAAAAATTATTAATTACTTAACTATTAATTAATTAACAGCTATCTAAGGAGCTAGGGGATTCATGAGAGCCAAGCTTTTGCAGCGCCTTCCCTCCCTCTTTGTCATGACCTGTGCCTGCACATTGCGTTTAATGCTGCACACAGACTGATACATTATAATGCTTTGTCTTTGAGAGGTTTTCCTTCAAATTGGAATCTATAATGTTGCTGTGGTCTTTTTTGTGTGTGTGTGCACTTAGGTGGTGTTGAAGACCCGAGCTAATGAGAGCAGGAGGAGACACCTCATAGAATCACTCTTTGTAAATTCTCTGTCGATGAACACCCTTCAGTGCCATCCTAAGCTGAGTGAGTTCTGGGACATGTTTGTTTGACTGTGGTCTCTTTTTGTTCACTCTTTGCTTGTGTATGTTCTAGCACACATCATGGTTGACCAGTGGTGTGCATGTGTAGTTAGCCCTGGACCTCCTGGCAGAAACAGAGGAAGAACACCATGCTAGATGATATATCTTGTCTTTCTGCAGCTCAAGCTGCCTCCAAGGAAATAGTTTGGAAAACGGAAGGACATTTGGTATTGGTAGAAGTTATTCTGGCATTATAAAGGGCATCATAACCTTGTAGTCTGAGCGGTTTTGCCACTTTTATTAATAAGAGCTGAAAGAAATTGTGGAACAAGGCATGGTATGGCTTCATGGGATTTCAAAGAGTCCAAAGAACAATGACTGACTTATGCCACCATCATTACATGCTATGGGGCAGTTATTTCATATAATTCTGATTCAGTTAGCTAAGTGGTTAAGATCAAACTTTAGTAGCATATACACGAAATAAATTTCAATCCCAGGCACTTTATTAGCTGTGTGCCCTCGAGAAGCATACTTAATCTCTGATACACAGTTTCCTCATCTTTAAAATGGAGATAAAATATAGGTAACTGCCTCAAGGTTGTTGTGAGGATTAAATAACAATGCATTGAACACTCAGGTGCTGGCTGTTATCCTTCTCTGTCCTGAAAGTCTTGTGGGAAGCATTGTGTACTTCATAGACCGTGCCTTTGACTTAGTCTGGAGAAGGGGAAGAATCCTGTTTCCACCACCAACCACTTAGGATCTCAGGAAAATTACTCAACTTTGGAGTTGCAATGTCATCTTTAAAATGTTGATGAAATGAAAGAAACTAAGCAAAAGGGTAAACTAAAGGCAATGAGAAGATGAGATGGCTTTTGTTGATTCTTCTTTGGCTTTCTCTATTGTGGCTCAAAATTGAAACAAAAGAAATTGTTAGGCTGGGCAGTCTGGTAAAAGCAGGCTGGCTTTATGTGCCATGAAGCTCAGTATTTTGTGTCATTTATGTGAAAGCTGTCAAGTGCATCAGAAGACCCTAAGCTGCAACTCAAACACATTTTATTTGGCTGCTTGTCCCATTGGCCCACTTCCATCAGTGAAAACCATGTTTGCACTCCAGTGGGTGAACAAAAGCTTGTGTGCTATACAGTGAACATAAGACTGTGTCTCTCTGTGCCAGGTGCCCATGCACAGAAGTGCAGGATTACTGCACTTCTCTTTGTAACCAACATGTCTATTGTGAGCATACAACTAGGAGGAGCTCTCATTGTGTTAAAGTGAAATACCAGTAAATTATTATAGGAAAGAGCTGTGTTGGAAGAACAACTTTCAGTCTCAAATTCATAGTAACTTATTTTTATAAATGTTCTCCATATGACATACTACTTTGATAATGTCTAGACTACTAGATCAAATGTTCCAGAGCACATACAAAGTACTAAGATGTAACCAATGCTTTGATTCAACTTATCAAGGAAAAATATCTACTTTTGTCTTATGCCAGTAATCCTCACTGCTCCCCAATTTTTAGGAAGGAAAAGAAGAAAAGTAACAAATGTTGCCTGGTCCATGATAGTCCTGAATCTTGATTCACTAATGTTAAGTGAGGACTCAGTTTATACCCTTTTTAAAAGTTTTAGAGACCAGATATGATCCTCTTCAATAGGAAGGCTAGAGGCTCAGATAACTCCCTCATGTCATAGCAGGATAAGCAATTTTGTTTTTCCACAGAGGAACACTTCAGTAAGTCAACAATTTATAGTAAGCAAAGGAAATTATAATCATATTGAAACCATGTGCAGCTTTTATTCAAAATTAAGAAATTGAGTATTGTAATTTTTCTCTCAGCCTCAGCATTCTTATGAGAAATCACTAACAGTCATTAGATGCTTGGTTATTGTGATGGGTGGGGCTCTATTTCTTTGCCCAAATCTCTCAGGAAAAGGCTACAATTACTGGATGTATACAGGAACATCAGTCACGGATATGAGTGGTATTGTTCACAGGGCATTTTACTGTGCACAAAGCAATAACAAAATATTCAGTTCTCAGGATATCAAACAACATTTTATGAAAACGTTTTGACACACCACAATCCTAAAACTTGATAAATTATTCTTGAAATGTTTAAGAATATGTGAATCCAAGAAATGCATGTGACAACACAAGCCCATTTTCATACAGGAAAGCCTCTATTAAGATTTACTAAAGAAAAAGGCCTTTGTCTTGAGTCTAGGATGATAGGGTTGGTCACTTTAGTATGTTTTTTAAATATTTTTCAGGGTTGAGTAGTGGTAGTAGTCTCCTCAAATCTTACCTTTTCTTTGGTGGTTCCATTTGAGTAACTAAAATTTCCTGTTATTTTGCACAGAATGCATCACAGACTGACAGTAAACAACACTTTGTATCACTGTCTGAATTTTAAAACAGAAATGGTCGCTGCTGGGTCATGCTATTTTGTACCATATCAGAAATGATAGGCAACATTTTATAAAAGACTAAAACAGCCCTTGTATTGAGAAAAGCAAGAAGGGCAATCATGACATGTTTAAACGTGGAAGCTGATAATGAGTGATGTCCCAGCCTTCACAACATCACAGATATAACCCTTGAGAAAGGAACAGAAATCTGTTCACAGTTGAACAAGATCCTGCTTTTGTAAGGGACAATTCAGGCCATGGTGCATTTTTAGTAAATTAACAGATGTTTTCGATATATCTGTAACTCAGAAAGATTCATCATGTTCACTGGGTTTGACAAGTACAAAATTAAGCAAGTTAAATCAGTCCCGCGGTGTAGGCAACTTATCAAATGACCAAAAGCTAAAGCAATCCCCTAGGAGACAAAATGCTTACACTACCTGAATATGCTTTTGCTCAGAAAGGGTTTCTATTAGAAGAACCACAGGTGTGAGATTTTATATGAAATTGTGATAGTTTTCACTCCCATGCCTCATAAAATAGGGTGGTTTAATTCTTGATGCATACATTTGCATCTGACCCATAGCATCAACTACTTGGGAGAAAACAGTAAACACTAAGATATGCTGTGGGCTCATCTCCTGATAGAAGGCCCATATCCTGCTTTTGAGAGAATGCCCAATAACTTGGATTTGGGAGACAAATTCCATGTAAGTTCAAACTCACAATTCACCTTTTATTGGCTGGCTGACTTGGGGCAAATTATTTAAATTTTCCATGCCTTCCTTAATTTTCTCATCTGTTCAATGCTGATAATAAAAACTACCCCCACAGAGTTGCTTGGATTAAATTTGTTAATACATGTAAAAGCTATAAAGCACTTCAAATGGTATTTGGCACATAGTAAGCACTCAAGGCAATATTGTCACCCATATTTGTTAAGGATTAGTTGGGTCCTAGAAGAAGGGCAATTAAGATCTAGGCTGTGCAATAAAAATAAAATATCTTTGAGGCCTAAAATTCAAACACTGCTAAAGAGGTGGAACACAGAAGACCTTGAGATAGAGAACTTGGTTTAGAGGAGGGGGTGGGACATTCTAAGCGACTTGAAAAGGCAGGATGGAACATGGCCTTTAAGGAGCCAGCCTGACTGGAATGGCAAAAACAGGTTGTGAGAGTACCCTGTCCAGATAAGATGTGGCTGACTGAAGGGGGCTTGGATTCCATGATTGAGGAGATCAGGCTCTGACAGGACCCTGTAATAGTTTCCTCAGGGGCTGTTCTAAAAGCAGTATTGGTTCCTAGAAAACACAGTAGAATGTAAGGGAAGAGTCTAGAAGCAGATAGCTCAGTTAAAAGGTATTGAGGCCCATCTAAGAACGAATAGGTAAAGCTCTAGACCAGGGTAATAAACATGAGTAGAAGAAGGCAGCAACTGCTAAGGAAAAAAACAGGAGGTCTTTAAGGGATAAGATTGTAGGGAACAAAGAAGACAGGAGGCAAAGATGGTTCCAGAATCTTGAGGATGCCTCCACTGTCTAATATTGTATCCAGATGAGATAAGCAGTTGGTAGATGGCAGAACACACTCTTGCAGAGTGCAGGGGAGGTTAGGAGCTGGCCTTGCCCTTTGTATCTGGAGGATTAAATCATCATTTGTGAAACCTGAGAGTGAGAAAAGAGGAGTCAAGACTTGCAAGCATTGCAAGGCAATCTCCCGAGCACTGGAGCTCCACTCAGTACAGCTGTTTGTAATGAGAACCGCCTGCAGGATTAACCGCTCATGAGGGCTGATGCAAGGCAGGAAGAGAGCTAAGAATGAGCCTTGGGGATCATGATTAAAAAGCTTTAAGAACCCTTTCCTTGGTGTGGATTTTGCTGCCTATTTTACCTTAATAACTGGACTGAGTATCATGTTATATCCTGTTATATGGTATTTCACAAGAGTTAATTCCATTTACCGCCCCCCTGATTTATTGAGATATAATTGACATAAAACATTGTGTAAGGGCTTCCCTGGTGGCGCAGTGGTTGAGAATCTGCCTGCTAATGCAGGGGACACGGGTTCGAGCCCTGGTCTGGGAAGATCCCACATGCCGTGGAGCAACTAGGCCCATGAGCCACAACTACTGAGCCTGTGCATCTGGAGCCTGTGCTCCGCAACAAGAGAGGCCGTGATAGTGAAGAGGCCTGCGCACCACAATGAAGAGTGGCCCCTGCTTGCCGCAACTAGAGGAAGCCCTCGCACAGAAACGAAGACCCAACACAGCCAAAAATTAAAAAAAATATATAAAAAAACTCAAATAAATAAATAAATAATGCAACCAACCATTAAAAAAAAAAAAAACATTGTGTAAGTTTAAGGTGTACAATGTGATAATTTGATGCACATATATATTGTGAAATGTTTGCACAATAATGTTAGTTAACACATCCTTTACCTCACATAATTACCATTTTGTTGTTATATTGTATACTCTTTCAAGTATACAATACAATATTGTTAACTATAGTCATTATGCTGTAAGTTAGATCCCCGAAACTTATAACTGAAAGTTTGTACCCTTTGACTAACATCTCATTTCCCCTCCCCTCAGCCCCTGGCAACTACCATTCTACTCTCTGTTTCTGTGATTTTGATGTTTTTAGATTCCACATATAAGTGACATAATGCAGGATTTGTCTTTCTCTGTCTGCCTTATTTCACTCAGCCTAATGTCCTCAAGGTCCATCCATGTTGTTATGAATGGCAGAATTTCCTTCGTTCTCAAGGCTAAGTACTATTCCATTGTGCGTGTGTCATATCCAAAAAAATCACTGCCAAGACCAATGTCAAGAAACTTTCCCCCTATGTTCTTCTAGGAGTTTTATGGTTTCAGGTCTTATGAGTTAATTCAATTTTTAAGTACTTGGAAAGTATCAATACTTAAATGCTGTTCACTGCAGCATGATTTACAATAGCTAAGACATGGAAGGAACTTAAGTGTCCATTGATGAATATGTAAGAAAGTGTGATATACATACCTATAATGGAATATTATTGAGCCATAAAAAAGAAGGAAATCTTGCCATTTGCAACAACATCAATGGCCCTTGATGACATTAGGCTAAGTGAAATAAGTCAGACAAAGAAAAATAAATATGATATGATCTTACTTATATGTGAAATCTAAACTAACTAACCTCCCCTGCAAAACCCACCGAACTCATAGACACAGAGAACAGTTTGGTGGTTGTCAGAGGCGGGGTGGGTGAAATGGGTGAAGGGGTTCAAAAGGTACAAACTTCCGGTTTAAAATAAATAAGTCACAGAGATGGAATGTACAGCCTGGCAACTACAGTTAATGACACTGTATTGTATATTTGAAAGTTGCTAAGAGAGTAGATCTTAAAAGTTCTCCTCACAAGATAAAAAATTTATAACTATACACAGTGATATATGTTAACTAGACCTATTGTGGTGATCATTGTGCAATATATACAAATATGGAATCATTATGCTGTACACCTGAAGCCAATACAATGTTATATGCCGATTATATCACAATTTTTTAAAAAAAGTGGAGTAAATGTGCAAATGGGAAAACTTCAGGCCTCAGCAGCATTCATGCCATAAATACATGCATACATATATACATACTGCCTATTCTCCTGAGTTTCAGAAAGATCACGATAGAGTAGGAAGAGCCTGAACTAACTGACCTAAATTCTCTTCCCACTCACAAGCTTAATGGTTCTGGGTTCCAATTTCCTTAAAGGAGTGAAAATTGAACAATTTTATCAATGCGGGGTCTGCAATAACTTGTATTCCTTAGCTGGGGGACACTGCAGGGATATTTATTATCGATCCTGCAAATGAACGGCTCCAGCTAGACACTGGCTAAAAATTAATTTACCCTCCTATGTTCACTCTCCGATTCCCATAGCACGGTAGGCATTGCTATAGACCGCTAGTCCGTTAGAAGCCCTAAATGCCTTTTTTCCTGAATGTAGGTGTTATCTCAGTTTGCCCGTCTCCCCCTCCCTCACTTCCATTCTCAGCCCTGGTCTACTCACTCCTACTGACGGCATTACCCAGGCTTTCTTGCCAAAGGGAAGCATCAGCTGAAGGAGATGGGAGCCGAAGGGGGGTTGTGTCATTCCCGCCCACTGCTCCTGCTGTGGCATAGTGTGGCAGTGGCTGTCTTCCTCTACACTTACAGCTCTTGTTGGTAGCCTCCTTGCCTGGCTCAGACTCGCACTGGACTATAGTAACATCGGTCCGGTCCTTTGTCCCTTCAAGCATGAGGTGGTAATGGCTTCCTCTGTGGCTAGTTTCTGGTACTTCTCCATCTCTTGTTGATTCTCCTACCCCTGACCACACCAATGTAAATAATCCCTTCATTAAACACTCTTCCAAAGCCTGGGTTTGGAATCCACACGTGTCTCTCACCATCTCCAACTCTGAATCTGTTTGTGACTTGCAGGAGAAGTTGGCACCTTTCACCACAGAGCTACACATGCCTTTGGCCCAGGATTTGAAGGAGCTGAAGGACCTGGTAGGAGCTGGAAGAAGTGAGTGAGTTCAAGTATACTGAAGGCAGGGAAGGCAAATCCCTATCCAGGGTGGGTATCCATTCCACTGAGAACAAAGTGCTGCTACTTCTATGGTGGAAGTGATCCAACGTAATCAATCTGCCCCCAGATGGTTAGCTAGTTCTCCCCTTCCCCACTGCTGCCCCAGGGAATGGTGCCAGATCAGGACTCAGTGTTGGTTTCTGCTGGTGGCTGATTGGGCACTCAACAGCAGCTATAGCCAGATCAGCCCGCTGAGAAGAGATACATGCTGTGAGCCCATGCATAAACTTCATCCTTATATGGTTCAGAGCTCATTGAGCAAGGGAAAGGATAGCTGGATGGGGAAGGAGTGACTGGCATCCCCGAAGCAGGCCACCTTGCCCACCTGATTATTAAAATCCTCTGCTTCTGAACTTGCTCTTTGAGGAGCACTGGCACGAGACAGAAATATCTTCACACTCTGTGCGAATGCTGTCTGGTCACATCCTAGTTTCCCATACTTTTTTTTTTAATTTTTTTTAAATAAATTTATTTATTTTTATTTTATTTATTTTTGGCTGTGTTGGGTCTTTGTTGCTGCGCCCGGGCTTTCTCTAGTTGTGGCGAGCGGGGCTACTTTTCATTGTGGTGCGCGGGCTTCTCATTGCAGTGGCTTCTCTTGTTGCAGAGCATGGGCTCTAGGCACGCAAGCTTCAGTAGTTGGGGCACACGGGCTCAGTAGTTGTGGCTCACGGGCTTAGTTGCTCCGTGGCATGTGGGATCTTCCCGGACCAGGGCTCGAACCTGTGTCCCCTGCATTGGCAGGCGGATTCTTAACCACTGTGCCAACAGGGAAGCCCCCAGAATTCTTTGTCAGCAATTTTCCAATCTTATTCCTTTCCACTCTCTGACTATCCACCTAAACCATTAGCGACTGCCCATAATCAGCATAGATCTATACCACTAGCCATCTCTCCTTCCAGACAAAATGAGCAACCAGATGCACTGCTCAAAGTTCTGCCCACTAGGGGCTGGACTTTCTTTAAATACTATCCTTCAGAGCCACCTTGGGTAGGGCCGTAGTGCTGCACTCATCCGCTTTTGGGTGGTGTTGGAAAATCATGCAGAATTATCTAAAATTTTTTTCTTCTTTGGTCAACTAGCCATCGAGTACCCCCCATGAGGTTCTAGGTACATGTTACGAGGGAGAAGGCTGTATGGCAGCCGTGGGCGTTTGTGCCACTTACTCATGTAATTTACCTGGGCCTTTAGGACCACTGGTGACCAAAGAGTCTTCTCCTGAGCTGGGGGATGGGGACACCTGGAGAGGGTCAGAAGTCTGCAGGCCTGAGTCCCTGAGATTACCTTTCCCCGTGAGGAATGGGAATGCTTCCTTAGCCGTCAACACCCTCCACCGCCTTTGACCCCTGCTCTTATGCAGTCCCTTCCTTTAGTGAAAGCATAAGTCTACTGAGATGCTGGTGTAAGAAACTCCTAGCTGCCCTTTCTCACAGTAAAGATCTGGGAGTGAGGTGTCCCCGTGGTCGCACTCTGCAACTTCTCTGCTCCCTCTCTCTCTTTTTTAAAAATTTATTTATTTATTTTTGGCTGTGTTGGGTCTTCGTTGTTGCACGTGGGCTCTCTCTAGTTGCAGCGAGCAGGGGCTACTCTTCGTTGTGGTGGGCAGGCTTCTCATTGTGGTGGCTTCTCTTGTGGTGGAGCACAGGCTCTAGGTGGGCGGGCTCAGTAGTTGTGGCTCGTGGGCTCTAGAGTACAGGCTCAGTATTTCTGGTGCACAGGCTTAGTTGCTCCACGGCATGCGGGATCTTCTCAAACCCATGTCCCCTGCATTGGCGGGTGGATTCTTAACCACTGCGCCACCAGGGAAGTCCCTCTCTGCTTCTTCTCTTGACCCCAAGGAGGCTTCAAGCCACATCACAGTGAAATCTCTCAGTCTTGGTTTGTTCCTTCAGAGACAGTGATGTTGTCACTTGGCACTTCTCAGCATTACTTATGTTGAACCACATTTTGATTTTGGTTTTGTTTTTGTTTTGCAGTATTGGCCATGGCAGATCCTGTCTCATCTTTACATGAGTCTGACCTGTAGGAGGACTTTGGGTCTGGCCAGTGGCTGGAGGTGTTGGCTGAATGGACAGGAAATGTCTCTTGAATGGAGAGCAGGGACTGTGTTCCTTCAATGTCTTAGAAGCTTATCCTGAGTTTGGCAGGACTCACTGCCGAAGGAGTGCCTGGTCTGCGGGAGATGGAGACAAGGGAGAGCTGGGATTGCTATGACTTTCCTGGTAGAATCTTCTGTCTGCCTTAAGATGCCAAAAAGCAGGGCCCTGGATTTGCAAGGTGTGGGACTGGCCGGTGACGCAGGTCAAGTGTACGGCGGCTCTGCTGTTAGGTCACTGTCAGGGCCTGCTCCCAGGAAAGATGGGGATGGACTGTAGAGAGCCACTTGTCACACATTTTCTGCATCCTGGAGTCTTCCCACCCAATCTCCACTCTCCTTGGACCTTCTAAGTTAGTCTCCATCTGCATGGCACATTTTTCTTTAAAAAGTCCTTAGAAGGGGCTGAACAGTAATCTGAACAGAGGGCATAGACATGATGTCTGTCTATTTAATTTTTAATTTAAAAAGTTTTTTGTTTTTGTTTTATGCCTTTTGATATCTTCCAAATTGTCTACAAATGAACATGTATTGCTTTTGTAACTTCTCCGGGAAGATGTAATTTCCGCCAGGGCTACAGTTTAGGCCACAGTCAGCTTCTTGGCATCAAACATCACTGGCCTATTTATCTCAAGGAAGAATAGGAAAAGGTGCCCCACATTTATTGCCCCTATACACCTCTAAGTGCAGATTTCTCCCTAGAACCCTTGGTTAGTGCATTATTTTTAGTTTAATTTGCTATAGATGGATGCTTCCATATTATGTCCTCGTTCCTGTTATCCTATATGTCTTAGCACCAAGGTGACTTTAAAAACAAACCAAGGACTTCCCTGGTGGTGCAGTGGTTAAGAATCCGCCTGCCAATGCAGGGGACACGGGTTTGAGCCCTGGTCAGGGAAGATCCCATATGCCGCGGAACAACTAAGCCCATGAGCCACAACTACTGAGCCTGCACTCTACAGCCCGCGAGCCACAACTACTGAGCCTGTGCACCACAACTGCTGGAGCCCTTGCACCTAGAGCCTGTGCTCCACAAGAGAAGTCACCGCATTAAGAAGCCCGCGCACCGCAACGAAGAGTAGCCCCAGCTCACCACAACTAGAGAAAGCCTGTGCCCAGCAACGAAGACCCAATGCAGCCAAAAATAAAAATAATAAATAATAATAATAATAAAGCAAACCAAGCTAAGCCTAAACAAACAACCCAGGAAAGAGTGATGGCTTACTCCTTCATTCCTTTCTCTTTGATTAAATATCTTGACTACTATCTCCCCTACAAGTTTTAGCACAAAGAACAAAATACTTCAGGCATAATGAGAGGGGCTAGAAAAAAAATCCCATAGATTGAAGTTATCACAACAGTAATACTGAAGGAGAGACCTAACTAGCTTAAGGACATAATTACATCTATTTTTAAAGTTCACAGAAAAATTCTTGCTGCATATGTGTTATGGTAAAACAAAATGCAGGCATGGAAAAATGACTGACTTTAAAAATACTTGAGAGTCCAACTCGGAGTCCTTAGAGGTAGTACAGCTGGGGTCAATTTATAGACTTCTGTTTTTAATTTGCATAAATAGTCTAGTGTTGGCCAGAGCAGGCATCCAGCTGCCTCATCAGACTGATTAACTTTTTATTCGCTCCACAGATACCAAAAGGTGCCGGCACTTGAGTCAGGCAGTGCTAGGCATCATGATAAGCCTGAAAAGTGAGAAGCCTTTCACACTTTCACACCAAGGAAAGCTTAGAACTTCTGACAATATTTTCTCAACATGGAGTTGAAATTATTTTGAGTTCTGCTAATGAAAAAAAACTCCCACCCACACCGCACGGACACTGTTAGCGTACAGTAAGACCCTACATACGAACCTTCAAGTTGCGAACTATCAAAGATGCGAACGTGTGTTACATCAATGTGAGGCGTGAGTGAAATTGCAGCTTGCCCTCTGTCTCCTATTGCTGACAATCCTTCAGATCTACCATCTCCCACCTCCTCTCCCTCCTCCAGTCAGTAACTCTTCTTGCCTGTTCACTTGATGCCAGCCCCTGTATGCCAGCTGTTGTACTGTACTATTGTACTTTCCAAGGTAATGTACTGTAAGATTAAAAATGTTTTCTTTATTTTTTGTGTTTGTTTTTTATGTATTATTTATGTGAAAAGTATTATAAACCTATTACAGTACAGTACTATATAGCTGACTGTGTTAGTTGGGTACCTAGGCTAACTTTGTTGGACTTAATGAACAAATTGGACTTACGAATGTGCTTTCAGATCAGAACTTGTTCGTATGTAGGGGACTTACTGTAATGATACTTCCACCACACCGCCCAGACTGACAAGTTGAAGGTCCACACTGTGGAGCCCTGAAATGGAAAAACCAAGTAGGCCCCCTATCTTAAATCACATAGAGTGGTAGCAGTGCTTGCTATGTTTGTGCTTGGACATTTGTGTCCCTTCCAAATTCATACGTTGAAATCTTAACCCCTAATGTGGTGGTGTTAGGAGGTGAGGCCTTTGGGAAGTGATTAGGTCATGAGGGTGGAGTCCTCATGAATGGGATTAGTGCCCTTATAATAAAAGAGATCCTGGAGAGCTCCCTCACCCTTTCTGCCATGTGAGGACATTGTGAAAAGGTGGCCATCTATGAACCAGGAAGAGAGCCCTCACCAGACACTGAATTTCCCTGTACCTTGATCTTCCAAGCCTATAGAACTGTGAGAAATAAAAGTCTGTTGTTTAAGCCACCCAGTCTATGGTACTTTGTTATAGCAGCCCAGATGGACTAAGACAGTGCTCAATGTCCTTCTAGGTGAAGGAATCATGGTTTTGTGGTAGAGTGCCAACTATTTATTCAATAAACACAGAACATCCCTGAAGTCCAGTTTCCGATATTGCTATGGACAGGGTGAAGGCTTCCTGGAGAATCTATTGTCTTCCTTATAGAAATGAGATTAAGAATTTAAGTTTTCAACCTCATATTCAATGAAAAAGTAAGAGGAAGTCCAAGATTAAAAGCCAAGTGACTGATAGAGAATTGCAGGAAAAAACAGATCAGAGTAGTTGGGAATGGCATCATAGAATTGAAATTTAACTCATTGGACACTTATTTAACAGATATAGTATATGAATTAAACCTTCCAAGGACCCAAAGGTGAATCAATCCCAGATCCTGACCTCTTGCTGCTTAGTTTTGTTGAGTGTCCACTTGAACACACCTGGGATGTAGAATAGAGAGTGATGAGTGTCATAACAACACATACAGATAAAACTCTCCCTGTCACAAAACTTTAGATTTAGAAGAATCCTCAGAAATATCCTAAACCAATCTCCTCCTTTACAAATAAGAAAACTAAGAGTTTGTCACTTGCCCAACTTACGCTGTTAAGTTTGGGACTGAGCTGGGATTTGGACCCTGGTCTAGACCTCGAAGGACAGGTGAATCCAGGCAGAGGGAAGAGTAAAGGCTCAGGCAGGGTTGATGTTCAGTCAAACTAGTGACCTGCCTTCTTGCTATTGTCTGTTTTGATTGATGGGTGCCTCTGCTGACTCATTAACAATTCTGAATGTCACCCCTGGGCATGGGCACTTCTCATTTCCTGCTCAGCTGAATCTGTGTAACAGAAGAAGGAGACAGAGTTTTTAATAATGAAGTACTAGGAGGTAATTAATCTCTTAGCACTGATACAGTACTTGAGATAGTAGAGGTCTCTCTAAAGAGATCACAAAAGGAGAATGAATGAACAAGAAAGTCCTATTATGTTATGAGCAGGGTAAATGAATAAGCTGAATCCAACACCATGATTTAATTTGTAAAGTTCAGGAATTATGTTAGGTGAAGTATTCAGAAGTGTTGAAATTAAACAGAAGGACAAAGAAGTTTTTTTACTTTTATGGTCATCAAAGATTTACTCCTGGGAGGAGAGGAAGTTGGGAAGGGTAAGAGACACACAGTGAGCTTCTAGGGCATGGCAATTTTCTCTTTCTTCAATACTGGTAACTATTCATTACAGTATACATCTGTTACTATGCACTTTTCCATATGTTCCATTTAACAATAAAAATATAAGCTAAAGGAGAATGAGGTTTGGTTTCTATTCTGAAGGCTGGGAAAGTAATGTGGAAAGAGCATCAAGTTCAATGAGCAGTTGCTTGTATACAGAACAAAGGAGCCTGGTAACAAAGTCACTACAATGGCATCAAAATTAGAACATGAAGATTAGCTGTAAACATCCCTGTGGAGAGTAGTCCTTGCCAGCCTCTCACTTCCACGCAGAGTGGTTGTTGTCAAGAGCAACAAATGGTTCTTGCTTAACATGAAGTCAAAAGGGGCATCTAGTACTGCATTTCCAACACTTCTGGGAGGTATGGCCAACGAGACTTCTAAGAAAAACACACAGTAAGTATTTTGATAGCAAATGGGCTGAGAAAGTTAAAAAACAGGAATGAATCATTGATATTTTGAATCATTGTTTTTTTTGCCATTGTGTGATTTTTATGTCCACAATTCAGTGGCATTAAGTAAATTCACAGTGTTGTGCAATCATCACCACTATCCATTTCCAGAAAAATCATCAATTTTTAAACAGTAAAATAGGGGCACCAGATCTTTAGTCTGATATCCTTTTTGGACAGATTGAGGCAGCGGGGAACTTCTGGTGGTCTGAGTACATCAGGAGGGAGACAGCAGTGATATGGGGGCGGGGAGGGGTGTTTTTCCTAAGATGTGATGGTTTCAGCCAGTGTAGTTCAACTCCACCTGCTGCACACACTGATTTTCATAGTGAGCAGCCAGGTAAGGACACCAGATGATCATCACATGCAGCCTTTTGCCAACGCTGCTGGGTTCAGTGCTACTGGATTTCATGGGCGGTCCCAAAGGAGGGCTGCCCACAGCCCAATGACACAGAAGGAACTGCTGTGCTTCCCAGTGCCTTGCGGGCTTCCCAGAGCTATGACTCTTTTGTTTTGGGTTTGATTCTGCACAACTACTCTCTTGCTGTATAATATGCAAAATTAGTATAATATTGGAGCTAGAAGGGACCCTAGAGATGATCTCTTCAAACCCTCTCACTGACCAGTTGCAGAATCAAGGGTGGCCAAGAAGCTCATGCAAGGCAAGTCAGCAGAGGGATCTGGGTCTTCTGTCCTAGTCTTGTGTTTCCCACCTGCATTTTATTTATTTTATTTTATTTATTTATTTTATTTATTTATTATTTTTTGGCTGCACTGTGGGGTTGTGGGATCTTAGTTCCCTGACCAGGGATTGAACCCGGCCACTTGGTAGTGAGAGGCGGAGTCCTAACCACTGAACTGCCAGAGAGTTCCCTGCCCACATTTAAGTTAAAGTGACTAAAGACCTAAAACATTTTTCTTTTGCCTTATTTTGAATAACCAGACACTCCCAGGAGTAACAAAAGCAGAGCTAGGAATCTCTAATCTGGTGGGGTTCTTTTTTGTTCCTTTAACTTTATCACATGTAGACCCTGAAAGTACAATAAGGAAAGGGATAGGACACAGTAACTCATAATATAAAGCAATATAAAGCAGTCTAACCCAGATGTTGACAACAGACTGATTTCAGAAAGCGTAGTCTGCCAGCTTGTTTCAAAGTGGGAAAAATGTTGGGATCTTGGAATAGCCGCCTTAGCCCCCAGCTAAAATGTCGCTGCAGAACTTATAGCCAAGGCCATTG
Organism: Balaenoptera ricei; assembly: GCF_028023285.1. Lineage (NCBI taxonomy): Eukaryota > Metazoa > Chordata > Mammalia > Artiodactyla > Balaenopteridae > Balaenoptera > Balaenoptera ricei. The sequence goes on from NC_082641.1 coordinate 42,294,533, forward strand.
CTGATACATGGAAATTACTTATATTTATGCCCTTTTATCCATTCTCAGCTTCTTGCCTTCTCCTCCATGACCCGTGTTCCCACATTCCCATAATTTCTCACTCTCTGGGTTCCCAGAAGCATTGTGCTCACCCCTGGGTTTTCAGGACTCCCCATTAGAGTACCCTGGCTAGGACCGTATTTCTGAAAAATCATATGACTCATATGACTATTTTCCTGAATTTCCCTCCACTATCAAAATCCCGTACTATCATTCTCACTTCCGGAGGGTCCTACATTGACTTCCCAGGATGATAATTTTATAAACTAATCAGGGTTCATGAAAACAGGACTGCATTATAACTTTCGAAAACCCTAGGCACTTTTTTTTTTACCTTTGTGGGCCCCCTCCTCCATAAAAAATATTAAAAATTATATTTCATAACTTCATTGGTAGGAAGAGAAACAAAATTCAGATTGGATTATAATTTTTTCCCTCTAACTTTAAGAAAAATGAAAATGAAAACATTTGCATGGGTCCCTACAAGTATCATAGGCCCTAGGCACTATGCTGGCCTATTAGTGCTGCCTAAAGATTGGCTGGGTTGTATTGGCTTATCAGATTGTGCTAGGTTATCACTTAGAATGCTTTTGTTTGTAAGTAATGGAATAAAACTCAAGGGCTTAGACAGTTAAGGTAATTTAAATGTCACAGATCTGGTAAGTTTGCAGACGGAGGTGGCTTGGGGCTAGGTGCCTGCTCTTGTGAAATTTTCATTCTTCAGATAAAGACATAGAGAAAGACCGTATCATGGACCTTGCTTTCTACCTGCCCGATGGCCATTGCCCTCCCCATTAGCCTTGCTGTCAGAACTCACCTCCATGATGGACAGAAGCTGAAATGCCAGATACTTGCTTTCTCAGCCTCCCTGGAAGCTAAGGTTTGGCTATATAACCCAATTCTGGCCTTTGCAACTTTAGTGAAAGTATGCTGGAGGCTTCTTGGACAGGTTTTCTCCCCCTTAGATGTGCAAGAATTTCCCACTCCTTCTATCCTACTTTGCGATATGATGCAATTCTAGACCTGTCTTGAAGCCATGAGAGACCACATGGACAACACTTTCAAGATGGCAGAGCAAAAAGACCCAATTCTGGGTTCTTGATGACATTGTTGAACTAGCAATACATAACCCACCACAAAACTACCTACCTCTGAACACTTTCATTAAGTGAGAAAATAAACTCTAATTTCTGTAACTTTTAACTGGGTATTCTACAGCTTGCTGCTTGTTATAGATAACAAGAAAAAAAATGTACCAGAAATGTTCAGATATTGATAAATGCTGTTGGGAAAAGAAATATATTGGAGGAGTACTTCAAATTGTATAGTTATAGAAGCACTCACTCAAATGACATTGACCATGATGGAGCCAGCCATACAAAGATCTGGGAGGCAGGTACTTTAGACAGAGCAAACAATAATTCTAAAAGTCCTAAGGGGGCAATTATTAGGGTGAGCTTGAAAAACAGACAGTCCATTGATTGGAGTGCAATAAATAAGGGGGCGGGGGACAAGGTGAAGTCAGAGAAGTAACAGAGGTCATTTTGCTTTTTAGCTGAAGTTTCAGGAGACAGATTATCTTGCCATAAGGGTATAATTTTGGCTCTGGGAAATTGGTTGGAGGGGGACATTTTATGGATATTGAATGATAAAATCTCATTATGTAAGTGGCTGCTTAGTGTACTTATTAAATGTGGTGGTGATATCTGTCTATCTCTTTTATACTCCCCAATCTCCAACCCCCAAGCTCCTGCTTTTCAGAGAACTATACTCCCCTCCCACATGGTTAGCACAGAAGCAGCTATACTGTATAAAAGAACCCTGTCTCTCTGACTGTAGTTGACTGGACCAGGGTTGGGTACCTAATCTAAGCTGAGCTAAAGGCCTTTTTCCTGGGGACTTTGGGAATTGGGAGTAGGGGACCAAGTTGGTGCCTTGTAAGTAGCTAAAGCTGTAAGGTTTAAAGCTTGAAAGATGTAGTCATATCTTGATCATGTGGAAGCAAACCTGGTGTCTGTCCTAAGAGGAGGAATAAGGGAAAGACAAGTATAATGAAATTCAAGTCCTTGGTTCTGGTAGGTTCCTGAAGCCTGGCTCCAACTTTCCCTTCAGTTTTCAGTTTGGTTATTCCATTTATATACCATGGTTAATTTTAGGTATCCCTTTAGGGGGAAGGGAAGATGTCAACAATATCAAGAGTGGGGTGTTAAAATAATAAACCTTAAAATATAGAATTAGCTGGGTAAAGCTGAGGTAGGGAACAGTAATGATTCAGAGATCCTGAGCTGGAATGCCAGTGTTCTCAGTGTGTAGTAGCAAAGCAGTTGATTCATTGCCTATGGTGTCTTGTGGACCATGAGGCTGTTAAAGATTTCAGTAGACCTTAGTATACAGCATTTATTTTGTTCTCTCTTTAGGAGAGCTAACTTCCAGTAAAAGAAGGCTTGCCTCCCAGTATATAGAGAGCAATAAAATCTGCTTTAAGAAAATAACTTTTTGCTCATAATCAGTGATCTGAGACCACTATTGCTTAGATAACTGTCTTGCTAAATAGCACCGGCCAAATTCTTAACAGCACTCTAAGATCAGAACCCTAATTTGGAAACTCTGGGGATGCTGAAATCTTATTACTTTCCTTCCCCTGCTTCACTACATCCTTAATTTGTAAATTTGGTCCCACTGCCTGGTACATTCCCTTCTATGAAGAAGAAAAGTTCCTTTCTTCTACTAACTTTATCATAACTCCAGTTCTCATTCACCCCTCAATTTTGAGCTCACATCCTGAAAATTTCCTGAAATTCAGATCTGGATTAGGCATCCCTTCTATGAGCTCTTATAACAATGTGTTTCTACTATCACATAGTGTTATAACCATTCTCTTGTCTTTCTATACCACTAAACTCTAAGCTGAGAGCAGGGCACATGGTAGGTGTTTAATAAGAGTCTTGAATGAATGAATGAAAAGTTATTGTGAATACTAAGGTAATATATACTAAGTATCTGGCATACCACCCATCAATAAATATTTTTCTTGTTAGTTTTCTTTTATGATTCATTAGAATAACCCTAGAAGCTGAGAACAGTATGGCATATTTCAAATTGCACTTCAGTGGGTGGGACTAGGGATCATGTGGAAAGTTAACAGTTTGGTCAACCATCAGAGCAGATGCCCAATAAATTAGAACAGAAGAACCTGGCTTTCTACCTAAGAGAGACTATTGGTCTTGCTCCCAAACCATAGCATAAATTCAGTTATTAATAAACTGAACATACGGTAAATACATCTATGAAGCATTATAATTAAATTGAATATCCCAAGATGGAAAATTATTTACCAGTGATATTTTAAACTACAATCTAAGCAGTTCTTTGACACTATTTGTACTGATAAGATCTTACTTATAAAGTAAATAATCAATAACTTCTATATATTAGTAATAATTTTTTTAAAAAACAGTATTTCCAATTATATAAACCACAACAAAATCTAAGAATAAATTTAAGGCATATGAAGCATAAAAAAACTATGCAACTTTACTGAGGATCATAAAAGTACTTGAATAAATGGAGAAGTAGCATGTGATTTTAAAGAATTCTTCAATGTTATAAGATGCCAATTCTCTCCAAAATGTTCAATAAACAGTGAAATTCCAAGTAAAATGCCAAAGTTATTTTTGGTAAAATTTTTATTGACTAGTAACATACATACCAAATGTATGTATAAGTGTACAGCTCAATGAATTTTTCATTATTTTTAAACTGGTCTAAGTTCAAAGTTTATCTGAACAAAATATCCCCAAAAATTTCAGTTAAAAAAAACTTAAAATTTTTTGGGCTGGCACTTTAATATAGAAATTGGCAGAAAAGAATAGAAAACCAAAAAAACAAGCTCAAGGGAGCATATACAGGTAAATGTGATAAATGTAGCATTTCAAATTAGTGAGTTAATGGTGGAGTTCTTAATGGTGCTAGAATGATTGTGATATAAGTATCCACCTCACCATATGATTTAAAAAATAAATATAAATAAATGAAATCAGAAAAGATCAAGAATAATATGTAGCTGAAAACTCAGGATGGATGAACCTGGCATTAGAAATAGAAATCACAATGGAAAAGATCAATATATTTGTCTACATACATTTAATACTTCTCTGTGGTGAATACCATAAAGTTAAAAGGCAAATGACAAATCAGGAAAAAGTGTCTGCTATTTTATGATGTCCGAGCTGGTGTCTTTGACAGGAACCTGGTGTGCTCTGTTGATTGCATGTGCAGATTCTAGAGCCAGATTACTTGGGTTTGAATATGAAATGTTCCACTTACCAGCTGTCCTAGGTTGTGTTCCCTAGATTCTTATACAGGTGACTTATTAAGGACATCCTCTTCAGTGAAACCTGGAGGAATGAGAGAAGCAGGATAAGCCAGGGGAAGAATCCAAGCAAAGATGAGGGTCCAGGTAAAGCCTCACCTCAGCCCAACCCCACAGGAAGACCTGGAGCAAACATGGTACCGCAGAGCTTTCTGGCCTTAAGGCAAGGGTTCAGAGCCTTTGTATCCCCTCCACATTGGTCCATCACTGGTTGCAGGCCATCCTGACATTTGGGACAGGCTCCCTTTGGCTGAGGATAATTTTCCAGAGAAGGGTGCAGCTACCAACAACCATAGTTGTTAGAGTCTGGGTGCACTAGAGGGACAAGGGAGTTGGGGGATAGCACGAGGATCATCTTTCATAATAACTAAGTCATCCTGATTAACTTACTCAACTCTTTGAAGTTTTGGTTTCTTCACTTATAATGACAAAAATTGTATCAACACCATAGGATTGTAGGGGATATGATAAGAAACAGTTTATGTCAGGAACTAGCCTAACAAAAGCACTCAAATGTTAGCATTTAGAGAGCTTTATAAGTCTAAACATTCACTAGTAAGTAAAGTGGAGAAATTGCAAAGACTAGCCATGCGTGAGTAGAGAAATCCAATAGTCTGAAATGTGGGAATATGTTTTATCTCACTGTAACTACAGAAATGCAAATTAAAAATGAACTACCATTTATTTTCTATCAAAGAGACAAAATCAGAGGTAATACTCAGTGTTGGCAAGGTGTCCATGTGGGAATACAGAGTAATCTCTTACATGCCTATTAGGAGTATAAAATAATCAGTTGTTATCTGCAGGGCAGATTGGAAATCTATCTGAAGCCTTAAAATACCTTTCTAAAATGTGCTTTCCCACTTCCAAGAATTTATTTGCAGAAAACTTCGCCAAATACCTAAAAATACAAAGAAGTTCATAGTATTATTTGAATATTGAAAAACTGGCATTGACCTAAAGAGCCAATAAAATGGAAAGGGATATAGTAACAATGCAGTTCCTATAAATAATAATGGTATAAAAATATATTTATTGATAATGAAATAAGTCCAAACTTTAGTCAAAAACACAAATTAAAAGATTCTGTTCGGACAATAAAATTCAATTTTTTAAAATTTGGAATTACATACAGTAGTGGTGATTAGCTTTGAGTGATGAGTTCTTTTTACGTTCTTTGTGCTTATCTGTATCTTTCTGATCTTTCTATAGTGAACAAGTAACATAACAATAACTCACAAGCCTCAGGCCTCTTGGTAAGAACTGAAGCCTTGGTAGGAACTCAGAAAATCCTTGTTTGAGGATGGCATTGAAACACAATTTCTAGTTATTTTTGATTTGCTGCTATTTCTGACAAACATAAGTTTGTACGTATATGCTTGGAACATATCTAAAGAAAGAATGAAGACCAACCAAGTTCAAGCAAACAGATTTCTTAAACACATAAACACAAATTACTATAGGCAATGAGCACACATTTTCACTTAAGGAGGAGAAAGAGGATCTTTTCTATAATAAGAGAGGTTAGTAAGGGAAACACTTTTGACTGGTGCTTTGAAAATTGATTTACACACATTCAAGGAATTATTTCTTGAATGTACTCATTTTATTCTGTCTTTAGGCACACTTCACACTTGGCCGATGTAGCGTACTATATCAATCAGAACCACCACAGGAAACAGACGGCACAATCAACAGGGTAATTGAGGAGAGGTTAATAAAGGGACAGTTTACAAAGATGTGGGCAAGGCTCAGGAAAAGCAGAACATCAGGGCTAGCAACATCAGACAGTGGTTACCACTCCTAGGTTGAAAGAGCAAGAGGGAGGAGCTGTTATCAGAATCTGGAGAGGGCCACTTGAGAGAAGCAGGGCCTTAGTGGGACAAACGTCACCATCCCAATCACATAGGGCAGCTGTCCTCCAACTGTTGCCTTAGCATTTCAGGTGGCTTCGGCTTCAATGTCAGGGCACCTCCATATCAACACCAGTGTCCACAATCAACATGGCAAGAGAAGAGAGGGCACAGAGTAGCACACACCAGCTCTTTGTGTTTTTTTTTTTATTTTTATAAGTTTAAGTTTTTAAATTTGTGGCTGCATTGGGTCTCTGTGGCTGTGCGTGGTCTTTCTCCAGTTGCGGTGATCGGGGGCTACTCTTCGTTGTGGTGCGCGGGCCTCTCATTGTGGTGGCCTCTCCTGCTGTGAAGCACGAGCTCCAGGCACCAGGGCTTCAGTAGTTGTGGCACGTGGGCTCAACAGTTGTGGCTCGCGGGCTCTAGAGCACAGGCTCAGCAGCTGTGGTGCACGGGCTTAGTTGCTCCACGGCATGTGGGATCCTCCGGGACCAGGGCTTGAACCCGTGTCCCCTGCATTGGCAGGTGGACTCCCAACCACTGTGCCACCAGGGAAGTCCCCACACACAGGCTCTTCAATACTGCTGACTGGAAGTGATGCATCACTCCTCTCATTTCATTGGCCAAAGCACATCATCTGGCCTTGCTCAGTTACAACGGGGTGTGGAAGGCAATCCTCATATACACCCAAGGAAAGAAGAACTGGAAACATTGGTGAATAACACAGGCAGATAGTAGCCCCTCTTCTTTCATGTTATACTACATTTCTCTATATGAGACAAGCTCTTTTTTTTAAAGGATTTTAAAAAATATTAATTTATTAATTTATTTCTGGCTGCATTGGGTCATAATTGCAGCACGTGGGATCTTGTGTTGCAGCACACAGGCTCTTTGTTGCGGCGTGTGGGCTTCTCTCTAGTTGTGGTGCATGGACTCCAGAACACGCGAGCTCTCCAGTTGTGGTACATGGTCTCAGCAGTTGTGGCCCGTGGGCTTAGTTGCCCCACAGCATATGGGATCTTAGTTCCCCAGTGAGGGATCAAACCCATGTCCCCTGCATTGGAAGGTGGATTCTTAACCACTGGACCACCAGGGAAGTCCCTACATGAGATAAACTCTTAACCAATCTTAGGACACGCTCTAGAGCTGTGCTGCCCAATACAGTAGCCACCAACCACACGTGGCTATTGAGTACTGGAAACATGAATTGAGTTGTGCTGTATATGAAAAATATACCTAGGATTTCAAAGACGCAACACAAAAAGAAGAATGTGAGATACTTCATTAATGATTGTAATTGATCACATGTTGAAATAGTAGTTTTGATATATTGGGTAACATAAAAACACATTATTAAAATTAATTTTACCTATTTTTATTTTTTAAAATGTGGTTTCTAGAGAATTTTAAATTATGTATGTGGCTTGTGTTATGTTGCTATCCAACAGCACTGCTCTAGAGAATTCTCTTGGTTCCCAATAGGGTTCCTAATAGAAAGAAATGAAGACTCAGCAAGCTTTGCTAGAATTCTCCACTGAATGAATCATTACTTTAATTGCCCTTGGAACAAGTAGCTTATTTTAGTGTCTAAATTTCTTTATAAAAATTCAGGATCAGTTTTTCTTCTCTCCTCCATAAAGGCAAAGCACAGGTGGTTCATAGAGAACATTATTCTATGTAGAATCTTTTTTATAAGAGGAGTCTAAACGTAATTCAGTTCCATTAAAACAAAGGAGCCATTCAGCACATGCATTGTTTTTCAGTTTCTTACTTTTTCATTGATGCTCATTTTGAAGACTTACACTATTTTTTTAATTTCAAAGGAGAGTACAGAGAAGGTCATTAACCTTACCTTTTTCTACATATTTAGAGCTGAAGTTGTAAGAAGTTCTCAAGTTTTCTTGGAAATTTGATCCAACATTAACTATTTTATGGCCTGTGCCAGAGATACCCCCTTTGCCCCTCTGGTCCCCTATCTTCCCCCTGCACCCAGCTCTCTGTTCTGGAGGCTGACCGCTTGGTCTGCACCAGGAGGTCGGGAATAGAGAGTTCTGGCAGAAGTCTGGAAGGAGGCAGGGGAGCGGGGTCAGAGTATTTTCTCACCTGGCTCCCTTCCTGCGAGGTAGCCTAGGGCTGTATACCCAGAATTGACTCAGAAAAAGATCATCACTACCAATAAGGCAGGAAGAAAGGGTTTCAAACAAAAGTTAGAGCTTCCACAGACTGTGGGAGGAGCTGGGATGTGACGGTCTGGCAGGAGAATCAGAGGGTCAGACAAAAATAATCGTGGTCATTTTAGCCAGGTGCACGGGAACAGGAGTTCTCAGCACCATGGAGCTCGCAGAAAAGCCTGAGAAGCAGCTGTGCATGTGCGGTTGTCAAAGTGGGACCCAGAAAAGGGTCTGTGAAGTCTGTGGAAGCTGCCGCCATGCGCCTGACGGGGGGCTTGAGGCTGGGTTGGTGAGCAGCGTCTGCCACTGGGAATATGAGAAGGAAGGCAGAGAGGACCAGCTGGGGCCTGCCAGGGACGGATACGTCTCTGTGTCATCGTGTCCGACCAACGTGACCTTCCAAAAGTGACGGGCTTTCCTTCATGTTCACCTTCCAAATCTTGTGCAAGTTCCTCTCCTTGGTCAACTCTAACCTGGAACCATCCTGGGAAGGGGATTCTGGGGAACAGGGTCCCAGCCTTCCACAGGAGCCGAGGCACCAAGCTGACAACCGTCTGGCACAGGCTAGTTATGTCCGAGACTGGGTACCATTGTTGTCTTTAAGAGCCTTCTTTTGTGACTGCGGGTTCCCGTGTTTGCTCTACTCATCCTTTTGGGTCTCGGAGTGGTAGCAGCCTCACTGATTCTACCGTTGGATGACTGCCCTGCCCCTTGTGATTCCCTAACTCTCCTCACTCCTTTAAATGATCTTGATTTGAGTGTGCCACCTGCATTCTATTGTGACCTTGACACCTGGTCCACGGGTATCTTGCGGGAGGCTACGGCAAAACAAAAGGCCTTTGATTGTCTTGGCCAATAATGAAAGGATACAGAAGAGCGACATTGTGAAAAGACATTTGCTCAAGTCTAGGAACATAAGACAGCTTTTTATAGTTTTCTGTCTGATATTTTTAAAAGACTTTACAATGTATTGTAGGAACAACAAACTCTCTGTAATATGACTAAGGTAAGACAGGAAGTTATCAGGATGCATTTTATATATTTATATATATATATAAATTATATATATATATATATATATATTATATAGTTGATTATACATATAATACAGTTTATTCTTTGGCAAAGAAATAGCAATATTTCAACCACACATTAAGTTCTATACTCATCAATTATTGGTTTTCCAAATTATACTTGTACTTCTTTTGCATGAGAAGTTGTTTCCCCATCTATACAATGAGGGCTTAGATGAAATTATCTCAGATATGCCTGTGCACTAACACTCTTTGAATCTATGATGTTTCAGTCAAGTTTGTGGAATATATCGGTGAGGTAAATGTGTGGAGACTTTTCTGGAGCGCCGGGATGAATATTTTGTGAAACAAATTTCACCTTCCCAGCTGACTCAGAAAATCAGAGACAAATATTTCTATTAATGCCTTTTAAAGTGTAAAAACGTGCACAGCCCTAATAGCACCACAGCCTCAGTCAGAGGTCAGCAAACAATAGCCCAGGGGCCAAAGGTAGCATACCACCCGTTCTTGTAAAGTTTTCTTGAAACACAGCCATGCTGATTTGTTTACATATTGTCTGTGGCTGCCTTTTCACAGCCATGGCAGAGTTGAGTTGTTGCAATGGAAATTATCTGGCCCACAAAGCCTAAAATACTTACTATCTTTACAGAAAACGTTGCCAATTACTTAAGCCTGGCTTAAGCAATAAATTTGTAAGCGGCTTTCTTCAAGTAAGATTCCCTATCCCTGTTTTTCAGAAATGATGTACCCTAAAATTCTAACAGTGGGTGATTTAAGGTACAAATAAGTGTACAAAGAAATGTCTATTTTGAAAGTATGAAAATTGTAACACTTGGTATGACACTTCCCAGGCAGCCTGGCGGCCCTAGGATCCAGTCTCAACTCTGTTCTTAACCAGCTAAACAACCTTGTGCAAGTTACCTATTTTTTCTTAATTGTAAAATCACGTAAGATAATACGTAGAACAGCTTAGATTTCTATCCAAAAGGAAGTAATTATTAAATACTAACTTTGACACTGCAGAAAGGGAAAAGCTCTAGATCTATGGAGTTAGAAGGTTGGAAAATGCATCACATGGGTATAGATCTTGAAATGTAATGGTCAGTAAATTATTAAATAACCATTTTCCTCCTATTGCCCTCACAAAGCCACTCCTTTAGCAGAAACACTTGAACCTCTCAGGCAGGTGACATATGTGAATTATGTGAATTATGCATGGGAGTGAGAAGCCTGAAGCTGAATTTAGAAGAATGGCAGCCCGGCAGTGGTATGCACTGGGACCCTGGCCAGCAAGGTTTCAGGATTTCATCACTCTCAAGCTACAAAGGCCTCTGCGATGTCCTGCATGAAGGGCCTCTGCAAAGGAACCTTCCAACTGTGGATTCACGGGGACTTGATCTCTGAATGAGGAATAGACAACCTGCTGAGGAAGCCCGTGTTCCTGAAATGTCAAAGCCAGAATTATAAAGATTTAAAGATGCAATGCAGGGGCAAGCCTCGGGAACAGACTAGGTTTTTAAAGTTCATCTATATATTTATTTTCAGAACAAAAGGGGTTTAAAAATATATCATTACGAAGAAATCTAATTCTTCTCTTCTGGCTCTGCAGGGTTCGAAGTCCAATAACTCACTCTTGTTTCTCTGCCTGAGCTGGAGTTTAATAGATAAGAAGAGAACCTTAATGATTAATCAGCCTATGCACAGTTCCAGAACAAGAAACAGATGTTATTGTCATTTTATAGATGAAGAAACTGAGGCCCCGAGTGATCAAAACAGCTGTTTGAGGTCATATAGTTTTGTTTTGTTTTCTTAATTTGACTGCATCGGGTCTTAGTTGTGGCATGTGGGACCTTTCATTGCGGCTGGTGGGCTCTTTGTTGCAGAGCACGGGCTTAGTTGCCCCGCAGTATATGGGATCTTAGTTCCCTGACCAGGGGTCGAACCTGTGTCCCCTGCATTGGAAGGCGGATTCTTAACCACTGAAGGTCATATAGTTTTTTGTGTGGAGTGAAAACGAATTTCTGGGTCTCTGATTCCTGCTCGACTCTGCTTCTCTCAACCACCCTGCTTCTCCAGAACCCAGAACCTGGGTTGACCACGCTGGGCCTGCCTCTGAAATACTGTGTGCCCTTGGCATGTTGAGAACCTCTCCATGTCTTTGTTTTCACTTCTGTAAAAATGGTCAGGATACGTGCTTACCCTTCCTCATAAGGATGCTGAAGCTCAAATGTGATCACCGACATGAAACTGTGATTCATGGATTTGGCAGGCACTTATTTTCCTATATAAAATCATCCCCTTCTTCTTATTAAACTAATTTCATTCCAGCAGCCATCTGCCCAGGCGCAGGGAATAAGTCATGATTAAACAATGACAGTTGTGGTGGTCCTGTTCCTTTCTGCCAGTGATTGAACTAGGGATTGTCATGTGACCCAGAACTGGTCAAGAAGATCTAGAAAAAAGCCTGGAGAGAGGCAAGGGAAACTTTAAGGAAGTCCTGTGCCACCTGATAAAGGCACAAGTGATGTGAAGAAAAGTTAGTGTCAGCAAAGGAGGATCTCATGTGAGATGGAGGACACCACACAAGTGGAGCAACGCAGATGTCAGTTACAAACGCATTCACTTATTCAACAAATATTTATGGTATACCCACCATGCATTAGGCACTGGGAATACAACAGAGGATGAACAGACCGAAATCCCTGGCCCCGTGGAGATTATATTCTAGAGACAAGAGACAAAGAAGTAAAACATGTAGTTTATTGGTGATACGCATGAAAGAAACAAATGAAGCAGGAATGAGGATGTGAGTGATTGAATGGTTGAAAGTTTAGATAGGGTGGTGAAGGATGCCCTCGTGGAGAAGGTAGCTTTTGAATAAAAGCCAGAAGGAAGCGAGGGAGTGAGCCATGGTGGAATCTGGAGTTAGAGCAGCCCTGTCCGAGGGCACAGCATGGCAACAGAGGGAAGTTTAGAAAGTGTGGTCAGCTGTATGGAGAGGCAGGTTGTGTGAAGCCTTGAAGCCACTGTGGGTCTTTGGCTCTTACTCTGAGTCACACAGGAAATCATTGGCAGGTTTTGAACAGGAAAACCATGGGATCAGACCTTCATTTTAGCAGGATCATTCTGGCAGCTCTGTGCAAATAGGCTAAAGAGGGAAAAGGGCAGAAATGAACCACTTAGGAGCATATTTTAACAATATAGGTGAGAGTCATGGGTGGCTTCAGCCACGATGCTGGTGTGAAAATGTAAGAAGTGGTCCAGATTCTGGATATGCTTTGAAGATGGAGTTGGCAGTTTTTTTTTTAAAGATCGGAATGGGGTTTGAGGGAGTTGAAAACAACTCTGAGGTTTTTGGTTTGAGCCCTGGAATAATGAAGTTGTCATTTACTGAGTGGGAAAGATTGTGGGAAGGGCATGTTTTGAGGGCCATGTCAGGAGCTTGTTTTCATTTTGTCTGATATGCCTATTAGCTATCAAAATGGACATGTCATGTAGGGCACTGGTTGACAAGTCCAACAAATTAGGCATTAATTAAATGGAAGAAACACCAGAAATGAGTCACAGGTAAGCATCTGTCACTGTGAGGAAAGCAGGATAATTTCTTCAAGCCTCAGTTTCCTCATCATTGCAATGGGAGCAGCAGCAGGTGTTCTGCAGGTTTAATACGAAGGTAAAAGTACCTAGCACCCTGATTTGAGCAACAAACAGCAAGTAATAGTCCTTCATTCTTCTGCCTAAATGGAGTCATCAAGGAATTAAGCCACTTGACCTACCAGTTAATTTCCTTGGCCTAAGAATCAAAGAATATCTGAGTATGATGGGCTTAATGATTTACAATTTATACTATAGCATAGGACTGGAGTAAAGATTTTTTTTTTTCTATTTTATAGAAGAGGACAGATTCAGAAACAAAGTAATTTTCCCAAAGTCACACAGCTAGTATCACCTTTGAAGATCAGTTTTCCCATTATTTTTAACCTAACAAATTGCATATTTAAGGATATTCTCAAATATCTTTACTATTTTCTAACACTGATTTCTAAAAAGTGAACATTTTCCCTCCATGTTAACATGTCATTTTTAGGAAGAGGTTCTCAAGATTCAGTTTTGAGAGAACATAGGTCTAGAATAGTGAATTCTTACCAACGATAGAAACCAATACAGCAAGTATGAATGTTTCATAATGAACGATGGTAACCCTCTTGGTTTACACCTATTGGATAGATCGGCTTGACAAATTCCTTAGTGATTATCTGACATTTCTACTCTTAGGTTGATCTAGAGGGAGAGTAATAAAGTTCTTATTAAGTTGCTTACTGATCAAAGAGATATTACCGACCTGTGATTTGATCTTTTGGTGCTAGGAGCTCTGAGAAAAAATTTAATATAAGGACAATGTTACACAACTCTTGGACTTCAATTTAATCCTAAGTCAGTCCTGAGGTCCAGAGGGCTGTTGGTGCTTTGACAGTCGATAGTTGGGTTAGGAAGTTGTTGCTGAACCGTGACGGGTAAACTGTGACCATGAAGGGAACGGTGGGGATCAGAGGCAGGCACAGACTTGTACACTCAGGCTAAATTATAAAGCAGGCAAAGAATGCGGTATTCTCTCCTTCCCTCCACCCCTACCCCCATGCCTATTTCTGAATCTTCTACAAATCTGCTTTAAAAAGTGACCTTAATTCTATGAGCATTTAGAACTTCAATCCACTGTTAATAAAATGAAAGAAAACACAGATACCTGGGAGAAAAATAAGACAAAGGAGAGTTCAAGTCCTTAAAGGAGAATTCACATATACAAGACCGTAAGAAACACTGAAATCCCAAAAGACAAGTAGGCATAAAAGCCGCAAGCCAACAATTCACAGAAATAATATATGCTTAATAAACACAGGGAAGATGTTCAGACTCACTAGTAACCAACCACAGAGACTTCAAGTGAAAGAAACAATACCACTTTTCACCTGTCAGATTAACCAAGATTTAAAAATAGCATTCAATGCCACTGTGTGGTAAGATCAGTATTTCATATGGTGTCGGTGGCAGCATAAATGGCACTTTCAGGGAAGCAATCTGGCCACATGTAGCAGGAGCAGCACTAACCGTGCACGTATGCTTGGACCCTGTAATTCTATTTTACACATACTTCCAGTCATCTCTGTGAATACCCTAAGACTTAAGGGAAAAGAGGTTCATTAAAGTTATTTATAAGGCAAAACTTGAAAACTACATATCCATCAGTGAAGGTTTAAATTATGTTTAGCCATATGGTGTACTCTGTGTCATCATGGAATGCCTAAGAAAAACTTATATAGAAAGTATGATAAATAGAGTAAAAGTGGGATACAGGATATCTTATATAGATACACTATCTTATATTGACATAACTTACATAGGTATCTTATAGATATCTTATACAAGATGATCTGACCTATATAAAATATATATGCATCAAAAAATACATTTTATTGCATTTCCTTTTAGTGTTTACAGTGGCTGATATTTAGGTGTTATAATAACAGGAAACTGCTTGAGTGTTCACACGTGCCAGATTCTGTGCTGACTGTTTTACAGGTACTGGTATTTAAACATTAACCATGGGATGACGTTTTATCTTTTTTTTAACCCTTACCGTGAATGCTTTTATTTTTCAGCACAGATTGTACAAGTGGGATGACGAGTTCCCGCCCTTTTTTTTTTTTTTTTAAAAAAAAACAACAGCTTTATTGAGGTATATTTTACATGTCATAGAATTCATCCATTTCAAGTGTACAATTCAGTGATTTCTGCTAACTTTACTGAGAGGTGCAATCACCACAGTCCGGTTGTAGAACACTTTATTCCCCTGGTAAGATTCCTCGTGTCCATTGGTAATTAGTCCCCATTCCCACTTCCAGCCCCAGGTAACTACTAATCTACTTTCTTTTTTTTTTTTAATTTTATTTTTTAAAATTTATTTTTGGCTGTGTTGGGTCTTTGTTTCTGTGCGAGGGCTTTCTCTAGTTGCGGCGAGCAGGGGCCACTCTTCATCACGGTGAGTGGGCCTCTCTTGTTGCGGATCACAAGCTCCAGACGCAGGCTCAGTAGTCGTGGCTCACGGGCCTAGTTGCTCCATGGCATGTGGGATCTTCCCAGACCAGGGCTCGAACCCGTGTCCCCTGCATCGGCAGGCAGATCCTCAACCACTGCGCCACCAGGGAAGCCCCATCTACTTTCTATTTTGATAAATTTGCCTTTTCTGGACATTTCACCTAAATGGAATCATATAATACGTGGTCCCTTGGTCTTTTGTATCTGACTCCTGACTATCTTTTGGGTAGAATGCCTCTCCTGCCTTTATTTTCAACAAGGCCAATCTCTGTTCCTCCTTCAGATCCTAATTTGAGCATTATCTCTGGGAGGATTTCCTCGCTGAGTCTACCCTCCACCCTCTCTGGAATCAGTCACCCCTCCCTCTGAATAGCTTGTTGCCTGTACGTACTCTAATCATAGTGTGTGTGTTGGGAGACAAACATGCCAGAGCCATCTTGGAAGCTCCTTAAAGTCAAGAACCAGGTTTCCTCTGTTCCTTCCTCCGTGTACAACCCTTCATGGCATTGAATCCTTTCTCAAGCATCTATTATGTATAGAGTCCCAAAAGATAACAGATAACAAGTTTCCTCCTCTCAGACCAGGACAGAGGTGTGAGGGCAGTGAGCAGAGTCTGCTCTAGATGTGATCACATGTCTCCCTTGGTGCTTAACCTGCTTTCAACACAGCCCTTTGTTGCTGCCAACTGAGGGCACTTCTGACGTTATTCCCCACTGTCCTATTGCCCCTGACATCCTCTGCTAGGGGAAGGGAGGAAAAGCATAAAAAGTGCTTAGTCTATAATCTTTCTTTCCCTTGATTCCAAAAGATGGGCAGGAGCAGGTCTGACCTGACCTGGATGTTAGAATTGGGAGAGGCTCATAGACTGACTTAGTACCAAGTGCTCTCCTTTGTCTGACTGCTGGCCCAGCCGCTCTGGCCCAGGTCACATAACCACTTGGGTATGTGGCCACCCCTAGTGTTTCAGGTTACAGGAGAGTAGAAATATGTGAATCTTGTTGCTGCAGGAAAGCCAGTTATTCTCCTAGTTCTAAAATAAAATCTGACGGATGTTTGTTAGAGATCACATACTTCACTCTTCAAAGGAAGGAAGAAAGATTAAATGTTATTTACATACCTGTAACTGGGATAGGCAGGCATTTGGGCTTTGCGATAAGCAACGGTCTGGAGAATTTTGAAGGAGAGATAATCAAGGAAATTGCAACTCTTTGAGCTCAAACAGAAGCATCAACTAGAGAAGAAAGCTGAAATGGAGAGAATGTCTGTTGTCTAATTCAAGGCTTTTGGGCTTCCTAAGTGTTTTAGGCTAGAACAACTCACATTTGGAGAGTGCTCTGAGTTCTTTAAATAACACCACAGATATATTAGGCATAATTAAATATGCAGTCACTAAAGGATGTTAAACTTTTTCCTCTTTCAAAACTCTCTGTGTTAGGGTTTAAAAATACAAGTGATGGCACAGGAAGTCCCAGCAAAAGGAGTTCAATTCTTTCTATCGATAATGGCCTAAAAAATATTGCGGCATTTGAAACAAAATCCTGTGCAAGCTTAACACTTTGACCAGCTTAGACTGTGGCTGTGTTGGAATATTTGAACCCGATACCCAGTATGAGTTGTGTGCAGGCCTCCTGTTCACTTCCTATTGTAGATATTTTCCCCTCTGTTTCAAAATCAGAAAAAGGAAATCCAATCCTGAGGGTTCCATTCCTGGCATATTTATGCCCCAGGCAGACTGAGAGTGTAAAATAGACTTTTCACAAATGTAGAGACATCACGCATTTCAGCCCAGGACAAGAAACTTCAATCGTTGCCAAGGCAACTGCAAGATTCTGGCTCCTAGGCTGCCTGAGAAGCGTCTTGAAGTCCCAGCCTCCTGTGCTGTCACTCATTGTCAAGCCAAGTGCAAAGGCCTTGGGAGTGAATTCACGGCGAGAATCAGCCTATAAGCTTCCCAGAAACAATGGGACCGTCTCTGAATTGTCGAAAAAGCAGGTGGGGCGTCACAGGAGTGAAGTATAGACATGATACCTTTTAAAAATAACTGAATGATCCTATAGTGATGGATACAGGTCATTATACATTTGTCAAAACCCGTAAAATGTACAACACCCATAAAAAGGGAACTGTTATGTAAACCACGGACTTTGAGTGATTATGATGTGTCAGTGTAGGTTTATCAGTTGTAGCAAATGCCCCACTTTGATGGGGAAGCTGACAGTGGGTGAAGCTGTGTGGGTGTGGGGAAATGGGATATATGTGAAACCTCTGTACTTGCTGCTCAGTTTCGCTGTGAACCTAAAACTTCTCTAAATAATGAAGCTTATTACACACACACACACACACACACACACACACACACACACACACACATATATAGAATCTCTAGGAGGGTGGGACAAGTCCAAAGGGCTTAAGGCAAGGCTGTACGGGAGAGTTGCATTTGTTTGTAGCACAATAAGCAAAGAAACACAGAGGGTATGAAAGACCCAAAGAACACTCTGCTGCCCAGAAGAACACCACGCTGCTGTCTGGGGGAGAAAATAATTCGGCTCACTCAGGCTGGAAAACTAGCAACACTGGGACAGACTGTGTTTCTTGTTTATATTCCTGGATGAAATGTGGAAACATGCTGAGCTTTGTCAAGGTTACGGAGGAGAGAATATGGCCTTAAGAAAGGTGATGTTTTATATAATGGTCTAATTAATGCTGATATCTGTCCATCTCAGCCTCCTGCCGGGAGCCAGGAAACCTTACTCCCCCGAGTCTATCCAGGGCCCAGACACCAGGGACTATTGTGTAACCACTGGAGGAGCATCTGTAGCTACTGCTGTTTATTTTGAGCCCCTCCCTTTTTCTTTCCTCGACTCTGGTAATAGTTTTTGTTGCAGCTAGTACTGTTGCCCTTGCAAAGCCATGTGGGTGTGTAGTGTCAGGGAGTAGAGGGGATAACTGTCAAAGTGAAGATGAGGGGTCTCCCCAATAAAGCAATCTTGGGAAACCTGGGGTTAAGGCCACACATGCTTGCATTTTCACCTTGCCACCCTGAGGTCCTTTTTCCCAATCAAGTGGACCAGTTCAGTCCAGTGTCTCTGATCTTGACCTTGATAAGCCAAAACCATGACTGTGAAGTAAGTACATGTTGATAATAGAGCAGAGCAATTAAGATGTTGGGCTCTACAGGGTCAGGTGGCTTTACGGGTGAATTCTAGCAAACACTGAGAGAACAGCTAACACCTATCCTCCTCAAACTCTTCCAAAATATAGCAGAGGGAGGATCACTCCCAAACTCATTCTACAAGGCCACCATAACTCTGATACCAGAACCAGACAAAGATGTTACAAAAAAAGAAAATTACAGGCCAATATCACTGAGGAACATAGGTGCAAAAATCCTCAACAAAATACTAGCAAACAGAATCCAGCAGCACATTGAAAGGATCATACACCATGATCAAGAAGGGTTTATCCCAGGAATGCAAGGATTCTTCAATATATGCAAATCAACCAATGTGATACACCATATTAACAAACTGAAGGATAAAAACCTTATGATAATCTCAATAGATGCAGAAAAAGCTTTTGACAAAATTCAACACCCATTTATGATAAAAACTCTCCAGAAAGTGGGCATAGAGGCAACCTACTTCAACAAAATAAAGGCCATATATGACAAAGCCACAGCCAACATCATTCTCAACGGTGAAAAACTGAAACCATTTCCTCTAAGATCAGGAACAAGACAAGGTTGCCCACTCTCACCACTATTATTCAACATCGTTTTGGAAGGTTTAGCCACAGCAATCAGAGAAGAAAAAGAAATAAAAGGAATCCAAATTGGAAAAGAAGTAAAACTGTCACTGTTTGCAGATGACATGATACTATACATAGAAAATTCTAAAGATGCCACCAGAAAACTACTAGAGCTAATCAATGAATTTGGTAAAGTAGCAAGATACAAAATTAATGCACAGAAATCTCTTGCATTCCTATACACTAACAACAAAAAAACAGACAGAGAAATTAAGGAAACCCTCCCATTTACCATTGCAACAAAAAGAATAAAATACCTAGGAATAAACCTACTTAAGGAGACAAAAGACCTGTATGCAGAAAATTATAAGACACTATGAAAGAAATCAAAGGTGGAGAAATCAAGAAATCAAACAGATGGAGAGATACACCATGTTCTTGGATTGGAAGAATTGACATTGTGAAAATGACTCTACTACCCAAAGCAATCTACAGATTCAATGTAATCCTTATCTAATTACCAATGGCATTTTTCACAGAACTAGAACAAACAATTTTACAATTTGTATGGAAACACAAAAGACCCTGAATAGCCAAAGCAATCTTGAGAAAGAAAAACGGAGCTGGAGGAATCAGGCTCCCAGTCTTCAGACTATATTACAAAGCTACAGTAATCAAGACAGTATGGTACTGACACAAAAACAGAAATATAGATCAATGGAACAGGATAGAAAGCCCAGAAATAAACCCACGCACATATGGTCACCTTATCTTTGATCAAGGAGGCAAGAATATACAATGGAGAAAAGACAGCCTCTTCAATAAGTGGTGCTGGGAAAACTGGACAGCTACATGTAAAAGAATGAAATTAGAACACTCCCTAACACCATACACAAAAATAAACTCAAAATGGAATAAAGACCTAAATGTAAGGCCAGACACTCTCAAACTCTTAGAGGAAAACATAGGCAGAACACTCTATGACATAAATCACAGCAAGATCCTTTTTGACCCACCTCTTAGAGAAATGGAAATAAAAACAAAAATAAACAAATGGGACCTAATGAAACTTAAAAGCTTTTGCACAGCAAAGGAAACCATAAACAAGACGAAAAGACAACCCTCAGAATGGAAGAAAATATTTGCAAATGAAGCAACTGACAAAGGATTAATCTCCAAAATATACAAGCAGCTCATGCAGCTCAATATCAATAAAAACCAAACAACCCAATCAAAAAATGGGCAGAAAACATAAATAGACATTTCTTCAAAGAAGGTATACAGATGGCCAACACACACATGAAAGATGCTCAACATCACTAATCATTAGAGAAATGCAAATCAAAACCATAATGAGGTATCACCTCACACCAGTCAGAACGGCCACGATCAAAGTCTAGCAACAATATATGCTGGAGAGGGTGTGGAGAAAAGGGAACCCTCTTGCACTGTTGGTGGGAATGTAAATTGATACAGCCACTATGGAGAACAGTATGGAGATTCCTTAGAAAACTAAAAATAGAACCACCATATGACCCAGCAATCCCACTACTGGGCATATACCCTGAGAAAACCATAATTCAAAAAGATACATGTACCACAATCTTCACTGCAGCACTATTTACAATGGCCAGGACAGGGAAACAACCTAAATGTCCATCAACAGACAAATGGATAAAGAAGATGTGGCACATATATACAATGGAATATTACTCAGCCATAAGAAAGAACGAAATTGAGTTATTTGTAGCGAGGTGGATGGACCTAGAGTCTGTCATACAGAGTGAAGTAAGTCAGAAAGAGAAAAACAAATATCATATGCTAACGCATATATATGGAATCTAGAAAAATGGTACAGATGAACCTAGTGGTAGGGCAGAAATAAAGATGCAGATGTAGAGAATGGACTTGAGGACACAGTGGGGGAAGGGGAGGCAGAGACTCAGTAAGAGAGTAGCATTGACATATATACACTACCAAATGTAAAGTAGATTGCTAGTGGGAAGCCGCTGCATAGCACAGGGAGATCAGCTCGGTGCTTTGTGACGACCTAGAGGGGTCAGATAGGGAGGGTGGGAGGGAGGCACAGAGGGAGGGGATATGGGGATATATGTATGCATATAGCTGATTCATTTTGTTATACAGCAGAAACTAACACAATATTGTAAAGCAATTATACTCCAATAAAGATGTATTAAAAAAAAAAAAAGATGTTGGGCTTTAGAGTTAGACTGCCAAGGTTGGAAGTTCAATTCTACCACTGACTAGCTGTTTGCCCTTGAGCAAATTACTTAATTTCTTGGTCCTTCAGGTTCTTCATCTGTAAAATGAGGGTAATAATAGCACTTATCTCATTGTGAGTTGTTGTGAGAATTAAATGATGTAATCTATGTAAAATGCTCAGAACAGTACCTAGCATGCTGTAATCACTGAAGTTGGCTCTTTGTTGTACTATTGGCTTTCTGTCTCCCTCTTGTTTAGACCTGGGCATGGCTATCTCACTGCTTGATATAATGCACTTGGGAATACAAAATTTAAGCCACAAGACCGGGAACAATGTATTCTGGTACAGTGGTATTAAGTTTCAATTTCATAACACAACTGAAAAAACAAAGTTAATAAATGTTGGTATTTTTCTAGATGCTTGCAGCAACAAAAATACAACCAACAAATAGATTTGAATCTCTTTAACATCAAGGCCTGCTTTATGAGATCTGTTCCATGGTATGTTTACTATAAGAGCTCAAGAAGCTTTAGGTGATAAAAATCTGTCTGATAATATTTTTTAAAAAGACAGTGTTAGTAATAAATCCTATTATAGAACTTCAGCTTAGTTCTCATATGTGTTTTGTTTTCAGTCTTTAAGGAGGAGAAGACTGTTCTCTACCAACTTCCTTTATACTCTGCTTGGGCCAAGACAGTGCCTAGACAAGCTTATGAGTTGGCTCTGAGTTCAACAAACTAGTCATTGGGAAATTGTAGTTCTCCATTCTCCCTTCCCCCATATGCTTTCCTTGTCAATCAAGGAAAAAAATTGGCCTCGTGGATCATTATCCATTGATTTGGGGGTGGAGATGGAGTGGGTGTCTCGGATTTAAATCACTTTCTATATTTGCCCAAGAAGCTGTTGCTTTTATTGTGGTATTAGGTGCCTCACAGGTATACATGCTAATGTTGTTATACTTGTTTAAAAACTATTTTATTATACTAATCATTCTGTAATAATAGTTTAAAATGCTTCTGAAGTTACCAAATGACTAGACAGAAATAAAATCCAACTCACAGCTAGGTACAAGATGATCTTTTGCCATGTTTCAAAGAAGGACGTTAAAAATACATGTGGAATTATTTCTGTTACAGCAATGACCAAGAGAACTTTCTACAATGATGGAAATTTCTGTTATCTATGTTGTCCAATATGGTAGCTACTAGCCACATGTGGGTATTGAGCACCTGAAAAGTGGCTAGTGTGTCTGAGGAACTCAATTTTTAATTTTATTTAATTCCAATAAATTTAAATTGTAAAAGCCATATATGGCTAAGCCTACCATATTGGACAGTGTAAATTTAGGACATGATTAAAAGTCACTTAACCTCTCAAAGTCTCATTTTCTTGAAGTGCTAAAGGTTTGAACTAAGTCAATGGTTTTCAACATTGGCTACACAACAAAATCACTCAATCAGCTTTAAAAATACTGATACTTGTGTCTTTCATTCCAATCTAATTTATTGTGCAGCTGGGGTATTAAGCCGTTTTAAAAACTACCCAAGTAATTCTAAAGCACAGTCAAGGCTGGGAAATGCCACTGACCTACATTATTGTTAAGTTCTCTTCCAATTTTAGACTTAGCTGCAAATTATACTAAGGTTAGAGTTTTATAAGGCAAATAGGGCACTTGTTACTTCAGCTTGATGCATTAGAAAATTACATATGGATATAGGCGTTTTACAAATATTGTCTGTCCTAAAACTTATCTGAAGATTAAGTGTTCAAAAACATTAAGCCAGGTTGATTAGAGATACTCTTCTTTGGAGTTGTTTCTAATTGATAATGACTGTGGGTTCAAGCTATAGGCAAGGAGGAGGCTCACGTGTATGTACTTGTTTGGGGATCTGACTGCAGCCTTGTGTCAAGGTTTGGCCATCTGCCCATAAACCTGCATGGGGTGACCTCACTGAGTAATCCAAGCTGCAAGTTCATGGAGATATCAGTGGGAGGTCTTTGGGCAAATCACTTGGAGCACCACACAACTGCTGAGTTTGTATCTTCCCTGGGATTAGGAAAACAAAGTTTTGGCCAAGCCATTCTCTCTAAAGCCACCACAGAAATGGTTCCAGGAAGTGTCTGGACAGTTGTTCTCAGGACTTTTAAAGCTTCAAATAAATGTGCATTTCTTCTAGCTAGCGTATGCCTCAAACTGAGTAAAATAGGTGCAAGTATTCAGTTTTTAAAAACTATTCAGTTTTGGGCTTCCCTGGTGGCTCAGTGGTTAAGAATCCGCCTGCCAATGCAGGGGACACGGGTTCTAGCCCTGGGCCAGGAGGATCCCACATGCCGCAGAGCAACTAAGCCCGTGTGCCACAACTACTGAGGCTGCACTCTAGAGCCCATGAGCCGCAACCACTGAGCCCGCGCACCACAACTACTGAAACCCACGCACCTTGAGTCCGTGCTCCGCAACAAGAGAAGCCACCACAATGAGAAGCCCATGCACCGCAACGAAGAGTAGCCCCCGTGCAGCAACAAAGACCCAACACAGCCAAAAATAAATAAATAAATACATTTATTAAAAAAAAATCTATTCAGTTTTAAGGCTGAACTTGACTAATTGATATTTTATTTATATGGGAAAACAAAAGACTGCATGTAGTCAAAATATGGGAGAATGAAGGACTACCTGTGGTCAAAATGTTAAAGACCAACAAGAAGGTGGAGAGGAGGAGGATCACTTTACTGGTTTGCTTTATTTACCATCATTTTAAAATATGATAACAGACAATGGACCAATGGAACAGAACGGAGCCCAGCACCGGACTCCATACATCTCTATACATCTGACATGACAGACATGATATTACAAATCAGTGGGGAAAAGGACTGCTTGTTAAATCTTACCAGAAAAATGCTTATCTATACATAAAAAATAAAATAAAATTAGATCCCTACCTCACACCAATAAATAAGTCAATTCCAAGAAGATTAAAGACCTAAATGTGAAAAGTAAAACTTTTAGAAAAATTGTAGGATATAAATTATCCTCCAACCCTTAGGTCAAAAGATAAAACAGAAACACCAAGAGAAGTCACTGAAAGTTGCCTGCACAAGGTGTAAAACTTCTATATATTAAGAGAGAAAAACAAAATTAAACAAAAAATCTCAGACTGGGAAATATATTTTCAACACACAGTGATAAAATTGAAGGCTCTTTCAAAGCAAGGAGACCTAAAGAAAAATGGGCAAACAATGCAAACAAGCTATTCTTCACAGAAAAGGGCACTGTAGTTTCCAATAAACAT
The DNA here is from genome assembly GCF_028023285.1 of Balaenoptera ricei. Taxonomy (NCBI): domain Eukaryota; kingdom Metazoa; phylum Chordata; class Mammalia; order Artiodactyla; family Balaenopteridae; genus Balaenoptera; species Balaenoptera ricei. Next base: position 42,319,362 of record NC_082641.1, read on the forward strand.
GTGAAAAGATGCTCAGCCTCTCCAACAATCAGGAAAATTTATTTTTAAAGTAATATACTATTTCACACCCATCAAATTAGCAAAAAGTATAAATATTGATGATATCATGAGAACAATGGGAGCTGTCAAACACTGCTAATGGGAATGAAATTGGAACAACCTCTTTGGAAAGTAATTTGACAATATCTTGAAAAGTTGAAGGTGTGCATATCCTTTAGTCCAGCAATGTGATTTGGAGCATGTATTCTAGAGAAAGTTTTGCACATGCATGCAAGGAGATATTTATAGAAATATCCATTGAGTATTCCTTATAGAAGCAAGGATGTAAACAAAATTGCTATAAATTGGAAAAATACTAAGCATGTTGTGGTATAGTTCTACATATTAATGAATTAAAACTGTGGATATCAGTATGAATATGTCTCAAATAATGCTGGGTAAAAACCTAGTTGCAGAAGGATATCCAATATGCTATTTACGTAAGGCTTAAAATAAGCAAAATAATACTACTTATTGTTTTTAGGGGCTTACATATGTAGATAGTTATAAAAAACATTTATTGTTTCATATACTTCAGGGAATGAAATGAGATTCAGGAGAAAAAGTCACAAAAGGTTTAAAAAATATCTAAAACGTTTTATTTATCTAGCAGAATGGTGGGTTCACAGGTGTTCATTATACATAGTCTGGATGCTCAAAATGTTTCATCAAGAAATAAAGAACAGTTGGTTGGTTACCTTCCAAAGAATACTTGAATGATAAGACTTTGGTGATTAAAGAAAAAAAAAGTTACAACTTAAACTCTATGGTATCAACATTATAACTAACGGTTATTAAGCTTGTGTGTGCAGTAGGTGTGGATATTGGCCCCAAACTCAGGGGAGCAGGAAATAATTCTTAATTTTAATAAAGATCAATGTCTTTTCTATTTCAGGCCACTATTTGGGCCTTGTCATGTATGGGAAAGAGGAAGACATTTAGTTTTGGATCAACTCTATTTTGGAGATCCTTACCTTTTCTAAGGGATCTTACATTGTAGAAAGTGAAAATGATTAGAATATGCAAGCTCAAAATATGCCACTTTGGCATAAGGATTATTTTGAGCTACAGGGAGCGGATAAACAACAGACACAGGAAAAGCTCTCTACCTTCTCCTTTTCTGTCTAAAATTAGGGCACAAATTTCCCTTTGTGAAGATGTCCTCCTTCCTCTCTCCTGTACCAGGAAGAGGAGATATCTCATCACTGGAGATGGCACCAACCTGAATCTGCATAAACAAACCTTACTGAAATAACCCTCATCTTCTATTAGTTTCCCACGTCTATTTAGCTTCCCCATATTTGCTGCCCATAAAAGGCCAAACTCCTTTCCTTTGTCTTGTCACATCTCTATAATCTATTGCTCTTTGATATAATGGTATGTAAACTCTCAGGTCTAATCACTACTTTGGGTTTTTTCATTTCTTTTTTGTGAAGCCCTCCCATGCTGCATAAATGTGTTAACATCAAATAAAATTTGTATGTTTTTTTCCCCTGTTAATCTGTCTTTTGTCAATTTCATTTGCAGGGTCCCAGGTACTGAATATAAGGATAGAGGAAAAAGTTTTTTTTTTCCTTCTCTCCAAAAGAAAAAGGACATACAGGAAAAAAAAAAAAAAAAAAAAAAAGTAGCTGCTTAGGCAAATACGGCAAGAGTTAATTATCTGATCAGTAATTTTAAGGAGCTCACTTATTTAAGAAAAAGCACACATATTGCAAGACAGCTAAAAAATACATATTTCAACTCCACATCTTGTCAGAAACTTTGCTCCTATTAGGTAATAGATAATAAATGCTAACTGTTAAATTTGAACTAAATAACAAAGGTTTTGAAAAATAGATTTTCTATAGACTGAATGCTTATGTCTCTCCCTGACCCCTGCTAGTTTCATATATTAAATTCTAACACTCAATATGATATTTGGGAATCTTTGGGAGGTGACTAGGTCATAAGGTGAGAAGCTTCATGAACAGGATTAGTGCCCTTATAAAAGAGGTCCCAGAGAGTTCCCTTGCCCCCTTCCACCATGTGAGGTTCAGCAAGAAGATAGCCATCTATAAACCAGGAAATGGGCAGATAGCAAATCCGCCAGTGCCTTGATCTGGACTCCAAAACTGTGAGAAATAAATGTCTGTTGTTTCTAAGCCACTCAGTCTATAGTGTTTTGTTATAGCAGCCTGCACAGACTAAAACACAGGTGCATTGGAATATCTTCAGATTAAGCTAAGGCTGTTAGGATTGTGAGGTCCTCATTCAAGCAGAGATAACAGGTGGCTATGGTTGCTGTGGGCAGACCTACACAAAGATGACTGAGGCCCCAGATCCTAGAAACTTTTACTGGCCCATCATCTTCTATCTTGCCAGGTCTCAGCTTGGCTTCTCCATGGGAAGTGGCCTTCTGATTCTCTCTGATTCTCTATTCTGATTCTCTCCCTCTTCCCTAGCCTAACCAAAAAGCCAGAACCAGGTTCATCCTAAGGTGTTTGGAATATATTCAGGAGGCTTTTGGTATTCAGTATTCTCTCTGCCTACTTCTTGCTATCTACAACTCTTTCACAGCAAGGGACACATTTTTTAAATTCAAAATTGGAGATGTCTTTAAAGATCTGGTGTGGGGATAACAGTGGCTGAAACTTCTTACTCAGCCAGTGATTCTCAAAGTATTGTCTTTTGATCAGCAGTACCAGTATCACTTGGGGACTTGTTAGTAATGCAGATTCTTGCCGCCCCTCCTCCTAAAACTCGTGAATTAGAAACTCTGGAGGCAAGGCCCAGCATGCTAAAATTTTAGCACAACTGAACAATCAAACAAATGACTAAGAACAGAGCTTCCCACACCTTGTCACTCCAACTTAATTGGTGGTGAAGTTGATAGACGAAACACAAGAGCCTTGGAGCCTGCAGGAGGAGGTGTAGAAAGCACAGAACTTGAGTCTGATGGTGTTCAGTGGGAACCACAGGAGGCTTAAAGGTGCATCCTGTCCTTCTTGACTGCCCAGTGGAACAATACAGAAGCCAACACTGCCATTTGGCAGTACGCTAAGCACTTAATTAACTTGTTGAATGACTGACTAAGCACTGATGACCTACTGTGTGCTGGGTATGAGACACAACAATGAATAAGTTTGATCCCTGCCCACTCAGAGCTTGGATTCTAGTTGGAAAAGTGAATAAGTAATTAAACAGTTACCCTTGTTGTAACTTCTGTGATAGTGTGTTAAATGCTATGGGAGCTGATGAAGGACTTCTACCCTCAACTTGGGGTGTCAGGAAAGGTCTTGAGACCTAAAGCATGAATAGGAGGAGTATGTCAGGGGAAGGGAGTGGGGCTTAGGGTACAGCATTCATTGAGTTTTCTTTTTAATAAAGGAGCTCTGTTTCCAGATGATTTGCTGATCTCTATCATTCCACTCAGGGCATTAAAAAATGCCCAAGATGTTTCCTAATTTGTCGAGTGAAATATAATGTCCATAACAAAATATATCAGCTTCTGATTTCTTCAGGCCCTTGAGGCCATCAGTTTGGCCAGATAAACTTTCATCAGGCAAATCACACTACAAATTTAGATTTGAAGTTATTTAGGAAATAACACTCACTAAAGTTACAAAATGTGATAAATTATTACAGAATCTCTTTGCATGGAAGTTACAAATCACTGTTGCTTGTTTGATCAGTGTTTCAAGAAATAAATGATAGTATCTTTAATTTATTAAAGGGGATTTTTGTTGAGTGACTCTTTTTGACATTCACTGAGTATCTTCTACATGCCAGATGATAAAGGGAGATGAAAGGAATTGGTAGTTAAAAGAAAAATAGTATTATCAGTAAGGATAAGGCCCAGGGTGTAGCTTAGACACCTAAGCTTCCTTCTAGTTCTCTTCATATGGCTTGTTTCATGGTAATTTCTCCCAAAGAGGGATTTTTCCTTCAGTGGACATCCTCAGTCATCAGAACACCTTGCTGTGAGATCTGTAGGTCTCACATTTATCAGATGCAACACCCATTTCTAAAGTACTTTGCTATACTCCATTGATGATCTCAAATGAAACATTTATAATATAACTACTTTCTTTGTATCTTTTATATTTCCATTAGTGTATCATATTACACACATATTTTTAAGTTGTATGTAGGGAGATTTTCTCTATACATTTCAGTGTGTACAGTAGGGCTCAACTGCCCTGGAAGACATAATGAAGTCACCTGTAAGGCACTTGGATATTTTTGTAGAATCACTTTGGAAACTACAGATACAAATGCAGATAGTTGTGTTGTTTTTCCAAATCATGACCAATTTTGTAAAATCCAAACAAAACAATGTAAAATAGTTCCTTAATTTATGTGGTAGTTGCATTCTGGGAAATTTGAGTAAATATTAAAGCCATATACAAATTCTTCCTTCCTTCCTTCCTCCCTCCCTCCCTCCCTTCCTTCCTTCCACGTAAAAGATAACACAAGTCTTTCACCTAGATAATTACAAACAGGTTTTTCAGCAACGTAAACATTCTCAGGACATTCAAGTCCTGCGGGGTTAGTATCTGTTGTACGGGACCATCTCTTAATCACGGGCAGGCTAGCATCCCTGGACCACGGCCCACAATCAAAGACTCCCCACAATTTCCAAAATGCCTTCCAGGAGACAATGTAAACCACCCTTCCCACACACCTTGAGAATCATTGTTCTAAAATCTAGAATCTAGATGAATTTTATTTTCCCCTTTCTCAACCCAGGCTTGCAGCTAGCTGCCAAAACAGAAAACATCTGAAACTCATTTAACACAGATGTCTTTGACTGCCAACTTTATCTCTAGCTTTCTTCCAGGGATAATTTACCTCCTATTGGAATAAATGCCTAGTCCAAGGGAGAAAATTGTGTTCTGAAATGCAGCAGCAATTTTGGTGACAGGAATTTTGCCAGCAGAACCTGCCAAGTGGCCTCTTGCCATTTGGTCTACCTACAGGGCAGGACACAGGAGGGCCAGAGGTGGGGTTTTACACCTTTAAACCAAGAGTAGCGGTGTGGGCAGTAGGAGGAATCCTGGAAAGTTGCTGGCTTCTAGGAGGATGACCGGAGCCTGGGCTAGCTCCCAGAAAGCAAAACTGTAAATGTACCTAAATCAGTGTTCACCGATGGTCCCAGCAGGAACAAGCACAAATTAGTATAGTTCAGAGAGGTGGTAATGAGGGGATTGTTTACAAAGGTGTGGACAGTGCGGGACTCTGAGAGCTATTACTGTCCCTAGGCCTAAAGGGACAGGGGAGGAAGGAGTTCCTGAAACCTGGAAGGCAAAGGTCACTCAGAGCATCTGCTTTGAAGGCTGGAGTCCTCTGTGGAAGAATGCAGCCTGTCCAAGTGACCCTACAGGGAGGGAGCTGGGGAAATCTCCTTCCTCCCTCTCCTCACTGCTGGGGAGGATGGACTCATCTGAAAGCCTGAGGGCGAGGGAGCCTGTTGTAGTTCACGGTGGTCCACCTCCTGGGCTGTGAGAGGGTGGAGGGTGGACCTGGAGGGCAAACGGCCAGAGATTTGTTGTGCTGGCCACTTGCTAACATCTTTGATGGACCTGTTAGAATGCTAGGACATTGTAAATTGATAGTCTTAATCTGTATCCTTAAAGGTGAACATATTAATCCACCTCTAAGATTCACATACATGGACATGGACCAAATTGCCTAGTATACAATTAATTTCGACAAAGAAAATGGAGAAAATTGTGCTTGAGACCACAGGTCAAGAAGATAAGAAGCAGAGTTAGTGGAAAGCAAATTACTGTTTAGCCTCAGGCTACATCCCGGTTCTCACCAATATTTGGGCAAACTGGTGTAGAAGAAAGATCCCAGGCTTTGGAGTCAGATCTGGGTTTGAAAATTGGGTCTGCATGGCCAGCAGGAGGTAAACTTGGCCAAATGTTTCCCTTCTGTGCCTTAGTCTCTTTGTCCATCTAAGGCAGGGAAAGGGTTAATGAAATCTATTTTACACTGTTATGAAGATTAATAAGCATGTGAATGAGACATGAAGTGCATATAAAGCACCTATACGTCCTGGGCACTTGGCCTACGTTAGACCAGTGTTAGACGTTCTCCAAGTCTGTTCTCAGGTCAGCTGCATCAGCATTACCTGGGGACTTGTAAAGAAATGCAAATTGTCCAGGTGTAGGGCCCACCAATCTGAAGGCAAGTGTGAGAACTACTGTGTTAGACCTGCTCTGAGCTGATGAAGAACAGGCAGGGCACTTAGTATGATAATCCATCCCTGTTGCTGCCAATGGCATTATTTCATTCTTCTTTATGGCTGAGTAATAAACCTAACCCTAGATATCATCATACTAAGTGAAGCAAGTCAGACAGAGAAAGACAAATATCATATGATATCATTTATGTGTGGAATCTAAAAAAATGATACAAATGAACTTATTTACAAAACAGAAATAGTCACAGATGTAGAAAACAAACTTATGGTTACCAAGGGCGAAGGGGGGGAGGGATAAATTGGGAGATTGGGACTGACATATACACACTACTATATATCAAATACATAACTAATAAGGACCTACTGTATAGCACGGGGAGCTCTACTCAGTACTCTTTGTAATGACCCATATGGGAAAAGAATCTAAAAAAGGGTGGATATATGTGTATGTATAATTGATTCACTTTGATGTATAGCAGAAACTAACACAACATTGTAAATCAACTATACTCCAATAAGAATTAAAAAAAAAAAAAAAAAAAAAAGAGGCAGGGCAGGTTTTGGTAGATGTGTTGCACAAGGGCCTCCTGAAACTGTTCTCTGAGGCCCTGTGAGCGGAGTCCCCCGGAGAAGCCCACAGTGGATGCTTTCATTTCTGTCCTCCAGGATCCCACATGTCCTTTCCCCCACTCTGTCTGCTTCCTTTTCCTCACTCTGACTGTGTGCTTTTTCACTCTCTTAGGTTTCCCCAAGCCACAGAAACTGGGCTTTTTGTTTTGCTGATTACGTGATAAGCTGACCTGGGGAAGGCAAGATGTCCCTTTCTTTCTGGGTGGGTCCGTCTAATTCTGAGGTCCACTAGTGAAGCTCACTGTGGCCACACATCTAAGCCACCTCCTCTAATTCAGCTTCTATGGATGACAATATTAATATTTTGATCTCTGCTTAATTCTTGCATAGCAACTACTTTTCAATTGGTTCTGGGAAGGAAAAAAATAGGAGTATTTTTTTCTAATTATACCCTGTGATTGCCTCCAAAATCCCAACTTCAGGTATTCACACCCTCCCACGTAGTTCCAATGTGTCAGATGTGATGCTATGTCACATCTGATATTAGGTTATAAAAGACACTGTGGGCTCTCTCTCTCTCCTAGATCACTGACTGGGGCAGCCAGCTGTCGTGTGGTGAGCAGTCCTTTGGAGAGGCCCACGTGACAAACAGCCATGTGAGTGAGACTGGAAGTGGGACCTTTAGCCCCACTTAAGCCTTCAGAAGATGGTAGCCCTGGCTGACAACTTGACTGCAACCTCACAAGAGACCATGAGCCATTTTAATATTTGTTGCTTTAAGCCGCTAATAAATATTTGTTGCTTTAAGCCGCTAAATTTTGGGAGTAATTTGTTATTCTGCAATAGATAACGATATAGATTTTAGTACCTGGAAGTGAGATGCTACTGTAACAAATACCTAAAATTTAGGCATGGCTTAGGAACTGGGCAGTGGGCGGTAGCTGGAAGGATTTTAAAGAATGCATTAGTGAAAGCCCAAATAGCCTTGAATAGACTGTTAGGAGGATTTTGAGCAGCCTGCTGATTGGGATTTAAAAGAAAGTGAGGAAAACCTTACTGAAAACTGGAGGACAGTGAATCCTTACTATGTACTGGCAGAAAATTTAGCAACCTCATTGTCTTTAGCAATGTGAAGGTAGAAAGTGTATCCAATAAACTGGGCGATCTAACCCAGGAGATTTCTAGCCAGAATGTTGAAGATCCACCTGGTTTCTTCTAGCTTTTTATCATAAAATGCAATAGGAGAGAGAGAAGCTAAAGGAAGAACTATTAAGCAAAAGGAGCCAGGACTCACTAGTTGTAAAGATACCAGCCTCTACCAGCGGCTAACAATGCTAAAATTAAGAAAGGTCTTCAGAGCAAAGGTCAAATCCAGGGCACCATCACGGTCTAAAGAAGAAGCTGAAAGTGTGACTCTAAAAATCCTTTGTTATGACCTCAGAAAGATCAAAAGTGGCACATCAGAGTACCAGGTTAGTCATATAAAAGGCCTTCTGAAGTTTTTTAGGGTGAGGCTCACAGATCCTCTCAAACAATAGCGCATCTGAGTATTAAGAGCATTGCTTCTCAGCAGAATCACAAGATGGAGAAAGGGATCATCTCAAAGAGACCTGTGAGCATGACTGTTGTCTAATGGAACGGACCTGATAAAACTTCCAGCAGTTTTGCAAAAATTTTTAAAGAATTATATTGGCAGAAACATTGCCAACTAGAACTGAAAGGAACGGAAAGAGCATCAAATGAAAAGAGGCTTTTTCCCCCCACCCCCCATTCTACTGCAGGTTTGGAAACTTATTCAGCTTTATACATGTACCAAGTTTCATGAAAAAGAAAGGATGGCTCAGAAAGTATAACCAAGAACCGTGGAGAATCATTCCTGGGTAGGAATAGTCCTAAGGAGCTTCCAACATTTGCCTGGCTGGATTTCAGAGATGATATGGGGACTCCTGTGTGCCTCCCATTTCCTCCTTTTTTTTTTTTTTTTTTTTAAACATCTTTATTGAAGTATAATTGCCTTACAATGGTGTGTTAGCTTCTGCTTTATAACAAAGTGAATCAGTTATACATATACAATATGTTCCCATATCTCTTCCCTCTTGCATCTCCCTCCCTCCCACCCTCCCCATCCCACCCCTCTAGGTGGTCACAAAGCACCGAGCTGATCTCCCTGTGCTATGCGGCTGCTTCCCACTAGCTACCTATTTTACATTTGGTAGTGTATATATGTCCATGACACTCTCTCCTCCTTTTTTAAATAGTGATGTCTGTGGAGTTTATCCTATGCCTGGTCCACCACTGTATGTTGGCTGTGAGGAGGGCAGATGACTTACCTCTTTAATTCACAGGCTTTTAGATTAAGAGAAACAGTACTCAAGGAACCATACACAAGGCACTCTACCTGAGGAGACTTACATGAACCTGGACCTAATTTAGATGACGTGATTCTGGACTTTGAGTTGATGCTGTAATGGGATGAGAATTTTAGGGGTCTTGGGATGGGATGAGCATATTTTATATGTGAGGGGAGACATGAATCATTGGGGCCCAGATGGCAGATGGTGAGAGCCAGCCTCCAAGGTGGTCTCCTCCTGGTATTCACACCCTTGTAGAGCCCCCTCCCACACTGTATCAGGATTGATCTCTGAGGGAAGCCAGCAGCCATGCAATGAACAGTCCTATAGAGAATCCCAAGGGATGAGGAACTGAGGCCTGTCAACAACCACAGGAATAAGCTTGAGCAGATACTCCAGCTCCAGTCGAGCCCTCAGAAGTCTTCAGCCCCCAGCTGACTGCTTGACTATAATCTCATGACTCAGAACTATCCTGGATTCCTGACCCTAGAAACTGTATGGGATAATGTTTACATGTTGTTTTCAGTTCTTAAATTTGGGGGTCATTTTTAATTTAGCAATAGATAATTGATACACACCTCCAATGCATTCAGTGTACTTAAACACCATAAGGTCTCACAGAAGAGCAATTTTTACATTTGCTTGGATAGATAGTTGATATCTATATCTTCAGAGCAAGCTCTTCATGCATGAAAGAGCAAAGAAGGCTGTTCCTTTTCTTTCAGTAGAATCCTTTTGACAGAAGTGAAAACTTGAACCTGGCAGTATCCCTAAGAGATATTGCTCACACTTTTCCTTTATTTTAGACAATTCTAAGTAGACAAAATCAACTTGAACATTTTATTTGATTTAATTTAGAAACAATACGAATTGAGGTTTTTTATGAAACGTTTACGTTGGGCTGGCTTTAATTTTAGTGATCCGAATATTCTTAGAATTTATCCAAAACTCTAAGCAATAAACTCGATTTCCTTTAGTTTTTGAAAGAGCTTAGTAGGTTGGTGGAAATTCTCTTCTTTTAAGGTTTAGTTTTGTGAAGGTATCCTTAAAACTCCCAAATGGGCTCTAGACGCTGAGGATAGAAATTGTCACTCATAACTTCTATTTGTCCATGTTTTATCTATTTTTCTAAGCTCTTGCATGAATTTTAATATTGCATTTTGCCACTTACTCTTGTAGAGAAGGTTGGTGAAAACCAATGAATTTTTAAATGATCTGACTCTAATAGTTACACTTTCCTTCCATGAAGCATATACACAGTGATCATAATTCATCATCTGCTTTTCACATTCTTTTTTCTACCTAGAACTAATTTGTCCAATCAGCCAGACATCTGTTTTTCTTTCTTTTGGAAAACAAGCTGCTCCTATATTTTCAAGTCTTCCCTTCTAGAACATGTAAGAGTGTGTTCTCAGACTTCTTGAAAGCAAGGCACTCTCTCTGAGGATACAAGTCTGGAAGCACTTTGTGAGAAACAGCTGGAGATCTGTCTGTTCTGTTAGTGCATTCTATGGGAAGGTTACACTGTCTGGAAAGAAAGCTCTGTGTAGGTAGCAGTCAATTCTACAGGGACAACAGCAACGGCACTGAATGTCACTTCATTCATTAACATTAAATGTCTAGATGATCAACTGCATTTGGAAAAATAAGGAGAGTGAGGCAGGTTGATACCTAAATAACCCTGAAGATCTCCTAGTTGGTCAAAAAATTTCTACCCTCATAATTCATGCATATTCATGGAAAACAAAAGCCCCAAAAGGCAAATTTTCACAACAAAACTGTGAATCCTTTCAGGATATATAGCCCTGCAATATCTTCCCTCTTAGTAACTTTCAAATACTCTACAATATGGTATTGTTAACTAGAGTCACCATGCTGTATGTTATATGCCTGGACTTATAACTGGAAGTTTGTACCTTTTGACTACCTTCATTCATTTCTCCCATTCCCCCATCCCCTGTAATTTTTTTCTGAATATTTTCAGACTTTTTTTATATTAGGAAATATATGATGGTAATATCAATATGTGACAGCTCCAGACATGAATAAATTCTTTGTTGTTTCTTAGCACTTGAGCATTCTTCCTACTTTTCTTTCTCCTACTTCTTTCACTCACTTCTCTTTTTCTCCTTTTCCCTTCCTGGACTGCACCATCATTCTGAAAAGGACCTTCAGTGGGATCTCGTAATGGATGCAGTCTGGGGGGTGCCCGGAGTCAGAAGGGGCTGAGCGGGGGAGAGAGGCATCATTAAACAGGCTGGTCCTTCCCTAGGCTCATAGAGGGGAGAGAGGGTAGGAACCTGAGAAGTCTCACAGGGGAAGCCCCCAGGCCTCATTCCCAGCAGTTTGTTCTTGAGTCTTAGGAGAGCTGCCATGAGGAGAGATCAGAGCTCTATTTTCGGTTCAGCACTGTGTTTTTAAACTTTCCTCAGATCTGACCAAGTGTATATGGACAGCCATATTGGATAGGGACAAAGGGCTCTTAGAGTTTCTGACCAGATTCCTTTTAGAGCTTTTTCCTCTGGCAGAAGATTTTTTGTGGAAAGGATTCCCTTTGGGGTTCCCTTTGACCAAGCTTTTGCAGCCAGAAGCAATGAGGAGGGCACAGGGGTGGGGAGATGGATACTGAGGCCCTGGTCACTGGAATCTGAAGTTGGATTTCCTCTGAGGAACTATGTCAAGTCCTGGTTTATCACAGACCAGCAATGGGATGCTTGGAAAAGCCACTGGTCAACTCCCAGGACTGCTTTTCAACATACCAAATACCAACCAAAGCTACCATTGCAAGAAGCAGGAACTCAGAGTTTTATGAACTTAGCTCAGCTTGTCTGTAACAATCAGGACGATGGTTCAGGGTGTGGCTCCATTTAGGGTTTAACCTGCAGACCAGAGGAAGAGACAATGAAAGGCTGTTGTGTTCCTGTGGCTTGGCAGAGCTGGGGAAGAGGCCTAGGATAAATCACTGGGTGTTTGTGTGGGAATCTCTGCAGTCTGGTTGGCCTGGTTACTTTTGAGCTGCCTGGCTGAGAGGTGGTAGGTAGACAATCAAAGCTTATACCTGGATAATAACAGCCACTATTTATTCAGTGCCTCCTATGTGCTTGATGACACGTTAGGGGCTTTGCACACACAACCTTCACATCCTTAGAGTTAATGGGTATTCCCATTTGTGAAACTGAAAAGCCAGGCAGTCCAGAGAAATTTAGTGGCTTTTTCAACATCAGGTTTCTAGTAAGTGGTCAACATTTCAACTCTGGTATACAGGCATGCCTTGCAGGTTTGGTTCCAGGCCACTGCAATTAAGTGAATATCGTAATAAAGTGAGTCACCATGAAATTTTTGGTTTTCCAGTGCATACAAAAATTATGTTTCTACTATACTGTAGTCTATGAAGTGTGCAATAGCATTATTTCTAAAAAAACAGTGTACATACCTTAATTTTAAAATAATTTATTGCTGAAAAATTCTACCCATCAGCTGAGCCTTGAGAGAGTTGTCATCTTGCTGGTGGAGGGTCTTGCCTCGATGTTGATGGCTGCTGACAGATCAGGGCAGTGGTTGCTGATGGTTGGGGTGACTGTGGTGATTTCTTAAAATAATACAGCAGTGAGGTTTGCTGCACTGATTGACTCTTTCTTTCATAAACGATTTCTCTGTAACATGCAATGCTATTTGATGGCATTTGCCCCTCAGTAGAACTTTCAAAATTGGAGTCAATCTCTCAAACCCTGTTGCTGGTGTATCAACTAAGTTTATGTAATATTCCAAGTCTTTTGTAGTCATTTCAACAATCTTCACAGCATCTTCACCAGGAGTAGATTCCATCTCAGAAAAATACTTTCTTTGCTCATTCATAAAAAGCAACTCCCCATCTGTTAAAGTTTCATCATGAGATTGCAGCAGTTCAGTCACGTCTTCAGGCTCCACTTCTAATTCTAGTTCTCTTGCTATTTCCACCACATCTGAAGGGACTTCCTCCATCAAGTCTTGAACCCCTCAAAGTCATCCATGAGCATTGGAATCAATGTCTCAAAACTCCTGTTAATGTTAATATTTTGATATCTTCCCATGAATCACACATGTTCTTAATGGCAGCTAGAATGGTGAATCCTTTCCAGAAGGTTTTTGCTCAGATCCTTCAGAGGCATCACTACCTATGGAAGCTATAGCCTTACAAAATGTATTTCTTAAATAATAAGGCTTGAAAGTCCAAATGACTGCTTGATCCATGGGCTACAGAATGGATGCTGTGTTATCAGTCATGAAAACAACATTAATCTCATTGTACATCTCTATCAGAGCTCTTGGGTGACAAGGTACACTGTCAGTGAGTAGTCATATTTCAAAAGGTATCTTTTTTTCTGAGCAGTAGGTCTCAACAGTGGGCTTAAAACATTCAGTAAACTGTGTTGTAAATAAATGTGTGTCATCCAGATTTTGTCATTCCATTTATAGAGCACAGGAAGAATAGATACAGCATAATTTTTAAGGGCCCTAGGATTTTGGGAATGCTAAACGAGCATTGGCTTCAACTTAAAGTCACCAGCTGCATTAGCCCCTAACAAGAGTCAGCCTGTCCTTTGAAGATTTGAAGCCAGACATTGACTTCTGCTCTTTGGCTATGGCATCTTCCAAGATAAGGCTGTTTCATCTACATTGAAAATCTGTTATGCAATGTAGCCACCTTCATTAATGATCTTAACTAGGTCTTCTGGATATCTTGCTGCAGCTTCTATATCAGCACTTGCCGCTTCACCTTGCACTTTTATGTTATGGAGATGGTTCTTTCTTTCAACTTCATGAACCAACCTTAGGTTTGAACTTTTCTTCTGCAGCTTCCTTACCTCTTTCAGCCTTCATAGAATTGAAGAGAGTTAGGGCCTTGCTCTGGATTAGGCTTTGGCTCAAGGGAATGTTGTGGCTGGTTTGATCTCTCCAGACCACTGCAACTTTCTCCATATCAGTAATAGGGCTATTTTGCTTTCTTATCATTCGTGTGTTCACTGGGTAGCACTTTTAATTTCCTTCAAGAACTTTCCCTTTGCATTCACAACTTTGCTAACTGTTTGGCATAAGAGACCTAGCTTTCAGCCTATCTAGGCTTTCAGCATGCCTTTCTCAATAAGCTTAATCATTTCTAGCTTTTGATTTAAAGTGACTCTTCTTTCACTTGAACACTTAGAGGCCATTGTAGAATTATTAACTGGCCTAATTTCAATATCGTTATGTCTCAGGGTATAGGGAGGCCCAAGGAGAGGGAGGGAGATGGGGGAATGACTCGTTGGTGGAGCTGTCAGAACACACACAATGTTTATTGGTTAAATTTTGTCTTATGTGGGTAGGATTCATGGTGCCCCAAAACAATCACAATAGTAACATCAGAGATCGCTGATGCAAGAACACCATAACAAGTGTAATAATAATGAAAAAGTTTGAAATATTGTGAGAATTACCAAAAAGGGACACAAAGTGAGCAAATACTGTTGGAAAAAATGGCGCCGACAGACTTGCTCGATGCAGTATTATCGCAAGCCTTCAACTGGAAAAAAAAAAGGCAATATCTGTGAAGCACAATAAAGTAAGGTATGCCTGAACAGTTATTTTTGCTATAATGCATATGCATTCCTAAATAAACCTCACAGTTGTCAAAATAGTGAAACAAAAATAGGGCTTATGGGAGAAATGCAGTTGGTGCTAGAAAACATTATAATTAGAAACTAAAAAACCCAATAACAATACAAATAGAAACAGAAGCACATCTGAATCTCTATCAGCGTTTGCACCTAACATCACAGCCGGTCCTTTGCAGCCTTAAATTTTGGGGCTCAGGCTTCTTCCCAGGGATGTGGGACCTTGGGGCACTCACTGCCAGCACAGAACACTTGCATCAATGTTAGCAACCTGATACGGGGTTTTAATGCAGAGGGATGCATCTTTGAAGCATCTTCATCTATACTCACTGTTTCATCAGATAGTTTAATATAATAGAAAACTTGGTGGTTGGTTAGGGGTTTCAAGAACCACTGCTTTATTGAAGGTCCTCACTGTGTAGACTTCAGGTTTTTTCCTAAAGTCTTCCTAGATTTCTAAGACTTTCTCCCTAAACGTAAGAAACCTCACCCTGATTGCCTCCACCGATGTGCTGGTAAAAATCACGTATTCACCAATGTAACTTCTGCAACACATTCTTCACTCCCCAGATTGCCAGTCACTTAGGAGGTATGTTGCATCAAGGAAACAAGTGTGGTTTCAGACTGAAAATTCCTGATTGAAAGCCCATGAGATTTCTTCCCTATTCTGGAGAGGCCTCATTGGAAACATTTACACGGGCTGGAGCATTTCTAACTAAGGACCAGTTTTTTTCTCCTCATACAATTACCATGTCTTGATCAGATCAGACTTAACAGAATTAACAGTGGTTTCTTCATTTCACCTAATAGTCAGCCCATGTTAAAAATTTCTGAGAACCTCAAATGCTGTTTATAGCTGTTTTTTTCAAATTAGGATCCAAACAAGTTCCAAACATTGCATTTGGTTGTTTATTGACTACACCTTTTATTCTATACCTTCTGCCCATTTTTGATACAATTCATTTGTTGGAGAAACCAGTCCTCTATATTACAGAATATGCCACATTTTGAATTTGGCTGATTGCTTTCTCATGATGTTTAAGCAGTTCCTCTATTCTCCATATTTATTACTGGTAAACTGATTGTTAGACCTGGAAACTTGGTTTAGGTTCAGGTTCAATTTTATTGGTAAGAATACGTCATAAACGGAGCTGTATGGTTCCTGTTGCCTCATATCTTGAAACACAATGTTGAGGCCTAATTTTAGTGATGCCAAGATTGTTTAGTGTATTAGGAGGTGGCAAGCGGATCCCTCTGTTATAAAGTCCCCGGCAACTTAGCACTTAATGATTTATCAACCACTGATCACTTCCTAGATCCATTGTTTCACCGAGATTGAAAAATAGAAAATTTCTAAGTCTATCATTCCTTCTGTAATTATTAGCTAGAATTCTTTTTGTGAAGAACTTGACCTCATCAACTCTTGGATGAGCTGAAACACAGCTCGTTCAGGAAAAGTGAAGTCTTGACTCTTTTATCAATTTTGAGAGCAAAGAGTTGGTAACCCTGCCAACTCAGATGGTGACCAGTGAGTCCTTCCATGAATGTCATTGTAAACTACTGAATTTTTATATCACCGATGTCATGCTTTTTTACTCGAATTGTCCCAACTTTGCAACAGGAGCCTTTTCAGTTTAGTGATTGTGTACTTTTGACACGACCTCTTCAGAGTTTGATTGTTTCCTTGCTTTCTAGCACAAAAACCTATCTGACTCATTTTGTAAATGTCCTGATGTGGGCTTGAAATCAACTACTTCCTAAAGGAGCTTCTTTTAGTGGAGAATGATATCTAAAGATCATATTCTGGTCATGAAAGGAGATATTACTCTTGAACAAGAGCTAGATGCAATCAGACAGGTTTTCTAACTCTGCACTAATATTGATAAAACGTTTGCAATTCCTTCAAGAGAAAATATCCTTATTGCAAATCTAAACTCAGTAGTCTTGATTCCATTTTCCCTATGAAAAAAATTTTTTTCTGCTTCTTTGATAACATGAGTCTTAGGAATAAAATTATTTGTTTTAGCTAAATTGATAGGGAAGTAGACTGGTAGCAAGTACTACGAAACTACCCTAAGTATTTCCAAATGCCCAGCTATGGAATTTTGGACTCAGAAGTTATGCTTCAAAAGTTATTTTTATTTTTGAATATTAACACATTTAAAAGAGTAAACATTTGCTCCTTTTTTGGTTGGAACGTTAATATGTTTTCCATTTTATAGATTATTTTAGCTTTATAGATATTAACTATTTTGGTTGCATCCTTGGTTCAGAAATCTGTTCATTTTATTTGTGGCAGTCGTTTGCAATTCTTCAAATTAACATATGAAAATAATCCAACTCCAACTTTATTAGTAACCAAATGATATGCAAATTTAAAGGAGAGCATTTTTCTTACAACAAATTAGCAAAGACTTAAAAAATTATACTCCATTCCAGGGAGATTTACAGTCTCACTTTTTAGACCTGCTCTGCTCTCATGATCCCATGAGATTTGGTTCTTTTCCATGTGGGGTATCTTCTACCTCCTTCCTTCCCCACTATTAGAACTCCCCTCCCCCAAGCCCTCTCTTCTGACCTGCCAGGTTTGAAGTATAATCTAGATAGAATTCATGGACCCACTACTTCTTTCTGTAAAGGGCCAGATAGTAAATATTTTAGCCTTTGGGGTGTAAGCCGCAAAATAATCAAGACATTATGTAGCTACTTGAGTAACATTTAAAATGTAACCATTAAAAAAGGAAAAACCATTTTTAGGTCCCAGGGCTGTGCAAAAACAGGTGGCCGGCTGGACTTGGCCCTCAGGCTGCAGTTTGTCAAACCCTGGCTCAGATCCTCCTGCAAGAAAGGAATAATGCCCGGTTCTGAGGATTATTGTCCAACAACCTCAAGGAGTTAGCTTCCTCCTGCTTCGCCTCAACTTGAGCCCTAGTTATGCTATTCTTCCCAGGCAGTGACTGAGCAAGGTCTAGCCTCCCACCGACAGCCAGTAAGGAAAAGGGACCTGAGTCCTCTAGCTGCAAGGAAATGAATTGGACCAGCAACCTGAAGGAGCTAGGAAGTAGCTGCTTCCCCAGAGCCTACAGGTAAGAGCCCAGCGGCCATCTCCATGTGGTCTTGTGAGGTCCTGAGCAGACAGCCAGCCAAATTCACCCAAGCTCTGAACAACAGAACTAGGAGATAATAACTAGCTGTTATTTTAAACCACTAAGTTTGTGGTACTTTGTCATACAGCAATAGAAAATGCATACACTGGGAACTGGTGTTTGCAGGGGACGGTCCCTGTAACCTAGAGCAGACCTGGGGGCGGGGGTGGGGGTAGCAAAGAATGGATCTAAGAGCAAAGAAGCCAATGACCAGACAGACCATATCATAATTTTGTTAGTACATCCTTAAAGGCTTTTGGCATATATGCATCACTCTATGTTTTCTCAATGATGATAAAGATTTCATCAACTAGCAAGGGAGGCTTCATTTGTGATGAACCACAGGATGTTAGAAATTTCAGTTAAGTTTTGTTAGTCTTATTGGAGAAGGACTTTATTAATTGATGATGGCCATGTTAGCCTTTTTTTCAGACTGGTTCTCTCCTTCTGCTTTGATGTTTATGATTAAGGCACAGCTACTAAGAGGGGGCGCTGCAGAAAAAAAGCCCAGGGCCATACAGATGAAGAGCAGTGAGTATTCCCGACAGGAAGCTTGGTAACCAGCTGCTGCTACCTGCAGCAAGTACCTGTGACAGCACAGGGAGTGATGGAGACATCCAAATGTGCGCTCAGATAACCAAAGGCCAGCCCCCAAAGATCGCTTATGAAAATCCAAACAGAACCTAGAAGTCTCACTGCCTAGTTCTAAAAAATCCATTATTTCTTCCAGACAGAAGCATGTAGAGGAGCAAAATGGCTTATTTCAGTATACGTGTAGAGAAAGCAATGTCACAGTAGAGCAAAGCTTCAAGGTTTTGTGATCAAAGATTTGTGCAACTAATAGATAACACAGAAGAGAGATAATAGCCCTTTTGAATGCATCTTGAGTGCTCCTATGAGAAGTGCAATCTAATTGTGGTATAATTGCCAGCTATGGACAATGGTTTTTGTTCCTACGGTTTGTGCTATGCAAAGTCTGTGTCTATTAGTGCTAAAACTGTATGGATGACCAGGGCTGGGGCAGGAAACTCTGAAGCAATCATTAAAAGTAAGAAGGCAGATGGAATTGAATATATTGTGTATCAGAAGGTTTAGCATTCAATTTTCCTGATAACCAGTTCAAGCTTAATAGTACAGAATTCTGAGAACTCATTAATGAAATACAGTATAGTGTTTATACTAGTAATAGTATCATATTGATTATCTGATTTTAGAGTAAATAATTGAAGGGGAAATCACTTAGGTTTATTCTGCTTTTATTGTAGCAACTGTAGTCAGGAAAAAGAAAAAATACCTGTCATTAAAGTTCTTATTTATAGAAGAATACTAGCTAATAAATGTAGAAGTGATGATTAGAATAGAAAATAATAGGTTTGCAAGACATAATGAAATAATTGATGCAGGCAAGAATCAATAATGAATGCTAAAACTATTAGCAGAAGGGTTGAGTTGACAGAGAAATAGGTATTCACATGGTACCAAAGTATCACCCCACAGATGACTTGCTAATAGCAATTGGGGTGGAGTGCCTTTTACAATAGACAAATATGGCTATTATCACTTGGTAATTAAATTTACTATCCAATTGTCCCACTATTAATGATGCCACATGACTCCTGAGATAACGCCCTTAAATTATATGTCATCACCTGTATTCTAACCAACAGTGTTTAAATGGAAGTTGGATCTGAAGGCTTGATTAGATTTAAGTTAAAGTAATACAAAGGGGAGAAGCACAAATTAAGTGACACTGTGAGAAAACAATGGGATATATTCAGAATGTGGGACTTGCAGAAGACAACTGGTCTGGTCTCTTTTAAAAAAGTCAAAGGAAAGAAAAAAGGAAGTAGTTGCTAGGTTAAGAAATAAAGAGGCAGAACCAAGTTCAGTACAGGATACTTAATTGGATTTTGGTTATAAAAAAATCTTTAAAAACAGTTTCAACCAATGGTGACATTTGAATATGGGTTATTCAAATGTCAAGAAGGGTCCTTGCAGGAAACAGACCACAAACTCAAAAGAACTTACTCATGAAGCACTTAGTGACAAGACCATTGAGAGGCGTGATCAGGGCTAAAGGAACCAACAAAAGATGCCAAGGAACCCAGGGTTAATAGGGAAGTCATTGCCAGCCTCTCTTAGACCTTAATGAGCAGGTATGGGTGTAGTTAGGAGAGCCCAGTCATGGCTGGGGCCCTGGAAGGGAATGCTGCTTCACAGGAGATACAGTGGTAGGTGCAGCCAATGCCAGATCAGCAACCTGGCAGCGCGGAGCAGAGAAAAATATTCCAGCTTATTTTGCACACTCATCTCCTACTGGTGCTTCTGTTGTCCTCTGGTGCCTGTGGGCACCTCCCATTGGCTGAACCCGACTGGAAGCCTGGCTGTGGCAGTATGTACAAATCAGCCTCTTGGGGCTCAGAGCGCAGAAGGTGGATAATGCATCTGCAGGTGGGGAGTGAAGGCACAATAAAGCACAGCTGGGGAGTAGAGTAGACAATTCTTGTTAATTGCTAGATGATAATAGTGTTGTGGTTCTATAAGAGAATGCCCTTAGTTTTGCTTTTTTTTTTTTTTTTGGAAATGCACATTGAAGTACTAAGGGATGAAGTGTCATGATGACTCATTTACTTTGAACTGGTTCAACAAGATAGGTAGATAAATAGAATAGATATTTGAAGCAAATATGGAAACAAGTTGATAGGATTTTCTTTATTGCTACCAGCTTTGTGCACTCAAGCTCCAATTGTGTCATGCCTGAAGAAACAGTCCTTTCTCTCTTTTCCCAAACCCAGCATCTGGCATACAGTAGATGCCAAAAATTGAATTTTGACCCAGACATCTCTTTCTCAATGATAATCATATTTACTGGCTACCCTACATACACTTCTATTATAAATAAACATATCACATATTTTGTCTCTCCTGCAAGGAAAGTTCCTTGATAGCAAGGGTTTTTGTTTTATTCATCCTTGAGCACCTATTGTATGCCTCATGGTCTCCTCTAAAATATGATATGATCTGGTTCTATCATTCACAGAAGAAATGCTGTGAGAGGGGACAAGATTGAGAAACTAGAAGAAGTCAGAACAGAAGTTATATCAGGTGGTAGAGCCTTGTTATGGATTGAAGGTATGTTCCCCGCCCCCCAAATTCACACATTGAAGCCCTAAGCCCCAGTGTGATGCTGTTTGGAGGTGGGGCCTTTGGAGGTAACTAGGTCGTGAGGCAGAGCCCTCATGATGGGATCTGAGAAGAGACATGAGAGAGATGATCTCTCTTGATCATATGAGGACATGGCAAGAAGGCAACCATGTGCAAACCAGGAAGAGGACTCTCACCAGACATATAATCTACCAGCACCTTGATCTTGGCTCTCCCAGCCTCCAGAACAGTGAGAAATACATGTTTGTTGTCTGAGCCACCCAGTTTATGGTATTTTGTTATAGCGGCCTGAACTGATTAAGACACACCTGATTTAACTGTCAAAAATGACCTTCATATATGGTCAGTTAATCAACGACAAAAGAGGCAAGACTATACAATGGAGAAAAAACAGTCTCTTCAATAAGTGGTATTGGGAAAACTGGACAGCTACATGTAACAGAATGAAGTTAGAACATTCTCTAATACCATATACAAAAATAAACTCAAAATAGATTAAAGACCTAAATGTAAGACAAGATACTATAAAACTCCTAGAGGAAAACATAGAACACTCTGACATAAATTGCAGCAATATTTTTGGCTCCATCTCCTAAAGTAAATGAATAAAAGCAAAAATAAACAAATGGGACCTAATTAAATTTAAAAGCTTTGGCACAACAAAGGAAATCATCGACAAAACAGACAATCTACTGAATGGGAGAAAATATTTGCAAATGATATGACCAATAAGGGATTACTATTCAGCATATATAAACAGCTCATACAACTCAACACCAAAAAAACAAACAACCTAATTAAAAATGGACAGAAGACCTGAATAGACATTTTTCCAAAGAAGTCATACAGATGGCGAACAGGTACGTGAAAAGATGCTCGACATTGCTAATCATCAGGGAAATGCAAATCAAAATCACAATGACATATTGCCTCACACTTGTCAGAATGGCTATCATCAAAAAGAACACAAATAACAAATGTTGGTGAGGATGTGGAGAAAAGGGAACCCTCGTACATTGTTGGTGGGAGTGTAAATTGGTACAGCCACTGCGGAAAACAGTATGGAGGTTCCTCAAAAACTAAAAATAGAACTACCACATGACCCAGCAATTTCACTCCTGGGTATATATCTGAAAAAAAGCAAAACCACTAATTCAAAAAGATACATGCACCCCAAAGTTCATAGCAGCATGATTTGCAATTGCCAAGATATGGAGGCAACCTAAGTGTCCATCAACAGACGAATGGATAAAGAAGGTATGGTGCATATATATACAATGGAATACTACTCAGCCATGAAAAAGAATTTTGCCATTTGCAGCAACATGAATGGACTTGGAGGGCATTATGCTAAGTGAAATAAGTCAGACAAAGAAAGACAAATACTGTATGATATCACTTATATATGGAATCTAAAAAATACAACAAATTAGTGATTGTAACAGAAAAGAAGCAGACTCACAGATATAGAGAACAAACTAGTGGTTACCAGTGGGGAAAGGGAAGGGGGGAGGGGCAATATAGGGGTAGGGGAGTAATAGGTACAAACTATTAGGTACAAAATAAGCTACAAAGATATATTGTACAACATGGGGAATATAGTCAATATTTTATAATAACTATAAATGGGGTATAAGCTTTAAAAACTGTGGATCAGTATATTGTACACCTGTAACATAAATATAATATTGTACAGCAACTATACTTCAATTTTTTTAAAAGTTAAAAAATGACTTTCATAAAGGAGAGAGGAAGGTAAAGGACAGAGCTTCAGAGGGAGAGAGGCTGAAGGACAAAGCCTGAATAAATGGCTGACTCTCAGTGAAGTTCAATCTAGCGTGAATGAGAGGCCATAAGGTGTGGGAAGGCAAATAGCAGCAGGACCTTGGGTGGAGCTAAAGCTCCAGGAGGTCTGGGATGTCCACCAGTAAGGAAGAGTCAGGCAGTGTTTGGCCATCCAGACCAGCTAGCTCACAGGCAGAAGTGAGGTCCAGATATGAACAGGTCTTAGGGTCCAGGGATCAAAACAAGCAGGGAGAAAAAGGCAGAGTGCAGAATCCAGACAGGGAGGCTGACCACAAGATATGAGAGATCTGAGAGGAGGCAAACTACGGATTGATGTAGATTATCATTTCTGGAAATTCTAGTTAGTGACTCACTCTGAACTCCTATAGCATGGTATCACTTGAAATGCACTTGTGTTATAATTACATGCACATTTAATAAGGGCTGCTTATTGAGCCCTTAGTATGTGCCAGTTACTCTTTTATACATACTATATTTAACTCATTTAAACTCACACTAGTTCCATGAAGGTAGGTACTGTTATTATTCCTCTGTCACAGATGAGGACAATCAGAGGTAAGAATGACTTATGTAAAACTGATCCACTACAGGCTGATCTTACAGAAGAAAGGTGCTGGCTTACTGCAGATTTCTATGGAAACTGATCAGGACTGATTGCCTTAAACCATGGACCATAGATAAACACACGTCTTGCCCTTCACCCCCTCTTCTTACTAGGAAGAGCTGGTGCTTCCCCGACCATGAAGGTTGAGGTGATGGATCCTGCCACTGGCTTGTACCCCAGTTCCCTGATCTTGCAGACAGAACAACTAGTGCTACCCTCAATCACCAATGCTGAGCTGGAAGGACAGAACTGGAGGCAAGAGCCCACCCCACCGTACTGCTTCTGTAATTCTGGGCCCTGATGACTCCAGAGAGGAGCCTGAGCTTTCCTGATCATGCAGCTCAAAAGCTCCACAACCCAGTAGTAAGTACAGGGCCCCTCTCCTGAAATCTGAAATCCAAATCTGCCAGATTGCTGTGTGCTGTCCTAGAATGAGTAACTAGAGACCCATACACCCAGTCGTTTCCCTATCTTCTAGTGTTTCCCAGTGAACGCTGCTTCAGAACGTTGCCATTTGCCACTTTTTTCCCATAATAAACTAGAGCATGGAGAGGAACTTTCGAAGTCTTATAGCCAATAGGTGGTGGAACTGAGATTTGAACTCAGGCAGTCCAGTCTACCATCTCTTGTGCATGACTTCTAGTGGGTAGGTAAGCTTTTGTATCATATGTCTCTGCATTTCCCCATGATGTGTGGCACAAAGACCTGCACATACATTCTCATTAAATACTTGTATGACTGTAACAGTGATGTTAAATAATAAGAAACGGGGTACTGGTTTAATAAAATCTCTTTCATAAAACTAGCCCAGCAAAGTCTCTACACATAGGATACGAATGCTTTGCATTTAATCACTAAGGTGTTTTGAAGTCAAATTCAAATTAATAAATGCTATTGCATCTGTCAGTTAAATGAAAGAGCCAATAAACAACCAACCCTACTTTCCAACCAAGAGGAAATGATCCTTTAAGGAATACAGAGGGCTTGAGAGGGTGTATGATCAATGTTAAATTGTGTGATAGACTTTTAGAGTTTTAAGAGATGAGGCAAGAGACAAAGATAGAAATGGTGTAGTTGGCATAAGACTTTCTCACAAATGGGTCCCTAAGTGGATTTAGGAGGAATGACCTGATTTGGATAGAGAAAAAGAAGAGAAAACTTGCTTACAAAGATAATGAAAAGCACAGATGTAGAAATGAACACAGAAGGTATTGCAGGCCAGTGAGGAAGGGTCATGATCTAAATTAGGGAAACATGTGAAGTCTGGAAACAGTGAGAGAAGTTAGAAAAAAACATGATAGGACAAACTATATGGTTTCAAACATTATCAGTGGGCACTTGATCTAGAAAGTAATATAGAGCTCATAGGTATAATGAAAGAAAGCAATGCTTTGCAAAAATTAATCTGATAGAATTTATGGGATTTTAGCCATGATTTAATATAACTCAGGGTGATGAAATTATGCACATGTCATAGATGTGTCCATATTGAGAAAACTATCAGTGTAGTGTAAAACCTGCCAATTGTAAGTCCTATATAAATTGAAATTAAGGCTTTTCTGTAAATCCTGGTGCTTAGTTATAGTATGCTATCAACAAAATACTTGCCAGTCAGTTATTTCTATAACTTGTACTCCACTGCCCAGTGTCTGGGCTTCAGTCATGTTTCTACATCCTCTTTCTTTGTCACTTTTATTTTAAATATGTTTCTGAATGTTCAAGTGTTTTCTATGGTATTTTAACATCAAAATAGTTTCAAAATTTTAATCTAACAAATTTATCAGTGTTTTCCTCGTAATATAATTTTCAGGAACTAGAAGGCTCGAAAAACTCTTTCTGATCTGAGATCAGTGTTTTCTACATTTTTAATTCATTTGTTTATTGTTCACTTGTTTACGTATTTTACTTTCAATACTTTAATTCATCTGGAGTTTGGGTGTTTTGGATATAACAATGGTCTGACTTGATTTTTTTAAGTACACTTTTTCATGTATTTGTTGAAAAGTCTACTTCATTCCTAATAATGATATATTTATTACATACTAAGAATACGATAAATACAATATAGGTATATATTTTTTAAAAAATTAATCTGATAGTGATATATACAGTAGAGGATCTGGGCCAAGATGGTGGAGTAGGAAGACTTCAGAGGGAGAAGTCTGAGCTCACCTCCTCTCATGGGCACACCAAAACAACAACTATTTACAGAGCAACTACTGATGAGAAAAACCGGAATCTACCAGAAAAGATCTTCTACAATTAAAGATATAAAAAAGGAACCACAATGAGATGGCTAGGAGGAGCGAATTCTCAGTGTAGTCAAGGCCCATGCCACCAGTGAGAAACTCACAAACAGGAGAATAATTACAATTGCAGAGATTCTCCTCAAGGAGCTAGGGGGTCTGAGCTCTACATCAGGTTCCCCAGTCTGGGGGGTCCTACAAGGGGAATTTGAGTCCCTAGAACATTTGGCTTTGAAGGCCAGCAGGGCTTGCTTTTGGAAGTCCCAGAAGGCTGTGGGAAATAGGGACTCCACTCTTAAACAGCGTACACAAAATCTCACACGCTACGGGACCCAGGGCAGAAGCAGTAATTTGAAAGAAGCCTGGATCAAACCCACCTGCAGATCTTCACCCACCCCTGGCTTCACCCACCAGTGGGTGGGCACCCACTCCAGGATCTCCTGGACCACAGCCTCACCTACCAGTGGGTGGACACAGCCTCCAGGACCACCGCAGCTCCACAGTCTGCCTTGTCAGGACCCAGCCAGCACACCAGCAGGCCAAAGGCTCTTTAGGATTACTGACTTAAAAGACTTAAAAGACTTAAAGGTATTCCATGCAAATGGAAATCAAAAGAAAGCCAGGGTAGCAATACTTATATCAGACAAAATAGATCTTGTTTTAAAATAGACTTTAAAACAAAGACTGTAACAAGAGAAAAAGAAGAACATTACATAATGATCAAGGGATCAATACAAGAAGAAGACATAACAATCATAAATATATATGCACCCAACATAGGGCACCTACATACATAAAGCAAATATTAACAGACACAAAACACAGACTCACAGATATAGAGAACAAACTAGTGGTTACCAGTGGGGAGATGGGTGGGGGGACGGGCAATATAGTGGATAAGGGATTAAGAGATACGAACTACTATGTATAAAGTAAATTAGCTACAAGGATATCTTGTACAGCACAGGGAATACAGCCAATATTTTGTAATAACTTTAAATGGAGTATAATCTATAAAAATATAGAATCACTATGTTGTACACCTGAAACTAACATATTATAAATCAATTATACCTCAATTTTAAAAATTTAGGGCTTCCCTGGTGGCGCAGTGGTTGAGAGTCTGCCTGCCGATGCAGGGGACACGGGTTCGAGCCCTGGTCTGGGAAGATCCCACATGCCGCGGAGCGGCTGGGCCCGTGAGCCACAATTGCTGAGCCTGCGCGTCTGGAGCCTGTGCTCCGTAGCAAGAGAGGCTGCAATAGTGAGAGGCCCGCGCACCGCGATGAAGAGTGGCCCCCGCTTGCCGCAGCTAGAGAAAGCCCTTGCACAGAAACGAAGACCCAACACAGCCATAAATAAATAAATAAATTAATTAAATTAAATTAAGTATAAATATAAAAAAAATTTAATCTGATAATAGTGGTTAAATGAATTGGAAGGAAGACCAATTAGAAGGTTTTTTGTGGACTTCCAGCAGCATGATAATCTGAACTAATGCAGACAGATGCTCCTCCCACTACCAAAACTCAGAAATATGGGATCAAATATTAACGGGTGATGGGCAATGATGGTAAAAAAAGAACAATATGATAGATGACATGAAGTATGGGATTTGGGAGGATCAGATTTAAGATTCTAAGGTCCTTAAATGTAGCATGTATACTGGCCTGAAAATACAATACTAAAAGAAGAGGAAGAAAACGTATTTTCTAACCCAGTAGCAGGAATAAAGACAAGAATACAAAGGTAGGGAAGGAATAGTGCCCCCTGGAACACAACAATAGAATATGAATGGTATATTCCTTATATGTAATATAGGTATTAAACACAGGGTGGGATGGACACAGTTTCAGAATAGTGGTTTGTTCTGGAATTGTTCCATATAAGGAGGGAGGGAAGCAAATGGAACTGGGAGGGGGTTAAAAAAGGCTTCGCCTCTACCTGTACTGTTTTCGGTTTCTTGAAAACATCCGAAGCAAGTACCTATATCTCCCTATTAAACCTTGGGAGGAGTACATAGATGCGTTTATTCTTTAATTTAATGTTGTATAACAAAACATTTGAAAAGCTATTGAAATAAATGAATCTGACGTGAAGGGTCTAGTTTAGCAATGGACCAGAGCAGCCTTCTAACCTTACCTTCTGCACTTCCACCCCAGCAGAAATCCCCTGCATAATATCCATGAAGCTAGTGTGGCAACGAGATATGAGAGTGCACATTTTCCAAGTCTCAAAGAGAGGTACTTTCTCACTTTTGTTACTAATGGTTTGAGATTTTATAAGACAAATGCAGTCACGCTCCGTATCACGAAAAGACAGAGGTTCGTTCTGTAATCTGTTTACAGTGCCCTCTAGTGGCAATTCTGCACCCTTCTCTAATGCGATACCTCACTTTATGTGTTGTATACATTTTCCAACATACCAATGAAACATACAATGAACTTTGTTTTTATTATTAAGCAGATATGAGCAATTCCAGAGTGATTGGCTTTCAATGTTATTATTCATTAATAATTAATAATTATTTATGAAAGAATCATGCTTTTCTTTTTAACTGTAGGTTGAATCTATTAAATTTGTATAAGTAAACTGTTATCAATATAATACTTTAGAAATGTTGTATTTCACAGGAAGTCCTTGGAGAAATGTCAATGCCCTCATTTTCAATCATATGTTTGAACCTTAGGGAAAACACTGAAATAATATGAAATAGTTCTGATGAGGTTTTCTATATTTATCAGAGTTGTGGTGGTTCCCTGTCTGGTGATGTTGGTTGACAGCACTACAGGGTTATCAGTCATAATTTCACTTATTATTTAAAACTTGGTTGCAACCTTACTTCTTTAATTTGAATCTAGCATCTTTTTGGCCAGTGGTTTTTAATTGACTTACCTAAGAAGTTTTATGAAAATATAGATGTTTAGGACTTACTCCAGACTTACTGACTCTCTTTACTTGATTTTCTTGATATACTCTCCAGAGAGTCTTAGAAAATGCTGGGTATGTCCTTGGTATGTTATGTACCTTATGTCTCAAGATTATTATATGTAAAAATGAGATTCATCCATTTTTACGAATCAGATAAAACATATACTGACTTTGAAAATTGACTAATTATTGTTCTTATAGACATTTTATCTAAAATGTTTTTGAAATGACTTCATTATCTTTATTTTACATGCCACAAAAACAACCAAATTTACCTATCAGTTGCAATATTCTTGTTATAAACTCTCATCAGACCTTTTACTTTGAAAACCGTCAATAATACATTTACCACAGCTGTTGTAAGTCTTTATCATCTACAAATAGATTGTGTTTTACTCTAACGCTTTCCTGAAGGTTCTGCAATCAGCTACAGATCAGAGTTTGTGTCTTCAAACAATACTGTCTCAGAATCCCACAGAAAAAGACTCTACCAGGTACTTTAAATTAATGATACTTCAAAGAACAGACTTTTGGCAGTAGACTCCTGTTGGCATTGCTTAGACAGCTTTTAGTCTATCACTGAAGACTGAGTTGAGATTTCCAGAACTCTTTATTTGAGAATAGATGGTGTGATAAAACTGCTAACCCGAGCTACAATAGAACAAGAATTAATTACCTGGGACAAATGAACTCCTGAGGCATGATGTGGTTATATGTTTGGAATATCACTGATATTGTTTTAACGTCATACTTTCTGGATATAAAAAAAAGCCCTTACCTCTTAATCTGTCTGTATCCCATAACAATTTAGTAGACTTTGCTTTTACAAAATGAAATAAAACATTTTTAAATGGTATATTTTTTCACTGAACTCCCCTCCCTCCTACGACTTGAATTCAGAAAATATTAGTGAGTATCCTTACTTTTCACAGCAATAGAGTTATTTGCAAAGGTTCAACAAGAATCTGGCCTCCTTTTACCAGCCCATAGCTGGAAAAATTAATTATGCAATCAAGGTCTTGCCTGTAATGTCCTATTTGGGAGAGATGCCATTTAACCAGATATGACCAGAGACTTCTGAGGAACTAAAGTAGTCCTCCCCAAAAAACTGGTCTGTTACCCAGCTTACAGGACCTAGCCTTCAGGAGAGTTAAGGAAGGCCACTTCTGGGCAGGCCAGGAAGTTTGGGATATTTGGGGGACCTGAAGAACAGAGGAACAGAGGAATTTGCTCACAATATGGGTGTTGCCAGTGAAATCTGGAGGAGGGAGATTTTTCAGCTTGGTTAAGTGTCTAACCTCCAGGACAGCCTTATAAAAGTCCATCTAAGACGCCTTATGATACTTCCAGGAAAGCAAACTTCAGAAGGCCTATATCATAGGGCTTCCCTGGTGGCACAGAGGTTAAGAATCTGCCTGCCAATGCAGGGGATACGGGTTCGGGCCCTGGTCCAGGAAGATCCCACATGCCGCAGAGCAACTAAGCCCGTGCGCCACAACTACTGAGCCTGCGCTCTAGAGCCCATGAGCCACAACTACTGAGCCTGCATGCCACAACTACTGAAGCCTGCACGCCTAGAGCCTGTGCTCCGCAACAAGAGAAGCCACCACAATGAGAAACCCACGCACTGCAACGAGGAATAACCCCCGCTCACCGCAACTAGAGAAAGCCCGTGCACAGCAACGAAGACCCAATGCAACCAAAAATAAATAAATTAAAAAAAATAAATTTATTAAAAAAAAAAGAAGGCCTATATCATAAATTAATATCCTGGTTGTTCCTATGTAAATAATCAGGCAAACCTATATGATCTAGATGCCATCTATATTTTCTGGGCGTTAATATTTTGATTAAAATTTATGGTTAAATATGCTATTAATATCTCTAGTTTTTTCTTTTCTGGTCATGAACTGATTCTTTATTAAATTCAACCTAGTTCTTTCTTTATAAATCACTTACTGTACAATTTGTTAGCTCAGTATTTAATATGAATGAGATAGAAAGAAGAATGTAATCTTTAAATCTTCACCAATTCATTGCTCCCTTTGGCAGGGCGATGGTGCATAAGCAGAAGGGAAGATGCAGAATGGTTACAGGGGAAATGGAGTCTAGGAGATCAAAGAACCAAAGCAGAGAAGTTAAGGCTGTATTTCAGAAATATGATACAGGACTCTTGACAACAAGTCACTCTCTTTTTTCTCTTCTGCCACAATTGGAGGAAAGGAATATTTCCAAATTTGCACTTAATTCTGAGAAAACGGTACTGTTGCCCCGTAGGTATGTTTTACTCCTAGTGATAATGATTTGAGGTAAATTTAGATTTTTATGTCCACAAAACATCTATTATTAATTTCATATTTCTTTTACTATTTTCTGTCAAATTCAAAAAAGGAGAATTGGAGAAGAACCGGTTTAAACAAAGTTTTGACTTTGTTCGTTATGCCTCACAGCATACTTCTGGCCTTGCTACAGGCTTAAGTATTTTCACATGTTTTCTTGGTGGTTTCCCTCGCTTAACTGGTCAAAACTGGTTTCTTTTAATTGAAGTATAATTGACATATGACATTAGTTTCAGATGTACAACATGATTCAATATTTGTTTACATCGATCACAACGGGTCTTAATTACTCTTTTAATAGTTCATATTGTGTGCTAGACTCCAAGGTGTAAATACATTTTGTTCCAGACAAAGCAATGAAATGACATTTAAATATATTGAGAATGGAAGTCATAAGTTCTGGAGGCATCTGCTCTGGTGGGCTTTTCTTCACCTGGGGCACCTGTGTTAGTTCAGGAACTGCAACCACAGAGGCATGAAATGAGGGCTCTTCTAAAAGGTTTCCAACCAGCCTTTGCTAGATTAAAATTGGTTTTGTGTGTGCATTTTTAATTTATACTCTCCCTTATTTACTTCCAAAAGTTTCCATGAATTTTCCCCATCATCATAACGCTTCCAGACATAGTCCTCTAATCTCAGTGAGGTGGCGGGGTGTGGGGAGCAGACAGCTCCACCATGTATGTAGCCCAGTGGTTAAGAGCTTGGACTCTAGGGCTCCACCATTCATATCCCAGCTCCCTACCTATAAGCAAGCGATTTCAATTCCCCATGCCTCAGTTTTCTAATCTGGAAAATGGGCTTGGTCATAGTCATACTCATAGGGTTGTTGTGACGATTAAATAAGAGAGCTGCAAATAAAGAGCTTTGTATATGGCTAGCACGTATGACGCACTCAGAAGTTAGCTGCTATTATTACTACAACATTATTTTTAGCCACTGAGAAGACTTCATTCTCTCACAGAGCTCCAAAACAGGAGTAATAGAAATGGGAAACCACACTAGACATGATTTTAAAAAATGGCACGGCAGTAAACTTTTGATTTGGAGGTCAGTTATATTCTCTGTGTGCTTGGTAGAAACTGGCAGCAAAGTTTTAGAAAAATGAACTTTTGTCTACAGCAATTATAGGGTAACAAGTGATTGGGCTACTTACCTTTCCCCCTTCAGTGTTAGTGGAGGCTCCGTGCCTGGAAGCTAGAATAGCTGAAGTTCTTGATGAGCTCCTCTTAATGAGAATCCTCGGAAGTTCGGTGCCTTTGGAGCGGCCCATTACAGGGGCTTTCCCTTAGGACCCCACTCACTTCACCTATCATTCGAAAAGATCTGAGTTATTATTACGTATTTCTTTTCCATCATGCCTTTCTCCCCAATTATTTTCTATCCATGCCAATGTGCTAGAAGGGCTAAAAGGAAGCAACCCCTTTCTCACATGGCATGTCTAAGTATCAGCAGCCTATGGGAACTGGTTTTGTTATCATTTATACCCGCTATTTGTTGAATCATTATTCTTACTTGTTCACTAAGGGAAGTCTTTATCCCCCAAAGAGCCCCCCTCTTCCAAACCTTCTGAGGGAACCCTAGGCAGTGTCTCATTTGTTCACAAATCAGCCTGTGTCTGCTGGGCTGCCTTGGGTGGGTTCTGTTTTGCGCATTTGTCATGTGTGACCTCTTGGACACTGCTGCCCTGCCCAGGGTGCTGAGTCTCGGGCTGCAAGAGCTTCCAGATGCTAAATGGAAAGTCATGCCTGTCAGTCCTTATTGGGCCACAAATGGGCTGACTGCCACTCTCCGTGGAGTTCCGACCTGGTCCGTGATGCTGGGCTGGGCACCAGATGCCAGAATGAACTCACCACTATCCTGTCTCTCCCCCAGGGTCCCTGTACCATCAAATATCCTTCTCTCAGGACCTCCCTCCCCTCTGTGAGATCCACTCATGCAAATACCTGCCCGGGAAGTGGACCCACAGTCCCATGGCCAGACTCAACTCAGCCTTCCCTCCCGGCTATACTCGTCCCACTAGTGAGTCCTTCAGTGCCCCTCTGGTGTATTCTCCACCCCCTATGGCTTTCCTCGCAGAGGACGCCTAGATGGATAGTCCATAACTCGGGCACCGTGCTGCTCCTCAGCTGGACCCGGGGCATTTCCTTTGCGCAGTCAGCGGCTCGCAGACTCTCCCAATCTCCAAGACCGTGTGAGTCTCCTTACGAGGAAAGTTCACAGCTTCCCCTGTGAGAAGCTGACCCCTACCCTGGGCCATTTTGTTCCTACACTGAGCCCTTCACGGGTCCTCCTGATCCCGGGTAAGGTGTGTGTGTGTGTGTGTGTGTGTGTGTGTGTGTGTGTGTGTACAAGAGGAAGGTATGGCAAGACCGGGATGAGTTTGTTGGCTCTCATGAGCAGCCTGTTTGGAGCTGAGGTCTGGCCACCTGGCTGGGTTGATTCCTCCATTCTTATCTCCGGGCCCACCCTGTTGCTCCGCAGGTTTGGCATTGCTCTCACCTCTCCCACTTCCACCATCTGGAGGGAAAAGCCTTTTCAGAGCTGCCGCTTAGGCCCATGTCCCAGGTCCTTGCTTTGGGTCTGACATGGAGTTGTCTGCAGCTCTAAGGACTCTGAGAAGCCCAGGTGTGGACAAGGTGCCGTGTCTCTCTACCCCGATCATGTCCCTGTGGCCACCCTTGCTAGTTCATCCTTTCCCCACCAGTCGCCGCCACTGTAGCAGCCGGGTCCCCAGCGGGACACAGATGGTATATCAAATTAAGATAATCCAAAGAGGACTTGTTCACGAAAGGACCAAATACATAGGAGTGGGCGGGATGCATGAGAACCACAGTACCAGCAGCAACAGGGTCGTTTCCCCCGCCCCACCCCAAGGCCCGACCAGACAAGGGGAGGGAGAGGAGATTCAAGCCTGGAAGGAGGGGGTCCTGCTGAGCAGGCCCCCTTCGAAGAGGCAGTGATGCTCGGTGAGGTGCGCAGCCAGCCCGGGTGACCTTGCAGAGACGGAGCCGGGGAACCAAGAGCCCAGCCTTCCTCCCTGCTCCTCTCTCTCTCTCTCTGATCTCCCGCCAGCGGCTCCCATTGGCTGAACCCAGGTGGAAGCCAGAGAGCCTGGATGCCTGTTGATGGAATGCCTGCTGCTCAGTCCCGGCAGGAGCAGGAAGGAGGGACAAACCAAAGATATCTGGCACATTCAGGGCCCTCGCAGCTCATGAGGAAGAAAAAAGCAACAGGTATCCATTTTAGCATCTTATTCAAAGTTGAGCAGGTGGGTGTGTATTGGCCCTACCTGGTATTCTTCATGCCGAATGAGAAGCTTTTAGCTTCTGAATCATCCAGGGCAGCACTGATTTTCCCACATAATGGTTGGTCTTCCTCTCAATGACAGTTAAAAAAATAATGGTGGCCAGGTCTACTGCCCTCAGTCTTGGGGCTTTCCCCTTTCAGGACTGGGTGACGGCTCCTCTAGACTTCCAGGCCCCCCAGGCTCAGAGCAGGACCCACGCTGAGGCTTCTGATTCCCTTTGCAAATGTAGCTGCAGCTCTGCCTGCCCAAGCTCTGGGCTCTCTTCCAGATCTGCCCCATCTTTCTTGGGTGTCTTCAAGTCCTGCAAGTGGATCACCTAAGCAGCTAGAGCTGATGTTCTTAAGCCCATCTTCACAGCTCTGGTGGCAAAGCACTGACCCCTAGGTCTTCCTCCAGTGGCCTTCTGATTCCAGAGGGGCCTCCTCTCTTGGTTGCACTGAATAGTGAGGATTCGCAGGCTGCATTCTAAGGAGGAGATCCCACAGTGACTACAGGTAGCTTCTCCAAGGTGCTCCCACGTGGCCTGGTTTGTCTGATCCTTTTCTATTGCTCCCTCCTCTGCTGCTTTCTGCAACAGGTTTGCAAAAGGCAACCTTCCTCTCTTTTTAATGGCTGCTGAATTCTTTTTTCCATATCTTCCCATGATGTTAAGCAACTGCCCATAAACTACAAGACATTAGCTGAATTGGATTCATCCATAAGGACTAGAAGAAGGTCCCATCTCCTCCTGTCCTTCCAGGATCTCCAGGGTTCTACTGCCTAAGGGCATTTTGTTAAACCACCTCCCTCTCTTTAGAGAGAGGTCTTACCATCTTTCCCCACTACTGTCAGCTGAAGGTCATTCTGAGCTAGTCAATCCACTACTTTTTCCTGGTCTGTGAAAGGACAGTGGAATTTTTCCAGAGGTTGGTAAATCTAATGCTGATGCTGTTAAAACCTTTCAGAAGCAGGAGGTCAGCAGGACTGCATGTAAAAATGTGAAATAAAATCCCAGATTTCTATATATGGTTTCTGTCTTTGGGGTCCCCTAAAAGCGGACCCTAAAATGAAGATTTGGGTGGAGGTTATTAATTTGAGAGGTGACCCCAGGAAAAATGGTGATGGAGTGGGTGAGACAGAGACGGGAAAAAAAAACCCCAAATATATACAATGCATTTACGAGCAGGTTACTGCTGTGGGCACTGGAGTGTCATCCTCTTGGGGGTGACTGAGAAACTTCGCAGAACATACCTCAGAATTGCAGAATTGTCCTGCCGAGAAGAGAAAGTTGGGCTATTTATCTACAAACTCCTGCCCCTCTGTGGTTGACGGTAGATGCCGGGGTGTTAATTCCCTTGCATCTCTAGGCAGCCCTGCACAAAGGTGCCCCCTCACCCAGAGAACGCCCTCAGGCAGAGAAGCAGAGCCCATCATCACCGAGGGAATTGTTTGCAGCTGAGTTCTGGCCTGGGCCGTGTCAGCATTAGTTATTGTCTTCTTCCCAAGAAGCATAAACAAATATTCTTTTCTAAGAATAGTGCAATTTAAAAATATGGGGACTTCCCTGGTGGCGCAGTGGTTAAGAATCCGCCTGCCAATACAGGGGACACAGGTTCGAGCCCTAGTCCGGGAAGATCCCACATGCCACGGAGCGACTAAGCCTGTGAGCCACAACTACGGGGCCTGTGCTCTAGAGCCCGCAAGCCACAACTACTGAGCCCACGTGCCACAACTACTGAAGCCCGTGCGCCTAGAGCCCATGCTCCGCAACAAGAGAAGCCACTGCAATGAGAAACCCACGCACCACAGCGAAGAGTAGCCTCTGCTCCCCGCACGCAGCAACGAAGACCCAACACAGCCAGAAATAAATTAAAAATAAATAAATAAATAAATAAATAAATAAAAATTCCTTGGATTTGAACGGACTTGAATACTTACAAAGATCTTTAAAAAATAAAAATTAAAAAAAAAAAGGTAGCATGTTAATCTTTTGAAGCTTTGAAAAATGTGTTTTCCCCACCCACTTTTCCTACCAGCTGTGTCTCATGATAGGAAGGAAGATGGGATCAGGGCATCCGGAGTTGCTGTCACCATGTGTGGGTTTGTAATCCTCTCCACAGTAAGCACGTGGTTCATCATCCCCCGAATTTCCCATGTTCTTCATGGACAGACCTCAGCAGGACGGTATCAACAGAAACATTGGGCTGACATGCCTGGAAGATCCATCCTTGCTCCCAGTGACACTGGAAACAACTTTGAATCTCTGGAAAGAAAAAAGTTTGATTTTCCTTCCCATTGAGATGAGATTGTTTTTTAAAAAAATAAAACAAAATCATATATTTAAGGTGTACAACATGATGGTTTATTATACAGAGTGAAATGATTACTATAGTCAAGCTAATTGGTTTATCTCACATAGTTACCATTTTTTGTGTGTATGTGTGTGTGTGTGTGTGTGTGTGTGTATGGTGAGAGGACCTGAAATCTACTTATAAGTGAGGTCAGGCAGTTTTTTTTCTTTCTGTGTCTGGTTTATTTCATGTAGCGTAATGCCCTCCAGGTTCATCTATGTTGTTGCAAATGCCGGGATCTCCTTCTTTTCTGAGGCTGAATAATATTCCATTGTACACGTAACATACTAAAATTTCTTTATCCATTCATTGTCGACCATACCTTGGCTATTGTGAATAATGCTGCAATGAACATGGGAGCTCAGATGAGGTACTGATTTCATTTCCTTTGGGTGTACACCCAGAAGAAGGATTGCTGGATCATATGGTAGAAAAAACTCTTTTTGAACCACTTGGTCAGGGGTACAGCTTTTCCACTATGCTTCTGCTTGGGCTACTGCTGGTCCCACAGCCTCAAATTACATGAGTGATTTGCATGGAGAAAGAAGGGGAAAGAAGACGTTTCTCTGAGGGGGTAATAGGGCAAGATTACTACCTTCTTCATTTCCCTGTTTCCCAGCCTGACATCAGGGACTAGCTCTGATTCCTGTGTTTCCAGGTAGTCAGTGGCAGTTGAAGTAGCTGTTGATATTAGGGATTTGAGACTTGGGGTATGAAGCACTGCATCTATAACTTTAGAGGGCCAAGTGTGACACAGCTGGAGAGATGTTTTCTCTGTTTCTGTGCTGTGACTTGTACAGTGTCTAGGGAGAAAGAAGAGCCAGAAGCCACATATCCCTTTAGCACGTGGAGGGATTTGCAGCTCTGGGAACTCAGGAGGGCTCTGGCAGTGGGAGAGGCCTCCCTGAAGAAGCTGGAAGCAGCAAACAGAGCTAGGAAGGGCAAAAGGGAACCTGCCCACCACCACTCACTTCTCCAAGGTGGTTGTGGGAGAGTCCAAGGGGTATTAGGTTTGCTCAAGACTCACGTCCTGTAGGGGTAGGTTGGGGCCGGTGAGCCAGCAAAATGAGAAGGGTAAGCTTGGCAGCATAAGGATGAGACTTGAATATAGGAGGCCTGGAATATTCCGGTTGCAATCAGAAAAATATCATGTCCTCAGCAATTTCACTAAATGAAAGTCATAAAATCTGTCTCTCTTTCTGTTAACTCCTGTTCTTTCTGCTTTTAGCACTCTCCAACTGCAGATCAGAGGCACAAAAGAAATCAACTTCCAGCAAGCTGAATAAATGGTGATTAACTTCCCTTTAATCCTTTAGCTAACAGCAGTGAATATCATGCATGATTATGATGATCCCATGTGGAACCAACTCATTTGTGTGGGTTTGGGCAGCTCTACTGGGTGTCTGGTTTATTTTCATGGGGGCTTTCTTCCTGAGCTCCAAGTTTTAGTCAGTAGCTATAATTATGATGATTAGTTATAGAAAGCGGTGTTAGCCAACTCATTTTAATTTACTACCACTTTTTTTTTTTTTTTTTGCTGCATTGGGTCTTTGTTGCTGCGCGTGGGCATTCTCTAGTTGCAGCAAGTGGGGGCTACTCTTCGTTGCGGTGCGCAGGCTTCTCATTGCAGTGGCTTCTCTTGTTGCGGAGCATGGGCTCTAGGAGTGCAGACTTCAGTAGTTGCAGCACACAGGTTCAGTAGTTGCAGCACATGGGCCCTAGAGCGTGCAGGCTTCAGTAGTTGTGCTGTGTGGGCTCAGTAGTTGTGGCATGTGGGCTCAGTAGTTGTGGCTCACGGGCTCTAGAGCACAGGCTCAGTAGTTGTGCTGCATGGGCTTAGTTGCTCCACAGCATGTGGGATCTTCCTGGACCAGGGATTGAACCCCTGTCCCCTACAATGGCAGGCAGATTCTCAACCACTGTGCCACCAGGGAAGTCCCACTACCACTTTACTTAAAAAAAATTCAGATGGGAGAAAATATAAGCCATACTTCTCTTTAGAGGTTTAGAGGATATATAAAACAAAGCTTTGACTTCCTTCTTAACCATGGAATTATCCCCATTATTAGAAAGAATTGAGGTTTCAATCCAAATAAAAGCCTAGATACACACTAAGTCTATTGTGCTGGACAGCATTTTTCTTTTGGTGTTGCAAGAATCATTAGTGTCCCCAAAAGTGTTCTATGGTTAAATGAGTGGTAACCAATGTGTTAGATAATGTCAAACGGGTTTGATTACTGCAAGATTACTTCCCAGAGACTATGCTCATGTAGGTAGTCTGACTTCCATGATAAGGGAATATGAATGGGCACTTCATGGACAGATACATTTGGGATACTGTTAGTATATCTTGCAGAAGGCTGGTGCTCTAGAACATAATTTTGAAAATGCCACGTATTATAGACCACCACCACCCAGATCCCCTTTTAAGGTAGGACCTGCTGCCCAGATGCAAGAAATGTGATAGCAGACTGTCTTCAGCTGTCTGCTTCTCCAGACTCTGCCTCAGCTGCAAAGAGCCTCCTTACCCTTCCATGAGCAACCCATCCAGTGGCTGAGCAAGGTGGGTATAAAGGACCCATCCTCTCGTCAATCCTAACAGTAAATATTTGCTCCAGAGCTCCTGAGTGGGTTGGTCCAGGCTTTGTCAAGTCTGCATCATTGTTTGACTTCTCCCTCTGCCCAATCCTGTTTCATCTTCCTTCCACAGGTCTTGATCCCCAATCAACACCTTGTACCCCAGACTCTGTCTCAGCATCTGCTTCTATAAAACCAAACCTCTGACATTACCTAGATTAAAACACATGAAATTACTGTACTTTATGAATCAAGGATCCTTATGCAATGGATAGAATGTTTGTGTCCCCAAAATTCATGTTGAAACCTATCTCCAATGTGATGGTATTTGGAGGTGGGGCCTTTGCGAGGTGATTAGGTCGTAAGGGTGGAGCCTTCATGAATAGGATTAGTGCCCTTATAAAAGACCCCAGAGAGTGCCTGTGCCCCTTCTACCATGTGAGAACAAAGTGAAAAGTGAGTCCTCACCAGACATTGAATCTGCTGGCACCTTGATCTTAGACTTCCCAGCCTCCAGAACTGTGCAAAATAAATGTTTATTGTTTAAGCCATCCAGTCTATGGTATTCTGTTAGAGCAGCCTGACACCTTAAATGTCAATTTTACTAACATTCTATTAATTTTTAAGGTAGGAAGAGTTAACCCTTGTTAAATTACATATAACCAAGCATTTAGTACCTAGGTTATTTATAAATCGAATACCTTCTATAATGTTATTCATTTACTCAATTATCTAATACAATTAATTAGAAGCAATGTGTCTATTTCACAATATATTTCAAGTTCTAATATAACAAAGTCCAGGGTACAAAAACTCGTTTACCTCAAAGTGGCTGAAATACTTCACATATGTAACAGGATACAGTAAAACTGATGAGTTACAAAAACCCAGTCTTCCCTCTTCAGTTTTCCCTTTATTCTCACATGATTACTACACTCAGAGTACTTCACTTCTGACACTTCTAGTCACCAAATGTGTGGGTTTTTTTCCCCATACCAAGCAATTCTGTGATACAAGCTGGGTGTTTTATAATTTAACTCAATTCTGATACTCTCTGCCTAGAGATAGTGTCAGACCCCATAGGTTAAGGACTCTGTCCCACGAGGCTGCCCCCCAACTCCACTTCAAATGTCAGTATCAAGTAGTAGGTTCCCAGGTTACCCACAGCTCTGTCTGACTTGGCTACAAATCAAAAGTTCCCATGACTTTCTCCTCCCTTGGATTCGATTAATTGCCAGAGCGGCTCACAGAACTCAGGGAAATAGTTACCTATGTTTATAGTTTATTAAAGGATGAGCAGATAAACAGCCTGATGAAGAACTACATAGGGGAAGGTCTGGGAGGGTCATAACACTGGAGCTTCTGTCCCTGTGGAGCTGAGGTGCATCACCTTCCTGGTACGTGGCTGTGTTCCCCTACCTAGAAGCCCACTGAACCCCATACAATGGAAATTTTATGAAGCCTTCCTCATGTGGGCATGATCAATTATTAATTCCATTTCCAGCCCCTCTCCCCTCTCTGAAAGAGTATATGTGTGAGGGGGAGCTGAAAATTCCAAGCTTCTAATTATGGCTTGGAGTTTCTGGTGACCAGCCCCATCCAGGAGCCATCCAGAAGGCTGTCCAGAGTCACCTCAACAGAACAAAAGATCGTTCTAGTGCTCTTATCACTTAGAAATTTACAAGGGTTTTAGGAGGTCTGTGTCAGGAAACAGGAGCAGAGATGAGTGTATATATATACACATATATATGTGTGTATGAAATTATTATTTCACAACAAAATTGTTAATACTATTACCTAAATAAAACAAATTCATGCTAATGGAAAGTCTGTCAACTAATTGGCCAAAGATCCCACTGTTGAACTAAAGCAGGTTTAATTTGAAGGAGTTCAGAGTCTTAGAAATATTTAAGAATGTAAAGAAAAATTCTAGACATTTTCAAAACAATTCATCCCATTACGTGTTGATGGCTCAGGCACTTCTAATCCTTCTATGCTACTAATAAACATAGCCATAAGAAAGAAGAAAATAATCGATTTGTTAGTGATGAAAAAATTCATATTTTAAGGCAAGACAAGAAAAATTTAAACATAAAGTTTTTCTTTGCCCATTTGGACCTCCTTCCTCCCCTCTAGTGTGCATTGTGAATCTGCATTATGCATTAACCAGACCTCCGCATGGCAGAAATACCTATCTAACCATAAAGATTGAATTTTCTTCTTCCGGCACCAGCCATGTAACTCCTTAGGAGATAACATTCCTTTCTCACTCCTGTAAGGGATCACGATGATCCACCACACATGCACACATCTTTGGTGAACTTTATACAATGATAATATATCATTTCCCTTAAAGACAGCAATTGGTGCAGAAAAGACTTGGCAGACTATCTAGGGAGATACTGGACCACATCTAATGGAAGTTCTTAGTTTAAATACTTACTTATGACTTTATTAATGTTACTAGCTATATTGCTTGTATTCTGCCTATTTTACAAGATTATTGTTTCTTGCATTACCAAATGTGTGACTGAGTCTCTGATAAAAATAATGATGACTAGGTGACTTGAAATGATTGACCAAATATATAGTTCTGTAAGATCAACGAATGTAATAGTGTAACTCTAGGTATGGAAAGAAGCAACAAGAGGGAACAATTTCCTGGACCATAACAGACTAGTAAGACAGGCAGTCCACAGGATTTTGGCTACTGTTAACAGGGCTTAGTCCAATAATAGCACATTGAGTGGCCTACTGATAAAATCCTTGCCTGACCTGGGAATGAACATTCTTAGCACAATGGCACAAACCCATAACAAAATGCCTCCCAAACCTTGGTCAAAATTAAGACTGAAAGGGAAAGGATTGTAAAATAAAGAATGTTGTCCACCATCCAGTTCCATAAGAATCAAGTCATTGGTCAATGCAGTTGCTGACCTACAGTAACCCAGAAAGGGATTCAGGGTGAAGATCAGGATGATACACTTTGTGCTCTAGGAAAACAGCAGAACTGGCCCTCAGATAGTTAGGTGTTTTCAGGAAAAAGTGTTAGGAATCCAGTTTCTTGCATCTTCCCATACTTAGAAAAGCACTAAAGCCATTAACTAAGATATCTGTTCCTTGCGAATGCAGTAACCTTCTACCAAGATGTGTGCCCGATTGCATGTACCCTTTTGTCAAAATCACATATATACTGGCCTCTCCCCTTACCTCTTTGGAATAGTCCTCAGAGCTTTCTGAAAGACTGTCTCCCAGGTTATAATCCTCAGGTTGGGTCAAATAAAATTTTCCTTCTCTTTTTTAGATTGTCTACTGATTAATTTTTTGTTGACATTATAATAAATGAAACAAAATAAATGGAAGAATGTGAGTTGAAAAGCCAGAAGTAGAAGTGGAAAGGGACTAAAAGAAAGATCTCCATACTGATACAACTTTAGCCTAAGCAGTTTAACCCAAGAGGAAAAGAAGGACAATCAAAACATGCAAGGTTCCCCTACATAGGAAATAGGGAGGTGATAGTGAAGAGACATGGGGTCAGGAAACCCCCCAGGGGTCCCATCAAGGGACAGAGTTAGCAGAGGACAACCTGAATAGCATCTCAAAGGACTCCAGAGTGGATGGGAGGGACAGACAGCCTGCAAGCAGCCACTCATGGGTTTGGGACATTCATGTGTGTTTAAATCAAGAAAGTAAAGCCCAGTAAAAATATCCCCTGATGTTCTTATGTTCCCACTCTCCAACCAAGTGGGAGCAGACATCAACAATTCATAGAATTAGATGGGAAAGCCGTTGGGTTTCATGCCTTTTTTTTTTTTTTTTGTATCTGGTGCTAATCCCAAACTCCTAATTTATCCCTCTCCCACTCTCTTTCCCTTTGGTAACCATAGGCTTGTTTTCTATGTCTGTGAGTCTGTTTCTGTTTCATAAATAAGTTCATTTGTGTCATATTTTAGATTCCACATATAACTGATATCATATGATATTTGTCTGTCTCTGTCTGACTTACTTCAGTTAGTATGATAATCTCCAGGTCCATCCATATTGCTGCAAATGGCATTTTTTCATTCTTTTTTAAAATTAATTAATTTTTATTTTTGGCTGCGTTGGGTCTTTGTTGCTGCATGAGGGCTTTCTCTAGTTGTGGTGAGCAGGGGTTACTCCTTGCTGTGGTGCGCAGGCTTCTCATTGTGGTGGCTTCTCTTGTTGCGGACCACAGGCTCTAGGTGTGTGGGCTTCAGTAGTTGTGGCTCACGGGCTCTAGAGCACAGGCTCAGTAGTTGTGGCGCATGGGCTTGCTTGCTCCGTGGCATGTGGGATCTTCCTGGACTGGGGCTCGAACCCGTGTCCCCTGCATTGGCAGGCAGATTCTTAACCACTGTGCCACCAGGGAAGTCCCTATTTCATTCTTTTTAATGGCTGAGTAATATTCCATTCGAGATATATATATATATATATATATATATGTTTTAATTTATTTATATATATATATACATACATATATATGGCATCTTTATTCATCTGTCCATGTCTTGGCTATTGTAAATAGTGCTGCTGTGAACATAGGGGTGCATGTATCTTTTTGAATTATAGTTTTCTCCAGATATATGCTTAGGAGTGGGACTGCTGGATCATAAGGCAACACTATTTTCAGTTTTTAAAGGAACCTCCATACTGTTCTCCATAGTGGCTGTATCAGTTTACATTCTTAACAACAGAGCAAAAAGTTCCCTTTTCATCGCACCCTCTCTGACATTTGTTATTTGTAGACTTTTTAATGATGGCCATTCTGACTAGTGTGAGGTGGTACCTCATTGTAGTTTGGACTTGCATTTCTCTAACAATTGGCAGTGTTGAGTATCTTTTCATGTGCCTATTGGCCATCTGTATGTCTTCTTTGGAGAAATCTCTATTTAGGTCTTCTGCCCATTTTTTGATTGGGTTGTTTACTTTTTTGTTATTGAGTTGTA
Source organism: Balaenoptera ricei (assembly GCF_028023285.1). Classification (NCBI taxonomy): domain Eukaryota; kingdom Metazoa; phylum Chordata; class Mammalia; order Artiodactyla; family Balaenopteridae; genus Balaenoptera; species Balaenoptera ricei. The sequence continues at coordinate 42,363,560 of NC_082641.1, forward strand.
TGAGCTGTTTGTATATTTTGGAAATTAATCCCTTGTTGGTCGTATCATTTGCAAATATTTTCTCCCAGTCTGTAGGTTTTTTCTTTTTTTTTATGGTTTTCTTTGCTGTGCAAAAGCTTATAAGTTTGATTAGGTCCCATTTGTTTATTTTTGCTTTTATTTCTATTGCCTTGGGAGACTGACCTAAGAAAACATTGGTACAATTTATGTCAGAGAATATTTTGCCTATGTTCTCTTCCAGAAGTTTTGTGGTATCATGTCTTATATTTAAGTCTTTAGGCCGTTTTGAGAGTTTAATGCCCTTCAATGACATGAAGTTGCTAAGGAGAAACAGTATGGAAATTACCATTTTATTGATTTTATTATTGCACAAGTATTTTTAATTAGTTCCATGTAATCATAATTTACATTTATTGCATTCTTAGTATGTGTCCACCAACATACATAAGTTAACTTTTTTTTTAAATTAAAAAAAAATTTTTTTTTCTTTTAATTAATTAATTAATTAATTATTTTATTTTTGGCTGCATTGGGTCTTCGTTTCTGTGCGAGGGCTTTTTCGACTTGCGGCGTGCGGGGGCCACTCTTCATTGCGGTGCGCGGGCCTCTCAGTGTCGCGGCCTCTCTTGTTGCGGAGCACAAGCTCCAGACGCGCAGGCTCAGTAGTTGTGGCTCACGGGCCTAGTTGCTCCGCGGCATGTGGGATCTTCCCAGACCACGGCTCGAACCCATGTCCCCTGCATTGGCAGGCAGATTCTCAACCACTGAGCCACCAGGGAAGCACCCATAAGTTAACTTTTTAAGTCAGGTTTTCAGGTGGTTTGATATCAGAGATACTCATCTCTCCCTCAAGCCTACATATTTTCCTAGACAGTTTCTTGTCTGTAGCCCAGGAAGAAAGACAAGTTAGGATGTTAGAGTTTAAGTCCACAAATATATGGACTCAAATATGGGGTATCAGGAAGGCATGGGAACAGGGACCCATTTTCCAAAGCTGATTACTGCAGAAACAGATAGCCAATGTTCCAGGGATGATAGGTGGAAGCACAGCACAGGGGAACCCGTTTTTCCAAGATGGACAAACTGAAAGACGTAAAAAGAAGTGAAGAGAAATGCCTATTTCATATTATTAAATAAAAGTATAGACATGAATCATTTAAGTACACGGATAACTTATATGTGGAATGTAAAAAATACAACAAACTAGTAAATATAACAAAAAAGAAGCAGACTCACAGATATAGAGAACAAACTAGTGGTTACCAGTGGGGAGAGGGAAGGGGGAGGGGCAAGATAGGGGTAGGGGATTAAGAGGTACGATCTGTTATGTATAAAATAAGTTACAAGGATATATTGTACAACACAGGGAATATAGCCAATATTTTATAATAATGATCAATGGGGTATAAGCTTTAAAAACTGTGAATCAGTATATTGTACACCTGTAACATATAATATTGTACACCAACTATACTTCAATAATAAATAAATAAATAAATACACAGGTAAGAGACTAAGGGATTCCCATTGTTAAAAAAATTTAAACATGCAGAAACACCAAAATTCGCTGTAACTTGGCCTCCATTTTCAGATCTTTAAAATACTTTTGCATTTTATGTATCTATAATTACACAGTTAAGTATCTATTGAAAATATGGAGCTTTTTCACATCTTAAATAAATGGTGTCATATTGCACATATTCTGCCACTTAAATTTTCACCCAATATGTCTGGAACATTGTTCCACAACATTCACATTAAAAACCAAACCAAACCAAAGTAAACCAAAAAATTCAGCATGCTATTCCACAGTATGAATGTACCCTGACAAATGTCATCAGTTCCCTAGTGATAGGCACTTAGACGATTTCTAAGATTTCACTTATCGGTACTGTGGTGAACATAATTGTACGCTCCTCTTTGTACATGTGAGCAACTGCTTCTCCAGAGCAGAGTGTTTCCTGTCATATGCTATTTCTAGCACAGACAGACCTGTCTGTAAGGATCCAAATTCTACTCTGTCCCTTTTCAGCTGTGTGTGTTGGGCCAATTACTTAACCTCTCTGTGCCCTTGTTTCATTTCCTCAAATTAGGTAATAATAAAATGTCTTTATAGGATTCGAGTGATGATTAAATGAGCTGATATAATATCCTAAGAACAGTGCCAGAGACATTTTGAGGGCCATAGAGCATTAGGTATTATCGTTACTGAGACAAATTATACAAACCTCTTATGTTTTAAGTAGATGATTCTGGGAAGGTAGTCAGGGGCTGGCTGTGCAGGCTTTGTTTGTTCAGCACTCTCAGGACAGCAACAAAAAACCCCTTCCCATGACACAAGATGTGAAAGGAGAGGTGGCTAGATTTATTTTAACAATACTAACATGATTTTATTTACTCTGCAACCAATATATGCCAGGCCCTTTGTTATTAGACATCTCAATGAATTCTCGAAACAACCCTCTGTGATATGGCCTGTTTTATGCCCATTTTACAGATGAGATAAACCAAGACCCTGAGTATCAGGAACGACACTAATTTTCTTCTTTAAACTTACTTCCTCTGTGCATTTACACACACCCATACATATCTACACACTCAGATATATATGTGTGTACATGTATGTAGATCTGTTTACATGTATACACATAAGTGTAACTGTAATATGTAACCTGGTAGGTCAGATTCCTTGCAAAAAACTCTATTATTTCAGTGTTTTACCCCCACCCCACAAAGGGAGCAGGAGGTTGTCTCTGACCTAAGTATTTGAATAAAGAATCAGACAAAATGAAGAACAGGGAGAAAAGTGTGAAGAGATCCTCTTCTACAAGGTCTGGGATGACCCAGAGCTCTGGCCTTGAGGTGCATGGGCTCAACATGGGCTCTTAGAATTCCTGACTTTCTCCTGTGCTGTGGGCTGCAAAGCCCTAGTTAGAGCTCAGAGAAGCCAGGATTGAGGCATTAAAGGAGCTCAGGGCAGGACCCTGATTTGCCAGATTACTGATAAAAGTAGCTAAAAGATATGCTGGGCCTCTAGGCCTCAGAAACAAGCACAGGTTTTCCTGATTGGAGATCCCTGATTCAGGGTTATCATAACGATCAGAGGATGAGGCTGGAATTGAGGAATCTTGCCTAGAGAAGTTTAGGCTGGGTTACCAGTAGGGACAGACATCTCTGCCAGGTTGGGCTAATGTTGTAGGGCCAGGCAGAGGTGGAAGCAGAATTTGGGTAGAACACAGCCACCTTCCTCTTGGCTGGAAGAGTCTGGCCTTGCCTCCATAATGATTGCCCCATATGATGAATCTCCTGCTTTTGCATCCTTCATTTAATTTGCCAATTCTTAAACCAAACCTGATTTTTGAGGCCAGTTCCTTCTGGGCAGTGTAACCTGGAAACATGACTTTCCTAAACAGGAAAGCTTTTGTTTTGTCTGCAGATTGGCCTTGACTGAGGTGCCTTGTTAATTTCTGCTCCTCTAGGTGACCGGGATGAATGCCGGTGGGCTCTGGCTGTCATTCTTCTTTGATCACTTGAGAGTCCCTCTGTGGAGTTGCTGATTACCTACTGTGGCTCTTTAATCTTTCTGAGGCAAACACGAATAGAAAGATACGTTGTGTGATCTCAGAAATGAATAGATTGTAAATCACCTATACTTCAATAAAAAAATTTAAAAAAAAGAAATGAATAGATCTTTCCAGTATTATATGAAGAATGAGTTCTAAAAATATTTTTATTACAGCATATTTGATGGATAGATAGAAGGAAAGCAAAAGTAATCATGATACAAAACTAAAACACCCAGACTCCTGTAATTATTAATTGCAACAAATTATTTCAACACTCAGTGGTTTAAAACACTTATTATCCAGTGTCTGTGGGTCAGAAGTTCCATAGTGGCTTAGCTGGGTGGTTCTGTCTCAGGTTCTCTCATGAGGTTGCAGGTAAGGTGCGATCAGGGCTGCAGTCGTCTGGAGACTTCACTGGGGCTGGAGGATTCTCTTCCAAAACGGTTCATCCACATGGTGATGGTTGTTGAAAGGAGGTCTCAGTTCCTCCCAATGTGGGACGGTGGCAGGATTCCCTCACAGGGAGCAACTGAAGAGAGAGTAAGGTGAAAGCCTCATCACCGCTTGTAATCTAGCCTCGGAAATCACACACTGTCATTTCTGCAATGCGCTCTTAGTTACGCAAGGCAGCTGGATTGAATGTGACAGATTATCAGCAGTCAAGGATCTCTGAGAGCCATTTTGGTGGCTGACTACCACACTAATCAAAAGAAATTGAGATGGAATTCAAACAGAGGAGGTAGATCACGGTGGCCAGATTGTGTCTCCGGTAGTAAGGCTGGAAGGAATTGATATGGAGAGGTCCGTAGAGGGCTCAGTTTCCAAGGTAACCTGACCAGTGGTGCAGCCCACGTACACTTCTCAGGAGGAATTTAGACCAGGCTTGGAGCTGGTGCTCTTAGGAGACACGGCTCAGGATAATTTCCTGCTGACATTGATACCCGATCTTTTTCATTCTTCTCTTGATAGATCTCAGTAGTTACATTTAGTATATGATTCTTCTTCGTCATTTCAAAATGTGCCTAATTTTCAAAGAATTCCCATTCTTCTTTGAAAAATGTTTTATTTTCTTATTGCTCCAAAGCTTCAGTAACTGGAAAACTTCTCTTGTCCCTGGCTACTGCCTTTCTTTACTAAAAAATGGTACAAACCAAGTCAAGGAAATTTTATTCTGAGTGTTTATCTCTAGTTTTCTTTTTCATTATTTGTCTCCTGCACTTATCTGAGATTTTAAGAAATGAGTCTTTTATCTTTGTATAGCCAGTGCTTTTTCCAGACCTGGCACATAGTAGGTATTCAATTAATATATGTTGCTAAAATATATTTGAACATTAGAGGCCACCAAACATGGAAATATATTCTGTAGTTTATTCCCTCTACTGCTTACAGAGCCAGTGAAGCACATTAAAAACAAACAAACAAACAAAAAAAACAGTTTATTTTTAATTGCTTCAAAGTTATACCTTTACATATTTTTCTTTTTTGGTTAATTTAGCAGAAATGCCCATTTCCTCCATAGAATAAGAGGATTTTCTCAATTAGTGTTAATGATCTCCTGCCCCGGCTCCCTTTTTCCACGTTGTCTTGGGGAATTTTCTTGGTGATTTTCCATCCCTTTCAGACTTAATGTTGTGGATGGCGGGTGGGCTGGGGGTGAGTATTGGTAGAGCTATGTAAGGGGTATAATGAGGATGGTGGTTTTGTGGCCCTGACTCTCCCCTTTCTTTGAAGATGATGTAAAAAATCTATGAATTACTTGTTCTTGTGGCAAAAGAGTAAAAGCCTACGTTAACTCAAGAAAAGATAATTTATTAATAGGGTCCCATGGAAGTCATGGATGAAAAAGAAGTCAGATCTCCGGAAGGAAGTGGAAACAGGTAGAGGGAAACCAACAATACCGCCCCCACCCAATCTCTACATAGACTGGTTTCCTCTTCTCTTCAACCCCCATGGATGGCCAAGTATGGCCACTGAGTTAATTGCGTCCTCTGGGAAGCAGAGATTTAGATGGAGTTAGGAGCGTAAGCAGTTTGTTGAGATGAAATTCCTGTGAAGGAGAAAAGGAAGAGGAAGGGGGATTGGACAGGGAAAGCTTTCACAGCATGATGTAGATCTGACCCCTGCCATAGGAAAGTGGGGAGGAAACAGGATCAGGCAGGGAGAGCCTCAGACCAGGATGCAGACATGATGGGGGCTCCAGAGCGAAGATGATCTGTAAGAGATCCGTGTTAACAGAAACATCCAGGCTCTAGAGCCCCCATGATGCTTAGTCATGGGGGAGGGGTTGCCTAGAACAAGTGCGGCCTCAGCTCAAAAGCTGAAGGCTCTCACAGTTCTCACTTCTGGAAGTCATCAGCTAACTCCACACTTGCATCTCCCAGCTCTGTCTTGGAGGGGAAATTGAATGGTACACTTCTGTGGCTGCCACAGCCATCAAGAAATCAAATGTTTCCTTGTCATGGCAAATCAAAACTAAGACTATTCCTAAAGGTTGTAATAACTTTCTGCTCTGGTAGCCCTGGGGGCATTGCATTACTCTATACTTTTCCTCAATTCTGCCCACCTCTGTAGCAGTCTATTTTTTGAACTCTCCTTAAATGACTCAGCTTGCAGATGCCACATTTCCTGCTGGGAACTTGACTGACACATGTAAGGCAATGACCCGGGACAGTGTTTTGGAAATCTGGGAAAAAGTTTCAGTGGGTAAATGTCAAGCGGTGTGTGTGTGTGTGTGTGTGTGTGTGTGTGTTTGTGGGAAGGGTAGGAAGGAGGAGATGCAGGCAGTGAAGTTGTAAAGATAGGTTCCTTGGAGGTTACAGTCTTGAAGGCAGTAGAGTATCGAAGTCTACACTTTTCAGGGGTTGGGGAAAGTATCGTATAGTGTTGTGAGAAATGAAAGTAATACATTCCATAAAAGCACATCCTGTAACTACCATGATGTTATCACAAGGAGGTGCTTAAGAGATGGCTAGATTGTTGCAATGAGATGTGGTGACACAGTAAAGTTAATGTTTTGTAGAAGGAAAGAAAGAAATCAACCCTTGAGTATTTGCCCTGTGCTGGTGTCCTGACATAACATTTCACTCAAGGAGACAAGCCTATTGACTTTGCTTCCTTCAAGCTATGAAGCCCATGAGCTGGCCATGAGATAGTGCATCTTGCTCTGGGGCTTAGAAAAAGACATCTTCAGAATAGTGTCCGCTGTGAGGATTCCCGCTGACATATATAGAGGTAAAGAAACAACTGGAGTTTGTTTTGCCTTTTGACTATTACTGACCAATTGCTGTGGGTGGTGAGTTTCTAATATGAATTTTAATTAATTCCCACTGGAATTACTATCAAAACACTAAGCATGGCTTCCGCACATGTAGACAATCCACGCACCCAGTTTCTTAGCTGTCTCTCTAGTTCCTCCTGTGACCAAAAAACTGAGCACTTTATATGCACACAGGCCACCTTTTATTTTTATGTAAAACTACTTAGAACAGTGGCTGGTACTAGATGCTCTATATATGAACTCATCTGATGTTCGAAGAACTCAATGAGGTGGATACTAAGTTACATGTCCAGGTCAGAGGTGGAGTCAGGATTTGAACTCAGGCAACTGGCTCTGTAGCTTATGCTCTTGACCGTCATGCAACATGGCCTCTCCTGCGGTTTGAATGGGTGGGCCACATGAGCATGTGAGTAGATTGCATCAGTTGGGTAAGCCTTCATTCTTCCTCCAAAAGGACCTCCAAAGAGGACTTTCTGAGTCTAGGCTATAAAAATACCAACTTGAGTTTTTTTTTTCACCTGCAAGATCTTTCACCTTAGATCCTAGTTGTTGTTTGTTTTGCAAGCAACATAGAAAGTCTAGTCAAGTATGTTCCTCTGGAATTCCCATCAAGGCCAGGAAAATAGCACAGGAAGATGCTTATGGGTTTGAGGAACCATAAGAAGATCCTTCTGCCCCCAAATATGTCTCTAATAGCTTGGACTGTGTCTGAAATACCCCTTCTTGGAGTTAGTCCTTCAAGTCATGGATTCATTGGGGTCTTGAGCCCCAGAATAAACTCCTCAAAGCTCCTTTGCCAATAGGTATCTGCTTTGTAAAGGCTAACAGAAACCTGCTCACACTAGCTCTAGAAATAAAGAGAATTTTATCCAAATGATACAAGTGTTGTTTGCCAAAGTACAAGGGCAGAAAGTGGCTTGGGAATTGGTTCTAAGCAATTTTTTGGTTTCTAGGGAATTCCTAATTCCAAGACAAATATTCTCGCTGAGGCTGCGTGAGCACCCTTCAGTGCAATTCCCCACAGGGAAAGGAGAGTGAGGCGAACGCGAGGACTGGTCCTCTCTGCTTTGGCCCTGTCATGGCAGGAAATGCCATTTCAACGCCATGCACACCTCAGCCCAAGGGCCAACAGGGCCTGATGTCTCAGAATCCCAATTCCCCGTCCCCTAAAAAATCTGATTGGCTCAGCTCTTGTCAGGGGTCCACCCTGGGTCCACTCACCTGGCCTGGGAATCGGGCCACATGGTAGCTGCCAGGTCATGAGTGTGAAATGGACAGAAAGGGAGTTGCCAGGGCTGGGAAGTGGGTGCACAAAAAAAGAAAATGATAATGTTTTGGAGAACGCTTCAGCAGGCTGTATGGAATCAGCATCATACCTAAGTGTGTCTTCTTTTCTTCTCCATCTTTTTTCTTTTTAACTCAAAAGGGACCTTATAAATTTAGTTCAGTCCTTTTTTCACTTTTCCAGCTGAGAACTGAGGTTCATGGATGTGATGATGAGCTACCTGGGGTTACAGAGCTGGTTAGGACTCCCGGCTTCTTTCTCTGCCCCTGACTGCTGGTCCTTCACTCTACTCTCTGCCCCACTATCTCCAATCCTGCATTTTCTTTAACCTGACATCCTTATCTGACCTCTCAGTTAAACTATGTTGTGGAAGAAATAACTCATAACACCCTCACCCATTCCCCCACCCCCTGCTAAGAACCGGTTGTGAGCAAGGTATATTTCCTTGGAATTTCCCTCAGGTTAAAAAAGCAGACTTGAGTTTCTCAAGCTTAGTAGTTCAGCAACTAAAAAGTAATGTTAATACCACCAAAGGGCTTAAAAGCAAATTGTGGAAAAAGAAAAAAAATCATTTGATCATAGCTGATAAAGACACTCTGGCATGATAGGGAAGCTTTAATACATTCCTCCCAGGGTCTGGCTTGGTCTGAACCTTACCTGCACAGAATTAGTGGCTTGTATAGTTACCCAGTAACATCTCACATTTGCCAAGGCCTTGATTAATGTTTAAAGAAACATGAGCAATGCCACATGCTATTCTTTTAAAATAGCCACTACTGAGTTGAAATGGGTCAGTTTTTTCTCCAAAGAACTTTAATCCTATTGTGTATTACAAATAATAATATCTAATATTTACTGAAGACTTTCTATGTGCCAGGTTCTAGTCTAAGTGTCTTATATCTCTTTTCTAATCCTCACAACAACCCTAAGAGACATATGTATTTTCCCCATTTTCCTGGCAAAGAAGAAATTAAGCCTCAGAGAGGTTGTGACTTGCCCTATGTCAAGCAGATAGTAAAGGGCAGAGTGAGGGTTCAAATTTAGGTCTTTATGTCCCTAAAAACTGTTCCTTCAGGACTTCCCTGGTGGCACAGTGGTTAAGAATCCGCCTGCCAATGCAGGGGACACAGGTTCGATCCCTGGTCCAGGAAGATCCCACATGCTGCGGAGCAACTAAGCCCGTGCACCACAACTACTGAGCCTGTGCTCTAGAGCCCACGAGCCGCAACTACTGAGCCCACGTGCCACAACTACTGAAGCCTGCGCACCTAGAGCCCATGCTCTGCAACAAGAGAAGCCACCACAATGAGAAGCTTGCACACTGAAACGAAGAGTAGCCCCCGCTTGCTGCAACTAGAGAAAGCCTGTGCACAGTAACGAAGACCCACCACAGCCATAAATAAATAAATAAACAAACAAACAAATAAATAAATTCATTTAAAAGAAAACTGTTCCTTTAATCACACCGTTACGATGCCTCTTTAGGTACTTTTATATAGAACTAGCATAGTTTACGCTTGGTAGTTTTCAATCAGAAAGCAAGGGTTTAAAATTTATTCTTCAAAAATTTCCCAATCCTTATCCCGCCCCCTACCCCAATACAAATGATCTAAAAGCTGCAAGGGTTAGGACAAATAAATGGGCTCAGTGTAGGAGGACCTTTATTTGGAATACAGAGTCAAAAGGCAAGAGGACTAAGAGTTGCTCATTTAGAATTTCAGTTATTATTAGTCTCTTATGAGTATAATTCTAATCTCTCCCACCAGAGGGCAGTTATCACATGAAAATATGAAACCACCCCTAGTATTAACATGAGCCAAGATAGCTGCTTGGTTTGGTCCTATTTTGGAGGGAGAAACCTTGCACCAAACACTGAGTGACAGTCAAAAGCATTCCTCTGTTTCCAAGATTTTATAATGTATTCCATTTAAATACCATCTGGGTTTCAGTAACTTGTATTGCCCTAGAAAATTAGATTTATATGCTTTTTCATGAGAATTCCAAAGAGTAGCTGAGAAAAAGGATTAACGTTTTTGATAGACAGCAAATAACTTCAAGTGTCCAGTCTGCTTATGATTTGGAGAGACCACCAGAAACACTTCTATTTATTGATCACGTTGCACAATGCCTTATAGTGAAAATGCTTTATGGCCAGAATCAGATCCAATCTTCCCAACGTCCCTGGCAGGTATGTTCTGTTAATTCTGCCCATTTTAGAGATGAGGAAATTGAAACATACTCAGGTGAAGCAATGTGCCAAAGAATACATGCTTAGTTTATATTCTTAAGCACCATGAAGCAGTGGATCTGTTGGAGATGTGCTGGGCCCAATTACAGAGACTTGGCACCAAGTTCAGGAGTGAGGTCCACTGGTGCTCGGAAAATCCATGTCAGGAAAAGGAGGGCGAGGCAGGGTAAATAGGAAGCTACCTGGTTGCTCTCGCCGGTGGCACTGCAGGCTCCACCACTAAGTCAAAAGGCATAGCTGCTTGAGCGATGGTTACAGACCATCTTTCCATGGTAGGTGAGGATCCCATGTGCTGTTTTAAGCCAGAATTTAGACAGCCTGGTATGAGTCTAGCTAGCAGGTGAGGGCATAGGAACTAGGACCCATGCCTACAGAATGAACAGGGTGGGTTCTCCATGGGTCCCCTGGACCCAGACACCGGCTGAGATCCAGAACAGGATCCAGGCCTGAAGAGGGCCTGTGGAACTTGGCAGGGGAGCAAAGCAAAGGGAGGAGAAAATCTTGGCCAATGTTCAGCTTTACGAATTGGGCCAACTCCAAGAGCCGGCTGATTCCAACTCTAATTTGAAATCTGGTTGGAGACTCAGGAGGACAGGCAGACTCCCGGTTGTTGGCTATGCTACAGGCCCTGGGAAGGTCAGCTTTGATGTGCATCCCTGTGATAGCAGCTGAGGCTGTTAATGAGTCATTGGTTATAATGGACTCGGGAGCAGGAGCAGGGCCAATCCTGAATGTGGGTGCCTTGGTGAACCCCACAGGAAGGACTCAGGGAAGGCAGAGTGAACACAGTGTGGGCTCACTCCTGGTCCCCCATGGGCAGTGCCAGATGAACCTGACTGCAACACTGCCACCAGGAAGCAACTTACAAGTTCAGAGTTATGGACCTGAAGCTTCACAAGTACGTTATGAATCAATTGAACTAGTAGAATCTTTCAAAGCTTTTCTCATTCACCACTTGTTGAACACCTGCTCTATCCTTGCTTAATAATGCATAAAATTAGATCCAGGGGTTTTATAAGGTGCCAGGTGAACCTCATACCCAGCAAGTAGAGGGAAATTGCTTTCAACTGAAGCAATACGGGCACTCACAGGCAGAAGGAGCGTGGAGTTGAGCCTTAAGGGAAGGACAGATTTTGAGCATCAGAAGTAGCATGAGGGCATCTGTATTAGTTTCATGACTGTTGTAACAAGTTACCACAAACTGCATGACTTGACCCAATGGACTCTTATTCTCTCACAGTTCTGGAGGCCAGCAGTCCAAAATCAAGGAGTCAACAGGACGAGCTGCATCTGGAGGCTCCACGGGAGAATCTTGCCTCTTCCAGTTTAGAGTGGCTGCTGGAATTCCTCGGTTTGTGGCCCCATCACTCCAGTCTTCAAGACCAGCATCTTCAAATCTCTCTTTGCTTTGTCTTCATACTGCCTTCTCCTCTGTGTGTGCTAAATCTCCCTCTGCCTTCTTTCTCTTGTGATGACATTTGGGGCTCATCCAGATAATCCAGGGAAATCTCATCTCAAGATCCTTAATCACATCTGTAAAATCTTTGCCATATAAGGGAACATTTGTAGATTCCAGGGTTTAGGGCACGGGCATCTTTTTTTTTTGTGGGGGGGGATATTCTTCAGCCTACTGTAGCATCCTGACTACAAGAAATAGCATGAGGGGGAAAAAGAGAGAAGCAGGAGTGTTTGGAGGACAGCAGAACAGTGAGTCTAGAGGACAGGGATCATACAGTGTAGCCCCAGAAAATATGGCTTCCACATCTACCTTTTTGGTCATATTGGTGGGGAATATGACCCCCAGACCAAAGAGTTAGGAATATATGATGGAGGAAATTCCATAAAGGTAGATTTAGAAAGAATAGTCGAGATCAGAATGTACAACCAAACAGTTTTCATGTGAGAAAGCCTAGAACCACTGCTAGTATTTGACCTAAGAAAGGGTGATGTGATGGAAGTGGTGTCTCGGGAAGATGACCTCCTCCATCCTCTCAACCCTGTTAAAATGTGTTTGCACTTATGGCTTCTATCTAAAATGTGATCTCCTTCATGGCCGTAAGGCTAACATTCCAGAGCTGACTCTGGCCTCCAAGATTGCAGCAAGGTCCAATCAAATTATCATTCAAATATTTTTAGGATTCCCTTAGGCAGATGTCTACGTTCTAACTTGGTTGTCACTTTTATCTCTTTCCAGACTGCTGCTATCATCTGCTTCTGTCTCATTACTTCTTCCTCAGGTACTGGAGGCCCTTTGCACTTATTTCCCTAAAGCCTGGTACAATCCCTTGCTTAATTCCCCCAAAGGCTAGTTGACACCAGGCTGAAATGGTGAACAAAAATCTTATTCATGATTTGAGGATGACATAAGGAAATTACTTTGTTTAAAAGGACTATTTAAAGCAGGATATTGGCCATCTAGCTCTCAGACTCGATCAACCATGGCCCCTCGGGGCCCCTTGTTAACCAGTTCTCTCCTTTCCATCAAACTAACAGTCACTTTTCTTAAAAACATCTTATTAAAACAAAACAAGCCTTCCAGACCTCATGTCAGCCTCTAGTGAATCTTTTCCATCCCCTCCCACCCAGCTCCTTGAAATTGCAATATGCACTCCCCAACCAACTGCAGTCCAACCTCTGCCCAACTTTGCCTCTGACTCTCCCTAAGTCAAAGACACCCTCACTGCTAAGTCTGTGCTTCCATCCTTATCTCCCTTAACCTCTCAGCCCTTGACACAAGCCATGCTGTCTGGTCTCACTACACCTCTTGCTTTCCTACCTACTCAATGTCTCACTGCAGCTGCAGAAGAAAAACCAGTCTAGACCATCACAGTCTCCCCGTAGAGGGGTAACTCACCCCACAAAGATGATAAACTACCTTACTTAATAATGGAAAAAGTTAACTAAGTGTTTCCCAAACTGTGGGCTGTGAAATCAATTTAGTGAGTTGCAAGGCTCACTGTTAAACTAAACGGAATTAAACAGAGACCATCAGAGTGCATCACACGTAGTAAAGCTAAGGGTTTTGTACGCAGTATGTGTATATGTGTGTTCACTGGTGGTGCTGAGTATGTTTCTTATTGTGGGTATAGTCAGAAAAGTAAAAAACTCACTGATCTGGGTCTTCATGAAGTTAGCTTCTATATTTCAGAACAGAATTTAAACTTTAATTTGGAAAAAAAACCCCAAAAACTTCAATAGGCCTTTTGATTACAAGGAGAAAGATTAGTGTTTACTCTAAAACAAGGATTCTGGTATCACTCTTAGAGCAACTGGTAGATATCTGAAAATAAAAATGACGTACAAGGCTCACCTCTCCAGCCTCATTTCTCCTGCTTCCTACTCTGTGGTCTGCACTGTGGCTACACCTCGTCCTTTTGTCCTCCAATCACAGGTTCCTTTCTGGCTCCAGGCCCTGGAATGTGCCATTTTATTGCTGGGAACCCTCAAATCCCCCTTCCCTTTCCAAAGCTCCATTTGTCCCCCTCTGTCAGCTTATCCAGACTAAGATACCACTCTCTTTAGGGAACCTTCTCAGACCCCAAGCTTAGTTGCTACTGAAATCCCCCAAATGAGCCCCTGGGCCATTGGGGTCTGGATGAGCAATTCATGAAGCTGACTAGAACTGTGTCTCTCACCTTTTTTTTTATTATTGCTCCATCCCTCCACCCCCAGGAGTCTTTCAAGACATTTTTCACCTGATTTTTCCTCCCTCTCCCTGATGAAATTTGAATACCACAGATATTCTTTATGTCTGTTATGTACTTGGACCCTTTGGAGAGTCATAATCCATTATCTATAGCTAAGATTTGGTATAATCTTAGATAATATGATATGTATAAAATAGATAACTAATAAGAACCTGCTGTATAAAAAAATAAATAAAATTCAAAATAAAATCTTAGATAATATGGTTTTTTTTTTTTTTTTTTTTTTGCTCCATAAGAACAAATTTTTGCCCCATTGAGAATGCATGGAATAGGATAAGAGAAAACTCTACTTGTCCTCCTGACAGCACTAAGACAAAAATAGTTCACAATCTTTCCTGATAAGAGGCTTATGTCAAATGCTGAAGAGGTTAAGGAAAATAAGGTTAAAGTATAGATTTAGCAACGAGGCTGACTTTGACCTCATTGAGGGCAGACTTATTTTGCAGCAACGTGGAGATTGACCCTTGAATACAGGCTACCATTCAAGGAGCTGGGCTGGGAGGGGATAGAATAATTAGCTAGGGGATGACATAAGGTCTAGAAGGTCTTGTTTTGTTTTAGGAAGATGGGGCACACCGGACTTTAGGCTGATGGAGAGGAGGCTGTGGACACCGAGAGACTAGAGAACATCGAGAAAGGGGTAAGTGGTTGGACAGAAGCCCAGAGGAGGATGGAGGGGACAAGGGAATCCCGAGCAGAGGGGGTGGGAGCACAGCCAGCTTCTCCCCGCTCAGACGTCTGGGCGTGAACGTGGAGGCAAGTCCGCTCAGCTGGGAGAGAGAGACCCGGGGCACAGGGAAGGCCTGAGGAGAGGAAGAGGTTTGCCATCTTCACTCTGGAGAAATAGGAGAAGCTGATCAAAATACGCAGAAGGATGGCCAAGTGACATCGAGGGCCAGCTGAATGAAAAGCACAAAATTTGTAGCAGTTGGATTTTTTCTTTTTCCTAACACTTTCCAGGCACTGTCTTAGGCGCTGGGGCTACAGCAGTGAACCCTACGTTTCTGACCTCAAAGTGCCATTGTCTGTCTTCCCCAGCTGGAATTTAAATCCAGAAGTAAGATAGTTTTTTTGTTTGTTTTTGTTTTTTTTTTTTTTTGGCTGCGGGGCATGTGGGATCTTAGTTCCCTAACCATGGATGGAACCCGAGCCCCCTGCAGTGCGAGCGCGGAGTCTTAACCACTGGATAGCCAGGGAAGTCCCCAAGACTTTGTTTGGATTCTGGTTTTTTTCTGGGGTGGGGGTGTTCCACCACATAGCTTATATGTGGGATCTCAGTTCCCCGGCCAGGGACCAAACCCGTGGCCCCTGCAGTGAGAGCACGGAGTCTTAACCTCTGGCCCACCAGGGAAGCCAGAAGTAAGATAGTTTTAGATGCTGATAATGGCGATGGAGATAAAATAGGGAAGTGACAGGAGGAAGACTCTGGCTAGATGATCAGGAAAGACCTGCCTGAAGAGATGACAACTGATCTGAATCCTGAATGGCTTCTGCCATTCTGAGGGTGGAGCTTTCAAAGCAAAAGGGACTCCAAGTGCAAAGGGCCTGAGGAAGAAAAAAGCTTGGAGTATTCGAGGACAGACAGGAGGCCAGTGCGGCTGAATCATATAGGATCCGGGGAGAGAGGCGGGGAGGAGGTCAGCAGGGGCCGAGAAATAGGTTCTTGAAGGCCGTGGTCAGGATTTTGGATTTCATTCTGGTTACAAGGAGAAGCTTCTGGTTGGGATTTTTAAGCAAGGGAGTGACATACTCTATCCTATGCTTTGGAACAGTGGCTCTGCTTACAATGGGGAGGATGGACAGTAGGGTAAGAGTGGGGGTAGGGAGACCAGATCAGAAGCCTGGGAGATTCTCCAAAAGGGTCAAGGTAGTTATGAGGAGGAAGGCAGTTCCGGTGTAGGATTAGGGTCAAAGGGCAGTTTTGGGAAAACAGTAGAAATCTCGGGTGTTTTTGTGGGAAATGTGAATACTCCTTTTTAACCTCAGCAACTCACACAGAAACACAGAAACAGCAACATGGAAACACCGCTCATATCTGCTCCTCACCCATTTTAGAGACCCCTGGAGGCAAGAAACTATAAGACTGGGCTTCCCTGGTGGCGCAGTGGTTGAGAATCTGCCTGCCGATGCAGGGCACACGGGTTCGAGCCCTGGTCTGGGAAGATCCCACATGCCGCGGAGCACCTAGGCCCGTGAGCCACAACTACTGAGCCTGCGCATCTGGAGCCTGTGCTCCGCAACAAGAGAGGCCGCGATAGTGAGAGGCCCGCGCACCACGATGAAGAGCGGCCCTCATTTGCCGCAACTAGAGAAAGCCCTCGCACAGAAACGAAGACCCAACACAGCCAAAAATAAATATAAAAAAAAAATTAATTAATAAAAAAAAAAAAAAGAAACTATAAGACTAACTGGACATGTTTTTCTCTGTCCACCCTACCAGCATCTTTCCAGTATTTAGTTTTTAACAGAGTTTATTTTTTAGAGGAGTTTTAGTTTTAGGTTTTTAAATAGACATTTTTTTACAGCAGTTTTTTAGAACAGGGGTTGGGGGGAGGGGAGATGAATAGGTGGAGCACAAAGGATTTTTAGGGCAATGAAACCACTCTGTATGATACTATTTTGGTGGATACATGCAATTATACCTTTGTGCAAATGCATAGAATGGGCAACACAAAGAGTGAGGCCAGATGGAAATTATTGTCTTTGGGTGATTATAATGTGTTAATGTAGATTCATCAGTTGTAACAAAGGTACCGCTCTGGCGGGGATGTTGATAGGGGAGGTTATGCATGTGTAGGGGCAGGGAGTATATGGAAAGATCTCTGTATCTTCTTCTCAGTTTTGCTGGGACTCTTTCTAGGAATTTAAAGCCAAATCCTTAGTACCTTATCTATTTCCTGCCACTGGCAGTGAGTTCTGTTTTTGACTTACCACTCAGAGAGGCACTGAGGAAAACAGCTCTCAATATTTTATGAGCTAGAGGACATTAACCTCTCAAAGAGTACATTTTTCCCTTGAGGGTCACCAACCTACGAAATGAAGGTCAAAAAAGCTGAGTGTGAACGTGATTAGGGCATGTTCTTAAATATATACCAAAATGTCCACACAGATTTCTAGAGTAATAGAAAAGAACTAAAGGAAATGGTTCCCTTCTGTTTTCAGATTTTTAATTTTTTGTAGATTTTTTTTTTTCATTCTAAGAAAACGGATATGCGTTTTAAGGAAAGGTATTCCGGAGTCTACCCATTCTAGAAAATACTAACCTCTGCGGAGAGGAAGTTTTCTATGTTTAGAACCTTCTTGAGTGTATGCGCATTGCATACACACTGCAGAAATGAAAAGCACAAATGTGTCTATAGTGCTAAGCAAGCCTCCCCCCAGCCCCTGCCTCTTGATCACTCTGTTACCCTCTCAGGAGGTACCTGCCATTCCCCATGACACAGCTTTCAGAGAGATTCTATTTGTACAAGCAAATACCTACTTATAAAAAAGATAAATTGTCGTGTATAATATGCTGTTCTGGACTTTTCTTTCATACCTAACATGTCTTGGAGATCCTTCTATAGCAGTGGATAAAGAGTTGCCGCATGCTTTTTCAATGTAAGTTTAATGTTAAGGTATTACAGTTAAGAAATTATATGTTATTTATTTTTGCCAATGAAACAGCAGAGCTGCAACTAGATTAATCCTTAGTTTTCTGGGCTTTAGTATCAAATAGTTCAAAGCTTTAACATTTTCTCTCCCCCGGGGCTCTATTTTCCTTGCTAAGATGCCCCATTCTATGCCTGTCCAACTCCCACCTGAGGTTCGACATCATTGTCTGGTTTAGTCCTAGGATCTCATTTTTGATGAGTCAAATGTAATAAACCCAGATGGCGTGGCTCAGATGTCCCTTAAGTATAAAAGATTAAAGGATGAAGTGAAAGTAAATGTATAGGACAGAGGGTTGAGGGTTTGTTGAATGTTTGATATTTGAATGTGTGTGCGTGTGTATCTTAATTCCTAATCAGTTACAGCTAAATTCACCTCCCCCCAGCTTTGCACTTGGCGACTAGAATTAATGCAGTTTTAGCTCATATCATAAGACGAGAGTGCACGTCTCTGGGCTGTTCTGATCCGCTAGATCACTGTAGTTCACGAGGACAGAGCACTCCCTCAGATATTTCTCAAACACTGTTTCTGATTCTCTTTTTCTCTGGGGGTAAGCAAGGCAGACACACTTGCCAAGGATAACTGAGAATGTAAGGGCAATCCTTGACTCGGCAGCTCGAGCAGGCTGTGTGCTAAAAGCAACTTCGAAACACGCTCTAAAAATAGCCGTGCATTGTCGGCAGGAGTGAAAACACAAGAGGGAGTGTGCGGCGGGCGCTGTGATTCAGGCCTAATTAAAGGGTTGCATCTGCGCAGGGTTATAAGCGAAGAGCGGCTCCAACAGATCCTCTTGTCAGTAGGCAACCGCGAGGGTTCAACGCGGACAACGTAGCCGGGGCGGAAGGCGTTCGATGCTGGCTTTGCCTCCACTATGGCAAAAATCATCTTGAGGCATCTCATAGAGACTCCAGTGCGATACGAGGAGGAGTTTGAAGCTCGAGGTTTGGAAGACTGCAGGCTGGATCACGCTTTATATGAACTGCCCGGGCCAACCACCGTGGACCTGGGGAAAGCCAGGGTGGCCCAGGCTGCGCCGGTGGACACCGCAGAGATGCCGCCCCAGAGAGACAAATCCCGCTTCCAGGTCCTGCTGGACGTGGTCCAGTTCCAACCCGAAGATATCATCATTCAGACCTTCGAAGGCTGGCTGCTGATTAAGGCTCAACATGGAACCAGAATGGACGAGCACGGTTTTATCTCAAGAAGCTTCACCCGACAGTATAAACTGCCCGACGGCATTGAAACCAAAGATTTGTCTGCCATCCTGTGTCACGATGGAATTCTGGTGGTGGAAGTAAAGGATTCAGTTGGGACCAAGTGATATCTTATCGGTGCCTGTTCATGCAGCACGAGGAAGAGTCTAGTTCAGCCCATGGTATCACGAGAATGTGTGTATTACCTACATTTGAAATGATTTTTATGAAGATTAAAAATATAGACATAGTTCCTGGCATATTGAGGTTGTCTTTGTTACTTTTACTCAGAAAGGAAAATTGTTAAATATGTTCCTACAGCTCAAGTTGTTGCTATTCTTACACCTGAGAAACATTGACAGTTTAGGAGACCATAGTCTGATAGCAGAGACGACTCAGAATTATTTCTTCGTTACTCCAACAATGCCAGAGAAGCTGCATTTTTAACAATTGATGGCAAAAGAGCCACACTAATTTAAGAAATTCTTATCCATTTTATGAAAACTTTATATCGCTGAAAAGAGCTGTGATCCCCTTCTCTTGATAAGCTTTTATTCTCAGTGTATTTTATTACAGTGGAGTGGAACTTCGTAAACATAGAGTCTGAAGGTTAAAATATAGTATTTGAAAACTGGGTCTGAAATATATTTATGATTCACTACATTTGTTACTGCCTTAAACTTATGTTGGAATTTTCAGATATAAATCTGATTTTTTAAAGTTGCAAATACGTACCTCTTTTTTTTTTTTTTTAAGCCAAACTGGATCTTATCTGCAGTGTTTTCTAAAGCACAGCGTATGTTCTGTGGATATTTATGAAACATTAAGATGTATTAACTCTTACTCATAAATTGAGTTTAGGAAACCACTTTAAAAAGTACAATTATTGAATTCAAAAAATTTTAAACTATGCTTTTTAAATGTTACTTAAAATTTTAGATTTCGGAAGATGGCAAAATGGACTGCATCTGTCCTCACTGCATAATCCTTAGCTTTAAATAGCCTGGCAGGCAGTGGAAGTTCGGAGGCCCGAACTTACATGGGAGTCTGAGTTTTTACAGCACAGGGGCTGCTTCTATTTCCCCCTACTGCTGCTTTGGCCCAAGGGAGCGCCTGACACACTGGTGGTTAGGAATATTGTGTTCAACAGCTGGTATGTGACATTCCAAAGATTTGCTATCTCATTCTGTACATATGAAATATTTCTTTGAGGAAGTAGCTGCTTTTACCCCATACCCCATGTGAGGCTGAGGACAGCGCTATGAATAGAAGAGGAATTCGGGTGTGGAAGACACCAGGGTAGCTATTGACTGCTGACAATACTGCTGAACTCCTCTATGGCGCTTTATTCGTAGTTCACATGCAAACACGAGAGACATGAAACAACCGAAAAATAAATCGGACAGTCATGCAAGTGGTTTTGAAAACAGAGATGTTTGTTTACGGTCTAATTAAATTGAAAGGGTTTTGAAGCTTCATGTTCATATGAGGTTACGGCCCATGCAGTGATGTTTGTGCATGCAACTCTAGAATCACAAATTTTGTTTGACAAAGTGAATATTACAGACCACCTCTGCTACATAACAAAGTTAATGGTAATTAATGGGATTGCATCTACTAATATGATTAGAACTGAGATACCATTTGTCCCACATTATTCTTCCCCATTGCTGGACAGAATAGAGTGAACATGAACTAGTGCTTTGAGAAACAAACACAAAAACCCCTCTCATGTGGCCTTGATCTTACTCTAGATGAGATCTTCTGAGAAAGTTCAGAAAGTGAAATTCTTACCACCAGGAGCCACTGAGGAAATGTTTAAAAATTAAAATTAAAATAAACACATCATTCAATTAGCATTTCTTTTTTCTAAGATAAATTTCAAAGTAATACACAGCCAGTTTTTTGATTTGGAAAATAGATCAAACATTATCAAAAATAAAAACCATTTATTGGTTGATAACATTTTCAACTAATCTTCACCATTCCTTACTTTAAATACTGCTCTAAAGTATAAATGCTTGTGGTTATAGGTTGGGGATAGAAGTGGTGAAAAAAAAAGAAAAAAAAACCCATTAATATTCTTCTACGACCATGAGAGAGCTACTTTTAATTCCTAATTCAATCTTCTCTTACACATAAATACATGTATCACTCTTCACAAAATTAGGACTATATTTGCAAGGAGTTTTTGTTTTGTTTTGTTTCTTAACATCTTTATTGGAGTAAAATTGCTTTACAATTGTATATTAGTTTCTGCTGTATAACAAAGTGAATCAGCTATACGTATACATATATCCCCATATCTCTTCCCTCTTGCATTTCCCTCCCACCCTCCCTATCCCACCCCTCTAGTTGGACATGAAGCACCGAGCTGATCTCCCTGTGCTATGCAGCTGCTTCCCACTAGCTATCTATTTGACATTTGGTAGTGTATATATGTCCATGACACTCTCTCACTTCGTCCCAGCTTACCCTTCCCCCTCCCCGTGTCCTCAAATCCATTCTCTACGCCTGTGTCTTTATTCCTGTCATGCTCCTACATTCTTCAGAACCTTTTTTTTTTTTTTTAGATTCCATATATATGTGTTAGCATATGGTATTTGTTTTTCTCTTTCTGACTTACTTCACTCTGTATGACAGACTCTAACTCCATCCACCTCATTACAAATAACTCAATTTCGTTTCTTTTTATGGCTGAGTAATATTCCATTGTATATATGTGCCACATCTTCTTTATCCATTCATCTGTCAATGGACACCTAGGTTGCTTCCATGTCCTGGCTATTGTAAATAGAGCTGCAATGAACATTGTGGTACATGACTCTTCTTGAATTATGGTTTTCTCAGGGTATATGCCCAGTAATGGGATGCTGGGTCATATGGTAGTTCTATTTTTAGTTTTTTAAGGAACTCCCATACTGTTCTCCATAGTGGCTGTATCAATTTACATTCCCATCAACAGTGCAAGAGGGTTCCTTTTTCTCCACACCCTCTCCAGCATTTATTGTTTGTAGATTTTTTGATGATGGCCATTCTGACCGGTGTGAGGTGATACCTCACTGTAGTTTTGATTTGCATTTCTCTAATGATTAGTGATGTTGAGCATCCTTTCATGTGTGTGTTGGCAATCTGTATATCTTCTTTGAAGAAATGTCTATTTAGGTCTTCTGCCCATTTTTGGATTGGGTTGTTTGTTATTTTGATATTGAGCTGCATGAGCTGCTTGTATATTTTGGAGATTAATCCTTTGTCAGTTGCTTCACTTGCAAATATTTTCTCCCATTCTGAGGGTTGTCTTTTTGTCTTGTTTATGGTTTCCTTTGCTGTGCAAAAGCTTTGAAGTTCCATTAGGTCCCATTTGTTTATTTTTGTTTCTATTTCCATTTCTACAGGAGGTTGGTAAAAAAGGATCTTGCTGTGATTTATGTCATAGAGTGTTCTGCCTATGTTTTCCTCTAAGAGTTTTATAGTGTCTGACCTTACATTTAGGTCTTTAATCCATTTTGGGTTTATTTTTGTGTATGGTGTTAGGGAGTGTTCTAATTTCATTCTTTTACACGTAGCTGTCCAGTTTTCCCAGAACCACTTATTGAAGAGGCTGTCTTTTCTCCATTGTATATTCTTGCCTCCTTGATCAAAGATAAGGTGACCATATGTGCATGGGTTTATCTCTGGGCTTTCTATTCTGTTCCATTGATCTATATTTCAGTTTTTGTGCCAGTACCATACTGTCTTGATTACTGTAGCTTTGAGGTATAGTCTGAAGTCCAGGAGCCTGATTCCTCCAGCTCCGTTTTTCTTTCTCAAGATTGCTTTGGCTATTTGGGGTCTTTTGTGTTTCCATACAAATTGTGAAATTTTTTGTTCTAGTTCTGTGAAAAATGCCATTGGTAGTTTGATAGGGATTACATTGAATCTGCAGATTGCTTTGTGTAGCATAGTCATTTTCACAATGTTGATTCTTCCAATCCAAGAACATGGTATATATCTCCATCTATTTGTATCATCTTTGATTTCTTTCATCAGTGTCTTATAGTTTTCTGCATACAAGTCTTTTGTCTCCTTAGGTAGGTTTATTCCTAGGTATTTTATTCTTTCTGTTGCAATGGTACATAGGAGTGTTTCCTTAATTTCTCTTTCAGATTTTTCATCATTAGTGTATAGGATTGCAAGAGATTTCTGTGCATTAATTTAGTATCCTACTACTTTACCAAATTCATTGATTAGCTCTAGTAGTGTCCTGGTAGCATCTTTAGGATTCTCTGTGTATAGTATCATGTCATCTGCAAATAGTGACAGTTTTACTTCTTCTTTTATGATTTGTATTCCTTTTATTTCTTTTTCTTCTCTGATTGCTGTGGCTAACACTTCCGAAACTATGTTGAATAATAGTGGTGAGAGTGGGCAACCTTGTCTTGTTCCTGATCATAGAGGAAATGGTTTCAGTTTTTCACCATTGAGAACGATGTTGGCTGTGGGTTTGTCATATATGGCCTTTTTTTTGAGGTAAGTTCCTTCTATGCCCACTTTCTGGAGCGTTTTTATCATAAATGGGTGTTGAATTTTGTCGAAAGCTTTTTCTGCATCTATTGAGATTATCATATGGTTTTTCTCTTTCAGTTTGTTAGTATGGTTTATCACATTGATTGATTTGCATATATTGAAGAATCCTTGCATTCCTGGGATAAACCCCACTTGATCATGGTGTATGATCCTTTTAATGTGCTGTTGGATTTTGTTTGCTGGTATTTTGTTGAGGTTTTTTGCATTTATGTTCATCAGTGATATTGGACTGTAGTTTTCTTTTTTTGTGACATCTTTGTCTGGTTTTGGTATCAGGGTGATGGTGGCCTCGTAGAATGAGTTTGAGAGTGTTCCTCCCTCTGCTATATTTTGGAAGAGTTTGAGAAGGATAGGTGTTAGCTCTTCTCTAAATGTTTGATAGAATTCACCTGTGGAGCCATCTGTCCTGGGCTTTTGTTTTTTGGAAGATTTTAAATCACAGTTTCAATTTCAGTGCTTCTGATTGGTCTGTTTATATTTTCTGTTTCTTCCTGGTTCTGTCTCGGAAGGTTGTGCTTTTCTAAGAATTTGTCCCTTTCTTCCAGGTTGTCCATTTTATTGGCATATAGTTGCTTGTAGTAATCTCTCATGATCCTTTGTATTTCTGCAAAGTCAGTTGTTACTTCTTTTCATTTCTAATTCTATTGATTTGAGTCTTCTCCCTTTTTATCTTGATGAGTCTGGCTAATGGTTTATCAATTTTGTTTATCTTCTCAAAGAACCAGCTTTTAGTTTTATTGATCTTTGCTATTGTCTCCTTCATTTCTTTTTCATTTATTTCTGATCTGATCTTTATTATTTCTTTCCTTCTGCTAACTTTGGGGTTTTTTTGGTTGTTCTTTCTCTAATTGCTTAGGTGTAAGGTTAGGTTGTTTATTTGAGATGTTTCTTGTTTCTTGAGGTAGGATTGTATTGCTATAAACTTCCCTCTCAGAACTGCTTTTGCTGCATCCCATAGGTTTTGGGTTGTCATGTTTTCATTGTCATTTGTTTCTAGGTATTTTTTGATTTTCTCTTTGATTTCTTCAGTGATCTTTTGGTTATTTAGTAGTGCACTGTTTAGCCTCCATGTGTTTGTACTTTTTACAGATTTTTTCTTGGAATTGATATCTAGTCTTATAGCGTTGTGGTCAGAAAAGATACTTGATACGATTTCAATTTTCTTAAATTTACTAAGGCTTGATTTGTGACCCAAGATAACATCTGTCCTGGAGAATGTTCCATGAGCACTTGAGAAGAAAGTGTGTTCTGTTGTTTTTGGATGGAATGTCCTATAAATGTCAATTAAGCCCATCTTGTTTAATGTATCATTTAAAGCTTGTGTTTCCTTATTTATTTTCATTTTGGATGATCTGTCCATTGGTGAAAGTGGGGTGTTAAAGTCCTCTACTATGATTGTGTTACTCTTGATTTCCCCTTTTATGGCTGTTAGCATTTGCCTTATATATTGTGGTACTCCTATGTTGGATGCATAAATATTTACACTGTTATATCTTCTTCTTGGATTGATCCCTTGATCATTATGTAGTGTCCTTCTTTGTCTCTTGTAATAGTCTTTATTTTAAAGTCTATTTTGTCTGATATGAGAATTGTTACTCCAGCTTTCTTTTGATTTCCATTTGCATGCAATATCTTTTTCCATCCCCTCACTCTCAGTCTGTATGTGGCCCTAGGTCTGAAGTGGGTCTCTTGTAGACAGCATATATATGGGTCTTTGCAAGGAGTTTGATATCCTGATCATACTGGTTCTTGTCTGTTGCCCTCCCCACCTCCCACTAACCCAGACCCATCCTCTGCCCTTCTTAGCCCCAGTCTGAGCCCAAGCAGGCTGACCCCTATGGGCCAACTGGGTTCAGCCAATGGAAGGCATTGACTGCAGTGAGGGGCTGGAGAGAGGTGGTCGGTGGGCAGGAGGGGAGAAAAGTCAGGGCATTTCTTTCCCCATTGCCAGCCTGCTGTAGACGGAGGCTGTGGCAGGACCTGCATCCCCCCAGGACAGGAACTCTGGAGAGACAGCCTCTCCTCCAGGACTTGGACGCCGGCATTGTAATCCTTTTGCCCCTTCAGCACTTGTGGGTGGTGGTGTTCTCTGCCTTTTCTTGTTCCTGGTGCTTCACGAACTTCTACTGATTCCCTTTACTTTGCCTGCTCTCCCATAAGTGATTCCTTCATTAAAGTCCTTTTCAGGAGATAAAAGAAATTTTCACATATTGAGGTATGGTGAAGTCATTCTGGCTAATACATCAGTTTACCTGAATTTTAACTGCTAACTAAAACAGCCTGTTTGTAGCCTATCAGGTGTACATTGTACATCCACTTTAATTATTAAAGAAAAAGGCACATTGACTAGAAGTAAAGAATGTCCATGTTAAACATAAAGATCAAATGCCTCCCTTCCTGGCCTGCCAGTGCTGGAACTCCTTTGATGATAAGACTCCCTTCCCAGGTGCCAAGGCCATACTGACTCGCTATGTATCTGTTTTTCTGAAACCTTGAAGGAATGGATTCCTGACTTATTTGATGTTCTTGGTTCTGACAAGATATAAAACTGTGTTGAAATCCGTGCTTCTCTGGAGCAGTTCTCTGGAGTGGTTATCTGAGAAGCTGTCTTCCAGGCTATAGTCCTCAGTTTGGCTCAAATAAAACTCTTTTCTATTCCTATTATAGATTTTTTTATTGATTGTTTTCATCAACACAGGAGATGGAATTCTGGCTGGTTTTGTTTGTTTGTTTGTTTTTGCCAGAACCCTGATTGATTGACTTCTTCTTCTTCTTCTCTTATTTTTTAAAAAATTTTTGTTGGAGTATAGTTGATTTACAATGTTGTGTTAGTTTCTGCTGTACAGCAAAGTGAATCAGTTATACATATACATATATCCACTCTTTTTTAGACTTTTTTCCCCATATAGGCCATTACAGAGTATTGAATAGAGTTCCCCATGCTATACAGTAGGTCCTTATTAGTTATATATTTTATATACAGTAGTGTGTATATGTCAATCCCAATCTCCCAGTTTATCCCTTCCCCTGCTTTACTTCTTAAGTGATTTAAAAAAAATAGTACATTACTTTCTTTTGCTAGCAAACATGAACTGATTTGTAATGGCTATGCACTATTGCAACACAGATAAACAGTATTATAATTTAACCATTCCTTTTCACTACTGGCTCCAACAGGAAGCAGATGGCACTGTTAAATTTGAATAATTCAAATTAGAATAATTTATTTATAAAGAGATTAATTACAAAGGAGAGAGCAGAGTGGAGAGGAGCTACAAGGCAGTGTCATAACCTGAGGGTAGCATTGTGGAGCTCTTAGGTCCCCTGGTCCGGAGGGATGAGAGGAGGAAGCAGGTCTCAGAAATTAAAAAGAAAGTCAGATAGAGGAGACCATCAGCTGTAACTTTCATTTGAGGGACACAACCAGGCCAAGGTGACCTCATAGGCACCGGGAGAATAAATACTTTCTCCCTCCAGTCTCCTACCAGGGCACCCCATTGGCTGGACTTATCTGGTAGCCAGAGGGTGTGGGCTTCCTGTAGATACAGTTCAACAACCTCCCAGGGCAGAGAAAAGTGGAGAGTGATTCCTGGGGTCCAGGGGCAAACTCCAGCACTTCAGTAAAGTGAGGACTGTTGCCATAGCTCTCTCTTAGGAAAGCTTTTCTACGAAATACAGCCTGAGACAAGGATTGAAGAGCCGACAGTTTATTTGGGGCGTGCAAGCCCAGGATGGTAAAGGTGAGGAAATAAGGGGAAGGAAGCAAGAAAAAATGGGAAACAAAGTGATGCGATGTGTTGCCATGCTGGCCACTGTTTCACAATGAACTACAAAGAGACTCTGCCTCTGGGCAGGGATGTTGGCTCAGCATCTGGAACTTCTCCAGAAAATTTTCAGGAAGAAATCAAATCTTAGAGCAATCCACAGGGAAGAAAGGAAAGGGAATTTGTCTGCCCCATTCCGTACTATATCCTGTATCTCATCAGTCAAGGTTCAACTCACAGGGAGTAGACTTTCCTACACTCTGAGTTATATCATCCAACCCCTTAGTGGCTGCTCAGAAAATCAGACCCCATGCCCCACGGTGTGACATTTCATCCAGGCTGGGAGCAAAAGGATGACTCGGCATGATTAGGGCTCAGTCAGGGTGAGGAGTGCAGCCTCGGGGATTCCACTTGGACTCTAGCTACCTAAGGAGGCTAGGCAAAGGCTCTGGCAAAGGCGGCAGCATCACGGTCTGGGAGGCAGGGGATACTTTCAAAAAAAAGACAGGTGAGAAGGTACACAGGGTCTGTAGCCACAACAACCTCAGATCCAGAACTGCAGGAAGAGGGTGCCAGGCAAATCACAGAGTCTTACAGCATCTACACTGCCTTCAAACTATGGACTGTAATATCACCTTATATTTTGACCTAATTTTTAATCTGCTTAGGTGCAAAGTCAGTCCTCTTAAACTTCTCTGGATTTTTCTTTTTCTGAAGATAGTGGACCAATCCTGGAAGTCCAGAAGATTTTGATTCCACTGATCTCCCCAAGTCCAAACTGCCCTTATCTTATTTCTCACCTACTTGTGATGATCTGAAAATTGCTGTTAATGGGCCTTAGCACACCCAAAGAGTGATTTCAAAAAATACAAATAACAACTTCAGGTAAAAAAAAAAAAATCCAAAATACCTAATAATCATTTACTCAAGCTTAAGAAAAATCAATCTTTCAATAATGACCACTCTTCTCTTTAGAGGCTCTCAAATTATTAGTTGGAAAGAAGAATTAAAATGTTGGTTCAGTATGCTGACTTATAGCTTAGACATTATATTTTGAAAATAACTCTGTGTTAGCAATTGAGTTGGCTAGATGTTCTCCACAAAATAACAGAGACAGTATTTTAAATTTGAAAAGTAAATGATTCTAAGTAACTATTTTCTTCTATATTTCCTTAGCATCGTTTAATATATAAGAGCATGTATGTTTGCATGTATATATTTATAAAATCCTGTTTATTAATGTTTTCTAACTTCAAGGACAAATACAAAAAAACATATTGTGGTAAGATAAAATGGTCTCTATGATACCATTCTTTGTAATTTGTTGAGATCTTCATGACCCAGTATGTAGTAACTTTTCTTAAATGCACTATGTATATATGAAAATAATCCATGTGTATATTTTCTATTTGAGAATATATATGAACAATCTCCTAAGGAAGGAAACAAAAGCAAAACTAAACAAATGGGAGCTAATTAAAAGCTTTTGCACAGCAAAAGAAATCATTGACAAAATGAATAGACAACCTACTCAATTGGAGAAAATATTTGCAAATGATATGACCACTAAGGGGTTAATATCCAAAATGTATAAACAGCTCATACAACTCAATATCAAAAAAATCCCCCGAACAACCCAATTAAAAATGGGCAGAAGACCTGAATAGAGACTGCAGTGAAAGCCGAGACAGCGGGCAGGCGAGCAGGGGGCGGGTGGACATCTTGGGATCCGAAGAGTGGCCAGGCCGGCCGAGCAGGGAGCCGCGGACAGCAGGTCTGTTCTCAGAGTGATGGGCCGTGGAGACTGAGCTGCCGCCATGACTGGAGGCTTATTCATCTATAATCACAAGGGGGAGGTGCTCATCTCCCAAGTCTACCGAGATGACATTGGGAGGAACGCAGCGGTTGCCTTTCGGGTCAATGTTATCCATGCCCGGCAGCAGGTACGCAGCCCCGTCACCAACATTGCTCGCACCAGTTTCTTTCATGTTAAGTGGTCCAACATCTGGCTGGCAACTGTCACCAAGCAGTCAATGCTGCCATGGTCTTCGAATTCCTCTGTAAGATGTGTGACATAATGGCTGCCTACTTTGGCAAGATCAGCGAAGAGAACGTCAAGAACAATCTTGTGCTCATATATCAGCTGCTGGATGAGATCCTAGACTTTGGCTACCCAGAGAACTCAGAGACAGGCACGCTGAAAACCTTCATCACCCAGCAGGGCATCAAGAGCCAGCATGAGACAAAAAAGAGCAGTCTCAGATCACCAGCCAGGTGACTGGGCAGATTGTCTGGCAGCGGGAGGGCATCAAGTATCGCCAGAACGAGCTCTTCCTGGATGTACTGAAGAGTGTGAACCTCCTCATGATTCCACAGGGGCAGCAGCTGAGTGCCCATGTGTCAGGCCGGGTGGTGATGAAGAGCTAACCCGAGTAGCATGCCCGAGTGCAAGTTTGGGATGAATGACAAGACTGTCATTGAGAAGCAGGGCAAAGGCACAGCTGATGAAACAAGCAAGAGCGGGAAGCAATCAACTGCCATTGACGACAGCACCTTCCACCAGTGTGTGTGACTCAGCAAGTTTGACTCGGAGCGCAGCATCAGCTTCATCCCACCAGATGAAGAATTTGAGGTCATGAGGTATGGCACCACCAAGGACATCACCCTTCCTTTCCGAGTGATCCCGCTAGTTCGGGAAGTGGGACGCACCAAGCTGGAGGTCAAGGTGGTCATTAAGTCCAACTTCAAGCCCTCACTACTGGCTCAGAAGATTGAGGTGAGGATCCCAACCCCACTGAACACCAGTGGGGTGCAGGTGATCTGTATGAAGGGGAAGGCCAAGTACAAGGCCAGCGAGAACGCCATCATGTGGAAGATCAAGTGCATGGAAGTCATGAAGAAATAGCAGATCAGTGCTAAGATTGAGCTTCTGCCCACCAACAACAAGAAGAGGTGGGCTCGACCCCCCCATTTCAATGACCTTTGAGGTGCCATTCGCGCCTTCTGGCCTCAGGGTGCTCTACTTGAAGGTGTTTGAACCGAAGCTGGATTACAGCGACCACGATGTCATCAAATGGGTGCACTACATTGGCCGCAGCGGCATTTATGAGACCCGCTGCCAGCTGCCTAGTGGCAGCTAGCCTGCCTCCGCACCCCCCTCTTCCACAGGTCTGGGTGCCCTCCACCACCACACATCAGTGTCTCCTCCCTCCTGCTTTGCTGCCTTCCATTTGCACCAGCCCGAGTCTAGGTCTGGACCAACCACATTGCAAGCGGGGCTCCCTGGGCAGGGTGGTTTCTGAGGCTCCTGCTCCTCCATGCATCTGCCTGCCCCAGCCCAATGTCAGGCTCTGAGTTCTGCGACCAAAGCCAGGTGGGCCCCATCTGCTCCCCTCCCCTGTGGCCACATCTCTCTGGAGTGGGAGGATTGGCTGCCCCTCACCTTAGAGCTCCCCCAAAGGCCAGTAATGGATACCCACCCCTCAATTCCTACTCTGCTTTGGGATAGTGTGAGCTTCATTTTGTACATGTGTGACTTCGTCCAGTTATAAACCTAATAAATTCTGTAGAACGGGAAAAAAACAGCACCTGAATAGACACTTTCCCAAAGAAGACATACAGATGGCCAACAGGCACATGAAAAGATGCTTAACATTGCTAATCATCAGGGAAATGCAAATCAAAACCACAATGGGATATCACCTCACACCTGTCAGAATGTCTATCATCAAAAAGATCACAAATAACAAATGTTGGCGAGGATGTGTACACTGTTGGTGGGAATGCAAATTGGTGCAGCTACTGTGGAAAACAGTACAGATGTTCCTCAAAAAACTAAAAATAGAATTACCATATGATACAGCGATTCTACTTCTGGGTATATATTCAACAAAAACAAAAACACTAGTTTGAAAAGATACATGCACCCTAATGTTCACAGCAGCATTATTTACAACAGCCAAGAATGGTAGCAATCTAAGTGTCAATCAACAGATGAGAGGATAGAGAAGATGTGGTATATATACACAGTGGAATACTACTCAGCCATAAAAAAGAATGAAATTTTGCAATTTATAACATGGATAGACCTGGAGGGTACTATTCTTAGTGAAATAAGTCAGATAGAGAAAGACAAATACTGTATGTTATCACTTATATGTGGCATCTAAAAAATAAAACAAACTGATGAATATAACGAAACAGAAAAAAAAAAAAACCTCCTTGTATTATCTAGTAATATATACTAAGATCCCATATTAGAGAATTAGAATTTGCACATACCACTTAGCAGTATCCATTTCAAAACATATCTGAATAACAAAGCTTTTTATATTTGACATTTCCCCTCAGTTTTCAAGGCTATTCTTTCCCAATAATTTTCATCAGAACTTAAGAACACTTGGGAGCTGTGCTACCAAATGTTAAAACATACTGTCACGCTACAATAATTAAAACACTGTGTTATTGCACAAGAATAAATTAATCAATGGAACAGAGTAGGAAACACTGAACGGAATCCCATTATAAAAATTTAGTTTGATAACGGTAGCTGATAAAATAAATAGGAGTATGATTCAATATATGCACCTAAGATAACTGGGTAGTTATCTAGAAAAATTAAATTAAAAGCTTATCCCTATTACACACTATAATCAAAAAGAAAAATTACAAGTGAATTTTAAAAGTACTAAATGTAAAAAACAAAAAAATGCCATAAATATCCACTGTGCTGGTTATTCTTTATTCTCTCACCTTTCACTGCCCTGTTCTGTGCCCCCAGGAGACTGCTCTCTGGTTTCAAGTTTGATTTACCCAACTGACGGCACCAGCAAGACAGCAGCCTGTGGAATGACAGACAGATTGGAGTATTTTTGTTCTTTGACTCTTGCTGTTTCTATTCCAGGTTCTGGCAGAGGTTGCCTCCGTCTGTCAGCAGCTCTGATGAGGCTTCCCTCTCTCCTCTGGCTCCAGCCCACAATGGACCAATAGTTCTGTTTCCTTTTCCCTGTTCCTCAGGCTCAAGGGGGTAATGACTTCCCATTGTTACTGGTCTCTGGATGCCTATAAGTCTGCATCAATTCTGATGTGTGGGAGTTTTTCCCATATCACCAAGCAATTCTGCCATACCAGCTTGGTATCCTAAAATTCAACTCAGTTCTGACACTATCTACCCATAGATCCTACAAGTTAAGGGGTCAGTCCAACAAGATTGCTCCCCTAACCCCAACTTCAGACATCAGTTGCAAGCCCAGGTTATTACCTGTGTTTCTGATCAACTGCCTATAGACTGGCGATTCCAATGACCCCTTCCTTGGGTTGGATTAATTTGCTGGAGCAGCTCAGAGAACTCAGAGAAACATTTTACTTATTAGATTACTAGTTTATTATAAAAGGGTATATAACTCAGGAAGAGGCAGATGGAAGAGATGCATAGTACAACGTATGGGGAAAGGGTGAGGAGCCTCCATACTTTCTCTGAGTGCCTCTCTCCTCGAATCTTCACACGTTCACCAACCTGGAAACTCTCTGAACCCCTTCCTTTTGGGTTTTTATGGAGGTTTCATTACATAGGTATGATTAATTAAATCCTTGGCCATTGGTGATTGAATTCAATTTCTAGCCCCTTTCCTCTTCCAGGGATAAGGACTGAAAATTTTCCAAACCTCTAACCACATGATTGGCTCCCCTGGCAACCAGCCCCCATCCTAGGTTACCAAGGGGCTTTCCAAAAGTCACCATTAGCCTAACAGAAGACGATTCTGTCACTCTCCCCACTTAGGAAACTCCAAGGATTTTAGGAGCTCTGTAACAGAAATGGAGACTAAGACCAACTATATATTTCTTACTAGAAATCCCAATATCACAGTGTCTCAACATTTTTGTTGGTCCCTCAGCCCTGCCCACATCTCTGTAAATAATCACTTTATTATATATTTTTAAAAAATCCAAGCTAAGTATGCTTTTTGTTTCCCCTCGGAACTCTGAATGATGTATCCACCTATATATTCTTCCTTTGGCACAAAAAAGGCATCTTTAAACAAACAAACAAACAGAAAGACCACAAAAAAATAGGAGAACATAAAAGGAAATTTTTATAAATTAAGGAATATTTGCAATTTTTTGGATTCTGTCTAGTCTATGTTTGAGACTAAAAAGTATGATGATATTCAGTGTTGCTGAGTATGGTAAACAATACCTCTTTGTTGCTGATTTGTACCATAAATTAGCACAATCTTTCTGCCAGATAGTATGTTAAGGCTCAATATAATTTTAGAAGTAGAAGAGCAAGAATTAAAGAATTTACTCTAATGATACAATAAAAACTTGCACAAAAATTTGTGAGGCATTCTTTACTTTGAAGTATTGAAAATTTAAGAAATTTGTTAAGCAAACTAAAGTCTATCCATATTACAAAACACTATACTGTCAATAAAAATCATCTTCCAGAAAAATATTGAGTGAAGTGGAAAAATGCTCACTAAATTTAAGGAGGGAAAGCAAGTTACAAAAGGTATATAAAATTCCCACCTTTATTTTCAGTGGGCATATCTCCATGTCAATAAGTTTTTGTTTAGGACCTGATTCTAATGGCAGTATTGTACTTCATAATATGGATATGCCAAAACTTACTGTATGCCGAGAAGAATCAAAGGTTAAGTTTAAAAATGCCAAAAGAGGAGAGGGATCAAGGTGGTGGAGTAAGAAGACATGGAGCTCACCTCCCACCATAGACATATCAAATATATATCTGCATGTGGAACAATTCTCACAGAAAACTAACTGGAAACTGGCAGAACTCCTACACAACCAAGGCTGCAAGAAAGATTCCCCCACATATACTGCGATCCCCAGTTCCAGCTGAGTAAATAAGTGCATACCTATCGATAATTACTTTAAATGTCAATGGACTAAATGTTCCAATCTATAGACATAGGATGGCTGACTGGATAAAAAAACAAGATCCTCCAATATGCTGCCTATGAGAGACTCACTTCAGGGTAAAAGACACACACAGACTGAAAGTGAGGGGATGGAAAAAGATATTTCATGCAAATGGAAACAAAAAGAAAGCAGGAGTAGCAATACTTGTATCAGACAAAATAGACTTTAAAAGGAAAGCTATAACAAAAGACAAAGAAGGGCATTACATAATAAAAGTGATCAATACAAGAAGAGGATATTACACTCATTGACATACATGCACCCAGTATAGGAGCAAAACAAATACTAACAGATATAAAGGGAGAAATTGACAGGAATACAATTATAATAGGAGACTTTAGTACTCCTCTGATATCAATGGACAGCTTTTCCAGACAGAAAATCAATAAGGCAACAGAGATCCTAAATGACACAATAGAATAGTTGGACTGAATTTATACCTATAGGACAGTACATCTAAAAAACAAAAAAAAAAAAAAAACAGAATACACATTCTTTTCAAGCATGCATGGAACATTTCCTAGGATTGACCACATATTAGTATACCAAACAAGCCTCAACAAATTTAAGAGGATAGAAATTATTTCAAGCATCTTTTCTGACCACAATGGTGTGAAACTAGAAATCAACCACAGAAAGAAAAACAGGGGAAAAAAATGATCACAAGGAGATTAAATAACATGCTGCTAAAAAACCAGTGGGTCAAAGATGAAATCAAAGAGGAAATCAGACAATACCTCAAGACAAACAACAATGAAAACACAACCTTACAAAATCTATGGGATGCAGCAAAAGCAGTTCTAAGAGGGAAGTTCATAGTGATACAGGCCTTCCTCAAGAAAAAAGAAAAATCTCAAATAAACAACCTAACCTGTCACCTAAAAGAATTAGAAAAAGAAGAACAAACAAAGCCCAAAGTCAGCAGAATGAAAGAAATAATAAAGTGAGGAAATAAATAAAATAGAGATTAAAAAAATAGAAAATATCAAATGAAACCAAGAGCTTCTTTTTGAAAAGGTAAACAAAATTGATAAACTTTTAGTCAGATTCATCAAGAAAAAAAGAGAGTCCAAATCAGTAAAATCAGAAATGAAAAAGGAGAAGCTGGAACCAACATCACAGGAATACAAAGGATCACAAGAGATTACTATGAACAAGTATTTGCTAATAAAGTGAACAACCAGGAAGAAATGGACAAATTTCTAGAAAAAAATACAGCCTACCAAGAAGGAGTCAAGAAGAAACAGACAATTTGAACAGACTGATCATTAGAAGCTAAATCGAAACTGTAATAAGAAAAACTCCTAGCAAACAATAGTTCAGGACCAGACGGCTTCACAAGAGAATTCTACCAAACATATAAAGAAGAACTTATACTATCCTTCTCAAACTGTTCAAAAAAATTGAAGAGGAAGGAACACTCCCAAATTCATTTCACAAGGCCATTATCCTGAAACCAAAACCAGACAAGGACACTACAAAAAAAGAAAATTACAGGCCAATATCTTTAATGAATATAGATGCAAAAATCCTCAACAAAATATTAGCAAAGCAAATCCAACAATACATAAAAAGGATCATACACCATGATCAAGGTGGATTTATTCCAGAGTCACAAGGATGGTTCAGCATAGGCAAAAGTGTTCTACTCTTTCAATGAACATGTCCCATCTCGATTCTATTGGATTATTCTGAAGAAATCAGCATTTTTAGGACCCAAAATCCTAAGAGGTTATGAGCTATAAAATGCAATGAGCACAGATCACTTTTATTTCTAAAAGCCTAGTTTTCAGTGCATTGCAAATTATTTTCCAATTTGAACTGTAGACGCAGCCCAGAACTTCATTTAAGCTCAGAGTTTATTAGTGGGGGAGATCAAATGAGCTGTTTTGGCCGAACGGCAGGCCAGGAAAGCATGTCTCCTTTCCTCACTTCCCCTGGTGGATATGACTGGATGGGACAGCCACCATCATGTCCCTCTGTGAAATGCTACACTGGGGGTGTCAGGCTCTTCAAAGCAGCTGCCAAGCACATACTATTCTCCTGAAACACTACGCTTTGAAAGGGTGGAATTTCCCTGTGCTCTTGTTTCATCTCCTCAAGCCCAGTATTCTCAAATATTCTCCAAGAAACGCTCAAAGTCTTGGAGAACTCAGTGTGGCTTTAATTTTCAGTTGCTATCAAATGGGATACAATTAATTTCTTGTGGAACTGATTTTTTTAAATTTGCCAGGAAATTCTAAATAGGCTCTTTTGGTGCTAAGTCTATGAATAAACTTTATTCTTGGGACAAGGAAGAAATAACTAAACCTCTAAGGATTGTAACTTCATGGCAAAAAAAACAGAGTAATTAGGAAAGTAGACTTTGAAAGCAAACAAATATAGACAGACGGGGGTTTGAGTACCAACTTTGCAACTTTATAATCTGGTCATTTTGGTCAGTTTGCTTAACCCCTCTATGCTTCAGTTTC
This sequence comes from Balaenoptera ricei, assembly GCF_028023285.1. NCBI lineage: Eukaryota > Metazoa > Chordata > Mammalia > Artiodactyla > Balaenopteridae > Balaenoptera > Balaenoptera ricei. The sequence continues at coordinate 42,400,230 of NC_082641.1, forward strand.
CTCACCTGTAAAATGGGGATAATTATAGTACTGATCACATGTGTTTTGAAGATTAAATGAGATGAAGATATAGGGTGACCAACAGGCCTGGTTTTTGCCCAGGCCTGAGGGGTTTCTTGGGACACAAGACTTTCAGTGCTAAAGCTGAGATATTCTGGGCAGACTAGGATGGCTGGTCACCCTATAAGAGGTCAGGTACTTATATAATGCCTGGTATCCATAAATTATAGCCATTATTTTATGTATTACAAATATCTTTAAGCATATTCTCATGGACATGTTTTCTACATAGGTTAATTAGACACATCTCGACTTTACGCTTTATAAAAAGACTAAAACATATAACAAAAAAAAAAAATGCTTCATTAGTAGGTCAGCATCACTGTCCATTTTTAAGGTCTACTCGGTTATTTCTAAAATTCTACAAGTCTATTTTTTTGCTTACTGACACCAAGTCTTGAAAAACCTCACATTGCTCTGTGAAGTAGTATGTAAGTACATATTTCTTCAAAAGTGCACTGTGGCAAGATAAGAAGCTTTGTCACAATAAGAAATGACTTGTAGAATAATCTTTTTAGTACAACGAATAAAAAGTCATTTAGGGAACATCAAGCTTTTGGATACAATATTTCCATGTGAAACATTTCTAGTTAAGACGACCTACTGAGCATACTTCTTTATCAGTCCTCTCCTACCTGTCAATCCTATTTAATGACCTAAATTTCTCTTTTGTCCTTATTCTCTGGCATTGCAGAGACTAGGAGGGAGCTTATCAGGTGACCTCAGATCGTGGCAAACTCCTGGCTGACCAAAAGCTCTTGGGATCACATTGACAAATCAGGGGAAAGGGATGCAGAGCCATTGTTTTCTAAGTTTGTCTGGTTTTAAGAGTCACCTGGGGCTCTTGTTAAACATACAGATTTCCGGGTTCCTCCAATAGCGATACTGATTCAGAGAGGGGGTGGCGAGCCCTTGAACCTGTAACTGATTGGTGTCCCCTGAGACATTTATGATGGGGCAAGTTTGGAAATGGTTCTCAACCAGGGATTGTCATTATGCCTGGGGGTCTCCAAGCACTTAATGCCCTGGAACCAAGGATGATAAACATCCCACAGTGTTTGAGCCAACACAATACACAAAACAAACCCTGGAAACAGGACAACCACTGTATAGAATTTTAAATGGAACTCTACACTTCATTTAGACACTCCATTAACATTTGTTAACTTAACAAAATTATCAATATCCCAAGGAGCTAGACTAACTATAGGCTGACCTGGTAATTTTCCAGCAGATGATAACATCTCCCTCTTGAGGGATAAGGGAAAATTACTTTCATACAAGCAATTATTTTTAAACTGATTTATTCCTGTTCTTATTTTCTTCAAAGATTATATAATGCTATGTTTTATATGTAACACCAGGAGAGAGAGTACTGTTCCTTTCAGAAGGGACATTCTGAAAGAAAAGAAACAACCATGTGTAAAAAGATATTCTTTAACAAGTCTTATTCTTCATTCCCTTCCTACTTACCGCTCATCAACATGGCATGAATAATGCTTGTCCTTCTATTTACCATTTTATTCTTTCTGCAGTGGTTCTCAAGTATAGTTCTCTATACATGGAAGGTTTAATTTTCCTAGGGTTCTGTCTTCTCCTATTTTAAGTTTTCTTCTTGTATTTTCTTCTTCCCCAAGTACCTTCATTTCCCCTGTGCTTACTTTCTGTCCATCTACTTCTCTTTCTTTCATTTTCTCTCTAGCATTTACTCCCTCCTGCCTTTTGATCTAGAACCTTTAGTGCCTGTATTATTCCTTGGATGTTACAGGCCAGCTGCCTGATGTGGGATGACCAGCTGTCCCAGTTTGCCCTGTACTAAGACCCCTCTGTCCCAGGCCAACCAGGATGGCTGATCACTCCACTTCACCAGTAACCTAGGGAAATAATACACTGACACCAGGTGGAGGGAGGAGTAACACTGTTATTGGTAGTACCCTGCTGGGCTGCTGTAGTTTTTAAATTAGTGATTGTTGGAAGAGCATGCAAATGCAAATAAACCAAATAGGGGTCAGAACCAATTATTAGCAAGAGTTTCTCTGGTCCTTTCTGTGAAGGACCAGAGAAACCAAGTATGTGACTAAAAGAGACTTGGAAGATCAGTGTGAGAGACTGAGTTGGTCTTTAGAGCTGAAGGCTGGCTGTGAAGCTCGTGTGTAGCCCTGCCTGTGGAGAAAAGAGGATAGCTTTGGCACTGAGATGTTTGAGCTGAGTACAACCCACTGATGACGTAGTCTATTCCAGAGTAACGGACAAATTGGGAGGACGCATTGAAGAGGCAGAAATGGCTCTTCCTGTTCCTGGGAAGCATTGTGGAGGCTGAGTCTTACCAGTCTGAGTTGCAGGATCAGAGACTTCTCACCGGCGAGCTGAGCGGGAGTTCTCTCGGGGGCTCAGTGGAGCCCCGAACAGCCTTCTGTGGCTTTCTGCAGTGCTCTGGCTCAGAGCTAATTAGAGTAGTTAGGGGCTAAAATGTCTGACCAAAAACAAGCTTCACGGGCTTCCCTGGTGGCGCAGTGGTTGAGAATCTGCCTGCCAATGCAGGGGACACGGGTTCGAGCCCTGGTCTGGGAAGATCCCACGTGCCGCGGAGCGGCTGGGCCCGTGAGCCACAACTACTGAGCCTGCGCGTCTGGAGCCTGTGCTCCACAACAAGAGAGGCTGCCATAGTGAGAGGCCCGCGCACCGCAATGAAGAGTGGTCCCCGCTTGCCGCAACTAGAGAAAGCCCTCGCACGGAAACGAAGGCCCAATGCAGCCAAAAATAAATAAATAAATAAATAGCGTTCCCTTTAAAAAAAAAAAACAAGCTTCACCACCCCTGTCATTCTACCATGAAAAGGACCATTCCTCTTTTACCTTCAGATTGTCTTTGAACGTGCCAGTATCCTTAGTCAAAGGCCCTACTATAACTCATCCCCACTGCGACGCTAACCAATGACCCAGGGTTTGTTTTATTTTTAGGAGCCATAGGAAGAGCAGCTCTGTCACCTCTTCACTTCCCCTGTGAGAGAGGATTCCTGCTTCCAGGCGCACACGAGGCCTGTTTGACAAATTAGACAATTTTGAATACATGACTTATTCTTCCGTAATTAATTCATTCTAGCCGAAAGCACAGAACTGTGAGATTCTTAACAGACGAAGGGAGTGAAATCCAAGACTCTCAAGTACTTCTGGGGGAAGTCAGACGCAACCATTGCTCCTCGTCTTCATTCAGCAAACCGCTTATGGAGCATTTAGTACATACTGAGCACTCTGCTTGGTGTTGTAGATAAAACGATGAAAACAGTATAATTCTTGACCTCAAGGCACGGATGCTATGGCTTTTAGAAAGTTACATACATATGAATAATAAAGGTGACAGGTGCTAGAGTCAAAGCATATTCAGGTTACAAGGTAAGGGTGTAGTCCGTTCTCCCTGGGCTGTGGTCCCTGTAGAGATCTAGCCTACCAGCTCTGGAGGAGAAGGTCTGTGACTGTGATTGATTTATTCATCATTGATCTCTACTGCCTCACACTTAGTAGGTGCTCACTAAATAGTTTTTCAATGAGCAAAAGATGGTCTTGCCATAAAGTGTGGTGGATGTGCACAGAAACGATGCAAGTAGTTCAGCCAAAGGGTCCAGGTACTGCACGATCGGGCCCTGCCTCCCTCTCCAGCTGCCATCTCCCATGCTCTGCTCCCCTTCTGTCATGCTGAGCAGTTCAGGCTTTATCCTGAAAGCAATGGGGAGGGGGGGGCCCAGAGCGTAGTTTTATGTCGGGCTCTGACATGGTCAGCTTTGTGTTTTAGAAAGATAATTCTGGCTGCAGCGTGAAGGATGGATTAGAGGGGGAAACTCTGGAGTAGGGAAGATCATGCAGATTAGCAGTCATTCAGTTGGGAGAATGCACACAAGCATTGCCCGGTAACTGTCCAGGGCCCACCCCAGACCATTTGAATCAGAATCTCTGGAGATGGAATCCAGATATCAGTAGTTATAAATTGTCCCAGGTGATTCTGGTGAGACACGAAGTTGAGAATCAGTAGCATGAGACGGTTGCAGAATGGAAAAAGGGGGCATAGATACTCGGGCTATTAAAGGTAGAGGAACAACACCACTAAGTAACAGAGCAGGGGCCGTGAAGACAGGGAGGAATTGAATTACTCACAGGTTCTGGTTGGAGTCATTGACATGGGAAGTAAGGCGACTGACCTTTCTAATTTCCCTGGAGTATCATGCTTTCAGTACGGATGCTCCCTCGTCCCAGGGCAGTTGATCACCCTACAGGAAGGACAGTGATAACTTTTACCAAAATAAGTAACAGGCATCAGAGTGTGGCTGGGAGAAAGATGATTAATTTTAAACATGGGTGACAGCTGCTAAGTATTGGTGACTAAGGCTGTCCTAAAGCTCACAGCTGAGGATCAAATGAGCTAAATACCCCACATTCTAAATTCCTAGAATCACAGCTGTTAGGGCCATACATCCTCAGCAGGGCTTGCTAAGGGAAACCAGGAGGCAGAATAAGCACCACCACCTCACACCCTAATATAAGATGAGGTTGAAAGGGAGAAGGCTGTTGCCTTTTGTAGAAGTACGTTACTCATGTAGAACTGCTTATTTTCCAGAACAGGGCAGGGTGGCTCTGGGCTGCCTCTCATCCTCAGAGCTGCGGGAAGGAGCTGACAAGAGAACCGCTCACAGGTGTGTGGGTCTCTGCTTGTGCCCGCCCCTGTCTGGACAGTTAGAGGGCACAGGCTTACTGTCCAGCCCCCGTGCTACCAGGGTGGAGGAAATGCACATTGGGGAAGAGATGCTACGGTGCGGGGGTGCCGGGTGAAGCAGGGCCAAGACCGTCCCCACTCAAACCCCAAGCGGTTTGGAAGATGGATCCCACATGTGCCTGAAGACGCAGGAGTTGGCTGTGGTGAGTAGATCACATTTGGAGCGTTGTTCTTACCTGGGAAAGTCACAGCAAAGAGGAAAGGGATATATGGCTGCCAGCTCAGGGGCTGGGCCTGAAGCTGAGAATGAAGCTCTCTCATGAGGGACCCCTAACACCCAGAGCTGCTGCTTGGGAGCAAATTCCTCGGCAGATGAAGCTGTCAGCCTCCATGTGCCCACACTGAGCACCAGGACAGCAAGCTGGGTCCCGCAAGGCCCCTCTCCCTTCCTTAACCCTCCCTCCTGAGCTCTACCAGAGCAAAGGACATCTTTGTGATGCAAAGACATGGGCAGGGGTGTGGGGGCCAGACCGCATCCACAGCCCTGTTCTGCTGCAGGGTCAGGAGAGGAGATGGGAGAGAAGAGAGACAGTGATTGGGGATGAAACTAGAGCTTTGAGACAAGATCACTGAATCCTGGGGGTAGGAAGTCATTGTTTTAACAGCTGGAAGTAACTGTTCTAAGAACTGAGGGGGCCAGAGAGTTAGAGCATTGGGCTGAAATCACTAAGGAAGCCCACTCTCCATGGGAAAGGGGATTCTGACGCAGCAGTCACTGCCGTGTCGTGAGCAACCCGGAGGAGGGACCCAGGTAGGGAGACACCGAAGCCCTCTGCCAACAGTGAAGTGGGCCCTTCAGATGACTGCGGCCTCGTGGGAAATCCTGAGACAGAACCTAAGGCCCTCCTGCATTCCCAGCCTCCAGAAATGTGAGATAATAAGTGTTGTTTTAAGTTGCTAGTTTTGAGATCATGTGCCCATAGATAAGGAATAAGAGTTGTCCTGAGTTGGGCCAAGGAGGCCAGGCCTTTATATCTGACTCGCTGACTAGTCCTGGGGTGCAGGCCGCTCCTCGAAGGAGGATGACTTGGATGAGGCCTTTTTCTTCAGCTAAGGCAGCCCCCAAAGAGGGCAGTCCGCTGGAGGCTGTTTACCAACAATATTCTCACCCGCTGGGTGATTCAGTCCTTTGTTCCTCAGGAGGGATCTGGGCGGCTCATCATGGTGAATGCTGTGAAGTGTTTAGTGTGGGGCTTCTGTGGGCCTCCAGAAAGAAGCTTCTGGAGCACAAAAAAGGTGCTGGTAAGCTAGGACTCAGAGTTTGAGGGTCTGGGAGTATCCGCCATGCACCCTATTCTCTTCGTTACCACTGCTCTCCTTTTAAATGTTGGGGTTTCCTGGGGTGTCACTCTTGACTTCCTCTACATCTCTGAGTAGAAAAACCAGGGAGATTGGTGTCCATAAAGCAAGGAGGAGGAGATAAATAGGAAGAACATGGTGGTCGCTGAATGTAACGGTTGGGGTCTCGGGAGAAAACAGACGACAGACTCAAGGGGAGAGACAGAAAACGCTGGATGAAGGGACTCTTGACAGAACTGTGGTCAGGGATGGGGGGAGCACCAATAGGGACCTGCCACCAGGCCTGCAGGGGTGAGGGCAGGGAGGGCACGCAGGGGAGGATCTTTGTGCAGAAAGCTGCCCATCAGGAGCCGTGGCCTTCCGAGAGGGACCCAGCGCTCCAAGGACGCTTGGCAGGGCCAAGGGCATACATGCTGGCTTCACTCTCCTCCTGCCCTCTGGGTTTCCGCCAAACCCACCTGGGAGCCACATGGTCCAGGAGTCCGTTGGTGCAGCCCACACAAGTCAGCTCCCTGCTGGCTGCCCCCGGCGGCACAAGGCAGGGCGGAGGAGGTTGGAAAGTGGCTCTGCAAGGGCAAAAGTGAAAGGTGTTCAGCAGACAAGAATTAGATGTGCTCATGACCAGCTCCCTCTTAGAAGTGATTTAAAATAACTGCAAAGGTTGGGGTATACTTAGGTTTTAAGGATGATATCTGAGAGAAACTACTCCTGTCTTCTCCCATAGTGTCCCTGATGCCACTGACGGATCGTAGATAAAGAGGCCACGGGTCTGATTCCCGGAGTATTACTTTCCTAGGAAATTATATTCAGCTCTGTATCTTGACTGTGGCATTGTGCTAGAGTCCGGCAAGATGTCCAGAGGTAAACAGGAAAAGGGTACAGGAGAACTACTTTTTACACCTGCATGTGAATCTTCAATCATTTCAAAATAAAACATGCAATTAAAATCACATTCCCTTATTCATATTCCACTCATTCCACTTATGATCATTGAACTTGAAGCTTTAAAAGTGATGCAGAGTTCCCCAGGAATCACTGAGCTAGTTTGCATTCTCATCTCATCAGAATGAAAACTTTGAGTCACCTGATCTGCTGTGATTTGGATCTTGCTTCTGTTGAACGCAGCTGTTGCTGCCTTGAATAAGGAAGAATGAATCTCAGGCCCAGGAGAGGGGCCTGAGGCCCCGGAATGCCAGTGACCAAAATAGACCACAATTGGGTCTGTTTCACATGCACACTTGGGTCTACTTCTTGCGCTGATATTGTGATAGAACAGCTCTGTACGGCAGGCCATGCTTCTACAGACAGATCTTAAAATCCTTAGATGCTGTGTTTATGAGTCTGTTTTTGTTTGTTTTTTAGATTGCCAGAGGGTGAAGGGGATTAAGAAGAACACACCTGCAGTTATAAGATAAATAAGCCACAGGGATATCATATACAGCATAAGGAATATGATCAATAATATTGTAATAATTTTGTATGGGGACAGAGGGTTACTAGACTTATCATGGTGATCGTTTTGTAATATACGCAAATGTCAAATCGCTGTGTAGTACACCTGAAACTAACAATATTGTACATCAACTATATTTCAATAATAAAAAATCCTTAGATGCTACTGCTTCCTTTCAGAGGCTCTCAGTTAATGGAATTAACTAGCTTATTTGTCATTAGAATAAAGTAGTAATTTAAAAAAACAAATCTACACTAACAAGCTCATTTGGGAAACGACAGCTGCTCCAAGATTCCAGAGGAGAAGGGGGAATTAAAAACCTGATCCCAGCTGAAAACATTTCTAGACTGAAAGTGCCTGATGTCTAACTCAATTGAAATGTGTTTGGAATGTGTGTGGAATGTATAGTGTTTCCTTGTACTTTTTTTCTTCAGATTTTTTAGCTCTATGATGTTACATTTCACAGGCTAAATATGGAATGGCTTGGTAGCCTAAGGTTACAGAACAAAAATGTTAATTCTTGGCCCTGTATACAAAACAACTCTCACTGATAGTGTGTGCTCTTTATTCTTTTCCTTGAAGATTAAGGTTTAAGTAGTTTTATCTCTGGGTAGGATGTGCTTCATACAGGATGACTCCGGATGCCTTTTTCTATATATAATTGGTACAGTCAGGACTGAAATTTCATTTTCCCTCTCCTCATAGAAAATAATATAAGCACCTTATTAAACAGCACCTAGACCAGGAAATGCAAGGGCGTTATAATAATTCTAAGCTCATTATGATCTTAGTGAACAGGTTTAGATTCAGGACAATACCGGAAATGATTATAAAGTGCATGCCTGATCAATTTCAATGGAGTCATTATTTAGTGTGAGATAAATTTAATGCACATCACTGTCAAATGCACCCATGTTTGTGGAAAAATAGGAAGTCATTACAGTACTGCTTCATAACAGAAATTGTACTATCAAGACCCATAGATGTCACCACTAAAAATGGTCCCTTTCCTAGGCATTTACACTTGTATCTTGATCACCCAAGAAAGAGTAGCTGATGAAGGTCAGCAGAAGGTCAGGTCTAAGGCAGAAACACGATTCCTTTATGAAATAAACTGCCTTGTTTTATCTGGCCCCTTAAACGATCCCACTAATTACATTCAAGCAAGCAGGGTGGGGACAGATTGTGTGGAATTTAAAACAAAGGGTGTAGCGCATCTCCATGGCTGTTTTGTTAGAATCTGTTAGCTATAAATTACATTTTGAGTTGTTACTATCATTTATCTTCAACTCCTTATAACTTCCCATCATCAGAGTGAACCGCCAGGTGGATGAAACTCTCTGGGCCTCAGTTCAGGAAATCAGTCAGTGGCATCATGGAAGTTTTCCTTTTGTATTCAATCCTGATTTAGGTTCAGAGCCTAAACTGAGTCATTGTTGTGCAATTGTGTGACCTTGGGGAAGTTATATGACTTTCCTGAGCTTCGATTTCCTCATCTGTAAAAGGAGGGTAATGTGAGATTCAGAAGTAATGTATCTAAAGCACCTAGCACTTCTGTGCTAGGCCATAATAGGCCCCAAATCAATAGTTGTCTCCACCAAATAAAGCATATCAGCGGGCTTGACTTGAAATTTATTCCTACTTTAAATGATTTCCCGATAATAAGTCTGAGACAGATTGATAACAGCCTTTTATGGCTCCTCCTATATGTGAGAAACATGTGGGAAACAAAGCAGAACACTTAGGGCTTGTTTCAGAGATAAAAGACTAGATAGTGCCCTCTCGTGGTAAACGGGTAAAACGCGTGAAGGACATTTATTTTTTTACTTGGATTCAGACTGAAATCACAGAAATACCTAGAATGTAAAACCATGGGGTCAAATATAATTAATATTTGGATAGGGTTTTAACTTTCACACCATCCTATAAAACAATGAAATGAAGGAAAAGCTCCTTATCTATTATAAAACAAATTGCAGTTTAATCATATGAGCAACAAAAGAATCAGAGCCAGAAACTATTTTCTTTTTCAATCAAAGGTGACCACTTTGATTCATTTTTGCACTCATGACTAAGTATTACATAAAAAAATTAGTTCAGTAGGATGAATTAACAGACTTCTTTCCAAGTTCATGTTGTAGTACATAACTGATTGTTTCACAGGATTTCTGGTAGTCTCTGACAGTTTAGAAAACAGGAATTGGGCCATATAATCTTCTCCAATGATTGTCTCTAAGCATTAGTTGATACAGAACTTCCCTTAACTGGACATTAACGAAGCTGCTCCCATCTAGCTCCTGAACTCTCAGAATCTCCACTTCTACCAGCACTATTGCCCTTGAAATTCAATCAGGGCAGTGTCAGCTAGTGGTTAAAAGCAAGAACTCTGAAGCCAGGCTGGGTTCAGCTCTATGACTCAGTTTTCTCATCAAGAAAACAGCAGTGTTAATACCAGCTGCTTCGTAGCGTTGTTCTAAGGATTGATTAAGTTCATATGTGGGAAGTGATTAGAACAGATCCTGGAATTACTATTATTGCACAGCTCTTATGTGCCCATCCTTCTCAGTATTACACAGAATGCATCAGAAGCTTAAGATCCAGACCCTGCCCACAAAGAGTTTATGATTTACATGGGAAGACCTTGTTAGAGGGGTGGGTCTTTCCCCACTTCTTGGTTTGCAAGGGGAGGACTTTTCCTGAAACATATCCAGGGCCACTCATATTCTTGTCCTCCCCGCGAGAAGTGGAGTGACTCAGTTGGAGTGGGGTGACCTTGGGGGCAACCCCATGAGGAAGTGGTGCAGCTTTTTAATGCAGGTACAGGCTCATTTGACCCTCACTCTATAGCACATCCTCCAACTTAGCTCGGTCAACAATACAGGTGATGACTGGATTCTGCCAGCCAACCATTTGGTCTAGGTCTCCATTTGTTCAGAACTCAGTCTGAGAACTGGACAGCTATTTATTGAGGGGACCCCCTTGGAGACCCCAACAGAACATACTGATCCATAAAAGCAATTCAATCCTAACCTGTATGGTGTGGACCTACCATATAAACCTGTCCAGAAATGAGAATCTGGTGTAGGTTGAAGCAACAGAAAAGTGTTTCATGGAAACGGGACTTATGCTGGCTCTTAAAGAATGGGATAGAATTTGGGTGGGAGGAGGGAGGAAAAAAGAATCCTTCTGCAAGCAGAGCAATTTTTTCCTAAAACTTGCAGCAATTTGCACTTCTATGCAATTGGAATAAAATATAAAATATTGGTTAAAATTAGAAAGTCATTTTCTGTTTGATGACTACATGGTGCCATAGCCGAGCTGTGGCAGAGAAACAGGTGACGTAGTTCCTCGCTGCCTGATTTTCCAATCACGTGACCCAAGTGCCGGGAAAGTTCTAAGTACTTTACACATATTAGTCACTTATTCCTTACAACAACCCTATGATCTAGATATTATTATGTCCCCCACTTTACAGCTGAGGATACCAGAGCACAGAGAGTGGTAATTTGTTCAATATCAGTAAGAGATAGAACAGGGGTCTGAACCCAGGCAGTCTGACCCCAGACTCCATTCTCTCACCTCACTCTGCTTTGTGATTTCTCAGTCCAAGGGAGGGGTTTGGGGTGATCCTTCCTTGTGAAGGTGGTCAGTAAAGAGACCAGCCTGACCAGAGTGAAGGTTTGGACTTTGGAGGCTGCAACAGGAGGCTGAGAGGTAGGTGGGACTGGTTGATGGAGGGGTTGAAAAGCCAGGGGTTTGGATGCAGAGATAAAAAGAAAAGGCAGGATTAACCCTAACATGCTCCGCCCACTCAAGAACAATTCTATATTGCTCATCATATTAGTTCCAAAGAAGGCTTCAAGGGTTTCAGTTTGGTTGAATGGACAGGACGTAAATATGAGGATATGGCAGAACAAAACCAGCACCTGATCCCTCTGTGCATCGGCTGGGCCACCCATGGGCAGGGCCCGTGAAACACGTCCTCATTCATTCTTTTTTTTTTTTTTTTTTTTTTTATTAAGCTGTTCAGTGATATGACTGGATCTGCTTTTGAGTGATTCCTTTGATGATAGCGTGGAGGAATGGATAGGATCCGGGCTAGCCTAGACGCAAAGGGACCAATTAGAGGTTGTTACAATATTTCAGTAGGAGAGAATGATGGAGTAGCATTTAAGATGAAAAAAATTGGACTGATTCTAAAGATACCAATAAAGTAAAATCATCAGGACTTTATGATTGATTGGATACGGGAGACGAAGGAGACTGCATCCAGGCTAATACCAACTTCCTCTTTACTCACCCATTCCGTTTTCCCGAATTTCGGAAACTGGAAGGATGATGGGTTCCATTCATTGACATGATAAGTACTGTAGGAGAAACTGACTTTGGAAATTTTGGAGAGGTTGCATTTGAAGCACTTGGAGGATATCTGGGTGGAGTTGTCTGACAGGCAATTAGCTATAGAGTCTGGAACACAGGATAGAACTCTGAGGAGGAACCATAGGGCTGCTGGTCAGTAACTCAGAACTTGGAGCTAAATTCTTGGAGGAGGAGGCAATCACCCAGGTGCAGAGAGAGGAAAGGGTCAAGAATTCTCAACCACTTCTGTTTTTGTCTTCTATCATCTTACTTTATATTATGTTTCCTTCCTAATTTGTTTTTTTTTCATATTTTTATATGGATATTTAATTTAAGATACTTTGGTTGCAAAGAGTAGAAGACCCTTCAAGTTGTCTCAAGTACCGGGAGGTTATTATTGGAATGAGGAAAAATGGGATTCTTAGCTATGTAGACAGCTTCCTGGGAAAAGAAGATCCAGCAAGGCCAGATGGAGTTTAGACCTGGATTCTGGGGCTTTTACAGACCCGAGCAGTAGAATATCTAGGATGGTCATTTGGACACAGTCGTTAATGGACTCAGCTACTATCATGGTTTCTGCATTTCCTTGTGTGTCTTCTTGCTTCTCTTCCTTCTGTTAATTGGCTTCCTCACTGTGTGTATTGTGTAACTTCTCTTCTACCTAACAGCTCTGATTACTACTAGTTTCTCTCACTGCATAACTCAACTTAATTTTAACTTTTGTTTGTTCAAAGCCTCTTTCAGTGCAGCTTCTCCCTTTTAGTTACTGCTCCTAATTGCCTGAATATTTCTGTAATTTCAAATTGCAATTCCAGATATCAAGAATCAGATTAATTCAAATTGTCTTCATTAAAACAGAGCTTTTGTCATTAGGATATCTCACAGGGCACCAGACATTCTCATGCATTCGTGATGGTTTATATGTACTGGCTCTCTGTTTCCAATAACTTGCAAAATCTGTTACTGGATGCTCACCCCTGTGTTCATGACTCCTTAGGGGCCTCATTCATTCTTGCCTTCCAACTGTCTGCCTAGAAGACAAGCAAGGCTGGAAGTATGAGTTTGAGATTTCATATATATTTAAGAGCTGAAACCACGACGTGTGAAGCCCCCTGAAAAAAAGTTGCTGAAGGAGTATGAAGAGAAATACTGATGGAAGAGGAAATTTGGGCAACCCAGTGCTGTGGAAGTCAGTTGATCTGCACAATGTAAGAAGTTCCTGGTCAGCTACTCTAAAGGGGTGGTAGAAGATGAGGACAGGTACGAAGCCGGGAGATTTAACAGTGAGCTGAAAAGTACTGAAGAGAGGAAATGAAGCTTGGTTTCTTCCCTACATCACTAGTACATTGGGTAAGGAAAGGAACACCTGGTTCCTGTCATGCTCCTGACTGTTCTCCACCCTCCCAGGGCACAGGGCATCTTTTAAGTTGGCTAAGATGATGTGGTGGTGGTGAGGGGGTACACTTTTGAGAGGCTGGGCAATAAAAAGAAATCAGGAAAGGGAAGCAGATTTTTCAGAGGTGTTTTAAGATAGAACTTAACAGAACACACAGCCCATGGTATCATATGTGTTTGATCCTTCCTATATAAATTCCGTGATTATGTTATTAAGACCTTTGTATCAGTACGGTTCCCACCAGCAAAGCAGAAACCACTATGACTACTTGAAACAGGGGGATTTAATGCATGTAATTTGTTATGTAGGTGACAGAAAAAGTCAAAAAGCCAAACTGAGGACAGAGAGGCAACCTAGAAATTAGCAACAGCAGGAAACCACTTCCTTGCCAAGTCTAGAGGGTCAAAGAGAAGAGGCCAGATCACTGGAACTCAGAGGCCAATTTCACCTGTAGAAACTGGGAATGGTGGGCTTGTCGGGAAAACTGGCTGAAGAAGAGGTGCAGCTGCTGCCCGAGCATCCCGGGAATAGCGGGGCGGATAGACTCTAGCTTTTCCCTTCCGCCCACTCCAGTCTCCCTCCAGCACCTCCCATGGCCAAGTCCAGCCGGACATCCGCTGACAGGGGAGTCTGGGAAATGCACCCAGGAGCGGTCAGGCCCCAGGACACAGAGCAAAGCAGGGGACTGGCCAGGGGGGCACCTGAGGGCAAACATGTCCCAGACCTGCTCGGTGCTCTTATAACATTTGACCCATCATGGGGATGGTCTCTTCCTTGTACAGAGGAGCCAAGGCCCACCTGAGGGTGAAGTCATTTCTACCAGAAACCAATTAGACTCATTCTTCAGCCTCAGTTGCAGAAGAATCGAGACGCCTAATGGCGGCTCTCGTGTGGTAGGCCCCACGGTTTCTCCTAGATGGAGGGAGGCGGGCTGAGAGGTAGAGAGTGAAGGGTCAGGGAGAGGAGCCCATGAGCACCTCCCAACACCCTTTAGAAGCTGCGAGAAAAATACTGAGGTGGGGAGCAGAGTGGAACAAGGCCAGGCAGGCTGGAGGCTGAGTTATGGTAGGAATAGAGACCTCTACCATGTAAGCCAGAGGGTGTACATGTTTCATATACTTTCTCTTTTGTTTTCTTTCAGTATTTTGATAAATTAAGAAAGACATTTGAAACCCCTACATGTGACACTGGTGTTACGATGTTGGGTGGGGTGAGTGGATTTCTGTCCAAGCTTATGCCATAGCTTTAGAGAGAAAGTGGATCCCTGGGGCCGGTGGTCATGGGGGATTGACATGACTGAAGCCCAAGGGGAAGTGAAACCCATAATAGAAGCTTCAGGTAGGGAAGCAGTTGTTCATGTGCCCTGACTATATAACCCTAACAGTAAGCCTAGTGATTTGGAGTGTTAATAGCTAATAGTTATTGAACACTGTCTAACTCCATGCCCTCTTATATACACTGCCTATGTCAATTAATTTAACCCGCATAACAACCCTATGAGGTAGGTGCAGATTATAGATGTGGAATTGAGGCTTAAAGGTTGAGTAACTTGCCCTGGGTAAATTGTGGAGCCAGGAGTGAATTCCAGGCAGGCTGTTTCCAGAGCCTGCCTGTTTAACCACTATGGGCAAATCTAAGAACCTTGACAAAAAAGAAGAGAAGATGTCTTTGGGGAATGAGAGAAGTTTCTGGAAAAGATAAAATGAGGGAGGGAGCTCTTAGAAGGAGATGGGAAGGGCTGGAGAGGAGAGGACAAGTGACTGGCTCTGTGAGAAAGTCTCTGCTACATTAACATGACATCAGCCAAGCTTGAGCATTTCTGCGGGGAACGCTGTGTTGTACAGTCTGTGTCTGATGATTCCAATAGCGAGATTCCCTGTGGATCTGTTGTCTGTTGTTTCTGTTGGTTCTTACTCAGGGCCTTGTCTCCTCATGTTTCTGGCAAATCATTGAGAGGTGGGGTTGTATATGAAAAATAAGTTATGGAAATATTTTGAAGCCTAGACTTGTGTTAATCTTCCTCAGAAAAAGACTTTTGTTTGTTTCTGGGGAGTGCTGGCAATCTGGGATCAGCTTAATTCAAGTTCAAGGCCTGAGGTTTTCTGAACTACCAGGTGATGATAAACCAAGCCTGGTATGATCTGGGTTATTTCTGATTTACTCTTTCTCCTCTGGTTGTGGGAGAGGCCTTTTGGGTCTTAGGCCAAAGCAAAGGATTACCTACCATGGAAAAATATTATAAAAGTAATGAGAAAGCAACAAAAGGATTGCTATTTTCATCAAGAGTTGATTCTGCATTTCCTCTCAGATGGCTGCTTTCTCTGCTCCTATCAGCTCCTGTGATTCTGGGCTATGGACCAAGGCAGGTGGCAAGGTGAAAGATCAGGGTGAGGACACAACCAGTAAACTGGACAGAGAAGTACAGAAATGGATGAGTGGAAATTCAACGCTGAGCTTTCAGAAAGACCCTGAACAAGCTAACCTCACTCTCCGCTTCAGAGAGTGAACATTAGTAATGAGGGTACCACAAACTGTGACATCCTGTCACATCATGAAGAGACAATGAGGGTGGGAGGAGGGTCCCTGCTCAAGCACAAAAGGGCCCAGGCCAGTGGGCTCCCTGACCTTGTTTTTCCCTCCAGACCATCTCTTGGCTGCTAAGGGGGGTCCCAGGAGCTGCAGAAGGCAAACTGAGTGCCATGACTCAAAATTGGCAGGGGAGGGGATGGTCAGGGTCTGGGATTTGATTTTATCCTATTTTAATAATCAATTAGCTTAAAGAAGGTAATTTGGATAAAGAAGATGTGGTACATATACACAATGTAATATTATTCAGCCATAAAAAAGAATGAAATAATGCCACCTGCAGCAACATGGACGGACCTAGAGATTATCATACTAAGTGAAGTAAGTCAGAAAGAGAAAGACAAATATCATATGATATCACTTATATATGGGATCTAAAAAAAATGATACAGGGACTTCCCTGGTGGTCCAGTGGTTAAGACTCTGCACTTCCACTACAGGGTGGGTGGGTTCGATCCCTAGTTGGGGAAGTTCCGCAGGCCACGCTGTGTGCCCCGCCCCCCCAAAAAAGACTCCACGCTCCCAACGCAGGGGGCACGGGTCTGATCCCTGGTCAGGGAGCTAAGATCCAAAAAAAAGAAAAGATACAAATGAACTTATTTACAAAACAGAAACAGATTCACAGACAGAGAAAACAAACTTCTGGTTACCAAATGGAAAAGGGTGGGGGGGGAGGGATAAATTAGGAGTTTGGGATGGACATACACACACTACTATATAGAAAATAGATAATCAACAAGACCTACTGTATAGCACAGAGAACTCTACTCAATTAAACGGGAAAAGAATCTGAAGAAGAGTAAGTATAAATATATGTAGAACTGAATCACTTTGTTGTACACCTGAAACTAACACAACACTGTAAATCAACTATACTACAGTATAAAATAAAAATTGGCAGGGGTGGGGATGTCCAGGATCTGGGATTTGATTTTATCCTATTTTTAAGCTAATAAATTAGCCTGTTACTATTTCACGAATGCTGGCAGAAGACATCGACTTGTTATTCAGAGAGAAGGGACTTTAACACTCATGGCACAGCATGACCACACTCATGGCACAGCATGACCACTGCCACATTGGCATGGACTCCTCTTGCCACCGGCAAGTCCCCTGGGGGTAACATAGGGGGCCTGGGATGGCCACCTGCGCATGCAGTGAGTTGCGTTACAGGAGAGGACGCTGAGCTTGGGGAGTCCAGTGTTTTAGAGCCAGCAGTAAACAGCCCCCCCTTTGTCCCAGGGGGACACATTATCTCATTCCTCAAGGTTGCCCTTCGCAGACACAACCCTGAGAAAAGACCCAGGAGAAGCGTGGCCCTGCCTTCTTGCCACACCCAGCAAGAATGCACAGGGCCTCTCAGGGCTCATGGTAGAATAAATTTCCCCACAGAGGTGGTGTTGGGGGATAACTTAAAATGTGTATAATCTTAAAAAGATTATTATTTTCCATTTGTAGTCTCCAACAATGGGGGTCAAAGCCCCACTTGTTAGGGTTCTGCTATTTGGGGGGACCCAGTCCGGCTAGCTAGCACGGCTTCCACCACTGTTCTCTCCTGAAGTTCGCTGCCTCCTTTCAACCAGCTGTGCTTGTTTTCAATTCTGCTCTTTTGCATGCTCTGCTGATTTTGAAAGCAGCGTGCGCAGTGGCACGGTTGCTGATCCTGGCATTAAGAAAGCTGGGTTTAGGTCCAAGCGCTACCGTTTACCAAACACGAGACCAACAAGCCCATCAGGCAATTCAAAGTTGGGCTAACATAGTACCTTCCCTTTGTTTACTGAAGTACACTTCAAGATCATCATTTTGCAAGTCACACTTCTCCTCCTCCCAAAACGTGTTCCTCTGCCTCCTGCATTCTTTACCCTACGTAGGGACACCATCTGCCTGTCCAGATTCTTGTCCTCCATGCCTCTGTCTCAGGCTTGCCAGCTTTACCTTCTAAGTAGTATTGTTCTTATCATCTTCTACTCACTCTCCTCCCTGACATTGTTCATGTTTATCATGTTCCACCTGGAATCATTCAATAGTTCCCTCGGGAGCTTCTAGCATCAGGCTCACCACCCTTCAATGGAACCGTCTTACTGCCTGGTCTTTTCATTTCCCTCATTTCAAATACCTCTCATCCTCGTCCAGTCCAATCTCCTTACAGCATGTTTTTTCCTTAAGTCCTTCTACACCTCACCTTGTGTTATTATTACTTACTTCTTGTGTTTCTCAGCTCCCACCATGGTGTTTTACATCTTTGGGTCTTTGATGTTCTTCCTACCTGGAATGCCAATCCTCTCTATGACTAAGCCCTACTCCTTTAAAAACTCAGGTCTGGTAATAGCCAATGATGCAGTACAAGAAAAGGAAATTAGGAGTATAAAATTGGAAATGATATTATACACCAGGAAAACCCAAAACAATCAATAGAAAAATTACTATAAGCAATAAGAGAATTCAGTCAGGTAGTCTGGTCAAAATAGTACCCAGAAACATCCATCCAATAGGGAACGGAATGTTTCAATACATTATGGTACATCCATATAGTGTGATGTTATAGTATATTAAAAGAGAATGAGGACACTCTCCGTATCCTGACATGGATATATGTCTAAGATATGTTGTTTAAAAAAGTTGCTTTACAATGTATGTAATATGCCACCTTTGTGTAAAGGAGGAGGAGGGATAAATATATTTGTGTAAGGAAACTCTTGAATGATAACAAGAAATTATAAAAGCTTTTGCTTTTGGACAGGGATAGTGGAGAGGGTTGGAAGTAGAGAGGACAGTATATGGGCAAGACTTTCCACTGTATATTTTATGTTGTTGAGTTTTGAATTAGATGAGTTATTCAAAAGACTTAAAACAAAAACAAAATAAAAACCAAAACCTCAAGCAGCACCTCTGTTCCTTTATGTCTCCTTCATATGAGAGGAAGTCCAGTGTGGTGACTGGGAGCAGAGGCGTGGCATTCCGCAAACCTGGATTTAATCCCATGCCTCCACTTACCAGCTTTTTGACCTTAGGAAAGTCATGTATTCTCTGAGTCTCAATTTCCTCCTTTATAATTTGGGAATAACAACCCTCAAAACAACCCTTTTAGATGAATATTAAATGTGATAATGTTTGTAATGTAATTAACACAATGTTTTATATAAAATCAGCACTTGACATTTTATACGTACATATTTACATATACCTACATATGTGTGTTTGTGTATATACATGTATACACACACACACACACACACATAGTTGACCCTTGAATAACATGGGGGTTAGGGGCGCTGAAACCCCATGCAATCATTAATCCAAGTACTGCTATCTCTGCCTCAAAAACAAAGGAATTGATAAATGTCTCACCCAGGGGCAGAAAGTTGAAACAGTTTGGATAGAATCAGGACTCAAACCCTAGTTCGGTTGATTCCAGATGCTGTGATTTCTAACTGAAAACAAACTTGTCCCCATACTTCATTTAGAGATCTGTAAAATGGTCATAAAAAACAAACTTATGGCGACCAAAGTGGGAAGGGGGTGGTGGAGGGGTAAATTAGGAGTTTGGGATTAGTGGATACAAACTACTATGTCTAAAATAGATAAACAACAAGGTCCTCTTGTATAATACAGGGAACTATATTCAACGTCCTATAAGAAACGGTAATGGAAAAGAATATGAAAAAAACATATATATATATATATATATATATAACTAAAACACTTTGCTGTACGTTAGAAACTAACACGACATTGTAAATTAACTATACTTCAATACAAAATTTAAAAAATAAAGATCTTTAAAATGAAAATACAGGTACTATATTTATTGGAAAAAAATCCATGCACAAATGGACCCTTGCAGTTAAAACCTGTGCTGTTTAAGAGTCAGCTGTATACACACACACACACACACACACGGATACAGATATAAATACATACCTATATGTTCCAGGAGAAGTATAGTTCATGCTACAGCTTTGCTTCACAGGGCTCAGATATTCTTTCTCCCTCCAGGATTCAGGCAGGTAAGAAGTAACTTGGACTTTCGAAACAGGTGCTGCAAATTGAAGCCAATAGAGCAAATGTTGCCCATGGAAACATGTTATCAGACTCACATAATGTTTTCAGAATCAGGACATTTTACATACAAATCAGGGTTTCTGGTTTCTTAGAAAAATTAAGGCATATGGCAATACAGGGCCCATATTCCGGCTTGTCCCCAGGGGACAGTGCTGAGTGTCAATGTCCCCTTTAGATGGGACGAACTCTCTTCATTTCACCACAGGCCCCCAACTTCCTACCACTCACCACCCCCCCCGTCCCCACCAGTCCCATTTATGTTACTTCTCTTTCCCACATGGGCATTTGAATTGATGACTTCTTACTTAAAATGTTATTTTTCTCTCATATTTAAGCATCTATCTTTCACATTTAAATAATAGGTCTGCTCTGAACCCACCTCACGTAAGTCAGATTACTGGATTAGCACATAGTTTTACCCTTAGATTGTATTGTAAATGGCAATGCTCTCCTAGAATGCTATATTAAGTTCTCAGGGTGATGAATGTTCTGTCTGTTGCATGCATATTCATTTCCCTTCCAACTCAATTCCTCGTCTTAGAGACATTTGTTAGTGTGTTTTGATAGGTGTCTTGGGGGAGTTGTTAAGATATTGTGAAAACTGATCCTGAATAAATTTTCACTTACGTTTTGTTTGGCAGTTTCTTCTTTTAGGTTTGCTTGTTGGTTTACTTCTCTGAATTTTAGAGTCTCCTGCAATTTCTGACCTCCAGGCAAAGGTAGATGAATGCAGTTCTGAAATAGTAATGAGATAAAGGCTTCATCAGAATTAATAGGCAAGAGAGAAGGACACAGCTGCTCCAGGGAAAGCCACCCTCGTCTGAGGAAATCAAGGGCTTCTCTCAACAGGATGCTTTTTTTCTTTTTTCTGTTCCTCTTCTCTTCTTGATCTCATATAGTCTAACTTTAGAAATGACTTTTTTCTTTTCTGAGCTAAAGGATGAAAATGGAAGACTCTTCCTACTTCCATATCCAGGAACTGAAACTCACTGTATTTATCCCAAACATCTCCTTTGATTCTTCTCCCAAAGTTGGCTAATGTCCACTTTGTAACATGCTTATATTTCCTATAGCTGCTACATATTTGTTGACTTCCAACATGAACTACTTCAGCACCTCCTGTATTCCTGCCATTAGGATAGCCACAGAGAATATAGGTGTGAACCAAGGATAATGTCACTCTGTAAGAACCATCACCTCAAACTCTTGGAATTTTCACTCCGAAATCCATGCAAAGGGGGAAGATTGGTAACAAATCCACAACACGATGGGATAGATGCCATGAAACAGATATGAACAGAATGCTGTGAGAACACAAGGGAAGGAATAAATTATTCTGCCAGGTTTGCCAAGAGAAGCTTCTTGGGGGAAGGTTAACAGGATTTCAAAGTATGACCAACAGTTTTGCCAAACAGACTAAGAGAGGTGGGTGCTCCAGGCAGAGGAAAGAGCCCGTGTAAAAGTCCCAAGTCTTGACAGGCACATAGCCTGTTGAGGAAACAGTGGGAAAGCTAGGATGGCTAAAGTGGAAAGTAAAGAATACTAGGGCATTTGCAACAGTCCATTATAGTAAGAAATGAGCCTAAACTCAGGTGGTGGTGGAATAGATGGAGGAGAGGGGCTAACCTCAGGATACAGGTGAGAGAGGAAGGAGCAACAGGAGTTAAGGGTAACTGAAGTTTCCATCTTGGGAGTATCTCTGTACTCTAACACCATCACCAGAGGAGGAAAACCCAGGAGGGGGCAGGTCTGGGGTCAGCCAGCAGGGTTTGGATACTGTGACCCCATTGAATGACCTCTGTGGCTATATCCAAATGGATGTTCTTCATTTCCGTTTGCCAATGTGACTTTTTCCCTCTCTTCTGTGAATTTTTTTCTATTTCCTAAGACATGACTCTCCTGAATTTCCTGTTACCTATCTGATCCCTCCTTCTCAGGCATGCAGAAGAAAAGGGGTGTTTGAAGGAGGTTATCTGTGGTTGGCTACAGTTCCTATCTCTTGTCTACACTCTCTCACTATGGTAATTTCCCATTTCACAGCTCCTCAATTACCACCTATGAACTGGTGACTCCTGACTCCAAGTCTGCATCCTTCATCTCTCTCTGGGTTCCAGACCTTTTTGTGCAACTGCCTACTGAACATTTCCACCTGGGTGTCCTGTAGGCACCTCAAACTCAGTATCTGAAACTACACTCTCATCTTCCCAAGTCAAAACTGCCCTCATGTATGTCTCATCTCAGCAAATGACCCCTCTATCCACTTGGTTACCCAGGCTCCTCTCAATTCTAAGTTCCACTGGACCATGTCCATCTTGGTTACCACTAACACAGTGAGTGGCCCACACATAGCAGACATGTACTGGTATAACAAATGAAGGAGGCAGATTGGCTCCTTAGGTTTCTGAGTTCTGTTAATCCTCCTGGAATAAAAGTCATTCTCTACACTCTTCCCAACCCACTTTGGTCTGAATTAATCAAAGCAAGCACCATTTGCTTCAGAAAGACTTCCCTAACTACCACCCCACATCCCTCCAAGATCTGCTAAGTTCCATAATTTCCTGCATACATCCTAACCATAGCTCATAGCATATGGCTTTCATTCCAAGTTCATCCACCAGCTCCCTGAAGGATGAAGCAGGTGTCTTCTTTATATCCTAGTACCTACTTGCTTGATGGAAGGAAGCAAAGAAGGAAAGACAAACTGACAGGAATTCTGTGAGAGACATCCAAAACGTATTTTAAAAAGAGTGTGGGGCTTGGAAGAAGTCCCATACAGGATAAACCCAAGGAGAAACGTGCCGAGACACATAGTAATCAAATTGGCAAAAATTAAAGATAAAGAAAAATTATTGAAAGCAGCAAGGGAAAAATGACAAATAATATACAAGGGAACTCCCAGGAGGTTAACAGCTGATTTCTCAGCAGAAACTCTACAAGCCAGAAGGGAGTGGCATGATACCCTTAAAGTGATGAAAGGGAAGAACCTACAACCAAGATTACTCTACCCGGCAAGGATCTCATTTAGATTCGATGGAGAAATCAAAATCTTTACACACAAGCAAAAGCTAAGAGAATTCAGCACCACCAAACCAGCTCGACAACAAATGCTAAAGGAACTTCTCTAAGTGGGAAACACAAGAGAAGAAAAGGACCTACAAAAACAAACCCAAAACAATTAAGAAAATGATAATAGGAACATACATATCGATAATTACCTTAAACATGAATGGATTAAATGCTCCAACCAAAAGACACAGGCTTGCTGAATGGATACAAAAACAAGACCCATATATATACTGTCTTCAAGAGACCCACTTCAGAGCTAGGGACACATACAGACTGAAAGTGAGGGGATTGAAGAAGATATTCCATGCAAATGGAAGTCAAAAGAAAGCTGGAGTAACAATACTCATATCAGATAAAATAGACTTTAAAATAAAGAATGTTACAAGAGACAAGGATGGACACTACATAATGATCAAGGGATCAATCCAAGAAGAAGATATAACAATTATAAATATATATGCACCGGACATAGGAGCACCTCAATACATAAGGCAAATGTTAACAGCTATAAAAGAGGAAATTGACAGTAACACAAAAATAGTGGGGGACTATAACACCTCACTTACACCAATGGACAGATCATCCAAACAGAAAATTAATAAGGAAACACAAGCTTTAAATGACACAATAGACCAGATAGATTTAATTGATATTTATAGGATATTCCATCCAAAAACAGCAGATTACACTTTCTTCTCAAGTGCGCATGGAACATTCTCCAGGATAGATCACATCTTGGGTCACAAATCAAGCCTCAGTAAATTTAAGAAAACTGAAATCATATCAAGCATCTTTTCTGACCACATCGCTATGAGATTAGAAATCAACTACAGGGAAAAAACGTCAAAAGCACAAACACATGGAGGCTAAACAATACGTTACTAAATAACCAAGAGATCACTGAAGAAATCAAAGAGGAAATCACAAAATATCTAGAGACAAATGACAATGAAAACACGACAATCCAAAACCTATGGGATGCGGCAAAAGCAGTTCTAAGAGGGAGGTTTATAGCTATACAAGCCTACCTCAAGAAACAAGAAAAATCTCAAATAAACAATCTAACCTTACACCTAAAGGAACTAGAGAAAGAAGAACAAACAAAACCCAAAGTTAGCAGAAGGAGAGAAATCATAAAGATCAGAGCAGAAATAAATGAAATAGAAACAAAGAAAACAATAGCAAAGATCAATAAAACTAATAGCTGGTTCTCTGAGAAGATAAACAAGATTGATAAACCATTAGCCAGACTCATCAAGAAAAAGAAGGAGAGCACTCAAATCAATAAAATCAGAAATGAAAAAGGAGAAGTTACAACAGACACCACAGAAATACAAAGCATCCTAAGAGACTACTACAAGCAACTCTATGCCAATAAAATGGACAACCTGGAAGAAGTGGACAAATTCTTAGAAAGGTATAATCTTCCAAGACTGAACCAGGAAGAAACAGAAAGTATGAACAGACCAATCACAAGTAACGAAATTGAAACTGTGATTAAAAATCTTCCAACAAACAAAAGTCCAGGACCAGATGGCTTCACAGGTGAATTCTAGCAAACATTTAGAGAAGAGCTAACACCCATACTTCCCAAACTCTTCCAAAAAATTGCAGAGGAAGGAACACTCCCAAACTCATTCTATGAGGCCATCATCACCCTGATACCAAAACCAGACAAAGACACTACAAAAAAAGAAAACTATAGGCCAACATCACTGATGAACATAGATGCAAAAATCCTCTACAAAATACTAGCAAACGCAATCCAGCAGCACATTAAAAGGATCATACACCATGATCAAGTGGGGTTTCTCCCAGGAATGCAAGGATTCTTCAATATACGCAAATCAATCAATGTGATACACCATATCAACAAATTGAAGAATAAAAACCATATGATCATCTCAATAGATGCCGAAAAAGCTTTTGACAAAATTCAACACCCATTTATCATAAAAACTCTCCAGAAAGTGGGCATAGAGGGAACCTACCTCAACATAATAAAGGCCATATATGACAAACCCACAGCAAACATCATTCTCAATGGTGAAAAACTGAAAGCGTTTCCTCTAAGATCAGGAATGAGACAAGGATGTCCACTCTCACCACTATTATTCAACATAGTTTTGGAAGTCCTAGCCACGGCAATCAGAGAAGAAAAGGAAAAAAAAGGAATACAAACTGGAAAAGAGGAAGTAAAGCTGTCACTGTTTGCAGATGACATGATACTATACATAGAGAATCCTAAAGATGCCACCAGAAAAGTACTAGAGCTAATCAATGAATTTGGTATACAAAATTAATGCACGGAAATCTCTTGCATTCCTATACACTAATGATGAAAAATCTGGAAGAGAAATTAAGGGAACACTCCCATTTACCATTGCAACAAAAAGAATAAAATACCTAGGAATAAACCTACCTAGGGACACAAAAGACCTGTATGCAGAAAACTATAAGACACTGTTGAAAGAAATTAAGATGATACCAACAGATGGAGAGATATACCATGTTCTTGGATTGGAAGAATCAATATTGTGAAAATGACTATACTACCCATAGGAATCTACAGATTCAATGCAATCCCTATCAAATTACCAATGGCATTTTTTATGGAACTAGAACAAAAAATCTTAATATTTGTATGCAGACACAAAAGACCTCGAATAGCCAAAGCAGTGTTGAGGGGAAAAAAACGGAGCTGGAGGAATTAGACTCCCTGACTTCAGACTATATTACAAAACTACAGTAATCAAGACAATATGGTACTGGCACAAAAACAGAAACATAGATCAATGGAACAAGATAGAAAGCCCAGAGATAAACCCACGCACCTATGGTCAACTAATCTATGACAAAGGAGGCAAATATATACAATGGAGAAAAGACAATCTCTTCAATAAGTGGGGCTGGGAAAACTGGACAACTACATGTAAAAGAATGAAATTAGAACACTCCCTAACACCATACACAAAAATAAACTCAAAATGGATTCGAGACCTAAATATAAGACCAGATAGTATAAAACTCTTAGAGGAAAACATAGGAAGAACACTCTTTGACATAAATCACAGCAAGATCTCTTTTGATCCACCTCTTAGAGTAATGAAAATAAAAACAAAAATAAACAAATGGGACCTAATGAAACTTCAAAGCTTTTGCACAGCAAAGGAAACCATAAACAAGACGAAAAGACAACCCTCAGAATGGGAGAAAGTATTTGTAAATGAATCAACAGACAAAGGATTAATAAAATATATAAACAGCTCATGCAGCTCAATATTAAAGAAACAAACAACCCAATCCAAAAATGGGCAGAAGACCTAAATAGACATTTCTCCAAAGAAGACATACAGATGGCCAAGAAGCACATGAAAAGCGGCTCAACATCACTAATTATTAGAGAAATGCAAATCAAAACTACAATGAGGTATCACCTCACACCAGTTAGAATGGGCATCATCAGAAAATCTACAAACAACAAATGCTGGAGAGAGTGTGGAGAAAAGGGAACCCTCTTGCACTGTTGGTGGGAATGTAAATTGATACAGCCACTATGGAGAACAGTATGGAGGTTCCTTCAAAAACTAAAAATAGAATTACCATATGATTACCATACCAGCAATTCCACTACTGGGCATATACCCAGAGAAAACCATAATTCAAAAAGACACATGCACCCCAATGTTCATTGCAGCACTATTTACAATAGTCAGGTCATGGAAGCAACCTAAATGCCCATCAACAGATGAATGGATAAAGAAGAATGTGGTACATATATACGATGGAATATTACTCAGCCATAAAAAGGGACGAAATTGAGTCATTTGTTGAGATGTGGGTGGATCTAGAGACTGTCATACAGAGTGAAGTAAGTCAGAAAGAGAAAAACAAATATCGTATATTAACGCATGTATGTGGAACCTAGAGAAATGGTACAGATGAACCGGTTTGCAGGGCAGAAGTTGAGACACAGATGTAGAGAACAGACATATGGACACCAAGGGGGGAAAACCACAGTGGGGTGGGGATGGTGGTGTGCTGAATTGGGCGATTGGGATTGACGTGTATACAGTGATGTGCACAAAATTGATGACTAATAAGAACCTGCAGTATAAAAAACAAACCAAGAAACAAAAAACAACTAATGCTAAACTTTCTTTGGGTTATTTGTATGGAAATATGTTAATATAAATGTTTCAGACATTACATGAAATTTCTAAAAATCTTATATGTTCTGGTATAATGTTATAATTCTAGGGCTTCCCTGGTGGCGCAGTGGTTGAGAATCTGCCTGCTAATGCAGGGGATACGGGTTCGAGCCCTGGTCTGGGAAGATCCCACATGCCACGGAGCAACTAGGCCCGTGAGCCACAACTACTGAGCCTGCGCGTCTGGAGCCCGTGCTCCGCAACAAGAGAGGCCGCGATAGTGAGAGGCCCGCGCACCGCGATGAAGAGTGGCCCCCGCTTGCCACAACTAGAGAAAGCCCTCACACAGAAACGAAGACCCAACACAGCCAAAAATAAATAAATAAATAAATATAAGTCATAATTCTAGTTATTACTTTAAAATGTATATCTCAGAAATAACTAAATTTCCTTGTCAATTGCATTATTATGAACTTTCATCAAATCTTTAACCGTGGTCATTTTTAAGTCTTTTGTCATTTACAGACAGTTCTGGGTGTACTCTGATGCTTTTGCAAAAATGTTCCTATAAAAGGGTTTCATCTTCAAGGAATCCATGGAAAAGACTCTGACAAGTACAGGTTTCTGGTAACTGACTGTACTGCTGAACTGAACGCATATTACTGAATGAAAGAAGCCAATATGAAAAGGCTAGCTAGTATGCTTCCAACTACATGACATTCTGGAAAAGGCAAAACTTTGGAGATAGGAAAGATACCAGTGTTTGCCAGGGGTTAGGAGGGAGGGAGGGAGGGATTAATAGACAGAGGAGTTTTAGGGCAGTGAAACTATTCTGCATGATAATATAATGGTAGCTACATGTCATTATACATTTGTCCAAACCCAAAGAATGTACAACACTGAGTGAATCCTAACATGAGCTATGGACTTCGGGTGATAATGATGTGTCCATGCGGAGGCTGTGTGTGTGGCGGGGAGGGAGCATATGGAAAATCTCTGTACTTTCTCCTCAGTTTGCTATGAACCTAATACTGCTCTAAAAAAAAAAAGTCTACTTAAAAAAAAAAAAAAAAAAAGAAAGGCACGCTTGGCTTGTTCCAGAAATAGCAAAGAAACCACTGTGGTTTCTCTCAAGTGGAAGAGAGGGACGGAAAGAGAGGCAGGGGCCTGGCCACGTCTCGGGCCAAGGGAAGAAGTGTGAAAATGCAGTTGTTTGGAGCCATTTAGTGTCCCCTAATGACTTGTCTTTATAAAAGCGTCATGAAATAGAAATAGTTGATGGCTATAATGATGATTCTGTAAATGGAATTATGAATAATATGCTCCATTTTCTAGAGAAATCTTTTAAAAATGTATTACTGGGGCTTCCCTGGTGGCGCAGTGGTTGAGAATCTGCCTGCCAATGCAGGGGACACGGGTTCGAGCCCCGGTCTGGGAAGATCCCACATGCCGCGGAGCAACTGGGCCCGTGAGCCACAACTACTGAGCCTGCGCGTCTGGAGCCTGTGCTCCTCAACAAGAGGGGCCGCGATAGTGAGAGGCCCGCGCACCGCGATGAAGAGTGGCCCCCACTTGCCGCAACTAGAGAAAGCCCTCGCACAGAAACGAAGACCCAGCACAGCCAAAACTAAATAAATAAATTTATTAAAAATAAATTAATTAATTAATTAAAAAATTTTTTAAAAATGTATTACTGTATCTACTTCCCTGAGTGAACAGTTTTTTTGTTTTTGTTTTTTATAAATCACATAAGGATTTTTTTTAAAATTTAATTTATTTATTTATTTATGGCTGTGTTGGGTCTTCGTTTCTGTGCGAGGGCTTTCTGTAGTTGCAGCGAGCGGGGGCCACTCTTCATCGCGGTGCGCGGGCCTCTCACTATCGCGGCCTCTCTTGTTGCGGAGCACAGCCTCCAGACGCGCAGGCTCAGCAATTGTGGCTCACGGGCCTAGTTGCTCCGCGGCATGTGGGATCTTCCCAGACCACGGCTCGAACCCGTGTCTCCTGCATTGGCAGGCAGATTCTCAACCACTGCGCCACCAGGGAAGCCCTGAGGGAACAGTTTTAAGTTTCTAATACTGGAATATATTTTCTAGATATCCAAGACCCTTAAACGGTAGGGTCTTTCCTGCCATTAGGGTGCCACAGGGCCAGGTACCATGTCCCTGTTCTTCATGAACCCCAAGCATTTGCTCGTGCACTGGTGCTGCAAACAACCTCCGAATCCCAACGGTTCCTCAACCACTGCTCTACAGAGCAGCCCAACCTGTCTGTAAATGCCATACTCTCAAACTCCTGGAATTTTCACACCCAAAATGGATTTTCAGTCTCCCTCTCTATTTGAAAGCCTGAAGCATTGCAAGTTTCCTGCTACTTTAACTCTTTAACCTAAGGAGTAACTACCAGATGAATAGTAAGGATGAAACTAAATGTATTTATCTTAAATACTCTAGATTAGCTTCTCAGAAGTTACTAAGTACAATACATTGTATTCTAGATGTTTCATAAATGTTGACTTCATGTTTCTGACCACATAAATTGTTGATGCCAAAATTCAATGACCTCTGTTACTTACTGTGAGAATTGTCCTAACCCAGAATTTTCAGCTACAAATGGTGTAATTCAGAATTTGCTTACTGCATTGAATTAAGGTTTTGCATTAAGGCTAAACACTATGGGAGTGATTCTGGTATACTGGGTGGGTGGTTTTGTGCAGAATGCTTAGAATACCACAGCTCTTACAATAATTGTATACTCTTCTGGCTTGTTTCCCAGATTTGCTTGAAAAGGGTCAGAGGACAGGATGAAATTAATGACATATGAATGCTAACACCCAATCAGAGGTGTCTTCAAAAGAATAATTAGGCTAGACAATAAGAGGGGATTCTGAGAAGAAAAAGCTTTAGGCAACTTATACACTGAAGGAAAAGATGTAAAACAAGGCAGACTGGAGTTGATTAATGTTTCAGGAAGTGATTTTTTTAATCTACTTATCTTAAAAATAATATAAATATAGTGAGACAGAGATGAATGGAGAGGGATGGTCACTGATCTCAGACTAGGAGCAGGGGTGTGAACACTGGTACCCTTCCTGGGGCATATACCCCAAGATTGTAATTTAGGACGTCCATTATCTTTATGAAGGAGGACAGAGGTTTTGCTTTCCAAAATAACAGTAACAGCAGGAACAGCAGCCGCAAACACTTAAACTGTGCTTACCACGAATAATTCCAGTCATATATTAAGCTCTGTTTCATTTTCCTCATCTATAAATAGGGATTACATGATTATCAAATCCCCACAACAAACCTAGGAGTCCAATAAGTAACTTGCTCAAGGTCTTACAGATAGGTATTATCAGGAGGCCGACTGAACCCAGCAGCCTGGCGCGGAAGCTTAAGGTCTCATTCATGTGTCTTAGGGAGGGGAAGGGACGCATGCAAACTTCTTTTAGTGTAAACTCTCCAGTGCCTCCTTCCCCACACCACCCTTAGCCTCTTAATTGGTCAAACACAGCGCCTTTCCTTACTTTGCTCGTCATTCTCCCTTTTTGACCAAAAGCCTCCAGTGGGGAGAAGGTGAAAGGGAGCTTCTCCACAGGCATCCTGTCTCTCTTCTTAGCGCAATCGCTAATATTCATTGAAAATCCTTTAACAGACGCATGGGTTAAGTCATTGTACGAGTATTCAATGAGCGCTCAGAGTGGGAACGCTTATCAGCAACGCAACGCAAACATTTACTTACTTTCTAGGACACGTTTTTTAATTTAAAAGCCTAGAAAAGTCTCAGACAATTCACTCCTGAATAGAAACCTTCACCCGCAGCTCTCACCCCTGAGCCTCATTGCGCGTCACTGGCCACAAGGCGGCGGTGGCAGCCATGGAGTCGGACCTGGGGGCGGGCGCGGCGGCTCGGCCATCGCTTGCTCTCGCCTGGCGCGCGGCTCTCGGCCGTGGATTAGCGTAGCTGGGGACGTGGGAGGCCGCGGGTCCCGCCCCCAACCGGCCGCGGCGGCCGCCCAGCGCGGCAGTCGGCGCTACAAGCCGAGCGGCGCGGAGGGTGCGGAGGGCGCGACCGGCGGGCAGGGGCACCGGAGTGTGCGCCGCCTTCGGGGCTCCTCTCCGCGCGCCAGGGCGCGGGCACCACTGCGGCCCCCTCGGGCGGGCACCAGGCTCGGGGCGCCAGGAGTCGGGGGCAGCCCTCCGTGGCGCCGGGACCATGGCGCTGCGCGCCCGGGCGCTGTACGACTTCAGGTCGGAGAACCCGGGCGAGATCTCGCTGCGGGAGCACGAGGTGCTGAGCCTGTGCAGCGAGCAGGACATCGAGGGCTGGCTCGAGGGGATCAACAGCCGCGGGGACCGCGGCCTCTTCCCGGCCTCGTACGTGCAGGTGATCCGAGCCCCCGAGCCCGGCCCGGCGGGCGACGGCGGCCCGGGCGCCCCGGCCCGCTACGCCAACGTGCCACCCGGCGGTTTCGAGCCCCTGCCCGCCGCGCCGCCCGCCTCCTTCAAGCCGCCGCCCGACGCCTTCCAGCCGCTGCTGCAACCGCAGCAGGCGCCGCCGCCGAGCACCTTCCAGCCGCCGGGCGCTGGCTTCTCGTATGGCGGGGGTGCCCTGCAGCCGTCGCCGCAGCAGCTCTACGGCGGCGGCTACCAGGCCAGTCAGGGCAGCGACGATGACTGGGACGACGAGTGGGACGACAGCTCCACGGTGGCTGACGAGCCGGGCGTGCTGGGTAGCGGCGCGTACCCGGACCTCGACGGCTCGTCGTCGGGGGGCGTCGGCGCTGCGGGCCGCTACCGCCTGTCCACGCGCTCCGACTTGTCGCTGGGCTCCCGCGGCGGCTCGGCGCCCCCGCAGCACCACCCATCGGGGGCCAAGAGCTCGGCCACCGTGAGCCGCAACCTCAACCGCTTCTCCACCTTCGTCAAGTCGGGCGGGGAGGCCTTCGTGCTGGGCGAGGCGTCGGGTTTCGTGAAGGACGGGGACAAGCTGTGCGTGGTGCTGGGGCCCTACGGCCCCGAGTGGCAGGAGAACCCCTACCCCTTCCAGTGCACCATCGACGACCCCACCAAGCAGACCAAGTTCAAGGGCATGAAGAGCTACATCTCCTACAAGCTGGTGCCCACGCACACGCAGGTGCCAGTGCACCGGCGCTACAAGCACTTCGACTGGCTGTATGCGCGCCTGGCCGAGAAGTTCCCCGTCATCTCGGTGCCCCACCTGCCCGAGAAGCAGGCCACCGGCCGCTTCGAGGAGGACTTCATCTCCAAGCGCAGGAAGGGCCTGATCTGGTGGATGAACCACATGGCCAGCCACCCGGTGCTGGCGCAGTGCGACGTCTTCCAGCACTTCCTGACCTGCCCCAGCAGCACCGACGAGAAGGCCTGGAAACAGGGCAAGAGGAAGGCCGAGAAGGATGAGATGGTGGGCGCCAACTTCTTCCTGACCCTGAGCACACCCCCCGCCGCCGCCCTCGACCTGCAGGAGGTGGAGAGCAAGATCGACGGCTTCAAGTGCTTCACCAAGAAGATGGACGACAGCGCGCTGCAGCTCAACCACACGGCCAATGAATTCGCGCGCAAGCAGGTGACGGGCTTCAAGAAGGAGTATCAGAAGGTGGGCCAGTCCTTCCGCGGCCTCAGCCAGGCCTTTGAGCTGGACCAGCAGGCCTTCTCGGCCGGCCTGAACCAGGCCATCGCCTTCACCGGAGATGCCTACGACGCCATCGGCGAGCTCTTCGCCGAGCAGCCCAGGCAGGACCTGGACCCCGTCATGGACCTGTTAGCGCTGTATCAGGGGCACCTGGCCAACTTCCCCGACATCATCCACGTTCAGAAAGGTAAAGCCTGGCCTTTAGAGCAGGTGGTGTGGAATGTGTTGTTCAGGCTGAAAGGGTGCCTTTGACAGAACTACCATCGTCTGTTTCAGATTAATATCCCACAGGTCGGGAATACAGCAGGGATGTGGACAGCCAAGCGGTGCCCTGAGCGTAGGGCGGATTGTGGGCCGGTAGCTTCCTCCTTAAAATATTTGCAGACAGGGCGCCGGTACTCTTCAGAGGAGTTTCTGAGAGTACTTTTGATGACAGTGCTGTCATTTTAGAGTTTGAATAGTTGGGTAATGAGCTTCTGGGATCTGTAATCTTGTGTCTAGGGTAGAATTAGAAGGGGACCCAAACCATGTTAGGCATCCGTTTGGACACTGGCAAGTGTCACTTAGTCGTGGGTTTCCGGAAGTGTGGCAATAAGGGGGGGAGAATGGATATCTGCAGACAAAGGTAAGTCCTGCTTTTGCCCTGCACACCACTCAGGCACTGCGCTGGTAGACATCAGGGTCAGTTCTCTGAGGTACTAGCTGGGGAAGCTTAGGAATTTCCTGCACAGGCTTCTTGCTTGCAACCTTTGTAAATTGAGGTAAAAGACTCACTCTAATTTCAGGAAGTTTTAAGGAAATTAATCTCTTTAGGTTCGGTCATTTTGAGTTTGGAGTCTATTAACAGACTGAAATTAAGAGTATTATTTAGGCGAATGATGCAGGGAAGCTATGTAGAAAGTATAGCATCTCTGAGGACTGTGTCGGAGAGCAGTGCTTCTGGTATCCCAGTGAGTTAGCTGCCTAGCTGCCTGTCAGAGCTCGTTTCGTTAGTAGTTCTTAGAGTCCCTAACTACTGTTAAAGCACTGAAGTTTGCAGATTGTTTCTTTACAATCTGCAATAAATAAATTAGTAATTCCTGTCAACGTTAGTCACCAACTTCTGATAGCATGCCTCGAGAGAGGGAGAATGGGGAGGGGGTGGAGTTAGGGAGGCAGCCTTGCCTGTGAATGTCTTCTGTTCAGTGTGGAGAGGGAAGAGGGAGTCACCTAACTACCTTCCTGAGGTGGTGGAAACCTTGGGCCACCAGGTCTGGCCTTCAGTAATGAGATGCTCACTGCCCTGCCATGTGGGCCAGTCCCCTTATGAACAGCCCTGATCTTTGACCTATTCTTCCTGGTATTGAACTAAAATTTGCCTCTCTTGATTCTCTTTCTGTTCCCTGGAACCACACAAAATAAGTCTATTCCTCACCAACATGTCAGCCCTTCAGACCTTTGGGGACAGCAGCTTCCTTCCCCTCTGCTGCAGTCCTTCCCCTTCCAAGTATGTGACAGTCTTCTAACTTACCAAAGGGGGGGTCCTTCAGTCACGTTGATCTTGGTGTTGCCCCTGATAAAATGTACCCCAAACATCTGCAGTACTAGTTTTAGGAGAGAACAGTAACTTTCTTGGCAATTTACATGTTTTAAGTGCAGTGTAAGGTTGAATTAGCTATTTGAGCAGCCATATCGCTTTTGACCTGCGTTGAACCTGCATCTACATTCCTTATGCTTTTTTGCATAAATTGCTGTGAATCCTTGACGTTTTGGATGGTGCTGTTGCCACTGGCTCTTTGAGCCTTTAATGCAGGACCTTATATTTAAATCCCATTGTGTTACATCAATGCTGGCCGCCTTTTTAACTGTTTCTGTAAGTTTATGCAAATTCTTGGTAAATAGTTGAAGGGGTGGAGCCAGGACAGACTCCTGCAGCCACACGCGGTTGACTGGCTACTACAGGGTTTCATCCATCCATTCGCTGGTTTGACTGTCATCAGACCACACACTCAGTCTTGTCAGGTGCTCTGCCGTTGAAATTATTTATTAGAAAAGGTGTGATGTTTGCTCGAAGGTCGATTTTGAGTTTATATGTAGCCTGTTAAACCGTGTACATAGTTTATTTTTTTAACCCTAGAACTAAAATTGTTTCCTGCAGGGATTTGAGAAACTTCCTTCATTAAAACCAGTACCATTTTTACGTTGTTTAAACAATTCAAGGGCACTAAACATAATCTTCAGGAACTTCGGAAAGAACACCAGTTGATATTCAACGTAGTTTGTTTCTGCTGTAGCCTTGGTGTGTAACGAACTACAGGGAACCTGTGTCCCTAGATGACGTGTCTTTAGAATGTACTGCCATTTAAAGCTATAGTGTGCAGTACATAAGGCTAAAAGCATTTGTTTACAGCCAGCGTTTATCAAGGATGCTGGTGCTGGCCATTTTTAGGAACGCAGATGAGCTTTAGCCAGGCTAAAGCTTTTTGAACATGTTCTGGATGTTCACGTGGTTGTAAAGAGCAGCTCAAACACCTCCCCCCACCCCCCCCCGCCCCCCCCGCCACCACCTCTACACAATTGCTGTTGGAATGAATCTTTCTTAGTCTGAGCACTTGGGGATTTTGTTTGCAAGTTGTTTTTTCCTCCAAGGCCTCAAAGTGTAATCATATCAGAGGCCTTACTGTGACTTTTGAGAGGAGAGCCAAAAAAAAAAAAAAGTGAAAATCTTTAAGCAGCGTATACAATCTTTTGTTGTAAGTATTTGGTCCGAAGTTTATATTTCAACTTGGGAGAAATTTAAAAATTGAAAATAGTTATTTCAAGTCTTAAGTCTTCATTGTTTACAGTAAGAGAAAAGCAGTTTCGCCACTTTTACAGTTTACATGTTCTAATCATATATTAAGAGACCCACATTCAGTTGTCAGAAAATGATTAGAAAGTGCTTTTTAATTACTAAAGCAGTTAAAAAGGGGAGTTAATTAGTTTTTTTCCCCCCCTTAATTCTGGGGGAAAGGACAGGAACATTAGGCTCCTCTGAGCCTTTTTCTTACCCAGGAGACTGCTGCCATCAGCCAGCTTTCCTAGCGTTCTGAGCCTGTGCTGTTCCATGCTGGGTGTGCCAGCCACATGAGACTATTTAAGTTAGTTAAAATAAGATAAGGTTCAGTTCCTTAGTCCCACTAGCTATATTTCAAGTGTTTTATAGCTAGCGGCTACCACATTGGACAACAGAGGTGAGGAATATTTCCTTCCCGCTGCAGGTTCTAATTGGAGAGTGCCGAGCTGGACCGTTGGCCGTAGTTTAACTGTAAGTCCTGTCATAAGGTTCCCCGGCAAATTGATGATCTTTTCACATACTTTCCCGATAGTTTGCTTTTTTCTTGGTCATCGCCTGGCATCTCCTCTCCATATAGGCTTAGGCGATAAAAAGTGGGAGGGGAAACAGGTCCTGCTAGATCCCTCTCTACAGAACTGCCCAGGCACTCAACCAGTGAGTAATATTTCTGCAGTGGGAGGACGTCCACCTGCTTTGCAGCCTGCCTTCATGTCCCATTAAGAAAATGCAACTGGTCTCAGGATGGACATCTGAGGCTGGTGAGGAACCAGCTCCAGAAAGAGGGTGGAAGACTCAAATACTCTCAAATGTGGTGGACTGGGGTTTTCTGACTCTACTTAGTACCGAAACCATCGCTTAAACTTAATAATGGTTTTAGTATAAGTACTTTCTGCAAAAGTGAAGAGAGCCTTGTGTTTCCTTCAGTGAAAAGGGAATGGTTAGAATTCTGATTTTTTCATCAGCTGATGAAGTCTTAGATAAACAGACCTATTTCGGTTAATGGAGTTGAGTATGGGAAGAAGGCAGTTTGCTGTAGTTTGAAGTACAGTAGGTGGAATTCAGAACCTGTTTGAATTTTCTTCATATTTTGCTTTGTCTTCACAGGAGTCCCTTAAATCTTTGTTCATGGGCAGTTCATTGATCGCTGACTAACCAGTCTGCACAGGTCCATCAGTGAGCTTTGCAACCCTGTGGTCTTGATTGTCTTTTCTTGAAATGGCAGCCTTTTATCCTTTCCCTCTTTATCGCCCCTGCCTGCAGTATGCCTGTATAATGCCGACCTTGCTGAGTTTGGCGTGGTACATAGAATATATTTCACTGTCAGTTTCCTAGCATAGTCAGTTCTGTTTCCTAAGATACGATTAACCTCTAATATTTAATGAAGCTTAATCTGAATGGCAGCGAGTTGTGGTGGTTTAAAAGCTTTAGGCTTATCTCTTGGGGAATATCGCGAAAGGGAAAGGCTGTAACGTTAGATGATGAGAAATGTTGGTTTCATCTTTGTTTATAAATCTGGACTAGATAGCCAGAGGGAGTCACTTAAAGGGAAATTGTATTCCAGAGAAAAGGTATAAAATCATGTAAAAGTGATTGGTTGGTAAAATGTAGTCTTAGTGTGTGAAGCGAGGATGCAGAACTAGATAAATAAACAAGGCAGTCCTGTTTTCTGTATTTGTAAATTAAACATGCAGGCAGGGTCTACTTCACTGCCCTCTGTAAACGTTCCAGATGGAGCCTTCTTTTGAACAGAAAACAGCCCCGGGACCTCAGGAATGGTACACCAGTAGTGGGCCTATCAGTCTTGTGGGGTAGAATTTCACCATTGTGCTTCCTTTCAGCACAGGGAGGGTCGGTCTTATGTCCCTCAGACATTAATTAAAGATAGCCGGAGTCCCGGCAGGGCACACGAGGTGAGGCTGGGCCACCGTGAGCCCTTCCCTCTCTGCTCCCCTTTCTCCTGTAGCTAAAAATAGCCCTGAGAGGGTGGTGCCAGTAATACAGAGAAAAGGTCTAATACGCGGGCTGTTTACAAGCTCATCCTTATTTTGAAACCTCGGCTAGAAACCGAGGTCATTCATCTTTTTTCTTTAGCCCCGTCTTAACTGCACCCATTTCTCCTCTCCCCTCCATCCCCAGCTATTTTTTAAAGAAACTTCAGTTCCAGGCCTTAATCTTTGACCCAACTGTATTTTCTTAGTGAGACGAGGTTACCGTTGGGGCTTTTGTTATAGATGACTGAATTCCTTGGTTGAAACGTCAGCATGACTGGCCACCAACAGTCTTGGTCACGATCTAGGTGGGGATACTGCTCACATCACCCTGTCATTGGTTTCTCTGACTTCTTTTTGGAGCCACGAAGCCCTCGTGAGAATCACACCGGGAAACCCAGTCTGTTAGGCTGGGCACCACAGAGCCCAAAGGAGGCGGGGACCCACACTCCCACTCAGGTCTTCTGAGGACTCTCGGACTCAGCTGGACTTTCCTCTTTATTCAGAAGTATCCTCCTCACAAGCTCCTGTCTGGTCATCTTTGGATTTCCAAAGACTGTGTGGAACCCAAACAACCGATACAAACACGACACTTTTCTTAAACTACATTCCCTCTTTTCAGGCTGAATAAAAATCTGCTGTATTGTCTCTCAAAGTGTTTTAAAACCAAAGTGTAATATCAAGTTAGATTTGATTTGCCATCAATTTATGATGATCACACACACACACACACACACACACACACAAATAGCACAATAATGCTTAGCTCTGTTTAGAGAGACTGGGCCCGGAAGACCTGTACTGTCTGTCATCCCACGTTTACAGAGCACAGACTCGATTTGTGTCTGCAGGAGGGACAGACAGGACTCTGATCCTCATGAATTTTGTTTGTTTGTTTGTTTTAAATTTTATTTCTTGGCCGTGCCAAGCGGCATGCGGGAGCTTAGTTCCCCGACCAGGGATCGAACCCGTGTCCCTTGCAGTGGAAGCGCGGAGTCTTAACCACTGGACCACCAGGAAGTCCCCTCATGGAGTTTTTTGACTAGTGGCAGAGAAGCTGTGTGCCAGGTTGCTGAGAGCCCCCGGGCCTACACAGAGGAGACGGGGCTGGCCCGGGTCTGACAGGGAGCTGAGTCGGCTCTAGAGTCCCACAGGCAGAGTCTCACCACTGTGGGCCAGCCTGGCATCTGGGCGACCAGTGTGTGATGTGAGGGAAGCTTTGGGCAGACTGTTTTAACCTCTGTAAGCCTTGTTTTCGCATTGCCAGAGTGGGAACACTTCCTCATAAGATCATCATGAGGATCAAATGTTATGGTTCTTAGTAGCTGCTCACTTAAATCCTTGATTTTTTTTTTTGCAGAGTAAAACGGGACCTTTAAAATGGGAGGTACTCTCCCTTAAAAGGCAATTCCAAGGATCTTATCATCCCTCTTGGTGGCCTTTTACCACCAGAATTGCAGGCAAAAGTATGAAACGCCAAGGGGGCATCGGTATAGCAGTTGAGCGTTGTATTTTAACTCAGCTGTCCTGTATTGCACACCAGAAGAAATGGTAACGGAGGAATAAACGTCAGTGTTAGTGGGGTCACCAGTTTGCTGTCGCCAGTCCCTCTCCTCCTCCAAATTACTTGTGGCCTTGCACAAAGCACTGGCATTTCTGAGCTTCAGTTCCCTCATCTGTAAATGTGAGGTTCATGATTTCCTAGGTATCGTTTTGTTGTTTGACTTTAATAGCACCGTTCCTGCATTGAAAATAAAATACTCCTAAGTATATGATGAACATTTCGACGTTGTTTCAGGCTAGTTTCAGTAGCGTTCTATTTGCTTACGTGACTGTGTAATCTAGGAGTGTGAAAATCCTTTATCAGTTGACGTGAAAGAAGAGTCATGCACGTTTAGTTTGGATCAGCAAACATGCATGCAGGGCTTGCCCGCCAGGTGCTGCGGTTGTGAAAGTGATGACTATGTGGCCTCCTGCCTGCGGGCGAGAGTGCCTAGGTGTTCCGAAGCTGAGGCGAGCTGGGTGCTGGAGCAGCTTCCCTCCGACCCCAATGAGGTTGTAATTAATAGGGCCACCAAAGAGAGAAGGTGTGACGGGCTTTTCCCCTCCTACAAACTGTACTTCGCTTTGAGTTCTAGTACTGTCTCCTCTCCGGAAGTAGAACCAGCCTTGCATTGTTGCTCTTGGATTTGTAGCTTGGTTAAAATTCAGTGTGGACAAGTTTTAGTCCACGTCATTTCTGCTCCTTTTCTTAGAACTTTACATCTCTTACTGTGATGTGACTTTTCTCTTCTGATAAAGAAATTTTATGTGTTATTTGGCAGGTAGGGAGACAGTGGTTACGGAGGGGAGCTTAACATCATTTGATTTATTCATGGGATCCTCTGAAAGATAAACCTGATTTTATTCAACAAATATTTAAGTGCCCATCATAGGTCAGGCACTATAAAGATGCTAGGGTTGCATCAGTAGTCAAAACAAAGATCACTGCCCTTGTGGCGTTTACATTCTAGCAGGGTGGAGCCACAAGGGAAAACACACAGTAAGTAATTATAATGTACGTCAAAGGATGATATGTGTTAGGGGAAAAAATTAAAGTGGAACGGTTCAAGTGGGGATGGGGAGGCAGGAGGCAGAATGAAAAGGGTGATCGTTGAGGCCTCCCTGAGAAGGTGAGATTTCAGCCGAGGCCTGGAGGACGTGAGGGAGTTAGCCAAGCAGGTATGGGGCAGAGCTTCTCAGGCAGAAGATACAGCTAGAGCAAAGGCGTTGGCATGGGTGTGTGCTGGCCAGGCAGGAGGAGGCCAGGTACTTGGAGCTAAGAGGGTCTGAGTAGGAGATGAGGTCCCAGAAGGTTTGGCTTATAAGGCTTTAGAGGTCATTGTCAGGATTTGGAGTAAAAGCTCAAGTGAGAAGGGAGCCATTGCAGGTGTTGAGCGAAGGAATGATGTACCAGTAGACCTTGGAAGAGACCTAGTCCAGTTGGTGTGTTGAGAATAGAAGGGGGAGGGGGGAGGGGGTCAAAGGTAGGAGCAGGGAGCCAATAATCTAATAATCCAGGTGAGAGATGATGAGACAGTGAGGAGGGGTCCCACTCTAGGTATGTTTTGGAGATAGAATCTGCAGGTTTTCCTAAGGGATCAGATGTGGCACCTGAGAGGAAGAGGAGTCATCAAGGGTGACTCTGGTTTTTGGCTTCACCAACACTGAGAATGGAGTTTCCATCAGCTGAGATGAGGAAGGCCGTGAGTGGCACAGAGGTGGGGATGGGCCGTCAGGACCTGAGTGTAATGCTTTGAGACTGACAGGCTCCTGCGTTCTGTTCCACATCTACCCCACCCAGCACATGCACAGTCAAGCCTCAGGTTAGTTCTCTTCCTTGGAGTATCCCAGCCCTTTTCCAAGTCACCATCGCTGATGGAACACTGACTGGTGTGCCAGAGACGATACATTGCTTGGTTAGTGTTTGGGGGTCAGAGTTTTTATGTTCCTCTGGTATGAAGTTCCACCGTTTTGTGCGTGCGTAGTAAGTACTTAATGAACGCTTGTTGAATTAATGAAGTGGGCACTCCTGTAAGTATTTTTTGGTTGATTTTGAAATAGATTTCTTCTGTGATTCATAGAATGTTTTTGTTTTTCAATTTATGTGATGATGGATAACAGGGTTTAAAAGTGTACAGGAAATAAAGATAGGATCTGGATATGGTTTATGGGTGAGGTCATTAACATGTGAGCGATTTAAAAGTCTTAGACTTAAGTATCTACGAAATGACTTTCCAAAATTCACTGGGGCGGCGGGGAGGAAGTTTGAAAATGCTTTATGTGCCAGAAAAATTAATATTATGTACCTCAGGTTTCACTTTATATTGATTCCTGATGTTTAAACTTGTATATCCTATACTTCTTTCCTCTTCGGTAAGCCTTCATGATAATACTTTTACTGGGGTCCCTTTTGCTTCATTCGAAGCGTATGATCCAGAGTGGGTGCATTCACCCTGTTGAGTGACTTGGATATACAAAGTACTGAGGTGCTGAGCAGGAGGTACTTGCCCTCAGGGAAGATGCAGTTCCATGAGGGAGGGAGGATGTGTGTGCAGAAAGTTGAAATAGGAGGTAGATCTCACTTAGTGCCTGTATAATAAGAGTGCGTGGGAATCCAGAGGATGGAGAGTTGCTGTCGTTTGTGTTAGAGGTTTGGGTGGTAGCACTGGTTTTCCCTTTGAAAGATAATTGTATTTTGACTTTTGGGGGAACATTGATGGAAGGTGCATGGTTGATCTTGGGAATGCTTTAGGATAGCTTTGATAAGCATATGAAAGCTGATACGCTGCAAGCCCAGGGCTCAGGTCTGTGCGGGAGGCTGACAGGGTGAGTTAGCTGTCACTGTACAGCGTGACTCATGCAGTCGTGGGCACGTGCCATGGTGTAAAGTAGGACAGAGGAGACATGATTAACAATGCGGAGTGAACGGGAGAGTTCAAGGGTGGCTTCTCCCAGTCTCAGTCTAAGAAGAGTTTTGAAAAGCAGTTGGAAGTTTGCCTGGTAG
This sequence comes from Balaenoptera ricei, assembly GCF_028023285.1. Classification (NCBI taxonomy): domain Eukaryota; kingdom Metazoa; phylum Chordata; class Mammalia; order Artiodactyla; family Balaenopteridae; genus Balaenoptera; species Balaenoptera ricei. The sequence goes on from NC_082641.1 coordinate 42,442,430, forward strand.
GCAGAGCAGGGAAGGGCATTCTGGGCGGAGGGAACCATACGTACAAAAATCAGGGATTAAATTCTGGGTGCCTCGCACAGTCAGCCTTGGAGTGGTTGCAGCTGTACATGGGCCCCACCCTGGATCTGTTGAATCTGAATGTCAGGAATGTGTGGCCTAGACATTGATGTTCTTAAGAAAGGTCCTCACGTGATTTTGATGTGCTGCTGGAGGTGATGGGGGGAGCATCATAGAAAATCAGACAAGGGTATTGATGTGGTCGGGCCTGCACCTCAGATGCGCAGGTCCTGGAGACAGGTGTGAAGGGTGGCTCAGGGTGGGGCAAGATGGGGAGTTCTTGCAATGATTCAGGCAAGACATGGTGCAATCCCAAACTGAGGCAGTGTCTGTGGCAGTGGGGAGGAGGAGACAGAAGGGGCTGTTTGCCAACAGGAGTGGGGCAAGGAACAGGAAGGAGCGTAAAATGACCTGCACACTAGGGCCTGTGGAGCTATCAGTGGAGATGCTTGGAGCTGGAGCAGGGGTCTGCAGACTACAGCCTGCGGGTCCAACCCACCCAGGTGCCTGTTTGTTTATAGCACTTGAGCGAAGGGTGCTTTTTACATTTTTTAAAGGTTCCATTTTTAATGGTTATATAGGCCTCGATTTTGCCTCGTCTTGCAAAGCATCAAATATTTACTATCTGACCCTTAAAGAAAATGTTTGCAGACCCTTGACTTGGAGGTCCAGCAGGTTAGGGAGCTGGTGCCTGTGTAGCTGTTGCCCCCAGTTTTGACTGTTTGCTATGTGAGCAGCAGTGTCGCGGGCAGTCACATCCACTGTGTCTACTTCTGTTCAGGAGTGGGTACGGCAGCAGGGTGGCTGTGAGCCTGGACCCACAGCTACGTGGGGCTGAGTTCCCACCAGCAGCTTCTCTCAGCCTCAGTTTCTTTGTGTGGACCGTGGAATAACCACTTTCTATGGCAAATGTCTTTAAGCATTAACCATTAGCTGTTGTATTCGTTTGCCAGGACTGCTGAAACAAGTTACCACAAACCGGGTGGCTTAAAAAAAGTAGAAATTTATTCTCTCACACACAGTTCTGGAGCCTAGAAGTCCAAAATGAAGGTGTCGGCAGGGCCACACTCCCTCCAAAGGCTCTAGGGGAGGCTCCTTCCAGCTTCTGGTGGTTGCCGGCACTCCTTGCTGTTCTTGGCTCCAGTCTGCCTCCGTCTTCACCTGGCGTTCTCCCTGTGTGTCCCTTTGTCTCCTTTTCTTTTAAGGATGCTAATCACGTCGGATTTAGGGCCCATGCTAACGCAGTACAACCTCACCTAAACTAATTACATGTGCAAAGACCCTGTTTCCAAATAAGGTCACAGTCACAGTTTCCAGGTGGATGTGAATTTTCTTGGGGGGGAGATACTATTGAACCCAGCACAGCTGTTAACTCCCCCGCTGGGTACCTGTGGGAGCTGAGGCTTGGGGACGTAAAATGATTTCCAGGATTACACAGCTAATAAGGAGACAGCATTTGAGTTCACTTTTTGCCTTGACCTGGGTCAGTACTCTTTACGCTACAGTAAGTAGTACGTCTGCTAGAAAATTGAGTTTTATCCTGTAGGCAGTCAACAGCCACTAAAGGTTTGAAACTGAAGAGTGACATCGGAATTGTGATAAAAGTAGGGAACATCCTTTGGGGGCTTTCTGTGTGCCAGGCATGATGCTTCACATTTTATATGCATTATATCCATTTACACCTCATGGGAGATTTTGAGGTATATTCTCTCTTTGTCCCCACTTCGCAGACTGGAAGTGAGCCACAGAAACCTAACTGTGAGCCCTTGGGGGCATCCCTCACCCAGTGCAGCCTGGTCCCCAAGAAGCTGCTCCTGTGGGCTGAGTACAGGCTGGCGGAGGCTGATTAGTAGACCAGGCTCGAGGCGGGCTTTGGAAGAGCAGGTGAACTGGAGACACCTGCCAGGGAGAGTGGTAGGGCTGGGTGAGGGGTGGCTCTCTTGAGGAGTCTAGAGTTACCTTTGAAGTTTTACGTTTGGGTGACAGAAAGTAGTGATGCCAGGAATAGAAATAGGCAGGTTAAGAAAAGGAGAAGGATTAGAGGGAAAGAGAAGGAATGGGGCTGAAGGGAGTCTTAGAAATCCTATTTTCTGGGTTTTTTTTTTATTCTACTTAGTTATATTGACATCTGTGATTTTCACAAAAGCCCACCTATTGCCCGCAGTGAGACATCTTTAAAAACTAGTAAATGGCAACATGGGTAATCTATAAGTTTTCATGCTTTTTGAGTTGTATTTCATGTCTATCTTAAAATGACATATTTCTAGCTGCTTTGTTTTGGCTTCAGCTGGTTATTTACGACTAGTTCAGGAAGTCCAGATGCGGCCAGAGTAAAGACTCAGAGCCAGTGGAAACCTGGTCCCTGCCAGTGTCAGGAAGCAGGAAAACCCCAGGGTCAAGAGTGTTCCTAAGTTTACAACAGCTGATTTAGAAATTGTCTCCAAAGCTTAGTGATTATAAAGCCATGTGAAGTTCCAGTCATAAGGGCCACAGCAGACGGCACTAAGGAAAGCGATTGATGCTGGGCTGGCTGCTCACCGCTGGTAGCACCATAGCTTAAATAGCAGTTGGTTAACACCAGGGTTTACAATTACAATTCTAAAGTTAAAAACTAGACATTATTTGAGAAGAATACTGGAAAGAAAGATTCTTTGAAAATATTACTCTAACTGTAGTACGAACTGCAGCCCTCTGAGAAGCAGTCGTGGCAATCAAGGATCCTGGCTTTGGGCGTGTAGCTCACATCTCCCTGGTTTCCATTCTAAAGGGCCGGTGCCACCTCACTCTCTTCCTGCCCCATATAGAGGGGCCTATCTGTTTAGCAGCTTCTATTAGATTTATTTTAGCTTGGACCTCCCTTTATCTTCCTAGAAAAAAAGAAACTAAGGTTTACCTTTGGTTAAAGGTAGTTTCCAAAGTTCACTTTTCTCTTAGGTACAGGTATGTTTTGTTGTATGTCAAAGGTCATTTAAATTCAAAGTGCTGGCAGCTTGCGAACATACCTAACGCCGCTTTATTTGTACAGACCAGTATTCATGCATGTATATCAGGAAACAAAAGAATTAGGAAATTAGGAACTATGAACAATGGACCTCAGTCATCAACTGTATTCTCTGAATTTAAACCATTATATGGATTCTGTTTTACAACATCAGTTGTTTTTTCAAGTTTTATTGTATGTTATGATTATCAAGGATATCCTTTCTACCTTATTTTATTATGATTTTGTGGGTATACAATCTTTAAGAAAAAAAATGATACATGCTTTTCCTATTCTCAGATTTTAAAGTCTTTACCTATATTTGCTTGGCCATAGGCAAATCAACATTTTCACCATTGTATCCAGACGCTGCTGAAATAAAGACACTGTTTTACAGAATTCTCTTGAATCTATCACCCTAGTATCTTTATCACAGATTTAATATTCAATATCAGCTGAAACATAAGAGCATTTATTATATGTAAAATTTCCTAGCGATGAAAAGCTTATTTTACCAAATGAGCCACAAGAGATGTAATCACGTGATTTCCCTCTTCATTTTTGGAACAAGGTGAGCTGTGTGAATGTATGTACATAGTGAGTAAAAGTAATCAAATGTTTTAAGATGTGGTATGCTCAAGTGAATGCTTTCGTTCATAGTAAATGTCATTCTGCCCTTACACTTTTGGTGATTGCTGAATGAAGCTATAAGGACTGCTTAATTAGGATATAATAAGGCTTTTACCTAGAACAAACGACTTCTTCTTGTACCTTCAGGACCAAACCAAGCTCAGAGGCTTGAGTTCTTTAAATGATTAATTTTTTCATTATCAAGCAACCAGGTTTTTGTTGTTACTGCTTTTTGCAATTTATTATCCTTGTCCCGAGACCCTCTTCCCTCCTTTTAAAATGACTCAAAAGTTCTCTTTGCGAATTGAAAGTGAATTTTAAATTAATTTTATCTGCATTTTGATAGTTCTTGGCTCTAAGGACACTCAATCCCTTCAAAAAATTGCCGTCACTGACTTGAGTTCAGTAGTACTATTCGTGCCCTCCAGAGTTTATTAATGTGGTCCAAACCTGGAGCCCACTTAGTAGGATGTGATTCAGGAATAGAATTTTGAGGGCCTGGAGGCAGGTCAGGGGTTGCCTCTCCCTGAGATGAGGCTTCTGGAGGGCTTGGAGAGGCGTGCTGTATACTGAGGCTGGTCCATGGGACTTTGCGACCTCAGGGAGGAGGCAGTCCCCGTCGGGCAGGTACAGGGAACTGCTTGGGCTGGGAAGTTGGGCAGCCCAGGTTCATGTGCAGCTGACACCTCATAAAGTTGCTTACCTTGTCTAAGTTTCCTGGCCACCTCTGAGAGAAGAAAATGAGACCCGTGAGGTGCAGACCACAGCTTTTGCATAGAGCAGGTGCTCACGTGGGACTGTTTTGCCTGGATGGACGGCCGTCCTGTCTCTGTTGCGTGCATGTCAGCCTTTGTCTTTTGAGCCATTTTACTAAAAAAAAAAAAAAAAAAAAAAAAATCAAAAAGTAAATATTGGAGCAGAGAGGGGAATCAAGGAGGAATCAACAAGTGGGTGGGTGGAGACCAAAAGAAGGAAGGAAAGGGGAGGGGAAAGAGTTAATGGGGAGTTAGCAGGGACCCAGAGGGGTGGGTACCAGTGATGAGAGGATAAGAGCAAAGTAGGCCACGTTGACCAAATTAGCATTCTCTTTCAACATTTTACGCATACGAGGGAATGAAGAAAAACAGGTCTAGTCGAGTCTTGGGCAACTTCTGTGCAGCTGTCCCTGTGCCCTTCAGCCTGTCTCCTGTTCTGTCCCTCACACCAAGGCCTGGGTTTTCTGGGACAGGGTCTTGGGAAGACAGAAAATCTAGCTAATGTTTCTGGCACATTCATGATTTCAAAATTAAATAAAATGCTTTTTTTTTTTTTTTTTAAGGGAGAAAATGTAGCCTTTGGATCCCTGTTGCTTAGTGACTGGGCCTTTTATATAATTGGTCTGAGGAGGGACAAAGCATACTGAGAATAAGAGAGTTGGTTGAAGAAAGGAAGGCAAAGTTCAGGTGCAGAAACTGGTGGGTTGAGAGCCTTTGGAGCAGCCAGCAAGCCCTGGGGGGGCCTGAGGGAGGTGGAGGAGAGGGCCTTAACCAGGGAAACTGAAAGGAAGCTGGACAACTTCTTCAGCTGAATTTAGGGCCTCCCTGGTTAAAATGCCTGAGGCACTGCATTGGTTTTTCGCCCCCGTCTAGTTTTGCTGGGTCAGAAGTTGCCAGGAAAGTGCTTTCTCTCTGCAAATCAGAAGGAAACGATACAGCAGAGTTTAATGTAGTGTGACTGTATTTGCTAATGTGCTTTAGTTCAGCTGGTAGTGGGTTCTTAAAATGTGCTAATTGACTAGGTGACACCAGAGCTTCACTGCTCTCATTTTAGAAAAACCAAAATGGCAATAAAATGCTTCCTAAACAGTTTTACTGATGTACATAATTTAATGGCATGCTGTGTAAATAACGTGATGCTTTTGAAAATGGTGCTGGGACTTCCCTGGTGGCACAGTGGTTAAGAATCCACCTGCCAATGCAGGGGACGCGGGTTCGAGCCCTGGTCCGGGAAGATCCCACATGCCACAGAGCAACTAAGCCCGTGCTCCACAACTACTGAGCCTGCGCTCTAGAACCCGCGAGCCACAACTACTGAAGCCTGCGCACCTAAAGCCCATGCTCCACAGCAAGAGGCCACTGCAATGAGAAGCCTGCGCGCCACGACGAAGAGTAGCCCCCGCTCGCTGCAACTGGAGAAAGCCTGTGCGCAGCAACGAAGACCCAACGCAGCCAATAAATAAATAAATTAATTAAAAAAAAAAAAAGAAAGAAAGAAAAAATGGTGCTGACTTCCTGGATTGTAATTAATCTATAAAATGAGCTTGTTTGAGTTTGAGCCCTTTAAGGTTATAATATTAATGAACTTTGTTATAGGATTGATTTCTTTATGTTTTTATGTTCACCACAAACATGTGTAATATTCCTCTGAAATTGAGTGCATGCGGATTATGAAGCAGGATGCTCGCTCCAGCCTGAGCATGCTTTAAAACTGCGCTCACGTTGTAAGATACCAAGCGCATGGTAGGAGAGGTCTGGGAGTGAATTTAGGACATGAGTTCTGCTGGGTTTGGTGATGGTGAAGCAGGCAAAGTGCCTTTCCCTGAGACTGGGCAATTGCCATAAGTATAAAGATGAACCTGTTAGGAATTTTGCATGTATAGAGTCAGCTAAGAATGCCAAAGGAGTCTGGGAGATTTTGTTAATAGCAGGTCCTAAAGCAAAGCTGAAATACTGGTTTAGTTTTCCTTTTACCTCTGCAAACGTGGAAAGGGAAGGACCCTTTTCAACAGAGTGGAACAGAGGCCCTGCCTGGAATGTTAAGTGGGAAGCGGCAGGCAGGCAGGCAGGGAGGAAGGGTGGGTTCTTTGCCAGGAGTTAGCTGTGGGGCTTTGGGCAAGTCACTTAGCCTCTCGTTAGAGGGACTGAGAAAACTGTGCCAAAAACTCATCTAAAGCCCTTACAGTGCATTTAAAAAAAAATCTGGGACCCAACTCTGCCCTTCTCACCGACGAATCAGCTCTCCCGGCTTCCCCAGTGGGTGCCTTGCCAGGACAGAGTGATGGATGAGAAGGAAGTCCTCAGGGTTCCTGCCCCACCCTTTGGAATAAAGGCTTAGGGTGATCAGCTCCTGGGTGAACCTTCTATCCTGTGGAGAAATTTTAATAACTTGTCCAGCTGATTTAGTAATTAGATTGTGTGCTCAGCGGAAGGTTCCCTCTCAGCCTGTAAGCCTTTTTAGGAGGGGCTGTCTTTGTGTTCCTTTCTGCCGCCCTCTGAGGAAGAAACCCCTGAAATGTGTCCAGCTCAGCCCGGTGTCCTGAACGGGAGCTGGATTGCTTTTGCCTGTTTGGGAGCGCGGTCATGGGTGTGGTGGAAATATATTGCCCCACTTTCATTCATACTTTTTCCCGTACTTCAAATACACTTTAAGAGTTTATTTTCAGTTGTGTAACTTGGGGAGGCTGCGCCATTTTTCATGTGTTACCTTCTTGTTATTTTGTCTTGTTATTGTTTTTTTTTAAATGAAGGATATAATACTGCTCTGTGTTGTCAGCCCCTTCTTATTTAATGTCAGAATTTAATACTTGCCTCCACCATTTTCTTTCATAGTAAAATCTTATTTTGCTCAAATATTATTCCATATAATGTCTGTCTTTTAGCCCGAGAGACAGTTTTACAGTTATGTACTTAGGCTCCTGTTCTAAAATGTGTTTCCCTCTGATCCCTCCTATTTTTAATTTTCTTTCATTTTTTTTTAACATCTTTATTGGAGTATAATTGCTTTACAAGGGTGTGTTAGTTTCTGCTGTATAACAAAGTGAATCAGCTATACATACACATATATCCCCATATCCCCTCCCTCTTGGGTCTCCCTCCCACCCTCCCTATCCCACCCCTCTAGGTGGTCACAGAGCACCGAGCTGATCTCCCTGTGCTGTGTGGCTGCTTCCCGCTAGCTACCTGTTTGACATTAATTTTCTTTCATTTTAAAACCACTGCCCTAACCATAAGTGTTATGGGGTCTTCTGTTTAATACAACAGCAACTACTTTTCACCTTAGGCTTTATTTTATCATTTCTCTCCCTTAATTCTCTGATTTTCCTTTTCTGTTATGAAAGCAAGATAGCAATGTGATGTTTATGAGAGGAGAGGCGTGGCAGGGGATAGATACCTTCTAAATTAGCCACCTAAAAAGTACAGGTTTTGAAAACCCTTGCCTGTTTTTTTATTGATTGCATGATAAAAATGTGTGTTCCCTTTGCTCTTGAGATTCTGGGCCATGGTTTTAGCTTTTATTTCCACTCCTCTTGGGTTTGGTAAAAAATGCAGTACGGCTGAGAGAATACTTAAAAATATGCTGTAATGCTTTGTTACAACTCTACAGCTGGTTACATTGTACCTCTGCAGTTGTTTCTTAAGCTACAAATTAATTTTTCAAGCTATCCTAGAAGTAGCAAGTCTGTAGTGATCTAACTCTGCTCCAGTAGTTTTCTTTCTCCAACTCTCACTCCTTAGAAGCTAAACCTGATTGGAAATGTGGCTGTCTCTGCCTTCCTTGTGATACTTAATATTTTAAGTATGAAAATATGTGAAGCGTAGAAGTGTGTACAGATAATTCCCAGTTTGAGAAACGGCAAACTGCGAGAATATGCCATTTGTGACAAAACCCAAGTGCTAGTTCTATTACTTAAACTGTTTTTCTTACATCTAACCAATGTTTGTAATATAATTTCTATTGGAAAAATATGTACCCACTTTGATCTTGAGAGAACCCAGAATTTAGAAATTCAGTAGGTTAAGAGAGAAGCTTCAGGGAAACTCCAGAAAGTACTGGATTGGCCAAAAAGTTTGTTTGGGTTTTTCTTTAAGATGTTACCGAAAACCCAAATGAACTTTTTGACCAACCCAATAGTTCTGTTTGTCAATCCCCAAGTGTTTAAACACCCATGCTATTTGTTCAGATGGATAGCTTGAGCTGTTTAAAGGATGCCACTTTTTTTTTTTCCTGTTTACTCTCAGACGGTAAACCAGTTAATTAACTTCCATAATTAGCTTACTGAATGACTTGACTTTATCTTTCTCATAAGAAAGCAAACACACTAAACTCTTAGTGTTTGTTAAAATGTATAGGAAGAACTAACCAGAGGATTGTAAGATGAATATTTAAAAGCAAAATGGTTTTCTTCTTAAAGGAAATAATTTTTTAAACTTTGAATAATATTTTACAAAAGATAACTTTCTTTTTGGGGGGTTTGGTGTTGAAGGTCTTTGGGGTTGTCATCCTGAACTTTAACAGCCAGCTGCTTAGAGAAGAACTGGACTGCTGTCTCAACTCAGGAACTCTTATGATTTTTCAAAAAGTATATTGCTGGGACTTCCCTGGTGGCACAGTGGTTAAGAATCCACCTGCCAATGCAGGGGACACGGGTTCGAGCCCTGGTCCAGGAAGATCCCACATGCCATGGAGCAACTAAGCCCGTGCGCCACAACTACTGAGCCTGTGCTCTAGAGCCCGCGAGCCACAACTACTGAAGCCCGCGCGCCTAGAGCCCGTGCTCCTCAACAAGAGAAGCCACCGCAAGGAGAAGCCCGCGTACCGCAATGAAGAGTTGCCCCTGCTCGCCACAACTAGAGAAAGCCCGCACACAGCAACAAAGACCCAGTGCAGCCCCCCCCAAAAAAAAAAGTATACTGCTATCAGCCTGTTTTATTGTTAATCATTTTTCTTCTGGAGGTGGATCTGGGGGAAAATCAGTTTAGTTACATTTTAGTTAAAAGAGGTTGTTGCTGTTGTTGTTTTAAAACTTGCTCTAAATTTGTGGGTCCCGTTTTGTGGAGACATGATCTTCCTTGATTACACCTAGCACTCACTCTTCTACCAGAGTTTGTACATTTATAGAATGCTGTTTAATACATATGCTGCCTTGTATAGAGTTTTAATGGTTTCAGGCATGTAAATCTTGTCACATCAAAAAATAGTCCCTAAAATAGGAAGTATGTCTCTTTTTAAAAAAAAAATCTTATATCTCCTCCTATTTCCTTGCTACTTGCAATCCCGATGCATCCTGCTAATGGATTTGAATTGCATTAAGTGCGTTAAACCAAAATTCCAAGTGAAATTGGCCTTTGGGTGCTTACTCTCCTCAGTGTTTTTTTCTGTCCTTCCTAGTTTGCAAAATAAAATAATTTTTTGCTGGGATGTCCAACTGCACTAGAGCAAACAAAGGCAAAGCCCATCCAGGGATTGTATGTTACTATTTTTGGTGGTAGTTCTTAATTTATATAATTTTCCAGTAGGATCTAAGTCCAGGGTGGGGGGTGGGGCGCATGGGAAGAGAGGCCCCCCTGCCCCATGTAAGTCTGAGCTTACATTTTCAAAATAATGAAATATGTGCTGCTTTTTCGATGTTTTGTTTTGTGGCATCCTAATCATATGCTACAAAGATAAGAAAATCAGACATCTTATAAATATTAAAATCAGACATCTTATAAATATTAAAAGGCTTTGCAGGTACAATTAGTGAATTGAATGAGGTTCGTAAGATTCCAGAGGGAAATTTTCAAAACCTATATGGTTTATTTTACATACTCACAAGGTCTTCTGACTTGCATGTCAGAATAAAAGTCCGGGACCTGCAAGGACGGTGGGAAGGGAGAAGGGCAGTGCGGGAGCCCCAGCTCTGGGGCAGGGGGTGGGGAGGCCTGGGGTCAAGGGGAGGAGAGGGGACAGCTGATCCTCAGTGGCCCAGCCCTTATCCCCTGCACCCTGCCCACCGGCGCCCACCTTGCTTTTTTGCCTATTCAGGCTCCAGTTTCTTTTCTGAATATTTGTAGTGTTTGCTTTGAAGTCATTGTGCACTCAGATCCCATCTCCTCTGCCTCTCTCTGGGTTACCGTTGACTTTGAGGCTCAAAGAGGTTGGGTGGCTTTCTCAGTTCCCTTGTCATAAAATAGCAGTAATGTCTGTTGCAAAGTAGCAGCGGGGTTAGAGTTGGTACACGGAAAGTGCCTCGCCTATATTGTGACTATTTTTGGCCGCTACCATTTACTGTTATCTACGCCTGTTCCCTGCCTCTGCCCCCTCCTCCCCCCTTTGTCCTCAGCACTGCCTGGCACGTAGCAGGCCCTCCGAGCATTTTCCCTTGTGACACAATCACGTTATCTTGGAGAAAGCCATATTCAGCTCCTGTGCAGAATTCTGTGCTTTGTGGTCCTGTTTCACTTCATGTCATGGTTGTGTGCCTGTCCTCAGTGTGCTTTGCGAGGTGGTTTCCTCGAGAGCTTCTGGAGGGTGGGGACTTGAACGTTTCTTGTGAGTCCCCCGTGTGCCAGCTCTGTGCTCTACACGTTAGACCTTCCATAAATGTTGGTAAACAAGCTGAGATTCTAGCCCCAGAGCCCAACTGTTTGGGGCTCTGTGTTATTTAGTAAAGAAACTTACAGTTGGGAGAAAAGTGAGTCTTAGATTCTCGGCTCCTTTAGTATGTACACTCAGAAAGCTTAAAGGTGTCAAATGCCAAAAGGCATTCAGGCCTTGGAGAGATTTTTTTTTTTTTAAACTTTTGGGTTTATTTATTTATTCATTTATTTATTTATGGCTGTGTTGGGTCTTCGTTTCTGTGCGAGGGCTTTCTCCAGTTGCGGCAAGCGGGGGCCACTCTTCATCGCGGTGCGCGGGCCTCTCACTGTCGCGGCCTCTCTAGTTGCGGAGCACAGGCTCCAGACGCGCAGGCTCAGCAATTGTGGGGTACGGGCCTAGTTGCTCCGCGGCATGTGGGATCTTCCCAGACCAGGGCTCGAACCCGTGTCCCCTGCATTGGCAGGCAGATTCTCAACCACTGTGCCACCAGGGAAGACCCCTTGGAGAGATTTAATACTTGTACTGTGTCCAGGAGTTTTGAAAATGTATGCCGATGTGATTCAAGTTGTGAAAACTTCAGTCTTGTTCATTTTTAAGTTGGTTTTACGGATGCACGTCTGCAGTCTGCAGTTCTGTGTAATAGAATGTCATTTCTGAGAATATGGTGATCTCATCTGGAGTCTGGCAAGCTGCAGGTTCGTTGACATTGGCACAGCTCAGGGCCAGGTTTCCGAGCTCCTCTGTGCTGGACTCTAGTAAGTAGAACAAGTAATACCTGCAGCATATTCGCAGGACAGGCCACAGCTGCTGCACAGCTGCCCGGGGGTCTGCGGGGGCAGGGCTCCGGCGCCTGTCCTCTGTGTTCACACGGTGGGCCTGGCACCTCGGCCCCGAATCACATGAACAGTCAGATCTCCTGAGACTTGCCTCTCTTGACTTCTTGTTCTCGCTCTCAACCATTTGAAACATACATTTCATATTCTCAGCCATCTTTTTGAAATATTTTTCTTTTCTTTTTTAGTTTTCTGTCTCATGCTTTCCTGGTCTCTTCAACTTCAATTTTTACATATAAACTGGGACAGGACACTTGTACAAATATAATGAACATAAGTTTGCTACAAAAAATTATTTTCTCTCTCTGATGGGGAGCGCTCTTTCTCTGTTTAGTATGAGACCACAAGCAGGCAGGTTTCACTGCTTCCCGAGTCCCATCTGCCATGGGGAAAATGTTAACAGGGCTGTATTTTCAGGGAGATGGCTTCTTAGGGGAATGGGTCAGGGGTCTTCCTGTAGCTGTGCCAACATGAACGGCATCTCCTCTGTGTGGTCACAGGGGAAGCAGGGTATTCTCTCTGCTCCAGGGCTCTCCTGCTTTTCAGGTAAAGATCTTCTTTAGAATAAATAAATGAAAATATACATACATACATACATACGTAGCTATAACATTTGTTGTCAGTGGGTTTTAATTTCTCAGGTCTTTGAGCTGTGCCCCCCCCCAAAAAAAAAAAGGACGCTGTTTAACCTCTAAGCGTTGTATTTAATACTAGGTTTACTCTATGTTATTTTGTAGATTTGAAGAAATTTAGATATAGGGCTTTTCCCCTGTATATTTCACCATTAGCTAAAACTGAACATTTCCACAACATAGTTGCTCAGCTTCCCCACTGCCTTCTAAACAGGCTACCTTTCCCCCCTGTAGCATCACCATGTCCGCAGACCACCAAGCCAGGTGTCCTAGACGTTTGTCTCTTGTCTTTCATCATGGTTTAGTAGACTGGGTGCCATGTGGAGTCAGGTATTCTGCATTCTTGAGCTGACTGTGCTCAAGTGATCTGAACTTTATCATTTTTACGAACCCATGAATAGTCTTTATTTTTCCTACCCCCTAAGCATCCTCAGCCTTTTGTGTTTTCATATGACTATGCTTCTAGGGGAGGGTCTGTCCTCATATGGCGTCTGCCACAGAGATCGTCCTCTTCCCTCCTCCTTGCACACACCCTCTGGGGACATTTCTTGACTGGAGGCTATGACACCCTCTGGCTTCTTTCCCAGATCATCACTAGGGCAGGCTCATAACTCACTGATCTTTACAGCTCCTAAAGAAAAGGAGGCGAGGGACTTCCCTGGCGGTCCAGTGGTTAGGACTCTGAGCTTCCACTGCAGGGAGCACGGGTTTGATCCCTGGTTGGAGAACTAAGATCCCGCATGCCACATGGCCAAGAGAAAAAAAAAGGAAAAGGAGGCAAATTTTTACTTCACAGGGCCATTATGCTGCAGGTATGGGTCTCCTGATAGAATGTAGAGTCAGAAGCAGGCAAGCATGCAGTATTCTCCCCTTTATAAATGTCTCTCTTAATATATGCATATATAATGGTGTCACACCTTTTCTCTTTTTTTTTTTTTTTTTTTTTTATAGTGGGTAATGTGAAGACTTCAGATGAAATAGATTGAGAAACTGATTGGAAATTGAATGCAAACTAAGACCACTTGACTGTTACTGAAATGAATAGCCCAGTTTTGCTTTTTTTTTTTTTTTTTTAAGAAATTCACGTTCTTTTATTTATTTATTTATGACTGTGTTGAGTCTTCGTTTCTGTGCGAGGGCTTTCTCTAGTTGCGGCAAGTGGGGACCACTCTTCATCGCGGTGCGTGGGCCTCTCACCATCGCGGCCTCTCTTGTTGCGGAGCACAGGCTCCAGACGCGCAGGCTCAGTAATTGTGGCTCACGGGCCCAGTTGCTCCGTGGCATGTGGGATCTTCCCAGACCAGGGCTCGAACCCGTGTCCCCTGCATTGGCAGGCAGATTCTCAACCACTGCGCCACCAGGGAAGCCCACACCTTTTCTCTTAAGAATGTAAAAACTGCAGAGTTACTTAGTTTGTCTTTTTAGGGACAATTCCTTGCAGTTTGTTATCTGTCGTTTATAGTATCTCTGCCTGCAAGAGGTGAAACATGCTATAGCTACTTGGTCAATGGCAAAAGCTGGTTTTGATAAGTGAAGTTGCAGCAATGGAGGTGTTTTCAGAAACTTTACCAGAGTTCTTCTTTTTTAATAAGTGATTATAGTCAACCCTTTAAATGCCAAAGGACTTGAAAATAGTTCAGGCAAGTATTTATAATGCCCAGCATTCTGTTTACTATGTAGCTGTACCACTGGGATACATATATATTTTTTAATTAATTTTTTTTTTAACTACAGGAGCTCTTACCAAAGTAAAGGAGAGTAGGCGACACGTGGAAGAAGGGAAGATGGAGGTCCAAAAGGCTGATGGCATTCAGGATCGCTGTAACACTATTTCTTTTGCCACTTTGGCAGAAATTCACCACTTCCATCAAATTCGAGTAAGAGACTTTAAATCACAGATGCAGCATTTCTTACAACAACAAATAATATTTTTCCAAAAAGTGACACAGAAGTTGGAAGAGGCTCTTCACAAATATGATAGTGTTTAATGACTGGAGGTTGGATTATGGACTTTTTTTCAGTTCAAGGATAATTTCTACAGCAGAATAAAAACTGCTATCAAAGAGCTATTGCCAACTATCAGCAGTGGTACAAGGATGGTTTTGTGTTCAACTGAAACTCGGCTGAATATATAATTATGTAGGAAAGAAGCAGTTAATATGGTTATATAATAGAAACAGTACCACACATTGTAACTAAATTATACTATGTATGCCTACACTACCATTGTAACTTTTGGAATAATGATTATACTATTTGCCTTATTGCTTTTTGAAGTATGGGTATTTTAGTGCATACTTTGTAGACCTCAAAACCCATGAAGGGTCTCAAAGAAGCTGGCTGGATAAAAGCCTGCTGTGGATGCCTTTTTACTCTCACAGATTGGGATTACCTAAATTCAACTTATTCTCTGTTTACAAACTCCAACTAGAGCAGCTATGCGACTTTGTGCCTTTAGACTCTTGGTTTTTTCATTTCTCCACCCCCCCCACCCCCTTTTTAAAGTAACCACAACTTTTCTGACTGAAAGAGTGAAAGGCCAGTGCACATAATGACAAACTGCTGGGAACCTCCTGTTGATGCTGGGGGCGGGGTGGGAGGATCACCTGTCATCAGTTTGCCCAGCAAGTTCTGTCTCCTGATGCATGCTGGTGAGCACAGTGGAGGGACACGCATGCTCATCTTTGGATGTGGTGTCTGTTAGGGAAGAAAACGGTGCCACTCTGTTCCCTTAGATGCTACAGTAGCATAGCCTCTTCACTCAAGTGTCCTGGAAACTTGGTGTGGAGATTTCATCGAACATGTCTTACAACCCAGAGAAGGAGTCTAATCAATTGGAGACACGAGCACAGAATCAGTGACAACACACACTCGGTTTTAATTCTTAGGAGGGTTTTCTTTTCTTTTTTTAGCTTGAAGATTTTCTTTTAACATTCAGTGTGATTTTTGTTTTGTTTTGTTTTGTTTTGTTACTGGATCTACACTGTTAATTGATGGAGACTCCACTGTGATTCACTCGTTTACTTAATCAAAAACTTTTCAGGGATGTCTGTAAAATTCAGTGTTATACGTGATGAAAAGTAGTGTTGGTTGATCTACGGAGGGACCAGAAATAATTTCTACTATTCCAAATGCTGACGGAAAAAAGTAATTGTTTTTCTTTCTGTTTTTAAGTATTGATAAGCCCCCAGGACATTTAACCTTAAAAATTACTTTAAGTATATTCTTTTATTATTATAAGGGAAATACAATGGCTGATAAATACCAAAAAGATTCAAAAGCAGCTTAATTTAAAAAGCACAAAGAGATTCTGGTTAGAAATGCCAAAATCTCAATGTTTTTATAGTTGCTGAGCTCAGTAATGTGATTCTTGAGTTTACAGATTTAAAAACTGTCACTGAAAGGTTAAAGTATCTACTGTTTTTAATGAAGTCAAACTTATGCTGCCTCAGAAATCCCTGGGTATTAAAATGGTAACATAGAAGTAAAGAGGTCAGTTTGAAATGCTGGTGAGTCACATTGATTAAAGAAAAGGGTCAATTTGCAGATAGTCATACAAAGAGAAGGTTATTGAAATGATTATTCAACAGCACATTTACTCTAAAAAGTAATCTCACATGGGTTGAATTTTTAAGATCAGAGTATTATAATTTTGATCAAAATTTTATACCTTAGGTAACAGAGCCAGATTTAACATCATGTGGCTTTGTCTCTACTACCAACATGTGGAACTGTAACCAAATATATTGTTCTTTAAAAAATAACTTTCTCTTGTTGGTTGCAAAATACGGTTCTATAAACAAAACCCATATATATATATATATATATATATATATATATATATATATATATATATATATGTATATATATATATGTGTGTGCGTATGTATATATATATATATGTGTGTGTGTATATATATATATATAAATATTAATTTTATTGCAGAAGTTTGGAGATTATAATGATAGCATTTAATTTAAGTTTGAGTCTGTATTGGACAAATAAGCACTATGCTTTTCAAATGATTGGAAAATCAGTTTTACTTGCCTCCTTTTTTGGCAGTGGTTTGATTTTTTTTGTTTGTTTAAGTAAAAATCACTAAACTTTGCAATAGTAGCATTGAAATTATCTGAGGTGTCTTGTATGAATTGTGCTTTGGCCAGGGTGGACATAGCTTAAATTATAAAAACTAAAGATTAAAGAAAAAGGAAGTATAAGTTCATGCTGCCTATTTAGAAGAGAACTTTCATTCTTCATAACTATGTAACATTATAATGCCACTGATTCATAAGGGGTTTAAATTAATTCTGTGGGGTAGGACACCGGAATTATTAGTGTTCATTTTCATCTAAGATCTTTATATCTCTAACGTTCTTGGTCCTATTGAAACATTTCAGTATACAAAAATACTGCAATGTTAATACCCAAGAGAAAAGCCATCATAATGTGTATGCTGGTCATTATGATCAGTGTGGTACAATTTTTTAAAATAAACTATCATGCCCTTCATGCCATTATTTGTCTTTATTTCTATAATTTATACTTCAGATATATGATGTATTTAGAACAGGAGGGCATGCACTTGAGCTTGGCTTTGCTATTTTAATTAGAGACAGAGTCGTTTATATGCTGTAAGTATAATGCAGCGAGACTGGTTCTACAGCTGTGCATTGGAACCCTGTTTCCCTTCTAGGCTTTTGTACCTGAAGGTACAGTTTAAATCTGGAATAAGGGAACACATTTGAAAATGAAACGGAAAGTCAGTGCTCCTTGGCTTGAATAGAGTCATAATTGGGATTTTCTTAGGCTTCACTGATACAGTTGTCTTAGATTTATTCATAACAATACAGCAGATTCTTAAATGCCGATTTTTAATTGTCTTGAATTTTGCTGCTGTTCTCATCATTAAGGACTTGAAAAAATGTTTTAGTCTCTCAAGTCAAGCATGCAAAGTTTATTGTATAAACTTTTAAATGTCATTCTTTCCTAAGTTCATTTTTTCTATTCATTTACTAAGCCATTTTTTCCATTTATGCCTTTATTTCCTCAGAATCGAATACCATGTCTGATACTTTTAAATCCATAAGCATTATCCAATTTTCTCATTTCCAACCTTATCTTTGGCTAACAGAATAAGTAAAACAGGTTACTATTTATTTACAGGCTAAAAATGTTGAATATTGTTTTTTTCCTTCAAAATATTATGATTAGTGCAGATCAGCCATGTTTATCTTTTAAAAATAAACAAAGGTTGCTTTATTTCTCAGCTTCAATGGAATATTATAATTATTTTTTCTCCAGTAGTCAAGGAGGCATTTATTTAATGTGAAAGACTTAAACAGAAAGATAGAAGAGTGAGTTCACTGTCTTGCTTCCATCTGCAGTTGCCATATAAGTTGTTCATGAAATTCTGTAGTAAATTTGATTAATTTAAATCCATAAGCCATTTGGGTGGTCCCACTGAGTATCTGCTTATGTTAGTAACTTCAGTAACTGTTAAGCTTATAGCAATAAATTGTGAGTGAGATGTTTTGAAATAATAGCTGTCGTGAGTCTGGCACCTGATGCATAGTAGGTACTTAAGGAGAGCACTTCACACACTGTCTCTGTTGGAAACTGACGCTGTTGGCTGCCAGCTCAAACCAGCCTGATCCAAAATGTAAAGGGTCACGGGTGGGTACCGGAACCTGGCGAACCCCACACGGGGCCAAAAGTCCCATCTTTGGGGACTAAGAACTAAGAACTAAGAACAAGAACTAAGCTTGCCCTCTATGTGGGGCTTTTTAATTTGTCAATTTCTTTTCTTTATGGGTCTATTTTATTTTTTTCCTGTGGCTAGGCTTTCTCAGCACCTTCTAATACATCTAAAACGGCCAAGCCATCTTGCAGTTCATAAGTTTCCTTGGGCCAGTGGTGGACATCTGACCCAAGCTGGACAAATCAGCTGTGGCCTGGGATTAGGGGGTGGGGCATGAGAAGGAGAGGTTCTCTTAGAGGGTGTTTGAGGGAAGAAAGGAAACCACAGGAGCTCATGTCAAGTCAAAGGTTTAATTCCACTTGGTCAGGGTCAGAATCAGCCATGACAAGTTCCCCTTGGTCACAGGTGGAAGCAACCAACAATTCTCCACGTGGTAGGCTCTGGTGAGTCTGAGGTGGGTGGAGTAGACTTCTAGGCAGAGTACAGAAGGGCGCTATGCTAGGGGTCTGGGGGCAGGAACATGGAAAAACCCAGCTGAGGATTCACTTCTATCCCAGGCCTCTGAGTTGGTGGGCAGTTAATCTAGGATTGGATCATAGCTAAAGCCTTTCTAGGGATCATGAGTTCGTCCTACTTGGTCCTGACCCTAGGATGTCCCAATCCCATCATTCCTATGGCAGAGATGGAGCTTCCAAAAGTGGCCCGTTTTATTAAAGGCAGTTCAACTTCCTTGGGTGAAAAGGGGCTTAGAAACACACAAGGTGTGTGTATGGTATTCCTTTGCTGTGGGTCCCATCAGCCTAGCTGGAAATGATTTGTAAGTTTGAAATGGTCAGATGCATCAGATCTTATTTTTCTAGTGGTTTAAATTTTCAGTCACTCGAGGAAATGGCTTTCAGGACTTAACTAACTGCTGAGTTGCTGGACTTCTCTGTGAGCACAGTGGGGAAGCTGACCCAGCATATCAGTGAGAAAGGCAACACATTGGAGCCAGGGGTCATATTCTAGCGTGTCTACTCCCTGAATGACCTCAGGCAACTCACCAACCCATCTCTGAGCCTCAGTTTCCTCATTTGTATGATAGGCCTACTTAGATTTGTATTAGAGAGTATTAGATGAACTAGTATGTACAGTCCTTAACTATTTGGCAGTACTCCCTCTCTAAATAACCATAGGAAGTGATAAAAATTCCAGAAGTAGGTACTTAATAAATGATAGCAATGCTTCCAGACGTTGTGTGATCTTGAGCTAGTCACTTAATCTCTCTGAGCCAGTTTTCTATCCGTAGTGGGATAGAGTATCCGCTTCTCAGAAATACTGCAAGAATTGAATGACATATGAAACGCCCTGAGCCCAATGCATGGCAAGAGTAAGAACAATAAAGATCCCCTGTGATTACGTGAGAAGGGATGAGATGAAGGGTTTAAATAATAAGAACTTCACATCAGCCGTAAGGAATCCACAGTCCGGTCCCCGTCAGGCGGGAGTTCCCACTGTCAGCCATGGCGCTCTCACCTTGGCACCTGTCTTGGCCAGCTCTCCCCATCCAGCCCGGCCTCAGGTCCAAACACCCCTCCTGGTTCCAGAACCCTAGCACAGCATCCTTGCATATTCTGACTAGAAGCCTAATTCACTACTGCTCAGACTCACCAAGTTTCTCCTGCTGGGGTGGGCAGGGGCTCAGCTCTCCAGAGATCAGCCCTTTTCCATAAGGCTCCCCACTTGCTCTTAAAGAGTTTAAATACCAGTATGTTCAGGAAGTTGTTCTCTACCAGAATATCTGAAGACAGCTTGGAATTGTGTTTTTGCTTACCAAATTAATAATGATTTTATTGACATCTGCTGTCTTGTATTTGAACAAAAATACCTATGGGGAAAGCGAAACCTGTAATCCTGGGAAAAAAGGCAGTTTTCTTAACATGTGGTGCTTTTTAATAGCTCCTATTCTAGAATCCATGGGAAGAAAATTTGACTTTTTAGGTACCCATGCTGACAGGTGATCCCATGATACTTTGCACAGTTATCTGAAGGATTAAAAACTGTAGGTGTCAATCATCTAAAAAAAAACCAAAGATCTTCAGATACCAATATAGAATTTTCCCAAGAAAAATTACATGACAAAAAGAAAAGGGCAGAACACTATTTTATATGCTGCCCTTTGAATAAAAGAGAAAACAATTATGTTTGCTTATATATGCCTGGATTATTTCTAAAAGTAGAGACGAACAATTGGTAACAAGGTAACATTGTTTGCTTTGGGTTCTGAGAACTGGGCAGCAGGGGGATAGGGGTGGGAGGGAGATTTTTATTTACATGCCTTTGCATATGTTTGAATTTGAATGATTGAATGTATTTTTTGTTTTAAAAATAAAAATAACTAAGGATAAATTTTAAAATTGACAGAGGGACTAGCCAAAAAAAAAAAAAGATATACAAAGGAGGATAGAGCCATATAGCTCTGTGCCAACGCCTCTTGAGACCCGGAAGCAGGTTGTCCCAACGTAGAAGGAACAATCTCGTGTGAAGAGTGGCCTCACAGTGGTGAGCAAATCAATCTTCACTGTGTTATTCCTTGTTGTAAATCCAACAGCATTATTAGGAAGTGCACTGTTACCAGAATGGGTAAAGTAGACTGTCGAGAAACGTATGACCAAACCACAGTCTTGTTTTCTGTGGTGCAGGTTACTCTTTTGTCTTCCTCCCTGCCCTGTGAAACCTTCCACAGTGCTCTAATCCCTGTGTCTGGTGCCTTCTCTGCACCCCTGTCACTTCTGTGATGACATTTAGCAACTAAGCACGCATGGATCCTGGGCTGAGATGGATTTCTTTTTCCTACCACTTAGATTTCAAGTGTGTACTCTGCTCTAGCTATGGTACTATAACTGGCCATTATGTATATTATTTTATCTACAGAACTCACTTACAAAACCATTTTACAAACAAGGAAACTGAGGCTTCCAGACATTCCGTGATGGTCGCAACAGCCAACAAGAGGCAGAGTTGGGATTTGAACCCAGGTCAACTGACCCCACAGCTCGGGTTGCTCCTATTTGAGAACAGAGGCGCAAGTGCTTGAGCCGAGGAGGAGGTGGCGGTGATATTCCCCCCGAGGACCAGCCCTGTCCCCCATCCTCACCACCCCGGGACTCGGCAGTGATCGAGGCCTGGGCAGTAAGTGCATTAGGACTGTGCTTGGAGAACAGAGGACCTCTGGGACTCGCCAGGTTTGTGAATCACACTAAACTGCATCTTATGAAAGAAAGGAAATGCCAAAACTCTGCGTTCGCACCACCAGCACAAGCGGTGGGCCTTCTTGTGAGGGCTGTTTTCCACAAAGACAGCCCTGTGTTCTGGATCCAGGAGAACAGAGGTGTCGGCCGCAGGAGGACCGGCTCTGCTCAGCCGCGGGCCTGCTTCCGCACAGCCCGCCCAATTCGAATCAGCACCTGGGCAGCAGGACCCACGGTCGCACGTCACTCCCTACCCAGCCCTTTGTGATCAGCCATCGTTTTGACTGTCAGATCCACATATGCCAGGCTGCGGCTGTGTGTTCTCCCTACACACAACTGGCAGAGTTTGAAAGGCACAAGCTGAGCTCCAGGAACCAAGAGGAAAGCTAGCCTCCGAGTGGGTGGCCAAGGGGGGGGGTCTCACAGGTCAAGACCAGGAACTCACCATCATGGAAGCTGTTGGGAGTCTGAAGCCCTAAATAAGATGAAAAAGTCACCAGTTGCCATGCTGGTTCTTTCACTCCTTCAATACGAAAACTTTGAATGGAACCGGACCACATGCCTTCTGACCAGCGCGTCCTCTCTCCTTTACTCTGTGGGAAACCAAATCATCATCAAAAGGTTGCTGTGAAAAAGGTAGTTACCCCAACATCAACACACCTTTGAGTCGCTTACCTTCGAAAACTTGATGAAGCCATTGGTACAATAGAGATATCCTAGATGCTTATTCATTTGTTTGAACAAATACTTACTGAATGCCTATTTTCCAGGCATTGTTCTAGGCACTGGGAATACAGCAGTTAACAAAAACCAACCCAAATCCCTGCCCTCATGAATTTACATTCTAGTGGGGGAGACATAATAATCAAATGTATTAGTGAAGTATAGGATATTTAGATGATTATAAGTGGCATGGAGAAAAATAAAGTGGGGTGGGGAATGAGTAGTGAGAGGTGGGAGAATTTGTTATTTTAAATATGGTTGGTCAGGACAGGCCTCCCAACCTGAAGTAAAGACCTGAAGGACTTGAGAGCCCTGTGGATACGCAGGGGAAGAACATTCCAGAGCATCAACAGCAAGTGCAAAGGCCCCGAGGCCCGGGCACAACCAGCGTGTTTGAAGCACAGCAGGAAGGCAGTGTGGGATGGGAGTGGGGAGTCAGGGGTAGGGGTAGAGGTGGTGCAGGACTGAGTAGGAGGAGAAGAAGCCCAGAGGTGGGACTCCAGGTCATAGAAAGCTACAGGCTGTTGGGAGGACTTTGGCTTTTACTCTGAGTGAGATGGGAGCCAATGAAGGGTTTGAGGGGAAAAGAGCACGATCCGCCTCATGTTTCGACACGGTAACTTAGCTGCTCGCTGGGACCAGCAAAGGCAGAAGCAGAGAGGCCAGTTAGGAGGCTTTGTGATAATCCAGACACAGTGGGGGCCACACTAAAATGGAGGCAGCGGAGGCTGAGGACAGTTGGGTTGAGTCCCCTGACCAGGGCGCCATGTCCCCAGTACGGAGCTTAGCAAGCCTAGGAACAGTGCCTTCCTTGTTTCCTGTGCCCCCATATGGCTGATGACCACCCCTTCTGACTAGATAACTGCTTACTCTATAATGTCACCGTCTGTCTTGCTCTGATTTCAGGACCATTCATTCGCCTTAGCATGGCTCTTCTATTAAGCATTGATTTTGTAACTCAGCTCTCAGAGAACACTCTTATTTAAGTCCCTAGGGGCCCCTCCATCACTGTCCCCAGGTATAAGAGCCTGACTAGAGGTCTGACACAGAAAATTGACTTCCATAGTTCTGGGTGCATGCATCTGTATTACAGCAGTAGATTGGCTATCCTGGTCGCGGCCTGAGAATCTTGTCTCTCTCTTGGTACAGTGATATCTGCCTGGTCACCATGGTGGTTACCTCTGACCAGTGCTGGTGTCTCCAACATAGGGGTTGTGGACCCAGCGCTTGCCTCTCCATCCACCCTGGGGACCTCCTAACTGCCTGGTCAGGAGGCTGTCACGTGATATTTGCAAACTGAATTGACAAACTTTAACAGACTGTTCACAATTCTTTTGGATTCCTTCCCACTATGCAACTGTGTGCAAACACTAGATGCATTGCCCTTCATGGTTGGGCCTTCACCATGCTCTGTGCTCTGCCCGCTGGGTGCCCAGGGTGCCCCTGCAGTACCACTGTCTGTCCTTGGTGAGCCTTTTTACTGAAGCTTCCTTTGGCTCCCTTTTGTTCCTTTGTCATTTGTTTTCGTTTTTTACTAGTGTTTGTCTTTTAATAAATATCTGTAAATGAGTTGATAAAACTTTAAGGGATTCCTGTCTCAGTCTCTCCTACTTTTTTACGGTATTTTTTGACCCTGGTTTTACCTTATCATCACTTGAGGAACTTTAAAAAGTGTTAAGATGCCTGGACCCCACTCTAGACCAAATGAATCAGAATCTAGAGAGTGGGGCACAGGCTTCAGCCTGTTTTAAAAGCTCCCCAGATGATTTTGATGCACAACTTGGCTTTCTTTCTTCCAGTCAACATAAACAGGGCCTGGCACCGGCAGGCTGTTGCAGCTTCTCATTCACCAAGGCACTCAAAGTTTCCCTCTACATGAGGTCTTACAGAGTCATAACCAGGGAAGGGATTGAAAGAAGAAAACGTTCATTATATAAATTCAAATCTCTGTTCCAGTCCCAGAACACATGCTCTGTCCTGAACTTGGAATGAATAAGTAATTTTATTTCATTGTATTTTGTATGTGTTAAAAGGAACGATCTGTTAAATATAAATCATTAAAATATACCACAAAATGGTTTTCCTTTTTTTTTTTGAGTTTTATTTATTATTTAATTTTTGCTGTGTTGGGTCTTCGTTTCTGTGCGAGGGCTTTCTCTAGTTGCGGCAAGCAGGGGCCACTCTTCATTGCGGTGCGCGGGCCTCTCACTATTGTGGCCTCTCTTGTTGCGGAGCACAGGCTCCAGACGCGCAGGCTCAGTAGCTGTGGCCCACGGGCCCAGCCGCTCCGCGGCATGTGGGATCTTCCCAGACCAGGGCTCGAGCCCGTGTCCCCTGCGTTGGCAGGCAGATTCTCAACCACTGCACCACCAGGGAAGCCCCTTTTTTTAATGCATCAGGGCTTTAAAGAACCAGAAGTGGCTCCAGCCTACCTGGGGCCGAGGGGCTTCGGCCTGGAGGGAAGAGTACAGGGCAGGGACTTCCAGGAACCAGGTCTTCCTTTTCTGTCCCTGAGACTCTGATCCCTTCATTCTCTCCTGAAAGGAAGATGTTATGGTTCTATTATGAAGGTGGGGAAACTGAGGTTCAGGGAATGTAAAAAAGCTAATTATGTAAAAGTCCTTGTGTAGGGTTTTAAAGTTTTCTGGTTTTTTCAGATGCTACCCCACCCACACACCCACATTGGACATCATACCGACTAGCCTTGTGTAAGCTGTTTCCTCCCCTGGGACGGCCTTCCAAGTCTTCTTTGTCTGGCTGAATCCCGCTCCTCCTCTGAGACTGGGTTCAGGCATTTCCTCCTGGCAGCTGTCCTGTCCCGCCTTCCCACCCTGACTTCCCGCATGAGAAGCTGCCTGTGCGAGGTACCCATGCTTTCCTCTGCTTTGCCATGTCTTGCACTTGGTATACTTCTCTTGCTTCTTCCTTCTCTAGTCAGTGAGCTTCTTTTCTCTATATTTTCCAATGTTTAGCACAGTGCTTGGCATATTTACAGGTTGATGGTGAGAAGGAAATAAGACTGGGTGACCCCAAAGTACTATAATCTCAGTGTTGTGTTCTATTTGCTATGCATGTATAATTTATTGACTGGAATCTCTTTGCTATATTTTCCCTCCCTTCTATTTTAAACTGATAGGCAAGGCCTCACGAAAGCAGAAAGAGAGGTTATCTCCCACAGCTCTCTCTTTGATGAAAGCCTAAAATCTTCAACATCCGTGGTAATGATGCAATATTTTGTCAGGCTTTTATTAATGGGTGTTTAGGTTGTTTACAATTTGGGTGGGGGGGATAGTCACAAATGATGCTGCAGTGAGCTTCTTTAGTCATTGCATTAGTTTCCTATTGTTGCTGTAACAAATTATCACAAACTTGGTGGCTTGAAACATAAATATATTACCTTACAGTTCTGGAGATCAGAAACCCAAAACAGATTTCATTGAGCTAAAATTAAGGTATCAGCAGGGCTGCATTTTTCTATGGAGACTCTAGGGGAGAATCCTTTTTCTTGCCTTTTCCAGCTTCTAAAAGTTGCTTCCTTCCTTGGCTCCTGGCTCCCTTCCGTCTTCAAAACCAGCAAATGTTGATTGAGTCTTTCCCACACCAGCATCGAATCACTCCTACACTGACTCTGCTGCTGCCACTCATCCACATTTAAATGACCTTTGGGATTTCATTGGGCCTGTCTGGTATCATCCAGGAGCATCTTATATTAAGATCAGCTGATTAGCAACCTTCATCCCATGTGCAGCCTTTATCACCTCCCGCCATGAACATGAGATATTCACAGGTACTCAGGTTCTGGGGATTAAATTGTAGGTATCTCTGGGTGACCATTGTTTACCTTACTACAGCTACATATCTTTGAACATTTGTATGACTGTCTTTGTGGAATAAATGAACTAGAAATGAACTTGCAGGGCTGGGGGAGCAGGGTGGGGGGAGAATGCACAAAAATTTTTAATTGCCCTCTTAAAGGTTTAGATTTCCCCTAGCACGCCCCTATTTCCCTCACCCTAACCAGTACTGAGTTTTGTTTTGTTTTTTTTTTGGCTGTGCCATGTGGCTTGTGATATCTTAGTTCCCCAACCAGGGATTGAACCTGGGCTCTTGGTAGTGAAAGCCTGGAGTCCTAACCACTGGACCACCAGGGAATTCCCAAAGCCTGAATGTTTTAATATTTTAAATATTTGCCAATCCTACTGTTAAAAATCAATTAGTACTCCAGAATTTGAAAACTGAGCAAATCTGGCATGTGCATTGACATTAAGAAGCTGATGGGGAGTTCCCTGGTGGCACAGTGGTTAAGAATCCGCCTGCCAATGCAGGAGACACGGGTTTGAGCCCTGGTCCGGGAAGATCCCACATGCCACGGAGTAACAAAGCCTGTGTGCCACAACTACTGAGCCTGCGCTCTAGAGCCCGTGAGCCACAAGTACTGAGACCATATGCCACAACTACTGAAGCCCGTGCACCTAGAGCCCGTGCTCTGCAACAAGAGAAACCACTGCAGTGAGAAGCCTGTGCACTGCAACGAACAGTAGCCCCCGCTCGCCGCAACTAGAGAAAGCCCGTGCACAGCAACGAAGACCCAGCACAGCCAAAAAATTTAAAAAATTGTTTTAAATGAAAAGAAGCTGATGGAACACAAAAGTGTTTGTGATCCAAAAGTTGATTGAGTTTGCATTTCAAAGGACTAATGCAAGTGTTTTTCATCTACTTCATCTTTGAAACTGTGTTTTGCTTAGGTTAATATTTAAATAATTTTGCATTCTCTAAGTACCATCAGTCAATGAGTAAAGATGTGGCACAGAATCAATGGGAAGGGAAATACCCTATGATGGACATTTTCTTGCTAGTAATTCATAAAATAGGATCTGAAACCATTGGTTTATTAATTTATTAATGAGTCCATTAGTATTTAATATACTCTTAATGCATGCCAGGTACTACCTGACTTCCAAGAATTTCCAAAACCGTATAAAGGATAAGACACAAGTGCCAGTACATGGTAGGCGATTTGAGAATTGACTGTACTTGTGTAAAATTCATCCATTGCAATTTATATGATTTAACATTATAATAGATCACCTTTATTTTGGAAAACTTTATGATTTTACCTAAATAGTTAGATATTCAGGCAATATATCAATATAACATGCAGTTGCCAAAACTTTTGTTTCTTAAAAATTTGTTATCTCAAAAAATAATCTAAAAAATTGGTTTTCTGATATAAGCCAGTCACAAAAAGACAAATTCCACTTATAGGAGGTACCGAGAGTAGTCAGATTCATAGAGACAGAAAGTAGAATGGTGGTTGCTGGGCTGGGGAGAGGGGGAAATGGGACTTGTTTAATGGTTATAGAGTTTCAGTTTTGCTAGATGAATAGAGTTATGGAGAACAGCTGTAGAACAAGGGGAAGGTACTAAATACCACTAAACTGTACACTCAAATATTACTGAGACAGTACATTTTATGTTGTGTGTGTTTTACCACAATTTAAAAAAATCTAAAAAATGGTTATCTACTAAGCAGTCATAGGAGAAAGTTACTGCAAACATTTATTGAGTGCCAACTCTGTTGGGCACTTCCATGCATCACCTTGTTTAATCCTCCCAACAACCCTCTGTGGTAGGTATTAATTGATCTATTTTGTAGGTGAAAAGACTAAGTAACTTGCCCAAAGTCACACAAACTGGAATTTGAGCCAGATTTATCTTTCTCCTGCGCCCTCATGCCCAATAATTAAAGATGCGTGAGTGAGATGAAAGTGTTTTGCACTGTGAACACCATCTCAAATATTCTCTAAGGTAGACATGCCCATATTAAAAGTGACACAAGGACACAATTACTTAACTGGAATATAAAATTCCTAGAAACATTCACTGGCTTCCCCAGCTGAGGTTTATCTTACTAAACAATTAGGATTTTAATTCCCTTCCTTTCTTCCCTCCTTCCCTCTTTTCATTCTTTTTTTCTTTCAATATTAATGTCTACATCACGGTCACACAGAGCAGTACAACCTATGTTGAGGTAACTTATCATTAAAGCTGCCCCTGCCTGTACCATTCTTTCATTCAGAGAGGGCTGGGAAAGATCTGTAAGGGACAAAGGGCTTGCCCTGCCCATTCCTCCTCTAATGTGGGCCCTGGATGATATCACATAAAAAGTCATTTCCTGCTTGGTCCTTATCTCTAATGCTGACTAAATTATTAGCCTTACTTCCTTTACTTGTGTGTAATGGAATTTAGGAATAAAAGTAAAATCACTTCCTATTGGAGTTTATACTTAGGCCCCTTAAAGTTCATGTACTTGGATGCTTTTTTTGTCTCTGGGGACCATGAGATTGTTTGATGTAGAAAAAGAACAAGCCATTAAACATGTCATGCTGAAATTCAGTGAGAATCGTGGATTACTTACTCATGTTCTAGTGAATGTCTTTCGGACCCACAAACTTGCTGAAGATTGGGAAGGAGTAAAACCTGACTCATACAGCCATGGAGGTTTTAAAATTAATTAAAAAGGATGGCTGTCGTTATAAACTAAAGCACCCCATGTGGCTCTGAGACAGGCTGGGACCTGGGCCCCTTTGCTGCAGGGCTGCAATACTTGCACATGGACACACCTCTCCTCGGGCAACAAAATACAAAGAAACTGTATGGGACTAAAAATAACTGCATGCATGTGCAGTTAGGGCAAATTCTGGACAAAAGATACAAAAGACCAAAAAACCCAACTGCCACTTTTGAAGCAAAAACAGGGTGCTGGGAGCAAAAGCAGGGTACTGCGCATGCCCCCGGCACTCAACGCCACCAGAGGGGTGGGCAAAACACCTAAGTCACCCCTCCGGCCTGACCGCTGGACACACCTCTACCCTCACCCCATGTAAGGAACAAGCTTGCCGCCTCTCAGGGAGCGAGCAAGCAAGCAAGGGAATCTGTTGTTTGTTCTTGTTCCTCCCTGCGGTAGCAGGGGCCCCAGTAAAGCCTTGCCTGAATTTCTTGTCTGGCCTCTAGTTAATTTCTATTGATTGCGGAAGGCCAAGAACCCTGGTCGGTATCAGCTCTTTGATGGTGTCCTGTGCAGCCTGCGGCAATGAAAAGAGCTCTGGACTTACATTCTCATTTTGGCAAGAGAATCTGGAGCTGCCTATCCCAAAGGGAGGCCGTGGCACCGAGTGACAAATCTCTATATGAGGCCTTCCCTGGTGGCGCAGTGGTTAAGAATCTGCCTGCCAATGTAGGGGACACGGGTTCGAGCCCTGGTCTGGGAAGATCCCACATACCGTGGAGCAACAAGGCCCGTGAGCCATAATTACTGAGCCTGAGCGTCTGGAGCCTGTGCCCCGCAACAAGAGAGGCCACAACAGTGAGAGGCCCGCGCACCGCGATGAAGAGTGGCCCCCGCTCGCTGCAACTGGAGAAAGCCCTAGCACAGAAACGAAGACCCAACACAGCCAAAAATAAATAAATTAATTAATTAAAAAAAAAATCTCTATGCGAAAGTGTAAACCATCAAGCATATTCCTTCAGGGTCCCTGTCCCATAAGGAGGGATAGTGGTGCCCGAATTTGTGTTCTTCATTAGGAGACCAGGCTGGTTATTGAGTAGCAACTACCAAGAGGGTGGCCTCTAAGAAGTTTACACTTAATCAGTTATAAATGTCCATATTTAGATGGCTCTATGATCAAGCGTCAAACTAGTAAATCAACCTTCACTGAAAACCGATCATCTCCTTTACCCCCTTTGATTATCAGAAATTTTCCCTTTGTCCCCCAGAACTTATTCATTCATTGTGAAATGCTGAAATAGGGTGCTTTTAATGCAACAAATGGAGAGTGACATTTGTTGGATAGAATTAATGGCCTTGAGAATGAAAATACTCAGGGTCTTCTGACTCTTAGCTTTTAAATAGACCTTGTGTGTCTTTATTATTCCCCTTATCAACAGGAAGCAGATATACAAAGGACAGAACCTGATACAAGGCAACAAGTTTTAAAATTTATATTTTTTTTCATCAGACCATGATTATTTGGGGAAGCTTAACATCCAGCTTGGATTTTTCTGAAGTGAGGTTTTTGTTTTTCTGATGATAAAATTAATACCTGATAAGTAATACTTGATAAGTATTATAAAAACAATTGCTCCCATTTATTGAGCAGTTTTCCTTTACGGCTGAAGCTCCCTGCTAAGTGCTTGGCAACAATGAGCTCATTCCATCCTGACGGCCCCGTGGGGTAGGCACTAATATTACTCCATTTACTGACAAAGGTGCTCAGGCACCATGAGTGAGGTAACTGGCCAGAGGGATTTAAATCCAGGTCATCTAACTCCAGAACCTGTGTTCTTAATGATAATAGAGTCTCTGGTGTTTCTTTCTGGCTTGTCTTCTAAAAATATTATAAAGGCAGAAAAATTTTGCGTTAGATTTAAATATTCTTTATACCATTTGAGTAGAGTGTAGTGGTCATGAGAAAGGGAGCTATAAGAAAAGGGACCATCTCCTCTCCCCTGTCTTTTTAAAAAATATATATTTATTTATTTATTTATTTTAGTCTGTGTCGGGTCTTAGTTGTGGCATGTGGGATCTTTTGTTGCGGTGCGTGGGCTCCTCTCTAGTTGTACCACGTGGGCCTAGTTGCCCCGTGGCATGTGGGATCTCAGTTCCCCCACCAGCGATTGAACTCATGTCTCCTGCATTGGAAGGCAGATTCTTAACCCCTGGACCACCAGGGAAGTCCCTCCCCTGCCTTTTGGATGCACGATCTCAGGCTAGGACTCCACCTGATGCTCCCCCTTTGTAATCCATGTCAAAGTAGCTCTAACCCTAGCAGGGCTGGTTTGACCTTTTAGGAGACCCCTTGAGAGCCCATTTCTACAGTTTCCCCCATGATTTTGTATGGGTCTGATTCTTTATATTTCCCTTTCTGTTTGAAATAGCTTGAATAATTTCTTTTTTCTGGAGCTGAACCCTGGACTTATGTGACATATCTATTATATGCATATATAATTTTTATAATTGAAACCAGATACAGGTTTACAAATTGCTTTTTTCAACTTAATGTTTTCTCATAACTTTTAACAAATTTTACAATTAAGTGTTTACTAGTTGTATGATATTCCTTCATATAAATGTAGCGTCATTTATCTTCTATTACTTTATTAATGGACATTTAGATTCTTTTCAGATTTTTACTCTTATAAACGAGTACTTTTTTTGACATAGTGCATTAGTTTTCTATTGCTGGTGTAACAGATTGCTATAGACCTGATGGCTTAACACAACAAAACTTACCTTGAAGTTTGGGAAGCCAGAAGTACAAAATGACCCTCACTGGGCTGAATTCTAGGTGTTGGCAGGACTGCATTCATGCTGGAGGTTCTAAAGGGAGGATCTATTTCCTTGCCTTTTCCAGCTTCTTGAGGCTGCCCACATTCCTTGGCTCCTGGACCCTTCCATCTTCAAAGACAACAATGGCTGGTTGAATCCTTCTCACACTGCATCACTCTGACACTGACTCTCCTGTCCCCTTTTTTCACTTATAAGACCCTAGTGATTACACTGGGTCTACCTAGGTAATCTATGATAATCTCTCTGTCTCAAAGTCATCTGATCAGCAACCTCAGTTCCACCTGCAGCCTGACTCCTCCCTGCCATGTAACATAACATATTCACAGGTTCTAGGAACTAGGATGTGCGGGGACCGTTTGGGAGAAGCATGATTCTGCCTACCACATGCAGTAATTCTGCTTTGAAGAGTCCATCCAGCAGAAGGAAGCAGAGATGCAGATAAAGGAAAATTTGAAAGCTTCTGACATGTCGAATATAATTGTACCAACTTATATCCCATTTACAAATTAAAAACATTCCCATCTCATTCTCACCACAGTATTGCTAGCACGGAGTATTACTGTTCCTCAATGTCTTTCCAACATTGGAGATTAATAAATACAACACCCGCATGTGATAGAAAATTCAAACGGTACAAAAGAGTACACAGTGCAAAGTAAGTCTCCTGCTTACCTGTATCCTCCAGAGGCAACCACTGATGCCAGTTTTTTATATATCATTGTAGAGATGTTCTGTACATTTATAAGCACATGTGTAGATGTGTCCGTCCTTTTTACATAAATGGTAGTATACTATGCACGTTCTTCTGATCTCCTCATAGGTTTTTGAAATAGGATTGGTGTGGGTAAATAAATATACTATCTCTGATCTAGAAGTTCTATATGTTCTAAAATAGCCACAATTAAGATTTGTTTTATTTTAGTGAATGATGGACCATATAGAGACCCTCTCGTTTTTTACTTACAAGCATGAGTGCATTAGGATTCCATTTTTTGTAGGTGCAAAGGCATATTGAAAGAAGTTCAATCTCTAAAGAGATATGCAACTCCATTATTAGATCTTAATGTTGTGTTTACACTATGAAAATGGATGGTGTGTTCTGTAATAAGAAAACAGTAGCTGTTTCAAGCTCAGAGAAACTTACAGCAATATATCAAAATGTGAAATAAAGCAGATTTTTCTACTATGAACTCATATTTTTATAAAGAATTATACTGTCACCACATCTAATAATCTCTTTCTGAAACTCTCTGTAGCATTCCCCAACTGTGGTTTGGAAGATAACAGTTGTTATGGAAAAAAAATCTATTATCAAAGAAATTCAACCCAGCTTCCTTATATTCAAATAATAATCAGTTATAAAACATAGAGAAGGGCTTCCCTGGTGGCGCAGTGGTTGAGAATCTGCCTGCTAATGCAGAGGACACGGGTTCGAGCCCAGGTCTGGGAAGATCCCACATGCCGCGGAGCAACTGGGCCCGTGAGCCACAACTACTGAGCCTGCGCGTCTGGAGCCTGTGCTCCGCAACAAGAGAGGCCGTGATAGTGAGAGGCCCGCGCACTGCGATGAAGAGTGGCCCCCGCTTGCCACAACTAGAGAAAGCCCTCACACAGAAACGAAGACCCAACACAGCCAAAAATAAATAATAAATAAATAAATTAAAAAGAAAATAGAGAAAAAATATAGCATTCACAATAGTAGCAAAAATTGAACACATAGGAAAAAACATTAAACACATAAAAATAAGCTATGAAGTTTTATGAGACTATTAAGGAGGGTGAATAAATGGAGAGATATAATTTTTTTTAAAGTATAGACTCTTAAAAATAATACAACTTTCCTCTGGTCTCTACATTTAATATAAACACAATCAAAACTCCAATAAATTTTTGAAGAAAATTATTAAAATGATGCTAAACTTTATCTGGTAATTAAAGTGTGCTATCCTAGAGAAGAAGAGTACAAAAGAAATTTCTTCGTCTTCTAGATATTGAGCCTTATTATAAAGTTACAATAATTATAATAGTATGATACGGAGACAGAACTAAACAGATCAATGGAACAGAATATGAAGTCTAGAAATGGACTTTAATTTTAAAGAAAACATGTAGATGCAAAAGAAGGTCCTCAAATCATTGCAGAAAAGATATCATTATTCATAAATAAATTGGGACCAATTTGCTTCCTGTTTGAAAAGAAAACAAATTATAATCCTTACAAAATTATAAATCCTTACGATCAGATTTATTTACAAAACATAAACCATAAACATTTACTGGAATGTTGTTATACCCTTGAGAAAAGAAATAATTTTGCTTCTCTAGTTTTCTTCTCTAGGATTTGACAAAACATTCCATTCCACCCCACACTCTTTCTTTAGATTTGTCAAACTTGTGCAAGTACAATCAAATTTTGCTGACTTGGGAACGAAGGTGACAGCCTTATTTAAGCAGAAGCATGGATTTTAGTGTGTGTGTGTGTGTGTATGGCAGGGAGAGTGGATGGTGTGCTTTGGTTCTCGGGAATTGTGTGTGAGGACAAAGGTCACTGGGAAATGAACTAGAGTGAGGTTTTTCTGGCCCAGGAAAGGTTGGGGAAGAGTAGAGTGTGAAGGATCCTGTCGGAGCTGTATGTACAGTGAAGGCCAATCAGAGGGAGACCTGAAACAGGCAGAGACTATCATATAAATTTTGAAGTAGGCAGGTTTAGGGCTTTCCCCAGCCCGAAACTGCCTTGGCTGGGAGTTGAGGATGTTTCATTTTGTTCTTATGAAAACATCAGGGCAATGTGATGAACAAAAGGAAAGGCAGGGAAGAACAAAAGGAAGGCGCTGGAAGGATGTGTTTTGCTTTGCACTGCATGTCCTACTCTCTTTATAGAAACCAGAGCCACTTAAGTAGTTCACTCTAAACCACCAGAGTATCTGCTAATAGGCAAGTGAGTACAGACAAGATCACAGATTTAGCAGAAGTGGCTATTGGCTGTAAACAGAGTGATGGCGCCCTGTAGGATACTCAGGAAGTATCCCATGCTGGCCCAGCCTCTCAGAGCACCTTGGCACCCACTTCTTGCCCGGTGTCTTGGGGCTCCCTCCACCTCTGTGGGGGCCGCTGGGTGCCAGTTATGCCTGGGATCTCTGCGTGGAATATTCTGTGGAAGTGGGGAGTTGCTGCTGGAAAGGAACGTTGGTCCTTGGGTTTGGGAACTTCTCCTGTGTGTAATGAGTGCCTTCCTCCCTAATGTACTATTTGCTTTTACAGTTTCCTTAGAAACCATGCATGTAATACTTAACTCACCCTTGGCTCCATCCTGACACATTTTTTGTGGAAGTCACAAGAACTGTTCTTTTTAATTGTGGCCTTTTGCTTCTCCCCGCATTCCCTCGGTCTCCAAAGTGTGACCATTCAAGAGCGCCAAGGCCTCATTTGTCAAGCCAAGATTTGTGTCTGTGCCCTTGGCAGGACTTGTTGTTAACCTTTAAATACTACATCTCTGAAGGAAATGGATGTGCTCTAGTGACACACTTTATGTTAGAGACTTTGTTGGCAGTGGTAGAAATACCATCAGCAGTACACAGGCCCAGTTCCGTGGCATGTGTGGGCAACCCCATGCCGAGCCATGGAGATGCATAAGCTGTGCCCTTGCCACATCACCTGGTCTCCATCGTCAGGCCCCCAGTGGACACTCCCACTTCTCTTGTTGTCCTTTCCACCTTCTCTCCACCCCAAACTTCTTCACAACCACTGCCCTACCCATTCCCAAAGGAGGGGGAGCTCTGGGTCTGAAGGAGGACAGTGCCCAAGAAAGTGCCCAGATCTCTTTTTTAGTTCCTGCTACTTCCATATAACCCAGCCCTGAAGAGACTAGACTTAGCCGTGGGAGTGCCAGGTGACTTAGCTAAAACGAGCTTTGGTTGCAAAATAATTTGGGTGTTGATTATGGTTATGGTACAGAGAGGCCTCAACCTTCATTACTTGTGGCTGGAAACACAACCCCCATATTTAAGTGGTACATTTTTTCTAAACAAAAAGTGTCATCTTTTTTCCTGATTGTCTGAGTAATATGAACTCATTGTAAAAAGAATTGAGAAAATACAGAAGGATGTAAAGAAGAAGGTATCCATCCCCACCCCTGCCCTCAAATAATCTTGGTTAACAGTTTGGGGTCAAATTTTCTAGGCTTTTCCTATGCATGCACATACATTCATACTTAAAAAAAAATGTGACTGTACCATTCATGATGTTTTGTAAACCAACTGATCTATTGCCACACAAAACCAACCTAAAACTTAGAGGTATAAAAGAGCAACCATTTTATTATAGCTCATGAATTCTCTAGGTGAGGAGTTTGGAGAGGACATAGCTGGGATATCTTGACTCTTCTCCATGAAGTCCAGGGCATCAGCTGGGAAAACTCAAATGGCTGGGGGTAACTGGAACATCTGGGGTCTGAAAATACCTAGAGGCTTCTTTCTTCGCTCACAGAGCTAGCACCTGGTTTGGGCTCAGTGAGATTTTGAACTCAGCTGCCATTGTTGACAAAAGTACCTGCATGTGACTTTTCCATGTGGCTTGAGCTTCCTCACAACATGGTAGATGCAGGGTAGTTGAAGCTAATGACTAATCTAATGATTGATGTCCTTATAAGAAGAGAGAAATTTGGACTCAGGCACACAGCCACAGGGGGAGTATGCCATGTTAAGATGGGGATGATATATCTACAAGCCAAGGAATATCAAGGATTGCCAGCAACCACCAAAAGCTGGGAAGAGCCAAGGAAGGACCGTCCCCTAGAACCTTCAGAGAGAACAAGTTCCTGCTGACACCTTGATTTTGGATTTCTGTCCTCTAGAGCTGTAAGAGAATAAATATCTGTTGTTTTAAGCCACCAAAGTTTATGACAAGTACTTTGTTACAACAGCCCTAGGAAGAAAACGCAGTTACCCACCCATATCGACATAAATCTGCATCATAATTTCATAGTTGCACCCTAACCATAGAATGCTTAATCATCATTTACTTAATCAATCTTAGATAGGTCTAAGAAATTTCGTTCAATAATTAGCATGGGAGGGCTTCCCTGGTGGCGCAGTGGTTGAGAATCTGCCTGCCAATGCAGGGGACACGGGTTCGAGCCCTGGTCTGGGAAGATCCCACATGCCGCGGAGCAACTAGGCTCGTGAGCCACAACTACTGAGCCTGCGCATCTGGAGCCTGTGCTCCGCAACAAGAGAGGCCGCGATAATGAGAGGCCCGTGCACCGTGATGAAGAGTGGCCCCCGCTTGCCACAACTGGAGAAAGCCCTCGCACAGAAACGAAGACCCAACACAGCCAAAAATAAATTAATTAATTAAAAAAAATTAGCATGGGATTATAGTCTATGCAATTAAGTGGGTGACTCATAATCTCTCTCACAGACTTACTCTGTTTCCCCCACAGGGGCCTAGCACTCAATGCATATCAATTAATTTGTAGTCACCAATATGAGAGTACCAGAAAATACGAAGTTTGATCACCTACAAGTATTATATTAAAGGATTCCAAATATTAAGGATATTAAGGATTTCAGGAAAGTCCTGTCACTTCTGGAAAACTGCTTGGTTAGGTGACTGCAGGAACAGGTTAAAACTTCAACCTAACAGAGCACTCCTCTAAAACATCAACTATTTTAAAGTGAAAGTGATTGTAGTACAAAAAGGTTAAATCCCATGGCTCCTCACTGATGGGATACTTCCAGTTGCCCAGCCACAAAAGGAGTTTTAAACATCTAAGCCTCTTTGCCAAGTGTTAAGAAATGACTCAAATGTAATCCTGGCAGACGACTAAAGAAACGTACCCTGTGCATTCTAGACCTTTTCTGCTGCTTCTTTATGACTTCTGGGTTGGATGAGGCCTCCTGTGTTTTCCTTCTCAAGTTCAGTTCTCTGTTTGTTTCTTGGCTCCATTTGTGACTTCCTCTACGCAGAAGGGCGGGCATGGGGCAAACCTGGAAAGGAACCACGGTTGCCCCTCCTTGTCCCTCACGGTGTCAAGTCAGAGCAGCAGGTGAAGTGCTTATTTCTGTAGATTACGAGGCTGCATGCCCTTCCAAGCTCCTCTCTTCTTTTCTTCCATAGACCACGAGTCTTCTCCAAAAGTGCCTGTGGGAAAAAAAATAAAGCCTGTTTTAACTCTAAGATGCTTGGCAGTGCTTTTGCTATTTTCAAAAAGTCTTTAGCTTCTTTGAACACAACGGTCTGGACAACTGTTTGGAGCGCAACAAAAACTGCTCTGAATCCTTAGTTCAGTGTGGAAATCCAAAGAAAATCGTGCTGCACACGTAGGTGCTCGTTGAGGGCTACCTGATGGGAAGGGGTTGAAATTTTCACATTTTCTGAACATCTGGGAGGTGGTGTCCTCGGGAAATGCCCCCAGAGAGACCCCCCCCCCATTTCCCTCGGGGCAAATGGAAATGTATCTGCTACCTGGATGGAGAGTTCTTTTTGCTGCTCCCGAGGCTGAGTTCTGTGTCTGGATGGGCGGGGCCTCCCCTGTGGCTCACCGCTGTGCTGGCTCCCAGCAGGCTGGAAGTCCCTCCTTGCGAGGCTGCGTTTGGGTGGGGTGGGAGGGTGAGGAGGGAGTCTGGGCG
This sequence comes from Balaenoptera ricei, assembly GCF_028023285.1. NCBI lineage: Eukaryota > Metazoa > Chordata > Mammalia > Artiodactyla > Balaenopteridae > Balaenoptera > Balaenoptera ricei. The sequence goes on from NC_082641.1 coordinate 42,480,530, forward strand.
CTGCACACTTGCCCGTTCTGCTCCCCTGCAAACGACAGCTGAGTGTTTGTTGGACCCCTACTGTGCATCACACTCTAGGATCAACCAGATAACCAACCCGGCTGGAGGGAAGTCACTAAGTGCCTCCCCAAGATCTAGTTTCCTTTCTTTGCTAATAGAGCCCTAATTTTTGTGTGTGTGGGCGGATGGAGGAGATGACAACCTGTTCAGCCCTAGGTGATTGATTTATTCATGTTGCCAGCCTCCCGTAGAGGTGACCATGTAACTGTTCAGATGAATCTTGATCTTAAGGATAGCAGATTGTAGTTTCTAAAACTGGTCACAGCAATACTTTCAGCCCTATCTGTTCCTCCAGCTCCTCACCACCCCCGCCCCTCCAACTTTGTCACTGCTTGATGAACTGAATGTGGTGAACGTGATCCTGTGTGACTCCTGGAGCAGGGTCATGAAAGGTGCTCTGGCTGCCACCTGGCTCTGGCTCTCCTGGGACACGTGCCTTTGGAGTCCCGAGGTGTCCTGTGAGCAGTCCAGCTACCCTGCAGCCACTGTGCTGAATATCTGAGTGGACGAGTCCTAGGATGATTCCAGCCACCCGCCCCCCTGCTTCGAGTCTGCCAGTCGAGGCTGTAGACAAGGTGCATCAGAGACAAGCCACCTCCCCACGTGTATAGTCCTGACCCATGGACTCCATGGGCATCATGAGTGGTTGGTCCATGCCGCTAAGTTTTGTGGGGTTGTGTTATGTAACCATAGTGACTGGAACACAAGGCAACTATGGGTTGCAGGTATCCTTGAGGCTTGGGGTCCTTGGGATGTAGTGGTTTGGACCCCTCTCAGCAGAGTGGCCAGTGGGAATGAAGTCCCTGGAGAGTTTCACAGCCTCTGATTCCCCATCTGAACTAGGTGGCTGGGTTCGATCAGAATAGACCTCAGCCCGCTGGGATCATTAGCCTTTGCCCTGATGGTACTGGTGAGGACCAAGGACAGAACAGTTTGTTGATGACTTTTGGCTGCTTCAGCACCATCCTCCCTTTCTGGTCCTCAGAGTAGCATCTAATTCATCAGCATAGCAGCATGAACTTCAAACCATGGCTGAACGATGCAAGGATCATTCCCCTTCCTCCTAATGGGGCCACAGCAGCCCTGGAGCCTGGTGTTTATTTGGTGTGGAGCAAATAGCTGTGTTGTTCTAAGTGAGGGTTCGATTCTGAGCTTGATTTTAAACCTCAGTCCTCTAACTCCATCAAGGCTAAGCCAGGACACCTTGGCAAGTCATTCATCTTTTCAGAAAGTGTTTCCCATCTGTAAGAAGGGAGATGAGAAAACCCATGCACAGAATTAGTATGAGGATGAGGAACACTTAGATGTTTCATGAATCCGTATTAAAATAGCCATCTATTTGGCTATTTTAGAGATCTGCCCATCTCCCACCCCCTACTGCTCTAGCAATGGCAGGAGAAAACTTAGGAGGCAATGTATTCTGGAAAGCGCAAATCGAAGCTAGCTCGGGGGAGACAGAGCAGAATCCTAGGTCTAGGACTTTGCTTTTGGTAGGGCCTCATTTTTATGGAGAAGAAAATTGGAGCCCAGAGAGATTAAGCAACTTGCCCATAGTCACACAGCTAATTTATGGGAGGGCTAGGATTTGTATTTAAGTCCTTGTTGTTCTTTCAGCCACATTAAGCTGAACAAAGTAACTCAGGAGAAGGGATGCAAGAGGTTAAAGCAGATGTAGGGATGAAGTGGGATCCAGTAAGAGCTGAGGGCTTGGCCTTCCTGAAGGCAAGTGAAAAACTGAGACAGGGTGGCTGAAGTTCTGGAAAGGCCAGGAGGAAGGGGGAGGAATTACACATAGTTGTTTCCTTCCGTCTCCTTCTGGGTTTTGTGTGCAGGAACTGAGCAAGCGGCTACAACACCATGTGTGGTTGTTGAAACTCCCATGAATTTTGAGAGCCCATGGTGTGAAGTAAACTAGGTCAGATCCAAGCCTGACACAAAGCAGAAAGAATGCCACAGATTTGCAAGTTGTTACACAAAATGCCCTGTTTGCTCCCAGGCTTGCTGGGTCCCACCTCCTTCCCATCTGTAATTAAAGCTCTTCAGGAGGGGCTGGGTCTATGGCTGTGAAAATCAGTGCTGTATTTCTGGATGTCAGGTGAGCTCCATGCCTCTCAACTCTTCAACCTAAGCCCATTAATCAAGTCTGATGACTTAATTTACTTTTGAAACAAACACATCCATTACAAAGTGATACATCACAAACATTTCCACTTCCCAAGTGCCAGGGGAGTTAGCCCAGAGAAGAAAGGAGAATTAAGCCTTTCTCTTAACCTCTTGCATCCCTTCTCCTGAGTTACTCAAACAGAAACATTCTCCCTTGTAAAACCGGAGACAGAAGATAGGATCTGAGAGCGTTGACTGGCTTCTGTGCTGGAGATGCCAATCATTTCTTCTTTGCTCCCAGGACCCACAGCAGAGGCCCCAGGGCCCTGACCACCCTGCCTCCAAAGCAGCAGCTGGTCAGCCCTTGGGGAGCCCAGCCGATTCTCCAGCTGTGTGTGTACTTGGGAACAGGAAGCGATAGGCAGTGAGCTGAAAGCCATATAGACCAAGGAGCTAAAGCTGCATTTTTAAAAAATTAATTAATTAATTAATTTATGGCTGTGTTGGGTCTTCGTTTCTGTGCGAGGGCTTTCTCTAGTTGTGGCAAGTGGGGGCCACTCTTCATCGCGGTGCGCGGACCTCTCACTATCGCGGCCTCTCCTGTTGCGAAGCACAGGCTCCAGACGCGCAGGCTCAGTAGTTGTGGCTCATGGGCCTAGTTGCTCCGCGGCATGTGGGATCTTCCCAGACCAGGGCTTGAACCCGTGTCCCCTGCATTGGCAGGCAGATTCTCAACCACTGCGCCACCAGGGAAGCCCTGAAGCTGCATTTTTGACTGATCTCCGGAGAGACCAGAATGAATCAGTTGTACAGCAGCAGCGAGAGGTCCTACTGCCCCAGGGAGAGAGACAGTGATGGAGAGAAGTTACCCGGTTGCAGATGCTTCCCTGCTGTCTGCGTGAGGCTTGCTGTACTTCCTGCTCTGGTCCGGCAAGATGTCCCTGAACCCTTAGAGTAATTTCCTCCTCATTTCTATGAGCTTGAGAGGTTTCTATCTCCTGCAACCAAATGCTTTTCTTTATTAAGATACCTACTGTGTGCAATTCCAGGTTCTCTGGAGAGAGTCAAGAATGATCAACATAAGGTAGCTAATTGATCCCTTTGAAATAACCTCCATGTCTTTAGTTCCTTCATAAGTACACACACACTTATCTACCATCCTGTTTCACTTACCATATCGTTTAACCAGTTTATTATTTACTAATTATTCAAAGTTTGTTCATCTTTACTCTCTAACTGGACTGAAAATGGCCTGATGTCAAAAACCAGGTCATATATAATTTTTGCACCCCCTAATGGTGACTGGGACACTATCAGACATATTTTAGCCAATAATTATAATAATTTTTAATTTTTTTTTTTGCTTAAATAGCAAAGAAAGTGATTACAGAATCAAGAGCCAATCCAGTTATTTAATAAATACAAATTTCACTTATTCCCTCCTTCATCCATCCATTTATCAGTCACTGGTTCACTTAATCCATCTGGTTTGAGTGGCTTGGAGTTGGAGAGCTTGGAAGAAGCTAAAACAATTCAAGCTTCCTGCAACTCCCCAAATGGAAGGTGATATAAGGGTCTAGTTAGTAGGATGCAGAGGAAGGTACCCATGTGAGGATTTTAGGAGTGAAATCAATGATACTGAGAAACTAGAAGGACTGTGGATTGGAAAGGGAAATTAATCAAAGATGGGGAACAATCTTAGATTGTTCCCAAGAGGACTCACTGACAAGGTCCTGGGTGTGGCTAGGGTGTGTGTGGCTGGCCTTAGGAGTATTGCAAAGTGCATTTTCCTCCCTTTCAAGAAATTATTTTGCTTGAAAAACAAAGAAACAGTAGTTTCTAACAATAGGAGTTGAACAAAAGAAATATGTTGTCCTTTTGAACAAGATATGATTTTGCATTTGCCAGATGGGCTCAATAGTCATCTGTCAATAATGCATTTGTTTGTCCACATGTAGACACATTTAATTATTTAACGAGTTCATACAGTCTGGCTCAGGTTACACTGGCTAGAACACACATACACACATACACACAAAACACACACACACACACAACACACACACACACACAGAGTTCCAAGGTAGGCATTTGCCTGATGGGGATTATAAAACTGGTCAATAAAATAAAAAGCATTTACAGAACAGCTCTGCAAAGTACAGCTTTAACAAATACTAGCCTCTGTCATTTCCCCTTCTTAAGCTTGGATTTACACTTGAATTTTATATTCATTTTTGAAGGATTGCCACATTTAGCAGAAGGTCTCAAAAGGTTTTTTTTTGATGGTACTTATAAAAAAAAGTCTGAATTTATAGATTTAGAAAGTGATGGGCTAATTGGCTTTTCAGCAGGACTGCACTTGCTCTCTTGCTCTCTCATTTTTGTTAGGAGCTTACTTTTACAATTTATGATTCATGTTCATGATTTTAAAGCTCCTAAGAGCCAAGCACTTCTGACTTCAGGGAGCTCATGAGCAGGGCATTCTGACAAGGTAGAAGTATGACATGTTTCTTGGGGACATTCAAAAACCAATTTCCCATGACACAGTAGAAGATAGCTTAGAACTTTTGACTTTTGCTTTGGGGGAAACTTTGCTCAAAAGTGAGTACTGACTGTCCTAAGCGGTGTGAAGCTGGGGCCAGCGGTTCTCCAGGAAAGGGCCATGGAGGGGGCTTAATGGAGGAGGTGGGACTCAGAAAGGATGCTGAGGAAGCATTGGAGCTAGAAAAGCAGAGAGAAAGGGTAAAGGCCTATCAAAAAAGCTGACCCCTAGTCCCAAGGGAGCAGAGCGTTGTTTAAAGAGTGTTGTGGGAGACCAGATTAGAGTGGCCTGTTCGGCCAATGAAGGTTGTGGTGTATCTTTGTATTCCATGGCCTAGAGTCCACTTCACTTCTCTTCTATATCCTCTCTGTGCCAAGGTGTAACGTGAATAAGCCCTGAATAAATAGAGTTATATTTGGGAAGACGAATCTGGTTCCGCTGTGTAGGGAAGATCAGAATGAGAAAGACGCTAGAGGTGGGCGTTGGGGACCAGTTAGGAGCAATTGTCTGGGAAAGGAATGAGTGTTTTAGGAATTTGCCTGGGATTGCTTTCTCACTCTGGGGTTATAGATTCCAAAACAACATCATGCTGAAAGGGAGATTTAAAGAATATGGCCTGGCCTGGGTTCACGTGGGTGTAAATGAGGACGAATGTCTCGTCTGCTTCTTCCCAGGCTCTCCTCTGCGCTGTGGGCTTACCCCCTGCTCCCAGGACTCCCTTCTCCCTCCCTTGTACAGGGGACTGGGGTGCATAGACAGCTTCCTGCTTACACCAATCAACAATCAATAAAAAAGATCCCCAGTCTGGTAAAGGCTAGCAAGACTTGTGGGCAGCTGGCCATTTGGGGATCTCTTGTCCAGACGGAGCCACCCCCAAGCCATCTTCCCTATCAAAGTCCTCCATGCAGGTGGTGGTGGTTTTATTTATTTATTTTTAAAATATTCATTTATTTATTTATGCTCTGCCAGGTCTTAGTTGCGGCATGTGGCCTTCTTAGTTGTGGCATGCAAACTCTTAGTTGCAGCATGCATGTGGGATCTAGTTCCCCGACCAGGGATCGAACCCGGGCCCCCTGCATTGGGAGCGTGGAGTGTTACCCACTGCACCACCAGGGAAGGCCCGGGTGGTGGTGGTTTTATTTAACCCAATCTCTGTTCAGTTACTGTCGCCAACATAGCAAAACATCCAACTGTTGATGCCTGTTTGGATCTAAAGATGCAGAGCATGCTGTGTTAAGAGACAAACCCAGAGACACCACTACAATCACCTCCAGCCAGCACTTACTCACCAGACTGAGCTCAGGGCCATTGCCAAGGCAGTGGCATTTCCGGCTCTTTGTAGGGCATTATTCAGGGATCTGAGAGCCAAGAAAGCCAACACATTGTTCAGGTTGCCTGTGAGAGTTTGCCGAGGCCTGGGCACAGGGCCTCTGTAGAAATGGGAAGTAGAGAGCTTTGTGGAGTAAAACTCAGGTCATGGCTAAAACTCTGCTTTCAAAGCTTTAAAAACTTCTGGTCTTCTTGTTAAAAATTAGGAAAGTGAACAGGCCCCTGGAACTAGACACCTTAATCCTGTATCATTTATTATGTTTTTAAAAATCTCTTAGGGCTTCCCTGGTGGCGCAGTGGTTGAGAGTCTACCTGCCAATGCAGGGGACACGGGTTCGAGCCCTGGTCTGGGAAGATCCCACATGCCGCGGAGCGACTAGGCCCATGAGCCACAATTACTGAGCCTGCGCGTCTGGAGCCTGTGCTCCGCAACAAGAGAGGCCGCGACAGTGAGAGGCCCACGCACCGCGATGAAGAATGGCCCCCACTTGCCGCAAGTAGAGAAAGCCCTCACACAGAAACGAAGACCCAACACAGCCATAAATAAATAAATAATTTTTTAAAAAAAAGTAACATTTAAAAATCTCTTAGAAGGCAGCAGTTGCCTGTGTCTTAAATTGAAATTATTTGTGACTGGGTCAGAAATCACAAGACATCCCATGAGCATTAACTAGAAAAGTTCAGGACACAAAGTTATATGGTTTCAATGGTAACGTGTTTTTTAAAAATTTTGCATTTATATCATTTTGTTTTAAATGTAGAATCTATTTAGAAGTTGAAAAAAAGAAAAGCAAAATACATAACTTACTATCACTGGCTTTTAAAGAATAAAACCAGCCATGATATCTGGTTGTAGGGGAGATGGTTAGTAACGGTGTTTATGTTTCCAGTCCTTCCAAATCTCATCTGTCCTTGAGAGTCTGGTTCAAGTCTCTTCTTTATAAAGCCTTTTCTGAAACAGCCCAAATTCACCTCTTTCTTTTCTGAACAGCTATAAAAATTATAGTCAGTACCATACAATTTAGTCCTTCCTTGTAAACTGTATCATTTACCATTATACGTGCTGCTCCTGTTTCCTCCAACCAGATGGCGAGGAATTTTAGAAAGCATGGATCCTGTTAGGCTTCTTGTTATTTCCTAAAAGCTGAGCATGTTCCTGAGTGCATCAGCACTCAGTGTATTTGATCAGCACTTATTGAAAGAAAATATTATTGAGCAACTAAGTGGGGCTCATTTCAGGAGCCAGGTCTGGCTCTGGGTCTTCCCTTTACTGCAGGGGGAAGCTCGGGCTCAGTGTGGTCCAGCTGGACATGCGGAGGTAGGTCATGATGATGTCAATCACTCCTTGTTGACAGCCACTAGCGGCAGGGGGACATACTGGTTAAGAACAGTCAGCAACCTAGGCTCAGATCTAATTTTGCTCACTTATTAGCTATGTGGCATTGGACAAGCTACTTTACTAATTTGTACTTTCCTTGTGTATAAAATGGGAATAAAAATAGTACCACCTCATAACATTTTTTTCAGGAATAAAATAAATTATGTAGAACCATATGTCCCACTTCACCAGTTGGTATGTAGGGAATGCAGTTCCACCCACAGCCTCTGAATATGCCACTTGAGGGCCCACATGTCCAGATTAGGAAGGTTCATACTCCTATTCCTTCCCTGTGGACCCACTTCCAATGACCAGCCCGGAGATACAGAAGAGCCTACTTTGTCTCAAGGGCTAGCCCTGGATCTTCTCACCTTGCTGGGATTCCAGCCTTCAGATGACCTCAGCTGTAGCCATGCTGCTGCCAAAGCATGATGATGGCAACCCATTGCAGCCTGGGTGATCCAGAGCAGCTGTCCTCCCTTCTCAACTAGGAGGGAGGCTGTTCCTGGTTTCCTGATGTTACAATGTTTTAATAAAACTTCCCCTCATTGCTGGAGTTTACTCTGGATCAAGGGGAATAATCAATCCATATATAACCCCCAATGGCTTATGGAGCTAAGAGAGGAGGATACCTCACCTAAAAGTTTCATCTGGTCTAAGGTAAAAAAAAGCCATGATTTCAGTTTCAATCAAGTCTTTGTGTAGCTGGAGCCTGGCCATAGGGGTTTGTGGCCTTGTTATTTGAAAGGATTAATAATAGGCCAGCCACCATGTTCTTGGATTGGAAGAATCAATACTGTGAAAATGACTATACTACCCAAAGCAATCTACAGATTCAATGCAATCCCTATCAAATTACCAGTGGCATTTTTTACAGAACTAGAACAAAAAATCTTAAAATTTGTGTGGAGACACAAAAGACCTTGAATAGCCAAAGCAGTCTTGAGGGAAAAAAAACAGAGCTGTAGGAATCAGACTCCCTGACTTCAGACTATACTACAAAGCTACAGTAATCAAGACAATATGGTACTGGCACAAACACAGAAATATAGATCAATGGAACAGGATAGAAAGCCCAGAGATAAATCCACACACCTATGGTCAACTAATCATTGACAAAGGAGGCAAGGACATACAATGGAGAAAAGACAGTCTCTTCAATAAGTGGTGCTAGGAAAACTGGACAGCTACATGTAAAAGAATGAAATTAGAACACTCCCTAACCCCATACACAAAAATAAACTCAAAATGGATTAGAGCCTAAATGTAAGACTGGACACTATAAAACTCTTAGAGGAAAACTTAGGAAGAACACTCTTTGATATAAATCACAGCAAGATTTTTTTTGATCCACCTCCTAGAGTAATGGAAATAAAAACAAAAATAAACAAATGAGACCTAATGAAACTTCAAAGCTTTTGCAAAGCAAAGGAAACTACAAACAAGACAAAAAGCAACCCTCAGAATGGGAGAAAATATTTGTAAATGAATCAATGGACAAAGGATCAATCTCCAAAATATATAAACAGCTCGTGCAGCTCAATATTAAAAAAGCAAACAACCCAATCAAAAAATGGCCAGAAGACCTAAATAGACATTTCTCCAAAGAAGACATACAGATGGCCAAGAAGCACATGAAAAGCTGCTCAACATCACTAATTATTAGAAGAATGCAAATCAAAACTACAATGAGGTATCACCTCACACCAGTTAGAATGGGCATCATCAGAAAATCTACAGACAACAAATGCTGGAGAGGGTGTGGAGAAAAGGGAACCCTCTTGCACGGTTGGTGGGAATGTAAATTGATACAGCCACTATGGAGAACAGTATGGAGGTTTCTTAAAAAACTAAAAATAGAATTACCATATGATCCAGCAATCCCACTACTGGGCATATACCCAGAGAAAACCATAATTCAAAAAGACACATGCACCCGAATGTTCATTGCAGCACTATTTACAATAGCCAGGTCATGGAAGCAACCTAAATGCCCATCAACAGACGAATGGATAAAGAAGATGTGGTACATATATACAATGGAATATTACTCAGCCATAAAAAGGAAATTGAGTTATTTGTAGAGACGTGGCTGGATCTAGAGACTGTCATACAGAGTGAAGTAAGTCAGAAAGAGAAAAACAAATATCGTATATTAATGCATATACATGGAACCTAGAAAAATGGTACAGATGAACTGGTCTGCAGGGCAGAAATAGAGACACAGATGTAGAGAACAAATGTATGGACACCAAGGGGGAAATGTGACCAGGGCCGGGGTGGTGGTGTGATGAATTGGGAGATTGGGATTGACATATATACACTAATGTGTATAAAACAGATAACTAATAAGAACCTGCTGTATAAAAAATAAATAAAACAAAATTTAAAAAAATAATAATGGGCCAGCTTTTTGAGCACTGAGGGCCTATGGGGGCTGGTTTGGGATACAGAGATATCAACAGAAACAGCAAGAACAACAATAAAAATCTGCCCCTAGCTTTTTCACAGGTAGGGGAATCGTTACAGATTATATGGCACTTAGGAAAAACGTTTCTCTTCTTTAGAACTGGGAGGTGTGTGTGTGTGTTCCAGTAGCTAACCACCAGAAGAATGAGGGTGCCCAGCTTTTCCTCACACGAGTGAGTTGTTTTGGAAGGTGACCAAACCCCAAGTATTAAGACCCATCCCAGGCTGTGCTGTGGAAATGCCTCAGTGTTACTCGAGACCACACTTCCTGGGCCAGACAGGCCAGGCTGGGAGGCTGGCACATTTCTTCGACTATGTACCTGAAGCCTTTGTAAGAAGGTAAAACAGTAATAGGATGATCTACATTTCCTGACGAACTTCCTGCTTTCTACTTGGCAGGACTGCCTGGGGAATTGGCCACCCAGGATCAGGCAGCAGAAAGGCTCAAAGGTTGTGCATCCTTTTGTGCTGGGTGGGTGAGGTGGGGTGGGAGCCAGAGGCCTGGTCCCACCCTCTTGGTCTTCGGTCACACTGGCCTCTGTGATCTTAAATAAAAGGGACATGGGGTCTTCCCTGGTGGCGCAGTGGTTAAGAATCCGCCTGCAAATGCAGGGGACATGGGTTCGAGCCCTGGTCCAGGAAGATCCCACATGCCGTGGAGCAACTAAGCCAGTGCGCCTAGAGCCCGTGCTCTGCAACAAGAGAAGCCACCACAATGAGAAGCCCGTGCACTGCAACAAAGAGTAGCCCCCGCTCGCCACAACTAGAGAAAGCCCGTGTGCAGCAACGAAGACCTAACGCAGCCAAAAATAAATAAATAAATAAATAATTTTTTTAAAAAAGGGACATGGGACTTCCCCTGATTTAAATGACCACTGTGAGTGATTTGCTGAGCCCAGCTTGTGAGGGATTGGTAGGAGAGTGTCCCTAGAGTGTGGGACAAATTATTTAGTAAGGATGTGACTGTAGCAGGAGCATAAACAAAGGTCTCATGACCTAGGACTCTGGAAATGGCCAAGTTTTGTGTCAGGCTGTAAGTTCTTTTACACTGTAATGTCCTTCAGCCACTCCCAAACCCTTCACTAGTAACTATCTACATCTACAGTCTGGCTGTGGGGAAATAAGGGACAGAGCTGGTCACGGGGCGTAGCTTGCCCATGTCACCCCTCTGTGAGGCCAGCAGCAAATCCAGGGAAAGCCAAGGCTGGAAGGAGCCTATGATATAGAAGCATAGTGCTGTGGCGCGTGAACAGACATATATGCATGTGGCGCAAACAGAGCGGAGGAAGGGACCCTTGCTGGGGAAAAAGGAGGGGACTTTGTAAGGTAATGGCCAACAATTTTGACTGCACAGCGCCTCTTCTAGTGGGGAAGCCTCTTCCAGGTGGTAAGGTTGAAGCCTCCCCCATCCAGACAAATGGTCCCCTTGAGTATCCACATGCTAGTGGAACAGCCAACCTACTCATCCAGTCAACCTCTACTCTCATAGTGAATTTTTAAAATCTGAGAACCCACTGCCTTACCCTGTCATCAAGTTTTGGTCTAGGCTATCGTAGTCCATCCAATATTTTTAATAATTTTAAGTCTCAAAAAAAAAAAGAAGGGAATTGTTGGTTCTTATGTTAAAATTGGCATGTAAACAAGTGGTTAGGGAAGCAGTTAATAGTAATAACAAGCCTGGTCAAACCAAAGATACAATCTATTACTGTCTTGCCCTAAAAAAGAGAGTAGCTCTTATGAGAACAAAGGGCTGTTCTCCAAAATGTTTTTACCTCTGTAGACGGAAGACTGTTGATAACTTCTAAAAGACAAAAAACAAAACTAAAACAATAAAACTCTTACTGTGCTGTCTCTACACGGCGCCTACTACATGCACCTGCACGCCGTGTGCCTTCTTTGTTGGTGCTGCCAGTGTTCCAACCTGTTTTATTGTGCCCTTCCTTACTCCCAGAGTCTCCCGCTCTCTTTCAGTCCAGTTAGCGATGAATATTCGTGGATAACATCACCGCTTATTGAGAGAGAAGGAATACAGCTCCGTACTTTCCATTCATGTCAGAGCCAGAGGCTGCAAGTTTATCCCCTATACTCATTCTCTGGCTCTTGTGCACACTAATAAACCCCCCATTGTTATCTGGCACATGGCCACCTAGGGGACAGTTTGCATGTCCCTGCTTCCCTTGCAGTTAGGCAGGGCCATGTGACTTCGTTCTGGCCAATGCATTGGGAACGAATGTGATGAGTGCATCTGCCAGGATGTGCCCTTAAAGGGAAGGAGGATGTCCTCCTTTGCCCCTTCCCCTTTCATGGTAGAGGGCCCCTTGGACTATGTGTAAGAAGGCAATCTGCTAGGGATGCAAAGCAGCAAAATCCAGGGAACCTGGGTTTCTGACACCAGCACCCAGTGTCCTACCCTTCCCCTTGTTTCGCGGCACACTGTCTCAGGGATTTCTTCACAGTATTCCTCGGCCAGAAAGAAAGGCTTAAAACTTCTATTTATTAAGTAGTTGTATCCAAATAATTCAATATGTACTTAGGTCCTAACAACATAGACACCACCTGAAAAACCAATACAAATAAAGATACTCTTATTTCATTCTTAAATCACTACCATCACTTACTAGTGAGATGTGCGCATCTGTGGGGCACCACACAACTTCTCAAACCTTGGATTCAGATTGGGCAGCGGTACCATCTTTTACTTGTATTTTATCAGAACAACCGATTACCACAATCTGGGTGGCTTAAAACAACAGAGATTTATTCTCTTATAGTCCTGGAGGCCAGACGTTGGAAATAAGGAAAAAGTAGGGTTACGCTCCCTCCAGAGGCTTCTAGGGGAGATTCCATTCCTTGTCTCTTCCAGTGTCTGGTGGTTGCCTGGATCTGCGGTTGTATCACTCCGATCTCTGCCTCCATGGTCACATTTCCTCCTCCTCTTCTCTGTGCCTGTCTCTCCTCTGTGTGTCTTTTAGAAGGACACCTCTCATTGGACTTGGGACCAACTCCTGGTTGAAATTCAGTGACAAAGACTGGAACCGTTGGTCAAATTTATTCCTGTCTCATATTTGTTGGCAGCAGGTGGTACTAAAATCATGGAGAGTTTAACAGCAAATCTCGTGAGGCAGTTTGAAGAAAGAGCAAAGAGAACTGGCCCATGTAGCAGGCAGCAAGGGACCGTCAGGCTGGCCTCACTTGCATGAGGGGCTGGCACGGTCATCTCAGGCTTGCGGGTGCAGGTAGCAGGGTCCGGGGGAGGAGCCCATCCCCCGTGCAGGGCTTTGTCCTTGGTCCAAAGAGGGGCTTTTCTCAGCAGTATGCATTCCACCCAGCTTTGGTCAGGAGTCAAGAATTGTGCAAAGCGAGCACTGTCTCTGGATGCAGGGAGAAGAGATAAGACACAAGCAGACAGCCTCCAGAAAACTGAAGGCGAGGAGGGGTGAGAGAGAACCTGTGACTCGTCAGCGATTCAGAAGAAAGCAGTTAACGGCCATGTTCTTTTTTTTTTTTTTTCCCCTCTTAACTGAATGTTGTCAGCTTCAGTTTTGATTTCAGAAAGCAAGATAGATCCTCGGACTTCTCTCAAAGTGTTTTTGCTCCTCTGCACCTACCTCCCACCCCAACCAGGATGCATGTCAGAGCGATTAAGTTGAGAAGGTGACACTCCCCAGTGCGATGCTTCTATCCCTCTTCTTCTTCTTCTTCTTCTTCTATCCCTGCCCTCTTCCCCTCCTCCTTCCCAAAGCTTTTGGCTGCTAGACTGGCCCTGTGGTTGGAGTAGGTGGCAACCACTAGCTGGAAAGACCTCTGACCTCCACCTCTGACCTCTGTCCCTTCTCTTTCCTGGGTCATGCCAATAGCACTGCTATTGGAGAAGGCCATTCCAGAATCTTGGTCTTCCCCTTTTAAAATGCAAATGCCTGTGAAAAAGAGGATACAATCATTTACCCAGTTTAAGACTTCTCTTAGGATGTAGCCCGACTTTAAAAAGAAACTGTGTAGCAACATGAATGAGTTTATTAGAGGCATCTCTGCCTGAGGGCCAGTGCTCTCTCTTTCCTTCACTATCTCTACCAAAAAGACTCTTGAGGAATTAAGGGAGCATTCCTGATGGAGATAAAGGGTCCTGGGACAGGCTGAAAGCAAGCAAGCAAACAAACAAACAAACAAAGGCCTTCACTTTGGAACTTTGTTCAGGGCTGGCCTGTTTGGCTAATTTGGTTGTTGTTTGCCCTCCTTAGGACAACAAGCAGGAAAGAGCTCTTCCCCCAACGGTGAGAGACAGTGGAGGCTGGATGATTAATATGTGAAGTCAAGTTCACATTCACTGCTCACTCTGCCCCATGGCAGTGGAGGCCGGCTGTAGGAGAGTGTTCTAGTTCAGGGGCCAGATGTCCTGGGTTCTAAGACCTTCTGCAGCCATCAACTGCCTGTTCTATGCTCACAGTCTACTTTCTATGTCTCACTTTTATCTGCAGTTGGGGCAGATAACACCTACTCTATCCTCTGTACAGATTTTTGTGGGACTGCAGCCATCACAGTGAGGAGCTTCTGATAGGAATGGCTGTGCCGCTTCCCCACCCATTCCTGCAGTGGTGACCTGAGCAGTGCGTACTCGGGTGTGAGTGAATAGCTGGAACCGGTGACTGGAAACAGCCCTAGATCAGACTCAGGTGAGTAGGTCAAAAAGGGATGAACTATGGAAACTTCCTATTATCCATCCATCATCTCTGTATCTATCTGTGTGTGTATGTATGTATGTACACATGTATGTATGTATTGGGTTGGCCAAAAATTTGTTCGGGTTTTTCCGCTCTTACAATGTTATGGAAAAGCCGGAACGAACTTTTTGGCCAACCCAATATGGATGTCTCTCTCAATGCATTCATTTGACACATATGAACTGGGGACCCAGGATACCCCAGGCACTCTGAGGCCCTTTGTATCTCTCCTCTGGGCCTGAGTACTTGCTAGGCTCTAGCCAGTGAGAGAGCCCGAGGACAGTCTTTGTTTTAGCCCTTCCTTTGGGACATCCTGGCAGGCATTTCTGTCCTTATAATTAGACCAGAACCTACATGTGGCCTGGGGGCAGGGAGCAGCCTGGCCTGACAGGGGAGTTCGGACCACCCTTCTGTCCTGTTCCTATTAGATAGCCTTTGCTCCCGGACACTTAGTAACCAGTAACTGGCAGCAGCACCAGAAAGGGGAGGGGGTGTTTAGGACTGACAGGGGAGGAGAGATGGCAGATGAAGTTCACCTGGGACCAACCTCCCACCTGGTTTCCACCTCTGCCTTCTGCTCCTCTTGACCTTGACCTTCTCACTCTGCTCACTTCCTTCCCACTCATCTGTCAGCTGAGACGTGGTCCACTTCCCTCTTCCCTCATCTGCCTGCTCCAGCAGGAGGTAATAAAGATGACACATGATTGGGAAAAAATGCACACTATTTTTTATTTTTTTGGCTGCGCCACTGGCTTGCAGGATCTCAGCTCCCCAACCAGGGATCGAACCTGGGCCCTGGCAGTGAAAGCCCCCAAGCCCTAACCACTGGACCACCAGGGAATTCCCTGCAAACTATTTTTTTTTTTAAACATCTTTATTGGAGTATAATTGCTTTACAATGGTGTGTTAGTTTCTGCTGTATAACAAAGTGAATCAGCTATATGTATACATATATTCCCAAATCTCCTCCCTCTTGCGTCTCCCTCCCATCCTCCCTATCCTACCCCTCTAGGTGGTCACAAAGCATGGAGCTGATCTCCCTGTGCTACGTGGCTGCTTCCCACTAGCTATCTATTTTACATTTGGTAGTGTATATATGTCCATGCCACTCTCTCACTCTGTCCCAGCTTACCCTTCCCCCTCCCTGTGTCCTCAAGTCCACTCTCTATGCCTGCGTCTTTATTGCTGTCCTGCCCTTAGGTTCTTCAGAACCTTTTTTTTTTTTTTAGATTCCATATATATGTGTTGGCATACGGTATTTGTTTTCTCTTTCTGACTTACTTCACTCTGTATGACAGACTCTAAGTCCATCCACATCACTACAAATAACTCAATTTCGTTTCTTTTTATGGCTGAGTAATATACCATTGTATATATGTGCCACATCTTCTTTATCCTTAAACTATTTTTTTAAAGAAAAAAGAGCACATTGGAAACTAGGGATTTGGAGACAGATTTTGGGTGTGGCTTTAACGCATGGCTGGAGTTTTATAAAACTCCCTATTCTCTAAGTGTTAGCCAAGTTTCTGAATCCAGCATTTCCTTTGGATAGACAATAATCTTACTCACCCTCCTCACACCCAAGACTTAGTGCTCCTCAAGTGAGCAAAGCCCCCCAAGAATCACGGCCCCACTAGAATGGCCTTCACCTGAGGCAGAGCCCAGGCAGTGATAAAGCCTTAAGAAATTGTTTAATGTGGGGAGATGCAGAAATGGAGGGGTTGATTGAGGATCTATAATCGAAGGTTGACCTGAGGCTGCCTGTCTGGGAATCACGCAGGCAGCAGACTATGGAGGCAGGACCTGGGCGAAGGCCAGTGGCTCCGATACAGGGGGCAGGAGAGAGCTGAGAGGGTTGGTGGAGCCACTGGGAAAATAGCTGTAGTCTGGCAGGCTTTTGGAGCCTACTGCTGTTGGCATTCTAGGAGGTTTCTCTTATCCTCCTTTGTTTCGAAAACTGCTGGCTGAAACAAAGAGTGTTCCTAATGGTAAAGGAGGCTGACAGGATTTGGGGAGAAAATCCATGGAAATGGTTCCAGGTACCAGGGGCATTTTTACTTGGGTTTTGCCATCCCCATTTAGTGACCCATTATTATACATAAAGTGCAATATGCAGTGTGTGTGTAATTTATTATATATAATACAGAGTGGTAAAATATATTATTTACCTGTATATGGCATATATAATCAGAATTACCAGGCTCAGAACTACTTGAAAGTCATTAAAATTTTTATTCCAAAGAACGTTACTTGAAATTTTAGGAAGTCTTGGGATATCAGAACTTGTATTTTATCTGAACCAAAGACTCAGCCGGCACGCCTCAATTCTCAGAGGCAGATGATGTAATTTAATGGATTTTTCAGTTGATCCTGCTTCCTTTAGCCCTAGCTCTGGCAAGTGCTAGAATCCAGAAATCAAAGGGAAAAGGATGAGAGAAAAAGTGAGGCAGAGGTGCCTAGGAGACACTAGCATGTGGGCCTCAGTGGGCCTTTTCTTTTGCTCCCTAAAAAGCCAGGGAAAAGCCTTCCATTCTTCCTAATCCATAATCATCAGCCTGAATCTAGAGAACTCAACTGAGAAAACCAAACTGTAAGCAAATAATGGGGATTTATTGATACTTCAGCTCTACAAGTATTTATTGGGTGTCTTTCATGTGTTAAGTGCTGAGGTTACACAGATGATGAGACCTAGCCCTGCCCTCAGGTAGTTTGCGATTGATTTAAGAGGAATAGAGTATAAAGGAGAAAGAACACTAACAATTGCTGAGGACCTACTTCATTCATTCACTTCACAAAAACTTCTGAGTGTCCGTTGTGTGCCAGAATTGTTTTAGGTGCTGGAGATGCAGGGGGGGAAAAGACAGATGTGGTCCCTGCTTTCATGAAGGTTTCATTCCAGTGGAGCAGACAAACAAATGCATTTTAAATATGCCAGGCTGACAGTATGGTGGTTTCTCAAAAAGTTAAATATAAAATTACCATGTGATCCAGCGATTTCACTTCTAGGTATAAACCCCCAAAGAATTAAAAGCAGAGATTTAAACAGATATATATGCACCCATCTTCATAGCAGCATTATTCACAATAGGCAAAAGGTGGAAACAACACAGTGTCTTTTGATGCATGAATGGATAAATGTGGTATACACATACAATGGAATATTATTCAGTCTTAAAAAGGAATGAAGTTCTGACACATGGTACAACGTGGATGAACCTTAAAAACATTATGCTAAGTGAAATAAGCCAAACACAAAAGAACAAATATTGTATGATCCCACTTTATATGAGGTGACCTAGAGTAGGCAAATTTGTAGAGACAGAGTGCGTAATAGAGGTTACCAGGGGCAGGGGAGAGGGGTAATGGGGAGTTCCTGTTTAATGAGTACAGCAATTCTGTTTGGGAAGATGAAAAAATCTTGGAAATGGATAGTGGTGATCCCTGTGCAACACTGTGAATGTGCCTAATGCCACTGAATTGTATACTTAAAAATAGTTGAGGGCTTCCCTGGGGGTGCAGTGGTTAAGAATCCGCCTGCTAATGCAGGAGACATGGGTTAGAGCCCTGGTCTGGGAAGATACCACATACTGTGGAGCAACTAAGCCCATGCGCCACAACTCTGAGCCCATGTGCCACAACTATTGAAGCCCGTATGCCTAGAGCCTGTGCTCTGCAGCAAGAGAAGCCACCGCCATGAGAAGCCCGCGCACCGCAACAAAGAGTAGCCCCCGCTCGCCACAACTAGAGAAAGCCCGAGTGCAGCAATGAAGTCCCTACGCAGCCAAAAACAAAATAAATAAAATTTTTTTAAAATGGTTGAAATGGTAAATTTTATATTATGTATATTTTACCACAATAAATAAACTAACAAACAAAGAAACAAAAAACTGCCATACTGATAACTTAAAGAGGGCAAGAAGGTGACTGGATATTGACTTTAGATTGGGTGGCCAGAGATGGCCTTTCTGAGGAGGTGCCATCTAAGCTAAGATTTGAACATCAAGAATAAGAAGCAAGCAATGGGCAATCAGAAGGAAAAGCATACCTGGAAGATGGAAACAACCATCGTGTTTCTAAACTATTAGGCATGTACAAACGTTCCTTCTGAGAGTTACTTGTGTACCTAAGTGGGAGGACAACAACGAAAATAGAGGTAGGTTTAAGAATACGGAGAAGGAGGAAATACATTCTGACTCAGAAATTTTGAGATGGATTTATGGAGGTAGCGTTTTACTTGGGACTTAAGCCATAGATAGAGATTCATGGGGAGAAAGGCTGAGGAAAGTGTTCTGGATGGGAGGAGAAGTATGAGCAAAGACTCAAAGTTGGAGTTTAGACAATTTTTTAAAAAGATTTCATTTGAAGGTCTTAGAAAAATGTAGCTGAGCTTTTCACAGCGAACCAATGATGTATGTATGTATGAGTCATATAGCAATCATCATCCAAGAAGTCAATTTTGTGTGTGTGTGTGTGATTTTGGCTTGTCACACGGCTTGCGAGATCTTAGTTCCCAGGCCCTCAGCAGTGAGAGCGCTGAGCCGTAACCACTAGACACCTTGGTGTTTATTTATTTATTTTTAATAAATTTATTTATTTATTTTTGGCTGCATTGGGTCTTTGTTGCTGCGCGTGAGCTTTCTTTAGTTGCGGCAAGTGGGGGCTGCCCTTTGTGTGGTGCGCGGGCTTCTCATTGCGATGACTTCTCTTGTTGCAGAGCACAGGCTCTAGACGTGCGGGCTGCAGTAGTCGTGGCACACTGGCTCAGTAGTTGTGGCGCGCGGGCTTTGTTGCTCCGCGGCATGTGGGATCTTCCCAGACCAGGGCTCAAACCCGTGTCCCCTGCATTGGCAGGCGGATTCTTTACCACTCCACCACCAGGGAAGTTCGTAGTCACTATTTTTCATTTTAGTCATTCTGATAGTTGTGTGGTGATATCACACAACCTCTATGATGGTATTAATTTTCAAAAAAGACAGAAAGAGCCACAAATCTGTTCTGTCTGTCCCAAGCTGCAAAAGAATCAAGCTCAAGACGCTTGACTGTGGATTGTTACAACGCTGGGGGTGAAGCAGCGTCTCTGGAGCAGTCCATCACGAAATGTGGATTCTAAGCTTTGATTATCAGAGACAGTTATCACCAGGAGCCACTATGAGCAAGGAGTCTGCTGGTACTTATTCTTTAGTCATTAGTTAATATTGTGATTATTACTATTATTGTCAGTAATGAGACATTTCTAATAAGGACAGTCCAGGTTACTGTCTTGGTGGAAGAGCAATTGATGGGAGGATTCTTTTCTAATTTCTCCTCTTGGAAGCTGGGATTTTAAACTTGGGCCTTATTGGCAAATGCCCTGGGGTTTATGTTTGTCATAAATACCAGAAAACAAAACAATGTCCTCTTAATTTCAAGGGTGCAAGGAGTGGTGAAGCACATTTCTGTTTTTCCCAGAGCCCTGTGCCATGGTCCCTCTTCCTTCTCCTATCTCTGAACACTGGCTGTGACAAAGGCTGTCTTTGTTACAGTTTTCACCAGGGCAAGCACTGCCTCTGGGGAAGGTGATGGAAGCAATCTGTCATCATTTTGCTCAGTCAGTGACATTCCACACACCAGCGTTACTCGGGCCCCAGTCACTGGTTTCCCTACCCGAGGGCTCCTAATTCAGGCCTAGAGTCAGAGAATCTTGCTCTTCCCCTCATCATCTCACCCCACAACAAAACTTCCATTAAGGGAGGAACATTCCTGGCCTTGACAACTAACTAGTTAATGGGGAAAGGTGCCTGTAATGTGGCAACGGTTATAATGACTAGAGCTTGGGATGGGGGTTGACCAGATGCCTTCAAGGGCAGGTGGGTAACTGTGTGATGCAGGGCTGTACCAGAATTGGGAGGGCTCAGGAGAGCCAATGGCAAATTGAGGAGCAGCAAAAGCCCCAAGAATTTAAATTTGATTCAAAATACTGGTGGTTGCAGCTTGCTGCCCTGGATTAAAGTGTTAATCTCTTTAAGGAAAGCAGAAAAGTGGCTCTTTAAAAGCCTGCTCAGAATCAGATCAGTAAGAGAAAAGGACATAGCCCTGTTTCAATAATCCAAGTTTGTCTTTTTGAAGGGAGAGGCTGTAAGCAATGATGAGACTGTGGGTGGGGGAAATTTCTGGCCTTCTTTTGAAAGTCCTGTTAGGGCTAATGAGGTGTCCTTAGAAAAAGAGATGCTCCTCCTGCAGGAAAAATTGTCAAGGGCATTGAGGTTAAACCTTGTTAAGATAGTGGAAGGCAGCCCTGACAGCCCACTGGCCATCATGATTCTCAAAGCTTAGAGCTGTCATATATATGAATAGACACAAAAACAGGAAGGAAAAAGAGCTTGAGAGCTGGTATTTGTGATCTTCTTGTTGCATCTGGGACTAGAAATAGAAAATATTTCTTGTTGTTTTCTCTGGAAGCAACAAGAGAGCCTCACCCTGATAAGACCAATAGACAGATAAGAGAGGTTTATGGAATTTAGTAGGGTCAGGAGCCTTAGGACTAAACTTCTAGGTTTTAAATGGTTTAGAGTAAGATTTATGGCACAAGGTCAGTGAATGTTAATCTCCAGTTATAGTGAGATAAAATACTACTTGTATAATATAGATCTTATTCCTTCTAAGAATTCATAAACAAGGAAAAATAATGATAAAGATTTAAAAGACATAGACACTAAAAATAAAATTAGTTGAGCATCTCCCCTCTATCAGCCTCTGTCTTGATCTTCATAACAATCCTTAGAAGTTGGTATAATTACCCCCATTTTACAGATGAGGACACTGAGGGTCAGAGAGATAAAGAAACTTGTTCAAGTCACCCTTTCAACCAACCACTAAATGACTCTAGGGACCCTGGTGTTTCTACTTGGATTTTTATGGAAAAAACCAGTATGGATGGAGTAGATATTCAGGGCTCTGGGACTTCTGTTAGAAAGGCTTGGGAAGAAGCCTGACCCATGTTGGATCTATGCTGGTCTCAACCAACCAGGTTGATTCTATGTTCTGAACCAAAGGTGGAGTAGGTAAGGGAACTTCCCCTGCAGTCCAGTGGTTAAGACTCTGCCTTCCAATGCAGGGGGTGTGGGTTCTATCCCTGGTCGGGGAACTAAGATCCCACATGCCGTGCGGTGCAGCCAAAAATTTAAAAAAACAACAAAAAAACAAAACAAAGTTGGAGTAGATAAGAGATTGCTGTCTCACTTCTGGCTGCCCACTAGGTAAAGAGCAAACCCTGGAGCAGGATCTAGAAGGTTCTTTGTTGTCTAGTTCCTGGCTACAGTTCTAGCCCATCTTCCCCATCAGGTCCCCAATGTGAGGTGTGTAAGTTCTCAAGACTCTGTGCTAGGCCTGCGCTGTTTCCTTTTGCTGGGTGTACCCTGAATCTGCCTGATTGATACATTCCTACCCATTTAAACAAACTCAGCTTCAGCCATCTCTGCTGTGAGGATATTCTGTCCTTACCCCCTCACTTCCCATCTGCCAGATAGAATTAGTCACTCTCTTGTTTGTGTCCTCAGAGCTCCATTACATACTTCTCCCAGAGGCATTGTTGCTTTGTACCACAATGTGTGTGTGAGTCTGATGCAGTCTTAAGAGATCTGTTATTAAATACTTCTGAATATACAGTGCTGTCTTATGTGTGTGCCACCTAGTTTAGGTTCTAACCAAATGTTTCTGGACTCTAATCAAGAATGTATAATCCAGAGGCAAAGAACTTCTGTTATTCACATCTTCATCAATATGGGTACTTTGCCAATTAGCATAGTTTGTGTCAGAATTTTTTTTTTATTGGTGAAATTTGTGGCATTTGATTAACATGATGAAAGTTAGAAATGGGATCTCCTTGATGAATATAAAGATATTCAAGATAAGTGCATAAGTTAAAATAGTTTAGAAACCTTCCACTCTTGCATGAATAGGATATACACATTCAGCTAGAATTATAACCTGTACCCTTAGAATGATGCCTGAGGTAAGACTTTACTTGGGTTTGGGTCCAGTCATGAACTTTGGAGGATTCTAGTTGCCTCATGCTGGCTATACTGGTGACAGGATCCTGCCTCTGGAATACTGGCAATTGTTTTGAGAGAACCTTGCATGCGAGGTTGTATAAACTTCTTATTAATAAGTGTCTGTAGGTGCAGCAGAATTTTGCCGGTGGCTTGCTTTGATCATAATCAGGTAACAGTTGTAGAGGAGAGTAGCTGACCCTTGATTTAACAATTCCTGGATGGCTCCCATTTTAGCACCAGTAATCCTGCTCAGGTCAGTTTGCAAGACCCACTCACTGGAGTGTGAATTTCTCAAGGGCAGAAACTAACCTAATTTATGAAAGTATCTGTGAAATGTTTGAAAGTGAAAGGCATCTGGGAGATGGAGTTTAGATGTCAAAATATGAGCATTTCAGGGAAAAATGGCAGAGCGTAGCGGAACTGAGAAAATGCAGGACCCATGATTGCCATGCTTAAAGGGCAGGTCTCTCCCCAGTGCCTGGTTCTGAATTGCACACCCAGTGACTGAGGACCCAAGCAGCCTCCATAGGACACACCTTACAAACTGACTACGAAGATCCATAAAGATCAGATTCTTTGAACTAAGGAAATGACTGGGGACTCTTGAAGCAGGGCTCCCTGCTCAGAATCACCTGGGGCCCTTGTTACAAATGCAAATTCCTCATCACTTTCCAGACCTCCTGAATTGGCACCTGTTCCTGTGGGTCCCAGGTGTCTCAGGTTTTCTAGAGGTTCTTATATATTTAATAGCAATGAACTTAATTCAGGGGGAATAAAGAAGCACTACTACATTACAGAGTCACAGTGATTGTAGAAATGCATCTCGATTCAGAAACATTAAAATGTGGGTGAAATGTGCATCATGGAATAAAAGCAAAACAGTATCACATTTTCCTAGATAACACATTTGTATTTGAACCAGGCCCTCACTGTCTAAATGAAGATGAGGTAAACGTGAGGCTTCTTTATCTGTCCTGGAGCAAGCCAACGGGAGATATTTGGGGGCTGGGAAATCTCTCCAGGGCCCTTCCAATCACATTAAGCTGGCTGTATCTTTGAGTAGCAGACTCCCTTTGCCCTGCACCCCATGTCCTTAGACAAGAAGGAGCTCTCTTCATTTCGAGATTTAAATATTGAGGCATAGAATGAGAGTAAACAACCCTGCCAAAGTCCCCTTCTAAGAAAGTCAGTGGTCAGGCAAAACACACGAGCAGTGTTCTGACTCTTGATGAAGCCACAAGGCCTCTCCTTCCTGTAGGCTCTAGCATGAAGCCTTTCAACAGGTGAATTCCTGACCTAAAGGTTTCCTTTCCTTTCCTTTAAAATTCATAAAGCACAACAGACAGACAGAACAGAGCACTGAGTGCAAATAAATCTCTCCACCAGCAGTTCTGACAGCTCCTGTTTAGTTCCTCAGGGAAATCACAAGGGAAAATATCACAAGGGAAAATACAGTATTCTTCAGAAAATATTTCTTTAAAAAGCAGGGGAGGAATGGTGTACTTCCCCTTCACAAGCAAGACTTTTCGAAATTTCCAGTATTTTACTTCTCCAGTCAGTCAGTGGCATCTGTTGAGGATGTCCTGTGTGCAGAGGACCAAAATAGATTGTGGGGAGGGTGAGGTGGAGGTGCCCAAGAAATAGAAAATAGCATTTCAGCCTCAAGAAACAGAAGTTCTAGCTTAGGAGACAAAAATACCCCACAAACAAGATGATTATATCTCTGAGTGAATTCTGGAAAGCATTTGTTCGTATCTCTGTGTATTAATCTGCCAATAGCCGTGCCCCACAGTTGGGTAAAGTCAGCCATGGAGGAAATGCTGGAGGTGAGGTCTAAATCAGGGGGAGGGGAGGATCACGGTGGGAACAGCATTCCAGGTGAAGTATTACAGAGTCAGGTGAAGGTACACGGTGGGAGGAGTGAGCAGGTCAAAGGGCAGCAGGCAGCAGCAGAATCCCAGGTGGCGTGGATCACGCTCTCAGCGATCACTTAGACCTGGTGCCTTCCCATCCTTTGCCACTCACAAGTTGGGTCATATTGAAGGGATCACCTTCCTAAACTTGTCTCCTTGGTCATAAAAATGGGATGATTAGATGTGCCTCATAGGGTTGGTTGGTTTGAGAAGGAAAATAATGTGCAATGCCTCGTAGATAGTAGACATTAAACAAATGGGCAATTTGCCATTGAAGTACAGAATGATTAAATGTGGAGCTGGTGAAATGAGAGAAGGAGTTCAGGTCACTGGCAAAAGGAAAGGGAACCCCAGGAATCCCAAATTTTTAAACTTTGTAGTGCTTCCCCAGGAGATTAAATCCTCACCACTGTAGAGAAGCCTTTTTTACTTTTCAGATATTAAACTCTGAAAAAACAAAAATAAAAGCATGACACATTGCTGACCATGTCACAGATGGAAATCCTGAGCAGTCAAAATTATGGACAGCTTTCTCGCAACGGGTTTGCCGCCAAGACACAGGTGTCGTGAAAACCACCACTAAACCTAAGCAAAAATGGGAAAGGAGAAGACCCACATCAACATCGTTTGTCATTGGACACGTAGATTCGGGGAAGTCCACCACTACTGGCCATCTGATCTACAAATGTGGTGGGATCACCAAGAGAACCATTGAAAAGTTCGAGAAGGAGGCTGCCGAGATGGGGAAGGGCTCCTTCAAGTATGCCTGGGTCTTGGACAAACTGACAGCTGAACGTGAGCGTGGTATCACCACTGATCTCTCCCTATGGAAATTCGAGACCAGCAAGTACTATGTGACCATCATTGATGCCCCAGGACACAGAGACTTCATCAAAAACATGATTACAGGCACATGCCAGGCTGACTGTGCTGTCCTGATTGTTGCTGCTGTTGTTGGTGAATCTGAAGCAGGTATTTCCAAGAATGGGCAGACCCATGAGCATGCCCTTCTGGCCTACACTCTGGGTGTGAAACAACTAATTGTTGGAGTTAACAAAATGGATTCCACCGAGCCACCCTACAGCCAGAAGAGATACGAGGATATTGTAAAGGAAGTCAGCACCTACATTAAGAAAATTGGCTACAACCTCGACACAGTAGCATTTGTGCCAATTTCTGGCTGGAATGGTGACAACATGCTGGAGCCAAGTGCTAACATGCCGTGGTTCAAGGGATGGAAAGTCACCCGTAAAGATGGCAGTGCCAGTGGAACCACACTGCTTGAAGCTCTGGATTGCATCCTGCCACCAACTCGCCCAACTGACAAGCCCTTGCGTTTGGCCCTACAGGACGTCTACAAAATTGGTGGTATTGGCACTGTCCCTGTGGGTCGAGTGGAGACTGGTGTTCTCAAACCTGGCATGGTGGTCACCTTTGCTCCAGTCAACATGACAACTGAAGTGAAGTCTGTTGGAATGCACCATGAAGCTTTGAGTGAAGCCCTTCCTGGGGACAATGTGGGCTTCAATGTCAAGAACGTGTCTGTCAAAGATGTTCGTCGTGGCAATGTGGCTGGTGACAGCAAAAATGACCCACCGATGGAAGCAGCTGGCTTCACAGCTCAGGTGATTATCTTGAACCATCCAGGCCAAATCAGTGCCGGCTCTGCACCTGTGCTGGATTGTCACACAGCTCACATTGCCTGCAAGTTTGCTGAGCTGAAGGAGAAGATTGATCGTCGTTCTGGGAAAAAGCTGGAAGATGACCCCAAATTCTTGAAATCTGGTGATGCTGCCATCGTTGATATGGTTCCTGGCAAACCCATGTGTGTTGAGAGCTTCTCTGACTATCCTCCTCTGGGCCGCTTTGCTGTTCGTGACATGAGACAGACGGTTGCTGTGGGTGTCATCAAAGCAGTGGACAAGACAGCAGCTGGAGCTGGCAAGGTCACCAACTCTGCTCAGAAAGCTCAGAAGGCTAAATGAATATTATCCCCAATACCTGCCACCCCAGTCTTAATCAGTGGTGGAAGAACGGTCTCAGAACTGTTTGTCTCAATTGGCCATTTAAGTTTAATAGCAAAAGACTGGTTAATGATAACAATGCATCGTAAAACCTTCAGAAGGAAAGGAGAATGTGTTGTGGACCATTTGTTTTGTGTGTGGCAGTTTTAAGTTATTAGTTTTTAAAATCAGTACTTTTTATTTGTTACAACTTGACCAAAAATCTGTCACAGAATTTGAGACCCATTAAAAAAGTTTAATGAGAAGCCTGTGTTTTCTTTTGGTCAACACTGTAACTTCCTATAGTACTTACTACTTAGGTAAGAGTTACCCATAATCTGTTTCTGGTATTAAGTCTGCTGAAACAAAAGAATTTTATATTTCTGGGTTGAAGCTTCAGGTTTCTTACCCTTATGTAAGGAGAATTCACCTGTTTAAGTACATCATAGAAAAGCGTTGGTACAACACTTCACAGGTTAGGACAGATAAGCAAAGTAACCGTTATGTAAGCTAGTTTGTAAGAAGGTCAAATTCTATAATATGAAAGCTCATGTTGCATGTAAAATTTTGTATGGTTACATAAGTATTGAGTAAATGAGTTACGTCAAATTTTAGTTTCCCAGTTATGGGAAAGTGCATTCACATTTACAATATTCAAGTAGTTAACCTAAAATGTGAAGCCTAAATAGTATTGAACACTCCCCTGCTAGAGTTATTGTATCCAGATTCTAGGAAAAATAAAAGATGCTGGAAGCTAAAAAAGAAAAAAAAAAATTATGGACAAAGAGGGGTTCCAATTAATGAGCTGACCTCAATACTGTGGCCACAGATTCTAAGATATAAGTATAATTAGAAAACAAAGGTGAAAAAGACACCCCAAAGCAATTTAAATGCCTACATTATTATTTAAGCAAGTGACTTCTGATGACAGATGGCACATTTAAAAAATTTTCTCATCTGACATGAACTTTATGTGTTAGGGCCCAGCCCAGTGTACTGTGGACACTATCTGTGATCCTTTTCTGGGTGGAGGGGAAAAGAAGGTTTTGTCCTTCAGTTTTTCCACCTCTGTTTTATAGAGAGCTCTATCAGTCTGAGAAGCAGATGTCACACTCAAATTAGGATGATTTGGAAAGGGTTTATTTGCAGAAGTGTGGTCATAGAAGAAGCAGAAGAGATAGTACAGTGTCCCAGGGTTGCTACCAGCAGAGCTGTTTCCATCCTAAGCCTGTGGCTTTGAGGGGAGGAGAGAGTCATGTAGGAGCAAACTGCCTTGAGAGAAGATGTAACATTTGGTTGAGGGGCACAGTCAGCCTAAGGTGACCTTGCAGGAAAAGAGTTAGGGGAATAAATATTGAAGGGTAGCAGAATATGCCTCTTTGGCATAAGGATTATTTTGAGCTGATTATTTTGAGAAACAGCAGGCACAGAAGAAGTAGAAGTTACCCTTTTGTAAGGAACATTTGCATTTATAAAGGAGCTCTCCCTCTCTGTATTAGGAAGAGAAGGATGACTGAATCACAAGAGAACCTTATGGATGGAGAAGGTATCTGCTTAAATCTGTATAACAAACTATTTCCTGTTGACCTTGCTTTTCCAGATAACTTCCCAGAACTGGCCTCCTCCCACATCTTTCTTTCTTTTGTCTTTAGATGAAGAGGGAATTTAAGCTGGAGTTCTAAGCCATCTTGGAGAGTTACTCCTTTTTCACTGGGTATCTCCCACATATACATGATGTATACAAGTCAATAAACTTCTGTTTGTTTCTTCTGTTGTTAATCTGTCTTTTATTACAGGGGTCTCAGCCAAGAACTCAGAAGGATAGAGAAAGTTAAAGCTTTAACATATGAGCTTTGTGGTGGGGTGGGGGGCATAATTCAATCCATAACAGTTGGCAATATGCTTTATACAACTTTTTAAAAAAATATATTTATTTATTTGGCTGCGCTGGGTCTTAGTCATGGCAAGCCAGATCTTCGTTGCCACGTGGGGGATCTTTTTAGTTGGGGCAAGTGGGATCTCAGTTATGGCATGCAGGATCTAGTTCCCTGACAAGGGATCGGACCAGGGATTGAACCTGGGCCCCCTGCACTGGGAGCTTGGAGTCTTAACCACTGGACCACCAGGGAAGTCCCCTATACCAACTTGAAATGGCTTCTGTGAGCATGCAGGTAATTGGAATAGCTCACAGAATATCCAGAACCTCTCATTTTGATTTGATTCCTCATCACATTATTCTTCCAAACCCCTTTTTCTGGCATTGGATGTCCATCTCTGCCCCTCTGACCACAGGCCTTGAGACATGGAGACTCTGACCTGGGTCATTGATTTCCAGGTATCAGATCCAGTGAACTTCTTTTTTTTTTTTTTAAAGTAAACTCATTCCAT
The DNA here is from genome assembly GCF_028023285.1 of Balaenoptera ricei. Taxonomy (NCBI): domain Eukaryota; kingdom Metazoa; phylum Chordata; class Mammalia; order Artiodactyla; family Balaenopteridae; genus Balaenoptera; species Balaenoptera ricei. The sequence goes on from NC_082641.1 coordinate 42,509,463, forward strand.
ACCAGTGAACTTCATTCTAATCTAGAGATTCATTCAGTCCTGTGAGTAACTTTCTATTCTTATAAGTAGTACATGTCAACAAGTTCCCTTTTTACTGAATTTAATTTGAGTTGGGTTTCTGCCATTTGTGTCCCCAAATTCTGACTGGTCCTGACTAGGGTTATAGGGCATTTATTTGTGAGAATTTTGTTCTAGTTACTTAGGAGCAGGAGAAAATTAGAAACCTCCCTTTTTTTTTTTTGGTCACGCCATGCAGCTTGCAGGATCTTAGTTCCCCGACCAGGGATTGAACCTGGTCCCCAGCAGTGAAAGTGCTGAGTCCCAACCACTGGACTGTCAGGGAAGTCCCAGAAATGTCACTCTTCATCAAGATCTGAGGCTAGTTTTATGAAACAGCAGCCCGCCTATCTCTATCCCCAGCAGACGTGTCCACCCCTTGAAGGGATCGACAGAGCCAGGGAGGGACACAGGGCCCTTGTTTAGTGACCACTGCAGCTAGTCATGATGCTTCTCAACACTGACCTTTAGAAAAATACAACATCACCGTTGAACAGTACAACATCACTGTTCACATTCGGCATTCACAGGATCTCTCAAGTATCAGAGAAGGATTAATCCTAGATCCCCCAGGCTTGCTTGTTTCCCCACTCTCTCTGTTCTTCATGGGATGGGTGGGTTGCAGCCAGGAGGCTCTGGAGACAACAGTGGCTTCTTCTAATAAAATGCCTTGAATGTGTTACCTCAGAGGCTGCAGACAGCTACTGTGCTAAATTATTCACACTGACTTTTATTGGGTACTTTCCTCCCATTTCAATTACTGGGGATTTTTATAGAAAACTGGCTGTGGGAATTTGACCACTCCAACTGCCTGGTAATAATCTGGTCTGAATAGTAAACTCGGCAGGTATTGATTCTGGGACAAGCCAGAACATTCTCAAAAGAATTCGTGAGGAGCTGCCCTCCACTGCAGAGAGAGCTAGGAATGTTTATACAAAATGAGGCTATTTATTTGTGAGAATTTTGTGCTGTTTACATACCAGCAGGAAAAATTAGAAATGTCACTCTTCATCAAGAATTGAGGTCGGTTTTCTAAAATAGCAACAAGCCTTTTCATAAATGCTTTGACCTTGTGGGACTATGAGAATGCTTTTAAACATCTGTATTATAATATAAAGAAATTTCGATGTCCACACACAAGCCATACATATAACGGCTGAAAGCTTGGCTGGGTGCCTACTCTATGCCATGTACTGTGCTCTGTTTATGTTCATTAGCTCATATAATCCTGATAATAATACAATGGGATAATGGCTGTGTTATCCCCATTCTGCAAATTAGGAAACTGAGGCTCTGGGAGATTACGTGACAAGGTGAATTTACATAGCTTCCAAGTGGTGGTTTGATTTCAGAGCCTGGTTCTTCATGACAAGCTAAAATACTTTAAAGTTAGGCCATGTTTGTAGCAGAGAAAAATAAGTGTTAAATTCTTTAATTAGAATCTTATATTTGTATTTGTATGGAAATATGTATGGAAATATGTTAATATAAATGTTTCAGACATTGAAAAAAAAAAAATTCTTTAATTAGTTTGCTTATACTCCATAGTCAATGCTAATTGTTTCTTGAGTTTTCTGTCATTAAGATCAATACAAGAAATATAAGAAAATGGTTTTGGATCCCCCCCAAGCACACTGTGTTATATTTCACATGTGGGCTCAGTCTTACTTAACTCATATCTACAGTGCTTACCACCTGGTGTGAGAACTTGGGGTGTCTAAGCTTGTATCTTAGGTTTGCAGACAAGTCTGGATGGCCAGTGGGGTGGCAAGACTCACCCTTTAGGGCAGAGAGAGTCCTCTACACAAACTTGGCTCAAGGATGAGAAGCCAGCTTCAGGAGAAAGCTCAATTACAACTTTTGGGATTTGCTCATTTTCCAGATCCCCCAGAACATGTGCCAGAGTCCTAGGGAGATGAAGTAGTACAACTAAAAGAATCAGGGGCCTTTTTGCTCGACTCTGTAGGAGCTTGAAAGCAGAAGGCACTGCTGTACTTCAGTGAGGGGACCGCTGGCGCATATGACATAGAGGCCAGCATGTCTCTGGAACAGGGCAGGTGGGATCTGTCCTATCTGACACTGAGGCAGCAGTCTTCAAAGCAGGAGAGAAGGAACCAGCAGGTTACATGCTGCAACTACAAGAACTTGCAGGGATAACCAACAAGGACCTATAGCTCAGGGAACTATACTCAATATTTTGAAATAACCTATAAGGGAAACGACTCTGAAAAGGAATATATTTATCTCTATCTATTTATCATCTATCTATCTATCCACCTACCTATCTATCTATCTATTATCTCTCTATTTATCTATCTACCTGAATCACTGTGCTGTACACCTGAAACTAACATGATATTTTAAATCAACTATACATCAATAAAAATAAATAAATAAATAATTTTAAAAAGAAAAAAAAAAGAACTTGCAGGAGGCAATGGTGCTTTCTATACATAACCAAATCATCTCCAGTCCTACATTCACTTAATACACCCAGGAACTTCCTCAGCTACTTGGGAGAATTCAGAGGGAGCTAGACTCCCCAAAAATGTGTGAGTAGGTTGGAGCTAGAGAAGTACTGTCCTCCTGCCATTACTGAGATTATGATGGTCTTGGGAAATGAAGATCAGTGCAAATTAAGAAAATACACTTAAAAAAAAAGTTTTTGAGTTTTTTTTTTTTTTGAGAAAGACAAATAAGACTCTCTCTTACCTGGGCCTTGGATGGAAAGCTTGGCACTTCAAAGGTCTCATCTGATACACCTTTCTTCTCCACGATTTTTAGCGTCTGGAACTTTCACTAAAGTTATGTCATAGGAACAGAACAGAAATTTTTTTTTTAACCTCATCTATGAGTAAGCAGATCTTTAAAAGTATGCTCAGTTCATGGGACTTCCCTGGTGGTGCAGTGGTTAAGAATCCGCCTGCCAATGCAGGAGACACAGGTTCAATCCCTGGTCCGGAAAGATCCCACATGCTGCAGAGCAACTAAGCCCGTGCGCCACAACTACTGAGACTGTGCTCTAGAGCCCACGAGCCACAACTACTGAGCTCTCATGCCTAGACCCCGTGCTCCACAACAAGAGAAGCCACTGCAATGAGAAGCCCGCGCACTGCAAAGAGTAGCCCCCGCTTGCAGCAACTAGAGAAAGCCAGCATGAAGTAAGGAAGACCCAACACAACCAAAAAAAAAAAGTGTGCTCAGTTCATTATAAAGAAATGTGGTTAGTAAAAATCTCAATGTTAATGGAAGGATTACAGACATCTAGTAGCCCATTGAGCAGCTATTAATCTGAAAACACACATTGACTAAATCCATCAATGTTATGCTCAGCATTTTACTAGATCAAACTATCTAAAAATAAATTAATCATGCAATATAGTGTCAATCAAATACCACACTCTGTAGAAGCTACATAAAATAATATACTTCGAATGGTCCTAATAGTACTCGACATTGAGTTCTCCCAGTATTCAAGTCACTTCCTAAACTCTCTCCACTATGTGACTTTTCATTGTGGGCAATTTAGAGAGTCTTGGGCTCCAGTGGGTTATCATTAGCCAGTCATTGTCTCCTTAGTACTTTACTTAACTTTCACTCTTACTGTGATCAAATGCTGGACAGGGGGTTTATTTTTTCCAATGTATTTACCATGAGCCAGGCATGGTAAACTAGGACATAGAAGTGAGAAAAGAAGAATTCTGTTCTACATATCGTGTTTGCTGGAGAACCTGAAGCAATTCAGAGCCTTACAAGTAACTTATTTTAGTGCTTCCAGGACATTTTGGAAGAAAAATTTCAATCAAGACCTCAATGCCACTATTTCAAAATTGAACTACAAATGTATGATACTGTGGCAAACGATTCATCGATATGTCAGCTTCTTCTTAAGCTGTTCAATTTCCTGTTTAATGGGAACAAAAACTGTCTTTGTCAACAGGGGGACTTCAGGGTTTATGTAATAATGGAAACTAAAAATCCAGAGCAGACAGGTCTAAAACAATAGAAAAATTCCACTTAAACTTTTTCTCCAGCAGTTTCCATCTCCAGGGTTAATAGAGGAAAAAATAGCTGTCAACACTGGGCTCCCCCTACTGCCCCCAGGACATGTGGCTTTGCAAAGTCTCTTGTAAGCCAGGTCAGGACAAATTGATTCCTGATAGTCATGTGGAAGCCTACCAGTTTTCCCTCTAAGGCTAGGGTGTTAGAAGAGTGCTTTCTTTTCCTATTTTGAAGCTTATATGTTCAATCAACACAGTCTACGTTGGATGTTATAATGAATATGTATTTTTGAGCACCAGAATTTCTTTGGAGCTATGTCTCACCCAATCTCAGGCCATGGTGTTTGGTGAAAAGGTCTCCATCGTGTATTCCTAGGGGTGTGTATGTGTGTATTAGTTATCTATTGCTATGTAACAAATAACCCAATTTAATGGCTTAGAACAAAAAACACTATCTCATAGCTTCTAAGGGTCAGGAATTTGAGTGTAGCTTTTTCTGTCTCTCTTTGCCTCAAGATCTCTCTCAAGACAGTAAGATGTTAGTCAGTGTTAAAAACAGCTTAAGGCTCAACTGGGGGGGGGAGATCTGCTTCTAAGCTCACCCACATGGTTGCTGGCAGGTGTTGAGTCCTTGATGACTCTTACAGCCATCAATTTCTTGCCACTTCAGCCTCTTCATAGTGCAGTTCACGATATGCCAGGGTGAGTGAGACAGAAGTCAGTCTTTTTGTAACAATCTTGGAAGTGACATCTTATCACTTTTGCTGAATTCTATTCATTAGAAGTGAGTCCAGCATACACTCAAGAAGGGGCGAATACATGACGTCAGGAAAACCAGGAGACAGGAACCAATGGAGGTCGTATTAGAGGCTGTGTACCACAGTGTGTGCTTACAAGCCTGGGAAATCATGTGGAGTGTTCTATTTCTTTGGCCACAATGATAGGCTCATCGATGGATACCTGATCTAAGTCAGGCCAATGAGACTTAACCCTGGAATTTTGGCCAGAACACTTGGGAAAGAGACCTTCTCTCTTCACTGGCGTTGTTTCTAAGAGATCAGCCTGGACCTTCAGTGGTTGTCTCTGTCACCATCTTGGGAAAGCATCTTGAAAATAAAGCCAACACGGAGAAAAATAAAACTAAAAGATGAAAGTGAAATATTCTTGATGTCATTGTTTGAATACCTTGATCCAGATGTATTTAAAGACAATTCTATCCCTGGATTTTCTGTTACATGACCCAATGAAAAGCTTCTCTTTTTTTCTTAAGCCACACTGAATTCGGTTTCTGTCACTTGCTACTAAGACTATTGATAGACAGATATATTATGAAAAGACACTATAATTGTCTTTAGAAATTTCTACCTGGTAAAAAAGAATCAGCAAGATCTTAGAGTTGGGCAGTGTTGATAGATCAAATCATTTCTTATATTTGTAGTAAACTATTTGCTCAGTACCTTAAATTTATGGACCAATAAGAGAGTTTTAACTCACTTGTTCTAAGTCCTTGTCATCACAACAGCAAGTAGAGTAGTTCTCTGTTGCTCTTCAGATGCCCATCTGGCTCCTTGTGTCTGACTGAACTTGGGTTTGAGAGGTAGGGCTACTCTGAATGTGTTTCTCAACCAGGGGTGATTTGGCAATTCTAGAGACATTTTTGGTTGTCACAACTAAAGGGGCAGATGTGCTACTGTCATCTAATGGGTAGAGGTCAGGGATGCTGCTAAACTTTCTACAATGTACAGGACTGCTACCTCCCCCCAACCCCAACAAAGAATTATCTAACCTAAAATCTCTGTAGTGCTGAGGTTGAGAAATCCTGCTCTAAACCATCTGTGGGTGACTTAGCAAATTACACTGAAAGATGGCGTTAGTTTGTTCCTGGTTAAATAATAATACGAGAGGGTTCAAGTTTGAAAAGATGTCAGAATGTATTGACTTGGAGGAGAGTCTGTCTTCATCCTGCCTCCCATGGTGGACCCTAAAGCTTGGAAAGTAATACAACAGAGAATGGGTTCTTAATGTTTTTTTCAAAACTGTTTAAAAATGGAGTCCTTAGGCATATATTTGCATGCTCTGTTCTGTTCTAACAGAAAGATTTCCATTTCAGAATGGTCTGAGATGCTGAGTAAGGAAAGAAAATTATTTAGGATTTCTGGTAGGATCTGGTTCCACATCATGCTTACAGACACAAATCTACATCGAGATCCTGAATTTAAAGATTAAGGGCTTTTTCTTCTAGCTGGAAAATGGGGCAATTAGTGTTTTAATCTATGACATTAGGATTTGAAGGGAAAAACCAGGAATAAAAACATAACCCTACTCTTTGTACTAATAAGAAATTTAGTTTTTGTATGATCAGATGATATTTAGCTTCTCTGCTTCCATCCCTTCCCAGGGATGTGTTTTAAGCCCCGTATAGGACTGCCATAAATAGAGACATGTTCTTTCATTTCTTTATTCATTAATTCAGTAAATGCTTGCATATTCCCCAAAGTGCCTAGCACACAGTGAGTATTCAATACCCCTTACACCGTGCTTTGTTATAAGAGATTCTGCAATTGCCAATAATATGTTCTCTTGCTCCCTCTTGCAGGCTGGGGACTGTAGGAGGGTTAAAGACAGTTATCCAAGGTTCCAGGGCTGCCTTGCACGGTGGTGGCCAGTTGTATCAAGCATCAGGGTACACATGAGGGGACCAATGGGGCTAGAATCCAGCTCAAGCACTCCGTCCCAAGCTGTGTGCTTGACCCAGAGCTATGTTCACCAAAGACACTGACAATTAGCCAAGCCATGCTCCCTGTGGAGCTACATTCCTATAGCAGGGAAGCCCCTGACTTCAACAGAGGTTAGCAGACATGATGAGGTCTCCTACCTAAGCTGCCTTAAGGCTGTCTGATAGAAAATTTTCAACCTGCATGCAGATGTCCCTGAGCTCCTGGAGCCCAGGCCTTATTGCAGGTTTCCATTATCTATACCTACAGCCTGGGTTCACAGGCAGTATAATTTTCATCTCAGCAGGGTCCTATTAAATCCTACTACCCAACCATAAAAATATAGCAGGTGCTTATTAGGCCTTGACATGTACTGAAATACAAATCACGTGGACACTTTGCTAAGAGCATGCACCTATGTCTTCCACTTGAAGTTCATGTTGCCTTTGGTTTTACTGCAGGTTAATCATTTGGAAAACAGAGCTGAGATGTTGTGTTCCCCTCTTGCAGTTAATTATTACTTAAGATCCCGGGAAGGTGAGTGAAAGGAAACTACCCTGAATCAAAAGGTGAGCTCTGAGAAGTCATCCTTAATGTCTCAGTTCTAGGAAAGGTACCTGAGGACATTATTGAGCCAACTATATTATGATTTTCCCCTCCTGGGATTTCCTTCTTAGTGAATGACACCACTATTCACCCGTCTTCAAGCTGGAAACCTGGATGTCATCCTTGACCCCCATTTCTCTCTCCCCTCCAAGCTTGAAGAGTGACCAAATTCTGTCAACTCTACCTCTTTAACACCCTCTTTTACCATCTTTGCCTCCTCACCCTCAAGACCTCACTGCCTCAGTCCAGTGGTCTCCATCTGTTGGCTGATATATTACAGTGAAGTGTAGCCCTGCTTTCAATCCCTTCTCTAGGCAGCTGCCCCAAAGAATATGAAACCATAAGTCTGATTATGCTGTTCCCCAGCCCATGCCACTCCTTTGCTCTGATGCTCTTTTCCTCCCACTTGTCCTTCTGATGAACATCTAGCTATTCATCTTTATGAGTCAATTCATGTGAGGGTTTTTCTTGAGAAAACCCTCTACTTTCACCTTCTAGAAGTGGCCACTCCCACCTCTGCACCCTGCGGTGTCCTGAACACACTTCTTCAGTCCACCAGTGTCCTCTACACTGGAAACTTTTTCAAGGCCAGGATGTCTTCAACCTACAGTGTCCAAATGGCCACTAGGGCAGAGTAGCTTCTTATTAAATGCCTGTGGTTTACAAGATGCTGTTTTGTACTTTGCTGCTCACAAAGTACTTTCAAAAACATTGCCTCACTTAAAACACTTTTTTCTGAGACTTGCATCCTGGCTCTTGAGAAAGTCTCTCCATATCTTTGAACCTAGTGTCCCGACATATCAGGGTATAATCATACTTATTTGTGAATTAAAGTCCATGTTCTTCTTCCTGTCTTGAAGCTGCTTCTCTAACAGAGAGAGAGAAAAATGATCATTTACATAAGCAACAAGTGCAAGTGCTATGTGACAAAACTGAAAACTTTATATCACCATTAACCAAATTAAAATTTCAGTTTCCACTTTTCCATTCACTCAGATTCAGGTGTTGTCTGTGTAGAATGTACATCACTGTACTGTTTGAAATGAATTTGAATATATCACACTTATACAGTTTAACAAAGCCAAAGGACAACTGGATTCTTGTCACTGTGTTAGAATCTTTCACATAGATAAAGCCATCTATGATGTGATTATTATAACCACTGTGCCCAGGGTACTACATTTACCTTTGGTGAGTCTCCTTCTTGTTGAAACTAGGAGATAATTTAATTAAAACATTGATTAAATGCTTATTGTGTGTTTTCCACAGCAACTAACACAGTGGTTTGTGTTATCCAAGTTGTATAAGGCTTGGCTCTCCCTGGAAGAGTTTGTGAACATCTAACCCCCCTATTATAGTAGGACTAAAGTACTAGTCCGAATTACTAAAAGAGACAACTAGAAACTAGGAGCATAGAAAGGCAAGATCACTCTCAGTTGAGAGATCAATCCATCCTTGCATTATGGAGGAAAATTAGACTTTCCTTTAAGACCAAGTAAGAAATAACATAATTCAACATTTATTAAGCTCTTTCCATGTTAAACACTTTACAAGGAATACTTCATTTAATCCTTTAGAGAGTCCCATGAGGTTAGGATTCATAATCACATTTTATGAAGGAAGAAACTGAAGCACAAAAAAGCAGAATCAGAGGAGTGGCAGCAGCAGGAATTGAATTCAGAGAGTTGGTTCCCTATTCCACTCAGTTAACCCATTCTGTAAACCAGGCAGTGTCTGATGAAAGCATCATCAGGTCTTACCTTGGCAGATGAATGATTTGCCAAATCTGCCCCAGCTCTGCTGTGCTTTGAGACTCCCAGTCCCTGTTCTGTGAACATGGGTGGGAGAATTGACGTGATAATCTGGATTAGCTCCCCTTCTAAAGTTAGAATCCCCAGACTGCTTACACAAGATGGATTTGGGTTTTGGAGAGAGGTGGAGTAGACCTATGTGTATGTGTTGGGGGTGATGGGTGGGAAAGGAGACACTTTGGAGGGACTCTGCACCCTCACTACTCTTCTTAGAGTTTCTTCTCATTTTGAAAGCTGACCTACCATTTCTTTAGTCAGTAGAAATACTGAGTTCTCTGGTCTGGATCCATTGACTCTGCTGAGAACCAAGTGCCACCTCTGATTTACCACACTTGAATCCAGAACCTCATTGCCTTTTGAAAGACATACCAGTCAAGATCTGGTACAGGAAGCAGGGCTCAGACTGCAAATCTATTGCTTCACAGTCACTGGTGAGCACTCTTTCCAGGCACCCAGAGGAGTACAGATTTCCAAGCCTCTCTTCATGGAACTTGGAGTCCATTGGACAATTCCACCACCTACAGAGGTAAAAATGAATTTTAGAAAGCTGTAGTAATTCAAAACAAAACAAAACAACCCATCTCCCTGAGGGTATTTGAATTTAGCTTTTGATGAAAATAAGGCCATTTCAGTGACATCATACAGCCATGTTTATCTTTTCCTGCCATCTCCGATTGGACCTGGCTCAGTGCTTGTCTCTGGCCAAAACTAACAGCTGGACGTCTTTTGCAACTTTGAGAAGCCACTCTTTTATTTAGTGCTGAGAAATCTCTCTAAGGAATGTTTCACAGAACTGTGCTCAGTGTCCAGCTCTTCTGTAGGGAAACAAATCCAGGATGGTTTTAAGGGTAACCAGTTATCACAGAGTCAAAGTTCATTATCATTAAACCAGGTGATTGTTTCAGTGGATGTCTCACTTAGTATATGTTTAGAAGGGCTCCAAATTAAACAATCCAACCAATTCCTTTTTCACTTGTCTCTCTGCCAGTAAATAAATGCTGAATATTATAGTCCACATGACTGAGTCTCTTCCCCTCTACACAAGGCTGTTATTAATGTAACTTTTATTGAGTACCTACTGCATGTAAGGCTCAATTTTGGATGCCATGGTGAATGGAAAGGTGAAAAAGACACTCCTTGTCTTCTCTAGAAGATATTGGGAAGGTACCACCACATATAAAATATCTGAACAAGCCATACAATAATCACCGCTAGCTGAAGGAACCTCTAGGGGTCAGAGGAGGTATCTGAGAGGAGAGAGATTTGAACTGGACTTAAAATGATGTGCGGGACTTTCCTGAGTAGATGTGACATCTGCAGAGTTGCACGTGATTGATTATGCTGTACAAGCACTTGGGGGTGCAGCCATATTCACCGTAGCTATTCATTGTCAATGAAGGCTGTGGCCTGTAAGTTTCAGCTCCCACTGCAGAACACAAACAGAGTCAGCGCAGACTGCACTGTACATTGACCCTCTTTAACAGAGACAAGAAGACCCCTCACTCCTACCTCTGTCCTGTTGCACAGGGAGAAGTTAACCAGAGATCCCGAGAAGGCTGGCATGTCCTTGCTCTGGCCAGCAGTCTGGTCTCTGAAAAGGTTGAGGGAGGCTCACGGTAATCTTGGGAAAATGCTGGTCACTGGTCCAATGAGCACCTGGTCCCTGGAGCACATTTCCCTTGCAGGGTCCTGCATTCAAGCAGACAAAAACCCCCCTCTCTCCTTCTACCTCCTGGGTCATGTTTCTCTTAGCTCAGCTTCCCAGAGACATGCAGAGGCCAGGGTAGTGGATCCAGCCAAAACATGTCCTTGGTGGAGATGCCAAGATAGAGCCTTGAAGAACAAAGGAAGTGTAGCAGATAAGTGGCTTCCTCTGAAGGAATCCAGAGGGTTACGACTGCAGTGAGCTGTTGGCACCAGCGGGGGATGGAAACCGGGCCTTGCAAACTGAATCCCAGCTTGTCTGGGATGCAGTCAAACCTGGCACGTGTGTAGGATGAATGAGGGCTGGAAGCAGGATGCTGTGGGGCTCCCTCTCAGTGGTGTGGCCTTTCCCAGGAGCCCAGCCAAACGGTGGAGAAGGGGACTGAGTCACAGGGGGAGCTGAGCTGTGTGCTCTGACCACCAGAGCGGCTGCTTCAGGCCAGGGGGGAATAAGGAGATTTGTCCTGGTTTCTTTAAAAAGAAAACACACAAGTTCTTTCTATTTAGCCAAGCCTTAGGCAGATAAGAAGTATCCCTTCCAAATTCAAGGCAGTGTCTTTCTGATACTGGAATCCCTTGGTTTGCTAGCTAAAAAAGCTAAAAACTTCAGGCCTGGTGAACTTGAATCTGAGATAGTTTGGGAAATTTGCAAAGTTTAACGCGTGCCCCGTGTGAGTCCTTTGCCCTAGATAAGTAAAATCCTGCCTCTAGTTACAAATAGAAGGACTGCGAAGCTTGCGTTTTGTATACCAAGCAGGGATGGTGGCTTCCAGAAGGCCTAAATGAAATTCAAGACATTCATTCACTTCCCCAAACCTATTTAGATCCTGAAGCTGAGACCCTGTGATACTTTAGATACTAAATAGTTCAGGACTGCAGTGGTACCAACCTACCTCAGCTACTTGCCTGACAAATTGTTGCAAGACAAGTTAAACATCTGAGCTTCTGTTTTTGCATTTTCAAAAGGGTAGAGTTGACTGGTTGAATGCAATTGGAACCAAGAGTTCTTCCGGTTTTGTCTGGGTTGAACACAGGACCCCCATCAAGGGAAATGGGCTCCAGGAGCCAGTGACCAGCATCTGCTTTTATTCTGCTGAGGTTTAGTGGTTGAGAAACTAGGCTTTGATGCAAGACCTTCCTGTTTGAAACCAAACTCTGACACCCATTAGCTGTATGACTTTGGGCAAGTTACTTAACATCTCTATGCCTCAGTTTTCTCATCTAAAAGGGAATATAATAATACGATATTCCTCCCAGGTGTTAAAGCATGTAAAACACTTAGAATCTCACCTGCCTGGTAGAAACACTCAACAAATGTTGACTTTAGTATGCATTTTGTGTTTTATAGATGATCCTTTGGAAGACCTTCCAGCTTAATCACTGAGAGCTTCCCTGGGGCTTGAAAGTACATTTTACTACATGTGCTGGGATAGTACGCTATGTTCTTTTAGAGACAACAAAGGCTTTACCTGGTACAAAGGTGCAGAGAAAAGGCATATACTTTGCCTTCACGCAGCTATTAGTCTTGTCGGGAGATAGGCATTTTATTGTTGGTTTACTTGCTTGTAATCGTACAAAGAACTACGAACAAAGGAAGAATCTGTTAGTCTTTCGAATCCTTTTTTCTTTGCTTTCATGGCAGAATCTCATTTTGATTCTGACAACAGTTCTGTGCAAAAAGCAGGCAGTAGGGGCTTCCCTGGTGGCGCAGTGGTTAAGAATCTGCCTGCCAATGCAGGGGACACGGGTTCGAGACCTGGTCTGGGAAGATTCCACATGCCGCGGAGCAACTAAGCCCGTGAGCCACAACTACTGAGCCTGCGCGTCTGGAGCCTGTGCTCCGCAACAAGAGAGGCCGTGATAGTGAGAGGCCCGCGCACCGCGATGAAGAGTGGCCCCCACTTGCCGCAACTAGAGAAAGCCCTCGCACGGAAATGAAGACCCAACACAGCCATAAATAAATAAATAAATAAATAAATAAAATTTAAAAAAAAAAAAAAAAAAAAAAAAAAAAAAGCAGGCAGTATTTAGGAGAGTGGTTTTCAATACTCAGTGACTTGCGGGGTTCTTTGGAGGCCCTTAGAAGCCAAGGGGGGAAGTGAAATGAACATAAGGGTCTCCCTGTCCCTCCTCCAAGTACACATGAACACACTTCCTCCAATCAGAATATGTCTATTCTAACTATTTGAACTTCCTCAGGAGGCTGTCATTAAATCAGGTTCTGCTGGGTGTAGAGGGTGGTGTGGAGGAAGAAATCCAGGATCTGGCTCTTTCCTGCAAATTAGGACTTCTGAGAGGATGGCCTTGGCATAGAACTGAGGCTCTAGAAGGAGAGGTAGAGCCTCAGGGCTCTTTCTCATGGAGGTATTTGTTTCCCTTTGTTTGTTTGTTTTTAGTAGATTGGAGCCTGTAAACAATTTAGGCCACAGTCCCAGAGGGTAAAACCATTTCTGAGCACCTACTTCACTCAGAAACTTCACTCAGAATTACACATGTAAAACCTGCAAACACTGGGATGAAAAAAGGGAATCAAACTTCAGACTGGAATAAAATGCACTGCAACTCTGAAAGACACACAATACATTTTAACCCATTTTATAAATACACGCCATTTAGGAATATTAAAAAAATTATTGACTCATTCATAAAATAAGCATTTCTAGAATAATTAATGCTTACCAGCATATTTGTTTCAGTGCACTGGAAATTTACTAATTGAATTTACTTTAAAATTTTAAAGTTTTGCTACAAATAGAATCACAAGCTATTCAACTTTAAATTTTGCAGTTTTAAAGTAGCCAGAAAATAATTTCATAGCGATGAATTTCTGAACTTTGTGTCCAGATCATCTTTTTCTTCCTTTTTGGTAGTCATAAAAACATTTTGTGTTTTTGAGAGTCTCAAAAAACATTTGTTTTGATTTGGGCCACTCGGTGGAGAGTGATCCCAAAGAGGGGCTTATCATATTCAGAAGGCTTAATTATTATTATTAACATAATAGTGGATAAGGCTTTTAGACCCATCCTCTCGGAAGTCTTGGCACTGGGATCTAAAAGATACCCTTTAGGCCTGCAGAGGCTCCTTAATTTAAACAAGGCACAGAAGCCTCCGCGGTGTGAGCAGATGAGATTTCCAGGCCTGAGCACAAGGGTCCCCGCTCCTTTCTGAACGTCCACCTGGCCCTGGGGGTTCTAACATTTCCGTTCTATCTGCCACTTCCCTGCGGGTCTGGAAGACATGCTGTCCCCCATCGAGCCAGCCCAGCAAGGACGAAAACTGGCCCTTTGGTTTCCCTCTTGTTCTTTAAGAGACTTCATTTGGAAAATGCTGGCATCTGTTCAATGTGAAAAGGGAAAATTTAAGAAAATAAATACAGATGATAAAAACAACAGAAAAGCTGCCAAGTTTCTAAAGCACCTGCTTCGGTTCCCGAGCCTCCCTGTAAAATCAGTGCTCTGGTCTTCTGCCCCCCGACGTGGAGGGCTTTTCCTGGTATTCTCTTTTCTTGCTGCTTGCCTTGTTTTATGTTATTGAAGTGACCTCGTCACACGGGTCTCAGAAGGTCATCAACTGCAGCACCTGTTTCAGGAACGGAGAATATCCGCTATCGATCGATGCGGCCGGCATAGGCGGTGGGATGTTGTGGGGCTCAGGCCGGACCTCCCCGCAGGAGGAGGCGCTGCTGAGAGCGCTGGAGGCTGAGGCCCTGGGCGGGCGAGTCCCTCAGGGAGCTCCCCTGTGCCAGTGCCAGCCGCCGTGCCCGAGGCCGCGCCCCTTCCCTGGGTGTGAGGTTCAGGCCCCTTGCCTCTTTGGGGGCACCCTCAGCTCCAGGGCTCCTCAGGGACCCCCCGAGGCCTCTGCCCGCAGAGCACCAGCGTTCCGCTTCTCCCCTTGCCCTGTCCTCTTTCCTTACCCCCTGTAGAGGGGTTTCGAAGAGCTCTCCGCAGAAAGCCGCCAGCGGGCCGACCAACCCATCTATGGCACACAGGGCTGACTTCATGGGTGTAAGATCACAGCCTTGGGCTCGGAAGGGCCTCGCCCTGGGTTTAATGCTCTGCTGTCGTCACCTTAGTAAGTTCGGAACGCTGGGCCCCGCATTTTCATTTTGCACTGGGCCCGGCAAATCACGCAGCCTGTCCCAATGACAGCGCTCAAGGGAAAATCTACCTGGAGCGTCACGCTGAGCGGGAATCTGCAGTGTCCCTGGGCTCCGTGGGGAGGGGACGCTGTTGTGGCTGCACTGTGTCACCCTGGAGGTCGGGAGAGGCAGGGGTTGTGCCGGCGCTAACTGCTTTCTATCCCTGATTCAGGAGCAAATGCTGGCTTAAGAGAGAGCCTCAGCTGGGTGTTTCAATCCTTCTAGGACCCCTCACTTAGTTATCTTCTCTGGTCTAAGAGAAGCCTGTTTTTAGACTTTCTAGGCCTTGGAGCTTTTGCTGATGGCCCAGTCTGGGGCATGCTCTGCTCCCAGCCTTCTTCACCAGCAGGTAGCCTCGCACGTGGGCCTGCACTAGGATGTGGGTTTCTGAGTCTACCCATTTCAACTTCACACTTTCACACTGTAACAGTACCTCGCCTGGTAAAGAATGGGGCACGTGACATTTTGATGAGGTGTTCTTGGTGCAGCCGTTTTGACTCTGGGACATTTTGGCCTGGGGAAAAAATCAAATAATTAAACTTTCAGGGAAAAAATTCTGAGTAATGTGCACGACAGAAAGATCAACTCATGTCTCATTTTCTCTCCTAGTAGCACTTTGACAAAACTACCAAATAAACATGTGCATCGTTCATACCTCAAACCCCACACCTTTCCCCATCTCTACTCTGCTGCTCATCCCAAACCTGCCTCTGTTCTCAACCACAATCCCTGTTCTTAGGGCTACAGAAAAAATAAAGACAGAAAAGATAAAACAACAGTTTATTATTACTAAGTGAAGTGTCCATCTAAACAGTGCACTAAACAGACAATTTTAAATTGACAAAAATGATGGCATATGTGTGTATATCACGTGAGAGAATACCTGACACATGTAATAAACATGTGTAATGTATTTGTATTTGTTATATATAATGTGTAATATATTTACGTATGTTAACTCACTTAATCCTCACAACATACTGAGGCACAAAGAGGTTAAACGGTTTGCCCAATGTTACTTTACAATGCAAGTGGGTTGGGGCTATGCTTCAGACCCAGCCAGACTGTGTTCCTAACCACTGTGTCAACTGCACATGTGTCCTCAAATCAGATGGTGAGGACGTCACCAAATGCATTATTTTTTACCTTAAATATAGAGTTTAAGATGGATTAATGAAAGGCAATGTCCAAATATACAACTTGATTAAATCTACTCACTGATAGATGCAAGTGGAATTCACTGTGGAGCAGCTGACATGGGACAATTAATAAATGAACATTATTTGTCCAATCTGGAAAACACCAAGAATATGAACAGAACATCTGTGGAGAAGAAACACCATGGAGGGTGCTTAAATGTACGAGGACTGAGAGAAGAAATCCGAGACTTTTGAGCCTGGAAATGGAATACAAAGGCAGAACTATCAGAGAGGAATCTTTTCATAATTTTCTTATGAATTCATCATGAATAAAATGTTTGATATCAGAATTTGTAACCGAGCAGGACCCTATGGTGCCCTCCCACAACTGACCTCCCCCCAGGCCCTCCTCCGCCTGCCTTTTGTCTGTAGAAAAACTTTAGTCAAAGAATATATTTAAACAGAGAAGTGAGAAAATGCAGAAAGAAAGGAATACAGTCAGAATACAAAATAATAATAGTTTAGCCATTAAACGAAGTCAAGGACCTTTCGTTCCTCCTCGAGGGCTATAGAAAATATTATGAGTCATGTCCTTTGAGCTGTCTGATAGATACTGAACCTCACCCTCTGCCCCCACCAGGTGGAAGAAGTTAACTGTATGCTGCCCACAAGCATGTAGACCCCAGACTGGTTGGAACCAGAAGGTTGATGATGCTGACTCCCGATTACCTCACCACCAACCAATCAGAAGAGTGTCCATGGGCTGATCACACACCCCACAACCTCCCTCCCTCACCCTGTCTTTAAAAATCTTTCCCTGAAAGCCTTCGGGGAGTTTGGGTCTTTTAAGCACTAGATGCCTGGACTCCTTGCCTGGTGCTCTGCAATAAACGCTGCCCTTTCCTTCACCACAACCTGGGGTCAGTAGATTGGCTTTACTGCACGTGGGCAACCAGACCCAAGTTTGGTTTGGTAAGAAACCCACTTTAATCAAATGCCCCTGTGGTTCAGAAGAGTGGGTTTTCAGATAATTTACTGAAAGAAGTTTCCTAATACATTTAGATTTTTCTGGTTGACACCAGCAATGAAGAATGAGTGGGGTGGGGGGAGATGGGCTAGGTTCAGGGATAGGGAATGGAGGAAGGGGAGATGAAAACTATTGTACAAACAGCACATACTAGGCCCCAGGTTTCAACAGAAATGACAAATGAGGACATATGCAGGGGTAGAGTGAGGGTCAGGATAGGACAGTTGACATTACCTGGTAATCTTTTTAAAAAAGTAAAGATTTCCTTTTAGGAGGAAATCTGTATCTACAAGACTGGCTCGTGGGGAAGAATTATTGATCAGTGGCTGGCATTGACAGCTAATATTTATTACACATTTACTGATGTTTTAGATAGATGTATTACTTCATTTCAGCCTCATAACAATCTTGCAGGGTAGATATTTTTATTGCCCACCTGTATCGATCAGGAAAACAGGAGCATAGAGTCAGCAACTTGCCTAAGGTCATCTGGGAAGAATGGCAGAAGCTGGGATTTGAACCCCGGTCACAACCCTCTAGGGCATGACTTCATAATCGTGAGAGTCCCTTGAAGGCCAAGAGTGGGGACTCCCTCCTCCCCCAAGACCAGCTGCCAGAGCAGTAAATCTGTCCAGACATAATGTCTGTCTTTTAAATATCTTTTTACTCTTTATTTTTATACATCTCATTTTAGACAGTACTCATCTCAATAGAGGGAAATATAAATGTGGACAAAAATCATGTCTACATTTTGGAAAATCTAATTTGGAAACAAAAATTTAAAAGTTCTGCCATGAATTTCCTAACTCGGTCCTCTTGAGGCTGACAGTGAAAATTTGCTCTCAGAAGTCACGGTGGGTTGGCTACCATAGGCTTTCTTAAGTTTCCCAGGAAACTGAGAGGTGAACATTTTAAAACTCCAGGTTTTTTGCAGGCCTTATCATGTTAAAAAAACAAAAAAACCTTCAGAAAAACTAACACGTTAGAATCTGTATATGTATTTATAATTTATGTAAAACGGCTGTCCTTAATTTTTGGTTGATCATAACAGCTGGCTTATCGTAGGTGCTCAATAAATACATTTTTTTGGTTTTGTTTTTTGGCCGTGCGACGCGGCTTATGGGATTTTAGTTGCCCAACCAGGGATCGAACCCGGGGCCCCCTGCAGTGGAAGTGCCGAGTCCTAACCACTGGACCGCCAGGGAATTCCCTAAATACATTTTAAATAAGCAGATGGCTGAATGAGTTTGGCAAAGCCAATGTCAATACCAGCACTGGTCAAGACAGCAATATCTAATATTTATTGATGACTTGTTATGTGCCAGGTATAGCTTAAACATATAGCACACCCTCACTCATTCAAACCCTCAAGCAACCCTTGGAAGTAAGGACTATTTTTAGTCTTTATTTTGTAGATAAGGATACAGGGACCAAAGATATTTCACACTTACTCAAAGTAAGTTGTATACCCACGATTTAAACTTGGGCCCTATAGCCTGGGGCTTATCCTGGGATCCACCAGGACAAGCCCCCTCTAAGAAACAAAGCTCATCTGGGCCTGATTAAGCTCTGCTTAGTCACTCCCAGAAAAGAAGTGGTCTGCAGGCATTCTGGAGGGGCCTCTTGGAGTCTAGTGATGAGGCTGACCAATGCGGTTATGTAAGGGCAAAATGACGTTGGGCCATGAGTGAGGACGGGCTGTGGCCAGGCTGGGGACTAAGGGAGTTGTCACTTCCTGTGGCTGATGGAGGTGGTGCTCCTTTGGCAGAGTTCTGTAGGGAATCCAATTGGAAATATGCTTTTAAAAGTGAATGAAGGGGCTTCCCTGGTGGCGCAGTGGTTGAGAATCTGCCTGCCAATGCAGGGGACACGGGTTCGAGCCCTGGTCTGGGAAGATCCCACATGCCGCGGAGCAACTAGGCCCGTGAGCCACAACTACTGAGCCTGTGCGTCTGGAGCCTGTGCTCCGTAACGAGAGAGGCCACGACAGTGGGAGGCACGCGCACCGTGAGGAAGAGTGGCCCCCGCTTGTCGCAACTAGAGAAAGCCCTCGCACAGAAACGAAGACCCAACACAGCCATTAATAAATAAATAAATAAATAAATAAACCCAAAGTTAAAAAAAAAAAAAAAGTGAATGAGGGGAGGGGAAAAAAAAGTGAATGGAACTGGGAATATGGTGATTATGGGCCTCAGTTGTCAGTATCTAAATTCAATATGGTGTCCAACATGTACCCCAGCAGAATGAGAAGGTAAGAGAAGCCCAACCTCAAACACCTCCTTGAGTTATAAGGCCCAGCGTTGGGAGACGAAGGATCACCACCGTCAGTAGAAATAGGGTGTCCTATCTTAGGTACTGGCCCTCTAGGAGGTCCTGGATTGCCCAGAACAATCCAGACACGGCAAAAGTACCTCCCAGCAGGAAACCGTCTGGACGGACTTTAAAAAAGATTCATAAAGTCTCCCAGCTTCTCCTTGACTGTCATAATGACAGAAAGGAACTTGTGGTGGCAACCCAAGAGAGGGTTCTCCCGAAGCCCTCCAGGGGTGGGGTGGGGATGTGTAATTAAAACCTGGAAATCTGTCCATTCAAATCAGGTTGATTAAAAACAAATCAGGCAAAAATAAAAAGCAGTTCCAGAGCCCAGTGTGCACCCACCACTCTGCTTCTTGTCATGAGACTTCATCCAGGGGTTCAACACCACCTTGCTCATCACCAGCGTCAGGCCCGGGCCGTGCACGTGGGCCCTTCCACAGGTGTGGCCTGCACAGTGTCCACGTTGGCTCAGAATTACTGTTATGTCCGGATATATTCTTATAAATAACACTATTGTTATATATTACATACAATATTATTTATATATTATATATAATATATAAATAATACTATTATTTATATATTATATATAATATTATATATAATATATTAATAATACTATTATTTATATATTACATTATCTATGAAAACATTATGTGTGTATATATATCCCTCAAATCCAAGGGTTATAAAAAAGATCAGAGGCTTTCAATAACATATTTTTTTAAAAGACATTTCACATGATCTTTTTTTTTTTTTTTTTTTACAGCTTTTAAAATTTTTATTTATTTATTTTTATTTTTGGCTGTGTTGGGTCTTTGTTGCTGCGTGGGGGCTTTCTCTAGTTGCGGCGAGCAGGGGCCACTCTTCATTGCAGTGCACAGGCTTCTCATTGCGGTGGCTCCTCTTGTTGCAGAGCGCAGACTCTAGGAGCGCGGGCTTCAGTAGTTGTGGCATGCGGGCTCAGTAGTTGTGGCTCACGGGCTCTAGAGCTCAGGCTCAATTGTGGCGCATGGGCTGAGTTGCTCCATGACATGTGAGATCTTCCTAGACCAGGGCTTGAACCCGTGCCCCCTGCATTGGCAGATGGATTCTTAACCACTGCACCACCAGGGAAGTCCCTCAATAATATTATTTAAAAAGCAGAACTCTTTTTTTTCCCTGAATGAAATCATGTCTGAAACCTCAACACAGAAAGTAAAGGGGAGCTCTCTAGATGCAAGGGCGGTGTGGGGGCAGGGGAGGTGGGGGGAAGGGGAGTGATAGGCAGGGCTGGAACTGGGGACATCCCAGGAGGGTCATCCCTGAAGAGACAGCAGGGAATGAAAATTCTCTGAGGGAAGACGCATCCTTTGTTTTGGGCTCCTGTATCCCAAGGCCTGGCCTGTTCAGCACTTGTTGAATGAAGTGGGGAAGAAGAAAAGAACGGGGCGGCTACATCTGCATTCTTTGGCAATAGGGCAGGGACTTCAGGGTGGGGATGAAGAATGTCTTTAAAACATATATACACTACCAAATGTAAAATAGCTAGTGGGAAGCAGCCACATAGCACAGGGAGATCAGCTCGGTGCTTTGTGACCACCTAGAGGGGTGGGATAGGGAGGGTGGGAGGGAGGGAGATGCAAGAGGGAGGGGATATGGTGATATATGTATATGTATAGCTGATTCACTTTGTTATAAAGCAGAAACTAACACACCATTGTAGAGCAATTATACTCCAATAAAGATGTTAAAAAAAATTTTTTTTAAATAAAAATAAAAAAAGAATGTCTTTAAGTATGGGAGAAGCTAGTGGGCAGGCAACAAACTTATTTTCTATGAACTGTTTGTCATTCTTCCTTCTGTGGTTGATGACTGATACTGATGTTAATTAATGGGCTAGTCATGTATTTGTCCCTGAGCCTCAAGTCTTTCTTTCTTTCTTTCTTCCTCTGTTTCTTTCTTTCTCTCTCTCTCTCTCACTTTCTTTCTTTCTTTCTCTTTCTTTCTTTCTTCCTTCCTTCCTTCCTTCTTTCTTTCTTTCTTTCCTTCTTTCTTCCTTTCTTTCTTTCTTTCTTCCTTCCTTTCTTTCTTCCTTTCTTTCTTTCTTTCTCTCTTTCTCTCTTTCTTTCTTTCTCTCTTTCTCTCTTTCTTTCTTCCTTTCTTCCTTTCTTTCTTCTTTCCTTTCTTCCATTCAAGAACCAGCTCTCTGGATCCTCTATCATCCCAAAATACCTCTTGGAACTCCTGCCAGGAGTCCCCATGGGGTAGAATGTAGGGTAGTTGCCCCAAGTCACTGCTCACTCTGAAAGGCTCTGATGGACTTCCTCACAAGACCCTATGAGATATTTTTGAAAGTAAAATGTCTGTATCAAGTTTCTGAGAATAAAGGTGACCTTTTTTAAAAAATTAGTGCTGTCTTCAGAAATGAATATTTCATCTGATGGTGTCTAACGTCATTCTGGAGGGGGTGATGAGATTTGCAGTGATTCTAGGTGTTCAGAGTTAGTTTTATTATTTTTTGAGGGATAAATGAATAAGATGACAGCAGGCTATCACACACCAAGATTTAGCAATGGGTTTGCAGAATGTTTCAGTCATGTGTAAATATTTTCTGGTCCTAAAGTCTTCACCTTACTGCCAAAGCTGGAGAGGTGATTTAGCTGGGAAACATCATATGAAGAGTGCTTGGTTAGCATTATTTCTCACCTACCAAGTCATAAAAAGGACTTTATCCTCCAGGAATGTAGGCATTTTTGTCTCTTTTATTCCCTGTTTTATTCTAAGCATCTAGAACAATGCCTTGTAAGTGGTACATGCTCAATAACTAGTTTATGAATGTATGAAGTATGCTTCTCTGCAAATCCTTTGTGAAATTCAGGCCCATGGGCCAAAAGGAATCAGGCATCAGCTTCTTTGACTTTCCGAACTTTAAACATTTTTTTTTGCAACTGTAGATACCTTTACTAGGGTCCACCAATCTACTCCACATTCTTTGAGATGAATGGGACAGAAAGACCAACTTTTAGATCCAACTCAATACAAAAAAAAAAAAAAAAAACCCAATAAAATGTGTAGAAATGTTAATTCCCTGATAGTATAGAATAGAGGGTCCCAACATGTCCAAGTATAAGGATGTCTGTTTAATATTCAGAGTTTGGCATATTGTCACATACTGTTTGTTGTATGTTTAGTATCCAGTCATTGCTTTTTGCCATAATATATTTTCTCAATTAAAAATTCAGTCACATTTAAAAATAAACGTGCATTTTATTAATCAAAACTACATCTATAGCACTTGAAAAATAGTAATAAGTATATATGAAAAACATTTGATTTATAACAATGCTTGACACATATATAGATTCATGGACTACTCTCTTCCCCTCTCCCAACCCCCACCCAAATCTGATGGTGGAACTAATACAGATAGATCATATTATATTTATAAATAAAAGCTACTTTTGGTTAATTTGCATAAATTATTTTTAAGGAATGAAGTCCTAGTAACACTAGTAGTAATAGATGAACACACTATAGCTATTCACTATCCCACGACTGAAATTTTAGAGGAGTTAACTCCTTGAGATAGGCATCTCGGAGAGCATCCCACCTATGTCCTCTATTATTGCCTTGAGCCATCAATAGGTGCCATCATTTTATACACACAAGAAGCCTCCCTTTCAGGAATGTATATTGCTTCTTGGTCCCTGCCTTCTCCCTGGAGGTCCTGGGCAAAGAACCAGGAAAAGAACGTGATTGCTTAGGCGAAAATCAATGGCCTGGCATTTCTTCTCCTTGGGTGACTCTACTCTACTCAAGGAATGAACTGAATTGGCACTGAGTAGGGAAGACAGCACATCCCCTTTGGCTTCACTCCTTGATTTATAAGCCATAACCTCAGGGACAATAGCTGGAGGGCCTGACAGTATCCTTGAGCCAGCATCTCGGCTGATGTCACAGTAACAGTGCTTCCCTGGCATCTGAGAACCAATGTAAAAAAAGCCCGAACCAAATGAAACATTGAATATTAATGTTATTCCAAAGGTGAAGCAGCAGAAGTATGAAGAACTGATTCCCCCCAACTTTCTTCAAGTTTTAAAGCCAAGCATGATGAGGGCTTCCATCAAGAAGTGCAGTCAGGGAGCATATAATGCAGAACTTGCCACAAAGATAGCTGACTTTTCATAGGTACCTGAACAGGGTAACAGCAGAGGTTAAAGCTATGGGTGACTAACAGGGGATCCATGATAATCATTTGACTTTAGTAGAGGCTGCTGCTGTCCGCCTGGCATCCACTTCCCCTTCCTCCTGACTAAGAGAACCTCAATTCAGTGTTATCAGCAGTGTACACAGCTGAAAAACCACATTTTCAATCTTTCCTCTACACAGGTGGCTATGCTGTTTTGGCCAATGAGATGTAGGTGAATGTGATGTTGCGATTTATATTAAGAAATATATATTTGGTTTTCATCCCCATTTCTGGCACAGAGCTCCTAAAACCTTTGAAATTTCCTAAGTGATAAGAGTGATAAAGATGTCTTGATATTCATAAGAAACCCCCTTCAACCACACCTGAGTTTATGTGAATGAGGTGACTTTTGGACCACATCTAAGGATGGGGGCTGGTTGCAGGGGAAACAACCCTGTGATTAGAGGGTTGGAACTTTCAGTCCCACCCCTGACCTCAGGGGAGGGGACAGGGGCTGGGAGGTTGAGTCCATCACCGGTAACCAATGATTTAATCAATCATGCCTATGTAATGAAGCCTCCATGAAAACCCAAAAGGTAGGGGTTTGGAAACTTCCGGTGTGGTGAGTACTAGGAGGTACTAGGAGAGTGGTGCAATCAGAGAAGGCATGCAAGCTCCAAGTCCCTTTCCCCACACCTTGCCCTATGTATCTCTTTCGTCTGGCCATTTCTGAGTAATATCCTTTGTAATAAACTCATAATCTACTAAGTAAATTGTGTGAGTCATTCTAGAAAATTAACTGAACCTGAGGAGGGGGTCATGGGAACATGCAATTTATAGTCAGTTGGTCAGAAGCACAGGTGACAACCTGGACTTGTGATTGGGGTCTGAATTGGGGGAGTCAGGGGGTGAGCAGTCTCGTAGGACTGAGCCCTTGGCCTCTGAAATCTGATGTTATCTCCAGGTAGATAGTGTCAGAACCAAGTTAAATTGTAGGACGCCCAGCTGGTATCACAGACTTGCTTGGTGTGGGGGAGAAAACATCACATGTCTGGTGTCAGAAGTGTTGTGATTGTGGTAGTAGTGTAGGAGTGAAGGAGAAACAAGGGAGAAGTGAGTTTTTCCTACACAGTGAAGGTTATTGATCGGAGCTCTTCCTGAAAACTCCAATAGTGGGACTGACCCAGCCAAACACCTGTTTGTCCTTGGTGCTTCCTCTTCTCTCCTGGTTATAGTATTAATGTGATGGCCGGAGTGGCAGCTGCCATCTCGGGACAAGAGGAGACCTTGGGGTTGTAAAGCATACCGGGGATAGTAAAGGAGACAGAAGGAACTTGGGTCCCTGGTAACATAGCAGAACCTCCAAAACAGCGTAAGCTGCTCATCTCTGGACTTAACTCTCAGGAGAGAACAGTAAATTCCATCTGGCTCAACTCACTCACTGTTACCTCGCGGACCAAGAGCTTTGGCATCACCTGGGAGCTTGTTAGAAAGGCAGGATCTCAGGCCCCTCCCCAGTCGAACTCCATCAGAATCTGCATTTAACAAAATCCCCATTTAACAAAATCCCCACGTGCTTTGCATACACACTGAAGCTGGAGAAACACCGATCCAGATGTAGTTGGTATATGTACCCCAGTTTCTCTGTTTATAAGAGATATAAGAATAATGCATCCTATTTGCTAGTACTAAAACATAGTAAGAATTACATAATCATAGGGTAGAACAACTAAAGAGACTTGAGTTCTTTGTATACAAAGAAACGAAACTTTTGTGTAAATTAGTTAATTCATGTTCCAGCCACTACTCTTGGCACCAGAGATATCTAACAAGGGATACATGTAAGCATTGCATTACAATAACTGTTTACATGCAACAAGAGAGATATGCCCAGGTGTTTGGGGAAAACAGATGAGGAGTCCAAGCCTTCCCTCCTGGGCTATGGAGCATACTAGAGAAAACTTCTTGGAAGAGAAGTCACCCAAGTAGTTATAGATGATCTTGCTTCTTCTCCCAGCTTCAGGGATGCAGAGGCCATCCTTTGTGGACTTAAGGCAGCCTACCAGCCTCCCCAGAGGAAGAGTTGATGCTTAGAAAACAGATTCCAACGCTAATGTCTTCAACTTATGCCACCTTTAGCATCTCGGTTGGTTCATAATATGGACTCCTTGACTCCATTCCACAGTTGAGGAAAATGCAGACACTGAATAGTGAGTGTATTTCAAGAAACTCAGAGTAGGTGACGGATTAAGCCTATATGAGGTTTTAGCGTTCATTGACCACTGATATTGTCTCAATTTTGTCAACACTGGGTTTTGATTTCCATTGTTGATTAGCTATTTCTCTTCATCTGTATTTCTGTATAATCTGAAGTTGGAAATCCTTTTGACAGATATTTAGAATACATTTTCTCCTTCTCTTTATATTTCTATTTGATATTCTTCAGTTCATTATATTATTTAAAATGAAATCACATTTTTGGATATTTGTGGTTTGGCTGGCTAGCTGGGAAACTGTTTTCTGGCATTCATTAATGCTTTTTTTCTTTCCATTTAAAGAACATTTACTGGATTTGGTACTTGAAGAAACAAAATGCCAAATTAAGAAATGGGAGGGAGAATAAATGCCCTGTGCATGCAAAAACCCAGAAAGATTTTTTTTTTCTCCCAATTTTTATGGATTTGACAGTATTGGGAAAGGGAACATTGTTTCTAACAAAACCCAAATTTTTATTTCTCTCTCCAAGAGATGTGGCTTTAATCCTTTTTTTTTTTTTTTCTCTCTTTTTTCTGGCTGCTTTTCTGAAATGGTTTTCTAGGGTCTGATTTTCTTCTTCCTTAAAATAGACTAAAATAGCTTTGTTGGTGAATACCATCATGGAAGTGAAACAGACAAGGACTCAGCTTGCCTCATACTCATGGTCTGTCTACTTCTCTAGACAGTGCCTGGGTCCACAGCTCATCACTGCTTCCCACTGCCCTAAGTTAACTGCAACAAGGGGAAGACAAGGAGAGCCTTGGGATATTTTTATATTCTCCTCTCTTCTGAAGAATTCACAAGTTAGCAAGTATTCAACCAGTGCTAACTAGAGGGTATTGCCAAGCATAACAGACTATACACAAATCAACAAGGCCTCCCTCATATTGCAATCCCAGCAGAAAATGGTGTAGCAAAAGCAATCCCCAATCCTTGGTTGCCTGCCACACAAGTTCTTGTTCCAAGCTACGTATTCAGCCAGTTCTAGGATGGTGCCACCTCTTCCTATGTCCAGCACTAGGTTTACACCCCCAGTCCTTTCTACCCAGAATGTGTTATTTGGCTCTAACAAATGCAAGAGGAAGTGCCCTTCCCTGCACAGAAATCCAAACACAGGGTGAAACCACAGCTTGTTTTCAACAGGCCTCCTGTTATGAGTCCTCCCGGCTGTGCTGCCTTTCTGAAAGTGAGCTGGGGACTGGTGGCTCGAAGCCGTGGCCTCTGCCTCTTCCTGAGGACGCCTCTAACGAGGATCTTGAGATCATTAGTCATGAGCTGGAGATTTACCAACATGGCTCACTGAACCAGGTCATGCTTCGTCAGATGTAAAATCCTAATGTTCTAACACATTGCTTGTTTGCAAATTGTGCCTTAAATAAATATGCTCATAAAATATAAAACAACACAGTGCTCTGAACTAGTGCATTATTTATGGCTTCATTTACTCAATAATCGTTTATTAAGGGCCTAATATGGGCCAGGCTCTGTGCTAGTTGCAGCAGTTACAAGTCAGAAAAGAGACGGCATTGCCCTAAGTGGGCTAAGGATTCAAATCTCTGTCTCACCTCCTTCCACTAAACTACAAGTTCAGTAAGTGGCAGCTGGTATGTCGGGAGTATAGTGGGAATGCAGAAAAGGGAGTAGTAGATTCCACTTATGCAGAAGGGTTGCAGCTAGCACATACAGTACTTTTTTGTAAATCAGAGCCACATCCTCTGGGCTCAGGTATTTTCTACCCCAGAACATGGGACTTGGTGAGTGGAGTATGGGCTGGGTTGACGCCACACTCACCTCTGCGGCAGGTGCTGATCAGGACAGTTTTCTTCAGAGGAGGTGCTTGAACTCAGTCTTGAAAGATATGGAGGTGTCTGCTGAGAGGACAGGTATAAACAGAGCATGCCAGGAGGAGGGGACCGTGGAGCAAAGGTAAATAGATATGACACCACCTGGCACAGTCCTGGTACTACAAGCAGTTGAACTTGGTGGGACGGGGCATAAAAGGAAGGAGAGGTAGGCAGAGGCCTCGTTGTAATCGACCCTGTGTTCCGAACTAAGAAGCAAATCCTTCATTCTGAAGGTTGTAGGGCAACATTGAGGGGGTTCCCAGACAATGAGTGAGACGATCACATTACTCATCTTCATGGCAGCATCAGAATGGGTTGCAGGTGTTGAAAACAGCAGTAGGAGACCATGAAATAGTCCAGGTGATGGAGAGTGTGTTTGAACTTTCAACGGGCAACAGGGCTGGAGAGGTGAGAATAGATTTGAGAGAAGAGAAGGTGGTAGAATCTGCAGAAGGCGGTAGAATCTGGGGATTGGGTGGATTCTAGAAGATGAAGAGATTTGGGTGTTAAGGATGAATGGCTCCAGGGCGTCTTGTTTGGGATCCTGGATGGTTGCCGGTACTTTTCACTTAAGAGGGATGCAGGAGGGGGAGGAGCTTAATGGGGGTACTCTCAGAGGAAGAATGCTGGGCGCTGTCTTACCAATGGCTACCGTCTGTTTATGGTACTGTTTTGGCGGCAGTGAGAGGTGTGGCAGGCAAAGTGCAGAGGAGCTTATCAGTCCCCACTTCATGTCACTGATGACTAAAGAATTTTTACCCAGATCAGACCTAGAACTTGAGCTGCCTACTCTATCATCACACAGAGAAAAATATCCTTCCAAAACTATGGCTCCGTTGGCTCTGACCCAGTCGGGAGAAGGCAGTGTCTGCCATTGTTCGTAGGAGGGCAGTGGGGTGGTGGGTCAGCCTAACATAATGCATCCCCCTGAAAAGAAAGCCTCTGAAGCACATGCTGTGACACATGTCAATACCATTGACTTACCCTACATAATGGGAAGACCACACTCTTTAGCACTAATAAAATATGCTAGTCTTCAACTGCAAGTTATGCATACACTCACAGAGTAAAAAAGAGGCCAGGACTACAGTTTATATACTTTATAATTCTTCTTCTAAGTTTTCAATTTAATGAGTGTATATATTTTTTTGAGTTTTAGAATTTTATTTATTTTTTATACAGCAGGTTCTTATTAGTTATCCATTTTATACATATTAGTGTATACATGTCAGTCCCTATCTCCCAATTCATCCCACCCCCTCCCCCCCCGCAGCTTTCCTCCCTTGGTGTTCATACGTTTGTTCTCTACATCTGTGTCTCTATTTCTGCCCTGCAAACCGGTCATGAGTGTATATATTTTTGAACTTTTTATTATGGAGGATTTTAAGCATATATGAAAGTACAGTAGAAGGGATAATATAATATACCCATCCTTGTATCCATCACCCAATTCCAACAATTATTAAGTTATAGCCAATCTTATTTCCTCTATACTGCCGCCAATATCCCCGTCCCTCAGATTATAGATTATTTTGAAACAAATCTATTGAAGATTAAATATACTACATATGTAGTGTATAAAATATTACATAATTATATATATAAAATATATTTTTTATTTTTATTTTATTTTATTTTTTGGCTGCACTGCATGGCTTGTGGGATCTTGGTTCCCCGACCAGGGATTGAACTCGGGCCCTTGGCACCGAGAGCACAGAGTCCTGACCACTGGGCCATCAGGAATTCCCTAAAATATATTTTTTTACATAAACATTTTATTTTGAAAGTTTTAAATCTAAAGAATTTAGATTTCTTTAAAATCTAAATACCCAGTTTCCCCTATCATTAACATTTTACACTAGTAATTACATTTGTGATAATTAATGAACCAACATTGATACATTATTAACTATACAGTCCATATTTTATTCAGATTTCCTCGGTTTTTCTCTAATGTCCCTTTACTGTTCCATGAGACTATTGGAGGTATATTTTACTCTGCATTTAAAAATCTTTGTGGACTTAGGGATGTAACGCTCTATCTCATCCCTTACGTGTAAGTTTTTCAGGTCTAGGAAGCCTGCGTCACATGGTGTTCACTTCATCCCTTTCTCCCTCCTCTCTCCCTCTCTCTCACGCTCTAACGGGAAGTAGATGTGTAGCACACAGGCCCACGGCAGCTTAGGGGCACTGATACCTTTGCTACCCTAGGAGCACTTTGGGCACATGCCACTATGGAATTAATGCTGGGAAAAACCACTGAATGGACTTTCGGACAATGGGGAAGCAGACAATTCAGAAAAGGGCATTGTACCTTTAAAAATACATTTGTGAGTTCACCACGTTAACTAAATGAAATGGAACTAAAGTCACCCAGGCTGTTTGGGTCAATGTCCATGTTGGCTGTTCACAGCATAGGGGGTTCTGTGACTCAGAGGCCCTGTGGGGACCTGGGGAGGGGCTGCTGGCTCTTCACCCCTCCTCTGCACTAGGGTAACCTGGGCACAGGCCATTTGCTCTCTGCTGGCGTCACAGGAAGTCAGTTCTCTTTGGAGGTGTTTGTTTTGAATCAGTGGTGTGTGTGGTCCACGCTTCTGATGCAATGCTTGCCTCCAGCCAGCCTGTTGAACAAATCTAAGTGCGTGAGCCGGCTGGCTCAGGGCCAGAATGGCGTCACTGCCCATTAATAGAAATTGACAGAGCTCAGAAAAATGCTTTAGGTCTGGCAACAACCCAACTTCTCCTATACTGTGTCTGCCTCCGGGCAAATAACTGGAAAAATCAGTTTCAGGATGCTTATTTTCACGAGTTGGTGCTAATTTAAGCATTGATTTGCCTAATTACTGTTGGATTAAAAGAAATGTTTTGTGACACATCTTGTTTTTACCCAATTTATATATTCTTTTATAGGCTCTGCTTCTTTCCAAAAAACGATTTGAGGATTTGAGATGATTTATTACAAAGGACATTTATTATTAACATGTAAGCTTCCTCTGCTTTTCCTTGATGATGTTCTACTTATTTAAATACAGCTGATTAAGTAAGAGCTTATTTATCTATCAAACGTATGGAATACCATTATGGATACATTCAGAGTATACAGAGACTCACATCATATAACAAGATAACACAAATTATAAATAGATGAGAAAGAGAAAAGGAAACACAAGTTAACATAAAACATATGCTTTGTGGAAATTAGGACTGAAAAGAAATTGATACCGTGAAGTCTTCCAAATGGGTCACTTATCAGTCAACAAGTATCAGAAAAGCCATGAAGAAAGAGAAAACATGACCATTTGGTAAACCAAATGGTAATAATCTAAACATAAGCCACACAATTTTTCTGATACCCAGATCAGAAAGAAAATACTATGTAATGAACATCCTCAAAAATATTCTTATTAGAAATTATTATGGGCTGAGTTGTGTGCCCCTTAAATTTATATGTTGAAGTCCTAACCTCCAAGTGTCTCAAAATGTGACTGTATTTGGAGACAGGGTCTTTTAAAAAGTAACTAAGTTAAAATGAGACCATTAGGGTGGAGCCTAATTCAGTATAACTGGAGTCCTTCTAGGAAGAGGAGATTGGGACATATGATCAGAGGGAAAAACACGTGAAGACAAGAAGCAGCCAAGGAGAGAGGCCTGAGAAGAAACCAACCCTGCCGACATAAATTTCTCATGTGTAAGCCACCCAGTCTGCAGCACTTTGTCATGGTAACCTTACCAAAACAATACAGAGACACAGTTATGAGTTTCCTAAGAGATATCTCTAATGGCATTCCTCTTTGCAGGCAGATTACATCACCCTAAGGTACACAACTCCTCCTTTCCTACCTTCCACCTGAATTCACATGACTATTGTGGGAACTTTGATATTCTTATGTGACCTTGCCATGCTGACCGCAGCTAATCAGTCTGGAAGCAGGCATCTGACCCAATCAGCCCAATCAGAACGCTTTTCTGGAATTTTTCCACATGAAACCAAGAGAGCTTGATATTAGTCCTCTCTGA
Organism: Balaenoptera ricei; assembly: GCF_028023285.1. Lineage (NCBI taxonomy): Eukaryota > Metazoa > Chordata > Mammalia > Artiodactyla > Balaenopteridae > Balaenoptera > Balaenoptera ricei. The sequence continues at coordinate 42,541,264 of NC_082641.1, forward strand.
TAGCAGAAACCATAAGATGGAAGCCTCGTTATCTGTCCATGGCCATATTTTCTCCCAGGCTAGGAGATGTCAGGCAGAGTCTTAGCATTATTCCAATTTCTAGTTTATTCTTTCGTTCAGTAAATATTTACTGACTGTCACTATGTTCCAGGTGCTAGTTCAGTTGTTCCTGAAGTTCATTAGCATCCCTGCTTTCTTGGTAACTTAGCTGTTGCTGCCCTTTTATTGATTTTATCACCAATAAAACCCCCCTTTTGGCCTAAGCCAGAGCAAGTGGATATCTGTCACTTACAACCAAAGTAATACATCACAATTCCCCACATTCTCTTTTCCCTCCAGTCACACTGAATTGCCGGTAGCTCCTTGAACAAGTCCGGTTGCCTCAGGATAACAAGAGTCAGTCAAGAGATAATCATGCTTCTTTCTCAACATAAAAATAAGCAAAGTTCAAATATTAAGTGTGCTGGTTTCCTTGTTCTGCCTGTAAAAAATCTATCTTTTTTTCCCAAATATCTGAGCTGACCTGGATATTCTCCTCCTCTTTCAGATTTGAGGGGTTGGTTACAGAGGCTTTTACTCACAACCGGGTGACTATGTCAAAGAGCCAGAAGTACCTAACCTCTTTTTATAACCTCTCCTAAGGCAGAAATGATTGGTAGTAATAATATTCAATCATGGGCTCGACATTATATGTATTAATGGAATTTCCTCCATCTAGTAAATCACTCTTTTCTTTAGTGGGTACATTATCTTTCACTTCGTGTGGAATTTATCTTTTAGGAAAGATGCATGCAATTTTTTGTGTAACTTGTTTATTTTCTCATTTTATAGATTTTATGTTTCTCCCAAGACGAAGGTGGAAAATCATTAACTCCATGGTGAGGCTTTCAGCCATAGATAGGAAATGGGCACTCAATCAGGGATTCTTAAAACATATTCAAATAGTTTAATAGATGTTTTCTATTCTGACAAATAACACCGAAGCCAAAGACCTAATACTTAGAAAAGAATGGTCTTTTGTTTTCATTCAGGAATGTCCATATTATCTCTATTTCTGTTGTGGAAACACATGATCTTTAGCAGCCCTAGTTTGGATGCCAGCGCTACTTGGTAGGTGGGAGCACTGTGCCAAGTAAGTCATTAGGCTCCAGGGCCTTAGTTTTCCTCCTTCATAGAATGGGAATTAAAATTCCTACTTTGCAGTATGGTTGTGATGTCAGTGATAGTAAATTCCTGTCACAAGTGTCTGGCATATTATAGGCATTCAAGAAATTGTATTATCATCCAATTCACTATATAATTGCTTATCTCTAATGTTCAATTGCCTTGTATGCTTACTGTCTATTCTTTCTTTCATGATTTTCTTTTTATCATTTGATACATATAATTTCTGGGCTTTTGGTGACATAAAACTGTTACCATGGCATTTTTGGCTTTCATAAGGAGGCACAGGTGAGGAAAAAGCAGAAAAGAAATACTAATTCTACATCAAATCATTCATTTATTCATAGAAAGTACTTATTCATAGCAAGTAACCAGTATAAATAGTCCATACCACTAGAACAGCATGAGGTGTTCAAACCAAATTATGCATGTCAATGCCTTTCAGCTCAAGATCAGCAGGAACACATCTGTTGGGTTTATTACTTGTTGCAGGAAGCAGACCATGCAGCAGTAAGAGGGGGTTCGAAAGGAGTTGGAGGACTTGGGTTTGTGTTAGCTGACATGGGGAAGGCAAAGGAAACAGGGCTTGTGTTTAGATTGAAAGCTGTCAGGAAGAGGAGGAAATCTATGATTGGGTATCTTAATAAATCCTGTCCAGGAAGAGGAAGTGTTAAGGTTATAATTGGTAAAGAGCAGCAGTCACTTGGATGAGCAAGAATAGGGGCATGTTTGGTCATTTTTGTGATATGGACAATGTTCATAATTTGTCCACATTCAGACATGACAGAGTGGTCTTTGTGTTGATCCATCAAAGTCAACAGAGGGACCTTGTCTGAAGCTGATGTTCTGAGAAATTGTTTACATTCAATAGGAGAACACATGGCTTATCTGTAAATGCCAGGTCAGTTCCTAACAACCGTGAAATGTAGCTGTAAGTGTCAGCCCAGTTTCCACATGTCAGGCTGCTTCTTTCATTCTTAGGTATTAACATGCTCTATAATAGAATTTAGGTGCAGACAACAGGCACTGATCCATTTTAAGAGAATGAGAATTAATACAGGGAACTGGGTGCTTACAAAATTGCTGGATGAACTGAAGTAAGGGTTCTGGGCTTAGAATCCAGGAACAACTTCAAGAATCACGCCACTGAACTGGTTCTCCAGGGGAGCTGCTAACCACTTAATTCCCCACCTTCCTGGTTGTAGCAATCGCCACTGATGTTGTTCACTCCAAGAATATGTTAGCTTATGTACTCTTCAGAGATCAGGAAGCCATTGCTGCAACTCTCAGCTTTGAAACCATGTCACATCTGCTCGGTGCATTCTAACTCATTTGAGCCCTGCCTCTTGGCTCTTACCATGCTGGTGACCAGAGCATGGGTACCTCTGCTACCTTGGCCATGGGACAATGCAACTCTTCTGCAGCCACCTTTGCCAACAGAAGCAGCCCAAGTTGCAAACAGCCCATTCTCTCTATCACTTCCAATTTCCAGATCTCAAGTCAGCAATCTGATTGCCTGAATCAAACCATATCCAGAACTCTAGCTGCAAGGGAGTTTGGGTTAGTGTTTAGGTTTTCCAGTCTCTGCAGTAGGAAGACATATTGGAAGGAGGTTGGAATGGATGTTGATTTCCAGGCCAGGTTATTCATCATAAGCCCTAACAGTAAAGAGACCTGGATCTAACCCTGATTCAGTCACTTATTTGCTATGTGAAGTTAGAAAAGCATCATTGCCTTTCTGGGTCTCAGTCTCCATGACCAAGTTAGAGTGGTTGATATTCAAGTTTCTTTCTGATTCTAAAATTCTGTGGCTCTATTATAAATTATTATACATTATAAATATTTAAAATATTTTCTTAAATAAGCTCATTTTGAAAAGAATTTTCTGTACTTTTTTTTTTACAAAGATTTTAGTTTCCTCATTAATACTTATAGTAAAATAGGAAGTTCTCTAAGATGATTGGAGGGCCCAAGTGATTTTTACCTCCCAGTATTTTTACCCTCCCACATTGAATAGGGTTGGCCCATGTAACAGGATATTGTGGAAATAACAGTGTGTAACCCAGGGTTAGATCATAAAAAAATTGCAGCTTCTACCTTGCTCTCTCTTGGGTGACTCACTCTGGGGGAAGCCAGCTGTTATGTCATGAGGACACGTAACCAGAACTGTGAGGAGATCAGGTGTTGAGGACTAAGGCCTCCTGACTACAGCCAGCATCAATTTGCCAGCCATATGAGTAGTCCCCCCTGGGAAAGTGAATGTCCCAGCCCCAGTCAAGCCTTCAGATGACTGTAACCCTGGCTGACATCTTGACTGAAACCTCATGCAAAACTTTGAGCCAGAACTACCCGTTTAAGCCACTCTCAAATGCCTAACCCACAGAAACTGTGTGAGTTAATAAATATTTAATGCCATTTTAAGTCACTAAGTTCTGGAGTAAACTGTTATGCAGCAACAGAAAACTAATATATTCCCCAATCAGTATGCAAAATAGCATAAGAATTACTGAATTTATTTCTTAATTTCCAACATCAAATTTCATTATCTTATCCTTTTCTCACATAAAGCTGGTAGCCTTTGAGATTATATCTCTAGGACACAGAAGCCATTAAGTGTGTAAATCAGGATTAAATTAAGTAATTTTTTTCTGAGATTTTATAAAATGTAGTAATGGGTAGACAGGAAAAGAGCTTATTGTTAATACACTAAGTAGCAAATATTTTCTCAGGCAAAATGCCAGGCACTTGAAACTTATCACAGGGCTAATATATTCTTTGGAAAATAAAGCTAATGAAAACATAATAAATAGTTAAAATGACTCTTTCACAGCCATCCCAGTCAGCTCTGCAAAATGACTTTTAATTAATGAAGGACCTATGCTGTGTCTATCGGTTAACAAACACTCCAATATGATAATGAAAGGTAAGAGTTGCCTGTTACTGAAATAATTTTTGTTTTAATCTAAAAGGTAAAGAAATTAATCTAATTTCTTGCTGTTTATAATGGCTTAAAGTTTCATTGAACAAAGAATGTTCCAACAAAACTTACTCTATACTTTTTTCACTGAGTTTATTTTTAATTAAGGCTCTTTTCTGAATTGTGTACCCATGTCTGGTAAGAACATAGTTTCTTACTTAGAGCAGTAATCTTCCGCTTATTATTAAAATAAGAGTGCATGAGTTTTGGAGGATATATTAACTAGAAGTCTGAGTAACAAGTGCCACAAACCTTATATAAATCAGCTTGAGCAAAAAGAGGAGTTTGCATTCTCCTGGAATTCAAGTCACAGCCAGGTCCCGAGAGAGCTGGAGCCTGGGGCACCGACAGAGCCAGGACTGGAAAGCCTCCAGTTCTCCCAGCCCCATCTCTGCTTCTCTGGGTGCCAGCTTTGTCCTGTGGCAGACTGGCTTTCCCTTTGTGTGGAAAACACAGTTTTTGGCCATTGCCAAGTTTTATATTTTTCAGCTTCAGTCACTGGATACTTGTTCCCTGGTCTCAAATGCAAGTTCCCAGTGAATTCCAGGCAGGATTGGGATCATATTGTTCAACATGGCTGCTCTTGTGGTAGGTGGGGAGGGAGGGAGATTTCCCAGAACAACGGCAGGCTGGAAAGACAACGCAATACAACATGTCCCATGTATCAGGTTCCTAGAGCTGCTGCAACAAAGCACAACAAACTAGGAGGCTTAAACATGAGAAGTTTATTGTCTTGTAGTTCTGGAGGCTAAAAGTCCGAGATCATGGTGTCTACAGAGTTGGGTTTTTTTTTAATTTTGGCCAAGCCGAGGGGCTTGTGGGATCTTAGTTCTCTGACCAGGGATTGAACCTGGGCCCTAGCAGTGAAAACGCTGAGTCCTAACCACTGGACCGCCAGGGAATTCCCCAGAGTTGGTTTTTTCTAAGGGCTATGAGAGAGAATCTGTTCCAGGCCTCTCTCCAATTTCAGGTAGTTTGCTGACAGTCTTTGGCATTCCTTGGGTTGTACCAGTATCACCTTAATCTTGCCTTTGTCTCTCTGTGTGTTCTGTGTCCAAATTTCCCCTTTTAATAAGGACACCAGTCATACTGGATTAGGGGCCACCCTAATGGAATGATTTCATCTTAACTAATTCCATCTGCAATGCCCCTTTTCTCAAGTAAGTTCTCCTTCTGAGGTACTGGGGGCTAGGACTTCCACATGTAAACTTTGGGGAGGAGGGAAAATTATTTAACCTATAACATTCCACTTAGGGCAGCATTTCATGTACAAGGTATCAGAGACCAAAGAATGGAAGCAGGAAGCAAGAAGCAAGGACATAGAGAAGTAAACCTAGAATTATGAAACCCTTCAGATTTCATCTTTCAAGAGAGAAAAGTAAGTAACAAACCTGCACCCAGAGAAGGAAGTGGAGGATATTTTGGTGGTGATGAGGTAAGGTTAGACTGGAGGGATATAGATTAATACGGAATACCTCATGCCTATAGTGACTCATTGGACACACCGACCTGCATGGATGGTCCTATTTTCTTTCTCAGGCTCACCATCCCTTCAGATCTCCAGTTGCCCAGGGTTGGAGCGGGGGTTGATATAGGATGTCAGTGGAAACAAGCAGAACGAAGAGCCCAGCTTCTTCTCTGTCCAGTGAACCTGAACAGGATTGGACAGTAGAGAGAGTTTGGAAAGAGGAAGAAAGTCAGGCGCAGCACCCTGATTTCCCCTCCCACCTCCACGGGGTGCAGTGAGGGGCTCGCAGTTTGGAGATGAATGGTGGCAGTGAGTCTTTGCCCCACTTCATCTCTTGGTCTCCTGAGATCTGAAGCCCTGCAGATGCCCCAGCTCCACCGAACACTTGAAGGGCAGCAGAAGTAGCAGCAAGTGGCTTCTGGGCCCAGGATGGCAGAGGAGACCATCAAGGTCCCTTGCAGCCATCCATCTCTTTGCATTGCCATCCCAAGAGAAGAGAGGCACATCTCCGTGGCAGCAGTACCAGTGGGTGCAGACCAGCCACGATGTCATAAGGGCCCCTGGTGAACCTAGGTCTATCCCAAAACAGGGGAGGAGAAGAGTCTTTCATTGACTGCATTTCTAGTCAGAAGAGGCAATTAAGGTACTGAATTGAGCAAAATTTAGTACCTGAAGTTACTATAAATGAACAGGATTAAGTTTTCCCTGTCAAAGTAGGAAATCAGAATCAGAGACATGATTGATTATAAAATTCAATGACAAAGTTGAGTGTGCAAAAATGAATCTTCTTATTCTATTATGATTTCACTGTTTAGCACTTACTATGTGCCATGGAATAGCCTGAACACATTAATTTGTACCACAAATCAGTGGGTCTTACTATTATTATTCCCATATTACAGATAAAAAGACTAAGGCCTAGTGAAGTTGAGAAACTTGAACTAAAAACTAAGTGTGGGGGAATTGTATGGCATGTGAATTTTATCTCAATAAAGCTGTTACAAAATAAAACAAAATGAAAGAAGTCTGCTTGATAATAAAGCCTACATACCATATATCATAGGAAATATCTTGCTTAGCTGGGGCTGTTGCTGGTAGCAAGAAAGTGGATTGTGCTCGTTTACATTTTTTCATACCGATTTTTTTCTAAGTCTTTGGTAAATTGACAAGCATGATGACCCCTTTGTTTCATAATTTATGGTAATGGATTCAAGTTGTATCTCATTTTATTACATATTCTCCTAGAGAAGTTACTTGATGTGGGCCTTCAAAATGGATACTTGTCAAAATGACAAATTTGAAAGCCTTGTGAGAGTTTTGTTCACAAGACTTAAGAGGAACGAAGGCGATATTTCAAAGTCCTTTAATTATCTCAGATGATGTGATAAGGAAAATAATATGCTAACTGCCAAAGCAAAATCATACATTGGGATGAAGTCAGTTGTTACATATACAATGGATTCTTTTCTCTTGAAAACTGTGGTCTGGACACATTTCAGTAACTTTCTTCTTTAGACACAAGCAGTGTACCACAGAGAAACCATGAGGTCTGCGATTCTGCAGGGGGCACTTTCAAAATGCTGACTTGCTGCCACGGAAGGTCGCCCAGGGTACAGAGCAAAGTGAAAAATGTAAATTGTCCAACAATGGGTACAGTGTAGACCATTCACAATGGGAAAACAGATATGATATGGTATATTATGAGTTGATACAATACTTCATTATAAACATAGAAAGGCAATTCTGAAAAGACCCCAAAGAAGCATTTAATAGTTGTTGCCTTTGGAAAGAATAAATTGGGAATGATGGTATCTTTTACATATTATAGTTAAAAAGATTTTGTGGTAAAGATATTAGGAATATTAAAATTAACAAGTAAAATAAAAATAAAACAAAAATAGAGAGTTTCCACTTCAGAAAGAATAGCAGGCTGGGCAGGGGTGCTGGGTTTGTCCCTTGGAAGTGGACCCCAGAGCACATCACTTGCTGACGCACCAGCAATTAGTTGACTGCTCTCTGTCTGAACGTCGTCGTGTGCTGGTTGATCCCCATTGACCCTTTGTATCATCCACGGAGCCACCAGGAGATGACAGCACACTGCACCCCTTCCAGATCTGTCTACGTTTCTGACATAGTAATAACAGCACATATAAAAGACTAAGGATGATGCTGGTGGCTTTTGTTAGAATGTGCATCATAGCATTTCAGTAGATATTTAAGTTCACTAAAACTGAAAAAAATCACAGATAAGAACAATTTTTGATTCAAAAGAAAGAATATTGCAGTGTTGTGATAACCAACAAACAAAAAGCAGATTTTGGAAAAGTTAAGTTTTGACCTTCCGCTGAACCCACCATTCTGCTGATCTGGAATACTGAAAACATGTATTCTAGGAGACTTGTAGAATGCTGTTTGATTTATTTTACTTCACTGTTTAAACTGTATGTTTTTATTTTTTTAAAAAACTGCATATTCATGTGGGAAAAGAAACATCTGTTTTCAAGACATTCTAAACTTTCTTATAAATGCCACTTCATCCTTGATATTCCACCTCCCTCCAGCTGTAGATTTTATATACTGGTTGAGAATAATAAATGGTGGTATATTTTAAAAAATCAATGTTGATGGGTTCCAACATCAAATCAAAAGATGGGTATTTCCAGTGAAAGATTTCAAACGTACTAAAAATAACACTTGATTTTATGTTTTAAAAAGTAAAGTATAAGATTTTGAAAAAATTGGCAACAAGTCAGGGATAGGCTGCAAAGTAGATATATCTTCAAGCAAGTATCTCTTAACTGTGTATCTCCTAGTTGGGATGCTTTGCTCTGCTCTGTTTTCTCAGATGTGACAGGTCCAGAGGACAAGCTTCCTTTCCAAACTACAATAGAGAAAACTGGACTCTGGAGATGTGGCCTCGTTTCTATATTTCTATCCCTTAAGAATGCTATGTTTATTCCTACCCCAGGGCCTTTATACTTACTCTTCCTTCTGCTTGGAATGCTTTTTCCTAAGATCTGCAGGTAGCTGCCTTTGTTTCACCATGTAGGTCTGTGATAGGTAGAATAATCATCCCTAGTGATACCCACATCCTAATCCTCAGGACCTTACATGGCATAAGGGACTTTGCAGATGTGATTAAGGAACTTGAGATAAGAAGATTATCCTGGATTATTTCGGTGGATCCAAGGTAATCACAAGGGTTCTTTATAAGTGTAAGAAGGAGACAGGAGAGTGAGTGTCAAAATCAGAGATTTGAAGATGCTACTCTACTGTCTGCTGGCTTTGCAGCTGCAGGATGAAGCCAAAGTTAAGGAATGCAGGCACCTTCTAAAAGCTGAGAAAGGCAAGGAAACTGGAGCCTTCAGAAGGAATGCTGCCCTGCTGACAACTTGCTTTTAGCCCAGTGAGACCTGTGTTGGACTTCTGACCTCCAGAATCATGAGATAATACATTTACATTGCTGTTTTAAGTCATTAAGTTTCTGGTAATTTATTACAGCAACAATAGGAAACTAATACAAGGTCTTAACTCAAATGTCACCTCTTAGAGGGAACTTCTTCATACCCTAACTAACTAGTCACTCTCTACCACATTATCCTTGTTTAGCCTCTCCATAGTATTTATCAGTACCTGAAAATATTTTAGACAATAAGCGCATTAAAAACACTTTTTCCTTCTATTAGCGTATGATCTCCTTAGGGACAGCACTTGCTCGCCACTGTAGCCCCAGCACCTCGAATAACATCTAGCACGTTATAGGTGCTTATGAAAATGCGTAATGCTCCTCCCTGTACAGTCTTTCTTCCTCCTCCTCTTCTTTTCTAGAATATACCTGTGGGAAGAGAAAAAAAATAGTTTTTCATTTTAAATGTTTGTGTTTATTGCCAAACAAACCATTTTGAGCCATTTCTAAATTCTGGGTGGGAGTGAGGGCCCTCCTGATCCCCTCCTCTCTCCTGCTTGCCTTTCTTCCCAAGATTGGGAATGAGTCAGGCCAAGCAAGTTATTCCAGAATTCCATCAGATTGTTCAAGCCAAGAAGAGGCTGAAATTCCAAGAGTCAGATCTCTGGTAAATTTCCTTAAGGGTATAACTTGGGCCTGAGCTTGATGTACTTCCTGATGTGATATTATCGTTCATTTGTGACTTATTGGAAGCCCTCCGTGGGCACGTATGGTAGAAGAAGTTGGCGGGTGGGGTGAGTGAGGCATTTGACAAATGCCTGCACTTGGCCCAGAGGGTCCTGCCTTCCTTGGCCACTGTGGACTTGTCCAGCCTCACCTTTACCCGGTCTTCTCCATGTAGGTCATGTTCTTAGGCTCCCTAGAATCCTTGCTGCTCCCTGGAAATACTGTCCTTTCATGCCACATGTCTTCCTCATGCTGTGTCTGAGCCTGGAAGGTCTGTCTCCTTGTCCACACAGCAAACTCGTGGTCTCCCTTCAGAGACAGATCTCCTCTTCTGTTCCCTGGCACATCTATCCTGGGTAACCTGCATTGACTAACAGCTGTAACAGAGGTACGTAGGCATTGTTGCTGTCTTGTGCAGGAACATTGTCTAGTGCACTCTGGAATCCCTAATGCCTAGCACAGGGACTGACAGGGTCATTTGCTGGAGGAAGAAATCTCTGTCCCGTATTAGACTGGACCAGGGCCATTCACCGTTCATCTCTGTATTTCAGGAAAGTGAGTGGCCCAGAGTGCGCTGAATACATGTTTAATGACTAGACTTGAGCTAAATGGTATGGGAAACTATTATTCCTAGCTTGTAAGATTTTTAGTTTGGCACTTAGCTATCTAAAACATTTCTCAGCTTGACAGCTAGTTGCGGCCAAATGACCAAGTTCTGGCCAATAAAATGTGAGCAGAAGTGTCATGTGGCAGCTTCTAGGAACTTTCATCAAAGGAAGGATGACATTTGCCCTTTGACTCTTCTTTGCGTCCTGTCTCCCATTCTCCTGTCTGGAACACGGACACCTCTAGTCGTGCAGTGTCAAAATCCCAATGCGGTATCCTGGGGCTAGTAATGGTAGGACACTATTGACACCCCCAGCCTGGGACAAAAGAAATGAGTGGTCATTGGCATCTTGAAGAAGAAGGTTGTGTGGAGAGGGCCATTCATCAAGAGTCATATCAGGGAGAGCATCAGTCAGCCTGCAGGGAGATAGCTAAGGGATTAAATATCTGACCTCACTTCCCTCCATCCTCAAGTCAATGTTTGCCATAAACTGAACCAACTGGAAATTTTAGGGCAAGGGAGCCCATTGATGTGGGGACTCCAAGGGCACAGCAGGAGGAGAAGGATGGAGAGAGGATTTGTCTGGGTAAATAGAATATATTCAGCACACTTGGGTAGACTTGTTTTCTCATTTTATTTATTTATTTATTTATTTTTAAAATAATATTTGGAATTTATTTATTTATTTTTGGCTGCGTTGGGTCTTCTTTGCTGTGCACAGGCTTTCTATAGTTGCGGCGAGTGGGGGCTACTCTTTGTTGCGGTGCGTGGGCTTCTCTTGTTGTGGAGCACGGGCTCTAGGCATGTGGGCTTCAGTAGTTGTGGCACAAGGGCTCAGTAGTTGTGGCTCGCGGGCCCTAGAGCGCAGGCCCAGTAGTTGTGGCGCATGGGCTTCGTTGCTCTGAGGCATGTGGGATCTTCCCAGACCAGGGCTTGAACCTGTGTCTCCTGCATTGGCAGGCAGATTCTTAACCACTGCACCACCAGGGAAGTCTTTGTTTTCTCATTTTAAAAACAAGGAAATAAGATGAAAAAAATCTCTACTTTTCTTTCTGGTTGTTATATTCTGAGTGGATTTTCTGCATTAACTGGTTTCACTTTCTCAGACCTTTATGCTAGGCTACAGGGCAACAGCAGTCAAGCACTCCAGAGTATCAGATATTACAGACCAATGTTCCAACTCAAAATCATATTAGTTGGTAAATAATATGTTAAATTTGAAAGTCCAGAAACAGATCCACACACATATGAACCATTCATTTTATGACAAAAGTAACACTGCAGAGCAATGGAAAAAGGATAGTCTTTGTAATAAATCATGCTGGATCAGTTGTATAACTTTATGGAAAAAATAAATACTAACCTGTACCCTATACACAATTCCATATGGACAGTTGAGCTACATGTAAAACAAAACAAAAAATAAAACTTCTAAAGAAAACATAGGAGAGTATCTTCATGATGTTGGTGTAGAGCAAAAGTACGGACAAAAGATTTGAACAGCACTTCCCAAATGGTCCATAAATGTAAGAGAAGGGTTCAGCCTCATCAGTTATTGTCAGAATGACTAACATGACAAAGTTATGCAATGATAATTTCATAGTTGTCATTACATACTGACAATTACAAGGGTTGGTAAGGATGTAGAGCAACTGGAACTCTTATATACTGCTAGGGAGTGTGGAGATTGGTACAATCACTTTGGAAAACTGCTTTCTAGTATCTAATAAAGTTGATCATACACAGAACCCATGATCCAGAACAGCTAGGAATATCCACAAAAGAAATGCATGCATATGTTCGCTTAAAGACATATATATTTCGCTCAAGAATATTCATAGCAGCATTCTATTTAAGAGCCAACAATTTAAAACAGCCCAAGTGGAAATCAATAGTAGAATGGATATATGACTTGTGGTGTATTTATATAATGAATTACTAGTACAGGGCAATAAAAATGAATAATCGCTACATGCAGCAACAAGCTTGAATCTCATAAAAAATACGCAGAAAAGTATATACAGAATTACTACATTTATACAGACTTTAAAAATAGGCAAAGCAGTAATCAATGGTGTCAAAAAGCAGAGTTATACTTTCCTTTTGGAGGGATATAGGATCTGGGTGGGGCATGAGGGCAACTAATTGAGGCTGGTAAATTTTTGTTTCTTGATCTTGGTCATCGTTCTGTGGGTGTGTTCACATATGAAAGCTCTTTGAGCTGGACACTAGTTTATGTTTGTTTCTGTAAATAAAGACTTACTGACATCAATAAGTAAGTGTTATCATTTAATACAGCTTTTTCCTTTTTAAAAATAAAAGCTGGGGCAGGAACCCAAACACCAGCCCTTTGCTTTTCAACACTAACGTAAAGATCAGGATTAGAGCATGTCTGTATTGCCATTGAGGAATTCAAAGCAGTGAATGATCTCAAACAGGCTTTCTTTGAACAGGTGTTCAAAACCAGGAAGGTTTCCTAAGTCATTTGTGAAATCAACTTTCACTGCAGTCTAGAGCCCCGGCACTGTGTCAGGAATCATAGCAATGAGATTTTTTTTTTTTCGCCCACATTTCTGTCTGCTAAAGAAAATAAATCTATTTGACAGAACAAAAAATTGTCTCAAATGAAAACATGTCAAAAAAAAAGGGCAGCATTATTCTCAACTCTGAGTGCCTCAGAGAAAAAGAATATGAGGTTTAAAATAAAGAGTTCTCTGTCCTGAGAAAGATTAAATTTTTACCTACTCTCTCAGCAAGCTCATTTATTAAGTTCCAACTATTTCTAACAAGTAATTTAGGTGACTTACCAGAAAGACATGTCAACACAGACTAATGATAAAAATAACAACCATAACCAAAACACCCAAAACAAGAGCCAAGTTGAAGATGAGGAGTGAGAGGTGGGTTTACCATAAAGTCTATCTACACCAAATTTACTCCAGCTGTGCACCACATTTCACTCTTACTGCCCTAGTGGTCAAGGTGAAAGAGAAATTTAATAAATTATTTAGCTCTCCTTTAAGAAAAAAGAAAGAAAGAAAATGAAGGGAGGAAGTGTGCTAGTCCAACATGAGGGACAAACATACCCAGCATATTAAGAGAAATTAATCAGGGGGATTGTTTATATAAGGTTTTTAAACATTATAATAAAAGCTGTCATTATAGCCAGTTTTATAGTGTATAAATTATCTCTGGCAAAAGGCAAAGCCATAACAGCGTTAAATCATGGTTTCTTGAAGGCACAGTGTAATATATGTGCTCCTGATGATTTAACTTGGCATTGAAGTGATTCTGTAGTGTCCAAGGGAAGCGATGGGTTTGTGTAACCCAGGTGCCTTGGCCATACCACTCTGGGGCAAAAGTAGAGCAGCGCAGCATGGTTTGTCTGAATCCTCCCAGCTGACACTGCAGAATCCCCCCAGGTGTCCATGGGCATTCCCGGGGATGGCCGTGTGTGCTCTCCTGTATGGCCCTCTCACCTGCCACGTGACTCCTGCACCCAGCTTTCCTCCTCTATGGCTCCCTGTGGTGGTGTTTGTGTTTGGGCGTGATGTATCCAGTTCCACTGAAGATACCAGTGTTACTGACCTGTGATAGCCGTGCTTCAAAGCACTTATTATGGATTACTGATCTCTCGCTCTTGTGCCTACTGAATGAGTTGTTTCCCTCCCATTTGTCTTCCCAGATTGGGCTGAGGTGGTCTGAGCACAAACTCTATCCATTCTGGGTTCCAACCCATTTCAATCCCAACCCCAGTCAGAGGCACCATAACTCCCTCTTGTGCTCTCCTCTAGGCCATTGAACAGCTGCCACTGGGGCTCCCAATATGGTCACCTTCTTACATATTTACTGTCTCCTCTCCTTTGGGATCTAGTCCCTGGGGGCAAGACCAGAAATGTTCTGATTCAGAGCAAAGTGTGGGGCTTATCATTTTCATCTCTGAACCAAGTTGTGTACCAGATATGCTTTCCCTAGAAAAAGCCTTTCCCAGGAGGGGGGATCATCTGCCAGGAATGCCAGGTACATGTGAATCCAGGGGGAACATAGTTTGAACCTGAGCAGAGACTCCAGCAGTAACAGCATGTCCCTAACACCATTCCTCCCAAATGTTTGTCTGCTGCTTAGATCTTGTCGAAAGCCAGGCTCTTCCAGAAAGTGCACATTCTTCTTCTGACCTTGCATCATCCCAGAGCGGCACCTCCATTTAAATAACTGTAGTCACAGTTGCTTAATGCCTGCTTCACACTGGGCACTTTGAGGCCCTATTTCTGCTTTTCACAATCACTCTGCAAGGGAAGTGCTGTTATCCAAATTTTAACAATGAAGAGGTTATTGTTGAATCATATGGTAGCTCTATTTTTAATTTTTTGAGGAATCTCCATACTGTTTTCCACAGTGGCTACACCAATTTACATTCTCACCAACAGTGCACAAGGGTTCCCTCTTCTCCACATCCTGGCCAACACTTGTTATTTGTTGTCTTTTAATAATAATCATTCTGACAAGTGTGAGGTGATAGCTCGTGGTTTTGATTTGCATTTTTCTGATGACTAGTGATGTTAAGCATCTTTTAATGTGTTTCTTTGCCATCTGTGTGTCTTCTTTGGAAAAATATCTATTCAGATCCTCTGCCCATTTTTTAATTGAGCGATTTTTCTTTGATGTTGAGTTGTATGAGTTCTTTGCAATTGCACTCCTTGGTATTTATCTGAAGAAAACAAAAACACTAAATAGAAAAGGTATATGCACCCCTATGTTCATTGCAGTGTTATTTACAATAGTCAAGATATGGAAGGAACCTAAGTGCCCATCAATAAATGAATGGATAAAGAAGATGTGATACACACACACACATGCACATGCAGAATGGAATATTACTCAGCCATGAAAAAGAATGAAACCTTGCCATTTGTGACAACATGGATGAAGCTAGAGGGTATTATGCTAAGTGAAATAAGTCAGAAAGAGAAAGATAAATACTGTATGATTTCACTTATAATGTAGAACCTGAAAAATAAAACGAATGAACAAACAAAACAGAAATAGAGTCATAGATAGAGAACAAACAGGTGGTTTCCAGAGGGGAGGGGAGTAGGGGGAGCAGAGAAATAGGTGAGGGAGATTAAGAGGTACAAACTTCCAGTTATAAAATAAATGAGTTATAGGCATGAAATGTACAGTATAGGGAATATAGTCAATAATTATATATCTTTGTATGGTGACAGATGGTAACTAGACTTATGGTGGTGATCATTTTCAAATGTGTAGAAATACCAAATCTCTGTGTTGTGTAACAGGAACTACCATAATGTTGTACATCAATTACACTTTAAAATCAACCAAACAAACAAACTCATAGAAAAAGGTCAGATTTTTGGTTACAAGTGGTGGGGGCTTGGGTGAGGGGGAATTGGATGAAGGTGTTCAAAAAGTACAAACTTCCAGTTATAAGATAAATAAGTACCAGGGATGTAACATACAACATGATAAAAATAATTAATACTGCTGTGTGTTATATATGAAAGTTGTTACGGGAGTAAATCCTGAGTTCTTATCATAAGGAAAATTTTTTTCTATTTCCTTAATTTTGTATCTGTATGAGAGGATGGATGTTCACTAAACTTACTGTGGTAATCCTTTCGTGATGTACATAAGTCAAATCATTATGCTGTACACCTTAAACTTATACAGTGCTGTATGTCAATGACATCTCAATAAACTGGAAGAAAAATAAATAATAAAAGATTTTTCACATCAAAATAAATAGATAAAGATGAAGAGGTTAAGTAGTGAGGTTAAGTGACTTGCCCACGGCAATGGTGAGTGAGTGGTAGAGCTATAATTCAATCCCAGATTCGTGGGAAACAAGCCTAGCCTTGTCTTGATGAAAACAGTTCAGTATCATACAGTCCTTGGAACCAGAATCTTCTTATGAACGGCTCTCTTAAGACACATTCAAATAATTTCATCTCCTTCTCTGAGAATTTAAGAGACTGATATGCACTCCCAAACACACAGCCTCTTGAGTCTTGGTATAAAGTCTGTTCCTGGCCCTCTTGCCTTTGGACATCAATTTCGTGCCATCATCATTTTCTAATTGAAGACAGCTTCCAGATCTAGTATACTAGGAGTATATTCTAGGATTGATCAATTCAGATTCCTTCCTTTTGCGTGGTTCATTCTTATAGAAAACCCTGGGCCTATTCAGGTTGAGAAGGACCCCTCTCCCACGTGTCATGTTAGCACCCCTGCCAAAGTCCTTTCCCTGAAATCCACATTTCTTGGTATCTCTCTCTTCCCTTTCCCCACTCCCAGTTCCATTTAGGAATTCCTGTGCAGCTCACACTTGCCTCTGGGGAGGAGTATATAACCATCTTCTGATCATGTGACTGATTAACTCAGCTTAGGCCAGGAGTGCCACCCTTGAACTAGATTGAGTCCCAGGACTCTTTACAAGACTGCTGGGGCAAAAATACTATTTCTTCTTTTTTGGCTAGATCTGAACAAGGAATCGTGTAGCAATGGGAGTTGCTTATGGCTCTCTTGGGACTGTGAGGGGACCCAGTCTTAGAATACAGTCAATACCCCAGAAGACGGTGGAGAAATGGAAAAGAAACACAGTGACTGAGCTGCTGGGAAGGAGCTTGTCTGAAGCAAGTGCTCCCCTGGGGTTTCCAATCATGTGAACCAATAGATTTCCTTCCTTGTTTGGGCCTGGTTGAGCCAGATTTTCTGTTGTTTGCAATACAAGCATCTTAAATATACATTGTGCAATGATGAGTCAAGTTTTTAATGTTCTCTCACTAGACTGTGGGCTTCTTGACCCCTGAGAGAAAATTGGTTGAATGGATGAATGGGCAAAAGAAATGAGGAAAGAGAGGTCATTTGCTCCTGTGTGTTGAGGGCTTAAGGCCATTGCCGTTTCACTAGCTATTTGTTTCTCTTCCTGATTCATGGACATTTACCAATTGCTCAAGAATCTTCAGTACTGATATCCATGGTTAGAAACATGTTTATCTTGGTGGTAAGGAGCCCAGCTCCACCAGATATCATTAAATCTTTGCAAAGCAAGGAATAACTCAAAAAGAATCCTCAGGATAAACTTGCATCTCTTATCACACAATAAACAGAAGAAGCTTTGACTCACCTATTTTTTTTTTTTTAAAGAATTTTAAGTCATTACAACAGTCGCCTCTTTTTTCTTTAATTAATTAATTAATTTATTTATTTTTGGCTGTGTTGGGTCTTCGTTTCTGTGCGAGGGCTTTCTCTAGTTGCGGCAAACGGGGGCCACTCTTCATCGCGGTGCGCGGGCCTCTCACTATCGCGGCCTCTCTTGTTGCGGAGCACAGGCTCCAGATGCGCAGGCTCAGTAGTTGTGGCTCACGGGCCCAGTTGCTCCGCGGCATGTGGGATCTTCCCAGACCAGGGCTCGAACCCGTGTCCCCTGCATTAGCAGGCAGATTCTCAACCACTGCGCCACCAGGGAAGCCCGACTCACCTATTTTTGTATCAGGGTCTTGGCAACAAAGCACTTGGGACATGGATGCCTGTGGGATCGTCTCTGCAGGGATGTTGCCAATTGACTCCAAACTCAGAGGGATTGGTATTTGGTGGCCTCAACAGCCTCCTGCTCCACAAATAAAATCACAAGGATGAAAGTGGTGACGGTAGTTTCAGTAGATGTGGGTCCTTTGTTCTTTACTTGCGGCTCTAATGAATCGCTGATGCTTTTATGTGCATTTATGTGCACCCCACCCCATACACCCATTCAAGGCAGCCGTGTCGGTCAAGAGTCTCAAAATTAAAAAGTGAGGTCGTCACTGAAGCGCCAGGAGAAAAAGAACATGTGCAGGGATAGATTTCTTGATGTTTCCCCAGGTTTTGCTTGCCCTGGCTTTTGCCCACTCCCCCTTTCACACCTCAGAGCCCCCTCCCCTTCACACCTCCCTTTCACCTTTCACACTCCCCTCCCTGCAACACACACAGAGGAACAGCTTTGCTCTGTGGGAAATGTTGGTCAGGAGGAAATGCCCTGGTTTTGACCTTTGCTTTCACAGCATCAAAGGTCAGGGGCAGTAAGCACTGGGGAGGAAACATTGCATGTATAACTTTGAGTTAGCAAATCGGAATTAAGGGCTTTCAGACAGCAGTGACGAGGAAATAATGGGTGACAGAAAGTGTTGCTCAAGAATCAGATTCTAGGTCGGGCTCTGCCACCATTTTTGAAACTCTTGGCAAGTCCTCATGCTTCTCTGGACCTTGATTTCTTCAATAGCAACACAGGGAGGTTCTGGATAACAAAATGGCTGCTACCATCTCAATACATCCTGCTGGCTACAAGAAAAAGGACGAAAGCTATTTTTTTCAGTTCCTCCAGGGTTTGCCCCACCAACACCAGTAGCTGCCGGGGAGCTTGTCTCCTGAATCCCTTGTCTCATCCCCACAGATGTCCAACAGCCTCCTCGTCCTCACTCAGAGTCTCATTTCCAAAAGGCTCATGCTTCCTGCCATCCTGTCTCATCCAGGAATAGATAAAAGGAATATTCACTTGGTATGTGCTATGGTCTGAATGTTTGTATTCCCCCCAAGTTCATATGTTGAAATCCTAACCTCCAAAGATGATGGTACTAGGAAGTGGGGGCCTTTGGGAAGTGCTTAGGTCATGAGGGTGGAGCTTTTATGAGTGGGACTGGTGCCTCATAAACGAGGCTCCAGAGAAAGCCCTAAACCCTTCCACCATGTGAAAATATGTCTGCGAACCAGAAGAGGGCCCTCATGCTGGTGCCCTGATCCCAGGACTGCCATCCTCAAGGACTGTCAGAAATTCATTTCTGTTGTTTATAAACTACCCAGTCAGTGGTATTTTATTATAGCTGCCCAAATGGACTAAAGCAGATGTCCAAATTGTGAGACTCACAACTGAAAGACCACCTGAAGGGGTGTCACAAAGAACCATACACCTGAAAAGGAGTACTATCCATCCACCATTCTGTCAACAACCATTCATTCATTCACTCGTTCAACAAATATTTATATTGAATTCATTCACTCACTCAACATGTATTACACTGCCAAATTTGGGGGTTCAAGAGTAAATAAGGTGTGGACATTCCTTTCTTGTTGTTCAGTTTAGTGGGAGATACTTGTTAATAAGTAGCCCTAAAAACATTATAATGAAATTGCTTTTGACAGAGAAGCGATGGAGTGCTATGTCAGTGCACATGAGGGGCAACTATGTCCCTAGACTTTCCGAAGAAAATGATATATAAGGACGAACAGCAGAAGTTAGCAGAGGAAGAAGGGATGGGGGAGGGTCTACAGGGAATGTTCCAGGCAGGAACAGCCTGTATGAAGGCCTGAAGGTGAGACCAGACACAGTGGATTACAACAGAGATTGCATGAGGATGGGGGTGTAGATTGCGGGGAAGCTTGAATCCTGTGGTAGTAATAAGGCACGTCTGTAGATTCTTGAGCAAGAGAGTGGCATGATAAAAATGCTTTAGGAAAACAATTAGTCTGTTTCATATATTCAGCATGCATCAGAGGTGACAGAAACCAGAGGCAGGGAGAGGGAGCAGGGGGTACCGGCAATAATGAAGACAAGGACCAGAGTGCCATCCATGAAAACAGAGAGTAAAGAACTGGAAGCCAGACTGTCTCTCAGGTGAGCTTATGCTGCACCAGGAGAGCTGGAAGAGAACTCTGCTAAGTAATAAATGAGCCCAGGAATTGCCATCCATTGGGTGGAATCTGCTGTATATTCACCTGGACTTATTTATCTTCCTGGTTTTCAAACTGTGCCCAAAGATCCCTAGGGTTTCCCCAGAGGTGCTTTCGAGACTCCATTAAGCCAGGTTGATTCTACTTTGATCTATTTTGGACAAATAGAAAACCACTAGTCTACTTTTTCACAATGTACATGTTCTATCCAAAGCCATCGTTCTTGGTACTTATTCATTTTTGATATATGTTTGTGTCCAGACCACCATTCTCTCTTGGAAGTTTCTTAGCAATATCCCATCCAAGCTCCCACTAAAGATGTGATCACTCTTCTTCTGATGTTCTGTTTTCTGCTATTCTTCACCCACTACCTAATTCCAGACCCAAAGAAAACCTTTTCCTAGCATCCCTCCCCATTTTAATTCTCTTTAAGCTCTCCTCTGGAGAGTGGAAAAAATCTATTATTGTTATCAACAGCAATCATAATAAAGCATGAAAACTGACTGATGAGTTTTTAGTTCAGCCAAACCTCTTGAAGAGAAACAGAAGACAAAACCAATATTTTTCCTTGACTAGAATGATCATTTGTCAAAGGAAATAACAGAAATCCTGCACTTTGTGGGAGGAAGGGGGCAGATAGGAGGGAGGTAGAGGATGCTCAGGCACGATGCCTGTCTCAGAGAAGTTGCTCAATAAATGTTGGGTTCATAGTTTTTTTCACTCATTCTACAAACATGAACTCTGATCTCTAGGAGGAGTATGTATTTGCCTCCTGAGCTGTCTCTTGGCAATACTAACAAAGTCACTGTACAAATGATGTCTAGCGCCTATCCGCTGGCTTGATTTCCTGAGTTACCCGAGTTCTGCACAGTGAGTGAGAATCAAAGGCTCTCAGACCTGGACCGGCGCTTTAAAAATGACCCGAAGTCAGTTGCCCAGGAAGATCCCTCCCAAGTGCTGCGAGTGTGTTTGGACATGTCCAGCCTCTCTGTCTTTGGACAACTCTGCTAGAAAACTCTTCTTGATATTGAGCTGAAATTAATCAGCCCACAGCTTCTCTCTATTGCTCCAAGAAATCCAGCAGGGGTGGGGCACTGGGAGGCAGCACAGAATTATTCTAACTCCTCTCCCCATCGGCAATCCTTTGAATATTGGAAGGCAGAGTCCAAGTTCTCTGATTCTTCTTTTCTCCACGTCCCCTGTCTCCTAGTCTTTCAAACCTTTCCATAGGATAGGGTTTTCAGATCCAAAATTATCCTGGACCTTCTCCCACTAAGAATCTTCACTTTCTTGCTCTTAAAAATATGCTGCTTAGAACAGAAGTACTTCTGTATTGCCTAACCCTCTACAGCTTTATCTAAATAACTAATAAAAATGTTTGCATGTTTATGGTAG
Organism: Balaenoptera ricei; assembly: GCF_028023285.1. NCBI lineage: Eukaryota > Metazoa > Chordata > Mammalia > Artiodactyla > Balaenopteridae > Balaenoptera > Balaenoptera ricei. Next base: position 42,562,730 of record NC_082641.1, read on the forward strand.
AGAACCAAGCCCTGCTACCACTAGGAAACTTCCTTTAGGTTGATTCCAGTCTACTATTAACCAGCATCCTTTGAGTAAATTCATCCAACCTGTAAATAATCCACTTAATTTCATTTTTATCTTGTGAATAATTTCCCCTCTTGAACAAAATAATATCATGAAAATTTTGTCAAATGACTTGGACAAGTCCAGAAACACCAAGGTTGCTGGGTTTTCTTTCTCTGTCTACCCAGGAAAATATCACAGTAGAAAATGTGTTCTCTGTGGACTCCTGCAGGTTCCTAGTGATCACAACTCTTTCACCTATGTGTTTATAACTCGCCTTAATCACCCGCTTGGGAACCTCATTGAGAAACAGAAATTTTTATATTCTAAAAGAATCCTACTCAATTAACTAAGGTAATGCTAGTAATTGAAGCAGATAAATTCCCACATCTCAGTGGTTTAACCCAGTAGCATATGTTTCACACTCATGTGAAGTTCGTAAGGGGCCTTCCTGATTAGTGAGTGGTCCTATTTCCAAACAGTAATTCAAAGCTCTTGGTTCCTTCTCTCTCGTAATTCCACTATTTTCCTAACTGATGTGCCTGATGCAAAGGATAATGCAGGATTAGATGAAAAAGAATTCAGTAGAAATAACAAGGAGAATTTCAAACTGACAGGGGAAGAAAAAAAAAAACAACAAAAAAAGCAGGAATGCAAAGAAATACAGAGTATATGGCACACTCGAACTAGGGTATAGGGAAGGCTTCGAGACAGGAACCATGCCTTCAGTTGAGGGATGAGGCCGACTTATGCCAATGGCACAAGGAGGGAGCCGGGAAATGTATATCCTGACACCTGGCCTCACTCTCCTCCTGCAGGGATCCACATTGTCCAAACAGAACAATTAGCCAAAGGGCAGGGGAATTCACTGATGTTCTCCCCACAGGTTGGTCTTCAGGACACAAAATGGGGGAGAAGGGTAAGAGTGGGTATGCAGAGGCAAACAGAAGACAGTAGCACAAGAATCACTAACCATTTTTGAGGTGAGAGTAGCACAATCCGACTTGTGCTTTACAGAGATTAATTTGGTGGCAGTGGAAACAAAGATTGGAGTGGGGAGATATTGGAGACAGGAAGACTCTTAGGGAGGCAAGGGCCAGGACAGGGCAATGGTAGGACAAGAGGCAAGGGCTAAATACTAGAATCAGTGAATTGTTGGATATGAGAAGCAAGAAAAGAGTTGAAGGGGACTCTAAAACTATAGTTTTAAAGGGAAGATGATGAGTTCATTTGGGGACATGTTGAGTATAAATTGCTGTGGGACATCCATATGGAGATGTCCTGAGTCAGTCCAGCCCCACAGGAACTGATTTTGTCGTCTGGCTCTGCTGCTTTCTGGAAAGTTCTCACAAATGACAAGATAGTAAGGCCTGGTCCAAAGTGAAATCATAGATGCCTATTTAAATCATCTTTCTCTTAAAAAAATCTCTGGGTAGCAAAAGATATTTTATATGAATTCCATATCTTTAAGAATTATTTATTTCATGCTACATTGCATTGGTTTCCAGAAGACATATGCTATAAATGAGTTCAAGGCAACATTTGCTACCTGAAATTTAAATTGCACTTAAAAGTGCCTGTTGGAGTATCTCCCAGAAGGATGGAACTGAATCAGAGCTTGTAAAAGTTAGCGTTAGTCTCAAAAGAACGTTTTAAAACACAGATTGTCTCTAATTCATTGCTTAAAAACATAAGCAATGAATGTTTTTGCTCTGACTCTTGCTTGCCAAATATTTGTCTAAAATTAAGGTCACTTTGATATCATAACAAACCCAATATTTGAGCTTATTCTTGACTGAATGTTGAAAACAACTTTTAAGAAATATGAAATATAACTCTAAATTGAACCTAAGTAAACAAACCTGGAATTTAATGTGGGTGGCCTTAATCTATGTGTAGTCCCACAATTCCATTCATCTTTTTAATATCTTTACAGTCAACTATCTACAATAATTATCTTTCTAAAGGGATTTGGTTGATTTTAGTTTGAACCATTTTAAATAGAAATATATAACCATTTTTATATCTTCATACTTACGCATTGAAGTAATTACTCTTATATTAAGGCAGCTTTAATACCAATGACAAAAGATCAGAAAAACACTTCAAAAATAAAATGACTTAAAATTGCAGATAAGATTCAGGATAAAGTAGGCATGTGATATTTAATCATGCATGTGATATCTCACAAATCTAACTGGTGTTATGAACATCTACTCTGACAACATTTTCAGTAAGTGAGTCACATTTCAAGGATGGTTGACTTTTCAGGGTCCTCAGTAGATTGGAAACTGTCCATTTCTTCTAAAAGAAGTTTCTCTGACAATAAAGAAGTATGAGATATTTTGGGGCCTCAGTTACTGCTGCCCTAATTATCAGCTATTCTAAACAGCATAGGCTGGGTTATGCTGTAACAGCAAATAACCTTAAATTCTCAGTAGTTTAAAACAGTGTTCATTTCTCATTCAGGTGTTATGTTCATCAACTTTCAGCAGGGGCCTCTGCTCCACGTGTGTACTCAGGGATCTAGACTGGTGGGCCCTCCATTAACTGGAACATTGCTGATGACAATGACCTAGGGAATAATCACTGGTAAACTTCTTAAAGACTTCCACTTGAAAAACATACATATCACTTCCATTTATATGTCATTGGCCAAAGCAAACAATATGACTACATCTAACGTTAGGAGAGTAGGGAAGAGTAATTCTACTCATGCCCAGAGAAGGAGAGTTGGAAATATTGGTGAAAAGCACCAGTGTCTACCATACCAACCTTTGTTAGAATTTTGTTTTTAGTTTCAACAATGAGTTGCCAGATCAAGTGCAATTGGAGAGAACTGAATTTTGCATTCAGTTCTGGATTTCAAGGACAAAAACATTGCTAGAATCAACATGAATTTGGTTATCTTGACACAGATTGGCCTGCCTGAAATCTGCCTGATATGGAAAGTTGCAGAGATGGTAGGAACATAACCCTAGTGAGCAATGGGTTTGTGGCCACTGGACATGTCAGAGTGAGATACATTCCTTTTGGAAGAGTGATCCGCCTTCTGATCTCTCCCCTCCCAAAGTTGCTCATTCTTGAACAACTCTAGCATTTTTCCTTTGGAAATGCTGCATATATTTGTTGCTTAGGGAACTACTTCCTGCCGAATGGTTTTAATTTTCTTTTTAACTCCTCATTTTTTGGTATCATCTGTATTTAGTTGAGAATAGTTTGGGAGGACATTAACTGAACTATTCTAGTTTCTTCTTTTCCAATTCATTACTTTTTATTTTGGATCAACTGACTTTTACCCCTCTGTTTTTAAATTTTTTTCCCCCTAACTGGCTCACAATGTTGATTCTTAGGATGTTTGAAGAATGTAAGAATTTGGCATTGATCACATTGTCCCGAATTGAACTCAAACACACACTGATTTCCCTGTCACTCTGATTTTTTATTTCTTTAAATTTTTTCTGAAACCAGGTGGGGTACAACTGAAGGGTTTTTTGTTTGTTTGTTTGCTTGCTTGCTTGTTTGTTTTAATTTAAAAAAGGCAATCTCCATATGGAAGAGCTTCTTCTAAATTTTGAACAATCAAGGAATTCCTTTAAACTGTTCTATAATCAGGACGCATCAGAGCTTGGAATCAATTTAAGCCCTAGTTTGCTTTGAGGACAGACAGGATGAAAACTCAACTTGGCAAAGAGAAACAGCTGGCTTCAGGACAGAGTGTAAGCCAAATCTTTATGGAGGGTTCCATCCACCAATGGGCTATGGAATTGCTGGCTTGCTGGCTCTTAGTGATTTCTGGAGGAGGAGAAAGAGGGAAAAGAAGGCACTAGCCAAGTCCTATTCTCATAGAGCACCTCCTTCTCTCTTCCTAAGGACAAATTATTTAAAAAGTTAACATTCCTTTCACCCAGTCAGAGTGAGTATAAATAAAAGCCCACATGCCAATCACCCATAGTTTTATAAAGCAAATTAAATAATTAATACACTGTATTTTTTAGAGCAGTTTTAGGTGCACAGCAAAATTGAGCAGAAAGTACAGAGTTCCCATGTACCCCATCTCCACACATGCACAACATCCTCACCATCCATATCCTGCACCACAGTGATACATTTGGTTACTCCTTCACTGAAGGAATATGATCTTCCTTTCATTATGCAGATCTGAGTTTCTGACTTATTATCCCTTTTCTCTCTTTAAAGAACTTCTTCTAACATTTCTTGCAAGTCGACTCTACTGGCAAAACATTCCTGCAATTTTTATTTGAGAAAGTCTTTATTTCTCCTTCACTTTTGAAGGAGAATTTTGTAGGGAACAGAATTCTATGTTGGTGGTGTTTTTCTTGCAACACTTTAAATATTTCACTCCACTCTCTTGCACATATGGTTTCTGATAAGTCAGACGTAATTCTTATTTTTGCTTTCCGATAGGTAAGCTGTTATTTTCCTCTGGTTTTTTCCCATATTTTTTTCTTTGTCTTTGATTTTTTTTAATTTAATTGTATTTATTTATTTTGGCTGTGCTAGGTCTTAGTTGCGGCATTCAGACTCTTAGTTGTGGCATGCATGTGGGATCTTGTTCCCTGACCAGGAATCAAACCTGGGTCCCCTGCATTGGGAGTGCAGAGTCTTACCCACTGAACCACCAGGGAAGTCCCTGTCTTTGATTTTTTGATGTTTGAATATGATGTGCCTGGGCATAGGGTTTTTTTGTTGGGTTTTTTTTTTTTTTTGTATTTATTCTTCAGTATTTAGTATATTTTAGTATTTACTTAGTATTTAGTATTTATCCTGAGTTGTGTTCTCTGAACATCCTGGGTATGTGGGATGGTGTCTAATATTAATTTGGAGGTAATTTCTTAGTTATTATTGCTTCAAATATTTCTTCTCTTTTTTTCTTTCTTGTCCTTCTGGTATTCGCATTATGCCTATGTTACACCTTTTGTAGTTGTTCCATGGTTCTTGGATATCCTGTTCTTTTTTTTTTTCAGTCTTTTTTCTCTTTGCTTTTCAGAGCCCACATTCTAGAATTCTGTGTCTCAACTGCCCACTGATTTCCCTTCATCCCCACTGTTATGGTGCAGCACACACATATACACTGAGGGAGCTCTACAGTAAGGATTACTCAGCCATGACTGAGTGAGGTGTAGGCGTCCATGTGTCTGTCTTTCCCTTTGGGCACTCAACCTCCCTTCTGCTGCCTTTCAGTCTGGAACATGGCCTGGGAAGCCAGAGTTGTTCAGAGAATGGGCTCCATTTTTGTGTGTCTAGGCTCCTTTAGTCAATACTTCCATGAACTTAGGCTGGTTATTTAACTTCTTTTGCTTCAGTTTCCTCAACTGTAAAATGGGCATGATGATAATAGGACTGAAATGTAAAGTATGTAGCAAAAGATGCTATTCCTTTATTCCTTGCTAATACTGGCCACATATATTGAGGCCTACCAGGTGCCAGATGCTGTTCAGAGTGCAGGTTTTGGTAGGTAGAATAAGGAGAGATGGTGTGATGTGAGAGTGAGGGGTGCTACGGACATGACATGAGAGAAAAAGAAAGAGCACCAAAAAAGGAGCTAAGAGTTGCAGAATGGCCAAAGCTGAAGTTCAGTCGTTCAAAACAAACTTCATTTCTTTTGCAGTTCCAATTTTCCTAGACCAACTCCTGACTGATTATCCAGAACCTCTAAACACCAGGAATGTGGATGAGGGAGGGAGTGAGAACCAATATCACAATTCTCCCCACCTCTCCCTCCAAGAAATCCAGGGCTTCATTTGGACCCTTTTTAACTCCTCACTCTTGTACTGTCTTCCTGGCAGAGGCTCTGTAACCCCACTTACTTGAACAGATGAAGGCAGCCCAGATTAAAAGTTCTGAGTGTTTTTCGCCATGTTCCAGCTGAGTCATCCAGGTCAGCACAAGGTTTTCCTAGTCCAGGATGTGGAAGATGGCATTTTAACTGCAGCTGGAGATTTCACAAATCCAGAAAATGCCAGAGGAAAGCACTAAGAGAGTAACCGAGGGCGGGTCATGTGAACAGCAGCCCTCCTTAACGTTTGTTCAGGGCTTCCCAACCAGCCAGGGACAAACACAGGAGAGGTTCAGTGACCTTCTCAGGATCGCACAGCTCAAAAGAAAATGGTGGGGCTTCCTGATGCACATTTCTTAATTTGTTTGTTTGTTTTTTAATGACCTGTTGACTACCTCCTGTTATTTGAACTGTTATAGTTTTCCAGCCTTGATCAGACTACAATTGCATAAGAAAAAGCATAAGAATATTTTTACAATCTCAAGGTAGAAAAGGATTTCTTCAGTAAGACACGGAGGAATCAACTGCAAAAGAAAATTATTTATGGTGGGATTTTTTGGATATAAATTTAAAATTTTTAATGTAGTCAAATTTATCAAAGAGTAAACACCAGCTACTGACTGGGAGAAGATAACTGACACTCGTAATCACCAAAGGAAAAATATCCAGCCCATAAGAAGAATTCCTACATCAATAGGAAAAAAGCACTAAAATATCCAATAGAAAAATAGGCTAAGGACATAACCCAGCAACACACATAAGAGGAACCAGAATAAGAGATAAATATGAGCAATGCTCCATCTTACTAGAAATCAAGAAAATTCAATTAAACAACTGTGAGATCTCAATTCTCCAGAATATCTCTAATACTTGGAGGTGTCAGACTTTTCCTCTTTTGTCAGTCTGATGAGTATGAAATGGTAACTCTTACGTAATGCTGGCAGGGATGTGAATTGGTACAACCAATGTGGAGAATAATTTGATAACATATAAAGATGTGTCTACAATTAGACTCATCATTTTTATTCTGTGTGTCTACTTCTCAGAGATTTTCACACATATACAAGGATACACAGGTGAGAAAGTTTCATTTGTGGCATGTTCATCATTGTGAAAAACTGGAAATAACATAAATATCCATCAACAGAAGAGTGTATCAGTAAATTGTGGTATATTCACACAGTGGAAGCTTCTATAGCAGCTAAAATTAATGAAATAAAGCTACATGTATGTATCTATAGGTATAAATCTCAAAGACACTATTGATGAGAAAAGCAAGTTGCAGATGGATAGCATACTGTTGATATCATTTCTATAAAGATTTTAAACATGCAAAACCATAGTAAATACTGTTAATGGATACATATACATGTGGTAAAGGCATTTCTTGGGAAAAATAAATACAAAATTGAAGATAGTGTTGGCTTCTATGAGGAGCAAAGGAGGGAAATGGGATTGGAAGAGATACACAGGAGGCTTCAACTATATCTGAAATGCTTTTTTTTTTTCCTTAATGTTTTGCCATATTTTATTAAATCTTTAAAAAAATGTTCTGAAGCAATCTATATGGTGGATACATAGGAGTAATGTTATTCTCTGTATTTCTCTATAGTTTGAAGTATTTCATAGTAATAAAAGAGAAAGAAATATCTCCAGTGACAATGTGTAGATTATTTTGGAGGAGTAAGTCTGGGGATAAGGAGACCAAATAACCTGGTTAAGAAGCAGTGGCAATAAGGTGAGTAATTGTGAAGGGCCCAGATTATGGCAAAGGAGTGGGTATGGAGGGGAAGACATTTCAAAGGTAGAATCAACAGAGCTTGGAGATTCATTATATCTGGGAAATTAGAAAAAAAGAAAGAATCAAAGACGAGCTAAGAGATTCACAACTTGAAAGGCGAGTTGGCTGATACAGTTGGGAATACAGGAGGAAGATAGGCTGGGGTTGGCAGAATTGACAGGTTGGGTTTGAGGGATCCATGTGTCACTCAAGCACAGCCGTCCAGTAGAAATGTAGGCCTAGCCCTGGAAAGGGTGTCAATTAGGTTTCAGCCCTGTATCTTACATGTGCCCAGGCACTTATGTACCTACCCATACACATGGCTCAAGAATTTCTTCAAGCTGACACTCTTCCCTCTCTGATGGTTTAATTGTCATATCAACTCCATCTTCTTTGGAGGATTACTGGTTTGACTCTCCATTCTGATGTCATATACTCTGACTGCTCTTTTTCTTTCCAACCTCTGATTTCTTGCTGATAGCTCCCACTGACAAACCCACCAGAAGCCAGAGGGCAAGGGAACTTGGTTGATGCAGCCTGTAAGAATCAGCCTTCTAGGGCTTAGAGCAAGACAGAGAAGGATGGAGAATCGATCCTTGGTGGATGTGATGGGATACCAATGGAGAATAGCCAGGATAGCCATGTTTGGTCCAAGAGTGAGAACATAACTTAATCCCTGTCAGCAGGAGGGTGCTGTGCTATGACTAGCTCAGCCTAGACTATGGGTCACAGGCCGGGGGAAGAGGGTTTGTTACCAGAGGCAGGAAATTAAGAAATTTGCTAGGCCTTGAAAATCTACTACAAAGTCCAAATGAATAGTCTACTACAGTCATGCATGCAGATGTAGTAGGAAAACCACGGGAGTGCTTACTTTAGAAGAGGATGTAGTGAGGAGAGGAGATGGACAAAGCCAAAGATATACCCAACTAAAGTACTGACATTTAGGGAAGAACTTCCAGAAGAAGAAATGCTCACAAAGTGACTGAGAATAAGCAGCCAGATTGGTAGGACAGACACGAGAGTGTGGCATTACTAAAGCCGAGGGAGCAGAGAGTTTCAAGAAGAAGATGGTCAAGAGTGTAAAATGCCGAACCAATAACGCCAAATGGAAGCATGTAAGTGGGAAAGGGGAAGACAGGAGGAAAAAACAAAGTTATAGCTTTGGAGATGACTGAAATCCCTGAAAGGGCCCACTGAAAGGAAAGAAAGAAGAGAGCCGTGGGACGATGATGAAATGATAACACGGATAGTCAGGAAAGAACAGAAAAGGTCAACTCAATACATCCCGACACCAAAACAACTTTGTGGGGAATAAGATCTGGATTATGTCTGATAATTACAGCCATTTAAAAACAGAAATGGATTCTTATGTTATCCTCTTTCAATTAGATCTTTACGTGGACCCATTAGATTCTGGAGCCTCCCATAACTTTCTCCATCTTCGAATTATAGCCCATCAAACTGTCTTTCTAGGGGGAAGAAGGAGAGGAGAACAGCCGTCCAGTGGCAGAGTGAGGCATGGAAGACAAGGGTGGTGACAGAGCACAGCTGGGGCCACAGGAGGCCCAGACCAAAGTCCCAGTTCTGCCACAACCACATTGCTAAACACAGGGCCACTTGCCCATGTCCATAGGCCTCCTTTGGGGTTGGATTGGGTGCTCCCTAGTGCTGCTTTCGTCTTTGACTGTCTGTGGCTCTGATCCTAAAGGGCAGGGAGGGAAACCCCTAAGGGTTCTGTGAAAGCAGCATCCCTTGATCAGCAAGGGTGCTCCCTGGTGAACAGGTCTAGCAAAGATCCCTGAAGCATTTCATTCTCAGTGCGCACAGGTGTGCTACCTGACAGGGGTCTTTGGGAGGTGTTCTCCTCAAAACTCAGAGCAGATTCTAGGGCCCTTCACCAGCTTCTCTTTCCACAGGTCGACCTGGAGCAAAGGTGCCTGCTCAGCAGGCAAGGAGAGAGCCCTTAGGAGGCAAGGAGCTGGCTCAGTGCCTAGAGCACGTGCTCAGAAAACGGGCAGGGCGTGGCCTGCGCTGGGTGGAAAGTCTGAGGCTGGGTGGTGTGCTCGGGGCCAGAACACTTTGGGAGAAGCTGCCAAAATCATTCAGACAAGCCCTTGGGGGAATTTCCGTTGTCCCCAAAGTACCTTTTAATTTGAAAACAATCAGGAGGCAGGTCAGAGGGTTTTTCATCACTTGGCAGCGGGTGGCAGTGCCTGGTCTTGGAGAGCCACTCTATGCAGTTACAGGCTCCAATTCGGTGTGAGAAGAGGTTACTGCTGCCTGCCAGCTGGGGAAGAGCCAGGAAGCCTGTCATCTCTTGTCTCATAAATACCAGGGGCTCCAGCACCAAACCCAGAAAGACCAATGACACCATTCATCACATAAAACTTGCCAAACACTGGAGGAAGCTCACAGGTTCTGCAGCAAATCTTTTCACCCAAGGGCCTGAGATGACACCACTCAGAGATTTCTGCAAGTAGAGATGCAGGCGACATAGCCAGTATAAGAGGACAGTCCGTTTCTGAGTTCCACCAAAAAGAAATATGAACAGAGAAGTCTTTACTGATGATTTTGGAGCAGAAATGGAGCCTCATGACACAGCAAGGCAAGGAACTCATCTGAAGGGCAGCCCCCAGCACCTCTTCAACAGCCTGTGAGGCCCCACGATTGGGCTGTTTGACCTGGTCCTCACTTCCATGCACTTTGTGCTTTCTCCTTCCTCCTTCCATTCCTTCCCTTGTCTTCCCCCTTCATCTCCAAAGCAAAAGCAAATTTCTCTCCATGTCCAGTGCAGGCCAGTTTTACTTTATTCTTTGAAGTTCTATGGCCAAAAAATACCCAGGCCCTCAGGGTCCCCAAAACATTTCCGAACAACAGCTATCAAGATAATAAAATTTTCTTTCATCTCATAACATAAGGCTTTCAAGCAATTTCTAAATACTGCCTAATAGAAAGTCTTCTCAACCCTGTCCTACATCAAGAGAAAGTGAATGTTTTGCTACTTGGAGGCAAAGTCAAAATAGAAACGGATTTTCAGCTCCTCGGGCTGGTTCTCTAACACACAGTGTGAATATTGGGGAAAACCCTGCTCAACTTACAAACATCCAGATCAGAATGTTCCCTCAGACACATGCTCCCGGGGCAGGAGAAGTTCCTTTTCATCTCCCATCGCTTCTTCTCTCATCTTCCTTCCCTCTTCCGAGAGACAAACCCAACCACAAGGTGACCTAGGCCACGGAGCCAGGGGCGCATCTCTCCAGCTCTGCGGCTGCCTCTCACCCTCAGCCCACCCTCGGTCTCCTGCCCCTGCTGGCAGTGGAGCAGACCCGCTGATGTGAACAGGCGGAGCGTGAAGGGTGGTCTCTCCGCGCAGGAGGTGGCCGTGAGGACAGGGCCCCAGAGAGCGGGCAGCGTGGGGACAAGACGGCCATGATCCCACACTGCAGGACTACCAACCACACCGCCTCTGCGCCTGAATCTGAGGATATGGTGTCACTATTTTGGGGTATGTCAAGCGAGTGCCTTAAGCACTTTGATCATTTAAAATCTTGACTTTTTCCTTCACATCAATTGCAGGGAAGTGATACCTTTTCTGGGATGGGATTACTTCTTTCTTTGATTGGCAGCCTGAGGCAAGTCTCTCCCCAGAACTCTGGGTTCCCAGTCAACAATTTGCAGCGGAACTTCCAGAATCCTATGGAATGTTAATGTGGGGCTGCCTGCATTTGCCTGCTGGTTGTCTTCACCACAAACCTTTAATCTCCTAGTACCCTGTTCTCCTTTAACCCCATCCCTCCCCAGACCAATACAAGCATCTGAAGGTAAATAAACCCATCAAGGGAGCTCATAACCCTAAACACCTCCATTTTATTGAAGCCAGTAAAACAGGCCAGTTAAACTTTCCCAACGCTCTTTGACTGCCGCCCCCAAAACCGAAAAATATCCCAGCTCTGTTTGTTTTTAATGTATCTCTTTTCCTTGTTAAAAATAGATGTTCCTGTATCTAGTATGTATTACAAAAATAAAACTCATTTGCAAAACCAACAAAGGACTTAAGAAATTGCATTTCCATCGATCTGAATGGGACGAGTGCAAACAGATTCAGCATTGAGCTGCCACAGCTTGACGATATTAACCTCAAAATGCTATGGTTGTGACAAAAGGGTACAAGATGAATAAAGTCTAAGGATGTAATGTATAACATGGTGACCAGAGTTGACAAAACTGTATTGCATAATTGAAATTTGCTAAGAGAGTAGAACTTAAATGTTCTTACAAAAAAAAAAAAAAAAAAGGTTAAATGTGTGAGGTGATGGAGGTGTCCATTATAACTCAAAGGGAGGGAATCCTTTCCCAATGTAAATGTGTGTCAAATCATCACAATGTTCACTTAAATATCATATTTGTCAATTATACCTCAATAAAGCTGGAAAAGAAGGGTATGAATGTGTACTTGTCTTCAAATATGGAATAATTTAATCAGATTCTCTTCTCAATGATTTGGGGTGTAGAGTGGGTGGAGGAAGGAATGAAACTTGTTACTGACCTTTTCCAGTTGGTACCCAACAAAGGTCCTTCTGCAGGGTGTCCTTCGAGCCAATAGAACGAGACTGAGTTTAGTTCAGAAGCAAAGGAAAGCTTTATTCTTTGATCAAACAGTGGAGAGGTGCCAGCTCGAGTTCTAGAGTACAACTCTTCCCACAGGCCAGCTATTGTTGGGCTGCTTCATAGGGCTCTCCTCAGTGTGGGGGAGGGGGCAGAGCGCTCCTGTGCAGGTGCGTTGCTCACAGCGGCATCTCTGTGCACCGCGTGCCATCGCCATCTTGAATTGAGGTGCCATGGGCAGCTCTTCTCCACGCAGCCACGGAGCTGAGGTGTCAGCCTGGCGGTTAGGTGCCGGAAACTCTAATCTGACATGTTAGATGCAAGGCCTCTGCACACGGCCCCCTATAGGCAAGTGAAACTAGACTAAAAACAAAAGAAGAGGTTAGACCTTATGTTATTATCTATATTCCATCTTACTTTCCCTGGGGTCCCTAGTGGGCTTTGCCAGTGACACTTTCCCTCTACCACCCCCTTCTGTTTCCTCATACCCTCTCGACAAAGTTTATTGTCAAACTTGTTGATCTTTTCAGAGTGTGTTATTCAAACTGGACTGATAAAAATGGTGATATGAATCCTTTATTATAAATGAGACCGTTAATTTTGAAAAGTCAAACAAAATAGTCACTTACTCACTTGTGATTTTAATTAAAGCAACCTGGTCAGACAGTGGTTTTCTCGGGGGGGCACCAGAGCCAAGCCTCTCTACAAGGTGACTGATAGTTTATCTCCCGTGTCCTTATTTTAGAACTATTTCTACAATTCCCATCCAGTTATAGACACTACCGGCATTTGAGTGGCCCACTCTCATGAAGAGGGAAAACCTGGATTCTTAAGAAAACTAAAAATGCAAATACTTTGGATCCGTTGAGTGTTCTCAGCTGTGATTAGGGATGGGCACTTGTTTCCACCTCTAAGAATCAGGACTTTGCTCTTTCCCTGAAGTCGTTGTCAGATATGAGAAGACCTGGAAGATAAGTTTGGTAGGACAAGTACTAAATCTTGATGCACCTTGCAGAGTGATTTCCAAGAAATTTCCTGAAAGGTTGTCCAGATTAGCAGAAAGAACAAAGGAGATTGCTTGTTACTTAGATCAAGTTCTTACAATTAGAGCACCTCTGAAGAAGAAATGTCTGTACCCCAATAAGGCCCAGAGGTTCAAATCAGTGAAGACGTGAGTGTCACAGGCTGGGTCCCCTGGGTAGCAAACTTGAACACAGAGAGCCGTGTGCAGGATGCTTCTGAAAGTGTGCTTGACACCTGCAGAAGAAAAGAGAAGAAATCAGGATTGAGCACCAGGAGAAGTTGAACTTCAATGCTGGATACCTCAATGGAAGACACAGTCAACCCTGCAGGGAGTTCTGAAGATGGAATCATATTCAGAGGGGCCCCAAGTTGGGGAGAAGAGGGAAAATACTTTATACCTCTTTTTGATTAGTCACTGGATATGGGCTGCCCAGGAAAAAGGTAAGGCTGTGTGTGTGTGTGTGTGTGTGTGTGTGCGCACGCGCACGTGTAGGTCTCTCTTTGGCTGAGGCCATCCCTGTGGGGATGGCCAGCCAAAAGCAGTTTGTCTGCAGCACTCCCTGTAGGAATAATTCTTTCCGTCTTGAAGGGAGAGCTAAGTGGAGCACCACAGTGTCTACCACGCTGAATGATGTGGAAGTGAAGGAGTTACGGTAAAAGGATTGTGCTATGAAAGCTGGTAGGATTGTTTCTTGCCTTTGAGGGAAATACAAAAGGAAGAATGCACTCAGAGTCAGGTAAGGTATTCCTTCACAAAGAACACTCTGTTGCTTATTTAGCACTGCTAGTGGATATTCTTGGCTTATCTGAACTGTGATCAAAAGGGTATAAATATTCTTATCCAAATCTAGATACCTTAAAAAAAAAAGGCAAGGGGTCGGGGATAGATAACCTATTCCTAGAGGACAGCCTTAGGACCCAAAGCAAGGCAGGGAGGCACTCATCTTTCAGATGGTGTCTGGCCACTTTTACTTGAGCTAATCCAGGTTCATAAGTGGAGCAATTCGTGCAAATTTCTCAATCTGTGTGTATGTACATGAATATGTTGGAGGTGTTGGAATGCATTTTGTTTGTCCATTTGTTTTTTCTTTAAATTTATTTATTAATTTATTTTATTTTTGGCTGTGTTGGGTCTTTGTTGTGGTGCGCGGGCTTCTCGCTGCGGTGGCTTCTCTTGTTTCGGAGCACAGTCTCTAAGTGCGCGGGCTTCAGTAGTTGTGGCACATGGGCTCTAGAACGCAGGCTCAGTAGTTGTGGCGCACGGGCTTAATTGCTCCACGGCATGTGAGATCCTCCCGGACCAGGGCTTGAACTTGTGTCCCTTGCATTGGCAGGCAGATTCTTAACCACTGTGCCACCAGGGAAGCCCCTGTCCATTTGTTTTTACAAAAATTTGGTAGTGCTCTTGGCCTTTTTGTAGCTTTTTATTCCTTGGAGATCTATGTTTATTTTTTCTAAACATAAGAAACCACAGATAATTTATAGTGTGTATTTTATAATTCTAATTTTGAAGTCTCTGTGGTCTGGTTCTATTGTCTGTTATTTCTGCTTATTCTCACTCCTGTTGTCTGGTTTATGTGACTGATCATATTTGACCATGTGCTGCTCATTGTACTTGAAAAATAATTTAGGAATGTTTGTTAAAGGCTGTGGTTCCTTGGACTATCTGGATGACCCAAACCTGGGTGGCAAATTCACACAAGGGCTGGTGTACTTTTGGCTTTTCATTTGCCTGAGGGTACAGGCCTTTGGATCCCAGTTTAATATATTTGGGGAAGAAGTGAGACTCCCCAGTTCTGGTGGGCCCCAGACTTTTACTTCTTCCTTTTGCTTTTTGAGGCCACCAAAACAGCACCTCAGCTTTGCATGTGTCTTCATGTTTGATGGTTGCTGTTGGGTCAAAGTAGCTTCGTGTGCTCAGTTTACCTCCCTGGATTTGCCTTCTAGATTTTTGCATATTAAGTCCTCACTATCTTGTTAGCTTTTAGATTTTATAAGTTAAAAAAAATAAAAAATTAATTTCACCTAGTTTTTTGTTTGTTTGTTTTGTTTGGGGTTTTTTTAGTTGTTCCTATTGGAAGGGAGGAAACTGCTGGTGCTTCTTGTTTATGGCCAAAACCTGTGGCATTCTCTATGAGAATTCAAGGGAGATCAGGAGGCATCTTATTCAGTACCTCAAACTTTCAAGCTTATTTTGTTGGTTGAAGTTGAGTCAGATAGAGTCATATATTAGCACTGCATAGTTCTAAGGACTTAAAATAAATAAAAATTGAAAATTCTCATTAAACATGGATCTGATTTTCCATCTCAAATGTAACCACATAAATATAAGATGTTATATTAAATTATCATAATTTCTCTAAAACTAACAGAATGTGATACCCAAACTTTAAAAAATAAAGCTATAGAAATACATGCATCATCAATGACATTTTCATTTTTTTGTTTTGTTTTGTTTTTCGTTTGTTTGTTTTTGTTTTTTATAGCTACTTTATTTATTTATTTTTGGCTGTGTTGGGTCTTCGTTTCTGTGCAAGGGCTTTCTCTAGTTGCGGCAAGCGGGGGCCACTCTTCATCGCGGTGCGCGGGCCTCTCACTATCGCGGCCTCTCTTGTTGCGGAGCACAGGCTCCAGACGCGCAGGCTCAGTAGTTGTGGCTCACGGGCCCAGTTGCTCTGCGGCATGTGGGATCTTCCCAGACCAGGGCTCGAGCCCATGTCCCCTGCATTAGCAGGCAGATTCTCAACCACTGCGCCACCAGGGAAGCCCCGACATTTTCATTTTTAAGTTATTTAGCATTTACTGGAGGTGGGATTAACTTTTGGTAGGTTATTTGAGGATGAGAAAATTAAAAAGGAGAAGTCAAGTATTTTTTTCAGTGCAGGAGAGGCAGTTATTTTCAGTGATAGGAAGAAAATTCAGGTCTTCCTTATAATTATAGCGCTAGCACATAGTAATTACATGAGAAAAGCCTCTCATAGATAACGATGCAATCTAAGCCATCCAGTTTAGGGTAATTTTCCTTATTTAAAAAGTGCCAAACACAATTAATGTTGAATAACTTTCAAAAGAATAATGAACTTTCATCTCCCCCATTCCAGATGACTCCAACCTAGAGACACAAGTTCCTTATTTCAGGGACTAGTTACCCACAAATGAACACTTATGACATAAATGAAACCTGAAACTCTTTAAGTGCTAGATTTATTTCCATGAGGTCGATATAAACCAAAAAGATTCATTCTCTCAAAGGAATTATTCCGTCTCCCCTGCAATGCTGTGGCTTATAATAGAGTTATTATTAGCTTTGACCACAGTTACGTCACTGGGACAGCCTCCCCACCTGCCTGGACCAAGAGTGATGTCCCTGTCTCTGGAATGCTGGTTGCACTTCCTCTTCATACCACTCAACTGGCACTTAGCTTTGCTAAATGTAACTTAGCCTTTTATGTGCATGGCTATCTCCTCAAGGAGACCGAACCCTTGAAGGGCAAGGGCCCTGCCACACCAGGCCTTGTTATAGGTCCCTGAAGTGCCCAGTCCCAGCACCTTCTACACAAGATGCTCAATACATGTTTGTTGATGGTAATGATAATTCATATTTTGACTTGGGTGAGAAATGTATCTTATTCATTATGTTGCCTCAGCTCCTAGCACATTGCCTGGCCCAGAATAGAAACTCAAGAAAAGTTTACTGAATGAATGAACAAATGAATGAAGGGATGAGTTGTTAGATGAAAATCTGGTTAGAAATATACACACAGAGAATGGAGATCATCATGATCAGATTATTTTTCAGGCTTTCTGTTTTTTTTTTTTCTTTCTTCTTTTCTTCTTTTAGTTTACCATGAAAGGATAGACAAACTATGTATGACATGATCAGTTTAACCAAGTACCATTAAATCCCACACCCCTTTTACTTGCCTCAGGCATATAGGGTATAAATGTCAAGTGTCCTGACTCTCTCCCCAATGCCATATATTTTGTTTTGTGAACAAACTGAGAAGTCCAGTGTCTGTGACATTCCGTCCCTGATCTTCTGCTCTACTTTAGAAGGAGAATGTGGGACTTCCCTGGTGGTCCAGTGGTAAAGACTCCGTGCTCCCAGTGCAGGGGGCATGAGTTCGATCCCTAGTCGGGGAACTAAGATCCTGCATGTCACAGGGCGTGGCCAAAAAAAAAATTAAAATTAAAAATAGAAGGAGAATGTGACCCATTCCCTGGAATTTGGAGAAAACAGGACATTGGAAAACCCTATTTGACCATAACAAGAGACAAGTGTCAAAATGGTATAAAGGAACAGCTTTAAATATCACTCGTCTCATCTAAAAGTTAAGTGTATCACCACTGGGTTAGCACTGAATTGTTCCTTTGCTAGAGTATTATTTTCTTTATCAGATGTATTATTCTCTAAGAGTCCTTTTAGCTCAAAGATCAGTGTTTTTGTAGGGAGTATAGAGTTTGGAGTTTGATGATCTGAGTGTCAAATTCTAGCTTCACTTTTCACAAAGTTGACTTTGAGCAAATCATGTAATCTGCTGACACCCCGACCTCTGCCCAGTTATTCCTGTGTAGAATGGGATTTATAATTCCTGCCCTGTTTCTCATAGCATAACCGTGAGACTCATTGGGGAAATGCATATGAAAATACATTAAGTATTAAACTATTCAGGTATTAGACATTAATGATAGTTAAAGAAGATAAATATCTTCCCAAGAGACTTGAGACCAGCGGGCTGAGCATTTCCTGAAGGGTGTTTCAGAGAACATGATTTTTTTTCACAAATGGTAATAGCCATGACATGACAAAATCATTTCAAACAAGAATGGGAAATTCTGTGCTAAACAAAAGTAAGCAAATTCTTTGATTGTAGGACTTACCAGAGCTGTTAACATGGTCATGTGCTTTGTGAATCTCTGAGCATCTCCCAGTGTAAATGGACAGGGTATCTTACAGGATTAGGATTCCATGGAGTACAACTTGGGGAGCACTGAGCTAGTTTATTGCCCAGACCAATCTCACAGTACTCTAAGTCGGTGCTACTCCAAGTACCCAAATACCAGTCTGAGAAATGTTTGTTGCCTATCTGTGATGAGAAAAAGAGTTTATGAGAGAACATAAATCAACACATGCTTCCTTCATCAGGAAAATCTTGCTACCGGAAAAAAAAAAAGTCAGTCAGCTGAGCATAGCTGATTTATTTTGCTGCAAGCTCCTCATCAGCTTGCATACCAGCAGTGGTCCTGTACTACTTTTTGAGTAACATTGCTCCAATTCACTGGATAGGGATGAGGCTTTAGTGAAAAAGCAGAATCTAAAGAAGAAAAGCCCTTTTCATATCTTGTGCTTGGTAGCAGATGTGAAGTCTGGTAGCTGCCTAATTCATGAAGCCCCAGGCTCTCAGAGGTTAGTAAGAGACCACGTTACCCTTTGATCCTCAGGTAAATTGTCAGGCTGGACAATGTCTACTCCATTTTCTTATCTAAAGTTAATGTCACACTAACTGGCTCCAACCCTTAATAATCACACTGGGGAGATGACCATCTCTGCTAGGATCCTTTCCAGACAGAAGCTGAGCTAACCAAGATGTCTGAAGAGCAGGTGAATTAACTTCTCATTGGCCCTGTTCAAACACTGAGAAAACTTTCTCTGAACAACCTTCCAGGTAGGATCTCCACAGGAAGCAAGGGAAGCAGTCAAATGGGGAAAATTGAGGAGAGTTTACTGAAGGGGTGATTTACAAAGATGTTTTGGGTTAAAAGAAAACAGCAAGGAATGGTGAAGTGCCCCACAGTTAGCAGTAGCAGAAAGCGCTTACCACGCTAGGTCAGAGGAGGGGACAGTTACAGGACCTGGAAGAGAGAACTGTAGCTAGGAAGGAGGGCTGTCTGCCCCACAGGAGTTTGGACCCGGATGGAGGAGCACAGTCTCTCTACAGAGAGCAAGCCAGAGGAATACATGCCCCAACTTCCCTTTCTTCTCGTCCTCTAATCTCTGCCAGGGCATCTCATTGGCTCTCTAAGCAGAAGCCAGATCATAAAAGGAACTTATTGATGTGGTCCATAAATGTCCATCAACAGAGCAGCCTGGACAGTGGATCTGGGCACGTCTCGCTCCATGTGCCCCTCCCTGGCTCTCAGCTTATGAGCCGTGCATGCCTACACCGGTCAGCGTGGAGAAGGCTGGGAAGTGACTCTGGAGGGGACAATGAAGGTGATCCAGAACAGTGTCACTTACTACTGAGCTCAGAAAACAAATAGTTATAATATATAACAGCCAAGGCTCTTGGTTTCTGTTGGCCTCTCTTATCAAAACTTTCGCCAATCAAGGCATTTTTCTTCTTTTCGGTGCTGTCATAGTACTAGAGTACCAACTTGCCTTTGGACTGAGATTCCCACTTTTTCCAGAATTTAATTCTCAAGATAAAAAGAGAGTGGGCATGTTTGCTACCATCAACCTCATAAATCCACACACTAAAAATTATGTTAATCAGCACTATTTTAACTGAAAGGCCTCACTTATTTGATTTCTCTCTTATTTTTAGAGATAAAGTTGATTTAATATTGTTTTCATATACTCAGACTCCCCATTAAACACATGTCCCTGGTATAAACCTACTGATCTTGACTTGCCAGCTCCCTAAAAGCCCTTTGCCCTTGGGATTATCATGACCTTATTCGGTTGGGGACATCCCATGGAAATTGTGTTCCCATTAAATGTCAGCTTGTAAGAGTGAGGCTGTGGTCTCAGGCCTTCAAGCAGTGAAACACCTGGATGCTCTGTGGAGAGCAAGGCTAAGTAACTCTTACTTTGTGTGTAATATACTTTGTGTATATTGTGTATAGTGTGTACACTATATTTGTGTATAGTGTGTATAACCCACTAGAGCACTTATCACAGTTGACGTGTTGCTTGGTTGGCGTGTCTGACGGGGAGCTACTCGAAAACAGATACTCTGTATTATCTCTGTTTTACTTCTATTGTCTCCTACAGTTACCAAATGAACATATGCTGACTTCCTAACAAACTGGCCCAAAATCCTATATCCCAATGAGTGTTTTTCTTTTAAACAGGATTACCTTTGGAGGCAATGTAACGGTTCCAACAATATTGTCATTGCTGAAAGATCTTTGTCTGTGGCAACCTTTATTGATAGTAGGAAGTATTTGTCTTTTGAGTATAGGTTTTTAGGTTTATTATTTTCCTTGATGGCTACCAAGCCTTGGAAAAAGTCAGGAAACTGAGACCATTTTGAGTCAAAAAAGAGTTGCAGGGACTTCCCTAGTGGGGCAGTGGATAAGACTCCACACTCCCAATGCTGGGGGCCTGGGTTTGATCCCTGCTCAGGAAACTAGATCCCACATGCTGCAACTAAGTGTTCTCATGCCACAACTAAGGAACCTGCGTGCCATAACTAAGGAGCCAGTGAGCCACAACCAAGGAGCCCTGGAGCCACAACTAAGGAGCACGCCTGATGCAAATAAGACTCGGTGCAACCAAATAAACAAATAAATATAAAAAAAAATAAGACAGCACTACAGTGTTGAAATAGTAATAATAAAAAAAGAGCTGATTTATAACATAATTGTATTGGTTTTGCTATGTGGCTGGGATATCATTTCAGGCTCAGCTGCAGAGGACAGAATCCACTCTAGCTAATTCAAGCAAGAAGTAATTCAGTACAGGGTGTAAAATGGAAGTTGGAAAACAAACTTCAGGTTGTTTTTTTCAAGAGTGACTCTCTAAGTCATGCCCTAGAACAAAGCTTCCAAGGAAGCGTCTATCTACCTTTGTTAAGATTGGGAAGATGCTGGCTCCAAAACCACACCACCACTGTTGCCCTTAATGCCCTTGTGTTCCCTGATCCGGAAGCTTCCCCTACAGCTGCAGGTGCCGGGATTCTGCCACACCTGCTGTCATCAATACCGGCAACATGACTATGCCTTTGACACCAAAGTACCATCTCTGCCTTTTGCAGAGGTAGAAAAGCCAAACGCCTTCTTGACCCAGCTTGCCGACAGGAAGGGAAGGAGTGAGGCCTCCACCAGACTCCTGCCATCACATCTTGTGCGTGTGCACCTAAGGCTGAGCCTAAACCATATCTGGAATGGGAGAACAGAAACGTCCTTTCTAGACTATAGAGCCTGCAGTACACCAAGCTTCTAGAACAGAGCTCCTCAGGGTGTGGTCCTCCAACATCCTGCATCAGAATCTCTTGGAGAATTTGTTAAAATGCAGATTCCCTGTGCGCATGCCAGCCCTCTGAGGTTAAGGCCCTCTGCATTCTAGGCACACTTCTCAGGTGGTTTTTACATTTATCACCAAGAGTTTCAAAGTGTAGTTTATCACCTGCTAATGGATGGCGAAATCAGTTTAGTGGGCTGTGATTAGCATTTTTAAAAAAAGAAATAAGAGTATAATAAAATAGACGGTATCTGAATGTATTGCATTAGTAAAGGTAAAGTGTTATTTCATAAATCTTTTGTTTTAGTTAGGTAGATATAGATATAAACTGGATCACAAGACCAAACATATTTCTTATCATGCCGTGTGGTCAACAAGGTTTGAAAAATTCTTCTCCAGAAGGAGATGGAACGGCTGTCAGATGCTAATCCTCCAAGTCACCACCGCCAGTAAACAAACTGCAGGAAGTTCAAGAAAGAAGTTTCAAAATGTCCTGTGCAACCAACCACAGATCGTTATTATACATGTTTAATCTCCCAAGAGACTACTATGAAGAGTACAATTAGAGAAGAAACGGGTACTTATTAAACATCTACTGTGGGCCAGACAGTCTGCCTAGTGTGTTCTCTATTTTCCTGGGTGAGCCTCATAACTACCAGTTCACAGATAGGAGATGTGGCTCAGAAGTTCAGTAACTCCCCCAAAGTCCCCAGGTAGGAAGTGATGGAGCTCGGCATAGGGGATATAGAAGTCTCCCCTATATAGTAGTCTGCCCCTCTGGAGTGGAAAAGAGAAACCTTGCTAGAACACTACTGTTATTTATTGGAAGAAAGAAATGAGCTCCTCTTGACAGGGCTTCTGGTTTCTTCCTAGTGAAGGGATAGCATCTTCATTGAGTTGCATCTGCCACTGAACAAATATTTCTGTTTAGTTGTTATTCTCAAGATTTTTCCATAGCAGTTTTAATTATTTCAGATTATCAAAGTAATATAATTTATTAGAGAAAACTTGGAAAATAAGAAAAGAGTGTAAGGGAGAATACAAAAATCTCAATAATCCCACTCTTAAAGCTAACCACTTCCACCCACAAACACACACATAAACACAAATTGGGACTATATTTTTATATTAATATACACATATATATGTATATATAGTATCCTAATTTTGTTAATGACATTTACTTGTGCCACTAAATGCTCATTAAAAACATACATTTTAAACAATCTCATAGAATTCAATTTAATAAATATGTTGTTATTCATTTAAGTGAGGTCCTACTTTCAGACATTTAGGTTAACTTGAATTTTCAGCTATTAAATAATTCTGGGGTTAAAATCCTTAATCATGAATCTTTTTGTGATCTTTGATCTCCTTTATAATAAACTGCTAGATGTAGAATCACTGGTTCTGAGTTAAGAAACTCCTTTATAATAAACTGCTAGATGTAGAATCACTGGTTCTGAGTTAAGAAACTTTTTAAGGCCGTTGACACACAATGCCAATTTACCCTCAGGAAAC
This sequence comes from Balaenoptera ricei, assembly GCF_028023285.1. Taxonomy (NCBI): domain Eukaryota; kingdom Metazoa; phylum Chordata; class Mammalia; order Artiodactyla; family Balaenopteridae; genus Balaenoptera; species Balaenoptera ricei. Next base: position 42,585,689 of record NC_082641.1, read on the forward strand.
ATATGTCTGTTCATGTCATCAGCAGGCATGAAGCTGCCTCTTTCCCAATAGCAGGGTCATTGGGATCCTGTAATCGTGACAGTTTGGGGGTGGTTCTCTACAGCAGGCCCCCGGGAGTCATTTCATTACCCTCATAATCATGTGACCTTTGCCTTTTACACAATTAGTTTTGGGGGGCCCACTTATGGTATTACAATGGGGTTTTACTTTTAGTCTGGGCCAATCTGATAAGGGGAAGATGGGCAAGTTGTTTCATTTTGCATATCTTTGAATACTAGTGAGTCTGAGCTTTTTTTCACAGATATTTTGGCCATTGTCTATTCTTCTTTCCTAAATTGCGTACACTATCCTTTGCTTGTTTTCTTCTATTAGAGTATTCATATTTTTCTTATGATTTATAATAATTCTTTTAATAATAATAAAGGCTAATGTTATGTAAGCATTTATGTGCTAATATACTCTTTTAGGAGCTTTACAATGTTTTTGCTTTTAATCATCACAGCAAACCTATGAGGTAAATATTATTATTATGTGTTTTGTGAATGTGAAAACAAAGGCTTAGAGAGGTAAAATTACTTGTCTATGGTCACACAGCTAGAAAGTGGCAGATCTGGGATCTAATCTCAGGTCATCCAATTCCCGAGTATCATTAGTTCACCAGATTAATCATGTTGCAAACATTACCCCCAGTTTATTACCTGTTGATTTGTTTGGGTTGGTTTGGGATGGAAAAAATATTGGTTAAGAATTAATTTAATAGAGGAGTTTCTGGATCCATCTTGTGCTATTCTGGGAAGGAAAGTGCATTTCTAACAAACAAGTGCTTTCTATGGTAAGTCCATCAGTCAGTCTCTAATGTTCAGAAAATTGGAGTTTCTGCCCAGACCAGGTGGTGAGGGTTACCTGGCTGACAGCAGCATACTCTCCCCTTCGGAGATAACCTGAGCCACTACAGGCATAAACATCCTTAATCGTGGGGCTCAGAAAGTGTACCCCTTTCCAGCTCCTATTGAGTATTCTGTGTCCGATCATCTCTGACCCCTACATGCATGCCCACAGGCAGAACTGCTCTCTTTGAGGGAGGTACGGGTGAGAGTTCAACTTAAGAGACAAGGAATCACTTTTTAATTACAGGTCCACAATCCCTTATTTGATATCCTTGGGAGTCAAATGTATTTTGGAATTCAGAGTAGCAAATTTTTCTAGAGGAAAATGAATAAATATTCACCCAAAGTGGGATTTAAAAAAAAGACTATGAATGAATTGACAGCAAGGTCACGTTTTGATGCCAAATGATTTTGTCACAAATTTATCAGAGTAAATCAGTTTTTAGAGTTTTGGGATTTCTGAATTGTGGAAAACGGATTTGGGAATATAGTTCATCAGGGGCCCTGAGTTTATTGTCTGTTAGGAGATGATATAATAAGGTCAGTACTCCCACATCCCCCTTGGAGTCCACTCATTATTCTATCCCCAATATTTGAAAAAGTGTCATCTCCAGTGTTCTCCTCTTCCAGTTTTGCAACTCAGGGGAAATATGTGATTGTGAGATGCAGCAGAGAAAACCCTCATGTGATGTAGGGTCTGCCCTTTGTAGCTTCTTCCACGGTCTTGGCAGTTAGGGGAGGCTGGCTTTCACCAGAGGGTCCCTGCCAATCGCTGTCTCTTGATAAATGCTCCTCTTTGCACCCTGAGACCAGGAATAAGAAATACTCCTAGAAAGCTGGTGATATTCAGCAACTGTTTCTCTTCATGAGCAATGAGGTAACTTAAAAATGTTCTGCAGAGATGTAAATCTTTTACTTTTTGCTCATCTTTTTTTTAAATAAGTTTATTTTATTTATTTTTATATTTGGCCGCGTTGGGTCTTCGTTGCTGTGTGCAGGCTTTCTCTGGTTGCGGCGAGCGGGGGCTACTCCTCGTTGTGGTGTGCGGGCTTCTCACTGCGGTGGCTTCTCTTGTTGCGGAGCACGGGCTCTAGGCACGCGGGCTTCAGTAGTTGTGGCACGTGGGCTCAGTAGTTGTGGCTCGCGGGCTCTAGAGTGCAGGCTCAGTAGTTGTGGTGCATGGGCTTAGTTGCTCCGAGGCATGTGGGATCTTCCCGGGCCAGGGCTCGAACCTGTGTCCCCGGCATTGGCAGGCGGATTCTTAACCACTGCACCACCAGGGAAGCCCCTTTGCCCCATCCTTACTAGAAATGAAGCACTTCTTGACTCAGAGAGATTAATAAGCATTTTCTGAACTGAAGAGTGCCAGATTCATCTTCCTTAAATTCTGCTTTGATCATGTCATTTTCCTGCTCTAAAACTTTCAAAAGCTTTCCACTGCATACTGAATAAAGTCCTTCAAGACTTTTATGCTCTTCCTTTTGGCCTCTTCTCTAGGCTCCTGAAGATGTGCAATGTCATATCCTGCTTCTGTTTCTCCTCTGTTCTTCCTTTCTCCCTCTCTTCCTTCCTTCCACAGACATTTACTGAGCATCTCTTATGCGCCAGGCAGTGTACAAACAGTAGTAAATAGAAGAGACATCATCCCTGCCTCCATGCAGCTTTCTTGTAATCTGTGCTTCTGTAGCCGCCACCATTGGTTCCCTCCCCATGTTCCCTCACCATGACCACTTAAGCATGCATCTGTCCAATTTCCAGCACCTGCATTTCTTTGCCTGAGAGTTTTCTGTGGCCTACAGAGCTTACTTTGTCATCTATATGGCAGGTTGGAAGTGTTGAGGAATTAATGCCCCCCATCTTCCAGCATTTTCCAGTCAATGGATGGAAAACCTAATTACCCTTCTCCCTTACCCCTTGTGGGGAGATAACTCTGAGATGCAGGTTTTACACTGAATCCCAGAATTCCCTGGCAGGATTCAATTCTAATTACCTACAGGGGCAACTTGATAATAATAAACCCTTTATTAGTTCTCTTTTCTACCCTGTCTTATTTCCCCAACTCCTTACCAAAATTTCCTGGGATTAACTTCAAAATAAACTACCTGCACTTGAGTTTTATCTAGTCTGGCTTGGAGCGAACCTGAAGTTATTTCCTGAATAGCCTTGCACTTTCTTATGTCTGCATAAGATGTAACACAGAATGGTGGGGAAAGCAGAGATTTTGGCATCAGACACACCTGGGTCTGAATTGTGGCCCTGCCATAGACTGACCTGTGACCCTGGGTATATTTATAGAAGGGGGAAACTGGACATAATGAGGATGATATTGACGATGGCACATAGTTGGCACTCAAGTTGAATTTTGTCTTTCTAAATTCCGCTATCTTTATTCAAGCTATTCTTTCTGGGTGGAATGTTCTTTTCTCACCATTTTTGCCTATGGAAATCTTGCATTTGCCTCTGAGTCCACATCAGCCATGAGGTCTTCTCTGACTATGTAGGGGAGAATGAGATCTTTGGCTCCTCAGTTCCTTTAGTACATATTACTAGGACCATTTAGCTAATCTGCTTTATAATTCTTTGTCCCCATCCTACCTGCCCTACTCATTGTAAACTGACAGCGGGCAGGAGCCACATCTGGATCTAGGACAAGGCATCCTGTTTGCTAAGCATCCAGTAAAACTTCCCCTAGGCCTCTGGTTGGCGGAACCATGATGAGCAGCTTACATTCCGGGAGAAAGCCAAGATCCCATGACACAGATTGTGAAACCAATATAACTTTGCTTTCATTCCTGATTATAAGCACCCTGTGTCTTAGTCCATTCAGACGGCTATAACAAAAAGTATCATAAACTAGATGGCTTTTAAACAAACATTTATTACTCACAATTCTAGAAGCTGAGAAATCCAAGATCAGTGTGCTGGTGGATCTCGTGTCTGGTGAGAGCTGGCTTCCTAGATAGCTGGGTTTTTGTTTTTTGTTTTTTCTGTAACCTCCTACATGGCAGAAGAGGCAAAAGAGCTATTGGGCTTCTTTCATAGGGCACTAATCCCATTTATGAGGGTTCTGCCCTCAGGACCTAATCCCCCCCAATGGCTCCACCTCCTAATACCATCACCTTGGGGTTTCAGTTTCAACATGTGAATTTAGGGGGACACAAACATTCAGAGTGTAGCACCCTGGCTTTTAACAGTTAAGGAAAAAAAAAAAAAAATAGATTGACCTTTTATTTCCCAGGATCTTGGGATGTAGGGTAATAGGGAGTCAATCTCAGGGCAATTTCTGCCAGTGACCTGTTCCCTCTACTCAGACAAAGTTCTTCTTTGTGTTCTTCCTCCTGCCCCCTTCCTTGTGGGACCCCCCGGAAGGTGAATGTCCTGAATGCTTTATTCATGGCCACGATGCCTCTTTGAGGAGGCTTCTCAGAGGAACAAGGAGCGCGGCAAGCTGCTGCTGCCCTGAGGTTGCTGGGGAAGCTTCAGTAGGATCCCTTACCCTCCCTGTAGGTGACCACCCCTTTGATGCCACCAGCCTACCAGCCATGGCAGAAGAGAGAGGCCAAAACACAATGCAAGGTCACATTGCATCTTCTTTTTGTTTTTGTTGTTGTTTAGTATGTATTTTATGGAAGTTGTACATGCATATAATATTAGTTAAATAGTCCACAAGACCACTTACCAAAACCAAGTGACATTCTCCATGCCCAGCCCATGATAGCTCCCCTGTAGCAACCACATGCAACAATTTTAACTCTTTCTTTTGGTATTTGCCTTCATATCAATGAGTAACATGCTTATATTGTTACTTCTCCATTCTCCATAATGACTAAACTAAAAAACATTTTTAAATCAAGATTTAACTATTTTTCACAGTATCAACCCCCTTCACAAGCCCACTTCCTATCTCATATTCTCTTAAAATAGCTACATCTAATGTTGAGCATATCAATAATCAGTGTTTACATGATTACAGCTATGTAAACACAGTTGTTCATCACTGAACCAGGTTGTAGACACTTAATTTTCCTGTCTTGCACATTTATTTTTTGTTTTCCTGGAAGTTAGTGATTGTCTTGTTTTATCATTTGCTTAGTTTTCTATGTAGTTATCATTAATTCAGCTCCAAATATTCCACCAATACTTTAAATGTTCTCAATATTTTCAAATATGTCAGATATTCTATCAATTTCAACTTCTTGAAGACGTATTTCCCAGGTAGAACATTCTTTTTTAAAATTTTATTTCATTTTTTTTATCGAGCAGGTTCTTAATTAGTTATCTATTTTATACATATTAGTGTATATATATCAATCCCAATCTCCCAATTTATCCCACCACCACCACCACCCTGCTTTCCCCCCTTGGTGTCCATACATTTGTTCTCTACATCTGTGTCTCTATTTCTGCCTTGCAAACCAGTTCATCTGTACCATTTTTCTAGATTCCACAAATATGCATTAATATACGACATTTGTTTTTCCCTTTCTGACTTACTTCACCCTGTATGACAGTCTCTAGGTCCATCCACGCCTCTACAAATGACCCAGTTTTGTTCCTTTTCATGGCTGAGTAATATTCTATTGTATATATGTACCACATCTTCTTTATCTATTCGTCTGTCGATGAGCATTTAGGTTGCTTCTATGACCTGGCTATGGTAAATAGTGCTGCAGTGAACATTGGGGTGCATGTGTCTTTTTGAATTATGTTTTTTTCTGGGTATATGCCCAATAGTGGGATTGCTGGGTCATATGGTAATTTTATTTTTAGTTCTTTAAGGAACCTCCATACTGTTCTCCATAGTGGCTGTATCAATTTACATTCCCACCAACAGTGCAAGAGGGTTCCCTTTTCTCCACACCCTCTCCCGCATTTATTGTTTGTAGATTTTCTGATGATGCCCATTCTAACTGGTGTGAGGTGATACCTCATTGTAGTTTTGATTTGCATTTCTCTAATAATCAGTGATGTTGAGAAGCTTTTCAAGTGCCTCTTGGCCATCTGTATGTCTTCTTTGGAGAAATGACTTCTGCCCACTTTTTGATTGGGTTGTTTGTTTTTATAATATTGAGCTGCATGAGCTGTTTATATATTTTGGAGATTAATCCTTTGTCCATTGATTCATTTGCAAATATTTTCTCCCATTCTGAGGGTTGTCTTTTCATCTTGTTTATGGTTTCCTTTGCTGTGCAAATGCTTTTAAGTTTCATTAGGTCCCACTTGTTTATTTTTGTTTTTATTTGCATTACTCTAGGAGGTGGGTCAAAAAAGATCTTGCTGTGATTTATGTCAAAGAGTATTCTTCCTATGTGTTCCTCTAAGAGTTTTATAGTGTCTGGTCTTACATTTACGTCTTTAATCCATTTTGAGTTTATTTTTGTGTATGGTGTTAGGGAGTGTTCTAATTTCATTCTTTTACATGTAGCTGTCCAGTTTCCCAGCACCACTTATTGAAGAGGCTGTCTGTTCTCCATTGTATATCCTTGCCTCCTTTGTCATAGATTAGTTGACCATAGGTGCGTGGGTTTATCTCTGGGCTTTCTATCCTGTTCCATTGATCTATATTTCTGGTTTTGTGCCAGTATGATATTGTCTTGATTACTGTAGCTTTGTAGTATAGTCTGAAATCAGGGAGTCAGATTCCTCCAGCTCCATTTTTTCCCCTCAAGACTGCTTTGGCTATTCGGGGTCTTTTGTGTCTCCATACAAATTTTAATATTTTTTGTTCTAGTTCTGTATAAAATGCCTTTGGTAGTTTGATAGGGATTGCATTGAATCTGTAGATTGCTTTGGGTAGTATAGTCATTTTCACAATGTTGATTCTTCCAATCCAAGAACGTGGTATATCTCTCCATCTGTTTGTGTCATCTTTGATTTCTTTCATCAGTGTCTTATAGTTTTCTGAGTACAGGTCTTTTACCTCCTTAGGTAGGTTTATTCCTAGGTGTTTTATTCTTTTTGTTGCAATGGTGAATGGGATTGTTTCCTTAATTTCTTTTTCTGATCTTTTATTGTTGGTGTATAGGAATGCAAGAGATTTCTGTGCATTAATTTTGTATCCTGCAACTTTACCAGATTTAGTTGATTAGCTCTAGCAGTTTTCTGGGACATCTTTAGGATTATCTATGTATAGTATCATGTCATCTGTAAACAATGACAGTTTTACTTCTTCTTTTCCAATTTGTATTCCTTTTATTTCTTTTTCTTCTCTGATTGCCGTGGTTAGGACTTCCAGAACTATGTTGAATAACAGTGGCGAGAGTGGACATCCTTGTCTCGTTCCTGATCTTAGAGGAAATGCTTTCAGTTTTTCACCATTGAGAATGATGTTTGCTGTGGGTTTGTCATATATGGCCTTTATTATGTTGAGGTAAGTTCCCTCTATGCCCACTTTCTGGAGAGTTTTTTTCATAAATGGGTGTTGAATTTTGTCAAAAGCTTTTTCTGTATCTATTGAGATGATCATATGGTTTTTATTCTTTAATTTGTTAATATGGTGTATCATATTGATTGATTTGCATATATTGAAGAATCCTTGTATCTCTGGGGTAAATCCCACTTGATCATGGTGTACAGTCCTTTCAGTGTGTTGTTGGATTCTGTTTGCTAGTATTTTGTTGAGGATTTTCACATCTATATTCATCAGTGATATTGGTCTGTAATTTTTTTTTTTTTTTTTGTAGTATCTTTGTCTGGTTTTGGTATCAGGGTAATTGTGGCCTCGTAGAATGAGTTCGGGAGTGTTCCTTCCCCAGATAGAACATTCTAACATGTTCTATGCTGGCCTGGTTTCTCTCTATCCCTAGTACCTAATTGTCACCTTGAGAATATCTCTTCACCATAATCCCATGAATTCCTTTTGTTTCTCTCTTTTGTTTTGCTTCTCTTTTTTGAGACCTTACATGTTTGAAAATATTTTTATTCTACCCTCACACTAAATTGATAGTTTGGTTGAATAAGAGATCTCTCACCATTTTCAAGGGAATTTTCTATTGTCTTTTAATTTCCACTGAGGATCTTCAGAGAATGAAAGCAATTATAATAGTTGATGCTTTACATGAGAACTGTTTTATTCCTCTGGAAATTGGTGAGCATTTTTTTTTGCTTTTTCCCCAGTGTTCTGAAATTTAATGATGATGTGCCTTGGTATGTGGATCTACTTTCATACATTGAACTTTGTATTTGGGGGTGAGGGGGAGGGCTTTCAATTTATAAACTCATGTCCAAATTTACTTATTCTCTTTATTTCTTTCCCTCAATTTTTTTTCCATTCTCTTTCATAACTCTGTATTATTGTGACATTAGAGCTCCTGGATGGATTCTCTAATTTTCTTATCTTTCTTTCCCGTTTTCCTCAACTTTATTTTCAACTCTTCTAATGAATTTTACATTTCTACCATCACAGTTTTAACTTCCAGAAACTCTTTCTTATTCTATAATTATCCCATTTCTATAGTATCCCATTCTTGTTTTATGGATGTAACATTTTTTTTAATATCTCAGAAGATATTAATTTTTAAAAAATCTTCATATCTTTTCATAGTTTCCATTTTTTCCAAGTTGCCTTTGTCTTTTCCTATTTGTGTTTTGTCAAGAACTGTGAAGAGTCTAAGACTTTATACCCCACTTGCAGGCCAACAAGTCAGCCTGGCACAGTTGCATGGTTGCTAGCAGAATTCATGAGACTCCTGGGTTAGAGACAATGGACTTTCTTACTCATAGAAATACTGCAACAACAATGTGAGCATTTGCACCAGTTTCCTGAGCATAATTTCCCACAGGGCAACATAAAGAAGCCTGAGTGAAACCTGCACACAGTAGGTTGTGTTATAGGAGAGGAATCTCAAGCTTGGGGAACCCTAATCTTTTATAATGCACAGTAAGTCTTTCTGACTTTTGCTCCAGCAAAAGATAATGTACTGGGCAGCAAACAAGTCTGCCCTTTGCCTCACAGGGAGACAACATCTTTATGTTTCAAGGCTACTTGCTATATAAACGTTTCTTAAAAGATAGCCTGGAGCAAAAGCACAGTGCCTCTGCTTGAAAAACATGCAAAAATGTGGGAGACTCATAGAGAATTATCTCCCAACATTGTTTGCTCTCTATCTTTCATATTAAACACTTGCTTCAAATGTCTGGTGATCCCTGGCTACATGCTTATATTTAAGAACTGCCTTAATGGTGTAAGATTAGCTCCCGGAGTTTTGAAAGCCAAGTGGAAGAAAGAAGGGTGTGGGGGATAGTGCAATAGGAAAGAATGTTTCAACATTTAGGATTTAAGCTTCTACTTAACCCCCATTTTTCAATATAGTTTCTTTGCTTTCAACTATGCCTAGTGTCCCTCAGCCCAGAGGCCCTTTGTTTTATGCTCTGTAAGCTGCACTGTTCCATACAGTAGCCACTAGTCACATGTGGCTATTGAGCCCGTGAAATGTGGGTAGTCCAAATTGAGGTGAGTGTAAAATACTTATCAATTTCAAAGACCTAGTACAAAACAATGTAAAATATCTCATTAAGAATTTTTATACTGATAATATGCTAAAATAATAATATTTTGAATACACTGGATAAATAAAATACATTTTAAAAATTATGTTTATATTCTTCTTTTTACTTTAAAAGAAAGTGGCTACCAGAAAATTCTCAGGGTCATGACATTCTTCTTCAGCACTTTTTGGTGGTATCTAGCACTTTTGGTGACACATATCTCTTCTAATCAGGGGAAGCCAATTTTCAGGGATATTTAGGTCCTTTTCCACAATTACCTAGCCAAGTTCTTCATCTATAGTAGCATCTTTCTCTTTGACCACCCTTAGGAAATGTTCTCTGATTTTAGAGACTCAGGTAATTTGATAGGGGCTGCACAGATAATCTAGGGTACTCATTCACCAAGAGGTCTATAATCTTAATCACACAAAGTCCATTTTCCAGGTAATGTAGCATATTCACATGTTCTGGGGAATAGGGTGTGGATGACTTTGGTGGCCATTATTCTGTCTGCCACACTATCACTGTGTCCATTTTACAAATGATGAAAACTGAGGCACAGAGCCATTAAACTCTATGTTAAGTTTGCACAACTAATATGTGTTAGAGCTGAGTTTTGAACGCAGGCTGTTTAGAACCAGAGCCTATGCTACATCAAGACTTGGATGACCGGAAGTTAAGAACAAATCAGGGGGGAAAAAAAAAAGAGGTTAACAAGCAGCAGAGGCAAAAGTCACCTTTTGGCAGAGGCCTTAAGTATGTGACCTGCATTCCTGTTGAAGGCTTATCTCTATTATTTTTAAAGACTTAGATAACAAGAACAGAAAAAACATCCTTTCGTTGCTAGTAAGTTGCTTAAATCACATAGAGCCCTTTCATGATGACAAGCATATGGGCTCCAGGAAAACTGATCAACTGTGGGTCTGTTTGAAATTGATAAAAATTCCTGACCCCATTGAATTGTGGACAGAGGGATATGTCCTTTGTAGCTTTCCTGACTCATCAATTTGATGAAGCCTTTGTTTCAGAGCTGGGAAAAAACTAAGGAAGGATGTTCTGGGTGTGATGGAAAGAAAACTGGCCTGGGAGTCTGGTCCTCTATGTTCTCAACCTGCCACTGACTAGCTGGGTTATGAGCAAGCAGCTCCCTTTCACTTCTCTGAAGCCTAGTTTTCTATTTGAAATGAATATATGTTTAAACATCTTTAAAATTGTTATTATGAAAGTTTTTAAAGACATAGCAATAGAAAGGATAGTACGATAAGCATTCATACACTCACAAAGTATATTTAATAGTTGTTAACATTTTTTCTGTACTTGTTTATATATGTATATACACATGTGTGTGTTTGTGTGTATGTGTATATACATATATTTAATTTTAAAAATTGTTTTTGCTGGGAATTCCCTGGTTGTCTAGTGGTTAGGACTCTGAACTTCCACTGCAGAGGGCACGGGTTTGATCCCTGGTTGCGGGGAAACTAAGATCCCACATGCCGTTTGGTGCAGCCAAAAAAAAAATTGTTTTTTTTTTAAAAAGTGAGTTACAAATACCATGACATTTCACCCCTAAATACTTTAGCATTCATCTCCTAAGACAAGGACATAACCCAACATAACCATAGTATCATCATCATACCTATGGAAATTAATAATTCCCTTAAGATTATCTAATATCCAATCCATATTCAAATTTTCCCCATTGTCCCTGAAATGTCCTTATAGCTATTTATTTAAAACCAGTATTCAACCAAAGTTCACGTTAGTAGGTCTCCTTTATTTTTTTTTTTTATTTTATTTTTTTAAATTTACTTATTTATTTATTTTGGCTGCACCCGGTCTTAGTTGTGGCATGCGGGATCTTTGTTGCAGCATGCAGAATCTTTTAGTTGCAGCTTTGGGATCTTTAGTTGAAGAACGTGGACTTCTTAGTTGCGGCATGCGGACTCTTAGTTGTGGCATGCATGTGAGATCTAGTTCCCGACCAGGGATCGAACCCAGGCCCCCTGCATTGGGAGCTCGGAGTCTTACACACTGGACCACCAGGGAAGTGCAGTAGGTCTCCTTTAATCTATACCATGCTTTATAAGTATTATTATTTGCCTGACATACACATTCTCATCACTGACAGTGCTTCACTCTAATAATGATTCTAAATGGGGAAGGATAGGGCCACCCTTAGATTATGCAGGGTGCTCTCTTCAGGAGTAAGGGAGAACTGAGACTGGGGCTACCTAGGACACAGGCTGGGCTTGGGACAACCTGCCAGAAGCACTATTGGCCTAGGCCAGTCCCAGGTATCAGAAGGGGACTTAACAGATTTGAGAAGAAAGATACTCCAGGACAAGATGCCCCCTGAAGTGTGAGGGCTGGGACAGGGGCCTTGCTTGCCCAAGTCAAGGGCTGTACTGGAGGTGTGGATGGGATATTGAGAGAAATATCACTATATAGTGGAGAAGCATAAGTAGTACGGGTATAGTTAGTATAGCCAGGGGTTGTTTTCTCAGATACCACCCTAACAGGTGTACCCTATCCCAGTGCCCCTCTCTCTCTCCCCTTCATTCATTCAACAAGTATCTATTAAGCACCAAGTTTGTACTAAGCACTGTTCTAGGCACTATTCTAGCCAAAAATACCTGCCCTCATAAAACCCACATTCTAAGAGGGGGGAGACAGACAACAATATATATAAGTAAATATATATATACACAAACACACATATATATGTATAACGCACATACACACATTTTATAGTGAAAAGTGGTAAAGAGAAAAAAATGTGTGGTGGGTGTGAAAGATAGGAAGTGTCAAGGTGGGAGTGACAATGTTACAATTTCTGATAGTGTGTTAGTTATCTGTTGCTGAATAACAAATTACTCCAAACATTAATGGCTTAAAACACTTATTATCTCACAGTTTCCAAAGCTCAGGAATCCAGGCATAGCTTAGCTGTGTCCTCTGGCTCAGGCTCTCAAGGCTGTCATGGAGGTGTTGCTAGGGGCTACAGTCATTCAAGGCTTGCGTCAGGGAGGAACCAGTTCCAAGATCACTCATGTGGTTGTTGGCAAAGTTTTGGTTTCTTGCAAGCTGTTGGACTAAAGGCCTTAGCTCCTTATTGCCTTATGGCTGGAGGCCTCCCTCAGATCCTTGCCACTTCATCCTCTCCATAGAGCAGCTCACAACATGGCAGCTGGCTTCCAGCAGAGTGAAAAGTGAGACAGCAAGAGAGGCCGAGCAAGGAAGCCCAGACAATTTGTGACCTAATCTCAGTAGTGGCACTATCCATCCTGTATTCTGTTTCTCAGAAGTGAGTCACTAGGCCAAGCCCACACTCAAGGGCAGGGGATTATACAAGAGCATGAAGATCAGGGGATGAGCCTCACTGGGGGCCGTCTGAGAAGCTGCCCACCACAGATAGGGTGGCCAGTGGAAGCCTCACTGAGGGGACATTTGAATATAGACACATAGCAAGTGAGAGAGGAAGAGGAGGAATAACATACCTGGAGGAAGAGCATTCCAGGCAGAGAGAACAAAACATGCAAAGTTCTTCAGGCAGGAGCAAGGCTGGTGTATTTCTTTATGTAAAAATCATCAACTGGATGGTCTCCAAGGTTCTTCCTGAATTTAACGTATTTTGATCCCAATTGCACTAATCAATAAGATCTCTCTATCCAGTGAACATATACCATCTCCCATATGTTGGGCTCTGTGCAAGGCCATGAGTGCCATCAACCCTGAGCTCAACAAACCACAAATCAAAGGAAAGCTTATCAGGCCTGCGCGTAGAACTTAGAGCTTTGTTTTTAAGAGGGTGGTCTGTAATTTTGATTCTCCCACAGCACTTTCCTTTAAACTCAGAAATTGTCTGGAAACAAAGATGCTCTCAGTCTCTCAGGAGTTGTTAACCTGAAGTCTGTGCATGGAATTCAGGGTGTAGGAACTTGGATGAGAAAAATTTACATCTCTGTTTTCACTAAGCTTTGACTTAGATCTAGCTTGTCCTTCCATTATGAGCGTCACTGTGGTAACCAGCCTTTCAGATGGCCCCCAGGACCTCACTCCCAGTGTCCACACGCTTGTGCAGTTCCCTCCCACATGTGTCAGGGTTGGTCTGTGTGACCAATAGGATGCAGAAGTGATAGCATGCTACTTCTGAGATTAGGTTATAAGAGCATCTTTATCTCGGGCTCTTGCTCTTTCTCCATCACTCACTCTGAGGGAAACCGGCTGCCATGACTTGAGAACAGGTGACAAGGAAATAAGGCACCAGCCAAGAGCCATCGAGGAACTGACACTGGCCATCGGCCATACAAGTGAGCTTGGAGGTGGATTTTCCAGCCTTCAGATGATACAGCCCAAGCCCACAGCTTGACTGCAACCTCATGGGAGACTCTGAGTAGAAACATCCAGAATCTCCTCTTGGATTCCTGACCCTCAGAAACAGAGTGCAATGATATTTGGTATTCGTAAATTGCTGAGTTGTATTATGCAGCAACAGATAACTAAAACAGTAGTCAGCAAACAGTAGTGTTAGCAGTGCCTGGAATTTTGTCATCAATAGAGATCACAGTTACTTTTATATCATATCATAGTTATTGCAGAGAGAGTCAATATATCATCACTTCGAAATTATAGCAGAACATTTTTTATATATTAATAAAGAAGCATGTTTATTATTTTATCACAAGTTAATATTTTGATAATTGAATTTCAGTATAATTGGTGTCTTTTATGTGTGTATTTTAATTTTTTGCATTTAAAAATATTCTTCTGAGAAGGGGTCAGTAGGCTTCACCAGACAGCCAAGAGCACAAAAATGTTTAAAGATCCTGGATTTAGGAGTTTGGTTTCTCCCTACTGATGTGCAGGGGAACTGAAAACACTTCTTACAGGCACAAGTAAGTTCGGCATGGCCAAATGGCAGGATCTTCCAGGTGCCCGGCCAGCTGTCTACCAGGAGGACACGGGATGTACATGGTTGGCCAGACTGGCCTGCTGGAGCCATAATCGGCTGAGGGAGGAGAAGCTTCTGCAGCAAGCCTGGACTCCTCTAGCACCAGGAGCTCCTCCTGCCCATGGTTTGCATCAAACACTGCCCTTCCCTTTCCCTCTAGTTTCAGAACTGGGTTTTAACTGGCTGCCAAGCCTGAAGCATGCACAGCGCAGCAGAATGCGACCTCTGTGTTGACAGCCATGTGAGAGTCAGCACAAAGCACCCATGTGCTGAGGGGCAGGAGGCCAGACTCAGCAGAGGCAGCCAGAGGAGTGAGCTGAATGTGGAGCTCCTGTTCAAAGACCATTGCCTCTCCCCTTGATCCTCAGGAGTCTTATCTGGAGGAAAATGGCCCCAGGGGCAGCCTCCCAGCACTTCCTTGAGCAGTAGTGGGCACCAGGACCTCAATTCCCATGATGAGAGTTTGTCCCTGCTCTTAGAAGTCCTGGATGACAGAACTAGAAGAAAGCTAGAGAATGGTGGCCACCCTCTGGTCTCAGTCTCATTTTAAAGATGTGGACAAGAGACCAAGAAAGGTGAAATGTCTTCTCAGGACCACGAGATTCATTTGCCAAGAAGTAGGTCAGAATTTTGGTGTCTTAACAGACTGTCTTGTTGACAGTTGTATCTCTAAGGCCTGGCAGGGGGCTGGACACATAAAAATGTGCTGAAGGAATGAGTGAGCACAAACCAATCTGGGTTCTTTCTATCCATCAAACTTTTATACACTTTCACCCAAGAAATGGAAGAAACAGTGGACCTGGGTGAACTTCTTCATTTTAATTTTCTCTTTGTCAAAACAAATGGTAAATCATCCTCCCATCTCTCTTCCTCCTTTCTTCATTCCAAAATCTAAAAAACACCCACATTTTGGCAAGCTCCTAGGTCCCAACAGTGCATTTTTTTGTACATTTGATAATCCTAGGGTCATCATTACTTCAACTTTAAAACGAAGCTATACTCCAGGCTGATATAACACACCTGGCCTGTGGTGAGTGGGAGGGAAGGGGGAGGGAAAGTGCCAGGCACTCTCTGTGACCTGGGATGAGGTGGGAGGGAAGGAGGAGGGAGACCCCTGCTCAAAAGCCAGGGTTGAGCCTAGGGTTGTCTGAGGAGACCTGGGCTGTTGGGCTCACCCCTGTACCTCCACTGCCTACAGTAGCACCATACATGCAGCACACAGTAGGTGCTTAATAGAGATTTGTTGGCTTGCTGATTGACTGACTGATAAGTGATAGCACCTGCAAGCTGAGCCCTGGTGGCCTCCACAGCCTCCTCTATTTTCTCCTTGCAGATGAGATGAACTGCCAAGAGCTAAGGGCCTGACTGATCCAAGACAAGGCTAGATCTCAAACGTGCCTTTCTGGGTTCCAGTAATGAGGAGATAGGAGCCAAGTCGGGTTCTGGATTGTACATATGTATGCACCTTGCCAATGTGTACCTCTCTAGTCAGCTAACAGCATCTGATGGAATCTATCAAGGGCCGACAGCAAGACCCAAAGCTATGGCATCATGATTTCAAAACTGAAGGAGTTTATCTTCTCCATCTCCATTACAGACAATAGGGATTAGGTCTTGGTATTAGAGAGTCACATTGTCACTTTCAAAAGCTGTCCTTGCCTAAGGTTTTTCAATGAAGTATACCTCATTAACTAAAAATTAATTAAAAACTTTAAATACGTGTGTGTGTGTATATATATATTACTTAGAAATATTCCATGAAAATCAAATTTTAAAAAATCAAACAGAAAAACAAGTATATTCTATTTTGGCTTGTTTCCTTTTTCCAGTCTTCTCCAAGTACTTGGACTCATGCTAAGTTGATGAGTTCATGGATTGGACACTGAATGTGTTTTGAATTTTTATGAAATCCTTAGGAGATTATACCAAATAAAGGAAGTTTTTCCTTCTTGTGACATATTTGAGGAGGAAGAAAAAACAGGCAGGCAAATGCCTCTAAGTAGTTAAAGGTAATGTGATTTTAGCAATTCAGGTCAATAAATATTTGACACCCTACTATATACATAGCATTGAGCAGTGCCTTGGAGAGTTAGAAATGAACATAATAAATCCCCATAGATAAGACTCTGTGCCTTGGGATACCTATAATCTATTATATACACAATAGATAAAGTCTATGCACAAATAATGATAATGCATGCCAAAAGCACAAGATGCATTAGAAGACTCCAAGCAAAGTATTTGGAGTGACGAAGAACAATTTTGGTGGAATGAAAAGGTTCAAGAGTGAATGAGAAGTGAGATGGAGCAGATAGTGAATGTAGGAATATAGAGTTAAGAAAGTGAGGACAATAATGAAATGAATAGCAGGGACAAAGAAAGAATTATTTTTCTCCAAATGGGGAGTATGGAACTCAGGTGTACCATTCAAATAGTCAATCAATCTCTCTGTTTCTGTCTTTATCTCTCCTCTATCTCTATCTCTCTCAATGGGCTCCAGAGATACAGAGGTTGTAGAATCCAGGGCACAAAGTTGAGTAGAGAGTGAAGAGAAGGTTAACATTGCCAGTGACCAGCTTTTACTCAGAGACCTGAGAAAGGAAGGTTGAGGGATCCTATAACCTAATTCCTTTCCACCTTAGAATCTCTCCCTTTACTTTCCATAAGTGATTTTCCATGTTCATGCTTCCTTAATGATAATGATAGATACCAAGATGAAATAAGACAAGGGAATGTATCCGAATACTGTGTTTTTGCTTTTCAACTAGATACCTAAGTACATCCACGAATCAACCTCTACTCAGAAGAATGGCGATGTAGAAGGTTTAGTCATTGTCCTTGATCTCTTAGCCCCCTTCTTTAAAATGACTCTCTGACCTTCTGCAGTTTACACTTTTTCTTGGCAATTTTTCTTCAATAGTATCTTTCCTGTTTTCTCTCTAGCCATTATGTTATCTCTTTTACTGATGAATACTATTTCCTCCCTATCCACCCATTAGCTTACTTCAGCTTTATTTTATTCTTTTCTGACTATTGCCTCTTTAAAAACTTCCCACGTATGTCCCCTTTGGCACTTTTCCAGCCATTTTCCATCTTAACTCCTATTTTGTGCAGAGTTCATAAGAATGTATATGTATTACATATTTATAAAACCCATTCCCAAGGGCAAGCGTCACAGGAAACATCTCACAGGCCCCATTCATCAAATTCCACACTGTAACCTAGCCCCAAATTCTTGTTTAAGTATTGTCCTTCTGATAGCAGATTCTATTTAAGGCCATTGGAGCAGCGTCCTGAGAATGGAACCTAACTCCCTCTCTTCCTGTCCCGCTTGCTTGTCAAGCGAGATAATGTGTGTGAAAAGGCTTTGAAAATTTTGAAGCATGTGCTGTGGTGGCTGTCATTGCTGTTATTACAGTGTGTTTGCACGTGCCTTCATTGAACAAGAATTTATTGAGCACCTACTATGTGTCAGGCATGGGAGATAAAATGTGAACAAAATATAATGTTCCAGAATGCAAATGGTGAGAACCAAAAAAAAAGGAAAATTACATAGTTCCTAGCCTCATAGGTCTTATAGTCTAGAGCAGAATATGGGAGTCATTTGAATAGGTATGTGACTAGGTTTAAAATTACCACTGGGCTCGGTGCTGTGAAGAAAAGGTTTATCGTGCCACATAGTAGGGGGGCAGCACCTGATCCAGCCTTGGGAGGAGTTGGAGTCACCTGATACATCTGAGAACTGGAGGATAAGTGAGAGTTAACTGTGCCAAAGCAGATGGTGAGGAGCACCCCAGGCACAACACTCCTCGAGATGGAAGCAGTAGGGTTAGTTGTTCCAAGAACTGGAAGGTCAGTGTGATTGGATGGGAGAAGGGGAGGAGGCTGGGAACAAGGAGGGATGTGGTCGGTGATGAGGCTGAAGGAAAAAATGGTTGGACCAAGTTTCATGAGGAACACTAAGGGTTTTTAGCTCAATTCAGAGAGTTATGGGATGACAGTAAAGCATTTAAGCAGAAAAAAGTTCCATTCAAAACCCTACTTTCTGCATACAGTGGAGAACAGGTTGCGATATAGGGAAGAGCAGGGAATAGTCAATTCAGGGAGCCCAGGGAAGGTAGTGTAGGTGAGAGGGATGATGGTGATTTAAGCTTAGGTGGTGGCAGCAAAGTTGGAAAGAAGTGAGGGGAGTCGAGAAATACTTAGGATGTAAAATTGTCAGAATTTGGTGAGAGAATGGAGGTAGGGGATGAAGAAGAATGTGTAGTCAAGATTTGCTATTAGCTTTTCCACTTGGGCAACTAGATGTACATGGAATCGTTCACTCAGCTCTTCACCCATGGAGTAGGAAGTGCAGCCATTCTGAAAGAGCATCTCTTCCCCACACCTCAACACACAGCCTAGGATAGGGGTCTTGCTGAGGAGCTCTGTTTCACAATGACTGAGAAATCCATGGATGCTATCTCCAAAGACACTAATGGACAGGATCTCTGAACTTCAGAAATGAGAAAGGCTCCATTCAACTATAGATCAGCAGCCTGTTGGGCGAGACCTCCTGAAACACAGTCTGGTCCAGTCACTTCACAGAAACCATGTGATGCCTGCTCACTGAGCCCTTTCCTCAGTCCACAGGATCTGGCCCCCCCTAGAGCCACTGAAGGATCACAAGACCAGGTCTCACAGTGAACACTCAGCAAACTTCCTGTTCCTTCTCCTTCCTCAGAGCCCTGATCCCACCTCTGTTATGATCTAAAACACCAATCCCTCATCCTAAATGCTTTGAAGGACAAGAGTTTGATTTGATTGCCTCACTGCTGGGGCAAAATACAAAAAATCAGGTTGTTGCTGGGGGTGCGATGGCCCCAATACAAACCTGGACATTTCTATTTCTCAACTCTAAAAGGTCATTCTTTCATTCTTTTTGGACAATAGAATGTGATTACCTTCAAGGGGGTTCTCACCTGCAAATACAATAGATCTGTTTACAACCTGATCTTTGTGGCTAGAGATGCAAGAAGAAATACCTTGAGTCATTCTCTCAATGCTGCTTGAAGATCCTCCAAACCTCCCTTTCTACAGTTCAAAACAAAAACTGTAAGTTTAATCTTCATCAAGGCATTCTGCTGCATCTGTTACACTGTCAATGAAGCTTGCACTGTGAAGAAGGTATCTAGTTATCCTCCAAAATCCAGTCTCCCCCTCTACCTAGATGTGTGACTAGACTAAATTCCCAGCCCCCTTTGTGGTCATGTGTGGCCCTAGGACTAAGTTCTCTCCAACAAACATGAGTCACCATGATTTGCTCCACTTCTGGGCCCATTTGACACTCAAGGTGACTTTGGAATCCACGTGTTGAAGATGGCAGAGAAGCCAGCAGCCTGGGCCCTGAATGATTATGGAAGATAATGGCTCTCCTGATCAGAACATATACCATGACTATTATATGGGAAAGAAATAAGATTCTTTTCTTTAAGCTACTAAACTTTTGAAGTGTAACAAGTAAACAGAACATTATAATACCCTGAGGCAACTGATCCACTAAACCATGAGCTTCTTAAAGGCAAGGGCTACACTACACCTGCTTCTTCATTGAATCTATTGTCCCTCACACAGTGCTTGACATATAGATATATTTCAATAGATATATTTCAAATAGGTGGTATTCCTTAGGAATCATTATGCAATGGGCTTGCAAATTTGCTCACATGGCAACTTAGATGTACAGAGAGATGTATTTCTAGATGTGCTCTTTCTCATGATGGTTGCCCTGCTTGGTGCTTAGGGTATACGGAAAAAGATAACTAAATGTCCAGTCCCATGAAACCTTTGTCTACTGCCATGCTTAAATAGCCTCATTGGGTAATGTTTAGACTTTGGAGATAATTGCTCTTATTTATTCTCACTTGACCTTCTCCAAGATGGCATCTATTGTATAAGAGGAAAAACACTTGAGTAAAAGGGTCTCAGACCTACCTGATGTCCTCCCTATCCTAGGTGGTCTCAGCTGTGGAGGATCTGATACGTGGTATGCTGCTGCTGCTGAATCCTTTCTCAGTTTAGTCAGAGTCCTGTGTCCACTTCTTCTTGACTCGACTCCCTTCATTTTTTGCAGGGTATATTTCTCTGAGTCTCTTCATGTCCTGGAAACCTGACCCAGATTGTCCTTCTCCCTCCTATACTATGAGATCTCCACCCCCTGGCCTTCTCTTTGGTGTTCATGCCATACAGGAATCAGGGGAGATCCAGGAGTGCAATCTAGATCCTCCATCCAAATGCTGACCTTTTAACCCAGCTGCACTGTCCCTTGTTGCATGGGGTCCATTGCACAGAAACCTCTTGCAGGTTCATATTGGAAAATGACACAAAAGCCCAGAAAAAGGAATTCAGGATGAGCATGTCTGCCGGTTTTCCTCTCCTGCCTTTCCTTTCCTCCCTTCTTTCTACAGTCACCTGGGCTAGACTTTTTCTCCTTCCTGCACACCAAATCCTCCTTCTACCCAGTGAACAAGCATCATGAGCTGGCCATCACATCAGAAAACTTGTCTGTTCCCAGAGCTTATTTATTCCTTAGTGTAGAGCTGTGTGCTCCAGGTGTGGTTCTTGCTATATGAAATGGGAGGTAAAGGATTTGAGAAATCTTTTCTCTGTCATAAATCTGACCCTCAAGTCTTTTTAGAAAATTCTTATTTTCAGTGTCAGATGCTAACACATTTGCAAATGTTGATGAAACTCAAGGAAGTAAGTCTCTTAAAAGATGTAATGTATGTCATGTTCATGCTTCCCACATTATTTTTATAATAAGTCCCCCCCCAAGAAATAATCAAATCATTCTCTAGGACACAAATAACTTGGGCTGACAAGAGAATCACACACTAGAAATATAAAAAATAAACTTCTGTTAAAATTATATCTTATTCCGACTCCATTTAGGGCTTAGAACAACCTGACATGTTGACTTGTAAAAATCAAATACACAGAGGGTGAGAGAACCAAGATTTCATCTACCACCAGCATCTTTATCAGCTGTGGTGTTGACACAGGTGTCTTGCTTAATAACACGCTGTCTCTCTTAAACTATAGAGAATGCAGTTATCTTTACAAAGAATCCCCATTGGCTCTGACTTCTTCCCAAGTTTGGACAAGGGATGCCCTGGAAAAATGAATGCAGAGCACAGACAAGAAGCAGATAGTTATTTCTCCCAAATCATCTAGGAGCTCATTAAACTAAAGACAACTTGAATAATCACGTGACTTGTTTACTTTTCTCTTTTCAAAAAGGAGATTATGGTAAACATAATTATTCATGTCTGACAATCTAAAGTAGACATCTTAAAGAACGATAGAGAGACTAAAGTCTAATAAAGATACTAGTGTGTATTATTCATCCTGACATCACAACAACAAAAGAGCTTAATTTTTTAAAAAAACTGAAGTATATAATGTGGAATCTTTACAATAACCTAATGAGGTAGTCACACTTATTATTTAGCTTTTGCAGGTGAAGTAACTGAGGCTTGGAGAAGTTAAATGGATTAATCAAGGTCCACACAGAGGAAGCAAGTAGTAAATGAAGCCAGGACTTGAGCACAAGTCCTCTGCCTCTTGGGTCTATTTAATTTCACTCACTATACACACCATCAGTCCTCATGTCTGAACATTATTCCTTCTGATTTCCAACATCTGGCATCTCTTTTTTTCTCTTTAAGACCATTGTGGCAGTTTAATTGGCCAGAGCCCTCAAAAATGGATGGTGATGTTATGGAGACTTCCATGATGTAGGAATTGGCTTATTAGTAATTTAAATTAGGCTATAAAATAATCCTACTCCTACTCTATTACTTTAAGCCATCTGCTTTGTGATGATCGGAGTTTCAGCCTAATGAAAGAAAAAGTTGAATTAGAGTCTTCTTGTTTTGCTCCGTTTTTGATAATAACTTAATATCAGGGGCATAGTTGGGAGGCATTCGCCACAAACTTCAAATGGGTCACCTGTCTCATTTGTGTGCAGAGCAGACAAGTCTTGTCTTTCCAAGAGCACAACAGAACGGGAACGTGAGAGCTTTCTTCCCTCGGAGTTCCACGGCTCTGCCAAGCCAGGAACAATACAGAAGCAACAAAATATAGCAGAAAACTCATTTTTACATGAACCAATCTGTCTGGGTTCTGTTTCTTTTTCTACATAATAGTTTGTAACAGGGTTTACAAATGTAATCTGTCCAAAACCACAGACCATTTTTAAAAAAGAAGAAGAGAAAGAGGAAGGAAGAGGAAGAGAGGTATTTCTGTCTCTAAGTACTCTGAAAACCTTTGTAGAATGAAAGACTCTTCACACTCTGAGCCTGGCCTCTCCTGCTCACTTTTTTGCTGAGCCAGGGCAGACCGTGCCCTACTCCCACCCTCTCATTTTCCTCTTATTGTACTTTCTCCGTTAGTCCCTCTGGTGTGTGTAATCTAAGCAATAATTCACTTCTTTATTAAATTAAAACATAACTGCTAGCTCATGTCTTCATTATGTGAGACAATTTAACTCTCGAATTGATCAAGTAAAGCCACCTAAATTCAACTGGCCATATGTGAAAGTGCATGAATAAACTTGAACATTATCTGACCAGAGCTATTTCTTCCACGCTCCTGCATCAGGTCTGAGAGTCTCTCTCTCACTGAAATGTCTTAGCATTACTCCACAGACAATTTCCAATTAGCATGGCTTTTTAGAAGCCTTTAGCAAAAGGTTTAAACATTTCAGTGAAGCTTATGTATCACTTTACACATTAGCAGTGATTAGCTTCAGCAATCACAATTCCCATTTGCTACAGAAGCCTGACAGTTAATGCCCAAAGCAGGCTGAGCATAGGACAATAGGGGCAAAGATGTTTTAAAAGAAAATATAAATAGGCTTAGTCATAATACAATTGTCAAACCAAACATGTCAGTTGGTCTCAAACATCTCTCTGTCTTCCTTTTTGCAATCCCTGGTTTATGTGTTTACTATGAGGACAATCAGATAATTATGAAGATAGAGATCAGCTTTCTACAGGGGTGGGACCCAAAACTAATTGGTATTGTAGAGGCAGTGTGGTCAGGACCATGGATCGTTAGTTGTCAGTTACCATATGGGTCTGGGGCTACTGGGGGTTGAGCAGGAGGGCTTGCTTGGGGAACAGGAAGGGGTACTACAGAGGGAGGGGGAGCTGCTTTGCAGTTCTTTCTACTTTTAGCCTAGTTCCTGTCTCCAGTCTTTGTTCTCATTATTAGTTTTCTCTATTGAGAGCCAAAAAGCAAAATGTCCACAACCCCTGTACTTGACACATCTGTATGACTTATGAGAATATTACAATAATGATGAAGAAACTCTACTTTTCTTCTGAAAAGTGTTTGATAAAAAAGCCACAAGACCTGCCTCTTACTGGGTGAAGATGAAAAATCTTTCCTTTGCAGCAACTCAGCACCTTTTTACTTGAGGAGCCTTCAGGAGTTAAAACTCAGAGCACAACAGATATCCCCACTGCCACTGATGCCAGAGCAGCACTTCCCGAGGCATGTCTTTCATCACCATCACAGCAATTTGAGAATCTAAGTAAATCGAGAAAACAGTCACAAGTTGGAATTCAGAAGTCACACTGGTATTATTCTTGCTTTCAAAGCAGATTATAGGATCAAAGATTAAGAACATGGTTTTCCTAACTCCTGGCCATAAGAGAACCTCAGTGATTAAACTCCACATTAGGAATCAGGTGTAGAGAATGGACCTATTGTCTCTCAGAATGGAATCTTTGAGAAGGACAATATACATGGTCAATTGGGAGGAAAGAATTTATATTTTGTTTACAGTGTTTAGGCCCAATAAGGTAGATTAAACTTTTATAGATGCTATTATAATTCTCTAATCATTATATTTGATAGTAGGGGCATGGAATCATTCCTAGTTTAGGGATTCAAAAAAATCTATTATTTAAAGGGTATTGGTCAGCTTGGGCTCTATAACAAGATAGCATAAACTGGGTGCTTAAAAAAAAGAAATTTATCTTCTCACAGTTATGGAGGCTGAAATTCTGAGATCAAGGTGCCAGAATGATCAAGTGCTGGTGAGAGCTCTCTTCTTGTCTTGCAGATGGTCACCTTCTCACTGTGTCCTCACATGGCAGAGAGAGCAAGTTCCCTGAAGAGCACTAGTTCCACCAGACCAGAACCCTACCCTCATGACCTCATCTAACCCTAACTACTTCCCAAAGGTCCCATCCCCAAATACCATCCCATTAGGGATTAGGGTTCCAACATATGAATTTTAGGGGGATACAAGCATTAAGCCTATAACATAGAGCAACATGAGATTCAAGCTTGGTCACATGGAATAGTGAGAAAAAAATTTAAATACCTATAGTCTTCAGAACCAAGAATTTATACTAATGTTGTGCCTCCTTATTTTGTGATTCTAAAATCAACAATTCCATTACCTAGAGACATATTCAGACTTCACACACCTAAATATGGAAGAAAGGAGTTATATATAAGAAGCACCATCTGCTGCATCAAGTAACTTAATGTTTGGAAACTGAATCATCTCCAACTTATGATTAAAATAGACTGCAGAAAAAGGAATGAATAACTCAGCAGCCCAAAATTTAAATAAAATTTGGGCAGTTATTTATTCTGTCTCAGCTTCCTCATCTGTAAAATGGGGAGAACACATACCTCTTCTATTGTGGAGAACTGGTATGAGCCTTAAATGAGGTGTTATTGGAAAAGTTTGCCTGAATAAGTGGATGTTATTGTCGTACTAATGTCGCAAACATTTATTTGGTTCCGTATGTATTGCATCCTGCTATATTCAAGAAATGCAAAGTTAAGTAAGACAAGGGACCCTACCAATAAGAAGATCACCATCTGGTGGCAAAGACAAATCCATAAACAATGCTAAACAACTAATTAGGGTACAATATAATAAATGTTATATTAAAGTATTAGATACTATGGAAATATCACACTGGAAGCTTAATATGGGATTCAGAAACTAGTTATTTGGCATGAACATCTGGCCAACCATTTGCTCAGGACTTTCAGCTGGCTCCCAGATTTCTTGCCTAGATTCTCCTTGAGTAGACTAGATTGGCTGCATGAATTTTGAAGCTCTACTGTTTGAGGCAATTAATGTTTAGGGTTGTTATGTCCGCTGGATAAATTGACCCCTTTATCACTGGCTCTCTTTATCCCTGGTAATGTTCTTTACTACTTTGATATAGTGAGTCTTTACAACTTTCTGTGGATCTGTGTTAGCATGGTATATCTTTTTCAATACTTTCACTTTTAACCAATTTATATCTTTATATTTTAAGTTGGATTTTTGTGGGCAGCATACAATGGATCTTGCTTGTTAATCCAACCTGGCAAGCTCTACCTTCTAAATGGAATGTTTAGACCATTTACAATTAATGTAGTTATCGTTATAGTTGAGTTTAAATCTACCATCATGCTATTTGTTTTCTCTTTGTCCCATCTATTCCTTGTTCCTTTTTTCCTCTTTTTCTACCTTTTTTGAATTGAATATTTTTAATAATTTAATCCTATCTCATTTGTTGGCTTATTAGATATAATTCTTTGCTATAGTTACTCTAGGGCTTTTATTTTACTGATTATAGTTTAAAATGATCACTTCAAGTGATATCATACTCATTCACATTTAATAAGAACCTAACAAAATTATACTTTTGTTTCTCTCCTTCTAGCCCTTGTGCTACGATTGTTATGCATTTTATTTCCATACATGTTATAAACCTCACAATACATTGTTATTATTTAAAGCAAAAATAAGTCTCCAGAGCACAGTATTATCTTTGCTTTAAAAAGCAGGTTATCTTATAAAGAACTCTAAATAATAAAATAGTTTTTATATTTATACATGTAGCAATCACTTCTGATGCTCTTCACTCCTCTATGTAGATCTTGGTTTCTATCTGGTATCATGAAGACTGTTTCAAATTTCTTGTAGTATTGGTCTGCTGGTGATGAATTCTTTCAGATTTTGTATATCTGTAAAGTCTTTTTTTTGCCTTCATTTGTGAGAGATATCTTCACTGGCTAAAAATAAAGCATAGGCTGATAGCATTTCCCACCCACCCCCCCAACCAATGCTTTAAAGATGTTGTTCCAAACAGTATGGAGGCTCCTCAAAAAACTAAAAATAGAACTACCATATAACCCAGCAATTCCACTCCTGGGTATATATCCAACAAAGATGAAAACACTAACTCAAAAAAATACATGCACCACAATGTTCACAGTAGCATTATTTATAATAGCCAAGATATGGAAGCAACCTAAGTGTCCATCAAAAGATGAATGGATAAAGAAGATGAGGTATATCTATACAATGTAATACTACTCAGCCATAAAAAAGAATGAAATTTTTCCATTTGCAACAGCGTGGCTGGACTTGGAGGGTATTATGCTTAGTGAAATAAGTCAGACAGAGAAAGATAAATACTGTATGTTGTCACATGTGGAATCTAGAAAATAAAACAAACTAGTGAATATAACAAAAAAGAAACAGAGTCATAGGTATCGAAAACTCACTAGTGGTTACCAGTGGGGAGAGGGAAAGGGGGATGAGCAAGATAGGGGTAGGGGATTAAGAGGTACAAACTACTGTGTATAAAATAAATAAGCTACAAGGATATATGGTACAGCACAGGGAATATAGCCAATATTTTATGATAACTATAAATGGACTATGATCTTTAAAAATCAGGAATCATTATGTGATACACCTGAAACTTATATAATATTATAAATCAACTTTATCTCAATTTTTAAAAATGAAAAAAGAGATGTTTTTCCATTGTCTTCTAGTTCATATCATTTCCAAAGAGAAAACTGATGTTATCCTTATCTTTGTTCCTGTGTAACTTGTCTTTTTCTCTAGCTGCCTTTATGGTTTTCTCTCTATCCGTGGATTTAAACAATTTGACTATGTTGTGCCTGGGTATAGATTTCTTCATGTTTCATCTGCTTGAGATTTCTAAATATATGGTTTATAGTTTTCATCACATTTGGAAAAGTATTAACCATTATTTCTTCAAATAGTTTTTCAGTCTCACCAGCACTCATGTGGGGACTTTAATGACACATGTATGGTTGCTTGAATTTGTCCCACAGTTCAAGAATTCTCTGTTTATTTTGCTCAGTCATATTTCCTATCTGTTTGCTTGTTTGTTTCTTTTTTTTTCCTATGTCTTCAAGTCTATTAATCTTCTGCGATGTCAATTCTGCTAGTAATCCCATCTAGTATATTTTTTGTATAAGGCGTTATAATTTTCATCACTAGATTTTCTATAATTTAGGTCTTTTTAAATATCTTCAATGTCTCTACTTAACATGTTTAATATTTTTTCCAGCTTCTTGAACATACGAATCATAATCATAATTGTTTTAATATCCTCGTTGATTGGACTTATCATGTGTCATTTCTGGGTCAGTTTTGAATGGTTGATTTTTCTCCTTATTATGGGTTGTATTTTCCTGTTTCTTTGCATGTCTAATAATTTCTGATTGAATATCAGATGTTGTGAATTTTACCACATTGACTCCTGGATATTTTTTATTCCTGTAAATGTTATTGAACTTTGTTCTGGATGCAATTAAGTTACTTGGAAATAATTTGATCCTTCAGGTCTTACTTTTAAGTTTTGCTGGGCTCAACTAGGGCTGACTTTAGACTAGGATCAATTTTCCCCTGCTACTAGGCAAAATTCTTCATAATTCTCTAAGTTCTACCTGAATTATAAGGTTTTCCACTAGGGCTGTTGGAAGAAGCTACTTTTCTCAGGCCTGTGTGAAGTCTGAGGACTATTCCTTCTAATCCTTTCAGGTGGCTCTTTCCCTGGTCTTGGGTAGTTTCTTCACATACATGCACTGATTGATACTCAACTGAATACTCAAAGGAGGCCCTTTTCAGCAATTTGGAGTTAAGTCTCTGTGCAACTCTCTTTTTTTCTTGGTTTCCCTGGATCCTGAGCTCTGTCTCCTCAATTCAGCAAAAGAGCTGGGTTCTGCCTATGTTTTCTCTCCCTGTGCTGCAGCCTGGAAATTTTCCATGAAGTAGAAAAAGTTTGTGGGCAATCATTAAGTTCATATTGTTTATTTCCCATCTCCCAGCGATCATTGTCCTTTGCTGCCTGATGTCCAATGTCTTTTTTTTTTTTAATTTATTTTTTATATTTATTTTTGGCTGTGTTGGGTCTTCGTTTCTGTGCGAGGGCTTTCTCTAGTTGCGGCGAGCGGGGGCCACTCTTCATTGAGGTGCGCAGGTCTCTCACCATCGCGGCCTCTCTTGTTGCGGAGCACAGGCTCCAGACGCGCAGGCTCAGTAGTTGTGGCTCACGAGCCTAGTTGCTCCGCGGCATGTGGGATCTTCCCAGACCAGGGCTCGAACCCGTGTCCCCTGCATTGGCAGGCAGATTCTCAACCATTGCACCACCAGGGAAGCCCCCTCCAATGTCTTGAGCACTATCGTTTTATATATTTTGTTCAGATTTTTTCAACTATCTCAATGGGAGGGTAAATCCAGTTGCTATTATTCTGTATTGATCAGAAATATAAGTCCTTATAGAACAGATTATAATCACTGTAATACAAATAGTCATGGTGCCAAACCTTGTGACGGAATTAGAAGATAGAACAGAGGCAAAGGAAGTTAATCCTCCTTCTCTTCCTCTAAGCTTGTCCTCCTGAGCAGCTGAGGGCCATCAACAAGTCCGAATGACAGGCTGATATTATAATTTCCTAAAAGCTCTGAATCAACATTGTATAGTGTTGTTGAGTATTATCATTCTAATCTTGGAAGGATACCCAGGGACATCTTGTATCCCTTTGTGCCCCAAGAAGTACATATGGGGTAAAGTCCTAGATGGGAATATGTTCCAGAGGTACTGTCTCCAGCACTTCATGGAGAAGGATGAAGCCCCATTGGCTAGTTGAATCAGGCTAAGCAGCTTCTAAAACTCCATCCTATTTTAGTTTTCCTATCTTAAATGCAGGGACAATGTCTACCAAATTTTCTTAACCACAAAGGCTTCTTTTCATTCTCTAGTTCTTATTTAATAAACACTTTGCAAATTAGAGCTTCAGTGTATAAGCTATTTTAAGCAAATTAGGGGGAACAAAGTGCAATTCCAGAATGTTATTAATCATACAGGAGTGGACTAGGTAGAACATTAAGAAATCGACAATGTGCTTTTACAAATATTCCTCAATAAAATCACACTCCCCATCCAAGGAAACTGATATCTTTCTTCTCTTGTGTATGTTGATTCTTGAACTAATCTCTAAAGTCTCTTTAAGCTCCAGCATTCTATTTTTCTCAGACATTTGTTAGTCTAATCAACTTATGAGGAACTGAAATGTAAAGAAGTAAAGCTTAAGAGAATCTCAGTAGTAGAAAGAACACTGGATTTAAGAGTCAGAAAATCTTTTTAAGTCAAGAATCTATATATCTGTGTAACCTCAAGGGAAAAAAAATCACTTAACCTCTCTAGTTCTCATTATTACCTCTATTTTTATTTATTTATTTATTTTTTGGTGAATAAATCTCAGTCCAGACTTACCTATGATGTGAGAATAAATTAAATAAACATGAAAGCACTTTTGAAGCATAAAGTACAATTGCCCAAGGCCACAAAAGAAATCACTAAAAGAACTCAAAAGAAATATATATCAAGGATTCTAACTCCAGAACATCCAAACAACATGAACATTCTAACTCAGTTGTTTTGTGATTGTAAAAAAATCATACAAAGATAATAACTTGAGGGATGATGTGCCATATTGTGTGGCCTGTGGTATGATGTTCAGTGACGTCCCTGTGACCAAATATGTACCAAAGGGCAGACAATCAGTGACACCCTGGCAGTGATGTTATGATGTGATATTGTTCATGACATAATAATTCTTCATCATTTATATGTTGGGCTGACTATATAGTATTGAGTTGCTACTGTCTATCTCTATATCATGTGATAAAACCTTTTTTGTATAATCATTATTCAGCTTCTGAACATTCTAGGATCTTCAGGAAATCCTGTCTTCTGTCTGAGACTTTTTACCCTTTGTCAGGCCACCCTCTGCCCTCACTTTCCCTGTGACTAGAGAGTTCAAAGCAGAAACATCTTAATTTTCAACTACAAATAGATCGTGAATCACATTTTGCATACACCTTTTTCCTCTCCCGTCCTCCTGACCAGAGTAAATTGGTTGGAAATAAATGCAAAAAATCTAATGTTTGGTCTAAAGAGGAAAAAAGTGAAAGCCATCAATATTTCAATCGCTTCCTCTTCACCTGTTGGTGAGGGAGGGATTCTACCCTAGGGTTATGAGGATGGCAGAACACATGACACCCAACACTGGTCAGATGAGACTGATGGCAGTTTATTGTCCAGGGAAGGAAGATACCGTACCACCAGAGCTCGACAGGAGTTGTACCTGGGAACAGAGTGAACAAGCAGAGGCTGGGTTGGGGCAGGGGGAAGGCTTTGAAGTAACAAGAGGGTGAAGCGACTCCTGGTTTCTACATGAGTACGTGAGTGCATTGTTTGAATAACTCTTCAGACTGGCAGGGAACTGAAGCCTGCTACTCAGGGGTAAGCAGGCACTGTGCCTCGTCCCCGGGATAAGGAGGGTTGTTTGGCTAGGAGACCCTATCTGAGGGAGCAGAGTGGGTGGAGGGATGCAGTTAGGCCAGTCGAGGCCCTCTCAGTTTTAGGTGTCAAGGCGGCACGTATATTAATTTTAGGCCTTACACCACAATTGAGATTATATAAGCACACGTAGCAGTGTGGACAAAGAGCTTCATCTCCTGTAACTTGCAGGCCAGTCTCATAATCCATCACCTCTTACCCCTGCTCTTAAGTCAAACAATAAAGTTCTTTCAAAACTGGAGATAAAATTAGGAATGTAGGAAGCATTGTTGGGGCTGTTCCCAGCCTTGCTCCCTTGTTTAGAAAACTGTAGAAAGACCAGGGGCCTCCTTGATGGCCTGCAGCCTGTGGTTGCACTGTCTCCAGGATGGTTGCTTGTGACTGTTCAGACATGTGACTGTGATTCCCTGCAAGCAAACCAGGGCCTGGCCCTGCTCCATTTACTGAAACAAGGAAACGGAGTCAATTGGCCTTGTCAGTTGCTATAGCTGTAACTTAGAAAAATAGAAGCCCAGTGATCCCGCTTAAGGAAAATACAAAGTCTACAGTTAAATAAGGCATTTGCAGCTATTTATGGAAAAGAATCTTAGCAGACTGTACTGAAAATAGTTATAATTAGAGCTCTACATAGAAAGAGATACATGATAAGCTAAATGATAGTAAAATTAGTATTGTAATATCTGTGGTATTTACACACTCTGAATTTAATTTTTTTTTTTAATTTATTTTTGGCTGTGTTGGGTCTTCGTTTCTGTGCGAGGGCTTTCTCTAGTTGTGGCGAGCAGGGGCCCCTCTTCATCGCGGTGCGCGGGCCTCACTATCGCGGCCTCTCTTGTTGCGGAACACAGGCTCCAGACACGCAGGCTCAGTAGTTGTGGCTCACGGGCCTAGTTGCTCCGCGGCATGTGGGATCTTCCCAGACCAGGGCTCGAACCCGTGTCCCCTGCATTGGCAGGCAGACTCTCAACCACTGTGCCACCAGGGAAGCCCCACACTCTGAATTTAAAACAATGTAATTAATTGAAAATCTTTTTTCTGTGCATAAGACAGGGATATTGTCTTATTTCTTTTAAGTTTTAAATGTTAAATGATGACATTTCAATATACAGCCAACTGCCGAAAATATTAACAAATACTCATGTACCGACCTCCCATATTAACAAGATGTTAGCATTTTGCTTTATTTGTTTCAGAATCAATTTTATCTCTTTTTAAAAAGGAAAATATTAAGTGCAGATAGAGCAACCCCGTCTCATCCTCTACCTCTCTCCCCAGGGGTAAACACTACCCTGAAATTAGTATGCTCCTTTTCATGTATGTGTATTAAAACTTTTATTATCTTATATAGATATACCCATTAAATGATACACACCATTCTTTTGTATGCTTTAAATATTTATATAAATATTAGATATCATATGGTACATTTCCTCCTGTAACTTGCTTTCCTTATCAACATGTTTTGAGATGTATTCATGTTGATATTTGTAGATCTGGTTTGTTCATTTTAGCTTTCTGTAGGATATCACTGTATGAGTAAACCAGTTTATTTGCTCACTGGCCTACTGTGATATTGTGATTTATAATAAGAAATATATATTTGCTCTTTGTCAGTGTTTCTGGCATAGAGCTCCTAAAACACTTGGAATTTCTTAAACGTTGAGAGCATAAATGTGTCTTTTGTTATGTTAGTGAGGTGACTTTTGGAAAGCACCTCAGGCTGGGTGCAGGTGACCAGGAGAACCCACCTTGTGATTGGGGGGTTGGAACTTTCAGTCCCACCCTCTGACCTCTGGGGTAGGGAGAAGGGCTGGAGGTTGAATCAATCCCCCAGTGGCCAGTGATTTAATCAACCATGAGTATGTAATGAAACCTTCATAAAAACCCAAAGGAAGGGGTTCAGAGAGCTTCTGGGTTGGTGAACACATGTAGAGGTGGGGAGAGTGGTGTGTCCAGAGAGCATGGGAGCTCAGAGCCCTTTCCCCATACTTGCCCTCTTCCATCTGGGTGTTCCTGAGTTATATCCTGTAATAATAAACTAGTTACCTAGTAAGTAAAAATTTTTCTCTGGGTTCTGTGGGCCACTCTAGCAAATTAATCAAACCCCAGGAAGGGGTTATGGGAACCTCCAGTCTATAGCTGGTTGGTCATGAGCACAGGTGACAACCTGGACTTGTGACTGGTTTGTATATGTGTATGTGTGGAGGCGGGCAGGGGTTTGCACTCCCCCACTGAGTCTCATACAGTTATTTCCACCATGAGTTCCTGGGGTGTATCTCCTGTCCTGCTCCTTATTTCTGCTCCCCTCAAAGCACGTGAGCTATTGTCTCCCCCTTGTCTCAGGGGACCCTGACCCCCATGGAAGTAATGTTTCTGTCTAGAGTCTTGTTTATTAGATCTACTGTTCTCTAAACTTTGACATTGGAGAGGGACCAACCCCTCAGTCCTCACTGTCACCAAGCTGTACTGGGTTCCATGGAGAAATGGGGAAATGTTCCCCTTCTCAACTCTGCATCATCTGGGCTTGGGTACTGCACTAGTCATGCCTAAACCTCAGAAAGTATGACAAATCCTCTCTTTTTTTTAATTGCAGTAGAGTTGTTTCACAATGTTGTGTTAGATTCTACTGTACAGCAAAGTGAAGTACAGTTTCTTGTGCTATACAGCGGGTTCTCATTAGTTATCTATTTTATACATATTAGTGTATATATGTTCATCCCAATCTCCCAATTCATCCCACCGCCCCCTTTCCCCTTGGTGTCCATACATACATTTGTTCTCTACATCTGTGTCTCTATTTCTGCTTTGCAAACCAGTTCATCTGTACCATTTTTCTAGATTCCACAAATATGCGTTAATATACAACATTTGTTTTTCTTTCTGACTTACTTCACTCTGTATGACAATCTCTAGGTCCATCCACGTCTCTACAAATGACGCAACTTTGTTCCTTTTTATGGCTGAGTAATGTTCCATTATATATATGTACCACATCTTCTTTATCCATTCGTCTGTCAATGGACATTCAGGTTGCTTCCATGACCTGGCTATTGTAAAGAGTGCTGCAATGAACATTGGGGTGCATGTGTCTTTTTGAATTATGGTTTTCTCCAGGTATGTGCCCAGTAGTGGGGTTGCTGGGTCATATGGTAGTTCTATTTTTAGTTTTTTAAGGAACCTTCATACCTACTACAGTAATGGAAATAAAAACAAAAATAAACAAACGGGACCTAATGAAACTTAAAATCTTTTGCACAGCAAAGGAAACCATAAACAAGACAGAAAGGCAACCCTCAGAATGGGAGAAAATATTTGCCAATGAATCAATGGACAAAGGATTATCTCCAAAATATACAAACAGCTCATGCAGCTCAATATCAAAAAAACAAACAACCCAATCAAAAAATGGGTGGAAGACCTAAATAGACATTTCTCCAAAGAAGACATACAGATGGCCAAGAGGCACATGAAAAGATGCTCAACATCACTAATTATTAGAGAAATGCAAATCAAAACTACAGTGAGGTATCACCTCACACTGATTAGAATGGACATCATCAGAAAATCTACAAACAATAAATGCTGGAGAAGGTGTGGAGAAAAGGGAACCCTCTTGCACTGTTGGTGGGAATGTAAATTGATACAGCCACTATGGAGGACGGTATGGAGTTTCCTTAAAAAGACAAAGCCTCTTAAAACTGGCCTGTTTAGCTTATCTTTCCAGCCCCTCTCTCAATAGGGCCAGGCTAGGGAGCAGCCAGCAGCTCTCACACTGTCCTTTCATTGTCCACTGTTCTCTCTTCCACTCCCAGGCCACTCTCAGCATACCTGCATGCGACTTCCTCCTGGCGGCCCCATTCTCCATGCAAACAAACTCGTGCAAATACACTTCTGGGACAGCCAACCCCACACAACCTGACAGATGTAGATTTCTCTTTAGGTTCAGCCAAGATCCCTGCCCTCTGTACAAAACATACACATACACACACACACACACCCCACACCACACCACACTATATCTCCAGTCTTCAACTTCTTCCTTTCTACTTGCTCCTTCCCTCTGTATTCCCACATGCTCAAAGCTCTTCCATCCTGAACTAAACCAAGACCTTCATAGACCCACCTCCTCTATAGCTACTACTCTCTTTCTCATCCTTCACAGCCCACTTCTTTCTTTTAACCTAGTATTAAAATCTTATTATTGTTATTCTAGACATATTAGTATTATTTAAAAATTTACAGTGAATGTATATTACATTTATAACCAAAAAATTATAGTCTCTGTTATGGGTTGAATTGTGTCCACCCCCCTCCTTGTCCCCCCAAAAAAGATATGTTTGAATCCTAACCCCTAGTACCTCAGAACATGATCTTATTGGGAGATAGGGTCTTTACCGAGGTAATCAAGTTAAAATGAATTCAATAGGGTAGACCCTAATCCAGTATGACTATTACCTTCATAAAAAGAGGAAGTTTGGGACTTCTCTGGTGGCGCAGTGGTTAAGAATCTGCCTGCCAGTGCAGGTGACATGGGTTTGATCCCTGGTCCGGGAAGATCCCACATGCCACAGAGCAACTAAGCCCATGCGCCACAACTACTGAGCCTGCGCTCTAGAGCCTGCAAGCCACAACTACTGAGCCCGTGCGCCACAACTGCTGAAGCCCACGCACCTAGAGCCCATGCTCCGCAACAAAAGAAGCCACCGCAATGAGAAACCCGTGCACTGCAATGAAGAGCAGCTCCCACTCACCGCAACTAGAGAAAGCATGCGTGCAGCAAAGAAGACCCAATGCAGCCAAAAGAAAAAAAGAAAAAAAAATATGTATATATATTCACCTGTCTCTCTCCACTGCCTCACCTCCATTGCACTCAACAGCTCACTGGTGATTTAACTGACTTCTATGCCCTCTATTCTGCTACAGCTTTCTCATCAAAACCACCAATGACCTTCTTGTTGCTAATTCCAACTAGACATTCTTCAGCTCTTTCCCAATCTCTCTGCAATCTTTTACATTGTTTATCTCTTCTTTCTTCCTAAAACGCTATCTTCTCCCGGTTTTCATGGCATTGCTCTCCTGAATTTTTCTCCTACTTCTCTGTTTTTGTCTTTTTTGTTTGTTTTTGGGGGTTTTTTTGTTAGTGCCTTTTGGATTTTCCCTTCTTTTACCCATGCGTTTGATGGAAAAGTTCCTCAGGGTCCCATCTAAAGTCTCTTATTTTGTTATGACATTGTCTCTCCCTGAGGCTGGTGGCTAAGTCCAGAGTCTTAACCAGATTTAGGTTCAAACATGGCGTGCTTCCACCAGGAGACACATAACATGTGGTTCCCTGTCTCTTTATGGTGTTAGCGGCTATTGAGGAGCACAACCCAGATTCATCATTTAATTAGAGGTTTGCAAGATGGTGATATTCTATCACTCTTGTTTGTTAGCTGAAATAATTCTATAAAGAGAAACTTTTCTTTATCAATTATTTGGTCACCTGAGGAACAATTAATAAAGGAAAGGCAAAGTAAATGCTTGAAATTTTTTACTTTACACTTTTCAGAATAATGAGTTGCTTCCCTTATTTTTATTAGCACCTACAAAGGTGACAAATGTGGGTTTTTCATTATGAACCCATAAATTTAGACATATTGGATGTGTTTTAATATGTTTCAGATATTCTTATCGATGCTCAAATTATTCCCTCTCTTGTTAGTGGGAAACCTTCAAGGTGCTCCTGGATTCCTTTGTCGTGGCCCCAGAGGTCTTTGCTTGCTTTCTGGTATGAAAAGATGTTGCAGACTCATCTTGTAGATTTTCTGTCCTAGATTTGGTTTCAGTCATTTCTCCAAAGAGCCCTCGTGTTTTCGTTTCCGAGGACATATTAATTCCACAATAACTTTAGCAGTAAAGTTAGACAAATGGCTGTACTCTGAAACCAGGCACAAGGTTATTGTAGGATTAAATAGAACTGTGCACATAAAGCACTTAGCTACTCCCTATAACTTCACATGTACCAGGTACTGTGCTGTTATTATCCAGAGCATGATATCACAGACAGGAAATGGGGAGATTCCGAACATCACTCAGGTACCTTTGTCCTGAGGACAAATGTGGCAATGGTGCCAATTCCTGGAAGACCTTTTTGGGATAATCACCTGGTTCTTTCCCTGACCACTGAATTCAACCTTCTTGGGTCAGTTTGCTCGAAACCAACCCCTACCATGAACGAGAGGGAACCCCTGCTGCTGAAAGTAGGGAAAGCACAAGTCCTCTGACACACTCTCCTATGGTGGCTTCCAGCACGTCTCCATTTCAGCTTCAGCACCTGCCACTCAATGCTTTGTCGGTGTCACTGCCCGGCAGGTTTTAAGCGCCAGTATTTGTGCATCCCTTCTGGGGGCCCCCCTGGTGGAGACTGTGCTTACAATATCACAGAGCCCCAGCCTGGAGTGCAGCCTGTCAGAGTCAAAGGGAAAACAAATCCCTTCTGTATGGACCACAAGAGCCTCATCAAGGAGCCTTTTTGCTGTGCTTGGGGAGAGAGGAGAATGAGAAAAGGGAAAACCACACGCTCCAAGGGATTCAATCAATATTTGCAGGCTGCCTGACTCACCGGCTTGGTCTGACCAAATAAGAACTCCCTGTATTTAAGTATTTAATAAATGATCAATAGTAGGATTGTATTTCCATGAACTAGAGAGTTCTAATTTAGTGGCACAGATTTTTTTTTTAATTCAAACTTTTTTTTTTTTTTTTTTTGCCGCATTCAGCAATTGCTGTCAGATGCTGCATGTCTGTGGTCACACACTCAGCTTCCTGTTTATAAACGCGCTCTGTTTTCAGTGAGTCAGCGGTGTCTTGCTCTGCGTGGAAGTATAACTGGCCATGTCAGGCCCAGGAGGTCAGACGAGATTGACTGGCCCAGTGCTCAGCCCTCTGTGCATCAGGCCTCAGGGATTGTGTGAACAGGTACTTGCACTGTACGTGGCCGGACACAAGCTGAAATAATTCTGCCCAGTGAGTTTGGTGTTTCCTCATCCGGTTTTGAGCTGAACTGTTGTTAAAGATAACCAAAGCCAGACACTAATTAAAGTGAAAAGGACAGATTTTAATCAGTAATATACTATCATAATAGGGGAAAGAGTCCGGAGTGAACTGAACTTAACTTCAATTTGTACAGAAGTGACTGGGCATTTTAAAGGGAGAATGAGGGGGTGGGGAGGGGAGGTGAGCGGGGGCTCAATAGAATCAGGGAAGTGAAAGATCACAGAGGCTTGCTTGATGTAAATGTGATTAGACCAGCAGTGTCTGTTAGCGGACAGTTATCAAAGTTAAATTCTGTCCTCCCACAAAGACTGGGAGACAGAGGCCCTATCCTTCCTGATGATAACATCACAAGGAATGGCTTTCAGGTCCTTGAGAAACACACTCCTGAGTTGTAGAAGATACGTGTATACCTCAAAGGGACAGAGGAAGGGTTCACAGTTGCAGTCCCTTTCCAGTAAATGCTCTAAGAAAGGGTGGTCAGGGGCCAGTCTCAGGTGCTGGCTGGAACAAAGAGTAAATTCTTGAGTTTTCTCAGGCAGGCGCATTAAGGGCAGCTAGGGTCATCCTGCAGGTGTGGCCTTGAGCTGTTAGAAGTTATGTTAGTGTGTGTTCAAGTCTTTTAGGCCAAGGCAGAGGCCTAGTTGAGAAGAGGGCTTGCAGGAGCCTAGAGCTGGTCAAGGAGAGAATCTTGGTCACTGTGAAGCCTGCCAAGTTCTGTCTTTAGTGCTTCACTACTTCCTCTGGTGCCACTACTTCCCCACCTATAAATCAGGCCTCCTGTCACCCTCAGTGGTCTTCTAGCTACTGGCAGGGTTGGAACTTCAAGTGTCTAATCTCCTTAAAGAACATCTGGGTTCTGGACTTTCCCCACCTTCCTTCCCTCCCCAGCCGCAGCTGTGCTGCTCTGTCAGCCTGTGGGTGTGGTTTTTATTCCTCTCCCTTTATGCCTACCTGGTAAGCCAACTGCATGCCTCCTTCAGAATTCCATTTATTCTCCACCTCTTCTCTGGAAAAGCCTTGCCTGATCTCCAAGAGCTGGGTTTGGAATTCCCACAATTTATCTCACTGTATTTTAGTGCCTATTTAAGCATCAGTTTCCCCCACCATACTGTAAGCCTCAGGAGGGCAGGGACTGGGTTCAGTTCACCCTGGTCCCCCCAGCACTTACCAGCAGTAGGTGTTTCGTAAGTGCTTGCTGAGCAAGTGAGTGGATAGTACTTGTCCTTTGATGCCTCCTTACAGGACCCTGTTCTTGGTGGGGTTTGAATCCCAGCTTCATCACTTGGTGTGGGACCTTGCTTAATTGCTCTGCACCTAAGTCTTTTCATCTGTAAAATGGGTTAATGACAACATCCACTTCACAGGGTTGTTATGAAGTTTTAATGAGTATATGTGTACAGTGTTCAGAACAGAGCCTAGCACATGGCAGTGCCCAGTAAGTAGTAATATTACTATAGTGTGTTCCAAGGATGCAGTTCAATACTGTCTACCAGTGGTTTGTTGAATAAATAACTGAATGAATCGATAAACATCCAGCATCTCAGCTGACCCCTAGTCCTTGCTTCCTCTCCCCTCTGGGCAACATTTCCACATTTGCCTTTGCTGCTTTTGCTTTCTAATTCAGAGGAGTGACCTAGAGGGACCCAGAACCTTCTCTCCCCTGAGTCCTATTGGCTGGTGTTCCAACTTGAATAGATGCTGTGTTGGAGTGACAGAAGGTGAAGGGCAGAGCTGGTATCTGATCGGGACTCTGTCCACATCCCCAGCAGATCCCTTCCCTACTTTCATATCTCTGTTTCTTCCAGAATTGTCTGGACTTGGGCCTTGCTTTCCTCACCCACTACAGGCTCCTCAGCCTACTCCAGTCTGCTCATACACACACACACACACACACACACACACACTCACTCACTCACTCATACCTCCAACAAAGCAGCAGTACCAAAGAACTCAGAGCATCAAAGGTGCTGCCACACCTCCCCTCTCAGCACATTCTCCTTCCTCAGCTTCCATGACCCAACCTTCTCCTGATTTTCCTCCTGCTTCTTCTCTGTCTCCTCTGCAGGGTTGGCCTTTCTTATCCCAACAGGTAAGCGCAGGGGATCACCTCTCCCTCCATGCTCTCTCCTAGGACACCTCACTCATGCCCAGGGCTTCAAATACCCACAACGGGCACACTCCCTCCTTCTGCCCTGAGTGTATCTCACTTCTTCCAGGTCTAGTTAAAATGTTTCCTTATAAGAGAGAACTCCCCTGACCACCAGAACTAAAATAGCCTCATACCCCTTCTCACCTCCTATCCTGCTTACTTTAATTTTTTTCTTAGCACGTTACCATCTGAAAAGAAGTCTATATTTGTTTATTATCTATTCATCCCTATGAGAGTAAGCTCTGTGAGACTTTTTGGCAGATACTAGTCTAGGTATCAGAGGCACAGCAGTGAAAAAAAAACATATTAAGGTCTCAATGAATATTTGGTAAAATGTGTGGTTGGAATTTAGGTTTACAGCTAGAACCCTCCTCTGAGCTCCAGAACAATATAATCAACTGCTGACTTTACAGCTCCTTCTAGATGTCTCAAAGACATCTCAAACTCAATGTCTCTAAACCAGTACTGTCCACTAGAACTTTCTATGATGATGGACGTATTCTATATTTGCATTGTGCAATATGATAGCCACTAGCCACACGTGACTGTTGATCCCTTGAGATGTGGCAAACACAATGGAGGAGCAAACATTTTAATTCTGTTTAAATTAAATTAAATTTGTGGCTAGTGGCTACCATGTGGGGCAGTGTAGTCCTAGACTGAACTGATGATTCTCCTCCGCAAACCTGGTCCAGAGGCCTCTATCTTAAGGAACGGCACCACAATTCACCCAGATAAGAAAGCAGAAGGGCAGGAGTCATTTTTGACTAGCTCTCTTTGCTGTACCAACAATACCCAATCCATCACCAAGTCCTATTGATTTTGCCCCCTAGAAATATATTGTTTAATCTGTCCATTTTTTCCCCGTCACTACCACCACCCCAGAGGAAAATACATCATTCTCTCATCTTGACGATTTTATCTC
This sequence comes from Balaenoptera ricei, assembly GCF_028023285.1. NCBI lineage: Eukaryota > Metazoa > Chordata > Mammalia > Artiodactyla > Balaenopteridae > Balaenoptera > Balaenoptera ricei. Next base: position 42,626,814 of record NC_082641.1, read on the forward strand.
TCATCTTGAGTAAAGCCACTTAACTGATTTGCCCATTCCACTTTCCCCTTCTCCAAACTATTCTCCATATTCTACAAAAGTAACTTCAAATACATGGAATGCACCTTTATCATGTCACCCTCACCCTCTCGCTTCTCTCCTGCACTCTAAATATCCTTCAGTGGATGACTGCTTTGGATGGTTATCAAGTTCCTTGTTTTCCTCCTGCATTTGGGCCATGCTCTCTCCCACCACAGTGTCAGTCTTTCCTGACCACTGGACTAGGTCAGATCCCTATTACTTACTCTCATAACACCATATGCCACTCCTCAGTACTTTGATACTTATTTAGCAATTAAATAATGTCTGTCTTTTCCACTGGACAGTAAGCTTCCTGGAGCAGGGACCACTTATGTTTTGATGACCACTTAGTAGTATCTGGCTGACAGTAGAAGCTCCATGAAATTGATGTGTGAATGTGTTGCCAGATATTCTCTTGGGATAATAACTAAATTTTTCTTTAATATTTTTTTCCCTATTGCTCCATTGACTCAATGAGAATGGATGCAGCTTAGAACAAAAGAGTTAGCAGGGTTTCTCAGTTAATGCTTTAAACTTATAACAAACAAAAAGTGTTGAAGGGTACTTGAAAAGAGAAACTTTTTAAAATTTAAAACCTCAAAACTTACCTTCAATGCCAAGGCCCATGTTCTGGTTGTTATTGCTGCATAATAAATCATCCTAAACTTAATGGCATAAAATAACTATTTTATTATGCTCATGGATCCTGCTATGAATTATAATAGGAACTGAATTATGTCCTAAAAATTCATATGTTGTATTACTCAGCCATAAAAAGGAACGAAATTGGGTCATTTGTTGAGACGTGGATGGATCTAGAGACTGTCATACAGAGTGAAGTAAGTCAGAAAGAGAAAAACAAATATCTTATATTAACGTATATATGTGGAACCTAGAAAAATGGTACAGATTTTTTTTTTTTGCCCTGTTTGCAGGGCAGGAATTGAGACACAGATGTAGAGAACAAATGTATGGATTCCAAGGGGGGAAAGCAGGGGTGGGTGGGGGTGGGGGTGGTGTGATGAATTGGGAGATTGGGATTGACATGTATACACTGATGTGTATGAAATGGATGACTAACAAGAACCTGCTGTATGAAAAAAAAATGTGATCAAATGTATTCTATTGGAAAGAAGCAAAAATAGACCATGTTTACTGTCTAAATAATATAATAATTTAATGATATTTAGCATCTATTGCAGATGTATTTATTATTGCAGGTTGTATTTGCTTTATCAATGTCTTTGCTTTGGTAATCAAAATAAAATAAAATAAAATCTGGAAAAAAAAAAAAAAAAAAGAAAAAGAAGCAGTGGGCTTCCCTAGTGGCGCAGTGGTTAAGAATCTGCCTGCCCAGAAATAGACACACACACACACACATACACACACACACACACACAAATTCATATGTTGAAGTTCTAACCCTCAGTACCTCAGAATATGGTTATATTTAGAGATAGAGTCTTTACAGAAGTAATTAAGTTAAAATAAGGTCACTAGGGTGGGCCCTAATCCAATAGGGCTGTTATCCTTGAGAGAATAGGAAATTTTAACACAGACGTGTACAGAGTGAAGACTGAGGGAGAAGACAGCCATCTACAAGCCAAGGAGAGAGGCCTAGGATACATCATTCCCTCATAGCCCTCAGCAGAAACCAACCCTGCTGACACCTTGATCTTGGAATTCCAGCCTAAAGAGCTGTGAGAAAATAAATTTTTGTTGCTTAAGCCACCCAGTCTGTGGTACTTTGTTACAGTTGCCCTAGAAAACTAATACAGTTGGGAAGAACTGAAGATCAGAGCACCTACCTGTGGACTTTCCACATGGCTTGGCCTCTGGCCTCAGAGTAGCTTGGGATTCCAAGCACATGTATATTCCAATGAACAAGGCAGAATTTGCATCACCTTTTATGACTTAGTTTGAAAGTTATCCAGTGTCACTGTCATTGGACTCTATTATCAGAACACATCACTAACTCACCTAGACTCCACCTCTTGATGAGAGACTGGGAAGATCACATGGGGACAAGCATGTGAAATGAACATATTGTTGTGGCCATTCTGGATCCGTCACTACCCAGAACCTGAAGAAGAGGGTATAAAGCATAAAACAATAGACTGAAAGAGACTAGATGAAGAGCTAGATTTCTGCCTTTTGGGGGGAGAAGTTTCCCAATGAGGGGAGGAGAGGTAATGAGTGAGCTCTGTGTGTGGCTCCATGAGAAAGGTGGTGAGAACCTTCCCCTCTCCTGAGTTAAAACCCTGGCAGTGAAGGTGAGGGAAAGAAACCCAGGACAGGAGGGTACCAGGGCAGAGGGGACCTGGGCCTTGCTGTCCAGATGTAGTTTAGGAGATGCTGGTCCACAGAGAAGATGTGGCTCCGTAGAGAAGCTCCTGACCACCATGATGCCTGAGCGGTAGAATAAGAAAGGCTGAATGAAGTGTCTGGGGACGTGGGCAATGGGCAGCTGTAGGAAATCTCACTCCGCCTCCTCGCCCCACCCTGACCATGGAGAGCACTGAGAACTCTCCTGGGAATTGTCTCCTGGGGTCAGGGTGCGTGACCCAACCCTCAGTAGAACCAAGGACCTTAGCAATGAAAGACAGCTCATTGATAATTCTGTTTTTCATACCCCTAACTGCGGTTTTGCAGAGGCAACACTATTCTGAGGTTTGCTTTGTTGTTTTTAAATTAACAACTGATTTATTAAGGTTTCAAATTTAAAAACCTGGTTCTACCTTTAGCTTTTAAGTGCAGTTTGTGAATAAAGTTTGCTTGTCTTGGAAATATTATTCAGGCAATTGCTTTCTGGGAGATCTTTGCTTAATATTTGGTTCTATTTACGAAGGTAAACACATTCGAATATTTCAAATGAGGTTTATATTTTAATATGTTTATTTCTACTTAGGGGGCTTTCCACTTTATTTCCAATTCAATTTTCTAACTTCCCAAGAGAAAACAGAACAGTAAGATTTCAACTTAAAAAAAGTTAAAATCAATTACTCAATTTTAAATTTCAAATTGGAGTTATAAGGCTGACCTTTTATTCTAATAGGCCCAGTTCTCCTAAACATTATAAGCACATGGAATATAAAATATTTTCGTATACCTTAATATAAAATATCAATATTATTGCTTGAGTTCCTTAAACATTTTTATATGTAATTCCAAATCTTCCCAGTTTCACTAAGGAAACTACTATACCACCACACACAATATTTAGGGCTTTCTCAGCTTGCTTGTGATTGAATTAGACCAAACCAGGGCTCAGATGACCTGTCCAGGGGCATGAGACCCTGGTGGGATGTATCTTATCCTACTGGTAGTTGCTACATAGTAGACATCATAACTTTAAGAAGATGATCCCTACCCTCTAAGGTCAAGTTATAAATTTCCTAATTCTTCAGTCTGCTCAAAGAGATTGAGACTCACACTGATTAAGGTCCCTTGAAAAAGACACTTATGTATCTTAAGAAGTAAAGAAATGTCAAATCCAAAGAGGAACTTGCATTCTTTCATATCTATAAGTTCTCCAGGCCCTGAGATTATAAAAATGCACAGCCCTCACGGCTTCTCCGATTAGTCACTCAGTCCTTGCAGGGCCGTTCAGCTGACACAGTGAGATGAGGTTTCTCTCTGTACATGCTGATCTCTACTGGGGACCACCCTGGACCAAGCAGCCCCGACCCAGGGCCTCTGCTGAGCTGTCCTGATCGGGAGGCTTCGTGTGAATTAGTAAAAGATGCCTCTTCTTCCACGCAGAAACTGCCCCACGAAGGGCTCTAACATGGAGAGCGAGCAGAGGAAGGAATTTCAGCCTCACTTGCCTCTGGTTCCAGGTAGCTTGTGATGGGCAAATGGCACAATTGTCCCTGGCAGCTCTGCCCCTCTAATTCCAGAACTGAAGATCACCCCTGCACAGAAGGGCAGGAGAAAAGAGTGAAGGCCAATCCTTAGTTAACTGTTTACCCAAACAAGACTGAAAAAATCCAGAACTACCGTGACTGGGTGAGAATAAGATTTCTTCTATAGAACAGAAGGCTGGGCTCAAAATCCAGGGTCAGTTACAGAGAAATAAAGTCATCTTTGCAGATTTACCGCAGAGGAAGACATCTAGGTCACATTCCTCACTGTTTCTGGGCCCTAAGTTTCCACGCCTATGAGGTGGGATGATCTCTAGACCAGTGCTTCTCAAATGTTGTTGTGCATTAGACCACCTGGGAATCCTGTTGAAATGTAGATCCTTTTTAGTGGGGAAGGGTCAGAGTCTGGGATTCTGCATTCCTAACAAGCTCCCAATTGTTGCTAAGGCTGCCAGGCCATGAACTACACTTTGAGTAGCAAAGGAATGGGGACAATTCTAAGGCTGTTATCTTATGGTTACAAATTATCTGGTGAGAACAAGCACCTAATTGCCTTATGCTGACCAGCCCTGCAAAACTAGAGATGGTTTTTTAGTTGAACTCCATATCTAAGAGCCTCAAAGTAGAAATGCTTATATATATTTGAAGACCAGTCCTCCTCTCCATCCTTCCTTGGTGTCTCATCCTCCCCAACCCTAATTCCACCTTTAAAAAAAAAAAAATCATGTCATGATATCTGTGGCAAAGAGAAAAAAAATGACAGTGTTTTCAGAACCAAAGCTGAATGCATGAGAAAACTTTAATAAAAAGGTTTTGAGGGGCTTCCCTGGTGGCGCAGTGGTTGAGAATCTGCCTGCCAATGCAGGGGACACGGGTTCGAGCCCTGGTCTGGGAAGATCCCACATGCCGCGGAGCAACTGGGCCCGTGAGCCACAATTACTGAGCCTGCGCGTCTGGAGCCTGTGCTCCGCAACAAGAGAGGCCGCGATAATGAGAGGCCCGCGCACCGCGATGAAGAGTGGCCCCCACTTGCCACAACTAGAGAAAGCCCTCGCACAGAAACGAAGACCCAACACAGCTATAAATAAATAAATAAAACCCAAAAAAGTTAAAAAAAAAAAAAAAGTATCTCTCTGAATGCCTTAAAAAAAAAAAAAAAAAAAAAAAAGGTTTTGAGGAGGGTAAAAATACATTTTTTGATTAACTTTAAATGAGTGATTATGGAGGATGGGGGTGGAGCACTGATGAATATTTTAGAGAAAACTCTGTAGGTGGGGACTTTCCTGGTGGTCCAGTGGCTAAGACTCCGGGGTCCCAAAGCAGGGGGCCCGGGTTCTATCCCTGGTCAGGGAACTAGATCCCGCGTGCCGCAACTAAGACCAGGCGCAGCCAAATAAATAAATTCAAAAAACAAAAAACAAAAAAAACTGGGTAGATAATGAAACATCTTAATGACACATGACATTAAACACTGAGACCACATATCCTGTTAACCAATTCAGAAAATATGTTTTGACCCAAAATATTTGAAATAGAGATTGTCTCAGGAAATCCATGGCAAAAGGTCCCTGCAGTGTTAGTTTAGTTTATAGAAGTTGTCACTCCACTGCCCCAGGGGTGGGGGGTGGATATGTACTGTTCTGTATACATGCTCACACACACATATATTCCCACACATACATACACACACACTCTACGGTACACACACATACACTTGCACATATATACACTCACACCATACACCATACACACACGTTTTTTAAACTGGCAAAGAGCTAAAAAGATTGACCAAGGAATGTCCTCTAATAGCAGCTTCATTTCCTTCCTCACATAATTATTAAGTCTCTCTTTAGCCCTTTCTCCTGACCACCACAAGTGACCGCGTGGGCTGCCATGAACCCCAGGCTTCCTTTAGTAAACCTTGCCTTGGCTGGTGTTCCCCGACAGACTAGAGACCAGGGCCGGCTCCAATTCACACAGTCCTGCCGGCCACCCTCCGTCGTAGCGATGCAGGAAAAGGCCAGTAGTGGAGCTGCACCTCTCCCCCTGCTTTGGGTTTTGTGGGCCACTGGGCCAGGGCTTGGTATTAGGGTCCCCAGGCTTGGGGTGTCTTGTGGAGACAAACTTATCCCCAAGATCTGAATTGCCTCCGGTCAATGCCAAGAGATCAGAATGTAAGTCACCTGCTCTTCGGCAGTATGAATCCTCGTGTAATGATTACTGACACATCCACCTCGTTTTATCAGCTCCTCAATAATGAAATCGGGTCTGACCCACAGAGTTAAATGACCTGGGCCCACATTGCAGAAGGCAGCAGCTCTTAGTCTTTTGATGTGGTTCTCTAATATTTTTCTTTGATTCCTGCCCACATGGGGAGAAAGGAGCTCCTGGGTTCAGAGACCCTTTTGTCCCCAGAAGGTGACAACTGTACCACAGTAAAATGTGAAGAGATATTAGGAGCCCAACCCTCCAATTTTGGAAAGTGATGTGCACAGTTGTTGCTGCAAGGGTGGGGGAGGGGAGGGTGAGTAGGTTTCAACTGGACACTGTTCATCCTGGGATTCAGACATGCCCAGACGTGTTCGGAGGACTTGGACAAAACTGCAGAGAATATCTGGTATATTTTCTTCCCTCTTTCCTTTGCATGAGAGACAAGGACACTTGGGGGTGACTCACATTATTTGGCTTTACTACAACATATCAGGGTCAAGGGTAGGAAAGGAAGTATTTTGAACACAGAAGAGTTGTTTTCACTCAGGTTGTCTCACGAGACTAAAGTCCTGCGAACTCAGACCCGTGTCCTATGGAGAAGAGCCCTAGGGCTAAGATGCCTGTTGACTCATGTGGGCAGCACTGGGCAGTCCAGGGCATCACAGTTTTCACAGTGTGGGTAGGATGCTGGGAGACTTGTGTTGGCATTTATTAAATATCTGGTACCGAATATGTGTACCCAGATCCTGGCACATGGAAAGTGCTCGATTAAATACTGTCTTTTATTATCATTATTTTTTTCTTCAGTCCTCAGAATCACCCCATGAGGTGGATATATTATTCTCATTTTACAGATGGGAGCAAGAGGTTAGGCAATGCTCCCATGTGATACAGCTGATGTGTGCAGAGAAATATGCTAATCTCTGTGCTCCTATCCATCAAGGGGAATTCTGTGGAACCGATAGCAACCTGAACAGTAAACTTTGTTCATCAACAGCATCAAATACATCAAATGGGCTGAAATTTAGGTACGTGGTCAAACGTAACTTCAAGCAAGGCTGGGAAATACTGTCTTTGTTCTGGGTGGCCGGGGTCCAGCAACAAATCCAGGGGAAATGGAAAAGAAGAGAAAATGGATAATGGGGGAAATAGCCAACTCGCCACACAACCTGAACCAGGATCTTGCCCTCCCTAAGTGCAAGGCTGATGCTTCTGTCCTGTGGTCTAAGAAAGTAAGTTTCGGCTTCTCTGTCAGAGGCAAAAGTTCAGCAGGTGGAGATCAACAAGGGAATGATTCTTGAGAGAGTAACCAAGAAGAGCTTTGTTGGCCTCAAGAAATTTATTTGTATTGTTTAAACATTCGTCTTATTTTCAGTCTTTCCTTCGCAAAAAGTTTAAAATTGATTCTAGAGTTAAAACACCAAATGAAATGGCAGATCATATTTTACAGTAAATTACATGGAAACTAATCTCATATCCTGGATCTTACTTTTGCTTCTTATCTTCTCATTTTTCACTCAAACTATGAGAAATGGATTGTGTAATTTTGTAGGACTTATTTATCAGTTAAAGAACTGAATCATTTTTAAACCAGAAAATTCTTGCAAAACTACAGTATTTAAAGGAAGAATATTACACAAATGCTCAAAAAATGGGTATGTAAACATTTCTATTGGGAAGGTAAAATTATGGTAGAAAACTTTTGAGATTTTTAGAGATTTGGGTCAACATTCAAATAAACACGTGTTTGTCACGGTCACTTTCCTTCCCAAGTGCGACTCGTTCATCTCTTACTCTAGGTTCCCTCTGTTTTGAAACGTTTTGCCTAAAATGCGTATGCCATCTGTTTTCTGCTGTGAGTCAAATGTACAGGAGGTTGTTTATTCTCCCATAAATCTTCCTTAGGGCCTAGAGGAATTGGAATTCACAAATGGGAAAAACTGCCCTTGAGTTACTCCTCCTTTGTGATGTGTGCCACAGAGCTATCCCTCCTACTGCTGTCATCTACTAACATCCTGGTTCACTCCCTGGGTTCACTGACATCTTCAGCACCCAGCTCATTGTCCTTTCAGCACCAACTTGTGCCTTCATCCACGGTGATATCAGTGACCACATGGGCAACTCATCCTTCACCTTGCCTTCCATTTCCTGGACCTCCTCAAATACAGTGGCTGTCACCTTTGCTCCACTTAACCCACTTGGTCCCACCACACTGTGGCTCTTGTCATCTCTTGGAACTGCTCTAGCTCTGAAATCTTAACCTACAATCTCTTCCTTAAACGGAACTTCTTATATTTTCAGCTGTCTCTTCTCTTCATTCCCCCAGTGCTTGATGTTCAGCCTCATAGAGATCACAAATCCTTTGTTCTATTCGATTTTCTTCCACTCTATTAGCACCGTCCTGGCCTCATTCTTAAACTACCTAACCTAAATTCATCCAAGACCCTCTTACCCATGCTCCAAAGCCCTCTAACCCTTGTCCTTCCACTGCCCCTGTGTAGAAAAATCTGAACAAAGTCACAATCCTCCCATGTGAGATGAGATGGGAAGGGAGTAGAAGGAATATAGATGTGTAAAAGAAACATATCAGGTTGACCAATTTGGGAATTATAGAATTTATTCCTCTGAAGTAGTGTTTGCTACCTCTATTGAGTGTTGGCACAGGAATGGAGTGAACACGAGAGACAGTACCCAGGAAGGCTGTATAGGCCTTGTTTGGGTAATTCAAGGAGAATGTAATAAAGGGACTATTTTCCAAAGTGTGGACAGAATATAGGGAAACTATAAGTGATAGTGCAGTGCCCTCAGCTAGCTACAGAGGGAAGTTTTTACCATCCTTAAGCCTGAATGGGCCAGGGGAGGAAGCCCTAACCAGAGCCCTAGAGAGAAAGCTGTCTGAAGAGGGTCACAGCAAGGATTGCAGCCAGGGGCTCACAGGAACCCCACAGGGAAGAAGATGGGAATGAATGTCTTGACCTCACTCTTCTTCCCTTCCCTCCCTCCCTTCCTTCCTCCCTCCCTCTTTGCTCAGTCACCACAAGTCCCATCGTCCTCTTCTTCTCCTTCCTCACTCAGGTAATATTCATAGGAACTCAGTATTATATTGTTAATTACCACTAGGCAGAATAATATAATGGATCCGAATACCTAACACTCACTAAGGACTTACCATGGGTCATATACTTTAGTAAGCATGTTCACAGATTGACTTATTTAATCTTTGCAACAACTCTATGAGGTAGGTAAAATTACTAATTTCCAGAGGTCATTCTCAATAAAGAATAAAAGCTAAGAGGATAAAGGATAAATAACTTTCCTAAAGATGATTCTGAGATAAGCTAGACTAAAAAAAACAAAAACAAAAAACAAACAAGAAAGTGCCTTAGCACATAGTAAGTGCTGGAAAAATTTTAGCCATTATTATTAATATACATCTATTCTCCTAATAAACCTTGTCACAACAGTTCTGTGAGGGAAGTATTGTCATGATCATTTTCATATGAAGAAAACAAAGCTCTGGGAAGGCACATCACCTGCCCCATCAAGTCTTCTGACAGCGGCCGGGCTTGTTGTGCTGCATCACAGCTTTTGTTCATTGTTCATGCTGCCCATCTGTGAGGCAAAGCTCATGGTCACTTTTCCAGGCTAGTCTTTTTCCCAGTCAGATATTGACAAGCCAACATCCCAGTTACATTTCATTTATTCTCTCTGGAGTTATTCCTAAACTCTGAATGATTTTTCAGAAAAAGGAAGATGGGTTTTTGGCTATTGAAAGCTGTTGACATTTCCTTAATTTTGATCCTAATAGTGACTTAAATCTGCAACATTTGGAAGATTTGGGGGTGGGGCTGAACTTTATTTTATTGGGAAAATGGTAAATATGCCTGCTTAGCTCCAATCAGAGCAGAGTTGAAAGACCCTCTGCTTTGGAGCATTCTAACCATGGCCAACCCTCCACAACCTAGCTTCTACTTTCTAAGGTGAAATAAGGTAATGCACAATGTTCACCCAGGCTTAGCCCTTCCAACCATAGAAACTTTTCATCTGTTGGGATCCAGGACCTCTTGATTTAAAATGTATATAATTCCTGCTTCTAGAGCCAGTTAAACCCAGCTGTGATATATTTTTAACCCTCAGGTAGCTGGGAGAAAACCAGTGCCAACTCTGAATTCACACCAGGAGCATTCTAGTTCTGTATTGGTATTGACAGCAAGCCTGCTGGACTGTATGGAAATAAGTCTGATATATTCTGAAATCTGTCATCATGGACAAGATGTTTACCTTTGCTGGTCTCAATTCCACTCATTCATTCACTTGTTCAAGGAACTTTTTGACATCTACTTAGGTGATAACTGTACAAAGCAAAGTTAGAACCAAGTGTAGCCTTTGAGCACAGCTGTAGAATAAGAAAATTGAACTGGACGATGACAGTGGTTGCTTCCAGATTTGTTGAAAGTGGAAGATTCCATGAGTGGGATAGGTTGGTAGGTTTTTTCTCTTTCTTTTTTCTTTTTAATTTATTTATTATTTTTGGCTGCGTTGGGTCTTTGTTGCTCCACACGGGCTTTCGCTAGTTGCGGCTAGCAGGGGCTACTCTTCATTGCGGTGCGTGGGCTTCACATTGCGGTGGCTTCTCTTTTTGTGGAGCACGGGCTCTAGGCGCGTGGGCTTCAGTAGTTGTGGCGCACGGACTTAGTTGCTCAGCGGCATGTGGCATCTTCCCGGACCAGGAATCAAACCCGTGTCCCCTGCATTGGCAGGCGGATTCTTAACCACTGCGCCACCGGGGAAGTCCGATTCTTTCTCTTTCTATCACACAAACTACCCTCGACTTGGTCTTGCTCTATCATGGAACTTGGGGTGGAGGGATGGGGGGGTGGGAAACAGCAGTGATTAGTTTGGGAAAGTTCTCATCTGCCCCCAGTGGTCTCATTGGGCTTTGAACCTTGGCCCTACTCTGACCACCCTCCATCTTCTCCTCTACTTGCCTGCTAAACATCTCCACAGCAGAAGCCCCTCTCCTTAGCAAAGCAAAGGTCAAAAGGCAACTGACCCAAAGCAGTTTGAAGGAACAAGCAAAACCCCAGCTCCTTGTTCTTTGGATGACTCATCCCTCTAAACTGAGATACTTCATATCAGATCAGTTTTCATTAAAGTGTTAACATATTTCTCAAGGGTTGTGGACTGTCGGCAGGACCTCCGAAACGGGGTGCAGAATTAAAGAGCTCTGCACGCAACTGCATCTGCTTCAAATTTTACTCTGCAAAAGATGAAAACACAGCCCCATGAGTCTAAAAATACTTCTTAGTTGTTAGCCAAAAACGCATTTATTCTTGGATTCATAAAAATGCAGGCCATGTGAAATATGTGGGGAGCATGCACTCTCATAAAAAATTGACCAAAGAAAGAGAAGAAAAAGTTAAAATAAACTTTGAAAATCCTTTACTGAAAGGAAAGAGAGAAGGTGGAAATGGTAAGGCTTTGCGGCATGGCTGGAAGAAGACCTGGGAAAGATTTGCCCTCAGGGAAGATGGCACTTCTGAGGACCAGGCTGTCCCTACACCCCAACCCCTCCCCAGGAAGGCCCTGAGCAGCTGTGGGCCAGACTCCCCACTCTCACCACTTTGGGGGAGACTAGTAAAGCTAGAGGCAAGGACCCGTAACAACTGCAAATCTTAGCATTGTGGGCAGTGAAGTGCTTATCAAAGCATCTAGGATTTGGAACCAGTTCTTTTTTTTTCCCTCCAATCCAGAGTGAGTCAATTAAAAAAAAAAAACAACTAAGAATAAATTGCTGAAAAATGAAATTAAAAAGACAATTAAAATGAGTCCCCATTTTTATTACTAGATTCAACAAACACAAAATTACATTTCAATATTATACAAAAAAGAGTTACTATAAAATGTTCTGTACATGCAGTCTCAATATCTGTCCTCTTTCAACATGGATCAGTAACAATGTCTGGGCACCACTTTGAACAGCACTGGTACATCAGAGTGTGGATTTGAGAGGTCTGCAGCCCCACCCCACTGTGTGCTAATAGAAAGCCTTTGGCATTACTTGACCATTCTGATCCTCTGATGTCTCATCTGCAAAATGGGATAATACCTTTTCATAATGACAAGGAAGGATAGAAATAAAGTACTTGGAAGGTAAAGGCTCAATAAATGCTACCAACACTTAGCATTCCCATTACTGTTTATGTTAGTTTCCTGTTGCTACTATAAGAAGTTACCACAAATTTAGTGGCTTAACACAAATGTATTCTCAGAGTTGTAGAGGTTGGAAGTCCAAAATAGATTTCACTGGGCTAAAATCCAGGTATTTGTAGGGCTGTATCCTTCCTGGAGGCTCTAGGGGAGAATCCATTTCTTGCCTTTTCTTCCTTCTAGAGGCTGCTTGCTTTCTTCAGCTTGTGGTCCCTTCCTCCATCTTCAAAGCAAGCAATGTAGCATCTTCACATTTCTCTCTGACCCTGACCTCTTCTGCCTCCCTCTTTTTTTTTTTAATTGAAATATAGTTGATTTACAATGTAGTTTTAATTAATTCTGTACAGCAAAGTGATTCAGTTATACATATATAATACATTCTATTTATACATATATATATTCTTTTCCATTATGGTTTATCATAGGATCTGCCTCCCTCTTGCACGTTAAAGGACCTTTGGGATTACATTAAGTCCACCTGAATAATCCAGTATAATTCCCTTATTTTAAGGTCAGCTTATTAGCAATCTTAATTCCATCTGCAAACCTAGTTCTCCCTTGCCAGGTAACATAACACTTTCATATTCATATTGAACATATTCAAATTCTTGGGGATTAGAATGTGGATATTTTTGGACAATAATGACTCCAAAAATATTCTGCTTACCCCACCATCTAATGTCGTTCACTCAACAGATATTTACTGGGCACCCACTCAGGGTGAGGTATGTTGCCTACTTGAGGAATATAACTAAATAGAAAGTAAAGGGGGTCCCTGGGTTCATGGACTTTGCACTTTATAGAAGAAGGCTATATTACACAAATTATTGATAAGTACTAAAGGGAAGTAGTATATTATAAGTGCATTTGCTGGGAATCTTGATGTCAACTGAGGGAGGTCATTCGAGATAGATCTAAAGACACTCTGTGTGTGTGTTAACAATCGAACAATTTAATAGAAAGTATTGTAACAACTGCTTCAGACCACCTATATCAGAAAAATTTAGGAAGTTTATTAAAACCATCAAAATCTCAGTGTATGAAGCCCAGGAATTTATATTTTGTACATGCACCCCCCCCACATATACCATATACACGGAGATTCCTTTCCACATTACAATCTGAGAATCAGTATTTCAGTTTCCCAGTCATTCTTGATCAAAAGAATCACTGATGCCCACAAACCCAGGTGCCCCTCTCTAGGTCTTCTGAATCAGATTCTTCAGGAGAGGAACCTGAGAATCTGAATTTAAAACCAATTATCTTGCCCCCATCCTCAAACACACACACCAGTGATTTTTATGATCAGACAAGTTTGAGAAACATAAGCGTAGTAGAAAGAAATAGCCAGTGGCTTGGGAATCAGGGAGTTTAGCTTCAAATCCCAGCTCTTCTACTTTAGCAAACTCTCAGAACTTGGGGATCCACATTTATAATATTTAAACAGTGGTTCTTGAATGGGTGATTTCATCTCCCAGGAAACATTTGGCATTGGCTTTAAGACATTTTTGAAATTGTCATGACAGTGAAGGGAGGAGGGAGGAAGGGGAGATATGCTTTTGGCATCTAGTGGATAAAGCCCAGGATGCTGCTAAACATCCTACAGTACACAGGACAGCTGCACATCAAAGAATTATCTAGTTCCAAATGTTAATAGTGCCAAGGTTGAGAGACCCTATATTTATTAGGAAGTTTTCCCAAGGAAAACCTGTAGGGAAGAAGGAAAAGAAGCAGAGAAAAGATAGAAGGCCAAGAAGGGTGAGGTGTCAAGCCAAGTCCCACAGGGAAGCTCTGAAGACAGTGCAGGTCCCACCTCAGAGCTGTCCTGATCAGGGGTGAGGGAGCTGGAGTATTTATACCCCCCCCATAGGTCAGTTGCTGACTGCATACTTCCCCTGTTTCAATACTCTATGTGCAGGTAAAGAAAGCTCTGGCATCAGTTTGAGGGCTGCCCTCAACCAAAGATCCAGGTTCAGGTTGTTGGGAGTGAAATTGCCCAGAAAACCTGGGAGAGGAAAACAGTGAAGAATCCCTGGGCTGGAGTATTGACAGGGTCTGTTACACTAGAGCAGTACTTTCCAAACTTCTTTTTTACTAAAATTCTTTAGTAGAAACAAAACTCTTCTTAGAAGTTCAATATCTAATATTGATAAACAGAGTTGCAATGGCTGAAGAAGAGGAGAGTGAACCCTGTCTCCTCCTTAATCCCCACTCCCACCTTCAGGCTTCACAGACTTAGAGCTTCTTAGAAGGCTACTGGGACACTGTGATAGTCTACCTAGGGCTACCATAGCAAAGCACCACAGCTGGGTGGCTTAAACAACATAAATGTAATCTCTCACTGTTCTGGATGCTACAAGTCCAAAATCAAGGTATCAACAGGGTCATGCTCTCTCTGAAGACCCTAAAGGGAAGCTCCTTCCTTGCCTCTTCCTAGCTTCTGGTGTTACCAGCAATCCTTGGCACTCTTTGGCTTGTAAATGGCCATCTTCTCCCTGAGTCTTCACATTGCCTTCCCTCTGCACATGTCTGTGCTCAAATTTCCTCTTCTTACAAGGACATATTGGATTAGAGCCCACCCTAATGACCTCATTCTGAAGTATTAGGGGTTAACATATCAACATATGAATTTAGGGGGACATAATTCTGCCCATAACAGACACTATTTCTAAAATTTTTCACATCATTAAGCTTCAATGTCCAGTGTTTCTATATTAAGTAGTTAAGTCATCCTTCAATGGTATTTTCTGAAGTATTTTGTATGTTAAGTTTCAATGGCTTGAACACTGTCCTTCAGAGTTATCACCTTAATGGACCCCAGGAGCACCCCCAAATAGCCACCTCATTTACATCCAATCAGTAGTCAAGGAAGAAGCCTGAGAGTCAATTATGTGGACTGGGAGAAGCCAAGCGTTATTCGTGAACACTAATAATATCATAGGAGGCAAGAGTCTCCCTCATCCCATATGATCTTTAAATCACCCAAGGAGATGTTCGGGTGGTTTGAACAGGGATGTTATTTTCATCTGTCAGAAGAAACAAACTGAAGCTCAGAGCGTGACTTCTCCAAGGCCACATTTGATCCACCCTCAACTACTTACTAGCCAAGCCTGGCACTTTTTCACAAAACCAGCTTACTTTGTCTCTTCCAGTTAATAAGAAAGGGCCTTTTAAAGGGTGAAGTCTGTGGTCAACGAGGAGGAAAAAACGATATAATACTTTTGACTAAATCAAATATTCCTTTGGAGGAAAAGTAGTTTATATCTTTAGATCTGGTCAAAGAAATTTAGTATAAATTGAAAGCACATGAACTTGAATAATGGGCTTACCATGTGCCAAGCACTATTCTAAAGGGTTTACATGTATTAATTCACTTAATCCTTACAAGAGCCATTGGAGTAGATACCATTATTATTCACAGTTTATGGATGAGGAATCGGAGATGCAGAGAGGGACTAGTTTACTAGAAGAGAATTTATTCCTGCAGGCACTTCAGGGAATCCCAGCTAGTAATAACATCAATAACAGTAAAGATATCTGCCATTTACTGTGTGCTTTACATACAGTTTTCATACTCTGTCTTCATAATAACACTGAGGTAAGTATCTCTATCTCCCTTTCATAAATGAATAAAATAAGGCTCACTCAGAGTTCAAGTAAGATGACCATGATCCCATGGTTTATAGGTGATAGATCTCAGACGGGTCTATGCAGTTTCTTGGTTCCACCTTCAGACCCTCCCACACAGCTGTTCTGACAAAAGTGGCTTTTTCTTATAATTTAGAGCCTCTGGAAGATGGGTGTTAGCCTCAAGCCCCAAATACCTCTGGGGCAGAAAGTAATGCATTCCTTTCACAAAATTATAAAATCCTAAGAAATGGGTGTTGTAGCTAGGCATTGACATACTTTCTAAGCACATGTAAGTCATCAGCAATTTTCTAGGCATATTTTTTACACAATTTAGTGTCATTCTATTTAGGAGGCAACAACCTGAAGTATAAAATTTTCATCCAAGTAAGTTAAATCAATTATGTTATAATTAACTGAATAACAAGCACCGCCCATTACTTGGTACATTTTAATATGCTTATAGTGGTAATGATAATATGCCAGTTACCATAGCTGCAATATGTAAAATAATAATAAGTAGTACACTTTCTAGTATGTAGTAGGCATTCAATAAATGCTATTTAAGTGCACTTACATGTATTAACTCATTTTATTCAAAGGTTATTACAAATAATCAAAGAGCAGATGTCATTTTTTTCTTCATTCTCTTCTCAATTCCTCCACCTGTGATAACTTTAAGGCTAGAGTTTGGATATTTTCGTATTTTCTTGATCTACTAGACATCAAGAATATTCTGAGTAATAGTACTGGAAACGAAGTGGGTGAGAGTGGGGGTGGGAAAGAGAGATCTTTGGCTTATTCAATATTTTTTGATGACTTTTAGTTATTTTTTGATGACTTGAATAGTTATATTTTTATGTTTTCTTATAATTAGACAATAGGAAAGCCAAGGGGAAATGGATCCAACTTATTTAGGAGAAACTTATTCAGTTAAAAGCAATAGGTCAAAATTCATTTGGTCAAAAGCAGGCAAGTTAACACAACAATATGTCAAATGACAATTTTGTAGATAATGAATATTCCTGACTCCAGAACTCCTTTCCCAGTTGGAGCAGACCCACCTGGTAGAAAACTGTAATATACTTAGGACAGAGAGGCAATCCCAAGCCTCCTCGGGTGGCCACTGTCTCCTGGGGTGGCCATGGTACCAGCAGGCATTCCTGGAGGATATTGTCTCCTTTCCCATCCCAGGTTGTCAGGCAAGCCACTGTGCCTCAGTGTGAGGGGTGGTGTGACAACAGGATGCAATAGAGAACAATAAAATAAGTGGAAAGAGAGGAAGGAGTTCCTGGCCTTGACAGCTGGCTCCTTGAAAGTCCCTGGGAAGCAGTTCAATCATACACACAACCCCTAGTTTTCTGAGAAGCTGTAGGAATTGAGAATGGTGTTCCAGATGTTCTCCCAAGGCCCACTGCTGGCCAGTGTACATTTTATTGACATCTCTGGCTTGCCCAAGAGTACCTACTAGTATAAACCTCAAGTTATTTGAAAATTTTGCCATGGCTAAGCAGTGCCCTTTATAAACCAAACAAATTCTTTAACCTTAATAATAGCAGTGGGATTACTACTTCAAAACTCAATCTAAGATTAACTGCACCAACCAAAAGACATACAAAAACAAGACACGTATATATGCTGTCTACAAGAGAGCCACTTCAGACTTAGGGACACATACAGACTGAAAGTGAGGGGATGGAAAAAGATATTCCATGCAAATGGAAATCAAAAGGAAGCTGGAGTAGCAATTCTCATATCAGACAAAACAGACTTTGAAATAAAGACTATAACAAGAGAATAAGAATGACACTACATAATGATCAAGGGATCAATCCAAGGAGAAGATATAACAATTGTAAATATTTATGCACCCAACATAGGAGCACCTCGATACACAAGGCAAATGCTAACAGCCATAAAAGGGGAAATCGACAGTAACACAATCATAGTAGGGGACTTTAGCACCATGCTTTCACCAATGGACAGATCAACCAAAATGAAAATAAATAAGGAAACACAAGCTTTAAATGATACATTAAACAAACTAGACTTAATTGATATTTATAGGACATTCCATCCAAAAACAGCAGAATACACTTTCTTCACAAGTGCTCATGGAACATTCTCCAGGATAGATCATACCTTGGGTCACAACTCAAGCCTTGGTAAATTTAAGAAAATTGAAATCATATCAAGTATCTTTTCCGACGACAGCGCTGAGAATAGGTATCAATTAGAGGAAAAAATCTGTAAAAAATACAAACATATGGAGGCTAAACAATATGCTACTAAATAACCAAGAGATCAGTGAAGAAATCAAAGAGGAAATCAAAAAATACCTAGAAACAAATGACAATGAAAACATGACAACTCAAAACCTGTGAGATGCAGCAAAAGCAGTGCTAAGAGGGAAGTTTATAGCAATACAATCCTACCTCAAGAAACAAGGAACATTTCAAATAAACAACCTAAACTTACACCTAAAGCAATTAGAGAACGAAGAACAAAAAAATTCCAAAGTTAGCAGGAGGAAAGAAATCATAAAGATCAGATCAGAAATAAATGAAAAAGGAATGAAGGAAACAATAGCAAAGATCAATAAAACTAGAAGGTGGTTCTTTGAGAAGATGAACAAAATTGATAAACCATTAGCCAGATTCATCAGGGAAAAATGAGAGAAGACTCAAATCAACAGAATTAGAAATGAAAAAGGATAATTAACAACTGACACTGCAGACATACAAAGGATCATGAGAGACTACTACAAGCAACTATATGCCAATGAAATGGGAAACCTGGAAGAAATGGACAAATTCTTAGAAAAGAACAACCTTCCGAGACAGAACCAGGAAGAAATAGAAAACATAAACACACCAATCACAAGCACTGAAATTGAGACTGTGATTTAAAATCTTCCAACAAACAAAAGCCCAGGACCAGATGATTCCACAGGCGAATTCTACCAGATATTTAGAGAAGAGCTAATACTTATCCTTCTCAAACTCTTCCAAAATATAGCACACGGAGGAACACTCCCAAACTCATTCTACAAGGCCACCATCACCCTGATGCCAAAACCAGATAAAGATGTTACAAAAAAAGAAAACTACAGGCCAATATCACTGATGAACATAGATGCAAAAATCCTCGACAAAATACTAGTAAACGCAATCCAGCAGCACATTAAAAGGATCATACACCATGATCAAGTGGGGTTTATCCCAGAAATGCACGGATTCTTCAATATATGCAAATTAATCAATGTGATACACCATATTAACAAACTGAAGAATAATAACCATATGATCATCTCAATAGATGCAGAAAAACCTTTTGACAAAATTCAACACATATTTATGATAAAAACCCTCCAGAAAGTAGGCATAGAGGGAACTTACCTCAACATAATAAACGCCATATATGACAAACCCACAGCCAACATCATTCTCAGTGGTGAAAAACTGAAACCATTTCCACTAAGATCAGGAACAAGACCAGGTTGCCCACTCTCACCACTATTATTCAACATAGTTTTGGAAGTTTTAGCCACAGCAATCAGAGAAGACAAAGAAATAAAAGGAATCCAAATCAGAAAAGAAGAAGTAAACCTGTCACTGTTTGCAGATGACATGATACTCTACATAGAGAATCCTAAAGATGCTACCAGAAAACTACTAGAGCTAATCAATGAATTTGGTAAAGTAGCAGGATACAAAATTAATGCACAGAAATCTCTTGCATGCCTATACACTAACGATGAAAAATCTGAAAGAGAAATTAAGGAAACCCTCCCATTTACCATTGCAACAAAAAGAATAAAATACCTAGGAATAAACCTACCTATGGAGACAGAAAACCTGTATGCAGGAAACTATAAGACACTGATGAAAGAAATTAAAGATGATACAAAAAGATGGAGAGATATACCATGTTCTTGGATTGGAAGAATCAACATTGTGAAAATGACTCTACTACCCAAAGCAATCTACGGATTCAATGCAATCCCTATCAAACTACCAAAGGCATTTTTCACAGAACTAGAACAAAAAATTTCACAATTTGTATGGAAACACAAAAGACCTCGAATAGCCAAAGCAATCTCGAGAAAGAAAAATGGAGCTGGAGGAATCAGGCTCCTGGACTTCAGACTATACAACAATGCTACAGGAATGAAGACAGTATGGAACTGGCACAAAAACAGAAATATGAATCAGTGTAACAGGATAGAAAGCCCAGGGGTAAACCCACGCACATATGGTCACCTTATTTTTGATAAAGGAGGCAAGAATATACAATGGAGAAAAGACAGCCTCCTCAATAAGTGGTGCCGGGGAAACTGGACAGCTACATGTAAAAGAAGGAAATTAGAACACTCCTTAACACCATATACAAAAATAAACTCAAAATGGATTAAAGACCTAAATGTAAGGCCAGACACTCTAAAACTCTTAGAGGAAAAAATAGGCAGAACACTCTTTGACATAAATCACAGCAAGATCCTTTTTGCCCCACCTCCCAGTGAAATGGAAATAAAAACAAAATAAACAAATGGGACCTAATGAAACTTTAAAGCTTTTGCACAGCAAAGGAAACCATAAACAAGATGAAAAGACAACCCTCAGAATGGAAGAATATATGTGCAAATGAAGCAACTGACAAAGGATTAATCTCCAAAATATACAAGCAGTTCATGCAGCACAATATCAAAAAACCAAACAACCCAATCCAAAAATGGGCAGAAGACCTAAATAGACATTTCTCCAAAGAAAAATACAGATTGTCAACAAACACATGAAAGGATGCTCAACATCACTAATCATTAGAGAAATGCAAATCAAAACTACAATGTGGTATCACCTCACACCGATCAGAATGGCCATCATCAAAAAATCTACAAACAATAAATGCCGGAGAGAGTGTGGAGGAAAGGGAACCCTCTTGCACTGTTGGTGGGAATGTAAATTGATACAGCCACTATGGAGAACAGTATGGAGTTTCCTTAAAAAACTAAAAATAGAACTACCATATGACCCAGCAATCTCACTACTGGGCATATACCCAGAGAAAACCATAATTCAAAAAGAGTCATGTACCACAATGTTCATTGCAGCTCTATTTACAATAGCCAGGGCACGGAAGCAAACTAAGTGTTCATCGACAAATGAATGGATAAAGAAGATGTGGCACATATATACAATGGAATATTACTCAGCCATTAAAAGAAACGAAATTGAGTTATTTGTAGTGAGGTGGATGGGCCTAGAGTCTGTCATACAGAGTGAAGTATGTCAGAAAGAGAAAAACAAATACCATATGCTAACACGTATATATGGAATCTAAAAAAAAATGGTTCTGAAGAACCTAGGGGTAGGACAGGAATAAAGAAGCAGACATAGAGAATGGACTTGAGGACATGGGGAGATGGAAGGGTAAGCTGAGATGAAGTGAGAAAGTGGCATTGACATATATACACTACCAAATGTAAAATCGATAGCTAGTGGGAAGCAGCCACATAGCACAGGGAGATCAGCTCATGCTTTGTGACCACCTGGAGGGATGGGATAAGGAGGATGGGAGGGAGACGCAAGAGGGAGGGGATATGGGGAAATATGTATACGTATAGCTGATTCAGTTTGTTATACAGCAGCAACTAACACAACATTGTAAAGCAATTGTACTCCAATAAAGATGTAAAAAAAAAAAACAAACTCAATCTAAATATTGGCAACTGTGACCAAAAATCACTTGTGTTTCTTTGAAGACATATTTAGAAACCTGTAAGATTTTTTTTCCTCTCTTTATGCTGAATGGAATGACTGAGAACATGGTAAGCATCTAACAAACATCATTCACTGATGACTTGCCTACCAAAGTGTTCTGCTTCTCCAATGAGATGAAGGTCAATGATCTACATTTATTTCACATGAGCCTTCGAGGGGAAGGTTTTTTCCTGAAATAATCTCTTTCTGAAGTTAGATCAAGGTGTTCTGTTTTGAATTAAGCATTTAAAATTAGTTGATAGACACTGTGATACACCACCTAGTCTTTAGGAATGAAGTACTGTTCCCAGCCACTGAGAGTGCTAAAGGCAGAAGCCTTCAGTATCAAACACTGAGTTGAGATTTTGGAATTGAATCACCCATACCTACTTGGCAAAGAGGACCCCATTGCTGGTGATAGTGAGCAACAGCTAGCCCCTGGTACTAGGTAGCAAAGCACTTGTTAAAACTTTCAACGAGTGATGAACTGGGATGATATAGTGGTGGATAGGAATTCATTAGATGGTGTTGTATATCAGGTATTTGAGAAATATGGAGGGAAACAATAAGAACAATGGAACTGGATGGCTATTGGTAAACTCAATTGATGATCTAGGAAAATTTTTTCAAAAGCAGAGCGTGATTAACTGACAATTATAAGCTAAGAGTGAATGCCAGAGAGATCCTCCTTGGTAGCATATAAAGAGGTATCACCTCTTATAGTGGGAGAGCTGAGAAAGCTGAGAAGCAGCCTCAGGAATTATTTGACATTGTAGTTGAATCCAAGGAAATTTAAACTTCCAACTAAGATATTATATGGTGCCAAGGTCGTGGCCCTCGCTGGGAAAGAATGAGATTTAGAAATGAGGAATAAGGACATCTTGGTTGATGCCACCCAAAATATTTACTGTCCAGATTCCTCTTAACCTTCTGAGCCTGCGAAAGTGCCTCCATTCCTGCATACTGAGGGATAATATGCTTGCTTACTTGAAGAAGACGCAGAGGTCTTTCTCTCATAAGACAACATGTAACTCCCTTACCCCCAAATCTGCCTCTACTCCCTTCCTGCCACCAGACCAATAAATAGGATTAAGTCATAACATAATTGGGCTTTCCATAGTATATCCACAATGTCCCTTCTCTGAGCCTTTTTCTTCCCCTTCCTCTGCATGCCACAGCAATCTCTGACCTTTTTACTTTATTTGGTTGGGCCATCTCTTTTACCATCCTTCTAGGAGTCATCCTATCAGCATCCTTGAACAATTTCCTGGGGCCTTCTCTAGGTTATTTAGGGTGTATTCTGGAAGAGGGCTCCCCAATCAATAAACTCTCTCTCATCCGCCTTTATATTTTACCCCTTGCAGACGTGATGGTCATCATATCTCCATTTAATTTACCAGTCTTCCCCCTACAGAAATCAGACAGATACTGAAGGATGACAGTGGACTAGTGCAAACTCAACTAAGAGGTAGTCCCAACTGCAGCTGCTGTGACAGCTAGAGCAGATTAGCATGGTCTCAGGTTCATTGTATGGGGTCAGACATTCTTTATGCTCAGAAAAGAAGGTTAGATGCTTCACATTTATTTGGAATATACAATAGTATGTGTTCACTGTCTTTCCCCAGGTCTATGTGAACTCTCTCACTCTCTCATAAAGTATAGTCTGAAAAGACCTGGATGTCCCATAGAACCTCATGTTGGGCTACTCTGTTGATGGCATTATATTAATCAGACCAGAGGAGCACAGTGGCTAGTTAGTTCATTGGAGGCCTTGGTGAGACACACACACTCCAGAGAATGTGAGATAAAATCTTTGAAGATTCTAGGGAGGGCCACATCAGTAAAATTTTTAGGTTCCCAGTAGTCTGAAGCAAACTGGGACATACTCTCCAAAGTAAAGGAAAAACTATTGCTTCCTGCACTTCCAACCATGAAGAGGGAAATACAACACTTTATAGGCAACTTCAGAATCTGGAGGCAGAATATTCCCCGCCCAGGAATACTGTTCCAACCAGCAGAGTGTGTGACATGAAAGGCTGCCAGCTCTGAGTAGGCTCCAGAGTAGGAAAGGACTCTGTAGTAAGTCCAGGCTGCAGTTCTTGGATCATATGATCCAGCCCACAAAGTCACAAAGTAAGGCAGGGCCAGCAGCAGTCTGTTATAAAACAGAAGCGCTACATCTAGTTTTGACCACAGGTAGGACCATAGAATACAAGCAAGCTATGTAGGCAGATAGCCAGATTCCCATGTCATCCATTACTCTCATACCAGCACTGCTTCTTCAGCTCACACCTGTGGCCACATGTGGGATCCTTTATGACCAACTGGTGGAGGAAGAAAAAGACTGAGCTTGGATGACAGTGGTTCAGCCCAGTATGTGTGTGCACACTGAAAATGAATCATGGCTGCACTACAGCCCCATCTGAGGGAAGCCTTGAAAGAGAGTGGGAAGGAAAAATCATCCCAATGCACAGAGCTTTGGGCAATTCAACTGGTTATTCATATTGTGTAGAAGAAAAAGTAATTTGGGGTTAGAGTATACATGAACCCATGGAGAGTGAAGAATGACTTGGTCGGCTAGGAAAGACCTTAGAAAGAGAAAAATTAGAAGATCAGGAACAAGGAGATCTGGAGTAAATAGTTGCAGATTGTGGTAGGCAGAATAATGGCTCCCAAAGACGTCCATGCCATGATCCCTGGAACATGTGAGTATGTTACCTTACATGGCAAAAGTGACTTTGCAGATGTGATGAGGGTTATCCAGGTGGGCCCAATCTAATGGCATAAGTCCTTAAAAGTGTAGAATCTTTCCACACTGCAGTGAGAAAGACACTACAATAGAAGAAGGCCAGGAGAGATGACAACCTGAGAAGGATTTCATGCTCCATTGCTGGTTCTGAGATACAGGGCTGTGAGATACATGTGCAAAGGCTGGAGAGAAGCCTCTTGGAGCTAAGGTCAGCTCCCAGCTGAGCCAGCAGAGACACTGAGCCCTCAGTCCTACAACCACATGGAACTGAATTCTCCCAAAACCTGAATGAGCAAGGAAACATACTCTCCTAGACCCTCCAGAAAGGAATGCAGCCTGCTGACACCTTGATTTTAGACCCATACTGATTTTAGTCCCATACTTGATTTTAGAACCCATACTGAAGTTCTGAAGTACAGAACTATGTGATAAAAAATTCCTGTTGTTTTAAGCCACTAAGTCAGTGGAAATTTGTTATGGAAACCATAGAAAATGAAAACATGGATAGACATATGGGTCAGTGTTTTGCTTAGCTGATTTTAAGAAATCTGTAGATGAGATCATTATGTAGCTGTCTACTTTGAGTATCATTTCACTCAGTTAAACTCAACTTTCCTCTACTGCGCGCTTATTCCAGGCCTCCTATAAGGTAGGATTTTGTTCATGCTCCAAGAAACTGACAATTTGTTAGGAGAGGTAAGTATTTACATAACACCTTATGTAAGTGTTATGATACAAGCAATATGTATCACCTGCTATTGCAAAGGAGAGAGAGAGAGAGAGAAAGAGAGAGGGAAGGAAGGAAGGGAGGGAGGGAGGAAGGAAGGAAGGAAGAAAGAAAGGGAGGGAGGGAGGGACACAGGAAGGGTCAAAGGAAAAAAGGGAGGTAGGGAGGAAAAGAAAACCAGTATCGGGGAGGAAGAAATTTTCCTCCATCCTTCTAGGTTTTTCTGACTAGCCAAAGAATTAAATTGACATGAGACAGATCAAAAGGAGAAAATCAAACAGAAATTTAATAACATACAGACATGGCAGAAACCCAGGAAAACCGAGTCATTTGCCAAAATGGCTGAAGCCTTCGCCTTAAACACCATCTTCAGCTAAAGGCAAAAGAGAATGTTGGGGGTAGGTGTTCAGGACTTGAAAGGGGAGGAAAGCAATTTACATGGAGATGGAAAAGTAAATGTTTAGGAAACAAATGTTTGCTGAGCCAGGCAGAGACAATGGGACATAGAAAGGAGTTTTTAACAAACAGAATTTGCTAGGTTCCTCCCTGTCTACACACCTAATTCATACTATAGTTACCTATGGTGATAGTTCCCTTCCTGGAACAGGGCCTCCATCTACATTCTTTTAGGCAAGAAGAGGGAAAGTCAAGGATTTTTCCTGAGGCTTTTGAGCCAGAAAAATAATCGGCCTAAATTAATTCTCATGAAAATGAGACATATTTTGGGGCGGCGAATTTTGCTCCCCTACACCAGATATGATGATAAAATATAGAAGAAAAAAATCATCTTTAAACAAATGTTTAATGTTGAAAAGGTGATGTGGACTAGGAAAGCTATCCTGAAGATTATCGGTGGAGAAGATAATCCTCCCCTTAAAAAAAACTCACCAAATGTGGTATATACATCCTCTGGATATTATTCAGCCTTTAAAAAGAAGGAAATTCTGACATATGCTTTAACTTGGATATGCTAAGTGAAATAAGCCAGTCACAAAAGGACAAATATTGTCTGATTCCACTTATACGAGATGCCTAGAGTAGTCAAATTCATAGAGACAGAAAGTAGACTGGTGCTTGCCAGGGACTGGGGGGGGGGGAAGGGGGATGGGCAGTTTTTATTTAATGAGTACAGAATTTCAGTTTGAAAAGAAGAGAAACTTATAGAGATGGATGGTAGTGATGGTTATGCAACAGTGTGAATGTTCAGCATTAATGCCACTGAAATGTAGACTTAAGATGGTAGATTTTATGTTATGTAAATGTTACCACAATTTTTTAGAATCTAGAACTTAAACGAAAAACCTCTCCAAGATTCACATAATTCGACACTCTCGTTATAAGTTCAGAAAGCATGATCCAATCCTGTTGAATTATGAAATGGACTTAGTCTCTTCTGTTTCCATGTGGATTTACATGAGAAATTTAACTTCAGGGAGGGACAGGGCAAAATGTGTTCTCTTTCATTGGCAATCACTTTCTGAAAGGAAGTAGAGCCTGAGGATGCATTCAGTTCTGTGACCCCTGTCCCACTAGAGAGCTGCAGGTCAGCGAACTTCACCTTTTTCCTCTTCCCCAAAGCCTGCCTTTCTCAGAGACACAACAGAGAAATGTCTACTGTTTTTGTTTTTTTCTTTATAGATGAGCCTTGATGCAGGTATTTTAATTTCGTATCTCAGTCCCTAATCCTGAAGCCCAGTCTCTGACCTCTCTGGAGGCTGTCATTTAAATTGACTGCAGAGTAAACTTCTTTTCCTCCTGTGAGAAAGAGCACATTTCAGATACTGCTTAATTCATGGTTTCCCCCTCCTGTGTTTCAAGCTTTCAAAATGGGTTTATATAAGGAAATTTTTTATCAGAAGTGTATAAAAATAATTACATACAATAAACTTTGAGAATATACTTTGGTTGACTCTCTTTCAAAAAAAAAAGTAAAACTGAAAAAAACACTCTTCTAACTTCCAGAGAGTATAATTTCTTTTGCTAATGAGGAATTAGGGTTCCGTGTTCAGTTATGCAAATGAATCGTGACCTGCAGGAGACAAATGAACACGCTCCTGAATTGCTCAGAGGAGAGCAAGTAGAGGGAAGTTGCGCTGTGAAAGACGTGTTCTTTCTTGAAAGTGATCCTCCCTGCCACCCCTGTGTGTGGTCTCCTATTAAACACCACTGCAGAACCTGTTTCTTAAACCAGCTTTCAAGCTCAGCCTCCTAAGTTACATAGCTAAACTTCTACTTGTGCCCAAAACCTCTTTGTAACACTTCTGAAATTTTGGTTTTTAGGTTTTGCTGAATTGAGAATCATTGCCCAAGCAATTAATCAGAGAAAACAGACATATGTTTCCTGGATAATACTAGACTGCTCATGATGTAGCAAATGGAATTAGTAAAATTAAGATCCTTTTCCATTTGCTATTTATAATAATGACTCTGGTTTCAATTGTTCATATACATGTATATTTATACACTCATGGGAAATTAACTTATCCTAGGATGATTGTAGTGGGCTGTGGTATCTATTCATCTTGTCTACCCAGCAACATTGCACATCTCTTCTTCTTCAGTAACACATTTGCTCCCCTAATCACAATACTCCAATTGCAAGGCAACTGGCCCAATGGACAATTATTTATCTATTGCTGCACAACAAATAACTCAAAACTTTGTGACTTAAAACATAAATAATGTTATATAATGGCTCATGGGTGCTGTGGGTCAGGAATGCAGACAGGGCAGAGCAGGATGGCTTGTCTCTGTAACACAGTGTCTGGGGTCACAGCTGGAAGACCTGAGGGCTAGGGCTGAAGTCAGGTGAAGACTCACTCACTCACGTGTCTGCATGTTGATGCTGACAGCTGGCTAGAGCCACCCATCTGTTGCCTCTCCGTGTGGCCTGGGCTTCCTCACAATGTGGAGGCTGGGATCTAAAGATGAGTATCCTGAGAGAGAGAGTGTATGCCAGGCATAAACTATTTCCTTTTGATGTCCTGGCTTCAAGAGTTCCATGTTGCCATTTCTACAGTACTTTGTTGGTTGGAGCCATCACAGCCCCCACCCAGATAGAAGGGGAGGGAACATAGGACCTCCCAACCCCCTCCCGCATCCCCTGCTTGGTGGAAGGAATGTCAGTCATGCTGTAAGATGAACATGTGGAATGAAGAGTGAATATTTTGGTGTGACCATCATCACACCAATGAAAATATCATCTGCCATGGTAGGGCATATGACTCAAGCGGAGCCATTCCAAATATTTCCCTCAGAATGGTTGATAGATGATGAAAGAAAGAAGCTTCCTTTTTTCTTGGAGTTTCTAAGCTGAAGGGTGTAAATCAGGGGCAGCAGAAGGCAACTTCTCTACCATGTGGAAAGAGTCTAGATGAAAAACTAAGGCCAAGTAAAAATAAGGCAAGAAGAGAAATGATCAGAGAAGAAGAGTTCTGGTGGCACTGTCACTGTCCCTCCAGAATCTAGCATTGAGTGACTGGCATAGAGCAGGTGGTCAATAATATTTAGCGAAGGAATAAATGAAAGTCTTAACAATGGAATATTACTCGACCATAAAAAAGAATGAAATAATGCCATTTGCAGCAACATGGATGGACCTAGAGATTATCATACTAAGTGAAGTCAGTCAGAGAAAGACAAATATCATATGATAGCACTCATATGTGGAATCAAATCTAAAAATATATAAATGAACTTATTTACAAAATAGAAACAGACTCACAGATTTTTGAAAACAAACTTATGGTTACCAAAGGGGAAACGTGGGGGGAGGGATAAATTAGGATCTTGGGATTAACATACACACTCTACCATATAGAAAATAGATAACCAACAAGGACCCACTGTACAGCACAGGGAACTCTGCTCCATATTCTGTAATAACCTATACGGGAAAAGAATCTGAAAAAGAATGAATATATGTATATGTATAACTAAATCACTTTGCTGAACACCTCAAACTAACACACTGTAAATCAACTATACTTCAATAAAATAAAATTATAAACTTAACATCACTTGTTAAAAAAATGAAAGTCTTAACAATCAGAACATACTGAAGGTGTCTAATACCACTAGAAATGAGAGCTCAAAATATTGGAGCTAACTGACCCATGTTCCTTCCCTGAGGCATGTTGTGTTTGTCTAAATATATCCCTTCTCCTTGAGGATGGATGGGTCTAATATTACCCACTTACCCAACCTCCAGGGATGAGACTTTTTATTCTCTCCACCCCGAGCTGAGCACTATCTCTGCAGCTAGAACACAATTAATTTTATTCAGTGACTATCTCTGTGGGCTAAGGTAGTTTTCCTAGAATAAACAGCCCTACTCCATTTGTCTATACCTGAGGCATTTGTTCCTGTCTACTGTAACTCTTCCTGGTTTTATATCCTCCAGTCTTTTCAGATGGGCCATCTCCTTACCTTTGTACTGCAGATCTCCACTTAAAAGAATTTTTTTCCAGTGATTTTAGAATTCCACCCTGGGGATGGTTTTGATACACATCCCAGATGAGAAAACTGGCAAATACACAAAACCACCTGCAGGAGAATCACTGTAGAACTTTACAAACTACACAAATGCTAAGGTCCTGCAGTGCCCTTTCTACTGAATTAGAATATCTGGGCTCGGAGCATGGCAATTATATTTCTAGAAAGCTCCGTAGATGACTCCAATACATACCCAAGAACTACTGGGATTTGCAGGGCACTTGGGACTAGAAATAACACAAGAGCTCCATGTTCCCTCTGCCCCCAAACCTCTAAAACCACTTAAAAAAAAAAAAAATTCGAACATCTAGTTATTTATTTATTTACCTTCATTTAGTAGTATTTTATTTTATTTTCACTTTTTGCTTCTGGTTTTATTAAGATATAACTGACTCACAGCGCTGTATAAGTCTAAGGTGTACAGAGTAATGATCTGACTTACATGCATCATGAAATGACGACCACAGTAAGATTAATGAACATCCATCATCTCATACAGATACAAAATTAAATAAACAGAAAGAAAATTTTCTTTCTCGTGATGAGAATTCTTAGAATTTACTGTCATAATAACTTTCAATATATAACATGTAGCAGTGTCAACTGTATTTATCATGTTGTGCATTACATCCTTAGTACTTATTTATCTTATATCTGGAAGTTTGTACTTTTTGACCACCTTCATCCAATTATCCTACTCCACCTCCTCTGATAATACAAATCTGATCTCTTTTTCTATGAGTTTATTTGTTTGTTTATTGAAGTATAACTGATGTACAATATTATATGTTTCGGGTGTATAACATAGTGATTCATATTTTTTAAAGGTTATATACCATTTATAGTTATTATAAAATATTAGCTATATTCCCTGTGCTGTACAATATATCCTCGTAGCTTATTTATTTTATACATAGTAGTTTGTACCTCTTAATTCTAACACCACTCTTGATGTCAAACTCTTAGAAGCACAGTTTAGAGGGACTTGGAAGAGTTGTTTCACCCCTTCCCACCTGAGCTTCCATTGAAAGGGGCAGATTACACCATTTATTCCCACGAAGAAAAATGGTCTTCTTCTCCCCCACAGACTGGGTTGGAGTCCCCTAGAGATGGAGCTGGGCAGTCTGTATATTGCAGGACCAATGGGGACAATGGGCTCTCGTAAGACCTGGGACAAATCTGATTAACTTTGTCCCCTCCCCTTCCCTCTACAGGGCCAGCTTTTAGAATCGATTCCTAATGTCCCACTTTCCGCCAGGGAGGGTAAGCAGGCACATCTGAAGCCTGAAGCAGATGCATATTAGACAGAAATGCAGCCCTATAGCCAACTTTCCAGAATGTTCCTTAGGAGACACTGGAAGAAAAGTCTTCAACTGGCCAGCCTGCCCTAATCAGGCTGAGGAGAAAGGAGCATGGAAACTCCAGAGCATAAACTGGAAAAGCATTTCATTTAAACTTCAGGCTTCATTTTAATTTAATCTGATTGAAAAAGGGCCAACTGGGAAACAGACAGGTTTTTTAATTTCCCTCTGAATATGGCCAATGAGACTGTGGATTTGGAATAGCTGTAGGGAGCAGTGGGCGTGTTGCAGCTCGGCAAGAACAGTTTGCACAGCTGCAAAAGGGAGTTTTCTGTGTGCTTGCTCCAGTCTGAGTGGGAGGGAGGTGAGGGTTTGACGTCAGCGGTGGCTCTGAGCATAGAAACCAGGTCCCACACCCTCTCCCAATACTCACAGAGCCCTCCATCCCACCTTGGCTTCTCCCCTCTAAACATGGAGCTTCTGAAAGGTGCCAGAATTCTGCCTATGAGATGGTGGGTTCCAGCGTTTGGGCAGGGATCAGAGGCACGCTCTGTCACGTTGCCGAGCTGACTTTGAGGGGACTGAATAGATTTTGTGGTGGCTGGAGTTTTGGCATAAGACCTTTATTTCCATCTTGTACTGCTTTGAGCTGATTTAGAAAGTTTCTCTTTCCTAAATAGGAACGTATTTTAGATGTGCAGAATCTGGTTGCCATATTCCATTGGCTTATTTGCCTCCAACCAACTTTGAAAACCTACTTTGTCCTAACTGTGCCAACTCCTAAGCCATCCAAAATGTCCAGTGTCCCACAAATCCACATGTTGAGAAGCAAAGATGATTAGTCCAAAACATTTTCTTTTGTGTGGAGATTTTCACGTCGACTAGATTGTCGATGATGTTCACGACATCACAGGGACAATGTAGGTCTAACTTGGCAGTGGGCACGGTGGCAGGGAGGGGCTGTTTCCACAGAATCGTATTAACAATATGAGCATACACTTGTCATACTGGTCTCTTAGCTCCCAGTTCATTGCTTTTCTGTTATGACTCTGCCACTAATATTAGTTACTGTATGTAATCTTAGCAAGTCATTTAAACTGCCAGGCATTCAGTTTCCTCGTTTGTAAAATGAAGATAAATTCTCCCATTACTAAGTTGATATAAAGTGAAATTGTGGATGTGGAAGTGCTTTTTAAAAGTTCAAAATGCTGCATGAATGTTTAAACAAATTCAGGAATAGAGAAATGGAGACTGTGAGGAAAATTCCGAGGGAAGCCAAGAGTTCAAAAACACCATCTGCCAGGTGTTTACTCAAGGTGATTTCAGATTCCCCAGCCCTGTGGAGAAATGGAAGAGCCACTTAGACATGTCACAGGGAAGCAAAGGAAAGATGATTGCGTGGATCTTGCTTTTTTATGGCTTTTACTTTATGGAGCTAACAGACCAAGGAAGAGCACATTCTGTCCGTGCCTCTGGCCCTGCCTGCTCCAGTTCACTCCATCCCCTGCTGCCAGACCAGAAACAACTCTGATCATAGGAGTCAGGAATGCTAGATGGGAAAGGAATTGTGAAATCATTTTATGTATAAGTGGGTTGATATTTGTGTTTGTTGCTAATTCTGTTACTCCAAACCTAAGTGGCTACCTCAGACAGTTACTATTTCTATGATCTGGACCCAGTTTTCTTACTATTTTCCTTCGATAGTCCAATGCTCTAGTCAAACTAGAATACAGTTTACTACCTAAAAATTCTACACTTCTTCAGGACCAAAAAAGGTGGGAAGGGAAGTTGACATAGAGGGAACAGAATGGGCAAGAGCACAAAGGAAGATGATACAAATATATTCAGGTGAGGTCAGGGATGGGAATTAGAGAACAGGGCTTGAAAAGGTGGGTATGATTTAGATTGGAGGCGAAGAAAGGTAGCACAGGTAAGGACACACAGCATTTCAGAGCAAGGATAGAGCTCAGAGCCTGTCTAGTCCAGTGATTTTTAAACTATATTCTGCAGATTGTTGGGAGTAGTAGGGAGTAGTACCCTCTTCCAACCTCAGGGGTCACAGTGAAAAGGAGTGGGGAGTTCGGGTCAGAACAGCCCCAGTATGTGAGAATCTGAACTCCATATTGTTTGTCAATTAAAGTGACATATTTTTCTTAATCTGCTCTACTTACAAGATTTCACATGAAGAAATTGTTTTGCACCAAAGGCAAACAAGCAAAGATTATAGAATCAAAGTAATTGAGCTGGAAAGGACCTTTGTAATGACTGGAGACATTTTAGTAAAATAGGAAAATTTCACCTGTATCTCAATTCTTCTCACCCAATAACTCTTCTTTGAAGCCTCCCTTTCACAAATTTTCTCCTTTCTTCCATTCCTGATTAATGTTCAAATATAGTGTTAAAAAAGGTTGAAAAGGTATATGTGAAAACAAAGTTGATAAGGTAGGGAAATGAAACAAGAAAAAGAAGTTTCCAGATGAGATTAAAAAAAGATAAAACAGGTTACTTTCCACAACTGGAAGAATAATC
This sequence comes from Balaenoptera ricei, assembly GCF_028023285.1. NCBI lineage: Eukaryota > Metazoa > Chordata > Mammalia > Artiodactyla > Balaenopteridae > Balaenoptera > Balaenoptera ricei. The sequence continues at coordinate 42,660,344 of NC_082641.1, forward strand.
CAGAGACACTTTTCAGAATGTAGATGAAGTGGGAAAGGTCCTGAATTATTGGTATAATAGGATGGATGGAGGAATAAAGTATCTGATCAAAGAATTTGAAGAAGGTAAAGTTTCTCTGCACCATTAAAAATAAATGAATAAAAACTTAGTTTTAAAACTACCTTTTAAGTCAATTCAGGCAAATAAGCTAATATAGGGATCTATGTAGACACAGACTTAAGAGAGGTTGTTTGCAAGTAGAATAGATATAAGGAAAATAGGGAGAAGGAGGGACTCACTCAACTTTTATTGTCTCATTAAAAAAATGTTTTTTAATACTGTGATATTTTCAGTGGATAGAGGAAAGAAGATGGGACTAAATGCCAAGTTCAAGTAAAATAACATGACATTTTCCCTTCACCCTGACACACACACACTCATTCATGGTATAGCAGTTGACTTCTCCAGTGATCCAAGAGAGAGTGAAACAACAATGTCTTTTAATGCTTCTCTTCTTGCTATCTGTGTTCTGAATGAGGATGTGCACAAGGCAGTTTTTCCAAAATGGGGAAGCATCATACATACCAAACCTTAGCTAATGCCATCCCAAGAAGTTCCCATTTTCATATTTAATTCTATGTTCCTTTTAAAGAAGGAACATGGTAGTAGAGAAGAATTTGGGGGAAAATTCTTACTCACCAGACACATCACCCTTTCTAAACAATATTTCCAAATAACTTCTAGACAGAAGATAAGCATCATTTAAAAGTACTGGAATTGTAATATTCACAAACAGCAATCCACATTCATCAAGTAGAAAGTTGTCTCTAGTCACCAGGATTGAACACATGCATGTACATACACAAAATTACCCCAGTTACTTAAAATGAAGCCTGAGCATTATCTAACTTACCAAGTTTTAGTTACAATTAAGTATCCACCGATAATGTTCTACTGGTTGACAAGAGTGGTGTCTCAGAGAAAGGAGTCCAAAATATAGAGAAGAGAGATGGGGTATGGTGGCTAGCCTCCAAAATAGTCCCCAATGATCCCTGCCTTTTTGTATTTACATCCTTGTGTAGTCACCTCCCACATTTTATCAGGATTTGTCTATGTGACCAATAGGATACGTCAGAAATGATAGTATGTAATTTCTGAAGCTAGGTCATAAAAGACATTATTGTTTCACTGTCTCTTGCGTCACTTACCCTGGGAGAAGCCAAGTGCCATGTCATGAGGACACTCAAGCAGCTTCTAGGCAGAAACTTCTGTGGTAAGGAACTGAGCCTCCAGCCAACAGCCATACTCCTCAGCTCCAGTCAAGTCAGCATCTTAATTATAATGTCACGAGGGATCATGAGCCAGAACCAACGAGCTAAGCCACTCCTGAATTCGGGACTCATAGCAATTGTGAAGTAATAAATGTTTGTTGTTTTAAGCCACTAAGTTTAGGGGTAATTTGTTATATAGCAATAAATACAGAGGGGCTACATGCTCAGTAAAAAGGATTCTCACTTTGTTTCTGGGATGTGACCCAGAGTAATATTTTAAATTTAACATTTTAAAAAGAAAAAATGATTGGGGAAGCTATCTATGAAGCCAGCATAACACTTATATAAAACCTGACAAAAATGGCACACAATAAAGAAAAGTATAGATGTCTCACTTAAGAATATAGAGGCAAATATCCTAAATATTACATAAGAAAATAGAATATAATAATATATCTTTAAAATACATCATAATCAACAAGCTTGTCCCAGGAATTTAAGGATGATTTGATTCTTTCATCTATTCATTTAATATATTTTGTGAAATCAATTAATAGAATTTATTATATTAGTATATTGAATGAAAAAACTATATAATTATCTGGGTAGATGTCAAAGGACAGTCAATGAAATTCAACATCTATTTCTGATAAAATACACACACACATATACATAAATATACACATTTTTAAAACCAGATATGGACAGCAGTTTCCTTATTCTGACAAGATTTTTTTTTTTTAACATCTTTATTAGGGTATAATTGCTTTACAATGGTGTGTTAGTTTCTGCTTTATAACAAAAAGTGAATCAGCTATACATATACATATATCCCCATATCTCCTCCCTCTTGTGTCTCCCTGCCACCCTCCCTATCCCACCCCTCTAGGTGGTCACAAAGCACTGAGCTGATCTCCCCGTGCTATGTGACTGCTTCCCACTAGCTATCTATTTTACATTTGGTAGTATATATAAGTCCATGCTACTCTCTCACTTCATCCCAGCTTACCCTTCCCCCTCACCGTGTCCTCAAGTCCATTCTCTACGTCTGCATCTTTATTCCTGTCCTGCCCCTAGGTTCTTCATAACCTCTTTTTTTTTTAGATTCCACATATATGTGTTAGCATACGGTGTTTGTTTTTCTCTTTTTCAATTACTTTACTCTGTATGACAGACTCTAGGTCCATCCACCTCACTACAAATAACTCAATTTCGTTTCTTTTTATGACCGAGTAATATTCTATTGTATATATGTGCCACATCTTCTTTATCCATTCATCTGTTGATGGACACTTAGGTTGCTTCCACGTCCTGGCTATTGTAAATAGAGCTGCAATGAACATTGTGGTACATGACTCTTTTTGAATTATGGTTTTCTCAGGGTATATGCCCAGTCGTGGGATTGCTGGGTCATATGGTAGTTCTATTTTAGTTTTTTAAGGAACCTCCATACTGTTCTCCATAGTGGCTGTACCAGTGTACATTCTCACCAACAGTGCAAGAGGATTCCCTTTTCTCCACACCCTCTCCAGCAATTATTGTTTGTAGATTTTTTATGATGGCCATTCTGATCAGTGTGAGGCGATACCTCATTGCAGTTTGATTTGCATTTCTCTAATGATTAGTGATGTTGAGCATCCTTTCATGTGTTTGTTGGCAATCTGTATATCTTCTTTGGAGAAATGTCTGTTTAGGTCTTCTGCCCATTTTTGGATTGGGTTACTTGTTTTATTTTAATACTGAGCTGCATGAGCTGCTTGTAAAATTTGGAGATTAATCCTTTGTCAGTTGCTTCATTTGCAAATATTTTCTCCCATTCTGAGGGTTGTCTTTTCATGTTGTTTATGGTTTCCTTTGCTGCTTTTAAGTTTCATTAGGTCCCATTTGTTTATATTTGTTTTTATTTCCATTTCACTAGGAGGTGGGTCAAAAAGGATCTTGCTGTGATTTATGTCATAGAGTGTTCTTCCTATGCTTTCCTCTAAGAGTTTTATAGTGCTTGGCCTTACATTTAGGTCTTTAATCCATTTTGAGTTTATTTTTGTGTATGGTGTTAAGGAGTGTTCTAATTTCATTCTTTTACATGTAGCTGTCCAGTTTTCCCAGCACCACTTATTGAAGAGGCTGTCTTTTCGCCATTGAATATTCTTGTCTCCTTTATCAAAAATAAGGTGACCATATGTGAGTGGGCTTATCTCTGGGCTTTCTATACTGTTCCATTGATCTATATTTCTGTTTTTGTGCCAGTACCATACTGTCTTGATTACTGTAGTTTTGTAGTATAGTCTGAAGTCCAGGAGCCTGATTCCTCCAGCTCCGCTTTTCTTTCTCAAGACTGCTTTGGCTATTCGGGGTTTTTTGTATTTCCATACAAATTGTGAGATTTTTTGTTCTAGTTCTGTGAAAAATGCCTTTGGCAGTTTGATAGGGATTGCATTGAATCTGTAGATTGCTTTGGGTAGTGGAGTCATTTTCACAACGTTGATTCTTCCAATCCAAGAACATGGTATATCTCTCCATCTGTTTGTATCATCTTTAATTTCTTTCATCAGTGTCTTATAGTTTTCTGCATACAGGTCTTTTCTCTCCTTAGGTAGGTTTATTCCTAGGTATTTTATTCTTTTTGTTGCAATGGTAAATGGGAGGGTTTCCTTAATTTCTCTTTCAGATTTTTCATCGTTAGTGTATAGGCATGCAAGAGATTTCTGTGCATTAATTTTGTATCCTGCTACTTTACCAAATTCATTGATTAGCTCTAGTAGTTTTCTGGTGGCATCTTTAGGATTCTCTATGTATAGTGTCATGTCATCTGCAAACAGTGACAGCTTTACTTCTTCTTTTGTGATTCGGATTCCTTTTATTTCTTTTTCTTCTCTGACTGCTGTGGCTAAAACTTCCAAAACTATGTTGAATAACAGTGCTGAGAGTGGGCAACTTTGTCTTGTTCCTGATCTCGGAGGAAATAGTTTCAGTTTTTCACCATTGAGAATGATGTTGGCTGTGGGTTTGTCATACATGGCCTTTATTATGTTGAGGTAAATTCCCTCTGTGCCTACTTTCTGGAGGGTTTTTATCATAAATCAGTGTTGAATTCTGTTGGAAGATTTTTCGGCATCTATTGAGATTATCATATGGTTTTTATCCTTCAGTTTCTTAATATGGTGTATCATATTGATTGATTTGCATATATTGAAGAATCCTTGCATTCTTGGGATAAACCCCACTTGATCATGGTGTATGATCCTTTTAATTTGCTGTTGGATTCTGTTTGCTAGTATTTTGTCGAGGATTTTTGCATCTATGTTTATCAGTGATATTGGCCTGTAGTTTTCATTTTTTGTAATATCATTGTCTGGTTTTGGCATCAGGGTGATGGAGACCTTGTAGAATGAGTTTAGGAGTGTTCTTCCCTCTGCTATATTTTGGAAGAGTTTGAGATGGATAGGTGTTAGCTCTTCTCTAAATATCTGGTAGAATTCGCCTGTGAAGCCATCTGGTCCTGGGCTTTTGCTTGTTGGAAGATTTTAAATCACAGTCTCAATTTCAGTGCTTGTGATTGGTCTGTTTATATTTTCTATTTCTTCCTGGTTCAGTCTTGGAAGGTTGTGCTTTTCTAAGAATTTGTCTGTTTCTTCCAGGTTGTCCATTTTATTGGCATATAGTTGCTTGTAGTAGTCTCTCATGATCCTTTGTATTTCTGCAGTGTCAGTTGTTACTTCTCCTTTTTCATTTCTAACTTTATTGATTTGAGTCTTCTCCCTTTTTTTCTTGATGAGTCTGGCTAATGGTTTATCAATTTTGTTTATCTTCTCAAAGAACCAGCTTTTAGTTTTATTGATCTTTGCTATTGTTTCCTTCATTTCTTTTTCATTTTTTTCTGATCTGATCTTTATGATTTCTTTCCTTCAGCTGACTTTGGGGGTTTTTTGTTCTCCTTTCTCTAATTGCTTTAGGTGTAAGGTTGGGTTGTTTATTTGAGATGTTTCTTGTTTCTTGAAGTAGGATTGTATTGCTATAAACTTCCCCTTAGAACTGCTTTTGCTGCATCCCATAGGTTTTGGCTCGTCGTGTTTTCATTCTCATTTGTTTCCAGGTATTTTTTGATTTCCTTTTTTATTTCTTCAGTGATCTCCTGGTTATTAAGTAGTGTATTGTTTAACCTCCATGTGTTTGTATTTTTTACAGATTTTTTCCTGTAATTGATATCTAGTCTCATAGCATTGTGGTCAGAAAAGATACTTGATATGATTTCAATTTTCTTAACTTTACCGTGGCTTGATTTGTGACCCAAGCTATGATCTATCCTGGAGAATGTTCCATAAGCACTTGAGAAGAAAGTGTATTCTGTTGTTTTTGGATGGAATGTCCTATAAATATCAATTAAGTCCATCTTGTTTAATGTATCATTTAAAGCTTGTGTTTCCTTATTTATTTTCATTTTGCATGATCTGTCCATTGGTGAAAGTGGGGTGTTAAAGTACCCTACTATGATTGTGTTAGTGTTGATTTTCCCTTTTATGGCTGTTAGCATTTGCCTTGTGTATTGAGGTGCTCCTATGTTGGGTGCATAAATATTTACAGTTGTTATAACTTCTTCTTGGATTGATCCCTTGATCATTATGTAGTGTCCTTCTTTGTCTCTTGTAATAGTCTTTATTTTAAAGTCTATTTTGTCCGAAGTGAAAATTGCTACTCCAGCTTTCTTTTGATTTCCATTTGCATGGAATATCTTTTTCTATCCCCTCACTTTCAGTCTGTATGTGTCCCTAAGTCTGACGTGGTTCTCTTGTAGACAGCATATATAAGGGTCTTGTTTTTGTATCCATTCAGCCAATCTATGTCTTTTGGTTGGAGCATTTAATCCATTTACATTTAAGGTAGTTATCCATATGTATGTTCCTATTACCATTTTCCCTAATTGTTTTGGGTTTGTTATTGTAGGTCTTTTCCTTCTCTTGTGTTTCCTGTATAGAGAAGTTCCTTTAGCATTTGTTGTTGAGCTGGTTTGGTGGTGCTGAATTCTCTTAGCTTTTGCTTGTCTGTAAAGGTTTTAATTTCTCCATCAAATCTGAATGAGATCCTTGCTGGGTAGAGTAATCTTGGTTGTAGGTTTTTCCCTTTCATCACTTTAAATATGTCTTGCCACTCCCTTCTGGCTTGCAGAGTTTCTGCTGAAAGATCAGCATTAACCTTATGGGGATTCCATTGTATGTTATTTGTTGCTTTTCCCTTGCTGCTTTTAATATTTTTTCTTTGTATTTCATTTTTGATAGTTTGATTACTATGTGTCTCGGCGTGTTTCTCCTTCGATTTATCCTGTATGGGACTCTCTGCGCTTCCTGGACTTGATTGACTATTTCCTTTCCCATATTAGGGAAGTTTTCAACTATAATGTCTTCACATATTTTCTCAGTCCCTTTTTTTTTTCTCTTCTTCTTTTGGGACCCCTATAATTCGAATGTTGGGGTGTTTAATATTGTCCCAGAAGTCTCTAAGACTGTCCTCATTTCTTTTCTTTCTTTTTTCTTTATTCTGCTCTGCAGTAATTATTTCCACTATTTTATCTTCCAGGTCATTTATCCGTTCTTCTGCCTCAGTTATTCTCCTATTGATTCCTTCTAGAGAATTTAAAATTTCATTTATTGTGTTGTTCATCATTGTTTGCTTGCTCTTTAGTTCTTCTAGGTCCTTGTTAAACGTTTCTTGTATTTTCTCCATTCCATTTCCAAGATTTTGGATCATCTTTACTATCATTACTCTGAATTCTTTTTCAGGTAGACTGCCTGTTTCCTCTTCATTTGTTTGTTTCGGTGGGCATTGTTTACCTTCTCCTTCATCTGCTGTGTGTTTCTCTGTCTTCTCATTTTGCTTAACTTACTGTGTTTGGGGTCTCCTTTTTGCAGGCTGCAGGTTCATAGTTCCCGTTGTTTTTGGTGTCTGCCCCCAGTGGCTAAGGTTGGTTCAGTGGGTTGTGTAGGCTTCCCGGTGGAGCAGACTGGTGCCTGTGTTCTGGTGGATAAGGCTGGATCTTGTCTTTCTGGTGGGCAGGACCATGTCTGGTGGTGTGTTTGGGGTGTCTGTGACCTTATTATGATTTTAGGCAGCCTCTCTGCTAATGGGTGGGTTTGTGTTCCTGTCTTGCTAGTTGTTTGGCATAAGGTGTCCAGCACTGTAGCTTGCTGGTTGCTGAGTGGAGCTGGGTCTTAGCGTTGAGATGGAGATCTCTGGGAGAGCTTTCACCATTTGATATTATGTGGAGCTGGGAAGTCTCTGGTGGACCAATGTCCTAACTCAGCTCTCCCACCTCAGTGGCACAGGCCTGACACCTGGCCAGAGCACCAAGACACTGTCAGCCACATGGCTCAGAAGAAAATGGAGAAAAAAGAAAGAAATAAAATAAAAAGAAATAAAGTTATTAAAATTAAAAAAAAATATTAAAAATAAAAAAATTAAATAGTAATTAAAAAAAGAAAAAGGAAAGAAGAGAGCAACCAAACCAAAGAACAAATCCACCAATGATGACAAGTGCTAAAAACTATATTAAAAAAAAAAACCAAGGCTTCCCTGGTGGCACAGTGGTTGAGAATCTGCCTGCCAATGCAGGGGACACGGGTTCGAGCCCTGGTCTGGGAAGATCCCACATGCCGCGGAGCAACTAAGCCCGTGAGTCGCAACTACTGAGCCTGCGCGTCTGGAGCCTGTGCTCCGCAACAAGAGAGGCCACGATGGTGAGAGGCCCGCATACCACGATGAAGAGTGGCCCCCGCTTGCCGCAACTAGAGAAAGCCCTCGCACAGAAACGAAGACCCAACACAGCCAAAAATAAATAAATAAATAATTTTTTAAAAAAAACAAAAAAAAAAACAACAGACAGACAGAATGTAGGACAAATGGTATAAGCAAACTATACAGACAAAATCACACAAAGAAGCATACACACACACACTCACAAAAAGAGAAAAAGGAAAAAAATATGTATATATCTATATATAAGAAAAAAAGGAAGAGAGCAACCAAATCAGTAAATGAATCTACCAATGATAATAAACTGTAAATACTAAACTAAGATAAACATAAAACCAGAAACCAGTCAGTCACATACAGCAAACCCCAAGTCTACAGCTGCTCCCAAAGTCCACTGCCTCAATTTTGGGATTATTCGTTGTCTATTCAGGTATTCCACAGATGCAGAGTACATCAAATTGATTGTGGAGATTTAATCCACTGCTCCTGAGGCCGCTGGGAGAGATTTCCCTTTATCTTCTTTGTTTGCACAGCTCCTGGGGTTCAGCTTTGGATTTGGCCTCGCCTCTGCATGTAGGTCGCCTGAGGGCATCTCTTTTTCACTCAGACAGGACGGGGTTAAAGGAGCAGCTGACTGGGGGGCTCTGGCTCACTTAAGCCAGGGGGAGGGAGAGGTACGGAATGCAGGGCGAGCCTGCGGCGGCAGAGGCCAGCGAGACGTTGCACCAGCCTGAGGCGCGCCGTGCGTTCTCCCGGGGAAGCTGTCCCTGGATCACGGGACCCTGGCAGTGGCGGGCTGCACAGGCTCCTGGGAGGGGAGGTGTGGAGAGTGACCTGTGCTGCACACAGGCTTCTTGGTGGCGGCAGCAGCAGCCTTAGCATCTCATGCCTGCCTCTGGTGTCTGTGCTGATAGCCGCAGCTCGCGTCCGTCTCTGGAGCTCCTTTAAGCGGCGCTCTGTATCCCCTCTCCTCGCACACCCCGAAACAATGGTCCCTTGCCTCTTAGGCAGTTCCAGACCTTTTCCCGGACTCCCTCCCAGCTAGCTGTGGCGCACTAGTCCCTTCAGGCTGTGTTCACGCCACCAACCCCAGTCCTCTCCCTGGGATCCGACCTCCGAAGCCCGAGCCTCAGCTCCCAGCCCCCGCCCGCCCTGGCAGGTGAGCAGAGAAGCCTCTCAGGCTGGTGAGTGCTGGTGGGCACTGATCCTCTGTGCGGGAATCTCTCCACTTTGCCCTCCGCACCCCTGTTGCTGCGCTCTCCTCCGTGGCTCCGAAGCTTCTCCCCAACCACCCCCTGTCTCCGCCCACGAAGGGGCTTCCTAGTGTGTGGAAACCTTTCCTCCTTCACAGCTCCCTCCCAGAGGTGCAGGTTCCATCCCTATTCTTTGTCTCTGATTTTTCTTTTGCCCTACCCAGGTACATGGGGAGTTGCTTACCTTTCGGGAAGTCTGAGGTCTTCTGCCAGTGTTCAGTAGGTGTTCTGTAGGAGTTGTTCCACATGTAGATGTATTTCTGATGTATTTGTGGGGAGGAAGGTGATCTCCATGTCTTACTCCTCCACCATCTTGAAGGTCTCCTGGTCATTATTTGCAATATGATTATGCCTCAAAAACAATTAGAACTAATAAGAGAGAGTTTAGGAAGATGTTCAGAAAACAGAAAATATTTAAATATCAAACAATTATTAATATATCAGAAATAGCTTAGGTATTACTATAAATATTTTACAAAGTTCCAACAATAGTTTTATGCTATTGTAAATGGGATCTTTTTTAGAGTTATATTTTCTTTTCTTTTTTTTTCAGAAATAATTTGCAACTGTGCTTCTTTTTTGTTTATCTATTTATCTATGTATTTATTTGTTTTTTGGCCACGTTGGGTCTTCTTTGTGGTGTCCGGGCTTCTCATTGCGGTGGCTTCTCTTGTGGCAGAGCACGGGCTCTAGGTGCCTGTTCTTCAGTAGTTGTGGCGGGCAGGCTCAGTAGTTGTGGTTCACGGGCTCTAGAGTGCAGGCTCAGTAGTTGTGGCGCACGGGCTTAGTTGCTCCACAGCATGTGGGATCTTCCAGGACCAGGGATCGAACCCATGTCACCTGCATTGGCAGGTGGATTCTTAACCACTGCACCACCAGGGAAGTCCCTAGAGTTATATTTTCTTAAGACTTCCATGAAACAAAAAACTTTATTGAATTACATGAAGGATTTAAATAAATGAATTTCTATATTACATTTCTGCTTAGGACTATTCATATAAATTTCAATTCTTTCCAAATTAATTTATAAATTTAACACAATTCTAATAAAGTCCAATAGTAATTTTTTTTTTTTTTTTTTTTTTTTTGGTGTAGGGAATCTATATTGAGTCTAACTTTCATTTGGAGGTGTAAATGCACAAGAAGGTTAATGAGCGGAAATCTGCCCTCCTAGAAATCAAAACATACTTTAAAGCCACAGCAATTAAAACACTCTAGATTTGAATTAAGTATGGAAAAAGAGATCAATGAAATAGAATATAGGGTCTAAATTAAAATCCACATATGTATAATTTTTTTAAAGTATAAAACATAAAGATGAATTATAAAATAACTGTAATATTTTAATATTTCACATTTCAATATGTAGCATTGCAATGATTGGCTGTCTACTGTCTAAAGAAATAAGTTAACTCCATTTTGGAGAAATTTATTTTTGTATATGATTAAAGACAATATTCGTAAGTTCTTTTCTTTTTACATAGTTTTATACTCTTGAGGTGGAAAGGGCTTTTCCAAGCATGTCACAAAGCCAGAAACATTAAAGCAGAAGATTAACTTTGTGACTTTTGCTTTTATAGAAGTATATAAAACTGTAACTCAAATCTTTCAATGTGAGAAAATAATGAAAAGCATTATAAAATATTTTCAACATATATCACAAAGGTTTAATATTTGTAAAATATACAGAGCTTTTATCTATCAGAAAATATAAACAAAAGAAAAATGGACAAAAATTAAACAGTCAATTAGATAAAATACAGATAATCACTATCATCCAAAAAGATACTGCTTAAATTCAATAATAAACAAAGAAATGCAAATTTTTAAAAGCAAGATTGATTTAAACCTCTCAGAGTGATCGGAGTGGTAATATTCAGTGATCTAACGGTGTGGCAAAATAGGTACTCTCACACTAGTTGCTAGGAGTATAAACTGTTGCAACATTTCTGGAAGATAATCTATTAACAATTTGAAAATTTTCCTGTACATGCCTTTTGAGCTAATATTTCTAATTCTAGCAGTTTATCCTAAAGAAATTATAGGACAGATGTGTAAAGATATACTGTATAAGGATGCTTATTGTAGTATTAGTCATAACAATAAGTGAATGGCAATAACCTAGTGTCTATCAATGGAGAGTTAAGTAAATGCATCATGGTCCACCCACATAATAAAACACTGTAGGTATTTTAAAAGATGAGGTAGATCCCGTTGACATGGAAAAATGTCCCAACACCTTAAAATGAAATAAAACTGAAAGTTACAGAGCAATACATGTAGTATGATTCTATTCATATTTTTTAAAATATGTGGATATATGTTAGCATAAAAACATGGAAGAATATATGTCAAACTGTTCATTTACCTGTTAGAGATTCAGGACTAGAAAATGACCTTCTCTTTCTATTGTATTGCTTTAATCTTTACGATTAAAACATATTAGATTTTTCAAAAAGATAAATGTCAGGAAAATAACAAGGTATTTGTGACAATAACTCCTTGGTTTTATACATAAAACGCTGGGCATTTGCTGGATTTGCTAATTATTTATTAGCTAATTATTACATCTACTAGAACCAAGTGAAGACTGTGTCATTATTAGTGAAAATGGAAGAGGTCAGCCCAGTTATTGGAATTTCTCATGTAATCTATGTGATCAACCACCACAGAATCCCCTTCCAGCTGTATCACGTCCTGTTCTCCGAAGAGTCTGCATGCAATGAAACCACTAACCATGACCTTAAATAGTCAGCCTTATCTAAAGCTAGGTGAGATGAAGATATGAAAGTCTGGCCTTGCACCTGTTGACACTGGGATGTGTGTGTCCATGATCATCCATGGGGGAGTCACTCTGAAATAAGATGCCATCTGTGGAGGGAGAAAGGCACAGGCAACCTAGCTCTCCATCAATGGACCTCACCACTGTGGGTGTGCTAGGCTCAGTGGCAGGAATGCAAAAATCTACAAGGCCAGCTGGCCAGAATTCAACATTGGGGTCAGCAATCCATGTTTTAATTTGAGGTCCTACAGCCAAAAGTCACCCAGTTATAGCCACGAAACCAACTGCCCAGCAGGGAGGATGTCCTGCCTTTCCTCTGTCTTATTTCAAGCGTTCATTTGGAGTCACAGCTGTGCCCACCAGGGGAAAAGGGTATGAGTTCTCAGTTCAGAGCCAGGTCCTGAGAGGCCCACTGCAGGTGGGAGCATGAAGTGGGGTCTGGAGAAGAGGTTTCATAGAGAAGTCTCATTGGCTCAGTTCCTCCTACCAGTTCCTAGTGCACTTGTGAGAGGGGATGCAGCTGGGCTCAGGCTGAAAATGTAATGTGGCCACAACCCATCCCTAGTTGTAGAAAGAGAACTGAAGAAGAACACACCAGAGCTGCCTAACTCAGCCTTCTCTACATCCATGGAAATTTGATTTCCTGGAGTAGGAAGGTGCACTCAAGTAGCAACTAGTCTTCTTTTCTCAACCTTGAAGCTCCTGCCTTCTCTCAGACCTTCTGCCTCTGAGTTGAGCAGCAGGTGTCCAAATGATGAGGATCACATTCCTATTGACTTCTCCCAAAAGATAGGCTGCTGTTGCCAAACCTTGCTCCCTATGTCTTGTTCTGGCAAACTGGCCCAGAAGTAGAAGCCCATTGACTCGGTAGTGGATTCTAGCTGTCTCAAAGCTCAAACTTTTGAAATATCAGTGGCTTCAGAGAGCAGTGGTTTGTTTCATGCTCAGGTAAAGTCTCACGTTAGTTGGGAGGCTGTCCTCTGTCTTGTAGCTTTGCTGAATGTTCCACCTGATCTCCAAGTTCTCCTTTGCAGAGCACATGAAGGATGGAGAAGGAACACTGACCTGACCTCACTAGCCTGGATGAGGCTCATACTCCATTGCTACCCACAGTTCAAGCCAGATGGTCACGTGATTCCAACCTAACTTCAAAGGAATCTGGGGAGTGTTAGAGGAACACATGGAATAATCACTGTGCACCAACTGTCTCTAGCACATTCATCATATTGGAAATGTTTCGTGAAATCTCAAAATGGAAGAGCAGAGCAGTAGAAAGAGCCCTTGAGGGTCAGTCCAGGTACAGTGTTCCGGAGCCATTTCTGCCACTGGTTAGCTGGACAAACCCTCTGCTCCTCCATACTTCAGTGCCCTCATCTGTAGAAGACGAAGCGGGGTTGCATGACCAGCATTATTCCCACATGAAAAAGACAATTCTATGAGGCTTCTGAAGACAGTACATGGATGATCTCTCAGCTGTTCACCAAGGATTCCACACATAGAAAGCCCTAATGGAGAAAGCTGTGGTGGCTTCTGCCCTTCTGCTAGTGCCTGCCCCTCCTGCTGTCATTTACAAGGCTATCAATACTCAGAAGCCCGACTTTCACTGAATTCATGCTCTTAGAGGCTCAGTGAAAAACCACGGAGGATCTTAATTCTACTAAGATGGGCAACAAATCTCTATTCATATCATTAAAACACACGCAGGGATGGGGGATCCTCCTAATTTCCTAATCCAAACACCATCCATACTCCCCCTCTTAACGAACAGAAACAGAGTATCTGCTATAGGCAAGACATTATATTTTCTAATAGTATTTTGAATTCTAGGCGCTACTATGGTGTTGTACTACCTGACTTTAGGCCCCCTTCCAGCTTTAACAATTACATCTCTCTTGAGAGTTATTAGAATGCATTGGCTAAGAGCATGGCCTGTGGAGCCAGATAGCCCACGTTCAAATTGCAGCTCTAGCACTGTCATGGCTTGGTTTCCCCAGAAAGCAGACTCTGAGTCAAGGGTTTTAGAATATTGGAAAGTTATTAGGGAATGTTCCTGGGATCAACTACTATGGAAGGAAAAGGAAATAAGTAGGATTGGGCTAAGGGAGAAGTTAAGCTGCAATGTAATCTCAGTGAAGGCCTGAGTCAACCCTTCAGGATTCTGAAGCTGAGATGGACCTTCAGAATTATCCTGAGAGGGACCGAGGGGCCTGAGCCTTTGTACTTCTCTGTCAGTCGATCACTGGATATGAGCTGCCCTGGGAAGTGAGGATAACCCTAGGCTTGATGGCTCTCTTCAGCCAAGGCCATTCCCAAAGAGGGCTGAGAGCTAAGGGCTGTCTGTAGCCACACTCTCAGCAGTTGGAGGTATATGTCCTTCATCCCTGAAGAGGGATCTGAGCAGCACATCTCAACATCCCTATAAGCACTGATTAGTTACATGACCTTGAGCAAGTTACACACCCTCTTTATCTATATTTTACAAATGAGAAAAATGAGGTACTATCAGAGTATATACTTCATAGAGTGTGAGAGTTAAATGAGTTAGCACATGTAAGACATTTATCAAGTACTTGCTACATGCCTGGCACTGTTCTAAGTGTTACTTATCACATGCCTCTCAAAAAACTGCACAAGAAGAGGAATGTTCACATTTGGGGATTAATTGGGACTGTAGAGTCTTATGGGAGACCAGAAAAGGGGGGATGCCCCCACAAAAACCTATCTGTGGCCCAGCCTATTGTTAGAGGCCCAGGCTCTCAGCCAAAACGCTTAGCATGAAGGACTTCAAGGCAGTTCACATTCATTCCTAAGGTTACAACCATAAAAGCTCGAGGAAGTAATTTTACCTAAAATGTCCTTTTTAATGCTTCTGCATGTGATCAACTCTGATCTCTCTCCGATATCATAGAGAAAATGTTCTCTCTCTTTTAAGGAAGGCTTTTCAGAGCCCTGTCTTTTGAATTTAACCCCCAGATTCTCTGGATTCTTCAAGGTACTGGAAGAGTGTGTCAGATCCCCTGCAGGGACCCCCAGTCCCATCCCTGCAGGGCTGGGAGAGACATTGCTCAGGAGGGGATTTGTTCCAGGTCTGGACCTAGTTGGCAGAGGCTTTGCTGGCATCTGCACTTGGCGTGGGCCATTTGCTTAGGAACAGAATTATCATTAATGAAAAAACATCTAAGGCCAGAGAACGTGGGGCCTGCAGGAAACAAAAGGCAAAGGCTATGTCGGGATGCATGTTCTACCTTCCTTGTTGAAGTGAGACTGATAACTGGAAAGGTAATGGGATCTTTTCTTCTCAGGCTGGGAGGATATCCCCTGCATCTTCTATGAACTATCCCCATAGCTCTGTAAACTAGCCTCCACTTCTCTTTAAAATGTGCATGGCAATGCCTGTCTCTAATTGACTTGCTATAAAGAAACCAGGGTTCCTGTCCTGGACTCACCTTCTTACTGCTTGGATCTGAGACTATGTTGTTACTCTGAAAAGTCACCCAGCTTTTCTCGTCCACGGTCTATTTTGCCATCAGGACAGGTCAGACAGAAATTTGTTCGACATGGAAACCTCCAATTATTTTCCTTCCTTCTAACCAATAAACCATTTTTTTTTCCCCCTGCCCCTACCCAACCACTATTTTCGCCTCCCCTCCTCCCAACCATTCTGCCCCTACCCCCTCCTTGATTATCTGCCAATGTTGGTTTCAACTCCCTGCACATTTCAGTAGAAGTAGAACAGTTGTTTTCAATTACATTCCACAGCATAGGCAAGCATTACTGAAAGCGGCTTCCTAGTTTTCAATTGACTGTGGCAATAGCAGCCTCAGAGAATAAAACTCTTTCCAGGAAGAATGCAAACCTCACTTACTCAGAAAGCAATTTGAGGCTTCTTTTTCCATTGCACAAAAAAAATTATTGGGGCACTTCCTGTGCTCATAAGGGGGGTTTCTCAGCAAAGCACCCTGTCTAGAAGGAAGTCCATCAGAGGTCAGGATGGAGGGGACATAAGATAGATTTCTGGCCTCCAGAGCTGGGAGGAAACCCAAGAAAAGCAGGAGTGAAGGCCCAGGTCTTTCATTACTGGACCGTGTAAAATGCAGGCCAAAGTGGGGCCCTCACAGTTTGCAAAACCAAGCTGCTCCTTCATCTGTAATATGAGAAGAACTTTGGAGCAGCTGGCCTAGAGTGACAGGAGAAAATAAGAAGAAAGCAGAGTTTTGAGGTGAAAGAGCATGATAATACAAGTCAGGAAAGTGGGATGCTAGGCCAGGCTCGCCCACAAACCATCTGTCTGTCTTGTGCTGGATACCTTCCTTGTGTTTCTGCAGACCCATTCCCCACCCTCTCCACCCTGCTGTTTGTCCTGGGAGGCTGCTGTCTATGGTCTAAATCGAGGGCAACCTGGCCCTCTGGCTTCCCATTGGGTTCAGTGGATGGCAGCCACTGGCAGAAGGTCAGAAGGGAGGAGGGTGAGATGGAGTATTCGTTCCCCCAGCTCTCTCCCTTCCTCTCTCTAAGGTTGGCTGCTTCTCACAACGACACAGCACTCTCTCCACCTCTAGGAACCACTCCTTCCTTTGTCCTTTCTGCCTGAGGGGTTGGGATGGCTCCCTGCGGTTGCAAGCCCTGGGAGTACTGAGCCATACTTATTTTTCCTGAACCCTGCCCACATCTCTTAGAGTCCGTTATTAAACACTTCTCAGTGACCTAGTTTGGGTGTGCCTTCTGGGACCCTGAAGGTTATATTCCCAAATTCATCTTTATGATGCTTTTAGAGGCAGGGAATCCGAATCTCCCAGGGCCCCGCAGTATAGTCTCATAGAGGAGAATGATAGATGAAAGCAGTGACTTTTTGTCCTTCAACTTGAAAACTGAGGCCCAGAGAAGTAAATCATTATCTGGTCTACCTCTCTTAAACCATATTCTGAAGGGGATCTTGGCAGCCACTGGGGAGAGGACGGAGAGGCTGAGAAGGTGATGTGATAAGCCCCCACCAATGCTTCAATAACAGCTCTATTTTATCTGCTTCACAAAATTTTAGGTAGAAACTCCAAAATATTCGAGAGCAAAGAAGATCACTGAAGAGCACTGTGTATTAAGCAGAAGAGCCCATATGTAGGCTTTGAAATGAATGCAACCTTGCATGCTATTTTAGTAGTAGAACCCTTATTCCAAGAAGAGCCAAAGGAAAGTGAAGTAGGAGCATTTTGCAGTGCCAGCCCATCATACTCCCATTTTAGAATTCACTCCTCCTTAGAGCTCTTACAAAGAGGTGACAAGATGATTATGATTTTTACCAAATAATTCCATCCCACTGCTGGCTGCAGATAATTTAATTCAAGTGGACACCTGGCCCAGGAAAAATGAATTTATAAGCTAGGCTGAGAAAATGAGTTATTTTCTCTTGAGAATTTGAGCCAGGCACCCCCAATTGTAGTCAGATGATGTTATGCCCTGGCACTACAGTCATGTAGCCTGGAGGCAAAGGAGAGGGTCAGGCCATCTAGAGGCTTTGGTTAGTTGAAACCATGAGGAAAGTAAAACTAAGAACCTTGTAGCAGAAGCCAGTCCACTGCCAAGGGAATAGAGCAGGCCACAGAGAGCATCTCTCTTGTTTCCGCCATGTGGTCTCTTGTCTCAGTTTGTAATATCTCTGTAGACCCTATCATGCTGGCTATTTTTCCTGCCATTGGGTCCTAAGATTTCTCTCTGAATTTTTACTAACAAATGCCCTTTTCTTGTGCTAGATTGAGAATTGGATAGATAGATACATACATACATATGTATATACATACAAACATACATACGTATATACATACAAACATACATACATACATACATAAATGAAGGAGAAAGGACAAATCTCCCTTACAGAAGAATTCCAAATATGTGAACACATGCCCCCTCCAGCAGATGGAACTTAACTTCCCTTTCTCCAAGTGTGAGCTGGACTTAGTGACTCCCTTCTAACAAATAGAGTATGGAAAAGGAAATATAGTAGCTTCACAGTGGAGAAACCTGACAGACAGTACTTTAACGAGCCCATCAGTGTTAATATCACCAGTGATAAGTCATGTGGATATCATGAACCCCCTGATATTTAACACTTGAAGGAAAGAGACACTTCACCTCTGTAGTGTTTTTCCCCCAAATCCGTAATCCCAGTCAAATAATGAGAAAACATAAGTCCAACTTAAGGAACATTTTATAAAATAACTGACCAGTTCTCTTAGAAAACAAGGAAAGACTATAAGAAACTGTCACAGATGAAAGGAGACCCAAGAGACATGACAACCAAAAGGAAAGTGGTATCCTGATTTGGATCCTGGAAGAGAAAAGAGATCTTAGTGGAAAAGTTGGTGAAATCCAAATAAAGTATGTAGTTTAGATAATAGTGTCATACCAACTCTAGTGTCTTAGTTTTGACAAAAGTACCATAGTTATATAAGATGTTAACATTAGGACAAGCTGGGTGAGAGGATATGAGGACTCTCTCTACTATCTCTGTAGCTTTTTTGTAAATCTATAATTACTTCAGAAAAAAAATGAAAAAGCTCACTGAGAAGCTCATTGAATCTCCAGGAGCACCGGAGAGTCAGGTGTGGTGGCTACAGAGCCAGGAACTGTTGCCAAGCCCACATGGCAGAACTGGGCCAACAAAGACTCCGCGGCCCCCTCTGGGAACAGACACCGCAGGTTCCTCCACCCACACCACAACACCAGTCCCTCTTCTCTCTCGCTGCTGCTGCCACTGTCTGTCACCAGAACGGAGTCCGGACAGTCCCTGCCTCCTCCCATTGCTGGCTACGCTTGTACAACCACTGCAGGGAGGTTGGGACTTGAGTACCTGACATTTCAGCTTCTGTCCCTGGAGGGGGTTCTACTTCATAAAATGGGAGATTTCCCAGACATAGGAAGGACGTTCCAATGCTCGGTGGCCAGAAAGAAGGACATATATCCATTGCAGTGATTGAGGTCATCTAATTGGAGTGGTCAGACAGGGCCCCTTGGAAGAAATAGAATATAGATAAGGCATTATTATAGTGAAACCGAATTTGGAATAAAACTCAATAGCATCTGGCACTCAGCCCTGTGGCCATGGTGTGGTTCTGACAAATAGAAAGGCATCATTCTCATGCAAACACTATATTGAACAGGCAGTACATAGAGTGTCAGCAGAAAACAACTTCATTTTTGTCTTCCACTGTCCCCCCACTGTCAGCTCTGAGGGGCCATGTCTGCTGAGTTTGACGCCCAGGGTAGGGGAAGTCTTCAAGAATTTTCTGGTCACTCTTGAGTAATACACACAACTCTAGGGTCACTTCAAGTCATAAATCACAATTTCAGATTATCATTAAAATGTCTAGCCTTATGTAATAGTCAAAATTTCAAATTTGCTTTTAAGTTGTGGCTTCTCCCCCTCCTACAGTTTGGGTCTGAAGTCAAGGAAGGAAAGGGTCTGTCTCCTCTCATATCAGTCCTTCCTCTGGCTTTTATGGTTTCAACCCCTCAAGAGCTGAAGTACAGTCAGGGTGAGTAGGCCAGGGGAGCAGAAAAGTTTCTACTTCCCTGGTACTGTCATAAAGTTTAGAATTTGTGATCTTATTCCCCCACATGTTTAAAGTTGACTTTTTTTACGGGCTGTGACATGGTTCTTCAGAGATCTTAGAGATTTCTCATCTGCGATTTCTTGAAGGGCAAATGCAACTTTTTTCTGACTGGTCACTTCCTTTTCTCCTCATTCCCTAGAAATCCAGTTTCCCTCCACTCAGGTCTTAGGTCTCCATGCTTCTCTAGACCACTGTCTCAAACAAGATAACCACATGCCAGCTTGCTCTCTGGATCCACATCTGGTCCACAAGAAACATTCATGTGCCAATCTTCCTCGACTTACGATGGGGTTACATCCTGATAAATCCATCATAAGTTGAAAATATTGTAAGTCGAAAATGCATTTAACGTATGGAACATCATAGTTTAGCCTAGCTTACCTTAAATGTGCTCAGAACACTTACGTTAGCCTGCAGTTGGACAAAATCACCTAACACGAAGCCTATCTTATATTAAAGCGTTGAAATCATGTAATTTATTGAATACTGTACTGAAAATGAAAAGCAGAATGGTTGTATGGGTACAGGATGGTTATATGTGTATTGGTTGTTTACCCTTGTGATCACATGGCCGACTGGGAGCTGCAGCTCGCTGCCACTGCCCAGCCTCATGAGAGAATACCTACCACATATTGCTGACCTGGGAAAAGATCAAAATTCAAAATCAGAAGTATGGTTTCTACTGAATGAGTATCACTTTTGCACCATTATCAAATCTAAAACTCGTAAGTCAAACTATGATAAGCCCAGGACTAACTGTACCCACTCAATGGCCTGACATCTCTGGAAATCTTGTATCTCTCCTTTTAACCACCATGAAGGCAACTAATAGGTTTCTCTCTCACCCTTTAGATTATTCTGTGCTCCTCAGATGCAGGAGACATATATTAAGCTCTCTAAGTAGATCCCTTGAAGCTCCTTTCCATAAGCTCGAAAGTTCAGATACTCCTAGATCTTCCTTTGAAGGTAAAGGTTGTGTAGAACTCATGGCAAAAGAACAGCTTTCTCTCAAATTCTTCTTCACCCATTTCCAACTTCTGACTATTTTCCACCCAAAATGCCAAGGAAGAGTTTAAGAGTCATCTAGCCTGTTTTCTATCACTTCTTTTGAAAAGATTTTATTGTGGTGAAGCCCTTTATTTTGAACTGTGATATTGATTGCCTTGGTGTTTCAACTGAATGTTCCATTTTAGTATCCTGTGATCTTGAATCCATCCTCAAAGCAAACAAAGGTTGCCTTCCTCCTGGCTCTCCCAGCTTGCTAGAACATCCTAACCTTCAACAATCACGTGGGGTGAGCTGGGGAAGGGGCAGCAGCAGACACAGCCCCCTAGTGTAGAAAGGTATATGGTCAACTTCTCCAGCATTGTTCTGGTGGTTACTCCTGTCCCAGAGGTCTACTCAAATACCAGTTACCTTTCCAAATGTGATCTGTGCACTAAAGCAAGACAAATATTTCAGCTTCTCCCTTACAGACTCAAACATTTTAAATGCCCAAATACATTCTATTTTTATTCCACAATAAAACAAACCTTCCTAGATAAAAATTATTTGATGTCTATTCAATACACATTCTTCTTTTTGAGCTCATGCCCCTGAAATGAGAGGCTTATAGCAAGAGTACTAATACCAATAGAATGCAAAAATCCTCCAAAATACTGAAAAAAATAAACACAGAAATATATATATATATATATTGGATTACATATATAAAGGATTATATACCATGACCAAGTGGGATTGGTTGGTTAAATATCTAAAAATCAATTAATGTCATACACTATATCAATAGAATAAAGGACAAAAATCACATGATCATCTCAATAGATACAGGAAAACATCTGACAAAACTCAATATCGCTTCATGATAAAAACACTCAACAAACTAGGAATAGAAGGGGACTTCCTCAACCTGATAAAGGGCATCTACAAAAACCCTATAGCTAGCAATATACTTAATGGCAAGAGAGTGAAACTTTCTCCCTAAGATCAAGAACAAGTCAAGGACGTCCACTCTCACCACTCATATTCAACATTGTACTGGAAGTTATAGTAAGGGTAATTAGGCAAGAAGATGAAATAAAAGGAAAATAGATTGGAAAAGTAAAATCATCTGCATTTGCAAATGAAATAATGTCTTATGTAGAAAATCCTAAGGAAGCCATTGAGAAACAATTAAAATTAAAAGAGTTCAACAAAGTTGCAGGTTACAAAATCAACATACAAAAATCAGTTGTATTTCTGTACACTACAAAATTAAGAAAAATGAAAATTAAGAAAACAATTGCATTTACAACAGCTTCAAAAAGAATAAAAACTTAGGAATAAATTGAACCAAGGAAGTGCAAGACTTCTATGTTGAAAACAACAAAACATTGTTGGAAGAAATTTTAAAAGACCTAAATAAGTGGAAAGACATCCTATGTTCATGGATCAGAAGACTTGTTAAGATGTAATAGTCCCCAAATTTATCTACAGATTCAATGAGATCTCTATCAAAATCTTTGCTGTGTTCCTTGCAGAAATTGACAAGCTGATTTTAAAGTTCATATGAAAATTAAAGAAGCCCCAAATAGGCAAACCAATCTTTTTCTTTTTATGAATATCTTTATTGGAGTATAATTGCTTTACAGAGTTGTGTTAGTTTCTGCTGTACAATAAAGTGAATCAGCTATAGGTATACATATATCCCCATCCCCTCCCTCTTGAGCCTCCCTCCCACCCACCCTATCCCACCCTTCTAGGTCATCACAAAGCATCAAGCTGATCTCCCTGTGCTATGCAACAGCTTCCCACTAGCCATCCATTTTACATTTGGTAGTGTATATATGTGCATACTACTCTCTCACTTTGTCCCAGCTTCCCCCCCCTTCATTCCCTGTGTCCTCAAGTCTGTTCTCTACGTCTGCATCTTTATTCCTGCCCTGCAACTAGGTTCATCAGTACCGTTTTTTTTAGATTCCATATATGTGCATTAGCATACGGTATTTCTTTTTTCTTTCTGACTTACTTCACTCTGTATGACAGACTCTTGGTCCATCCACCTCACTACAAATAACTCAATTTCATTCCTTTTTATGGCTGAGTAATATTCCATTGTATATATTGCCACATCTTCTTTATCCTTTCATCTGTCGATGGACATTTAGGTTGCTTCCATGTCCTGGCTATTGAAAATAGTGCTGCAATGAATATTGTGGTACATGTATTTTAAATTATGGTTTTCTCAGGATATATGCCCAGTAGTGGGATTGCTGGGTCATATGGTAGTTCTATTTTTAGTTTTTTAAGGAACCTCCATATTGTTCTCCATAGTGGCTGTATCAATTTACATTCCCACCAACAGTGCAAGAGGGTTCCCTTTTCTCCACACCCTCTCCAGCATTTATTGTTTGTAGATTTTTAGGTGATGGCCATTCTGATCAGTGTGAGGTGATACCTCATTGTGGTTTTGATTTGCATTTCTCTAATGATTAGTGATGTTGAGCATCCTTCCATGTGTTTGTTGGCAATCTGTATGTCTTCTTTGGAGAAAAGCCTATTTAAGTCTTCTGCCTATTTTTGGATTGGGTTGTTTGTTTTTTGATATTGAGCTGCATGAGCTGCTCGTATATTTTGGAGATTAATCTTTTGTCAGTTGCTTCATTTGCAAATATTTTCTCCCATTCTGAGGGTTGTCCTTTCATCTTGTTTATGGTTTCCTTTGCTGGGCAAAAGCTTTTAAGTTTCATTAGGTCCCACTTGTTTATTTTTGATTTTATTTCCATTACTCTAGGAGGTGGGTCAAAAAAGATCTTGCTGTGATTTATGTCAAAGAGTGTTCTTCCTATGTTTTCCTCTAAGAGTTTTATAGTGTCAGGCCTTACACTTAGGTCTTTAATCCATTTTGAGTTTATTTTTGTGTATGGTGTTAGGAAGTGTTCTAATTTCATTCTTTTACATGTAGCTGTCCAGTTTTCCCAGCGCCACTTATTGAAAAGGCTGTCTTTTCTCCAATGTATATTCTTGCCTCCTTTGTCAAAGAGAAGGTGACCATATGAGTGTGGGTTTATCTCTGGGCTTTCAATCCTGTTCCATTGATCTATATTTCTGTTTTTGTGCCAGTACCATACTGTCTTGATTACTGTAGCTTTGAGGTATAGTCTGAAGTCCAGGAGCCTGATTCCTCCAGCTCCGTTTTTCTTTCTCAAGATTGCTTTGGCTATTTGGGGTCTTTTGTGTTTCCATACAAATTGTAAAATTGTTTGTTCTAGTTCTGTATAAAATGCCTTTGGTAGTTTGATAGGGATTGCATTGAATCTGTAGATTGCTTTGGGTAGTATAGTCATTTTCACAATGTTGATTCTTCCAATCCAAGAACATGGTATATCCTTCAATTTGTTTGTATCATTTTTGATTTCTTTCATCAGTGTCTTATAGTTTTCTGCATACAGGTCTTTTGCCTCCTTAGGTAAGTTTATTCCTAGGTATTTTATTCTTTTAGTTGCAGTGGTAAATGAGAGTGTTTCTTTAATTTCTCCTTCTGATTTTTCATTGTTACTGTATAGGAATGTAAGAGATTTCTGTGCCTTAATTTTGTATCCTGCTACTTTACCAAATTCATTGATTAGCTCTAGCAGTTTTCTGGTGGCATCTTTAGGATTTTCTATGTATAGTATCATGTCATCTGCAAACAGTGACAGCTTTACTTCTTCTTTTCCAATTTGGATTCCTTTTATTTCTTTTTCTTCTCTGATTGCCGTGGCTAAAACATCCAAAACTATGTTGAATAATAGTCATGAGAGTGGGCACCCTTGTCTTGTTCCTGATCTTAGAGGAAATAGTTTCAGTTTTTCACCACTGAGAATGATGTTGTCTGTGGGTTCGTCATATATGGCATTTATTATGTTGAGGTAAATTCCCTCTATGCCTACTTTCTGGAGGGTTTTTACCATAAATGGGTGTTGAATTTTGTCGAAAGCTTTTTCTGCATCTATTGAGATGATCATATGGTTTTTATCCTTCAGTTTCTTAATATGGTGTATCATATTGGTTGATTTGCATATATTAAAGAATCCTTGCATTCCTGGGATAAACCCCAATTGATCATGGTGTATGATCCTTTTAATGTGCTGTTGGATTCTGTTTGCTAGTATTTTGTTGAGGATTTTTGCATCTATGTTCATCAGTGATATTGGCCTGTAATTTTCTTTTTTTGTGACATCTTTGTCTGGTTTTGGTATCAGGGTGATGGTCGCCTTGTAGAATGAGTTTGGGAGTGTTCCTCCCTGTGCTTTATTTTGGAAGAGTTTGAGAAGGATAGGTGTTAGCTCTTCTCTAAATGTTTGCTAGAATTCGCCTGTGAAGCCATCTGGCCCTGGGCTTTTGTTTGTTGGAAGATTTTTAATCACAGTTTCAATTTCAGTGCTTGTGTTTGGTCTGTTCATGTGTTCTATTTCTTCCTGGTTCGGTCTCAGGAGTTTGTACTTTTCTAAGAATTTGTCCATTTCTTCCAGGTTGTCCATTTTATTGGCATATAGTTGCTTGTATATGCCCAGCATGATCCTTTGTATTTCTGCAGTGTCAGTTGTTACTTCTCCTTTTTAATTTCTACTTCTGTTGATTTGAGTCTTCTCCCATTTTTCCCTGATGAGTCTGGCTAATGGTTTATCAATTTTGTTCATCTTCTCAAGGAACCACCTTCTAGTTTTATTGATCTTTGCTATTGTTTTCTTTGTTTCTTTTTCATTTATTTCTGATCTGATCTTTATGAGTTCTTTCCTTCTGCTAACCTTGGGGTTTTTTGTTCTTCTTTCTTTAATTGCTTTAGGTGTAAGGTTAGGTTGTTTATTTGAGATTTTTCTTGTTAGTTGAGGTAGGATCATATTGCTATATACTTCCCTCTTAGAACTGCTTTTGCTGCATCCCATAGTTTTTGGGTTATCGTGTTTTCATTGTCATTTGTTTCTAGGTATTATTTGATTTCCTTTTTGATTTCTTCAGTTATCTCTTGGTTGTTTTGTTGTATATTGTTTAGCCTCCATGTGTTTGTAATTTTTACAATTTTTTTCCTGTGATTGATATCTAGTCTCATAAGTGTTGTGGTTGGAAAAGATGCTTGATATGATTTCAGTTTTCTTAAATTTATGAAGGCTTGATTTGTGATCCAAGATGTGATCTATCCTGGAGAATGTTCTGTGTGTACTTGAGAAGAAAGTGTATTCTGTTGTTTTTGGATGGAATGTCCTATAAATATCAATTAAGTTCATCTGGTCTAATGTGTCCTTTAAAGCTTGTTTTCTTATTTATTTTCTGTTTGGATGATCTGTCCACTTAAGTGGAGGTGTTAAAGTTGTCTACTATTATTGTGTTACTGTTGATTTCCCCTTTTATGGCTGTTAGCATTTGCCTTATATATTGAGGTGCTCCTATGTTGGGTACATAGATATTTACAATTGTTATATCTTCTTCTTGGATTGATCCCTTGATCATTGTATAGTGTCCTTCCTTGTCTCTTTATTTTAAAGTCTAATAATAATCTTTATTTTAAAGTCTATTTTGCCTGATATGAGTATTGCTACTCCAGCTTTCTTTTGATTTCCATTTGCATGGAATGTCTTTTTCCATCCCTTCACTTTCAGTCTGTATGTGTCCCTAGGTCTGAAGTGGGTCTCTTGTAGACAGCATATGTACGGGTCTTGTTTTTGTATCCATTCAGCCAGTCTGTGTCTTTTGGTGGGAACATTTAATCCATTTACATTTAAGGTAATTATCGATATGTATGTTCCTATTCCCATTTTCTTAAATGTTTTGGGTTTGTTATTGTAGATGTTTTCCTTCTTTTGTGTTTCTTGCCTAGAGAAGTTCCTTTAGCATTTGTTGTAAAGCTGGTTTGGTGGTGCTGAATTCTCTTAAGTTTTGCTTGTCTGTAAAGCTTTTGATTTCTCCATCAAATCTGAATGAGATCCTTGCTGGGTAGAGTAATGTTGGTTGTAGGTTTTCCTTTACATCACTTTAAAAATATCTTGCCACTCCCTTCTGGCCTGTAGGGTGTCTGCTGAAAGATCAGCTGTTAACCTTACGGTGATTCCCTTGTATGTTATTTGTAGGCAAACCAATCTTGAAAAAGAAGAATAAACTTGGAGAACTCACTTCCCAATTTCAAAACTTACTACAAAACTATAGTAATCAAGACACGATGACACTGGCATAAGGATAGATATAAATATCAATAAGTTAGAATGGGGACTACAGAAATAACCTCTTATGTTCAACTCATTTTTGACAAGGGAGCAAAGACAATTAAATGGGGAGATAATAGTCTCTTCAACAAATGGTACTAAAACAAATATATATCTACATGCTGTAGTATGAAGTTGGACCTCTACTTCACAACATATACACCGTGTATAAAAATGAACTCAAAATGAGTCAAAGATCTAATTTTAAGACCTAAAACTATAAAACTCTTACAAAAAAGCAGAGGCATTAATGTTCATGATTTTGGATTAGGACATATTTTCTTAGATACTGCATCAGAAGTACAAGCAACAAAAGAAAAAATAGATAAATTAGACATCATCAAAATTAAAACCTTTTGTGTTTCATAGCGCATCATCAAGAAAGTAAAAAGACAATCCACAGAATGGGAGAAAACTTTTGTATATCACATATCTGATAAGGATTACTATCCATAATATATAAATATCTCTCATAACTCAAGAATAAAAAGACATAATGCAATTAACAAAGGATCTGAATAGACATTTCTCTAAAGAAGATATACAAATGGCCAATGAGTAAATGGAAAGATGTTCAACATCATTAGTCATCAGGGAAATGCAGATCAAAATCACAATGAGGGAACTCCCTGGCAGTCCAGTGGTTAGTACTCGGCGCTTTCACTGCCAGGGCCCAGGCTCAGGTTCGATCACTGGTCAGTGAACTAAGATCCTGCAAGCCACATGGCACAGTCAAAAACAACAAACAAAGAAACAAGCAAAAAACACAATGAGATACCACTTCATACCCACTAGGATGGCTAAAATCAAAAGGACAAATAATAAGTGTTGCCGAGGATGTATAAAAATTGGAACACTCACATGTTGCTTGTGAGAATGTAAAATGTGGCAGCCACTTTGGAAAACAGTCTGGCAGTTTCCCAGAAGGTTAAACAGAATTACCATATTACCCAGCAATTCCACTTCTAGGTATATATCCAAGAGAAACGAAAACATATAGCCACAAAAAAACGGGTTCATGAATATTCATAGTATCGTTTTTCACAATAGCCAAAAAACATGGAAACGACCCAAATGTCCATTAGCTGATGCATGGATAAATAAATGTGGTATATCCATACAGTGAAACATTATACAGCCACAAAAAGGAACTGATACTTGCTACAACATGATGAACCTTGCAAATATTATGCTAAGTGAAAGAAGTCAGTCTCAAAGGGCCAAGTATTGTATGATTCTACCTATATGAAATGTCCAGAATAGGCAAATCCATAGAGACAGAAAGTATATTAGTAGTTGCTTAGGACTGGGGGACTTGGGGGTAAATGAAGAGTGACTGCCAATGGGTACAGGGCTTTTTTAAAAAATTTATTTATTTATTTATTTATTTATTTATTTATTTATTTATTTATTTATTTATTTTTGGCTGCTTTGGGTCTTTGTTGCTGCACACGGGCTTTCTCTAGCTGCAGCGAGCGGGGGCTATTCTTTGTTGCGGTACGTGGGCTTCTCATTGCAGTGGCTTCTCTTGTTGCAGAGCACGGGCTCTAGGTATGTGGGCTCCAGTAGTTGTGGCGTGCAGGCTCTACAGCGCAGGCTCAGCAGTTGTGGCGCACAGGCTTAATTGCTCCGCGGCATGTGGGATCTTCCTGGACCAGGGCTCGAACCTGTGTCCCCTGCTTTGGCGGGCAGATTCTTTTTTTTTTTTTAACATCTTTATTGGAGTATAATTGCTTTACAATGGTGTGTTAGTTTCTGCTTTATAACAAAGTGAATCAGTTATACATATACATATGTTCCCATATCTCTTCCCTCTTGCATCTCCCTCCCTCCCACCCTCCCCATCCCACCCCTCTAGGTGGTCACAAACCACGGAGCTGATCTCCCTGTGGTATGCGGCTGCTTCCCACTAGCTATCTATTTTATGTTTGGTAGTGTATATATGTCCATGCCACTCTCTCACTTTGTCAGAGCTTACCCTTCCCCCTCCCCATATCCTCAGGTCCATTCTCTAGTAGGTCTGTGTCTTTATTCCCGTCTTACCCCTAGGTTCTTCATGACCTTTTTTTTTTTTTTTTTTTAGATTCCATATATATGTGTTAGCATACGGTATTTGTTTTTCTCTTTCTGACTTACTTCACTCTGTATGACAGACTCTAGTTCCATCCACTTCACTACAAATAACTTAATTTCTTTTCTTTTTATGGCTGAGTAATATTCCATTGTATATATGTGCCACATCTTTTTTATCCATTCATCTGTTGATCGACACTTAGGTTGCTTCCATGTCCTGGCTATTGTAAACAGAGCTGCAATGAACATTGTGGTACATGACTCTTTTTGAATTATGGTTTTCTCAGGGTATATGTGGTAGGTGGATACTTAACCGCTGCACCACCAGGGAAGTCCCCAGGGCTTCTTTTTGAAGTGATGAAAATATTCCAGAATTGAGCATAGTGATGGCTGTACAGCTCTGTGAATATACGATTGAACTATATGCTTTGAATGAATTGTATGGTATGTAAATAATATATCAATAAAGCTGTAATTTTTTTTAAAGTGCTGATGTAGTCTTTGCTGTGCAAAAACACAAGCAATGCTGAGATGAAATGCAGAGGAGTCTTTTTAAAATATTACAAAACACATTAAATCTTGGACTTGCTAAAAGTTGTGGTGAACAAGTTATTGTTTCTGGGACCTAACATGACCAGCAGAGTAACTGTAATTAAGAGTAAAGGGAGGGGCTTCCCTGGTGGCGCAGTGGCAGAGAATCTGCCTGCCAATGCAGGGGACACGGGTTCGAGCTCTGGTCTGGGAAGATCCCACATGCCGCAGAGCAACTAGGCCCGTGAGCCACAACTACTGAGCCTGCGCGTCTGGAGCCTGTGCTCCGCAACAAGAGAGGCCGCGATAGTGAGAGGCCCGCGCACCGCGATGAAGAGTGGCCCCCGCTTGCCGCAACTAGAGAAAGCCCTCGCACAGAAACGAAGACCCAACACAGCCATAAATAAATAAATAAATAAATTTTTTAAAAAAAAAGAGTAAAGGGATTTTCAACTAGAAGGTGGTTTGGGAAAAGCC
The DNA here is from genome assembly GCF_028023285.1 of Balaenoptera ricei. Taxonomy (NCBI): domain Eukaryota; kingdom Metazoa; phylum Chordata; class Mammalia; order Artiodactyla; family Balaenopteridae; genus Balaenoptera; species Balaenoptera ricei. Next base: position 42,690,281 of record NC_082641.1, read on the forward strand.
TAGTTTCTCAGCATGATGCCAAAATGGCCAAGGCTCCCACCAGCACAAGGCCTCCTGGCTCCCACCTGCAGACCTGAGGTGCTGCCGATAAAGGGTCCTGCAAGGAGTGGTCCAGAGGCAAGTAATCCAGAGGGTAACTGTGTGCCTAAGGCTCATGCAGGAACCAAGAGCCCCAGGGTCCATAGTCCTGGAGCACACAATACTAGGAGAATGTGAACTATTATTTTAGCCTAGGTTTCCTCCAAAGCAAAGGCTGCTCTGTGAGAGAGGCAGGGTTAATAAACAGGACTGGAAGTGTCCATACCAACGTTTTTATGCTCAATCTTCTGGACACTCTGAGAAGCCTCACAGAATGCATTTTACAACTGTTTACCCATGGGATGAAAGGAGGAAGTATTTATTTGTCAGCTCCACTTTGCCACTGGCCAAGGGCTGTCTTGTGGGGAGTTAACTCTCCCTGCTTCCGGGGTGTGCAAACAAAAGTTCCCACAGGCATGGTGTGAAGACAGAGGGACCCAGGGTAGAAGGTACAAGGCACACCATACACTCATTTATAGCTGTGAACACACCTGGAACTGGTAGCCTCAGCCATAGTTAGAGGAGGAAGCCAATTTCGGAGAATCTGAAACAATGCTTAAGAGGTGTCTGGTGCAACTAGCACCTAAGTTCTGTGAGGTCTCAGAATCAGGTACAGAATTTTCAGGGTCCAATGAAACATGAAAATGTGGGGTGTTTGTTCCAAAATTATTAGAATTTCCAGGTGGTGACAGCAGAGCATAAGCCAAGCCCAGGGTCCTTCTGAGAGTGGGCCCTGTGTAACTGCACTGGTTGTACATGGCCATGAAGCTGGCCTTGTCTGGACTCTAAAGTAGCAAATTACCCTCACCCTCACTCCTACACACACACACACACACACCACGTACTCCTGACTACATCTCCATAAGAAACACTGACATTAAGGGGCTGAGTTCCCTCTTCTTTGCCTCTCCTTCAGCTCTGACCACACATCCATAGGCAAGGCAGGGGGGTTCCTGACCCTGCTGGTGTGTGCTAAGGTTTTTCCAGGCCAAGGTCAAGTCTGGAAAAAGGAGAGAATTTTTCATAAAGCTGCTTATTTTTTCCATAAGGTTCTTTATTATAAGATTCCTTCCTTACCTTAGAAATGAAATCATGGTGATGGTAAGCGGCACCTTTTTTTTTTTTTTTCTGCCAAGGAAGGATATTAATTTTTTTTCAGTGTCAGTCCTTTGCCAGCTTTGGACTTGAAAATTACTGGCTCATGAATGCCTGAAGATACTGGGTTGGGAGGAAGAAGAGGAGGTAGGTGTTCAAAATCAAGAGGCTGGTTGATGTAGGGATTGGATGCTACTTGGATAGCCAGAGAACAGTGCAGGGTATTTTATCAGCAGCTCAGCACCCTCTACAAGACAGAGAACCATCAATACCTCCAAGCTCAAGACTGCCCCTTGTGAGTGTTCCTGGCGTGCTCTTTCCTTCATCCATTTTCTTGCCAAGGCTCTGCGTAAAGATGAAGGGGAAAGCCCTGCCTGTAGGTAGAGTATGAGCATTTGGGAAGCTCCTCTTCTTAAAAACAAACTCATCTATCCCTAAATCACCCAACTGGAATTCCACTGCCAGTAATGCACTACTTGGGTAGAATATGAGCCTCTGGTTTACTCAAGTGACTTAATGTGTTAATTCTTTTAAAATGCATTAAAACCCTAGGTAAGAAAATTCCTCTGTAGCACTTTGTATAGTGCCTGATGCATTGAAAATACTGTACACAGACGATGATGATATTAACATCAAGTGATTATATCACTAAATCCTAACAAAACCCAGAGACAGGTGCTAATATTATCCCCATTTTTTGGCTGAGGAAACTAAAGTTCAGAGAGACTGAATAAGTTACTCAAAGTTACACTGCTTGGAAGCAGAGGGCCAGGATCCAAAACAGACCCAGAGTCTATTGTTTAACCACACTGCCATGTCACTAGGTCTGTGAGAATATACAAGGTGGGGCTGAGAAATGTGGAGGTTGATGGGCCAGTGAGCTTCGTAATTCTTGCTGCACCACTGGGTAGGCAGCATTTACCTAAGAGTGCTTCAAGTGAAAACACAAAGCCCTTTCCTAACCTCTGTCTCCCTTTGTCCTCTTTCTGTACCCTCTTTTCTCCTGGCATTCCTTGTGTGATTCTGGAGGAGACAATAGAGGAAACAGACCAAAAATTTCCTTTCAGGACAAAATCTTGCATCTTCAGTATCTAGAAGCAGTACCAACTATCTAGCATCTCACATACAGTAGGTGCCTAATAAATGTTTGCAGATCACTACGAGAAGGCAGCCTCTTCCAGGTCCCCATGAAACAGCCAGTGGTGTTCTTGAGCAGGCTAGCAAAGTCTCCAGCATTCAGCATGCCACACAGTGGGCTCCATGCCCACTTTTATTCCCACATCTCTCCCTACACAGGTCCAAACCAAACCTCGTTATTAATTACAACACCTCTGAAAGATGCAGGAGGTGTGTAGTGCAGCCCCATCCCCAAATTTAGGGAATGTCATCTGATATATTCCATCACATCCCATTACCTACCATCCACTCTCCAAATGTGTCCACTTCAGCCTCAGAAATCTGAAGAACAGCTTCTGTGTCATCTCCATTTTGCCTAATTAATGCACGACTCTAAGGAAGTACCCCCAAGTGTCTGAGCAGGATCTCTGAAAGGTTAGAATCTGCCAAAGCCTCCAGATATGGAAAAACATTAGACCCTCCACTCCGAGCCCATCCCAAAGTATACTTTCTCTTAAGCAAAATTAGCTACTCTTCTCATATTACCCCTTAGTATCCACTTATTAAATCACCAGTCATTTTTTAAGAAGCACTGAGTTCATTATGAATTCAGAATTGAGACTATGCAGTTATAGCTCTACATATGGGAGAAACCATTTCAGACTGATTTTCAATTTCCAACACTAAACAAGGCTTTGCCAAAATGTTTTATTTCATGTTTTATTTGAGCCAGCACCAAATGATAGGCATTGTTGCCTTTTAAATTGAACCCATATGCAAATCGGTAGACTATTCCAGATCCTCTGGAAGAAATCTTCCCAAGCTCCATATGAATTACATGATTAATGACTGATTCTTGACATCTGGATCTCACACTGATGTCCTTGCTGTAGCAGGCACACTCATAAACAATGTGAATTATCATTTTAAAGCATTTGTGTGTGTCTCATTCCAATATGGACACCAAATTTATTTGCCTGGAGTTGCAGATTTAACAGGAAAAAGAGGAAGGAAATCAGACTTTTTTGTTTGGCCAGGCTGGTAGTCCTATCTCCAGAGATTTTATGGCTGAAGCAAGGAAGAGGCCAACATGGTCACAGAGCCAAGTATGTCTGGCTCTTCTGCAAAGAACAGGTATTCTCCTTGCCCAGTCAAGGGAGAGCAAAGGCCCACTTACCAGATGCAAAGATGCTCCTCAGCCTTCTCTCTGTGTGTATAAACTCAAGCACTGCCATTCTGCTTCTTCTGAGTGCCCCACTGCTTAGGACAGGCCTAATAACAGTTCTCAGTTGCACAGTGATCAAGCCAACCTTGGGTTAAGACTCTCATTCCTCCTCCTTTCTAAAGGGATCAAATACAAAAAAACACTTGAGGAGGCTATATAAAATTGAGGAATCCAGAAATGCAAGAGGGAATCACTTTTGGAAGAGGAGAAGTCTTCTTCAGCAACAGTTGTCCATGGCCAGGGGTGGTGGCAACAGTTGTCTGTGGCATTACATCCAAGGATCTAAGACAAGGGTAGTTGTCTCTAGGCCCACATATGCTATGCTTCCATTTATTCTGTAGACTGTGAAATCTGTTTCCACAAAGAACAGTTAAAATTGGGTTGGGAGAGAAAAGCAACCTAGAATAGCAGAAAGGGAGAAGGTGAGAATAAAGCCTTTTCCATATGGAACACATCAGGGGCATCAGAATTTTGGGGACACTTTGACCTCATCTTTACCTTTGTAAATATCCTACCCTCCTTTTTTTCTTTTTCTCCTGATGTGCTCCACCTGTTAACACAAGGCAAATGTTTTTACTTAGGCAAGGAATATAAAGAAATGAGTCTGTTCAAGTTTTGTTTGATTTTTAATACATTCTCTAAAAAATGTTCATGTTTACCATTAGCCAATAACAATTTCAAACATACTATGGAATTTTCACCCTTCCATTCTGTTTTTAGAATACAATTTTTTGCCTAGACGTGGTAATGGGTTTATTAATCCTTCGCTGGGTATACAAGAAAACTCTACATCATGGCTTTAACGAGAGTTTCTCAACCTTAACATTATTGACATTTTGGGCCAGGTAATTCTTTGCCACGGGGGCTGTCTTGTACAATGTCGGATATTTAGCAGTATCCTTGGCTTGTACTCATTAGATGCCAGCAGCACCAGCTGTGAAATCCAAAAATGTCTCCTGACATTGCCAAATGCCCCTTAGGGGGAAGTTCCTCCCCCACGCTAGAAACACTGGCTTTAAGAAAATATTTAAAATATGAAAAGGAGATATTAAAGTAGATGCCAATTTGAAAGATTAAATAATTTCCCAAGTATTTCAATACTTAAGAGTAGATCCTACACATTGCCTATCTAATTGCCATTTCCCAGCCTTCCCTAATTACATGGTGGGCTGATTCATTGATCTCTGACCTGGCAGAATCCTCTCCCTGCCCCAGAAGAGATGTCAGTCACGTGAATCCCATTTCCCTTTGCCAATGGTTGGTCAAGGGATGGGAATCACGTTGCTCAGTTCTAGACAATGAGATGAAAAAGCGGGGGAAATATTTGGGAAGGCCTCAAGACTTTAAAAAATATTAATAAATAATAATAAATAAGATCCTCTCTAAGAAAAAGTCTCTCCTTTTCCCCCACTAGGATTTCTGCCTTTGAGTGGGACTGTATTGCTTGGAGCTTCAGCAGCCATTTCACAATCACAAGGAACTAAACAAAAGGATGAAATGCCAATAGCTTGAGGAAGGTAAAGCAGAAAGAACAAAAGAGCTTCAGTTCCCAACGACATCTTTGAACTGTTGAACCAGCCTTGGAATGTCCACCTCAGGCTGCTTGTTTGTAGAAATAATTGAACACTTTTATTGCTTAGCTAAACCTATGGTCTGTGGGTCACATCCAGGAAATAAGAATTGTTTTTTACATTTTTAAAAGGTTGTTAAAAAATTTTTAAAAAGCAACCATATGTGTCCCACAAAACCTAAAATATTTTTACTATATGGTCCTGCACAGAGCAAGTTTGCCAATGTGCAACCTAAACCCGACTCGTGGCAGATGTCTTGTGATTTGCTACCCAAAGCATTCCTAACTAATAGAAGTACTGATGTCACCATTTTACAATTACAGAAACTGAAGCTGAGTCGGCCAATGGTAGGCTCAACTAGACAAGTCAAATACAAATTTGCCATTACTTCAGTTCATTGTAAAATGAAGCCATACTGAGGTATAACAAAAGCATTAAACCTATTCTTTAGGGTTTCAAATAATATTTGTACTATAGGCTTGATGTTACAAATCAGAATAGACAGATCCTCTTGCTGAAACTCAATGTGTTCAATGAATGCTTGCAAAGGGGGCCAGACTATTGTACTATCTGGAGCACCAAGGCATTTCTTGCATTAAGAAGTCAAAGCTAGAGACTCCAAGGAGGAAAAGTCGTTACAGAAAAACACTAGAAACAAACTCACTGATATGATAAATTACCACTCCTACTTGCAGAAACAGCTCTTGTACTTCCTCGTTGAATCACTCAAGAGTGAATCCTCAGTGAAAAACAGCCAAAGCCTTCCTCCACTAACTCTAGCTCCCATGTTAATCTGCAGTCGGGCCAGCATGTTCTGTCACACCTTGGTAAAGGGTTTAAATAGTGGCAAAATCTTACGTACACTCAGAGCATCAGGTCCAGAAGAGGGTACACAAAGCTCATTGTGGACAGCCCATAACATGAGTGTTGTACAAAAGTTACAGTAAACACCTGCCAACACCTAACTATGGAGCTACAACAGAACACCAAGGGATGGCAGGGCTGGGCTTTTCTCAGTTGATCCAACCAGCATTTCTTTGTCTTTGTATCCCAGTACCTGGCACACAGCAGGTGGTCAGTAAGGAAAAAGCACCCTCAGTCTACACCCAGTACTGGTTGTGCTTCAATGTTGGGTTGGTTTGTCAGCAGAGCTTGACCATGTCAGGATCCAGATTCACCCATGTCTCCCAAGGAGCACATTTTTCCACTGGCTCAATGACTGGAGATTTTTCCATGTGCTCACATTGTGGGGCCCTGAAAAGACTGACTGGAGGACTGTTGGAGCTTTTTAGAAGAGCCGTCACTGTGACAGTGGGAACAGCTATGCTCCTTTCCAGCCTAGGACCTGGGGGTGTGGGTTCTAGGTTGATCTGGGGCTTAATAAGAGGTTTTGCCTTTTCTGTCTTCTGGCCCAGCAGCCAGACACACAACGCCACTGCAGTTACTATTAGCAGGAAGACCACCACTGCCAATGGTATGATGATTATCAGAAGGAGACTGCCCTCCCTGGGCTGGGTGGGTGCCCCAGGGCTGGCTTTGGTGGCATCTGGTGGCCAAATGACTCTGGTGGGAGAGGCCTTGACATCCAGAGTGGGCTCTTCACCACTGTGTCGTCCCCAGGGATCTGCTTCCTTCCATCTGGTCTGGGTCAGCTTCCCCAGAGTTCCTGTCTGTGCTGTAGGTCCTGAGGAAACCACAAGCTTTTCCTGAGAGAGACCTGAAGTCACAAGGTTATCTGCAGTGACTAGTAAAGAAACATCAGGGGTAAAATTCTGCAAAAGAAAGGGGTCAGGTGGCACTATGGTGAAGGGGAAACAACCTGTCGCTGGATGTACGTGGGCTGCCCTGAGCAGGAACGTGAAGGAGTCATTCAGCCTATCAGTGCCGGTTAGATTGGCGTGTGGCTCGAGCATCAACAGTCCTTGGTCAACATCCTTCTGAGTGAACAGAGTCGTGTCTTCCATTGCAGTGCCCCGGGCCACTCTTCGTACAAGTCTGCCATGGACGGGGGGTTCTGTCACTTCAAATTTGGGATCACTGTTAGTCCTATTAGCAAGCTCAGTAGCATCAAGGTCCTTTCTTCTCAGCTGATGGGCCACTCTGTTGGCAACTGTCAGATTTGACATAACCCGCAGTAAAGGCTACACCCTGATGCGCAGTGTCTGTCCTGTCAGGTTGCTTTCTGATGTAAACAGTGAGAACCGTAGCTGGTCCTCTGAGGCAGTGAGGTTTGTCATGTGGTAAGAGAGCTTTCCTGAATTCAGATCCTCCTGTCCAAAGCTGATGACCACCTGGTTTTCAACGAGCAGATACCCATGTTGGAGGGGCCATGTTATCTTGTAAGTGATTTGGGGGCTCCTCCCATTGGTCACTGCTGACAGGTGAGCACTGGTGATGGGAACGGTTGTCTGGCCTTGTGGGAGAAGTAGGTCAGTGAGGTCCATCACCCTCATCACAAGGGTGATGGAGATGGGGATGACATCCAGGTGGAAGAGCTTGTAGAGTGGGCAGTGTTGGCCAACAGTCACACTGAAGTAAAACACTCTGGAGAATGGGCTTCTATTTTGTATGAACCACACCTGAGAGTTATCAATGTCAGCTTGTGTGAAATGGTGAACAGGTATGTGTGGACGGTGACCCATTGCCAAAAAGCCATTATTAGGATTACGGATGATCATATACCTGACCTCCTCTGGAGGACTGTCTGGATCTTCCACTTTTAGGTTTTCAGGTCCTAAAACCAACCTATTGCCCTGCAGAACTTTCAACCAAAGCCCTTTTGTCTTTAATTCTGGTGCCTGGTCATTTATAGGAGTGACGGTGATGTTAAACATCTCTTCAAGAAAGTCAGCCTCTGGCTTAGTGGTGGACTTGCTCTTTGGGTTGGGCCAAACGGCGAAGGTAAAATTATCAGCTAGTGATTCAGAGTCATCGTGAAGGTATGTGAGTCCAAGTTTATTAATTACATACTGAGAGAAATTGGGTTTGCTTTTGGTAATATTTCTCTCCCCAACCATAATAGTTCCATGGTGAGGAAGAGATGTAACTTGGAACCAAATTTCATATGAAGAACGCTGAGATTTGGGCAATTTAAATAAGAGGTTGGAAGCATCCAACTTAGATTGGCCAATGAGAACTTTGTCTCCTCCCTTGACAACAGCTCCTGTTAAAAACAAACGTAAAGACCAAAGTGGCATCTCGTTAGAATTTTCAAATGACAGCTGTAAGACTTTTTCTCCCTCAGATTTGCCTGTCCTAGTGGATAATTCACAACACCTTGGTACCTGAATTAGCATTGCTACCCAAGGCATACGAAAAAAGTAAATTTTAAATACACACACCCACACTATTAAGTCAACATTTCAAGTAAGAGAGTTTTAAAACCTTGAGATTCACTTATAACGTGTTCATCTCCTAACTTACCTACTACTGCACTTTCTCTTGCCATGGAAACAGGTGCAGCTTTCAATACCCCTTTCCTTTCAAGAACTTGCCCTATTTGTTATTTTCATTTTCCATCAACAGTTTTCAGTCATGGGCATGGTGAAGTCTCCATTTGGAGGTACAAATAAGAATTCTGTAAAGCTAATTTGCCATCCTTCCCCACTACAACTATTGAGGCACATGAGAGGAAAAAGCAGAGGCCCAGAGAAAGAACACACATAAAGAAATAACAAATTTTTATAGCCATATAAGTTTTATTTCAAAGGTGGATACATTGGCATTGACAATTAAAAAGGAAAAGATGTATTTCCAAATTGTCCCTACTTTAATAATTAGAGATAAGGTACTGACCATATCATGGTGGAATTACCTGTATTTGCAAGCAAACGACTCTGCCGACCAGGTTCATTAATTTCATATGAAATAGTTATAGGAAACTCCTCAGAGCCTAGAGCTGCTGGTGGGGAGGACACTGTGAACATGAAAGAGTCTTCTGCAGTCCAGCCTGTGTTTTCCCAGTCTACATGCTGGTATAACATCAGCTGCTCACTGACCTGGCCAGATAGTAAGAAAAATCAGCCCCTGGTTTGAGGGATAATACAAGAATGAACATATATGCTAATTGGAGGAGATACATGTCTTTTCAGGGTTTACTTTACCCCTCCTCAAACTACTGCACATTTCCATGCAAATTCAGGAACATTAAAAGTGTGCTAACTTATTGGTCAAACCTAAGTGATTCTATTACCAAAATGATCTACTTATCAGAGAAAGAAAAGTACATTGATTCTGAGATGACTAATGCCTAAGGTATATATATTATAAAAAGTTTATAATGAACCTTCACTTCCATGTCAGCATCATAACTACCAGCTCCCAACCAATCTTGCTTCATATGTACTCCTACCCACTTTTCTGCCCAAGAGATTATTTTGAAGCAAATCACAGACATCATATCATTTCATCTGTACATGCTCTAGTATTAGTAAAAGATGACTTTTTTCAAATATTCAGTTAGTGTAGTGTTCAAATATCTCTGGCGGTCTAGTACATGTCTTTTTTTTTTTTTTTTTAACATAGTTGCTTTGAGTCAGGATCCTAAGTCCACACCTCACATTTGTTTGGTACTTCTCATTGGTTTCTTTTAATCTATAGGTTCCCTTTCTCTAATTCTTTTCTTGTAATTTATTTGCTGAAGAACTTGGGTTATTTGTCTTTTGAGTTTCCTACATTCTGGATTTTGCTGATTGCATCCATATGGTGTTGTTTAGCATGTTCCTCTGGTCCCTATATTTCCTATATACTACCGGTTAAATCTAGAGGCTTAATAAGAATCAGGTTCAATTTTTTGGTAAGAATGTTTTACATGTTGTATTGTATATTTCCTCTTGCATTGCATTGCAAGGCAAAATAACGCTGGGCTGCTTCTCTTTTGGATGTGTTAAGATTGATAAGTGGCTTCAAGTGCTGCCAGATTGATCCAACTATCTTAAAGTTCCCCATAAGCCTATCAACTAATAGTTTTACATACTCATTGATACAATTGCCTAAACTCATTATTTTTGCAGTGGCAAAACACTGATATTATTTATCTTATCATTCCTTCTTCATTCTTATCTGTAATTCTTCTATTTATAGAGAACTTTCTCTTATCAGCTATTTGGTTGCACAGTACATGCAGGAAAGACAGGATAAGTGTTTGATTCGTTCCCTTTATATATCATTTTTCAGGAGATGAGTCCCCTGGCTCCAATCTCCAAACATTGTTCTGTTTGTTTAAGAATCATCAGCTCATGAATTTTAATATATGATGTATTTCATTCCATTGCAAGTATTATTTTCATTGATTTTCAAACTGCCCCACCTGGCTTAAGATATTTTTCAAGATGTAATCCAAGTCCCTAATGCCTGTGGCCTATCAATGTCCTTTTTATCTCATTGGATGGAGATGGGTTCTGCCCAGTGTTGTGTTGTCCAGATACCATGTGGGCAGTCCTTCCCTCAACAGCAGTGATTGAATGTTCTAAAACTGCAACCACAGAAGGGAAGGCTAGAGAGAAAATATTCGACCCTTAATTCCTATAGGTCACATCTTTTTCTGACCTGCTATCTGTTATAATATCTGAACTTACAGGTAGGTTCTGCCGAAGTACTTGAGTGTCCACGTCAAACGTGCTGAGGATAAATTATTACATAATTTAGAGAGAAGTTGAGTTTGTTTCATCAGCCAGTATCGGAAATATGGCCCTTCATATCCACAGGTTCCACATCCACAGATTCAACCGACCACGGATCAAAAATATTTGGAAAAAAAATTCCATAAAGTTCCAAAAAGCATAACTGGAATTTGCCACATGCTGGCAAGGATTTACATAGCTTTTATATTGTATTAGGTATTGTAAGTAATCTAGAAATGATTTAAAGTATACAGAGGGATGTGTGTAGGTTATATGCAAATACTATTCCATTTTACATATGGGACTTCAGCATCCTCGGATATTGGTACCCATGGCGGTCGGGGAGGAGGGGGCAGTTGTCCTGGAACCAATCCCCTGCAGATATGTAGTGATGACTGTACTGTATTAATTAACAGAGGTTTGGTGATGCATTGCTCTGACTCTCTGCTCGTTACAGTGGATGTATCTAGAACCAGAAAGGCTTCTGACTAGTGAGTTTCATGGAAGAAAAGACCTATGTTCCCAGAGTGGCCAAAACTGTTGTTGAGGAGATTTTTTGTGTCTTATCCTATTCAAGGATAAAGCAAGGAAGTGCTGTCACTTGGGGATTTTAAGTGGGGAGAAGAATATATCATCTCTCAATATTTCCTAATAGGAAAAGCAAGGTTACTCGTGAGAAATTGGAGTTTCTCCAAAGATAGTAATTTCTGGTACTAACTAGTAACTTAATTCCCCAGAAGCTCCTAGGGAATAAAGTCAGTTTTTTTTTTTTTTTTTTAAAGTAGTGTCAATTTCTTTATTTATATATTTATGTTTATTTTTGGCTGTGTTGGGTCTTCGTTTCTGTGCGAGGGCTTTCTCTAGTTGCGGCAAGTGGGGGCCACTCTTCATCGCGGTGCGCGGGCCTCTCACTGTCGCGGCCTCTCTTGTTGCGGAGCACAGGCTCCAGACGCGCAGGCTCAGTAGTTGTGGCTCACGGGCCTAGTTGCTCCGCGGCATGTGGGATCTTCCCAGACCAGGGCTCGAACCCGTGTCCCCTGCATTGGCAGGCAGATTCTCAACCGCTGCGCCACCAGGAAAACCCTAAAGTCAGTTTTATGTAGTAGATCTACCATTTCTATTCCTAGCTTAAGATTTATGACAAAAGATCAATCATAAATATATTCCTCCTCCTAGAAGCGGGTGACTGTGCCATGGATTTCAGACCAGAGGATGGTTTCTTAAAGGTTCCCATTATGCTTAAGAGTCACAATATTATAAGGCAAAAGAGATCCAGTTTCTTAATATTAAAAGTAACAGAGTCTATTAACCAGGAGGGAAGGTTTTCTTGGATGCAGGTCATTCGTGCTCATTACTCCTTTGGTGTTAAGTGAAAATTAGCTTCCCTAAAAATATATAACAAGTTATTAGAATAATCTAAGATCTTCTGATATCTACTGTAAGGTTGTCCCAGGGAAAGAATGGTTCTCATAGATGGGAAGAGTGGTGATGAAGGTCAGAAATCTTCTGAAGGAAGTAACTGGGGAAGAGTCTTAAACATAGTTGTGTATTTCAGGAGCCTAGTGGAGGAGAGGTCTGTCTTAGGTTCTGGTTTTGAAAAGTCATTTTAAGAGTGAGAAATTGTGCAAAACAAAGTGACTTATTTTACATGGGAGAGTGAGAGAGAGAAATGAATTAGATTCACCTTGAGTGTCTGAGCTTTGAGACCAGATAGCAGGTAACTGAAAGCGCTGAGCTAGAAGTCAAAGGGAGTAAGGGCGCCTTTGGAATGTCAACTTGCCAGTCATGCCCTGAAAGAGGTTTGACGTGAGTAGAGTCTCTAATGTTTAGAAAACAGCTTTAACTTCACCAGCTTTAAGAGTCAGGTTTTATGGTGTGTGTGTGTGTGTGTGTGTGTGTGTGTGTGTGTGTGTGTGTACTGGGAGAGGGCCAGGAAAGGGAAAATAATAAGACCAAGACTTTATGAGAAAAAAGTATAGGGTCAACCTGAGGAGAGAAGGTTCTCAGAGAAGATTAGGAATTATTTGTTACCTTAAATAGAAAGCAGCCTTAGGAACAACTTCCAACAGCTCTGTGTATTTCCACTGTGTTAAATATAGACAGATAAGCCACTTAGCAGAATACCTGGGCTCTGGGATTAAGGAGAGGGGAGAGGGGTGTTTTTATTTACTGTGGATTTAGATTAGCTCAGATATTTTCTCTTTTACAGAGTCTTTCTGGAATTTCATTAGCAATTCAATGGTGCAGAATTCCAATGTAGAAGGAAAAACAGAAAATTAGAAAGATCACTATTTGGCAACCAACTAGTAATAAATGCCTCAGGCAAGAATCCTAAAATGGCTGCTAAAACTAGTGAGCTAAATTGTGATGAGAAACAGGATATTTAGATAGTTCTAAAGTATCTCCTCACAGATACTTATAGAATTCAAAGGGGAAAATACTACCTTCACAGTGGAGAAACCTAAAGGACAGCACTTGACCAACTGATGAAAGAAAACATCGTCAGTGACAGGGCAAAGTGAGCACCAGTGCCTCCTGACAGGAAGCTCTGGCAAGAACCCAGCCTCTCTCATGGCTTTCCCGCCCCAAATGCAGAACCTGAATTATGAGGAAACATCAGATAAAACCAAACTGAGAGACTTCCTACAAATAACTGGCCTGTTCTGTTCAGTAAATGGCAAGGTCACAAAAGTCAACATGACTGCGGAATGGATCCAGATTAAAGAGACTAAAGGCTCCTGAGAACTAAATGCTACGTTTTATGCTATGGGTTTTTCCTTTGCTATAGAGGACATTCACTGAAACAACTTGTGAAATTTGACTAAGGTCTATAGATTATAAAATAGCATTGTATCAGTGTTAATTTCATGCTGCTGAAAATTATACTGTGGTTATATAACAGAATGGCCCCTTGTTTTTAGGAACTATACAGAGCTAAATATAAATGTACTAAATATAGAGGCAAATAAATATAAATATATTACTAAATACAGTAGTAAGGGGGCATCATGTTTGCAACTGGCTCTCAAAATTTCAAGTTGTGTGTGTGTAGGGAGAATGATAAAGCTAAGGTAGATAAAAGGCAGTAAATGCTAAAATTTGGTGAATATGGATGAATAGTATAAGAGAATTTTTTGTATTCTTTTGCGACTGTTCTGAGTCTGAAATTATTTCAAAATAAAATGTTAAAATAATAATTTAAAAAAGTAAATCCCATGGTGTTTTACTTTACAACTTCAAGAACGGACCAATAGTCCCTTTTCTCTGATGACTCAGTACATGCAAAATGGGAGAAGGAACCCACAAATGCCTTGGGCACTATGAAATCAAGAAGTGGTTATTGCCTATCCCAACATGGTCCACCCTTCACCACCTCCAACTTGGTCCATTTCTCTAGGACTTTAATGAGGCTGTATTCCTACCTGACCTATGAATGGGTGGATATGTGGTTCCAAGTCCTAGACCTTCTCAGAGTAGTGCTTTTACTAGAAGGGATAATATGATAACATCCCTTGGATCGCCCCTTGATTCCTATAGAACCACAAAGAAAAACATTTTTGTCTGAGGCTAAAGAGACATATTTGGCTCTCAGATGGCCAGGGACCCTATTGACTTCTGTGTGATGGGTCAAAGTTTACAGCTGAGAGGCTACTGAGATGCTCAGAGAAGTTGGGATTCCAGGTAATTCTGACGCTGAAAGCTCAGCCTCTCTGCACTGGTGCCGAAATGAATCTCAGAGACAGAGTTTTGGGTGAAGCAGAAAAGAATAGCTTTATTGCTTTGCCAGGCAAAGGGGGACCCAGCGGGCTCCTGTCCTCAAAAACTATGTGTCCCAACCTGGGAGGATTTGATGAAGAGTTTTATAGCAATAGTTCAAGGGTGGGGTTGCTGACAGGATTTGGGTGTGTGCAGGACCTGTGATGCTTTAATCTCGTCTCAGGTGGTCTCTGTCTCCTAATCTTGATGAGCTTCTCTGGTCCCTTTAATCTGGCCTCAGGTGGTTTCTTGGCTGCTCCTCCCTTGATTAGCAATTGTTCGAATCTGCCCTTTGGAACTCAGGGAAGGTCATGGAGGCTGGAGTTTTGCTTACAAGAAACAGGGGACAAAAAAGGCTTCCGTGCCCAGGGGCCCCAAGGGTCCTTCTTGGTTTCAGTTCCTCTCCCTCCCCCCAATGGCAGGGTTAGCTGGGAGCAGAGATGGGACCAGAAGCCAGATCTTCAGGCTTGTAGATAAGAGCTCTTTCTTTAGAGCACATTACTGGGGCCATTTTGGCTCCAACTGCTTGAATTACTACCGTTCTTCCTCCAAGAAGGAAAAGGACATTCATTAATATAAAAATCGAAGTATAGGAGTGGAGTAGAATTTGAACCTTGGATTGATCAGACCTAAAGTCAAATACAAATGCTACCAACTGCCAGCTCTGTGGCTTTTATGCAAGTCATTTAATCTCACTGAGCCTCCATTTATGCACTAAAATATAGAATAATATCTCACTTGTAGATATGCATTTGACCTAATTGGTCTGTTGCCATATCAATGTTCAAAATGGCAGGCCTTGGGCATTTCTAGGTCTTTCAAGAAAGGATGTAAGTCCTCACTAACCAATTCCTTACATTTGGAAAGCTATACTCATTTTTATAGTGAATCATGGCATGAGAATATTAAGCAATCAGAAAGTTCTAAAATATGTCTAATAAAATAAATATTTTCCCATAAAACAAAGGAATTTGTAGGCTGGAATCCCGGCACATAGTTCAGAAGCTTACTTCCAGTTGCTTTGTAAATGAGTATTAGTTCACCATTCTACATTTGGCATTTCAATAAATATTTGTTTAATGAATAAATAAACTACTTGAAAAGTACTTTACAAAATTTAGTTATAAAGTATACATTTACATCATGAAGCAGTAGAAATAAGGCAATCCAAGACATTTCTTACCCATTTATTTAACAAAAACACACTAATACCTAACTTTAGTTGTGCCCTAAATAATATGCCAGGCACTCTGCTAGGCACATTATGTAACTCGTTTTATTTAATTTTGTTTTAGGGGAGATTGTTGTGCCCACTGACATATTTTTAAAAAACCTGAGGCTCAGAAAATTTAAATAATTCACTCTAGCCAATAGGTGCAAGAACCCAGTTTTTAATCTAGTCCTGTGCAACTCCAGAGTTCGTACTTTTCCCACTGCACTGTACCTATGTGTGGAAAGCTCAGTGAGACTGTGGTCAACCAGAAATTCACAAGACATGCTCTCCAACCCCAAGAAGTCTAGTAATGGGGAAAGTCAGTTGGTAGGTATGACTAGGGCAGACAAATGCCATTGTAGTCTGGCCTGTCTAGGACACAGTCACTATTGGCCAGAGCTTTTAAGGATTCAGAGAAATAGCTCCACATATTGTATCTATTACAAATGGCAAGTTAAGGGAAGGTTGTATTCCAGTTCTTCGCAACTGCCATTGTAGATCAGGTAGACTTTCTCATAGGACATTGAGGGAAAGAGGGTAGGAATGAGGGGAAAGGAATTTCCACCTGGCTCCAGGCTGAGGACAATTCTTGTCTAAAAGTACATGTGGTCAGAACTGAGTGTTGGAGAATAAAATTGTCAAGCTTGGCCAATAGGCAGGGCTAGAAAGCTCTGGATTATATCTTCATTCCAGGGGTCTTTCTAAATATAGCCCCCCATAATCCTGATAAGAAAACCAGAACATGAGTCCTTTACACTGATCTTTCCCAGAGCGGGGCCTAAAAGTCAATCACAGCTTTGAAATTCCCACTGGAGAAGAGAGTAACCAAATTATCTTAGTGTCAACTGGGTGAAAAGGGAGGGAGAAGGAGGGACACGCAGTCCACTCGCTTGATTCTCCACAACGTGATGGCTTTGCCAAAAGGCCAAGTCTCTAGCAGGACAATAATTGGCCAGAAGGAGCAAGGGAAAGACAGCTGGCCAAAAAATCTCTATCTTGGGCAGATAATCATGGGGAAAGGAGACTACAGAAAGCCAAACAGTTCAAAAAGATAAAGTCTCTGAGGTTCCGTGTAGGTTAACCGAAAAGTCCTAAAGGCTAAGATTTGGAAAACAACAAGCTCCTGTGCTCCTGAAGGATGAGCTCAGAGAAATGACTCCTTTCTATGTGCCCTTTCTTGTTTCCACCAGGACTGGTGCCACCATGTTTGCAGAGAGCAGCCAGGCCTGGAGAGTTCAAGGTTCCCAGAAGAGGTTAGAAGTCCGGGGCAGTCCAGCATGCCACAGATTAGAGGGTGCCCAGGTATCAGGCTAAACAAAATGGTACTGGGGTAAGTCCCAGGAATCATTCCCCTTAGTGGAAATGGACAGAAGAGGCATTTTAGGAAACTTAGGTTCCTAAATGGTGATATCTGGAAATCTCCAGCTAGAAATGGGCAATTGAAAGCCAGGTCCAAATAATTACCCATGCCCCTCCATACTGGGTCAGTCTGTGCCTAAAAATATTAGAACAAAAAGCTTTTCAAGGAGCCTAGCAATATATCCATCTACAGCCCTACCTGGCAGAGAGGTCCAAATCCACATGTATATGAAAGTAGATACAAATTCTCATAGGCCTTATACCATTACAAGCATGGAGCTCTTTAAAAACTACCAAGTGAGATCATGTAAGAGGTGATTCGTTATAAAAGAGTATGGGACACCTTGCTTTTGTTATATATGAATGTAGTAGGCTAAAAATGTCCACCAAAGATATTAGGTCTGAATCCCTTGAACCTGTGAATGTTACCTTACATGCCAAAGACTTTGCAGATGTGATTAAGTTAAGGTTCCTAAGATTGGAAGAGTATCGTGGATTATCCAGGTGGGCCCTGACTGCAATCACATACATCCTTACAAGAGGGAGGCAGAGAGATACATGATACAGACAGAAAAGGAGAAAGTGACGTGACCATGGAGGCAGACATTGGCATGATGGGGCCACATGCCAGGAAATGCTGGCAGCTACCAAAAGCTGGAAGAGGGAAGAAGGAGTTCTCCCCTAGAGCCTCCAGAAGGAGCATGGTCCTGCTGACACCTTGATTTCAGCCCAGTGAAATGGAGTTCCAACTTCTGGCCTCCAGAACTATGAGATAGTAAATTTCTGCTGTTTTAAGCCACCAAGTTTGTGGTATTTATTACAGCAGCCTTAGGAAATTACTACAAGGAGCAAGGATAAACCACACTCACTGAAATGGGATTTAGTTCTATCTGCTTTTTCAAAGAAAGAGCCAACAGTTTAAGAGAAAGAAACATTGTTGGTTATTCAAAGCCATTGGACTAGGACACATCAGCCAATTTTGTTTGAACAATGAATAGGTGACTAAGTGACAATTCAATACAATAATTCCTACACATGGAAAAATATGCTAGCACATAATTCAGTGAACCGTAAGGGCCAAACCAAAACTGCCAAAACAAAAACCTAGTGGAAAATGTTCAAAATGACTACTAAGTCTAGTTGCCATTGAGCTTGTCACTGAAGAGACCCCAAGAAAGCGGAGTGATCACTAACACAAAGAAACTTATCCTTCTCTGTTCAGAAAATTAAAGGGCCAAAGTTTAATGATCCCATTGCACTCTCCATTAAGTTGTAATAAATTAGATTCTGTCCTATGGGAAATGTGTTCGCAATTTCTTAAAATGTACGTGTTGTCTTCAGAGTCTAGAAGAGGGGGTAATTAGACAAAATTCATAACCCAGAATCGATTATATTATTTTCTAAATGTGATCCTGGAAACCTATATCTGTGCGGCAGCAGCAGGCAGAGACAAAGATGGATGATCTACCCACAACAGCACAATGGCTAAAATGCAATTACTGGCTTTATGGAAAAGCAAAAAGGCCAGGCGTCATAAACCTCAAAACCAGAACACTTTGCTTTTTAATGATTCTAAATTATCTAAACAAGTGCTGGAATGAAAATCACTCAGCCTTTTGCTCTACAAGGAAGAGATTAGTGCTTTAGAGAGTTCAATGTACGTGCTTTGCTCATACATTCTTTGAAATGAACAATAATTTCCCTAAATTTGTAAAAAGCTTTCATTTCATTTTAAAATTTGATGACTCACCTTCTCTGTGTATTTGTATGTTTAATTCTTCAGGATATAAGATTTTCAGCACAAATTTTTGTGGTTTAGCTTTTTCCCTTTTAGGCAGATGTAATATTATGGTGAAAAACAAGATGTTACATGTTTATCTTGGTAGGTTGATATGGTATGGTTTGAAAAGCATGAATTTATTCCAGGATAAGAAAGTATTTTGAGCTATAACATAATAAATGTTTTCCCCACAATTACTTTGCTAAAGGATGATATTAAGCATAATGGAGAACATCTAGATTTCTTTCACAAGCTATAACCACCCAGAGCCACTGATTAAGATGGTCATTTTTGACAGAAACAGATGCATAGGCATAGAGAAAAGACTTGTGGTTGCCAAGGGGAAGTGGGGGAGGGAGAAGGATGGACTGGAGTTTGGGGTTGGTAGATGCAAACTATTACATTTAGAACAGATAAACAACAAGATCCTAATGTATAGCACAGGGAACTATACTGAATATTCTGTGATAAATCATAATGGAAAAGAATATAAAAAAAGAATGTATATATGTGTATAACTGAGTCACTTTGCTGTACAGCAGAGATTGGTGCAACGCTGTAAATCAACTATACTTCAATCAGAAAAATAATTATGATTAAATATGAAAACAGCTATAATGGAAAAAAACAAAAACAAAAAAATGGTCATTTTTGTTTATCCATCAAAAGCAAAAAAGGGTATAGGTTTTATGTGCAAATGATATGGTGTTCTTGCCTCCCCCAGCTGAGGGTGGTAGAGAGCTGGAAAGAATTTAGTCCTTTAAGGTAAAGGTATGAAAGAGGACTCAACCATCAGGTGCTTAAAGCACTCTCTCCCTTGGACACTTAGCACGTTATGGGCTGGAACTGACTCTTGAAATTAGAAAAACTGATCTAGAAAGCTAAAAAGCAATTGAAGCCATTTGATTACATGAGCATGGCTGAACAGCTCTGAGCTCCTTTTACAATGAAAATTGTTTCCTCTGTTAATATCTCTTCTCACCAACTAGACTGAAGAGGACTAGTCAAAGCACATAATATGTGTTCAATAAATATCCTTGTTAAGTAATTTCAGAAAAAATATCTTCATCATCTTCACTGCCTCCAAAACCTGTCCCACCCTTTCTTTTACTTCCCAAAATGTTCTGGAGCTGCTGGGGATGAAACTGAGCCATCATAAAATGGCTGAGAGTTTGACCAAGGTCCTGTTTGACACGGGCCATAAAATTGCAGATTTTAGGAAAAAATTCACATTCCATTTGCATGTGAAGAAGGAGACAGGACCTGAAAAGAGGAAAGTCAGGGAGATAATAAGTTTCTTCTTCTTCCCAAGTCACAAATTAAAATGTGCCTTCTGAACACACAAGCTAAATGGAATTGGAACGCCTTCAGGTGAACACCAATTGTACTGAATTTATTGATGATGCCCTAGTCTTTTTCAATATGAATTTTCTGCTTTACTGTTTTCTAATTTTATTTTTACAATAAGCGCGTGATATTTTGGTACTCAAAAAACCACACACACTGAAAGAGCCAGAGTTAGCATTTGCGTTTATATCCTTGCAGAGTTTCCTCTGCACTTTCTCCTCTCCCCACATTACTGATGTTCTTCATGACTACTGAAGTGGAAGGGAAGACAGGGTATTTCAATGAAATTTATTCATAGAAGTTTAGAAATTTAGCCATACATATCCTGCAAAAGCACCTCAACTTTGTACAGCAGCTCTCAGCTGCTCTGGTGAGGAGTCCTGCCACTGGGTCTTCCTTGCCCTGACCCTCTGGGGTGGGATATTTGGAGCTGCCCCAGCCCCAGGCCTCATTGTGTCTCCAGCCTGTGCTCGGGCCCAGGATGAAGTACTGCTGAATCCAGGCATGAGGCCACCTGACGTTTTCCTCAGCCACCTCCTCTCGTCATCACTCAAGGAAATGTATTCCAGACCACCAGGGACTCTCCAACAAAGGGAAACAGTAAGCAAGTTACAGGGTGACGTAAATGTCATTTTCTTCTAATGACCTCATTTCCATTCATTAAATCACTGCAGCACATTAGGGTAAACACAGCAGCCAATTCCAGTGTCCCAGAAAATTGCCTGCCCTGTGAAACTAGTCCTTTGGCTACTATGAGAGGGAAGGAACCTCTCACATTTTCAAGGGCAAAAAGATAATCACAACAGCCTTAGCTACTATTTATTTAGCATCTGCTACATGTGGGGCTGTGTGCTAAACATTTTGTATTCACTTTCTGTGTTAATTCATTATGGCCAAGAGGAAAGTAGTCGAGACCCTGAGTTCAAATCCTGACTCTGTCACTTCTCAGCTGTGTAGCGGCGGGTGAGTTGCTAAACTTCCCTGTGCTTTAGGATCCAAGCCTGTAAAGTGACATAATGAGTAGTACAGAACAAAGCTTAGAATGGCGCCTGGGACATGTGGAATGTTCAAAATGATTTCAGTTGTCATTACTATTATTTTCCCCCTTTTACAGATGAGGAAACTGAGGATTAAAAGAATGTCATTTGCCATAACTCACAGAGTTAATCCAGATCTTCCGACCTTAGAGGTCAAGGCACTGTCCTCAGTCATCAATGGTCAGCAGTGGATCAAGGAGCAGCAACAGGCTGCCCAATTCCTAAATTATATTCTCTCTCCACACTCACACACCAAAGGCAGAGAGCGTGGGCTGCTGTGCTGAATTCCTACAGACTCTACATATATCTTAGACGCTGCTTTGGGGAGACAGGAATTGTCACATCCAGGAGTGCACTTGCATAAACGGCCTGATATACAGTCTGATGCCTCGTATACCACAAAAGGGGCTCTCCTCTGTTCCCTGGGTCAAAGCACTGGGCCAGGCCACTGGCACGGCATGCTTTGGAGAGGAGAGGGCTGTGTGTGGTGAGAAGGGCTGCTTTCCTGGCCCACTCGAGAAGGAGATCACACTCCTCTCTCACCACGCCTGACTTGTGACATTGCCCAGGCTGTGCCTCCACACCGGAGCCTGCCCCTGCCTCCACGAGGACCGACAGTGGGTTCTAATCCCCTTCATCCCAGACACCCCTCTGCGGCCCTTTACGGCCCTGAGCCCCACGGCAACACATCACCCACAGACTATCACCTGCCACTGACGATACGTCTTCTTGACACTCGCCTCTTGGTTCGTAAAGTAGGAGGAATAATGAGAGGAAAAATAAAACCTTAAAATAATTGGATTCCAATCAATCAAGACTTTGCCTGCCCTATGACCTTGTAACTAGCTTGGGGCTTTAATTCCTGCTGACAAATGTGTTGTCTGTGAGGGCGGTTTGTTTTTACAGGAAAATGTACTCTCAATGTATCATAAGCTATTTTGTGATTACCAGGCTAGCCCACCGTGGTGGACTGTTCTATTGCTTCAGTGTCTCCTCCCTATGAGATGGTTATCCTTCCCTACACCACTGACACCAGGCTTGCTCACGTGACATTCTTTAGGCAATGAGACGTGAGCACAGTGATACATGGCACTTCCGAGCATAAACGTGTGGAGTTGTCGCATGCTTCCACCATCACTTCTTTTCCCCCTGCTGCAAATACAGCAATGCCCAAGAGAGGGGTTGCTCCTTCAACGTGGACCCTGGAATAAGGGACAGATGTAGAGCAAACCCACAGCTAACCCACAGGCCATGTACAACATATGTGAGAAATAAGCTTTTGCTATTGTAAGCCATTGAGACTGGGGAGTTGTTTGGTACTGCAGCATAACCTAGTGGATCTCGGCTACCATATCCACTAAAGCCTATTTAGACCATATTAATCTAAAATATTATATATTTGCAATGAAAAGTAGTGGAAACTAATGCTCGAAATGATCATCATCAAAAAATAATTTTTTTTTAAAGAACTAGGGCTAGGGCTTCCCTGGTGGCGCAGTGGTTGAGAGTCTGCCTGCCAGTGCGGGGGACACGGGTTCGAGCCCTGGTCCGGGAGGATCCCACGTGCCGCGGAGCAATTGGGCCCGTGCGCCACAACTACTGAGCCTGCACTCTAGAGCCTGCGAGCCACAACTACTGAAGCCCATGCGTCTAGAGCCTGTGTTCTGCGGCGGGAGAGGCCACCGCAACGAGAAGCCTGTGCAATGCAACGAAGATTGGCCCCCGCTTGCCGCGGTTAGCGGGAGCCCGCGTTCAGCAGGGAAGGCCCAACACAGCCAAAAATAAAATAAATAAAATAAATAAATTTATTAAAAAAAAAAAAAAGAACTAGGGCTAGACGCAAGGCATTTTAATATGACTGACATCATTCTTGCTAGTATTCAAAATGTAAGCTGTACCTGGGCAGGTTTTGATGCCTTTGGGCACATTAAGCTCCCACACACAATGTAGTTTTCACCCTAATCCCTTTCTTCTTCCTCCAGAGTTCATCTGTGAACTAGAGAATTTATACTTCCTCTTTTCAGTGTCACTTTCAGAACTTCTGCTAACGTCACGATCTGTTCCCTTAAATGCACCCCAGACA
Organism: Balaenoptera ricei; assembly: GCF_028023285.1. Lineage (NCBI taxonomy): Eukaryota > Metazoa > Chordata > Mammalia > Artiodactyla > Balaenopteridae > Balaenoptera > Balaenoptera ricei. The sequence goes on from NC_082641.1 coordinate 42,713,562, forward strand.
AAGGCGATAGCAAAGCAAAAGCTAAATTCAATTCTGCCACATCACCCTGGAGAAAAATGGCTCAACGGTTAAAGGGCAGACATGTGGTTCACTCTGGCTATTTCCTCTAAACTTGACTTTGGATTTTTATTCCTTAGTCATGTAAAGCTATAGACAGATCAGCTATCAGATCCCTGTACACACAGTTTAAGAATGGAAAAAGAAAGCTGAATGGCAAGCAAGAAAAGTTATATGCAAGAAGACGGTTTGGAAACATAGACATTTAGAAAATGAAATCACATAGAAGCAAACACAACCAGTCAGTCAGATTCCTAGGATGCAAAAGTAAAAAAAAAAAAAAAAAAAAAATCAAAAGACTTGAAGGCTTACGCATTTAAAAGAGGGCATGTGGATGGTGGTAGTGGTAAAGCACCAGTGAAGCTGGAAACAGATGGCTCTGGGTGCAGCTTAAATACACACCCTCACCTTACATACGTACATATTTATATAAACACAACAATACATGAAATTATGTATATAATTTTACATATTAAGCATAAATGGACAGACATAGCCTGTAGGATTTACTCCTGCAACTCTGCTTTGGGTTTCCTTTTAAATTCATCTTTAGTGATAAAAGGATCCCTTCTTACTTATTAGACACAGCGTTTGAATTTGCTTGGTGCTTTCTGACAATCGTGTTCCATCCTGTGCTCACTACAAAGTGTCCGGTTTTAAAACCGGCACAGCGGGAATGAGTAACTGCCTGGGCAAATGGGCACGTCTGCTTGGCTTCACAGGATGAGGACAAGCGAGGGGTCCGCCCTGCAGAGACGCCCAGCCCTGCCCAGCTGCACGGACAGATGTCGGGACTCACCAGATGCTGCGTAAACACGGAAACATCCTCTGTGCTGTTGTCAGAATCGACTCGCACCAACCTCCCGAGTCTAGGGGAACTTACAACTGTAAAGGTCATAGTTCTGTTTCCTGCACTGTCCACGTCATTGGTCGCAGCTCTCAGGTCACGAGCTGAAAGGGGCTTCATGGAACCTAAGTGAAGATTGAAACATGCACGTAAGTATAAAGCCTATGAAGGCTATGGTTAATGAAATGATCTTTACAGACCCCTGAAAACTGGAAAACACGTAGTTATGTACGGGGAGCTGGCTAGCTCGAACTTGAAATTGGGCTGTGAGGGGCCAACAGATCCATGCGGCTGCTGTTTGTGGATGTGCTTTGCTACGGGGGCCAGAGATGAAGGAGGAAAATCCCACGAAAAGAGCCCCTCAGCCCCCGCAGTCCTGCATGTCTAACTGATCTCGAGAGAAAGAAGGCAACGCCAGGCGAGTGACACCCAGCTTGGCTCTGAGCACAGAAAGGGGGCGCCGGCTGTGTGCACAGAGAGGACAGGAGATAGCACCCTCCCTGGGAGGACAGACGCGTCCTGGCCTGACAGTGGCTGCAGGTGCTCAATGGAGTGTCCATCTGTTGATGCCTGGGGGAGAGGTTGGCTCTGAAACAAATGGTAGCGGTCTCCAGAGGAGCCCCCAGATGTGCAGGTTGCATGGACAACGTGGGGAGGGAAGGGCCTGTGTGGATGTTAAGGGAAGAAGAACCAGTGGGTGGTCAGTGTGCTAATGTGACCGCATTGATAACTAAGGGCCAGAGAGACTTGGGGGCATTCAGGTTAGCGCAGTGCTTCTCAAATACTATGTAGTGAAGGATCAGTGTTTCCCACCAAATCCATTGTGGACCAATAATTTTATAAAATACAATAAAATGTCGCAACAATGTCAAATTGCTATAAAATTTTCTAAACACCTCCTTTCACTTCCCATTCTTATCAGTTCACAGACTAGAGGTCCATGGACCACAGTTTGTGGAATATAGGGCTAGAGTTTCTATCGCTTTACTTTGCATGGGTTTAGGGAATATCCCCAACCTGATAAGATGGCAGATCTGAGAGAGATTTACAGTCATCCTGGCCCAGAATCTCACCTTCTCTTTTCTGTTTTAGCCCTTGCTAAAGGGCTTTAGCGTTAGGTCTTGCACAGGGGCCTTGCACTAGCTCTTGGAGTTGGCACTTTATAAATTGTCTATGAAGTTGAGCCAATCACCTAATAATAACTAAGCCTCCTAAATGACATCCATTTTGCTTTCCTGACTCAACCATTACAGCCTTGGAGAGTGAGGGCCACCGACTGCAGTATTTAAACCACATTAGGTGCTTAAAGGCAGGACCTTGACTACAGCTAATACACAAGGAAGCCAGCTTTCAGTAAGATTTTCAAACATGCAAAGGTTGTTCTGAGCCTTTAATTTAGAGGTTCCCTTTAAAATACCTGACAACAAAACCAAAAATAACAAGTGGGACTACATCTACTCAGCAAAGGAAACCATCAACAAAATGAAAAGGCAACCTATGGAATGGGAGAAAATATTTGCAAACCACATATCTAATAAAGGGTTAATATCCAAAATGTACAAGGATCTCATACAACTTAGTAGCAAAAAACCCCAAATAACCCAATTTTAAAATGGGCAAATGACTTAAATAGATATTTTTTCCAAAGAAGACTTACAAATAGGCAACAGGCACATGAAAAGGTGCTCATCAATGCTAATCATCAGGGAAATGCAAGTCAAAACCACAATGAGATATCACCTCACACCTGTTATGATGTCCACTATCAAAAAGACATGACAGAATAAATGCTAGTGAAGGATGTGGAGAAAAGGGAACCCTTGCGCACTGTTGGTGGGAATGTAAATTGGTGCAGCCATATAGAAAATAGTATGGAGGTTCCTCAAGAAATTAAAAGTAGAACTAACATATGATCCAGAAATCCCACTTCTGGGTATATATTCAAAGGAAACAAAATGATTATCTCAAAGAGAAATCTGTACTCCCATGTTTATTGCAGCATCACTCAAAATAGTCAAGGTATGGAAACAACCTAAATGTCAATCAGTGGATGAATGGATCAAGAAAATGTTGTAAAATGTGATATACACACACACACACACACACACAATGGAATATTATTCAGCCTTAAAAAAGAAGGAAATCTTGTCATTTGCAACAACATGGATGAAGCTAGAGGGCACCAGGCTAAGTGAAACAAGCCAGACAGAGAAAGACAAACACTGCATGGTATTACTTATATGTGGAATCTTTAAAAAAAAAAAGTCAAACTCATAAAAACAGAGATTGGAAAGTGGTTGCCATGGGGCTGGGGGTGAAGGAAATGATGAGAGTTTGCTAAAAGGGTATAAACTTTCAGTTATAAGATAAATAAGGTCTGAGGATCTGATGTATAACATGGTGATTATAGTTAACATTGTATTGTATAATTGAAATTTGCGAAGAGAGTAGAACTGAAAAGAAAAAAGTAAATATGTGAAGTGATGAATGTATTCATTAACTGGATGTGGGGGGGAATCTTTTCACAATGTATACATAAATCAAATCATCAGGTTGTATAGTTCAGATATCTTACAATTTTATTTGTCAGTTATACCTCTATAAAGCTGAAAAACAAAAGACAAAATAAAATAAAATAAAATAAAATAAAATAAAATAAAATACCGGAGCTCCTGAGATAGGCACTAGGTCCTGGGGCTCCTGAGGGGTAGGCAGGAGGAGTACCTGGACATATCAGCCTCAGGAACACAGTTCTGCCCCAGGTTTAGGACTGCCTTGGTACAACCTTGGTTGTCACACACACACAAAGATGCTTTAACTCCCTCCCACATTTCTCTTAGTCCTTGCTGCTGAAAGTTTTGCGGTCACTGCCACCTTCTAGCTTCTGGAGCTGGGGACCCAGGATGTGAGGTCACCCTGGGGAGGCCAAGAGGAATTATTCTGTATGCTTAGTTAACATTACAGAAAGTCATAACTGAGGCCCACTCTCTGCTGCCTGCCAAGGTGGCTCCCATACTGTCAAGTGGATTATACCTCTTTTGTGTGCAGTTTCTGGGCTCCCCAGCCTCCAACTTCTCATCTTCAGTTTTGCTTTGGAACTTTTCCCCACCGTGCCTTCTTAATTATTTCCTTCTTATAAAGGACACGTAACTTTTCATTTATTCCTTCACCTCGAGGATCACCTTTGGCAGGTGTGTGTGGGGGGGTAGGTGGGAGGGACTCTTTAAAAGAATCATTTCATTATCTTATTTAGCCTTTTGGGGTAGAGGCCACTAGAGATGTTCCAGGCCAAGAGTACTTTTCTCTCAGCCAGGCTATATTAATCCCTCATTCCCTTGTCCGGCTTCCTGACCCAGAAGAGTGTGTAGCTGCTAGCCAGCAGTCACCTGGAGCATGCTGGGTCGGAAAGGCTAGCTGGCCCCACGTTGTCACTGTCCCATGAGCATCTCTTGCCGCACAGCCCAGTTCACCAAGAGCCATCATTTCCCCCCCACCCCATCTCATTTCATCCAAGCGTTGATATTCTCATCCATGAGCTTCAAGCACTTAATTTGGGAAAGGGTTCACTAAGGTCCCACCTAAATCTATATTCCACAGAAGAACTGTCCTACAAGGAGTGCGGTAATAAAAGGACTCCAACCATATCTGTTTGGCAAGCTCTCACTCCATATGTACCTCTTGGAGATTTGAAGAGCAAATCAGCACGTTAAAGGCTCTAAGTCTTGGAGTAAAGTCATCTTCTTCACCCTTCTTTTAAGTACACCTATTGTGTTTATTTCATGAAAAACAACCACCACCATAACAGCAAGAGTTTCATGGTCACCAGGCTAGGACGTCTTGTGCATCTCTTCAACAGACATTATCAAGTGCCTCGTATGTGACAAGCCCTATAATAAGGAGTAGAGATATACCAGGAAACAGCACAAACACAGTCCTGCCTTTTCTTTCAGATGTCATGGTAATCCTAAGAAGTATGTGTTTGTTTCCTCATCACTAAGAAGGGATGATAAGGCTCGGAGAGGTTAAGCAACTTGCCTAATGGTCAAACGTAGGTCTCACTTACTCTGAAATGAGTATTATTAAAAAGTTGACACGGGCTTCCCTGGTGGCGCAGTGGTTGAGAATCTGCCTGCCAATGCAGGGGACACGGGTTCGAGCCCTGGTCTGGGAAGATCCCACATGCCGCGGAGCAACTAGGCCCGTGAGCCACAACTACTGAGCCTGCACGTCTGGAGCCTGTGCTCCGCAACAAGAGAGGCCGCGACAGTGAAAGGCCCGCGCACCGTGATGAAGAGTGGCCCCCGCTTGCCGCAACTAGAGAAAGCCCTTGCATAGAAACGAAGACCCAACACAGCCAAAAAAATAAACAAATAAATAAGCCAGGAGCTCTTAAATAAATAAATAAATAAATATTTTTTTTTTAAAAGTTGACACTATATTGCCTACACTATACTACTTTGAGCTCAGTGCTGAAATGATATCTGAGTTAGGAAATGTGAGGAATCATGCAAGAAATCTGATAGATTCTGCTCTCCACCTTCCAGACACAGCCTGCCTCTTCCCTGGGCTTCACATCTGCATTTATGCTGTCCTCTCTGGTATGCTCACCCCTCTTTGTTGTCACCCATCATAATGCTACTCACTCCGCAGGGGCAGCCAAAGACCCATCTGGCCAACAAGATCTCCCTCACCATTGCAGTCTATGGGAAATTTTCCTCCCCTGAACTCAAGTAGCTCACCCAGTCTGCGCCCTCACTGGACACTTGGCATAATATATTTTGCATGATTAGTGTACTCTCGAGTATAAGTCTCTCATTTCCCTACTTAGTAAGCCTTTAATTTTTTCCTTGAAGATTGACAATCTTTTCTTATAGCTCTCGGTTATCTCCTGCTAAGCCTTACAATATTCAATCCAGTGTTTCGGAACCATCTGACTAAAAGGTTTTATAAATCTCTGCTCTAAACCCTTTAGCAACATGCTGTGACTTCCTTCTGCTTTCTTCTCTCCCTCAATTCCCACCGTGGAGGACAGATGGCCCGTTGGTGAGACATGATTCCGTCTATATCATAACCAAACCCCAAGGGGATTGAAGTCACACAGTTTGCTATGAATACCCTTCGCTGATTGGTTACTTAACTCTAGGTCTGTGTAAGCTTATATGCTAGACCAGTTTGACAAAGCTCTCAAGGTCAACCCCTCCTCAACACTATGTAAAAGAGCCAAGTACAACTTGCATACACAGAAAGACTAGGACCTAAGGCCATAGTTTGTTCCAAAATGCCATCACTAAAGATAAACAAACACATTCAATGGTGGCATTCGATGTGAAAAAAATTGGTTACAAAATTCCTTTCTGGGGAATAAATTTTCCTGAAAGAAATAGAATATATATATAAACACACACACGCATACACACAAATATATATGCACATATATATGTAGGTATGTGTGTTTATGTGTGTATATATACAAAATAACAAAATGAAAATACACCTTGAGTGAATTTCTTTTCTTAGTTCACATGCTCAAAAAGTTTGTTTAGAACTATAGTTCTTCCTGCTTTAAAATAACTGAGTTAAAGAATGACTCTCAAATTTGGCAGGGCGTACAAGCTATGACTAACCTTAAAACATTCACCCACTAAGTACCCTTATCACTACCTTGTCTAATGCTACAAATTCTTACAAGTCTAGAGCCAGGGCCACTTTTTAGGGCAGTATATGCAAGGGAGGCAGTAGCATGGCCACGGGCTGCTGGGCTGGTGGGGAAAGCCCAATGGGCATGGGATCACTGAGGGTGAAAAAAAAGTTGGCTAATTCTGGGTTGCAGTATTTCCATAATCCAAGAGAGTAAAACACACAAAATTTCCATATAATCATTGTTGTTTAATAAATCGCTATGTATCTTTTCCTGGTTGTGTATATCAATCCATCAATAACATTAAGAAGGAGACAAACTAAATAGCCACCATGATGGTCTCATTCTCAGGGGACTGATATTCTAAAATAGAGGCAGGCCTGGAACACAGGCACGTACAGAAAGGACAGGAGCTGCGATCTGAGCACAGGGTTTGGGGTTGGCGTCGGCACTCGGTCTTGGGGCTTAGGATCCCTATTAGTTACATGACTTTGAACCTGTCCAAGCCTCAGTGTTTTTTATGTGCCAAATAGAGATGATCAAAACTTGGTTTTGAACACATTATTTTGTTTAAATCCTTCTAACAACTCAGTTCAGGAGATAAAAAATATAAAACACTATAAAAACATAGATATCAATAGTATTTGAATATCTATTGTAGAATAGGAATAGATTTTCTCCTATTATAGTTCTATTAAATCCATAGCTCTATAAAAAGGAATAGATTTTCCCCGATATTTCAGAACATATAGGTCAACTCGAGTCTGACAAGAGCAGCAACAGTGGACAGCTGACAGCTGGAGTCACCCCAGAGGTGGGACACAGAATGCCGCCCATCCCCCCGCCAAGGGGCTGGCTAATAGATGAGGGCGGCAGAGGCCACTCAGGGTCTGCTCCCAGCAGGACCTGACATGGGGGGTCCTGAGGGAAGAAGACTGGGGCATCTGTCATCATCATCCCTGCAGCTTCACACAGCATCAGGGGCCAACATCCTCGGGAGGCTGCTGGGCCAGACCGAGCAAGACTCAACTGTGTCCTGGAGAGAGGATGAGGAGATGTGGTCTTCAGAAGCATGTCCACACCTACGAATTCTGATGCAGAACAGAGGGGGCCCCTGCTACTTGGGGATGTTAGGGTAGGAAGAATGCCAAGAACAACTGGATCAAGGGACCCATAATGTCCATCCCATCTCTAAAATCTGTGGCTCTATTGTTCTCATTCCACACCCACCCAACCTCAGATCAAATGTAAGAACCACCTGATGGAAACATACAATAAAAATCCATTTTCCTTCCTACTGGCCAGGAGCTGGAGTTGGAAATAAGTCACAGTCTGGGGATAAAAGGCGACACAGAAACCAAGAATAACAGAACTAACGAGCTAGAGGGAGCTGGAAAATGAAACAGCTCACTTTGGAATCTGAGGATAACGTGCAAGTTCCAGTGGAGCGTTCTTGGATACAGGATACAGGGAGGCCAGGGCAGGGCAGATGCGGCGCATGTTGGGAAGGGAAATGAGATGGTTGCTCAGGCTGAGTCCAAATATTAAACACAGGGCTAAGAAAACTATATGTTTTGCATAGTTCCGCAAAGGTGACAACTATGTTTTGCATAGTTCCACAAAGGTGACAACATATTTTTCTTGCTAATATTCAGTAAAGCAGGTGCCAGAAACTCAGAACTTTCTAAGTTGTAGCGGCTGTAACTCCCCTTTAATCTAATAAAACTGTCTTTAATTACTAAACCAGAGTTTAGCCAGAATAGATGAAAGGTATTTAATCTTTTGCAGCAACCAGATTTACTCTGATTTTAGACCCTCTTTTTAATAGATTGCTGTATTTTTCAGAATTTTAGGGTGCAGTCGTTTGCTTATTTTTTAAAACACTAAATGGCACCCTAATTGCCTTGAAAAACCCGATAGAAGCATCACACTTATTCTCAGAGAAAAATTATGGAACATAAAATGGCTTCAGAAGAGAAGAATCTGGATTAACATATCTTCAATTGGATTTTGATAAGGTTTCTTTTTGTGAGCTCAAATGCTAAAAGCACCTAAAAATTTCAAAATTTCTCCTTAAAATTCTTGTTTTTTTTTTAAAGTTACAAACAGTAACCTTTTTCTCTAGGGTTACAATAGAGGTATGTAAGCTTTATCTATTTCCTGGTTGCATAGCCAAGTTATATCATCTCTTTAAGCCACAAATTCTGCCAACTTGCTGTGAATATATCACCTATTTCACACAGATGTAAGGATTAAAAGACTAGTACAATGCTAGCCCCATGGATCTCAGTCCTGGCTGTACTTCAGAACCACCTGGGACTTAAAAAAAATAATGATGGCCAGGACCCACTCCAAAGACTCCCATTCAATTGGTATATGGTGAGGCTGAGACACTGGTATTTTTTAAATCTTCCCAGAGCTTGAGAACAACTGGCTAGAGTAACCATGGAGTGGCCATAATTAATAAAATGATTAGTGTCTTTTTCCATCTATATTTGACTGAAAATGCATATCAATTAAACAATTTACAATGCACAGGTTTTTTTAAAAACTGAAATATAAAATTTTATTATCTCCTGTGCTGTCTACCTCAGTGCTTTTTTTGGGAAATAACAAGTTTTAAATTTTTTTCCTCCTTTTTTATTACCCCTGCCATTGGGTGAATCTTTTTCTATTCCTGCAGTGAGGGTACTGAGCCAGAGATGCTACCTTAGATCTTTCCATTCTTGGCAAAAAGCAGTCCAAAGGCTTCAGGGCCCCGAAGCAGGAACTCAGTGAAATCCTGATGGTCCCCCAGATACACAGGGTTTTTATATTCAAAAACGAAAACCCCAAGATCTAGATGGTCAGGACAGAACCTGGCTCTCCTGCTTCTTTAAGGACCCTAAGGAGAGAGCAGGAAGAAAGTGCACACGGAACATAAAGATTCCTCCCCCCATTGCCCTTCACCAACATGCCCTCTTCTGAGGAACGGGAGATAGGAAAGAGAGGGGTGGGGGAGACCCAGCTTTGCTTTTGCTAAATTCCTGCAAAGAGACAATTCTTTCTGGGACTTTGTAACTGTTGTTGATAGCACTCTATAGTAAAAGATGATACTTTATACCATTCAGGTAGAACTTTCTAAATAAACTGAAAAACACTTAAACCCAAGCACTCAATAAAGTTAAAATCTTACCTGGAAAGATGCTCAGTCCTCTGTTTACTTCTAAGCTAATGATCAGAGCTCGAGCTGTGATACTAAAAATTTGTCGTGGTGCAAAGTTCAAACCATCAGTAACCTGAAAATTAAAGCCTCCTGACACTGCTCCTCTAAAAGAAGAAATTACATTCTGGTCAATTTGGTTGTTTTGCAAAAGCTACCCACTTTCACCTTCTCTCCCACCTGATCCCCCTGCAAAGTGACCCCTATCAATTTGAGAGTATGATAATAGTTACTGAGCTCACCAAATCAAATACTGCCAAAACACAAAGTTAAAAGAACATCAGTAAAGGTCTAAAATATATATTACTGCCTCACCCTCTCCTGAGAGTAATGAAAGAAAGCAAAGATGTTACCTACAATAAATTTTTTAAAAAATTTAAAACATGTTCATCACCTGCATTTTATTATTTTGGCATCAATTTATACCAATAAAAGTAATACATGGGGCTTCCCTGGTGGTGCAGTGGTTGAGAATCCGCCTGTTAATGCAGGGGACACGGGTTCGAGCCCTGGTCTGGGAGGATCCCACATGCCGCGGAGCAACTGGGCCTGTGAGCCACAATTACTGAGCCTGCGCGTCTGGAGCCTGTGCTCCGCAACGAGAGAGGCCGCGATAGTGAGAGGCCCAGGCACCGCGATGAAGAGTGGCCCCCTCTTGCCACAACTAGAGAAAGCCCTCGCACAGAAACGAAGACCCAACGCAGCCAAAAATAAATAAATTAATTAATAATAATTTAAAAAAAGATACAATCTTTAAAAAATAATAATAACAATAATACATGCATGCAATGTACACACACACGCACACACACACACACCTTAGCAATTTCTGAACTACTGATAACACTTACTTGATAATAAGGAAAATGAAAACTAGAGGGAAGTAAATAACACTTAGCCCCTCCCCCCAAATAATTTCCCATTATTCATCTATTTCAAACTAGCTGTTTTCTGCTAAGAGGGGAAAGAGAAAAGTGGAGAAAGAGCCCCAGTTTTGTTAAATTCCTGCAAGAAGAGAATTCTACTCCCACACTTCTGTCAAGGGATCAATTAGTGATATCAGAAAAGTTATAAATTAACTTATGTGCGAAACAGAAGTTGAGTCGGGCCCCCTATTGATCCCGTTCCCGGCAGTGCTTTACCAATCTGACTCCCAAAGCACCAGGCAAGATCACCACGCAGACAGCCTGATGATCACGGCCCCCTCACCCTTTGAAATTGTTCATCCAGCAGTAAATCTGCAGGCCCACAGGTCTCTGCATCACGTAATGGGTAGAAATGTCCTCTTTGTTGCCCTCAGGGACATGTGGCAGGGAAACAAAGGAGGCATGGTTCACTCTGCAATTACCTACTACTCCCGTAATAACATGATTTAATAAAGGGCTGGTTGATGGTTTAACGGTCTCTCAAGTCTCTGTTATCTAAGCAAACCCAGGGAGTTCTGATTCCTCACCAAAAAAAAGGTTACAGCCTTTAAAAATTTTTTCCAAAACACTCAAGAGTCATATTTTAAAAAACAGCCCCCCTCCCAAAAAAAAACACAGAGAAAGAATTCTGGGTCTGCCTAATTCAGAGCAGAGGCCCACAACAAAATGTTATTTTTCTTTGTCTGCTCGTTTTCACTAGAAATAGCACTTTGAAAATTGTATTTAATTAAATGTGAAATTAGGGAGAGAATGCTTTCTGCCACTAGGCACTTTGAACATTTCATGAATCTGGAAACAAAATAGAAATGGAATCGAAAGGAATTATATCAAAACAAATACTAGAAGAGTGTACTGGGTATGCCCTAACTATCGTACTAATTATGATGAAAGAGGGGGAAGGAGGGAAACATGAAAGCAGCTGTGACCTGTGGATTTTCTATTGTACAACCTCAGATCTTCCTGACTTGACTGTACTTTCAGAAGGGCAAACTGAAATCACTTAGGTCCTCCACTTCTCGGCTCTATCGACCTACTTAGGTTGTTATGTGGAATAATGAATTAGATTAATGGCAGAGCACTGTGCAAATATAAATGCTAAGAGAGACTAATTAAACCTAAGCCTTTGTTTGGGGCTGCTGATGGACAGATGTAGCAGGGAGAACCAGCTGATTTCAGCAAGACTCATCCGCAGCTGGGCTCCAGCCACTTTGAAGGCTATTATTGCCTCCAAGTCCATTTACAAAATGTAATGATTCACTCTCAAAGAGCTTGACTATAATCCCCCTTCCTGCTTTTTAAGGAGAAATTATTTTCTCTACTTGCCAAAAGCAAATATTGACCTGGTAGTTTAACAAATAAATCAATCCAGAGAGCTAATTTATATTTTAATCCTTCATTGCAAAGGGTAACTTCAGTTCTTCAACCTACTCTAGCCTTCAATGGGTGGCAGCTAGTGGAGAAAGCCCAGCTTTAGGGTCAGACCAACTTATATCTTTCTGAGCCTCAGTTTCTTCATCTCTGAAACAGGGTCATCACTTCTGCTCACACAGAGAACTTCTGCAGGTTAAATGAAATGGATCATGTGACTGAACCTTCTGCAGTGCCTAGTGTGTGTCAGAGAGTCAGTAACTCCTTTCCATTGCAAACTGCATCGTTTTAGAAATTCCAGACCTCCCCTGTGCAAGTCTCTACAGTAATTCTCACCATTTTGAAAATAAGATAATCCTTTCATAGAGATAAAAAACTTCCTAGTCCCTTGCCTAATAATACCTGGATTTTTAGTATCTACTAATCAAAACCACACATAATTGGCAGAAACATCCTGTCACTTCAATGTCCCTTTAAATAAATTGTATTTTACTAATGAGCGTATCTGCACACAATTAAAAAATAAAAACACACATATGTGGAAAAGATCATTCAGTCTAGAAATAATGCTTTGGTACATATGTGGGTGGATTTAGGACCTTGTTGCAATAAAACTAATCCCCAACAGGTCCCCGGGCTACGGGTTTGGTACCACTAGATGACAGCAGTCACACAGTAAATGATTTTTAGATTATCTGGGGATTCTTTGTACTTAACTGCAAAGATAATCAGGAAATTACTACATTTGAATTTAGAAGATTTTAATCTTTATTTTCTTTACTGTATTTTCAAAGAAGATAATTAAAAATGGCTGGAAAGATATGGCTTTTAGCTTTCCCATCAGGCGCCCCCAAGTTCATGCTCCCCCCCATTTCCTCCTGCAGGCTGGGAATGGGTGGCTTCCTCTCTGCGACCACTGACAAGGGTAGCCTGGAAACAAAGGCAGGTTAGAGCACCCCTTCTGCAGATTTACAGTAGCTATTTGGCCTACTGATTTGCTGATGACCAGAAGGAAGAAAACAAAGTCTTTTAATGTCAGGGTCTCTTAGATTTACAGTTATATTTATTCATTCATTCGTGTGTTCATTCATTTAACAAATACATCTGTTGTGTTCACTAATGTATCCCTCGCATTTGGAACATTACCTGGCACATAATAGGTATTCAATATGATTTCATTCTTTCAGTAAATTTGTATTAAGCACCTACTATGTTCCAGTCACTGTGCTGAGGATATAAGCGCAAACAAAAGAAAGAGTCTATTCTTCTAGCCCTTATACTCTAGTGGGGAAGACAGACGACGAACAAATGAACAAATCAATCTATACTGCAATGTCAGGTAGCCAGGGTAAGGGATAGCGGGTGACGGAAGAGACGCTACTTTAGTGTGTGGTCAGGAAAAGGCTCTCTGAGAAGCATATATATGAGCGCAGGCCTTACACAACAGTGTGAGTAAGCCACGTGTGAGTTACAGGTACCCTCTAATGTTTGCCATTATTGACCTCACCAAACTGTGTCACTTTTTAAAAAATTATAGAGTTTGCAAAGTTTTTAGATGGCTTGTGGTTTTCCTTCAGCAGCTACATGTTAACCTCTGATTGAAACACATTTTAGTTTCACGTTGTTTTTCTCAGTGACATACCAGTGTGTACAAACACTAGCTGACCCTCATTGATTTGAGCCTGGGTGAAGTTCTGCATGCTTCGGCCAGGAAAGGACTTGAGAGCCAAATGCCCATTGCTGGGTGGAGAGACCAAGTAGGCAAGGTCCCGCGGGGAGGAGTCCCCATCTTCTGCACAGAGCTCACCACTGGTAACCTCAGTGACAGAATTCACCCACACCTTAAAAAGAAGAGAATCACAGATCTTGAAAGGACCGATTCCAACCATATAACACTAGTAAACTGAACAGCTATGAGACCCTGGCCCCTTGCACAAAGATTTAAACACTGAAGCCATTCACCGAGTTTTTAAAGCATGAAGATTCTTAATTCAAAACAGACAGGTAATTAAATGCCAGATGAAATGCAGAGCATGTTGTAGTGTTGATTTATGAGGTTTATGAGGTTTCAATAAAAAATAGGATTCATCGTTATGTATTCAAAATTATTTAAACTGCATATGCATTTATATAAAGTATAAAAGCAATAAAAGCTGATGGTTACTAAGTACCTTCTGTGTGGCTGGCATGTGCTAATACTCTGTGTGGAATCTCAATCACAGAGCCTACCTCATAGGGTCGATTTAAGGATTTCTATTCATTAAGAAGCAAATGATTTCATCAGCTTTTAAATATTTGAGGGCAAAACACACCCTGCACATTTTTTATTATTCTCCTTTATCCTACCTGTCTTGCAGGAAAACAAATATCTGGTCCCTATGGCCTTATAATGTTTGCTGTGCTGGTAGCTCATTGCAATTCTTTCTGAGTAATAGTCTCTATTTTTCCAGTTACATTTAAAATCTATTCACATTATTCAACAATTCATCATTTTTTGAGCATCTACTACATTCCAGGCAATGTTCTGGTGTTTGCAATACGTCAGTAAAACAGAGTCTTGTCCTTGTGGAGCGTACATTCCAGCAGGAGAGCAGAAGGGAATACAGGGAAAAAAAGAATAGAAGTAATGAAGAAATGAATTACATAGACTGTTAGAGGGCCACAGGTGCTGTGAAAAACATTTTAAATGAAGCAACATGAGACGCTCAGGAGTGGGAGAGTGTTAGATAGGAGGCTCATCTGAGGAAAGCTGGAAGGAGGCGAGGGGGGAGCCACGTGGACATGTGGGGAAGAACATACAGGCAGAAGGGACAGCCCTACAGTGGGAGCAAGCCTCAGCTGTTTGAGGAGCAGCAAAGAGGTCAGGGTGGCGGGACCAGAACAAGCAAGATGAAGAGTAGACAGAGGCGAGTCAGACACAGCCTGGAAGGTCAAATCCCGCAGGCTCTTGAAGGCCACCAGAAGAACTCGGGCTTCACTTGAGTGCAAGGGGGGATCATCGTGGGGCTTTAGGTGAGGTGTAAGTTGGTCTGGCTTAGGTCTTAACAGATCCCTGTGGCTTCTGTGTCAAGGACAGACTCTGGAAGGCCAAGGGTAAAAGCAGGACGACAGTTAGGAGGCGACTGCAATAATCCTGGAGAGAGATGAAAGAAGAGGGTGGGGGGAGCTGGAGAGGAGGTAAGAAGCGGGGACATTCTGGGTGTGTGTTGGACATAGAGCCAACAGTTTCTGATGAGCTGGGTGTGGTGAGGTGCAGAAGAAGGAAAGGCAGTGAGAAGAACCTGGTCTGGGTCTCAGCAACTAGAAGGATGGAGTCACCGTCAACCGAAACGAGGGCAGCTGCGGGTGAAGTGGATCTGGCAGTAAGAACAGGAGTTCAGTTTTGAACATGCTGAGTTTAAAGTGCTTGTTGAGACATCCCACCAGGTCTGATGGAATTAGGCTGTTCCGAGTTTCTCTAATCCTGCAGTCACGTGATATTTCACCAAAACGAAAGATGGTGGCTTTATCACTAGCTAGATTTTCTCATTTCTCTCTGTATTTATAAATGTCCTCCCCACAGAAACTCTGTGCACATTCCCAAGCTTATGTGTCATTCTTTGCTCTCTGACTAGAACCTTATCATCTTCTACACTTGTTACCAACTTGCTTAAAAATTCAATCCTAAGCAATTTACTAGGTAATTGCTCTGGTTTAAGGGGCTGTTCTTCTCAGTAGAAAAGGCAGTTTATGAAATAACTTAACTGTAACTAAACAGAATTTGAGATAGGGAGAGTAGAAAGTACATAGGATTCCTACATTTACCTACCAGACATGATATGCCACTTCACCTATGAAACCTTGGGCACATTTCTCAATTTCTCTGTTTCTCAATTTCCTCAATAGTGAACTAGGAATAATAGAATTATTATGTATAATGAGTAAGTTAAGATCTGCAAGTGCTTAGAAAAAGCTTTATCTGGCACATAGTAAGCATTCAATAAATATTAGCTTTATGTTACCCATCTTCTTCATCAGATTTGGCTCTGAGGATAGATGTGATTTCTTCATATTACTTAAAAGTCATTTAGAGTTTAATGATTACCACTTTCTTTTTTTTAATATTTATTTATTTGGCTGTATTGGGTCTTAGTTGCGGCACACAGGCTTCTCTCTAGTTGCGGTGTGCAGGCTCTCTAGTTGTGGCACGTGGCCTTAGTTGTCCCACGGTATGTGGGATCTTAGTTCCCTGACCAGGGATCAAACCCATGTCCCCTGCATTGGAAGGCGGATTCTTAACCACTGGACCACCGGGGAAGACCCTGATTACCACTTTTAAGGCTATTCTTTTTTTTAACTTTTTTTTAATTGGAGTATAGTTGATTTACAATATTAAGTTAATTTCAGGTGTACAGCAAAGTGATTCAGTTATATATATATTTTTTCAGATTATTTTCCATTATAGGTTATTACAAGATATTGAATATAGTTCCCTGTGCTACATAGTAAATCCTTGTTGCTTATCTATTTTACATATAGTAGTGTGTATCTGTTAATCACATACTCCTAATTTATCCCTCCCCCCATCCCTTTCCCCTTTGGTAACCATAAATTGGCTATTCTATAATATGTACTGTACATTTTGTTTACTCCCACAGCATTCCTCCATAATTTGAGGTAAATATTATATCCATTTAATGATTGTGTTGTCAATAGATGCTCCTATATCTTGGCATTTGGAATATGCCCACTTAGGATTTTTCAGCCCTAAACTCTAAGGACATCAATTTTTTAATAGCTACCAGAAATGTTAATCAACCTAATGTTCAAATTATAAAGTTTTGGTCTTCAGTTAATCCATGGAAAGCCTACAGTTTCTATAAAATACACAAGTTGGACTGCTTAACAAAATTCCAAGTCCAATCATTCTAGTTTTTCACTTTTTACATTTTTAAATCCATCTGTGTATTTTATTCTCATTTTTTCAGGAACTTGGACTGATTTGGAAATGTACTGACATTTCTCTTCCCATGACTCGTAGATACTCATTTTTTCCAACACCATGCATACGAAAGCTGGATGAAGCATGTTTTCCACTGTAGTTACTCTTCTTTGAAACACTGCTTTTGCTCCTCTTGCCTCTGGAATATACCATCTTCCAAAACAAATGTAAAACCTGCCACCGAAAACAAGAGCTAGTAACCTCAGGTCTCCACTTCTACTCAAACCAAATTTAGTTCAATTAAAAGTCCCATTGCTTTCGGTGAGGCCTGATTTAATGCCTAGTCCTTGGTAACGGAAACTTCAAATGGGTGGGGACAAGAAAAACAAAGGCTCCAAACTTGAATTCAGATTTCAACGTGACCCAAAGCCCAAGAAATAATGGTTTAAGGAGTTAATATCTGAAACAATTAACACTTGAACCTGGAATGATATATTTTTTAATTCACCTTTAACTTAAACAAGAGGTTAGTGAGATTTAGAAAAATTATGATCCAATATATCCAAATTATGCTCTTAATATTTAAAAACTCAGACCTTTGTTTTGAGTTTCATATGAGAGATGTGAAATATTTGTGAACTGACTATCCCACTATTTGACCCCTTCAGACCTTAAGGCCTCCAAGTCACCGGTTCAGACTTTGCTGCCTTCATTCTTCCACTGTCCCTAGCTCTCAAAGCTCTTTTCAGTGATGGCAAGTGCTTATGAGAAACAAGCAAACAGTTCTATTTCTGGTATGAACAGCAACAACAATAAAACAAAATGTACAGTATCACTGAAAGCAAAAGTTGAAAAATAGAAAAATGAAGCCCCCTTGTGGACACCAATACATTTTATCAGGTATGCACGAAAATCACTGGTCATGCTTGAGTATAAAAGAGAGTATGTTCAGGAGAACATACTTCTGAGAGTAAAATGCAAGGGATTCACCTGACGTGGTCTAACTCCAATTCCTAACTCCAGCTGGTCATGACAGAAATGATCTCCTGTACCACTGAATGGCCATGATCAGCCAGCCACAAGTCCTGTGACTTAAGGCAATTTGTTAAAATACTTTCAGTACACTTGGAATGATGGGACTGAGGGGTTAACGTTCAGATTTCTGCCTCTGAATTCCCATCCAGAGTCTGAGATGCTATTAGCAGCTCTGACCCTATCCTCCCACTTCCTTTTCTCAGGTAGACTGCAGATGACCCTTCATGCCGTCTCCTCTAAGCTCCAATGACAAGTAAGGAGAGTGAGCAGTCATGTGGGATAGTCTGAAGGTCTTGAGAAAATGTTGTTTGAAAGTCAAAGACACCAGGGGCTTCCCTGGTGGTGCAGTGGTTGAGAATCCGCCTGCCAATGCAGGGGACACGGGTTCGATCCCTGGTCCGGGAAGATCCCACATGCCACGGAGCAACTAAGCCCGTGCACCACAACTACTGAGCCTGTGCTCTAGAGCCCGTGAGCCACAACTACTGAGCCCACGTGCCGCAACTACTGAAGCTCATGTGCTTAGAGCCCGTGCTCCACAATGAGAGAAGCCACTGCAATGAGAAGCCTACGCACCGCAACAAAGAGTAGCCCCTGCTCGCCGCAACTAGAGGAAGCCGGCGCGCACCAACGAAGACCCAACACAGCCAAAAATAAATAAATAAATAAAAATAAATTTATTAAAAAAAGAAAAAGAAAGAAAGTCAAAGACACCAGAGAGGAGGAGATTAACCAAGATGGCGGAGTAGAAGGACGTGCTCTCACTCCCTCTTGCGAGAGCACCAGAATCACAACTGGCTGCTGGACAATCATTGACAGGAAGACCCTGGACTTCACCAAGGAGGATACCCCACGTCCAAGGACAGAGGAGAAGCCACAGTGAGACGGTAGGAGGGGCACAATCAGAGTAAAATCAAACCCCATAACTGCTGGGTGGGTGACTCACAGACTGGCGAACACTTATACCACAGAAGTCCACCCACTGGAGTAAAGGTTCTGAGCCCCACGTCAGGCTTCCCAACCTGGGGGTCAGGCAACGGGAGGAGGAATTCCTAGAGAATCAGACTTTGAAGCCTAGTGGGAATTGGATTGCAGGACTTTGACGGGACTGGGGGAAACAGAGACCCCACTCTTGGAGGGCACACACAAAGTAATGTGTGCATCAGGACCCAGGGGAAGGAGCAGTGAGCCTGGGGGAGACTGAACCAGACCTACCTGCTGGTGTTGGGGGGTCTCCTGCAGAGGCGAGTGGTGGCTCTGTTTCACCGTGGGGATAAGGACACTGGCAGCAGAGGTTCTGGGAAGTTCTCCTTGGCGTGAGCCCTCCCAGAGTCTGCCATTAACCCCACCAAAGAGCACGGGTAGGCTCCAGTGTTGGGTTGCCTCAGGCAAAACAGCCAACAGGGAGGGAACCCAGACCCACCCATCAACAGTCAAGTGGATTAAGGTTTTACTGAGCTCTGACCGCCACAGCAACAGTCAGCTCTACCCACCACCAGAGCCTCGCATCAAGCCTCTTAGATAGCCTCAACCACCAGAGGGCAGACAACAGAAGCAAGAAAAACTATAATCCTGCAGCCTGTGGACCAAAAACCACAGTTACAGAAAGATAGAGAAGATGAAAAGGCAGAGGGCTATGTACCAGATGAAGGAACAAGAAAAAACCCCAGAAAAACAACTAAATGAAGTGGAGATAGGCAACCTTCCAGAAAAAGAATTCAGAATAATGATAGTGAAGATGATCCAGGACCTTGGAATAAGAATGGAGGCAAAGATTGAGAAGATGCAAGAAATGATTAACAAAGACCTAGAAGAATTAAAGAACAAACAAACAGAGATGACCAATACAATAACTGAAATGAAAACTACACTAGAAGGAATCAATAGCAGAATAACTGAGGCAGAAGAACGGATAAGTGACCTGGAAGACAGAATGATGGAATTCACTGCTGCGGAACAGACTAAAGAAAAAAGAATGAAAAGAAATGAAGACAGCCTAAGAGACCTCTGGGACAACATTAAACGCAACAACATTCGCATTATAGGGGTCCCAGAAGGAGAAGAGAGAGAGAAAGGACCAGAGAAAATATTTGAAGAGATTATAGTCGAAAACTTCCCTAACATGGGAAAGGAAATAGCCACCCAAGTCCAGGAAGCGCAGAGAGTCCCATACAGGATAAACCCAAGGAGAAACACGCCGAGACACATAGTAATCAAAGTGGCAAAAATTAAAGACAAAGAAAAATTATTGAAAGCAGCAAGGGAAAAACGACAAATAACATACAAGGGAACTCCCATAAGGTTAACAGCTGATTTCTCAGCAGAAACTCTGCAAGCCAGAAGGGAGTGGCATGATATACTTAAAGTGATGAAAGGGAAGAACCTACAACCAAGATTACTCTACCCGGCAAGGATCTCATTTAGATTTGATGGAGAAATCAAAAGCTTTACAGACAAGCAAAAGCTAAGAGAATTCAGCACCACCAAACCAGCTCTACAACAAATGCTAAAGGAACTTCTCTAAGTGGGAAACACAAGAGAAGAAAAGGACCTACAAAAACAAACCCAAAACAATTAAGAAAATGGTCATAGGAACATACATATCGATTATTACCTTAAACGTGAATGGATTAAATGCCCCAACCAAAAGACATAGACTGGCTGAATGGATACAAAAACAAGACCCATCTATATGCTGTCTACAAGAGACCCACTTTAGACCTAGGGACACATACAGACTGAAAGTGAGGGGATGGAAAAAGATATTCCATGCAAATGGAAATCAAAAGAAAGCTGGAGTAGCTATACTCATATCAGATAAAATAGACTTTAAAATAAAGAATGTTACAAGAGACAAGGAAGGACACTACATAATGATCCAGGGATCAATCCAAGAAGAAGATATAACAATTATAAATATATATGCACCCAACATAGGAGCACCTCAATACATAAGGCAACTGCTAACAGCTATAAAAGAGGAAATCGACAGTAACACAATAATAGTGGGGGACTTTAACACCTCACTTACACCAATGGACAGATCATCCAAAATGAAAATAAATAAGGAAACAGAAGCTTTAAATGACACAATAGACCAGATAGATTTAATTGATATATATCGGACATTCCATCCAAAAACAGCAGATTACACGTTCTTCTCAAGTGCGCACGGAACATTCTCCAAGATAGATCACATCTTGGGTCACAAATCAAGCCTCAGTAAATTTAAGAAAATTGAAATCATATCAAGCATCTTTTCTGACCACAACGCTATGAGATTAGAAATGAATTACAGGGAAAAAAACGTAAAAAGGACAAACACATGGAGGCTAAACAATACGTTACTAAATAACTAAGAGATCACTGAAGAAATCAAAGAGGAAATCAAAAAATACCTAGAGACAAATGACAATGAAAACACGACGACCCAAAACCTATGGGATGCAGCAAAAGCAGTTCTAAGAGGGAAGTTTATAGCTATACAAGCCTACCTAAAGAAACAAGAAAAAGCTCAAGTAAACAATCTAACCTTACACCTAAAGAAACTAGAGAAAGAAGAACAAACAAAACCCAAAGTTAGCAGAAGGAAAGAAATCATAAAGATCAGAGCAGAAATAAATGAAATAGAAACAAAGAAAACAATAGCAAAGATCAATAAAACTAAAAGTTGGTTCTTTGAGAAGATAAACAAAATTGATAAGCCATTAGCCAGACTCATCAAGAAAAAGAGGGAGAGGACTCAAATCAATAAAATCAGAAATGAAAAAGGAGAAGTTACAACAGACACCGCAGAAATACAAAGCATCCTAAGAGACTACTACAAGCAACTTTATGCCAATAAAATGGACAACCTGGAAGAAATGGACAAATTCTTAGAAAGGTATAACCTTCCAAGACTGAACCAGGAAGAAATAGAAAATATGAACAGACCAATCACAAGTAATGAAATTGAAACTGTGATTAAAAATCTTCCAACAAACAAAAGTCCAGGACCAGATGGCTTCACAGGTGAATTCTATCAAACATTTAGAGAAGAGCTAACACCCATCCTTCTCAAACTCTTCCAAAAAATTGCAGAGGAAGGAACACTCCCAAACTCATTCTATGAGGCCACCATCACCCTGATACCAAAACCAGACAAAGACACTACAAAAAAAGAAAATTACAGACCAATATCACTGATGAATATAGATGCAAAAATCCTCAACAAAATACTAGCAAACAGAATCCAACAACACATTAAAAGGATCATACACCACGATCAAGTGGGATTTATCCCAGGGATGCAAGGATTCTTCAATATACGCAAATCAATCAATGTGATACACCATATTAACAAATTGAAGAATAAAAACCATATGATCATCTCAATAGATGCAGAAAAAGCTTTTGACAAAATTCAACACCCATTTCTGATAAAAACTCTCCAGAAAGTGGGCATAGAGGGAACCTACCTCAACATAATAAAGGCCATATATGACAAACCCACAGCAAACATCATTCTCAATGGTGAAAAACTGAAAGCATTTCCTCTAAGATCAGGAACGAGACAAGGATGTCCACTCTCACCACTATTATTCAACATAGTTTTGGAAGTCCTAGCCACGGCAATCAGAGAAGAAAAAGAAATAAAAGGAATACAAATTGGAAAAGAAGAAGTAAAACTGTCACTGTTTGCGGATGACATGATACTATACATAGAGAATCCTAAAACTGCCACCAGAAAACTGCTAGAGCTAATTAATGAATATGGTAAAGTTGCAGGATACAAAATTAATGCACAGAAATCTCTTGCATTCCTATACACTAATGATGAAAAATCTGAAAGAGAAATTATGGAAACACTCCCATTTACCATTGCAACAAAAAGAATAAAATACCTAGGAATAAACCTACCTAGGGAGACAAAAGACCTGTATGCAGAAAACTATAAGACACTGATGAAAGAAATTAAAGATGATACCAACAGATGGAGAGATATACCATGTTCTTGGATTGGAAGAATCAACATTGTGAAAATGACTATACTACCCAAAGCAATCTACAGATTCAATGCAATCCCTATCAAATTACCAATGGCATTTTTTACGGAGCTAGAACAAATCATCTTAAAATTTGTATGGAGACACAAAAGACCCCGAATAGCCAAAGCAGTCTTGAGGCAAAAAAATGGAGCTGGAGGAATCAGACTCCCTGACTTCAGACTATACTACAAAGCTACAGTAATCAAGACAATATGGTACTGGCACAAAAACAGAAACATAGATCAATGGAACAAGATAGAAAGCCCAGACATTAACCCACGCACCTATGGTCAACTAATCTATGACAAAGGAGGCAAAGATATACAATGGAGAAAAGACAGTCTCTTCAATAAGTGGTGCTGGGAAAACTGGACAGCTACATGTAAAAGAATGAAATTAGAATACTCCCTAACACCATACACAAAAATAAACTCAAAATGGATTAGAGACCTAAATATAAGACTGGACACTATAAAACTCTTAGAGGAAAACATAGGAAGAACACTCTTTGACATAAATCACAGCAAGATCTTTTTTGATCCACCTCCTAGAGTAATGGAAATAAAAACAAAAATAAACAAGTGGGACCTAATGAAACTTCAAAGCTTTTGCACAGCAAAGGAAACCATAAACAAGACGAAAAGACAACCCTCAGAATGGGAGAAAATATTTGCAAATGAATCAACGGACAAAGGATTAATCTCCAAAATATATAAACAGCTCATTCAGCTCAATATCAAAGAAACAAACACCCCAATCCAAAAATGGGCAGAAGACCTAAATAGACATTTCTCCAAAGAAGACATACAGATGGCCACGAAGCACATGAAAAGATGCTCAACATCACTAATTATTAGAGAAATGCAAATCAAAACTACAATGAGGTATCACCTCACTCCTGTTAGAATGGGCATCATCAGAAAATCTACAAACAACAAATGCTGGAGAGGGTGTGGTGAAAAGGGAACCCTCTTGCACTGTTGGTGGGAATGTAAATTGATACAGCCACTATGGAGAACAATATGGAGGTTCCTTAAAAAACTAAAAATAGAATTACCATATGACCCAGCAATCCCACTACTGGGCATATACCCAGAGAAAACCGTAATTCAAAAAGACACATGCACCCGAATGTTCATTGCAGCACTATTTACAATAGCCAGGTCATGGAAGCAACCTAAATGCCCATCAACAGACGAATGGATAAAGAAGATGTGGTACATATATACAATGGAATATTACTCAGCCATAAAAAGGAACGAAATTGAGTCATTTGTTGAGACGTGGATGGATCTAGAGACTGTCATACAGAGTGAAGTAAGTCAGAAAGAGAAAAACAAATATCGTATATTAATGCATGTATGTGGAACCTAGAAAAATGGTACAGATGAGCCAGTTTGCAGGGCAGAAGTTGAGACACAGATGTAGAGAATGGACATATGGATACCAAGGGGGGAAAACTGTGGTGGGGTGGGGATGGTGCTGTGCTGAATTGGGCGATTGGGACTGACATGTATACACTGATGTGTATAAAATTGATGCCTAATAAGAACCTGCAGTATAAAAAAACAAACAAAACAACTAATACTAAACTTTCATTGGGTTATTTGTATGGAAACATGTTAATATAAATGTTTCAGACATTACATGAAATTTCTAAAAATCTTATATTTGTATTTGTATGGAAATATGTATGGAAATATGTTAATATAAATGTTTCAGACATTACATGAAATTTCTAAAAATCATATTTGTATTTGTATGGAAATATGTATGGAAATATGTTAATATAAATGTTTCAGACATTACATGAAATTTCTAAAAATCTTATATTTGTACTTGTATGGAAATATGTATGGAAATATGTCAATATAAATGTTTCAGACATTACATGAAATTTCTAAAAATCTTATATGTTATGGTATAATGTTATAAGTAATAATCCTAGTTATTACTTTAAAATGTGTATCTCAGAAATAACTAATTTTCTTGTCAACTGCATTATTATGAACTGTCATCAAATCTTTAACCGTGGTCATTTTTAAGTCTTTTGTCATTTACAGACAGTTCTGGGTGTACTCTGATGATTTTGCAAATATGTTCCTATAAAAGGGTTTCATCTTCAAGAAATACATGGAAAAGACTCTGACAAGTACAGGTTTCTGGTAACAGACTGTACTGCTGAACTGAATGAATAAGCATTTTCAGAACTCTAATGAAAAACTGATGAACTCATAAAAGTGCTAACAAAAGATCAAGATGAAAAAAAAAATTAATTACATGGGACTGAGTGAACTGATGAGGATGAGTATAATTTTTGTGACTTTCTGTCTGAATTAAAAAAAAAAAAAAAAAAAAATTCCACAAGGACTCAGAGGCAAAGAATATACAAATCAATTTTCACTGCAAAGTAAAGGAGCTGTTACAGTGGAGGATTACTGGACTGAATGTCAATACTATGACATAGTATGAGTGTGTTTCATGTTTGGTAATTGCAATCATTGTTGCTTTTGTTGTGGTCATCCATGTACAATGCTTGGTGTCAGTCGATTTATCTCTTGTAAAAATAAAATACAGTGTGTGTGTGTGAAAAAAAAAAAAAAAAAAAAAAAGACACCAGAGAATCTGAAGACTATGATGGTTAATTTTATGTGTCAACTTGACTGGGCCACAGGGTACCCAGATCTTTGGTCAAATATTATTCTGGGTGTTTCTATGAGAATGTTTTTGGATGAGATTAACATTTAAATGGGTTCAGTAACATCGATTGTCCTCCCTCAGGTGGGTGGGCCTCAGCAATCAGCTGAAAGCCTGAATGGAACAAAAGGACTGATCCTTCCCTAGGATCAGGGCAGTAAAGAGAATCCTTTCCTGCCTGACTGCCTTTGAACTGGGACACTGGCTCTTCCTGGCAGCCTTTATATGGGAACTACACCATCGGCTCTCCTACGTCTCCAGCTTGCCCACTCACCCTACAGATCTTGGGACTTGCCAGCCTTCATGATCACATAAGCGAATTCCTTATAATAAACAAACAAACAAATAAATAAACACACACACACACACATCCCCTATTGGTTCTGTTTCTCTGGAGAACCCTACATAATACAGAGGCCTTATTAATTCATATTTAGGACTGTTTTTGCCCCAGACTCTGCCACTGTCTAACTTGGTTATTTTGGGCAAGTCACTTAACCTCTGAAGCTTTCTCTCTTCTTTAAAATGGAAATAACAGCAATACTTGCTTTATCTACCTCACCAGGTCCTTGGACTTCTTAACTATAACCATGAAGGAAGAGGTAGAGAATCATGGTTACGAGCAGAAACTTGCATTCTAGCTCTGCCACTTACTGCCTACCAGCAGCTCTTCTAGTACTGACCTTGGGCAAATGTCTGAGCCTCTCTGTGCCTCAGGTTCCTCATCCTTAAAATAGAAATTATATTCCATAGAGTTGTTGAAGATTAAATGAGTAAATAAATATAATGCTTAGAACAATGCCAGAAACAGAGTAAGTGCTAGGTAAGCATTAGCTACCATTAAGATTATGTAAATGATAGTTGTTATTACTGTTTGCTATGCTCTGAAATCTAGAAGAAGAAAAATCACTGTCTGAAATAATCCCCTACATTTGAAACTTTTGCCTGGAAAGAAGTAACTAGTAACCGTAGCTTTGGAGAAATTATCTGTTTGTTGGAAAATGTACTCCCACAGCTCTGCTATTTTGATGAAATGCATACTCTTTATACATTAGTTTTCAGAAAGTTAACAAGCCTAATGTGTGGCAGTTCTTTTGTATAAACAGTTATCCATTTGTGAGAATAACTTGCATTATGTTCAACACACACAGTTTTTCCAGGAAGTTTTCTGTGTTCATTTGCCGTTGTTATTACACATTCTCATGGATATGATAGAGATATCATACTCCAATAAAAAAAATTAGGGGCATAAAGTAAAGAATATCTTAGATGTCATAAACTGCCAATACAGGCTCTTGAAATCAGCAAGAGCAATTCCTGACTGTCTCTTTTTCATCAGGTCTAAATTACGCTGAGATTGATAATAGACACTGTAGTTATATCATAAAATTTTAGTGCATAAGATTTCCTTCTTCTAAAATCCTTAAACCAATTCCATTCATGTTATGCTATATATAACAGGAAAGCAATGTTGTAACTATATACCCTGGTCTACATCCCTTTTTCTTCGAATATTTAAAATTTTATAATTTATGTTCTTCCTTTTCTGTATTTGCCCTCCTCAACATGACTTTGGGCCATAAGAGCAGTACCTAAAGCGAATCAGCCAGGTTTGCAGGCAATATACCGGGTCCGTCCACCCCTATCTCCTTTCCTGCTGGACAGAGCAAGGCAGATGGGCAGTGAATGGGCAGGCAGGGCTACCCTGGCCAGCAGCCCTATGATGATGGATACTCACAGGGAGACTTCAAAGCTGAGGACGGCAATCTGTGCTCCTCCCCTAAACACAGAGACCTCTTGCATGTGGTAAAGTACCCGGATGAAGGGTATAGGGGGGAGGAGGTTGTTACAGCCTGCATTAACTCTGTTCTAACCTTCCAGTACCCGTTTCTAGGTGCCCTGCTAAATAGAAGTTTCCAAAAATGAACTCCTAGGACTTCACTCAACCTATAAAAGCTCAGGTGTTCCTAGAAACAGGAAGAGTAATTTTAAAAAGTGATTTATCCATATAAAAACATTTAGCTTTGCTAGATCAGTGGTATACAATGTTCTCTGATTAACACCCAAAGTAAGGAATACTTTTTACAAAACAACCTATTACTCATATGCATATATGGATGTGTGTGTGTTTAAAATGACGCAGAAGTTTCATATAACAATTCTGCCCTCACTACACACAGTGCATTCTCATGCTACCTGTTCTCTTCTATTTTATTCTATCTAATTTGTTTTTTAAATGTTGCTCCTGATCCACTCAATTAATTTCACAGTCTATTAATAGTTTGCAACCTGGAGTTTTAAAACACTCTTCCAGATCATTCTCATTGTGGATAGCAGAGTGGACTTAAAGCTCACTCTCTTACTAATTGTATGACCTTGACCAAGGGACTTAGCCTTTCTGTGCCCCACGTCTACTGTAATCCTCATTCTGTGTCAAGGGTTGTGAGAGAATTGAATGAGAAGTCACATGTGATGCTTTTAGAAGTGAGCCTGGCTCACAGCGGAGGCTCAATAAATGCTGGTCCACTTCCCCATCCTCACCTCTAGGAGGCCAGTGGAATGAAACGGTCTAGTGTAGGGGGTCCTTATGCCCAGAAACCAGCTCTCACCATGGAACCTAACGTCTGACCACTCTCCTCCCTCCATCTGCTCTGGTCACTCTGAGCTCTTCATGTCCTCAAATACGCCAAACCTGCTACAGACTCACAACTTTTGCTCTGGATTATTCCTTTGCTGGGAATGCTCTTGCCTCAAATATTCATATGGCTCCTCACTCCCCCACATGAGCACCCCTACACCGGCCTTTATTCAGAAAAAGGGGTAACAAAGCAGGCTTAAGACTGCCTTTCCTTAGAAAGTCCTGCTTGCAAGTTGGCGCTTGGCTGGCATCAACAATCTGGGAACTCGATTGTTAAACAGTTTCCTGTACTGATATAAAACTTTCCCTAAATAATAAGAATGGCTCACTGTATCTAAACAGCACAAACAATGTGGTTTGTGCAGGACACCTGCTTTCCTTCTGGGAATCTGGGACTTTGGGTCATAGTAGGCAGAGGGCGCCTACCTGACCAGCCCCCAGTAAACATATTGGGTACTCAGGATCTAATGATCTTCCCTGGTAGACAACACTTCCCACGCGTTGTCACAACTTGCTGCTGGTGGAATTAAGTGCATCCTGTGTGACTTCACTGGAAGAGGACTCTTATGGCCTGACCTACTTTCCTCTGGCCTTCACCCCCCATGCCTTTTCCCTGTGCAGATTTTGCTTCTTATCTCTCACTGTAATAAATCTTAGCCATGAGTTCGACTATATGCTGAGTTCTATGAGTCCTTGCTAACCAGCAAACCTGGAGAGGGTTTGGGAACCCCTGACACACAGGGCTCCATGCAAACATCCCATCCTTGAAGAGACCTTCCCTCACTCCAATCTCTCTGCAAGGTCAGCATTCTCTAACCCCATCACTCTCTGTCCCCTTAAATGCTCTGCAGAAAAATACAGCAGATCATCACTCTATTTATCACATACTTTTCCTGTCTTCTCCACTCAACGTAAGCTCCGTGGGGCACTTAGACATTCAAAATTTATTGCCCCTACTACATGCCTGGCACTGTGCCAGGCACTGAGGGCAGCACAGGAAAAGGACAGCAAAGTCCCTTCCCAATGGAGCTTACGTTTATGGGAGGTGACAAACAATAGATTGTTTATTTGTTTACTACAAAGGAGAATAAAGCAGGGTCAAGGGACAGAGGATGGCCTGGTGCTCTTTCTGCTGGCGTGGCCAGGGCAGCATCTATGAGAGCAGCACGTCTAGAAGCCTGGGGAGCCAGAGTCCAGCCAGGATTCCCAGAGCGGGTAACATGCCTTTGCTTAAGGAGCCCTGGTACTACGTTCTGCACCGGATGGCTGGAATCAGTGAAATCTAGAAAGCCTCTATTCACAACAGTCATAATTCAAAAAAAGAAAAACTCATTTTGGCAAATGAGCCTAAATCTTTCTTGATATAGAAAGATTTTCATTGATAGAGCACCAGGACCATTACCTACAACTGAAGAAACAAATTCTTGAGATCTCTTCCATTTTAAAACAATCAAGCAAATCCTACCAAAACTATTTCTACATGTTTACATGACTAGTTAATATGTCCTACCGTAGTACCTAGTCACCTCCAGATTTTAGACACACTGACTTTAAAACCAAAACTATTCATATGTTTCTCAGTCAGAGAGAAAAGGTTCCCGCAGTGTATACCAGAGTACGTCCATCCAGTAGAAAAAAGTGGCTCAACACTCCTTCCATCCATCTAAGTGCAGCTTCACCCAGACAGTGTCAAGCAAGGTTTACAGCCATAAAAACCACAGGATGTTAGAACTGGGAGGGACTGACAGATGACCGAGGAAAACACACACACATACAGACACACACACACACACACACACACACACATATACATACACACTCACACACCCTACCCTGCAACCTGCTTATGGTTTTGCTATTGAAGAAGGTGAGACCCAGAGAAATTTTCCTTAAATTGGGCAGTTTACAAGCCTTAAACTCTGGTCTCCTAACTTTAATCCAGAACTTTCAAAACAGAAATGAATTTCTTACTAGATAAATAAACTAATAAGCTCAGAAAGGGCCAATGTCAAATGACCACATCCCTCAAAAGTTGTACCCTTCCTGGTCTGGATCAAGGCTATCTAGGGAAAAAGATAGGAATAAAGGAAATGGCTCCTGCTCCGAGCTATTTCTTCCTTTTTCTCTTGAGAGAAACACTCTGGTATAAGGAATGGGGGAAGAGGTCGGGGCAAACTGCCTGAGCAAGTTCAAGGTTCCTGGTAGACTGTATTTCCCTAATTTTAAGGGAAGACAGAAACAAAGTCTAGGTTACACTTTTTTCTCCTTACAATTCAATGTTCTGAACATCTTAAATTGACAGGTACATTTAAATACAATAAAGCTATTATTAAGTTGATGGTGCATCTTACAATCCATGGTAACTCCAAGCCCACAGTGGGGCTTCAATTCCTTTTCATAAAGAAGCCTGAGAGTTCACGACCTAATTCTTTGTTCTTCCTCTCCCTCTGCCAACTCCAGCTCTTCTCCCATATCTTTCTAGATCCTAGGTCCCTCCCCTGGATCTTTCTCATCCTGCAGTTCTGCATCATGCAGCAAAATGCCCAAATCCTCTGCCGAGGCTCCTGGGCAAACACACAGATGTCAGTACAACTGCCTCAGACCTATTCCCTTAAGTCCACTTTAGTAGAAGCAAAGGGCACAACAGCTCTGGAAACTTTTTCTTACTAATAAGACAAAATGCACTGAGAGAGCTTGAGTCAGTCACGGGTAATGCGGGAAGTGGCAGAGCACAGTGGCAAGAGAGTCAGACTTGGGCACACTCGGCTTCAAATCCACACCTTCCCTTGTGACCGCTTGGGGCTTCAGTGCTCCCGTCTATAACGAGGTTATTAATCACAGCAGTTCCTTTGTAGGGCTGTGAAAACGACACCAATATGGAAGATGTCCAGTACTCTGCTCAGTAATAAATGTAAACTTTTATAACTGTGTTTAATAATAATTGACACCTACAATTCATCATGCTGGTCTGCAGCCTACTTCTTAGATCGCTTTGCTGAGAATGAGTCAACAGGTATTAATACAACAAGAATAAGTGTGAGGAGAGGGAGAAAGGCAGTTGAAAACAGAGGGGGGCGACCCACGATTTTGACCAGCTGGAACGCACCATCCCCAGGCTACCTGGGTAATGACTGTGAAGTAAACTAAAAGATAAAGGGACAAGTTCCAAAGGTCCAAACACCACTAATTTTTCCCTTAAAATGTAGAGGCTGCATAACAAACCAAGCTGTAATATAACTAAAAAGCCTATTCCCAGATCCAATTATTTTGAGCAAATAAAAACAGATTTTAAAAACTCCAGTGACTGGGACTTCCCTGGTGGCACAGTGGTTAAGAATCTGCCTGCCAATGCAGGGGACACGGGTTCGAGCCCTGGTCCAGGAAGATCCCACATGCTGCGGAGCAACTAAGCCTGTGAGCCACAACTACTGAGCCTGCAAGCCACGACTACTGAGCTCACGTGCCACAACTGCTGAAGCCCGCGCACCCTAGAGCCCGTGCTCTGCAACAAGAGAAGACACTGCAATGAGAAGCCCGCGCACCACAACGAAGAGTAGCCCCCGCTCGCTGCAACTAGAGAAAGCCCGCACGGAGCAATGAAGACCCAACGCAGCCAAAAAAAATTTTTTTTTAATTAAAAAAAAAAAACTCCAGTGATTTTTAACAATGTAAAATTTTCTAGTTTGATTAGCCCCTGGTGGGCTCCTGAGTATGCCTGCACAATCATTTAGTTGGTGCTGGGGTGTTTTATAATTAAGGTCAAAGGCTTACAGTTCCTTATTTCTTTGTTGTTCTCCTTGCTTTCTCCCTGTCCCTCCCTGTCACCTACCTGGCCACCACTCTCACCAAAGACCCTTTTTCTCTTTGTGTCGACCATCAGCCAGACATCATGGGTGTGCTGCACCATCTTGTAGCTTGGTGGTCTAGATCCTTTGCCACTTAGAAAACAGCATTTAAGATTACTGGGTTAGAATAGCACAAGCCGTAACCAACAGAATGCCTTGGTAATAACTAGCATTTATTTAAAACCAGGAGGAATATGTCAACTATACATACGTAGTCATGTATCTTATTATTTAACAGTAGAAAAAATACAAAAGAAAATCAAATTGGTAGTTCTATGTTATTATGATAAATCCAAAAGCATGGAGCACTTACCTGGAGGATTTTATTGGCTGTTATTACTGGAGCCTCATCATTTACTGATTCGACAGTCACAAAAAGAGTTTGAGGCAAACTCCGTTTTCCAAGCTCTGAGCTATTTGCAAAGATGGTGAAATTGTCAAGAAGCGCCTCACTATCATCATGAACATAGGAAATCAATTCATTTTCTACCTGTAACCAACAACAAAATATCACCAAACTACTGAAATATAATTTTAAAATATGAAAAAATGCTTTAAAAGAAATCCTGATTTTTTTATATCTACAACACAGAAGCGTGTGTTCATCCCATGAAGTATGATTCTGACCATCAGAGTGCAAATTATGATGGATGGTATAATTTTTATGAAGCCGTGCTGCATCCCAGAAATAAGTTTAATGAGGAACAGAGTGATCAAGCAATGTGGGGTAGTAAAGAGAATGCTGGACTTGTTATCAGAAGACCTGAGTTCAAAGGCTATTTCTCACCCTAAAATGTGTTGTAAGTGATACGCTCCACCCTTTCTTCCAACGGAGCAATATCCATTAAAATTCAGAGTCTACTTGTTTATTTAGAGGGACTAATTTTTGAAGTTGTGGATTGTTTTATTGGACAATTCAGAATGTCGGATTTACGCTCTGAAGTTTTCGCCCACTGATTGGATTTCTGCTTTTTGGAGCCATATGGACCAGGGCAACTATTAAGTTTCCCCAAACTTCTCTTTTCTGAGCTAAGCATGCATTATTCCCTTAACTGTTCTTTGTATGCAAGGTTACACCTGCTACCTCCTAATCCTACTCCTCCTCCTTCAAAATACAATCATTTTTGGTGTATCTCTTAACAGATGCTACCCATAACTAGCTATCATACATCTCCTGAGGACAGAGTATAATGAAATATATTGGAACTGAATCATTCTATCAAGCCAGATTTCTCTCACTGTAATACCAAAATGCAAATGTTAATTTTTTATCCCTGATAGATTTCATCTTTCTAATTTCCATTCTGCAATTCCTCTTGGATTTGTGATAGCCACTGATTTGATCAGAACGCCTTCCATGTCTTTAAGGCTCTGATGGAAATTCGGAAGAGCTCAGGATTGAAATCAGAGACCAGGAGAATTTTAAAGCTGGAAGGAACTTGGCTTCAGTGAATATGTGACCCAAAAGTACAACAGAAGAGAACTTCTAAAGCCCAACAGGAGTAGCTGAACTTCTCAGAAAGTCTCTGGGGTTGTGTTTGTTTTGATAAAATAGAGCCAACATTTTTAACAGTTCAACTTTGCCCAGTCCTATGGCGCACTTCCTTTGAGCAAAGACTTTTGATCTCTCAGAGGTGTTTCTGGCAAGAGTTGAAAAGTTCATGAACAGTCTCAGGGGAAAGTTGTGGTCACTTGAACACAGGTGCATAACAATTTCCTTGGAGTTCTGTGGGAAGAGGAATTGCAGACCGTAGGCCTGACCACATGTTCCTGGAACATTCTGCTTTAAGCTATTTGAAAACAAATGTGGAAGATGGCACTGATCAGAGGGCAGGAGAAATTTTAACCTAATATGCTTTAGGAAGATAGCATTTAAATAGAAGTCACCTTTTCCGTATCTTTCCTGGAGAAACACATCATTTCCTCAATGAAGTGGTACTCCCCCACGTTACTATGTAAAATATCAGTTAGTAGGTATTAATCTAAAGGCAAAGAGAAGGTTTGGTGGGAATTTGTCTATTCCTAGTTCTAATACTAGAAAAACATCTGCTGACTTGAAATTAAAGTAGATAACAAACTTGTAGAAAATCTTAGAAGATTAAAAAGTGTTTGGTCCCCTGTCATCCGTCATGTTCAGGGTATATTAGGTCCCCTCTCTGTTCACATCCTCCTGCTCCCATTACTCAGGGTCAAAGGTGAAGCCGAAAGCCCTCCCATGCCGGACCTCCCTAACCTCACCTCCTGCCCGCCCTGTGTGCAGCTCTAGTCACACTGTTCCCCCACAGCGCTGTTTGTTTGCTCTTCCCTCTGCCTGAATGCTCTTCCTCTACACCCACCGAGCTCACTATCCATCACCTCCTCCAGGTCTCTGCTCAATGCTGCCTTCTCAGCGGGGTCCCCCCGACCACCTTATTTGAAACTGAACATTAACACACACACACACGCGCGCACACACACACACACACACACACACACACACCACTCAAGTCCCCAGCATCTTCTATCTCCCTTTCCTGGTTTATTTTTCTCCATAGCACTAACCTTCGTTCAACTATTTTATTTATATAAATTCACTTATTTATTCTCTCTCTCTGCCTCCTTGTTTCCCCCACTAGGAAAAAGGATCCATAAGGGCAGGGATTATTGCTGGGTTAGTTCACTGCTTTATCCCCACTACTTAGAACTAGGATACCTGACACATAATGGACACTCAAAAACTATAGCTGAATGAATGAAGGGCAAAAATGGCCAAGTGCTCTCCTCCTCTGAGTCACTCAAGGTTACAGCCACAAGTTGTTAGGTATCACCGTAAGTGAAAATGATCATGTCTCAAAACCTAGAGACCTCAGAAGTCCTAAAGGAAGAGAAAGTGTAAAGGGCTCATCTGAAGAGCAGGAACACACAACCTTGACTGTGAACAAGGCTACACGACAACATGGATACTACAGGGAACACACACGCTTGACACAGATTTCAACCAACCATGCTTAAATATACACTTCTTACAAAGCACAGACAACAATGAATTGGCCAAGACAGAACCAAAATTTAGTGCTCAGTCTCTCACCCAGAGCGCACGAGGTGAACAGAATTAAATTCAGCTCACACGAGAGCAAGTGGTTATCTCGGACAGTTTGTCCAGCCTTTGAGAGGGAAGCTATGATTAAGAGATGGCTGCACGTAGTCACTAAAGAATCACCTTCCCTGGATCCCCAGCTGAGAAGCACCAAGTTCTAAGGTCTTTTCCACCCTCCGCAATCTCTGCTTCTCCCCATGGCTCCCTAATGCCAGCTGGTTAAGTCTAACCCTGTTGACGTGTAACTCAAGGCTCTGCGCAGTCTGGCCCCAAGCACCCTCTGGCGGTCCTCTGCCCATCCTAGAGCCTTGTGGACCATTCCGCAGCCCCCAGGACACCATGCCCTTCAGTGCCTCCATGCCCTTGGCCATGCAGTCTGCTTTGCTTGCATTGCTTTGTTTTCCATCTCCACCTCCGTTATGTCCTTGCTCTTTCTCTCTCTCCTCAAAGTCTAGCTTAAACTTTATTCCCTCTGTGAAGGCTTCAGTTAGAGTCAAATGTGACCATTCTGCACTCCTGCAGTACCACTGTGAAAGTGCTACATGAAAGATAAGAAGAGTGTGCCTTATATTAAAGTTCATGTGCCTGATTCCCCCACAGCATTTCTTGAGGGCAAGGAATATGTCTACTTATCATGGTAACCTCACACAGTAACTTGAACAGAGTAGGTTTTTAGTAAATGGATTCAAGTCACTTGATGAGGTGAAATCCTCAGAAGCAAAATGAAGCAGCACACATGGGTTCTTAGCTAACTGGACAAGGACACCCAAAGATGCTAGGTAGCTGCTCATGGTTTCCAACCTGAAGAGTGTGTATTCCTAGGAGCTTATAAAGGAAATAATGGGGATCTGCAAGCTACTTTGCAATATTTAAAACAAAAGTATGGAAATCATTCTTTTATTCATGATAAGAAAGCAAAGTATCACAATAATACCATTCTAACCCAAAGCAAAGAAACCTGATAGCAGCCCAGAGTTAAGTCTGGTTATTTTATGCTTATTGGGCACCAGATTGTCAGCTGTGCCCAGCTGCTTGATTGCAGGGACGGGGTCATTTCAGCCATTGACAGCACTATGCTTAGCATAGGGCACAGCACAGAGTAAGCACTGATTGATAAGGGAATGAATGAATGAAAACATCCACTAATGATTAAAGCATGCCTGTATTAGATCCCTGGGTGTTATACTTTGAGAGGGACAGGGATGGTGTGGAGCTCCTCTAGAACTGGGCAGCCAGGATGGTGCAGGGGCTAGAAACCTACAGCATATAAGCAAAAGCTAAAGAAACTAGAGTTCTTTAACCTAAAGAAGATAAAATTCAAGGGACTTTGATAATTTTTCCTTTCAATATTTAAAGAACTTTTATGAAAGGAGGTATGATTTGTTCTGTGAGCTACCAGAGCCAGGACCTAGGAGCAGAAGTTTCTAAGTGGCAGCTCAGCATAAAGAACTTTCTAACAACTGGAGTGTCTTTAAACTGGAAGGGCCCATCTCAGGAAGCAGTGAGTTCTCCATCACTGAGGATATTTAAGCAATGACTAGATGACCTCTCTATGAGGTTATTGTGGAAGGGCTTCTCCATCTGTTGGGAGGTTGGACCAGATACCTTCTAAGGTCCCATCACTCCCAAAAGTCCATGAATCTAAATGATAAACAGCCAACTTTTTTCTCTTATCTAACATACCCAAAACCAAACATATCAGCTGAGAGTTATTACCTGTTTCCTGGTAAATTTCATTAGCTTTACTCTTGGAAAATGAGAATTTTCAACATAACCGTGTTTTGGTGGTTTGAGTAGAACAAATTCACAGTCAAGTCCCTCAAAATGTTTGCTTGGAATTTTGAAGTAGTCTTCTGGAAGTGCTTTGGAACCACCTTCCTGGACTGTGAAATTTTGTATCTCCAGAGGAATCCACTTAGGGACAATATCCACCAAGATTTCAAGTCTACTCACAGCTTGGAAGCCATTCATCACATCCAGTAAAAAACAGTCCTGTTATTGGTCAGGAGTTGTCTGTATGTAATGGATATAACCATCATCAATGTCCTGTTGTGTAAAAATCAAAGGTGACTTTTCATCTGTACCCAAGCTGCCCTCGTCTGGTAAAGATCTTCGGAGGTATCCATGCATTGGTGGAGTTCTAACAATGAACATTGCCTCTGAAGGAATATCATCTTCATGCCCAGCCTGAGTGCACATTCACAACACACAGACACAAAAAGTAAAACATTAACACATGAAAGAGTCAAGACCCTTGATGAACCAAATTGTTTTCTATTAACGTCCACAAATGGCTTAGGTTACAATCCAGACAGATACACAGTTTAAGCCCGGGTCTGTTCTGGTGACCATGCTAACATTTTGAATTTCAGCCTTGGTCACAAAGGAAAAGCAACATTTGAACAGCTACTAATGTACTAACAAGGCATCCTTCACAGTGGCAAGAAACCTAGGATTCAGAAAGTTGTGCTGAAAGAAATAAAATGGTATAAGGAGAAGGAATAAAAGATGGTAGAAGAAATAGCAGCTTACTAAAATTGCAAGACTTTAGAGGAAAGCTTATTTTTAAACTAGTTCAGCATTTTCAATATACATTTAATTTACGGATTCAGCAAAATCCATCTCAAAACTGTCATTGTCAACATTAAATTGAGTGTTTACTACATGCCAGGTGCTGTTCTGCACTTTCCCTGCAGAATCTCATTTGAGATTTACAACATCCCTTTGAAGTAAGCTCCATTGTCATTCACATTTTACAGAAGAGTGAACTGAGGCACACAGAGGTTAGGCAGCTAAAAGGCTTTAAGAGACGAGCTGTGATGCAGACTCAGGCAGTCTGATCGCACAGTTTCCATAATGAGGCAGGTAGGAAAACCTAGTGGTTCAGAAACTGGGCTTTGGCGTCAAAGAAACAGGAATAGGCCACAACTCTGCTGGTGAAAAGCAGTTTTTGTCACCTGAAAATGTTGGAAATAACAATATTGCTCCAGTAGGAGGCTGAGAATTTGTCTGTAGCATGATCACAGTGTCTAGAATATATTCAATACCCATTGAATAATTTTTTTTAAAAGAGAATTACTTTGATACGCAAATTGACAATGTTCATATCAATCACAGTTGTAAAATATTTAAAGGGTAGTTTCAATAAAGATACTTTATAGGTTAAAAAAAAAACAAAACTGTCATTGTTACTGATTTATAATCACTGAACTATATACGCCCCCTTGTGGTGAAACTTTAACTCTCTAAGATCCTGAAAAAGAATTGAGGAAAGCTGGTGGGCCCCGTATTCTCTTAGTCAAAATTCATTATTTAGTAAACTGCTTCTGATTTGAATTCATTTCTACTTGATGTTATTGGCTGTATTTAGCAAGCAGGCAAACTCGTTTGCAGTCCTGAGGGTAGATTCAGAATAGCCTGCATTTGTGGCCAGTTGTCATAAATCACAGTTTACATACCCTGCACAGGTTACTCACTCTCTCCTGACTCTGAGCAGCAGGGCTGTGCTACTGGAAGCTTCCAAGTTGGAGCCTCAGGAAACCAGGAAGCTTCTGGTATGAGGTCTCACCCCTGGCTTTCCACTGGTCTAGGCCAATTTGATCCATCAATTTCAAGAAATTACACAAGGCCACATTCAGAGCTAAGGAAATAAACTGTGTAATATAGTATCCTCTTCTATTTTAGGGATCCTTTTTATGTTTGTTAAATTATTCTACTCGTTTATACCCTGCTAAACCACATTACAAATGTAACTCAGACCAAATGAAATACTGGCAGTGTTGCCATGACAAATGAAAAAAGTAATGACATCTTCATTTACTATAATATATACATTCCCTCCTCCTTCTCAGGTCATCCTACACCAAACATACATGCATACGCGTGTGATCATGTGCACATAGCTTTAAAATGAGGCTTAGGATTGTTTATATTCCATTTCTCACTACAGCACAATTAGCAGTATCAAAATCATGAAACCTTCTAGCTTTTCTTCTCAATGGCATCTACATTTTTTAAAAGTCATTCCAAATACCAGGAGAGAAATCAACACAAAAATACCTTCCAGAAGCAAGCAGATCATTTGCCCCTGCGGTTCTAGGAGAGTGAGGATGCCTGGCGCTGGGACCACTACCTACCTGGAGACTTCCTCTACTCAGTTTTACTGGTTTTCCTTCTTCAACCACAAGGGTCTTGCTATGCAGAATTTGGGTGTGATGTTGGTGGCTTTCTGAGTCCACTTGCACGGACATGCCCACTTCTAAATATGTATCTTTAACTTTCACCGTCAGGTTGAACACATCGAAGCTGCCACTGCCGTCATGTCTATAAATCACACGTCCTTGCTTCAAGTCATGCAGGGAAAATGAGCCGGGCCCTGAGCTGTTGACCAGCACTCTGCCATGCTTTGGGGGCCGCAGGATGTGGAATTTGATCTCGTAGTCTGCTGTGTCATCTTGGTTTGTGGTGACACTGAGGTTGGTTGTCGTGAGGCTGCTGTCCTTTCCTCTCTGCACCAGCAGTCCTGTGTTGTTGGCTATGCGGCCATAGGGATCTGACACACTGACCTCGAGGAGGGACGATGTGTAGTGGACACCGTCTGTCACAAACAGCACAAAGCGGGCCGAGTCTGCACCCTGATGCCTGAAGAGCACACGCCCTTCCCGCACGTCTTCTTGCCTGAACTGGTAGAGTTTCTGAGTCGGGTCACTGGCTTGCACCAAGTCCCCATTCGGGATGCCCCGCCGGGTGTAGAGCAACTGCCCATCATCAAAATCTGCATCGGGGTCACGGTAACAGAGATTAGCTAGGGTCAGCAAGCGCTGGCCGTTCCGCACGACATGAAAGACCTTATCCACCACATGCACTGGTTTCTCATCGTTCTTTAACTCCACAGAAACGGTGACTTTAATTTCCGTAGACAGATGCTCTGTATCAAAGTCCCTGACCACTTCCTCTTGGCCTGGGCCTGCGGTGGAGGCCGTGAGGAGGAACTC
Source organism: Balaenoptera ricei (assembly GCF_028023285.1). NCBI lineage: Eukaryota > Metazoa > Chordata > Mammalia > Artiodactyla > Balaenopteridae > Balaenoptera > Balaenoptera ricei. Next base: position 42,753,833 of record NC_082641.1, read on the forward strand.
GTCACACTGGGTCTCAGAGTCATCGTGCACATACATGAGCCGCTCACCCAAGATGTCTTGATCAGTGAACGTGGTGATACTGTCATGACTTCCCAGAGAATCTGAAGATCGAATCAGTTTCAGCTTCTCACGTTGAGGACTCTTGGTGATTTTATACTGGAAAGTCTGATTGTCCGAGGTTTGAGCAAATAATTCCAATTTTGTGATTAATTTCTCTTCTCCTTCTTTTACAAATAATCCTCTGTTCGTTACAATAATGCCCCTCTTATCTGCTTTAAAATTTATTCTGAACGTATAATCTTTTGATTCGATGTGTTCTGCAACCATCAAGAACCTAAAAGTGTCTTGTGGATGTTCCCTGGGCCTCCCCTGTGGTTCATAACTTATCTTAGAGTCTGTAACGTTTTGTTGGCTAAAGACTGAGTTTGTTTTTAGAAATTTTGTGCCAAGTAGCAATTTTCCTTTCTTAGGTGGGGTCAGTAACTTAAAATGCAGTTCCCTCTCAGCTACTTCCACACCCTCTGTCACAGCCTGCAAATGATCAGAATTCAATACGTGCCTGTTTATTTTACTGATCTCAAGAGGAACATTTTTCAGAAGGGTAAACTTCAGCCATTGTACCATAACCGGAAACATCAGTTCTTCACTGCTTTTTCCTTCTATGTTAACTTTAAATTTAAAGTGATCTGTAACATTTTCTAGCTGCAATTCTTTGAATGTACTACAGTATCGGACCTGACCCCAATCAACGGAACGCTGAGAGACGGTACTAGTTTGTTTCCACTCGCCACTTGACCCCTGCCACTGAATCTGGCCATACCGAGGTGGATGAGTGATAGCATAGCGGGTGTCCACCTCAGGGCCTTCACCATTAACCTCCACCAACAAGTTGCTCTGCGTAATCAGAACCGTGCCACCCTGCCGTATGACCACACTGGTTCTGTTGGCCACTGCAAAGTCCCAAGGAACAGCCATGACCCGTAACACCACTGTATTGTTAAACAGCTCTCCATCACTTGCTCTCAGAAGGATCCGGGAGTTCCGATGGCCCCTGTGCACATACAAAATGTTGCCATCTCTTAAATCCCCGTATGTAAAACCGTTAATGGCTCTCCCAGGATCACTGGTGTTTTCTAAAAACCCAGCATCTGAATTGAAGTTGCCAAGAACTGAGAAACTAAGACTCAAGGAATCTGTGTCTGGGTCTGACACATGTATGATATTTGGAGTCAGTCGTTTCTTAGAATTCTCAAACACGAGAAGCAAGTCTCCTTCGGGGAGCTTAAGATTTGGGGGATCATTTACTGGAATGACAATAATGTTAAACACATATGAAACATGTCCTTGAAGATATAATGGCACTTCCTTCTCGCTGTTGGAAGAGACTGAAAATGTGAAATAATCCCTAGGTTCTTCTGAACCGTCATGGACATACCAAACTTTTCCTTGCCCCAAATCTAACAGAGTAAAAGCCTTCTCCATTTCTTGTTTGGGGGAAACATCTAATCGAAGGAACCCATGAGTAGGCATCTCCTTTATTTTAAATCGTATCTGAGACTGATGGACACCCAAATCCTTCAACTCCACATCCACCTTCATATGCCTTTGTTCCACTATGGCTTGCCCACCTTCTTGGACCTTCAAGTTATTCAGAACCAAGAAATAGCTAATGGCTTCTTGAAGAATAGGCTTGCCCACCTCAGGGTCGGCCGTGGAAAGGGGAACTTCTGCCTGAAGCAGCTTTTCTGTGGTTGTTACAGAAGGGTTTTTGTTATCACCACTCTTCATTTTACACCCAGCAGATATATCTTTGGAAATAAGGGCATCCTTTAATGCTTTCTTTTCTGAGTTGGCTTCCAAGCCTCTTAAGCACCCTTTGAAAGAGATTCCTTGAGCAGATTTCCTAGGCACAGAGGCAAGTTCTAACCTTTTAACTTCTTCTCCCTTGCGGCTATCAAGACCTCCCACGAAGAGAGGGCCTTCAGATACAAACGGTTTGCTTTGTAAAGGCAGCAATGTCCTTACTCCCTGTTCATCCACCATCAGGTCCAGATACCTTTCAGTGAATCTGAGTTGAATAACGTGCCACTGGTTGTCACTAACTAAGCAAAAAGAAGAGAGCGTGGTGTTACTCTTATTCCTTCCTACATGAGCCTTCAATAAACCTTTAACTATTTCCAAAACAACAAAATCTCCTTCTCTACCTGACTGAAATAAAAGCAAGGCTTGTTGAGTTCCAGTCTGCAAAGCAAATTCAAATAGCCCGTCCCCTTGCACCCTCCATTCTGGGAAGGTGACACAGGATCTGGAGCTAAAGAAATTGATGGCTTCATCCTCCGCTGCAAAAAATTCATCATTGCATCCTAGTGACACCTCATAAACTTTCTTAAAACCAGGGTACGATCTAAGGGATGTAAGGATCTCCCTCTGGTTAAACACCACATCCTCCATACATCCACGGAAATTGGGGCTCTCTCCATCTAGGTACGGGACATCAAGTCCACCGTGGCCTGCTACGTAGATTCCATGCTGACAATGCAAATTGTGCACCCCGCCGGTGATCTGGCCAGTCCTCTCATAATGTTTGTCAATAACCAGAGAGATACTATCCTTAAAACAGTACAATTCCACTAAATGCCAAACCAAGTCATCCGCACGAAGTCTTTTCTCAGAAAGGAGCACTTGTTCACCTGTCCCCAAATTAACTCTCACCTGAAAAAGAAAGAATCATAATTAATCAATCTCATCTCATAGTGTTTTATTGAGAAAACAAGGCCATTCACAAAGAGAAAGAGAGACACTTGGACATGGAAACTCTTCCCACATTTATGGACTGCATACTGAGGTTAAGAAATTTCAGAGTTGGAACAGTTAAGACATGCTGATAAAATTGGAAAAGATCTCAACACTTACGTATGGCACCTGATTTTATTCTAGTGAAATAACAGTAATCAAATGGATAGCTATCTTGTTCTCTTTTCTCTCACTGTTTTTCCCTCCAGTAACTAAAGGCTTATACGTTTTTAAAGATTTTTTTTTAATCTTACCCGTAAGTTTCCTGATAGAAGTTCTGTTATACAGTAGTCATTTTCCCCAGCTGCAAGAAAAAGTAATCCTTGTGGTTTGCTGGTTTGAAACTTTAATTGAAGAGATAACTCAGAGGAAACTTCTATGATGTTGAGCCCCACATAGCTTTCACCATAAAAAGATGCTGGGGAAAAAAAAAAGTTAGTAAATTTATTACACAATGACTATTCCACTTATATTGTCATCTCCCTTCAGAAGAGACCCTGCTGAAGATAGCTGCCTTGCGCAAGCCCGCACCTGCTTCCTGGGGTAGCCCACAGATCTGTTGTGGGGAAATAAAGGCTCAGCGTTCTCCTGCTCCAACTCAGGATACCTCTGATGTGTCAGTCCCTCTTCAGAACTCTCAAGGGGGGGTGGCCAAGGCTTCCACTGAAACTGAATTGCAAATCTACTTCTCCATCTACCCAATTCTGCTTCCTTCCCTTCCACAGGGGTTAATCCCAAGTCACTGGCGGTGAACTGGTGTAACAGTGGAAGGGAACACGTTAGCCAGTACTGAAATATCAACCTATGAGAAATATAGGGCAAGTGGTAACTATGAGGACAATGGAATTGGGTGTCTATTGCTAAGTCTGCATGAAGCTTTGGAAAAGATAAGGAAAAACTAGGAGAGATTAGTTGACAATTACAAGCCAGATGTGACAGCCAAAGGGCTTCCATGGTAGTACATAAAGTCTTTCTCATCTCCTACAGTGGGTGGGCAGGGGAAGTTGAGACTCCCACCCAGGAATTAATCATCAGAGTATTCAGCATCAAGCTAAGTCAAAGTTCCAACCATGTCAGGCTACCTCTGACAAGTCTATGGCCTTGTTTTGTAAAGAATGGAACCTTGACAAATGGAATGGGGACATCTGGATTGGTGCATTCAAATATCCTGGGTCCCTAGACCCCTCTGAAACCTCTGAGCCTGAAGAAGAGACCTATCCCCCTGTTAAGGTGATACTCCCCTTGCTTAAAGAGGATGCAGAAACCTCTCCCCACAAGGAACATGTAACCTCTGAAGATACACTCCCATCTTTCTTCCTGACCACTAGGCCAAAAACAAAGCCTAAGTCATGATATAACCTGTGCGGAGACATGCTGGGCTTGATATGGGAGGAAAAGGACTAGACCCTAATGGAGCTGCGGGACCTACCCAGAATGTAGTGCCAGCAGCTGGCGGAATGCACATGGGACTGAGGGTACCTGATCAAGGGGGCAGGAACATAAAGTTGAAAAAGGGAGAGTTTATACTAGATTTGGGGGCACTCTCCAGGGATGCAGGATATAACATGCTGGGACAGACTGCTGGAAATGGTGTGAACTCACTGCTAAGGTGGATCCTGGAAGCATAGAAAGTGCAGTGACCCACTCTAAGTGAGACATGACAGAATTGCTCTGACGGACGGATGGTGGAAGTAGAGATTGAAGGGATGGTAGTGGTACGTCCAGGATCGAGCATGAATAGGACCAGAAGGCGCAACGAGACGGTGGCCTGGAGCGCCATGTCATCCCCATTCTTGCGCCAGCACCTTTTCCTCAGCTCATGCATCTGACTGCATGGAGGGACCCCTTACTACCAGCTGGTGGAAGGCAAAACACCTGAGCTTGGTTCGTGGCTGAGTCAGCTTCATCACATGCACGCAAGCTGAAAACGCACTCCAACTGCACTACAGCTCCTCTTAGGGGTGGCCATGAAAAGCACTGTTGAGGGAAAATTCTCCAAAAGGTAGAACTGTGAGTGGTACACCTAATCGCCCACTTTATATGGAGAGAGAAGAGGCTTGAGGTTAGAATAAATAAAGACGGATAGGTAGTAGCAAACAGCTCGGCCAGATGGTCAGGAGTCTAGAATGAGAAAGATTGAACGAGCAGGGCCAAGGAGGTCTGGGATAGACGCGTGAGCGTCAGCAGGAAGCGGGAAGATCTTCATATTGCATGTTAATGCCCACCAGGAAATATCCACCACGCCACAGGCACTAAACAACCAGGCAGACAAAATGACTTGGCCAGTTGCCATCAGCCAGCCTCTGTCATCGGCCAGCCCTACGCTGGCACAATGCGTTCGTGATGAAGTAGCCAGGGAGGTGAGGAAGGAGTCTATGCCTGCACCCAACAGCCTGGGCCCCCTCTGACCATGGCTTCCCTAGCGATGCTACTGCTGAATGCCCAGCATGCCTCCCACAGAGTCCAACACCAAACCCCCAGTAGGTTACCATCCCTTGAAGAGGGGTGGCAAGGTGATGTCAATGAAACCCTTTCTTCTTGGAATAGCCAGTGATTCATTTCAACAAAAACAGACATATTACTCTGGGTATATATTTGCTTTTCTTGCTTGCAGGGCGGCACCAGGCACCACTCTGAGAGCTTCTGGAGTGTTTAATTCACTAACACGGGATGCCGAATAACATCACATCAATCTAAGGCACACCCTTTACTCCAAAGGAGGTGTGGTGATGGGCCTAAGACCCTGAAACCCACTGGTCCTATCACATAGTACACCACTGAAGCTGCAGGCCTGATAGAGTGTGGGAACAGCCTGATGAAGGTACGGTTGAATCACCAGCTCAGAAGCAATACTCTATCAGGGTGGGGTTCCACCCTCCAGGACATAATCTACACTTTAAGTGAAAGATCTTTACATGGTCTTTAAATTAAAAATCTTTACACACCTCCTGCTATGTCTCCAGAAGTATAAGCCGTGGGTCTGAGAACAAGGGGTAGATCAGGAGTGGCCTTGTTTACTGTCACTCTCAGTGACCCACTTAAGGAATTTGTGTTCCCATCCCCATCAACCATAAATCCATGGTTTCAAAGCTCCTGGCTTCCAAAGGGGAATGCTTCTACCAGGGGACACAGCAAGATTCTCTCTATATGATAAGTTATAGCTGCTGCCTGGACATTTCAGTCTCCTTATATCAAGGAACTAGCAGGCAAGAAGAGAAATGCCTCATCTGGCAGGTAATTGAGCCTGAGTCATCAGGAGGGGGTAGAACTATTGTTACACAACAGGCTCACAGAAGAATATGCTGGGTGTCCATGTGGTCCCCTTGGATGCCTCTTGGTACTTCTTTGGCAGTCAGTAAATAAACGCAGTCACCCTGTCCTGAGAAGAGTGCGTTGACAAGAGCTCAGACCCCTCGGCGATGAAGGTCTGAGTCACATCATCAGGTGGCCACTGAGACCAGCAGAAATACCAGTTGAGGGTAAAAGGAATCACTGGATAAGGAGGAACATGAAGATTATCACTCAGGTACCGTTCCCAGGATTTACATGAAGTGGATCCAAGTGATGCAAGGGGTGGACCATGGTGGACTCCGTGATGCACCCACTACCCTTCGAGAACAAAGGACTTTCTTTCTACCCTGGCTGCTATGAATGCTGCTGGCAGAAAGCCCCCAGCATCTTCAGAGCTCCCCACAAATTCAGCTGTTTGCATTGAGACTACATTGCAGGTGGACTCCTCTTCCTAATCCAGTTCCCTTCTCTTCTATTCTCTTCCTTTCCTCAAATCTTGCTCCCAAGAACATTCCCTAATAAAGTTCCTGCATGTTCATCTCCATGTTTGATTCTGCTTCCTGAGGATCCCAACCTGCAATGTCTGCTTCTCATTTTTGTTCCTACAACACTGTGCATTCCTTTGTCCTAGTGTTCGCCATGGTGTATTAAAATTACTTGTTTGTTCATCTAGCTCCTGCACTAGTCCATAAGTTTCCTATGATCAGGGACCATATCTTTTTTACCTTCCTCTCTCCAATACCTAGAACGGTGCCTGGCACACAGGTGGTATAATGGATTCTGTTGGTGTTCCATTTAGATCCCTTTTAACAGGTTGGTGCACACATCCTCCAGCTGATTAACTGTGTTATCCAGAAATTTCAGTGAAATTATACCCTCTGTCCCGGGGTACAACCTCTAGCCAATGACTGAAAGAGGTGTATAAAGTATGTAGAAAACTGTGTTGCTGTTCATATTCCAGAGCTTTCTCTGGGATCAGGTTGAGATGAGACCACATCCTTGCTTGGTTTCTTTTCCTGCCCTATCCTACTTCCCTCACTTCCTTACAGTTCTCTCCTGGTAGCACTCACTCAGTTATTCACTCACACAAGAATCCCTCCCTAAGCCTCTCTCTCTAGGGAATCCAGTGTAAGCTAGGTAGGTAGCGAGCAAGCATTTACTGAACCAAACTGAACTAACCTAGTAAACTCTCATTTTATAGTTGAGTAAACTCAGGCCTAAAGAAGCTTATGGACTTATGTAAAGTTAGCAGTTAATTAGAAACAGAGCTAAGACAAAAACTAAGCATTCCCAATCACCAAGCCAGTGTTTTGACCAAGATACGAGGTTGATACAGAGATGAACATGATCTCTTACAGACTTTCTCAGATATGTATAAGCTCCCATTCTCTCGTTAAAAACAGCCATTTATAATTAAATTCAATAAAACTAGAATGTAGGGACATGGTCATACAGTTTAAAGAAGCAGCTACAAACCCACTAGCTATCCTAGTTTATCCTCCTGGCCTTCCCATTACTGAATCCCCCCACTCCAGTTTCTGACAGACTTAGAGGGTGTATTGTTAAGTTTTCAAAACCAGGAAATGTTTTCTAAATCATAAAATCTACTGCTGAGAATGACTAAGTAACCTTAATAAACAACATCCCTATATTTTCCCACGTTTCACCTCTGGCAGTAAATCAATTCCAGTCTCAGCTGGTGGCTAGAAATTTCCATTGCCTCAGGGGAAAAACAGGGAAGCAGGCTTAAAACTTCTGGTTTGACAGCCTGAAGCCAGTTCGGGTCCTCACATACCTCCAAACTGAGCCTAATTTTTGTGGCCCCTAGTAAATACCTCAAAATCACAATAAAAAGCAATAGAAGCACAAGTAAAACTGGTTCCTAGAAAAAGAAAGGTGATCTCGACCTGCAGTGAAGGAAAAGGTGTGATTGGGCATTTTATAGGAATGTAGCAAATCAAGCTGAACAAAAATCAGAGCAACTTCCTGGTTTTGTGTGCTTAGATAAAAGGTGAAATGTTTGAATAGAATCCAAAGTTTGGTAGTGAGGTCGGTAAGATACTTTGCATAAAAGTTAACAACTATTTCTCTGTAGTTTCTTCCAGGTTGGTAATTATATGATTCATTCTATCTTAGAATTGGTTCCCATTCCTTCCTCCAAACTATATGTTTCTGGCTTTTTGTTTGATTTTGGTTTTGTGTTTAAGTTTTTTTGGCACCTACTATGTGCCAGGTACTATCATGGGTTGGATTGGAGAATTAATAAGACAAAGGGGCTTGCAATCTATCCAAGGAGAGAGCTGCTCAGAAAGAAGAGTGCATCCGAGCGATAGTAGAAAGTTGGTACAACAGAAGCTTGATGTGGGTCCAGTGGCGGTATGAGAGAAGGAACAATCTAACTATTAAGCGTCTCTCCCTGGCAGATTTCAGTGTCCCATGCCACGTGCATATTCTGTCCACACATACTGCTTGTTTGGTCCTGGGGATTCAATGGTGACTGAGAAAGACTGTAAGTAAAGCAATTACAGCTGCCTGATTATTAACTGGGAAATGCAGACCACAACAGAAGCACTGGGCCTTGTCAAGGAGGGTGGATGGAGGAAAGGCGCTTCAGGCAAGGCACTGGCTGCTAGGAAGAGCTGGTGAGGGCTGGGGCAGGGGAAGAGGAGAGAAAAAGGGGGGAGAGATAGGAGAGAGGTGACTGCAAGGAACCAAAAGCCCAGTCTGGCTGAGCACAGTATAAGGAGGGGGCAGCCAGGGTAGAAGCTGCAGAGGCAAGAGCGGTCAGGGGCAAACACCACTGCGTGCATCTGAGGCCTGCCCTGAACTTTCAGTTCCAGGTGCGTGTGTACAGTCACACACACACACACACACACACACACACACACATGCATGCCCACCTGCAAACGCACACACCCAGTGCCTGGTTACTCCTTTCAAGGCTCCTATTATAATCTGATTACCTTTTTAATTTGTTTTCTGGGTTATTATTCAGCCCCGACACCACACCACCCCGAACAGAATATAAGACTCCGAGCCTTTGTTGGTCTCGACCACCGCTCAGTTGGCCGTACACACAGCAGTGCTCGGCACGTTAGGCACTCCGTAAATGATGGCTTTGGAAGCCAAGCTGAAGAGTTCAGACTCTTTCGAAAGAGGGCCGTAAAGGGATCAAACAGGGAAATGAGATGGTCAGCTTGCAATTTAGAAGCTGACTCTGGCTGAAAGGCAGAGAATGGACTCAAGGGGATTGTGGGTGTGGGAAAGCAAACAGGGGGGGAGATGGGGGGGTTCAGGAGATATTTAAAAAGTGGGATTGTCACAAGAGGGAAGAAGAGGCCGAGGGGGCAATCCAGATTAATTTCCATATTTCTGGCTGGGTAGCCACTTATTAAGAGGCGGACTCTGGGAGGGGAGCTTTCATTTTGCGTTGTTTTGCTGTGTATATATAACAAGAAATTCTCAATGAACATTTGGGGAGCAAATGGCTGACTGACCGCCTGGATCCCCATGGGCAGGGGCCCACTTACTGGGGTGGGGGGCAGCTTACAAACCGTACTAAGAAGGCTGAACTTTATTCTGCAGACAGTAAGGAAGCATTATGGTGTCAGTTGGGAAAAGACATATCAGTTCTGTGTTTTAGAAAGATCAGTCTGGTGACCTTGTGAGGGCAAAACATGAGTAGGGTGGAAACTAATTAGGAGAGTATTTCAAAGAAAGATTTCAGAACTGTTTGCTTTCACTGAAAATTAGAATTGCTTTTTCATAATACAGTATTTTTGGTAATTTTATATTGTGCCTTTTTATGTACTGATTTTCTTCCAAATACGTTCTACAGATGATACACCGTAAGTGTAGAAGCTTATTTTTTTTAATTAAAATAAAAAGCAACAAAAACAAAACTTCTCTGCTAGAGTACGTGCATTATACAAACTCCTAAGATGACATCCTAAGAGGAGGGCTAACATTATAAAACAGATCTTACTCATGCTGTATCATTTGAGTGGAATAACTTCACTTGGAAAGGAAAGCCACATTTCGCCCCACAAATCTATTCTTAAGAGTTTCGACAGTGTTTTACTATGGTATTGACGGCATGTGCTTTGTCAAACTGAAGTTGAATATTTATTCAAGACATAACTAACTTTATCCAGAGCACTCTAAGAAGAAAACTTACAAATATGAAACAAATTAGCACAAACATCTAACATGCCCTGGAGACCCGACCTCCTCTATTCACTGAAAGCAAATCCCAACAGGGAAAGTTCTAAGAGTCTCTCCCACGAGAGTTAGGTCCACTAAAATTTAAGCTGGGAAAGAAAATCAATGAGCGAATAGATACTTGCTCCACGGCTGCAGGATGGGCAGTTGACTGGAAGGGTGGGAGGGGTCCCTGGCATCACATCTCTATGCTAAATGTGTTGCTGACACAGTTGGGAGGGTGTGGGAGAAGCCGGTAGCAGGCCCAGGGCCACCGTGAGGATGGAAATCTTAGGTTTCCAGGTAGAGCCTGAGCAATCCACAGCCCTGGAATCCTTGCTAATGCAGAACAGGATCCACCGGCCTCTCATTTTTCATTCATCCCCCAAACATCAGTCTCCATGCCAACTGCTCAGGTTGCAAAGAGAAAACCAGCACTTGCCCTGCCCGTACCCCCTCTCAATGGGGCAGTCTCTAGGCCTGCTGCAAATGGTCATGCAGACTGCGTCCCACACAACTCCAGGGGGAGCTACTCCTGTAGATGTTGCAGATTGCTGTAGCACCTCCTGGAATGAAGCAGTGAGGCTGTCCTCCTGGTCCCCAGCCACCCCTGGCTGAGCTGACGACTCCCTCCTTAGTGACCGCAGAGCCTGTGTCCTATCGTAAATGTTCCACATGTGACATTTATACATTTCTGTGTTTGCTCCCCCGCTGTCTGGGAGTTTTCCAGGCCCGGCCACAGGCTTTGGAGTGAGTGCTGGAGCCAGGTTCACTGGGCACAGGAACAAAACCTTCCCTAAAGCTCCCAGTTCCTCATTCCTCTCTGATGGCACTGCCATCTTCTGACCATCAGAATTAAATGGCCCTTTATATGATCTCTTTTACTAGGACAGACACTCCCTCTATAAGATTCCCATAGCTGCTATAACAAATTGCCACTAATTTAATGGCTCAAAATGACACACATTTATTGTCTTAACATTTCTGGAGCTCACTGAGCTAAAATCAAGGTGTCTGCAGGGCTGCATTCCTTCTGGAAGCTCTAGGGGAGAATCTGTTTCCTTGTCTTTTCCAGCTTCTAGAGATGGCCACATTGCTTGGCTTAGGGCCCCAGCCAGCAATCACATCACTCCGACCTCTGCTTCCATCACATCATCTCTTTTGACGCTCCTGTCTCCCTCTTATAACACCCCTATGATTGCATTTAGGGCCCACTCAGATAACCCAGGATAATCTCCCCGCCTCAAAATCCTTAATTTGATCACATCTGCAAAGTCCCTTTCACCATATAAAGCAACATGTTCCATGTTCTAGGAACTAGGAAGTGAACTTCTTTGGGTGGACATTATTCTGCCTACCACAATTCCCAGGGGTGCTCTATCACTCAGTCACTCATATTTATTGAGCACCTATCATTTTTAGGTACTGGACTAAGTATACAGAATACAGAGGTAAATAAAGCAGTAGCATTAGAAAGGACCCCAGAAGCAGAAGGCATGAGTTTTGTTTGTGCTTTGTATGGCCTCTATAGTTCTTTTTTTAAACTGTAATAAAAGACATTTTAAATAAAAACCTGGACTTTTTGACTTCCCTGGAAAACTCAGCCACTTGGGCCGTCCTGGGACCTATTTATTCCCACAGCACAACCACCGTGAAGGGTGTGGAGGCTCCAGCTCCCAGCTCCCTCACTCCACGTCACCTCCTGCCACACCACCGTTGCTTGGCTCACCATGACTGTCGGGCCGCTGGAAGCCTTTGGGTTTGGGCGCCACAGCTTCAGGCAGAAATGACAAAGTGGCATGCCAAGGTAGTCACTGCAGAGCCAGAAGGAAACGTAATTACAACTTCATGGGTTATTTTAGTCTAAAAAATAAGAACTGAGGCTTTACTCATCTCTACTTTACAGATTGATTGGCATCGTGCCACAGGTGGCATGAGACTGGCAGTGTGTCTTGTGTGCTGGGTACACAAGTCTCCCTAGGGGAGTAGCGCGAGTTCTACAAGGTGGAAGGATGGACAGTGGTGCCCTCACTCCCTCTCTCTTTCTCCATTCAGTGACACACCACACGCGGGTTTGCCTGCTTAACTGGGTTTACAATTATATTATCTCACTGTAATTAAACAAACCCTCACACAAAGGATCAACTGATTAAAACAATTCCTACAAACAAGCCATACATTAAAGATATATACAAATAACGCAAGGACCAGTAAATGCAAAGGAACTGGTGGTGCTGGCCTTTCTCCTCTTTCTGTACAAGCTCCTCATTAGCCCTGTTACAAGGTCAAAGCAATAATACACTAATGAGATCTGATAAGAAGGTAGTCAAAAAATGAGAAATCATTGAACTATTGACAACACGGGTCTAGAGCTAAGAGTATATTATACCTTGAGAAAAGTGTTAGTGACAGTAGTACTGAGACTTGATTTACAAATAGAGATATACTGGGGGTGTGTGCTACAGATATTCTTACTGAGACAATCTGCTTACCAGACAAAGGTGACTTCCTGCTGTGGTGAGACTCCCTGAGGACACATCACCCTGTGTCCTGTAAGGACTGAAAGCAGCATTCACCTAAGTCTTTGACAGTTAGAGTCTTCAAAGCAACAGCCTGAATTACCCAAGGAGGTAAGGAAGAAACCTAAATTTAGATTACACATCTGGCTATTCAAGAAAAGTGCCCCAAAGCAGCTTTTGGTAAGACCTCGGTATCTGATATTTGTCATGCTATTAGCGCCAAGGGTGAAGAACAGTATATATGTTAAATTATATATGCTATGTGATTCTTTATTCAATAACTCTCCTCTAACCACATTCTGTACCCCTCAATGGATACCTAACCTGCTGCTCTTTGCCTCACGCCCAAGTTAACTGCACAGATGAAGAGGAAAGGAGGGACATGAGCATTTATCAAGTAGTTCCCAAGCAGGTCTTACACATATCTTACTCAAGTCTCTCTGAAGAAGTGATTATCATCCCAGTTTTACAAATGCAACATCAAGACCAACAGAAGTAATTTCCCCAAAGTCACTCTGAGAATGCATGGTGGCACCCAGATTAAAGCCCAAGTCCACCTAACTCCAAAGCCATGGGCTTCCCATCACTCTACACTGACCACTTGGACCCCCGGCTCAGGCCCCATCGCCATCCAATGTGTCCCCCAGTGCCACTCACTGCCCTCTCAGGTCTCCCCGGCCTGCGACCAGCAGCTTCCCTCTCAAAGCCACCGTCACACCGTCCCCACTCCTGGGCCCTAGTACCCGGCCCATCCACCCTGCACGCCAGGGCAGGAAGGGGCCGGGGAGGGGGCAGAGGAAGAACCAGGAAGAAAGGAGGAAGATAAAGAGGGAGGAGCTCGGAAGGGCCCCCAAACATCAGGATTGGCGCAGAGCTGGAGGAGCTGCAAGGAGGGCCGCCCAGGGGTGAGAGCGAGGCGTCCTCCCGCCACCACCGGAATGTTACCCCAAAGCTCCTCGTGAAATCGCCTAAAGTGAAGTAAATACGCGTTCAGAATTGAATCCGAATGCCACAAAGATTTACAAGGCCTTTGACTGAGAGTGTGTTCTCTGGTCTCGAAAAGTCTTTTGTTAAACTGAAGTAAATCTCAAAGAGCGGGGGGAGGGGGTACGTCCAAGTGTCGAGCTCAGCTATGTAAAAAGTCTCAATAACTACGCTTTTATTAGTCATCTTTGACTTCTGAAAAGCGCCATGGAAATGTAAAGCACTTCCAGCGAAGCAGGTCCAGAAAATGTAAGCGGACGCGTGGAGGGACTTAGGGAACAACAGGCCAGCTACCCAAGAATTTCGGCGAGGAGTTTAAGGCCCCCGTGACGGTCACGTGCAGCCGAGAAAGGGCCCGGGTAAGAGCAGGGCTGAAAAGGATGAGACGGGAGGACAGCAGGAAGCCTTCCTTCTGCCCGTGCGAGGGACACCAGGAGTCCGGCCCTGAAACCCCCAATCCGCGGCGAAGGCCGGGCCGAGGCCGGCGCAGGGCCCGCCCCCGAGGCTCGCGAACTGGTCGGGACCCGAGGGGCCGGGCCTCGCGGAGCGGGAGTCGCAAGTTCTCCGCGGAGGAGCCGGAGACACTGCTCAGGGCCGAGAGGTCCCCTCCCGCGGCTGCCCGAAGGCCGGGCCTGAGAGTCCAAGTCGCGGTCGCCGCGGGGCTCACCCGGCCGCGGCGTCTCCCGGGGCCCCCGGAGTACAGGGGGCTCCACGCCCGCGCCCCCCGAGCCGCCCGCCCTCGCCCCCTCCCCTCTTCTAGCGGGCTCCGCGCGCGGCCGGCCGGGGAAGGGACGGGGAGGGGAGGTTGTGGGGCGCGTACCTCCGAGCGCCCCGCGCGCCCCGCAGAACCCCAGGCAGGCGGCGAGCCACCCCATCCCGCCGCGGCGGCCCCGCGCTCGCTCCCTGGCGGCAGCCGACCTACCTGCGCCGGCCCCTCCCCGTCCGCGACCGGGACCCGGAGCCGGCCCAGGGGGCGCCGCCCCCAACCAACGCGGGGCTGGGCCGGGGCGGGGAGAGCCGCTTGCAACCCGCAGCTGTTGCGCCCCATCACGCTCGGCCCGGCTCCGGGGTGCGCAGCGCGGCCGAGGAGGGCCCGCTCCGGGGCCCCAGCGCCCAGGCAGGGTCGGTAAGCAGAGAGTACGTGTGTCCCCCGCCTTGCCCGGCGAGTTCTGCCGTGGAGTTGAGTGTAGAGCGGGCGCTGTTGAGGAATGGAGGCTGGAGGGAGAAGCATTCCTGGCGGAGGTAGGACCCTACTTCAGACGGCTTTAAGGCACCAGAGTGAGCCCCTGTTTATTGCTGAATCCCCAATGCATACCTGGTGCATAGGCACCAGCAGTCGTGTTGGATGAATAAGAATTAAACACAAACTGGACCTCTGTTTTTTCCTTCTTAAAACATGGAGATTGCACCAAATCTCTAAGGTCCTTCCAGCTTTACCATTCTCACGTTCAAATTCTAAACAAATGGAAAGTCTCTCCACAAGGAATGTATTAGCACAGAGAATGACCCCACCCAGGACTGGCTCTGTGTAGCTTGTGCCTGGTGTCGGAAGGCCGGGCTGATCCAGGCATGCGGAATTTCTCCTGGCAGGCTCAGGTATCCACATAAATGTAAAAGCACAAGCAGTGCAGAGCAAGATTGCCCAGAGAGGCCGCAGACTGTCACCAGTGTCCCCAGGGAGCCTCTACTCAAATGTCATCCCTGGTTAAGAACATAAGCTTGGTACCTTGAGAGGCGTGAAGGCAAATCCCAGCTCAGATATTAATAAGTGACCTTGGTATGTGACCCTGGGCAAACCTCTTAATTGTCCCACCTTCAGTCTCCTCATCTGTAAAATGAAGGTAATGATGCTGATCTCATAGGTGGGTTGTGAGGTTTATCCAGCCCATGAGGATTGAGTGTTAAGCATGGTGTCTGGCTCATGGTAAGAACTCACTGGACAGTCTTGTTATACCTGGGAGCCCAACTAGGCCCACAGGGCTTCTCTGGCCAGTCTCTGAACAACTCTGGCTAGACACACTCCTGAGAATGAGCCATCTTTTATCTTTCCTTCAGGATGGAGGGCTGTCTCATTTTCCTTCCATGGCCTTAGCTGTATGTACTGCTGAAGACTACATACGTTATCCATATTTGTAATCTTCAGCATCCCCCCACTGCCCATGGTCGTGCTGATTTTCTTGAGGCTGAAGAACCCTGGACCAGGTGGGTGGGAGTGATAGTTGTGCCTCTAGATGTGTGACAGCTTCCATTTCCTCTCCTATAAAATGCAAGGGTTGGATTAAATGATCTGTAAATTCCCTCCAGGTTCAAAATTTTATGATTCTCATTTGTCATCATTGGCATCAGGACAGCTCTGCCATTTAAATAGAGCCCTTTTAATTAGTGCACAGAGAAACATGAAATGTTTGAGTTTCTGTACTTAAATCAGTGATTGCCAATAAACTTGGAGCTTTTAATTTAGAGAAATCATTCAAAGGGTTAAAAAGAGACTAGGAATTATCTCCCTGTAGAGCACCACTTGCTCCTCTTCTTTAAATTAGTTCTAGTCTATCACATAAATGCTTCAAAAAATGAATGAAGTCTCCAGCCAGTTTCCATAGCTCTTAAGGTGGCTCTAGAATAATGAGAAATTAGCATGCTCAGTTGTTAGGGAAAGCCCGATGATAAATATGGTGACTCTAAGGATGTTGATAGTGTCTGACCAGGAAACCCACCTATGTAACAGTCGCTCAAATCTAATCATCTAGTCATTTTGACTGACACTCACCTGCTATGCCCCAGCAACAGGAATTATTCTACTCAAATGTTAACCTGCACACTGTTCACTCAGAAATGAAGGTGTAAAGAACAGAGAATGAATATAGAGATGGACATTCATTCAACAAATATTCATTGAACTCTTCCAAATGCAAAAGACACACAAAAGATGTCATGGTGCAGAACAGAGATGAATTAGAGGTCCGGCTTTCAAGGAAGTTACAATATAGAGAGGAGTTGAGGCTTCCCAGGTGGTCCAGTGGTTAAGACTCTGCACTTCCATTGCAGTGGGCACAGGTTCGATCCTTGGTCGGAAAACTAAGATCCCACACGGCACGGCCAAAAAATAAGGTAAAAAATAAAAACATAGGAGTATAAGACAGGTATAGCAGTAATTTTAATAAAGGTACATTAGAAACTGGGCTCAAGACTCTTCTCTGGAACTGTCCAAACCATACATCTGTGGTGATATGACTGGCTTGAGCAGCCATGTCTCATTTACATGACCACTCACCCTCTGACCCCACATGACTGGGGCAGGGTGGGTTTCTGGTCTAAGGAGCATGACCCTGGAGAAAAGAGTGTCAAAGCTGATTCCTTCTCAAAACTTTCAACCAAGAGGCATTAAGAATGCAATGATTTGGTGGTGATCACAGACCAGTAAGTCATGTGGAGATGGCTCCTTAATGAGCACCAGCCAAAGACCCATGTCCACAGAGGTCGTGAAGGGACCATGAGTCAGGAGAGGAAGCTATCACCCTCTGTCTTGGTCTTTGCAGAGAGAGGATTGGCACTATGTCCCAGAGAAAAGGTGATTATGAGGGACAGTCAGAGCAACAGACAGTAGCTGCCTGTTGGCTTTCGTAGTCCCATGAAGCCCAGCTGTACTTCCTGAATTTTGTTTCCATGAGATTCTCCTGGGTTCTTTTGATAAATCCACATTTTCCTGAGCTAGTATACAACTCTAGCTTCGCAAATTCAGGTGTGCATGAATGATAATTTTCTACATTTTCCCAAAACTCAACTTGATTTCTGTCTTGACCTCTCAATTTGCTGTGGATGGAAAACTGTATCTCAGTCAGTTGAAGTTTCTCTCCTGCATTTCCCTGTGTTGCGTTGTGTTGAAGTGCCGTGGGACTTGTGTAGTGCCAAGACAGGGATGACTGGGAGAAGGGGTGTGGCAGTTCTCTGCTCCTGGATGCCTTCATGTGGGCACCCATGAAATTCTGCCATTTGCAACAACATGGATGGACCTGGAGGGTATTATGCTCAGTAAAATAAGTCAGAGAAAGACAAATATCATATGCTATCACGTATATGTGGAATCTAAAAAAAACGAATGAGTATAACAAAACAGAAACAGACTCACAGATACAGAGAACAAACGGTTACCACTGGGGAGAGGGAAGGGGGGAGGGACAAGAGAGGGGTAGGTGGATTAAGAGGTACAAACTATAATGTATAAAATAAATAAACTACAAGGATATATGGCACAGCCCAGGGAATATAGCCAATATTTTATAATACCTGTAAATGAAGTATAACCTTTACAAATTGTGACTCACTGTATTATATACCGGTAACTTACATGATATTGTACATCAACTATACTTCAATTAAAAAAAGGAAAGAATGACCTCCTCAAAATAAATAATAAAAAATTTAAAAAACTACTCTGCCACACTAGTTTGTTTGCAAGGAACAGAATCCCACTAAAAGGACCTTAAGTAGAACAAAAGTCCGTGTACGATGAACATGAGGAGAACAAGAGCCCTTTTTGGTATTTGAGCTAGACTTTGAAGCATGGGTCAATGGAGATTACCTAAGAGCCCGGGAAGAAGGAGGACATGAAGGCCTTGAGGTCTGCTTCTGTAGAGAGTGAGGACAGAAGGCAGTTGGCAACCGGTTAATAAAAAACGGGGGATGCTGGTGGTATAAAGAATATACCTTTACAAAACCTTCATGTTTCACTTGGTTCTCATTTCTTGTTTTGCTGTCAGCAAGGAAGAACTTAACGTCGAAACGTTTTGGAATCACGACTTGATGCAGTTACAGGGGTCAAACCACTGTCTGTATTTCGAAACTTAAAAAGAATGAGAAGCCTGGGCTAGTGGGTCTCTGAGGCCCCTGTCAGCTCTCACATTCCATGATGGCTTGAACAAATGAACTTTTACAGAGGCCTTTCAGTAACACAGAACACACAAAGATGACTCTTGTCCGTAGCCACAATGGGAATTCTTGCAACCTTCCCACAACTGGTGAATCCTCTGCTTCCGACGGCCTCGTCTCCTGCTTAGCTTCACTCAGAACCAAGGCTCCATCAGGCCACGGGCTTCAATGAAAACCACCCCCCAAGGGGTCCACACAGCCAGGTCGGAGTGGTAAGCTGCTCCCCGTAAGCTGACTACAAGGCCCCACGTGGAAGCTCTGCACTGAGTCCTGGGGTAGTTTATGGCCATTTAATATGTTTACAGGATGCCTATGTACTTCTCAGCAACTGGAAAATCACCCACTGAACAGCCCCAGGGGCTCACACACAATACCGACAGGCACCAGGCCTCATTAGGGGAAGACGTGTTTCTGCTGAACTTGCATTTCCAACACAAAACTGTGTTCTGGTAACCCTAGCTAAAGAAATAGAATAAGCCACAGGAAACTATTTTTGGCTATCTTAGGACTAAAAAATTGATTTTAAATTGTTGAACTCTGCTTTCCAAAAAACTATTTAGTGCTGCATTTGGCCTCCCTCTTATGCAAGTTACAGATGTGACTCACTCCTGCCTTCACAATTCGGTGGGACTTGAAAAAAAAAGGATGCTAAAAGACCCCTCAGTCACTTGGCTCCTCCAGATCCAGATCCAGAGGATTTTCAAGTCAGAAATAAAGAGCATCAGTAGCTTTTCTGGAGCCCCGGCTCTGCCCACCTGCTCATGACCCTGTGTACGGCGCCATCTGCAGGAAGTAGAAATGGCAAAATGTTTTATATCTTCATATGGTATTTAGTCCACATAATATACTGGTATCAACTGACCATGAGGGAGACAGCAAGTGAGCAGCCTAAGAGATGCACCAAGAGATCCAGGGAGGTGTTGTTTCATGGAGGATGAGGGAGTCAAGAGTATTCATCAGGAAGGTTCAACAATGCTAAAGGCATCAAGAGAAGTCAAGAAAGATAAAGTTCGTCCAGTGGTTTTGACCACCGGGATAAAGCTAACCTTGACGAGAGTAGCTTTAAAACTCAGCGGGAGACAGAAATTATTCAGCCCTGAATGGTTGGGACACAAAGAAGAGGAGACATCACATGCAGATAGAGCTTCAAAGGGTTTGGTTAGAAGAGTAGGAATGAAGTTAGATTATTGGGTGAGGGGATCAAATATCAGGAAAGGGATTTTTAGGATTAGAGTTTGCGTTTAGGTGGGGAAAAATAGAGAAGGAGAGATGGAAGATTACAGGACAGAGAGGGGAAGCTGGAGTTGGGTCCTGGAAGAGGCAGGAAGGAATGGGGTTCAGATGCAAGTGGAGGTTTGTCCTGAACAAGAGGAGAGGAGGGGAGGATGAACTTAGGCATATGGCAAGTCTATAGGTCAGAGCACAGGGAACTGAGCTTGGTAGCCTCAATTTTCTCTATGAAATGGGACGAAAGGTGTCTACCAACTATAGGTGAGTTCAACACAGGCCTGGAAGATTTGGAATTTTCCTTTTTTAAAAAATGTATCTCCCCTCCCCCCCACCCCACTATCCCCTTTGGTAACCATAAGTTAGTTTTCTATGTCTGTGAGTCTATTTCTGTTTTGTAAATAAGTTCACTGGAATCATTTTTTTAGATTCCACATGTAAGTGATATCACGTGCTATTTGGAATTATCCTTGATCTGATCCTCCTTCCCTTTTCTTTGGTTATGTAAAATTGTTTATAAGTAGGTCGACCATTACTCCTTGTGTGTTCAAGAGAGTCCTGGTTTATGCCTACAGTATTGCCCTGGTGTAATTATTCACCATATCCATTCACTCTCAACAGTGTTGCAGTTGGAACAGTAAGTTATAGATAGGTAGGTAGGTAGATAGATAGACAGACAGACAGATAGATAGATGACAGATAGATAGATAGATAATTTGTGCTTTTTCAATCTGCACCATTGAGTCATTTTCTCCTGTGGTGCAGAGCCCTGCATCCAGACACAGAGGTGGCAGGGTTGGGATTTCTCTAGGTTGGTGAAGTGGAAGAGTAGGAATTCAAGAGATTTGAAAGTTCTGGTAATTGGGTAGCATGGAGATAATGACATCCATCAATGCTGCTTCTGTGACACACAGGTAAGAAGACAGGAAAAGTTTGCGATTTTAGGCATCTCTCAGAGGAAAAGCCAACGTCCTCCCAACTCCCTACAAGGCCCACGTGACCTATGCTCACCTCCAACCCTCTACCACTTCCCTCTCATTTACTCCTCTGTGGAAAAGAAGACCACAGCCTCAGAATTTACAGTGAGGACTGCACTGTGGGAAGGAGGGAGGGAAGTGCCTAGAAGGTGAGTGAACACCACAGCCCAGATCCTTAATACATCAACCTTACAGACTTTCTTTTACATAACGGAAAAGACACACCTGCCACCACCTGAGAATTGCCTTATGCATCAGGAGGGGTGTGGGGATTTCGTGATATACAGATGGGGGTGGAGGGACTTCTGATAGGCAGGGGAGGGGAAATCTCAGGGATACCAGAGGAGGGAAAATATTGTCGTTCTGAATTAGCAAACTTCAAAGGGCCATATGGAAGGAGTGGCGATTGCATACTTTTTAAGGAGATGGCAGTGCTTCCTAGTCAACCGTCAGCAACCTTCGCTTTACCAGACTTTGCTTTCTTTCTCTAACTAGCTGTTTGTGAAACTTGAAACTCTGAGGAACAAGAAGACGCCAAGTATGTCTGGAGTGGATTCCTAAGGAAAAGTCAATGCCATAGCAGACAACCACCCTAAGTACATTCCCTGTTCTGGGCCTTGACACTCGCTGTTCCTCTGCCTGTGATGTTCCTATGTTCTCCTGGTCCATCCCTCTCTGCTTACAGGTCTCTGCTTAAATGTCCTCAAACTAGGGAGGCCTTCCATAGTCACCTATGGAAAATAACTCCTCCATCCCACTTCCCCTGCTTTATTTTTCTCCATGGCATTTGTCACTGCCTAATATGTATGTGTACACATTTATTGCCTGCCTTCCTACACTATAATGTGAACTCTGTGTGGCAGGGACTTGGTTTGGTCCCTGCAGTAACCCCAGTGCTTGGGCCATAATAGATTTTCAATTATTATGTGTTGAATGAATGAAAAAATAAGTGAATGAGTGGTTACTTAGAGTATTACTGCAGTGTCTGTTTTAATGGAATTCTGATACGTCCTCATGATCAAGTTGGGGAGATACTCTATGAGAGTGACTAAATCTTGATTCTTACAATATAAGTAGGTGAGTTGCCTCTATCTCCCCTCAGGAAAATCTCTTGGGCTGTTGAGCTATGCTCAGTTTCTTGAGATTAAGGGCAAAAAACAAATAATTAACATTTAAAGACCAAAAACAAAACAAAACCCCGTGGAGCAGGCAATATTGTCAAACCCACGTTGCAGATGAGGAAACTGACACTGAGATGTGGAACAGTATTTGTTCAAGATCATCCAGCCGATGAGCCTCAGTCCTAGGATTCAAGTCTTCTAAGACTCCAAATTCCATCCTGTCCTTATAGCCCAACACGCCTCCCTTCCGGTAACACAGAAAGGAAGTTTTTGGGGGGGAACTGTCTCCTTTCACTGTCCCATTTCCCCATCTCCCAGATTCCTTTCAGGAACTCCAGTCTGGACTCCTCATCCCTGCTCCCCTGCATCTGGTCTTATCCTGCTCACCAGTCACCACATCCAGTCGTGCGTCTCCGTTCTTACCTTACCCGGCCTTCAGTAGCATTCAAGATCACTACTCCCTCCTTGAAACCCTGCCCTTTCTTGGCTTCCATAAAGAACAGGCTCCTGGTTAGCCTCCTACTTCAGTAACCTCACCTACACAGTCTCCTTTGCTGGCTCCAAGCAATCTCTACAGGCTGCAGTGCCTTATAGCTCAACCCTGACTCCTCTTTTCTTCTCTACCTGCAAACTGTTTCCCACCCCCATGGTCTTAAGTACTACATGGAAATGACTCACAAATTCACATCCCTAGTTATGAACTTCCCCCTGGATTTCAGCCTTACTTTTGTTTCCAAAAGCTTTGTTTTGGGTGAAATGTATCTGTCCCTGCACTCCAAATTCATATGTTGAAATTCTAACCCCCAATGTGAGGGTATTTGGAGGTGGGGCCCCTAGGAGGTGATTAGGTCATGAGGCTGGAGCCCTCATGAATGGGATTAGTGCCCTTATAAGAAGAGACATGAGAGCTTCTTCTCCTCTCTCTGCTCTCTGCCATGTGAGGGTACAAAGACAGCTATTTGAAAACCAGAAAGTGAGCTCTCACCAGACACTGGATCTGCCAGCGCCTTGATCTTGGACTCCCCAGCTTCTGGAACTGTGAGAAATAAATGTTTCTTATTTCAATCATCCAGTTTATGGTATTTTTTTACAGCAGCCCGAGCTAAGACAAGCCTACTTACCATCTTCTTCTGGCTGTCTGATAGATATCTCAAAATTAACATGACAAAACTAGAACCCTTTATTTTGCCCTCCCACCCAAGCCTGTATCCTCCTCTCATATCCCTCATCTCTGTAAATAACACTACCATCTACTTCGTGGTTCAAGTCCAAACCTTAAGCATCAATCTTCATTCATCTCCTTTCCTCACATCCAAAGTTCTGCAGTTCTGCCTCTAAACATGACCTGAATTAACCTGCTTCTCTCCATGTCTATGTTACCGTAATCCACCTCACCATCATCTCTGTGCTGTACCCCCAGGATCTGCACCAGTGACTGACACATAGCAGGTACTCAATAAATATTTGATGAAAAAGTGAATTTGAACTTTTTTTCAATTTAGAGTTATCAGTTTATTGGAGAATACTTGCGATCCAGGAATCGTTTCACAGCAGAACTCAGAGACACCCAGGAAAAATTTAGAAGTCAGTAAAGTGTACACCCTAATATCCCCAAATGCCAGTCCTGCCCTTGCTCCCGTGGGACCCTTCTACTCCTCTGCTGTCTTCATGATTTCTCAGAATGAAAACCTGCTCTGAAGAAAGTAGATGAAATTCCCCATACAAAAGTGCAAATCAGTGATAGCCACTTCAAGGACTGGTCTCCCAGAGCATTTGGGAGCAGGGCCTTAAACTGAAGAAATAAAGTATTAAAGCAGACATGAGCCAGTGGGGATTTTCTTCTACTTCCTCTAAGAGACAGCTCTGGAGACTCAGGGCCATGTGAGGCACTTCCTTTGGCCAAGATTGGATTCAAGATTAGTCCATCAGCTCAAGTCACACAGAAGTCCCCTGTAGGCCACAGAGTTACAGGAAGAGTTGCTAAAACTGTGTGGAAGTTAGCATTCTGCGTGACACCATGAAAAACACCTGCTTTTCTCTCATTCCTCTAACCCTGTAACCCCATTGTCTCTCTTCCTAGTCAGCAACTGGGTGACAGCTTCTGTTTTTACATCATGAGGAAGAAGGACATGAATCTAGAGGGAAACAGACGTGAGAAGATACGGGCTGAGGAGTGAATCTCCTTCCTGTTTCTCTTCCCCTTCTACTTGTAAGAGTGTCTGGCCTTAAAGCCAAGTCTCTCTGAAGCCAAAGCCCTCAGGCCCTGTGCCCTAGTGCCTCTGTACCTGCAGCACGGTGCCAGGTACTTTGTTAGAGCGTCTGCAAGGCATGCGCCATCTTCAGCTGCTTGGAGGTTGTCACCTGAGGAAGCAGTAGCCAAGAAGTAGCTGTGACATAACCACAGCATCTGTTCAGGGAGACTGCCGCTCTGTGGCTCCTCACTGAAGCTTTCCTAGGCGTCAAGAGATCCGGCTGATGGTGCCTCACTCCATCACTCACTTCACATCCACGGGGGAGCCCAGTGTTCCCCTCCTCAGGAAGCCTGTATTCCCAAATGAGACTTCTGAACAAAACGTCTTGACCAGCTCCATGTGCCCAGAGCTGCCCCTGGAGGGCTACTGGCCCTGCGGCAAACTGGCCCAAGTCCATTTGGTCGCTCAGCAAACGTCTGGTTCTTTTCAGGTGGATTCCGGAAGCTAACTCACTGGTGGTTCTAAGTGTGTAGGGTTAGACTTTCCCTTCACTGTAACCTCATTACCACGTGATAGAACAACAAAAGGGACAAATTCCACCCAGAGTCCTAATGCAGTCCCCAGTCTGTGTGTGGCTCTCTGCCCTGGCCACATGAT
The DNA here is from genome assembly GCF_028023285.1 of Balaenoptera ricei. Taxonomy (NCBI): domain Eukaryota; kingdom Metazoa; phylum Chordata; class Mammalia; order Artiodactyla; family Balaenopteridae; genus Balaenoptera; species Balaenoptera ricei. The sequence continues at coordinate 42,778,720 of NC_082641.1, forward strand.
CGCCCTCACATGAAAGGCCCATTCCAAGGTGTGCGAACAAGTCCAGTGACAACGTCCTCCTTGTAGCCAGCGGAAGCAGGGACAAAGGGATTGTAGATCTGGAAAGCAGATATTAAAGTCCTGGGCTTGACAGATTCTTAAACATTGTTCATTCAAGGACAGCGAGTCCTGTACTATACTCCCAATCAAACTCTATCTCACACCATTAATGTCATCGCTTAAAATTATCTGACATTCCTTATGCTAATTAACATGCCCTCTTAGGTCTTATTTCAATAAGAACACTTTAAGAGCCAAGAAATCAACTTGAGGTTTAGATTGCTGTTTAGGATTCTCCATGACGAATTAATAGCCCTGTGAATTTCAAGGACTATTAATCACCTCTGGGATGAAGACTGGAGTTAATTTGTACACAAAGATCACACCATATATACAAATTATTTTAAAGTAAATTAATCCAAAGACAATATTACATTAACTCTAAAATAGGAGTAAACACTAATGCTCTTACTCAAGGAAGCCCTCATCTTCCTTCCAATATAAAGCAACTGGCAATCAATACCTCTCTTTCTCTTTCTCTCTCTCTCTCTCTCTCTCACACACACACACACACACACACACACACACAGAGAGAGAGAGAGAGAGAGAGATCTTCAGCGTACTTCGTACTTCTCTGCTTGCATTGGAAGGAACTGAGAAAATTGGGCAACAGCTGTGCACTTTCATGAAGACTCCTATTTCTCTGGCTCAGCAAAACTTGTGATTTAGACCATTTCCTCTCCATGGAGCATTTCTCATCGAGAACCTAAATGCAGGAAACATGACTGGAAGGTTCAGAAAAGACTATTTGGTCTTCGTGTAAGTTTGAGGTTTCAGAGTCTCTAGATGTTGCTGTGAAGATGGCACACATGAAACTTGCAGTGCGTGAGTCTAGGACTCTGGGATTGAGGGGCTGCTGCTTCCTGGTAACACAATAATACTTGGGCCCCAAATAAAGGCTCACGATCCTCTTCCCCCACCCAGTCACCAAGTGCCCTCCCCACCAAACTGCTGTGCAGGGCTCATTCTCCCACCTCTCCACTCGCTTACACCTTACACTTTACTCTCATTAGCCCGGCTGTGTCCTGATGATTTGAGTGCCTTGCCTGCAACTTTTTTAATGATGCAATTATGTCTAATATTCTAGATAGCTTCATGGTATCTTGCATAGCGTAGGTGCTTCACAAATATTTGTTTCCATTTTTCTCTATAGCTCATTTATTCATTTATTCAATGATATTTAAACTCAGGGTGGAATATTCAAAGGTGACTTCAAAGGGGAATTTCAAAAGGGAATTTACAATGTTTTGTTAGTTTCTGGAGTTCAGCAAAGTGATTGAGATATATATATATTTTTTCAGATTCTTTTCCATTATAGGTTATTACAAAATAATTAATACAGTTCTCTGTGCTATACAATAGGATCTTGTTGTTTATCTATTTTATATATAGCAGTGTGTACCTGCTACTCCCAAACTCTTAATTTATCCTTCCCCTCTTTCCCCTTTGGTAGCTGTAAGTTTATTTTCTATGTCTGTGAGTCTGTTTCTGTTTTGTAGATAAGTTCATTGTATCATTTTTTTTTTAGAGTCCACATATAAGTGAAATCATATGATATTTGTCTTTCTCTGTCTGATTTACTTCACTTAGTATGATAATCTCTAGATCCACCCAAGTTGCTGCAAATGGCATTATTTCATTCTTTTTTATGGCTGAGTAGTATTCCATTGCATACGTATACCACATCTTCTTTATCCATTCCTCTGTCAATGGACACTTAGGTTGTTTCCATGTCTTGGCTATTGTGAATAGTGATGCTATGAATATTAGGGTGCCTGTATCTTTATGAGTTAGAGTTTTCTCCAGATATATGCCCAGGAGTAGGATTGCTGGATCATATGATATCTCTATTTTTAGTTTTTTAAGGCACCTCCATACTGTTCTCCATAGTGGCTGTACCGATTTACATTCCCACCAACAGTGTAGGAGGGTTCCCTTTTATCCACAACCTCTCCAGCATTTATTGTTTGTAGATTTTTTGACGATGGCCATTCTGACTGGTGTGAGGTGATACCTCATTGTAGATTTGATTTGCATTTCTCTAATAATTAACGATGTTGAGCATCTTTTCAGTTGCCTGTTGGCCATCTGCCTGTCTTCTCTGGGGAAATGTCTATTTTGAAGACGAGGGTAGTTTTATAGGAAGTGTTTCAGGCTAAAAGCTAGCCCACCTCTTCCCAAACATGTCTCTTGGATAGATAATAAAAATGGTAATAATAACAATAAAACAAATGGTATTCTTCAAGTGTTTACTTTTTGTCAAACACTGTTGTAAGTGCTTTACTTATTTAATCCACATTATAACTTTATGAGATAAATACTATTAATATCCCCATTCAATAGATCCCATGGTACCTGGAATTCTGTTGTTAGAGACTCATTTACTAGATTTAAACCACATCTTCTTTCAGGCAGTTCTCTCATTTTAAATATGCATATCCCTCAGCATGATGATGCCCAGAAGTATTCCAGATGAAAAGGGAAACTTCGTGTAAATTAGTTAACAAAATACCTCACCTCCTAGTAGTCTGCACTCTCTGGTGGAGCTGGAGGAGGAGGTTTTGAAGAGAGACAGGTGCAGAGGGAGAAGGGAGGATGTACATCTGTATCATATCAGACTGGGAGCCCTGTGTCCGGGATTTAACTGGGAAATGGCTGCAGATGTTGGCCAGAGCAACTTTTGTGTCTTTTGTGTCTATGCAGTTGTCCATTGAGCCCAGGCTAAACAAGAGTTTAGGGAAGGAGAATTTGAGCCTTAAAACAATGGTCTGACTGATGTCTAGACCCAACATTCAGTACACAAATGGTTGTCACTGGAGGGTGATTTTTGCCCCCCGTGGACATTTGGAGATGTCTGGGGATACTTTTTGTCATGACTGGGTGGAGGGGTAGCTCTCAGGGCCACTGTCATTTAGTAGTCAGAGGCCAGATATGCTGCCACACATGCTACAGTGCACAGGGCAGCCCCCTCGCCACAAAGATTGTCTGGTCCAAAATATCAACAGCGCTGAGGCTGAGAAACCCTGCCACACATTTGGACCTGCGACGGAGAGGTCTTGTCTGGGCTTCTGGGCAGTGACAACTCACGGGTGCCCTCCAGTGGCCAGTGTGAATCACGAGCCTAAATCCCAATGAGTGTCTCCAGGTTGCAATCCTTCCCTCACTGTCTGCTCAGATTTCTTTGGAAGAGCTAGAAGGCATGTCCTGTCCTTTACAGGGCTGTCCCCTCCTTCCAGGCACAGGCATTTATGAGAAAGCATGGAACATGAGGCTTCGCCCTTCATGATGAAACTCCCCAAGTCTTCCAGTCTTGTAACTTTATGGGAGCAGCTTTATGTGGCAAGAGTACACAGTTCCCTTCCCAGAAGAGGGAGCAAGAGAACCAGGGAACTCTTTTTCTTTGGTGCCAACTAAGCACACTTACATTTGTGTTTTCTCCTTCTCAGCTCTTTCAGCCTCTTTTGGTCTCCCAAGTCAGTGTGGCCACTTGTACTCCCATAATTGGCGGTGCTTTCCTGGGAATATCTCTGAGTTTTAGCAGCAATAACAACAACAACCCAACTGGGGTCTCTGAAGCTGATGAACCTCCTGACTCGTGCGTAAATCTCCATGACACCCTACTGAAATTCATCCCCCATTCGCCAATTAATGAAGAGACATTAGTAAAGCTCTTCTTCCCTACTCCTATAGTTTTTAAGCTCTCAGATAATTGCATTCACCCTTCCTTTGAGCCTGTATAAAATGCCAAGATTACTGGGAAAGCGTAAGCCCGAGAATCACTCTAGGTTCTTCTCCTGACAGATGCTGTGTGAAGCAGTTTGCCCTCCCAGCCCCCAGACCGTGCCTGCATGTGCCAAGCTAAGTCTGCGCTGATTGTCAATCAGACCACTCATCCTGGTTGAGTGAGGGGAGGGACAGTGCTTCCCAGCTCTTAGGGGGCTAATTCTTTGGGCCAAGTGACTAATAAAACACCCATGTAACAGATATTGGACTGTTGGCCACAGCCCTTGGCAGGCCTGTCTCTCCTGTCAGCCACATCACTCCTATTGCACTGGGGCATGTGAGCAGGTCTGGCAAATGGTTTGCCAGTGGGGGGGAAGCTCTGAATCCATCTCCTTAGAATGCCTCAAAGATTCTTCGCTCTAAGTCAGCCTTGAAAAATAATGACCAAAATGGTTTGTTCATCCCCCCAGTAACCTGACCACTGACACTTGAGAGGAAACCAAAGAAATCAGCATTATTTACTACCTTGTGGAGTATACATCACTGTGCTTTCTTGAAACTGCGTGTATGGGAGGAATAAAGGCAAGGCTATGCTGTTTCAAAGCCTTAACCTATTTTCTCAAGTCTTCTCCCTTGCTCAAGCCTTAACTCAGCACAACCACTGATTCTAGGAGTGAACTCACCCTTCCCGTGAGAGCGTCCTGAGAAACCATCCATCAACCGTGCTCTGAAGCATCAGTGCATGCATCTGCGTTCTGTTCTCATGACAGCAGTTAGCAAGAAGCCTCTCAAGTTCTCCAGGAGTCGAAGCCTAATCCAGGAGAATTTAGATAGTCATCTTAAAAGCTAATTAACTTAACCGCAGCTTTGATCACTGAAAAAAAATCATTTCTCCAATTTCTAAGAAGTGAAGCTTCTGGAAGAGTTGCCGTTAAGTTTAGGGTCTTGAAATGGGATGTGCCGCTTGAGGGCGCCATTAGGTTTGAAGAAAAGAGCTTTCTGCTACTTTAAAGTGCCCAGATACATGTCCAACAAGTTCTATGAAATAAGACTGAATTTAGGTCTCGCTTCTAGGAAAAGGAAGGGAAACAGTAATCTATTGTCTTTAAACTCAAGAGAGATTAACCAAAATTCAGTTGACAAGTTCTAAATTCCCTTTTACAAAGCTGCCTTTCCCCAGCCAAATGAAATAAAAAGGGATATTGTGTTAAAAGATGCCCTGTGTATTTTTGTAGAAGAGACAGTTGCTTAAGATCAACATTCCAATGTGAAGTGAGAAAAACAGTGGGAACAAATTGCATAATAGGAACCTTCTGACTTTAAACTGGAAACCTAAGCAGTTTGGGTTCCATGGGGAAAACTTGGCTTTACTTGGGTGTTTGAAAACTCCCAGAGAAAAGAAAAGCTGATATGTGACCCCAGCTTCCTTATCAGACTTTGTCTGCATGATACAGATCCTACTTTCAGCAGGGGATAGTAGAAAATGACAGGGAAAGCTGAAATTCCCAAGCTAGGGGCTGCAGAGGCTCCTGCAGGAAGGAATGCATAAAGGCTCTAAAATGAATTTTTGAATTCAATAGAGTATGTCAGTGTTAATGCAGATTTTTCAGAACAAGACATTTACTAGGCAAATAGTCTGTAACAGAGAGCTAGACAAGAGAGCAGAGCATCATTGATCCAAATTGGACTTTCCTCTCCCTGCCTTCCGCCCAGCCCAATCTATTCCGTCTTTGGTACTCAGTGCGAGCTCCATGGTTTCCATAGAGCTTTATTTTATTTTTTCAGATAATCATCTCACTGCTTAGATTTTCTCCTGCAATTGTATTGCTCTGATTTTTTCATATATGAATCCAGTCTCTCCCATTGGACTATAAGACCCTTGAAAACAGGGGACAAATATTATATACTTGTAACTCCTGTTGCCCCACCCGGGAACATTTCAGGCACATAATAAAATGCTTTTTACTTTACTGAGTTGTCCCAAAAGAAATGAGAAGATGAGAAAAAAAGTTTCCTTCTATTTGCTTGTCTTTAAAGGAGGAGAAGTTGGTTTCTATTGGTGAAAAGGCTTGAGGATGTCAAAGATCTAAAAGGAAATACGGATTAAAGTTTAAAAACACACACATACATTACATTCCTTGAAGCTTTTCTTTTAAGGTAAATTACTTGCAGGCAACATAACAATCCAAGAGCTGTATTTTCAGAGAATGAATCTAGTGGTATCGTAAAGATTTGCCAGAAGGGGGAAAACCCAACATCCAATATTCATTACTGTTTATCAAATGCTGACTCTGCAAGCCACTTCATATTTACTACCTTTAAACTCCAGGAATCTTGCTCGGAGAGAATTAAGCAGCTCAACAAAGGCCTGCAGTGAATGGCGGGTAGAACTGAGGCTCAAGCTCCGAGCATGTGAATCAGAGTTTGTGGTCCTTCCCCTACAGCGAGTCCTGACTCCCTGGGATAATGGCTGTGGGTCTTGTGAGTTGCAGGCCAAGGAGGCACTCAGCAAGAGCTGGGATATAAGAGAGACGTGATACAGCTCAAGCCCTCCTCTGCCAGCTCAGCATTCATGCGGGCTGTGAGCACCAACCCTTACCCCGGTGTGATCAAGGCCCTGGGGGCCAAGCCTTGTGGGTGCTGTTTTGTGACCAGACAGAGGCTTCCTATCTCTCTACGTTCTCGTCTTATTATTAGCAAGCCACCTGAAGGGCTGGGTTGCATCCAACCCTTCCTTGCATTTCCAGCAGGGCTTTGCCCATAATAGACACTCAGTATCTATGGAATTGAATCTTCAGGAGACAAGAGAAGTCTAACTACAGTACGGCAGTAGATCTAGAAAGGAAGTGTGGATTCAAATGGCAAGGCAGAAAGAATCTTTAGAATTTATCAACTATCAGATGTGAGAGTGAGGAAGACTTTTATATGATTCTAAGTTTCCATGTCCAGGGGAAAATATTAAGAAGAGATGTAGATAGAAGGGGATTGGTGTTAGGGGCATGATCAACTTAGATTGCTGAAAAGTCATCAGGTGGAATTATCCAGACGCAGATTAAAATTGTGGGACTGGTACTTGGGAAAGAAGCCAACCAGAGATGCCCATTTAGGAATGTTCCTGCCCATCCTGTTGGCCATGACTTATAAGTCATCTCCAAATTGATTACTTTTCGTTTCCTCTAATATTGTTACGCTGGTCCAAGTCACCATCACTTTTTATAGATGCATCTTAACTTGTTTGGCGGTTTCTGGTTTTACACCCTCCCACCCCTCCTATCTATTCTCCCAACAGGCGCTGTGGTCCTTCTAACACATAATTCAGATCACTCTTAAGCCAGAACGCTCCAGTGACCTCCCTTCTCACGCAAGTAAAAGCCGAAGTCCTCACAAAGGCCTGCATGACCCCACCTGCTGGGTACCAGCCCTGTCTTGACGCCACCCCCCTAATTCTCAGAACTCGTCTTCCTCTGCTCTCTTCCCTGCTCCTTCAGCTGCAGCAACATTACCCTCCTGGCCACACCACAAGCCCACCAGGCTCACTCCTACCCCAGGGCCTTTGCCCTGGCTGTTTCCTCTGCTTGGGGCACTCTCCTTCTGATGATCTTCACGGTTCGCTCTCTTCCCTACTTTAGGGCTTTAGGACTTTGCTTCAAGGCCATTTTCAGGTTAAGACTTCCTCCAGCCTCTCTTTCGAATGACAGGAACCCCACCCCTCATTGGCTCTCCTTTCCCTGCTTTAATTTTCTCCCCAGTGCTTGTCATCCTCTGACATTTTACATATTTTCTTTGTTTATGAAATTGTTAATTGTTTATTGTTCATGTCTTACCACAAGAAGCTCTGTGTGTGTGTGTGTGTGTGTGTGTGTGTGTTTCAGCAAGCATTAAGAACAGTACCTGGTATATAGTGAGCAGTTAGTAAATGTTTGTTGTAAAAATGTTGAATTATTGAACCTGTGCATACTAACAGCTGGAGCCATGAGACTGCCAAGGGCAAGAAGTAAAGAGAGGAGAAGAGGACTGAGAACCAACCTTGGGCACAGAGAGGCAGGGTGTGTGTTCACCCAGGGCTGCACAGCTGAACCGGGACATAATAAGCTCATCCTCTGACTCCTGGACCAGCCTTTAGCCAAGATATCAAAGAGTCTCATCTCCCAGAGATTTGGAGCCCCAGTAAGGGTGACAGAGGTAGAAGGAGGGAGCACTAGTGATCACATGTCAGACCCCAGACACCCTTGAAAAACATAGAGGATTATTTTTCAGTCTGTGGCAATGGGCACCACTAAGGATCTAGTGATTTTGCTTGTGGAAGCTGAACCAGGGATTATTTTATTACCGCTGTAGCCTTGTTGTACCTCCTAGAGAAACAAAATTTCCTTTAAATAAGGCAGGAATAAAACTAGTCCCCAGATGGTAATTGTCACCCAAACATTAGTTAATTTATTGAAACATCTCAGTAACTTACTAAATTGCACCCTGGCAGCGTGAGAAGCTCAATGTACTTTCTTCAGGAGCTTTAATTGCTACCAGAGATGTCTAAAAGACTGCGGGTTAGTATTGCTTAATGACTTGGTGACTATCCCGTTTCCCCTGGCTTTCTCCTAAAACTCATCTGGTTATTTCCCTGGAAATTTGACTGTATTGTCAAGGTGGTCATGTGTCTTGAATCATGAAAAGTGGCCCATTGTTCTCTGTCCAAATCCACACGATTATTTCATAAGATGTCAGCCCATCATTGAATTCCTGGAACACTGGTTCACTGAAAGAGAGCTGTGTAGTTCATTGCCTGTGACCCTCCAGACACAGCTGTCAGGCTTGATGCTCAGCCAACCAGCAAGATTCCACTGTAAATATCCACTGATTAGCTCTGCAGTGAGGCAGTAAATTGGAAAGCCAAAGAGTAGAACCAAATCAGTGGAAAATAATTGCCCATTCATCAGTGAATCTAGACATGAGAAGACCTCCAGAGAGCATCATTAGAAAAATGGCTACATCTTTGCAAGCATCAATACCACTTTTATGTACCAACCTTCATATGTGCAATGACCTTTGATATGATCATCACCATCACCACCATCATCAGCATCCACAGAGGCAGAATGCATTCATTAAGTTCCCACTGTCTGTATAGTGCTGTTCTGATCACCCACAAAACATACTGTCCAGTGGCCCTCTAGATGTTCACTAAATCATCTATGATTGTTGTCTGAAGCTAAAGCTGCCTTTCACAGGGACCAGCTTCCACCTGGCTGATATGTTTTGTTGCAATTGTTTTTTTAACCTTTCAATAACATGATTCATGCTTTTATCATACACAGGCTACTTTGGAGTCCCTGACCAGGAAGAGTAATAAGATAACTGTCTGAATACTATTTTTGTGAATATAAAAATATTTATTCCTTACAATAACTCTTTGAGGGGGCAGGTATTATTTTTCCCAGTTTATAAATAGTGAAGCAATCTCAAATAAGGTATGTGTCTTATTGACTTATAATCTTGGATAAGTGGTAGAGTCCATGTTTGATGACTGAAGGGGAAAATAAAACCCCAGAGAGTCATAACCTTTGCAAAGGATGACGCTAGTGGTTTGAAAAGAGAGAGAAATAGCAAACTCTTCCTCTGACTCCTGGCCCAGCCTTTGGTCAAGATACCAAACAGTGTCATCTCCCAGAGGTTTGGAGCCCCAGTAACGGTGACAGAGGTAGAAGGAGGGAGCACTTTTCAAGTCAAACTCTTGATTTGAAAAGACATTGTGGACATCAGTGTGTGTGTGTGTGTGAGAGAGAGAGAAATAGAATGAGAGAGAGAGACTGAGAATGAGTTCACATGTGCTGATTCAGAAAGGAGACTGAGCTCAGGGATACAATAAAAGGGTAAGTGACCACAGAAAATGAAAAAGCTGGTCATAGGATCCCTGTAAGCAAAGTCTCTGACTGAATGGGCACAACAAGTCCCCTGAGAGCAGAGCCCACATCCAGAAGGGAAAGAGGATCGGACTAGAAAGAAATGCCCACACAACCATTGCAAGCTCTGAATGGCCTTTATATAAACTTCTGCACATGGGGTAATATCCCCAGAGATCAAGCACCGTGGCTACTCCAAACATCAAGCCAGTGAATGCCTAACCAAATGGAAGCAGAACATGGTCCTGTGTCCCTCTATGCGCCAGGTCCCTGAAGAACAGAGAGCAGTGACTCACAGCACCCAGCAGACCCATTTCCCAAGGATTACTTTAAATCACTGGTTGCAAAGGGCTGTGTTATCCAGCGGCATTCTCAAGCTGCTGAGCCGGCAATCACCACCTCTTCGGCAATATCCATATCACTCAGGGTATCCTGGAAAGCTCTCTGGGTTCAAGATTCATCACTGCTGTTTATTCATTGTGTGATCTAAGGCTCGTTGAGCCCCTGTGTCCTCTAAGAGCTCTTGGCAGCACTGAGGCAAGATCAAATGAAAAAATAGACGGCAAAAGTACTTTGTAAACAGCAAAACACTTGTATTCTTGATAATTCTTTCTATTACAACGTCTCCCAGCACGGACGCTCTCAGCCACAGCGGTAGACGGGTGACAGAGCGGGACCAAGGCTGTAGAAGTGCTTGCTCTCCTTCCTATTGCACCAATCACTGTTCTAAATCTACCTATTAACCCATTTTCTCCTTACAGTCATGCCAGAATGTACTATTATTATTCCCATTTTGCACATGGGGAAACTGAGGCGTGAGGCAGTTAAGTAGCCAAGTCCAATGTGTCCTAGTTAAGAAAGTGACCGAGCCAGGATTCTAATCCAGGCAGTCAGAGTTCATGCTCAAAACCACTAAGTAACACCATTTCATCACAAACCATAATTGGCCCAGGAATAGGGCTACAGGTCAGTCATAATCAGAATAATGAGAGCTGTTTCAGCTTTGGCATGTGGACACAGAGAGAAGGAAGCTCTCTTTCTGTTGGACCAGGTCAGTCTGGAGCCAGTGGCAACCACTGCGACTGACCACCCAGAAAAAGCTGTCTGCAGAATGAAGATCTCATACAGGGTGTGTTGGTTAGAGGAGGCTACTACCAACCAAATAAGTTTATCTGGGGCTCTCACAGTAGTCCGACGTCAGTAATCTTGATTGAGTAGCTCACCTCCAAGCAGCAACTCTGTGACCCATTTTCCATGTTTCTGATATTAAAAAAGCTGGATGGTTTTCTGTTGTGGCATGCCACCTGGCACCTCTAGATTTAGTTCAGATGCGTGGTTGAATAAAAGACAAGGGACGTGTGGATAGAGGATGCAAAAGTAGGAGTTAGAGTTCCCCATTATCCCATCATCACCCTAAGGATGTCTAAGGAAATGCCTAATGTCAACGAGACGAGCTCGCTGCTGGGTAACCCCTTCTTTACAACTTTTCTCCAGCTCTCTCCTGGCTCCCAAAGTCAAGCCACCATCCTCTAGCAGGAGGCAGCTGATGATCATTAGATCTAGGTCTAAATGAGAGACCTAGACAGATGATTCTGGCTCTCGGAAAACAAAGGCAACAAATGATTTGACCACTTTCATTCCATTTTAACACAATGTGCTGGACACACTCCAAATCTGGAGGTACTCATTACCGTGGTGAATAAGACCCAGCCCTGCCCTGTAAGAGCATCAGGAAGATGCTGTATAGAAACAACCAAATGTGATACATCAACAGTAGACATCTGGGTAAAATGCTTGAGAAACCAAGAGGCAAATGAGATTGAGAGCCTCTCAGAGTTGTTGCCACCAATAAGCCCTTTCATGGATCTTTGAAGGAAATCCACAGACGAGAAAGCCCGGGGGTAAGCTCCCCAACATCTCACCACACCCTACTGAATGGCAAAAGTCTTGCCTCTGGGATTCAACAACACCAGAGCTTAGTTCAGATAATACCCCTCTGATGCATCATTAATATCAAAGTGTTTCCTGGAGGAGATATGGGGATATATGTATATGTATAGCTGATTCACTTTGTTATAAAGCAGAAACTAACACACCATTGTAAAGTAATTATACCCCAATAAAGATGTTAAAAAAAAAATACAGATCAGAATCAATACTCACTGACTCCTGGGCTTCCCTGAAAGCCAAACTCTTCTGGGACCATTTCCCCTTTTTTTTCTCCTCTGATTCACATCTCTGAAAAAGACCAAGAGCTATTTTTTTCTTTTTACCTGTGACTCAGTGCTGATTCATTTCTTCACTATTTCAAACAATTTCCTTTGTTATTCTTTTTGGCTGAAGCTTATCTACTTCCTATAATTTCCTGAAGTTTAGATTTCCCCTACCATGTCACTTGTTCAATTCAAAAAGGCACAGGCATCTCATAATCAGATCATTTTATTTATTTTTTATTTTTTTCATCTCAGACACGTTTATTGCTAGAATCAGGTCTTAAGTTCTAAGATCATTTTATTAATTGCTATAGAAGTATGGGATCAAGTTTGAAATACTGGCTGTATAAAATGAAACTTCAGGCTCTATGAAAATGTAACTCACTCCAGCTGACAAATTAGTTGGTGCCCAGGCCCCATCTCCTTGCCTCCTGCTTTCTTTCACCCTTCTACAGCTAAACAGGCACCATTAGTGTTTTGTGTGCAGTGATGGCACAACTAATCGTCACACTGGGACACTTCTGGAAGTGAAAGAAGGCACTAAAATCATCAACAAGCTTTGGTTGAGCTACAACGTGTATGAATTAGGACTGTCCTGGGCAAACCAAGCTGTAAGATCATCCAATTGTTACGTCTCATTAGGCATTCCTATGGCGGCCATCATCTTGGCCAGTCAGCCTGATGACTGTAGGATGGTAGAAAAAATAGTTTCCTTTTCAGCACAGTTAGGACTTTCCAAGCAAAGGAAACTAAAACTTGGGTTCAAAGGCAAACCTTGGGGAGGTCCCTGGTGGTCCAGTGGTAAAGAATCCACCTTCCAATGCAGGGGACGTGGGTTCGATCCCTGGTTGAGGAACTGAGATCCCACAGGACGCGGGGCAACTAGGCCCTTGTGCCACAACTACTGAGCTCCCGTGCCTCAGCAAGAGAGCCCATGTGATGCAAACTACAGAGCCCATGTGGCCTGGTCCCCGCGCGCCACACTAGAGACAGAAAACCTGCACACCACAATTAGAGAGAAACCCGCGTGGCTCAACAAAGACCCGACACAGCCAAAAAGAAGAAGGAGAAGGAGAAGGAGAAGGAGAAGAAGAAGAAGGAGAAGGAGAAGAAGAAGAAGAAGAAAGAAAAAAATGTCATTTATTTTTTTTAAAAAAAGGCAAACCTTGGAAGTTAAAGGGTGTTAGACTTGAAACCAACAGCTCCTATTTGTAGGGTAACCAACTTATCTCCTTAGGAGCCAAAGGCTTGCTTGCACTCCAGGGTGGGGACTTTTCTATTTACTTCCTGAGAGAATTGGTTTACATTCAAAAGATTGTACATGACAGGAGAGCAAAGGCTTTTCTCCCTCAGAAGCAGAGTTTCAGTTAATTGCTTTTTTCCTGTGTATGGATCAGACTTTCTTGTTTCTTTGCATGTCTCATAAATTTTGTTGAAACCTGGACATTTCAAATAATATAATGTGGCACCTCTGGAAATCAGATTCTCCTCTCTCCCCAGGGTTTGTTGCTGTTGCTTGTTGGAGTTGTTGTTTTTTCAGTGACTTTTCTGAACTAATTCTATAAAATATGTATTCTTTGTCATGTCTTACCACTGAGGTCGCTGCTCAGTTAGCTTTATAATCAACTAATGACTGAACAGAGAATTTCTTAAATGTCTGAATGAATAAATCTCCAGTCTTTGCCAGGGGCCTCTGTGTGCAGGTTGAAGCTTGTCTTCCACATTCAACCAGGCAGTTTATAACTCTGCCTTAACCTTCACTTCTTACTTATACAGAGCCTCAAGGTCAACCAAAGGCGAGGACACAGGGCCTTCTAGCATCATTCATAAGCATGCACGCAGCCCTACATGTGCATATGGTTGTCTAGATTTTCAGAAATATGTTAGAGCCTTCCAAAGCACCTATGGATAATTCATTATTCAGTGTTTCATTTCAAACTTGTGTTTAATCTATTGTTTGCCTTAATTGTTATCTGTCGCCTGAGGTGGCCGTGAGGAACCTGTACTTGCTTATAAATGTTTTCGACAAATGACGCAGGGAAAGGGTTTTAGCCTTGGGTGAGCTCAAGTCAAGTCAAATAAAGAAAAGTCTTCTCGGCTGCACAGCACAGGGAGATCAGCTCGGTGCTTTGTGACCACCTGGAGGGGTGGGATAGGGAAGATGGGAGGGAGACGCAAGAGGGAGGAGATATGGGGATATATGTATACGTATAGCTGATTCACTTTGTTATAAAGCAGAAGCTAACACACCACTGTAAAGCAATTATACTCCAATAAAGATGTTAAAAAAAAAAAAAGAAAAGTCTTCTGATTGAGGTCTTCTGGGGAACCACCAGCCAAAGCAAGTAATAACAGTTCTCTGGGAATGAAGTTTTTAAAGAGCTCAAGCTCCATTCTGCTGTCTCTAATACCAAGCATGCAGACCCGGATTTTTCAAGGCTACCACTGAGCTGGGGAGCAAGGGATGAGAATAGGGCACATTAAATGCCACAAACCTCAGTTTTCTTACTGAGATTCAGTCATTTTTCTCTACTAAATGATGCACAGTTTTCTGCAAGCTTTCGGTTAACGTCTAGATTTCTGAAAAAGTTAATTTTATCCCAATCAAATTCCAGCAAGTTACTTTATGGATGTCCACAAGCTGATTCTAAAGTTTACATAAAGAAGCAAAAGACCCAGAACAGCCGACAAATTATTGAATGAGAACAAAGTTGGGGGACTGATGTTACCTGACTTCAGGACTTACTATCAAGCTACCGAGATAGTGCTGTACTGGCAAGAGAACAGACAAATAGATCAATGGAATGGAGTAGAGAACCCAGAAATAGACCTATGTAAACATAGTCAATTGATCTTTGACAAAGGAGCAAAGGCAATACAGTGGAGCAAAGACAGTCTTTTCAACAAACGGTGCTAGAACAACTGGACATCCACATGCAGAAAAGATGAATCTAGACACACACTTTACATCCTTTACAAAAATTAACTCAAAATGGATCATAAACCTAAATGTAAAATGCAAACTATAAAACTCCTAGAAAGTAACATAGAAGAAAACTTAAATGACTTTGGGTATGTTGATGCCTTTTTAGATACAACACAAAAGACACAATACATGAAAGAAATAATTGACAAACTGGGCTTCTTTAAAATTAAAAACTTCTTCTCTGTGAAAGACAATATCAAGAGAATTAGAAACAAGCCACAGACTAGAAGAAGATATTTGCAAAAGACACATCTGATAAAGGACTGTTATCCAAAATATACAAAGGACTCTTAAAACTCAACAATAAGGAAACAAATAACCTGATTAAAAAATGGGCCAAATGTCTAAACAGACACCTCACCAAAGAAAATGTACACATGGCAAATAAGCATATGAAAAGATACTCCATATCTTACGTCATGGGGAAATGCAAAGTAAAATAATGAGATACCACTATACACCTATTAGAATGGTCAAATCCAGAACACTGACAACACCAAATACTGGTGAGGAGGTGGAGCAACAGGAAGTCTCATACATTGCTGGTGGGAATGGAAAAAGGTACAGCCACTTTGTAAGACAAAGTGGTTTTGTCTTTAGAGGTTTCTTACAAAACTATACATACAGTAGTCCCCTCTATCTGGAGTTTCTCTTTCCATCATTTCAGTTACCCGTGGTCAACAACGGTCTGAAAATATTAAATGGAAAATTCCAAAAATAAACAATTCCTAATATTTAAAATGTCAGGTCATTCTGAATAGTGTGATGAAATCTCATGCCATCCTGCTCTGTCCCACCCAGGACGTGAATCATCCCTTTGTCCAGTGTACTCCATACATTAGTCATTTAATAGCCTTCTCAGTTCTCTCAGCTGCTCTAGCGCTGTGATTGTGTTATTTGACTTCATAATGGCCCCAAAGCATAAGAGTAGCGATGCTGGCAATTTGGATATGCCAAAGAGAAGCTATAAAGTGCTTCCTTTAAGTGAAAATGTAAAGTGCTTTTTTTTTTTAAGTGAAGAGGTGTAAGTGCTCAATTTAAGAAAAAAAAATTGTATGCTGAGGTTGCTAAGATCTACAGTAAGAATGAATCTTCTATCAGTTAAATGGTGAAGAAGGAAAAAGAAATTCATGCTAGTTTTGCTGCTGAACCTCAGACTGCAAAAGTTAACAGCCACAGTGCTTGGAAAAAGCATTAAGTTTTAAGATATTTTGGGAGAAAGAGAAAGAGACCACATTCACATAAATTTTATTACAGTATATTGTTATACAAAATTCTTCTAGTTTATTGTTAGCTATTGTTGTTCATCTCTTACTGTGCCTAATTTATAAATTAAACTTTATCATAGGTGTGTTTGTATAGGAAAAAACATAGTATACATAGGGTTTGGTACTATCCGAGGTTTCAGGCATACATTGTGGGCCTGGGAACGTATCCTGCATAGATAAGGGAGTACTACTGTACTCTTACCATATGATTCAGCAAGCATGCTCCTTGGTATTTAACCAAAGGAACTGAAAATTATGTCCACACAAAACCTGCACACGAATGTTAATAGCAACTTTATACATAATTACAGAAACCTGGAAGCAACCAAGATGTCCTTCAGTAGGTGAATGGATAAATAAACTGTGGTATATCCAGACAACAAAATACTATTCAGCACTAAAAGGAAATGAGCTATCAGGCCATGAATAGATTTGAAGAAACTGTAAATGCATTATTACTAAGTGAAAGAAGCCAATCTGAAAAGGCTACATACTATGTGATTCCAGCTATATAACATTCTGGAAAAGTCAAAACTATGAAGACAATATCTAAATGCTACCAACAAATTAATAATTTAAGAAAAGCAGTCTGCTAACTGAACAAAGTCTACAAATTGGGAATAAACAGCCCGGAGGCAGGTTATAATCTCTAGTGTGGTGTAACAGTGGGACATAGTGGGAGACATTTAATAAGGTTGAGTTAGGGCCTTATTATGAAAAAAAAAAAAACTTGATTTCTAGGCTTGGAAATGTGTGCTTAAATTGGTGTACACTGGAAAACCACTGAATATTCTTGAGCAGAAAAGTGAAGTGATATGAGTTCTGCTAGAAAAAGATTAATCTGGAGATGGAGTGGAGAATAGATAGGAAAGGTTGGAGGAGGGGTAGGGGAGGGAAGGCAGACAACTTACAAGTCTACAGCTCTATTTTAGGTAGGAAATCACATGCAGGATTTGGGTAGAAGCTTCAAACAGGCATTCAATAGAAAGGAGGCACAAGACACAATAAAATGCAGATGCATCAGTACAAAAAAAACATTACACTCCTTTTGGGAAAAAAAACATACATAGGGTCCAAGTCACCCTGAAAGTTTAAGAGCTGAATGAGAAAAGCAAGTTGGGTGTGAATGCTAAGTAGCTTTGGAGCTATCCCCCCTGCCCAGCCATATTGTGGAAAGGCGGGTTTCACACACTTAACCCCACACCCACACAGGTGTACCAAACAGCCCATGGAAAAGAGTTCTAAGGAACCAAGAAAGCTTATGATGAGTCATGCCCAAGGATGATCCCCCTAAGTGAGAAATCAGTCTTGATGGGGCTGGGAGAGAGACTTCATAAAACTCTGCCTCATGCCTAACCCTACTCTCTCATTATGTTGACAGAATCTCCCAAGTTCAGAAGGACCCAAAGAGTCAGGGCAGGTTCCAGACTAGCTATGAAGCGTGTCCTCTAGTTTCCATGTCTCAGGGTTTCCAGACCCAGAGCTCCCAACTTTGAAGCCTCACCTCAGTTCTCTGTCTTCAAGGAATGTCATCTCAACCCTTTTTCACTTTGCTCTTCCTCATCCTAGCCTCTCTCCCCAAAACAACTCACCTGATCTCTGCCCTGTTCTTTCATACTTTTATTCTAGATCACAGGATAAACCATCGATGCAGACACTGGTGATGCCCATGCTCTCGCACCCCACCCCTGAGCTCACCTGCACCTGCAGTGAGCAGTCCTGTCCATCGTGCCCACATTAGGTACTCCCATCCTGCTGTCTTCTGACTGGGGCTTTCTCCTGTGCTTTAGAAGCTTGCTCAGCCCTTGCACACGGCGTCCTGGGTGATCCAGAGATTAAACACCCCCAGAGCAACCCTCACCACCAAGGGATGGATGTAAGAGGAAGTATTTGGTTTTCAAATAGTCCTGATGTGCATTTCTCACATTTCCTTAGAGAATCTTCAGCTAGAGTGAGGCCCAGTTGCCAATAGCTGTAATTCTCTCTTTAACAGAACTTTTATTGGCTTTTCTCCCTTCACTGTCTGACTTGCTCCTCTACCTTCTCCCTCCTTCCTAGAATCAAGCCCCAAATAAACTGCCTGCATCAGAATCCTTTTCTAAGGGTCTGCTTTGGGGGAAAACCCAAAAGAGACATTACATATTCTGTCTGTCAACAGGTCATTGTGTTATTAGGTTGCTCTGTTTAGATTACACTTGAGTGGTTACAGATGCCTTCTCTAGAGAAATAAAAGAATAATCTCTTAATATAAAGGTGTGACACTTGAGTTGGTGATTTGGGGCAAAATTGTATACCATAGAGGAGACACTTTGAGGTACATGGCACCTATAAATACCCCCAAACATACCACCTAAACTCTTACTTATGAGCTTTTTGCCCCATATGAAGATGAGAACATGCCCTTCCCTACTTACATCAACAAACACAGTGGAACAAATTGAGATTCCATGCCTAGACAAGCTGTATTGTTCATTAAAGATATAAGCTTCTTTTTTCCATGAGGATCAATTTGAACTGCAATTGATGAATGTGGTAAAGGCTGAGGGAAGTAAATATTGGCACCGTTAAATACAACCATTGATTGATGACCTTCTGTGAACGAAAATGGTCAGGCAGCATTCAAAGTATGTTTACAAGCCCTATAATTTAATTTAAATGGAAAAACTTTTAAAAGCCCTAACCATCTTATATTTTTCATTGTATTTATATAAAGAAATATTTTTAAATTAATTTTTATTGGAGTATAGTTGCTTTACAATGTTGTGTTAATTTCTGCTGTACAGCAAAGTGAATCAGTTGTCTGTATACATATATTCCCTTATTTTTAGATTTCCTTCCCATTTAGGTCACCACAGAGCACTGAGTAGAGTTCCTTGTACTATACAGTAGGTTCTCATTAGTTATCTATTTTATACATAATAGTGTATATATGTCAATCCCAATCACACAGTTCATCCCACCCACCCTTCCCCCCTTGGTATCTGCTTTGCATATAAGTTCATCTGTACTATTTTTCCAGATTCCACATACAAGTGATATTTACCATATTTGTTTTTCTCTTTCTGACTTACTTCACTCTGTATGACAGTCTCTAGGTCTGTCCACATCTCTGCAAATGGCACAATTCCATTCCTTTTTATGGCTGAGTAGTATTCCATTGGATATATGTATCACATCTTCTTTATCCATTCCTCTGTTGATGGACATT
Source organism: Balaenoptera ricei (assembly GCF_028023285.1). Classification (NCBI taxonomy): domain Eukaryota; kingdom Metazoa; phylum Chordata; class Mammalia; order Artiodactyla; family Balaenopteridae; genus Balaenoptera; species Balaenoptera ricei. The sequence goes on from NC_082641.1 coordinate 42,798,114, forward strand.
TAGGTGATTTCCATGTCCTGACAATTGTGAATAGTGCTGCAATGAACATTAGGGTGCATGTATCTTTTCGAATTATGGTTTTCTCCAGGTATATGTCCAGTAGTGGGATTGCTGGATCGTATGGTAGTTTTATTTTTAGTTTTTTGAGGAACCTCCATACTGTTCTCCATAGTGGTTGTACCAATTTACATTCCCACCAACAGTGTAGGAGGGTTCCCTTTTCTCCACACCCTCTCCAGCATTTATTGTTTGTTGATTTTTTGATGATGCCCATTCTGACCGGTGTGAGGTGATACCTCATTGTAGTTTTGATTTGCATTTCTCTAATAATTAGTGATGTTGAGCATATAAAGAAATCTTGAGTATAATGTAGAAATAAACTGCAGTTACCTTTAAAATACATTATACCCAGCATAGGGAGAATGGTACAGTAATGGTCAGAGTATTAGCAAGAGTGTCATTTTTCTTTGTGTAAACTTATATCCCTACATTTTACGTCAGTTTTTCATCTTCTGGATTTCTTATAATCCATCAATCTTTTAGAATATTGTGTTATATTTATATGCTGAGCAGCTAGCATATTAAAAACACAATGCCAGACCCACAGAGATGCGTTGGATATAGTTCTGGCCTTCCACAAGCTTATGATCTAATAGGGAATTGAGCTAACACAAAGGATTAGATTTTCAAATCAAATTTACATGAATCAGAGATCTTATGCAATATCAAGCTTTATTAATAATTCAAGGATACAACATTCAGGAGGCACAGATGAAACAGAGAGAGGTCTGGCCTCTTCCACGTGGCTCCTCGTCCATCCTCCCACATCAGACCTGTGCTTTCTGGCCCAGCACAGATAAAGTTTCTAAGTGAGAGCTGTGGGTCACCTTACGGAGCAGGGAGCATAGGTGTTATGATATATCTTCATTTTATACCCAAGAAAGTTGTTAGTTCATAAGACATTCTCCAGGGAACCATGCTTCATAAGCCCATATGTTTCCCCAAGCAAACAAAGACATTAGTTAATTTTCCAGAGACCTAGTTACTGTGTTGACAAGGAGATTCAACCAGGTCACGTGCCTCTCTTTCCTTCCCTTGGGAGCATCCCCTAGTAACAGGGAGAGAAAAATGCATCACAGGCCAGCTGCTTCGACTCCTTCCTCCCCAGGGAGAGAGGGACATATGCCCAAACAACTACAGACTCAACAGAAATCAGTTACTGTTATAAGGGATCAGGCAGTGACAGATATAGAATTCAGAGGATAGTAGAGCATTGAAAACTCTACTGTCTATGAGAGTTCACCATGTACATTTTAAAGTATCTGAAATCATGCCTCCTACTTATGACATGTATATCCAGGGAGCCCCAGAGACCAGTTCTGTCCAATATTGGAAGATCTGAACCAACAAAATGGAGATATGAAAGTCTAAAATATTCAAGGACAGGAGACTGGGATGAGTAGTTAAGGGGTTGAAAGCTCTGTTTGAAAGGCAAGTGCTGTTAGATTGTGACATTCCTTAGGTAACACCTTTAAGAGGGTTGTTCCTCCTCTCCATCTCCCCTTCTCTCTCACTCTCTTACTCTCTCCCTCTCTCTGCTTTTCTTCTCCCCTCCTCCTCTTCTCCTTCTCCCTCTTTAATTCGGTAGAGGTAGGGGTAGGCATAAATATATTTTATATCATATTATAAAACTATTTTAAATCTATTTCTTATAATATAAACAAGCTCTAAATTATATATGCACAGACGTGTGTGTTTCTATAAAACTATTGATATTGATTACAGCAAATACTTATTGAATGCCCCCTATGTGGCGCCAGGCACTATTCCTGGTGCTTGTGACACATCCAAACACAAAATAAACAAAAGCCCTTCCATGTGGAGCTTACATCCTATCAGGAAGATATAGATAGCAACCAATAAACATAATTAATAAGTAACCTATATAGTTTGTTAGAAAATCATAAGTACTGTAGAGAAAGGAAAGAGGAATAGGAATGCTGAGAGGGAGCAGGCTGAAATTTTAAGTGGAGTATTCATCTTGCAATTAGAGGAATAATGGGGTGAGGGAGAGGAGCAGATGATAGAACCTTACAGAGCATTTTGAAAACCTTGGCCTTTCTTCAGAGAGAAAAGAGGAGTCATTAGAGAGTTTGGGGCAGAGTAATTCTGTAATCTGATTTGTGTCTGCCATGTTGAGAAGACTTTGGGGGTCAGGAGAAACAGGGATACCAGTTAAAAGACTATTGCAACAATCCAGACAGGAGATGAGGGTGGTGGTAGCAATAGAGGTGATGAGAAGTAATATTTCATCAAAGATGGAACCAACAAGATTTCCTCATGGACTGGATATAGTGTGTCAGAGAAAAAGAAGTCAAAGATATCATCAAAATTTGGGGTGTGAGAAACTTGAAGTTTGGAATTACCCTCAACTGAAGTAGAGAAGATAGGGAATAAAACAGGTTTGAAGTGTGCCTTGGTTATTAACCGTTGTCCCTCAGCCCCATACCTGCCTGTCTATACTCTGCTCTGTACTTCTGGGGACCAGGAGTCTGCAGATTACCTTTTCCAGGCTCCCTTGCTGTTTGGTTTCCTCTTAGAAGGTACAGGTGGGAGATCACAAGGTGATCTTTCTGCTTCTGACACAATATGATAGTTGCTGAAATGAGAACGGGTGATTCCAGAAGCCAGCAGCCCACTCAGGGGCAGCAGTTTTCTGGCAACTTCAGCACCGACCCAGCAGCCCTGACACAATAGCATCTTCAGCAGTGCAGGCTTGTGGCTCTGGGGTGGGAGAGCAGGCAGCTTCTGACTTCTACATGTCACCTCTTCTTCCTTTATTGCCTCCGGACCCCTTCCATCCACATTTTGCATTTCCAGCCCTTCCAACACCTATGAAAGTTCCCTGTATGAAAAAGTGCACAGTGTTTTTGTTTTCCTGGCTGGACCTGATTGACACAGGGGGAAGACCAGGAATTCTGTTTTGGACGTGGTAAGTTCAAGAAGTCTAGCAGAAATCCAATAGTTGATGACAGGTAGCAGGTAGGCAGTTGGATATATAAGTCTGGAAGAGGTGAAGTTGCCCTCTTTTCTTGGGAAAGAAATCTGGGTTGGAAATATACTTTCGTTGCATATTAATGGTATTTGCAGTCATGAGACTGGATGAGATGACCAGGAAGTGAGTGTAGATGGAGAAGACATCCAAGGACTGAGCCATGGACACTCCAACATTAAGAGAAGAAGAAGATCTAGTAAAGGAGGACAAGAAGGAGCCCAGTATTATCGTTCACCATATACTGACCTCATTGAAGTAAGTAATCTTCCTGAATCTCATTTTCCTTATCTGTAGCAAGCAAGTAATAACACTGACAGCAGAATGTCCAGGAGGATAAAATCATGTATTTGTGAAGTCCCTGACATGCAGTAAACTATTAAAAAAAGTTAATTCTACCCCCTACCCCAAGTATTTAGAAATCCAGTAGGCAAATGATCATATTTTAACATCAAATGATTTCTAAAAATATAGAAATAATGAAAAGCCTGAATTATTTTAACTTGATAAGGCAGCGAGCCATGAAGTTATAAACAATGTTCTCAGGAAGTGAACGCTAGAACAACCAGAACCTCAATTTGTCTGTTAAACTTGACCCAGGTCGTGCCTAACCAGCAGGTTTAAAGGTTAGACAAAGAGATGGCATTGGTTACGCTGCTTTCGTTTGTTTTATTGTTCGTGATCTGATTGACGCATTTCGACTGACTGGATGGATCTACACCATGCTTTCCTCTCTGCGTGCCCGTTGTCTTTCAGAGTTATCTTTGGCTTGTTGGGCTCAGGTTATTTTTGGAGGCATCTCACTTTCTTTGACTCAACCTGGCAAACCTACTCTTAACCTGTTTGAAATTTTGTTGGCGACAATGAGCCCAGGGGTTTCCTAGGTCGTGAGGGAGCTGGAACCTGTTGTTGCTCTGTGTAAGGTCACAGCTGAGCAGCTTAAACTTTGTTGCTGATGCCTCCGTTGTATGTATGGGGCAGTGCAGAGGGGCTGTATTTGTTTGCTAGGGCTGTCGTAACAAAGTACCACAAACTGGGTGGCTTAAACAAGAGAAACTTATTGTCTCACAGTCCCAGAGGCTAAAAGTCCAAGATCAAGGCGTGGGCAGGTTTGGTTTCTCCTGAGGCCTCTCTCCTTGGTTGTCGATGGCCGCCTTTTCCCTGTGTCTTCACATGGTCTTTCTTCTGCACACATCCCTGGTGTCTCTGTGTATCCCAATTTCTTCTTCTTATAAGGACACCAATCAAATTGGATTAGAGCCCACCTTATTGTCCTCATTTTTACTTAGTTACCTCTTTAAAAGCCCTGTCTCTAAATATAGTCACATTCTGAGTTTTAGGGTTAGAGCTTCAACATATGTATTTGGGGACACAATTCAACCCATAACAAGAGCTGACTTAGAAACTTAGGAAACAGAATTTCATTTAGGCCCTTCAGATATTAGGTGGCTAACAGGAAGAGGCAAAAAGGGGTGCCCAAAAGATAAGACTGTAGGAGTCCAGAAGGAGTGTGCTGCCATATGAATGGTGGAGATCTCAGAACCACGTATTCTTATGAGGACCAGATGAGCCGACTCACACACAACCCTCTGTTCCTCCTGGGCTTACTGATCATCATATGCTTATTGATAGATATATACTCTCAGGGTAAAAGCTACTTCTCCGCTAGGTTGGGACACATGTCTCCTCATCCAGGGTCCTCCTCATGGAATCAAGAGTTATCGATTCATTAATAGCTGGAGTCCACCAATGGAACCTGGGAATTACCCTCTGATGTGATTATCCGTAGTGGCTAGATAGTGACTGGCACACTTTCAACAGAGCATTCAGCACTTTCTATTAAAATAATGGAGTGAAATATGCTGCATCCTTGAACTTATCTTGCAGTTGCCAGATGGGGAGTGGAGAGAGAGAGACAGCAAGAGCGAACAAGCCCAGAGTCTAGAAACCAAAACCAGAACACTGAGGGTAACTAAGAAAGTGGCCTTTGTGTCTCTTGACCATCACACACTCCTTCTCCCAAAGGGTTTTCTTCCTTGACCTGCCTTGACCTGGGGAGGAGTTGGTATTGTCTTGGACACGTGGCCAGAAAACCTATATATCACCTCACTTTGTTGTCTTTTCAATCTCTCCATATCAACTCCTTAAAAGAGGTTACTCAACCTTTCCCCAAAACGGACACCTAGTTCATGCAGTGTGGTACTGTTTAAGGTAAGTAATTCTAGCTGTCATGCCAGTTAACCCCCAAATCTCAGTTAACACATTAGAAGTTCATGGTCAGCAGGTGGCCTCCACATGGTCCTTCAAAGATCCAGACACCTTCCATCTGTATTTCTCTCCTCTAGTGTCTCAGAGCTGTTTACATTCATATGGGGAAAAAGAAAAAAGGCATACAGGTACCCAGGCCTAAAAGTGGCACTTTTGATCCAATTTCATTGACTAGAACTCAGAACTCAAGGGTCTACAAGGAAATACCAGTTGTTTCCTAGTTTACTCCCAAGAAGAATTTGGGCACATTATGTAAATTAAGCAAATATCACAAAACAACAAAAACTAAGACTCTCCAGTTCTTGATGTAATTTGTTTGGAGGGATCAGACATTATTCCAGCACAAGATCTTTTGGAACATCTTTTAAAGTATTAATTTCCTGTCACTGAGAATCAGGACTTTCTAAAAGATGTGAACCAGAACATTCTCATTATGGATCTTTAATTAATATCACTACTGCTCTTGTTAATAACTAAAGGACTCATTTTTATTCTTGATAAATACAGGATGGAGAGTTCCTTAAGAATACAAATCGAATTCAAAGGTTAAAGAAAAAGAACTCTACTGTATATTGTTCCAGTTGGTAGTTCTGGAAAAATGCAAATTCTCCTTCTCTAGCTGCTTTTTAACAGTGATAAAGAGCCCAAAATAATGTTCTAGCATCTGGAAAAGAGCTCAGTTCTATGTGATTGCAATATACAAAGGGCTGGCTGTCTGAGTGGCTTCTGCGCAAATGATTCTGGTGATGTTGTCACAGTATGTGGTTGAGTTACAAAGCCCCTGAACATGGCCCACATGGAAGCTTTGTAGCAAAGAGACTTTCCTCCAGCACTGCATTTCCAGATGGACACAGGGACACCTGAAGTTAACCTTCCCTTGAGCAGAGAGATTACCTGCAAATGTGCTCCTGGAAATGCTGTCTGGGGAGGAGACAGGAGAATGTTTTCTCCTATCTCTGCGTCTGGCCACAGAGAAGAGGCTGAACATGTGGTGCACGGATTCGCGGGAGGTCCAAGCTGGAGAACCCTTAGGGCATGATGCTGAGTATTTCACAAGCTTCCCACATTGACAGGAGGAAACTGGGTTCTGAAAGGCAAAGTGGCTTGTCCAGGATCACTCAGACACCACACCCTACTGTCTCCTCCAATTTTCAGGGAGCATGGCCTTTGGATCACACAAGCTTCGACTTAACATCTGGTTTCACCATTTTCGAGTTATATTGCCATGGGTTAATTTCCTCAAACCTCTCTAGACTTCAGCTTTAACATCTGTAAAATCTAAAATGAATCAGTGTAAAATTGATCATAATGGCACCCTTTTCCCAAGGTTGTTGAGATGATTACGTGAGATCATCATTATGTGAAATACTCAGCCTAGTGCCTAGTAGACAGGGAAGGGGAGCTGTTACTATTAAAATGAGCGGCTGAGCCAGGATTAGAGCACGGTTTGCCTGGCACAAGTACAAGTATCTTTCTACTATTGAGAGTCACTAGAAACAGGGCCAGCGGGGATTTACAAGCAGTAATTCCATCTTTCTCTCAAGAACTACACAGGCTCAGGGGGGAGTGGGGTCTTTTCTGTGCATCACTCCCTTGATTCTGTGACACCATCCCTGCTACATACTGTATGTCACTCCACACCTCTCTTACACAAGTGCCAGAACTATTGTCATAAGGGGTCCCGGCTGGGGGAGTCATCCTCGGCTGCATCTGAATAGAAACTGAGACCCAGAGGAGGCTCTGCTTCCCAGGCATCTACTCCCAGGGGATGAACCTTGTTCAGATGGAGACAAAAATCAAACGCAACATTAAAGACCAAAGAAATTAGACTGTGCTTTTTACTGCCCCGGCAGCAGTGAAATGATCCTTTCATTTTTATTGATCCAAAGCATGCTTCCTGAGTTCAAACAGCAAGAGAACACACAAAGGAGGTAGTCCTTTAACAATGGGGTTCTCATCCTTAGATGAACATTAGGATCATCTGGCAGCTTTGTAAAAATACCAGTGTACTGCCTCCACTTCAGACTTCCTAAATCTAAATCACTGGGGATGGAGCCCTGGCCTCAGTACTTTTTAAGTGTTCTGGGTGATTCTAATGTGCAGCCTAATATTAGAAGATAAAATAGTCTAATATTAGGACATAAAATTGAGAAACAATTTTACAGACCTAATACTGCCATTGAATGTAAAAGCACATTTGAGGTCTATATTAGTTTCTTATTGCTGCTGTAACAAATGATCAAAAATTTAGTAGCTTAAAATAATACAAATGTATTATCTTACAGTTCTGGAGGTCAGAGGGCTAAAATGAGTCTTACTGAACTAAAATCAAGGTGTTGGCAGGGCTGCATTTCTTCTGGAGGCTCTGGGGGTAGCCGTTTGTATTTTGTCTTTTCCAGCATCTCTAGAAACCTCCTGAATTCCATGGCTCGTGGTTCCTTCCTCCATCTTCAAAGCCAGAAGCTCATAGGATCTTCAAATCATTTTTCTCTCTGCTTCCATTGTCACATTTACTCCTCTGTTGCTTGTAAGGACTCTTGTAATTACATTGAGCCCATCTGGATAATCTAGAATAATCTCTCCATCTCAAGGTCTTTAATTTAATCAATTTAATCTTATCTGCAAAGTCTATCTTGTCAGGTAAAGTGATGTATTCTCATGTTCCGGGGTTTAGGAGTTGGACATCTTTAGGGGTTCATAATTCTGCCTACCATAGTATCTTTTAAGAATGGAGAAATGGTAGTAGGGATAATCAAAGAGAGGTTACCTTTGGCTGCATATCTGGGTAAGTTTTAAAAGCTGCTTAGACCCTGAGAATGAGACTTCCAGAATTATCCTAACACCCAGAAAAAAGCAGAGAGATTTCAGGTGAGAATTTTGTGCTGACTCTCACTACTGCTCACTCTTTCCATTCTTGCCTCCCACCAAACTCCCCAACAAAACTTTAGAGTTCTCTGTAGGCTACTAGACAAAGTCCTTAGTGATAGCTATAGTAAGTAGGCTCTGAAAAAAATAGGAAATTATGATCTCATCACTTTTGTCAAAAAAAACATCATTTACAACAAAAAGAGAGGAAAAGGCCCTAAATATGGGAACAAAGTTGAGCAGTTGAAGCCTGGCCACACATTTCTTTTCTTAGCTGCAGCATGCATGCACCCATGGGCATGCATTTACAAGCTGACATTACTCTCCAATTGGAAATCCTTTTAAAGAAAGAAGGAGACCCTGTTATTCTCTCTCTTATCATCCATGGGAATAAAACCCTGAAAACAGATAGGTGTCATGATGCAGAAACCTTTCCAGAAATCCTCCAAGATGAATATTCCATTTTCTCCGCCATTTCTAATCACCCAGGGGATGAGGGATTCTCTTCCTCTTAAGGTCCCACCTTGTACTGCTTGCAGTTGCAAAGGAGATACTTTGATAGATTACAGATTGTTTTCAGTAGCTGACCTAGACATAGCATCATCACTTCCTGATTATATTGATATGTTTCTATAATTTGCTTATTTGTGCCTCCAGAAACAATTCTTTTTTGTTGCTTTATTGTAAACAGCATTGCAAGGTCTCTGTATTAAATCATAATTATTTACCCATGCAGTTCATGCACCTTTGTCCCTGGGGAATCTGGTGACGTGAATTTACAGGAACATCAGGGTATTTCTCACCAACAGTTTCCTGTTATTGATATGCTTTTGTTTAGTTGTAATCTTTTTTTTTCTTACTCATTCAGTTTCTCAAGGGAAAAATAAACAGGCACGTGACAATTATCACAGTCGTAGGATATCATCTGGGGACCTCACAAATGTGTTTTCATCAGGGACTGGGCACTCTGGCAAGGCCAAACACTGTGGAATTGTCTAGACAGACAATTGGTTATCATTCATTTGTTCTCTTGGTTTTCCCATGTGCTTCAGATAGCAATCTTGGTGAATGTGCATTACACTATGTAGGAGAACTTCCAAGTCTAGAAAGAGCCTGTACAAAATTAGAAAATAGTACAAGAGATTTACCAATGAGAAACAATCAATTTTTCTGAGCTCTGAAATATAGGAATCCAGTTTGATTTTTTCATCTGCCAAATAACAATATAGTCAGTCTCATCAATAGAGATGAGAACTCCTGTGAGCTGGAGTATTTGTGCCAGTTAAAGTGGAAAACTGTATTATTTAGTTACTGAATTGAGACTGCAAAACTTGGAAAGACATGACATGTACCCAAGTTTTTCAGTCTTATTACTTAAATACACATTTATCATTATTTTGAAATTAAAATATAGTTGATTTACAATGTCTTAATTTCTGCTGTACAGCAAAGTGATTCAGTTATACATATACATACATTCTTTTCCAAATTCTTTTCCATTATGGTTTATCACAGGATATCGAATATAGTTCTCTGTGCTATACAGTAGGGCCTTGTTGTTTATCCATTATATATATAATAGTTTGCATCTACAAACCCCAAACTCCCACTCCATCCCTCCCCCCTGGGCCCCTTCCCCTTGGCAACCACAAGTCTGTTCTCTATGTCTGTGAATCTGTTTCTCTTTCTTAGATAAGTTCATTTGTGTCATATTTTAGATTCCACATATAAGTGATACCATATGGTATTTGTCTTTCTCTTTCTGACTGACTTCACTTAGTATGATAATCTCTAGGTCCATCCATGTTGCTGTAAATGGCATTATTTCATTCTTTTTATGGCTGAGTAATATTCCATTGTATATATGTACCACATCTTTTTTATCTATTCATCTGTTGATGGACATTTAGGTTGTTTCCATGTCTTGGCTACTGTGAATAGTGCTGCTATGAACATAGGGGTGCACGTATCTTTTTGAATTATAGTTTTGTCCAGATCATTTATCATGATTTTTAATGTTCATTTGAATTGAAAAACAAGAATCTTTATCCTTAAAAACATTCAGGAAAATAGAGCTAGTTTTATAAATCCTCTTCTCTATACCAATATACTTATAAAACATGAGCTGAGGGCTGACATCAGCAAGTGAGTTTCTGGAGCTGTGCTGTTCAATACGGTGACCATGAGCCACATGTCACTATTTAAACTTAAATTATTAAAATTTAATATCAGTAAAAATGCAGTTTCTCTGTCACACTAGTCACATATCAACCATTCAGTGGGCATGTATAGCTAGAGGTTATTGTGTGGACAGCACGGACTGTTGAACATTTCTGTCATTAAACAAAGTTCTATTAGACAGTGATGTTCTAAGATAGGATTCAGATTGCATTAAAATCCAATAAATAGAAATTTACTACTTTTCAAGATGAACATTTACTAATGGAAATTGCAGCTAAACTTTCCTTAGGTTTTCCTTATGTTCCACTTTTTTATTTCCTCTAATGAAAATAGCCCTCTTAAATCTAACATCTCCTTTATATTTCTCTAGCCCCATCAGTTTCTGTTCATTTCAGAAGCAAGCTAATATAGTATATAGGTCTGGTAACCTGAAAAATGAATCAGGAATATAAAAAGAATTGTGAAGCGATGTTGTATCCTGGGGCAATAGTGCTTTACTGTGGCCAGCTGACAATTTGCCGGATGCTCGTTCACTTTCCTTTCCCTCCACCCCTGTAAATGCCAAACTAAAGTGAAGGGTTAGGCAGACATCAAAGCATGAAAATATAGAAGCCAGTTGTTTGAAAATTCCCTTTATGATCTGTTTGTCCTTAGTATTGAGCCCCATTTCTCAAATTTTATTACCCATCTCCCCACCCCCAGGCTCATCTGTAGCCTGTTGATCATTTAAATATGCTAAAGAGATGAACAGAGAAAAAGTCTTCTGCTCAGATTTTGAGTTCTGCATCTGCCACTTATCTTGAACCATATGACCTTGGGCAAGCTATTTCTTTCTCAGTGATGAACTTCTCACTCCTACAAAATGAGGGATGCTGTTAAGAATCTCTGCTCCACAAGGTTGCTGTGAAGGCCCCAAGGGATGATAGATGTGAAGGCACCACATGAGAGGTAGAGCCAGTGTCTGTTATCACTGGTTATTTTACATTATTGGCCCTATGGGAGGCTTTGAAGACCACAGCACCTGGGAGTCACGTGAAAGGAGAAACTGAATCATTGATTCTTTCAGGGTATTGAAAGCCCCAGAAATCTTCACATGTCGATTTATTGTCAACTCTAGGATCCTATATCAGCATTTTCCACCTTGCTTTAGAGATGAGAAAGTCAATGTTCAATGTCAAAATGCTAGCCCAGGGCTTCCCTGGTGGTGCAGTGGTTGAGAGTCTGCCTGCCAATGCAGGAGACACGGGTTCGAGCCCTGGTCTGGGAAGATCCCACATGCCGCGGAGCAACTAGGCCCGTGAGCCACAATTACTGAGCCTGCGCGTCTGGAGCCTGTGCCCCGCAGCAAGAGAGGCTGCGACAGTGAGAGGCCCGCGCACCGCGATGAAGAGTGGCCCCCGCTCGCCGCAACTAGAGAAAGCCCTCGCACAGAAACGAAGACCCAACACAGCCAAAAATAAATAAGTAAATAAAATAAATAAATAAAAATTAGATATCTTGAAGAAAAAAAAAATGCTAGTCCACTACCGCACAAGTTTTGGCCAGTCAGGGCCACTGGACGTTGCACACTGAAGTTCCTTATCAGGAACGAATGTAATTGAATTTATATAATCTAATTAATTAAGTCATCTAATCTGGGTATTGTTTCCAAAACTCTATTCAGTAAGAAGTAACATAAATGTAAACATAACAGAATAAATAAAATCACAGTGTAGCCAGAAAGAACAGAGGGGAAACATCTACCCAAATAGAGTATTTAAAACATAAAGAGTTGGTTCTATTTTTTCACTTAAGCTTCACTAGAAGATTCTTTTCCAAGCAAAGAGAAAAAATTACTTTTGTTCTACCCCTTTTGTCCTAGTCATCTCAGATTTGATTCTAGGGAGAAGGATTTCCTTGTTGATGAAAGAATGATTGATTTTTAAGTTCACAAAATGGAACTCTTGCCGAGACTCTACCAGCCAAGGCAGTTCATGCAACAAACCTCTGAGCAGGCTTCCAGCAAACCCCTGCTGTTCCCACCACTATCTGGGGATTTACTTGGTCAGGGTGATGTGAAAGCCCTGAAACCATCACAGAGCCAAGTTCTCTGTTGGACACTTGAACAGGGCAGTGCTTTGCAGTTTCAACAGTTTCTCTTTTCCAGTGTAAAATTGATCATTTGGAGGCAATTAACCTTGCTGTTCCTCAGTTTCTTCATCTGCAAATTGCCTGCCTTACAAGGGGTATTGTGAAGACTATGCACATTATTCCATTTCACAAACCAGCACGGTGCTGGCACATGGCAGAGACGCAACAAATATGAGTGGATCTTCTCCTCCCTCCTGTATGTGCATCATCAATTCAATTTAACCAGCATTTACTGAATGTGCAAGGCCCAGCCAGCACTGTGAGGGAAGCAATGATAACAAAATGGTCTCTACTTTTGAGTTGTTTACACTCTAGGAGGGGTGATGAAACAAGCACGCAAATAACTATAGCACAAGGAAAAATATGACACATGCATAGGAAGGTAACAAGCAAACTTCTAAGGAAGAACAGAGGAAGGAGAAAGTGATTCAGGCTGGGGAGATTTCTTATGGTTTCATAGAGGAGATGGCATGGGCTCTATCTTTTAAAGGATCGTAAGAGATCCACTGCACAGATGAGGAAGGAGGACATTCTAAGTGGAGAAAGTGGAAAGAGCAAATCATGGGAGGCAAAAATTAAGGGTTTTAGGAAATGATGGGTAGTCCAGGGAGCACAAAAAGGGCTGTACCTGCAGGGAACTGTGAGAGGTCAGGCTCAAAGGGAAGGCAAGATTGCAAGGCCTTGAATGCCATGCAAAGAGTTTAGATCTTGTGACCAGGGCCAGGGCATCTGCCCTTTCCCTGTCATGGCACACATAGAAAATAACCACGTCTGTACAGCACACTGGAGTAAGTGGATGAGACTGCCTTTGGATGGAGGCCACAGCCTGGAGCTCCCCAAAGGACAAGGGGACCAATATCTCAGCACATTTATAATTGACTTGTGGCACAGCTGGATCCCATGGCACATGGGCAGGAAGTGGGTAGGGGATCTCTGCTAGAATCAGTGGGAACTTTAATTTGGGGGTTCAAATTAGGGAGGCTTTCTGAACAGGGAGATTACAGCACCAGAGCTTCCTATTAAATAGTCAACATTCCAAGCCATAGGTACATATGTCCTGGCTGAAGTCCAGAAAGTAGTGAATGTCTGCAGGGGAAAAAAAAATCATTCTACATTGAATTTCTGTTTAACCTTCTATTTACAAAGCTGATTTGTTTAAATAAGGGTACCTGATTAATAAATATCTTAATACTTAGAAGTACCATTTATAGCCAGCTTCCTGATGGGAAATGCAAGACTTATGAAATAGAACATGTTCATGTCTGAATGGCCTAAATCAACACATCAGCCTTCCAAAATAGGAAGGTTACACAAATAAACTTGGTAATTGTTTTTCCTAACTACAAACCTTTGCTTAAATGTGGTTCTTTGGCTGTAACATAGACTCTCAATTTTTTGGACATTTCTCCTTGGAGAAACTTTAAATATGTACACAAAACCATAAAGGAAATTACAAAGGAAAAAACTTTGTATCCAGCCTGAAAGAATTATCCAAGCTTTGCTCTTTCAACTATTAAGTGTTAAGTAACTCTTGTGTCTGGCTAGGCTATTGGAAGGTTGTCCAGTATTCCTATGAATATTCAGTCATTTTACCTTTTCTTTATGTCGTGCTCCACTGGCATCTTACAGGAAAGCCTGACATACATAAATCTAATGAATCAAAGATGGAAAACAGAGTTGAACCCCCAAATTAAAGCAGGCAGTCATATTTTATTTTTGTGTGTATGTTATCTTTAATGAAGATGAAAACTAAATTAAAATTTTTAATGCAGAGAGGTAAATAATATATGACAATCTCTTCTCTCTCACTCACTCTTGCTCTAGCTCTTGCTTTCATTCTGGGGGAAGGAAGTTAAATTCCTACTTAGATGATGCTATCTTTCATTATTTTATCTCAGAGGTCAAAGATAATTTTTAGTGGGTTTGAATTGCTAGAAAAATAGTTATTATGAGTTGCCAGACTGTTTAAACAAATATACTAGTAATATATATGATAAAAATACATAGACATAAACATGCGTGTGTGTGTGTGTGTGTACATATGTGTATATATAAATGTATCTAATAGTGCTGTGCTGTAGGCAGCTCCCACTGGCTCAAGAAAGCTGAGAGTATGTATCTCTTCCCAGCCCCTAGTCCCGTGACATCCCGTTAGCATGAAATCAGCTGCGGTGCAATATTTACATCATGGAAATCAGAAAACACTACAAACTGAAGCCTTCCCTCATCCCCAGAAAGCCTGTTATTAAACATTTATCAGCATACATTGAGTATACATGTATATGCATGTGTTTATGCACAAAAAATATGCGTATGTATATATATACCCATAGACATATATATGTTTTGAAGATTAAGTAGTATAAGAACAGATGAGAGGATGTAAGAGAAAAGGCTTCATTATCAGGAAAACAAGTGAGCAGTGACAAGAGGTGGCAAAGCACAGTGTGTACTCCAGGAACACAGAATCTTGCGTTTTGGTCAGAGTGAAAAATGTGAGGAAGATAAAAGTAGGAGGTCAGTCTAGAAAGGTTTCTTGGGGACTGAATGTAAAAGACATGGAAAGCTGATATATTGGGGACTGAAATTCCCAGTACGTCTTAAGAGTATTAATGATGTGAGTAACTGGATGCACAGATTGAAAGGAGGGAGACTAGTCAGAAAGCAAGATGTTTGAATTAGTGATTTTGAAGGTAGAGTAGTTATGAGTGATTACAGTCTGAGGTGGCGGATAAAGAGAAGGGGAGAAGGCATTGTAGATGAGGAGGTGGTAGAACTGAGAGGCCCTGGTGTTGGATGGCTTGTCCAGATGGCTGTAAAGTGGTCCAGGATGACAATTTAAAGGAAGCCTATGAGCCAAGAGCCCAGGTCATCAACAATTGAAGGGAAGTGAGCCAGAGGCTGGTAGGTGACCAGTAGGAGGGAGAAATGGTGTCATAGCTGAAAGGCATGATCTTTAAAGGCACAGCGTTTAAGCCTCATTTTCATAACCAGAAGAGGAATGCTCCAGAGCATGAGGTTAGAACCTCTAAATTTCCTAGCCTATATAATTCTAAGATGTCTTTGATTTTGCCGGTAGTAAAATGTTTTGTGATGTTTTGTGATCTCCTCTGCCTTTTAGGTTACTGATTCTGCTTCTGCTTGAATTAACCCAGCCATAATATTAGCTTCTTCTCTGTGTTCCACCTGGTAAAACTTCACTCTCCCTAGAGATTTGAGAGCATGGTCGACTTTCTTAAAGATTTTGGGTTTGTTTGGAAGTGACGAAGAACACATTTACAAAGAAGCAGCAAAAACAGTTACAAATTAAATCCTAGGTATCGCTGTCCTTGAAATGGCCCCCAACCAACCCAGCTGTGAGTTTGAGCTTCATGCCCCTTCACCTTACCTGGCCTCAACCTCTCTCGACCTCATTGGTTCCTCTCTCTCCTCTGTCTCTCACCTCTCCAACCCTATCCAGTCTAAAACATGAAATATTATTTTAATTGCTTAGATCAACTTACTAACATCTCCATTTCCCAGATGGGAGGCAGCAGGTTTCATTGGCAGGTGGAGGAGTAACCCAGTATCATAGAGCTGAAATCAGATGACCTTCTCTCTCCTCACCTAGAGGAATAAGAAAATTCCTTTCCTTCTTCATGTAGAGGAATTCTTTTCCCTAAAGCTATCAGCCCTTCCAGCCTATGGAGAGGCCATGTTTTGCAGATTGATTCTTCCCCAAGGGAAATTCTGGTGTCAGATGTTACAATGGTAATATTTTGTTCTACATCATCACTCCTATTTACTACCTCTTACCACTCTTCCATCCTAGTCAGGCGTACTTCAGGGCTAGTAGGGGGTAATCCTCCAGTGCAGGTAATCAGTGTGCTCCAGCCACATCAAGAACTAGAGAGAAAAGCCAGATTGTACTAGAAAGGTCACAAAGCATTAACATGCCTATCAGTTACACAATCTCTTGTAGGAAAAGAGACTCCAAATGGCACTTTTCTGTCCAAGTTGCTGTAATTTTTACCACTGCCCCTGAGTGAAACCAAGCCAATTACTATGGCCACATCTTATGTGGCCAGAGGCCAGTGCCTGAGCCAAATGAAAGGCAAGCATGAATGCGCTGCACAGGAGGAAGCCAGTCTCCTAGGCATGAAGTCACTAACTCTGCCTGCTGCATATTGGGTGGTGGCACACTATCCCAATCAAATCCTTTCTTCAAGCGATCAAATGCTAGAATCAGCCAAGAGAAAGCAAATGTTCTGAAATGGTTTTAATGTAATTTTGGCAGTTTCTATTCACACTGATTACCTTCCTTTCTTACCCCCAACTTGAATCCTCCATCCATCTCCTAAATTGCTTTTTCTGTTTACTTACAGGGTGTATGTTGCTGTAGGTTCTCATTATTCAAATAGAGGGCAGAAAGGTCTAAGTGTCTAAGTTGGGTGGGTAATCCAATGATCAACTCTATCAAAGTGGTCCTCTATTTTAACTCAGTTAACTTGTGTCTGCTGCATAGACTGTTTGAAGATGTCGTCTCTGAAAATGCAAAGTTAAGATCTGTATCCAACACCTCGTGAACCATCTCAGATCCTCTCTGCCCTCCTTTATTTCAGCCACTGAAGAGGCAGCTAGTTCCACAGGGACTCTGACAAGCTTCTTGAGGTATAACTTTTAGTGCTTCCCCTCACACCCATGCTAAGTACCTCTCGCATCATGGCCTGGGGCTTCTCCATCACTTCGAAGTTGGATGTACACAGGAATGAACACAGCCTAGAAATGTAGGCAAGGTTACCCCCAGGGGTTTCCCATGACTAATGGAGAATGGAAGCTAATGGATAAATGCTTCACCGTGTCATCTTACAAGAGTATCGTTCTGAGATATATTGAGTAAGTTTTCTAACAAGGCCCATGGATGGAGGACCAATTGCCCCAAACCGGTCAACTTGATAACACATTCTAATAATGCCTTTTCCTGCTTCCCTGTTTTCTTCTCTACACCTCTCTCCTGCTCCCTGAGAATACTTAAAAATATCTACATGAAAGATTTTATCTTAGGCTCCACTTTGGGGGAAACACATCTGTCGTAAGGCAAAACACTACACCCCATAACTATTTGTTTTTAGGGTAAGAATTTTGTCTTCCCTAATATTATGATTTCATATGTATGATGTCCTCCTCAATGAATGGATGTATGGTGGTGCATTGACATGTCCTCAGGTCCCAGTACTGCTGGGGCCAACTTAGCCCTCAAAGTCTGAGTCACTAGGAAACAGCCCATTAAGAGCTGAATAATTCAGAGACAACATGAATAAATTGCATCTTCCTTATTGCATGGGATGATATATGGTATGGTATGGTATGTACAGTTTTTTGGTGAATTGAAGAACATATTATTTTATACATAAAACTATCATTGGTGATATGGATAGAGGGGATTACATAAATACTTTCATTTTTACATTAAAGTTTTAAAATAATCCTAAAGTATGTGAATGTACAAGTATTAATTTCCATATTTGCCCAAGATATCTTTTTTCCATTCCTTTATTTTCAATCTTTTTAATATCTTTTTATTTTAGAGGATGACTTTTGAAAGCAGATAGATTTTGAGTTTTTGGCATCCAATCTAATAACCTCTATTTTTTTAATGGAGAGGGAGGGAATCCACTTACATTTATTAAACTTACTGATATATCTGAATTTATTTCTTCTATTACCTTTAAAATTTTTTTCTACTCATAAATTTAACAGAGGGCCGAAATAATTCTTTAAAAGGATGGTAAAGTTTCCTTCATTCATTCTCTTTTTTCCTCAGTAAGGTTTGAAGTTATTGGCTGTATTTTTACTTTTTGTGGTTATTCTTAAGTATGTATATTTTTAAAACTAATTGAATATTTCTTCCTGAAGTTATTCTATCTTCCTTCTGAACAAATGAAAGATCTCAACATACTTTACTCTTTCAACATTATTTCCTATTGTAATATTGTCAAAATTTAGTTTTACCCATTTTAAACACATGTACACAGACACCCATGCTCACACACATACAATGATCATTTTTATGTCAATTTTTAATAAAATTTACCAACATAAAAATATTGATTTCTGTGTTCACAGTTGTGTCTTTAATTCCATGCATTTTATTTGGGTTTGCTCTTCCTTTTGTGAAGTAGATACAATAGCATTTTTTCACTGAGGAGCTATAGATGGTAAATTCCTTTAGTTTGTATGTCAGAAACTGCCATAATTTCATTCTCAGCCTTGAATAAGTGTTTATATGGATATAGAAAGTCTTGTTGATAATCATTTTTCCTAGAACATTGATGATATTATTCCAATTTCTCGTTGTATCTATCGCTGCCAATAAGAAATCTGCTGTTAGACCAGTGCCTATTCTTTTGAGAGTAATCTGCCTTTTCACACTGGAAAATTAATTTTTTTTCTTTATTCCTACTGTTCTGCAGTTTCATTGTAATGTATCTCAATGTAGATTTATTTATTTTATTTTTACCCTTTGGAGTACATTTTCAATATGAGAACTCATGTTCTTTCTCAATTTAGTTTTTAACTCTTTATCTACTGCCTCTGTATAATTCTTGATCTCTTCTTCTAGAATGCCAATGAAGGAGAGGCTCAGAGTCTCCAATATGGGCACTTCACGGCTCATTAAGGTTTTTATTTGTCTCCATATGTTCCATTGACTGAATTTCTCAGTACCACCTACTAATTCATAATTCTGTCTCTGTATCCAGTCCAGGGTTTACTTCACTTACTAAATATTTTATTTAATAATTATATTTTATATTTCCAAGATTTCTAACTGGTTCTCTTAACCATCTATTTTTTTTTTTAATAATTTTCTACATTTGTAGCCTTTTTTTTTTTGGCTGTGTTGGGTCTTCATTTCTGTGCGAGGGCTTTCTCTAGTTGCGGCAAGCGGGGGCCACTCTTCATCGCAGTGCGCGGGCCTCTCACTATCATGGCCTCTCTCAATATCGTGGCGGAGCACAGGCTCCAGACGCGCAGGCTCAGCAGTTGTGGCTCACGGGCCTAGTTGCTCCGCGGCATGTGGGATCTTCCCAGACCAGGGCTACGAACCCGTGTGCCCTGCATTGGCAGGCAGATTCCTAACCACTGCGCCACCAGGGAAGCCCCTTAACCATCTATTCTTAACACATTTCTTTCTGTTCTATTTACATGCATGTATGTATTTCTGTGTAAAAATTTTAAATGTCTATTGAAGTCCTCAGGTTTTATAAAATTAACTTCATTTTTAGAAAATTCATGCTCCAACTGTTGATTTTTATTAGATGTTTTTCTTAGCATATATTTTGGAACTCTGGTGTGCAGGCATAATTTTGAGTGGAAAGTTTTAGGAATCTGTTTTTGTGGATTTTTCTCTCTCTCTTCCTTTTCCATGCTCCTTTCCCTATTTAGTGGTTTTGTAGTTGACTCCCTCAGGTGTCACTGGCCCTCCACTGAACCTCGCCAGGCACAGAGCTTGCACAGAGATGGTTTTGGAAAGACTGCAGACCCATCCACCCAGCCAGAGGGCATCTTGGTTCATAGGATTACATCAGCAGGATTTCCCTAGTTCAGAAACTTCCTTAAGTCACAGCTTCTGGCAGAGGTTTCAACCCCCTTTCATATCTGCCAAGGCCCACCCTATCTTTTCATTTCAAGGGAGTCTGAATTCTGTCCCGTCTTTCAAAATGCTTTTTTGTCCCCATTGTCCTTGCAGAAGCTAAATCTCCAGCTCCAACCCAGAGCTCAGCAAGCTCATAGCTTTAGCCCTGCTCACCACATTCAAGCGTCTTCCGTTTCATGAGGATTGTCCATGAGGGTATTTAACTTGTTTTCTAATCTGGCTATGTCTTTTTTATTTTCTCAATATACGTGTTTGGCACAGAAGGGATTACTCAAACGTGAACTTACTGAGTCATTTTGACAGAAGTCTTTTATTACTTTTATATTCAAGAACAAAACAAATGCATTTACTTTAGTTTTAAAGTAACATATTCCTTTTAAATTTTACCTCTATTGAAAAAAAAACATATAAAATGGGAACTCATTTTAAATTGTGAAAGATAACTATAATTTTAAAGTTTTAATGTGTTTTTATTCTGTTAAAAGTTTTTGCTATCTCTGGAGACATTTTTAAGATGTTGGTGGCAATGTGGTTTTACAGTAATTTTGGTTCTTGACTGTTAAGTTATAAGTATACTCTATTTTCAAAAAAAATAAACAACCAAGATAAAATAAAAAACTGTCCTGGCAATATATTCTGTATGGACTAAATACTAGGCTGAACATAATAAATGTAAAGTTAATGACTGGTTTGGAGAGCCGCAAAAACATATGCCAAGAGTCTCCATTTAAACTGTAGGATAGGAAATTTGAAATATGCCTATCTATGGATCTTTGGCCCTAACTTTTAAAACTGCAATCATTCCTTTGGCAAACACTCCATTTGAAAAATAAAAATAAAAAATACTCAAAAGTAATGCAAAAATCTTCATCTTAATATTTGATCCCAAACATATTTAAAATTTTTAGGTTTTTTTCACTTTGCTTACCCTCATATTTGTGCAAAGTGCTAACACAGACAAGCAAACGAACTCTAAATCTAACTACAGACTTTGGAGCCAGTGACACCTGCTTCCTTTTTCATGATGCATTTTATTCCTCCCCAGAATTACTGCTTTCTTTATTACGGCTGGCTACGCACTCTCCGTCTCCCTAT
Organism: Balaenoptera ricei; assembly: GCF_028023285.1. Classification (NCBI taxonomy): domain Eukaryota; kingdom Metazoa; phylum Chordata; class Mammalia; order Artiodactyla; family Balaenopteridae; genus Balaenoptera; species Balaenoptera ricei. The sequence continues at coordinate 42,819,341 of NC_082641.1, forward strand.
TAGGGAATCTTGCTAAAGAAGGCTCTGTATTACTTTGCTCAGATCCAATAAAATTTAACATGGGCTGCAGATGAGTAGCTAGAGTACCAGTAACAGGCAAATCTGGGGTCATGAAGCACCCCGAACCCTTACATCTTCAGCACTCTGAATGTCGGGTCACCTTACCCTGACACATCTCCTGTTTAGGTGTGTTCCTCAGTGGGTCTGCTCGTTCAGGGCCACATTTCCACAGAGATTATTAACTAATAGTGTGGAAAGGCCCACCTGCAGGCCTCTGCCTTCCCAGTAGATGGATCACTTCTGACAACCGTAAATTTCTACAGAGAGAAGGTATTTGCCATAAATTGTTGTGTGATTTTAGATATACTGTTTAACTCCCCACTGGAGAGTCTAGGACATCTCTGCCCCTGCCCATCTCACAGCCTCACGTAAGGATCGAAATGGTGTCATATTTAGAGGAGCTTTGAGGACTGAAAGTTCTCTATACATGTGAGGGTACAATTTGTGTTTATCCAGGTCTGGATATGAGGTCATCCCATCACATAATAAGCAGCCTGACAGCTCAAACTTTCTGCCGCTGGTACGCACCATCCTCATTGTTTCATTACTGGGCTATATCTACCTTGACAAAGCTAAGAGAACACTTCTTCACCTTCATTCTGTGTCCATTACACCAGCATACAATTGAATTCATCATTATACAATTGAGCACAAAATTGTGTACAGTTTGCACTTGTTTGCTACAGGAGAAAAATCAACCTCCTGTATACAGCACTGAAGACCTTGCACAATCTGCCTTGAACATGCTTCTACAACTTTGTCTTAAATTCCTCCATCCCTTGCATCCATTAACCATGTGGAATTACTTAATATTCCCCAGATGTGCTATGATCTCACAAATCTCCATGCCTTTGCATATGCTGTTCCCTCTGCCTCAAATTTCATTGACCTACATTGTGCCTCATCAACCCTCTACATATCTCAGTTCTCCTTCTCTGAGATGTTTCCTTGAGTCCCTTGTAGACCTGGAAACACCTCACTTCAGAGGTTAACCCACTGTATTACCCTCTCTCTATAATAGTCTGTCCTCTCCCTCTGTAAATCTAGGATCTGGTTCATGGAGGGAAGATAGTAAATTTACTGAATGACTAAATCAGTGAAAAGGCATCTAGTGAAAAGACCAGGGTTGATCAGTAGGAGCTGGATTCATTCATTCATTCATTCATTCCTAACTATTGCTCTTATTGTACTAGTATGTGTGAAATGTTGGACCACATTTATCAAGGATACAAAATGACTTACCCTGTCTTTAAAGAGCTTACATTCTCTTCAGGGAAGTAACACATCCAAATAATTCAAAGCAAATCTTCAAACCTATCTCACTGTCTCAAGTCCTCTTTACAAAGGAATTTTTCTATTTTTACTCTGTGAACACTTTGGATGTTCCATCTAGAGTTTCTTTTACTTGGCCTAAAATTAAATTTAAGTAGTCCTGATGGAATTGTGGTGCCTTTTCTCTGGTTCCTGCCTATTGTTTGCCAAGAACCCATGGTATTGTGGTGAGCTACTGCAATACCCAGGAGATGCCACACAACACTGAAAAATATTTTTTGATTGTGCCTAAATAGCAAATAGCAATGGACTCCACAGCCATTTTCCTGCCACCTCAAGAGTCGCCTTTAATTCTGAAGAGTGACTTCCGTTTTGCATTTTTCCCCTTCAGATTAATAAAATCCCAAGGACCTGAGCTCTGATGAACTACCTATGGAATTTCCTTTTAGTTTATTTTTTCCCTCAAATTCAAGACACTATATTTCACTTCCTCCTTGATTTTTTTCCCAGAAATATTTTTATCTTTTTTGTAGTTTATCCAAACTTAAGCAACAGGCCTGCACACTGGCAATATGGAAAGCTTGGGTTGGCAAAAGACACTTTCTAGTGGCTTAATGCAGATTGCAAAAGAACACCCACTAGGCAGATAAATTACAAAAGTGGTTCCTCCCTGCTGATGAACTACACAAAGGCGCCCCCTGCAGGCAGAAGAGTTACCAAAAAAAGGCACCCACTCAGGGCAAATGATCACCAAAAAAAGCAGCCGTTGCACCACACTGGCTACAACTTGGTGAGCGAACGCGGATTGTGTGGAAACCCCCAGTACCCTCTCGGCTGGCTGCTTTTCACAGGTTGAGTTCCCTGGGAAGTCAACTCTGAGATGGAGATGAATGTGCCAGCGGTTTATTAGGGAGCATCGTTGGAGCAACACCTGTGGGAGGGAAGGGAGGGAGGGGAGGGGGAGGCCAAGGGAACAGGATTAGACAGAGGGAAAAGCTGACCTGTGATGCCGTCTCCACAGAAAACTCAGGGGAGCCTGCTGGGAGTTTTGAAGCTGGGAAGACCATTCAGAGCTGTCTCAGGCTGGGGCAAGGGGACTGGGACTTTAGACCCCCATGTTGGTTAGTCTATAGATGCAGGCAGCCCCCCCAGAAAGACTCTCCTTAGCAGAGGCAATTCTGAAAGAAAGCTGGCATCTGAGGGCATCTGCCTGCTGGCAGCACTCCCAGCAAATGGTGAGTCAGTCCTTCATTCCTGAAGGAGTCTCTGGGCAGCGTGCTGGAGTTTCCAGCGCAGACCTGCACGGCTGTATTCGTCCTTTCGGCCTGTCCGCGCTCTCCACATTAGCGAGCTCCCCCTCACTTGACTCTCTCAGCAGATTTGTCAGTATCATACAGTCAGTCCTCCGGGATCTTGAGGAGGATGGAAGGAAACGAGGTAAAGCCAAATGTCACCATCCTATTCTGCTTTGGGGTCTGTCCTTTAGCTGGCACAGCCCAGGTGTCAAGGACCCATGGAGGTTGCAGTTCTTCCTTACATAGTGAAAAGAGGTGTGGATTGAAAGAAGGCTCTGCTTCCCCTCTTATGGCCACTGTTAGCAACAACCAGACTCTACCTTTGATCACTGAACACTAGCTAACACAGAAGCATGCCCTGGGTATGTGAATTCAGAGGCAGGGTGGTTTTCACATCCTGCTGAGTGAGGGCTGGACATAGCGTCTCCTAAGAGAGCCTTTGGTTCTACATGGTGCTTGGTGTTAAGGGTTTATATGGAGAGGTTAAATGCCAAGGAAGAAAAGCCTGATCACACCTGCTATCTCTTGACTAAGTGAGAGGGTGGGAGTTCCGGGTCCTTATCCCCTCACCTGTCACTTTCTTAGTCAACCACAGACCACACCTGTAGAATGTAAGTTGAAGAGAAATGCACAGAAGGGAAACTTTGCTCTCGACAATTTTTCCTGATGAAGCAAACCAGCTTAAAACTAAACATTTAACACACATTTATTGACTCCTTACTATATGCCAAGCACTGTGCTACTTCCTAGAGATAAATGGTGAGAAAAAATAATTAGATGCAGTTTGTACCATCATGGAGCTTATGGTCTCAAGAAAAGACTTAGTGTGCCTAACTGCTAGATAATTGCATCTCTCATAGATGCCTGCAGAGAAACTGCATGATGCTTGGAGAGCATATCAGAGAGTAATTTAGCCAAGTCTAGGAATCTAGGGAAAGTTTCCTTAAAAAAATGGACAGTTAGAATGAAATTTAAAGAACGACTGAGTTAAATCAGCAAAGGATGGGGGTCAGGGGAGCATTATAGACAAGAGAACAAGATGCACTAAAGTCAGTGTGATTAGAGAGAACCAGGCAAGCATAGTGCAAAATAACTTGGGTCTCTGACCTAAAACCTAAATTGTATCAATACTGGAGTTTCAGGCACTGTGCTAGACAGTGGGAGAAACTGGAGGGCAGGTGAGAGCTCTGTGATCGAATTGCGTTGCATGGGAAGCCAACTCTGCAGTATGCCCGTGAGTCTCCCTGCTCACACACATCCTCGCTGGAGTCAGTCTTCTGCTCTTAATCATTTTGAGTAATAAGACAATCATTGTGGCTCAGAGGAACAAAGTATAATTTAAGATCTTTAAGATAGAATAGTAGACTTTTAAAAGTGAAAGGAGTCCCTAGAGGTCAGTGAACCAAGACCCTCATTTTCCAGACGAGGAAACTGTGGCCCAGAGAGATTGAGTTACTTGCCCAATTTCACACCCCTCACTGGGTGTGCAACATGGACCAGATTCACGTCTCCTGGCACCTAAATGTTTCTTTCTCCTAAGATCAGGCTATTGGGAAGTTCTGTAGTCACTACATTAGACCGGCAATCGCTGACCCCCGCTTCTGAGAGATGGGGAGTGAGACAGAACCCTGATGACATAAGTGTAGTGCCTGGATTAAGCCAGACCTGAAACTAGCCAGATATACTTTCTGGGCTTCTCAGTTAGGAGAACTAATAAATTCCCTTTTTTATTTAAATGATTTTATACTTGGTTTCTGTCACTTACCGTCAAAAAAGAGTTTGAATGCATAGTGAAAGAGCTACAATAGATAATATTTTTTCAAAAAGATGAATTAGTTGGCCTGTTGACCAAGCAGAATTTTTCTCTCAAAAATCTGTACTTATGTACCCAGAGACTGCTCTATAGTCAACCAATGAGTTTGAGCTCTAGAAATAAAAGGTTATGTAGAGTTGGGGAAGAAATTACTGCCAAAACACGGCAATACCTTGTGCAAGTCAAAGTAGAGCTGGAGCCAAAACGGAGCCAAAATGACTGAGTTTGAGACCCAGCTCTGCCACATATTAGCTGCTAACCCTGGGCAAGCTACCCTACCTCACTATGCTTCAGAGTGCTCGTCTAATAAGTGGGCATAAAAATAGTACCTGCCTCATGGGGTTGTTGTGAAGCCTAAACAAATTAATATATATAAAACTCTTAGAACAAGGCTTGTGCAGAATAAACACTCAAAAGTGTAAGCTACCATTGGTATTATCGATATGATGGTTACACAGAAGAAGCCACTTAACAGAGAGAAGAGCGCACCAGGCATAAACAGTGAAACAAGATGAGGAACAAAGTGACCACAGAGGGAGAGAGAGGAGTGGTCTCTATTCCAGATGCCTCTCCAGTCCCATAGGGCCAGACAAACTTTATAAGATTTCTATATCCTTAAAATAGCCCCCCGGACTTCCCTGGTGGTCCAGTGGTTAGGACTCCGCACTTCCACTGCAGAGGGCACGGGTTAGATCCCTGTTTCGGGAAACTAAGATCCCGCATGCCTCAAGGCATGGCCAGAAACAACCAGCTACCCACTCACCCACTTTTTTTTTTAACTTGAACTTGAACCCCTTTGATTGGATTTCTTTTCCTTGTCATCAAACAAGCCTAGACCAAAGCCCGGCATTGGCAGAGCACAGTGCAGGCCGGACCAGCTGGCACTTCCCTGTTCAACACCATCCACCGCTCCCCGAGCAGATCATTTATGTATATTCTCTCCATCGAAATCCATGTTACTTCTGGAAGAACAATTCAAAAGCAAATGTCTCTCAGGTGGCAGGCGCCAACATTATTTCAGTTTACTAAGCTCACCAGGAAGCCCTGGTCCGGTGCTGTGTAGAAGGACAAGAGGGAATCCTCTTAATTTCTACCTTTGAAGAGCAGGTAAATTATCTCTTTCGTTGGGATCAAGCATCCAGGATTTCCCTGCGAATCCAAAGTGTTTCTAACACTCTCTTTGCTAAGTTCTATTCATAGAAAACCTTGGCCGGGCTCCAGGTCCATGTCACATTGTTTGTGTGGAATGAGGATGTACTCTGCTTTTTCAGAATAACAAGCCCATGTTTTCGAGTCATTAAGGAAAAAACTTTTCCCACAGCATAATGAGTAGAGTTCACTTTAACACCCCCAAGGTGTGTCATTCCAAAAGACACAAATAAAATGTCCCCCAAAGCCACACACAGTTCACCTCCCTTGTCAGTGAGTAAACAACTTGTCTGAGAAGATTTACCCCAATGCCCTCACATGCATTCTTCCCCAGGAAACCGACTCCCTCTCAGACCTTTTCTCCTTACTTCAAAACACATAGAAAACTAAATGAGGGCAGCAGAGCCAGCACTTAAAGGAAAGAAAACAGACACTAGAAGAGGTGAAAACATCTGACCCAGTTTTTCCCATCTGAGTTTTCATCCATCAAGCAGTCAAAATTCACATTGATCCTGAATTTCAGAATTACAACCCTGACATACCAGAGCAGTCTCAGTGACTGCCACCAACCTATGAATATGGAAATACATCAATATAATCATTTCCCCATCAATTAAAGTATTTCTCTGAAAATGGAATATTAATCTTGCTTGAATAGGAACAACTAAACATAGTTCATTAATTCTTTTTTAATTGAGGCATAATTGGCATATAACATGATATTAGTTTCAGGTGTACAGCATAATGATTCAATATTTGTATACATTGAGAAACGATCACAAGTCTAATGAATATCCATCACCATACATAGTTACACATTTTTTCCTTGTGATGAGAACTTTTACTCTCTCAGCAACTTTCACATAAAAATAATAGCATTAACTATAGTCACAATGCTGTACGTTAATCCCCATTATTTTATAACAGGAAGTTTGTACCTTTTGACCACTTTCACCCATTTTGCCCCCTCCCCCTCCCACCTCTGCCTCTGGCAACTGCCAATCCATTCTTTGTGTCTATGAGCTTGGTTTTTTCTTGTTATTTTTTAGATTCCCACGTGTAAGTGAGCCCATACAGTATTTCTCTGTCTGACATATTTCACTTAACATAATGCCCTCACGGTTAATCCATGTCGTCACAAATGGAAAGATTTATTTCTTTTTCATGACTGAATAATATTCCATTGCATATATACCACACTTCTTTATCCATTCATTCATTAATGGACATTTAAGTTGCTTCCATGTCCTGGCTATTGTAAATAATGCTGCAATGAACTTGGGGATGCAGATAGTTTTTCAAGTTAGTGTTTTCATTTTCTGCAGATAGACACCCAAGTGGAATAGCTGGATCCGTGAATCCTTTATCGCCTGAAAACTAATTGCACAAACAAAAGAAGATAATGTTGACCAGATGTGGTGCTTTACAGTGAGTGATAACGATCATAGGGTTAAGAGGAATCTTGCATCTGCCCTGGGAAACTCTTCCTCAGCCTCGGATACATCATCTCCCTTAGGCGTGGACACCTCCCGCCGGTCATTGCCTTTACTCACTGCAGGTGTCAGAGTCAGTCTTGAAGTAGCCCTGCTGCACTTCCACCTGCAAAAAGCAGGTGTTCTGGTCCCTCGATGATGCAGCCCTGGCTTTTCCTGTTACTTCTGGGTGTCAAGGCCCCCATGCAAACTCAGAGATGGACAAGTAGTGCTTTTCAGGGCTTCAGAAGCAAGGGGGTGGTCACCATCCTGAGCACATTTCCTAAGAGTAGCAGCTTTTCAAGGTTTTTAATAGGTGTTATGTTGACCTAATTGTTGTAAAGACAATGAGGAAAAGACAGTAAAGGAAACAACATGGGAAGGCTGATCAAAATATCAGTGATCACTTTTTTAACCTTTACTTTGACCTAACTTCAGATTTACAGAAAAGTTTCAAGAATAGAAAAAAAAGTTTCCATATACCCTTCATCCAGATTCCTCAAAGGTTAACATTTTATCACGTTTACTTTATCATTCCCACTTTCAATATGTATGCTTATTATATGTTTTTCCTGTTTGAGCATAAGTTGTAGCTATTTAGGTAGGATTGAAAGGAAGAGGTTTTTAAAAATGTACTTCAAGATGAAGAACAAGAAGTCATTGATGTTAAATAACTGAATTTTTGTAAAAGACAATTTAACCTTAATGCAATTGTGAGTAATAATGTTTTTGTCTTTGACAGCAAATAAAGTCATTTAAGAAAAAAAAAAAGAAAGAAAGAAATTAATGGTCAGACTATGAGACAGGTCAAAGGGTGACTGCTTCCCGCCACTGACACCACAGCCCTTGCCCCCATGGCGGTGCCATCTGAACCTGGTCACGTCTCTGCTCCATTCATTGAGAAGCTTCAACCGACCCACAAAGACACTTGAGAAACACAACCCACAAAAACACTTGGTGCACCAATTCTCCCAAGAGCGCCAACAACACAAATGACCTAGGGTGGGTCCCTACTTCCTAACACCCTAAGACCACAGGGTGAGTTTCTTGATTCCCCAAGGCACTCTTTCCTGCCCCAATCCCATTCCTACTTGTTATCTTATCCTGTTATCTTACACAACTGGGTTTTTTTTTACCAAAACAGTTCTGCCCAAATTAATCAACACTTCATTGGCCAGACCGGGCTTTGAATGGCTTTGACTATAGCCAAAAATGAAATCCACCTACAAAGGAAGAATGTTTGTCACCACTGAGCTCTTCATTAAAACAGGCCGCAAAGCCTGAGGGTAATACCCCTAAAAGGAATTCCAAAAAGAAGCAGCACTAGAATAGGAACAAAACCACTGTAGCTCTCCGTCCCAGCAGCAGTGCTCCAGCAAGGATGTCTATTCATGCCTGTCACCTGCACCTCCCAAGCTGCCCTGCATCTTCCAAATTGATTGATTCAGTAGGTGTTTTGTTTTTCCATCTCGTGAGACACCCCATAACCTACCAATTACACTTCTGTTGAAGTTGGCCAAAGTCAGTTTTTTCACTGTTTTGTTTTGTTTTGCTTGCCACCCAAGAGCCATAAACTACCACACAGGATTCCATTGTGCACCTGTGTGTTTCAGTTTTGTCTGTCCCATCTCCACAGTTTCTCTGTAGGGCTCTTTAAAGACGGGGACCTTTACTTCCCATCTCCTCACTCTGCTTGTGCAGGATGAATGCTGCTGCGACCACATTGCCTAACTTCTCATAGACAAAAGGTGAACTAGCCCTAAACTAGACTTCCTGGACTTTCTCCGTACTTTTTAAACTGGATTTTGCTTTTGTATAAATCTATTGAAAACAGAGTCCATTTTCAAATTCCTCCAATTTCTGCAAGGTATGAAATAATTTCATGGAAATGGTGTTCAAAATCTACGAAGCTCTGGTCTCCGAACCCTCTGTAGCTCTGATTCATTAAATAACTAGAAAGTCAGCTATGACCCTGGATGTCCAAGGTTGTTTCCAAACCAAGAAATCTGTTGTTGCCAAGACTAGCAGGGGTTTCTGAACTGGTCAACATTCCTTGAGTTTCCTTTGAGAGGTGAAAAATAATGCAGCTTAAAATGCATTATATAAGAAAGAAAGGTATGAACAAGTTAAGGGGAAACTACAAAGGAAGCGGGCCAAGTCCCAAAATAAAAGGCAGGAATAGAAAACTAAAAATAATACACAGGGAAGTGTACCACATCTGTAGGGCTCCCTTGCATTCTCCTGAAGCATTGTATCTTTTTTTTTTTTTTTTCAGGAGCATACTAATAATTGTTTGGAGATTTAAATAGAACACTATTATTTGTTCTTTAAAAATAGTCACTTCTTTTGTAGAATTGTGAGAGGGTTTCAAACGATATTACTTGAATTTTATTCATTGCTATTTACCTTTTACAGACATCTTCAAGTTTGTTAAGAAGTCAGTGGATTTTCTTCAGTCTCTTTATTTATTGGTCTTCAACAGAACATGTGAAATATTTTAAATATTTCAGTCTTGCTACACTTAAGGGACATCTGAAACACCAAAAAAAAAAAAAAATGAGGGTGGCTTATATAATAACACTTAAATTATCTGCATTATTTCATAAGCTTAGAATATGCAGACACGGGGATAGGATAAAATGACATACATAGAAGGTGTGCAAAGGTCCTTATAACTTTGCACATAAGCCATTACCTACACTTTACACAGAGGACACTAAGGAACAGTGTGGTTAAAGAACACACCTGAAGTCAATAACTAGTGAGTACTGCAGTGAATTAATCGTGGCTCCGTCTGATCAAAAACTCTAGGTTCCTTCCATAGTACTTAAGATAATCAAAAATATTTTTCAAAAAGGTTAACTATGTATAGTTAGCACAAAGCCATCAAAAGGATAGTCATTGCTTACTTTCTCAATTTTGCTTACTTTTGAAGACTTATAAATTGGATTTCTATTTAAATTCTGAAAGTGCATAGGACACATCCCACCACTAATATGGTGCCATTCCTCCTGGGTATAAGGTTTATCTTCCACCATTCAGTCAGTTGTCAGATTATTATGACCATTACTTTTTCCCTTAAGAGAAATATGTTATGATAGATTTTAAGAAAATGAAATCTCATACTGGGAACTGCCTATGTAGAAGTCATTCACAATGTTTGTTTAATAATCACTTCCAAGTTGTTAATTCCTGTTTTCTCTAGACACAACAAAAACAGGAAATATTTACCAACTTCACAGGTGTCAGGAAATACTTTAAAAACCCTGGTGGCCTGACCACCCGCTTAAGCAGATAGCATTTCTGTGCATAGGTGCAGAAGGTATACTGTAATTTAAAATGTGTACTTATAATCCAGAGACCTTTATCTATACTTTCTAAGTATTCACTGGCTTTGCTTCTGTTGGACCAAGATTTGTTCCACAGAGAGGTGCAATATATGCTAATGTGTGTTGTAGCCTTTCTAGTATTTGCAAGAAAACTACAATTCTCTACATTTACTTGCTTTGAAACACTATCTCTATATTTAACAAAGTGCCAGGACAACAAAGAACATCTAAAACAACTGAAATATAGGATGATGCTCTTAGTTCACCATGCATGTAATAAACCACTAATTTGTTTTCACTTGTTTAAATTTACAACAATTTAAGTTTTCAAAAATGGAAAGAAATTTTTTCTTTTTCTCAATTATAAAACTAACTGCAAAATTCTAGAAAATACCTAAAGGTGTAAAGAATAAAATAAGGATCACTGTTAATATCTCAATTTTTATCCATTTATATTTTTTTCACAAAAGATAATATTATTCATATAGCATTGCAGTGTGCTTTTTTCACTTAATATACAGTCGAGGTGCTCTCAAGCAACCTTCACTTAATATTCTCAGAGAAATCACATGCAGCTCCATTCTCTCTGTATAACATAGGACTATTGACATCCCTCGTGTCCACTGAAGGATGCAGGCAGGCAGGTCTCCCTCTGGGATGCACATGCACACTTGCACTTCTACCATTTGAAATAAAAACATACCAAGAGCCTGTTGCATTTTTTTCCCAAACTTGTTTGTGCCAGTTATCCTTTTACATAATTTAAATATGAAAAGATCAATAAGCTAGCAGCACAAAAAGAGGATTGTTGTTTCTATGAAAACTAAGGTGAATGTTTCAGGCAAACCTGATAAAGGTATCACTTTAAAAAACAGCTGGGGAATGGACTTGAGGACACGGGGAGGGGGAAGGGTAAACTGCGATGAAGTGAGGGAGTGGCATGGACATATATACACTACCAAATGTAAAATAGATAGCTAGTGGGAAGCAGCCACATAGCACAGGGAGATCAGCTCGGTGCTTTGTGTCCACCTAGAGGGGTGGGATAGGGAGGGTGGGAGGGAGACGCAAGAGGGAAGAGATATGGGGATATATGTATATGTATGGCTGGTTCACTTTGTTATGAAGCAGCAACTAACACAACATTGTAAAGCAATTATACTCCAATAGAGATGTTAAAAAAAAAAAAAAAAAACAGCTGGGGAGAGGGAGCCATGGAAATCTAAAAGGATTCTGCATCCTGATTGTGGTTTCGGCAAGGAAGACCCTGTGTGCTCCACCGTCGGCCGCACTACCTGACCAAATGCTAGCACTAAATACATTGTCGCCCTCTGCTTTGCAGTGAACACGTCAATCACTCTATGCACCTCATCATTTTCAATGTTTAAATCAGAGTCCGTTCTTGGCTGGCTCCACTGTCATTTCTTTAACCAATACCCTATCCACGACCTTTTCACATCATTTATAAATTTTCAATGTTGTAAAAGCTGGAAAATTAGTTGTAAAAACATTTTTGAACACTTTAAAAAATTATTTCCTTAGAATAAACTTATAAAAGTACAATTTTTGAATGAAAGGGTGTATACTTTTTTAAACTTTCATATATATGTGTATGCGTGTTTGTGTGTGTGTGTGCGTGTGCATATTTTTAACTATGGGGTAGGTAAACTAAAGACTTTAATGTTTTCATTTCTAAAAATCAATGGCTGAAAGTGGTACAATGATAAGTAGCAGAGTTTTCACCACCAAGCATAACATTTTATCACTGAAATTATTTGGACCTAGGGGTGTTTTTATCTGTAAAATAAAAGATTTAGACTAATTCTTTAGGCCCCTCTTCTCAACCCCAGTATCTCAGATTTCCATGCACTGCTGTATTTTCTAGGGGGTTGAAAAGTGTATAAATATATCTACTATGTAAAAGTTATGTCTCAAAAATCTATATAAGTGGAATTTTCTAAACTGGATTCACGTAATCACATCAAACTATACCATTGCTTCAGAAACCCTTTATCTCCATTTCTGACTGATAACCGTTAGCTTAGAACGGGTCTCTCTAATCTTGGGGGAGAGGGGGAGAGAAAGAAAGAAATACTCTGCTAGTCACTAGGGTTTCTCCTCTCCAGTTGCAGACTAACTGCTGTTCTGTCCTTCCCAGATGACCTTCTGGAACAGTGCTCGCCTGCATGCAATGCCCTTCATTCACACTTCCACCCTGACCTCTTCACGGACACTGCTCGACTCTGGCCACCAGGGACTCTTCAGGTCTGCCTGATCGCTCCATGACGCATGGCACCACTCGTCACTCTTCTTGAGGCCACAGGCTCCTTGATTGTTTCCTAAGTCTTTGGTTCTCCCACCTCTATCCTCCTCCTATAATCTTCTACTTGTACCTCACAAGTCTCCACAGTTTAGCTTAACGTTTCTGACATTTCAACCTTCTCAGCTACTTAAGTAGTTATGTATCTTCAAACAAAAAATTAAATGAACCAAGTGGCTAAGAAATATTGCAGTGCATTCTTTCATAAGGCCAACAATGATTGCTTTTGATAAACCCCCTAGTTTATCTCTCTTCTAGGCAAATCCAGATTTCCCAATATCAGTGATTATCAAAGTGTGGTCCCTGGACCAGCAGCACCTCTATCACCTGGAAACTTGTTAAAATGGAAAATCCTTGAGCCTCACCTCAGACATACTGAATCATTCATTTGTGTTTTATCAAGGATTCTGATGCACATTAAAATTTGAGAACCGCTGCTCTATAATACATACCCTTTTAAAGATAAGCCTTAGTTTAATGACTAACGTTAACTGATGGGTAATCAGAAATAATCAATTCACCCTCTAAATATCTGTGTGATGTTGAATTAAATCTATGGATTCTCTTCTCCTAGGGAGCTCAGGGTAAAGGGAAGGAATACAGTGTAGGATGGAAACAACAGTCCTCCCAGATTGCCTCTCACAGAAAATGACCACCCAGCCTGGCTACCAAGGAAATTACTTTATATTTTTGCTACCACGGTGATGTGTGCAATGCCTGCGGGCGATGCACTCCCTGTGTCTGTTGCTCTGGGCATCCTTATTTGTCATATTCATTGACTCTAACATACGCCCCCGGTTTTTTCAATCCCAGTAGGCACAATAAGTTAGCCATTAAGGAAAGAGAGGAGCTGGCGGATGAAAGGAAATGAGAGGCCATCTACTCCCTCAGTAGCTGCAGCTCTGCTGGAGACAGAAGGCCTATCACCAGCTTCATTCATTCATCCCTCCGATCATCCATTCATCTATCTACCCATCCATCTCTCTTCCCATCTATCCTTCCACCCTCCTAGCTACCCATCCATCCTTTCACTCATCCACTCATCCATCCATCCATTCATTCCAGAAATATTTATTGTATGGAATATGTGCCAGCTTGATTTCTCTTTAATATCAAATGAGGTTGGGCCTCATTTCAGACCACTGACCTATGGCATTTTCTTTTGCTTCTCAGGTGTTTCCCAGGATGGCCCCTTGGGGGTTCTTATCCTTTTAAAAATTTCTAGTTTGAGTGTATGTTTTATAATGAGCATAATGTACAAATACCATACTATGTATATAGTTTAAAATTGCATGCTCAAAAAAATTGCAATCAAAAAGCATGCAGAGGGCTTCCCTGGTGGTGCAGTGGTTGAGAATCTGCCAGCCAATGCAGGGGACACGGGTTCAAGCCCTGGCTGGGAAGATCCCACATGCCGCAGAGCAACTGGGCCCGTGAGCCACAACTACTGAGCCTGCGCGTCTGGAGCCTGTGCTCCGCAACAAGAGAGGCCGCGATAGTGAGAGGCCTGCGCACCGCGGTGAAGAGTGGCCCCCGCTCGCCGCAACTAGAGAAAGCCCTCGCACAGAAACGAAGACCCAACACAGCAAAAATAAATAAATAAATAAATTTATTTTAAACAAAAAAAAAGCATGTAGAATCCAAAGATTTTGGAGACCACTGTTATGAAGAATAGAGTCAGAAGATGACAGAGCAATTCAGGATAGACAGGTACTAGTGTTTGGAATGAAGAAAACAAAAAGCCCCCAGTAGCATGAAGCTGGGAAACTAGAAAACATGCCTGCAACTGAGAGAGGATGAGCTCACCTTCGTTTGACTTTATTGCCCATGGTCACACAGGTGGTTGCTGCATGGTCAGGAGCAGAGGCAAGCCCTGCCCTAGTCTAGCTCATGTTCCACCATCTACATTACCCCAAAGGGGCAACTGAACTGTGTCCTGGGCTTCAGGTCAAGATGGCAGATCTTTAAGTAACCCCACCCCCTGAGAGTGTATTCTGAAACTTCATTGCACAGTAGTGAAAGTAAAGATTTTCAGTGCTTTCTGTTTCATTTAATAATAATATTTATATCTTGTATTAATGTAACATTATCTCATTCACATCCAGTTTCTCCTCTCTTAAAAAAAAAGAATTGGGCTTCCCTGGTGGCACAGTGGTTGAGACTCTGCCTGCCAATGCAGGGAACACGGGTTTGAGCCCTGGTCTGGGAAGATCCCACATGCCGCGGAGCAACTAAGCCCGTGAGCCACAACTACTGAGCCTGCGCGTCTGGAGCCTGTGCTCCGCAACAAGAGAGGCCGCGACAGTGAAAGGCCCGCGCACCGCGATGAAGAGTGGCCCCCACTTGCCGCAACTAGAGAAAGCCCTCGCACAGAAACGAAGACCCAACACAGCCAAAAATTAATTAATTAATTAATTAATTAATTTTTTTTAAAAAACTTTTAAAAAAAGAATTAATTCATGCAAACTGGATGTTTTTCCTAATACAAACATAATTTTTTCCACATTGTATTGATTCACTTAAAATATTTCCATAATTTGCATATAAGGCTGAGTGAACATATACTATTCTTTTTTTTAACTTTTATTGAAGTATAGTTGATTTACAATGTTGGGTTTAATACTATTCTTGAATATGATACTCTCAAGCTTCAAATCTGTATGTTACTACTCTCTCTTTTTTTTTTTTTTTTTTTTTAACTACTCTTTTATGGGCACTGAAAGGTTTGTCTTTGCCTAACTGAAAAGTTTGCAACCACTTTCAAACACCAGTAGAAGTTTTTTTGGTTTTTGGTTTTTGGTTTTTGTTTTGCCTCTGTGGAATGGGTTAATGTATAAGGACCAACTTTTCAGGAAGCTCTAAGGCATCGGTTGACCAAAAATGTGAGGCAGAAATACATATTCTGGTCTCACATTTTGACAGAAGATGCTTATCTGTAGCAGAAAATTTACATGAGGAGCCTGTTCTTTGATATGTATTAAAGAGTTCTTATTCATTGAATGAATCATTTAAATATTTTAATGATTAACGAAGTCATGAATGGACTCGGAGAGGCTGTCTTGTTTTTTTTTATTGATCAATAATAAACTTGTCCTTTTAAAACAAATCCTAACAGCTTATTCAGCTTACATTCAAAGACCTTGCCACACACACATTCACAACTCTGTTGGCAAACTTTGAGAATAAAATACAGGTAAATAGTGAAATAATTCTTAAATAATTCTTCACTCCAAATAAAATACTTCTGCAAATATTTCCTAACAAAATCTAGTACAACAGTCCTGTTTGTGCTAAGATCCTTCCAAGTGTACTCAAAATTCCACTTATCAACCAAGTTTAAAGAAAAAACTACATTAATATGAACTATATTTTAAAGTTGACGTTTCCTGCTGAAATTGACTCTCTTCCAAACCTCCTAAAAAGCTTTTTCTACTTTGAATTTAAAACTCATCTATGTCACTGCACTTACTTTTAAATAAATTCCCTCTGTTGCTCAAGTTTTTGACATTTTATAAATCCATAGTGACTAAATTTTTCTAGGTTTCTCGTATACTTATTACTGTTAATATTACTATAATTATTAATAATAAATTTACCATGCCTTGGGTGTTTGAAAACCTTATAGAGTTATACTTTTATTCTAACCATTTTAAACAACAATATTATGTTTATTTTCTCAAGAGGGTGATAAATATGGGTATGGAGGATGATTTGTACTAACAACTGTTTACAAAAATATATAAATATTTACCTTCACACTTCCCCCAAGTGTGCAAAATACTTCCTTGCTCTCTCAATCTGAGGTGGCATTCTGTAAAACCATTTATGGAAGTGTGTGTTTGCCCTGTGCCCCAGAACCATCCTTCAGATGCGGTAACCTGGGAACTACATTAGCAGCCCTTTGAAACCTGCCTCAATTCAAGGCTACTACTCAAACTCCCGCAAGCTTCAAACATCCCACTTCCTTCAGGGACTGTTTTGTTTTCACTTTTCCCAAAGTGAAAAAAAAGCACAATTAAATTCTACTGAGGCTACCACAAGGAATATCTAAATGTCATACTCTCCCACCCCCAACGCCACCTTCTCTTGCTGCTAACTCTTCCTCCGCCCATATCCCAACATTAATGTACATCGAGTCAAGAACCGTGGACGTGCTGTGGTCTTCAGGTTCGGCTAGCCTTCTCTCTGGCTGATCTCCCTCCAGGTTAAGATTATCTAAGTTGCATTTTTAGTTCTTCACTATTACTATAAACACATATTAAACAAATCTATATGCATTCAAATATTTAACAAATATCTAAAAGTCTCCAGTCATATGAATTTTATGGATTGTTAGTAGCCTACAGTTTTTTTCTGGACCCACCCTGAATCACATTTAGTCTCCAAAAGTGACATGTCCATATGCTATAATACAGACAATTCCTAAAGTGTTGGCTGTGTGTTGAATGATCATTAAAATAGAGTCTTCTCTTGGAAATCCCACCCAGGATCAGCGTGGATTTAACCACTTCATTACAGGAGACCGGGCAGCATTCTCCTTCACGAGTTCTTCTCTCACTGCATTGCCATCTCCAGACGCCATGTCGTGCTCTGAAATGAGAAGGAATACAAATCATGTCCAAATGTTTATAACTTCAAGATCAAGTACGGTTTTGTCTTATTTTTATTTTACAATGGATTTACAATGAAATCTTTCATAGATTCCAAGAGTCTATGCTGTGTTCACCTGCTCTCTATCAATTAGCACCTCCTTGAATTATTTCTCTTCATTCTCCTATTATCACCTGACATTATTCTATATATGCATTTGTCGTTTTTTCCCTGTATTATCTCACTCCACCACTAGAGTATCAGCTCCATGAAGGCAGGGACTTTGTTTTGTTCACTGTTGCAACAGTGCCTGGAACATAGTAGGCACTTAATAAATACTTTCGGAATGAGCAAATGCTGTAAGTATAGATCTCTAAGTAAGATTCTTATACTATCTGGTATGGAAGAAGAATTAGCTTATCGATGTGGCTCCAGAATGCAGAAGGCAGACCAAAGGGCAGAACTTTTATAAAGATAGTTCTTGCTCTACATAAAAGTTTGTAATATTTAGAATTTTTTAAATGAAATTTTCTGCTTCTAAGAAAAATGAGGTGTGTTTGCTTTAGCAGTGCACATTCTGCTATATGAAGATTAACATGGCCCAGCAGTTAAATGAATGTACGTAAATTCATGAAACTCAATAAATCTTACCACTACCCTGCACCCCTCCCCCAAAAAAAAAGCTGCTTGTGAATTCCCAATCTTGGAAAGGTGGAGAGCTCACTACTAAACAACAACAACAAATGAAGAAGGGAAACCAGGAAGTCCACTTGCCAAGAATGTTGTGACCCACAGGTAGAAAGTTAGAGAAGACAACCTCATGCAATCAAGGTACGAAAGGCACCTCTGAGGTCCCTGTGCTGAGGAACCTTGGCTCCATTTACAAAGGCTTTGCAGAGGTGATATGAAGCCCAAGACCGGACAGAGGCCCCAAGCCCCCTCCTATAAACAGTAGCACTTGAAGCCCAGGAAGTCCCACGTGGACAATGCAAAACTGAACAGAAGGGCTCCCGGGCAGCCTTCCCACGAGGTCTTTAGGATATTCTGTGCTCCATCCTCAACCTGACTAAGGTTGACCGAGGTTACACTAATAGTCGAGCTCAGGAAAGGCAACACCTTAGGTCAGAAAATGCTTTTTCCATAAATTTCTAATAAGAATCTTGATACCTAATCTGGGTACAGAAATATTTTTTGTGTAACCCTTAATGTAACTTTCATCCAGCAAAATACAGTTGACCTTGAACAATGCTGGTGTTAGGGATGCCAACCCCCATGCAGTAGAAAACCCACCTACTGTTATACCTGCCCCCAAACAAAGGAATTGGTAAATGACTCACCCAAGGGCGGGAAGCTGAAACGGTTTGGATAGAATCAGGACTCAAACCCTAGTTCTTTGACTCCACGGATTGTGATCTCTAATCGAAAACAAACTGTTCCCCACACTTAGTTAATCTAAATATCTGTAACATGAAAATACAGGTACTATGTTTACTGGGGAAAAAAATGTGCATATACGTGGATCCACACAGTTCAAATCCATGTTGTTCAAGGGTCAAGTGTATCTGTTTCCAAGGCATCTATACAGTGGTCAAGATTTTTGCAGAATCTGCAAGCAAACGAGAGAGGGTGACAGGCCCGAGGGAAAGAGACTGCACAAGGGTCCAGAGGAGCAGAAGACGTGCTCCTGTGTGTGCAGCAGGAAGGATGGAGGTGAGACAACAGAGTTCCATCACTGAGGAATATTCCAGAGGAGCTCGAGAGCCCCCCAGACCTTCATCCCAAACAGCAACAAAGATTCACCAGGGATTTAATTCTCTCTTGGTGGGAAAGATTCAGGTGCAATCTTAAACGAGTGAAGAAGGATTCTAAAGTTGCTCCTTCAATGTTCTTTGTAGCCTACGGTTTTAAGAAAGCAAAATAAGACAAAAGAAGCTGCAAGTGTTTGAGGCAGCTAGCTGTGCTGAGGTAATAGGTTTCCCTGTACTAAAGACAGTCAAACCATTCAAAAAATTCCTCATTTCAGAAAGTAGATTGGTGGTTGCTAGGGGTTGAAGAGTGGGAGTAACTGCTTGATGGGTATTGGTTTTATCTGAAGCTGAGAAAAGTGTTCTGGAACTAGATAGAGATGGTGGCTTCCCAACACTGTGAATGTACCAAATGCCACTGAATTGTTCACTTTAAAAAGGTTAATTTTATGTTAAGTGAATTTCACCTCAACAAAAAAATTTTTCCAAACTTAAAATTCAATTTTCTTCCATTTTGCTTTTCAAGAACTATAGGGCCAAGTCATGAGTATTTATAATGTTAATACTGATCTCAATATCCGGATCAAGTATTCACATAGATATTCACCTAATAGGTTAAAAACAGGTTTTCAATTTAAATTAATGTTTAAGGGCATAGCCACACTTAAAAATAATAATTCACTGAAAAACACAGTATTTCCCCTTTATCTTGATGTACTTAACTGAACCCACACGTAAGAAGGAGGTAAAGCTGGGAAATAAGCACATTTGTCAATATTTCAAATCTTATTTAATTTGAAGTGCAAAGAACCAGAAACAAAAACTGAAATCGATATGGACTGTCAACTATTTGTATCTGAGGGGGGAAAGTATACAGTTTGTTGATACTAGCAGTTGCTCTGGCTACATGTTGTTTTAAATGAGCTACTTCCAATTTAATAAAGCTTTACTGTACTAACAATTTATTCAACAAGATAACCAAATAGGTTAATAGCACAGTCTTATAGGCTGTATTTCTTACATTCTGACAACCTGTGTAAGAAATACGTAAGCACTAACAAGCAGTATGTGAATATTACACACTTTCATTCAAAGGCTTAGAGATGACTCCCAAATTTTAATCACAGATACTATCTCTTATTCTCTCCAAAATCCACAAAAAGGCATGCTTGGAATTATTCCATTTAAACACTTCCATTTGGTTTAAAAAAAGAAATGTTTTATATTTTCTATGTTGGCTCTTAAGCCTTCTCCAATAAATTCCTCACAGTACTCTTGCTATGTGAAGCTGGGAGAGAAGCAGCTTTGTCTAGTACGTATGTAAAACAGATCACTGAAGAATTTAAACAACTTTGTATATCTTGGTTACTTTTTATTACAGGTTTTTTCTGTAATCAATCATATTTATCCTCCATATAAACTGGGTAAACTTTACAAAAATTATATAATCTTCAAAATTATTAATGAGGTTTCTTTGAAAAAAAGCAACAAATTTCAACAACCTCCCACCATCCCCTTAAGTAAAAT
The DNA here is from genome assembly GCF_028023285.1 of Balaenoptera ricei. Taxonomy (NCBI): domain Eukaryota; kingdom Metazoa; phylum Chordata; class Mammalia; order Artiodactyla; family Balaenopteridae; genus Balaenoptera; species Balaenoptera ricei. The sequence goes on from NC_082641.1 coordinate 42,839,913, forward strand.
AAAAGAAACTAAATCATTTAAACCAACATCTTATTCTACTCATCCATATTTTTTCTTATTCAAACTGAAAATGAGGCTATGTTTCAATGTTTATACAGGAATCAATTCTTACCTGTGTGAGAAACAAATCTCTGGTTGGCAGCCTTGGCTACTGAATATTGGAAGAAGGGAAACTTCAGACATTTGCCGGTCACCCTGTCACATATGCCCGACTGACAGCTGCAGGTCTGTTTGCATTCCATCCCAAAGGTGCCATACGGGCAGTCTAAGGATAAAGGGAAGGTTGAGAGAGGGAGCTGCTTGTTGTACATAAGCGTCCATCCTCACAGCCCGTGTGCACAGCCTCAGGAATTGAACAAACCTCATGAATATTGACTATCAGATAAAACCCAATTCTCCAAAAATCCCAGGCTTTGAAAATTGAAACTTTAAGTCACAAATGTGAAATCACACACTAAGACCAGATAATGGATGCCTCACTTGTAGTGTCTTGATGCGAAGTTTAACTGAAGACAGATACACGTAACCAATATCCTTGAACCATCTTAATTCTGTCTACTTTCTGCTTAGATACCAAAAGACAAGGTCTCATGGGCTACCTCTGTGACAGCTCAGTGAAGGTGGGCACTTGAACAGACATGTGCATCTGTTCCTCACAGAGTTTAAGAGATATGATGCTGTATTTGAATCCCCTGTAATCACAGACAATTTACTGTTGTAAAAGTACAGGAAAGGGCTTAAACTAACCAGGGGCTAAGAGGGCGATCATCCTAGCTCTTCATGAAGTGGCTAAACCTCAATCTGCTCCAACTCTTACCAACTTCCTTATCTATCAAAATGGCGGTACAAATGTACCTAACTCCTCCAGATGTTAAGAGGATTCACTAATAAAACCCTCTGCAGAGCTAAGATCCAATATGCTAAATGACAAGAAAGCTGAGAATATATTCATATACCTAACCATATCTGGAAGCTTGTAGAGCTTCGATGTTTTCATACTTAGACTAAAACATACTATATTGAGAAAAAGAGAACAAACTCATTTAGTAAAAATGCATGGGTTTTATGATGTAAATAGCATCTCAATAGACTAGCCAGCCTTGAACAGCCGAGCAGAATATTTATTCTCATGGCATAAGAATATCCTTGTAAACGTACAATCACACATGGGTGAAGAAACAAGTTGTGAGGCATCTAAGTCTTTAGCAATCTAATATTCCACAGAATGATCAAGATAGATATTAATGAAATACATTTTTTAAAGAGATTTAGGACTGCTGTACTCTGCATCCTTCAGATGAGAGAAGCACCTGGTTTTAAACATTGGTCTCTCTGTTGGGAAGAATAGTTCTTAAAAGGGATCCTGAAAAAAGTCTCTGGCAGAAAAGCACACAGCATTGGGATCTGACTGTGTCTCCAGTGATATTGAAAACTAAAACTTTAGCCAAATTCTCAGTTATGCTTCTATTGTATCCCTCAATGTACTGAATAATGCTGGGCAGATAGTAGGTGTTCAATAAATATTGTTATCTGGGCAACGTCACGCCAAACATCTGAATATTTAAAAAACATCCAGATATGCAGCTAAAGTATACAGTTTTCATAGGGATGTTCTTTAAAAAAAAAAGCTAAAGTAGAGAGTTTGCCTATAGCAAAATATAATGTATCTGCCTGCTGAGGTTCACACAGCCTCACTATTTCCAGCAGAGAGTAAATGTTCGAAACCAGACTCACTTGCAATCTGAAGGATGTCCAAGAGCTATCCTAAACAGCTTTTAAAAATATATCTTATTAACAGCTACCTCAATCATTCAGTGAATATTGGAGTGCTAAAGACTCCAGATGCCTTACAGCTTGTTTCTTTACCCATATGTAATTGGACATTTACAATCACACATACAGAGTCAATTTTTATGCCAAGAGAAAAAGCAATCCACGGCATATACTTGTTATATCATAAGTATGATTGTGTTAACCACTTCCTCCCTAACTTCCCTATGTGAAGTACTTTTTTCTTGGCTGATAAGCCCTATAATTTACAGAAAATACAGATCCTACTCAGCTGAAAGAAATGTATGTGAATGTCCACCAGAGAAAATGTTTCCTCACTATTCTACTTTTTATTGGTTATAAACAAAAATAAGCTAAGCAAAAAATAAAATTCTCCTAAAAGTTCAAGCATTTATCTCCTAACCTTTAGTATGTTTTGTGGCCTAAAAGGTAACTGATTTATAAAATATTTTTCTAAAAGAATTAATGGGATTAGCTCAATATTGGATGATTATCATTCATAAAAGCTTACAGTTGTATTAAACACATAAAATCAGAATTATTTAGAAACTTCTCAGTTCCTTTAATTTTAAAAGCTTCTTTATAGCTGATTCACTTTGTTGTACAGCAGAAACTAACACAGCATTGTAAAGTAATTATACTCCAATAAAGATGTATAAAAAATAAAAATAAAAGCTTCTTTGTACTGTAAAACTGATGAATGGGGCTATAACATATGTGTTGAATCTTAATAATAGTTCTTAACATGAGATCATGAGGTATCCATACACAGAGTATTTTAAAATCACCATTCTTTCGTTTCTAAACATGTTAAACATTGTAAACTGCAGTCACTAAGTTTGAAATAAATTCTACAAATGTTTAACTACATTTAGCTATAATTTCAACCTAATAAAGTTTTTCTGTAAGTCTGTAAGAGTGCTAACCTCTTTCTTTACAGAGTTCCAATTTTAATTTTTCTTTAGGTGTTATTTTTCCTGGTCTTACACTCATTTTTCTAGATGACCAAAACCTTTTATAGAGTGGAATGAGGTTTGTTTTATACTTCAGGGTATCTTCCTCCAAGAATGTGAGTCATCTTGCTAGATGACTTAAGCTGCCCTATTTCACAAAGTGCATTAGTGTTCATCAGAAATATTTGATCTTGAGAGGTGCCCTCCATCCCGTGGACCCTTTTAAGATCAAAGAATCACTAAACCGCAGGGCTAGTCACCACTCCAAGAGGTTATCCAGTGCAGACCTCTGTAATCACTGACTGCAGAAGAGAGGACACCTAAACCATCCATAACAGATTACCTGTCAAGTTCCTGAAGTTTTCCAGAAAAGGAGGCAACACAGTCTTCAATCAGAACTTGAAAAAAAAAAAAAATCTCCTAGGCGTAATGAGTGGAATGCTGTATTCCTTTCTGGGCTTTCTTGCACACTGGGTTCAGTTGCAATCTGCAGAGTTATCTTTCTCTCTCTCTCTCTATGACAGCATCAGTGTGGGACCTGGTCCCTAACCCACCTGCATTTTCCCTCTTTGCATTTTGAGAAAAGGCTCCTCAACTCTCACGCTGGCTGAAAGCCCTCAGTGTGCCCTGGGCGGGGAGAAGAAAGGGGTCACTCTTTACCTTTGCAGATACCAAACTCGTCACCAAAATCATCCTCCTCACTGTAAAACTGACACCTCAGCCCGGGGCCACACTTCACGCCATCCATGCCTGAGACCGTGCGGTAGCAAGTTTCTCCCGGGCCAGCGGCGCACACTCGGCAGCAGCCACAGTCGTCCAGCACCGTCCTCTTACAGCGCAGGCTGCTTTTGCACTCGTGAGTGTCACAACGCTCGGGGCAGTCGACCGCGTACTTGGTGCTCCAGGCCGCCGCCAGGTGCGCGCGGACCAGGAGCGTGGCCAACAGCAGGAGGTTCTTCATGTTTCCCGCGGCGGCTCGGGCTCCGCTTCCCGCGGCGGGGTCTTTGCTGGCGGGAAGAAGCCGTCCAAAGTGGTAGCTGAGCCTCTGCCTACACGTTTATGAGTTTTATACACTGGGTTGCCCTCATGCTTGCTTCCCCGTCATCAATTTCCTCAACCCAGCAGCAGCGCTGTCCTCCTGCCAGGCTCTCTTGTTTTAGTTTATGAAATCCAGGATGAAGGCTGGATTAACACGCTGCTGCCATCCAGGAATTGAAAAGCCCGAGCTGATGTCATCTGTTATGTTTAGATGGTTGTTTTGCATGAGGACTAAAACACTCGCTCACATCCGTCTCAAGGGCTCAAGGACGTCTGTGAAGGGGGAATAAAGAAGGCTGCACACCCTCCTCCAGGACAGGAATTGTTCGGACACCAGCACATCAGTTGGGGCATAGCTTTGTCTAGGAGCCTCTGCAGTCATGAGGAAAATTATATCGACATGAATCATCAGGACCGAAGAAGCTCCTTTTAAAAAAATAAATAAACATTTGGTATTTCCTTTCAATAAATAGCTATGAGATCATTTGGAAGAAGAAAGGGTTATGGTGGGCCTTTTCAATACTTAGAAGAAAGAAAATATTTTGAAAGGGATTTTTTTTAAAGACCCTCTCTTCCTTCCTCTCACCCCTCATCCAATGTTATTTCTAAAACAATTCACATGGCATATATCTAAGTTTATCATGGATGTCGCTATATTTCTAGTAAGATGTGGATCTGCCGCTGAGAATTTCCTTTAAAATCAAACCCACAGAAGTGGTAAGATGCTGCAGACACTGTTTCTGGCTTACTCAGTCCTGGAAAAACTTATCAGTTGGACTTGTCCTGACCCAAAACTCACTGGGGAGAAGGCTCATCCATCACCGAGTCTGCTTGTCCAATGATTGAGCCCATTCGGAGCCCTTCCCCTCACCTCCTGGCATCGATCAGAACGCTCACTAAAAACCGCCAAACAAGGCAGACAGCCCAAGGAAACAAATGAGCCAGCAGGCAAATCAGACCGTGGCCCAGAGAGGCAAGTCACAGGGAAGGGAAAACATTACCCATCAGGAAACAAGGTCTTCATGCTATGGAGGGTCACAGGGCCTAGGTCCCCCTGGGGAAGACAGAGCAGTCCTCTTAATATATTAACTGGTTCTAGGCCTCATTAAGCAAGGTTTGTGGGGCAGAAAGAGCGAGTTTGAAAGAGAGAGGAGAGTTCTTACACTAGCTACGTGTTGGAGTCCAAGCCCCACCACCTATGAAAATAGACATATTCCCACTGTCATCTAGTAAATACACAACCAACGAAGTTGATAACTCTTGGTCAGTCCCAAGTTAGCGATGGGCAAGCCACAGGGCTTCTCTCAGCCTCTGCTTCCCTTTGGAGAACTGACAGTATTAGGCTAGCTGATCTCTAAAGTTCTTGTCCCTTCTAGAAGATGAGGCCGAGTTCATTGGATGTGACCTGATGATTAGCCTTCAAATGTGCAATTTTAGGAGGATGGAGGGAATGGAAACCGAGCTGCAGGGAATTGAGCAGATGGGAAGTGAAGGCAAGCAACTTAGCCTCCAAATTTCCCAAATTTTTCATGACAATCCAATTTAAAATATTCTATCTTCATCTCCCCAGAGGCAAACAGCACACTCTGATTAATTGTTTTCAATAGTAGGTAACATCCAGAGTGCATGGTATGTACCAAGCACCGTTCCAAAGCATTTGACATGTATTAATTCCCTTGATCCTCACCCAACCTTATGACGTAGGTATTATTCTCATACCCATTTTACAAATGAGGAACCTGTGTCAGAAAGAGGTTAAATAATTTGTCCAAGATCCCCAAAATGTCAGAGGATGAACTTGAACCATGTCAGTCTCGTGTCAAAGCCACACACTCTATTGCCTATTACAACATAATCATGCTTCCATGGCCAATGTTCTGATGGCCTAGTTCACAATTTAGGCTGACCCTGGGAAAGGGTTTCTTATTCAGACTTTGCTGAACCTCATTTTCTGAGGAGAGTGGTTAATTGGAATAGTGGTTAATAATAACACCTAATTATTATAGAAAGCTTATGAGGTACTAGACACCATGCTAAGCACTTTATGTGGATTACCATACTTTCAAAGCAATCTCAAGAGCTAGGTACTGTTCTTATCCCCATCTCAGAGATGAGAAAACTGAGAACTAAAGGAGTTAAGTAACTTGTCCAAGGTCACAGAGTTAGCAAATGATAAAGCCAGGACTCCAACCCAAAGACAGACCATCTCCAGAGACTAGAATAAGGACTGCAAAAATCAAAGGCATGCAGGTGACCCAGGTGGGTGAGGCGGTGAGCTACACAAGGTGTCATGCAATAGGAAGGAGAGGATTTTGTCCACCTGAGAGTACACGCCTTCTGTAAGGGAAGAAGCCACTCCGCAGGGCTGGCTGACTGCTACCACACAGGAATATGAGCGCACTGTGCCCAATCTTCTAATTTCTTCAAAGAGAAGCTAGAATCCAGACTTTTGAAAGTAATCTCCTAATTTTTAAATGTTGGCCAGCATTTCATTCAAATTAGAAAACATTATCCGTGCCTTCATTTCTTTTAGACTGGATCTAGTCCGCACACTAGTTTGGGCTTGCTATGAATTTTGGATTCTGTCAGAGCTGGATCTGATCTCTGCTCTGCCACTTACTCCCTAAGGGAACTTAGTTTAATGTCTCTAAGCCTCCATTTCCTCGTGGTGTACAATGGGGCCAATAATACCTTCTTAATAGGGTTATTGTTAAGATTGATAAGATACAGGATGGGAAGTGTCAATCAAGCAATATGCATTCAATAAATGATGGCTACTCTTCATTTTAAAAATATAGTCACCTTAGAATTGGCAATGAATACAGAAAAATAATAAATAAGTAAGAACCTTCTGATTTTTACAGGAATTTAAGGAAGAAACAATAAAGGCCTTTGAATGTCAAAATCCCAAGTGTTAAGGGGAAGAAGAAGGGGAGCTTGAGGGTACCATCTTCTGCATTTCTCAAAATTGATAATACCTCTGGTAAATGACAATGACATAGAGAGAAGATATAAGCTGAGGATACCAAATCCACAGTAATAGTAAACCAAAACACAGTACACAGAGGGATGAAGAAAATATGCTCAGCAGAGCTCATAAATGGTGGAACTATCTCAATACATAGTACCTAACAGCTCATTTTGGGGGCTCCTTCAATTCCTTCCAAGACCCAACAAAAACTGTTGGTCCCCGCACAGTCCCTAATGGATTTTTGTCTAGTTGTATTTTTATCTTTCCCAACTTTGAGCTTAGATCAACCAATCTTATGAAGAAAGCTAGCTATGTATGACCACAAGGAGTTAGGAAATCAGAGCACGAGTAAACAAGCAGCCAACTTTAATCTGCACAGAAAAAAAAATGATGTGAAGGCAGAGCTGGTGATGAAGAGGACTTGAGGTCCCCCTTGGCGGGCTTGCTTTGAGCTGGGACTGGCAAATCTCTAACCTGTTCTGTACATCGGTTGTCAGTGAGGCCAAGGGGAATCACATAAGCTTTCACAGCTCTGAAAATGCAAGTTCAAGCTACGGTGGGTCAAACAGACCATCTCAGGATCCAAAGGACAGCACATGGCCTTCTGCAGTGGGGGCCAGAGACACGATAAAACCACATAACAATTCAACCCAGTATACCTTGTGCATTTAAAATACCATTGTAATTTTTTTCTTAAACCTGATATTGTGCCAAGCAAGAAAATAAGCCTAGGTAATGTGCACTGGTATTTTGTGTTTGATTTTGCACATTATAATTGCTTGTAACCAAATATCAAGCATCTTTTCCAGATAGGTAAAGTGGGAAAGGCTCTGACAAGGTTCCAAACCCTCATGGTCAGTTCAAATGGTACCATGCGTATTGTGCCTTCCTCACAAATTTCTTTACCAGATAGGTTTGATTTCAATTGAATTACGAAGGTAGCCTTGAAGGTGAAAATTTCCAAGGGGCAAGCGGAGAAATTTAGGTGTATGAGACATTGTTTTTAGTTTAGTTTTAGTTTTTGCTTTTGGTACCATCTGAAAGTCTTCGTGCTTTGACATCAGCTGATGGCCATTTTGCATGTGTCCAGGACATATTTATTAAGCTTATACTTAATAAATATGTAAACATAATCAACTGTTTCCCAGAACCATTTTCAGAGAACAGTGAGTTACAGTGGGCACCACTGTGTTCCCCAGGGCAAGCAAAGCGAGACCCAGGTTCTTGGACAGGTTGGAATGAGGTGGAGGTTTCAGAGACAACAGAAGCAGCTGAGGGTGGAGTGGGGTCTGAACAGAGACATTGGTCCCATCATGTCAGCTCCTGCACAGCTAACCAGCTTTGTCCTCTTGACCTTCCAGCCTTGGGTCTGGCAGCACCACATCCACCCTAAGAAGGAGTTCATGGAGTTCTTCATGGCCGATAGACCCTGATGAAATATATCTCTGCCAAACCGACTTTTACAGCAGTCACAGGTCAGCTGCCACAGGCCCTGGAAATAGCTTGCAGGAGTTCTAGAAACAGCCCTGCCACTACCAAACTATGTGACCTTAAGAAAGGTTAACCTTAAACCCCTCATCTCTCCTCTCTACCTCAGTAATGAGTTAAGAAGACCAAAAGGGGCATCATGACTATTATCATGAAGAGTCGAAATTTCTAAAGGTTTGCTTCATTCCTTAAAAATGATCTTATGTCTTGGAGTAAACATTTTCCCAAAAGAAATATCTCTCCAGTTCTCTAAGTTTCAGTTCGTAATAAAGACAATTTTAATAGCAGAGAGGGATTTGATGTTACAGGAAATTTTCAAAAAACTACACCTGCTCAGAAGAGTAAAGGGAAGTGGACATCTTAAATTTGGCTTCTTGCCTGCATGGGGTCCTCTGATTTGTCTTAACGAGAAGGTCAAGGCTGTAGGCAGGTGGGAGACAATCACAGTTGCTCACAGCAAACAGCCCTGCAAGAACCGTGAGTGTGGCGAAGTCTGAGAAGATAAGCACAGGACAGTCACAGCATCTCTGACGAACCTTGACCCTGAATCTCTGGGCAGCCCCCAAAGAACTTTAACACCATATCCATAGCTCTGATTCCAATGGAGTCCCCTGAGAAAGCAGCCACAGAATCAGGTTGTTTTTCTAACCCTGGCCAAATCTAGAAACTTCCACCGTGGGCTCAAACTGGCAGGAACTCTTTTAGAGTGAGAAAGTCTAGACTTGGGGACATGTGAGGAGCTCTCACTTCCCAGCTGCCTGTGTCTCCTCTTTACCCCGAGTCCTGGCAGGTGCTAATGTGAGGAGTCAGGCAAGTTTTGCTAACAGCTAGCTCTTTCTCAAATCAGGGTTCTGAGTCTATGAACCCATCTGCAAGATGTCATACAGTGTTCTTCTGCCTCCAAATATGAACCCACACCCAGAAGCACTGGGCACTTCCCGGATACCAGACGAGAAGCAATGTTGAGTACCAAAAGCAGCTCTGAACTTGGAACCAGGAGACCTGAGTTTGAGCCCAGCTCCACCATCGGTCTTGGTGCAAGACACCAACCAGCCTTCCTGATTAACATGATGTCATTTTTTTTTCAGCAAAATAAAGGGATAGAAACACTGTCAGCCCTTTCTTAAAGAGATGTTGTGAAGATCACAGATAAGGTAAATGTGAAAACATGTTGTCAACTCTAAGTTACCAGGTGTGAAACACTGTTACTTATTCTATAAGACAAATTATATACCAGGCCTCACCCACTCCTCCATTCCCCTCACCTTCTTCAAGGTGCAGTTTTTCATTCACTCAGTTCACAGAATGATGGCTAAACATCCACATTCTGGCTTAAGAAGACTCCACCACCTCTCCCTGCAGCCTCGCCCCATCTGGAGTGAGATGACTAAACAGCCCACAAACTGCTCTTGTAGGCCCAAAGAGTTTTCTTTAATTACTAGTTTCTAAATGACTGAAGAATTAGCTTAGGCATTGGAAGTCATTTAGACATTAGAACTATCTGACATTAGAGAACATAGGTTTAAAAAGTCATGTTAGAAGTTATTGCTAAGCCATTTGGAATTTTCACTAGGAATTTTGGAAAGACTAAGAGTTCTGATTAATACAAGATCATAGGAAATGATTCTGCTACTTTGTTTCTCGAATAACGTGGCACTTCCTTTGCCTAACCTTAAACTGACCCCTTTTATAATGTAATAAAATATTAATCAGGACCACCCTCACCAGACTCATCAGAGTTTGTCTAGTGATGCAGAGCCTTAGCCTTTACATGATATGTGGGTTGAATAAATGATCTAATGTTTTTTAAAAAATATAAAGGTAAGCACTAGATGGGGAGAAACATGAAGCATACCTTCCAAGCCTCTTATTTAGAGTTTTTTAAGGAAAGAGCAATTTCAGACACACTCTCTAATCTGGTGTTGAAATATGTTGGCTCCTTTATTCCTAGGATGTTCTCATGAAAGGGCACATTGTGATCTTTTTTTAAGTGCTTTGCTTTCTTTTGGCTGCCATGGAGTTCATGAAGTTCCCAAACTTACAATCTGAGAGCTTAATGTACACCAAGGGTGCCTCAGACAGGGCTTGGTGCAGCATGCTTCAAAGTACTGTTCCCCAGACCACCAGCATCAGAATGTTCAGGGGAGCTAGTCAGAATGCCACTGCTGGACTTCCCTGGTGGCGCAGTGGTTGAGAATCTGCCTGCCAATGCAGGGAACACGGGTTTGAGCCCTGGTCTGGGAAGATCCCACATGCCGCGGAGCAACTAGGCCCATGAGCCACAACTACTGAGCCTGCGCGTCTGGAGCCTGTGCTCCACAACAAGAGAGGCCGCGATCGTGAGAGGCCCGCGCACCGCGATGAAGAGTGGCCCCCGCTTGCCGCAACTAGAGAAAGCCCTCTCACGGAAACGAAGACCCAACACAGCTATAAATAAATAAATAAATTAGAGAATATTAAAAAAAAAAAATGCCACTGCCAGGGAGTCCAGTTTGATGGGTCAGGGGTGGGCCTAGGAATCAACATTTTTAACAAGTAAGCCACTTGATTCTGACAAACTCAAAAATTAGAAACTTCTAAACTAATGGTTTCTCCCAACCACATCTCTTCATATTAGCAGAATTAGTACATGATATTTACTCTGGAGATTTCTGAAAGGAAAAGACTATCTTTGAGGGATTGACCTAGAATTTTTAACTATATTATGCACTTCAAATTTTTTAGCATATTTTACTGATTCTAAGACATACATCTTCACACATTAAAATGATTGAAGTTGGGATACAGCCATTACGATGTAATTATCATTGCTTACATATGCACATCAGAACGTGCAGCATGAGTGCCAGTCACTTGGAAAAGAATCTCAAAGACAAATAGTGGAGCTAGTTTTTAAGAAATGCTGCATTACTAATCATCTCTGTGGCCCAGGGGCCTATAATCTATCAAAAAGGTAGGACATTGACATGTGATTCAGAAGAACCAGATATGAATGTGGAGTCATTTAGGAATATTCTAACCAATTTACTGAATTTATATTTTTCCTCCTACGCATGTTCAAAAGTTCTAAATGATAGAAATCTATGTCCAAATAAGCCTAAAAGAGTACTTTCAATAAGTATAAATAAAAATACTAGTGATACAAAAGTACTGGAAGAATTTCACAAATTCTTCTAATTGGAAGAATTTTTTTCTTTCTCAATGGTATATAACATAATGGCACATAATATACTGATAACATTTTAGATTCAATAAAATGCAGGATTTGTCTAAATAAAAATAGACCTGCTTTTATTTTTATTGATCCACCATCAATAGTTTACTTAGCAGCAGAATGAAGTGTTTCATCAGTCTTTAATCTTCCACTAGAACCTTATATGATGAAATCGAAGACCCAACTCTTGCAAGCTGCCTGATAAACATCATCCTAACCTGATCAGGTATTTCAGGGTGAGATATATGTGCTGTAAAGCCCAAGTTTAATATCCCACTCTCAGTTCAAAAGTGTGCACGCACACACACACACACACACACACACACAGCTTACATTTCTAACAGTGGATCATGAGCCTGTGTACACACCATCACTTCCAGACAGCATGCTGAGCCTGTCTCCTTTGTAAATATATTTAGGAAGTAGTCACTGAATAAAACACCAAACAATGTCTCCAAGAATGAAAGGAATCCAATGTACTTTGGGCTTTCAGCATTCAAAGTGTTCTCAAGATCAAAATTTCAACCTTCATGTGGTCTAGTCTAGGAAGGACCAAGAGTATAACAAATGGATAATTTTGGAGCATTGACCCACGCTGGGTTTTTTAGCATTAATGCCTTCATTTTATAAACTTAAATAATGGAACTTCAAATAAAGCCATGAATGATCACCTTTTAAGCATCCCACATCCAGACAAGAGCTTATACTGAAAACAAGAAAATGTAGGGTATCTGATCCTACAAGGGAATATCTGGCAGGTGCTGTTGAAGGGAACTGAGAGGAGACGAGTTAGTAAAACTGCTGAAAAAGGGAAAACATGTGTGGCATGCTTGCCTTGATAACCTCTTCCTAATTGGTTAAAACACAAACACACAGACACACGCGCACACACACCTCATAAATGCAACAGCAGCAGCAACAAAAACTGTAAGGGGTTCACTCTGTCAAACAGTCCTACATGGTGAGCTTTCAAAACTGTTCACCTGCAATTGGAAAGCCACACAAACCTGCTGCGGGAAGACAGGCTTCTCCTTTGCGGGGTGGATACATCATCAGAGTGCTTCACATTCAGTTAGGAGCGTTCAAAACTTCAAAACGCAAAGTAAAGCTTCCCTCCATGTACAGTGCCACTGCCAGGGCAACTAGAGTAAACAGGTAATCAAAGACCTTTAGTACCTGAAAAGAGGAGAAAGGGGTTGAAGCAATAAATGTGACCCCAGAAAGTGTCTCAAGACCTAAATACACCAGAGCTTAGAGCTAGAGAAAGTCTGATTTAAGAAGTGGTTCCAGGTAAGTTGTTTATTCAACTGCCAAGGAAGTCAGAGTTAAGAAACAGTTAATAACTTGGGGTTTTATAATTTATTTTTAACTAAATATTTTTTTAAACTTCTGTTTTTAATCTTGACCTGTAGTAATTATACAACACTAGTATTTACAGTTGAGTAAGTATTTCTCGTCATTGAAAACAAAAATGACCAGTTTATAGGCAAATATGTCCACAGTTGATGACAAATGTGACCTGGGCTGAGCCTGTCCCCCAACCACCTGCCCCCCCTCTTTTCTCCATCCATCAGAACACTTCACCCCGCAAGGCGGAAATGTCAGGGTTTGTACGATGCCCCCGCTGAGCTCCTCCAGGCCAGAATGGACCCCTCACCCAACTTGGCATCTCTGCACTCCGAGCACAATTCTTGACGTGCAGGGGGCCCTCTAGTTCCGGTGAGCGGGAACCATTTTATGATCGTTGTCGTGATCTTCACAATGCTTCCCTCCGGTCCTGGACATCCAAGGGGCTCGAGAAATGGCATAGGCTCTAAAAAGAAATAAGCAAACTTCAGGGACAGCCTCACAAACCCCAACCCTCAAGTGACAGTGACTGAGACAGCCGTCCCCAGCCCCCAGCATCCTCCCGCCCTGCCGAGTCCTCAGGCAGCCGTGGTTGCAGGCATGCTCTTTTCGCTTCACCCTCTTCTGAAGTTAAGATGCTAGAAACAGCTCCGGCATTACATCACGAGCACAGTAGTGCGAAAGAGTTTATCAGATCACTTTCCTTTCTGCCCTGTGCATTCTGCCCCCACCAACCCCTCCTGATCTACGCCTACCACTCCCTGTGACTCCTAGCTCCGCTGTTAGGAATTAAAGGGAGGTAGAAGCAGCAGATTTATTTCGCTATATAGAGCAGTGGCTAAAAAAAGTACGATTTGGGGTCAGATCACTTGAATTTGAATCCTGAGTACACAACTTTTTAACAGTGCAAACTGAGCACATTTGAAATCTCTAAGTCTTGATTTCCCCAGATGCAAACACACACGAGAATACCTACTTCCTAGGGTTAAACTGGCACACCCAGCCAGCGCATGGTAAGTAGTGAGCTCTCAAAATATGCTGAGACCTTGGGCTGGACCTCCACCAGATGCCCCTTCCTGCCCCAGCTCTCCATGACCCTGTGATTTCTGGTCTCCTCAGAGCACCCAAGTGGATGTACACAGTGGAAAAAGAAGGGATAGAGAAAGTCTCCAGGAAGTTACAGAAGCTCAGGTTGTGTCTCCACCCACTAAACACTTTGACTCCATTACTTATTGGGAGGGCGGGGTGGATGAATCTTGATTTATACAATAAAAAGTCAATTTAAGCCCAAATTGTTAAAGTGGTTTATTTTTATAGACACGACCTCATGCATGTGGAAAGAGCCCTCAGCATTGGTCCAGGGCTCTGGGGGCTCTGGGGTCTGCATAATCCAGCCTCAAGGCTGAAGGTCAAGGCAGCCAGGAATGGGCCTTATTTATTATAATCCAACAGTTTCAAAGGCAGTGAAACAACAAGACCTGGAATAAGATGAGTCACACGGACTCACAGGATCAGAGAAGTCACGGAGGATCAAAGAACAGATGAACCTTCCAGCTCACTGCCCCTCTGAAACCGAAAGATGCGTTCGCAGGGCTCACTATAATCTGTTCCAACTAATTTTCAGGGATTGAGTCTAGAGGAAGAGTCAGCAGGAGATTTTGTTGCTATAGCCACTTGGATCCCTGACAAAGTGGGCTTCAGTGGAACAGTAAAAAGCCAATTTCTCACAATACCCTCCCCCAAACAAAATGAATGGAAGTCAAAACCTTACTTATGCTGAAGGGATTAAAGACATAACTGAATAACTTGCAGAGAGATCAGAAATAAATACGGAGATAACTGAGCAACTTGCAATGCACTGCAAATAAATATTACTAATATATTCAAGGGCACTTGTGCAACTGTTTTGTAATGGACACATCTATTTTGCTTTTCCTGTTGAATCCTTTGTCCTATCATGATGTCTGCCCGCCAGCCACAGGTGAGGTGTCTCAGTAACGTCACACTTGCTAGACACAACATTCAAGATGCAGCCCACTGACCATCTCCTTTTGCAAAGCAACGTAGATGAGTACTGCACAGTCAGCCTGGCCTCAGAAGCTGACATGCAGTTGGTTAAACGAGATTTTGGCTGGAATTCTGGGGAACTAGGGGATTCTCCAAGTCTGCTGTGGGAGCCTTGCTGCCACCCACACCATGTTGGTTTCTGCCTGGGTTTCTTGTAAACAACGGAAACTGGCAAAGCTGTACACATGCACCAGATCTGACAGAGCAGAGTTCACTGGGGAGATGGGGACGATTTCCCCATGACCCATCCTAGAGCAGTGCACCGAGAGCCAAACAGAGCTAGACCTCGGGCTGCATGATTAGGAAGCACCAGCTCCTTACCTGCTGTGATCAGAGACTGGACACAAGAGTGACATGTCATGTCAGTACCTTAGCCCCAGCCTGGTCCCACCAGCTTGGGCATTCATGCCTGGGAGAGGCTGGTCTTTCCTGGCATTATGGGGGCTGCAGGCTCTAGGATGCCACAAGCTAGCTGCAGAATTCCCCTCTAAGTGTTCATGGTTGGGGAAGCACCAGCCCCTCTCCTGGCATGGTCAGAGACTGACGGGGACTGAGTGCCGTAAGCACTGGGGCACCAGGTTTCCATGGAAAGAGGCCACCTCTTTTCTGGGGAAGCCAGCCTGCTCCCCTCTCACAAATGAACTCTTACCTCTAGCAGGTGTACTCTGCTTTATATAGTCACATGCCTGCTACGCATGCTGCCCACCTGGGCCCTGTCTACGGCCAGACAAAGGAAGAGTCTGGCGTTTCCCGTCAGAGCACAAAGGACAGATTTCTAGGCGCTGTGTGGTTTTCCGCCACTCGCCCCACCCACCCCAAATCCAGTCTCTGCCCTTTCCTGCCTGCTCCATGCCCTCTGTGGACTTCGTTACCCCGGCTCCCTTGCCCTTTGACTTCTGGGTGGGCTTGGCCTATGGGAGGCACCTACAGAGGGTCAGAAGAGGAGAGAGGGGCCGTGGCATTTCTTCCCTCCTCCTTGCCTGCTCCGGCCTGCATCTGTGGCGGAAGCTGCATCTCTCCAGGCCCACAGCTCCTGTTGGGCTCGCTCTCCACTGCTCAGCTCTCACTGGGCTCTCAGGAGCAGCAATGGCTGCCTGAGGTTGCATATCCCTGGGGGCCCTTTACCTTGCCCACATCTCTGTGAGTTGTCCCTTCATTAAAGTCTCTTCATTTGAATCACTTGGGTCAGATTCTATTTCCTGACAGAACCTGATTGAAACAGGTATCTTTCAGCAATAACATCCTGTGATTCTAACACTTGTAGCCCAAGCAGACGCTTTGTTGAAACAACATCCTGAAAGAAGTACATTGTGGGCACCAGAATTATGACTTCCAACTCAGGTGGATTTTGTTCTGCCCTATGAGTAAGTAACCCTACCTGGCTATTTCTTTACCTTTCTTTACCTATAGATTTTAGACTATAAAAGGATGTATCTCATGATATCAAATTTACTAAACAGTTATCTTTAAAAGCATATTTATATATGAACATATATATACAAACTAAAATAGTATTACTGGTGAGAGTTCAGGTAAAAACTTTGTGTTCACTAATGAACTGGATAAAACAGAATAATCCCTGTTGTAGACTTGTCTGAATTGTCCCTTGTCTCTTACTTGCACTGTCCGCATTCTGATGACCCTTCTGTGTACGTTCCATGTTGATTTTGTTTTGTGTCCAGGGCTTGATTCGTAGTCTGTAAAGCGAATTTCAGCAGGGACTAATCCTTCATTGCTAAATTTCTGTGGAGTCTTGGCTTCACTCTGACACACTTGGCAAAATGCTGGCTGCCTACTTCTTTTATTCCTTGTTTTCCCATCGGAAGAGTAACCTTTATTTAATAAGTTTAAAATATAGCTCAAGATGCCAACTATTGCCAATGGTTATTATTACTACTTTAAAACTTGAGAAAGAAGAGACTTTCCCCAGGAAATTATTTTTAAATAAAATACAGGTTTACCATATGTTGGTTTTTGACCCAGAGATTTTACATCAATTTTCCTGACCCTTTTCCCCAAGAGGATTGGCCACTTGGATGCACACAATCTTTCTCATCACCCGTCTCTTCTCTCTCTGTATCTCTTCTGACACTTTCACGGAACAACAATGTGAGAATAAAAGCCTGAAGAATGAACAGTGAACAGTGTTCTTGATGTCTGGGATGGAAAGCTGATAGGTCTACTAGGAGAGTTTTCCTTCTTCCCTGAACTATGAATTATTAAAAGTCTCCTCATCATATAGAACACCTTGCACTTTGATTTAGATCCCACAACAAGCATCCTTGACTTTGGTTTGGGTTGGTCTCTTTGCATGTTGTCAGCTGGGGCTGCAACCTGCTGGCTTGGATCCTGTCACTTTTCTAAGACTTCTGAATGCATGAGACTTTGTTTTTACAGCAGGTGTCTGAGAGTAACACAACAGAAGCGTCACTTAGAGAAGGACCTTCTTTCCTAATGCCGGGTTACCCCACTGCCCAGATTCCTATACCCTTGGTACATAGTACCTGGAAATGGCTTGTGTGTGTGTGTGTGTGTCTGTGTGTGTGTGTGTGTGTCTGTGTGTGTGTGTGTTGGTGCCATCTGTGAACCAGAAGCCCACGCTGTTCCTGGAGCCCTCACCCTTTGTGTTCTTTGCTCCTTCATAGGGATATTTAAGTGAGTAAAACACTCTCTGATTGAAGTCCAAACTTTAAAATATTTCTCTGGCTACTTCCCACACAAATATTTCTCTTCCCACTTACCCACACACACTGGGCAGAAATACATGTGCCTTAGCCATTTGTAGTGTGACTGTTTTAAACATCTCTCTGGCAGCAGCAGTTCAGGAACTTCTGGCTTTTCAATTACCCAACAATATGCAAAAAAAAAAAAAAAAAAAGTCATTCCTGGAGCCAGCCTGTTATGTACCCAGAGTAGGTGATGCCTATGAGATGTGACTTAATCGGAACAAGGAATATTCTCTACCCAAACTGTCTCCATCCCTGAATCCATACCTGATAGCTCATCATTAGAGATGCTTCTTCTGAATCTTTAGAGGTTTTAAAAAAATTATTTAAGAAACATTAAATAAAATGAGAATACACTGTAAAGTAGCAACACCTTAAAATATTCTTGAGCTATGAGATGTTGGTGGGTATTTGCTGACAATAGATCCTTGCAGATGAAGACTAAGAGAAGCAGGAATTCTGAGAGTGGAGATGAAAGAGTCCCCACGGTCAGTTTTACCTGCTTCAGAATGTGGTCTTGACCAGTTCTGATAATTCTGGTTTTTGCCGAATTTTAGAAAGCATAGAGAGAACCAAAAGACACATTTTCAAACTTCATTTTGTTTATTAAGGGAGAAATAAGCAGAAGAGGATTTTGAAACATGTTCTTTCCTGTTGACACATGTTCAAAGAATGTCTGGAGGAAATACTAAATTAAAAGACAGACTGATACAACTACTGGCATCATATCACTTACAATGAAATATGGTTGCTATCTTGAATATGAGGAAAAAGAAAGAGAAGCTTCCCAACGTTATAATTTTGTTGATGGAGACAACGAAAATCTTAATTTAAAACCTATTTTATGTTTATGTTTTGATTTTATCATTGTGAATTCCCTTGGAGACGTTTACTCAAAATGGTTCTATTATATTCCTCGTTCCTGATACTACTGGTGTGAAGAGTACGGGGGGTGGGAGGAGGATGCAAAAGCTTTAATATTTCAAATATAGAATTAACAACTATAAATGTTCACCTATGAATATTCCTCCTTATAATTCAAATTTTGAATCTTCCTCCTAGAGAGTCAGGAAAGGTAGTAGATGGGTAATGAGGTCTAAAATCTTGACTAAACACATTATTTGGCATACCCCACTGTCCATCCTTTTACTCACTCAGCAAATCTACAGAATGTGCAGTGCACTCTGTGGGGAACTGAACAGGATATTAAGGTAGAAATTTACTTCTGCCCATTCCCACCTTGCTAATGGAACCCCTATTTTTTCAAGTCTCCATTCTTCATCAAAGATGATCCAGATCCCAGCTTGGGAGATGTGTCTAAGCCAGTCCAATGGAAAATCCCCTGGTTTGGGGAACGCATGTGACCTTGTTCCGTCTAACTACATGTGGGAGTGGAGAGGTGCCATCATGCTTGTAGAAAAGATGTGAGATCATAAAATACACTTACAGGAAGAGCTGTGTACTTTAACCTTCCCTTTAACCTTGTAGAAGCCAGATGTGACACCTGGGACCATGAGGTTAGTGAACATGAGGACTGAGGATGCACACCTGAGTCTTGATAGTAACACTGAGCCACTGGATTCATCAGCCCTGGTGCCCCGCTACCCCTGAGCTCCTTGTTACATGAGGAAGTGAATGTCCTTGTTGTTTAAGTCCCTGTGGGTTGAGTTTTCTATTACTTGCAGCTGAAAGCATTCCTTGCAGGTACAAAGTGCATAAACACAGTCCTCAAGAAGTTGACAATCTCGGAGATGAATAGACTGAATAAGATAAACACCATAATAACATCTATGAAGATGTTAACTATTACTTCTAAGGGTTCCTCTTGCTTTGGGAAGAGGAAAAAAGCACCTCCACCTGCAATGATTAGGAGATACTTCATGGAGAAGGTGGCACTTCCTATAGCACTTGAATAATAAGGTAAGTGCTTGGATGGCCTAGAGGTGGTGAATAGAAAATACTCTATTTCCTCTTGAGAGTAAGAAGGCTAGAGAGTAGAAGAAAAAGTTGTTGGAGCAATATTATGAAGAGAGATCAAGGTGGAAAATCGGAAACTGTACACAGGTTTCCCACCATGAGGTCTAAGGAATCCATGTCCCTTGATACGCTCTGTGAAAATAAATGTTCTTTAGTCCAACAAGTCTGAGACACTGAGCATACTACATCCCTACATATCCTCTTGGGTATTAAAAATACACATTAGCATTTAAAGGCTCTGAGAAGTCCTGAAGACTAGAACTACACTTAACTTTGTTTAATTGCTTTGGAACAGGCTGGGCTTAAGAGAATAGAAGAGACTTATAGAGAGAATTTGGAGAACAGGAAGAGGAAGTGGCAGTAAAGAGACAAATAGTGATTGAAGGGGTAAAAAAATGTCAGAACAGAGAGTATGACAGGAGTCAGGGGCAGAGGATGCTTCAAGGAAAAACTGGTCGGCAGAAAGAAAAGATGCAGATAAATCTACGAGAATGAGTATTGAGAAGAGCCCACAAGTTTCACTGATAGCGTGTTTTAGCAGTGAGAAATGAAAACAATTTGTTGGGATGACAAGAGAGCAAGAAATTGATTATGAAAGAAAGAACTCTGATTATGAAAGGAAAGGAAGGATAAACTGAGGATCAAACATGTTCAAGTGAATATCTTTCATGAATAGATAGGTCTGTGTGCTTGCATACAAAATTAATGTAGAGATGGATGGATGGGTGGATGGATGGATGGATGGATATTGAAGGAATGAGCTAGTGGAGATGTAGAAATTTAAGTTGCTTTATAAAGAAATAAAGACCCTGGGAGATGAGGAGAAGAATAGAGGTGTCCCTCTGTGGAGGTGTTCCTGCTTGGCCAGGAAGAAAAGATGAGTAGTTAAATAAAAAGAGAGAGTTCACCTTCAACTTCTGAAGTAGAAGGTGAAGTGATGGAGGGAAAGGGGGGCTTGGGAAAGATAGAGTCTGGAAAGGCTATTGTGGCCAGTGATCTAGAGAATGAAGGAGATAAGTGAGAGGATTTCTAGAGTACAGTGAACTCTCTACTCTTGAGCTGGTGGGCTAGCCCACTAGGGTCCTGTGATTTTCTGCAGCAGAATTCTTTAAGCTAGAATCTGAGAAAGCAAACGGGAAGGGAGATGTAGGGTTGGGCAGTTCCACAGTAGAAGGTTAAGGAGGCATGATACCTGGAGTTGATAGGTGGGCCTTGTTTGGGGTTTTTTTGTTGTTTGTTTGTTTTGGCCATGCCCTGAGGCATGCAGGATCTTAGTTCTGCAACCAGGGATCAAACCCATGCCCCCTGCAGTGGAAGTGCAGAGTCCTAACCACTGGACCGCCAGGGAATTCCAGATAGGTGGGCCTTGTTAACATGACCATCTTGTTCAGACTGAAAAGAGGTCAGATGTGTCCAGAAGAAAGCTAGTGGACGTGGCTAAATTGCAAGAAGGCCAGCGATCTGAAATTCTGGTGAGAAGAGAAAATATGTGTTTTGGATTTTGGAGAGAAGTAGAGGTGAATTAAGGAAGTTGTGAAAGGAAAGAGGATTTACAAAGTTCAAGATCTAAAAGAAAAAAGCACGATCATTACATTGTTGTCAAAACCCATTCACTGACTTGTCAACTAACAATGTGAATGTAGTAGATTATTCTCAGCTTGGTGGTCTTTTTATCAGCATTTGCTATAGTTTGCCATTAGTGCATCAAACTTTTACTTACTAAGACTTGCAAAAATGTGAAATGTGCTTTATTTTCTATCCTAAAATCATCAATATTTTTTTAAAATATTATGTATATGCTAGGTCCCTAATAAGGAAATTTAACTAAAGCATTATTTTGTTTATATTTATACTGATTTGTTCATCATCAAGCTCATTTATTATTACTCTTATTTTCTTTGATGTAGTTGTAAGAGCTCTTCATATACTAAAGATATTATCTTTGGGGGGAATGTTTTATCATATATCTTTGGATATTGCCTCTGGTGTTTTTTGCCTTACAGAAGTCAAAGTTTTATATACTCTTATGTATTGGTGGTTTCCTTTATGTCTTCCTCTCTCAAACATTGCTTTTAACTTACCATTGCATTTAATGTTTATAATGGTTTCACTTTTTTCATAGAAAATCTTTGATCCACCTGGAATTTATTTGTGATAAAGAGTAGGATAGGGATTTAGGGATCAGTGGGTGTGGGGCAGGGGAATGTGCAAATGTGTGTGTGTGTGTGTGTGTGTTGTTTGGTTAATCATTTGCCTTTGGGAAAAGTATTTCTATCACACGTAGAACTGTGTGACAATTTCTACTTGAATTCATCGTAAGTGAAAAATTAAGGAATACTGAATCAATTGATTTATTGAGTTCCAGCTTGGCCACAGCATTTACTGTGTTTCCCTTATGAATGAATTTGATCATCCTCTCTGAAATAACTACTAGTTTGCCTGCTGTGACTTTATTTTATGAAACCAATCTGATTCATTTAAACAACTTAATTGCTTTCAATGTGATAAGATTATTCCTTTTAACAGATGTGTTTCTGTTGTAAAAAGATGATATATTTGGCTTGGGACACATCACAGTATCTGAGATGTTCAAATATAAATGGAAGTGTTTCATTGTAAGGCCTCCCATCCTCCATTGATTGTTTCCTTCTTTCCTCTACAATATTTATTTATTTCCTTCCTTTCCCTTCCTGCTTCCACATTTCTTCTGGTTTCTATCACCAAGTTCTTCCCCTGACATCTTTCCCTTGACTATATATGGACCCCAGTTTTCTCCCCAAAGCCCCACCAGGTTCATCCAAGTCCTCATTTCCTCTGTGCAAGGCCAGTGGCCCTACAAGTCTGTTGCTGGGAGAGAGATCAGGGCTACAAACCTTCCTTTGGCAGTCATCCCTGTTGAAAGGATTTTCACACGTGTAAATCTTTTAGGACAAACACTGCAGACAATGTGAGTGATCTGCCTTATGTCCAGTGACATCACAGGACCACACCATGTGGGACTTTCCCTCCCATAACATTTCAACTCAGTGAAAATGAACATCAAAAGCACCCTGAAGAAGAAAAGAAAAAGAAGAGGTGTCACAAAAGGGCAGCTTGAGGCCTGGAGAAAAAGTTGAGATCAGGACAGTGTCTGGCCAGGCAGCCAGCTCCAGGTGGACTGGGAAATTCCCATCTGCCGAATTCTCAAGCTGTTTTCGTGTGGTTATTCCTTATGCCAAGATACCGTCCATACTCACCCGTTGTACCTCTCATCCACTGCAGTTATTTCATAGTTGACTTGGAGAGGAGTAAAGGAGGAGGAGGTTAAAGGACTATTGTGTTACTTAACTCAATAGTGGTGAGTAGGAAACATACTCATATTTAATAAAGGAAGATAATTAATATGCAAAATATGTTCTGATTAAAAGGCAGAGAGGGGGCTTCCCTGGTGGCGCAGTGGTTGAGAGTCTGCCTGCCAATGCAGGGGACACGGGTTCGAGCCCCGGTCTGGGAGGATCCCACATGGCGCGGAGCAACTGGGCCCGTGAGCCACGACTACTGAGCCTGCGCGTCTGGAGCCTGTGCTCCGCAACAAGAGAGGCCGCGATGGTGAGAGGCCCGCGCACAGCGATGAAGAGTGGCCCCCGCTTGCCACAACTAGAGAAAGCCCTCGCACAGAAGCGAAGACCCAACACAGCCATAAATAAATTAATAAATTTATTTAAAAAAAAAATAATAAGTAAATAAAAGGCAGAGAAATATAAAACAAATTTCCCTCCATCCTGCTTTAATCACCATCATCATTCCACCAAAGGGAGATCATGGAGCAGTTCTCGGAAGCATTTAGAATGAAGTAGCTTAGGAAAAGACAGGGTTCCATCTGCTCCAGCTCGGCTTACCCAGTTTCTCTACATTGAGCTTAAGTCCAAAGCTTCAGGTCTGAGGCACGGGATACTTTGCTTTCCTTTGCAGTTGTTCTCAAGCTCATCCATGTTATGGAATCTCATGGAAGGAATGCCTGTAATCTGAAGTAGGATTTGTCTTCTGGGCACCTTTGGACATAATGTCATCATACAGCACCCCAATAACCCTCCCTACTCCAATTTTCAAAACTGCCATAGTTTCATCATAATTCTTAGCAGATGCATTTATCAGATTAGCTAAATCATTACTGGACAGAAACCAAGGCCCAGAGGGTGGTGGTCAAAAAGGAAGGACCCAGTAGAATTCTGCCAAATCCTGATCTCAAGCGCCTGGCGCAGGACAGCCATGGGAGTCTTGGAAACCTTGGTGTTGGAAAACTTTCCAAAGGAGGTCAAAAGGGAAGAAATGGGAAGGGCTTGAAACAGACATGCTTTGCATTTGTGTCTACAGAGCAGTACTCAAACTACCCATGGGGTAGACCAGGTACGTTTTGAAATTTTGTTTGTTCATTTGTTTGGTTTTTGTTTCAATTCATCGTGGACTGATACTTTTATACCATAAAACACAGATGAGTAGGAAAATTAAATTGAAATTTGAAAAAGGCATACAAAATGCATGCCTTATTATATGATTAGATTGGACAGACATTAAATTACATTTCATTAAATAAAATAAATTAGTACAGAGTCATGATAAATGATTGTAACAGCTTCTAAACTCTGTCTCTCAATTTCTATTCTCATCTTGCCCTAGATGGGTAATGAACAGGTCACACACCGGCACAGGTCTGGTAGCCATCCTTTGAGTGACAAGGCTTTAGAGGGCGTGGCTAATGAATGCGATGGAAGCCCAACAGAGAGAACCACACGTGGCCTTTGGAGCTTCCAGACAACTGCTCTGTATGGGTCTCTCGAAACACAGAAGGGTCAAGAGAGAGAGTAGGGATGGAGGAAAACAAAAACCCGGGGCTCAAAATCAGCATCCCCAAGAACAGCTAATAAGGACAGCTGAACACAACACAGCAAAGGAGAACCTCAAGGCCCCTGACCTGTGAAGCAGTCCCGCTCGGAGCACCGCCTCACACTTGCTCAGCCCAGCACAGCTGCTGCAAAATTCATCCAAAGCAAACACGGCTCTCCCCGCAGCAGACTCAACAGAACAAAAACCGACACCAAGAAATAAATTAGATGCTGGAGCTCATCATGTTACACAGCCCACTGTTCTCAAATCCAGGGTCCTGAATGTTACAACAAATGATACTATTAACCCCTGCATCGGTTTAAAGCCCAAACCAAATAACTCCTTACTATAAACCAACATGATTCTCAGAATTTTCCAGGTCAGCTACAAGAAAGAGTTATGAGACCGTCTGGAAAAAAAACCCAAAAATTCTAAAGAAAAAAAAAAAAAAAAACCTCCCAATTGAATTAAATCTCACCATGTCTAATTGCAGTGTATATGGCTAAATCCTTTTTCCCTCTGCACAGCCAGCTTGCCTCTTAGAGCATCTAAGCCCCAGAACTTCTCAAAGTAGGGCAGGCATGTGGTCAGGTTGAAAGCCACATGGACCCTGGAGCCAGCACCTAAGGGTTTAAGAACTGATCTGCCACCTGCTATGTCAGTAATCTCCAGCAAGTCTTTATCCACAAAACAAGACTAATGACAGCCACCTCCCAGGAAATAGAGTTGAAAATGCCTAGCAATTTGTAAAAATCTATGTGGATATTAGTCCTTACTACACAGAAATAAGCAGCAGAGAGATTTTTTAACATGCCCCCCGCCACCCTGGCAAAAATGAAGCTTTGTCTTTTACACAGCTCACTTCTTCCTCACAGCTCAAATCACTTCCACATGTCACACATTATCTTTCTTATGTTCCCAACATCACTGCAATACAGTGGGGAGCTGGCATCATCAAGCCCACTTTACAGCTTGCAGAAGTGGCACATGAGGAATCCATCAAGGCACGCCAACAGTGACAACAATGACTTGAAAAGTAACAAGGACCTTTGGCTGGAAATGACAAATCTGCTTTAAGTTTGTGGCTTTTCTTAATCCGGCTCCTCCTTGTCTCACCCACAGGTCTATGAGACAGGAAGTCACTACTCTGCATTGGTTTTATTAATTCTTCTTATTTACCATGCAGGAGAGCTTTACTGTTGCTGCATCCTGGTAAAGTGCAAACAGGATATTTCTCAAATTCTGTGCTCCGGTGGTATACTTATTAACATACAAGTTACTTCAGATCAGGCAAATGATTTGGTCCAGCTTGTATGCTGTGTAACCTTAGGCAAATTACTTAGCCTCTCTGAACCTATTTCTTCAGTTGTAACATAAAAATAGTAGCTTGTCCTGCCTTCCTCACAGACATAAGACATGAAAACATATAAATGATCATGTAAATAGAATTTTGGAAATAATTTAAGACACATTAAATTATAATGTAGAATATACAAGTATAATATTGTTTTTTATTATTCCCACTGTCTTATGCTAGTGAGCAATTTAGTAGGAGTTTTTTGCAATCTGCCAAGAAAAATAGCTCTGTATTTCAACTCTCCTTTATAAAAAAAAAAAAATAAAAGATAGGACACATATATCTTAGAAAAAGGAAAATAAGATCTGTTAATTCAAGGTAAATTTTGGCCAGTGTTTCTGCAAAGTGTTTGGGGTCATGCATGGTGCCTGACTTGTCTATCCATACTCATTTTATAACATTTGCACTACTGATCAGCACCCAGCACAAACAGAATCTCGTAGACTCTTAAGTCGAATACCTTTTGTAGTAAAGAAGAAAGTACAGTAGAAAGCCTGGCAATGTGTTTCATCTGTTCCTGGGGAGAGTGACAAAGTGCAGTCCTTGATTTTTAAAAGGTATTATTATTAAGGCCCTGGATAAACACATGGTCATTTTCAATTAAAAATGAGTAAAAGAGACACTCAGAATTAAAATTATGTTGCCAATGTTCCCCTTTAATAACATTATGAAATCTTCCAAAAATGTAACGAAAATTTAACCAAATTTGGTCAAATTTAGAGAAAATGGCATGACTAGGAATAAATTTGCTACAAAACATATGGGTTTCTCTGGATGATGTTCAGGCTTTAGCTAAGCCTCATTGTAAAGCAGCCGTGATCTGTGCAAGGTTCCACGTCTCTCTACATAATAAATCTATGTGCAGATGAAAAATAGAGAGAAACTAAATATGATAGGCATCATTTTCTGCCAGGAAAAATAGTAATTATTACTTTAGAGCAATGAACATCTTTGAACTTCATTAAGTTCTTATGGCTTGGATATTTTTTAGTCTCTCACCATTTATAACATGAATACTTATACAGGTATTGAAAATGGTTAACTACAGAAATGAGTACTTTATGGCACACATACCTTGCTCTAAAAAGCGCTAAAAGCACAATTCCGAAACTCCCCAAACTGATATATACCTTTAATCTTAGGTGTGAAAAACTTTACCTCTAGAACACCTGTGGTGAGAAAGTTAAATTTGCAAAATCGAAACTCAGTCTTCAGACTCTTCTTCCTTCACCAATACAGTCACAACATTTCATCTGGGCTTCTTAGATCCAAGCCATTGAAATGACTAAGTTTTCTTCTTTTTTTCTCTGTTTCCTAATAGCTGGGACTTACATAACTCCAGAGTGTAAGTGTCTCCTGTACCTACCACATGTGAGAATTAAATGATTTTCTAGTGATTGTATTGTTACATTATAAACGAAAATAATTTTTACTTCCATGTAGCTCCCTCTAAACTGTAATGTATTATACAGTTGTTCATCAGTAAAATTGTAATAACTATTAGGTGACTGAAAGATTTTTTTTTAATCTTTGAAAACTTATATAATGACTGTCAAAAGAAGAATTACATGAAATAATCTGCTTAGATCTTTTGCATTAAATCTTTTGGTTTTCTTTGGGAGGTTTCAACATGGAGATTATCGGAGGGAGAGAAGTGTCGCCGCGTTCCAGGCCATTGATGGCTTCCATGCAGTATGGCGGCAATCACATTTGCGGCGGAGTGCTGACTGATCCGCAGTGGGTGCTGACAGCAGCCCACTGCCACTCTCGGTGAGTATTAGGCTTACTGTGTTTCCTTAAGTCGGCCAGAAGAGAAGCTCGCCTCTCCCAGGAGAGAATTGGATCTACCCTTACTTAGCTTCTGTGATAACTGACCAACTGCTGGAGTTTATTTACCCTCTCACACATCCGCGATTCTGCCCCAAGTTCTCCTTTTCTGGGAGATCTAGGCAACCCAATAGACAAATTCAAAACCTTCATGTAATGCCTGGGAACACAGCAACAGTTACAACTGAAGCGGCAGTATTCCTGACCTTGTTAGGGGAACTCAGACAACCTGAGTTTGCACCCCATTTTACAAATGGGAAATAATAATACTAGTATATAACTGCTTCATGGGGTTTTGAGGATTAAATAGTATCTATTTAAATATTTTAGCATGCTTAGCACATAGTAAGCTGCAAATAAGTTGCAGCTCTTATTACTGTTATATGTATGAGGAGCCTGATTTGCTAATAGAGTTTTCTTTTCTTGTTGTTTTTGTTTTTTTAATTTTTTTAATTTTTTTATTTTTTTGCTAATAGGGTTTTGAGACCCTTACCTTAACTCCTCTGCTCAACGCCCACCACGGAGGTCTGAGGCCCACAGTTTGGGAATCACAGCTGTAAGGGGCAACAATCTAACTAGGTGAAAAAAAAAAGTATAGATGATTTACAAAGAAAAAGAGAGAGAGAGAGAGTTATTTTTTCTGGGATACTTAAAATGAAAGCTTTTCTAAAGACAGACTATAACCTCTCATTCTATGATTCTCTTACTTCAGCTAAAAATGTCCAAAACCCTTCTTGGGATGCCGCTACCATCACAAAAGGAAAAGCAATAGAAAACTAATTTGGCCTTTGTTGTTTTGTTTGTTTGTTTCAGCTTCGGGGGTGGTTTTTGTTTGTATGTTTCTTCCTTATGTTTCTCGCCTGAATAAGCTAAGAAAAGATGGGGCCTTCTCCTTTCCTTACAAATATGACAGCACTTCACTTAAGAACCTCTTAGCCATAATCATTTACTCTCTAGGCATCAGTTATATCTAAATGGAACAACTGAATTGACTTGCTTCTCATATTTTGGGGATTTTGTTTGGTTGCCCCATTTTAATGAGACTGTTTGAACACAAATTAGAAATTCTGAAGCCTGCAAACTGTGAGAATTTCTGTTTTATTTCTAAATAGCAAGCCACTAATTTCCGATTTAACATGGCTACTTCATTTAAGCAGGGTTCTTGCTGTCACAGAAATCACCCTTGTGTCCTCATCAATTCTGTCTTTTCTAGGGCACTTGTCCCCTGCGGACCAGCTAAGCAGAGGGTGACTATCAATAAATGTTCATTCAATTCAGAATATGCACATCTTCAAATACGCTTGTGGTTACACATTCAAATGGATTATAACCTCCCCAGACATAGAGCTTGATTTATTATAAATGCTGAACAAATGCTGGATAGAAAAAAGGAAATAAATTGGAGGGGAGGGGTTTTTTTGGGTTTTGGTTTTTGCTAAGCTAAATGCACAGTATGTGAAGTCCTTCACAAGACATAAATTGCTATCCAAAGGTAAATAGTATTATTAAGTTGAATTTTAAATTTTGTCAAGTGAACTTGACTCAGTAGAAATAGATTCCCAAATTGAAAAATTGGGAAAAAGAGGTCTTGGAATTTAAAAAAAAAAAAAAAAAACACTATTGCTAAATATTATTTTAAATGGCTGTAGTTTAAAGAACTGCAGAATATGTGGATCAGATTTCCTCTACAGGACACTTGGGTGTAAAAATGTAGGCAGGTTGGTGCTTAGAAAAACATAAAGCTTTATGAAATCCAAAATATTTATGAAATAGATCAATGGTGGCTTCCCTCAAATGGACTCCCAAGTATCCTGTGAGAATAGTTTACTAACTCCAGGCCCCTCTCTCAGCAAAATGGTGAAGGGGGCCAAATCTGGGGTGTTCCCTTCTCACTACCCATCCACGCTAAGTTCCTCACTTAGTCTCTTGGCCCCTTTATTAGTTGCCATGCCAATTATAAAAGGAAACCAGTAAAAAATCCCCTTGTATAACATTTTCAGCCTTTCAATTTATCAGAAGCAAAACTCTCACCAACTCTTGTCCACCGTCTTCCTTAGTCTCCTCCAATGCCTTCTCCCACTGATCACTCCCCCATCCTCTCACCTGCCTAGCCAGTGAATAGATAGAACCGCCCCCCTCCAACCCAGCCCCTTCCACGTGGCCTCACTCCATCCCAAATCACTCAAGGCTCCCAGAGTAGAATGGTTACCAATCCAGACCCCAGGTTCAAACCAAAGAAGCTTTAATCCCCCCTGCATTTGCATCCCAGAGCCTCCGCTTAATATCGGTGGGACTTTCTCAAGTTTGTCAGTTTATCTGATCATCAATTCCCTCATCTGCAAAATGGGGCTAATCATAATACCTCCTTCACAGGGCTGTTGTGAGGTTTAAATGAGGGAAAATATGTAAAATGCTTAGCACAAAACCTGGCACACTACAGTAACTTAATAAATGTCACCTAATGTTATGTTAATATCTGTACCTTCCATGGTAATCACCGAGGAACAAATATCATGGTCCAGTCGTGCTGATGGGATAAAACCATGACAGCCCATCTCTGACAGCCAGGTAATTCCCTCCTCTCTAAGGCAAGAGAATTCCAAAAATAGGGACCCTACCTTCACTAACGCACCCAGAGGAATGGGTCTAAGCAGAAACACTGCTCAGTGCCAAGGCAGAGTGGCAGAGGAAATAAGAGGCTTGAAGGGGCATATAGAGGTGCCTTGCAACCAGACACCTCCGGATGATTCTGATGCAGGTGGTCCAAAGACCACCTGTGGAGAAACACTGCGCTGTGCCAAAGAGACACTAGTATTGTTACTTCTCCTCGGTGGGAATTCATACCTGGATTTAGGTAAGGAGGTGGGATCCTAGAACTCAGGTAATTCCAGGTATCCTGTGGGCAGAAAAAAATTGACCTCTGTAGTACAGATTACAGTTGAAGTGTATCTAGAAATGGAAAGTTCAGAAAACATTCATGGTCTGCTTGCGTTGTTTTTGGTATTCACATGTCCCAGTGGAGACAAAAATAACTAAAACACTTCAAAGCCATTAACAAGTCAAGGAAATTGGTAGAAGATGAAGGAAAAACAGACATTTTCTCAGCGCCCTTCCCCTAGTCAGAATTCATCTTCCACGTCCTGCATTTGTATCTCCCAGCCTTCCTGTGTTAGTTATTTATGTATGTATCCATCTTTTCTATTATATCAGTAGTCCCAGGGATTTTATATCATCCTTCCCCTCCAAAGCTTTGGGTTTAGTGAGTACGCTGAATTTGAGTTTGAATCAATCCTGGGAAATCCAATCTACATCCTTTGAGAAATTTCATCCCCATCCTGATTTTGCAATACACAAACTTTTCAACAAATAGAGCTGGAATTCCCAAAATAAACCAGAATAAACTCTTTTGGTGGAAACCAAAAAACGGTAATTCCCAGCAGTCACAGCCCTACCATACACAAACCCACCCCGGCATAGCCGTATACTGGCTCCCCAAACCTGAAACAACCTCTTATTCCTTTTTCTGTATGTTTCTGTGCTCTTTTTAATTTTTATTAATCTTTATTCATATGTATATATGTGTGTTTATTGGGTATGTGTGTTTTTGTTGTAATCTGCCCTCTTTTCCACGTGACGATGAAATAGTTACATGTAAACAAATATAATTCTTTTTATCCCCCTTCTTGTTCCAAAAAAGGATTTGAAGTCGTTTCCTGAGAACACACATTAAAATGGGATATTTTTGTAGTATGCAAATGGCTCCAAGGTGTTGTCAAGATCTCAAAAAAAAATTTATATTTTCATAACTAGATGTAAATATAATTTTATTCAACATACAGTAAGTCAGATCAACTGTTGAAACACTGGTACTAAAATTGTATATGACTAGAGATTTCAAAAAAGAAAAAACTGTTGTTCCTTCATCTGACTCACCAGTTTTTATCCTCTAAATCTCCACAATGGAATTATCAATGACTACGAACTCTAAAGTGTCTTAATTTCAAATGATTTTTCACCTTGAGGAAAGTTTTCCCTTCTTGTCTAAATCATCTTTCTAACTGAGGGGACAGAACATATGAGTATAGTTGAAAGCCATCTAATGGACCTTACTTCTCCATATCGCCCTGAGATGAGGTTTAGACATACCAGATTAGCAAGTGTAGAGTTGTACCTTTTTACCTTTTAGTTATTAAAACACTTAACATTGGGAAGATGAAAAATTTCTGGATATTGATGGTGGTGGTGATGGGTGAACAGCAATGTAAATGTATTTAATGCCTCAGAACCATTTAAAAATGGTTAAAGTTATAAATTTCATGTTGTGTATATTTTACCTCAATAAAAAAAATTTAACAATGGTGGATATAAATCACAACCCACAAACTCGAGAAATATAATTTCCTTTATTTTTATATAAATTAACACAACTTTATTGTAAACTTGATCTCAGTCACTTAGGGTTTCACTCCTTTTTCCCCACAGTAGGGTACACGTCCTGATATTCTTTTGCAAGACTGGGGAATTGGAGTGGGATGGGTTTGGCCCTTGTTATCATCCATTCATGATTGGGTCCACTGACACCTCTGTCACTCCACCTAATCCTACACAGGTTATCTTGGAGCTGGCCCTTATTCCTGTAGGTATATGGCCCCCTCCACCATTTCTACTCCTCACTGGAAGATTTGAGAATCATTCTGTGGTGTCTATTCTCTTTGCTTTTCTTAGGTTTGCCAAAGACCAGTCTTCCAAAGTGGTTTTAGGAGCACACTCTCTCTCAAAGAATGAGGCCTCCAAACAAACATTTGAGATTAAAAGATTCATACGATTCCCAAGATTTACATCAGATCCTAAATCAAATGATATTATGCTGGTTCAGGTATGTAGCATTGCGTTCCTTCAGTTTCTCCTACATTCTTATACAGCACAGTTCAGTTGTTAAATCATCTACACAAAAGGATATTGTTGGCACTCTCCCCATGTTCGAGGTGATTGTGACATATTTTATAAGGGCCCATTTTGCTCCATTTACTGCCTTGAGAGAAACAAGAAGTTATCACAGATGCATCTGGGCTGTATTTATACAAGTTAAAACTGCTCTGATGCTCGCATACATGGGAGGAGAACATCCCAACAGGCCCAAGGATCCACGCTTTTTTCCCCAATGCTTTTCTCATTAGCAAGTGAAAAATACAAGTCACTTATATAACAGAGCCAAGCAAGTGACTTCAGAGATACAGAAGTGAGTTACAACTTAGTCTAGACCATACTTAGTCTAGTCCAAACTTAGTCTAGACCATACTCAAGGGTCCTATCTAGCAGGAAATAGCCCAGCCCTCAAAGTCATGACCTATGGATGTTATTCCACAGCAAACCATCCAATGCAGAGCAAAGGCCAGTTTGCTTGAGACTGGGCAAAATTCCTGCTCTGTGTAAGCTCCCTCCCCCAGGGTCACTGAGCTCTAAGGGGAACGAAGAGCATGTTCAGGAAAGCAGCAATCACAGATGCAGCTGTGGGCTACCACCAGAGTAGATTCAAGAAGAGGGACGCCCTCCTAGCACAGAGGGACCACACAGACATCACTCAGGCTAATGATACTACTGAGGACAAATGATAATTTATTCTCTTTTCAATCTGTCAGCTTCACACGGCCGCAAAACTCAACAAACATGTCCAACTGCTCCACCCCAGAGCCAAAAATGATATTACAGCTGGAACAAAATGCCAGGTTATTGGCTGGGAGCCACTGACCCAGAATGTTTTAGGCCCTCTGATACCCTGCGAGAAGTCACTGTTACTGTCATAAGTCGAAAAGTTTGCAACAGCCGAAGTTATTACAACCACGACCCTATTATAACTAAAAACATGATATGTGCAGGAGACGCCAGAGGCCAGAAGGATTCCTGCCAGGTAAGAACCCCTCACTCAAACAGGCACTTCAGGCTGCTGAGCTACACTCAGGCCCCACCTGCACACCCGCACCGAGGAGGAGAGGCGTGGAGAACATCACATCACAACTCCAGACAGGTGCCCTCCAATCCTGCATGGTGTTGTCTATGCTTTCTCATCTACCAATGCAAATGCGTCATAAGTACTTGCGCAACACGTAGTAAACACTCATTAAGTGTTTGTTCATCAGGATAGTTAACTATATCTGATAACTTTTACAGACTTCCGCTGAGGAGTATTACCGACCTTAGAAAGCCTACCAACTCTGAGGTCACTAGTGGCGATTAGAAGATAACTTCTCAACCCCCCACCATCACCACCTTTAAACGAATAGACAGGTCTTCTAAAACTCAAATGCAAAAAGTTCAAATATATATTATGTGTTTCTTAAATAATGTTGACTAACTGCTAACTGACTAAAAGGAACAACAGTCATGCTTTTCAAAATCTTCTGTTTCCTGAGGTAGTAAAAAAAAAAAAATAGGTGATCATGTTTACAGGTGATGAAGGCTACCTAGTACAGATGGATTACTAATTTTTTTAAAAATACAATATAATATTCACATTATACTATATTAAGCATTATCAAGGGGAGGGTATGATGATGACAAAGATCATGTGTAACTGCGGTGCCCCAAGATCATCATCCCCCTCAGCCTCTGTTTTCACAGCCAGCCAAGCACAAAGTACTGCAGTTTTTGATGTGAGTGGCAGCAGAGGCAAAGATTGCTCTTTAGATTTGAAAGCCAGCTCCTTATCTGAAAGGCCAGGCTTCCCCCTCTATCACCTTGTCACTCTCCTTGACAGAATTTTTGTTTATTGTTTTGTTGTCAGAGTGAGTCCTCAAGAATCAGTTCATTGAGCAAGTATTTACTAAGTGTTGGGTATGTGCAGAGCCCCACGTTCAATCATATGATGATAGAAAAAAATGATAGAGAAGATAGAGCGCCTGCCACCAAGACATTTACTTGAATACATTGCTCTTTTCTACCAGTCTCAATAGCAACTTGATTTCAAATCCATGAGCACCAAAATGAAATTCATAATTTTGAAAATTTCTTTTATTTCAGTGGGTTATTTCAAACTTTATGTCTACCCATTTCTTCATGAATAAAGTTCAGCAGTCACTGATTACCGAAGGATGTATATATACATAGTCTTAGACAGAGACAGGGACATGGACAAAGAGAGGCAGACAGACAGATGGACAGAACCATGGTCCTGGATGGAGACAGAGACACAGAGAATCTATACTGCGTCAGGGGCTGTATCGGGCACTCTGCAGGACACAAAGAAACCAAGGACCCAGATAATAATCCTTTGAGTAATTAACAGCTGATGGTTGAAAAAGTTCAACAGCTTCTTACCAAGTATCTGCCCGTTTTCTTCTTTCCAGGGTGACTCAGGGGGCCCCTTGATCTGCAAAGGTGCCTTCCACGCCCTAGTCTCTGGAGGTCGTAAATGTGGTGATGCCAAGAAACCTGGAATCTACATCCTATTAACCTGGAAATACCAGGCTTGGATCAAAAGCAACTTGGCCCCATCTCATGCAAACTAAGACTACCCATGATTTTCTTGGCTCTACCAGTTGCTTGTTTTTGTTTTTGTTTCATAATATGTTCCACAGGCCAACTTATCTTCAGAGGTAGTTGAATGTAGCTAAAGTGGAGCACAGTTAGGGTACACTCCTGACCCATTAGGACTGATTTTGTTAAGATATCAAGTTCTTTTTCACATGTACCACTGATGTATTTCTACTCTGCCGATCTTATTCTGAATAAAATTTAGAAGACTATCTGCTTGTCTTGTATGGAAATAGGATACAGGGAATGATATATCCCCCGACTCCACGCACACTCCCCCAAAAGGGCAAAAAGGTGATTAAACAAGACAATAATGGCATCACCTTTAATCAGATTTATGTTGTGATTTCTGCTGGATCATCCTAAGCTGTATTTTTAAAATAAGAAACACTAAATTCAAACACCCCAACTCAAGTTAAGAAAAAATCATCAAGGTTTATACAAATATTTAGATAGTAACTTATTATTTTTTTATGTCACATTTTGTTCCAAACAGGATTTAAAGCAACATACAAAAATACCTGCAATAAAACAAAATATGAAATTAAAAACAATTTTTCCTCAAAAAATTAATAGAAATACAATGTGATCCAGCAATTTCACTTCTGGATATTTGTCTGAAGAGAATGAAAACACTAACTCAAAAAGATATATGCACCCCCACGTTCATGCAGAACTATTTTCAATAGCCAAGATATGGAAACAACTTAAGTGTCTATTGATGGATGATGAATAAAGAAACTGGTGTGTATACACACACACACACACACACACACACACACAATGGAATATTATTCAACCAAAAAAAAGAAGGAAATCTTGCCATTTGCAAAAAACATAGATGGACCTCAAGGGCATTATGCTAAGTGAAATAAGTCAGGCAGAGAAAGACAAATACCAAATGACCTCTCTTATATGTGGAGTCTTTAAAAAAAAAAAAAAAAACTCTTAGATACAGAGAACAGATTAGATTGGTGGTTGCCAGAGGTGGGGGATAAGAAGTGAGAAAAATGGGTGAAGAGGGTCAAAGGGCAAATAAATGAATAAATACATTTAATTAATTAACTAATTAATTAAAATAAATAATAATTTGGTGAAGAAATTGAGGCAAGGAGGAAATGAGAGTAAGAAAGATTAGATGAAGATAGGAATGTTGTTAATACCCAAAGTGCCATAATTTTCTCCCTACACTTTTGCTAGAAGGAGCCATATTTGGCTCTATGCTTCACATGAGTCAACGCAAAAAGATCAACAGAATCAGTTACATGAATTACAGTATCCAGGAAATAAAAATAAACTATTTTCCCAGAAGTAGGGCCACTGGTGCTAGAACTAAAACTAAAACAGAACTTTCTTCCATGATCCTCTTAAGAAGGACACTGTGCCATGGTTCCTATGTCCCTACCAAAGGCATCAGGATCACCTGAGAAGACTGTTTGGAATATAGATTGTTCTGAGTCCTTGCCTAGAAATTCAGATTGAATAGGCTTGAGGTGGGCCTGGAAACCTGCATTGTTTAAAAGCAATACAGTTGATTCTGACAAACGCTCAAATCCAAAAGCCACTGATAATGAACATCCTTAATAACATATTACAAAAAAGAACAGTAAGTTCTTGGCATTGTTTTTTATAAATCCTTCAATGTGAACTGACAACAGAAGACCAAAGTGCAATTCAGTAGGGGCACTTGAGGGTCTCAGCTGTCCTTGACTGTGGTGGTCCAGTGATTGATTGGTAACTCTTTCCAATTTGAGTGGGTGGTGGTGGACGATGGGAGCATCATTTCAGGCTTCTCCTTCAATGGTCAGAAACCAAAAGGTTCATCTCAGCCTTTATATTTAATTTGGGTTTCAGGAGAGAAATAGCACTTATTTCCAGGTACCACCGTTGAGTTTTGTTACATTCGTATAGAAAAGGATTCTTTTATGTTTGTTTGTTTGTTTGTTGTCATGGCTTTTAGAAACCATTAACCAGCACTATTCTACTATGAATACTTAGCCAAATGGA
This sequence comes from Balaenoptera ricei, assembly GCF_028023285.1. Classification (NCBI taxonomy): domain Eukaryota; kingdom Metazoa; phylum Chordata; class Mammalia; order Artiodactyla; family Balaenopteridae; genus Balaenoptera; species Balaenoptera ricei. The sequence continues at coordinate 42,877,069 of NC_082641.1, forward strand.
AGCACTGCGTTAAAAAGCAACCTAATTAAAAGTATAGAACTGCTTTGAGAATAAAGTAATAAAAAAGTTTCTTTAAATATTCCATTTTGTGTCATTTTGATTCATTAAAAATATACTGATTATGACCGAGAAATCCAAGACTATACTTCATAAGAAAAAAAGGGGTGGGAGGAATTGTAGAAACTCTGGACTCACCATTAAAAGAATAATTATCTCATCTAAATTTCAAATCCATGGAACATATTGTTGCAAGTCTCTTTAATGTAACAAAAGGACTGTTGAGATTTCTTCGGATTGCAGTTGGTGAGTATCCTGAAAATTTGTCACTAAAACCTGAGAGTTGTGTTTTGATTTTAGACTCCATGCTGTTCACATCCAATAGTCCAACCAGATCAGATTGCCAAGAGGAAGCTTCTGTCAACAGCTATGGAAGGTCTGGTGACTCTGAAACTGGAAGATAAACAGTTTATTTTGAAAAGCAGCTGATGATGGAGTCTGCAATTGAAAAGTATCCCTGATCCTTTCAGGGAAGTAGTATTTTATTAAACATACCAAAATCTTTCCAAAATAGCCTAAAATAATATAGCATTTTAGTTTGGGGAATTCTGTCTTTGAGAGCTTATTTGATTCCATCTGTGGCCTCAAAGACAAGTTGAGAGTCAAAAATGAGGCAAATATCCACATTTTAAAACTGCTCCTATACTTCAATTTAAAATTTTTTTAACTGCTCCAAGGTTTTAGGGGAACTGTTGTCATTCTGAATTATCCCACCTCCTCCCTTCTTCATGACTGTAGACAGAGCATATTTTCCTTCCTCACAGACACAGAAAAAAGCTTCATGTTTTACGTCCATCCAGTTTTAATAAAAAGTGACAGCACTGAAAACAGTTAGGTCCAAATATAATGCCTGAGCAACTAAACCAGCCTAGAACAAGGTAGCAGAGTTAGTCTCTCTCATAGTTTTTACACAAAATAAATCCCAGCTCACCCTGAAATGATCAAAAGAACAGTGCTTCAGAGCTTGATTGTTTCAGAAAATATCTCACTAAAGAAGAACTGCTCTCAATCAATCAGGGCCCCTCTTCCTCTTTGACTAAGCTCTCAGTTTGGGAAAGGACACACACGTGATGAGGGAGAAAGCAGACTGTCCAAGGACAATGTACTCAGATCTCTCAAAAAGCTTACACTTCCACAAGATTACTGAGACACCACAAGATTACTGAGACACACATGAAAGCTGCCCATACGTTGTCTTAAGAGTTCCTTGAGTACCAAGTCATGCTGGCTGAACAGTTGGGTTCCTTGAGTCTTGGATGATTCAACCCTGGTTTCAGACTTTCACACACTGACTTCCTGTTTACAAATGTTAACTTCTTCAGTCCTTTTGCTAAGTCATATCAGTCAACTCCAGATTTACAAACCCTCCTCATCACCTTTTATCCTCTACCATGAAAGGGTCATGTTCATTTTCTGGTTGTAACCATATATGTCTATATAACAGCTTATTAGAGGCAGCCTATGGGGCTTATACTGAGGCATCTCCTGAGAACTTAGAAGTAAGTAGAATTAAACTGCCCTCTGAGAGTTAAAATTTAAACTTCATACACATTGGTAGAGGCAGTGAAGTTCCCAAGCTTACAAGATAGGCTGTAATCTGCTTGAAAGTTAACAACTCTCAAGAGTGTCCCAGTCAGAAGGGGAGGAGGACATCCGTGGATACAGGGAAGAGGAGACAACACAGGCAGAGGTCCAACAAGAGCTGACAGGGAAAGAGGGGAAGTGAGCCCTTAAACCTGCCTTCTGGTCCCACAGCAAGCCCATCCTGCCTTTAGCCTGATTCCCTTAGACATTCAGATGATTTATCTGGTCTTTTTCTAATTCCATGCTCACCAAGCAAACTTCAGTGAGCATTTTGCTCCCCCTGACGGTTATTTCTCATTGCAAAATAATAAACGTTTTGCTTCTCTACATCTATGACTTTTTTTCTTTACCTTTAAGTTGGGGTAATTTGAATTTCTCTTTAAGACTCAAATCTACTCTAGTGTGCTAAAAAAAAAAAAATCAAGTTTCAATCTCTAATGAAGTCAACTCTGAACCTTGATAAATTCACCAACATAATGAATTTTAACTACCGCATGAGGCTTTACAACAGATCAACAACCTGCCTTTCCCCTAAAGAGTACTCTGCCATCCCTGCTCTGGTCATGGGCATAAAATGTGTTCATATCTGGAGTATTTATACATGCATATTCCCATTGGTACTCTGATCATCCAATAACTCCAAGAAGTATTATGGGTTTTTTAGCTGTGTTTTATCTGTTTCCTTCATAGCAGAGCCTGCTGGTTTGCTACTCAACAGCCATCTCCGTCTTCCCTGCTAACAAAACTCACATTTTATTTGGAGTCACAAATGTACACAGCTAAAAGATGGTCTTTTCCAGCCTCTCTCACTGCTAGTAATGGTCAAGGAGATGTAAGTGAAAATCATTGGCTGGGAGCTGCCAGGAAGTTCCTTTATTTTTTTTTTTATTTAAATTTTTTTTAATTGAAGTATAGTTGATTTACAATTTGTGTTAGTTTCAGGTGTACAGCAAAGTGATTGAGTTATACATACATACGTGTGCGTGCTCACACACACACACATATATATAGATTTTTTTCCAGATTCTTTTCCATTATAGGTTATTACAAGACACTGAATATAATTCCCTGTGTTATATAGTAGGTCCTTGTTGTTTATCTATTTTACATATCACAGTGTGTATCTGTTAATCCCAAACTCCTAATTTATCCCTCCCTCCCTTTCCCCTTTGATTACCATAAGTTTGTTTTCTGTGTCTGTGAGTCTATTTCTGGTTTGTAAAAAAGTTCATTTGTATCATTTTTTTAGATCTCAAATATAAGTGATATCATATGATATTTGTCTTTCTCTGTCTGACTTACTTCACTTAATATGATAATCTTTAGCTCCATCCATGTTGCTGCAAATGGTATTATTTCATTCTTTTTTATGGCTGAGTAATATTCCATTGTATATATATACCAGATCTTCTTTATCCATTCATCTGTTGATGGACATTTAGGTTGCTTCCATGTCTTGGCTATTGTAAATAGTGCTGCTATGAACATTGGGGTGCCTGTATCTTTTCAAATTAGAGTTTTTGTCTTTTCTGGATATATGCCCAGGAGTAGAATTGCTCAATCATATGGTAACTCTAGTTTTTTGAGGAACCTCCATACTGTTCTTCATAGTGGCTGCACCAATTTACATTCCTACCAATAGTGTAGGGGGTTTCCCTTTTCTCCATACCCTCTCTAGCATTTATTAACTGTAGACATTTTAATGATGGCCATTCTGACTGGTGTGAGGTAATACCTCATTGCAGTTTTGATTTGCATTTCTCTAATAATTACTGATTATGAGCATCATGTGCCTGTTGGCCATCTTTATGTCTTCTTTGGAGAAAGGTCTGTTTAGGTCTTCTGCCCATTTTTTGATAACTTTTTTTTTTTTGATATTAAGCTGTATGAGCTGTTTGTATATTTTGGAAATTAATCCCTTGTCAGTAGCATTGTTTGCATATATTTTCTCCCATTCTGTAGGTTGTCTTTTCATTTTGCTTATGATTTCCTTTCCTGTGCAGAGCTTTTCCATCTAAAACCCACGGGACACCGCAAAAGCAGTTCTAAGTGGGAAGTTTATAGTGATAGAAGCTTACCTCAGGAAGCAAGAAAAATCTCAAATAAACAACCCAACCTTACACCTAAAGCAGCTAGAGAAAGAACAAACAAAACCCAAATTTAGTAGAAGGATAGAAATCATGAAGATCAGAGCAGAAATAAATGAAATAGAGACTAAAAGAAAATACAAAAGATCAATGAACTAAAACCTGGTTCTTAGAAAAGATAAACAAAATTGATAAACTTTTAGCCAGGAAGTTCCTTTAAAGAGAGCTGATTCAGCAGGAAGGAGTGCCCTTTTCCCCTTCCTCCTTCCTACTGCCTGGATTGTAGATGTGATGGCTAGAACTCCAGCAAAAATGCTGGAACCATGTGGCAAACTTGAATAGAAGCCAAGTGTTAGTGACAATGAAGCAGAGGGGAATCTCTATACTAATCCTGTACTCTTACCTGAGAACTTCTTTTACATGAAAGAAAACAAACATTTATATGTTTAATCCATTATTATTTGGAACTTTCTGTTATATACATCCCTGCCCAATCCTAATAGATAAAATCAGAAATCTAAAATTTCTGTCCCTCGTATATGCTCCAAACAATGGGAAGCATATGTCTTTATGCCCTTATGCCCAGATCCTCCAAAATCCCAAATGCTTTTATCTTTCTAGCAGGCCTTATTTAAATAAGAATTGATTCAGAAAAGTAACCTTTAAATGTTATAATCAATAAATCACTTCCTTCTCATTGTTTCATCCTGTGGCTTAACATGGAGAAAATGCCCTCACTTAACTTGAAAAGATATTTTTATCTTAACCACATACTGCTGCATGGCAAACATTCTTGTTCCTATTATAAAAATAATACATGGTACTCGTAGCCTGTAACACTATTTTCTCCTTTTGTGTATATTTTGTAAGTGGATCTTGTAGAACTGTTTTTTGTGAAGTTCCATGAAAATAATGTTCTCTGGCATTTGAGGTTATTATTTGTTTTATTATTTCACAATCATTTGAAATAATATAGCAGCTTTTCCATCCAAACTACAAAAGCAATTCCATTGGAAGAACATTGGATATAGTAATACCCTGAATATTAGCAATGTTGTAGAAAACCAAAGCAGACCCACATGTGGTCAGACCAGCCAACAGTGCAAAGAGTGACCACATTAACAACCAATCCAGATAGACTTCTGAGTCCTCATTACTGAGCATCCAGAGAGATTCCCTCATTCATTCACTCATTCATTCATTCATTCATACAAAAAGCACTTATCAAGCACCTCTATTTACTGAGCACCGTGCTGGTCCCTGGAAATACCAAGAAGAAAAGACAATTCCTGCCCTATAGGAACCCATGGACTAGCGAGCAAACATGAACATGCAAATAAACAAATATACTATGCTCCAAAAATTATTATAAAGGTGACATACATAGAATAGTCATAATGGAGACAGACAGGTACAAACAACCACAAGACAAAAATTTTTCTAATGGAAACAGGAACATGGGAACAGAAAGCTAAGTCAAGTGCAGGTCATTCAGAATCCTTGAAGGACAATTTGCTCTAACACTCTTGTCCTGTACAGGTGAGGCCTGATTCACTAGTAGTTTGTCAACAATTTCCCAAGGTAGATCACCAGATCCGTACTACCCACCTCTGACGAGATAAAAAGAACAAACGCTACAGCAATTTCTGTAGTAAAATCATGTCAATGAAAATAAAGGTGAACTCATTTGCTCTTTTTGAGAACTCAGCTCTCTCAGGACCTAACCTAACCTTAGAAACATCTAAGACTAAGCAGTGTGAGCCAATACATCTCTGGAAGAAACGTTCCATTTCAGCAAGAGATAATTCAGCTTGCCCTGTCAATCAGGAATGATTATTTATCTGCCCTTTTAGAAGTTTCCATGACCAGGGAACAGAAGAAAAATTTGTGAACCCCAACTTGACTTGGGAATTCTAGGATAGAACCATCACAAACTTTAGCCTTGCCTGCAACCTCTGTTCTCTTAATCATTAAAAAAAACCAACAAACAAACAAAAACAAAAACAAACAAAAACCAACTCAACAAAACAACATTAAAACAGAAGTGGGCTAATATATTGGTTTCCATGGGCCACTGCCTTGCTTTGCCAAGCAAGGGACTGGCATACCTCATAGTGTGATCTAACCACATTAACCTGCACAGAATACAGGTCTGGGTTTGTTGAACTCAGCTGTATTTAGACGAGGTCTCTATTCTCTTTCCAACTGTTCTTACCTTTACATCTGTGTAGTTGAAAGTATTATACCTCAAATTAACCGTCTGACTCTTAATTAAGAAAAGCATATTTCACAAATTATTTTAGATAGAAACAGTATAATCACAGAAATCTTATTAGAATTTATGCTGTAGAATTCACTATACCACTAGCTCCATAAGAGCTGGGACCCAGATCTGTTTTGATCACCACTGTATAGCCAGAACTTACCATAGGACCTCACATGTAGTGGTTGCTTAATAAAAAGTTGTAAATAGATGGATGAGTGGGTGGATGAATGGATGGATAAATGGAAGAATTTATTATATTGATGGATGATTCATTGAAAAAATGAATGATGAATTAATAAATCTCTACTTCCAGAACCATTTAAGAACATAATTATCATATGCTTGAAGTCATTTTCAAAAATTCTTTATAAAGGCAAGGGGTAAAATGGTACTGGGAGCAAAGTAGGTGACTTAGAAAGTTCCATGATTATTTGATAATTCTTGGAGCACTATGGTAAAAGAAAAAATACTATATAAACATTGAGTATTATTATTAATTTGAAATTTCACTGAGCTATTCTTTATATAAGACTTGGTAAGCACCGTCCTTACTTTGTAAGAAGGGAAAAAAGGTTATAAAAATAATTAGTATTCCTGATCTGAAAGAGATTACTTTCAAAGTTACTTGTTTTGGCCTTGTCATCATTGTCTAAATACCACTTAGCTTTTAGCAATATTGAACTTTAAGTGGTAAATTATTTCATTAATTTTCATAAGATGCATGTTCTCTTCAGTTCATCATATACTTAAAGGATTTAGAAATGTTAATATTTTCCAATTCTGTATAAAACTGTACTTTCAAAGGAGCCTGATGAACTTGATGTAATCATTATAATACCATCTGGGTCAGTAAGTCTGAGAATGGATACCACCTGCAAATCTTATTGATGGTGGTATTGATGCAAGAGAGGTCAGATAACTTGCCTCCAGCCCAAACTTGAATATCCTGATTTCATTTAGGAATTGGTTATCAAAGAAGGTTGAAGTCCTGAGCTCTACAGAGAAGTGGTGTTTTTCCCCTTTCCAAGTGTCATTCTATGTGGCTCACTTATATCAGGAGGGTTCTGTGTTACTATTAATTCTGAATACCTATTCCTTACTTACCCCAGGGAGATTGCCATAGAAATATTAGTAGGTACATCAGAAAAATAGCCCCTAAATTTGGGGGTAAGAATTGCAGTTGGAGATGTGGGGAATAGAGAGAGGCAGAAAGAACAAGAGGCATGGGGGACCCCAACCAAATACTTGAGGGCTGCTATCTTGGTTTGGGCTTCCGCCAAAGGAGATCCTGCAATATAGATTTGAATGTGAGATATTGTGGTTTATAAGAAATATATATTTGGTCACTCAGATGACCAAAATATATTTCTCATATATGTTTGGTGTTTGTCCACGGTTCCTGGCTCACAGCTCCCCAAAGCCTTGGAATTTCCTGAGTGATAAGAGCAATGGGAGCATTCTTTTTTTTATAATATTTGGTTTCCTGTCTTCAGTTCCTGAAATTGCTTCAGAGCCATAAAGCTGAAATGGGTGTCTTGTTATTCATAACAAGCCCCTTTCCACAACAACTGAGTTTATGTTAATGAGATGACTTTTGGAAAGTACCAAAGCTTTGGGGTCTGGTTGCCAGGGGAACCAACCATTAATAGAGGGTTGGAACTTTCAGTTCTGCTCCCTGATTTCTGGGGAGGGGAGAGGGGCTAGAGGTTGAATCAATCACCAATGGCCAATGATTTAATCAATCATGCTTATGTAATGAAGCCTCCATAAAAACCCAAAAGGAGGGGGTTCAGAGATCTTCCAGGTTGGTGAACCAGAGCCCTTCCACATGCCAGCATTCCAGGCCCAAACTCCATGGGGACAGAAGCTTCTTTGTTCGGGACCTCGCCCTGTGTATCTCTTCATCTGACTGTTCATTCATATCCTGTAGTATCCTTCATAATAAATCCATAATTTAGTGAGTAAAAGGGTTTCCTGAGTTCTATGAGCCGCTCCCACAAATTAATCAAGGGGGTCATGGGAAACTCTGATTTATAGCCAGTAGGTCAAAAACACAGGTAACAACCTAGACTTTCAATTGGCATCTGAAGTGGGGGCAGTCTTAACGGGACTGAGCCCTTAACCTGTGGAACCTGATGCTATCTCTGATAGGTAGGTACTATCAGAATTGAGTTAAATTGTAGCACACCCCAGCTGGTACCAGAGCATTGCTTGGTGGTATGGGGAGACCTCCACATACACACATTGAAACTGATACCAGAATTTTAGTGTGCAGGTAGCCTAGTTATGAGGCACACCGAGAAACCAATAGGAGAGCAGAGGAGTGAGAAGGGAGAGAATGAAAAGCCAATAACGGGTACTTTTCATGCTTGTTACCACCATGGGCAATGGAACTCAATCCCATGGGGAAACTGGGAGACAGTACAGAACACACCTCAGAGTTATTCCACTTAAGGGGATAGGAAGCTGGGATATTAGCCACCAACTCCCCCACCATCATTGATAGAGAGTCACTCCAGGGTCATTAACATTCCTGCACTTTCAGCTTGCCCTGCTCATGGGCTGAATGTACTCCCACAGCCAGAGAATAAAGCACCCTGAGACAGAGTTCGAGGTTTCTGAACAAGCAGCCTTCAGTGTACAGAGGTGAAAGCTAGGGGGATATGGGCACCAACAGTGGCTGCTATAACTTCTTTGGAGGTACTCATCAGACCCTCTCAATACTGTTCTTGACTGTGCTTCCTACCATAAAGGCTTGGCTAACTGACTAGCTCTCTCAGATGATGAGTGAATTGATGATGAAGTGTTAATGAGTTATGTGATTACACTTACTACTTCTAGATAACAATTGATTGTAACATAGTCTTTAACTTCATTCACCAGGGCTGAGACTTTCAGGCACTGTGTCAGCTCTAGATTGAAGGAGACTTTTAATATCCTAACAAGTAGTTTCAGCAAGCAGGCCCTATTTGAAATTACCAAGATACCTAATGATCTCCTATGTAGGTCCTGTTGGTTATGCCCAATGACTGCGACTTGCATCCAGTCTTAGGTCATGGCCAACACTGACTGAACGGCCCCAGGCTTTGGTCTAAGAGTTTTACTTGTACTGACTCATTAAGTTTTCACAATGACACCATGATGTTGCTATAATTATCCTCATTTTATAGATTCGATACAGAGCTTGATAACTTGTATAAGGTCACACAGCTAGAAAGCTGTAGAGCATGGATTCAGTCTCAGATTATCTGACTCCAGAGCCCACTTGTCCTATAAACTCCTTCCTTGGGATCTGGCAAGTACAAACTCATGCTCTGATATGCAGCTTTCTTCACTACCAAGCATGAGTCACAACTCCCCCTAAGGAGTTTCCTTCAGCCAATTATGCTATTTTATTTTATTTTTTTTAACATCTTTATTGGAGTATAATTGCTTTACAATGTTGTGTTAGTTTCTGCTGTATAACAAAGTGAATCAGCTATACATATACATATATCCCCATATCCCCTCCCTCTTGCGTCTCCCTCCCATCCTCCCTGTCCCACCCCTCTAGGTGGTCACAAAGCACTGAGCTGATCTCCTCGCGATGCATATGCTAACTATTTTAAAGTCACACACTCCCCTCCCCACCAACACACACTTTACTAGCCCCTTTCCCCTTGTACTGGAAGAACTGAAAATTCCACATTGCAGTAGAATGTTGCTCCAGAGAATTAGTGTATCAATTATAGGGAGTTCAGACTAAGACCAAAGAAACAAATCAAGGTCCTACCCACTCCAGATGCAGTGTGGAGGAAAGGGCACTGAACTCTGGAAACTGGCAAAATATGGGCTCTGATCCCAACTCCTCCATGAGCTCTGCAACCTTGACCAAGTCACTTCATCTCTCTGGGCTTTCATTTTTTTCATCTGCCACAAATGATTTGGACTAGAAAAGCTATAAGGTTCTAATAGCCCCAAAAACCCATGACCCTAGATTCAAAAATGTTTCTCGATTACTATGCTACACGGGGGCAATACTTTATGTTCCTCATTATTGAGCAATTGCCACAGTCCTGCTGTTGGACTTCCCTCCTTTTCAGATGCCACATCGTTTCCAAGCCACAGCTACAGATGGCTGGTGGGTATCAGTATCAGAGACCAAGGGGAAGAAGCAGAAGCCTAAAGAGCAAGTCAGCGACCACACGAGGCTCCTCACTCCAGTCTCAGTTTCACAGGTTTGGCAGCCCCCAATTTTTCTTACATTAGGGGAGCACATGGAAAGAGTATCTCTGCAAAGTCATTTTTGTTTTTATAATAATATTTGTTGGTGTCTGAGGAAACGGGAACCAGATGACAGATCCTAAAGATGGTCAAACCAAGCCTAAATGAACTTAGAAAGTAAACCTTATGTTAAGTAGGTTGTCATTTTTTGGTTATTAACCTTTTATTATGAAAACTTTCAAACACATGCAAAAGTAGAGAGAATGCTATAATGAGTCCCTGGGAACCCATCACCCAGCTTCAACAATTTTCAATGCATGGCTAATCTTATTTCATGTCCATCCTATTCAGTCTCCCCAACTCCGGAATATTTTGAAGCAAATCCGCGTCTATATCATGCCACCTATAAATATTTCAATATGTATCTCTAAAAGACAAGGTCTCTTTTTAAAAGGGTAACTATTATTGTGGTTTTTAAAACTTTTTAATTAGAATATTTTAACATTTAACATCAATTCATTAATATCCAACAATATCCAGTCAATGCTCAAGTTTCACCAATTGTCCAGTTTTTTAAACAAGTAACTTATTCATGTCAGTATCCAAATAGGGTCCATATATTGAAATTGATTAATATGTCTTCAGTCTCTTTAAATATATAATTTTCCTGCCATCACTTTTCTTCCCTTGTAATTTAGTTGTTGAAGAAACTGGGCCATTTTTCCAATACAGTTTCCCAGAGTGGCTTTTGATTATTGCATTTCCATAGTGTCATTTAACATGTTCCTCTCTCCATTCTATTTTCTATGAACTGGTAGTAAGATCTAGAGGCTTGATCAGATTGAGGTTCAGTTTCTATTTCTGTTAGGAACACAAAATACCCGTCTGTCTTTCTTGTTGTGATGTTAGCAGTTATTGATCTTTGCCTATATCCATTCATTCACTAGAGTGTTCCTGGCTAGTCATCATTTCTAGGCCTTTTCGGTGGACACAGACAGGAAAGGAATTTGTTTGTTTGTTTGTTTTAAGAAAACACATAACCAGTTCACACTAATACTTAACTACTTGAACTCAGGTCCACAGGGTATGTACTTAAGCTCATTCTTGCAGTCATAGCTCCTTTTTCTCATGCTGAAATCCCAGTTCTCAACGACAAAAAAAACACACTCATTTGCTCTTTCGCAAAATACACACATAAGGACAATATCAACAATATCACCAAAAATATCGTTACTAAAAATAGTTTAAGGGTTTTTTGGTTTTGTTTTGGAGAGGTGTGTTTATTTTGCAGGGCTTTTTATCCTTTGGGGTATATCTCACTAAGAATTTACTGGCAAAATCCTGTATTATACAGACACTTAGAAGAGTTTTTATTTGTGTGGTTATGCAACCAACTTGATACACAGGTTTATTTGTTTCTTAATGCTTTCAATTTTTAGAAATTAGTTTTTTAATTGAACTTTGTTTTCAATTATGTGAAACATTTATGTGGTTTCAAAGTCAAATCTACAAAACAAGAAATATTCAGGGAAGTGTAGCTTTGATCAGAGTCCTATTCCTTTCCTTTCTAATAGGTAACTATGTTCTTATTAAAATTTCTATTTTTATATGATAGCATACTTCACATGCTTCACTCCCTTTGCTTTTAAGTTAACACTGTATTCTAAAGATTACACCATAGCATTATACAGAAATATTCCTCACCTCTTTTACAGCTACATGGTACAGCATTGTATAGATATACCAATAATTTATTCAACCAGTCATCTACTGATGGACATTTGGATTATTTCTAATCTTTTTCAATTCCAGATAATGCTGCAATAAATAGGATGTCTCTCTTTACTGTTTGTTTGTTTTTTTCTTGTAAGATTCACACATAGAGAGTTGAGGGAGAAATTCTCCTTGCCTCTATCCTCAACCCTCTGTATCTTCCTTATCTTGGTGTCCCTGAGGCCTGGTACAGAGTCTGACACATAGTAGATGCTCAATGAATGTTTGCTGAGTAAAAAGTACAATCATTCATGTGTAAAATCTACAAATATACCAGTTAATTTCATGAATAAAAATTGGGAAATGTTGGTGAGGCAAGCACAAATTCTATAGGTTAGTGAATATTTTACACACTCAAAGACTCTTTATCTTAAAGTACTGTGAATTTAAAAACGTCTCCTGGCTACTTCATCATGAGGATGTATTTTTTAAAAGATACTCTCAGTGAGTCATAGAATCTTGGGTTTACCTTCTGGGCCAATTTTTGACCAGGAGGTTGGAGCTGTTGGTAACCAGTGTGGAAGAGAAGAGTCCGGCTCCTAGGGAGTTGTACATGTATACAGCAGGCACCACCAAAATGTTAATGACGATGTGGTTCTCTCATTATACTGTTACTATTTAATAGCTCTTTAATTATTTTATCGTGCTATAATTCATTTGTTTCTGTGAAGTCTGCGTTCCCCGCTAGAATGTAAGTTCTTTGTGGGCAGAGATCATATCCATGTCTGTCTTGCTCTGAATTTTATCCTCAGTGCCACACACTGACCCTGACGCATGGTAGGTTTTCAGTCAACATTTGCTGAATAAGTAAATGAATCCAGGGTTTTAACAGGAAATACCTCTGTTTGGTGCAAACCAAAAAGTTACTGGGTAGCAAACCTGATTTTAACCTTAGTCTTTAGCTGTCTTCCTCTGACACTGCTCCAATGAGAAAAGAGAAGATGCCACCTCATTGCTGGCACATGGAGGAGGAAGTCCAGGTTTCCCACTTAGCCTTCACTGATGCCTGAGCAAGGGAGCCCTTCATTACTGCTGGGCAGAAGGGGCAGTTCTGGCTTCCCACTAGGCCTCCACTGGTATGTGTCTGACTGGGAGGGTTAGGAGTACCTCATTACTGCCCCCCACATGCCCTCTACTGATACCACGTGGGCACAGGCGGCTCATTACCTCTCAGTGGGAACGAAGTGTCAGCTCCCTACTCAGCTTTCTCTGTCGTCACCCCAGTGGGGGGACTTGAGAAAACTTATTACAAACCAGATTCCCACCTGGTTTCTGCTGGCATGGCAGGGGCCCCAGAGGTTTTTTTGTGGCGGTTGGCTGGAGTAGAGTAGTTATTGTCTAAGAGTTTTCTGTCTTTCTAGGCTGCTCCTTTCCCGGCCGTTTGACTAGAGAGAGCAGGCTTTTGTTGGGGCTTTTTTGTCTGCACACGTTGGTATTTCCAGGTTGCCAGCTTCCTCAGCTATAAGTCTGGGGTATGAAAGGCAGAAAGCAAACCTGAAGAACTCACCCCTGAGTTCTTTGGATCCCCAGGTCCTAACCAGTCTGCCTTCTTTTCTCCAACTTTCAGACTCTTTTTAGGCTTATTTTTTATATAATATCCAAGAAGGAATAGGATAAAGTATATACTGTGTCTTCCCAGAAGTGGAATTATGGCACTGCACTTTTTTATTCCCTCTTGTTTAACACTGATGTGTTAGGCAGTGTTTTATCACTGTGACATTGTACATATTCTCATCCATTTATTTGTTAATTCAGTGAGAATTTATTGAGCTCTTACCCATGTTCAACACTGAATCAGTCCCTGAAGTTACAAGGATGAACAAGATCTCACTTTCACAGTCCAATAGAGGATACAAAACAAAGTAATGCAGACTATAATAGGTACCTGTACAAAGTGCTATAGGAGACCCAGGAGAAAGCAATTCATTGGAATGGGGTGCAGGTGAGGGTGGAGTAGATTTAGGGAAGACTCCGCAGAAGAAGCTATTGAACTAGACTAAAGAATGAGTAGGAGCTTTCAAGATGGATAAGAGGGAAAAGTCATTACAGGCAAAATAAACGGCATGAACAAAGGCACAGAGGCATGAAAGTGAAGGGAACAGCAAGTAGCTCCATGTGGGAGGAGCATGGGATAGGAGAAAAAGGTGGTAAGAGTGGAAAATAGGTGTGAGGCAGAGCATAGATCATGTCACAAAAGGCCAGAGCCACAGTTTTTCTCAAGCAAAACTTATGCAGGCTGCACTACATGGATGGCAAAACACACTTCCCCCTCAGATGTGGCAGAACTGAGTCTCCTCCCATACTTGCTTGCTATGAATTCCTCTCTTTATCCAGCCAAAGCACGCTTCCATCAACAGTTTGTCAATTCCAGGTTCCCCAGGCATTGCCACAATCATATCCCAAAGAGAGAGGACTGCTGTGTGTCTCTCAGCCAATTAGTGGTCCATTTGTGTCTGCCAGCAAGTTAAAGCCTCAGAAACAATTTCCCATGAAGTTTATTTATGTCACTGCTGCCCTAAAAACAAAAGATCAAGAAAGTAAGAGAATAAGGATATTAAGGCTGGAAGGAAGACCTTAAATGAAGGCTCCAAACTTAATTTTATTCCTAGTGGGAGGCCCACATATAAAAGAAGTGGGCCTGAAACTGATGGGCTTTGGCTGGAACAGCATGTTCATCTGACAGGCTACAGAAGCAGCAGCTGTAATCAAGGGGGAGGATATGGCCCTCCAACGACAATCAACATTGCTGCTGGGGACTCTCCTGGACTGGCTGTCCCCTACTGTGGCCTGTCTCATGACCCTTTGACCTTAAGGCAGGACCACAAACTTCACTCCTATTAGATCAAGTTTACTGCCCATGCTTTGAGGGGGAAAAACAAAAACAAAACAGAACAGAACTTACAAAAAGTTTTCCCAGAGCTTTAAGCTCAACTTCTAACTTATGACAATAGATATATAATATATGTAGTTGAGTGTCCAAGCTCATAATTTAGAAGACTCAAGGTAAGGAAAATATATTGTATTTATCCATATTTTTGCTTGCTATGTTCTTTCTTCCATCTTGATGTTCCAAGATTCCTTCTTTTATCATTTCCTTTCTCTTAAGAGAACTTCCTCTAGACATTCTTTTAGAGTGGATCAACAGAGAACAAACTCTTAGTTTTTCTTCATCTGAAAATGTCTTGATTTCTTCTTCATTCATGCAAGATATTTTCACTGGATATAGGATTCAGGGTTGACAATTTTTCTTTTTTTCAGCATTTGAAAAATGTTGTGTGACCTCCATGGTTTCTGATGAGAAATCATCTGTCATTTGAATTGTTTTTTCCCCTAAAGCTAAGGTGTCAGTTCTCTCTCACTGTTTTCAAGATTTTTGCTTTGTCTGTAGTTTTAGAAGTTTGAGTGTGATGTGTCTTGGTGTGGACTTGTTTGGATTTATCTTGCTTAGGATTTACTCAGCTTTAGATTTATGTCTTTTGGCAAATTTGGGAAGCATTCAAGCCATTATTTCTATGAGTACCTTTTCAGGCCCACTTTCTCCTTTCTCCAGAACTCCTATGACATGAATGTTAGATCTTTCATTATGGTTCCACAGGTTCTTCAGGTTCTGTTCTTTTTTTCCAGGTGATTTTCTCTCTACTGTTCATATTGGGAAATTTCTATTGTTCCATATTTTAGTTCACTAATTCTTCCTCTGTCTCAGACGTGGGGAGGGGAACACTGGCCCCTTCTCCAGGGCAGCAGGCTGGGGTCTAAGTGGAGACCAAGGCAGAAGATCCTGGGTCTGTCGGTCCCAAGGGAAGCCACACCCAGTAGCCAGTTGATAAGCACTCTTCATGTTATAATTCCTTTTTCTTACCCTTGAGTCATCAATAATATATTTTTAAAAGATACAGCCTGGCCAAGCAGTTCTATGAGGAATTAAGGGAAAGGATATGTTTACGTGTGGCCCAGAGAAATGAAAGGGCAGCAACAGGAGGAGTTGGGGGGGGGGTGGGGACATCCAGAACTACAGGCACAGTGGCTAGAGGCTTATCAAAGAGGCAGTCTGCCCCCAGGTGACTGCAAAGACATAGATGTAGTGGGACCTGATGAGGTGACACCTGCCAGCCAATCCCCCAGAACCTTGAAAAGAAGTGGAGGTCCTGCTCTCACCAAGTGGGAACATTCACCCAGTAGCAGATTTAATACAATCTCCTTTATATACTCAAACAAGTGAGACCGAAGAGTTATTTGGTCCGCACCCATTGTATAGATGAGTAAACTTAAACTTAGGGGTGATAACAGCAATAACAGCCAATAGTAATAGCCAGTAAATAACAGAGCTGGCATTTGCACCATGTTGGACTGACCTCAAAATCTATACTATGTTTACTAAAGGGGAAGGGGAGGATTCTGAAAAAAATGTGTGGAGGACTAGGCAGATTTAGTCAGACACCATGAATAGTATGAGAGGAAACTTTAGAAACTGAACACTTCAATGGTGCTACCTGTTAAGAAGATACTGGAAGCCTGCAAGTGGAGACCCAGAGAACTGGGAAGAGGCAGAAGTATCTTTTGCCAGGGAGTGACTGGCCAAGTGACCAAGACAGCTAAGTCATGTGATCACTAAACGTGGGCAGTCACACACGTTGCCTCAAAAATGATGATAGTCCATTACGCAGCATCCACTGAATGCACTCAAAGTTCACAATTCTAGAGGAAAAACTGAAAAAGTAAAAAGCACAGTGTCCAGCGAGACTGCTGCTTGGCAAGTGAACCCACAAGACTTTTGATGGCCACGTCTCTCAGCCTAACCTAAAACTGGCCATGGGCCACAGCTTCAATGTAGAGAGAAAACTTCTTTGAGCCAGTCAGTGCCAGTTAGACTGTGCCAGCGTCCCGGATACACCACTTCCTGTGTGTCTCAGTGTGCTGGTCTGCCTGCAGAGGAGGAAAGAGACCCTACCAAATGCTGGGGTGATGCCTCAGTCTTTGAGATGACTCCCAGGTCTCACTGAAAGTGTGAAGTAAGTGCAATGCCCTTGAAAGCACTGAGGCAGTGGTGTACTGGTAAATGGTTAGCAACAGGCTGGCCCTTAAGGGGAAAAGCCCTAATTTATAGTGTTTGCCAATTTCTGTGGTATAAATACTCCACCACAGCCAATTTCGAACAACCAATGTGACATCACTGAACATGGAGTTGGGAAGAGATGCACAGTAGTCCATCATTATATAGCACAGATAAGACTGAAATAAAATATCTCAAAAGCACAGATATGAATAGAACATCGTAAAATGATTAAGTGATGAGTTTAGAGTATTACCTTTATTTTATACAATTTATTTAATTGCAAGTTTATCTAATTTAATTTTTAATATTGACTGTGTTTAACAACTGGCTTGCAAATTTCCTGAAAATTTAACAATTGGCTCTTGTGAGCTGTTATAAGCCAGAACCAGTATCCTACTGAGCCAGTGTTTCCTTTTATGGATAAATATTGACTGAAAGGTGAACTTGTAAAAGGATGGGCGTTTTACAAAGAGGTAAAATATCCAAGGAGGTAAGGTTTTTGTTTTTGTTTTTGTTTTTTACTTATGCTATGTAAGAATAGGTTTGTTATATCGTTTTACTTAATGCTTTGTCAGATTGTGACTTCTCTTCTCTATTGAGCCCTCTACAGAATATATCAAAGGCCTAACCCAGTCTTCCATATGCTTCCATTATAATAAAATATAATAGGTGCCATCTTTACAGTTTTATCTGTCTCAAAGACAACATGAATGGGGGACAGAAGGTGGATGGGGGAAGATTGTAGCTAAAGAAGATAAACTGGTGGTTTAACACCACTTCACTGCCAACAAACTCTATATTAAATTTAATGCTGCTCCCAAGATCAAAGAGGCAGACGGACACATGTAGAAATCAGCAGGATGCGCTGGAGCAATTAAAGATCAAAGATATGGATAATCCCTGCCCTTGAGGATTTTTGTTCAGGGATGTGTCCCCAGTGCCCAACACAGTACCAAGCAGATACACAATGGTATCTGGTGCTCACTCACTGGCCGTTGGTTCTCCCATCCTTCAGAAGCAAGCTCAGTGCTCCAATGCAGACAGACCTATCTAAAGAAGGAATTGCCAAGCAATATGAACATACCCTATGGGAATTCAGTGCCTTGCTGCATTGTCCAGAGTTCTAAGGAAGAGCTTCTTAGGAATATTTATATTGCTGGAAGAGTTACAGGAGTTTATAAATTGTAGACCTCACCTCCAAACCTCCATGAATTATTAAGGAAAATCAATTTACTACCACCTGTTTTGTAACAACCAAATACCACACTAAGGTCAGTTTCTCCTTAAATTGATAATGGCCTCACTTATGATGGATTCAGCTTCTCTGAGAAAATCTTCAGATTGGTTTGTAGGATTCTTGGCCACCAACTAAATCTAGCCTTCATCTGGCCCCAAAGCTTTAGGGGAAATTGTATTTCTCATCAGAAGTTACCTCCTCAGAGTCTGCCTTTTTCCCCTGGACAGGACCCCCTTCCTTGAGCTCCTGGCTATAAATTTCATCTGATTTAAAAAATTTTAGTGAGTCTGTGGTGGAACATTTAAACTGCCAGTAGGACTCAAAAAATTAAAAACAACTCTTTGACCACATACTTTTCATGTTCCGCATAAATCCTCACTTAAGACATACAGAGTATGCAACTTATGGCAAATCATGTTCTCACTTAACTAGAAGTAATTTGCCCAGGAGTCTTTAAATCATCTTCCTTCTTGACACTCATGAAAGTAATATTTGGAAATAGGGAATTCAAAGAATGGCCGATCAAACAAAACGTTAAATATTTCCCATTAGAAAGGTATAGACTTGACGGGGTGAAATTTCACAAATGAGACTCTCAGCACAAAAAGAAAAGGCAATAAATATTTCTCTACATATGTAAAGCAAGGAAAATAGAACTTTAAGTTCCACTCACCTTTTAAGATTAAGCATAGCTGGAAACAATAATATACCCAGGAACAAGCATGAAGCCATCTTTCCAAGGTGGGACATTGGAGGAACCTGAACCATTAAAGATAACCTAAGACATCTGTGAAAGACACAGGTTGTATTCTAAGGATAATAGAGACAAGACATTTTCAAATGTCGTATATAGCAGGATGATCAAAACCTTGAAATGTTCAAGGAAATTCATTTTTATTACATATGTAAATAACTTAACAAGGAAAACACACATAGAATACGTCCACCAAAAAGAAACCCTGTTTATATAAATGTATAACCAGTTCTAAAGGTTATTTTCACACGAGCATAATTATAATCTAGTTATAGTCTTTTCACATATCACTATTTTATAAACTGTTTATCATGTAACAACAAAGTCCACCTGGTCATCCATCATTGTAATGACTGTCATAGGCTGGGTTCCTCCAGAAGCAGATGCTGAGACAGATGTGAATGCAAATAGCTTCTTTAGGAGGTAATTCCAGAAGCACTCAGAAAACCAAGGAAGAGAGACAGGGAAGAATGCCAATGAGCAGGCTATCACCGTGGGCAACCAGGGCTCAATCCCCATTGGGGACCTTTGGAAGACAGTGTGGAACAAGCCTCAGAGTTAGCCCAACCAAGGAGGGAAGCAGTTGGGATATTTCTACACCAACCGCCATCAGTCATGGGTTGAGAACAGTTTCCAGGGGGTGTTAATTCCCCAACACCTCCAGGCTGCCCTGTTCATAGGCTGAGAGGGCGCCAACAGCTAGAGAAACCTCACAGGCAAAGATCTGTAGATGCCTGCGGTTGGAAGTTTTTGGTTAGAGAACATGAATAGGAAGTCCTGCAGGGCCCAAGAGCATCAGACACAGTAACTATGTGATATCTCATCACATTTCTATGCCATTGTTTTTCTATTTGCTTTGAGAAATACAGATTCAGTTGTCCAAGTTTCAGAAGGAAGTCAGTCAGTGTAACATCCATGTGAAACTTAGAATAGGTACCTGGGGAAAGAGATGCATTAAATTGTTTTGTAATCAATGCTGTGGAAAGCTAAGTAAATTATTATTATTCAAAAGGCATTCATTCACTTCACCTCCATTATGATAGCTAACATAAAAAAACAGAAAGTAGCAAGTGTTGATAAGGATATGGAGAAATTGGAACACTTGTGCATTGCTGGTGGGAATGTAAAATGCAGTTGCTATGGAAAACAGTATAGCAGTTCCCAAAAAAATTAAAAATAGAATTATCCATATGATCCAGCAATTCCACTTCTGGGTATATACCCAAAATAATTGAAAGCAGGGACTCAAACAGATATTTATACACCCATGTTCACAACAGCCCAAGTGTCCATCAATGGATGAATAGGGAAACAAAATGTGGTATATACATATAAAGGAATATTATCCAGCCTTATAAGGGAAGGAAATTCTGACACAAGCTACAACATGGATAAACCTTGAAAACATTATGCGAAGTGAAATAAGCGAGTCACAAAAGAATAAATCCTGTGTGGTTCAACTTATATGGGGTACCTAGAGTAGTCACATTCATAGAGACAGAAAGCAGACCAGTGGTTTCCAGAGACCGGGGGAGGGAGGAATGGGGAGTTACTATTTAATGGGTACAGCGTTTCAGTCTGGGAAGATGGAAAAAGTTCTGAAGATGGATGTTACTGAAGGTTGCACAACAATGTGAACATACTTAGTACCACTGAACTGAACGCTTAAAAATGGTTATAATGGTAAATGTTATTTTATGTATATTTTACCACAATTTTTTTTAAATCCTGCAAAATTTTTTAATTTTTTTAAAATAAAAGAGTTAACTACTATTCTATGCAGCAATATGGATGAATTTTTCAAAGATGTTCATTAATTTTCTCAACATCTTCCAAGCTGTATATACTTAGTTTCTGGAAATTAACATCTAGAGCCTGTGAAAATATTTTAGCAAAAGCCACTCCAGGGCCCTCTGATGTTCTTCCCATCCTTACTCTAAATGTGTACACACCAAAGGGCTTCCTCATGCCAGAATAAAGGCAGTGCTAGATCCAAAAAATGGAATGCTTTCACTTCAGCTCTTTCTCCAAGATACAGTTCACTTTCAGCTGTGTGTTTCTAGGGTTTGTGCAAAGGAGCCAACTCACGAAACCAGGAGCTTTCAATACTCAGGAAGAGTTGGCAGCAGGGAACTACCAGCGGTGTCTGTGTGGAGAGCTGATTTGCCTGCCCCCTTTAGAATGGTTGTCAGAATCTGCTTAGGAAGCCATCAAGGAAGGCAGTTTTCAAGTTAGTCTTTTGGCAGGCTTCTCTCCTTGGCAGGATCCTAAAGACTCCAGGATGGAGGTAGCTTTTGTCCCTAACTCCTTTCTCTTTAGCACTAATTGAGGCAAGATTTGAGCCTGATACTGTCTTCCATATGATAGCTTGTTCTCAAAGGTGTAAGGGGTGGATGAGACAAAAGCCTCCAAATCGCTTTAAGTAACCTCAAGCTCCCACCAAACTGAATTGCTTACTGTGCCCCAAACACTTTCCCACACCCCTGTATGTGTGCACGAGCCTCCCTTCAGAGGAAAGAGACACTTCTGCCCTCTCTCCCCAACCTCTGTACATCCAAATCCAATCCTCTCCTCCACGATCCCTTGCCCAATGGCTAATTAGAGGTAATTTCTTCCTCTTCCAGAATCCCATAATACCTTAGCAGTTCTCAGGTTTTTGCATTTGGCATTTTCTACCTTGTATTTTACATATTGATATTTCTATCTTATCTCCCTTACTAGACTCTAACTTCCTTTAAGACAAGGTCCCTATCTGATTTACCTTAGTACCCATCCCACACAGAATGTTAGTTCAGCATGTTTCCCATAATAGGAAGTCAGTAAATATCTCACAAATGAATGAGTAAACCAATGAATGAATGCAAGCATGAAATCCTACAAGAAAAGCCCACCGAGTCTGGGAAAAGCTGTGCCACCAACCATTTGTTTTTCAAATGCGCATGTTTCTGGCCATGCCCTGCCCCTCCACACCTCTGCAAGAAATACAGGCTATAATGGGAAGACATGTCATCATCTTCAAACCTCTGTCTCTACCCCTTGAGCCTCTGAAGCACCAGACAAGCAATAATTCCCATGGCCCTCTCTGCACACCCCCATCCCCATGCCTTACCGTCACCTCAAATCTGAAAGCCCAGGTTCCTCCAGTTAAGGAGCCTGAGTATAGACCACAATTTTCCAGCTCTTCCCTGGAGACCTATAGTTCCAAGAAGGTGAAGGGGCCATGAGGAGGAGACTGGGATGGCAAGGCCTTGGGACCCACACCCATACACATATACTCACATTGTGCTTCAGCAAGAGCAGCTCTGGTTTTCATCTATTTTATATTTTAGTTTTCCACAGAAGATTTCATGGAGAGTAGAAGCTTCCCTGCTAAAAAATAAGATATCTGAAAAGCACTGGTGTAGCCCATGTACTTGGACTATGATCTCTAGGAGGGCAAGAGGTCAGAACTGTACCATTCATTACCCCCTCATACCTGGCACAGTGCCATAAACTTAATTAGGAAGCATCTTGGTGGCACCAGGCAAGAAGTGCCAATAACCCGAGTCCTGGTCCCAGGTCTAGTATGAACCAGTTGGGTAAGCCCCTTCTCTGAGCTTCAGTTTCCTCATTTTCAAAACAAGGGGATGGCACAAAGAGAGGACACTCAAACTTACAGGGAAGGCACAGGATATGCAGGACACTAAGTAACAGAGACTGCAGGATCCCCGACATCTCCCAAAGAAATTTCAAACTTGGCTTTAAGGGCTGAGGCCTGAGTCGCTGCAGCACCTCACCCACTGGCAGACTGGCGATGCCGGCTCCCAGTTAAAGGGCCGATGCCGTGGGGCCAAGTGGCCCCATTTATTCGCAAGTGTGGGCTCCAGCTTGGCAGCCTGACTCCAAAGTGCCACGCACAGGCACGGCAGTGGCTTGAGGCTGCGCGTTAGAAAATATATTTATTTTTTTATATTAAGACATTGAGTTGTACTTTGAAGTGTTTGAGAAAAGAAGAATTTACCTGTACTTTTATATACATCTATTTTTATTTCATTATTAAAATTTTCAACTGTTTTAGCCAGCTTAGGCTAAGTCATGCTGCAGTAACAAATGATCTCAAACCTTGTTGATGACACAATAAAAGTTTATTTCTTGCTCAAAAACAAAACAAAACAAAAACCAAGGGATTGGTCCAGAAGATTCTAGAACACCTCTGTCCAATAGAACTTTCTAAGAGGATGGAATGTTCTATATCTGTGCTACCCAATATGGTAACCACCAACCATATGTGAATAGTGAACATCTAAAATGTGGCTATTGAGATCAAGAAACTAGATTTTTAATTTTAATCAATTTAATTTAAATTTAAACAGCTATATGTGGTTAATGGCTGCCATATTGGACAGCACAGCTCCAGAACATGATCTCCAAGAACTCTTTCAGCTCTGACATTCTAGAACTCTCTAAATAACCCTGCCTCCACCTCACTACTCCCATCACCAGACATTGTGATTACAAATCCCTCCCACTACCAAACACACACACACACACACACACACACACACACACACAGGACATTGGATTCCAAGGACTAAAGCTAGCTGTCTTCCTCAAAATGAACAGTAGGTGTCTCCCTTACCCTGAAACATCCACTGCTGCAATTACCTCAGAAGCTTCAGTGATTAAAGCAGCCATAAGACGCAGGGATCTTAGTGAGAGGTACATGGGCAAACTGGCCAGAGCACCATAAGACAGAAGGAGAAAGGAAAACAAGATTGGAGGGACTCCATGATTCTTCTCCAACCGTGTGGCTGACAGGGTCTTGGATCTCCAGCCGGGTGTCAAGCCTGAGCCTCTGAGGGGGGAGAGCCGAGTTCAGGACATTGGACAACCAGAGACCTCCTGACCCCACGTAATATCAATCAGCAAGAGCTCTCCCAGAGATCTCCATTTCAACGCTAAGACCCAGCTCCACTCAACGACCACCAAGCTCCAGTGCTGAACACCCCATGCCAAACAACTAGCAAGACAGGAACACAAATCCACCCATTAGCAGAGAGGCTGCCTAAAATCATAATAAGGTCACAGACACCCCAAAACACACCACCAGACATGGTCCTGCCCACCAGAAAGACAAGATCCAGCCTCATCCACCAGTCCCCTCTACCAGGAAGCCTACACAACCCACTGAACCAACCTTACCCACTGGGGGCAGACACCAAAAACAATGAGTAGCTGCAGTTTCGTAGCCTGGGGGCTGCAGGCTACGAACCTGCAGCCTGTGAAAAGGAGACCCCAAACACAGTAAGTTAAGCAAAATTAGAAGACAGAGAAATATGCAGCAGATGAAGGAGCAAGGTAAAAACCCACCAGACCAAATAAATGAAGAGGAAATAGGCAGTCCGCCTGAAAAAGAATTCAGAGGAATGATAGTAATGATGATCCAAAATCTTGGAAACAGAATGGAGAAAATATGAGAAACGTTTAACAAGGACCTAGAGGAACTAAAATGCAAACAAACAATGATGAACAACACAATAAATGAAATTAAAAATTCTCTAGAAGGAATCAATAGCAGAATAACTGAGGCAGAAGAACAGATAAGTGACCTGGAAGATAAAATAGTGGAAATAACTACTGCAGAGCAGAATAAGAAAAAAAGAATGAAAAGAATTGAGGACAGTCTCAGAGACCTCTGGGACAACATTAAATGCACAAACATTCGAAGTTTAGGGGGTCCCAGAAGAGAAAAAGAAACGGGCTGAGAAAATATTTGAAGAGATTATAGTTGAAAACTTCCCTAATATGGGAAAAGAAATAGTCAATCAAGTCCAGGAAGCGCAGAGAGTCCCATACAGGATAAATCCAAGGAGAAACACGCCAAGACACATATTAATCAAACTATCAAAAATTAAATACAAAGAACAAATATAAAAAGCAGCAAGGGAAAAGCAACAAATAACATACAATGGAATCCCCATAAGGTTAATGCTGATCTTTCAGCAGAAACTCTGCTAGCCAGAAGGGAGTGGCAGGACATATTTAAAGTGATGAAAGGGAAAAACCTACAACCAAGATTACTCTACCCAGCAAGGATCTCATTCAGATTTGATGGAGAAATTAAAAGCTTTACAGACAAGCAAAAGCTAAGAGAATTCAGCACCACCAAACCGGCTCGACAACAAATGCTAAAGGAACTTCTCTAGGCAAGAAACACAAGAGAAGGAAAAGACCTACAATAACAAACCCAAAACAATTAGGGAAAATGGTAATAGGAACATACATATGGATAACTACCTTAAATGTAAATGGATTAAATGCTCCAACCAAAAGACATAGACTGGCTGAATGGATACAAAAACAAGACCCGTATATATGCTGTCTACAAGAGACCCACTTCAGACCTAGGGACACATAGAGACTGAAAGTGAGGGGATGGGAAAAGATATTCCATGCAAATGGAAATCAAAAGAAAGTTGGAGTAGCATTCTCACATCAGACAAAATAGACTTTAAGATAAAGACTATTACAAGAGACAAACAAGGACACTACATAATGATCAAGGGATCAATCCAAGAGGAAGATATAACAATTGTAAATATTTATGCAGCCAGCATAGGAGCACCACAATACATAAGGCAAATGCTGACCATTTAAGCCATAAAAGGGGAAATCGAGAGTAGCACAATCATAGTAGGGGACTTTAACACCCCACTTTCACCAATAGACAGATCATCCAAAATGAAAATAAATAAGGAAACACAAGCTTTAAATGATACATTAAACAAGATGGACTTAATTGATATTTATAGGACATTCCATCCAAAAACAACAGAATACACATTCTTCTCAAGTGCTCATGGAACATTCTCCAGGATAGATCATATCTTGAGTCACAAATCAAGCCTTGATAAATTTAAGAAAATTGAAATTGTATCAAGTATCTTTTCTGACCATAAGACTATAAGACTAGATATCAATTACAGGAAAAAAATCTGTAAAAAATACAAATACATGCAGGCTAAACAATACACTACTAAATAACCAAGAGATCACTGAAGAAATCATAGAGGAAATCAAAAAATACCTAGAAACAAATGACAGTGTAAACACAATGACCCAAAACCTATGGGATGCAGCAAAAGCAGTTCTAAGAGGGAAGTTTACAGCAATACAATCCTACCTCAAGAAGCAAGAAACATCTCAAATAAACAACCTAACCTTACACCTAAAGCAGTTAGAGAAAGAAGAACAAAAAAAACCCAAAGTTAGCAGAAGGAAAGGAATCATGAAGATCAGATCAGAAATAAATAAAAAATAAATGAAGGAAACAATAGCAAAGATCAATAAAATAAAAGCTGGTGCTTTGAGAAGATAAACAAAACTGATAAACCATTAGCCAGACTCATCAAGAATAAAAGGGAGAAGACTCACATCAACAGAATTAGAAATGAAAAAGGAGAAGTAACAACTGACACTGCAGAAAAACAAAGGATCATGAGAGATTACTACAAGCAACTATATGCCAATAAAATGGACAACCTGGAAGAAATGGACAAATTCTTAGAAAAGCACAACCTTCCGAGACTGAACCAGGAAGAAATAGAAAATATAAACCGACCAATCACAAGCACTGAAATTGAAATTGTGATTAAAAATATTCCAACAAACAAAAGCCCAGCACCAGACGGCTTCACAGGCGAATTCTATCAAACATTTAAAGAGATAACACCTATCCTACTCACAGTCTTCCAAAATACAGCAGAGGGAGGAACACTCCCCAACTCGTTCTACAAGGCCACCATCACCCTGATACCAAAACTAGACAAAGATGTCACAAAAAAAAAAAAACTACAGACCAATAGCACTGATGAACATAGATGCAAAACTCCTCAACAAAATACTAGCAAACAGAATCCAGCAGCACATTAAAAGGATCATACACCATGATCAAGTGGGGTTTACCCAGGAATACGGGGATTCTTCAATATATACAAATCAATCAATGTGATACACCATATTAACAAACTGAAGGATAAAAACCATATGATAATCTCAATAGATGCAGAAAAAGCTTTTGACAAAATTCAACACCCATTTATGATAAAAACTCTCCAGAAAGTAGGCATAGAGGGAACTTACCTCAACATAATAAAGGCCATATATGACAAACCCATAGACAACCTCATTCTCAATGGTGAAAAACTGAAACCATTTCCACTAATATCAGGAAAAAGACAAGGTTGCCCACTCTCATCACTATTATTCAACATTGTTTTGGAAGTTTTAGTGACAGCAATCAGAGATGAAAAAGAAATAAAAGGAATCCAAATTGGAAAAGAAGAAGTAAAACTGTCACGGTTTGCAGATGACATGACACTATACATAAAGAATCCTATAGATGCTACCAGAAAACTGCTAGAGCTAATCAATGAATTTGGTACAGTAGCAGGATACAAAATTAATGCACAGAAATCTCTTGCATTCCTATACACTAATGATGAAATATCTGAAAGAGAAATTAAGGAAACACTCCCATTTAGCATTGCAACAAAAAGAATAAAATACCTAGGAATAAATGTACCCAAGGAGACAAAAGACCTGTATGCAGAGAACTATAAAACACTGATGAAAGAAATTAAAGACGATACAAACAGATAAGAGATATACCATGTTCTTGGATTGGAAGAATCAACATTGTGAAAATGACTATACTACCCAAAGCAATCTACAGATTCAGTGCAATCCCTATCAAACTACCAATGGCATTTTTCACAGAACTAGAACAGAAAATTTCACAATTTGTATGGAAACACAAAAGACCCCAAAAAGCCAAAGCAATCTTGAGAAAAAAAAACGGAGCTGGAGGAATCAGGCTCCCTGACTTCAGACTATACTACAAAGCCACAGTAATCAAGACAGTATGGTACTGGCACAAAAACAGAAATATAGATCAAAGGAACAGGATAGAAACCCCAGAGATAAACCCACACTCATATGGTCACCTTATCCTTGATAAAGGAGGCAAGAATATACAATGAAGAAAAGACAGCCTCTTTAATAAGTGGTGCTGGGAAAACTGGACAGCTACATGTGAAAGAATGAAATTAGAACACTCCCTAATACCATACAACTCAAAATGGACTAAAGACCTAAATGTAAGGTCAGAGACTATAAAACTCTTAGAGGAAAACATAGGCAGAACACTCTATGACATAAATCACAGCAAGATCGTTTTTGACCCACCTCCTAAAGAAATGGAAATAAAAACAAAAATAAACAAATGGGACCTAATGAAACTTAAAAGCTTTTGCACAGCAAAGGAAACCATAAACAAGACGAAAAGGCAACCCTCAGAATGGGAGAAAATATTTCAAATGAAGCAACTGACAAAGGATTAATCTCCAAAATTTACAAGCAGCTCATGCAGCTCAATATCAAAAAGACAAACAACCCAATCCAAAAATGGGCAGAAGACCTAAATAGACATTTCTCCAAAGAAGATATACAGATTGCCAACAAACACATGAAAGTATGCTCAACATCACTAATCATTAGAGAAATGCAAATCAAAACTACAACGAGGTATCACCTCACACCAGTTAGAATGGCCATCATCAAAAAATCTACAAACAATAAATGCTGGAGAGGGTGTGGAGAAAAGGGAACCCTCTTGCACTGTTGGTGGGAATATAAATTGATACAGCCACTATGGAAAACAGTATGGAGGTTCCTTAAAAAACTAAAAATAGAACTACCATATGACCCAGTAATCCCACTACTGGGCATATACACTGAGAAAACCATAATTCAAAAAGAGTCATGTACCACAATGTTCATTGCAGCTCTATTTACAATAGCCAGGACATGGAAGCAACCTAAGTGTCCATCGACAGATGAATGGATAAAGAAGATGTGGAACATACATACAATAGAATATTACTCAGCCATAAAAAGAAACGAAATTGAGTTGTTTGTAGTGAGGTGGATAGACCTAGGGTCTGTCATACAGAGTGAAGTAAGTCAGAAAGAGAAAAACAAATACTGTATGCTAACACATATATATGGAATCTAAAAAAAAGAAAAGAAAAAATGGTTCTGAAGAACCTAGGGGCAGGACAGGTGTAAAGACGCAGACGTAGAGAATGGACTTGAGGACATGGGAATTGGGAAGTGTAAGCTGAGATGAAGTGAGAGATTGGCATGGACATATATACACTACCAAATGTAAAATAGATAGCTAGTGGGAAGCAGCCGCATAGCACAGGGAGATCAGCTCAGTGATTTTTGACCACCTAGAGGGGTGGGATAAGGAGGGTGGGAGGGAGACGCAAGAGGAAGGGGATATGGGGATATATGTATATGTATAGCTGATTCACTTTGTTATACAGCAGCAACTAACACAACAATGTAAAGCAATTATCCTACAATAAAGATGTTAAAAAATAAATAAAACAGCTGTTGTCCTACCCAGTGTCTTGTCACTCAGCTCTAACTAGGCCCAGGAATCAAGTCGCTGTATGGAAACTCTCCTATATGCCAAACTGTTGGGGAGTTACCCCAAGAAGCAGAAAGTCAGGCTACTCGCAGGCCCCTGGGCAGCTGTCCAGCCAGTCACCACCAGAGGTTCTCCCTGCTCCCCTGAGCCCCAAGGTCCCCTCCAAACTTCCTCATAGATTCCCACACTTTGTGGAAAATGGTGACAAAGAAATTATAGATTGGTATGTATTTGTCCAAGATGACATTCTGCAAACAAATTTTGCAAGTCATTCACCTAGTCTCTGAGGCAGTGCCAGGACTTCATGTCTAACTATCCTCCCACGAAAGAGACAGAAACTGTAGCTGCGAAGTAAATAAATGGATTAGAGTGGGGGCAATCCACAGGGCACTGAGAGAGTCAGGGCGAAGATCCAGATTTTCTGCAGCTTTCCACCCTTTGTAGACCCAGGCTGACTTGGGTTGACCAGCTCCCTCATTTTAAGGAGATAGTTTCAGACATCACTGTTACACAGACATCGCTATTGCACAGTGATTAACGGAATGGGCTCTGGAGACAGCCTGGATTTGCATTCCAGGTGCACAGTCAGTGAGCTGTGTTACTTAACCTCCCTACTCATCAGTTTCCCCATGTATAAAGTGGATAGTTGAGAAAACTGCAAGAGATAATCACAGTGGCTGTCTTCTACTTGTATGTTAGTTATTACTAAAGAAGATTAGTTCTTTCTTGTAGCTCAGCTATATGATAACTGCTGTTTCATCTTACTCTTTAAAAATGTTGCCACCAAATTAGAGATGAAGCTGGACTTCCTTCTGGGGAGAGCATCTGGCCTGAAGAGAGTCTGTGACAAAATCCTTCAGGAGTCACTGCAAAGTCTGGGGTCGATCTGCAGAGCCTAGAGCCTCTCCTTCCACCCATGTTCTTCGTACGGTTTGAGAAGAGTGGAAGACTGGGGGAGTCACCTTGCTCCAGGTCAGCTGGACAAGTCCTGCGAGTACACAGGCAGGAAATTTAGCTCGTACCTGAGTGGTCTTCAGGAGGACACAGGCTGGCAAAGGGGCCAAAAGCCCCTCTCATTTGGAGGTTTCAAAAACAGTAAGATCCTTTACAAAAGGGATATAGATGGACAAAAGGCACAGTATTAGGAACAGAACCTTAGATGGGCAAGTGTCTTATCAAGTCTCTGATCCAATGACTCATCAAACTTTAAGGGCATTGGTCAGTTTTTGGGTCAGGCAGTACTGGGCTCAAATTCTGATTTATCAGCTATTAATGGTGCAACTTTGGTCAAGTTATTTACCCTCCTGAACTTCAGTTTCCTCATCTGTAGATTAAGAATAAACAATTCCTCTTTCACAACAACAACAAATGGTGCCACTCTGGAGATATTCCTATTTAACATCTTAGTAAAACTACCTCTTTCATTATTTTCTCAGCTTAGTTGAAATTCTTCATTTCAACTAAACACATCCTAATGAAGCCTTTGTTTTCATAATTGGTCAGCTTACAGGACACACATACATATACACACACTTTCACTCCACACCATCCCCCTACACCTCACCCCACATCCCACTGCCCCAGGGCACCCTGGGACCCCAATCCCATCCCTTTCCAGATGTCAGTTAAGAAGATAAAGAGATCTCATTCTCCATTTACCCTCAGACACCTTCTTGAGAGATAATTTAATCTGATCTAATAGAATGGCCTGGTGGACAAAGCAAAAACAATAACCCAAATTACTTAGTGCCCACAGGAGCGCCCCAATAACTAGCTCTATTCTCCTCCAACATCAATGTGGTTTTCATCCTCTGAACATTTACTCTAGTAGGATGGGGCGTGTCTAACTCAAACAGCTAGGGAGCTACCACTCCCTGCCCAACAGCTGTGCTTTCAAGTTGTGGTTCAGTTTATGGCCACAAAACTATGTCTATATTGCTCTCTATGAAGCTATAAAAAGTCAAATATACTATACATCTCTTCAAATTCACCCAGACCAAAAATAAAAGATCAGCTATCTCACGGACTATCAATAAAAAACTCAAAAAATCCAAATAAAAACAGAATAAACATTTAAAATACACTAAAAAGGAGTTTAAAGATTTTTTTACATTATAACTCATAATTAGCCAAATTCTTCTGGACTGTTGATACGGGATATTTGGTAAACTGGCCAAGTTCAACAATACCTCTCCCTATGAATGGCAAGAATATACTAAAAGGTCACTCTTCTGTCAAATGTACAAATAATACAGAAAGCACAGGAAAGCCGACAAGGACTTTATTTTGTAATGTCCAAAAGTATAAAGAATAATATATATGAATCCCTACATATCTATCACCCAGCCCCCATCACCAGCTAATTATCAAATTTTGCCAATTCAAAGACTTTTGAAAGGAAGATTTTTTTTTTAAAGGATTAGTTTTTTTTGTTGTTGTTTTTTTTTTTTTTTGGCTATGTTGGGTCTTCATTGCTGTACTCGGGTTTTCTCTAGTTGCGGCCAGCGCAGGCTACTCTTCATTGCGGTGCACGGGCATCTCACTGCAGTGGCTTCTCTTGTTGCGGAGCACGTCTCTAGGCACGCAGGCTCCAGTAGTTGTGGCTCACGGCCTCTAGAGCGCAGGCTCAGTAGTTGTGGTGCACGGGTTTAGTTGCTCCGCGGCAGGTGGGATCTTCCCGGACCAGGGCTCGAACCCAGGTCCCCTGCATTGGCAGGCGAATTCTTAATGAAAGGTAGACTTATACCATCTTATACCATCATCTAAAGTATGTGTTTTCACAAAACATAGAACAGGCATCTGGTTGTTTTGAGGGAGAGGAAAGACTGGACTAAATTTCGGAGAAACAAGAGGAAGACGCTACCTATGCTCTGGCCGAGAGTAAACTGCGGAAGTGTGTTGCCTTGAACTAAAGTCCTTGGTCTCTAGGTGCTGAGAGAGGCTGGGGAGGAGGAATTATAAAGTTCTAACCCACTATGTTCCTGGGAAGCAAGTCTCAGGCAGCTACAGCCCAGTCAGTCTCTGACTCACCGGCAGCAGACTTTCTTCCTTCTGACTCCATCCATTCCCCACCCCAGTCACAATAAAGAAGAAATCAGCCTTGCCCTCTGGGCTGCATCTGGCCAGGAATGTGAACTGCAGGTGATTCCAGGTTAGTCCAGGAGGTGCACCAACATTGCTGAGCGCCGTCTATGTGCCAGGTAACACTTCACCCCAGCACTTCTCCACCCTGAATACTGCTTTATAATCACCTGGGAAACTTTGGGAGAAATGCCTGGGATCACCCCAGACTAAGTATCTCAGAGCGAGAACCATTACTTTGCAGCAGTCCTTTCAACTGCCCAATAAGCTAGGTACCACTGTGCTCAGAAAGGATGTGGATGTTAAATGACAGGGCCAGGATTTAGAGGCAGGGCTCTCTCATTTCCAAAACCCTGCTCTTCTCACTGACCACAGCACTGGACATTAGTGTTTCTAAGTCTCGATTTAGGCCATGAGATCCATTCAGACAGTAACTCCCGGATCTAGCTCATGGTAGGTACTTTATACATATCTTAAATTGAATGAATAAGTGAATGGATATTTCAGCGTTAAGTGGGTCCACATAGTCCAGATCAGTGAAACAAAGAATCAGATTGCAAACGTAGGCTCAGACTAACAAAGAAAAGTGCAAAGACTTTCAATGCCTTCACCAGGATTAAGTCTCATCCTATTAATTACCTCTTCAAGTATTTCTTCTGCCGCCTTGCCTCTCTTCTTATTTGGATTCCAATTACATGACTGTTAGTTTGATATCGTCCCACAGGTCTTGCATGGCCTGCTCTGGGTTAATTTGTTTCTTTTTTCATTTTTCTCTTTGTGCTTCAGTTTAGACAATTTTGATTGACCTATCTTTAAGTTCCCTATTTTCTCAGCTGAGTAAAGTCTCCTAATGAGCCCATCAAAGTGATTAGTCTTTCATCATATTTTTCATTTCCAGCATTTCTATTTGGTCCCTTCTTAGTTTCCATCGCTCTGCTGATAGCCTTCCTATGGTCATACAGTTGTCCATCTTTTCCACTAGAGACTTTAACATAATAATTATAATAATTTCAATTCTCTTTCTGATAACTCTAACCCCCAAGTCATATCTGAGTGCGATTTTGTTGATTGCTTTGTCTCTTGACTGTGTGCTGTTTTCTTTGCTTCTTTGCGGGTCTTATAGTTTGCAGTGTCTACTAACACTGAGGTAAACAGTTTCATGTCTCGATATGTGAATAACTCTTCTTTTTCTAGGCCTCTACTGTGAGGAATTGAGTCAATCTAGTGAGGAGTTGATCTGGGTTTGCATTTATTGTTGCTACAGGTACCCTCAGGACACCTCAGGCTAGAAATGCCTCTGGCGTTACCTTGTACTTCTGCCTGGGTTTGGGTTTCCAGAGAGCATTTCTCAATGTTCTGTTCCACTTCAGCCTTAGGCTTTGCCTATGTCCCTAAATCTCAAAGACATTTTCTCCCCTCATTTTTGCCTCCAACTAGTAGTAGACTATTGTTATTTGGTACTCAGTTCTTGCTATCCTTGGGGTGGGAAGTGGGGAGACATTTTCTGTTATCCATATTCAGGCCCAGTCCTAGGCAGGCACTGTGTACCTTAGTCTCAGGTGTGGGACCATCTCAGTGATCCTATCTCTGCCCTAGTGGCAGAGGCTCTTTTCCTGCCTCTCCCTCAGAGGCAGAGGGTTGGTTTTTTCTCTTCCCTTCTTCTAGCTACAATGTGTCTTCACCTTGACCCTGAGGGTGAGAGTATTTGCTGCCCTTTCCTCAGAAACTTAGGGCTTTTGCTCTGTGAAGAAGGTAGGGGTAAAGCATCCTGGCAGAGCTTTGTGCCCTTCCTGCAGAGGTGGCTGCTCTTGTCCCCTGCACCAAAGGGGAGGCTCCTTGCCGTCACTGCCTTGCCCCCAGCTGTCTCCTGATGAGGTCCATGGAGAAAAGCCTGCTACCTAGTGTCAATTCTCCTAATGTCTGTAGCTCCCAGGGGCGCTATATTCTCATG
This sequence comes from Balaenoptera ricei, assembly GCF_028023285.1. NCBI lineage: Eukaryota > Metazoa > Chordata > Mammalia > Artiodactyla > Balaenopteridae > Balaenoptera > Balaenoptera ricei. Next base: position 42,911,592 of record NC_082641.1, read on the forward strand.
CTAAGTCACACTCAGCCCTTAGTGATTCATTTTAAAACTTACCTGAACTCTTCCGATCAGCTTCTATGATGTCCAGCACCTCTTCCAATCATGCCTTTCTCCAGGTAAGCAGGTCCTCCCTGGAGGTACCTGTCTTCCCTTAGATTTCAGCCTACTTGTTTGACCTGCAGCCTCAAGTCTGAGAAATTAAAGAAAAATTATGATTTTGTAGACTATCCAGATTTTTCTTTGTTATAAACGTGGAATTAGCACTCTTTCCAACTTTCTACATCCTAAACAGAAACCAGAAGTCTGCAGCTAGAGTGCTGCAAGGATCAACTACTTGTATATTGAAAGTCCCAAGAATTAAGGCATAAGTAGGAGTAGAGAAAGTAACAGGAAGCTAGGATCTAAAGTTGTCAAATAAAGAGATTCCTCAAAAAGCTTAACATAGATTACCATACGACCGAGCAGTTCTACTCCTAGGTATATAACCAAAAAGCAGGGATTCAAACAGATATTTTTACACCAATGTTCATTGCAGCATTATGCACAATAGCCAAAAGGTGGAGACAACCCAAAAGTCAATCAGCCAATGAACGGATAAACAAAATGTGGCATATAAGTACAATGAAATATTATTCAGCCATAACAAGGAATGAAATTCTGATACTTGCTACAACTGAAATAACCTTGAAGACATTATGCTAAGTGAAATAATACAAACAAAAGGACAAATATTATAAGACTTCATTTACATGAAATATTAAGAATAGGCAATTTCATAGAGACAGAGGGTAGATTAGAAGCTGCTGGAGGCTGGAAGGAGAGGGAAATGGGCAGTTATTGCTTAATGATTACAAAGTTTCTGTTTAAGATGGCTAAAAAGTTTTGAAAATAGACAGTGGTAATAGGTGCACGACATTGTGAATATAATTAATGCCACTGAATTGTATATTTTAAATGGTTAAATGGCAACTTTTATGATATATATATATAAAACCACAATTTTAAGAATTAATAGCTACATATCAAGAACCATTGAATTGTACATTTTAAATGGGTGAATTGCATGATATATAAATTATATCTCAATAAAGTGGTTTAAAAAAATGAAATGAAGGGGACTGTCCCAGTGGTCGCAGTAGATGCAGCAACAGTGAGGTTGTGAGTGATCTAGTGGGGTGACATGAGACGCAAAGCTGGGGGTTGGGGACTGGGGGAGGAAAATAGTCTGTCACTTCATTACCTAGAAAACTCACCACATAGAAACCTCTGACCCTAGACCACATCTAAATAACCGAATTATAACCAGAAAGATTTGGTGGGAACCTCATAAAAGTCTCTTCTCACTCTAAGAGTTCACTCAAAGTTTACTCTAAGTCCAAAGTTCAGAAAATCAAAGAAGTTACAATTACCCCTTTCCCACCTGCCTTACTTCAGGGAAATCCCATTCCCACACGTGTCCTTCTTCACTGGGAGGCAGGGGACAGGGCTGCCCAGATCCCACATCACAGGGCAGGAGAAGCAAAAAAGCCCACTGCCCCTCCACTCTCCCCACTTACCACCACCAAAGGAGTCCCCAGTGTTTCAGTTCAGCGAGTCATTCCACTCCAAATCCTACTTTTTGGGTCTAATTTACAAGGTTACTCCCAACTCCTAGTGCCACTCCCAACTGTCAGCCTGAGTTCCCGGAGGGGAGAAGTTAAGTTCTGCCACTTTCTTCGAGATCAGAATACTTGAGAAGGGGGTAGCAGGTGGTGTGAAGGGAGAAAAGAGGAGTGTTGAGGAGAAGCACAATACAAAGGTGCATGGTTGAACAGGAAACCTCTTGGCATCAGGCACAACTGATTGCTCAGACTATCTTCCAAGAACTCTAAGTACTAGTGCTTCAAAGAATAGCTTATTTATCAACTAGATTCCATCTCCTGCTAATCAATAGATTTCCCCAAAAAGCTTGAATTCCCCTACATTTCTGCATCATACCCTAGATCTCAGCAGCAGCAGTGGAGTCCAGTAGTGGGAGGCAAAAGCTGTATCATGCAGGCATGAGGCAAGGTGCTGTCAGGTGGTGCCCAAGGTGGTACAAGGCCATGCAGAATTAGTCTCCACAGAGTAGGTGGAGAAGAACAAGTGGCCAAGGTCCATGGATTTTTTTAAATATTTATTTATCTATTTATTTATTTATTTGGCTGCACCAGGTCTTAGTTGCATCATGCAGGATCTTCAGTTGCAGCATGCAGGATCTTTAGTTGCAGCATGCATGAGGGATCTAGTTCCCTGACCAGGGATCAAACCTGGGCCCCCTGTATTGGGAGCATGGAGTCTTAGCCACTGGACCACCAGGGAAGTCCCAAGGTCCATGGATTACATGAGGCCAAGGGGATCTGTGGTGACACACAAGAGGTGTCTGATACAGCAACATTTTTGTGATCACTTTCCATGCTATTTAATGGTTGCACAGAATGGTTGTACAAATGAATAATAATTTACTTACTCTGATATGCAGAATAATGCTCCCACCCATCCAAAGCTGCCCACATCCTAATCTCTAGAGTCTATGAATCTTAGTTTACTTGGCAAAGAGGAAATGAGGTTGTAGATGAAATTAAGGTTGCTAATCAGCTTGCATTAAAATAGGGAGATTATCAGAGTGAGCCCAATGTAATTACAGGAGTCCTTAAATATGGAAGTAGCAGGCAGAAGGAAAGTCAGTGTCAGAATGAGAAAGACTCCACCGGCTATTGATGCCTTTGAAGCTGGAAGGGGGCCAAAAGCCAAGGAATGCTGGCAGCCTTTAGAAGCTGGAAAAGGCAAGGAAATAGATTTTCCCTTAGAACCTCCGGAAAGGAATGCAGCCCTGCTAATACCTTGGTTTTAGCCCAGGGAGACCCACATCAGACTTCTGACCTACAGAACTGTAAAATAATAAATTTGTATTGTTCTAAGCCACTAAGTCTGCAGTAATTAGTTACAGCAGCAATGGGAAACTAATATGCTTACCTAATTCCTTACTTGGGGGCATTTAGATTATTTTCAACTTTTTCTCATTAGGAACAATAATGCAATGGAACTCCTTATTGCTAAATTTCACAATTTTTAAAATTATGAATCATAAACATGACTTGTTGGGTCAAAGATCATGCAAAATTTAACAACCCTTTCATAGGTATTGCCTTCCAGAAAGATAGCAGCAGTTTGAAATACCATCAACACATGAGAATTTCCAACAACAGAGAGTATTTTTTGTGTTTTTTAATTTTCAGTAATTTGACAGGCAAAAATAGTACCTAAATGTTTTAAATTGCATTTTTATTACAGATAACTTGTGCTATGTGATTATGCATTCCTCCGTAGGTTAGGAATATAGGAGCCACTTTTATTTCTTCTTTTGTAAATTACTTGTTCAAATTCTCTGACCATTTTTCTTTTCAGGTGTTCATCTTTTCTTATTGCTTTATAAAAATATCCATTTGTGTCACGTAGATTGAAAATGTTTGCAATTTGGCTTTGTATTTGCTGTGTTAAGGTACAGAAGGTTCAATTTTTCATCATTGAATCTATCAATCTTTTACAAATTCTGCCTTTGACGTCATATCTCAAAGTCCCTTTCTCATTTCTGCATGTGTGTGAATATCTGTATCTTCATTTAGTGCTTTTATAGTTGAATGGTGTGCTTTACGAATCTAACTTCAGTTTTACCTTGATGATTACCCAGCAATCTCAACAATGAATGCATCAAATATCTGTCCTTTCCCCCACTACAATAGGTTTAAAGATGCTATTTCAAAATAATTTCTTATATAGACTTGAATTCTCAGCTTTTTAAAATAAACTCGTGTTAGAAAGTGAAAAAGTTGCCAAAGAAGAGCAATTTTCTATTTAATGATCTTAATTTAAAACAGTCCCCATGGCTGATTTGCTTTGTTGTGCAACAGAAAGTAACACGTTATTGTGAGGCAATTATGCTCCAATAAAGATGTATTAAAAAATAATAATAATAAATAAAAATGAAACAGTCCCCATGGCTTCATATTTACCCTTTAAGGTAGGAAAGGTCTAACCCTGAAGGAAATGTGAAACAAATAAGTAACCACACCATCTCTAAAATAAAGCTATGTTTTCCAGTAATAAAATACCAAACTCTTTAGCCACATAGCAGAGAAAGATAAAAAGAAAAAACCCACATCCTTTGTGTTTCATTATATATTACTAAGTCAGTACCTGAAACTAAATAGTCTTCATATGTGAGTAACAGAAGCCATGAAAATTCCTTTCCCTTTCTCTTTTCCCACTGGCATGTGTCTCCTTCTAATTCCTGGAGGTAAGACATATTTCCATATGCTTTTTAGTTTTGCTTATAAGAAAATAGAATTTTATATTGCTTTAATTTTTGTTTAATATTGTGTAAAAGGGAAAAAGAAATCACAACTTAATTTCCAATAATTTTTCATGTTACCTTTTTTCTTTGCTATCTAAATGGCATATTGGCTTTTTAAGATGAAAACATACCCTATTGTGTCTACAGCAAAAATACGAAAGCATTAACTATATCTGGAGGTTATCATAAATTCAGGCCAGATCTACAGAGCTCAATCTTCAAGTGAAAAACCAACAAAGCCGTTACATTGGGGATGGATAGATTACTTATTAACTGGAGGGCTCAGTCATACAGATACAACTGAGTAGTCATAGCTCTCAGATAAATCTTAAAACTTTGGTTTTCAGAAGGTATTTGTGAGTGTCTATTTCCAGCAGTGGGGGTGGTGAAGAAAGCAATAACATCAATGTAAAATAATCTAATGAACTGTGTGTGTGTGTGTGCACGTGTGTGTGTGTGTGTGCACGCACGCCAACACTGCATAAAACTTACAATGAAGTATAGCAGTATTCTACGTGTTTTACATATACTCTTCTTAAGTATCATTGTTATCAGCCCATTTTATATATGAGGAAACCAAGGCACAGAGAGGCTAAGTCAATTTACTAAAGTCATCAACTAGTAAGTAGTAGGGCTGGGATTTGAACCCAGAGTTCAGGTTCTTAACCACACACTATGATATCTTATAGCTCAATGATACCTTCAGAGCTGGGATTCTTAATGTGGGATCCACGAGCTCCCTCAAGGCCATGGATGGGCATCAAGAAGTCTGTGACTCCCCCAAAACTGTATGCATATATTTACATGCATCTGTGTGTCTGTACTATATCAGATTCTCAAATGGCTCTATATTTCAAAACTAACAAAGGTACAGAGCCACTACTTTAGGCAAACAGTGCATCACAATGGAAAGAGTATGATTTTTCATGATGTGGAACAGTATTAGAAGACTGCTTTGCTATTTATTAGTTGTGTGAACTTGGGTGAGGTAATTGCCCTGTCTAAACTTCATGTTCCTTATCTCTACATGGGAATAATAACACCCACCTTGCATTGTAGCAAACATCAGAACCAGTGTCTGAAACTAACCGGTGCCTGGTAAATCATAGATGCTTTCATTATTATTGCTACTATATTGTTGATATTTTTTCTTTGAATTTAATATAACTTACCAAACCATCATTCCAAATAATAATCTCACCATGGAACACTGAGATTTTTAAGGTCAATAACAGTGTCCAACCCAAGACTGAGACAATGCAGCCTGTAATAGGAAGTGAACAGACTAGTAATGGCAGAAACAGGAGAATGGGGTTTCTCCCCAATCTGCTCTTACTGTGTGATGTTAAGTCTTTAATCTTTTTGCTTTTTGAGCTTTAAGAAAAGAGACTCTATTGCCTGACATTTTCGACCTCCCAGGGATAGGAAGGAGACAGACATTATGTTAAAGGTGCTTTGCATTCTTGAGGAAGAGAAGATTGTTTAAGTTCAAGATACTATTATTCAGAGCTGTCATGGAAATTTTTAAAAACTCTGTGCCACCTGGACTGCTTTGATCTTCTCTCCCTGACACAGAGTGCACGTCTATGTACTCAATCTGGATCTATTCATTATATCAGAACTTTTCAGAGGGAAGCATGACTTGGTAAGATAGGATTTCACTCTGGATCACTCTTTTAGTTTTTCCAGTATCCTGTGAGGGAATTATAGGAGGAAAAGAAGTGCCACCTCACACAAGACGCTACATGGCTCTAATCAAAGGGCTGAAAGTCTGTGCAGGGGCTTTGATCAAAGAAAACTGGGTGTTGACAGCTGCTCACTGTGACCTGTAAGTAATTCTGAGCTCCTCTCATTCTCAGGCAGTTTGGGGGGTGGGGTGGGGGGGACAGGGGCTGTGAAAATGAAGTCCAAAACCAAAATTAGGTAGAGATGGAGAAGAAAGTGCACAAGCACAGTCACTGATACAGACTATTATTACGTTTATCTCTATAAGCAAAGGCCAGATCCTATAGAATAAAATTGAAATGCATGACCATTTTCTCATATTATTTAAAAATTTTTTTCACTATAAATAACAATATTATCAACATTTTGAAAAACAAAATGGTGAGAAATAGCACTCATAATCTTATCAACTTCACACAATCACTGTTAATATTTTGCTATATTTTGTTGCAAGCTTTTTCCATAAGTATATTTTACACAGTTGAGCAAGTTAAGTGTTCTCTATGATTACAAGCAATTTACTTACTGTTATATAATTAGTTTTGTCCCATGTTGCTACATATTAGATTGAACCATAAGAAATTACTGATATTAAACTGTTTGACTTTACAAAATAGCCATTTCCTATGGTTCAAACTAATGTTTTTCTTAATTGTGATTTGAAAGTCAAAATAATGTTTATCACAAGGATATGCTGCTGTTTTCTTTATCAGTACCTCTTGTTGGTACCTACTATTTCCCTGCTCACTTTTGCATAAATTGCATGAATAAAAAGACTTAAAAACTAGCTTCCCACAAAGAAGATCAAAACAGATCTGCATTATGTTGTTGTATCAAATGAGAATTTATCAAGTAGGAAATTCAGCACAATGTACACTGTGAAGATCACCACTGGCACTCTTGATTAACAGACCCACTTGGTGCAAAGTCTGTCCGGCAAATCAAGAAATGCTTGTGCCCACCTCTCCCAGATTAGCTATCATTAGGTTCACAAACTAGACTTAGGGGCTAGCAGTTTATTTGCTCGTGTGTGTGTGTGTGTGTATTTAGGTTCAGCTTTAAAATTTCACTATAAAGTCGATTCATTTCTTCAGTCCTACCTATTAAAAGCCTGACTCTTTTCCATCTTTGTCATCTTTGAAGACTTAAGCAAGGTACACTGTCTCCCTGAAACACAGAAAAGCAAACCCACTACCCCTGCTCTCACTCTTAGGTTTAGTCTCTAGTTCTTGGGTTGAGTCTCTTCCATTAGGTGTTGATTCCACAAATCCAAGGCAGATGGAGAAACTGGCAGCTCCTCTTCCTGCAGCAGTCCTCTTTGGTCAGCACCCAAGCATACCTCTCCAGGCCTTGCTAACCCAACGCTCTTGCCTCTGCCAAAAGACCTGGGATTTCTCTCCTGTTGCTTCTTCCTTGAAAAGATGTGAAGCTGAAGCACCTAAGATAACACATGTCTTGGGAGTTTTAGGTAAAAATAACTAAAACACCAAAAGAAAAAAACCTCATAAATTCCCCCCTGCCTTGCTGTGTTTGTTTATAAATAGGAAACCATCTGAAATAACTGGTCAGATTTAATAAATTAAGTTCATGCTTAATTTCATCTATTCTCTCACATAAATGATACATCGTCCTTGTTTTTTTCCAGGAAGGGCAATCCTCGAGTTATTCTTGGGGCCCACTCTACCTCCCATAAAGAGAAATATGATCAAGTATTTTCCATTAAAAAGGCAATTCCCCATCCATGCTTCAATCCACAGACATTTGAAGGGGATCTTCAACTCCTTCAGGTAAATATGGCGTTTTTTTTCAATAACTATTTTGAAATTGCTGAATTTTGAAATTTGGTCAGTTTAACCTGAAACTAGTTTTTACACACTGGCCTCATAGCCAGTGGTTGGCTAATGCCAGGATGTAGGGGTAAGAAGGACAGCTGGGACCCAGCGCAATTGTACAGATGTTCACCCTCTTGGAATTCAGTTCAATTTAACAGATATTGACAGAAGTCCTACTGTGATAAGACCTGTCAATCCAAAGTGGTAATGCCACCAGCAACTCAACTGCAGTCAAACCAAGTTGCATTTATTGATTCTTGCTCAGCAAGGGAGACTGTACACCATGAGGAACCACGGGGTGGCTCAGTAAGAGAGTGTTAGATGGGGCTTATCCTAGGATTTGGGCTTGTGTCAGATGAGGGGGAGGGTTCTAGGAAGTAGGAGTTTGCTCTGAACTGACTGTTGTCAGGAAGTGGGGTAATTCTATGACTGAGTATCTCAGTGAATCTTACTTATCTAGGAGGCTAAATCTGTGATTGATAAGAAGCAGCAATCACTCATTTTAGCCGATAGGGGGCGCTTGGTCATTTTTGTGGTGGGCACAATGACCTTGTTTTTGCCTGTACTCAAACGTGACTGCAGAGCGGCCTAGGTTTTGCTCCCTTCTTGAGGCTCACCTTGTCTGATATTGGTGCTCTATGACAAGTGTTCGTGATCAACAGGAAAAATCGTGGCCCAGCTGTGAGTGTCAGTAAGCTTTTCTCTTCCTCATAAGGTAAATAGGTTCTGTTCTCAAAGTGTTCACAGTCTAGTGGGAGAGACAGACAAATATATCAACAGCTCTGATCTGGTGGTATGTGACTCATCCGTGATGGAGATGACTAAGAAGGGGACTCTACGGGAGCACATGGTGTGTCCAGGTGGTCAGGGAAGCTTTCTTAGAGAAGGTGCAGGAGTTAGTAGGAAAGAAGGAGGAAAGGGCCTTTCAGGCAGGAAGAGCAGTGTGTATAAGAGGAGTCTTTCTGGAAAATGCATTTGGAAGAAGAAGGGAAGAAAGGGAAGTTATCATGAGATTTGAGAAAGAGGGGACCCAGATATTGTGAACCATGGGAAGAAGTTTGAACTTTATGGGGAAGGAGATGGGAAAGTGTGTTAAGCTGGGCAGTGACATGATCAGACTTGTTTTTAGAAGGATTATCTGGCTGCTGTGCAAAAAGTATAATAGAAAAGGCAGAACTGGAAGGCAGAGTGTGAGCTGAGGTTCACACTTGTCCCAAGGGGCTTGATGAGGAACTTCCCTAGCAGGAGTCAAGAGGATGCTCAGGGGATCCACACACCCTCATCAGGAGGAGTAAAGAGAGGGTCCTAGAGTGCCATGTGTTTCCGGCAAACTCCCCACATTCCCTGCTCCCCAATACTTATCAGTGACCCGCATACTATCTGCCTTGAGACTCTCAGGCTGGGCCTCTCTCTCAGGTCACCCCTCCTCCCCTATGTTCTAATCCCCTCCAGTCCCCCTCCCTGGGCAGGGAAAGGCAATTCCCTCCCCTGCCCAGTAGAGGGCACTCCCTGGCCTACTTCCCTCCTGCGTTTTTCTCCACAGCACGCACTTCTGATGTACTTTAGTTTGTTTGTCTGCCCCCCTCGCTGGAATGTAAGCTTCAAAGAACAGATATTTTTGTCTTTTTATTTGTATGCCCTATATCAGGTAGTATAGTTCCTAGTACATAGTAGGCCCTCCATAAATATTTCCTGAATAATTTTGGATAAGGGATGGAATTAAGCCAGACAGTGGCAAAGGTCATCAAGAGAAGAGATTCTGCGCTCAGGTTTCAAGAAAGTGGTAGCAGTTGTCAAGTCTCCTTCAGGAACTAAAAATCTTTCCTTTACAATAGTGTGGGGTGAGTAGGGGGTGCGAGGGGTTCTTGGTCTTGAAGTAGAGTCAGGAAACTCCCTCTCACCTCTGACACTGTGATCAGTGGGGTGATGTTGCTAGAGAACTCACAAAGAGGGTGTGAGAACCTCCTTGTGGTTAACTTTCCACGGTTAAAACCTCCCGATGTGCTCATCGCTGCTGTGTGTGTCTGACCCCAGGAGAGTTACTTACAAACATATGCACCCCGACTCCAATTCCGATCCATTCATTCAGACCTGAAGTCCTTTCTGGGGGTTCTCCTGTCTCCTTGTCCATCCAACCAGACAACAAGCATGAAGGCTGTGAGAAAGCATGAGTAGGAGAGAAGCAGAGACGTTGCGTGTAGGCATTTGAAGTCATGTTCTATGGAGAGATTTTAGACTATGGCCATCTCACTTTCAAAGTGCTAGCAGGGTAAGGGTTGGGCACACCAGCAACTCAGAGTGGGCACTGAGGAAGTGGGGACTGTCTAATGTCAGGAAGTGGGGTCTGAAAGCAATGCAATGATAGGAATGTGACAGTGGCCTTTGCTGCTGTGCTCCTATGTTTTTAGAAGGTCTGTAATACCAGGACTCCCTACAGCTTGAGGCAAGAAGAAAAGAAAGAAGTAGAATTATCTTCCTCTACCCTCTACTCAACCTTGATCACACTCCCTGCTCTCCTTGCCTTGACTTTTCAGAAAGAGAGAAAGCAAGGTGGTGAGCCAAGAAGAGAGCTTAGTGAATCAAAGAAAAGGTCAGAGTGTGGGTGAGCCCTCAAAGGCAGTTAGGCTGGTTTGCACTTGCTCAGAAGCGGGGAAGTCACATTTCCACCAAAGCGGAAAATGAGGACACCGGCCCCTTTCCCACCCCGCCCCACTGCACCTGGAGCCCTGGCTTCCTTCCATTGGTCTCAATACCAGTCAGTTCACAAACCTAAGACCACCTGAATAAAATAATGATTGCACTCTCCAGTACAGCTTTTCAACCCCGGAACTGTCAGTCACCGCCAACATAATTTCATCACTGCTGACAGGTCAGCTGGACTGAAGTTTATCTAGACTAGCCTAGCAAAACATGCATGAAAAGGTGTGCTGTGACTTTTAAAAAATCAATAACTGATGGTCAATTAGGTTGGAACAGGACTATGGCCATGTCCTTCGTAAGAACATGCTAAATAAGCAAGATATCTATTGCAGTCAGAGCTGTGTTCTGGGTTTGGTTACTGTTGTCCTTCCCTAAAACTGCATCTCCTGTCTCTTTTCTAGCTGGATGGTAAAGCAACTATGACCAAAGCTGTAGGAATACTTCAGCTACCAAAAAGAGGAGACGATGTCAAACCCCACACCAAGTGTCATGTAGCAGGATGGGGAAGCACCAAAAAAGACTTGTGCAAAATTTCAAGTGCCTTGAGAGAAGCCAACATTACTGTGATAGATAGGAAAATATGCAATGATGCCCGGCACTATAATTTTAATCCGGTTATTGATCTCAGTATGATCTGTGCTGGTGGTAGAAAAGGTGAAGATGATTCATGTGAAGTAAGTAAATTAAAAATTTTAACCGTTTGGGGGCTATAGGAAATCAGGTTAAATAGAGTGCCTAGGAACAAGAGGGCGGACTGTCATTATTACTTTTTATGTGTGAGGCCTGCAAGAACGTCAGCTTGACGCTGGGCTGGTGTGTGCTCCTTTGTCTCAAGGGAAACCTTCTGCCCAGGGAAACTTCTCTCGTTCCTAATAATCAGGATCCCACTTAACCACCGCTTATGGGTGCTGTTCAGCCCTCTCAAAACTGGTCACGACGGCTGGCATTTGTCAGATGGCAGGAACTATGTCAAGTTCTATACTCTATGCCACTTGATCCTCAAATAGCCCCATGGGATAGACACTATTATTACCAACTCTATTTTACAGTTAGGGAAATTAAGGCTTAGAAAGTTACTTCCCCAAGTTAGATAACTCAGCTGTCAGTGGGGTGGACCTGGACTTAGACTGGGGCCATCTGACTCCCACCTCCTGCGTTTTTCTGCCTCTCCATGTGCTTGACTATGGTTTGGTCCTATTTGGAACTCATGATCCAGAAGTGGTTTGCAAGGTCAGAGAGAATATGAAATGAGGGCTGATGAAAACTGGAAAAGATCCCTAAAAATTTTTTGAACTATCACAAATACTCCTTGGTCTGAGACGGCTTAACCTGTGTCCTCCTTCAGCGCAGGGAGTGGATCAGATCCCACCTCATGCCTTCAGGCAGCCCCTACATTCGGTTTCTTCCCCTAATATCTACTGACCAAGAAAAGGGGATACAGGTCAACTGAAGGAGACAATGATTTTTCACAATTATTTTAAAGGCTTCCTTTGTTATTCTTTCTTTGTTTTACTGATGAAAATGAGTTTGTACATCTTCTCCAGAATTGCCTTTTTCAAAATGAAAATGATTGGAAAATATAAACTGATCTGTGTTAATTGATGCTGAGGGCAGACAATTAATAAAAAGAGATATAAAATTAGCCTTTAAAAAGGAAAGAGAGAAACAATGTATGAGCGAATGAGTGAATAAATGAATGACTAAAAAGGTAAGTGAATATCTTTGGAAAGCACTTCTGTTTAAAACATATGACTTTCTTTTCCAGGGGGATTCTGGAAGTCCTCTGATATGTGATAACGTTTTCAGAGGTGTCACTTCCTTTGGGAAGTGTGGTAACCCCCAGAAGCCTGGCATCTACATTCTCCTTACCAAAAGATACCTCAACTGGATAAAGAAAACCATTGCAGGAGCCATATAACATTTCTTCTTCAAAGTAGAAAATTGAGGTAACCAAGTAAAGGCGGTTTTAACTTGACCTATCTGAAGAAACACCTCACAACCCTCTTAACCCCATGTACAAATGACAGCCTGTCTGAAATAAAATCAGCAATGAAAGAAATAACCTCCTGCCTTCACTCTTCCACGATTAGTGAAGACTGATTCATCACATGTTCTCTATCCATGGCAAGAAATGTCCCTTGAGAAAAAGTTCCCCAGTTCAGTGATTCTGATTCTCTGTTTTATTCAGAATTTGAGGACTGTCACTTTTGTGTTCATCCTTAAAAGGAAGTCAATCTCAGGGAAATTTAGAATATTCTTCTTTCTTCCAAATGAAACTCCAAAATATTTGTGGCCTTAGGACTTTAGAGCCTGATATTCTATTCCATGTTGGAATAAGGACAGAGATAAAGAGGGATTTTTCACTTCTTACTCTATGCTTCCATATAGTTTAACTTTTTACAAAAATTCTAATTATAAATACAGTGGGAAAGTTGCAATGTGTGTTTTAGATAGTTGGAAAATTTGGAATTTGAGGTTAGAGATAGTTCAGGGCAATTGTATCATTTATTAATTACAAGTAGACTAAAATTTCATAGACCAATAGGCCACGGTCCAACCAGTATCTTGATATGTATTTTGCCTTAGCTAATCAATTTATATATGCAAGTACTAAGCTTCATTCTATGTTATTCTTTTTTGGGGGGAGTATAATTGCTTTACAATGTTGTGTTAGTTTCTGCTGTACAACAAAGTGAATCAGCTGTATGTATACATATATCCCCTCCTTCTTGAGCCTCCCTTCCACCACCCTGATCCCACCCCTCTTGGTCATCACAGAGCGCCAAGCTGAGCTCCCTGTGCCATGCGGCTGCTTCCCACTAGCTATCTATTTTACACATGGCAGGGTATATATGTCAATGCCACTCTCACAGTTCGTCCCAGCCTCCCCACCCCCACTATGTCCACATGTCCATTCTCTACGTCTGCGTCTAGTTCTATGTTATTCTTAATAGATTATGATATGTAATAAAGGAAAGTGGCTTTTTTATCACCTACCATTTGTATCTCATCTTTTTGTTGTGTTTTTCTCCACAGGGTTGATTTATAATAAACTCATTCTCTAATAATCCTGGGTGATTTATCCAATTTAATTCCTCAAACATTTCCTGAGGGCCCACCATGTACCAGGCATTACGTCCAGATTTATAAATACTAAGACATGACCACTGCCCTCAAAATATTTGAAGTCTAGTAGAAAACAAGGAGAAATCCATAAATAAGAGGACATCTGCTTCAGGTTCTGAAGAACACATAACAGAGTAAGGCTGTCTACTGTGTTGGGAAGGTGATGGGGGAAAAGATAAATAATATTTCACACTCCCAGAAGACCTCACAATTAGCCCTCAGAGCCTTCCTGCTGAGATCTTCCCTGTATTTAGACAGACCAATGAAAATTTCAGATTCCTGACTAGAATGCCACAGACATCACAACAGCCTGGTGGAAAGAATCACTGGTTCACAAGTCAGACACCAATTCCATCACTGGATAGTATAAGACCTTGAGCAGGGAATTAGTCTGTGCCTCCATTTTCACATCTGTAAACAGTAACATAAAAGGGTCTAATGGGAGGTGCCCCCAAAAATCTGAAGTTGAGTGGTCCCGTCCTCCTAGTTCACACCTCCTAGGATGGCTGTCATCAAAAAACAGACAATAACAAGTGTTGGCGTGGATGTAGAGAAACCCTCCTACAACACTGATGGGAATGTGAAACGGCACAGACACTGTGGAAAAGTTTGGCTGTTCCTCAAAAGGTTAGACATAGTGTCAACCTATGACCCAGCAATCCCACTCCTGGGCACATGCGAAAATCCATGTCCTCACAAAAGCTTGTATATGAATGTTTATAGCAACATCGTTCGTAATAACCAAAAAGTAGAAACAACCCAAAGTCTACAACTAATGAACAGATAAACAAAATGTGGTATGTCCATACAATGCAATATTATTCAGCCATGAAAGGAAATGAAGTACTGATACATGGTATCATGTATGAACATGGCTTAACACAGCTAAAGCTTGAAAACACTATTCTAAGTGAAAGAAGCCAGATAGAAAAGGCCACATGTATGATTCCATTTATAGGAAATGTTCAGAATAAGCAAATTTATTGACAGAAAGTAGATAGGTATTTGCCAAGGGGTAGAAGGAAGTGGGGGACAGGGAGTGGCTGCTAATGGTTACGGGGTTTCCTTTTTTGGAGTGATGAAAATCTTTGGGAATTAGATTATGGTTATGGGTGCACAACCTTGTGCATATACTAAAAACCATTGAATTGTACACTTTAAAATGGCCGGGTTTATGCTATGTGAATTATATCTCAATTTAAAAAAAAAAAAGAGCTGTCTGTCTTCTAAAACTGAAACTAGAAGCAGCAGCTTTCAATGGGTGCACAGGGGTTACCCAAGCATCCCACCCAAAGGGAGGAGTTGTCAAGAGCTCACTAAATAGACTTGAGAAGAACAAGTCATACAGTATCTCCAAAGGGCATCCTAGAGATTGAGAAATAGCTGAAGAAAGCTATTCTGTAATCTAATCCTCTCTGTTATCACCAGTATGTCTAAGGAAAAGAGACAGGAGGGACAGAGCACTTTCTGAAAAAGGAGAGATAACGAAGAATCATTTGTCAGTGTTTATTGTTTACGGTATGCTGATTCTGGAGGCCTGATGTCAGCTCCTTTGAGAGAGACAGCACTAGATCAGCAAGGCGAAAGTCTTACTGGAAGGAAATGTGATTTCAGATTCGGGGTAGGAGTTAGGGGAGTTATAAAACCCTATCTAACCAAGCAATCTTCAGCCTTCAAGCTGATGTGCCTTGCGAGGAGAGAAGATGTGCCCAGAGCAAGTGAAAAATGCCATTCTTCTGTCACACGATAGTGTGCTAAATCTGCTCTCCATTTTAAACATTACTCTCCTCCAAGTTTGGGTACGTGGGTTAGGCCTCCAGAGCTTCAGCAGAGAGTAAACTGCAACATGGATTTTCAGGAGTGCCTCTCACCAACTCAAAGACATCAGCTCCAGCAATTCTGCATCCCTCCCCACCCCGCCACCTCATCCTCAATTTTTTCCATTCCCATAAGCATATAAACATGCTTCTACCTTCCCCAGCTTAAAAAAAGAAAACAAGACTCCTTCTCCAGGCATTTCCCCATTTCTCTGTTTTGTTCTATGTCAAAACTCCTCAAATGAGATGTCTATACTCCAATTTCTCTCCTTCCATTCTCTCTGAAACTGCAATATGGCTTTTGCCCCACACTCTACAGAAAAGGCTCATCAAGGGCTTCATTTTGTTAAACCCAATGGTCAGTTTTCAGTCCCCTTTTACTTGCCTTCCCAGCAGGATTTGACACAGTGGAGCTCTTCCTCCTCTTTGAAGTGCTCTCTTCACTTGGTTTCCAGCACGCCACCCTCTCCTGGCCCTCCTCTTACATCACAGGTCCCTCCTCCTCGGTCCCCATTGCTGGACCTCCTCTTCTCTTCTACCTCTTCATGCTGGGGTGACCCGCAGCTAAATCCCGGGACTTTTCTTATCCATCCTCACTCCCTCTCCCATGGCATTTAGGCTCTATGACTCTGGAGACGGTGTGCCATCTACACGCTGATAATTCCTAATCCGTCTTTAGCGCAGACATCTCCCTAACTACAGGCTGCTAGAGCCAGCTGCCTTACTCTAAAGCTCCACTTGGGTGTCTAGCAGACATCTGAAGCACAACCTGTCTGGAGCAGACCTCATATCTTCCCTTCCAAACCTGCGTCAACTCTAGACTTCCCCGTTATTTCATGGCAGCTCCATCCTCCATTCTCCCCGTTGCTCAGACCAAAAATTCTGGAGTCTTTTTGACTCTTCTCTTTTTCTTTCACTGCACAACCATTCTGCAAGGGAATATTACCTGCCCTACCTTCAAAATATATCCAGAATCCGACTATATCTTGTGACCTCTGCTGCTACCTGCTGGGTCCAGCCCACCATCCTCTCTGTCCTAAATCACTGCAATCACCTCCTAACCTTCCCACTTCCTCCCTTGCCCCCATTCAGTCTGCTCCCTGCACAGCAGCCAAAGTGATCTTGTTCAGACACTTCAGCTCATGTCTCTCCCCTGCTCAAAGCCCAGCAATGGCTCCTGTTTCTCTTGGGGTCAAGGTCCCATGAGGCCCTCACAGTTTTGTCTCCAGCATTCCCCTGACTTCATTTCCTTCTGTGCTCCCCTCACTCTCTTCTCTCGAGCCATGCTGGCCTTCCTGCTCTTCCTCATACTCACCAGGAACCCACTTAGGGCTTTTCCCCTATTCCTGGAAAATTCCCCCCGATATCTTCATGACTAGCACCCTACCATCCTCCAAATCTTTGCTAAAGTGTCACCTTCTCAACACACCTTCCTAAATTTCCCTGCTTAAAATCTTATTGCACACACATCCAATTCATGCTCCCTCCCCCTTACCCTGATCTTTATTTATATAGTTGGCCCTTGAACAACAGCAAGGGTTAGGGGCACTGACCCTCTGGACAGCCGAAAATCCATGTATAACTTTATAGTTGGCCCTCCATATCCACAGTTCTGAATCTGCTGATTGAACCAACCTAGGATCAAGTAGCACTGTAGTGCTTATTTAGTGGGAAAAAAAATCTACGTATAAGTGGACGCTCGAAGTTTAAACCCATGTTGTTCAAAGTACAGTGCCTGGAAGGCACACCCAGCAACCTCCACTCACCGAAATCCAGCGTGCATAAAGTCCATGCTGAAAGAACCCCAAGTGATCAAAACAGTGGTTTCAGAAACCCACACCCTGGCCTTGTATATTCACTGACTGTTGAGCTTAGAAGGGCCCCAGAGAGCACTTAGTCCAACTCTCTCCCTCACTGTGTAGAGAAGGATGCTGAAGTCTGGAGCAGTTCAGAAGCCTTACTTACAAGAAAATACTCTCTGAAATGTCAGTTTTCCTGCTCCTTCCCTCTCCAAGTCTAAATTATCTCTTCTTTAAAATATGTAGAAATAGACATTTCTGTGTATCCAATGAGACAATTCCAAATATTGAATGCTTGTTACCTACAAGGCACTCAGCCCTGAGCAATCTCCCCCACTGAGAACACTGAGACAACTTGTACAAAAAGAACTGTACTTTCTCTAAGCAGAAACCCAGCTACAGAAGCGATTCGTCTGCAGCCCTGACTGGCAGAGTAAGAAGAGCAGTGAACCTGGGACAGAGGTCCTGATCTTCACTCTGCCTCCGACTCACCCCAGGACCCCATAAACCATTCAAGCTCTCTGGGCCTTGGTTTCCTCAATCTGTCATGGGCGGAGTGGACAAGAACATCACCCTGTTCCAAAAGTGTGTAAATAAAATATCCTCTAACAGAGGCCTTTTCACAGACATTGAGAACAGATCTGAACTTCCCACGGTGTACAAGGCCCTGCTCGAGCTGGAGTCTCTGCCTCACTCACTCCACTCTGGCTGTGCCAATATTCTTCTCTCAGTTCCACACACACACACACACGCACGCACACACACACACACACACACACACACACACGCATCAGGCTTTGTGCCCACCCACCTGCCCTCACACACACACTCTCACATACATCCCCATCCCCACAGGCACTCACATTCACACCTGCACACACACTCACTCCCCACAAACTAGGTTTTCTCAGGTTGGCACCCTTTCATCCGGCAGGTCTGGGCTTTAATGTCAGCTGCTCATCTTCTCTGAGACAGACCGTCCCTTAGTAGTCGCCATTTTGGCACCCAATTTTTTTCTTTTATGTTACTTACAACAATCTAAAATCATTTCACATGTTTATAAATTTCTTCCTTAGTAGACTCTATGCTCCATAATGGCAAAGATTAAATCTGTTTTATTCACCTTTGCTTCTTATCCCCAGCATTTAGCACTGTGTCTGGCACCTGAGAGGCATTCAATAAATATTTATGTGATGTATCAATCAGTATGATTCCAGGCCTTTTCCCCAATAGCTGATTCACTCCTCTATGACCATGGAAAGAGGACAGCAAATTCAAATACAAATGCATGTAACAGCATGCATTGCTCTCTTGAAAAATATCGATTCATTGAGTTATGTAGATTTTCCAAATGTTGACACATTCATTACACAGTATTTTTTAAAATACATTTGTTAATATCACTACCACCTCATTGGGAAAGTCCTTAAGTGTTTGGAAGATGTCAAGCTCATGATAGCAGACACAGGTGTTCCCAAAATTCTAATTTTCACTTGAAAGCTCTAATTTTATCATTAGCAACACATTGCCAATTGTTTTCTCTAAAGTGACAGGCTCACTTCATTCATGTTTGAGAAAATGTCTGTCAAATACCCAAGTCTGAATAATCATATTTTGTCTGTTAGCATGCTTTCGAATAAAAATAGTATTCCATGAAAGAGACAGGTAAGTTCACAACTCAACCAATTGCACCAGTGCTTTTCCCCAAAGCAACCATCGTACTTTAATGTGTAACCAACGTGCTTCATGCATATTTTGCACAGTTCCCACATCACAGAGAATATTAAAGAGACATTTACTACAGGGTAAAGATGTGTTAAATTTTTTTTTTAATTTTCCTGTTTCTACTGTCTCATCAAAGACATTCTTTTTTTTTTTTTTAATTTTTGTTGAAGTATGGTTGCTTTACAATGTTGTGTTAGCCTCCACTGCACAACAAAATGAATCAGCCATACACATGCAGTTATCCCCTCCCTTTTGGACTTCCCTCCCATTTAGGTTACCACAGTGCATTAGGTAGCCTTCCCTATGCTATACAGTATGTTCCCATCAGTTGTCAAAGAAATTCTTAGTTGAAACTGGTTTTCTCTTCTGACAGTGTCTGACAATGAAGAATACAGTGACTACTAGTACAGTTTGGTTCTACTGCACTGATTTGTGCTAAGGCACCAGCAGTTTTATCCATCCTTCCCTTTGTGACATCAGTGAAAATGTCAACACAGATGAGAAAGCAACACCTTAGTATTATTATGAAAATAATTTTAATCTTGCAGACCACTGAAAAGGTTTCAGGAACCCCTAGGGGTTCACCAACCACACTTTGAGAACTACTGGCTTACAATATTGCAATGGCTCATTCACATCTGGAATAAATTAAAATTTTCCCCAAGAATGTAAATAAACAGCCTTAATACACAATTTTTAGAATTTATACTTTATAGTCAAAACATCTTGAAAAAGATGGTTAGAACGAACAAAGTTAGTGGGAAAGTTAGTGGACACACACCTTTCAATTTCAAAACTTTCTACAAAGCCTCAGTAATCAAGATAGTGTGGCACTGGCATAAGGACATATGCCAATACTGTACTGACATAAGGACAGATAATGTTACAAATTGAGGGTCCAGAAATAAACTCTAACGTTTATGGCAAACTGATTTTTGACAAAAGGATCAAGACAATTCCTTGGGAAAGAATAGTCTTTTTAAGAAATAATTCTGGGGCTTCCCTGGTGGCGCACTGGTTGAGAATCTGCCTGCTAATGCAGGGCACACTGGTTCGAGCCCTGGTCTGGGGGGATCCCCCATGCCGCAGAGCAACTAGGCCCGTGAGCCACAACTACTGAGCCTGGGCGTCTGGAGCCTGTGCTCCGCAACAAGAGAGGCCACGACGGTGAGAGGCCCGTGCACTGCGATGAAGAGTGGCCTCCGCTTGCCGCAACTAGAGAAAGCCCTCGCACAGAAACGAAGACCCAACACAGCCATAAATAAATAAATAAATAAATAAATAAATAAATAAATAAATAAATAAATCTGGGACAAATGAATATCCACATGCAAGAGAATGAAGTTGGACCCCTACCTCAAACCACACACAAAAATTAATTTGAACCAGACAAAATTTTAATTAAAAAGGTGACCTAAATGTAAGAACTAAAACTATAACAATCTTAGAAGAAAATCTAAGAGTAAACCTCTGTGATCTTGGGTTAGTCAGTGATTCTTCAGATGTGAAACTAAAGGCACAAGTGATAAAAGAGATGGATAAGTTGGACTTCATCAAAAGTTAAAACTTTTGTGCTTCCAAAAGACACCATCAAGAGAAATAAAAGACCACCCCCAGACCGGGAGAAAATATTTGGAAATCATTTATTTTTTAAGGGACTCATATCCAGAACATATAAAGAACACTTACAACTCAACAGTAAAAAGACAAATAAGTCAGTCAAAAAACAAGCAACATTTTTGAATAGCCATTTCTCCAAATAAGATATACGAATAGCTAGGAAGCACATGAAAAGAAACTCAACGTTAGTCATTAGTCATTACAGAAATGCAAATCAAAACCACAATAAGAAACTGCTTCACACCCACTAGAATAGCAATTATAAAAAATAATACTAATAGCAAGTACTGGCAATAATTTAGAAACCTGGAACCTTCATTGTTGATGGGAATGTAAAATGATGCAGCCACTTTGGAAAATAGTTTAGAAGTTCCTCAAGATGTTAAACATAGCTACAATATGACCCAGTAATCCTGCTCCTAGGTTTATGCCCACACCCCAAATGAAAACGTATGTCCACACAAAAATTTGTACATAAATGTTCATAGCAGCATTATTCATAATAGGTAAAAAGTAGAAACAACTCAAATGTATATCAGCTGCTGAAATGGTAAATAAAATGTGATATTTCCATATGATGGAATATTATTTGGCAATAAAAAGGAATAAAACACTAATACATGCTACAGTATGGATGAACCTCAAAAGCATTATGCTAAGTGAAAGAAGTCATTCACAAAAGACCACATATTATACGATTCCATTTATATGAAATGTCCAAAATAGGCAAATCTAAGGAGACAGAAAGTAGATTAGAGGTTGTCTAGGGCAGGGGAGTGAGGGAAGGAGGGTAATGCAGAGTGACTGCTAATGACCATGAGGCTTCTTCAGGGAATGATAAAAATGTACTAGAATCAGATTATGGTGATGGTTACACAACTCTAGAAATACACTAAAAGCCATTGAATTATACACTTCAAATGAGTGAACTTGATGGTATGTAAATTATATCTCGGAAAACTGTTAAAAGTCAACATGAGTCTAGGAAAGGTAACCATAGTCACATAAAAAGAAACAGAATTATCAATGTTTCCTTTAGGACATTTTCAGTAGCTGTAGTCAATTAAAATTTGATTTTTTTGAAAGTCTGCACTAAAATTATTCACCAAAAACAGAAGCAGGGTATCCCACTGCTCTACTGAAAATGATTCATCTTTGATGCGCTAGCAATATCTGGGAAAAGGAAACACAGGTGTCTCAGTAGGGCTTCCTTCCAAGGTCGTGTGATTTCTGAAAAAGCAGCTTCTGAGTCTGAAGTCATCAGGGTGTTAATTCTGGGGATGGCTGGTTAACACCAAACACCCTGATCGAACGTATGACCATATACATGTAATATAATAAAGACCACATCCTCAGCTCAGAACAAGAGCTACAGACTTCTAATAGAAAACATACTGAACACTGTTCCTTCAGGGACTGAGGATGATCCTTCTTAGAGTGAGATATTTTCCTTACCGGAAGGAAATAGCCATGTCTGACTCCCATTTTCCTTTCTTAGCTAAATCCAGAAGGAAGGAAGGAAGGATAGGAGGGAGAGACAGGAAGGGAGGAAGGAAGGAGCAACTCAGAGATACTTCCATATGTCTAAAGTTGTAAAATCAAATGGCCAGGGGAAGCACAATCAGGGGACTGGAAAGAGCCAACCCTCCCTGCCCCCCCAGCCTCTGTCCCCACCTGCCAAGCTCCAGACAGGGGCACAATAAGTTACCCTCCACAAAGTGGGGGAGGAAAATCCAGGCAGGAGCTTATGAATAAATAAGCCTCCATCCTATATTTCCACGTGCCCTTGGCTGATTAATCCTTACAAAATCCAAGCAGATGACTAGAAAGACACTTGGTTGGTGACCAACTTTTAGGTGACCAATTTTAAATCTCTGATTTAAGTCTTTAAAGAGCTTTCATTTGTGGATAGAAAAGATAATGTTGCTGCTGATGAAAACTAGAATCCTCGAAATCTCAGCTGAAACATTTGGAGTCTCTTCTTGTATACTATGTTCTGATGGCAAAGAGGGCCCATTATCCCCATCCGCTCTGTAGAATTACAACCCTCTCCCCTCAGCAATCCTAGCCGAGGAAAGCATGCCCGCAGATAAGGAGTGATTACTCACTGTTCTCACTTGTGGTTTGTTTTTTTTTTCCTAATACTCAACTTTGAAATTGGAAAGAAAGAAAAGAAAGGAAACCACATCCTTTGTACTCTCGATATATAAATAAGAGCCAGTAAGAACTGAAAACAGATTTTCACATTGATTGACGTGGGGACACCAGCCACAATGAAGAACTCCTCTACCTTTCTGGCAGCCACTCTCTCAATGGTCATTTTTCTCCTTCTAATTCCTGAAGGTAAGACTGATTCTTGTCATTTCCATTATAGCAATTAAGCAAAATGGAGCAGACTCTTTGGCGATATTAGCTAAGTGTACTAAGAGGAGATGTTTTTCTCACAAGCCTTAACATTCTTTCTTGGATTCTACATATATCTTTATTTTAGAAGGAAAAACATCCTTCTTTCTTCTTTACAATTCCTTTACAAAAGATAATAGAACCACCAGTGCTGCCGACTTGTGGCTTGAAAACTGCCAGAAAGGACACTTTAAAAACAAGTAAACAAACAAACAAAAAGTTCTTAAGTTAGGAAAACAAATAGGACCTTTCAGGGAAGGAACAGTGATGCCTCAGCCTTTCTTGCTGCAGAAAATGCATAGATAGCTTTAATGACAAAATCGACTATACTTCAATAATAAATAAATAAATAAATAAATAGTTTAAAAAAAAAAAACCTGACCTAGACATACCCCCAAAATCAGGAATGTTTCAAATATTTATCATTATTTCTCTAGGCTAGTGTGTCCTTGGGAATATATTAGGACATTGGGAGCATCCCCGCATTGACTCTTTGGAAGTGCTATAGTATTTTGTATTAAGCTTATTCTTTGATGTACTAAGTAGTAACCAACTTGCCTGGTTTTGTGTGAGTTGCACATGCATCAGTTTGAAATGCTGTAAAAGTCATGGGATTATCACTAGAAGGGTAATAGCCCCTGGGTAGCTCTAGATGTTCCTTAAAAACTTTCTAGGCAGTGAAAACCACTCTGGGGCCAGGCTGAACTGTGCTGACAAGTGTGGAGCAACCATGGGTTTTCCCCACATTCTGGCAGCTTTTGGAGATGGAAGTGGTGGGCAGGGGCTGATGCAACAACCTATCTTACCAAAAATTCCCAAGGAAGTTCTCTGGTTTATCTTGCACCTAAAAGTTTTAGAAGTAAGAAGGTTGCAGGGCATTAGAAACAAAAGGGTGGGCAGAGTACTATAAGTATGGCATAGCACAACTATGTTCAGGCATGTTAAATCCTCCACAACAGTGAAAAGAGAGCAGATTAAAAAAATCCAATCATATCTTTTCTTCAAAGGAAACAACAGAAGCAACTTACTCTTTGTTTCCTGTGGTCAGAGGGAGCAGTGTGGGTCCCTGAAAGGAACAGACACAGCAAAGCAAGACTTGATGCTCTGGACGGGAGGTCTCAATCCTTCTACACGTTAGAATCCTCTAGAGGGTTTTGAAACAATGCTGATATCCCAGCCCCAGTGATTTTAATTTATTGTGATTCTGGGTGGGAACCAAGAATTGCTAGTCTTAAAAGCTTCTCACCTGCTCTAAATCCTATTCCCGAATCCTAGGTTGTGGGATATGGGGACTTTTTCTGAGGTGGTATGTGTGCTCACCAAACACAGCACTCTGCAAAACGAAGTATTATATTGAGTTTATGATTTCTGCAGCCCAGACGGTCCAAAGATGCATCTTTGAAATCCATCTATTCGTGATACACCCTAGGAAAATTGAGATGTAGGTGAAGTTCTCTTGGTTTCTCTAAGTCCCTTATCCTTTTACTTCTAGAGCCTAGGACTTCCCCTTCCCAACTCCCTTCTGGAAACGAGAGGCCTTCTGGACACCCACTTCCCCTTCCCCCACTCTCATCATTTACACCTCATTGTAAATCTGGCAATGAGTTAGCTTTAATAATGGAGTAACAGGCACTGTGCCTTATTGAAGGAAACCTGAGTCCCAGCCAATGGTCAGGAGAAATGTTTGGGGAGAATCCAAGAACATCTGGTGTAGGAAGGTGGTGCTGAGAGTATATCACACGGGCACAAGATCCTCTCAACCAACATGTATGGTTTGCCTTGTGCTTTGGTCTCACTGTTCGCTAATAGTGAATCTCTACTCTTGTTCTATCACCAAAGAAATTTGACTAAGGCAGAATTCTCTCCCTATAGCATCTTCTCTCCTCTCTTCATTGGAAAAGGAATTAGATTAAACCATGTGGTTCAGTCTGGAGATTGAAGGGGAGCTTCAGGTGCAAAAGATATTATTCTCTCAATTTATGAATGAGAAGAGTGCAAATTTCAATAAGAAAAAGTCTCACAATGACCAAAGAACTCAAGGGTAGGGTCACAGTTAAAAGGCACTAATATCAGTTTGTAAGCTGTGGGGTTTTGCAAGGGCTTGGGGCAAAAAAGGGTGGTTTTCAAGCTTCTAAAAGCCACTCTGCTTCCCCAAATTAATACTTAGCCAGAAAGGGAGAGGTGTGGGGGAGCATTCAAGGCTGTCATCATCACCAGCGGCTCCTGGTGCACCTGTTCCTGGTATAAACCTGTGCACAGTTGTCTGCCTTTGCAAGCCCTGAGGCCTGAGGTCAGCGGTTGGGACAGATTTCCAGCCTGGTAATCCCTGGAACGGCCAACGGCATGGTTTCTGTGGGTGAAAGAGCAGGACCTTCTCAGAAAGTCCAACAGGAATGGGATTTACATTCAGATATCTGAAATCCACATGAAGATGGGGAGGGTGCTCTCATCTCCCCTCCTCTCTGAGTGGGAAATGCATGTCTAGTCTTAGAAACATGGCTTTAGGTAGAACTCTTTGGAGGGGTCACTGATATGACTTGTCCTTTTCTTTTTAACAGATCTCTGTGTAAAAATTATTGGAGGAAGTCCAGTGACTCCTCATTCAAGACCCTACATGGTGCTACTTCAAGGGAAAAATATCTGTGCCGGGGCTTTGATTGCAAAAGACTGGGTATTGACTGCAGCTCACTGTAATCTGTAAGTGCTTGGGTTTAAAAAACATTTGTGGAGATATTCTAACCTGGGGGAATATTAATGAAGAGAGTAAATACCACTAAAGCCACAGGATCTTAACATCGTTTACATCTTTGACAACTTGCTTTACCCCAAAAGGGAGTTGAGCCCAGACTCAGCCCCAAAGAATCAGACCAATGAGGAAGCAGCATCCAGAGCTCTTTCTGAAGATCTCCGCTAGAGCCACCCGGCTCAGGTGCTGCAAGTCTTTGCTGCTGGTCTTGATTTCATGATGGTGCGGAAGGGTGAAAATTTCAGTGTCCACTCAGGGACCTGAGCACCACTGTCAAGTAGAGAAAGCTTCTTTTGAATGCCTTCCTGTTTTTCTTATGAACTTCTCACGCCTTCAGCCATCTCTTAACCACCGTCAACCACTGCCTTCAAACCTCTTCCAGAGCTGGTCTTTTCTCCGCTCCCTAAATCAAGCCTCTAAACCTGGGCTGTCTATTATGATAGCCACTGTCATGTTGGCTATGTAAATTACCTATGGCTATATACATTTACATTAATTAAAGTTAAATCAAATTGCAAATTTCGGTCCTTGGTCTCACTGGCCACATTTCGAGTCCTCAGTAGCCTACATGGGGCTCCATATTGGACAGTGCAGATTTATAGAACATTTCATCATCAAAGTATAGTCTACTGAAAGCACTGTTCTAATGTCTTAAGTGAGACTAATATCAGCTGTGTAATGGAAAAACAGCAATGTGAATATATGGTCGGTGTAGTTTATACACTAAGTTGTGAGTGATAATGGCCTTCATCATTAATGCATCAGAGAGTATCTTGATTTTATTAACCAAAATGAACCTTTAGCATGGAGTAATAAAAGGAAAGAATGCTGGGACCCTCCTGCAGACCACCATCCCCTCAAACACACACTCAAAGCCATGCAAATAGGGTCTTCCACTAAGCAATCTATCTCTGAAAGTTTTCCCATTTAAGTCTGCTGTTCTGTTACGAAGATATCTTCAGTGCATTAGTCTACAACTATCGAGTGTCTTTTGCTTTTGTCTCTAGACTACTGAGACCTCTGTTTTCCAGTCATCTGCAACCTGATTCTCTATTACAACTAAAGGAAGGTTGAGGGGACAGCAGTAAAACCCCAACAAAGATCCCAAGACTTGGCTTAGCTGCCATGGAATTCTCTTATCATTTGTTTTTCAATGAAACCTAGTTTAGCTTGTTATAAATAAGCTGCAGGTGATCATGATGATAATGGTAATGATAAATTCATAAACAATTCACTTTTTATTCTTTAAAGTACACTTTTTTTTAAATTACTTAATTTATTTATTTATTTATTTTTGGCTGTGTTGGGTCTTCGTTTCTGTGCGAGGGCTTTCTCTAGTTGTGGCGAGCGGGGGCCACTCTTCATCGCGGTGCGCGGGCCTCTCACTGTCATGGCCTCTCTTGTTGAGGAGCACAGGCTCCAGACGCGCAGGCTCAGTAGTTGTGGCTCACGGGCCTAGCTGCCCCGTGGCATGTGGGATCTTCCCAGATCAGGGCTCGAACCCGTGTCCCCTGCATTGGCAGGCAGACTCCCAACCACTGTGCCACCAGGGAAGCCCCTTAAGTACACATTTTTTTCTGAGCCACAAACAAGTATTTTCATAGCAAGCATATTTACAAATGGGACAATGAAACTGATCAGCACATAATATGCTCAGCTTCTGATTTAAAGAGTAAACCAAATTAACGGTGTTGTGTCTGTTTTCAGGAACAGAAGATCCCAGATCGTTCTTGGGGCTCACTCAATAACCGAGAAAGAGCCTGAAAAACAGATCATGTTCGTTAAGAAAGAGTTTCCCTATCCATGCTATGACCAGGACACGCATGAGGGTGATCTTAAACTTCTAAAGGTACGAACCTTTGATTATACTTTTGATTGACTTAAAAGTCATAGAAGCTCCTATAGTCTGGCCACCTACATGGAAACCTTTCTCAGTGCTCCGATAACTACAGATTGTAGCTGCATAAGGGGGTGGGAGTTGGGGGGGGGGGGTCCCTGAGGGTTGGGCTAGAATTTAAATAAAAATGTGAAATTTTTATTTTTTTAATTCATTTTTATTGGATGAAATTCTTAATTATCTCATTCTGTTAACTTTTTGCTTGTCTTCCAACAGCTGAACAAAAAAGCAACAATTAATAAAAACGTGGCTATCCTTCCTCTCCCTAAATTGGGGGATGATGTGAAACCGGGAACTATGTGTCGAGTTGCAGGGTGGGGTATGTTTCGCAATAATTCACCTCAGTCTGATATTTTGAGAGAGGTCAATGTCACCGTCATAGACAGAAGAATCTGCAACGATCAAAGGCACTATAATTATAACCCTGTGATTGGACTGAATATGATTTGTGCCGGAAGCCTCCAAGGTGGAAGAGACTCCTGCAGTGTAAGTAAAATAAGATCCCAAACTCTAGCTGTTGGGTTAAGTCATGCAGATGTAGAGAACTTGAAGTCACTCTTTGCCTTGTCATGACATTGGCTTCTACAGCGTCCTAGTGCTTTTAAAAAGAAGTTTGATAAAACTCCAGTCAAATTAATTAATGTTCTCAGCTCAGGTGAGTTGTTCATCATAAACCATGCTAGTGCCTGGGTTGAACTACTACATCTTCTTGATTTTATATCGAAAACCACTAAGAAGCTATTTTTTCTCATTTTTCATATTAACATATATAGATCTAAACTGAAAAATATATAACACTGAGGAGAGCTGAAGTCAGGGTTCCTCTAGGGCCTTCAGTACGTTTTCCCCATCTGAGCACCCCCCAAAATTCCTCTGCCATTTAACCAGGTAAGTCTGAAATGCCTGCATTCCCAAGACAGACTGAAGATCTCCGGGGTAAACCCCATAGCTTCCTAGAGCTGAGCTCAACCCTCGGAAACAACTTCCAAGAATGATCCATTCCAAAGTGCACACAAGCCTCCCTACCATATGCCCTGAGAAGGGCTGGGGCTGGGCTCTGCTTAAAAATAGGAGTAGAAGAACCCTTGACAAAGGTTTAAGCTCTGAGCACTGGTTTGTCACTTCTCACTTCACAGGATGGAGCTGAGCCCTCAGAGCCTTGCATCTGCAGAACTCTGTGTACAAGCCTCAGTAGCCCTTCATCCGGCACCACCCATCCTCCCTAAAGCCGGAAACAGCCAATCTGGTCTCTAGACCTTAAATACATTTAAATATGCTGATTCTAAAGTTCCTTGAGAGAATACAAGGTCACATATTGGGTGGCTCACGCACAAGAATAAAGCATGATTTACAGCTAACTGAAGCCTCCCTCCTCGTGGAAACAGGCAGTTCCAAAGTGTTATCACTGGCTTCCGGGAGCATCCATCTAGCATCAGATGCTCAAAGGAGACTTCGGGAGGAAAAGCAAAGAATAATGTAAATTCCACGAGAGCAGTACTTTTCGTCTATTTTGTTCACTGATTTAGTCCTAGTGTCTAGAAGACTACATGGCACATGGTAGATGTTCCATAAATATTGACTAAATGAACGATGTTTGCTAGAGAAGAATGGTGTTTGTGGGAGTTTGAAGGAATTGACCTCCAAGGTCTAATTTTAATGTTCACTGATACTATATAGGGTGATAGACTGGCAGATTAATAACACAAGTTTTAAAATGTAATTTTATCTTCAGTGATTACTGTATTGATGAGGTGAATTTTATTTTGAGTCTTTCACATTCCATCCGCTCTTTAGAGATATTGTTGTATAACTTATTTCATTAAATGTTTCTTTCTCATTAAAAAAAAAAAGGAGACTCGAGGCAGCAATTTCTGTCTATTTGAGAAGGGGAAGGAAAAGGTTGCTTTGGTTTTGTTCCTTTGGGAAAACAATTCTCTGCTCGAGGAACTAGAAAACATGGCTTTTGTTCTTTGCCTCAATCTGCATTTGACTATTTTATCCCTTGAGTTATTAAACATTTTGAGAAAATGACAAACAGGAGAGTTTCTAAAGCAGAGAATTTGTCTCAAAGTTAGTGGATTACACAAACAATAATACAAGTTTCATTTCAATTTTCACTGCTTCACAAACAAGTCGAGAAAACCAATTTGAACATATTATTGAATATTCCCAAACATTTTGGTTTTTTAAGCACTAATTGTCAAGTAAGTCAAGGTTGGTCTTAACTTCACCTTAAGTGCTCCACATTAAATGGAATTTCTTCCATTCTGCTAGTGGTCATATTTGATGCTGGTCTTCATCATTCCTCTTGTTTTCCCCCAGGGAGATTCTGGAAGCCCTTTGATATGTGAAGGCATTTTCAGAGGCATCACTGCCTTTGGCCTTCCAGGGAAATGCGGAGACCCTCGAGGACCTGGCGTCTATATTCTTCTCTCAAAGAAACACCTCAGCTGGATAGCTAAGACTATGAAACATGCAGTTTAGATAACCGTATTTCATTTCATTTGCTGTTACTTCTTTTTTTTAAATTTTTATTAGAGTATAGTTGACTTACAATGATGTATTAATTTCAGGTATACAGCAAAGTGAATCAGTTATTCATATATATATATTCACTCCTTTTCTTTAGACTCTTTTCCCATATAGGCCATTACAGAGTATTGAGTAGAGTTCCCTGTACTATACAGCAGATTCTTATTAGTTATCTGTTTTATATATAGTAGTGTGTATACGTCAGTCCCAATCTCCCAATTTATCCCTCCCGCCCCTTATCCCCTGGTAACCATAAGTTTGTTTTCTACATCCATGACTCTACTTCTGTTTTGTAAATAAGTTCATTTGTACCCTTTTTTTTTAAGATTCCACATATAAGTGATATCATATGATATTTGTCTTTCTGTGTCTGACTTACTTCACTCAGTACAACAATCTCTAGGTCCATCCATGTTGCTGCAAATAGCATTATTTTGTTCCTTTTTATGGCTGAGTAATATTCCATTGTATATATGTACCACATCTTCTTTCTCCATTCCTCTGTTGATGGACATTTAGGTTGCTTCCATGTCCTGGCTATTGTAAGCAGTGCTGCAATGAACATCGAGGTGCATGTATCTTTCTGAATTATGGTTTTCTCCAGGTATATGCCCACTGCTGTCATGTCTTAATTTTATCATAAATAAAATCAATTTGTATCACTGTACTTGTTGCTCTCCTATAACTTTAGCAGGCAGATCTCCACCAGCAAAGAGAACCAGAGTAATATAGAGACCTTGCGGATAATGCAAAGGAGAGATCAAGTGACCAATGTCACCTGTGTCATCCATGTGACAAGTGATATGCAAACTTGGCTTGAATTATTCACTTCACTGTTTCAGTGGGGCCCAGCAGGAGAGACACTAAGGTCAGTCTGTGTAGTAACAAGTACAGTGAAGGGCTCAGCAATTCTGCAAGAAACAGAAACAGCCAGTCTGGAGTGTTTGGATTAAAAGGAAATGTTTGCCCTTCAAAGGCCATTGTTCCACATCAACACCTGCTATTCAGATTTATATGTAAGAACCTGAGTCGATGGGAGAAGTAGAAACAGAAAATGCCTTACAGTATTTTCCAAAGGCAGGTGAGAAACAGAAATTAAAATTCTAGGGGATATTAATGAGGCACTTCGCTAGCCAAAAGAAAGATTCACAAGGAAAGTCAGCCTCCTTTCTCAGTAGTTTGAATTTAAGCCGTGGATTATCTAGGTGATTTCCTGGTTCCCCTTGTCCTTGAGTCTGGGTAGGTCCAATCAACATGGTGGTTACAGTGACTGCCATCTCATACTAGGGAGTGAGTGTTGAATCGTGGCCTGAAATTTTCCTTTGGGAAAAAACTCAAGATATTTATTCAGCGTATTGAACTTAGTGGATAGTCATCAGCCCAGTAGCCACTTCAAGATGAGATTATGTGAACAGATTCCTTTGATTTCCATCAGTTCCTTCTGGAATATAAATCTTATATTTGTGCGCATGTATGCATACGTAAACATCTACATACACACACACATGGTGTATCCAAACTAAGAACATACAGCAACACTAAGAGACAGCTTCTTAAAACAAATGAAGGAACATAGCTTAAAGACTGACCAAAATACTGGTCTTTTGGTTTTCAACCATGGCTGCCCATTAGACTTACCAGGCTCTTTAAAATGACCAATGCTCAGGTCTCACCCTTAGAAATTTTTATTTAATTTGATGAGAACCAAGACAAAGTATTCTTTTTATAAGCTCCCCAATGATTTTAATATGCAGCTGGGGATGAGAACCCCTATATTAGAAAGTGAAGTCTCATGCTGATATCTAAAAGAGATGCTCTAAGAGGATATTTTAGATGCCTGCTATAATCCCTAATTAGGATTTTAATAGCAATAAGAGGATGGATGGAGTATTCCCCACTGGCAACATTTATTACAGATTTTGAAGTCTACTTAAAAAGAGTTGTATGAAACCCTTGTTCATTGCTGGTAGAAGTGTAAATTGGTAGAGCTTCTTAGGAAAAGTGGCAGTGTCTATTAAAACTGAATGAACACATATGCTATGACCTAACAATTCTACTCCTGGGTATATACCAAACAGAAATGAGGGCTTTTCTCCACCAAATACGTGTTTGAGGATGTCTTTAGCAGCTTTATTCTTAAAAGTCAAAATTGAAAATAACTCAAATATCCATTCATAATAATATGGATAAACAATTGTTGTATATACAATGGAATATTACACAGCAGTGAAAAAGACCAAACTACATGCCTGTGTCATGCATGAATGCAACAATATGAATTACTCTTACAAATCTAAGGTTGAGTAAAAGAAACCAGACCAAAAAAAAAAAAAAAAAGAATATTTACAGTAGGATTACATTTATCTGAAGGTTGGCATAAGGCAAAACTAATTCATGGTGACCAAGGTCAGAATAATGGAGGACTATTGACTGAGTGGACACAAAGAAGTCTTTGGGGGTGAAAGAAATGTTCACATCTTGATCTGGATGATTTATTCATATGATCTTGATCTTATTCATAAATTAAATACTCACTGAGCTATACACTTAAGATGTATGTGCTTTATGTGACTTATTAGTCAATAAAAAATTTATATTACAAAACTTGTGTAGCAGAGGCTTCTATTTTGTGTATTATCTGTAAGTTCATTTTTTTCTTTACTGAAACCATATTCCAGACTTCCACCAAAACTAACAGCAGTAAAAGATATATTGTTATTTTTCTTAAATGAGAGCCTTGTTCACACACCAGTATTAATTGAGAGAAGTGATCTTTTGTCATGTCATAATGCTGTGAGATTGTTAAGATAGAAGTAACCACATCAGAATGGTGGG
This sequence comes from Balaenoptera ricei, assembly GCF_028023285.1. Classification (NCBI taxonomy): domain Eukaryota; kingdom Metazoa; phylum Chordata; class Mammalia; order Artiodactyla; family Balaenopteridae; genus Balaenoptera; species Balaenoptera ricei. The sequence goes on from NC_082641.1 coordinate 42,944,709, forward strand.
GGACACTGGAAGTGGCCTCACCATTTTGCTCCTTTCCCTGCTAAACTTTTTCTTATAGTTTATACCTGGCTAAATAAGAAGAAGATCAAATGAAAGCCATTATCTTAAAGAAGAAGAGTGTGTATCGCAGGAATGTAGCATATTTGCAGCTTTTGGTGACCTAAAATTTTACAAGGTAAAAATTACTAGCACTACCAAGCAGATTTTCTGAGTCTAAAAACAGGGAAAAGAACAGAATGTACTGGCAACTTGTCAGGAGAGTCCTAACACCCCTTGTATTTACTATTCCACTTTTCAACTATCAAGGCTTTTATTTGGTATTATTTTTTTTTTTTGAGGAGGGGTATTAAGGGAGTGTGTATGTATTGGTAAAAACCATTTATGACAAAGCAAATAAATTAATCAACATATGTTAGCTGACACATGCAAAACATTCCAAAGGACACCAAAAAATATAACATCTTGACACTAAAAAACACGTCATCTTGTTTGAGCCTCATGACAACACCATGGAGAAGGCAAGGCCAATATCCCTCAACTCCTCAATCGAACTGTCCGGAAGAAATAAGCATGTTAAAACTTAAATAAACAAAGATTCACATAGTAATAAAAGATTTTTTTAAAACAACTAGAATAGTTATATTAACACAAAATAGGTGATACAGACTGATGCCAAGAGTTAAAGCCAGGTAACATCATTTCAAAAGACTTCCTGGAGAGGTCAGGACTTATGTGAAGGTGCAAAGCAAAAGAAGAGAGGAGCAGGAATTCCAGACTAGAAAGAAGAGGTCTAACAAAAGCATAAGGCAGGAAATCACAAGACTTAGCCCAGGGTTAACACAGGAGGGGCGAGGATTAACATTAAAAAGATAGAACAGTGGTCTGACCAAGCTTAAAGAAACCTTAGCAGTTACCAAATCCAAATTCCTATTCTTGCAAATGTTGTGACAGACCCAAGGTCACTCAGTAAGTTTGTGGCAGAGCCATAACTGGTACAGGTCCCCAGCTTCAGGCTGTGGGCTCAGGACTCCGAGGTGGAGGCCTATGGGGTTAGGTAATGGGAGTCATTGGGAGTTTATGAGCAGGGGACTTGGAGGGTCAGCACAATGATATTAGAAATGTAACCCAGCAGGAATGTGGAGACCCATGAAGAATAAAGACAGGAAACCAGTTAGAAGGCAGTTACCACAAACTGGTCATCAGGTATGCAGGACATTACTAGGGTAAAACAAAAAACAGAGAACAAGGGGTAAACTGAATAACCAGGGGGATCCCTGAGTAATGAGACGACCAGGATAAGGATGACACCATGATAAGAGAAAAGGGAGTCCCACAGAAGTCCTCTTTTTGAGAGGAAGTAATATGCATGCTTAACATAGAGTAGCACTTTAATCAATGTTTTTCAAGTGAATAAGTTGTGTTTTTAATGTATTGAGTTTGAGCTAAAGACAAAGAAGTATCTCAGAAAAGAAATACCCAGAGACAGACAGAAGTATGAGGCTGGAGCTTGGGAGAAAAGTCGAGTGACAAAGAAGCGTTTAGAAATCTTTGCTGTAGATATTCTTGTGACTATAGCAGTGAAAATGCACCTCTAACGAGGAAAAGACAGAGAGAGAAGGAGAAGAAAAGGGGAGGAGGAGGAGGAAGTCAGAGAGAGAAGCATAGAGTCAAAGACAATGTCTGGGAAATGCAATGGACCGAAGCAGAGCAAATAAAGTAACCTGAGAAGGAAGGTCAGGAGAACAGGCATTCACCTCAGGAAAAGCACGTCATCTTGTTTGAGCCTCATGACAGCACCATGGAGAAGGCAAGGCCAGCATCATTATTCTCACATAGAAATGAGGAAGCTGAAGCTGAGAGGGGCTGAGTGACTAGCAGCAATTCCATACGCAGGCTGTGCCATCAGCTGCGGCAGAAAAAACCCGGGTCTGGTCTGGGCTCAAAGCCAGGTGCAGCACTCTGCCTCGGTGGCCTGTGGGAAGAAGGACAGACAGCTCACGTTCCACATGTCAAGGGCTGTTGCTGAGGACTGGGAAGCAACCTAAGCTGGGGCCACGAATCCCATACAGGACAAAGGGCTTCTCCAAACCCCTGCCACATTCAGGGCTGGTGCTCCCACTGCGCCTTTGCTATGGAAAACACCAGTCAGGGAGGACTCTGGGTAACACCTTAAAGTGGCTAAGGTTTTGCTTCACTGTTGCCCTTCAGGGCTCTTCCCCCTTGTTTTTGTTCCCTAAGGCTGCTGTAATAAATTACCACAAACTGCACGGCTGAAGACAACGGAAATTTATTCTCTCACAGACCAGAAGTCCAAAATCAAGGATTTGGCAGGGCTGGCTTCTTCTGGAGGCTCCAGGGGAGATTCTCTTCCCTGCCTCTTCTAGTTTCTGGCAGTTGTTGGCCATCCCCAACTTGTAGCTACGTCACTCTAATCGCTGCTTCTGTGGGCACATCATCTCTGATTCTGTGGTCACATCATCTCTGATTCTGTGTCTGTTCTCTGTGTGCCTCTTATAAGGACACTTGCCATTACATTTAGGGCCCATCTGGATAATCCAGAATGATCTCATCTCAAAATCCTCAACTTAATTACATCTGCAAAGACCCTTTCACCAAATAAAGTCACACTCACAGGTTTCAGGGATTTGACGTGGATAGCTTTGAGGGGACCAGTTTTTAGCTCACCACACCCCTCATGCCTTATACTATTATTAGTTCTATCTTCTCTAACCCACCAACACCCAGGAATTACCATGGCTGTGCTCCTACCACACACTCCATCCCTCTTCTTATCCTTCCCTGAAAGTCATCCTTTTGGGATCTTGGTTTCAAGAAACTAATCAAATAAACTGATGCAGCTTAATGGAAAAGGACCCAAAAATCTGTCTCACAAAACATACATGAGTCTTTCATATGGAATTCTGAAGACAATACCCTCTTTCTGTTATCTATCTGATCATTTCCGAAAGAATATTCTGTGGAACAATAGTTCTATACGAGGTTGATAGGTATTAAAAATGAAAAGAGTCTTTAATGTTCCCATTAATTTGGGAGCTCCAAGTTAAGAAAATTAAACAGGATTCCTTGTTTCAAAACTGCTATATGCATTAGAAATATTTGGAAGAAGAGGCTATAATAGGCAGCATTTCTGAAACTTATTTCACTAGAGTCCTTTTGACTTGAACATCTCAAACTACTAGGTTCCTTGGAAAATACTTTGCAAAACCTATCCTAATCCAACAGTAACTTTCACGATCAAAACTTCAGGCCAAAATCCACAAAGCTGACTCCATGAAAGAAAGCTGGGACTGGGAAGATGAGAGAAAAAAAGAGGTTGGATATGTTTTTGAGTGGGTAGGTATTTGGGGGCACAACTAAAATCAAATGAGGTAGGTGGCCACCCCCTCATAGACTGCTTACAACTCAATTGAGAGCTGGAATTTCAGAAATAATCTTGTTCTCTGACACAAGATTCTCAACAGCAAGGAGTGCAGATACACTATTCCACTCCCAAAGGAGACATTTCTTAGATACTTGGGGCTTTTTCCATCTAAACACATAACTCCCAATGCTCTCCTTCATGCATACACACACACACACGCACATACACATACACACGCGCAAAGACACACCGCCAAGGAGACATGGGATTGGCCCTAGGCATGTTGGTGCATTAAAAATGTTTAAATTTATAGATATAATGCCATCTTCTTATTTTACAGATGAAGAAAAAATTTAAGAGTATCGAACAATTTGTTCAAGGCCACACAGCTGATTAATGGCAGAGCCAGAACTAGAATCCAATTCAATGCTTTAACTGTTTACCATGCTCCAAATCCAACGCAAAGAAGAATCTCTTTTTCTAATGAAGGCCAGTATCCATTATTTTTTAAAAATTAAAATTTTTTTTATTTGAGCCATATAAATGAAAAGCAACTTAATTTAGTTAGGAAAATACAGATCATTATACCACTGCTTTAAAATTAAACCTAAAAAAGAAAAATCTATTCAATAAATATAATCAGTGATAAATACTCTTTCATTCTTTATTATGGTGTGTTAAGATGAAGAGGAAGGAAGAAGAGAAAGTGGAAAAAGGAATAACAGGGAAAAAATCCCAAATGTTTTATAGAGCAGGCTTTGAAAAATATCTTGACTTAAAAAATGGATAGCTACTTCTAGAACTTGTTAGGAATATGGCATTTGGATGGAAACAAAAACAATCTTGAAATACATTTTTCACATTAGTGACAATCTTAGTTTACTAGATAGTGGGAAATGCCACCTTATCTCAGATGAAGGTCCTCTTTTAGGATTTACATCCCCACGTGCCAAGAGTACTGTCACTGAAAGCATTGAAAGTTTGGTTTTCTTTATGCAGCTACATCCATAAATGAGACCACATACTGACGTATGTGCAATGGACTGATGAAACCCAGTCAAAGGTCAGATCTCATTTATAGACTAGAAAGTTACCTACCACTGTTTCAAACCTTGTAAATTACAACTCTCCGCGGGGTGGATAGGAGGGGGAATTATAAGGTATCTTTCTTCTGTAGTCAGGTGGGTGAGACCTCTCTAACTAAAATTTTCCCCCAGAGAATTATGACTCTGGGTAACAGGGTGAGACTTACTAAGGGCATGACCACAATCTAGAACAGCTTTTTTCCAGCTTTATGACCACAACTCATTGTCAAAACTACATTTTATGCAGTGACCCCATACATGCAAATGTACTGATAACTATGACAAAAGTTATTCACAAAATAATACCTACTTTTCCATTTTTCCATTCTATACCATTCTATTTCTTTTTTTTTTTTTTTTTTTCAGTGCTGATCTTGACCCACAATGGAAACATTGAGAGACAGTAAAAACACATAGAAGCTGAAGACCTCAGCAGCCCCATGCCATGTGGCAGTGCCCCCTGAAGCACGTTCACGGAGCAAGAACCTCAAGATGCTCCCATACAAAGATTTCCCAGATGAATTTGGGAAACAGAGAATGCTGTAACTCCTCTTGGAGATTCCCAATACACATAACGTATCAAAGGCTTTGAGACATTCTTAGGAAAGAAAAACTGTTCTTGTTTAACCCAGAATTTCCAAATTTATTTGACCACATGATGTGTGTTTGTAAAACAATCTTCCTGCTAAACACTTTGCGGAAATCTTGTACACAGAAGAAACTACTGAGTTAGAGATGAAAACTAGTGTCTAAAAGTTCAAAATTAACTGCATCTTCTCCAGCCAAAAGCATTTTAAAGGAAGGAGAAAAGGTTAAATGTACCTTTGGATAGCTATCTAATATCAATGAAAAAAATTCACAAGTCATTAAAACTAGAAAAGTATAACTTATTAAGGACAGAGAAACAAAAATGCACTAAGTACATTCTTTATTCTAAGCATCAGCAAATGGTTCAAGTATCTATCAGTACTCCCACCTAGCTGAAGGACCTATCTAGCTGCTGGAATTATAATTTTGTAAAGAACTGGGTTTTGGGGCTTGATTTTAAGTGTTTCTCTAAACTAAAAAGGTCTGGTGAATTGTGATTAAATATATGCAAAGGACCAACTCATGCTTCTCCTACACTCATGCTGGTACTGAAGTGGCTCTGTCAAGAGCTGCCTGTATTTTTTTTTTTTAACACCTTTATTGGAGTATAATTGTTAGTTTCTGCTTTATAACAAAGTGAATCAGCTATACACATACATATATCCCCATATCTCCTCCCTCTTGCATCTCCCTGCCACCTCCCCCATCCCACCTCTCTAGGTGGTCACAAAACACCGAGCTGATCTCCCTATGCTATGCGGCTGCTTCCCACTAGCTAATGATTTTACATTTGGTAGTGTTTATATGTCCATGCCACTCTCTCACTTTTTCCCAGCTTACCCTTCCCCCTCCCCATATCCTCAAGTCCATTCTCTAGTAGGTCTGTGTCTTTATTCCCGACCTGTCCCTAGGTTCTTCATAACCACTTTTTTTTTTTTTAGATTCCATATATATGTGTTAGTATATGGTATTTGTTTTTCTCTTTCTGACTTACTTCACTCTGTATGACAGTCTCTAGGTTCATCCACCTCACTACAAATAACTCAATTTCGTTTCTTTTTATGGCTGAGTAATACTCCATTGTATATATGTGCCACATCTTCTTTATCCATTCATCTGTTGATGGACACTTAGGTTGCTTCCATGTCCTGGCTACTGTAAATAGTGCTGCAATGAACACTGTGCTACATGACTCTTTTTGAATTATGGTTTTCTCAGGGTATATGTCCAGTAGTGGGATTGCTGGGTTGTATGGTAGTTCTATTTTTTAGTTTTTTAAGGAACCTACATACTGTTCTCCATAGTGGCTGTACCATGCCTGTATTTTTACTCACCAAGTCACACAGTATAACAGCTGAAGGATATATAGTCATTTTGAGGCTAACCTGAGCTCCAGCCAGCCTGACCAGCAGAAGCAGGAAGTCTTTCTGTTAAAGGTGTTTTGTTGTGGCCAAAAACATTCTCAGAATCTCCAAAGAGAGTCATGGTATTATCACTGCCTAATATTGTATATATTTGGTTTTTGTCTGTCTGCTCCCTCAAAAGTGTGAGCTCCATGAGGGCAAGGATATTGTCTGTCTGGTTTAGCTGTGTATTCCCAGTGCCACAAAAAGTGCCTGGCACATAGTAGATGCTAAATAAATAAATGTTGAATAAATAACTTTCAGGGATGACCAGAAGACAAGCTGAGTGGCAAGAGGAAGAAGATAGAATATGTAATCAGAGGTCTACAAGAGACTGGATGCCAGTGCTCTGTTCCTTCATCAGCCAACACTTCTGTCTCCCTAATTCCCTCAGCCCCCTTTAACATTTCAGATTGCACCAAAGAGCATTTAAGGCTCTTGAGGACAAGGTCCGGGTCTTATTCTCCATCATGGGGTCTTGCTCTCAAGAAGTAACCAGTAAACATTTACAGAACTATGCCGAGAAAGAACAACAGTCTGCCTTGAAAGGGCAGAGGCTCCCCAGGGTCTCACAGCCTGGAGTGGTCTCCCCACATAGAACAATGTCTCACCCTTTTCACACTTCCTTATCTCCCACACATTTCAGCTCTGCTGGTTCTTCTGCAAAATAGGGTAAGATGAGTTATAATGCTAACTCCAGAGTTCAGAAACACATTTTGAAAACTGTCCACAATCATCACTGCATACACGAATGCAAGAAGACATGACAGTTATAAGTGACGAACAATCAAATTCAGAAACACTCAGCTATATACACTCCCTGAGGTGTGGTGGGTGTAGGGCTTTTTCCTCTGATAAAATATATACTTCAAAGAACCAGAAGGAGAAAATCTTCCATTCATGGATTTTTCCACCAGTAGCAGCTCACTTTGCAATAGGTACATGGAATTTTACTTACCTATTTACTTACCAAAAAACCCACGGGACCTGGCCAGAGCAGGACAGGACCACACAGTCACATCATTCTTAGGAGACCCTTGGCCAGTTGCAATCTCCTTTGTCTTAGGTAGCCAGATTAGGGAACAAATCTGTAATAATGACCCCCAAAATATAGAATTATGGCAATTTCTGAATCATTGAATGCATTTTAAACTAATCCTAGGCAGAATGCTCTGTCCACATCTATCCTCCAGTCCACGCATGGGGTTAGGGCATTAGAGGAATTATGTTAGTTCTAGGAAAGTTTATCCCAAGGCAACAAAAGACTAAACATACAAATAGGCTTAGGCGCAATGAACCTATGAATTGAAGTGGACTATGGTCATTGTCTAGGAAGAGTCAGACTACGCTCACGTTTCACAGTCAAAGCAGTGCTGAGAAAGAAGGGAAATGAAAAAAAAGGATACACAAGTTCAATTAACTTTCAACTCACAGATGAAGAAGGTTTTACAAAAAGAAACTCTTATGAACTGAAATTCCTGTAGACTTAGCAGGTAAAGAGAGGTGTGTTTGGGTTCTATGCTCTATCATAAGTTATTTTCACAAGATTCTAGAAGATCAGTATGAAGGTAAACTCCCTGAGAGACGTTTACCTGTGAGTTTGTGCTTGGGGTCTGGATGCTCTGCCCAGTATTTATGTCCAGGATGTGTAAGTGTCCGTCCTTCATTCCTCCTCCAACAGCGAGGATTTCAGACTGCCAGGGACACCAATCCATGGCCTTTAAAGTTCCAAATAATCACACAGGCAGGTCAGCTTCGGAGAAGGTGAACTCATGAATGAGCTGCACGCATATAAGCAGAAGTTCCAGAGCTCTGTCCCCATGGCAGATCTCCAGGACCTCTGATCCAAAGGCAAGAGCTACTTTACTCTCCAGAGATTACTTCTCAGGGACTAGAAATCACGTATTCGTGCCTTCTTCAAATTTAGATAACAATTGCAAGTATTTTAAACATAGAAAAACCCCACAATAATATGTTTGAAAAGCTTCATTCAACACATCCTCTGGGGCAAAAATCTGCTGCTGGAAGAGTTGACATGTGCCCCTAGCATCTAGTTATAAAATACAGTCTTCCTCTGGTTTGTCTACCTGTGTCCTTAGGTTCTAGGTCAGAGAGGGAATAGAAAAGAATAGAGAGCTATACATGCTTGCTCACAACACAAGAAAATCTCATGTATTTCAAATCTTAATACATTTTAGAAAATAAAATTGCCTTTTCTTTAGTTATAAATTGTTATTGTTAATTCTGAAAAACAGAATTTAATATTATACATTTATATTGATAATTGAAATGACTAGTGACAGTAACTTGAAAAAACATTTTAACAAATATTTCAGTTATATTTATCTGTATATCCTTATCAATCATCCTGGCAACTATTCTCATTTTTACATATTATCTTCTATATGTAAAATTATTTTATAAAGTACTAAGCATAATGTATATACTATTTTATTTTTCTGTTGTTTTCACTTATTATATGGCTTTCCATGTTTAACTTATTTTTCATAATTATCATTTTTAGTAAGCCCACTTTATTCCATCATGTTATTATACTCTAATTAATGTTTGTTCTAATGCTGGACTCAGCTTGATTTTTTTATCTTATTTTGGTTTGGTTTGCATTGGGTTGGGTTGAGTTTTTTGGAGAGAAGTGGATTGGGGGGATTGTGTTTTTGTTGTTTATTTTTATAAAGAATACTTTAATAGGGTTCAAGATGGCGGAGTAGAAGGATGTGCGCTCACTCCCTCTTGCGAGAGCACTGGAATCACAACTAACTGATGAACAATCATCAACAGGAAGACACTGGAACTCACCAAAAAGATACCCCACATCCAAAGACAAAGGAGAAGCCACAGTGAGATGGTACGAGGGGTGCAATCACAGTAAAATCAAATCCCATAGCTACTGGGGGGGTGACTCACAAACTGGAGAACACTTATACCACAGAAGTAAATCCACTGGAGTGAAGGTTCTGAGCCCCATGTCAGGCTTCCCAACCTGGGGGTCTGGCAACGGAAGGAGGAATTCCTAGAGAATCAGACTTTGAAGGATAGCGGGATTTGATTGCAGGACTTTGACAGGACTGGGGGACACAGAGACTCCACTCTTGGAGGGCACACACTAAGTAGTGTGCACATCGGGACCCAGGGGAAGGAGCAGTGACCCCATAGGAGATTGAACCAGACCTACCTGCTAGTGTTGGAGGGTCTCCTGTAGAGGCAGGGGGTGGCTGTGGCTCACCACGGGGACAAGGACACTGGCAGCAGAAGTTCTGGGAAGTACTCCTTGGCATGAGCCCTCCCAGAGTCGGCCATTAGCCCCACCAAAGAGCCAGGTAGGCTCCAGTCCTGGGTTGCCTCAGGCCAAACAACCATCAGGGAGGGAATCCAGCCCCACCCGTCAACAGAGAGGCAGATTAAAGTTTTACTGAGCTCTGCCCACCAGAGCAACAGTCAGCTCTACCCACCACCAGTCCCTCCCATCAGGAAGCTTGCACAAGCCTCTTAGATAGCCTCATCCACCAGAGGGCAGACAGCAGAAGCAAGAAAAGCTACAATTCTGCAGCCTGTGGAATGAAACCACATTCACAGAAAGATAGACAAAATGAAAAGGCAGAGGATTATGCACCAGATGAAGGAACAAGATAAAACCCCAGAAAAACAACTAAATGAAGTGGAGATAGGCAACCTTCCAGAAAAAGAATTCAGAATAATGATAGTGAAGATGATACAGGACCTCGGAAAAAGAATGGAGGCAAAGATCGAGAAGATTCAAGAAATGTTTAACAAAGACCTAGAAGAAATAAAGAACAAACAAACAGAGATGAACAATACAATAACTGAAATGAAAAATACACTACAAGGAATCAATAGCAGAATAACTGAGACAGAAGAACCTATAAGTGACCTGGAAGACAGAAAGGTGGAATTCACTGCCATGGAACAGAATACAGAGAAAAGAATGAAAAGAAATGAAGACAGCCTAAGAGACCTCTGGGACAACATTAAATGCAACAACATTCACATTATAGGGGTCCCAGAAGGAGAAGAGAGAGAGAAAGACCCGAGAAAATATTTGAATAGATTATAGTCAAAAAATTCCCTAACATGAGAAAGGAAATAGCCACCCAAGTCCAGGAAGTGCACAGAGTCCCAGGCAGCATAAACTGAAGGGGAAACACGCTGAGACACAGAGGAATCAAATTGACAAAAATTAAAGACAAAGAAAAATTATTGAAAGCAACAAGGGAAAAACGACAAATAACATACAAGGGAACTCCCATAAGGTTAACAGCTGATTTCTCAGCAGAAACTCTACAAGCCAGAAGGGAGTGGCATGTGGCGTGATATATTTAAAGTGATGAAAGGGAATAACCTACAACCAAGATTACTCTACCCAGCAAGGATCTCATTCAGATTTGATGGAGAAATCAAAAGCTTTACGAACAAGCAAAAGCTAAGAGAATTCAGCACCACCAAACCAGCTCGACAACAAATGCTAAAGGAACTTCTCTAAGTGGGAAACACAAGAGAAGAAAAGGACCTACAAAAACAAACCCAAAACAATTAAGAAAATGGTAATAGGAACATACATATCAATAATTACCTTAAACGTGAATGGATTAAATGCTCCAATCAAAAGACACAGGCTTGTTGAATGGATACAAAAACAAGACCCATATATATACTGTCTACAAGAGACCCACTTCAGACCTAGGGACACATACAGACTGAAAGTGAGGGGATGGAAGAAGATATTCCATGCAAATGGAAATCAAAAGAAAGCTGGAGTAGCAATACTCATATCAGATAAAATAGATGTTAAAATAAAGAATGTTACAAGAGAAAAGGAAGGACACTACATAATGATCAAGGGATCAATCCAAGAAGAAGATATAACAATTATAAATATATATGCAGCCAACATAGGAGCAGCTCAATACATAAGGCAACTGCTAACAGCTATAAAAGAGGAAATCGACACTAACACAATAATAGTGGGGGACTTTAACACCTTACTTACACCAAAGGACAGATCACCCAGACAGAAAATTAATAAGGAAACACAAGCTTTAAATGACACAATAGACCAGATAGATTTAATTGATATTTATAGGACATTCCATCCAAAAACAGCAGATTACACTTTCTTCTCAAGTGCACACGGAACATTCTCCAGGATAGATCACATATTGGGTCACAAATCAAGCCTCAGTAAATTTAAGAAAATTGAAATCATATCAAGCATCTTTTCCAAGCACAATGTTATGAGATTAGAAATCAATTCAGGGAAAAAAACGTAAAAAACACAAACACATGGAGGCTAAACAATACGTTACTAAGTAAACAAGAGATCACCGAAGAACAAAGAGGAAATCAAAAAATACCTAGAGACAAATTACAACAAAAATACGACAATCCAAAACGTATGGGATGCAGCAAAAGCTGTTCCAAGAGGGAAGTTTATAGCAATACAAGCCTACCTCAAGAAACAAGAAAAATCTCAAATGAACAATCTAACCTTACACCTAAAGGAACTAGAGAAAGAAGAACAAACAAAACCCAAAGTTAGTAGAAGGAAAGAAATCATAAAGATCAGAGCAGAAATAAATGAAATAGAAACAAAGAAAACAATAGTAAAGATCAATAAAAACTAAAAGATGGCTCTTTGAGAAGATAAACAAAATTGATAAACCTTTAGCCAGACTCATCAAGAAAAAGAGGGAGAGGACTCAAATCAAAAAAATTAGAAATGAAAAAGGAGAAGTTACAATGGACACCACAGAAATACAAAGCATCATAAGAGACTACTACAAGCAACACTATGCCGATAAAATGGACAACCTGGAAGAAATGGACAAATTCTTAGAAAGGTATAGCCTTCCAAGACGGAACCAGGAAGAAACAGAAAATATGAACAGCCCAATCACAAGTAATGAAATTGAAACTGTGATTAAAAATCTTCCAACAAACAGAAGTCCAGGACCAGATGGCTTCACAGGTGAATTCTATCAAACTTTTGGAGAAGAACTAACACTCATCCTTCTCAAACTCTTCCAAAAAATTGCAGAGGAAGGAACACTCCCAAACTCATTCTATGGGGCCACCATCACCCTGATACCAAAACCAGACAAAAATACTACAAAAAGAGAAAATTACAGACCAATATCACTGATGAATATAGATTCAAAAATCCTCAACAAAATACTAGCAAACAGAATCCAACAACACATTAAAAGGATCATGCACCATGATCAAGTGGAATTTATCCCAGGGATGCAAGGATTCTTCAATATACACAAATCAATCAATGTGGTACACCATATTAACAAACTGAATAATAAAAACCATATGTTCATTTCAATAGATGCATAAAAAGCTTTTGACAAAATTCAACACCCATTTATGATAAAAACTCTCCAGAAAGTGGGCATAGAGGGAACCTACCTCAACATAATAAAGGCCATATACGACAAACCCACAGCAAACATCATTCTCAATGGTGAAAAACTGAAACCATTTCCACTAAGATCAGGAACAAGACAAGGATGTCCACTCTTGCCACTATTATTCAACATAGTTTTGGAAGTCCTAGCCATGGCAATCAGAGAATAAAAAGAAGTAAAAGGAATACAAATAAGAAAAGAAGAAGTAAAGCTGTCACTGTTTGCAGATGACATGATACTATACATAGAGAATCCTAAAGATGCTACCAGAAAACTACTAGAGCTAATCAATGAATTTGGTAAAGTAGCAGGATATAAAATTAATGCACAGAAATCTCTTGCATTCCTATACACTAATGATGAAAAATCTGAAAGAGAAATTAAGGAAACACTCCCATTTACCACAGCAACAAAAAGAATAAAATACCTAGGAATAAACATATCTAAGAAGACAAAAGACCTGTATGCAGAAAACTATAAGACACTGATGAAAGAAATTAAAGATATTACAAACAGATGGAGAGATATACCATGTTCTTGGACTGGAAGAATCAATATTGTGAAAATGACTATACTACCCAAAGCAATCTACAGATTCAATGCATTCCCTATGAAATTACCAGTTGCAATTTTTACAGAACTAGAACAAAAAAATCTTAAAATTTGTAGAGACACAAAAGACCCCGAATTGCCAAAGCAGTCTTGAGGGAAAAAAACGGAGCTGGAGGAATCAGACTCCCTGACTTCAGACTATACTACAAAGCTACAGTAATCAAGACAATATGGTACTGGCACAAAAACAGATATATAGATAAATGGAACAGGATAGAAAGCCCAGAGATAAACCCACGCACCTATGGTCAACTAAGCTATGACAAAGTTGGCAAGGATATACAATGGAGAAAAGACAGCCTCTTCAATAAGTGGTGCTGGGAAAACTGGACAGCTACATGTAAAGGAATGAAATTAGAACACTCCCTAACACCATATACAAAAATAAAATCAAAATGGATTAGAGGCCTAAATGTAAGACCGGACACTATAAATCTCTTAGAGGAAAACATAGGAAGAACACTCTTTGACATAAATTACAGAAAGATCTTTTTTGATCCACATCTTAGAGTAACAGAAATAAAAACAAAAATAAACAACAGGGACCTAATGAAACTTAAAAGCTTTTGCAAAGCAAAGGAAACTACAAACAAGATGAAAAGACAGCCCTCTGAATGGGAGAAAATATTTGCAAACGAATCAATGGACAAAGGATTAACCTCCAAAATATATAAACTGCTCATGCAGCTCAATATTAAAAAAAGAAACAACCTAATTCCCAAAATGGGCAGAAGACCTAATAGACATTTCTCCAAAGAAGACATACAGATGGCCAAGAAGCACATGAAAAGCTGCTCAACATCACTAATTACTAGAGAAATGCAAATCAAAACTATGATGAGGTATCACCTCACACCAGTCAAAATGGCCATCATCAGAAAATCTACAGACAACAAATGCTGGAGAGGGTGTGGAGGAAAGGGAACCCTCTTGCACTGTTGGTGGGAATGTAAATTGATACAGCCACTATGGAGAACAGTATGGACCTTCCTTAAAAAACTAAAAATAGAATTACCATATGATCCAGCAATCCCACTACTGGGCATATACCCAGAGAAAACCATAATTCAAAAAGACACATGCACCCCAATGTTCATTGCAGCACTATTTACAATAGCCAGGTCATGGAAGCAACCTAAATGCCCGTCGACAGACGAATGGATAAAGAAGATGTGGTACATGTATAGAATGGAATATTACTCAGCCATAAAAAGGAACGAAACTGGGTCATTTGTAGAGACGTGGATGGATCTAGAGACTGTCATACAGAGTGAAGTAAGTCAGAAAGAGAAAAACAAATATCGTATATTAACGCATTTATGTGGAACCTAGAAAAATGGTACAGATGAACCAGTTTGCAGGGCAGAAATAGAGACACAGATGTAGAGAACAAACGTATGGACACCAAGGGGAGAAAGTGGGGGGTGGTGGTGGTGGTGTGATGAATTGGGTGATTGGGATTGACATGTATACACTGATGTGTATAAAATTGATGACTAATAGGAACGTGCTGTATAAAAAATAAATAAAATAAAATTTAAAAATTTAAAAGAAGAATACTATAATAAATACAGTCTGGCATATGTCTTTTGTTTCTGATATATTATTTTTTTTTTTAATCTATTTATTTGTTTTTATTTATTTATGGCTGTGTTGGGTCTTCGTTTCTGCGTGAGGGCTTTCTCCAGTTGTGGCAAGCGGGGGCCACTCTTCATCGCGGTGCGCGGGCCTCTCACTATCACGGCCTCTCTTGTTGCGGAGCACAGGCTCCAAACGCGCAGGCTCAGTAATTGCGGCTCACGGGCCCAGTTGCTCCGCGGCATGTGGGATCTTCCCAGATCAGGGCACGAACCCGTGTCCCCTGCATTGGCAGGCAGATTCCCAACCACTGCGCCACCAGGGAAGCCCGTGTGATATATTATTTTATTAGGTAAATTCCAAGCTTCGGAAGTGCTGATATAGGTTTCCAAATAGTTGTAACTTTTTATAACACCAGCATCAAATGAGTACATTAATCTCATCCTGAGTTTAAGCTTAATTGGAGTTAAAAACTAATCTCCCATCCCACATACCCTTTATCAACATCCTCCATCAATATGTAGAATCTCATTCTCCTCCCTTTGAATCTGGGAGGGCTTGTGACTAGCTTACAAACAATAGAATGCACCAACAGTGTCACTGCGTGACTTGTGGAATTAGTTATAAAAGGTGATGCCGCTTTCACCTTGTTCTCTAAAGCACTGGCCCTGTTGCCCTGAGCCACAAAGTCCAACTCTCTTAAGGCTGCCATGTTGTGAGGAAGCCCAAACTGACCCAATGTGGAGAAGCTCTGAGACCACATGAAGAGGGAAGGATGACTAGCCAGCCAACAGCTGCGCCAGCTCCCAGCACTTTTAGCTTCAGTCACTGTCTGACTACAACCTCATGAGAGACCCTGAGCCAGAACTGCTGAGAAGACCCCTTCCCAAAGTCTGACCCACAGAAACCATAAAAGATAATAAAATAATCGTTGTGTTAAGCCACTAGGTTTTAGGGTAATTTGTTATATAGCAATAGATAACCAGAATAAATACCATAAATAGAAAACTTAAACAATGAAATATGGTTATAGTTCATACAAGAAAAACAATGAAGAACTCTAATCAGTCAACCTACCTTCAAAGTAAAGACCTTGACCTTGTATGGTGAATAAATGTACAATTTAATTTTCAGTTGAAATAAAATATTTGCAATATATATGTATCATATCTTATGGTTACCTACCTTAGTTGTCTTTTTAAAATAACCATTCAGCTACACCCCTGACTGGGCTGGATAAGAGGGCTATTTCAGTAAACACAAAATTTTGCATACAATTTGAAGAGGCTGAGGAATTCTCCTGAGCCCGTGGACCCCAGTTTTATCATAGAATATTTTTATGTTTTTTAGAGAGTAACTTTATGTTTATTAGCGAGTATCTTTATGTTTATTAGCAATCATTTTCTTCAATACCCTACTTCCAATTAGCTTTTACTATAAACAAGCTGTTTTGGCAAAACTAGAATCTCCATCATGAGAGAAATCACACAGATGTCAACCTCTGAAGTCTGCTTCTGCTCCTGCTATACTAGTTGGCTAGTTGTTGGTAAGTGTGAAAATATTTACACTGGTGACTGTTCTTATGATTCCCCAGGTAGTAGCTGCCACAAGGCTTGGCTTGCCCAGGTTTCCAGAAACTCTTAGTTCAATTCAATGTATTTCTGATAAGACATCTAAGAATGTAAGCAGCTCTTTGCAGGAAGCAGCTCTCTGCAGATCTTTTGTCTTGTCACTTCAGCAAAACTATATTTTAACTAATTTTACACCAGATGCCCCATGCTTAACTAACCTCCAGCCCAAGCACAACTTTCAAAACTGTTGGATTTCTTACCTTGACTGCTGTAGGTTGGGGTATGACGTTTAGCGGGTGACCCTGTGCATTCACACCTGGATCATGGGGCCATATAGTCAGCAGTCCATCACTACAGCCACTGGAAAGCAGCCTGCCACCCGGCGACCACTTCAGGGCACACACAGCTTGCTTGTGGTGAAGAGTTCCAACATGGTGCTGGGCTACCCGAACATCGTGATGATAAACACGGCCCAGTCTCGACCCACTGCCCAGAGGTAAAGGGGCAGGTTTAGGACAGAAAACTTGAGCCCTAATGCTGCATAAGCATAACATGAAAGAAAGTAATGTTCAAACCCCTGAAAGACCCCTTAGGACAGATACAAAACACAGACATTTCTTGAGTTAATAAGGATGGAGTATTCTGCCTGGGTGATTCTTCCCACAAGTGAAATAGATTTGCCTGGCAGAGTTTCAAATCTGGATATTTAAAACATATCTTTTGATAGATAACTCTAATGGCTTTAATATGATGCTTTAAAGTTAATGGCTTTAACTTTAATGGCTTTAATACAGGCATGGAAAAAATAAATTTAGAAGATTATCATATTTTCCCAGATAGTAGTTTATGTACTAGACCCAGGAAATATTACTTTTCTGGAATTCAGAATATTTCATATTATCTCAACGAAATGGCATATGTGTATGATATATGTGTTAGACATAAAAATGTATTATTTCCTTTTTCTATTAATCTACAGATCTACTATTAGTTTGCTCATGCTACTAATATCTAAAAAGAATATAAAACTATCTGAATGTCACAGCAAACTGCAATATGATTCAAAATCACTGGATAATGTCTCCGATCTCAGTGATTTGGATCCAAATGATGATAAAGGTCCTATCACACAAAGATAATGAACTCTTTCTGGACTAGTTTTCTCCAAGGAGAAAGTAAATAACTGCCTACATTTATTTCTGAAGTTTCTCAAAGTGCAGCATCAGATTTTTAAAAACTACTTAGGCACAGCCCAGATAGCATTTTGATGAACAGTATGGACTCTGTGGCCAGACCACCTGGTTCGAAGCCTGACTCTTCCCCTTATGTTAACCATGTGACCTCAGGCTGGTGTCTCAGTTTACTCCTCAGAAAAAGAGGGTGGGGGGACATAAACCACTTTATAATGTCATTGCAGGGATTAAAACGCAATTACACACATAAAGAGTTAGCACATTGCCTGGCACAGAGTATTCTAAAATGTTAGCTGCTATGATTATAAGAAAGTATTTGTTCATGTTCCTCATGGATAATGAAACTAAACTTAAGCAATGTAAATAGATTGTAAAAGGAACTCGAGTATAGAATTGACCTGACTACAACAACTTCACAGGGTAAATATTTAGGCCTATATAAGGGCAATTTGCTTAAGTAGTTTTAAGTCTAGCCTATAATCACAAGGTATTAAAACCTCAAATTTACATCTGTGCTACTTAAAGAAATGGTAAAAGGCTTCAAATTTTATTTAAATTTAAATCTACTTTAAGAAATACAGTATGAAGATGAATGACTGTTATTAAATACGTATTTAGACCAATTATGTAGGCTCACAGGGACAAGTCGCTTAACTTTCCTGGTCAAAAAGAAGCAGTTAGATGACTAAATCAGTAGCTCTCAAAAGTGATAAAGTGTCAGCATCACTTGGGAAATTAGAAATGCATATCATCAGCACACCTCAGACCTACTGCATCAGAAATTCCCAGAGTGAGAGCAGCAATCTGGGTTTTGAGGAGCCCTCCAGGGATTCTGACACACTCTCAAGTCTGAGAATCACTGAACTGGTTAATCTATGAGGTTCCTTCCAGCTCTAACCTCTGTGGGTCTGGGAATTGGAAATGTGCCCCAGAAAGCTTAACATATTCCAAATTAGTGATACTGATAGCAATAAATACCCATTTCAACAAAATATCCCTCTAGTAGGTATTACTTGGCACGGAGAAACTTTTCGCTTAAACGGAGTTTTGCATTTTATCTGAACAATCTAATGAATCCTGCACGTCACATCTCAGTATGAGTACATGCTTTAGGCACAGAGCCACCGTGGTACACGTGGCCACTGGACCGCTTATAGCACCAGAAGGTCTGAACACCTGACAGGTAGGATCATAACTGTTACTAATCATGTCTGTTTTGTTTTACTTTGGTTTTGGTTTAAAATATTGTAGTTCTGTTCACTCAGCACCCATAGTCAATTGGTGACGCAAATATAATTGGTTCCAGTAAGACACTGCTCACCTGCTAAGGAGGTAGTTATTCCAGCTTAGAGCCCCAACTACTGACAAATGACCAAGCATATTTCTCAGTCGCTTTTTAGTGACCACATCCCATAACTGAAAAAAATGAACAAGCACAGTTATGTAGCATTTTCACAACCCACGGTCTTCTCAAAGGCCTGTGTTGATATAGCCAGTCCTTATGCTAAGTGAAAGTTCAGCACCTCTAACCCTAGTCAGCAGTTTTCAATGCTGTCTGCATATTAGGATCATTGAGGGAGCAGGCTATGGGTGCTAACCATTCTGACTTAATGGTGGGAGTAAGAGCCTGGGAATATGGCATTTATTTTAAAGTTCCCCAGGTGAAGTCAATGGGCTGCAAAGGGTTGAGAATCACTATGACACTTCTAGTTCCTTCAAATTGTGGGAATTCCAAACCTGGAAATTCACCTATAGTTATCAATAAATAAAATTTGAGTGCCTAGACACTTTCTCAAGTCAAGAATTCTATTTACTGCTAAGAGACTCCTTTTCTGCCAGCTATAAATGACATTCTGACCCATATTAGGAATGAGAACTTTGGCGAAAGAAGAAATCATGACATAACCCTCATAGTATCCAGTATCATTACAGAGATGAGAAAACAGTAGAGCCATCTGTGGCCCTCCAAAGTCATTGAACACCTGAGCAATATTGTTTACACTATTGCTAATAAACAACAGTAACAATAATGGTACATGAGAAATTAGATAGATTGATGGAAACTTGGTAAGCTCCCATTTCAGAGAGCCTATTAGAAAAAAATTCACTCATTTTAAGTAACTCTACTCCTGATCATGGCTTAAGGTGAGACAGGAAGACTGGAAGTTTGTCTTCTTCCCCCCAAAGTCCTAAAACTGGGGATCTCATAAGTCCAACTTTAGTCTGAGAGAAAGAACGGGGGGAAAAAAGGAAATGTGACAGAAAGAAAGCTTGTGTGAAAAAACTAAGCAGAGTATCCCTACATCCTCATTAAACACCATTGAGAAAAGACCCAAAATGGTATATCCTCTTACTCCCCATAGCTTCAAGTACCACATCTACTATAGTTTCTTTATTTTATAATAACCTGTTATTAAAAGTCAATCTTAGTTATCTAGCAACTATACAGAACACATTATGAGAAAGAAAAAGATGTCCAGTACTTGCACTTCTCCCTCGCTGGTGCCAACTGCCAGGCAGGTTCCCTCTTTTGTCCAGGACACAGAAGATATATAGTTACAAGTGACACTTAAGTCTATATTTTCAATCCTATTGTGATTATCCCCATTCCAGATGTATACAGAAGATCCAAGGGCTATAGCAACAAGATTTTGAAAATTCCAGTCCAGGATATTCAGATCTATAAGAAAAGCATTTCAAATTAGGGTGATTATACAGCCAAATAAAAATATTTTCAGGGCTTCCCTGGTGGCGCAGTGGTTGAGAATCTGCCTGCCAATGCAGGGGACACGGGTTCGAGCCCTGGTCTGGGAAGATCCCGCATGCCGCGGAGCAACTGGGCCCGTGGGCCATAATTACTGAGCCTGCGCGTCTGGAGCCTGTGCTCTGCAACAAGAGAGGCCGCTATGGTGAGAGGCCCGCGCACCGCGATGAAGAGTGGCCCCCACTTGCCACAACTGGAGAAAGCCCTCGCACAGAAAACGAAGACCCAACACAGCCATAAGTAAATAAGTAAATAAATTTTAAAAAATTAAAAAAAAAAAAAATTTTCAAATAACTTTATCTATAGATAGAGGAGAAAGATTGATAACTTCCCTATGGTCAGCTGGAAAACAGAATCATGGATCCAAGCAGACCATGAGAAGTTCAAAAATGAAAGTTGGAATAGACTCTTGTATCAAGATACACAGTGTAATAAGCAATAACACTTACCATTTATGCTCTTATATAATTATTTAGAGGCATTTAGAAAACTTGGCAGTTTCATCTACCATAATAAATATAAATGGATTTCATCTAACAGATCATTAAAATTTAAAATCATGTAATTCTTATGGAGACATCCTCGGACCTAGAATATACATATGGGAGATGACACCATCATTGCTAATCAAAAGGCAACCCAATTACAGTATATCTAGAAGAGGTGATCTCTGGCTTATTTATGATATCTAGAAGTTCTTAGTAGTATTCTCTATCTTACCCTATAAGAATCATATGACTGCTCAGAAAAACCATATTTGTAGGACCACATACTAAACTGTACCCTATCTTATTTCTTATAAGACAGAAACTCCTATCCTGATTGACACATATCAGTACAAAACTATGAAACACACCAGTTTCACTAGAGCAGTCTAATCCCCTATAACTCATCCTTCCCACTGATGCAAACTACAAACTCTGAACAAAATTCAAAAAACAAATACCTGAGAACTCTGGAAAATAAGCAAAAGCAGGTAAACCAAGTAAGGGAGTGAAAATTTGGAGAAGCAACCTGCCCAGTGGTGAGTTTTCCATTTTTTTCCTCACACGGCTTTACCCTGAGCGTGGGCCCCAATCATGGAGTAACACCAGCAGCTCAAACTCTGATAGAAAGCCCACCATGTCGCTGGTCAAAGAAACCAGAGAAAGGAGCCTGAAGTGGCCAAAGTGTGAGGAGAAAGCCTGGGAGGGATAGGAGGGGAGCCACAGAAAGGCATCCTCTAATTGTGAGTGTATAAACCCACACACATCTCAGCCTAACCCCAAATCGTGTAAGTGCAGGGAAAACTCAAATTATCCAATCTAAAGAACATGGAGGAAATGTAAAATAGATAGCTAGTGGGAAGCAGTCGCATAGCACAGGGAGATCAGCTCGGTGTTTTATGACCAGCTAGAAGGGTGGGATAGGGAGGGTGGGAGGGAGATGCAAGAGGGAGGAGATATGGGGATATATGTACATGTATAATTGATTCACTTTGTTATAAAGCAGAAACTAATACACCATTGTAAAGCAGTTATACTCCAATAAAAACGTTAAAAAATAAATTAATTAAATAAAATAAAAAATAAAGAACATGGGGGAAAAATTTTTACAGAAATGGACAGAACCTCAGGGATTTGTGGGATAATATCCACAGATCTAACATATGTGTAATTGGAGTCAGGTCTTGGAAGCAAGAGAGCAAGGTTTCAAATGAGTTCTCACCAGAAACCATAGAGGCTAGAAGTCAGTGGAACATCTTTAAAGTGCTGAAAAAATACATCTGGCAACCCGGAATTCTACATCAAGCAAAAATATCATGATAAGGGTAAGAGAAGTCTTTACCAACAGACCTGATCTGCAAGAAATACTAACAGAAGCTTTTGACTGAAAGGAAATTATAGAAGAGGGAAATTTGGATCTTCAGGAATGAAGGAGAATGTTGTAATTGGTAAATATTTGGGTAAATATAAAGGACAATTTTTTCTCTCTTAAAATATTTAAAACACAAATGCGTATGGCTTTTTAAAGTAAAACTTAACGATGGTGGAGTTTTCAATGCATGTAGATTTAAAACATAGACAACTAAAGTAACTCTCCCAAAAAAGTTGGGGGCTGGGGAGACACATGTGACTGCAAGATTTTTACATATTGTGTGAAATATGCAACAGTAATTCTAAGTAGACTGAGAAAGTTTAGATTGCATTGCAATCCCTAGAGCTACAACTAAAAACGTAATACAAGGAGATATAGCCAGAAAGCCAATAGATCAACTAAAATAGAGTAGAAGTCAAAAAGAAAAGATGCCCAAGGAATGAGACTTGGTGCATTCCAAAATGTAGGAGGCAGAGAGATAGAAGAGGAAGAGAAACCAGCAAAAAAAGACTAAGAAAGAGTGAACAGAAAACTAGGAGGCAAACCAAGACAGTGGGATATCAAGCAGGAGGGAGTGACCAACAGTCTCCAACGTGGCTGATAGAGTTAAGTAAATGATCTCCAAGAAGTGACTGCTGGATTTAGCAATGAAGAGTTTTGGGTGATGTTTGGAAGAGCAGTTTCAATGGAATGGTGAGATTTAAGAACTGACTAAAGCGGATTCAAAGACAATGGGGAGAGAAATAAGAAATTGTGAATATAGACATCTTTTGACAAGTTTTGCTGTCAAAGGGAGGAGACAAAAGGGGTTATGGCCTGAAGGGGAAGTAGGGACAAAAGGTTTTTGTTTCCTTTTTTTTAATATGAGTGTTGTGCTTTTTAAACATCTCTTGAAATGAATTCTTCAATTTTCATTAGTCATGGCAATAAATTCGCTTAGAGAAGGAGGTATAGGAGGAGAATGGTAGGAGAACTGTTCCCTTTAACGATTTTGCTTTTTCCTGCTCATTCCTCTCTGTGAATGCTCCCCAGAAGCAGACCTCTTCCCTCTGCTCCTTTCTCCCTCACCAGGAGAGCTCACCAGGGCTCTCAGCTTCAATCATACTCATCTGACCTACACTCTAGCCTTTCCCCTCCTTCAACTACAAACCTCATTTCTAATAACCTGCCAGAAACTCTTGTATATCTCACTGTCTCCTCAAGTGTAATACTGCAAGAATAATCTTCCCTCCTCACATGGCTTCTCCTGCTAACTTGTCTTCTCAGTGACACCATCCTTCCCCTGCTTCAAAACGTGTAATAATCTCTTTTTTTTTTTTTTATAATTTTAGCAATTTCATGTATCTTTATTTATTTATTTTATCTATTTATGGCTGTGCTGGGTCTTCGTTTCTGTGCGAGGGCCCTCTCCAGTTGCAGCAAGTGGGGGCCACTCTTCATCGCGGTGCGCGGGCCTCTCGTCATCGCGGCCTCTCTTGTTGCGGAGCACAGGCTCCAGACGCACAGGCTCAGCAATCGTGGCCCACAGGCCCAGTCGCTCCGCGGCATGTGGGATCCTCCAAGACCAGGGCTCGAACCCGTGTCCCCTGCACTGGCAGGCAGACTCCCAACCACTGCGCCACCAGGGAAGCCCCCAAAACGTGGAATAATCTTAAACTTGTCCCTCTTCCCATATACTTTTTCTCATGGAGAGAAAACAGTCCCTTACTTTTTGGTAGCTCTCCTGCTAAAGGCATTCTGCATACTCTGCCATGAATTTTCCTTTGATATTTCTCCTAGTTGAGAATTCCCACAACAAATCTAAAAATCTACATCAGGATTTGAAATATATCCATAATCTGCATCCATCTCCTATTCACCAGTCCCCAGTGTATCCTCTTCATTGCCATTAATTACCATGAATTACCAACATCCTGCCTTTATTCATGCTGCTAACACCACTGAAAATGCTCTGTCTTCTCTCTTCCACTCCTCCAAGTCCTACCCATCTTTTAAGACCCATCTCAAGTCTGAATGTCTCCACAAAGCCTTTCTGGACAAATCCAAAGATCAGCAAACTACTTACAGTCCTTATAACTCCTTAAACCCCACAATTTATTATTTATACTCTACATTGGCATGTTGGTAGCAGGTCAATGTGGGTTATTCCCATTTTCCCAACTAGATCACAAGCTAGTGACATAAGAAGAAGCTAGAGACAAAGAGCCAATGTGGTTGTTTGATAAGATTTATCCATGTTTAAAATATAAGCAAAAAGAGTGGATATATGTATATATATAACAGATTCACTTTGCTGTATACCTGAAACTAACACAACATTGTAAATCAACTATACTCCAATAAAAATTTTTTTAAATAAAAAATAAAAGCAATGAGTGTAAATAAATAAATAAAAGATAAGAATAAGAATAGGCTACCACTTATACACTTCATTCTAACACAGTAAAACGTAATGTGTAGTTCTTGTGCCTCACCAAGACCAACAATACCCATTCCTGAACATGAAAATTCCACAATGAAAAAACCACTATATTAACCATATTTGGATGGTACACCATTTAAGCATGAGGCACAAGGCCATCTGGTTCTTCCAGAATCAAATTTCAAGTTTATGCCAGAGCACAGAATACATTTTGTCATTTCAACTTTTCAATTCATGATCTAAGCAATAACTTACAATAGTCATTTCGAAGAGCGGTAAGATGAATCTTCACCTCTGGTTGGAGTATGGAATAGTTTATATCACTGAATCTTTGAATGTGGAAGTATTCATCTCTGACTCCATCACTGCAGCCTACAAGAAATGAACAGTTCTACACTATAATCCTGAAAACAAAATCTTTATCCTTGCAGGTATTAAGAGATAAGGGGGGTGTAAAACAAAGTGGTCATCATGATAAAATTGAATTATAAGTTGCAGGGGGAGGAAAGGAAGAAAAAGACTTCAGTATTAATTTAAACAATTTTTAAAAAAATATTCAATGACATTTTCTAATAAAAAGCACATGAGTATCAGGCCTAAATGTAATGACAGATTTTGTGGGGAGCACACAGAGACACTACATCATGCTTTGAATATTTATTCTGTCACTTGAGATTTTAAAACCAAAGTAATGTTCACATATCCATGTATCTATAACATCAACAATTATCTAATAGACCTAAGCCCTACTCTGAGTCTTTGTCAATAAGACTGTTGAGTCATTGATTTTGGCTCTTTCTCTCACTGTTTCTGTACCAGAGCACACAGAGTTACTTTTGGCTAGTGTTACCCATGACTATCTGAATTCAAGGTTATATCTTGTGCTCAGTTTTACTTCTCATCAAATGACCCCACTAAGTCTAAACCACAAGCCACTGTCTTTTCATCTTTCCAACCACTTGGCTTGTAATCAAACTGAGAATGACATGATCAACAGGAAATGAGCCCCCCCAGGTAACTTGTGGTCCTACGACCACATGGCTTCTGATAAAAGAATGAGAGCTTCACAATGCTATACCAAGAAGCCAGATTGTTACTCATCGTCGCAACGTTAACTATGAAAACCTGCAGTTGTGGGCAGAACTACAAGGTTACTAGAAATACATACTCAAGCACTGCTGATAAAGGTTCAAAAAAAAATCAAGTACAAACTTCCAGTTACAAAATAAATAAGTCATGAGAATTTAATGTAAAGCATGTATGGCATCTTTGAAAGTTGCTTAAAAAGTAGATCTTAAAAGTTCTCAACATAAGAAAAAAATTCTGTAACTATATCTGGTGACAGTTATAAACTAAACTTATTGTGGTGATCATTTTGCAATATATACAAATATATCATTACATTGCACACCTGAAGCTAACATAATGTTCTATATTAAAAAAAAAAAAAAAAAAAAGCAATACCCAAAGAATCAACAAAAAACTCCTGGAACTAATGAGTGATTATAGAAAGATATAAGATTAATATACAAAAGTCAACTGCTTTCTTATATACCAGCAATAAGCAATTGGAATTTAAAATTAAAAGCACAATACCATTTACATAAGTATCTCAAAAATGAAAAACTTAGGTATAAATCTAACAAAATATGTACAAGATCTATGTGAGGAAAACTACAAAACTCTAATCAAAGAGAAGCTAAATAAATGAAGACATATTCCATGTACATGGATAAAAAGACTCAGTATTATTAACATGTTAGCTCTTTCCACCTTGATTTATAGATTCAGTGCTATACCAGTTAAAATCCCAACAAGTTATTTTGTGGACACTGACAAGCTGATTTTAAAGCGTATATGGAGAAAAGTCAACACAATATTGAAGGAGAAGAACCAAGCTGAAGGACCTACGCTATCTGACTTTAAGACTCACTAAAAAGCTACAGTAATCAAGACAGTGTAGTATTGGCAAAAGAATAGACAAATAGATCAATGGAACAGAATAGAGAGCCCAGAAATAGAGCCCCACAAATACAGTCAACGGATCTTTGACAAAGGAGCAAAGGAAATACAATGGAGAAAAGTCAGTTTTTTCAACAAATGGTGTTGGAACAACTGGACATCCACACGCAATCTGGAAAAAAAAATAATCAAATCACTTTGCTGTACACCTGAAACTAACACAATGTTGTAAATCAACTATACTTCAATTTTTAAAAATGTATCTAAACACAGACCTTATACCCTTCTCAAAAATTAACTCACAATGGATCGTGGACCTAAAAGTAAAACACAAAGCTATAAAACTCCTAGAAAATAACACGAGAGAAAATCTAGATGTCCTTGGTTTTGGCAGTGACTTTTTTTTTTTTTTTTTCCGGCCACACCACACAGCTTACAGGATCTTAGTTCCCCAACCAGGGATTGAACCCGGGCCCATGGCAGTGAAAGCACTGAGTCTTTAATTCACTGGACCGCCAGGGAATTCCCTGGCAGTGACTTTTTAAATACAACACCAAAAGCATGATCCATGAAAGAAATCACTGATATGCTGGACTTCATTAAAATTAGAAACTTCTGCTCTGCAAAAGACATGTCTAAAGAATGAGAAGATAAACCACAGACTGAGAAAAAATATTTGCAAAAGACATATGTGATAAAGGACTGTTATCCAAAACATACAAAGAAACACTTAAACCTCAACAATAAGAAAACAAAAAACTCAATTTAAAAATGGGCCAAAGATCTGGACACCTCACCAAAGAAGATGGCAAATAAGCATAAGAAAATATGTTCAACATCATATTTCATTAGAGAATTGCAAGTTAAAACAATAATGAGACACCACTGCACATCTGTTAGAATGGCCAAAATCCAAAACGCTGACAAACACCAAATTCTGGCAAGGATGTGGAACAACAGGAGCTTTCATTCATTGCTGGTGGGAATGCAAAATGGTACAGCCACTTTGGAAGACAGTTTGGCAGTTTCATATGAAACTAAATATGCTCTTATCATACAATCCAGCAAACGCACTCCATGGTATTTACCCAAGTGAGTAGAAAGCTTATGTCCACAGAGAAACCTTCACACAGATGTTTATAGCAGCTTTATTCATAATTGCCAAAACTTGGAAGCAACCAAGATGTCTTTGAATAGGTGAATGGATAAATAAACTGTGGTACATCCAGACAATAGAATATCATTTAGCGCTAAAAAGAAATGAGCTATGAAGCCATGAGAAGACATGGAGGACACTTAAATGCATATTACTAAATGAAAGAAGCCAATCTGAAAAGGCTACACACTGTATGATTCCAACTAAATGACATTCTAGGAAAGGCAAAACTATGGATACAGTGAAAAGTTTGCCAGGGTTAGAGGAGGAGGGAGAGATGAATAGGCGAAGTACAAAGGATTTTTAGAACAGTGAAACTACTCTACATGCTGTTATAACGGTGGCTATATGTCATTACACATTTGTCAAAATCCACAGAATACACAACACCAAGAGTGAACCCTAAAGTAAACTATGGACTTTGGGTGATAACAGTGTGTCCATGTATGTTCATCGATGATAACAAATGTACTATTCTAGTGTGGGATGTTGGTAGCGGGGGAAGTTGTGCATGTGTTGGGGCAGGGGATATAGGAGAACTCTCTGTATTTTCCATTCAATTTTGCTGTGAACTCAAAACTTCTCTAAAGAATAGGATGGATGGATGGATAGATTGTAGACAGATAGATAGATACATAGATACATAGAGATAGATAGATCTCCTAGGATAACAAAATAATACAGGTACATTCTCTCTGCCTTTATAGAATATACAATTTCTATTCTACATCAAATCTTCAGCATGTTACAGAAACACAAACTTGTTGCCATCAGAAGAAATGGGAGAGCTAAGGTAAGACGTGTCCCCAGATATTGTATTTTGCTTTTAAGAAATTATAACTCTAAGGAAAAGGATAAAGAAGTAAAGGATAAGTTTCACTCATTCATCCAACTGTACATTCCCAAACCTCCCAAAAGAATATTCAGCAGGCCTTAACTTTTTGTGCCTACTTTTAGGCATCTAACTCCGTTTATGTCCCTTTTATACTGCTGGGAAACAGAGGCATGAAAAATACACATGCACAAATTTATCTTATCCCAGAGGGAAATTTAACAGGCAAGTTTCCCTGGCATTTATGAGTTGAACCACTCGTTCTCTTAAGTTTCTCTCACAGAGCTAGGCTCCTAATCAATTATTTTCCAACCATGATAACAATCTCATGAATGACACAAAGACTTCCATGATGGAAAGAGGAACTAGGAAGGCGAACACGTGGGGTGCAGGGTAAATTTGACTTTGGGGGCACTAAATGCAGCATGGAAGGAGGACCTTCTAGAAACTGCCACAGTAGCAATATCTCCCCACTGCATGGCTGCAGAGTCACCGTGATGCACACATGACATCACCAACCAAAGATTTCTACCAGCTTTGGCCCCAATAGGTATACTTACAAGTCACAGGAGGTGCCTACTGTGAGGTTTCAGAGTCTTAGCAAATATGGGTGAGGCATGAAGAAATACTTTATATGCACAGCACCTGGATAAAATTTGTCCCAGTGATCCACTTGCCTAAGAGTAGTTACCTGGCTTACGTGGAATCTGTTTCACACTTTAACTCCCCTTAAAAGAATTAAGAACAGAGCCCTTCATAGAACATTCCTTTCAATCAGACTCTGCTTCCAACAGCCCGTGCCTTCATATCTTCCTCAGTGCTGCCACCAAAGTCATCTATCTAAAGCAGAGCAACAGACTTGCAAGTCAAGTCAGAAGAATGGTCACATAAGTGTATTTCCTCTGCCTCCTATTTTCAGCCTCACTAGAATGACAGCAAATGACTTTTTTAAGGTGTGAAGATATAAGAACAAAGAGTATGGGAGTGAAATAGCAGTAAGAAGACATTACAGTAGTTTTCTGCAAAATGAATAAAGGTTTGATAACTGACCAGGAGGAACATAAGAAATGACCCTCAAGTGCCTATAGAGGGGGCATGGTGAAGAGAAGCAAGCTGATTTGTCTTGCAGAAACCCCACAAGGGGTCAGGGCTCAGAGGCACAGGGAAGGTTTAGAATGAGATGAGTTTGGTTATAAGACTGTCAAGTTCACACGCACACACACACACACACACACATACACACACAAATAACCTGTACATACACACACGTGCACATGTCAAAAGAAACCAGATGTTTACTCCCTGAATAAACCAAAAAAGTGACAACCTCTTAACTCAAGAGCACCAGCAAAAACAGATAGAGTGAAAATTGTCATAGTGAATTTGGCAGGTCACAGCTCTTTACCTTAGTACTATTTCTAGAACACCACACATTTCAGGAAGCTTCACTGAAGCCTTCTTCACTCTG
The DNA here is from genome assembly GCF_028023285.1 of Balaenoptera ricei. Lineage (NCBI taxonomy): Eukaryota > Metazoa > Chordata > Mammalia > Artiodactyla > Balaenopteridae > Balaenoptera > Balaenoptera ricei. The sequence goes on from NC_082641.1 coordinate 42,975,031, forward strand.
AAAGAGGGAAACCAAAACTACTGCAGGAGGAGCTAAGCAAAGAAAGACAATTCAGGAAGAACAGCAATCCTTCCAAAACTGTATGTGAAATTTTTTCAGAGAAATAAGAGAAAATAGTATATACATGAAGCATGAACAGGATGCTGGAAAGAGAGAAAGAGAGAAGGAAGGAAGGAAGGAAAGAAGGAAGGAAGGAAGGAAGAAAGGAAGGAAGGAAGGAAGGGAGGGAGGGAGGGAGGAAGGGGTATAGGGGGGAGAGAGAGAGTGAAAGAGAGAGAAAGAGATTAAAACTAGGATAGCCAAAATAAAAAATTTAATCGCAAGGCTAGTGGATAGAATGAGGTAACCACCTACAAAGTAGAAGAAAAAGTGAGATGAAAAATAAAATAGAAAAAAATAAGAGAACTAATCCAGAAGGACCAACAATTATGGTCAACATTTCAGAAAGAAAGAAAAAAGAAACAAAGGTGAAGAAATTACTAAAGAATATTTCAAGAAACTTTCCAAGAATTAAAAGACATAGGTCTCCAAGATTGAAAAGATCCACCAGTGGGCTTGTCAGTTATAATGAGGTTTGTTTTTTTTTAAATCTACACGAAGCTTTATCATCATGAAATTTTAAAACACTAATGATAAGAGATTTTTCTGTGTGCATTCAGAGAGAAAAAGCAGGTGGCATACAAACGACAGGAAGTCACAACATCATATAACTTCTCAGCAGCAACAGTGGACGCTAGAAAACAATAAAGCAATGCCTTTTTTCACAAAATTCTGAGTGAAGCTAGAATCTGTAGCCAGCCAAACTATGAATCAAGTGTAAAAGTAGAGTAAGCACATTTTCAGACCAGCAAACCCAGAAAGAGCACAACATGGCTGCCAGAAAATAGCGGATCTAACATCAGAGAAGAGAAGTCCCAGAATCACAACTGTGGGACTGGCCAAGAGAGCAGCGTGTTCAGCAGGCTCTGGGTAGGAGGCCACCAAGGAAAACAAGAACTGATATGGGTGGGTATGTGGAAAATGTTATTGATGGCTGTGGAACAAAACATGGGAGCATTTAGGGAAAACAGTCATAGTTTCACAGGTATCTAATAAACGAAAAAATAAAGCAACTTTTTAATTCTAGGGAAAAAAAGGTTATACTAGAAAAGAGGCATAGTTATAGTACACTATTTGGCTTGACAGGAAATAATAGTTTTATAGTAATATGATGTAAACGTTAAATACTAACTTTACTCTTTAAAAGTGTAATATAAATAGACTGAGGGAGGTGAATGAAACAGGAGGAGAGCTAAGTTCTTACTATGCTAGAAAGTTGTGATAAAGTCTAAAATTGTAAAAAAAAAAAAAAAAAATAGCAGTTTACAAATATTACTTAGAACATAGATGTAAATACCAGGGGGCATAGCTGGAAGAGCTAAGGGTGGTTGCCTCTGGGAAATGGGAAGTGGTGGTAGGGATGGTTAAGACAGAGGATCACGAGAATTATCTACATTTTACAATTATGTTGAGTTTGTTCTAATAAATATAAAAATAAAATATTTTAAGATAAGGAAGAAATGAAGGAGGCAGGGAGACAGGAGGGTAGGAAAGAAGGACAAACAGAAAATCTTTGGCCCATACCTTTCCAAATGCATTGGGATTGCTCGCAGAGCTGCATTTTCCCATTAACCTGCTGAGCCACTTTCTGGGTTGATAATAGCTGGTTTAAGCTTTTCTGAAAACAAACACAAAGAGATTACTTATTCAGAAACATATGTGTACATCTCAGATGTGTTGTATGGTATAGAATTAAAACTGATAATTCACTGCAAAGTTCAAAGACTACACATCACCGAAACCAACACTAGAATAATTGCCATTATTTATTAGCTAACCACTGTGTAATAAACACAGTGCTGAGCGTTTTACTGCTATATTATTTGTAATCTCCCCAACAACTCCAGAGGGAGGGTATCACTCAGCTACAATAAAATCCTCTTTTATTCTTCTGGCCTAAAAATTCTTTTAGCCCACAAACCAACCATATGCCAGTGACATCATCAAAGCCTGCAAGAACTGAAATGTTGTATTTCTAGTACTCTCTGAAATTAAAAGACCTCCTCAAAACAATAAAGTTGAGTATTAGTAAGAATGCTTTCCCCAAGAAAGATTTATTTCAAGGGGTGTCTCTCAGCATTCAACCCAGAGATGGTCTCTCAGTCTGTTACTGAGATTTTCTCTGGACCTCAATTTTCCTCATCTGTAATATGTTGGGATTAAACTTATTATCTTAAAGGTCCTTTTCCACTAACACCTTTACCCATGAGAAATGGGAATATCAAGTCAGAGAGAGCTTAAGTAAATTGCCTAAATTTCCATGAGCACAAAACTCTGATTGCTATCTCTCTGGGCCAGTATATAAAGAACACTCCTGGTGTTCTTACTTCCAACTTCAATCAAAAACAGATGGGAAATTAGTAAAAAGGGGAAAGAAAAGTACTTATCCTAGAAATATAATAGTAAATAGTTAAAACACAGAAGATTCTCTTTTTTCTCTTTCACAACAATACATTTAATCACTGGATCACCATACTTCAGACAGAAGTCTCTCTGCTGAACATCATTTTTTTTTTTTTTTTTTTTTTTTTTTTTTTAGCTTAAGTATTTTATTTGTTTGCAACTAAGCTTGTTAACACTATATAATGAAAATGTACAAAGAATAATGTTGCAGTTTTTGGTTAGATTTAAGTCAAAGACATTCATTAATAAGGAATCTTCGAATGTGAATATTCCAGAAACTTCTCTAAGCCATCTGATAAGGACAACTGTCTCTGAATATTACCTTACTTTGGAAGGTACTGGCATACATTTGAATTAAACTGTTTTTTTCAAAATAAGCCTTAATTAAAAAAACTATTCTATATTCAAACTAAAACAATTTTAATAGAACTTTCCTTTCCAGAAATAATAATAAAGGAAACAAGGCATTTTGTAAAACGTGGTCCTGAACAAGTCACAGTAAAAAATAAATGTATACTTAACTTCCACCTCCTCAAAACAGAGGCTACTTTCTGTTCCTCAGCCTTGGAAATAAGGTGAAGAACAGTCTGTAAGCAACTTCAGGCAGGGGGTTGCCAAAACAAAGCTCAAGCAATTGAACATGGACATCTCTTAAAAGAATTTGGGGGAACCTGACCAAAGGATCCAAATTCTATTTTTAATAACTGATACAAAGGTGAAGTGGCGCCTCCCAAGTAGCAGTGCCTCCGGGGCATGGCCCAGCCCCATGCTCACCTGTGTCAAGCTCCCAAGCAAACCCTGCTGCTCCTGCTCCAGAGGAGACTCCTTTCCTTCTTAGAGGTTCAGTGTCCAGGGAGCTCCTTGTGTGAATGAGGTGAGCACAGACTCCACGTGGGTATTTTAAGGCTTGGAGTCAAAGTAATGTTCTAACACAGCTAGGCAGAGTCATGTGTCAAATGGCCTGTCTCGGGTTTGTTCTAATTCCTCACCACGCATTTGTACACCTAGGACCACAGACCTTCGCTATGTCGTCATAATCACATCTAATGTCCATCCTAACTTATGATTCATATTCTGTGCCTGGAAACAGTCCCTGTATTTAACAATAACACCTACACAGAAAACAATCCACTGTTACAACTTATATGGTCACAAAACATTAATGATCTTCTGTAGACCAAGGAAATGTTTTTAACCATAATTGTCGTGCATCAAATTCACAGCCAGAATCCCCAAGATCAAAAAAATTTGCACAATACAAATAATAACTTAAAATACATACACACACATACACACACTCTCACACACACTTCTTACAGAACTGTGCTTGGGGAAACTCCATTTGTTGAGTGCCACTGAGGGCATATTTTGCTAAACTGCTGCTCCAGGTATTTTTGTTTGGAAAATCTATCACAGTAGGGCACAGCTGTTTATTGGATGAGCAGAGAAGAAAGATATGCTTGTGGCAACCGGAAAGTTTTAAGGTCTTTCAAGTTGTATAAAATGGACCTGCAGAAACATTTAAGTGTTCTCAGGATGCAAAGTTGGAGCTGAAATGTGATATCAAACCAGTTGCAAAAAGTGTACAGCAGCCATCTCTTGAGGTCAAACCTGGTACCCAGATATGCAAGAAAGCTTCAGGACACGTAGCTTGTTGGCCTTGTCCCATATCGTCGCATAATCTGATCATGTGTGAATTTCACAAAAGATTCATATTGTTCTGCTAGTTTGGTATTGAGGATTTGCTCATATTCCTCCCGAATTTTATCTTGATAGTCTTTTAAGAGACGCTCACATATTATTCCAACTTGTCGGAGGGTAAAGGTGGGCTGGTCCTTCTTCATCCAGGAGGAACCTGGCGAACTAGGTGCTGTGAGTGCTGAGGAGTGAGGCTGACTTTCCGAAGTACAAGCTTCACTCTGATTAAGAACAACTTCTAAATGTCTCCACCTCTGATAACGACTATATTCTTGTTTTATGTTCTGAAAAATTTGCTCCGGGGTTGGAAGGCGCCGCTCGCTGCCGGCCGGGGCGGGCTGCTGCAGAGTCGGCGGTGGGGTCTGCGTCTGAAGCAGCGGCGGCGGCTCGGCGTCCGGGGGCCTGAGGCCCGGAGTGGGGCCGGGCAGAGGGGCACAGCGCCGCCGCTTCGGGGAGCCGGGGCTCAGCAGCGCCGCCTCGAACTCCATGGGCCGCTTCAACGTCGCCCCGCACGCCATGCCGCTGAAGGGCCAGGGACCAGGAGCCGACGCGACTTTAACTGCGGCCCAACCTCCCGCTCCGCAGCGGAGCCCTCAAGCCAAGCCGGCTCCAATGGCGGCTCCAGCACCGGCCTGCTGAACATCATTTTGATATTTTGGTTTTCTTCCCAGATATTGTGTCACATAATAGGCATTCATTCATAGTCAATGAATCATGGATTTTTAGGTATTCAAAGTAGAACAATTAATTATAAAGAAGGGCTTCACAACTTCAGAACTATTGGCAGGTAATGCATTATTGTGGTCTACTAGATACCTATCCCTGGTTGTGATAATCAAAAATGTCTTCAGACTTTGTCAGATGTCCTCTGGGGAGCAAAGTAGCCCCCGTTTGAGAAGCACTGGTATAAAATAACATTCCTACAATGACCTGCTGGCCAGTAGCTCAATGTAACTCTTCACAGATTCACTTCTTCAGAATCCCATAGTTACCTCAAAGCGGACCAAGGCATTGCCCAGACAGTGTGCTTCTGCTCGATATACCCAGGGATACTCTTCCCTAGGTGAGAGCCACTTATTATCGGGTTGGCCAAGAAGTTCATTCGGGTTTTCCTGTAAGATCTTATGGAAAAACCCAAACGAACTTTTTGGCCAACCCAATACTTTAATGAGCAACTTGGCATAGAGCTGACTGGATATGAGAATTCTGAAGTCTCTAGAGTTATGCAGGTCTCATTGTGGAAACACCCTCCAGATGGTCTCTGAGGACCACATGAAGACACACTTTTACTGTCAAGGTAAAAGACCTCACTTTATATATCTGCACCATTCTTGCTGATGTTAGACTTCCAGTTAGTCATGACAACAAATGCTCTACATAAAGTAGTAAAAAGGCTTCCCTTATTCCCTGCCCAGGTTCTTCAGTGATGCTGGGTTGATGTTCTGGCTGGATAACAATTGCTATAACAATAGTAACTTGCCAACACCATTGTGACCCCACAGACAGAGCCACCAACTTTGCTGCCACGAGTTACCAGACAGCATAAGAGGAAGGAAAAGGGAAGTCGTGATGGTCAGGGCAGTAAAAACTCCAAACAGCACCAGAGGGTGGAAAGGACAGTGGTGTTAATAGCCGGGCCTGGGCATGAGCTCAACAGCACCCATAGTTACCTCAATAGAACCCCTTGACCATCCACCCACCCCAAACCCTTACCCAACAATAAGCACCCAGCAAAAGACCTGCTCTAATAACATTTGTTTCCAACTGCATATGAGTTCAAATAATTAAATTTTACATTCACAATATTTTATTGTTCCTCCAGCAAGATATATATGCCAAACACAGGAAGGACACACTCAATGAGTAACTTTGCCTAAATTGAGAATTTATGACATTCCTAGTTCAAAGTTTTCTAAATGAAACATTGATTCCTTCAGAGGCTCTTCATGGGATTTGATAAACCTAGAAACGTGCTACTGATATTTAATGTGCACAAAGGATTTAGGGCAGACTCCTATGATCTTAAAACCATAATAAATAAGATACTTAAAAGAATTAAATTAACTTAGTAGAGAAACTAAAAAAACAACAACAACAAAGACGTAAGGGAAATATTTAAAAGACCATCTTATAGACAAAGAGTTAAACTGATCCTGAGAGACCCCAAAGGGCAGACCAAGTCACCACATACTTTCCAAATAGTTTGGAAATTATTGTACAAGAGAACTTTTGGCTGAGAGGAAACATACCATAGTACGTATAATTTTATTCTATTTTTAGTCTTTACCTTTTTGATGGTTAGTCTCATTTTCACTTTTTTGACTGATGCTAATTAAACCCTTTTTTGTGTATTTGCCAGGTATTCTATTTCTTTTTGGAAACGCCTCTTTTCATGTCCTTCACAGACTCATTTCTTTCTGTTAGGAACCCGTCATCTTCTTATTGATTCGTCACAGCAGCTAAGCCAGCTCTTACCTCACATTTGGGACTCAGTTGTCTGAGCTTCTCAAGATGTGAGATCTTCAGTTTTCTCTCTTTACCTACCTGGCCTTTTGAGGCAACAGTTTTCCTCTTGCCTCCGTCCAGTGCATGAGGTGCCTTGCAAAAATGGAGAGCAGAGTTATTTGTTTCAAAACTTCCTTTGTTGGGGGTCTTCAGTGGCTCTTTGTAGGATCCTGCCAGAAAAACATTTAGCTTTGAATTTGGTTTTTAAAACAATATAATCTTTTAAACCTTTGGTTGGAGGTCAGCCCTTGGCATGTACCATAGAATGGAATGTGAAGATACAGGCCCTCGTCTCTGCAAAATCCTGGGTGGGGTGGGGTGGAGAGGGCGGCACAGGGCCTATGCAGAGCACTGGGTTCATAAGTGAACACTGGATAAGGAATTGCCTCAATGGCTTCCAAAACCAGGAGGAAATGCTAAGATTAAAGACCTGACCCCAACAGCAGCAGCAGCAGAAATGCTTTATGTCTGCCTGGAAAGGACACATTTGCGGATTTGAAGAATGGATACGAACAGTTCAATAGTTTAAAATGATGGAGCGAAGGGTACCTGGTTTGCCCAGGCTGTGATCATCCTGCCAGGAAATCACTATGGGATGCTTGCCTTCCAATCATTGACGTTCACTACATGATCACAAGAAAATCACTTTGCCTCTCCCTCTTCCTGTTGCACAAAGATGTAAAGCTAGCTTGAGATGACTTTAGTAAGATTCTTCCTAAGTTAAGGTCATGGAAGAGTCAATGTTATTTGCATTGTTATTGTCCATTTCTAGTCTCTTCTCAAGACTGAGAAAGCCCTTTACCATACTTAACTGCACTGAAAACTTTGACAAGTCATCCTCTAAAGCTAAATATCTGCTATATCACTTGTTCATCAGCGGAACCGTGGGGCCACTAGATTAAGTATCTTGGCCTTTTGAGATATGACAGTCCCTTCTTCGTTTGGACAAATGTGTGCTAGATAAACTGTCACTGATGTTCCTAGAGCCCAACACCTCAATTTCTGGGCTATCCAAAGTCTAAGAGGAAGGAGGAATCCAAAGTCTAATTTCAAGGAGGAAAGAGGGATGAAAACATGAAATGTTCTGCAAAGTTTTATTTTTTTTTTAAAGGCATTTCTTTTTTATTTTAATGTATTTTATTTATTTATTTATTTCTGGCTGTGCTGGGTCTTCATTGCTGCGTGTGGGCTTTCTCTAGTTGCGGTGAGGGGGGGTTACTCTTCGTTGCGGTGCACGGACTTCTCATTGCAGTGGCTTCCCTTGTTGTGGAGCACGGGCTCTAGGTGCACGGGCTTCAGTAGTTGCAGCACACAGCCTCAGTACTTGTGGCTTGCGGGCTCAGTAGTTGTGGCACACAGGCTTAGTTGCCCCGCGGCATGTGGGATCTTCCCGGACCAGGGATTGAACCCGTGTCCCCTGCATTGGCAGGCGGATTCTCAACCACTGTGCCTCCAGGGAAGCCCCTTCAGCAACGTTTTAGATCTTACTCTTTGTCTTGCAAAATTATGCATCCTTGTTTTGTCTTATTTGTAGACAAGTAAAGAGGAGAAGAAGCCAGCTCTCTGAACCTCAAATGAGAAAGAAAAAGTTACATTTGAATGCTAGTGCTGACAATCACCCCAGTTATCAACAAAGAGGTCAGGTCCACCAGCCTAAGGGATCCGGGACCTCTCAGGTTTTGTCCACAGAGCATGACTGCAAATGAACCTCTCTACAAACATCCCTTTTAGGATGGGAGGGACTTCAGGGTTCACCCTTCTGGAACAAAAAGAAAGAAACCCCACCAGCAAAACACTGAGAAACCAATGTTTCTGATTAATATGCAGTATTAACTTAAAGAGAAAATGAAATATACTTTCTTGTAAAATTATTTTGACTGATAATCTCTCTTAGAATTCTGAATTTCTCATGCAATGCTTTATTTGAAAGTAATTAATTAATTAAGGACCTATGAAGGAAAAGGGAGCCCTTAATTTTAGCCAGAAATTCCTCTGATACAGTTAGCATGAAAATCACCCCTCAATTAAAACATCTTTCAGAAGATAGCCATAAGGATGACCTTTCTTACAACCCTTTTTCTCCTACTGCTTCAATAAGCTATTTTCTGTGTTGATACTTACTATTACAGGAAAATTTCATTGGTTTAAAAATGATTTGAGCTCCCTTTCAATCTGCAGGACTACGGTGCCTCACTGTGTCTAATGTCATTGAGAAGAGAGTGGCACTAAGTTACCATTTGTCTTAAACATGCTGATAAGACAATGAATTACGTTGCCTAGGATTTTAAAAAGGAAGAACAGAAATTAAATCACTAAGTGTCAAGTTTTGCTTCTGAAGGATGGGAATAAAAAAGGTTGTGCTCCTATTGGTGGGAATGTAAATTCATGCAGTCACTATGGAAAACAGTATGGAGGTTCCTCAGAAAAGTAAAAATAGAACTATCAGCAATGATCCAGCAATTCCACTTCGGGGTATTTATCCAAAGGAAATGAAAATAGGATCTCGAAGAGTTATCCACAATTGCCAAGATATGGAAACAATCTAAGTGTTCATCAACAGATGGACAAAGAAGATGGGGTAGGGCTTCCCTGGTGGCGCAGTGGTTGAGAATCTGCCTGCTAATGCAGGGGACACGGGTTCGAGCCCTGGTCTGGGAAGATCCCACATGCCGCGGAGCAACTGGGCCCGTGAGCCACAACTACTGAGCCTGCGCGTCTGGAGTCTGTGCTCCACAACAAGAGAGGCCACGATAGTGAGAGGCCCGCGCACTGCGATGAAGAGTGGCCCCCACTTGCCGCCACTGGAGAAAGCCCTCGCACAGAAAACGAAGACCCAACACAGCCAAAAATAAATTAATTAATTAATTTTTAAAAGAAAAAAGATAAAAAAAAAGAAGATGGGGTATATAAACATACAATGAAACATTATTCAGCCATGAGAAAGAAGGAGATCCTGCCATTTTCAACATGGATAGAACTTGAAGGCATTATGCTAAGTGAAATAAGTCAGACAGAGAAAGACAAATACTGTACGATCTCACTTATACCTGGAGTCTAAAAAAGCCGTACTCAGAGAAAGAGAGAGTAGAATGGTGGTTGCCAGGGGCTAGGGGGTGGGGAAAATGGGGAGGTGTCAGTCAAAGGGCACAAATTTCCCATTAGAAAATGAATAAACTCTGGGGATCTAATGTATAACATGATGATTATGGTTAACAATACTGTATTATACACTTGAAAACTGCTAAGAGAATAGATCTTAAATGTTCTCACCACAAAAAAATGGTAATTATGTGACGTGATGGCAATGTTAACTAACTCTATTGTGGTAATCATTTTGCAATACATAAGTGCATTGTGTCATCATGTCATACACCTTAAACCCACATAGTATTATATGTCAATTATATCTCAACTGGGACTTCCCTGGTGGTCCAGTGGGTAAGACTCCGCACTCCCAATGCAGGGGGCCTGGGTTTGATCCCTGGTCCGGGAACTAGATCCTGCATGCATGCCACAACTAAGAGTCCACATGCCACAACCCATGCCACAACCAAGACCCAGCACAGCCAAAATAAATAAATCTCAGTAAAGCTGGGAAAAAATTTTTTAAAGTTGTGCTAATATGAGACATATTTTAGAAGGAGAGCTTGTGTTTCAAAGCTTTGACAGGTTAATCCTGGATCCCTGCCCACCAGATCACAGCTTTGGTGCCAATTCCCCATCTCTGTCCCAGGCAGGCATTAGACTGTCCCACTCTCATCTTTCCTTCTCTTTGCTTCCCTCTTCCCTCTTTCCCTCTCTTCTTGTTTCCCTCCACTCCCCTCATCTCTTCTCTTCTTTCTTCTTCTTATTCCTCCTCTCTCTCTCTCTGTCTCCTCTCTACTCTCCATCTCTCTCCTCTTCCTTCCTTTTCTCTCTCTTCCACTCATCCTCTGCAGTTTTCATCTTTTTCTTCTCCTATTTCATACCTAATTATTTCATTACTAATACATCTTTTTCCTGACTGTTGTAGACAAGGATTCTTACCAGAGTCATCAAAAACTCTATACTTTACAAAACATAAGAGATACATATTTGTGTGTATACATATGTATGTATACACATATTTATACATACTTAAAATCTTTACAAAAACAATCATCTACCAATGTAAATCTCAGAGACACATTTAAAATACAACATACTTTCTTCTGGTTTTGTTTCAGGCCTCCCCTTCCCCCTGCCCCTAGAGATTTCTTATTCAAAGGGAGAAAAGCAATTGACTAAACGTGACATCAGATATTTCTGTAAGACAAAGGTTTTCTCAGGAATACAAATTTTTTTTAAGATTTCAAAACTGGCCTGTGGCATTTTTATTACCTCACCTGGAATCAAGGTCTCTTTCTCAGGAGTTATCTTCAGCAGAGTTTCTGGGAGGTCAGTTGTTGAAGGCTCTTCCCCAAAGGAATGGGCTGCCACATCCCTGGTTTGGCTTTGCCGCCATCTTGTGGTGATTGGGCTACTGGCAACAGGAACTTCAGCCGATAGCCTCTTCGCAAAGTTGCTCTTGAAGTTAGAGTATGTTGGATTAACTGCATCAAATACCTATTTAACAACAAAAGGATCCATGATTTATAGTAGCCTCAATGATACAAAAATTAAAATTCCTTAAAAGAAAATTATAAACAACTCACCTAGTACATTTTATATATATATATATATATATATATATATATATATATATATATATATACACATGTATATATATACCACACTTAGAGCCTCTGCTCAAGGGTCTGAAGACATACCAAAGCAGTTACAGGAGTAATTATGTTTATGCTTATTACTATTACATACAAATATAAAATATGAAGTTGAATAACACTATATACTGATCATATAAGATGTTAATATAAAATCATAAAATTTCATAAAAGCATAAAATATCATAAAATCTGGAAATAAATAGCAATTTTCTAGTCCAATCCCATTTTGCAGATGGGAAAACTGAGGCCTAACTTGCTCAACTTCTGTCCATCCCCTCTGAGAAACACCAAGAGTTTGGTATTTACAGATCCTTTAGTGGTGAGCCATGCCATGTAGCTATGAGAAATTAAAATGCACATGACAAACTGAAAATGAATTATTTTTTAACAAAATGACAGGCATGTTAGGTTAATATCTTTGTATAAAGGGCTCTTACAGAAATTTAGACAAGTTTATCATCCCAAGAGAAAAATGAACATGGGACATAAAAAGACAATTCATAAAAGAGATATATAAAAGCCCCAAATATATTCAAGCTCATTAATAATCAAAAATGCAAATTTAAGACAATAATGAGATGTTAGCAATGATTTTTTAAATGACAATTCCCAATGTTGAAGGTTCTAGAAACAAACACTGGCATACAGTGCTGGTGGAATGTCAATTAGTATCTGGAAAGGACAATTTGGCAATGTGTGTCAAAAGCCCTCAAATATGTGCCTAACCTGTACTGACCCAGCAATGTCACCTCTAAGAATTTAAGGAAGAAATCAAAGATTCCAGCATCTATTGATTGCTTACCACGTACAAACCCATATGTTAATGGCTTTACGCACATTCATATTTAATCCTCTGAAACACTTGGTGAAGCAGGTCTGTTATTTATTCCCATTTTACCAATGAAGAAACGGAGATTTAGAAGTTAAGTGAATTGCCTAAGACCACACTAGGAGTAAATGGAGATGCTATACCCTAACCTCATCTGTCTGACTCCACAGTCCATGCTTTCAACTGAGAACGTGAGGGTGTGTACTGCAGTATATATGTAAGGGCAAAAAGATGAGATGGACTCAATGTTTACCAGTGGAGAATTGACTAGGTAAACTATGTGGCATCCATAAAAGGGAATACTCGGCAGCCATTAGAAATTAGGGAAATGAAATCAAAGCCACAATGAAGCACCACTTCACACCCACTAAGATGGCTATAGTCAATCAATCGACCTATCTATAACAACTATTGGTGAGGATGTGGAGAAATTAGAACCTCTGTACATTGCTTATGAGAATGCAAAATGGTGCAGCTGCTGTGGAAAAAGTTTGGCACTTCCTCAAAAATTTAAACCTCGAATTACCATATGACCAGCAATTCAACTCTTAGGTATATACCCCAAAGAAATGAAAACAGGTACTCAAATACAGGTACACAGATGGTCACAGCAGCATTATTTATAATGGCCAGAAGGTGGAAATGGATAAACAAATTGAAGGGGTAATGTATGTGTGCAATGGAGTATATATATATGCCTGTATAACAATATGTGTATGAATATTACTCAGCTATAAAAAGGAATGAAGTACTAATAAAATGCTATAATGTGGATAAACCTTGAAAATATTATGAAAAGTGAAAGAAGCAGACACAAAAAAGTCACATATTGTATGATTCCATGTATATGACAAATCCAGGACAGGTAACTCCATAGAGACAGAACACAGATCAGTAGTTTCCATGGATTGGGGGAAGGAGGAAATGGGGAGAAACTGCCTAATGGGTATGGAGACTTCTTTTGTGTGTGTGTGTGTGCGTGTGTCTTCTTTTGGGATGATGAAAATATTTTGGAATGAGATAGAGGTGGTGGTTGTACAACACTGTGAATGTACTAAAGGCCATTGAATTTTTCACTTGAAAATGTTTAATTTTATGTTTAATTTCATGTTTTTTAATTTTTATGATTTCACCTCAATTTAAAAATCTTTAAAAATAGGAATTAAATTCAATAAAACACAAAAATGCTTATACTATACTACCAAGTGAAAAATGGACACCAAGAAAGAGTATTCTAATATGGTCCTACTTCCTATCTATAAATGAAAAATAGGAAGGAAATATGCCAGAACATTAAGGCAGTGAATATTGGTTTTGTTTGGGTTTTTTAGTAAGTGTGTGTAAGGTGATCACCCGGTCGCCTGCAGCCACTCCAGCGGGTGGGTGGAGATCTCCCCCCTACTGCTGCTCTATTTTCCTCCAGAAACTGCACCAAAAAGGGCACCTTCCCCAGAAAAAGAGAAGTCAGGAGCCCGAGGCCTTTGCTGTTGTGAACAGTGTTGTTTGGGGTCAGTTTTTTTGCCTTTCGATTGTTCTACCCTTGTTCTTGTTTTTGAGTAGGAACAGGAAAAGCTGAAAAGAGGGAAAGATAGAGCCCTGGAAACGTAAATCAGGCGTCTCATCCTCAGAAGCCCAGACAAGGCAGTGGCAGGGAAGGAGCTGGCAGAAGCGGGCCTGGAGGGAGAAACGTGGCCCACTCAGACTTTCATCTCCTGCTTCTTGGTTTCTCTCAGACAAGGAAACCGCAGATCCAACTCAAAGACTGGAGACACTCGGCCCCAGTCAGAGGGAGACTGGGTGGTGGGAATCTCTCTCTGATCGGAATGCTCGTGTTTCAGCAAGAAAGATAGTCAGAGGGGTACGTTGTCCCATGTTTTAACAGAAGTTATAAATTGAGACTTTTCCTATCAATTTCCCTACTTTTCAAAGTTTTCAAGTGATTCAAAAATTTTAAAACGCGTGGGATTAAGCAAAGCATGTCTGTGGGCCCCATTCAGGCTGTGGGCTAGGCTAGGTCTGCAACCTCTGCAAACACCAGCGAAGCAGCCCTCACCCTTCTAGGCAGCAAGAAAGGGAACAGCCACCATATTTGAAGATATATTTAACTTGCAACAAACATGATACTCTTGATCAAGGTTTTCCTGGAGTCCCAAATTTAAATATACATTTAAAAACAAAATAATCCTGAGTTTAAAAGAGGGAAAATAAAGAATAATTTGATATGTCAGCTAAGAAAAATGATTAAGAAATTTCACACTGAACCAACAATGAGCCATGTTTCTCTGGCTTGTCCACTGTCACTCTCTCCATACGGTTTCCCCACCTGGGATGCTCTTCAGCAGTTCTCTAGCCCACCCTCATGGCTGGGGTCAGCCACCAACTCCTTCAGGAAAGTGTCTCTGACATTCCTTTCCTCCCCATTCTAAACTGGGTTGGGCAGCCTGTGGTGGGCTATATAATTGTGATGGTTAATATTATGCGTCAACTTGATTGAGCTAAGAGATGCCCAGATAGCTGGTAAAACGTAATTTCTGGATGTGTCTGTGAGGGTGTTTCTGGAAGTATTTGATTCAGTAGACTGAGTAAAGAGATCCACCCTCACAAATATGGGTGGGCATCCTCCGAACCACCAGGGGCCCAAATGGAACAAAAAGGCAAAGGAAGGGCAAATTCTCTCCCTTTGTGAACTGAGACATCCATCTTTTCCTGGCCTCAGACATCAGAGCTCCTGGTCCACAGATCTTCAGACTCCTTAACTTACAACAGCAGTCCCCCAGTTCTCGGGCCTTTGGACTTGGACTGAATCATCCACCAGCTTTCCTGGTTCTCCGGCTTGCAAATGGCAGGCTTGTGTGATTTAGCTTCCAAAACCTCATGAGCCTCTTATCTATATCTACATCTATATCTATACCTATATCTCTGTCTATATCTATATATCCTATTCATTCTGTTTCTCTAGAGAATCCTAATACAATAATGGCCCCGTAAGATATCCATATCCTAATCCCTAGAACCTATGAATGTTACCTTCTATGGCAAAGGGGTTTCGCAGATGTGTTTAAGTTAAGGATCTTGAGATGGGGAGAGCATCTTGGATTATCTGGGTAACCCCTAAATGAAATCACATGTCCTTCTAGAAGGAGGCAGAGGGAGATTTGACTACACACAGAGGAGAAGGAAATGTGACCACAGAGACAGAGACTGGGGTAATGCACAACTAAGAAATGCTGGTTCACCAGAAATGGGAAAAGGCAAGGAATGGCTTCTCCCCTAAAGCCTCCCCTGCTGATTCCTTGCCTTATGCCAGCGAAACTGATTTTGGACCTCTAGCCTCCATAACTGTAAGAGAATAAATGTGTGCTGTTTTAAGCCTCCAAATTTGTGGTAATTTGTTACATCAGTTATTGGAAACTAATACACAGCACTCCTGTGCTTCCATAGCTCACTATGTGTGATTCCAATAGAGCCTGGTCACATTTTATTAATAATAACAGCATTTATCAAGCACTCAATAAGTGCCAAGCACTGAGATAAATGTATTAGAGGGTTTTTATTTAAACTTCATCACAACCCTGTGAGATAGGTACAGTTATATCCCCCATTCTCCAGAGTTGGAAAGTGAAGGTTAATAGGTTTGAACAAGGATAACTTGAGAAAAGATACAGCGCTGATAAGTAGAGGATCCAGGATTCAGACCACTGCACACAATTGTACACAACATTGCCTTTATGAATGGCAGCCCCTGGAGCATGCAGTGCACAACCTCACAGCCAACCAGGGTAACCCAAGGTTTAAACTCACAAAGTGATTCAGTCCCCGTGCTTTTAGCACCTCTGCTCATGCTGTAGTCTCAATGTTTGTGTCCCTCCTTCCCCCACAAAAAAAATCATGTTGAAATCCTAACCCTTAAAGGTAATGGTGTGAGTAGGTGGGGCCTTTGGGAAGTGATTAGGTCATGAGGGCAGAGCCCTAATGAATGGGATTAGTGCCCTTATAAAAGAGGCCCCACAGAGCTCTCAAGCCCCTTCTACCATGTGCGGGTACAACAAGAAGTCTGCAGCCCAGAAGACAGCCTTCAACCGACCATGCTGGGACCCTGACCTCAGACTTCTAGCCTCCAGAACTGTGAGAAATAAATTTCTGTTGTTTATAAGCTACCCAGTCTATAGTATTTTGTTACAGCAGCCCACAAAGACTAAGACGGCTTATATTCCACTTTTCTGATTATTTTTATGTCCTTCTACTATATTATCAATTCATTAAGACCAGAGACTTTGTATTTTCTCTTACTATCCTCAGATTATAAGACATTTAGGGCATCTAGGAGCTCATGAATAAATGAATGAATCTCTTCCCTCAGAGGCAATGAATCCTAAAAAGCCACAAGGGATTTAAGTAAGAATCCAGAGGCAAGGAAATAAGGTATTTTCTTTCTTTCTTTTCCATTAAGAAGAATGATTTTCAAATTGGACAGGATATAATAAACACTTCTGCAGAAACTGGAGAGTGAGATAAATTAAGCAATAGATATTCATCTGGGCAATTTAAATAAGTTCAAGTCTCTGGGACCAGATAAATGAAACCACAGAACACTGACGACACTTCCAGAATGGATACTGATTAGTGATCTATGATGACAGGTGAGAAAATGCCCTCCCCTCCAAATTTAGATAGACAAGTGTTCTCCATGGTTTTCCAATAGGAAGAACAAGTAACTAGAAATAAGTAGCTTGTCGCCAGTGGCCTGGATCACACGAGTCTTACTGGATCCATGTTGGCCTGAATGAATCTGCCTGTGATGTACAGAAGGGGTTTTGTCCCTGGCCTAATGCTGTTCAGTTTGTTATCAGTAGTTTGAATGGAAATTTATTTATCGAAATTGTTTTTCCTAAGGTGAGAAGAGAGTTAAAATATTAAAGGACAGAGTAGGATTCAGAATAAAGTCTGGGACAAAGACCAAAATCAGCAAAATTCAATTCAATAAGAATATGTGAAAAATTTTCCCATTTAGATTTTTTTCACGGCACAGGCCTAACATGGGAAAGAACTGATAAGAAGTGAAAATGATGGGCAGTATTAGACAACCACATCCAGAATATGAGTCAACAGTATAATGCAATTACTATTTTTTTAAGTAGTACAATTTTAGGTCTTGTTAAGAGAAAAACAGTGTCCAGAAGAAAAGCAAGCAAAATCTGATTATCTCTGCACTGATCAAAACTCATCTGGAGAATCGTGGCCAGTCTCAGAACTGTTCTTTTGGAAGGAGATGGACAAGCCAGGATTCAAAACTTGATTTTATTTGGAGGAAAGAGACTGCAGTGATAGGAGGGCAGGGAATACACAGTAAAAGAGCCACACATGAATGGAGTGAGAGCACCTGGGGTATCTCGTCCAGAGGAAAGGAGACCCAAAAGGAACTGTCTTCTTTAAAGAGAAGCAATTTATGACAAAAAAGCAAAACTTATTTTGTGTTGCTCCCTATGACAAAACTAGGACCAATGCATCAGAACAGGCAAGTCTGTATTCAACACAAAGAACGTTCAAAGAGTTAGAAAGCAATTGTTCGCAACATTTTGAATATATTGTTCTCAGTCAGCCCCTCCACTAAGGACATATGGTCTGTAATGGCACAGATGAACATTTTTTAATAGTTATGTATTTTAACGTGCATTTTTTAATGTTTTAAATTTTTCAATGTTGATAGAAAATTTTCCCTTATAAAAATTAATTTGAGTAAAATAAGTGACTCGATTTGGACAAAAAAGTTAAGTAACTAACAAATGGTATGCAGACAGGGCAAATCACTGAGGCAGTATGCAAATAACTACAGCTTAGGAAACACTGCTGTAGGTTGTGGTATTTCATCTTCAGTGTTTTTAAACTTTTGTTCCAGGATCTATCTCCTGCTGAGGAAATGCCTGTCGCATAGTTTTAAATGACTCAAGTATTTATTAATAGAGAGGAAGAGGAAGATAAGGAAAATAAGACAAAGAAGGGAAAAGGGATGAATGACTTGATACTCCAAGCACATCAGTGTGCCTTGTTTACCTTTAGAGTTCACATCATATTGACACTAAATCGGGAGGAATTCAGGGCACCGGAGCCAAAAAATAAATAGAAAGGAACCTAGAGAGGTTAAAAATAAGGTCAGGAAGTAACAAAATGAAACAACTGGGAAAACAGAAACAAATATATATCTAGTGATAAATAATCTGACACACAAATATTCAGTGGGTGGGAAAAACCTAGACATTCCAAAGAAAGATATGCTGGTGATGCCAGGGTCTTTCTAGAACCTAATGGCAGAGACAAAAGTAACAAAGATGGTCCTTAGCTCTCAGGCATATCCCCCCAACCGCTCTTCCTTGGCCTCTGAATGTCTGCCCCTCCCACCTGCCCCACCACCAGCAGCCCAACACAGCAGCATTCTGTCCACAGGACATTTCGAAATCAGGGTCTAAATATTATTTAAAATTGATCGTGAAGACCAAAATATTTACCGTCTCATTTTTTAACTTCCAATGCCCCCTCATCCTAGGGAGCAATACAACCCAAGCAAAAACAATCAAGGTCAGACATCCTTTATTCTGCATTGCCAACACCTGCCACTGGGGGCTCCAGAGTGTCTTTAGCATCTACCCCTTCCTTTCTATCTCCCTCATCAAGGTTGCCTTCGTTAAGACACTATCATCTCTCAGCTTGACTTGTTGCTCTGCAGGCTCTGACCCCTTCCACATAACTTCAGTACACGTGGCCAAGGTTTTGGTTGTTGTTCTCCATTCCCTCCCTTCTTCAGACCCTTACAGTGATTTCTTATAAAACTAAATGTCGGGACTTCCTTGGAGGTCCAGTGGTTAAGACTTCACCTTCCAGTGCAGGGGGTGAGGGTTCCATCCCTGGTGGGGGAGCTAAGATCCCACATGCCTCGCAGCCAAAAAAACCAAAATATAAAACAGAAGCAGTATTGTAACAAATTCAATAAAGACTTTTAAAAAACAATGTACCACATTAAAAAAAAAATCTTTTAAAAAAAATCTAAATATCTAGTGATGAATAAAACCCCTTCACCAGAGTACTACAGCAATCTCACATATCACATTTTCTTCTAAGTAAACATATTTTGTCTATTACAGAGAAATAGTTTAATGTCATTGAAATAATTTTGGTTATGAAGTTGAAAGTCCTAAACTCTAGTCTTGGTTGTCCCACTTACTAGTTCTGTGATCCTGGGTGAGTTATTAACTTCATATTTCAAAGAATTGTTACATAATGTCTGTAAAGAGCTTTATACTACACTTGATCCCCTGTAATATAAATATATGCATATTTATATATTAAATATTAAAAATAGCTTTCTACAAACATGTTATTTATTTAGAATCATGGGTAGTACAAAGCTCTTACCAACATGTCATTTCTTTAGCACTTGGTTATTTGCTGCCTTATAATTGTTCCCTTGTTTCATGTGTGTTTTGTCTCCAAACTTGATTTCATACTTGTGTGAGGCTGCTTCCATCACTTACACTTTATTGTATCTTCTGCAGTGCCTTAGTTGGTTGACTGAGTCCACTGCTTTATCCCATTTTTGACCCAGTAGCTTCCCTTAACCTTGACCTTCAACCCCATCAATGTCTTTCCCTCCTTTAGGAAGCCTTTCTAGATCTTCTGAAAGAGCACTGGTGGGTTTTCTAACATATGATCCCCTAAGCAGAGAAATTTGCAATGTGGATTTATTTATAATCTGAGGATGGTCTTAGTATAGACCATGTAAGCAATGATGACGGTCCCCAGAAAGCTGAGAGATGATGAAATCAAATATATACAGAGAAAGACTCTAGCAAGGTCCAAAATCTATCTGTGGTCACCACTGTCTAGGGTGAGTGTTCTCCAAACCACTGTCTTAAATGTTTGGTTAATGGGCCTGTATGGATATTTAGACATCATAGATATATATATACACATATGTTTATATTTATATCTCATGCTCCTAAGCCTTAAGAATCATAAAATTAACAAACTGGCTCTGATCTGATTTTGTCCTTGACAAGAGACTTACTTAAGCTTTCCAAGTAGTTTTCATATAGAGTGAATTTTCTGGTCAAACGAACAGGAAACATCAGGTCTGCACAATTGTTTTATTTCTGGTTGTAAAAACTGGCATGCTGGCTTATACAGCAATCTCTTGTAAGTTCATACAGCATAAGATTGGCCTTCTCAAGTCCTTTCAGCTCTGGATCACTCAATGGGAGATTCTTAGAAAACAATGGACTAGAAGCTAGCATAATGATTTTATCAAAATAATATCACCCTATGGAGTCCTGCCTGGGAGATGGTCCGTCAACATCCCTTCCAGAGTTATCCCTCTGTCTCCTCCCTCAAAGCACAGTTATAATGGAATGAGTTTACATGGTTCAAATTACAACAGGTTCTATGAATTAACTTTTAAAGCTATTTGCTTAAACAGCCTGCGGAGTTAAAGTAGCTAGTGTAGACACAGAGACACGAAACACATCTACTGTGGAAGATAAAGGGAAACCAAAGAAGCTTGTTGCTCTGCAAACCAGAAAAAGATTGAGGTCTAAAGTTTCTCAGACTTAAATGTGCATTTGAGTCATGAGGGGATCTTGTAAAAATGCAGATTTTGATTCAGAAAAGGCTGGGATGGGGCCTGAAAGGCTGTGTTTCTAACAAGCACCCAGGTGATGGCAGTGCTGCAGACAAGGACCTGACTTGGAGGAGCAAGGGCAGAGAAGTTAAGCTACATAGCAGTGTTCGGAGATAATATAAACACAGGCACTTTGTCTCTTTCAGTAACTCAGCTAGAGAGCACCAAAGTAAAGTTATCACAGTTAAGAAGTGATATAATACATTTTGTATTAGTATTTGTATTTTTAATTTTTACTAGAAATTATATTTACAAGAGAATAGTTTTCTTTCGTATCCATTCTTATCAGGTCCCAAGAGTGGGACTGAAGTGGTTTATGTTCTCTGACAGGTTTATGTGCTTAAGCTGTGGGCATTGCTCAGCTACCTCCAAACACATACCCCAGGAGCAGGGACCAGAGCAGGGCTGACAGCCTCCTTAGCATGTCCTCTAAAGCTCCAAATACCTAATGGTGATGGGAAGGGACTCTCACAGCTTCTCAGATCATTCTGTGCACTTTTCTAGCACTTTCTGGAAACTTACCACAACACCAACAGTCAGACCCTAGTGGAACAAAGTACCTTCATTCAAAACCTGCTATGTGTCCTAGAACAAAAAATTTCACAATTTGTATGGAAACACAAAAGACCCCGAATAGCCAAAGCAATCTTGAGAATGAAAAATGGAGGTGGAGGAGTCAGGCTCCTGGACTTCAGACTATACTACAAAGATACAGTAATCAAGACAGTATGGTACTGGAACAAAAACAGAAATATAAATCAGTGGAACAAGACAGAAAGCCCAGAGATAAACTCACGCACATATGGTCAAGGAGGCAAGAATATACAATGGAGAACAGACAGCTTCTTCAATAAGTGGTGCTGGGAAAACTGGACAGCTACATGTAAAAGAATGAAATTAGAACACTCTCTGACACCATACACAAAAATAAACTCAAAATGGATTAAAGACCTAAATGTAAGGCCAGACACTATAAAACTCTTAGAGGAAAACATAGGCAGAACACTCCATGACATAAATCACAGCAAGATCGTTTTTGACCCACCTCCTAGAGAAATGGAAATAAAAATAAGCAAATGGGACCTAATGAAACTTAAAAGCTTTTGCACAGCAAAGGAAACCATGAACAAGACAAAAAGACAACCCTCAGAATGGGAGAAAATATTTGCAAATGAAGCAACTGACAAAGGATTAATCTCCAGAATATACAAGCAGCTCCTGCAGCTCAATATCAAAAAAATAACCCAATCCAAAAATGGGCAGAAGACCTAAATAGACATTTCTCCAGAAAAGATATACAGATTGCCAACAAACACATGAAAGGATGCTCAACATCACTAATCATTAGAGAACTGCAAATCAAAACTACAATGAGGTATCACCTCACACCAGTCAGAATGGCCATCATCAAAAAATCTACAAACAATAAATGCTGGAGAGTGTGTGGAGAAAAGGGAACCCTCTTGGACTGTTGGTGGGAATGTAAATTGATACAGCCACTGTGGAGAACAGTATGGAGGTTCCTTAAAAAACTAAAAACAGAACTACCATATGACCCAGCAATCCCACTACTGAGCATATACCCTAAGAAAACCATAATTGAAAAAGAGTCATGTACCACAATGTCCATTGCAGCTCTATTTACAATAGCCAGGACATGGAAGCAACATAAGTGTCCATCGACAGATGAATGGATAAAGATGTGGCACATATATACAATGGAATATTACTCAGCCATAAAAAGAAACGAAATTGAGTTATTTGTAGTGAGGTGGATGAACCTAGAGTCTGTCATACAGAGTGAAGTAAGTCAGAAAGAGAAAAACAAATACCATATGCTAACACATATATATGGAATCTTAAAAAAAAAATGGTTATGAAGAACCTAGGGGCAGGACAGGAATAAAGATGCAGACTTACTAGAGAATGGACTTGAGGATATGGGGAGGGGGAAGGGTAAGCTGGGAAAAAGTGAGAGAGTGGCATGGACATATAAACACTACAAAATGTAAAATCGTTAGCTAGTGGAAAGCAGCCGCATAGCACAGGGAGATCAGCTCAGTGTTTTGTGACCACCTAGAGGGGTGGGATGGGGGGGTGGCAGGGAGATGCAAGAGGGAGGGGATATGGGGATATATGTATATGTATAGCTGATTCACTTTGTTATAAAGCAGAAATTAACGCGTCATTGTAAAGCAATTATACTCCAATAAAGATGTTAAAAAAAAAAACTTGCTGTGTGCCCTAAACAGGGCATTTTCTAAGGTGGCTAAAGGAACCATGGATTTCAGGATATGCAGCCCTCAATTCCCTTTCCAAATCTGCCCCTAAAGTTTTCAACAAAGTTAGGCCTCCTGTAGAAAGTGACAGCCACAGAAAAAAATGAAGATAATAAGCAACTGGATGATGCACCCAAGTAGGATGGGGGATGGAGTGTTTTTGCCTTTAGTGTAGAAATACCTTATTTAATTATTAAAGTCCTGCTTTATTATACAGTTCAGTATTTTTCTATCTACAGTTTGCAGGCCATTGGTGAACCTTGAAATCATTTTCATGGTTCAGAACCAGGCTGTTTTAAAAATGCAATAGACCAGGGTGCAACGCAGTTCAAAGGGGAAGTATCATTTAATGAAACTTCTCAGTTACACCTGTCTATGTACTGAGCTATATTGTAAAGTGCATTTCTTTCTATGCATCATAATCAAAAATTTGAAAAATCACTGAACTATAGCTTGCTTTATGGTAGAGGAGCGTTTTTTAGAGCCATCATTGTTTTTAATCTATTTATTTTTACTATATTCACCTGGCATTGCCTTAGCTAGATGAGGTCATAGCGAGTAGCCTTTTCAGAAATGTCACTGCCCTTTTCACTATAAAGTCCTTGAACTCATATAGCATGCTTAAGCCATATGCATTATATATACACATATAATGTGAAATTCCTATAGATCATGTGTCATACTAATAGACCAATTTAATTGACACTCTGAACTATTCCTGGGTATTATACACCCAATTCCCTACATCCAGTCACTTGCTGGGAGCACCTCACAGCTTTCAAGTTACAATGGCACCATCTTCTGGTGAAATATTTTCTTTGTTGGGCCGATATTAAAGAGCTACCAAAAATGTCCTGATATTTCAAGCAAAAATTGCAACTGACATCATATATACATTGATATTCTTTAGAGCTTTTTACTTCATTCAGGAGTTGCACTCCGTTCTCAATCTGAGAAAGGTCTTTCTATTCCTCAGCAGTGAGAGGAGCTAGTCTGTCCTTCCTGACTTTCCGTTACACTAAGCTGGTTTCAAGTTTCAGCTCCTCCTTGAATTCCAGCCTGCTGAGACTTCCCTCTAGAATCATCCAAAATGGAGCCTCTCACAGCCTACCCTTTGAGATGTTCAGGGCCCAAAGCAAAGGTATTTGCAGTTTTGCTGTCTATGGTTCTATGTACAGTAATGTTATTTCTTCTACAACTAAAATTCCTAAAACCTAAAATCAACAGCTTTTATACATTTGAAGTGAAAGATTCAAATGGAAGAACGGTTTCTCTGGAAAAGTTTAAAGGCAAAGTAAGTTGCATCTTCTGACTTTTATTTCTGTTGTTTGTCCGTGTTCTCTGCTTATTCTCTTAAGAGTCCATTTTTCACTGTTAAACGGTCATATTATAATTTAGTCTTCAAAATAATGTTATTAGTATATCACTTTAGCCATCAGAGCTCTCAGTTTATATACTTCTAATTGATAACTGATTATGTTAACTGTTTGCTTTAAGTGCTGGATTAATACTTTAAGTTGCTTAGGAAATTCTTAGAGTTAGTAATGTGAATATGGAGTATTCCACATAATGTGAATATGAAAGTATTAATTCCATAATCTAACAACATTGAAAAGCACTCTATCAATAATCATATTTTATCTTTTATTTAAAAAAAAAAAAACTTTAGTTGAGTACATAGGGCTTTTTCAATGGTCGTGATTTTTCAGAGTTTTAACTCATGCATCCGCGTTATGATTTTCAGCAGAATTGGGTATATCTAAAAATATGAGATAACCATCTATCAAAGGTTGTATTCCTCCAAAATGGTTTAGGATTTTAACTACTTGCAAATATTTTTTTTAATCTTTTATTTGCTTCACTTTCCGTTTGGATTTTTTTCTTTTTCCGGGAGGTTGCACTAGTTGTAAACGTGGCTAGTGACTGCCAATTCACAGACAGAAATTACTTAGCACTGCAGGAACTGCACAAAGAGTTTGGACCATTCCACTTCAGCGTCTTGGCTTTTCCATGCAATCAGTTTGGAGAATCGGAGCCCCGCCCAAGCAAGGAAGTAGTATCTTTTGCAAGAAATAACTTCGGAGTAACATTCCCCATCTTCCACAAGATTAAGATTCTAGGACCTGAAGCAGAACCTGCATTTAGATTTCTTGTTGGTAAATATCTACCTTGCCTCACCAATTTAATGTTTTTAATTGCTTTTCATTTTTAAAACAAATATACCAGTACAATACATTCATTTGAAATGTTTTAGTGGGAAAGTTTTATAAAACTATCAAAGAGTTAGATTCTCATCCTTTGTGATTTTCTAGAAGTTATGCTTCCCTGAAATCAATGTTTTAACTTCTTGGATGGCAAAATAAATCTACTCCAATGTATTTTATTTTTATGATCATTTTCCTGAAGAATTTACTGTAAGTGGGGTCATGGCTATTTTCACAAAATATTTCAATTCTTATTTAACTAGCATGTGCTAATATCCCTCCCCAATACTAAAGCTATACATCCTACATCAATATTGCTGAGCATTATTAGTTGAACTTATTTTTGTGGTTAATTTTATGTTGCCTTACTTATCTAAGATATTATCCTCAAGGGTGAATAATATCTGTTTGCCAGGTGGTTTTTGGTAAAATTCAAAGCAATATATCTTGATTTTTTTTTGGAGGAGGGTAATGTTAGGCTATCTCTGTAATTAAGCTAGCTACAGAAACCTATTTAAAGATTTTCCAGCGTAAACGTGCTGCAGTATAGTGACTAAAAGCTAAACTTTGGCCCCAGTCTGTGTTGAAATCCCTGCTCTTTTACTTTTGCTGGGTGGCTTCAGGCACATAATTTCCCTGTGCCTGTTTCCTCGTAAAATGACGTTATCTACCCCCTAAGATTGCCTGGAGGATTACGTGTGTTAATAATAAAAGTAAAGTACTTATTCACATACAGCTTACACTGTGGAGACACTATTCTAAAGGACATTCAGCTAATGTCCTCTCATCTAACTTTTATAGATGACAGCCTCAATCATTTTCACTGTGGGTAATTTGAGTTTTGCTAAAACCATGACCTCAGCCAGGCAATCAAGCTTTCAATGAAACAAACCAGCTAATGATGTTCTATAATATTTCATTTAAGTATGAAATCAGGATCGTCCAAAAACATTATATTCAGTTTCTAGGGAAAGTCAATATAATGCCTAACACCACGAATAGCAACTAGAGTGAGGTCTTCATTCCTTTTATTTCCAGGGTGCACAGGGGAAAAAAAGCCAGAGCATGTGCCCTGTAATCATCTCTCAATTATAGCAGCCAAATACTTGGGCACAGTAGCTCCTAGGTTCTTCCCGTTTGTCACTAAAAAAGCTTCTGAAACTCCACTCAACACTCAAAAAGGTAACAGTGATTTAAGGTTTCACTAAAGTTAGATGAAGCTACAGAGACAAAGATTATGAGTTGACGGCCAAATGAAAATTAGATCTTTGAAAACTGGCCAAAATTGACAGTACCTGATCATGCATTCACAAACAAGATGGCTCTGTACAGGTGTACAGGTTGTTCACTAAACAGGAGTAAGGAGGCAAACGGGGGCTGAAACACAGGCGAGTGCAAGGTATGTGCCGAGGGACTGTCCCCACCTGGAAGGGTATCTTTTTCTAATTCACACGAATATGTTACACTGACTAGAGAGAGCCCTGCCCTGATGGGCATTATCTTTAAATACACATTTTCCATCATAGAAAATGGCTATTTTTCAAAGCGATTTTAAGAAGGCTTTAGTTAATAATATGATGTTCATACCAAGTCACTGATGTTTGAGCTAATCAGCAACACTATTAATAATGAAATAACCAGTGTAAATGCTTGGCACAGTACACAAAATAAAACACATAGAAGTAAATATTAGGCTACTTTTCATTTGTTATTTTTAACCTATGCTCCCGCATTTGTTCTTTCCCCAGCATAAAGCAAAGTGTCCCTCAATTTTAAAAACTCTAGGCAGTGTGTGCCTTCTACCTACCTCATCAGCAACGTTTTTGAAAGGATAGTTAACATTTGTTTTCTCCACTTCCCTGTTTCTGCTTCCTTCTTAGATCACTGTGTTTGGCCTCTCACTCCATAACTCTCCTGAGCCTGGTGGGTCTCGCTGCCTGTGACTTCTACTCTGGCCCCTTCTCTTCCTCCCTTGCAGGTTCCTCTTTTCCTCCACCCTTAACTCTACTGATCCTCAGGATTCTGCCACATCCACATGGGCTCTCCTTACTCTGTCCCCTTTCCCTGGGTGAGCTCTTGCTCTTAAGCTCCGAAGCCTCCTCTGATTGGGTGTCCCACATAACCTGAATCTCCTTGTGTACAAAAATGAATTTGTCATCTTCCTCCTAAAATTTGTTTGCTTTGCCATGTCCCCTATTTTAACAGCACCAGCTCTGCAAATAGGAAGGTCTACATATCAATCCAGGCTCTACCACTCACTAGCATGTGACTGTGAGTCCAGGCCTCCATTTTTCTCATCTGCAAAATGGGGATAATAATAATATCCAATGTTTACAGGGTTGCTGTAAAGATTAAAGGAGAGGATCCATTTAAAGCACTGAGCATACATTACTAGGCACATAATAATTATATTTTTTCTCATGTTAGTCAATAATAATGCACACAAATCCTGTATGATATAAATGGAAAAAAACTTCTACATTTCTTACCTAAATTAAGATGTATCAAAGGATATCTACAATTATTTAGAATTCCTTACTATATAATATGCAACAATATTAAAAACATATATATATTTACTACAAAAAGTAATCCATACATTCCTATTACCAAAGACATTTAGAACATCACTTTATCTTAAAACAAATGTTAAGAAACTGAAAGTTTTCAGCTAGTGACAGGGTAAATTTTTTGTGGTGGAGATCAACAAATCTAAAATAAACTAATTTATTTCATTTCTTGATTCTAGGTCAGTAGAATCATCAGTGAAGTCACCAAGTATATAGAAATCTGGTTACACAAACTTTGAGTTGTTTTGTTTGGGTGTTTTGCTTTTTGTTTAGTTTGGTTTTTGAAATGATGACGATCCTAGAACTTGATTCTAAAGTTGTAATTTATGCAGATACTGACAAAAATGAAAATCTTGACAAAGAATTTACTCATGAAAATATATTCTGATATTTTAGATTCGTCAAAGAAGGAACCAAGATGGAATTTCTGGAAGTATCTGGTCAACCCTGAAGGTCAAGTTGTGAAATCTTGGAGGCCAGAGGAACCCATTGAAATCATCAGGCCTGAGATAGCAGCTCTGATTAGACAAATGATCATAAAAAAGAAAGAGGATCTATGAAAATGCCATTGAATCATTCTAAGGCAATAGTCAGAATACAGAAATGTCGCCGTGAGGGTTTGATCCCATTTTAAATACTCTGACAATTAAATGTGGCACTGAAGGATGACTTTCCTTTTACGTTATCTTGTCAGTGACTGGTAATGAATGTCCCCACGATAGAGATGTTACCTAAAGCAAAAATGAAGAGTAGCCAAAGACTCTAAATGAAATATATTAAATACTTCATCTGACCACACTAAATAATTCAGAATACAGTCACCAATGTGCTTCAATATCCTATTCTCTGACTTGACATTTTCTAGCGTCGTTCTTGATGGAAATGCCAACACACTAGACCACTGTTTGAATTCAAGACACTGTGTGACATTTCCAGAGTAACTAATTATAAATGATTATTTTTATGTAATAAAAAGCAAAATAAACATTGAAAATGTGAAATACAGATTCTAATCCTTATGTATTTTTATTTGTTTCAGGTACAGGATTTGGGGTTTTTTGGGTTTTTTTTTTTAAGTACAGGTTCATGGTATGTTTTACTACACCTGGCCAAATAGTCACTTATAAATGACATTATCACAACATTTGAAAAAGCCTTCATCTTTCTCAATATTTTTTTCTAGAAGCAACTCAAATTCCATAATTAGAATATTAACATTTGAGTCAGTCTGTATTTTTGAGTGAAAATCCCAAGTGTAAGAAAAAAGCCATGAGTATATGATCATTCAGCTTGATTCCCCTTCAGGTTAATTTTGATAAATTCCTTACAGGTTAATTCCTTACAGGTTTTGGTTAATTCTTTACAGGTTAATTCCTTACAGGTTCCTTACAGGTTAATTTTGGTTGCTAATCTAGTCAGACTAGATTAGCCATTTGAAAAGAATTCAATGCTGCATCATTCTCATGGCTGTAATAAGAAGAATCAACTGCAAACAGTCAAAACTCTTAATGAAGAAAAGGGAGTGATTGCAACTACATGAGTCTTAGAAACATCAGCAATCACTGAGCCTTTTGATAGAGTCACAACATACCTTTTCTCCCAAAGTCCTGATCTTTACGTTTTGTCAGGCTTCTAATTATTGGCTAAAAAAGCAACCTGCCAAGTTGATGAAGGTTAATTATTGCCCCATGAAATATATATTCATTTCATAAAGGAATTAAACAGGAATACTGGAGCCAAAAAAAAAATGTGAAAAAACAGTCATGTAGAATTTGGCTAAGAAGGAAGACCCAATCTAAATAATTGTGAATTGGCTCTCCAATTCTGACCTGATGAGTGAAAGTGAAGATTCTTTTTTATGGTGAAATCAGTAGTGCCACCTCAGTAAATAATTCTGCAAAAGTGTTTAAAGGTCTTAAAAAAATCAAATATATTTCCCGGAATACCTTCTACTTCAACATATATGTCCAACCCCCAGCTCTGAATGTATTTAGTAAGCTCTCTGATGGGGGTGGAGGTGTGGTTCCCCTCAGGTCAAGAGGATGTGCAGAGGCACCTCAAGAATAGCAGTCAATATGGTTAAAATAGTATGTTTTATATTATGTGACTTTTACCCCAATAAAAAAGACATTAAAAAAAAAAAAGAATGGTGGTCACTGTGTGAGCAAAGCCCGCTTCTACCTCTCACCAGCGGCAGGGCCTTGGGCCAAGCTCGACTACTTTTCAGTTTCCTCACCTATAAATTGGGGGTGGGGTCAAAGTGAACAAAAAGCCCCTTCCAAGTTCCCAAGGTCTTTCAAGTGATCAGGAATCAGTACTAACCTGGATTGTTGTTGAAGAAATGGAAGCCACCTCATTAGTCTATCTGCCTTTTGCAAGCTTGCCCCCGAAAGCCTGTTAGCAATTTGAATTCTGGGCCTCTAAGCAAAATTTTACTTAGGATAATCCCTCCAAGTGTTGCTTCTGGAACACTCCTGCTGTTTACCCCCGCTTACGACTTCCATGAGTTCATATCAGTGCTCCGGGACGGCAGGGGTGTTTATGTGCTCACAATCGGGGTGTGAGCAGAAGTGTATCTGCCAGCACCACAGAGGTTACGTAGACACCCCACTGCCAGACAGAGGGCAATGCGCTGGGGGACGACCAGGACTGTCCCAGAGAACGCAGCTGGGATGTCCATCCTGCCCCAAATCACTAGTTCTCTCCAAAGCCATAAAAAGTGGGTTTTTCACTTATGTATCTCCAAACTTGGTTGCCTTATTCAACCTATAATCTCTACTAGGTTAGGCTTGATTCTCTCCTCTCGCCCCTCTGAGTATGCAGGGAAGGCAGGTAGGGATTTGAAAGTGTGTCATACAGGTGTCCATTCAGGGTTCTGTAACAACCAGGCTATGTGTGAGGAAAGGGAGGAGAGCCATTTGCTGACGTGCTGCCACCCAGACCTCAACGAATTCTCATATGAATACCGTCAGGCAAACACACAGAGGAAAAAAATGCATTTTTCTTGAACTGAGCACAATACCTTCTCTATCTCAGCATCAAAAAGTCCGGGACATAAACTGCTACGAGCTGCCTGAACTGAGAAGTATAACAAAAATAGTAGGCATCCCATAAAAGAGTATTCAGCAGTTGTCCTCCTGACAAAGGAAAGGGACAAAATCAAATGCTTTTAACTGTGGTTAATAATTCATTGACGCAGTTTGTTTTGGTTTGTTTAATTTGGGAAGTGGAGAGGAGTACTTCCTAGTAACTCCTAATCATCATCTTATGGCAGAGGTAAAAATACAGAGTGTTGCAGAGTGGAATAAATATGAATTTGCCTGAAATATTCCCTAAAAATTGTACTTCATTTTTGAAATTGCGTACTAATTATAGCATACCTATAGTATGTATATATGTACATATACATAATTCTTAATAACTATAGTATATATAGCATATATACAGTGATGACTGGTAAATGTTTAACAACCAAATCTCTGGAGGAGGAGTCCCAATTTGCAGCATTTGCAATTTCCATGGTGTGAATGCTCCCACATGGTCAATTTTAATCTATTAATGGTTTGATAACTGGCTTGTAAAATTTCTGAAAATTTAACAATCAATTCTCACAGACCAGGATAAGCTGGCTCCAGCACAACAAAATTTTTAAAATCAGACTTATGGTAATAAGGATCTCCAGAGAGAAAAATCTAAAGCAAAAACATATCACATATACTCTTTATTTTTATTACAAATATATTATTTTGACAGGTTATATATAAATGTGTATGTATATGCAGTTATACTGAATTATGAAAAGCTGCTAACATTATAACTGTATAATCGCACTATAATCTAACAATGTAACTGGATTGC
Source organism: Balaenoptera ricei (assembly GCF_028023285.1). Taxonomy (NCBI): domain Eukaryota; kingdom Metazoa; phylum Chordata; class Mammalia; order Artiodactyla; family Balaenopteridae; genus Balaenoptera; species Balaenoptera ricei. Next base: position 43,006,889 of record NC_082641.1, read on the forward strand.
CTGCAGGTAATTTCAAGTAGGAAAACACTCCAGTAAAAATTAAGAAAAAAAAAAAAATATATATATATATATATAGACAAAGTCTAAGAAGGAAAACAAAAACTATTTCTCTACATTTATTTTCTTTAAACATATTAACTGTTTCAAGACTGCCCGATATGAGCGGGAAGGTCTTGGGTGATCCCTGTACAAAATCATGTGTATTCCTGCTAACGTGTTCCTTTGAAAGAAAAATGTCATGTTTGGGTGCAGCTAATATGGGGACGCTCTGTATTTATCCCTCAGCTTGACTTCATCTTCCCCAGGGAATAATAAAATCCTAATAACTGTTACACCAAGAAACTAACACATCACACTTCTTCCCACTCTTCTTGTTCCCTCCTCCCTCTGAACCCTTAAGGCCACACCTTGCCGAGGGAAGCATCCTCTTTTGGGGGCAGAGGCTGGTGGGGGAGGGAGAACCATTTTCCAGAGGGTGTGATGGGAAGCAATTACATCCCCAGCACCAGTGAACAGCAGTGGCTGCCCCCAGAGAAGATACTTCCAACCAGCTTTGCCTCCGTCCTCCTCTTTTTTTCAACCCACTTCTGTCTTCTCTTCCTCTGACATCCCAAGTGTGGATCCCTCTCTTTCCTTCTCACTCTTACGAAAACAATTTCTTTTTGAATTTAAACATTCAATCGCCTCCTTACCCATTGATCTCCTTATTTATCTTTACTACACTCCATCCTTTCTCTCCTTTCTCATCATCTCAGTAATAGGAACTGAACTATGTATTCTGTTTATTGAGTATAAATGTTGGCATTTTACGTCTTGCTCTGTAAAAAAATTTTTTTAAAGTAAAACACAAAGGACAAGCCTTCTAAATTTAGTAGGTTTTATTTTTATCAACAGATCAGTGATTTTCTATAGAAAATAACATGTTGAAATTTAACCTTAAAAAAAACAAGATGAAAACAATATTTACATTAAAGGAATACTTAAACACAAAGATGCTGAAAATGGAATGATACTAGGCAACAACAAAAAGAGGATGAGATTTGAAAGTAGCAAAATGCATAAGAATCAAATTATAGGTATCTCTTTAACCCATGGTTCTAGAAATGTTTACATTTAAATAAGGTAGGAATTTAATTTTACCCATAACTTATAATCCAATGCAGTAGAGAATGTGATACATTTCTCACTTCTCATTTAGGGTGTTAATAATTGACCAGACCACCAAAGTCAGTTCCATGAACTTGCTGCAAATGTTTATACAACCACAGTGTGTCTGGGACCCAGCACACACCTGACATGGCTCCATGAGTCAAAATGGCCTCCAAGGGAATGAGAAAATATTTTAAATTATATTGTGCGGTCAGTTCTCCCCCTTCACAAACTAAATATCATGCTCTCTTCCAAACACTGTATGAGTCTGTGATTTTACAGAAAATGAAGATTCAAGGCAAATCTTCCAAATAATTCAGCCCCTAACCCCCAAAATCCCCAATTCTGTTGATATTCAAGTGAAAATGTTTTAGTTGACTGACTCATCTGGAAAGTTACTTCAACTCCCCCTTTAGCTGTACACACACATGGTAATTGAGACCTATTCTAATGTCAAATTAAGAAACTAATCATCCAGAAAGAATTCTAAAGACTTAGTTGAAAATTTGAGGAAACATTTTAGGTTTGCCATTCCAAATTGTCATTATATTCTAAATTTTATATTTAAAATTAATATATAATTTCACAAATACTTTAATACTGTCTACAAGTATTAGAGACTCCAGAATATTACCTGAAATCTTTAAAATAATTAATTGGAGTAGTTTCTTCATCATTATAAAGCTGTTTGTTGTATTATAACTGAAAAGTAGTAATAAGCATCATGGTAAAGAGTGACCCGGTTCATGGCAAAAAGTACACGTACACACAAACATACACACATATTACTTACAGATTTAATTATACTCTGATGTTCATTGTACATGCAATAAGATAGCAGTTGCATGTTAGCTGATGCCATTCACATATTCAACCAGCTAACAATACACTGCCAACCCATCACACACAGGTAAACAGTGTACTTCGTTAACAAGAAGAATTTATCCAGAAGCAAGTGGCAGGGTAGTTGTGGCTGCTGAATTGACCCAAAGCAGCCAGCTAACAATACACTGCCTACCTGATTCAGGTCACCGCTGCTTTTCATGGCCCATAAAGTCACTGAGGCTAAATTTGTAACATGAAACAGTGGCAGAACTTTCATCTTAATAGTCACATTAAAGAAAACTTACAGGCAAAATCTGTTCCTCCAAAAATACTGTAAGAAATAAAACCAATATTTTCTTTAATCTATTCAAAAACTTAAAAAGAAAACTTTCAAAATACTTCCACTTAGCTTTTACAAATTAAAGGCTCGGATACTGCTATACAAGTGAATTAACAAAGTTATACATAACTGTAGCTTTTCCCATTACTTCTATTTACTGACGAAAAGACCAGTTGTCTGTATCAGGGAGTCAAATATCTAGGAGTCATGGTGATACAAAAGGTAGGCAAGACAAATCTTCAGCTTTGTTTGGGAAAAATAAATATTAAAGTATTTAGGGAATTTTAGGAGTCAAATGTCATTTGTTTTCTCTGGCTAAAAAGGCTATTAGTCATTGCATTCTGAAAGTTATGTGTTCAATTTATTGTGTCACCAATTAAATACAGAAAAATTTAAAGAAGGTCTAGAAAAAAATCTATAAAACTGGTGATGGATTTGAAACTAAAATCTGTAAGTAAAGACTAAAAGAATGTGAACTGTTTAGCAAGGTGAATCATGATAATGATTTACACTGATTACAAGAGAAGCTAAAGGCCTTTGGGTTGGGACTTTCAAGGTGAAAAAGTACTACATGGGATCAACTGTTAAGTTATTAACCTAAGGGCCGGTGGATTATGCCACTTCTCCTCTTGACCACAAGATAGCACCATTTCCGTTTCTTTGGGGGGCGAGCTTATGAACGCAACAGAGGGGAGCGCAACTAGCAACTGTTAAAATGAAATTATAACAGCCAGCTAAAGATGCACTGCCTACCTGACACATCCAAGCGTCATCTTTTGCTGTAGAGGCAAAAACTAGAACGTAACATTCAGATTAAAATGATTACCATTATTTGTCAGTCAGAGATCTTCAGTTTCTTACAAAAAGGTTTTAATATATAGACTCTTTAATATACAGACTGTAGTTAGTGATAGTGTGAGATTTTTTTTAATTTTTCATATTTTCAGACCAATTCATACTTCCAGCAAATATCTTTAGCAAGAATTCGTTTGTTCGAGGTCATATTCAAGACAGAGAACTGGAGTAAGCACTGGACACTCACCTTGGGAGAATCTTGACCTCTCTTCTGTTTCATGTCTTTGGCGAGCACCCGCATGACCTCCTCCTTTGAAAATACAGACAACATATATGAATAGAAACTGTTTAGGAAAAACATAATATTAGGCGTGGAATGTTTCTAGATCCTTACTTAGTCAAACTACATTCACTTTTTTTTGGAAAGAAAACAGGCACCTCCAGAATATAACTAAATTACACAACTCAAAATTAAAATCAGGATTTAGAGTTTTGAACTACCTCTTGGTCCTAAACAGGTATTAGAAACGGTGCCTTCGACAAGAAGTCCCTTTAGGGAGTTGGGGCGAGGAAACAAAAGGGCGTTACTCACCCATAGGATCTCTTCTTCGGTCCGGACCCTCCTCCGGGCGGTGCGCTCAAGTTTCCACTCCATCTCTGGAGGAGTTTGCCCTACCTGGCTGGAGTGTAGCCTCTCCTCGAACGCTTTTGGTTTTGCCCCCCAGTTCAAAGCCAGTCTTGACGCTTAATCGTCAAACCTCTGGAGTCTTGTCCCGCAGGACGATCATACTTCACCCCTAACCTCCCATTTTTCCCCGCTCCTCCCACCGCTCCCAGCGGGCTTTCCCCAGGGTACGGTTTAAAAAGCCGGCGGGGCGGCAGCCAGAGCGGGAATCCCCCTCTCCGGCTTCTCATTGGCCGGCGCTGCGGTGACGTCAGAGCCCGGGAGGGATTCCCCCTGCGCGCGCCTGGGTCCTCTCTCTCTCTCTCTCTCTCCCTCTCCCTCGGCCGGCGGCCGCGCCCCGCAGCCTCCAGCTCTTTGTCCGCAGAGGCGCGCGCAGGAGCGCCAAGCTTTGCCGCGAGCGGTGGCGGGCCTGAGCCGGGCCAGGAGCGGAGGGCTGGACAGCTGCAGGAGGCAAGGCGGTTGGCGGGCGAAGAAGCGGGTTCTGGGAATTCACGTTCTTTCCATTTTAGAAACAAAAATGTTCTGTAATAACGAACCCTGCTCCCTTTTCCTCGGCCCCCACTTCTCATTCTCCAGCCCCACCGTCCTGCCTCTGCCTCTGAGGGATCGGAGGGGTGCATAACTCTCCGGCCTCCTCTCCTTTGACGCTAATCACCCTTTGCTTAAAGCTACTGAGTCTAGGTGTGTTCCCTCAACGTGTCATCAGCTCTTCCTCCATCTTCAAACGGACAAGAAAACGTGGCAAGATTTCTATGCTAATGAGAAGGGGAGGGGGAATCATTGACATATTTATTCAAGAAATTCTTCTTTGCTCTAACCATTTGGCAGTGGTCAGGTTCTCACACTTCAGCTTCTGAGCTTTCTCCCCTAACAATGGTTAGTGAAAGTTGGCGAAACGGCCAGTGACGGGGAGGACCTGATAGGGAGTGAAGACCCAGCAAGAAAGCTGAGCAGACTGGGGGCTAAGTGATAAAGGAGAGGATGATATTGGGGGTTGAGGGAGGGGTTTGAGGGAAATGACAAGGAGCCAGATGGGCTGTGCACACCTGAGCTGCCAGGAGAGGAGAGCTGTGCCGTATGGCACGAGGGGAAACTGTCTGGGAAACCTCTGACAGTCTGGCAGCCTGCTTTTCCCCCTCATTACCTCCTCCCTCCTCTTCCCCACCCCCCCAACTGACATTGGATTGCTTTCCCTCTAATGCAACATGTAGGTTTGTGCATTCGGGGAGGGGAGAAGGGTTAATAGATATCAAGTAGTCAAAAGGGTCAGTGATTTTTAAAATCTAAACTCATTTCTCCTGCTTTTCTTCATACTGAAATAAAAATAGCATCAAGGCTAAGATCCAATCTTAGACCAGTTTTCCATTTACAGTGATAAAGGGTTAGAGGAAACGCTGCACAGGGTAACTTAATCTTCAAATGAGATTTATCAAAATGCTTGCTAGTCAAATAACCTTCGGATTAAAAGATCTCTAAGTTTCACCCACAAGAATTCCACTTTCCTTGCAGTGCATTCAAAGGATACTCATTCCAACTTCCAGTAAATACTTTCAGCAAACATTGAGGCTAAGTGAAATATCGTTGGATAAGAGTCAGAAGTATTGTTGATTTAAAGGATTAGTTTTCAATACCAACTAAAAATAGCAATACATTGAAATAAAATTTAAAACTTCTAATCTTAGTTCTATTTAAAATACCATTTTATGTTCACCCATTTATAAGAATGGGTACAAACATGAGAGTAATAAAAACTAATTCAATTAATGAGCTTGTAAATTCATGTAAATTGGGATTTCAGATCCCATGTTCCTTACAAGTACTAAGAATAGTGAATTATTCATTTAGAATTCAGTTATCTATAAGTAATACATTCAATAATTCCATTTTAGCCACTAATTCCATGGCATATCACACAGCCTCCAAATGCCTTTTCCCCCCTAGTGTAAAGTAGAAAAATATTAGTCAAAATCTTCCTTTTAAAAGTTATTGTGCATTTAAATATTCAGACTGAAATTTAACACCAGAATAATGTCAACAGAAAAATCACCATTTGGCAAACACCACCTACTGTCTCAGTCAGGAACCATGAATGCTAAAACTGGTGTGCATATGATGAGGATGTTTGCCTCCTATGATTAAATACAAAAAGAAAAATTACAGCTTTTCATTGGACAAACCTGGCAGACACCACCTTAACAAAGTAATCAATTAAGGTCACCATTAATGACACACGGATATCATGTGCCTCTTGATATAATGTACTGGGAAGGGTACAATATTACCTCTGTGATATTTTTGCCAAAAAAAAATTATAACTTGAATAATGAGAAAATACTAAACAAACCCAAACTGAAGGACATCCCCAAAATAATTGGCCAGTAGTACTCTTCAAAAGGGTCAGTCATGACGAAAGACTGAGAAACTGTCACAGTTCAGAAGAAACTAAGTAGACATGACAACTGAATGCATTATGAGATCCTGGATTGAAACCTAGACCAGAAAAAAAAAGGACATTTGTTGAATAATTGTAGAAATGTGAATAATATCTGTAGATTAGTTAATAGAGTAATAGTAATGCTAATTTCCTGTATATAATCATTTATTATGCTTAAGTGTTAACATTTAGGGAAGTTGGGTGAAGGATACAATGGGATTCTTTGTACCATTTTTGTAACTTTTTCTAAGTCAAGTTAGTTCAAAATGAAAACTTAAAATAAAAAAATTAACATCATGTGGTCATACAAATAGAAAAACTATGGTACACCTGTTTAGGAGAAAATAGATATATTCTATAAACATTTTATCTTAATTTGTATCAAATATGTTTTAGGAGTAATGGCTAGTTCAAATGTTCAGGTGCCTGTGAGTAATTACCTGTTTTCAAAATGTTTCCTCTTTGAGAGTGGGTTTGGGAGGTAGATTTGTAATAATGAGAAAGGCTGTGAGGACTCCTCCGCAAAGGGCAAAGGCCACTTGGAAAGACTTGGAATAAGAAGGTGAGGGGGAAACAGGTAGAGTAGTGAGGCAGAGAGAAGGGCGAGTGGGAAGAAGCTTTTCCTGACTCATCTCTTGCCGGTGCTCTGAGTCTGAGCAGGTCCCTACCTATGGGAAGCAAATGGATAGCCAAGCTTCCCAAATGCAGATTTTTTTTTTCAATTACATGATCACATTTTCATGCTATAATGTTAAATAGCTCAGAAATGTACAACGTACAAAGTAAGCTCCCTCCATCCGCTCTCCCAAGCTACTCCTTTCCCCAGAGCATCGTCAGACCTTTTCCAGGGCATTTACATACGTACACATAGATCATTTGGCGCTGTGAATCTTTCTACATAAGTGGGATCTTACTATACTTATCGGTTTTGCAACTTGCTTTTTCTACTTCACTGATTTCAATTGCTTTCCAGAAATGCAAACCGGAGAGCTCCTCATCCCCAACTCCAACGGTCGGTTGTCGCGTCCCTCGGGCCGCTGCTCCTCCCGCCGGGCTGGAGGCTGGTCCCGCGTCCCGGCCCGACCTCCCCCGGGCGCCCCACCTGCCCTGCGCCAGCCAGCCCGGCTCGCGCCCCCAGCTCCCGCGCGCCAGCCCGACCCTCCCTGCGCGCTCCTTACTGGACAAAAGGGACGGTTGGGGTTCGCTCCAACGGTCCCCGGGGCACGTGCCCCGCCAGGTGGTGGGTGGGGAAAGCGCCACGCTGACGGGCATGTATCCAGCTCCAGCCTGCGTGGGACAGGAGGGGACGCTGGATGAAGGGGGACTTCCCTCACTGCGGAGGGGCGAGGGGAAAGGAAGGGAAGGAGACCGTCGTGTCCCGGACTAATAAACTCTCTGAGCGTGACTGCTCCCCAGAATATATAGCTCAAAATAGCGCTGGGGAAGGAATCAGTGAATCCCTTATAATTCAGACTATGAGTAGGACTCTAAAAACGTAAACTGAGAAGGTTTCAGCAACGTAAAAAAGCCTCAGTCAGAAGAGCAGTCAATAAAGTACGTCACCTCTGGTTACATGACTTATTATTTTTCAATCATAAGTAGTTTGTGTATACGCATATTGTCCCGTTACTGAATGATTTCTAAGTAGTCTGTCCTTTAAAATGTCTTTCTCCAATACAAAATAATATATGGTGAACCAAATAACTTATGATGTATTGCAGTGAAACTCTCACCACCGTCACCAAAAAGTTCAAGAACTGAGCAGAAGTTCAAGATATGAGAAAGTCTGGGTAACTTTGTAAGTAACTCAATGATAACTAGAAAATAAAACTTTCTATTTTAGGTGGTTGTCCTGATACTTTCTAATTACCTTCTTACCTTATGAAGTACTTCTAAAGTTTTCAATAAGTAGATTTAGAAAGCATTAGAGATTAGGTTAATTGTACTAAATGTATATATTAATTTAGAGATAATTACATATTATAACATAATTTCTTCCCATCCGAGAACATGGGATGACTTTTCTTTTGTGCAGATCTCATTCTGTCTCTCAATAAATGTGCTCTCACTTTGTTCAAAAAAATAAATAAAATAAAATAAAATGTCTTTCTCCATCCATACCCCAACTAATGAAGATGGAGAGTAAAGTCTGCCCAGCTGAAAGCACGAAAATCATTATATCACTTCACCTCCAACCACTTCAAGCATTTTCCCCTTCTCTTTTTCTCTGTGGTATAACTCTTGCATAGGGTACTAAGTTACTTCCCCACGATTTTAAGGAATGTAAGGAAGCTATCAAACTGAAATGAGTACAAATCTGTATAAAACAACTGATGAAGTCGGGCTTATGAACATGGTATCCTCCTCAAAGAAAAGAGGGCTCATAAATGCTCTAGACCTGATCATCCTTTTACTAGCTATCCTACCAGCACTTCAAATACAACATAATCCAAAACAGAATTGAGAATCTTCCCCTATTCCCATTCTCCCCAAATCACCTATTCCTCTGCATGCACCTTGTTCCCAGTATCACTTATCTTCCTTGTGCAGCAAAGTCAAAGCCAGCCTTAACTCTCTCTTTCCCATGTGCCCAAATTCAACTATCAAAGACAGTCATTTTCACCTCTGTAGTATTGATTACATCTGTCCTCTTCTTGAATGATTACAAGAACCTAACTGATAATTCAACCTCCAGTCTATTCTCCTCTAGTCCATTCATTTAACATGTTTATTTGCACCCAGCAAGTGTCATGCACTAGGCAAAGTAGTGGAGATCCAGTGACAAAACTATAGAAGGCAATAAACACTATCTTGCACTGATCATATTTCTTCCCTGCCCCAAATCCATGAAAGGATCTTTCTTACACATAGAATTAAGTTCTAAACTTTCTAGCTCACATACAGTCCTCTATTATTTTAACATCTCTCTACCTTTCTTGCATCATGTCCCACAATCCCACCAGCATCTCCGGTCCCCCACAATGTAGGTAATGCCCATCACTCTCCTGCCTTCTGGCCTTTGCTGAGGCTGCCTCACCTTTGGGTTCTTTTTCCCTAACTTCTCCTGGCAATCTTACCCATGAAATTTCAGTTCCCATTTCCAAAAAGCCTTCTCAGATCTTCCTAGTTGGAATTTTTTTCACTTCCTTAAATTCCCAGAACATATCTTTTGTACTGTTTGTCTACTTAGTTCCAGCTTTTGTGTGTATGTGTTCTCCACTATGTCGTAACTCCAAGAATACAAGGATCTTGTCTTTTTCATCTTCGTGTCCTCTTCAGAGAATGGCTAACTGTCTTGTATATAGTAAGCTTTGTACATCATTGTACAATACAATAAATGTTTGTTGAATTGATTTGTAGATGAGATTAGTACCTTTCCTAAATCATGGAACTAGGATTACAGAGTCACAAAAGAAAACCTTAATATGGCTATGCTTAGAATGTAATAAACTCAAGAAATTTGTGAGTTAAAAGGTGTAGTGGAAAGCAAAGGTGATTGGATAAGGTAGACCTAGGTCTTCCTAGGCCTGCCACTTGCTAATTGTGTGACAGGTATTGAAAATGATATTTTGCCCCTTTAAGTCTCAGGTTCCTCATCTGCAAAATGTGATAATTATTTTCTACTGTACATATTTATGATGAAATTAAGATAACTCATAGAAAGCCCCTAAAATAATATATTTTTCTTTTGAGATAAAGTAATGGTACTTAGATGTCTAACTTTAAAAAGTATTTGGATAATAAGTACGTCTCTAGGGCTTCCCTGGTGGCGCAGTGGTTGAGAGTCTGCCTGCTAATGCAGGGGACACGGGTTCGAGCCCTGGTCTGGGAAGATCCCACATGCCGCGGAGCTACTGGGCCCGTGAGTCACAGCTACTGAGCCTACGCGTCTGGAACCTGTGCTCCGCAACAAGAGAGGCCGCGATAGTGAGAGGCCCGCGCACCGCGATGAAGAGTGGCCCCCGCTTGCCGCAACTAGAGAAAGCCCTCGTACAGAAACGAAGACTCAACACAGCCAAAAATAAATATTAAAATAAATAAATAAATAAAAGATTACTATTAAAAAAATAAATTAAAAAATAAAGTGAGTTTTATAAATAAATAAATAAATAAATAAATACGTCTCTATAAAGCACTTGTCCAGAGAACACAATCCTTGGGCCCAGATCCTACACATAGTAGATTCTCTTTTTTTTTTTTTTTTAATACTCAGTTATTTACTTTTTTTTTTTTTTTTTTTTTTGGCTGTGTTGGGTCTTCGTTTCTGTGCGAGGGCTTTCTCTAGTTGCGGCAAGCGGGGGCCACTCTTCATCACGGTGCACGGGCCTCTCACTATCGCGGCCTCTCTTGCTGCGGAGCACAGGCTCCAGACGCGCAGGCTCAGTAGTTGTGGCTCACGGGCCTAGTTGCTCCGCAGCATGTGGGATCTTCCCAGACCAGGGCTCAAACCCATGTCTCCTGCATTGACAGGCAGATTCTAAACCACTGCACCACCAAGGAAGCCCCATGCTTATGCCTCTTGCTGTGGTTTGAGTAATGAAGTCCTTTGTTCTCATCTGAAGAAAAAAAAATTATAACTATGTATGGTGACAGATGTTCACTAGATTTATTGTGGTGATCATTTCCCAACATATACAAATATCGAATCAATATGTTGTAGAGCTGAAACTAATATAATGTTACATGTCAATTATATTTCAATAAAAATTTTTTTTTAATTTTGTTTAAAAGTCCTTTGTCTCTGACACAGGAGTCTTGTGTCTTTTGCCAGCACCCATTCAATACTAATAGGCTAATTTATTAGACTGTATACAGGATAAAATCAAATCAAAGACCCATGTCCTTAAGTGAGAAGTTTCATGAGAGACTACAAGAGCAGAAAACTGAGTCTCATATAGCCATGGAATTTTTTATGCTTTCTCTTTTGTATAATTTTCATAGTTTGATTTCAAGATATCTGCAGATGGCTAGAAATTTAGATGTCAGAGAAATTTAGTTAACCCCCAGGGTTAGTAAAATATTAACAAGATCAAAATTATTATTTCAATCTCTGCAGAATTTTTTTTTTTTAATTCTGAAATTATTTGGATACCTTCATTAAAAGTCAGTTAACTCAATTGTGACAGATAAGAATTTTAAAAGCCCAATAAAATGCATTAAAAGTTTGCATTCTAAATAGATGAAACTTGTTCCATGGTTGAAGTTTTCAATGTAATTCCATTTAAGCCATCATATCCTCTTATTATCCTAATTGAAATAATGTGTTCAAAGGACCAAACTGGCCTTTATACTCTATATTTTGATTTAAATTTTTAATTTTATTCATTACATACATTTTAGTGAGAATGAAATAGGTCATATTCAACAAAATCATTTCTACTTGATTTGTTTTTGTTTTAAATTCTGTGTTGTTCTACTTAGCAAATTAAGGCATTTCCAAAGACTAAAGCTTGGTCTTTTAATCATTTTAATAATTTATGGAGTGTGGTGATATGGAGTCTTTAAAAGAGGGAAGCATAGTCTTTGTTCAGTGATGGAAGACATTACTCTCTGAAATCCAGGCTCATCCATCTCCAGTGACATGTGAGAGCTTCACTAATTTAACTTCTAGTTTCTTTCACTATAACTTGACCTTTAGTCTGAACAATTCTTGGTACTGAGAACCAGAAATACCAATAGCTTTATTGATTAAATAAGAGGATTTCCTTCATGAGGATATTAGCCATTTTTCTTAATTTTTTCAGTTGCATTTTTTAATGGAAATTATTTTTTTTAATGTAAGGTTACCTTTAAAATATTTATTCTGCACATGAGAAAAATCTCAGGTCTCTTTCTTTTTTTTTTTTGGCATGTGGGAATCTTAGTTCTCGGACCAGTGATGGAGTGCAGAGGCTTAACCACTGGACAGCCAGGGAAGTCACCTCAGGTTTTTTTTTTCTACTTAAATCCACACATGGTACTTGGTTTTTAAAAATGTTCATTCAAATACTTAAGCCTATATGAAGCACAACATAATGTCTTTGTTCCCATGTAGGAATTATTAAAGCACTAAATGACATAAGTACTCTAAAAAGCCCTCTTCTTATCTGAAATCATGTGAGGTACTTGGGATCATTAACATCCCAAATTTTACCTTTGAAAAATTAAAGGCAGGATATTATAAACAGAGAGTCTGCCTATTTAAGACTTCACTAGCCCATGGCGTATCATTTGTATTTTTTGTTTGTATAGTTGTATAGTTTGCTTTTAAGGTACTGTTCAATCATCAAAAATACTCATAAGAGTTGAAAGAGTCAACATGTCTGGAAGAATTAATTCAGTCGTATCAAAATCTAAAATTACCTCTCCAGGCTGCAACAATGTGCCAAAATAATATTTCATCAAGCTAAATATAAAATCTACACTTATTCTTAAAAAAAAAACTCACAAACTAAAAAAACGAAAACAAAAACCATACTCTTCCAAGCAAAGGATGATTATGATAGAGAAAGAGAAGTAATGTTTAAAAACTACCATCATATAAGAAGGAATTGGGGGTTTTAGTTGACTACAAGTTGGTATGAGTCAGCAGGATGATGTCAATGTGGCTACCAAAAAAATGCAGGTTCTATTAATAGAAATGTAATGTCGGCACAAAAACAGAAATATAGATCAATGGAATAGGATAGTAAGTCCAGAAATAAACTCACACACCCATGGTCAACTAATCTACGACAAAGGAGGCAAGATATACAATGGAGAAAAGACAGTCTTTTCAATAAGCAGTACTGGGAAAACTGGATGGCTACATGTAAAAGAATGAAATTAGAACACTCTCTAACACCATACACAGAAATAAACTCAAAATGGATGAAAGACTAAATGTAAGGCCAGACACCATAAAACTCTTAGAGGAAAACATAGGCAGAACACTTTTCGACATAAATCACAGCAATATCTTTTTTGATCCACCTCCTAGAGTAATGAAAATAAAAACAAAAACAAATGGAACCTAATTAAACTTAAAAGCTTCTGCACAGCTAAGAAAACCATAAACAAAATGAAAAGACAACCCACAGAATGAGTTGAAATGGAGAAAATATTAGCAAACGAAGCAACTGACAAGGGATTAATCTCCAAAATATATAAACAGCTCATGCAGCTCTATGTCAGAAAAACCCAAACAGCCCAATCAAATAATGGGCAGAAGATCTAAATAGACATTTCTCCAAAGAAGACATACAGATGGCCAAAAAGCACATGAAAAGATGCTCAACATCACTAATTATCAGAGAAATGCAAATCAAAACTACAATGAGGTAACACCTCAAACCGGTCAGAATGACCATCATCAAAAAATCTACAAACAATACATACTGGAGAGGGTGTGGAGAAAAGGGAACCCTCCTACTCTGTTGGTGGAAATGTAAACTGGTATAACCACTATGGAGAACAGTATGGAGGTTCCTTAAAAAACTAAAAATAGAGCTACTGTATGATCCAGCAATACCACTCCTGGGCATATACACAGAGAAAACCATAATTCGAAAAGATGCATGCACCCCATTGTTCATTGCAGCACTGTTTACAATAGCCAGGACATGGAGGTAACCTAAATGTCCATCGACAGATGAATGGGTAAAGAAGATGTGGTACATATATACAATGGAATATTACTCAGCCATAAAAAAGAATGAAATAATGCCATTTGCAGCAACATAGATGGACCTAGAGATTGTCATACTGAGTTAAGTCAGTCAGAGAAAGACAAATTTCATATGATATCCCTTATATGTGGAATCTTTAAAAAAAGGGTACAAGTGAACTTATTTACAAAACAGAAGTAGAGTCACAGATGTAGAAAACAAACTTATGGTTACCGGGGGTAAGGGGGAGAGGGAAAATTTGGGAGATTGGGACTGACATATACACACTACTATATATTAAAAAGATAACTCATAAGAACCTACTGTATAACACAGGGAACTCTACTCAATACTCTGTAATGGCCTATATGGGAAAAGAATCTAAAAAAAAATGGATATATGTATAACTGACTCACTCTGCTGTACACATGAAACTAACACAACATTGTAAATCAACTATACTCCAATAAAATTTTTTTTAAAAATAGAAATGTAGTGTCCTCAGGAGAGAAATGTTACTCCTTCCTTTGTATGAGGCAGACCATATCTGCAGATATCACTTCTGAGTATCATACTTCGCAATGGTTATCAATTGTCATAATCAGAGAAACCTCACAAGTATACTAAAGTATCTAAAAATCATGTCAGAAAAAAAATCATAAACTAGAAGGTAAATCTGAGAAAAATAAATCCAAGTCTGCCTCCTGGGAAGCCCAACCCGTGACACCATTTTCCTCATTCTCTCCTATGCAGTAAAGAAAATAGCCCTTCTCCTAAGGTTAATTTCTCTAGGAATTTTACCATCATCTCATCTCGGGATCCATACTGTAGTAGTAGTATCTCCCCAGCCCTCCCTGTCCTACCTTGTTTGCAACCTTTCCCTTGGATTCATCCAATAAGCACTGAAATGTGTATAAATCTCCAGCTATTGTTCTAGACTATCCTCCCCACAGCTAAGCTTCTCAAAAGATTTGTCTATACCCCAGTCTCAGTTCCTAACTCCAACTCACTCCTCAGCCTACTCACTATTACTTCCCCATTGCTACAGCCCACAGGTCTCACTTTTCATCTTACTTGATAAAAGTGAGCAATATTTGAGATTACTCATCATTCCCTCCTACTTGAAATTTTTTCCATTTTCAGCAACACTACACATTCTTGGTTTTCCTCCTTCTCGGTAGTTACTACTGGTTCATTCTTCTTACTAGGCTTTTGAAAGGTTTAAGTTTTATCAGTGGCTTGCTGATAATCAGCTGGGAGGCAGGGAGAGACCTAAAATTTGAAGTTTTTGCCAATTTCTGTGGTGTGCATACTTCCACCATTGCCTATTTCAGGTTACCAACATGACATCATGCAGAGCAAATTGGCTCATGGACAGTACAGACCAGCTCCAGCCCACCACTGACACTGTACCTACCCTCCATGGGTAATCTCAACCTTGTCCACAGTGTCAGTGACCCATACCTAATCCAGACCAATATGTTTCACAGGCACCTCAAACTTCTAGCTGGTCTGAACTAATGACCTTCCCCCCAAATCTTGGCCTCCTCCAATATGCACCAACTTAGTGAATGTGCCATAATCCATCCAGTGATATAAGCCAGCATTTTAGGGGTCAGCCTTGACATCTCATTCCTTCTCCCTGTTCAATCCATCACAAGGTCCAGTCAATTTTACCTCCTAAATTTTGCTCAGATCTTCACAGCCATCATCTTAGTCCAAGATACCATAAATTCCTTTTTTTTAATTGGAAAGAAAAGGATGGTAAAAGTCACAAGAGTAAAGTAAATGGGAAAAAAAGACTAAAAAATTACAATGAATTTGATGGTCTTTCCCTAGTTGGATGTATTTCCATTGAAAACATACAGATAGTTTGGAATCTTAATCTGTAAATGATCCCTTTCAGTTGCCCTCTTAGAAAAAGCACACTTAAGTTGTAAGAGGTCTTGATCTGCTAATATCAAGAAATGAACAGAGCAGCTTACGGATCATCTGCAACCTGACAAGTGAAACCTGGGACACAGAAGATGAGAGAAAACGGATAAAGATTTCCAAAGGAGGAGATAATGAAAGGTCTGGGATTTGAAGCCCTATGGCCCAAGGCTATGTATGAAACTAGGACAGGAACCCACCGCTCTGAGATGTCTTCAGCTAAGTGTGTGAGCACCTTCCTTTAAGCAAGCTCTTACTAGAAAATCGTAGAGATTCTGCTGTGACATCCTCCTGCCCCTCCTCCTCGACCTAGTTAACTTCTGCCCTTATTCCAGAGCTCAGTTCAAACATTACTTCCTTTCTTGACTTTTCAGACCATATCCCAACCTCCAATTATTTGATGTCATAGAGCCCTCTTCTTTGCCTGCTTAGGATTTATCATAATTCATCCCACCCCAAATGAAGTGGTAAACTATATGAGACTCAGCTACAGGACATCTTAGACAAGCCATTTAACTTCTCTTGTCCAGGAGATCTTGGCCTCATTTTTCTCAACTATAAAACTGAAAGTTTGAATTAAAGCCCTACCTTTTCTACATAGCTCTGATTTCTGTGATTCCAGGTAAAGGTTATTCCATGAGGTACTATAATGTAGATATTAAGAAAGTGGGCTGTGGAATCACACTTGGTTCCAATACCCCCTCTTCTACTTACTAGCTATGATATCTTGAGCAATTATTTAATCTCTCAGCTTCAATTCCAGGTGAAAACATGAGTGATCATGGAACTTTACTTGAAGGTTTCTTATCAGCACTTAGTATAGGGCCAGGCACATGGTATGTGCTCAGTAAATCTATCATTGTTATGAGTGCTACTGCCACTATAATATGTAGGCTGTAGAGCAGTGCTACCCAAAAGAAATGTAACACAAGCCACCTATATAATTTTAAACTTTCTAGTAGCCTCATTAAGAAAAGTAAAAATAAATAGGTGAAATCAATTTAAATAATTTATTTTATTTACCTGATATAAAGAAAACATAATTTCTACATGTAATCCATATAAAAATATTAATAAGATATTGTAAGATTTTTTGTGTGTATTAATCCTTCAAAATCCTGTGCGTATTCTACTCTTGTAGCGCAGCTCAATTCATACTATCTGCATTTCAAGTGCTCAGTATCCATATGTGGCCAGTGGCTATCATATTGCACAATGCAGCCTTGGAGAGGTCTTGCAGCTCTTCCCCTTTTCCCCCAGGTTGTTTAATCTGAACTACTCCAGCTTCCTCAACCGATTATTCATCCATTGGGTACTATTCTAAATACTAAAAGTAATAGTTTAATTTCATGTTTCATTCAATATAATAGAAAATTCCCTTATGAGACTGATTAAAGGAACAAACTATCAAGGGAGACTGTTAAATCTCCTGTATATAACATTAAAATTGCATACTTTATATATTATGATGTAAGTATGATGTCCTGAAAGAAAATAAATTAGAAACCATATGCATTCCCTTTCTAATCAATTTTTTAATGCCCCACATCAAAACTTTAAAATTACAGTTGATCTTCTGCATTAACACAGCCAGGCAGAAAAAATCAGAGTAGATATTCTCATGATAATCAATTAAACTAAAACAAACTTTGTCTTTATTATGCCTAATCTTCAGGTATTTGACGTAGCTCAATCCAATAAGGATGTATTTGCACTAAATTAAAACGAAACTTGTCTTTCCTGAAGGTGGCACTGTGAACAAGAAAAAGTAATTAATTCACTAAATTCTTCAGGAAATACAGGACTATCTTATTAGGTTAAAAAAAAAAGGCAACAATATGCATCCTGGTGCCTTTGATTTCTTTTTTCTTTTTATGTATTTATTTATTTTTGGGTGTGTTAGGTCTTCGTTACTGCACGCGGGCTTTCTCTAGTTGCTAGCTGCAGCGAGCGGGGGCTATTCTTCGTTGGGGTGCACGGGCTTGTCACTGCGGTGGCTTCTCTTGTTTGGGAGCACGGGCTCTAGGCGCGTGGGCTCAGTAGTTGTGGCTCGCAGGCTCTAGAGCACAAGCTCACTAGTTGTGGTGCACGGGCTTAGTTGCTCCGCGGCATGTGGGATCTTTGCGGCACCGGGGCACGAACCCGTGTGCCCTGCATTGGCAGGCGGATTCTCAACCACTGCGCCACCAGGGAAGCCTCTGGCTTTCATTTCTTAATTGCCGTTTTCTTTTCACTTTGATTCCTCAAATTTATTGTCTATTGTAGCTGCACCCATTAACTTTTTGACTAAGTTTTTAGATTAAGACATTGTCTTCTTGAAAAAAACTAATGGCTAGAGTTTATTGAATGCTATGTTCAGCCACTGTACTACAAACTTCAGCAGTGGACTAAAGAAAGGAGCTATTTTAAAAGAATATTTAACTCCCACAACTCCAGATTACTTGGTTTTGCTAGGGAATCGAAGCGTTTATAAACTTGTTTCTCTGCTTTTTTTTTTTTTTTTTTTTTTTTCTGGGACAACATGTAAGGAGTCAAGGTATGATGTTTGCCTTTATTAACTGGAGACTTGACTAAATACGAGCCTTTATTTTGTTACCTGCTACCAAACAAAACCGAAGATCTCATCAAGGATGTTTTCTGTTTCCTGTTAAAAAACACCAACCAACTCACACCAGAATCAGACCTACTTTAGCAAGGTACAAGCCATCTAAATTATTTTGTCATCAAATGTAGGAAGTTGTGATTCAAACAACCTAAACGTTTACAGTTACCTTACTGCTCAAAAGGCTGGTAAAATTTACAACCACCCTCAAAGTTGGAGAGCATAATTTGACGACATGAATTGGCTGTGTGCCATTCTTAATTTTTCTTGAGATTTCACAGCTTTATCTCCTAGATATTTAGTTTTTAAAATACCCAGAAAACTTGAATTGTATCACTATGGTGGAAAACTTGCCCCTCAGCTGCAGCACAAGAGGATCAGATCATCACGCTTAAATGAAACACTTCCAACTATGTTTATCCAATAAGTAAATATACCTGTGTAAATACAGAAGCATTTAGTTAACATTTTGTATAGTTCAAATTAGCTAGTGGGTCATAATTTCAACACAATTGTGTTTACATTTCAGTAATATTATACACAAGGACCTGATATACTAGAGTAAGGCAGCAAGGAAAAGCTTAAATTATTCTTCATAGGAATAAGAAACACACAGTAGCATACTAGCAATATTTACAGAGTCACATGGCTTGCAGTTCCTTCAGAAGCTTATGAAGATTAACATAGTGACCGTAAGCAGGGCTAAGCTCTGGTTGCTCTCTATTTCTTTGAGATGTCATGATTATGTTCAAATCATGTTCAATAGACAGCACACACTACAGGGTAAACAGAGAAGTGAGATCATTTCTGCCCTCTGAAAGCTCTCAGACTAAAAGTAAAGAGGAGACATGGACAATAATAATTCTAATATTGACAGATTGTGAGAGTGACATAGGAAAATACAAGGTGTTGTGGGATATTCTTTTTATATAAATAAATATATAGTCATCTGTAAGCTTCCTCTTCTTAAGGTTAAATAATTTCAATTCCTGTTTCTCAATGCTTTGTTTACTGTCTTCTTCTGAATCCTCAGCTTTCAATATTTATCTTAGATTATAGAACTCAAAACTGTACCACCATTATAAAGGCCTGAAAGGCTGAATTTTGGAAGAAATGCCTTACTTCCCTTAATTTCCTAGCATTTTGTTTGCTTTTGAGATAATTGTAGAAATGTGCATGATCCCATGCAGATTTGTTAAATATCCAGCCACAGGGTGTTGGTTAAATAAATTACTCCACATCTGTATAATGAAGTGAAGTCATTAAAATATTTCAGAAATAAAAATCATAAAAGAATCATCACTACTACCACAATGTTCATTGCAGCTTTATTTACAATAGCCAGGACATGGAAGCAACCTAAGTGTCCATCAACAGATGAATAGACAAAGAAGATGTGGCACATATATACAATGCAATATTACTTAGCCATAAAAAGAAACGAAATTGAGTTATTTGTAGTGAGGTGGAGGTGGATAGACCTAGAGTCTGTCATACAGAGTGAAGTAAGTCAGAAAGAAAAAAACAAATACGGTACGCTAACACACATATATGGAATCTTTAAAAAAAAAAAAAAGGTTCTGAAGAACCTAGGGGCAGGACAGCAATAAAGACGCAGACATAGAGAATGGACTTGAGGACACGGGGAGGGGGAAGGGTAAGCTGGGACGAAGTGAGAGAGTGGCATGGACATATATACACTACCAAATGTAAAATAGATAACTAGTGGGAAGCAGCCGCATAGCACAGGGAGATCAACTCTGTGCTATGTGACCACCTAGAGGGGTGGGATAGGGAGGGTGGGAGGGAGATGCAAGAGGGAGGAGATATGGGGATATATGTATATGTATGGCTGATTCACTTTGTTATAAAGCAGAAACTAACACACCATTGTAGAGCAATTATACTCCAATAAAGATGTTTAAAAAATTAAAAATTAGAAAAATAAAATTAAAAAAAGAAGAATCATCACTACTGTTAGGTAGGAGAAAAAACAGGTGTACAATGGGATGATTCCTGTTCTTTTAAGTATATATTTGTATGTATATATGTAACAAAAATGTCTGAAGTCCCCATCAAAGTGGAGAAATATGGGTGTTTTATGTTACTCTTTTCACTTGCAGTCATTGATTTTGTAACAAGAAACAATAATAATAAAATACTTGAATTTGTAATAAAATTCTCAGAATTAAAACAGATTTTAAATCTTGGTTTATTAGCATGAGGCCTAACAAATCTAAAGAAAAGAAGTGTAAATTCCTTTTTATGAGAAAATTCTTATTTTTTTAGGACTTTTAAGCTACCTTTAGAATAGGCACAATATACATGCTAAATCGTAATAAAAATCAGAACCCTACTGAGGAGTGGGCAGATCAGGCTGCCGCAGTAATGCTATGTAATGGCAAAGGAAAAAGATACTATTGTAGAGTTGCCTTTCCTTTGGATTCCACAAGCTTTCTTTGGTTTTTAAGATTTCTCTTTTAACATGGAAATTTTCTTGGCTGGGTCACATTATTCAGTGTTATTTATTGACATCTTAGCAGAAATTAAGTAAAAGTAAGAATCAAATAGGGTTAAACAGGGATGAGACAGAGTGACAGACACCAGGAGAGTCTCCAGTGCCAAAAAACAAGCTGCTCAAAATTTTACTGAGGCAGAAAGAATGTAAATGTCCCGAGTACTTGTGTTATCAAGTGAGAAAATGTATGTAGGGTACTTTAAAAATGTTAGCGCTCTCTACCGATAATAGCTAACATTTACTGAGCTCTGACATGAGCTCTGAAAAAGGTCATCAGGGGACTTACCTGGTGGCACAGTGGTTAAGAATCCACCTGCCAATGCAGGGGACATGGGTTCGAGCCCTGGTCCAGGAAGATCCCACATGCCCTGGAGCAACTAAGCCTGTGCACCACAACTACTGAGCCTGTGCTCTAGAGCCCGTGGGCCACAACTACTGAGCCCGCGTGCCACAACTACTGAAGGCCACGCGCCTAGAGCCTGTGCTCCGCAACAAGAGAAGCCACCGCAATGAGAAGCCCTCGCACCACAATGAAGAGTAGCCCCCGCTCTCTACAACTAGAGAAAAACCCTCATGCAGCAATGAAGACCCAACGCAGCCAAAAATAAATAAATAAATAAATAAATAAATAACCCCAAGGGCTCCAGAACAGCTCTTAACCACTCAAAATTTTTGCTTAAATGTTAGTGTTAAGGTTTTCTTGCTACTTTCTTCAAAGACACTATTTTTAGTGTGTTTTAACAGCTGCATTTGCATAGCATAAAATTCACCATTTTAAAGTGTACAATTCAATGATTCTTAGTATATTCACAGAATTGTGCAGCCATTACCACAATCAATTTTAGAATATTTTAATCACCTCCCCCCAAAGAAATCCCTTACCCTTGAGCAGTCACTCTCCATTTCCCCCTTTCCCCAGCCCTAGGCAACCACTAATCTATCTTCTGTCTCTATGGATTTGCCAATTCTGGAATTTCATATAAATAGAATCATTCAATATGTGGTCTTTGTGACTGGCTTCTTATATTTAGCATAATGTTTTCAAAGTTTATCCACACATTGTATCATGTATCAGTACTTTATTCTTTTTATTGCTAAATAATATTCAATTGCATGGCCATACTATATTTTATTCATCCATTAGATGACAGACATTTGAGTTGTTTCCAACTTTTGACTATTATGAATAATGCTGGCATGAACATTCATGCAAAAGTTTCTGTGTGGACATGTTTTCATTTCTCTTAGGTAGATACCTAAGAGTGAATTTTTTGGGTTATATGGTTACTCTATGTTTAACTTTTAATGAACTGCCAAACTGTTTTCCAAAGTGGCTGCACCATTTTACATTCCCACCAGTAATATATGAGGACTCCAGTTTTTCCATAGCCTCACCAACACTTTTTATCTGTCTTTTTTTTTTTTTAATCATAGCCTTCCAGTGAGTATAACGTGGTGTCTCATTGTGGTTTTGATATGCATTTCCCTGATGGCCATGTTTGGATTATTTCTAAAACTTAAAAAATCAAGCCTTCAACCAATAGTAACATGGCAAAGACTCTAACCAAGGAAAGGTCACACTTAGACAATAGGATCCTGGTCTCATTCATCTTGGAGACTTTCTCAGCACAAAGCACCATTCTTTACACAGCAGAGGTGTTCCATGACTGTTTGCTGAGTTGCACGCCCGATGTTCTTTTGTAAGTCAATTGCACTTTCCTACAGACTTAATTTTAAATGGTATTTAACTTCCAAAATTAATCCACAAAACCTTTTAAACCTATAATGTAGCAGAACCACTGTATTAATAATACAAGTCTGAGTCCTGGGTGCTGACAGAGTGATGTAGTACAGCAGAGAGTGAGACTTTCTTAAACCTCTCCTCCTGTGGTCAGAGGGCCAGACCTATGGGGAAAAGCTTTTACTTTTTTACTGATACACACATAAAGGGCACTAATCTTAAGTGTATAGTTTGATGATTTATTTCGCACGAATACACCTGTGTAACCATCATTCAGATAAAGACATAATATTTCCACCACACCAGGAGATTTCCTCATTCTCTTTCACCAGTCAATACCCCTCACCAGAGGTAACCACTACTCTGACTTTAAAACCTGCAATTAGTTTTACCTAGAAAAACTTTTTATTTTGAATTTATCTTTGCCACCCTCCCACCTTCAATTCTGGACCACTTTCTCTGGTACTTTGTGGGAGAGAATGGTCATGCTTTTCACAGCTCTGCCTTGACCTGTCCTGGGTCCAAAGTACTCCTGGATCCAAGCAACCTGTCTCCCTCCTCTTCAGTCAAACTGCTCATTCTTTCGTTGATACAGCTTTTCCCCAGTAGACTGTGAGCTCCTCAGGGAGAGGGGCTCTACCTTCCTAGCCTTTCAGCACATAGGAGATGTTCAATGTACTGGCCAAATAAATAAATGCATATGAGCTTGGTAGGAAGGAGGGGGAAAACAACCCAGCACAACAAAATTGCACTAACTCAGGAATGCCAAACAGCCCCATATTCCTTCCAGAGAAAGTTAAAGAAGCTGTTTACTCATGATGGGGGGTGAAACTAGAGGTAATTTCTCATTACTTTCTCTATTTTCTCATTACTTTCTCTATTTCCTACAACCGCATTAATGAACACATACTACTGTTATAATGGAAAAAATCATATTTTTAAATGAGACTACTTATTAACCCAAATTCATCTTTAATCAGAGGAAAGTTGGACCACGTATCTAAGTGAAATGAGAAGATTCAGGGGAGGGAGATGTACTGGGGAGAGCAGGAGGCCTTCCCTGGCTTGGCATCAGCTCTCCTGAATGAACCCTACTTTTTGTAGTTCTTCCCCCAACTCCATTTCTGAATCTGAAAATGTTTCCTAAAATGCCCACCTGTTTCTACACATAAAAGCATTTTACCAGCAGAAGGTTCCCTGGACTCTAATAATACCATGGAGATTTCCTATATTTTTATTTAAAAGCTAAAATTAGAATAAATAAATTAAAATCCATTACAAAATACCTTAGATGTTTTCTTTGTATATAGAGTAAGATGGATCAGTGAAGCAATTTTCAAAATTTTGCAAGTCAAAAATTTCTTTTTATGAAAACATCTGGAAAACCAATTGCCTCAATTCTCAATTTCACTTTGTATATACAGGAATAACTTTAGTCTCTTCCACTTTACGTTTAAATTCTTCTGTATTGATAAACAAAAGTGGATTTTCAACAACCAGGCATCTGCAGTTTCTTCATTTGTTGACCATATAAACTTCATTCTGCACAATGTACTTGTCTTGACACAAAAGTAGCTTTAAATCCAAAATACAACTCAGCCTCTCAGTTTTTTCCTTTGTCTTAAATCTTCATTTGTTTCTGTCAGTTGTTCTAGCACATAAAAATAAAATGTTCAACATTTACATTGGCAATAGTAAACACTCTTAAGATAAAACCAAGATAAACAAGTGTTTTCAAATGTCTTTCTATTTACTTGGTAATCATTAGTTTGATTCAAAGGAAAAAGGAAATGTTTTCTGCTTCCTAATAACCATAGAAGATTTCAGCCTATCAGGCCCCAGCCTCTTTTTATCTTTTCAGATGAGGAAACAAACCCAAATGAGTTTACCCAAGTACATGATCTCCTAAGTAATAAAAAAAGAATATTTTGAGCCTATGTTTGAGGTAATGTTTGAGCCTGGAAGATTTTTTTCTTTCTCTGTTAAAGCCAAGGCTATTTATAAAACCTCTTCTCATGCAGTGAGTGATAATATACTAGGAATCATTTCATAGACGGTATGCACAAGTATTAATAAGCCTTTCCAGGTAAAATATATTTAAGTTAAAGGAGCATCACCTTACTTAAATTTCCTACATCACATCAGTTTGCCTAATAAGAAATGAGAACATTTATGGGACTTCCCTGGTGGCGCAGTGTTTAAGAATCCACCTGCAAATGCAGGGAAAGTGGGTTCCATCCCTGGTCTGGAAAGATCCCACATGCCGCAGAGCAACTAGGCCTGTGCACCACAATGACTGAGTCTGCGCTCTAGAGCCCGCGAGCCACAACTACTGAGCCTGCATGCCACAACTACTGAAGCCCGCGTGCCTGGAGCCTGTGCTCCGCAACAAGAGAAGCCACCACAATGAGAAGCTCTCGTACCACAACGAAGAGTAGCCCCTGCTTGACGCAACTAGAGAAAGCCTGCGCACAGCAACGAGGACCCAACGCAGTCAAAAATAAATAAATAACTTAATTAATTTTTTTTAAAAACCTTCAAAAAAAAGAAATGGGAACATTTAAGGTCCATCTGGACTCCTTGGGAGCCAGGACAATGGAACCTTCAGCCAACTTTCACAGAAACCATTTTAAATACAGCTTATACAGTTGACCCTTGAACAACATGGGTTTGAACTGCACAGGTCTACTTATATGCGGATTTTTTTCAATCGTAAATACTACAGCATAAAAAGATCCACGATTGGTTGAATAAGATGCAGAACCACAGATACAGAAGAACCACTGATAGGGAGGGCCTACGATAAGTTATAGGTGGATTTTCCCCTTTGCAGAGGATTGGCACCCCTCACCCCTATGTTGTTCAAAGTCACCGTATAGAGGAGAGAAACCTTTCCTCCTACATCACAAATGCAGCCACAGCTTGGCACTTCCCATGGGAAGCAGGCCTTTATCTCCTCCTTGTATGCTCTGCCCATAAGCACTGAGAGATGCACATATTTCTAGACACCTTGTAACTGGAATTCCCTCCACTGTGTTGAGCATTGATCAATCAGAAAGATAAATATTCAGTATTACATGGACCAGATTCTGTTGCGACCGAATGGCCATCCCACCCTCCACCTTCCTTGCTAACATACCCGATTTTATTCACCTCCTTCAGGGCAGCTTCATCCTTCAGGAGAAACCAAAGTTATCCCGAGTATGACTCTTTTTCAGTCAAAGGCAGTCCTGGTATCTCCATTGCCATTACCACTAAATGGTTTAGAAATGGATATGAGGCAATGTCAGCCAGGGGGACGTGAAGGGGCATGTGGGAAATACGTCTTTGCTCATGAAAATAGACATGTGTAGTGGATGCTGGGTGCACCACCCAGACCCCCCTTCAGGACAGAAGCTCTCACTCCTGCAACTTCCAAGAGGTCTATGGCCAAGGTTAAGCCTGCATCCAGTGACTGGTCCACGTAGAGGCACATAGGTCCAGCCTCTTGTCTCAACTTGGGAAACTCAGGATTCAACCAGCTCTAATGTGCCCTGTGGCATCAGCTGAGGTCTCTGCTGCAGCTGCATCTTGGCTCAATTTTCTCTTGCTGGCCAGTCCTGTCTGTCATCCGTATCAGGTCCTGTTCCTGAAAGCAACCACCCATAACCTCCCTGAATGAAAATTTCCATCTCAGGAACTGCTCTAAATCAACGTGGGAGAAGACAGTTCCCTTTTCACTAGAAGATGTTGCTTTCTGCACGTGGAACTACAGAGCCCCAAGGGGACCATGAAGGGAACCATCTTAAGAAGACAAGTCAACAACCTGAGGATGATGGAGCAAAAAGATGGACGAGCGAGAAGGCAGCTGTCTATAAGCCAGGAAGTGGGGCCTTACTAGACATCAGATCTGCTAGCATCTTAATCCTGGACTTCCCAGCCTCCAAAACTGTGAGAAATAAATATTTATTATTTTTTTTTTAAAAAGAGAAGAAATGAGAACAGAATCAGCCAGCACGACAGAGTTTAATTAATGGAGTCTCTGTAGTTGAGGTAGAAAGTTCAGATCTGAAAGACTGAACTTTAGGTCACTGTGAATAGATTGCAAATTCTGCAGTTAGCATATCACTTCAGATACAAAGAACTAATCAATTTCACATGGACTGGTGTAGACAAGGAATGATACAAAAGAGGGAGATTTTAAAAAGAAGAGTCTGGGTCAAGGACAAGTTACATGAAGCAGTCTGGCCCAGGGCTTCGTCATCACCCTGCTGAGAAATGACTAATTCTTTTTTTTTTTCCAACTTTTAAAAATTTAATATGTGTGTGTTTTAACTTTTTGTTTGACATAATTTCAAACTTACATAAAAGTTACAAGAATAATAAGAGGGTGCTTCCCTGGTGGCGCAGTGGTTAAGAATCCGCCTGCCAATGCAGGGGACACGGGTTCAAGCCCTGGTCCCGGAAGATCCCACATGCCGCAGAGCAGCTGGGCCCGTGAGCCACAATTACTGAGCCTGCGCGTCTGGAGCCTATGCTCCGCAACAAGAGAGGCCGCGATAGTGAGAGGCCCGCGCACTGCGATGAAGAGTGGCCCCCACTTGCCACAACTGGAGAAAGCCCTCTCACAGAAACGAAGACCCAACACAGCCATAAATAAATAAATAAATAAAATTTAAAAGAAATAAGCAAAACATTCTCTCTATAAATTTGATCTTTAAAAAAAAAAAAAGAAAGAATAATAAGAACTCTTGTTTAACTTTTATCCTGATTCACCAAATTTAACATTTTGCCTTATTTTCTTTATCATTCTAGATAGATAGATAGATGATACATAGATAAATAGATAGATAATAGATAAGTGTATAAATATAGATATGTGTATAGTTTACTTTTCTAAACCATTTGAAAGTGGTGCATACCTCATGTCTCTTTTCACCCTTCATATTTAAACATGTATTTCTTAAAAACAAAGAAATTAACCTACATAATCAGGGTATGGTTATCAAATTCAGGAAATTTAATACTGATACAATACTTTTATCTAATATGCACCCCTTACTCCACTTTTATCCATTGACCCAATAGTGTAATTTATAGTACATTTTTCCTCCAGTACAGGATCTGGTCCAGGATCACATATCGAATCAGCTGTCGTGACTCTTTAGTTTCGAGAAATGAGTAATTCTTTTTTTTTAATGTTTATTTAATTTACTTATTTATTTTCTTTATTTTTTTGGCTGTGTCGGATCTTAGTTGCAGCATGCAAGATCTTTCATTGCGGCGCGGGCTCTTTGTTGTGGTGCGCAGGCTTCTCTCTAGTTGTGGTGTGCAGATTTTCTTTTTCTAGTTGTGGCACTCGGGCTCCAGGGCACATGGGCTCTGTAGTTGTGTTGCGTGTAGTTGTGGTACCCGGGTTTAATTGCCCTATGGCATGTGGGATCTTAGTTCCCCGACCAGGGATCGAACCCCCGTCCCCTGTATTGGAAGGCGGATTCTTTACCACTGGACCACCAGGGAAGTCCGGAGTAATCTTAACTGCAAATACACTCTGTGGCTGTAGGCCCTTCATCATCTGAGAACTGTGCATATACTTTTTTGCAAATGATATCTGATTCATTTCATAGACTGTGGAGTCTCTTCAATCGGTCTTCTTTAGAACTTCTCAAGGTAAAACAATCTCTTCAGGTATTTTTAAGGAGAAGCACTCTGAATTAGTAGAGCCAACAAATATTCATAGATACCATTCTGGGCAAGATCTTATGTTCAGCCAAAATCTCCTCACTGTAACTGTACCCCCCAAAATTAATTAAATAAAAACAAGCCTAAGCTAAGAGACAGTAAGACCTTTTAATAAGCCACTATTTACCTGATTAACTGAAAAATCTCCTGTCAATATTACATACTATATTAGAGTCCATAAGCTGGTCTGATAAAAATGTGTTACCAATAAATATAACACATTTAATAGAATAAGGACACTTATTCTATTGCATTTTGACATTCTTAGTTTTAATTTGTCATTCTGAATTGATTTAGTAGTTCCATTTAGTTGATAGGTTTCCAATCTAGCTATAAAAATTCTCCCTCCAATATAAATCTATTAAACATTTTTGTGCCACCGTGTAGCTAGCTTTAGGGTGCTTTAAGTACTTAGTGCAGAAGATAAAATAACTTCTTGAGTAAATCATTTTCTACACTAAACCCAGATACAAATGCCATTCTCCTGTTATAGATGTGATTTTAGATGCTCGAATTTCTTTATGTTACAACTACACAAAGATTTTTTTCTATAATATAGCTGTTTTCGTTATTCATTTAACAACTTTGAATTCATTTAAAAATTTCCGTAAAAGTAAGATTAACACATAACTCCATTTCCTCAACCTCGTTCTTCATGCCAAGCTCCCCCTCCACCACTCATCCTCTTCTCTCCATTCCCTCCAAGTAGCAGAGCTCTCCATTCCTGGTATACACGCATTATGGTTGAGCCACTCACTGTGGAGTGTTTACTTTTAAGAATAAGTATCGCCAAAACTTTCTAAATTTAAATGCAAACATGTCTTGCTTTCAATACAGAAACAAGAGAAACTAAAGGTAACGTTTCTCTAAGTAGTAACACCTGTAAGTTCTTTATTTGTTGCTGGATTTGCAGTTTACATTTTGTTTGTGCAATACTGGTGTTCATCTTGCTTTCAAAGTGATATTCTGATTTTTCTTTCTAGTTTTTGCTAAGTGGTGGTTTCCAAAGCATTGCAGAAAAATCTAGCTTTAATTTCTTCCCTCCGGACAGAAGTGTGTTTAAAGTTCACTATTCAAAGACAGGGGAAAGTTAAAGTAGAGGACCAAAAGCAAGAAACAAATGAAAAAGATTCTTTTTCTTAGAAGTCTTAAAATTTACAGAGACAAACTTAACAAGGCCCAGTGATGTGAGGGCAAAGCTAGGAGTCAACTGTAGAGGCAGCTCATTCATTGGTTTGCTCTGAGAACTTAGTAATGGCATTTTAACTATTTTGTTCCTTCATCTCTAAAATAAAGTTAATAGTGTCAGCATGTAGACTAAATCATTGCAAAAATAAATAATAAAAAGTTATAGAGAATCGTACTGTAAAGTTTTAGGTAAAAGCCAAATGTTAGTCAAAATGAAAGCAAATATAATGAACATTATTCCACTCAGATAAAGAAAAGACTTGTCAATTTAGATTTAGAAATAATACTGAGTCTTTTAGAGCAAGATAATTTTTATTAATTTTGTTTGTTTAACTTGAAAAGGAAAGAGCTGATAGATGATTGAATGGGTAAATAGGTAGATAGATGATATATAGATAGATAGCATTGATAAAAATGATATTGAGGAAAAGAGACAAATTTCTCATGCAGAAAAACTCCAAATAATTTATGTAGATATTCCACCCCAAAGGAAGGGAAGCATAACTCCCCATTTCTTAAGCATGGGATATACATAGTGGCTTTCATAGTGAGAAGAAGAAAGAGTAATTTTATAGTGGAGAAACCTGACAAACACTCCATCAGCCAAGTGATAAAGTGAACATCAATAGTCATAGATCATATTGATAGAATGTACCCTTGATATGATAGGATGAAAATGGCACTTTGTATTATCTTCCTCCAAAAAACACAACCCTCCCCCCCGCCATCACAAGAAGAACATTAGATAAATTCCAGTAGTAGAGGGGCATGCTAAAGTATACCTGATCAGTACTCCTCAAAACTGCCCAGGATATCAAAAGCAAGAAAAAGTGTTAGAAACTATCACAGCCAAGATAACATGGTAATTATCACAACATCAGCCACCTTAATTGACATTTAAAGAAGACTACACCCAATAAATTCAGAATACACATTCTTTTTAATGCATATGGTACATTCACCAATTTAAACCATAAGCCAGGCCATTAAACAAATATCAGTAGATTTCAAAAGATCAAAATCTTACAAAGCATGTTCTGTAACCCAAGCAGAATATTGACATCATCACAACTAGATAAAGTAGAATCTTTGAAGGTGAGGCCCACATATTTGGTACTTGTTTCAACCACCCCAGGTGATTCCAATGAGGGCCAGTGTTGAAAACCAACGATTTAGATATGGCAGCAACTAGCGCGGGGAAACAGCCAAATGAGATTAAAATGGCTGTATCTGGTGAGTAGGGTGGGAATGGGAAGATGAGGAGAGGCAGATCATCATTTTTCATATAAGTTCTTCTCTATTATTTAATTTTTTAAATCACGTGTATGTTTGGCTTTGATAAAATTTCAAATTTAATACTTACAATTCTCTTCCTCAGAGAGGCATTCCCTGAGCTCCCTCATGTAAGTGGATTCTCTGCTATTATTCTCTATCTCTGGACTCTCTCTTCAAGGTACCTATTCCAGTTTTAAATTACTTTTGTTATGTGTTTACTGTTTATTGAATATCTCATTCTCTAGCCTCTGAGCTCCACAGGGAGGAGATCCACACCTGTTTTATTCACCAATATATAACCAATACTTAGCACAGAGTAGGTATTCAGCATATATTAGTTAAATTAATGAATTATTAAATGGCTGGATTTATCTTTCTTTTTTACAATAAACATATATTACTGTCATAAGAAGAAAACTAATGTATTTTTAATATAAATAGTTATATAAATCAGAATGAATGTGGTAAGCACATTCATACTTACTTAAATTCCTTTCCTAGTTTAGTCAGTTAAAGATGAAGAGATTCTCACAAAGAAAAAAAAAGATAAATTTATGAAGTGTTAGATGTGTTAATTAGCTCAATGGGGGAGAATACTTACACAATGTGTAGCCACGTATATCAAATCACCACAATGTGCACTTTAAATGTCTTACAACTTTGTCAATTATACCTCAATAAAGCAAAAAAAAAAAAAAAATTTTTTTTTAAATGAAAGAAGAAATACAATGCACTTGCAAGGCTCATTTTACATTTTCTAAGGTCCTTATGCTTTTATTTTATGATCTCTTACTCATAAATATTTTTATAAAATCTAAAGATTTGCAGGGAAGATGGAGACACTTAGATTAAATTTTCATGTTTAGAAGTAATTCTATATATGTGTTGCTTTTGAATAGTAGATAGTTTGCTATTTTTCTACTTTTGGGGAAAGATTAATTTATGGTTTGTCCAAAAAAAAAAAAAATTTCTCTCACTCATTTCTCTTTTCTGCTCTATGTACCTAATCTCTAGGGACACTAAACTGACCTAGGTTCATGGGAAGGATGACAGCTGTTTCAACCTAGTGACCTTTGGAAGACATTTCTCTCCCTCCTACCCATTCCTCCCGCAAATGTAGTAAATGGTGAAAGTCAGTCAACAGTAAATTTTTTAGATTATTATGTTTCTTCAAATGTTATTAATATTCACAAGAAGAGTATGCCTTAATTTTGGTCACAGCTTTATAAATGTCCTTTTATTTACACCAAATTGTGAGTAGGAGGCATCAAGGTACACGATGGATTGTTTTTTGTTTTTTTGTGTTAGTTTTTTTTATTTATTATTTTATTTTATTACTTTTTTTATTTTTGGCTGTGTTGAGTGTTCGTTGCTGAGCATGGGCTTTTCTCTGGTTGCGGCGAGCACGGGCTTCTCATTGCGGTGGCTTCTCTTGTTGTGGAGCACTGGCTCTAGGCGTGCGGGCTTCAGTAGTTGTGGCTCGCAGGCTGTAGAGCGCAGGTTCAGTAGTTGTGGCACACGGGCTTAGTTGCTCCACGGCATGTGGGATCTTCCCGGGCCAGGGCTCGAACCCGTATCCCCTGCATTGGCAGGCGGATTCTTAATCACTGAACCACCAGGGAAGCCCAATGGGTTGGTTTTTGTTTTGCACCAAGTATGCAAGTCCCCTCCAGTGTGATGATGAGCAAGCATGTTTACCATCCACACTGTGTCTCAAACCAAATGCATATTTGTCTGTCAACAAAAGCCACATTTTGTATTTTGTGTTTTAAAAGTTGAGCAATATATTATACCCTTTGGAATTAATTGAAATCTAAGATTTACAATAGGCTGAGAAGATTCAATTGCATAAAGATAATATTCACAAAGATCAATAACAATTAAAGCTGTGGTAGTTTTAAAAGTTTATCATTTTCTTAAAAAACAAACTCTAAGAAAAGCAAAAATATGTTTAACTTATAGAAACAATATAGTTAATAATATCATAAGGTTTCTGACTATTGTAATTTTTTTAAGAGGACTTTATACTGCAAGTGTTCCTGACTTCAGTGTAAGTAGGAATATCTGTTGGTTTCCCCCCAGAGCCTTGAGATCACTCAGGAAGAATTGTTTTATCCAGTTATCAACAATTCCTTGACACTCAGCCCTAATCTAAAGGTCTCCCTCTTCTTTGTACTCAGAAGAAGGAGAGGGGTTGTCCGCTCCTTAGCTGTCAGTGTCTTTCTGCCCTATACCCTTCCCCACCCCCCGAAGTGGCCGCTTCTTTACATGAAGAGTTTCACCAACTTCTCTTAGACAGGGCATCTCCTCCAAGAATCAGAACTCACTTCACTGATGGTCACCACCTGGAATGCTCCACTATGGACCTCTTCCCTGAATGGTGCCTACTCCCAAAGTTTTGATGTTACCAAGTGTTGGATCTCCTCCCCAGCATTTTGCCATTAAAATGACTACTAGTCTCTAAACCTAAGTTGCAAGGTTGAGTTTTCCCAGGAAAGGGAATTCTGATTGACTTATTGTACATCAAGAATCTCTTGGGTCCAAATATCACGGTAATAAAACATTTTAATAGCATAAAGGACAAAACCCACATAAATTATATTTCAATAAATACCCAAAAAAAAAATTTGACAAAATCCAATACCCGTTTATTAAAAATGTTCAGTAAAGTAGGAATAAAGGGAACCTCCTTAACCTGATAAAGGACATCTATGAAAAATCCAGATTAACTATCATACTTAATGGGGAAAGACTAAATATTTCCCTCTAAAATCAGGAAAAGCAAAAAGATGTCTGCTTACCCCACTTCTATTCAACTTTGTACTAGAGGTACTAGTGAGGGCAATTAGGCAAGAAAAAGAAATAAAAGATATTCAGATTGGAAAGGAAGAAGTAAAAGTATCTTTATTTGCAGGTGACATGATCTTGTATATAGAAAATTCTAAAGAATCTATTTTTTAAAAAACTATTAGAATTAATAAACTAATTTAACAATGTTATAGGATACAAGATCAATATACAAAAATTAGTTGTATTTCTATACATTGGCAATGAAACTATTTGAAAATGAAACTAAGAAACCAATTCCACTTACAATAGCAATATGCTGTTACAAAAATAAAATGTTTAGATAAAAATTTTGCAAAAGATGTATAAAATGTACACTGAGAACTACAAAACATTATTGAAAGAAGTTAGCAAAGATCTAAACAAAGGGGAAATATCCATGTATCAGAAAATTTAATATTGTTAAGATGGCAATATTCCCAAATTGATCTATAAGTTCAACACAACCCCATCAAAACCACAGCTAGCTGGGGTTTTTGCAGAAAATAATAAGGTAGTGCTAAAATTCATTTGGAAATGCAAGAGATCCAGAACTGACAAATCCATCTTGAAAAAGAACAAAGTTGGAAGACCTCACACTTCCTGATTTCAAATTTATGTCCAACTGATTTTAAACAAGGGTGTCAAAACAATCCAATTGGAAAAGAATAGTGTTTTCAACAAATGATGCTGACATACCTAGATATCCAATGCAAAAAGAATGAAGTTTGAATACCCATTGTGTACAAAAATTAATTCAAAATGTATCACAGACCTAAATTGACAGATAAAACTATAAAACGCAGAAGAAAATACAAGAGTAAGTCTTTGTGATTTTTGAGTTGGACAATGGTTTCTTAGTCATGACACCAAAAGTACAAGTGACAAAACAAAAAATAAACAAATTGGACTGCTTCAAAATAACATTTTTGCTGCAACTGATAGCATCAGGAAAGACAAACCAGAAAGAATGGGAGAAAGTGTTTTAAAGTCATTTTTCTGATAAGGGACTTGTATCCAGACTATATAAACAACTCCTACAACTCAACAATAAAAAGAGAAATAACCTAATTTTAAAATGGGCAAAGGATTGAAAAGACTTTGCTCCGAAGAAGATATACAAATGACCGATAAGCACATGAAAGAATGTTCAACATCATTAGTCATTAGGGAAATGGAAAGCAAAATTATAATGAGATATTACATCACACCCACTAGTGTGGCTATAATCAAAAAAGAAAAACAATAACAAGTGTTGGTAAGGATGTGGAGAAACTGGAACCCTCATACACTGCTGGTGGAAATGTAAAGTGGTGCAGCTTTGGAACAAAGACTTTGGAAAATAGTTTGGCAGTTCCTCAAAATGTTAAACATAGAGTTATCATTATGACCCAGCAATTCCACTCCTAGGTATTTCATTTCCAAGAGAAATGAAAATACATATATGTCTACACAAAAACTTGTACATAAATATTCATAGCAACATTTTCCATGATAACCACAAAAATGTCCATACAATGGAATGTTATTTGGCAATAAAAAGGAATTAAGTACTGACATGTGCTATGACATGGATGAATTTTAAAAACAGTATGGTAGGTGAAAGAAGCTAGGACTTCCCTGGTGGCACAGTGGTTAAGAATCCTCCTACCAATGCAGGGGACACTGGTTCGATCCCTGGTCCAGGAAGATACCACATGCTGCAGAGCAGCTAAGCCCGTGCACCACAGCTACTGAGCCTGAGCTCTAGAGCCCGCGAGCCACAACTACTGAAGCCCATATGCCTAGAGCCCATGCTCCGCAAC
Source organism: Balaenoptera ricei (assembly GCF_028023285.1). NCBI lineage: Eukaryota > Metazoa > Chordata > Mammalia > Artiodactyla > Balaenopteridae > Balaenoptera > Balaenoptera ricei. Next base: position 43,042,350 of record NC_082641.1, read on the forward strand.
AAGAGAAGTCACCGCAATGAGAAGCCCGCACACGGCTATGAAGAGTAGCCCCTGCTTGCTCGCCACAACTAGAGAAAGCCCGCACACAGCAATGAAGACCCAAGGAAGCCAAAAATAAATTTTAAAAAAAAGAAGCTAGTCACAAAAAAATACATATGATCTCATTTATATGAAATGTCCAGATTATGAAAACTATAAAGACAGAAAATAAATTAGTTGTTACCCAGGGCTGGAGGATTGGGGAGGAAAATGAGAAGTAACAGCTAACAGGTACAGTACTTCTTATAGAAGGGACTTTTTAAATTAGGTTGTGGGGATGATGGCAAAACCCTTGAATATACTAAAAAACATTAAGTTGTACATTTCAAATCAGCGAATTATATAGTATGTGAAATATATCTCAATAGTTCTGTTTAAAACCAAAGAATCTCCTTGTTGGTGATGTGGATGATGAGGGCAAGAGGGGGGTGACAACCTAAACTAAACAGACCCAGCCCTGTGTACTCAGGTCTCTTCCCAGAAAAGGGGCGATCATGATGAGTTTGGAAGCACCCCAAGAGGGATTTTCTACATTAGGAATTTCCATTATAAACAAATAAATGAAAGACAAATCTTGAAGCCTTGAGAGTTAGGCATGATCTTATACAAGTGCTCAAAGCTATCATTATCCCTCACAGAACATGGTATTTGTATTTGCTTTAAACCATGGCATGGCTTAGAAATAATTGAATTTTCCACATCCTATACCTAAATGAAATTTCTAATTATTACTTGACTGCCCATATAAATCCTAAGTAAATCTGTGGTGTTTCTTTTCCCTTACATCAGTACAGTACGAATAAATGTAAATAGTTGTCATGTCTGATTTACCTTGTGTTTTGTTAAGCAGCTAAAAGTAAATATTGAAAACAGTTGTTAGTTATGCAAGTTTGAACAGGTGTTTGCCTAAAGGAAGGCTATAGGTCTTTAAGTGTAGGTATGATTGAATCAAAGCAAATTATTACTACCCTAACTATGCTGATTTCCTTACATTTAATGGTACTCAACTTTAACTGCCGTATTTCATGTAAGTTTTCATTACAAATGGTCTCAGATCAATTTTGGATGTAAGTGGCAATAAAATATAAACAACTAGATGAAAATAAAATATAGAACCTCAATAAATTAGTGAATTAAACTTCACTCCAGACAGAGAAAGGTACTGGATGAAGATGGTATCCCTTAATATGAAAATGGAATTTCTCAGAAAAAGATCTGTTAGGTACTTGGGATGGCAAGAAAAACTCTGTTAACCCAATGAATTAGAAAAAAATGTAGAACTTTTAAATAGCATTTTTAACAGGCTAGTGGTCACATTATAAGGATGCATTTTTAGGCTTGGGCAGAGTTGCAGGACATTGAGATGTGCATGAAATGCTCTCTTCTCAAATCAATGCATCTTTTCCCAATGGGAAATTTTTGCACAGCATCAGGACAAAGATGCCTCCAGGACCCTGGCAACTTTCCTTCTATAACTCAGTCTGAGGTACCTTGAGACAGGGAATTCCACTGGGAAGCAAGAACTGGATTTATTTCCCTGTTTCTTGATTTCCTCCCCACGATTGTCTAGAAGGGTTAAACTGTTGTGAATGTCTTCAGCACTCATTAATAAAGCTGCTCTCTAGCTTCCTCCATTTGACAAATAGGCTCCAGAATTCAGCCGTGAGCAAGGACACCATTTTTGCTCTCCAGATAACCCATGCCCACACTTTTGACATCTAACTCATGCTTATAGTTTTACTTCTTGGGCAATTTTCTCCAGTTGGAAGCAAGAGAGAGATACAGCAGAAGGGAAAGTCAGAGAGCTTCCAGTGGGAAGGATCTGACACACATTGCTGGCTTTGATATATAGGCGTCCAAATGCAAGGACCAGAGTGACATCTCTAGGAGCAAAGACAAGTCCCTGGCTTGCAGCAAGCCAGGAAATGGGAACCTCGGTCCTGCAATCATAAGGTACTGGATTCTTCCAACAATCAGACTGAGTTTGGAAATGGAGTCCTCCCAGAGCTTCTAAATAAGAACCCGGCCAACACCTTGATTTCCAAGAAATCCAGAGCAGAGAACCCAGCTTAACCATCTCTGACCTACAGAATTGTGAGATAATAAATTTGTGTTGTTTTAAGCACTAAGTTTATGGTAATTTGTTATAGTGGCGATAGAAAACTAATACAAACAGATAACTATAGTGTTCATCAAGTAACAGGTACTGTGTCAAGCATTTGAGATGCATCACCTCAATCAATCGCACAACTTCTATAGTCCCAGTTGCAAAACTGAGGAATGCGGCCCGCTCGCAGACTCAAGTCACCCAGCTGGCCCATCCCAGCAGGGCCAGGATAGCAACCGTCCATCTCTATGTGACTCCAGAACCCTTGACCATTTCTATACAATGGTCAATTGTTGCTATTCAATAATAATATGTAGGGACTTCCCTGCTGATGCAGTGGTTAAGAATCCACCTGCCGGACTCCACTGGTGGTGCAGTGGTTAAGAATCTACCTGCCAATGCAGGGGACATGGGTTCGAGCCCTGGTCCAGGAAGATCCCACATGCTGCGGAGCAACTAAGCCCGTGAGCCACAACTACTGAGCCTGTGCTCTAGAGCCCGTGAGCCACAACTACTGAAGCCTGCGCGCCTAGAGCCTGTGCTCCGCAACAAAGAGGAGCCACCGCAATGAGAAGCCTGCGCACTGCAATGAAGAGTAGGCCCTGCTCGCTGCAACTAGAGAAAGCCCAAGCACAGCAACGAAGACCCAATGCAGCCAAAAATAAATAAATAATAAACAAATAAATAAATTTATTTAAAAAAAAATAATATGTATAGAGGATCCAAGTTTTAAATACACACAAACATACTTATGCACTCACATATGTGTATACATTAAAAATTTCTGAAAGGAAATATACCAAAATATTCAGAATAGTATCTTTAGTTGGTAGGATTACCACTTGTTACTTCACTGTACTTTCATTACCACTCGTTACTTCATTGTATTTACAATGAGTATATTTTCCTTGCATAAAATTTTTATTTCCATTTTTTTAGTTAAAAGATGAAGATGAAATGTATTAAGGAGAATCCAACCAGAGTACCAATCACTTCCTTCATCTTATTCCCAGAGGCTCCCACACTCAAAGACTCTCATCACATACCCAGGCCTCAGGTTCCAGCTGCAGCACCACTCTGAGTGCTTCCTTCCCTTTCAGGCTCCCAGGTCCCCAAGGGAGGCCGAGAACTATCCTGGGCCCTCTCTCAGGATGGAAGCCCACCTCACTTCCTGCTGGGGAGGCCAAGCTCTGGTGTCATGGGGACACATTCCTCCTGTCTTTTCTCTTTAGGTTTCCCTATATTACTGAGACCAACTAAACCTCTGTGGCAGATACTGTTAGTTAGATAGGGTAAGAGCTTTTCCCAACTCCCTTCTCCCTTGCCTACCTTTCACTATATTGGCTAGAAGAGTGAGAAACTAGATTCCCAGCCTCCCTTGCAAGTAGGGGCTCAGGTATGATTATGAGACTTGAATGAAAGTCCACCTGGGGGTTTTCTGGCAGAGTTTTTGTCTTCCCTTTCAATCTGTGAAACCTTGTACTCTTTATTTTTATCTTGAATGCAGACATGATGTCTGGAGCTACAGCAGTAACCTTATGGTCATGAAACATTGAGCATGAGGACAAACTGCTAACAAGTTAGGGGGGCATAAAGCAGAAAGATAAAGTCTGGTTCATTGACAGCATCATTAGCAGCTGAAACAAATGTTAGCAACTCCTGTCTCAACTTATTATGTGTTGAAAATAAACCCTTATCTTAAAAATCGAGTAAACTCCATTCCTATCTCAACTGCCTGGCACAGACTTTATAGTACTGGTGCTCTTTTCTGTGAGATGCAAAGATCAGAGAGAGAGAACAAGGGAGAGGGGAGAAGGAAGAACTAATTTAGGGAAACCTGCTTGTGAGTGTTTTCAACATGTAGGTGGCTTCAAGTCCCTAATTTTGTCATGTCCCATAAATCCCTATGCTGAAACCAAGGCATCATGCTTATCACTTATGGCACAGATTTCAGCCCACAGCATCTACTTCAAGGAGGACACAGTAAGATTAACAGATTAGATTCAGTCATGTGACCTACAGGATCACGCAGCCGATGATTCTTGCTCCAAATAATTTTTTTCATGAATAACTAATAAAATGGAATGCCACAACTTCTCCCTGTGGCATATTAAGGGTCATCTGGAGCAGTCTGTCTACTCCAAGTGCCAGCACTAAGAGGATACATTGTCTGGAGACTTTAACAAAACAATAAAAAAAACAACTACAAGTCTTTTATGTAGGATGGGTAATTCTAAATATCTGGGATAAAATGTTCCTATCTGAAGAAATCTTTTATTGGCTGGTCTAAGTTCTAAATTCTGTGGTCATTGTTGAATTTTAATACTATAGGTGGAAACTTCATATTAACACACTTTCATTTCCTATCCTCTTATAAACATTGACAGTTAATCGGGAAAATCTCCATCATACAGTCATTGCTCAAAAAACAGGGACTCAATTACATGTCTTCAAGAGAGAGAGTTCCTAATGTTTTGAGCTCTGTGAGCTTGCATTAGTCAAAGCTCATGTCATTCATCCCTGCGGTATTGCATTTTCTTGCATTTAAACAGGAGATTAAAACTGAACATTGCTGGCGCAGTGAGTGACTAAGCAAAGAAACGTAACTTGAGTTATTTCAATTCTCTCATTTTAAGTGAACGGTTGGAATTTTCACATGTATGTAAATTTTTAAATAGTGACAACCAGTGTAGAGAGGGCGGAGTCAAGATGGCGGTGTGGGAAGACAACGAGTTAGTGTCTCCCCACAACTAGGGCGCCTGCTGGCCACTGGTAGGGGACCCTGATGCCCAAGGAGATGGGAGAAACCCCCAAGTGAACCAGTAGAATGTGTGGGGACAGAGAGGGGAGGAGAAGTGGAGGCCAGACAGGATCGGCACCCCTGAGGCCGGGGAGATCAGGAGAGGTAGGTGGGAGGGGCCCTCCAGGAGGAGCAGGAGAGGAGCAGAGGGCAATTGCCTGGCCCACTTGGCCTGGGGAGCGTGCTGAGCTCCCAGGCCAGTACCCCCACTCCAAAGCCCCCTCCAGGCCATGTAGGTCTGGGGGGCATAGGAGGGAGGTGGGGGAGATCAAGAGAGGCAGGTGGGATGGGCCCTCCAGGAGAAGTGGGAGAGGAGCAGAGGGCGTTTGCCCTGCTCACTTGAGCCCATGAAGCCTGCTGGGCTCCCAGGTGACATCCCCCACCCTCTGAGACCAGAGGTGGGGGGCACGCCTGGGCCCCTTCTGTTCCTTGAGCCTAAGCCCCACCATCCACAGCCCCCAAGGTCTTTTCCAGCCCTGTGGGTCCTAAGCATAGGCCCTGCCCACTGCCCAAACCTCGCCCTTGCCTAGGCCCCACCCTCCACAGCCAAAGCCTTTTGTCCCCCCCCTTTTTTTTTTCTCTTTTCTCTTCTCTCTTTTACTATTATGGTACTGTTGTACCTTCCGGTTGTTGATTCATCTATATGTTTATTTTTATATTCTTATCTAGCATATCTGATAGTTTCCTAGTCTAATTTTATTTTTTACTTTGTTTTTGTCCTCTCTCTCTCTCTCTTTTTTTTTTTTTACCACCACATGCAGTTTGTGGGATCTTGGTTCATGAGCCAGGGGTCAGGCCAAAGCTCCTGTAGTGGGAGCTCCATGTCAGAACCACTGGGCTAACAGAGAACCTCAGATCCCAGGGAATATTCATCAGAATGAGGTCTCACAGAGGTCCTCATCTCAGCATCAAGACCCAGCTCTACCCAACAGCCTACAAACTCCAGTGTTGGAAGCCTCAGGCCAAACAACCAGTAAGATGGGAACACAATCCCACTCATAAAAAACAACAACAACAAATGAGATGGCAAAAAAATATGTCACAGATCAAGGAACAAGGTAAAAACCTACAAGACCAAATAAATGAAGAGGAAATAGACAATCTACCTGAAAGAGAATTCAGAGTAATGATAGTAAAGATGATCCAGAATCTCGGAAATAGAATGAAGGCAAGGATTGAGAAAATACAAGAAATGTTTAACAAAGGTCTAAAAGAACTAAATAACAAACAAACAGAGATGAACAACACAATAACTGAAATAAAAAATACACTAGAAGGAATCAGTAACAGAATAACTGAGGCAGAAGAACGAATAAGTGAGCTGGAAGACAAAATGGTGGAGATAACTGCAGAGGAGCAGAATAAAGGAAAAGCATGAAAAGAATTGAAGACAATATCAGAGACCTCTGGGACAACAATAAATGCACCAACATTCAAATTATAGGGGTCCCAGAAGAAGAAGAGAAAAAGAAAAGGTCTGAGAAAATATTTGAAGAGATTATAGTCGAAAACTTCCCTAACATGGGAAAGGAAATAGTCAATCAAATCCAGGAAGCACAGAGAGTCCTATACAGGATAAATGCTAGGAAAAACACACCAAGACACATATTAATCAAACTAACAAAAATTAAATTCAAAGAAAAAATATTAAAAGCAGCAAGGGAAAAACAAAAAAAATAACATAGAAAGGAATCCCCATAAGGTTATCAGCTGATTTTTCAGCAGAAACTCTGCAGGCCAGAAGGGAGTGGCAGGATATACTTAAAGTGATGAAAGAGAAAAACCTACAACCAAGATTACTCTACCCAGCAAGGATCTCATTCAGATTTGATGGAGAACTCAAAAGCTTTTCAACCAAGCAAAAGCTAAGAGAATTCAACACCACCGAACCAGCTTTACAACAAATGCTTAAAAAAACTTCTCTAGGTGGGAAACACAAGAGAAGAAAAAGACCCACATAAACAAACCCAAAACAATTAAGAAAATGGTAATAGGAGCATACATATCTATAATAACCTTGAAGGTAAATGGATTAAATGCCCCAACCAAAAGACACAGACTGGATGAATGGATACAAAAACAAGACCCATATATATGCTGTTTACAAGAGGCCCACTTCAGACCTAGGGACACATACAGACTGAAAGTGAAGGGATGAAAAAAGATATCCCATGCACATGGAAATCAAAAGAAAGCTGGAGTAGCAATACTCGTATCAGATAAATAGACTTTAAAATAAAGACTGTTACAAGAGATAAGGAGAGACACTACAAAATGATCAAAGGATCAATCCAAGAAGAAGATATAACAATTATAATGTTTATGTACCCAACATAGGAGCACCTCAATACCTAAGGCAAATGCTAACAACCATGAAAGGAGAAATTCACAGTAACACAATAATAGTAGGGGACTTTAACACGCCACTTACACCAATGGACAGATCATCCAAACAGCAAATAAATAAGGAAACACAAGCTTTAAATGACACAATAGACCAGATAGATTTAATTGATATTTATAGAACATTCCACCCAAAAGTGGCAGAATACACTTTCTTCTCAAGTGAGCATGGAACATTCTCCAAGATAGATCACATCTTGGGACACAAATCAAGCCTTGGAAAATTTAAGAAAGTTGAAATCATATCAAGTATCTTTTCTGACTACAACACTGAGATTGGAAGTCAATTACAGGAAAAAAACTGTAAAAAAAACCAAATACATGAAGGCTAAACAGTGAGCTACTAAGTAACCAAGAGATCACTGAAGAAATTAAAGAAGAAATTAAAAAATACATAGAAACAAATGACAATGAAAACATGATGACACAAAACCAACAGGACACAGCAAAAGGAGTTCTAAGAGGGAAGTGTATAGCAATTCAATCTCACCTCAAGAAACAAGAAAAATCTCAAATAAGCAATCTAAACCTACACTTAAAACAACTAGAGAAAGAAGAACAAAGAAAATCCAAAGTCACTAGAAGGAAAAAAATCATAAAAATCAGAGCAGAAATAAATGAAATAGAAAAGAAGAAAACAATAGCAAAGATCAATAAAACTAAAAGCTAGTTCTTTGAGAAGATAAACAAAATTGATGAACCCTTAGACTCATCAGAAAAATAGGGAAAGGACGCAAATCAATAAAATTAGAAAAGAAAAAGGAGAAATCACAACTGATACCGCAGGAATACAAAGGATTATAAGAGACTACTACAAACAACTATGTACCAATAAAATGGACAACCATGAAGAAATGGACAAATTCTTGGAAAAGGTACAATTTTCCAAGACTGAACCAGGAAGAATTAGAAAATATAAACAGACCTATCACAAGTAATGAAATTGAAACCATAATTTAAAATCTTCCAACAAACAAAAGTCCAGGACAAGATGGCTTCACAGGAGAATTCTATCAAACATTTAGAGAAGAGCTAACTCCAATCCTTCTCAAACTCTCCCAAAAAATTGCAGAGGGAGGAACATTCCCAAATTCATTTTATGAAGCCACCATCACCTTGATACCAAAACCAGAAAAATATATCACAAAAAAAAGAAAATTATAGACCAATATCACTGATGAACATAGATGCAAATATCCAGAACAAAATACTAGCAAACAGAATCCAACAGCACATTAAAAGGATCATACACCATGATCAAGTGGGATTTATCCCAAGAACGCAAGGATTCTTCAATATATGCAAATCAATCAATGTGATACACCAGATTAACAAATTAAGGAATAAAAACCATATGATCATCTCAATAGATGTAGAAAAAGCTTTTGACAAAATTCAACACCCATTTGTGATAAAAACTCTCCAGAAAATGGGCATAGAGGGAACGTACCTCAACATAATAAAAGCCATATATGACAAACCCACAGCAAGCATCATACTCAATGGTGAAAAACTGAAAGCATTTCCACTAAGATCAGGAAGAAGACAGGGATGTCCACTCTCACCACTCTTATTCAGCATAGTTTTGGAAGTCCTAGCCACGGCAGTCAGAGAAGAAAAAGAAATAAAAGGAATACAAATTGGAAAAGAAATAAAACTGTCACTGTTTGTGGATGACATGGTACTATACATAGAAAATCCTAAGGATGCTACCAGAAAACTACTAGAGCTAATCAATGAATTTGGTAAGGTTGCCAGAGACAAAAGTAATGCACAGAAATCTCTGGCATTCCAATACACCAACAACGAAAAATCAGAGAGAGAAATTAAGGAAACAATCCCATTTACCATTGCAACAAAAAGAATAAAATACCTAGGAATAAACCTGCCTAAGAAGGCAAAAGACTTGTACTCAGAAAACTATAAAACACTGATGAAAGAAATCAAAGATGACATAAACAGATGGAGAAATATACCATGTTCTTGGATTGGAAGAATCAACATTGTGAAAATGACTGTAGTACCCAAAGCAATCTACAGATTCAATGCAATCCCTATGAAACTATCAATGGCATTCTTCACAAAACTAGAATAAAAAATTTTACAATTTGTATGGAAACACAAAAGACCCCGAATAGCCAAAGCAATCTTGAGAAAGAAAAACAGAGTTGGAGGAATCAGGCTCCCCAACTTCAAACTATACCACAAAGCTACAGTAATCAAGACAGTATGGTACTGGCACAAAAACAGAAATGTAGATCAATGGTACAGGATAGAATGCCCAGAGATAAACCCACGCACATATGGTCACCTAATTCATGACAAAGGAGGCAAGAACATACAATGGAGAAAGGACAGCCTCTTCAATAAGTGGTGCTGGGGAAACTGGACAGCTACATGTAAAAGAATGAAATTAGAACACTCCCTAACACCATACACAAAAATAAACTCCAAATGGATTAAAGACCTAAATGTAAGACCAGACATTATAAAACTCTTAGAGGAAAACATAGGAAAAACACTTTTTGACATAAACCACAGCAAGATCTTTTTTGACCTATCTCCTAGAGTAATGGAAATAAAAACAAAAATAAACAAATGGGACTTAATTAAACTTAAAAGCTTCTGCGCAGCAAAGGAAACCATAAATAAGACAAAAAGACAACCCTCAGAATGGGAAAAAATATTTGCAAATGAAACAACAAAGGATTAATCTCCAAAATATACAAACAGCTCATGGAGCTCAATATCAAAAAAAAACCAATCCAATTAAAAAATGGGTGGAAGACTTAAATAGACATTTTGCCAAGGAAGACATACAGATGGTCAAGAGGCACATGAAAAGATGCTCGACATCATTAATTATTAGAGAAATGCAAATCAAAACTGCAATGAGGTATCACCTCACACTGGTCAGAATGCCTATTATCAAAAAATCTAGAAACAATAAACACTGGAAAGGGTGTGGTGAAAAGGGAACCCTCCTGCCCTGTTGGTGGGAATGTGAATTGATACAACAACTATGGAAAACAGTATGGAGGTTCCTTACGAAACTAAAAATAGAACTACCATATGACCCAGCAATCCCACTACTGGGCATATACCCTGAGAAAACCATAATTCAAAAAGATACATGTACCACAATGTTCACTGCAGCACTATTTACAGTAGCCAGGACACGGAACCAACCTAAATGTCCATCAACAGATGAATGGATAAAGAAGATGTGGCATATATATACAATGGAATATTACTCAGCCATAAATAGAAATGAAATTGAGTTATTTGTAGTGAGGTGGATGGATATAGAGTCTGTCATACAGAGTGGAGTAAGTCAGAAAGAGAAAAACAAATACCATATTCTAACGCATATACATGGAATCTAAAAAAAAAAAATGGTACTGATGAACCTAGTGACAGGGCAGGAATAAAGACGTAGACATAGAGAATGGACTTGAGGACACGGGGTGGGAGGAGGAAGCTGGGACAAAGTGAGAGTAGCATCGACGTATATACACTACTGAACGTAAAATAGTTAGCTAGTGGGAAGCAGCAGCATAGAACAGGGAGATAAGCTCGGTGCTTTGCCATGACCTAAAGGGATGGGACAGGGAGGATGGAAGGGAGGCTCAAGAGGGAGAGGACATGGGGACATATGTATGCATATGGCTGATTCACTTTGGTGTACAACAGAAACTAACACAGTATTGTGAAGCAATTATACTCCAATAAAGATCTATTAAAAAAAAAAATAGAGACAACCAGTGTAAACTGCAAACTATTGATATAATGATTTTCTTTTGTTAAGTGAACATTTTGGCTTGTGCATGAACTATTTTTATGAATTTGAATCTTTATTATCAAAATTTAGTGTCTTTTTAAAAATTCTTTTATTTTTATATAATTTTTAAAAATTACTTTCCACTTACAGTTATTACAGAATATTGGCTTTACTCCCTGTGCTGTACAATACATCCTTGAGCCTATCTTACACCCAATAGTTTGTACCTCCCACTCCCCCACCCCTATATTCCCCCTTTCTCCCTCCCCACTGGTAACTACTAGTTTGTTCTCTATACCTATGAGTCTGATTCTTTTTTGTTGTATTCACTAGTTTGTTGTATTTTTTAGATTCCACATATAAGTGATATCATACAGTGTTTGTCTTTCTCTGTCTGACTTACTTCACTTAGCATAATGCCCTCCAAGTCCATCCATGTTGTTGCAAATGGCAAAATTGTTTTTAATGGCTGAATAATATTCCATTGTATATATACCCCCATATCTTCTTTATCCATTCATCTGTTGATGGACATTTAGATTGTTTCCATGTCTTGGCAATTGTAGATAATGCTGCTATGAAAATTGGGGTGCATGTATCTTTTTGAGTTAGTGTTTTGGGGGTTTTTAAGTATATACTCAGGAGCGGAATTGCTGGGTCATATCGTAGTTCTATTTTTAGTTTTTTGAGAAACCTCCATACTGTTTTCCACAGTGGCTGCACCAATTTACATTCCCACCAACAGTGCACAAGGATTCTCTTTTCTCCACATCCTCGCCAAATCTGTTATTTTTGTTCTTTTTGATGATAGCCATTCTAGAGGTGTGAGGTGATATCTCATTGTGGTTCTGATTTGCATTTCTCTGTTGATTAGCGATGTTGAGAATCTTTTCATGTGCCTGTTGGCCATCTACATTTCCTGTTTGGAAAAATGTATATTCAATTCTTCTGCCCATTTTTTAATTGGGTTGTTTGTTTTTTTGATGTTCAGTTGTATGAGCTGTTTATATATGTTGGATATTAATCCCTTATTGGTCATATCATTGCTCCAAATAATTTTAAATTCTTTAAATATCATTATACTGCCTAGTTCTCCTTTAGGTTAAACATAGACACAAAAATATCATTAGCTAATATTATAAATTAATGGTACCATAATTCTTCAACTGTTATGTATTATTCTTCTAAGTGACCTTTGAGTTAATTAGAAGAATTAGGACTAGGTCCTGATCTCTCTGCCCACAGTAGGGGTCAATTGAATTGAGCTTCTTTAACACATTTCATAAGTAATTTTATTCAGACTCTTCACACTTATCTTCAACAACAAGTCCTTCATTGAAGGTATTCATTTCATCATTGAAGCTACCTTCTGGGTCATCTAACATCATTTTTCAAAGCACATTATTGTCGCTTCCAACTTTTTGAAATATAGCCCTTGTTTGAATGTAGTATGCTTTCTATCATTAAAAACTTAATCCTAAATCACAAGAATTATTTGCATAACATCAGGTGAATTGGTTTTTGTTTGTTTTAACCTTTTTAAAGTGATCTTTAAAAAGTTTCTTTACAACAGTGGTCTCAAAGGTGGTCCTAGACCCAGGCATCAACATCACCTGGCAGCTTGTTAGAAATTCACATTCTCAGGCTTTACCCAGACTCACTGAATCAGAAACTCTGGTGATGGGGCCCAGCAAGCTGGGTTTTAATAAGCCCTATAGATGATTCTGATACATGCTACAATTTAAGAACCACTACTTTAGAACAACATCTAAGTGTTGCAATTATGAGGTCACTTCCTTAAAAAATAATTCAGTTAAAGTGTGTGTGCCTCTTTTTTTAAACTGATTTTGCTGCTATAGAAACTGTTTAGAAACACTCCAACCATGTTATCTAAAATAATAATTCCTGTCACATCCTATCCCCAGACTCTGCTTTATTTTCTATATAACATGTTAATTGTCAGACATTATATACTATTTGTTCAGTATCTGTCTCCCCCACTAGAATGCATGCTTCATGACAGCAAGGAATTGGGTTTGTTCATGACTATCTCCTGAACACCTTGAACAGTGCCTGGTCCTATTTGAAATGAAGGAATTATTGGGATAATTTCAGGCTAACATGTCTTCCTGAGCTAGGCTAGATCACATAGCTGAATATAGGCTCAAAGAATCATGGAGACAATGGCTAAGATTTGGTTTAAAGTTGCTCTAACTGAGGTTTCCTACTAAATCAGCAACAAGCAGTACAAAGAATTCGCACCATGTAAGGAATGTAAGGACATAAATCAGTGGGCACAGCTCCCTTCATTGCTAGTATAAGCACTCAGTCATTGGGTGGTTAGCTTCCCAAAGAAGTGAGGAAAACACCAGGTCAAAGAAGCTCTGGTTTGTGGGCTCATTCAGCATGGGGAAGGCCGTAAAACCACCTACTACCACGCACAGAAGTCTTGATAGCTCTTGTAATTTTTAAAATTCCAGGCATAAGACAAATAGAAAAATACATATAGATAATTTTTTAAGTTTTCTGTCATTGAAGCTAATGCATTATGAAGATACTAACTGAGGAGTGGAGAGGAAAAGAACTTTTAACAAGCTGATTGTTTCTTGAAACAAGGGGTTTTGTTTTTGTTTTCTGTTTCTTCTGATGCTGAACTGTAGTAACTTTATATTTACGCTGACGAAAAGATTATGGGGGCTTCTTTGGTGGCAAAGTGGTTGGGAATCTGCCTGCCAATGCAGGGGACGCGGGTTCGAGCCCTGGTCCGGGAGGATCCCACATGCGGTGAAGCGGCCAAGCCCGTGCGCCACGACTACTGAGCCTGTGCTCTGGAGCCCGTGAGCCACAACTGCTGAGGCCCACGTGCCTAGAGCCCGTGCTCCGCGAGAAGAGAAGCCACCGCAATGAGAAACCCACGCACCGCAACTAAGAGTAGCACCCACTCGCCACAATTAGAGAAAGCCTGCGTGCAGCAATGAAGACACAACACAGCCAAAAATAAAAATAAATAAAATAAATAAATTTTTAAAAAAAAGAATTCTGAACCATCCAGTGTATTTTGTAAGAGTCCATTTGTTAGACAAAGTATGAGGAAATGTGCTCTATTTTATCACTTTCTTGTTTGTTTTCAAAATGGCCATTTAAATACAGATAACAGTTACACAGGACAAACTGGAGAAGCAGGTTCCGCCAGCCTGCCCAGCTCACCTGTTACCTGATCTCTCCATTCAGATGGCATTCGGATGGCAGAACCAGCAATGCGGTGTAACAGGGTTGGACACTTGCCCATGCTGAGCCCCCAAACGCAAGAAGCAGCCCTCTTGTTGAGAACTGTGGAGCTTAGGACAAATCACGACTTGACATACTCTATTAACAAAACTTCACAACAGAGTAGAAAAAGGAAGCCTACGCAAAAGGGGATAAAGAAAAGGCAAAGCGAAGGCACCGTATAACACCTAAGTTTTTCTTAGAAGATGAAGCCAAGAAATATAAAACATGAATGTGTACCCCAGTTTTATCCATGGAATTCAAATAGATAGTTTTACTTTTACCAAGGTTTCCACACTTGGTTTCTGCCCCCCCAAAATATGAACACCCTAAAATATGCACATTCTTTTTCATGTGGGATGTACCATTTTCTTAAAACAATGTGTGTTTCTTACTAAGTTTGCTTTTTCTGTGGTTATTCTGTCTAGACAAATAAAACTATACATAATTAATATAAACATTTATCATAAATCTTACAAAATTATGTAAATGATCATTACAAACAAACGTGTTTAGCACCTGTTTTGTCAATAACCCATCGACTCTGAGAATCTTCACCTTCCTCTGTTTTATTGCCTGCCCTAAGACAAGGGTTTAGGAATTCCTAACCCTAACCTCTCCTAATTTTTTATTCTGGCAGCTAAAATGAAAGATTCCAATCGTAACAAAATTAAGTGATAAGGGGAAGTGAGTGATGTATTGAAACGTTCACCCAGAGACCTGGCCTCTGGACCTACAATCTTTAAAAGACTAGCGAGAGCACTTGGAAGGTTCCCATGACGCTTCTCTTTGTAGAAAATTGCTTAACTTCTTAGAGCCTCCTTTTGCTTCGTATGAAAGTAGGGCATTATTATAATTATAAAATACCTAAGTGGTTTTTAGGTCCCTTCCAGCTCTAAAAAGTACGTAATTCAAAGCTGCTAAAAATAAATACTTTAAAAATTGACTGTGACATATAAGTGTATGTATACACATCCATATGCAAGCACACACACGCACATACACACACGGTTTCGCTGTGAAAAGGGGAGGGACTAGACAGTATTTTGTACCAGAATTTTACAGTGCATCAGTATCAAAACGTTTTTGTTCCTGAAAAAAAAGTTTCAGGCTGGCGTCGGCCCTGCAAGTGGAGTTCTTCTGAGAAACCAGGTTTCAGCTACTCCCGTTTAGCCTACAGGGGCTTCAGTTTGGATAGAAGGCAGTGTTTCGGAGGACCACATCCCAGCTCAACTGGGGACCCAGCGGAATTTGTAACCCCCGTTGGCTGTCCGGATGGTGAAGGCATTGCCCTGGGGGAAAGCGAGGGTACGGATGGTGCTGTGGCTGCGGATGGAGGTGCTGAAGGAGCCGCCCTCCTCCAGCTCACTGTGGCTCAGGTTCAGCGCGCTCCGGCTGCAGTCTGTGCGCAGCCCCCGGAAGGCGCCGTGCAGGTTCCCGGGCCTGCCGTCCGTGCTCGGGGGCTCGGGCTGCAGCCGAAGCCGCTTGGGATCGCGGCTCTGCAGCGCTTCATCGCAGCGCTCAGAAATCTCCCTCAGGATGGCGTCCACTTCCGCGCAATCCTGCCCCGCAGCGCTGAACAACTCCTCCAGGCTCCTTTTGGAAGTCGCCTTGAGCAGGATGGGCTCGGCTGCCGCCCCGCAATCCCGGGACTGTGTGATCATCAGCTTCTACAAAAAGATGGGGAGGAGCGCCGCCCTGGGGCCATCCGGACTCGCCTCGTGCTGGGCGCTCAAAGGAGACCTGGGCGCACTTCGAACTGCGCGACTCGGCCGACTTAGGCAACACCTGCAAGTGACTCAGCGAGCTCCCAGCGGTCCTCTCCGTTCCCCGACCTCCGCCGGCTCCCAACACCGGGAGCTGGGTGGGAGGTGCACAGAACATTTCCGACTTCCTGCAGTGTTCTACACGCGCGCGCCCCACTTACATCCAGCACCGAGGCCAGGTGCCGTGTCCGACTGGCGAGTTCCTTCAGTTGCACGTTCCGCTCCTTCAGTGAGGCGATCTCCTCCTGTTTCTGGGTCAACGTCACGTGCAGCTGCAGGAGGAGACCCAAACATTCAGGGATAGGCTACCCTGCTCGGTCTCGCCTGTACACTCTTCATAAATTGAACCCAGATCCTAACGTCTAATTAGAAACTGGGGCCCCAAGGAAGTTTACACTGGTGAGAATGATAATTTTATTTATTTGTTTGTTTGTTTATTTATTTATTTTTACAGAGCACTTAGACAAAATGTTTCTCAGTTAATCCTCAGTGTAGCGGTGAGGAGTGCTGACTTGGGCAACAGGCAGATACAGAAGTTCAACCTTCCTATAAGTCAGTTTCCTTATCTGTAAAATGGGGCTGGTAAAAGTATCTAGCTCAATGGCTGTGAGTAATTCATGAGAAAAGTAAATTGGTAAGCACAATACCAGGCATATAGAAAGCCTTCAGTAAATATTGGTGGCCCTATTAAAAATCTGGTGGGTAAGATTATTCCCACTTCGTGACGTTGTAAACTGAGGTAGAACCAGTGGAGCAACAGCAGCTACGTAAACTCGTCCACTGGTTCTAACGTCCAAGGGGGCTCATTCCCGCTCCTGCAACTCCGCTTCCTCCCGGGGCCCCATGCCCTGCCCCCGCCCCAAGGACTCCTGGACGCCAGCCCAGTGTCCCTACTTGGTTATTCTCCACGAGTGCGTCCCCCAACGCCCTCTGGTTCTGGTCGGCCACCTCCTTCCAGTACTGCTCTGGCGGGGGCACGTCGGGAGGGCGCAGCGGCGGTGACTGCAAGGCTTGTGGGGAGAGACAGGGACCAAACGGCAGTACGTCGCAAGGAGAGAAGGGGAAGTCTCCGCCCGCCAGGGGAGGCGACATCAAAGAGGATGAGTCTGATGAAGAGGAAGAGAGGGAGCTGGGTTTGCAGCCTCAGACTCGTGCCCAGCTAACTGCAGGGACAAAATATCACGCGGCTGTAGGGTTTACGTGATTTTTCTTTATTAATAAAGCACCCCTCACTCTGCAATCCCTACGATCCCCAGGCTCTTCCTGATATCCTCTACATACACAGCAGGCGCTCAATAAATGCCTGTTGAGATGATCTGAACTGAATTTCCACGGTGGCCAGGTCAAACTTGCCTGAAGTCACACGAATGCCCTACTCTGCACACTCCTGTCACTCAGCGTCTTCCAGCCCACATCACAGCGTAGGGTTCTCTCTCCCAGAACTCACATGGGCAAACTGAGAAAGCGCTATAGATCCAGCGACTCATCTTCTCCATTAGGAAAAGGGGGGGGGGGGTTAAATATGGATGAGCCAGACCCTTTGATGAGTTGCTGGCGAGTCGTTGACAGGTACAGGGTTTACCACTTTCAGGACCACGAAATCCGAACTAGTCAGATTTGAGGGGTAGAGGACACCCCCGCCGTTATTTAACTGCAAAGAGATTGCACTTGCCTGCAATGAGATCATCCACGGTGTCTCTGAAATCCTGCAGATCGAAGTCCGCTGCCGTTTGCAGGGAGTGGTTCTGAAACAAACCAGAGGTACCAACTAGTTAATGTTGAGTCTGGCGGGTCTGGAACACTTCCTAGACCGACAGTTAACCCCCCGGGCTCGATGGCAGGTCTGCATGCACTCGCGTTCGCAGCGGAAACTTGTACCTGAAAATCAAAGCCCTGCCCGAGACACGGAATCCAGCAGGCCTGCACTGCCATGGTGGGGAGAGGGACGCACGAAGCGGGGACCCGGTCGCGAGGGTCCTGCCGGGCGCTGAAACTGCGCGCTGCTGCGTCGCGCGTCGGTCCTGCTGCGCGCAGCACAGCCGCCCCGCGCCCGGCCTCTGGCAGCCTGCACAGTCCGGCGCCGCCTCATTGGCCGGTCACCAGCCAACCAGGCGCGTTGCTAGTGCGCCCGCAGACCTTCAGCCCCGACTTACCTCCCACAGGCCAAGGAGCCACAGCTCTAAGAGCTGAGAGCCTGGCGTACGGACACACCGTCCTTCCTCCCAAGACCCGCCAGCGTGCAGGGGCATCCAAAGCAGTAACTCGAGTCCGCGTATCCCGCCAAGGCTCAGTCACAACTAAACCACCTCTCCCCACACAGAAAGAGAAAAGGTAGGCGAAGATATGAGGGGCCAGGGATGCTATGGAAAGTGCTTCTGTTCAGCACGCAGCAGGCGTGGACCCTCTTGCTCTTCTGTTTCTCAAAAAGTTGGAGTTGACTTTTCCCGTACGGCGTGATGCATCACCAGCATCTTGGACTGGACACACTCCTCGGTTCCTGCAATGTGCCTGGGTGCGTGAGACGGAAGGAGACTGTAAAAGGCTGGTGACCAGGAAACTTCTTATTCCCTTAATTCGTGGACAGAGTTGACACAAACTTTTACATCGAGTCTCTCTGTTAATTCTCACACCAATGTAGGAAGCAGGCAGGGCCCAGGAAGTGACTCCTCCCACGATGGAGAAGCTGAAGCGCAGAGAAATCGCGTTGTCGAAAGCCACCCAGCTCTGAAATAGTGAAACTGGAGCTTCTGCCCCAGAATGCTGGTGCCTATTTCAGTCCTCTTTCCTCTATACCTCATTGCCTCTAGCTTTTATTTCTCTTTTAGGAAAGCCTGGTTTCCAATGAAGACAGTTCTGGGAAGGGGAAAGAAGCCTCTCAAGGAGCACGGTGTGATGGGTGCATCCAGTATGCCCATCAGAAATATCTATTCTACTGATTCCACTATTATCAATTTTTTTATTCCTTTGGGTTAATCATATTCTTCTCCCAAACACCCTTCTTTACTATTCAGATACTTCTGAGAAGAGGAACTTATTCTGACTCTAACTTCAAAGAATGTACAAGTATCAGTTTCCTTCAGGGAGGAGAGCTTCAACCAGGGATACCTCTAGCACCAGTTAAGAAATGAGTCTGTAAGGGGAAGGGAGCTTAGAAAGGAAAGACTGAGGGCCCCAGACAAATCCTGAAGCACAAGTTCTTCCCTGGTTGAAGGAGTCAGAAATGAGACATTTCCCAAGGGCTAAAAGGTCTCCCTCTCAGTAGAGAAAAGCCCTTACCATGAGGAGACTAGAGGCCAACTCAGGGACAGGCACCCAGGAAATGCTTCCTCCTGTGCTATCCCAGGTCTTAGCCTATTCTGGACCTCCAACACTTGTAGAGCACTTCCTCTCTCTGTCCACTTTCCCCAACAGGAAGGAGAAATGTAACCAGAGTGTGCACTGGCCAGGGGGTTCCCCCACAGAATCTTACCCTAGGGATATATCTCCTTCTGTACCAGTTCTGCCTTCCCGCGGGAAAAATCCTGGACCTCTTGCTTGGGCCATCGGGCATGAGCTCTGTCCTTGAAACTTTGAATCCTATCTTCCCAATTAGGTAAAAACCTGGCATTTCTCCAACACAAACAGCAGCCAAAAAACAAAAACAAAACAAAACCAAAAAACTTAACGCAGAGCGTGATGTCAAATTTAGGTTCTGTATACATAAGCAAAAATTCAGCAAGAGCCTGCTTGGTTTTGTTGTTGTTGTTGTTTGGTTTGGTTTGGTTTGGCTTTTTTCTTGCAAAATAAACATGTTGGAGTAAGGGCGTGATGTAGCCCTCTGGGTCCGTTGAAAGATTCTTATGTATTGTCTTTTTTCATTTGAGCATCCAGACCCTAAAAGAACAGGAGAATGGCCTTTGCAGGGCAATTCCCACTCTTACCTGTTGCCTTTACAATCTCTGCTCTCAGTTGCCACCTACCCTGAGTCTCCTTAGGCTCTATCCCAATTCTAAGAGGCACTTAGAGAGGCCCTGGGAAGATTTGCTCCACCACACCAACCCCAGTTGTAGGAGGTAGTCATTTCCTCTGGAGAGTTCTGTACTTGGTCTGTTCCCCTTGAAACCTCATATCCCCAGCACGTGCTGCCAGGAACCTGGAACTGACACCCTTCCTGGAGGTTGCATCTAGCTATTCATATCCATTCATATGCATCGATGGATGCATTCATATCCATCGATGAGGCAGGCTTCTGGCCTCCCAGACACCAGTGCTGGGAAGCGCCATCATCTGGCTGGGGAGTCTCAGCCCTGGCAAGTGGTAGAAATGGGATGCAAGTAAGAAGATAGGTTTTTGGGGGGAAATGCCTCTTTGCCCCATGGGAGTAAGTGACAGCAGCCTTTGCAGGGGGCGAAAAGGACTTTTATAAAGTACCCAACTGCTGAAGGGCCATCTCTGTAGAGAGCAACGTTTTCAGTCAGATTTCTTCGAGTCATCTGTCACTCTTCCCACTTCCTCCAAATGTAAATTCTCTTCGTTTTTTCCAGTCTTGATCGAGAAGTTATTCTCCGATCTCCACACTCCTTAGACATCCAGGGAATGAAAATGGTTAATGAATGGCCTGGAAAGGCATGTTGGGAGAACAGATAGGTGCCCAGAGAGCAACGTTGCTCCCATCTACCCACCTGGTCCCTCAGTGCGCAACCTCCACGTTGCTTTATCGCAGCTCCAAGGAATAGATGGGGAGGGGAATGGGAGACCCGTCTGGCAGGGGAGCCCTCCAGATGAGCTTCCCTGTCCAGAGTTGGTCAAAACAGTTCTGAGAATGCGGCCACCGTTAACATACTAGGAGGGAGGAGGAAGTTCTAATCCTCGAGGCTTGGATTTCTGCAGGACATCTCCCCCCGCTAGCCAGATGTGTCTGCGCTCCCCACCCAAAAGGATTCTTTGAGGCAACTTGAGAACTGACTCCCGAATCGAAGTTTGGCCTTCGAGAGGCCGCGAGTTTCCGCCAGGAGAGGTACCTGTGAGGCGGCCGAATTACCGCTAGGCGGCGCGTCGGACCCGAGTAACGAGGAGCAGTCAGCGAGGTCCTGCAGGTCTATGGTGGTGAGGGCTGCGCGGGGAGAACCGGAGACACGCGCCGGGCGGACCCTAAGCCTCCCCGCAAGGGCTCGCCGCTGGCATCGCTGCCAGGACTCCGAAACCCCAGGGAGAAAAGCTATTCTGAGCCCCGCGCGCCCCACCCACCTGGCGTGGGGAACCCGAGGGGTCGCGCAAGGACCACCGGTATCACCTGGTAGCGCAGCGGGATCGGCGTCTGGGGGATCCTCGTACACCGACACCGGGCTGCTGCCGCTGCTACCGAGAAAGAGCTTCCGCCCAGGGGCGAACTAGCCGGGCACAGAAACGGTGAGCGCGGGTCAGCCCTCACTGCCGGGAGTGTGAGGACCCTGCCCGGCTCCGTTCCGCGGCCCCACCTTCCTCTCCAGCTTCCCGGGCTTGCCGAACGGCCGGCCTCGCGGATCCAGCATCCTATTGGGGCAAATGCTGTCGAAGGCCCGGCGACCTGCCGCGGTGCCCCCGCACGCCTGCATCCTGCCTCCCCGCCCGCTTCAGGCCTGGAGCCCCGCGTCGACTGCTCGGAGGCGGCGGCCGGGCCGGGATGGCGACCCCACACCCAGGGCTCCCGAGGCTCTGAAGCCGGCCAGAAGTCGGGGAGGCGCGTGGCCGGGGTGGGGCTAAGGGGCGACTGTGAAGGTGCGGAGGGAAGGCGGGGTGGAGTAGGAGGACCGCCGCGCGGGCGGGGCGGCTCGCGCCTGAGCGCCAGTGGTGGCGCCTTCAGCCCGGGACAATCTGTGCGCGGGCGGAGGCGTTAAAACCCAACCTGGCAACGCGGCTTCCCCCGGGAGCCGCGAGCGCGGGGCCCGGGCCCGCGAGCGCTCTTTTGGCTCGCGTTGGCGCCGCAGCCTCCCGGCCACGCCATAGGAAAGGAGAGGAGGGGAGGACAACCCCTACTGGTCCCTAGCGCTGGGTACCGCCTTTCCGCGTACAGACAGCGGGAATGTGGAAAAGTTAACGATTCTTATTTCATTTTCTTCCCACGCCAGCCACAAGGCACGAAACAAACTTGGAGTGTCAACTGCCAAAGTCAGACCCCGGCGTTTGCCCCGCCATGTAGGATTTGCTGGGGATGTATTGTAGAAGTCCAGCAGGGACTCCCCAGAACAGCCCCAGATTACGGAAGTCCCCTCCCCCAAGGCTAGGGAGCCCTCCTGGTTTTGACATCCACTTGGTCTGATGCCTAGAGCCCCGCTCCGTACCCCTACCCGGCACTTTCTCAGGCAGCAGCAGCTGAGCACAGCCTTTAAAAAAGTGGGTCACACATGTCCACTCGAGGCATTTGGTCACTCTCTGTACAACCGGCCTTGCTTGCTCAGCCGGAGTCTTGGCTCCTCTTCCCAAGCCGGAAGCCTCGCCCAGGAAGGGGCATCTCTAGATCCTTGGGTGAGGGGTCTCTTTCAGGACCACTCTCATATCCATACAGTTTGAAAAATCATCTGAAATTGAAATCTTTGTGACCCCCTATTGGGCACCTTAAATTGGTGCCTTACACCTCATAGGAGTAGTGAAAGATCCTCTTTTATTTGCACCTATTATCTGGATTAATAAACAAGATCCCCCTAACAGTGATGGAAAGCAATCCAATGATATAGTTAGAATAGACTTAGAGACTCTCTGAGCCATCTATAGATGCAGGAACCCAGTGAAGTCAGCCAGCTAGAGTTGGTGTGGTGTCGCTGATGGTGAGGAAGAAGCTCTGGCTTTAGGGTCAGAACCCAGGCTCCACCAGGTACCCGAACCCCAGTTCTTTTGGAAAAACATAGCACTAACTTCAGAGGAGTTGCTGTGAAGATGAGATTGTTTATGTAATACGACTGGTGCTTGGTGTGGATAAATTAATGTTGCTGTTTTGAGGCGCCTTTTCAGCTGCACCTCCAGCCTCCCACAGCCTCTTGCTGGCTTTGTCTCTTACTTCCTCTGGTTCCTGAGTAGCCTAGCCACTAGTCAGTACATTTCCCATCCCTATCCTTAATGACTTCCCAGTCTGTAAAAGGAGTGGGGAAGCTCTTAGCTGAGTTTTGGGGAGATTTTTACACATGGCAAGATCCAAAACAGGCCCATTTTCCATCAATGAGTTACACATGGGAGTAGGAAAATATGGGCAGTGTGCATAAAAATGTACAATAGATTGTCTGTGGCAACAGGAGCTGGAATAGCATGATTACATGATTCCTGGTCTGGATGAGTCTGGAACCAAATCACCCATATCAATCTTAGCTGAGTAAAGGCTGGTGAAGACAACTCCCCCCAAAATCACTCTTTTGCAGAGGTACCCCATCCCCTAATAGCCAGGCTGAGAGCTCCAGATATTTTGGAACTTGGAACAGATGATATGATTTTCCTCCTCCTTTTCACCATCACAGACCAGCATTTCCTCAAACAGCTCGGGGATCACCACTTCCCTCTCCCTGAGCCAAGGAGGAGAAAGTTCCTGGAGAGCTTAGCATATCAACATATCAGGAGAGTAGGGTTCGTAAGGTGCTCCTGTCTCTGGAGAGTACTTGGGTGCACAAGAAGTGCAAGGAAGTTTCTCTAAGTATGTTTTGAGTTTGCTTTTTATCTGGGCCATTTGTCATACATTTAGATTTATTCTAAATGCAGTAGAACATGACTGAGTTTATTCCGCCAAAAGTTTATTTTTTCAACCATACAGAAAATTTGAAAAACACAGTACAATGAACAACAGTAACATTAACATTTTCCTGTATTTGCTTTCTGTTTTTTCACCGAGTTTTTTTTTTTTCTGTGTAACTCCTCCCCCACACCCCATCACTGTGCAGGCTGCCACCAGCCTTTTTTTTTTTTTTTTTTTTGGCTGCGTTGGGTCTTTGTTGCTGCCCGCAGACTTTTCTCTAGTTGCCGCGAGCGGGGGCTATTCTTCTTTGCCGTGCGTGGGCTTCTCATTGCAGTGGCTTCTCTTGTTGCAGAGCACGGGCTCTAGGCGCGCGGGCTTCAGTAGTTGTGGCTCACGGGCTCTAGAGCGCAGGCTCAGTAGCTGTGGTGCACGGGCTTAGTTGCACCGCGGCATGTGGGATCTTCTCGGACCAGGGCTCGAACCCGTGTCCCCTGCATTGGCAGGCGGATTCTTAACCACTGTGCCACCATGGAAGCCCCTAGCCTTCTTGAAGACTTGCTATGTGCCAGGCAGGACCTGTGCTGAGGGGTTTGTAGAGAACATCTCATTAAATCCATACCTCAACACTACCAGGTAAATGCTACTGTTACTCTCATTTTTACAGGAAAGACTTAAGCACAGATATGTGACTTGCTTAAGGTCACACAGCAAATTGACTCCAGAGTCCAAGTGTTTAAGCACTACTTTATACTACCTCATAGCAATCTCATAATAGCTTCATAATAGCCCCGCTATCAGTTGGCGGTTGGGCTCAGAGAGGTTAAGAAATTTGCTGGAGGTTACAGATTCAGGGTCTACAGCAGATTCACAACAGTGAGAATGAAGATGATGGGACAGCTGTGGAGTCACAGAACTCCAGCAAGCCTCTGTCGCATTTCTTGACTCACTTTTCCCATCTGTAAAATGACTCCTGTAACATGACTGGAGGCAAGGACTGTACTGGCTCTCCAAATATGTTCTCCATAATCCCTATTAAATGGAGGGCACTGAACAGATCACTTGTCCCACACTTACCTTGGGAAGAGAGGTTTTTTTTTTTTTTTTTGAGCATTTCCAGAAACCTGTAAGTGGAGGAAATTGAGCATGTGGCAGAGGGTGGAACTCTGGACTCAGATCACCTGCCCTCACATCCTGGCTGCTCCACTGTTGTTTAACCTCTCTGTGGCCCAGTGTCCTCCTCTGAAAAATGGGATAATAGACTCTGCCTAGTAGAACTGTTGAAGGATTGAAATAATGAATGCTGAACACTGTGCCTGGTACATGTAAGCACTCAATGATAGCCATGATTACTAGTGCACCATTGTTACCATGGGCTCACACATAGTAGGCGTTAGACAAGAGAGAACTGTTCAACCATGTGATTGCAGGATAAATGGACTCAATTTGCAATGGCCATAACTGCCTGCAAAGCCTTCATTTTCCCACATCTGGCAGTTGTCAGGGTAACTCTTGGTTGCCCCAGCTAGTGGGAGTGTGCAGTCCCCAAAGCTTCTCAGCCTGGGATCTTCTGCACCAGCAGTGTGCCCCCTGGCCCCGCTAGACAACATCGACTGCTGTGGGTTCTTTTCAGCCTCACACCCCACCTCGCCCTTTGAACCTCTAGGAGTGAGCAGTCCTCAGCCTCCTAACAAGGTCACCAGTTACAGGCCAACCAGTGACCCTGACTCGCCTTGTAACTGGAACCTCGGTCTACAGGAACCTCTCCAGACCTGGTGTTCCCAAACAGAGATGCCTGGGGGGAGGGAGGAGCCCTCCATGGTTACTGACCGCCTCTATTCCCGGACGGCCTTCACCTTCCCTCTTCGTGGACAAACGCTCGCATTGGTAGTATTCAGACAAACCACCGCAGACAGCCTGTTTACTGGGGAAAGACTCGTCTCTTCTCTTGTGCGCTGTTAGTAAAATAAATAAACAATGAAACGCTACAATCGTACACTATTTACAACCTGCAGGATGACCTGGTGACCAAGTGGGAGGCCTGAACCCCTCTCTGTGGGCCAATACTGCATTCTTTCAAAGCAATGGGAGAGGTCCAGCAGCCAGGCCAGGGGATCAAAGGAGACCAAGGGTCTACTTCATTTCAAGCTCGGGGACAGGCTGCACTTCTCGCAGATCTGGAGGGGCACTATGTGAGTCAGGGACGTTCTGTTTATGGCCACCAGTAGCTGCAGCTTGCCCAGGCAGTCCTGCAGCGCCGCCTCGGGGTGCCCGCCCAGGCGCAAGTCCATCGGGCGAGGGAACTGCAGCATACGGTCTGCCAGCGCCAGGCAACAGATGGCCAGCAGGGAGGGGGTGTAGCTGGTGAAAGCGTAGTCAGCCAGGCTCAGCTCCGCCACCCCTCGCGCCAGGGCTTGCGCTTCCAGGGCTTCGGAGACCTCTGCCTGCCCGGCCTCCACGCGTGCGTGCGTGAAATGCTCCAGGAAGAAGCTGATGGTCGGCGCGCCCAGGCTGAAGTGCAGTTTGTGCAGCACGATGCACTCGAGGTTGCAGAGCTGCTGCCGGGAGAAGGCGCCGCAGCACAGGGCCAGGAGCTGCTTCACGCGCGGCGGGTGCACCTCCACCTGTAACACAGGGGCGCTCATCCCTCGCTTCGCAGCATCCAGGGCCGGAGGCCCACCCAGTCTCACACCCGGGAGAAAACCAGGACTTCCCCCATCCCTTCCAGCGAGATATTTGGGGCTTCGCCTCTCCATACTTCCACCGTAATCATCTGGGGTGTCCTTCCAGCGCAACGCTGAAAACAGGTTTGAGAAATTTTGAAGATTTTTTTTTTTCGGAGACTAGAATAGAGGGGCTACAGAGAGCTGTTGACACGTGGCCTATTTCTTTGGGGGCTGGGTGAAAGGATTGTTCGTTTTGGGGGGAATTCTGTAGTTAAGGCTGTGGGGCATGTAAGTTTGCAAAATGAGTTCAGGGAACCCAGCACTCAACCGTGTGCGCTGAACAGCCGGGCGGCCAGAGAGCGGCCGGGAGTCTGGCTGGCCCCGAGACGCCGCGTGGAGGTACCTGTTTGCAAGCGATGAGCAGGGACGTGACCCCGAGCAGCTGGAAGCAGTCTGCAGCCACAGGCGTGGTGATAAGGAAGCGGTCCAGAGTGTTCACCGTCAGGCACAGCGACTCGAAGGAGAGGCCGAACTGGCGGTGCACGGGGATTAGCCAGCTGAGCAGCTTACAGCGGGATTCCGCCGTTACCTGCCGGAGGGAGGAGGGAGGCGGGCCAGCTGAGCCTAAGGCTGAGAGCGGCTGTGGAAGGGACAGGGCACGAAGACCTAGGGAGCGTCCCCGGAGGGAGGCAGGAAACAGAGGAAAAACCTAAAGGCGCTGGAAACGGAGAGAGGTGGGCAGCGCTGCTGCGGAAAGAGCACAGGCAGGACTAGGAGCCAGGACGCCGGGATTCGTGCCTGGCGCCGTGCCGAGCGCCGGATACACGCTACCTCGTGTAATCCTCTCAGCAATCAGCGGGGGGCAGGGAGGTCACCACTTTGCAAATGCAGAAACAAGTTTAGGATCGTGAAGTAACTTGCCGGGGTCGGTAGGAGTCTGGACTCGAACCTAGAAACTGTCTTAACTAATCTGCATTCTACCGTGTCCCTGCTAAACAGTTTGGAGACTTCGGGCAGGTCACTTAAGCCGTCTAGGCCCCGCTTTTCTCCATCTGTAAAATGAGGCTGGTGGCCCGGCCCTCCAAAGCCCCTTCCCGCTGGGACCGGGGGTGGAAGCCGGGCTGGCGAGGGCCGGGGCGCCGCGGAGGGCAGACAGAGCAGAAAAGGAGAGAGCCCGGGAGAGGAAGAGGAGCGGCGGTGGAGAGCTGGCTCTACCAGCGCCTCACTTGTGGCTGCCGCGCCAATGACTCCCGCGGGTGGTAGTGGCTTTCCCGCGCCTTGCGGAAGGCGTAGCAGCTCTGACCGTAGTCGCGGAAGGTCTGTAGATCTAGCTGCACCAGCTGCTGGGCAGGACCGGGTAGGGGGCTGCAGCCTCCCGCCGCGGGGCTGTCTGCGCCATCCGAGCCGGAGCTGGGGGACTCGAACAGGTCGCAGACGCCAGAGTCTCCGGGTAGCGGGCACGGGTTCAGCGGCTGCAGCGGCTGCTTCCTCCGGAGGCGTGGGCGCCTGCTCTTCTTCACCGGGGCACGGAGGTTCTGGTCGTCCCGCCTCCCAGCCCGGGCGGCGGGGCTCATGGGGCTGGTGGGGCAGGGGGTCACCATGATGAAGCCGGGTGGCCGTTCTCCGACTCCCCGGCTGCGGTGGTGTGGACACGCGTGCGCAAGAGGGCGAAGAAGGCCAGGCCTGAGCCGCGGCGAGCCCATAAGTACTCTGCCTGCAGGTTGCCTCAGCCACACCCCCGGCTTCTCACTGGCTGAGCCCAGAGCGGCACGAAAACCGCGCTTTCCCGGCTAAAGACCCGCTTCCGAGCGCGCTGCTGGCACACTCAGCTACCCGGGTCTGCAAGGCGGAGGAGGGGCTACAGCGCGCAGGGCGCACTCGCGTTGCGCGGCCCGCTCCGTGTGCATCCCTTGTTACCCGGGCAACTGAGCTCGGGTTGCGGCAGGAGCTGAGCGCGCGCGGCGTGGGGTAGCGGTGGGGTGGGGCGGCAGCTAGGCCAGGTGGACGCCGGATCCAGATGAGGGAATCTAACCGCGCCCGAGAAAGAGATTCCCCCGGGGGGTATCTCCTCGTCCTTGGCCAGATGGTTTTGACAAGTGCGAACACCTTCTATGCCGGCTGTAACCAGGTCGGTAATTTTGTAAAGGCCCTCTTCCGAGCTCCAGACGAAGGCTCCAGCTAGAATTCTGTCAGCACAGACGTTTTCTTCCGTGACCCATACGAACAATAATTATAATTCAGTTGCGTTTGTGATTTTCGTTTTAGGCAGGACCTGAGGAGCCGGTATCCCTCCTTCCGCCGGGCTGGGGAGCACAGCCTCCGCAGGTTCCTCGATGCTGCTGCGTATCTAGGGGCCAGTCCAGCCAGCCAGCCGGTATTCGTGCTCCAAACAGAAGACTGCCCGAGGAACCTCCAGCAGCAGGTCTGCAGCCCTGTGATATTTTCTCCGCACTTTCCCCTCAAACCAAGTAAGCTGCAGCGGTTTAAGAACTTATCATTGTTGGAGGGTTGCATTTCTAGCTTTATTAAATTGCTCACCGCCTGCTATGTTCTAGGTCATTAGCTTCTGACCCCCTGCCCCGCGCGGCCCAGTCTTTCTCGGTTATTCCCTGCTTCCTGTTTCCGCTCCTTCAAAGTGGAAGTTTCCTTTGAGGAAGCTTCCTTCAGAAGCCTACGGAAGTAGAGCTGGAGGGGGGGCGGTGAGAGAGACTGGACTAGACCTGGCAGCTTCCTGTTCTAGTAGAAGCGGCAGCCCTTCTCCGGCCTGAGTGAATCTCCCTCGGGCTCAGACCCTTCAGGAGAAGGGGCACAAGTAACATCTAGTCAGCCTTACAGGCATCTCCCAGCGGCAGAAAGCCCACATACCCTCCGGCTGATGAATTTTGCAGAGGTGCTCGAAGAGGTGAGTTACTAGGTGCTGTTTGGCGAGCAGGTTCAGCCATTTTTCATTCCAGAAGAAAGCTGACAAATATATGTAATCAAAATGTAAATCCTTGTCTCCAGAAATTTAGCGGAGTGTGAGGTGGTGTCTTCTAGAGATTCAGGTAAAAGAGAAGGGACAGATTTCGGGTTCCAGTCAGTGTTACTCCTATTTTCCTGTAATTCTGAGCAAGGTCTTTAGTCTTCAGACCTAAATAATGTCATTTATAACATGAGAGATTAGCTAAGACTTACCTGTATTTCAAAATACAGATGCCAGGCCTCCCTGTCTCCTCTCAGGCAATTGTTGGGGAACTTTTACAGGAGGAGCAATTAAATCTGTGGAGTGGAGTCAGGTATCAGACTTCTTCTTTGAGAGGGTGTCTAGGTGAGGAGGAAGGACCTAAGAATTCTGATTCTTTAAATTGGCCCAGACGGCCATGTGGTATGGTGGGAAGAGTGCACAGTCAACTCCTCGGGTTAAAATGGTCGCTCTCTTTGATTGGTCATCTTGGGCAAGCTGCTTACCTTCTCTGAGCCTCTGTTTCCTCACCTGTTAGTTGTGGATATTAATACTTGCCTTAAGAGTCAAGTGAAATAGGTGTGAAAACGCAAAGTCCTTTTTTGAATATTAGATAGTGGGGTCACCTTAAAATTGTCATTGGGGAGTCGACATTATCACACTGGAGATATTCTGAAAAGCAGTACCATCATTTTATCCACCTGTGGACAAGAGGCTAGTGGTACCTTGTTGAAAAGGCTTTGTCCTCCCAGAGAGTTTGCCTGCTGTTAACTCGTAATAGGGGGACCCTGAGCTTTGGCCTGATGGCTCTATTCCTCAGTACTTGTGGAATGCCTGCCATGCCAGGTCTAAAACAGTTAGCAAGGCTGTCTGGGCCCTGTCCTTGCAGAGCTATCACTGTAGTGGGGGAAACAAAACCACTTGTCATACTTTTTAAATTACTGAAGTGTGATAAGGGTTATGATGGAGGATATCCCGGGTGTGCGGTTGACAGATGAAATACAGGACTCCAGTTAAATTCAAAAGTCAGATAAATAAGTGTTTAGTATCTCAAATATTGCATAGTACCTATTATACTAAAAACTCATTCGTTGTTTATCTGAAATCCAAATATTGCATGGGGCATGCTTATGCTAGAAGAGTATTTATTGTTTATCTGACATTCATATTTAACTGGACCTCCTAACCTCTGGCAGTCCTACCTGGGGCCTTGGGGGCCCATATTAGAAACAACTGGCCTGGACTGGAAAGGCTTCCCAAAGCAAGTGGTGGTTAAGCGAAGATAGAAGGATGGGGGTGGAAAGAAGATAAGAGGGAGATTTGGCCGCAAGTATTTAAAATAGAGAAACAGGATGTGGGAAGGTCTGGAAGCATGATTCCTGGGACATTCTAGGGCCTATCTGATGCAGAATGGCTGGAACACAGAGTTGGGGGGGGGGGGAGGGAGGAGAAGAAACAGGGGAGATAAGAGATAGTAGCTAATATATAAAACTTCTTATGTGCCAGGGATTGTGTTGTGCTTTTTATATGTATATATTATACTCACTTTATCTTCCCAACTCTATGAGATGGATTCTATTATTATCCCCATTTTACAGAGAAGAAAAACTGAGGCATAGACAGGAAAAGTAATTTGCCCAAGGTCATGCAGATAGTAAATGGCAGAACTGGATTCAAATGGAGACAGCCTAGCTCTTTGCTCCATAATCACCATGCTCTACTCCTTCAGTAGCAAGATCGTGCAGTTCCTTGTAGGCTACATTAAAGGTTTAGACTTTACCTGAAGCGACTGAAGATGCTTGACCAAGGGAGAAACACGATCTGTCTTTTGTTTTAAAAATTAAAAAATTACTCTGATATGTGGAAAATGGATTGGAGGAAAAGAAACTGGAGGCCTTTAGGTACAGTATTTGTGGTTCAAGCTAAGGGCATTTTATTTTCCCTATGAAGGGTCTTTAAAATTAATTTCTGTTTTTTAATCTTTCTGGGACCAGGGCCCAATGCACCTTAAAGGCACTAGGCAAACCTAAAATACTTTAAAAATGTAAAACCTAATTAAACCCAGGCTGCTATGATGAAAGCTGCTTAGCCACGATTTGACACTGCTTATTTTCAGGTGTTGTTTATGAAATCTGCAAGTGAGTATTAATATAATGGAACCAACCTTGTCTTGTTCTTTATTTTTATTTTTTCCAGTTTAGCACTTTAGCTTCTGTCAAAGCCCCTACCCTCATGCTGCCCCAGGTCTAGGGTTGGGGGACTGAAGTAGGAAGATCGCATTTCCTGACAGTACCTTGTTTCAGCAAACAAAGCAAGTGGGTTGCTACTTAGATATGGACAACTTTGTTGGCACCTCACATGGTCTTTAAACTCGGTTTTGATGTCACTAAAAATACTTGCTTAAGACTCTATTTTCTATTAATGTATTTAAGTGCCCAAATTGAGAAGTATTTAAGGTACTTGAAATCAGACAAGTTTTGCTGGTATTTAGTAAACAAAGGGCAGGAATTTTCAGCACATTTTAAAAAGCCAAACATTTTACTTACACGTCTAAATGTCCACAGGCATCCACACCTGGGGAAAAGGCCATCTCTTTGTTACCTGCCTTCCTGGTGCTTTGCCAATTACCAGTTCATTAAGGGTTCAGTACACATGCTCAAGTGCATTGCTTCTCCCTTAGTGCATACGTGTACTTTTTCTCCCAACTCACATCCACCTGTGGCAATCTGCCTGGCACAGGTGGTAGCATGTAATGGTTAAGAGCTTTGGCTCTGGAGTCAGACTCCTTGGGTTTTAAGCCTGGGTATGCAGTACACAAGCTCCGTAAACATGGGCAAGTTACTCAACCTTTTTATTCCTCAGTTTCCCCAGCTGTTAAAAAAAAAAATGAGGTAGTAAGAGTATCCCATAAAATTGTTGTGCGGATTAGATAAAGCATATAATGTGCCCGCATAGTACTCAATATGAGTTATGTGCTGCTATAATTATTGAGTTTTTCCAGCTGAGGTATGTGGGTTATTTTGCCATCCAGGGTGGCTGAGGAAAATAATACCTGTCATCCAGTTTGTTGATACGTATAATATATGTATTACATATATATAATATCTCATATGTATCTGAATTATACGTTGATATATGTTTATAGCTGTAAGGAGCAAGGAGGCTATTCATACTACAGTTCCACTGGACTTAATTTGAGATGTGAGGCGGGTCTTTGGAGTGTTGAACTAAAGATATAGCCCTCCAAATAAGCATTACCTGGGCTAACATTTAAGAAATTTTACTTCTGTAAAGTGTATGTCTTTTTGCCACATTCAGATGCTGAATTCCAGCTATGAGAAGGAAGATGTAATATAGGGTTGGGAGGTTCTCCAGCAGCAGCCTGTCCTTCCAGGGCCTGGATCAGAAAAACTAAAAGAGTAGTAAGCACAGTAGCATAATTATGCTTGAGGCCAACCCAGGCCCCAGCTCTCTTGAAATCTAGGAGACTAAGTGACTTGCTTCAGTGAGCCTTCAAAGCATTTCCTCAAACTGTGATTGTAGTCTGATACTCACTCTGCTGTTTTCCTTTTAGATGGTGGGGTTGCGCATGTAGACTCAGGGGTATCAGGAGGGAACAGCCCTTCTAGCACTGTGGATATAACATTTAGGGTGTTGACATTTACTTATGAAATAGTCAAGATGTTGTTTTACTATCAGACTTGTTTTAGGAATGTATTATGTAGCTTTATTGAGCTACTACCAGTGTATAGAGAGCAGAGTCTTACTTGAAGACTGAGGTCATTCCTGGTGTTGTTTGCTTGGAGAAAAGGTGTGCCTTCCCCAAAAGAAACCACAATAAGGGGGAAATTTTTGGTAATCTGCAAGAAGGAAATGTTTCTCTCTTGTGCTTGTACCCCCAGGTAGTGAGGTGTCTAAGGAGATTTGCTCATGATGGTAGATGTTAAAGTGGCATGCCTCAGATTTTGTGATATTCTCAGAATGGGTAATTATGACACAAAACCAAGAGACTATAAAAGATTGATAAATTTGATTATGTAAAAGTAAAAAAAATGTTTTTACAGGGAAAGATGTATTTTCAGTCAAAACTGGAAAAATACTTGTAACTTATGTCACAGACTTGAGCCTAATTTTCTTTTTTTCATGTTTTATCTGTGTTAGCTGTTTCTTTCCTTTTTTCTTAAGCCCAATTTTCTTAAAATCTAAAGAACTTCTTTAAAATCAGTAAGAAAGAGTGGCAATCTAATAGAAAAATGAGCAAATGTTTGAATAGATAGTCCACAGGAAAATGTGTCTCATACGAAAAGATGCTCAAATTCACTCATAATAAGAAAAAATGCAAATTAAAACTATCATGAGATATTATTTTGCACTTAATCTGATTGATAAAAGTCCAAACCTTTGATAAGAGGATATAGGGGAATAGGGCCTCAATATATTGTTGGTGAGAGTGTAAATTGGTACAACCATTTTGGAAGACAATTTGGCAAGATCTGTAAACATTTATAAAAGGATACTTATTGCAGTATCCTTGTTAAAAGCAAAATATTGATTGTCTTCAATAAGGGACATCTAAAAAACAGAATATTGTGTAGCCATTAAAAAGAATAACGAAGAAGCAACATGGATGCAACTAGAGATTATCATACTAAGTGAAGTAAGTCGGAAAAAGAAAGACAAATACCATATGATATCAGTTATACGTGGAATCTAAAATATGACCCAAATGAACCTATCTATGAAATAGAAACAGAATCACAGACATAGAGAACAGACTGGTGGTTGCCAAGGGGGAGGGTATTGGGGGAGGGATGGAGAATGGGAGGTTGGGGTTAGCATATGTAAGCTTTTATATATAGAATGGCTAAACAACAAGGTCCTACTGTATAGCACAGAGAACTATATTCAGTATCCTATGATAAACCATAATGGAAAAGAATATAAAAAAAGAATATATATATATATATATGTATAACTGAATCACTTTGCTGTACAGCAGGAATTAACACAACATTGTAAATCAACTATAGTTCAGTTTAAAAAAAAGAATGAGGAAGATGTTTATGGACTGATAGAGAAGATTTTCAAAATAGAGTGTTAAATAAAACAAGAAAAGGGAGAGGGACTCTTTACTGTATACCTTCACCTAACTTCTGAATTTTGAACTATGCATATGTGTTATCTGTTTTTAAATGCCATTTTTCATATGCAGATGAGCTGAAAGTTAGAAAGCAGGGCCCCTAGGAGAGGCCTGAAAAGTAGCAATAGCTCTCATGTGGACATTAGGAAAGAGTGGGTAGAATAAAAGAGGGCATGGGTACTCTGGGAGCAAAGTTGTATTGCTTCATATGTGAGACTTTTGTTTTGGAACTTGGTTTATATCAGGGAACAGAACTGACAAACATCCCTGCCTTCATGGAGCGTATATAGGGTGGTGGTACAGGGAGAAACAAACCATATAGGGACTGGGGCATTGAGAGTCCTGGCATGCAGGTTGCAGGATTAAATAAGTTGGTCAGATAAAGCTCACTAGGAAGTTTTGAGCAGAGACCTCTAGGAAGTGGGGGAGTTGGCCAGGTGGGCATCTGGGGGAAAAGCATCCTAGCCAGATAAAATAGCCAGTACAAAGGCCCTGAGGCACGAGCAAACCTAGCGTGAGGAGGAACAGTGAGGAGCGCAGTGTAGTGAGTTGGAGTGAGGGGATTAGCAGGTGAGGTAAAAAAGGTAATAGAGGCACATCTTGTAGGAGCCTGTTATTGCCAGCATTCGCTGCGTTCTTATGCTTTGTTAGGCTGCACTTTTATTTGCTGTAGCATTTAATCATCACCTGAACCATATGAGCTAGATACAGTTATCGTCCCCATTTTACAGAGGAGAGACTCTTTAGAGAGATTAAGGAGCTTGCTTGAAGATTCACAGCTAGTAAGTGGAATACCAGGCCTTAAACCCGAGTCTGTGATTCTAGTCTGGACCTTTATCCTGATGCTGTTCTGTGTTTATGAAGTGCTAAGGGAGAACTAAGGGAAGGCTTTGAGTGCACCCTTGGGCCACTGCGTTGAAGGAGGACAAAGCTGAGGGGATAGAGCCCCCAGAAGAAGGAGGTGCCCACATGGTCAGAGCTAGTTGCGCTTTCTCATGATAAACCTTGGAGGCTCTGCAGTCTGGTTTAGCAGGCCAGCCAGAATTGTCTTGCCCAAGTATGTGCCTAGAGGTTCAAGCTGAGCTAGAATTGAGAGCTTGGGAGAGGAAGCAAGGCTTTGAGGCCAAAGGAAGTGTGAAGCCATTTGGAGTGTGATGAGCACAGACTGTGTCTGATTCCTGTGACTCAGCCACCTCTTAGGAGGTGATCGTGTAACGAAGTGACTGTTCACTTAGCTTCTCAGAGAAAGCACGGGTACCGAAAAGATGAGTTTAAATTGTCTGGAGAGGGAATTCCCCGACAGTCCAGTAGTTAGGACTCCTTGCTTTCACTGCCGAAGACCTGGGTTCAACCCCTGGTCGGGGAACGAAGATACTGCAAGCCGCAGCGTGGCCAATAATTAATAAATAAATAAATACAGAAGTTAATTGTCTGGAGGGTGTAAGTTCTGCTATCTAGTGGCCTTGCTAGGAGTAGGAGGTCTCAGAAAGCAGGCTGACCTGAGGAGTGAGGGAAGTTGGCACCTTTGTTCTTTAGCCGAGACTTACTGCCTGTTAAAAAGTGCAGCTTTCTTCCCACCTTCCATTCCTGGTGCAAACAGTGTTTCACATGAAGCAGCAGATCAAAGACAATCACTAAAGGAAGCTTTTACTTTTTTATTTTTAAAAATATTTATTTATTTATTTGGCTCTACCGGGTCTTAGTTGCAGCATGAGGGATCTTTGTTGTGGCATGTGGGATCTTTAGTTGCGGCATGTGGGATCTTTAGTTGTGGCATGTGGGATCTTTAGTTGTGGCATGTGGGATCTAATTTCCTGACCAGGGATCGAACCCCAGCCCCCTGCATTGGGAGCGTGGAGTCTTAGCCACTGGACCACCAGGGAAGTCCCTAAAGGAAGCTTTTAAAGAGTTGTCTTGTTACTTGAATATAACTGTACCTGAACACTGTAGTTGTCTGTCTCTGCTCCTCCACAATCACTATTTAATGAACACCTACTAAGTGCTGGGCATTGCTCTAGATCTGCAGCAGTGGTAAGACACACAAGGTCATATAGAGGGAGGAGAGGGGAGGTTGAAAGTAAAACAATAAAATATAAACGATAGCAGGCCATGGTAAGTTCTCTGCAGAGATTTTAAAGTGTGCTGGCCTAGAGTGTGAATGGGTGGCCACTTTAAACTGGATGGTCAAGAATGCCTCTTTGAAGAGAGTTCTCACTTCATGTGTTGCTAAGGTCAGGATATCAGTCTTTTTCTTTTAATGTTGTGCAAATCCAGTGCCTAAGTGGGATTTCTCATAATGTTGCTTAAATTGCTACGCCATTGTTTGGCAGCAGTGTTTTCTTGGAGAGGGGTGGAGGTCCTACAAATGTTTAGATAATGATATTTAAATCCTCCTAAAGTAGTTATGTTGAGGTGAACTGCAAAGGAGTGAGAGTGTGAAGTAGACTTACTGTATACAATGGATTTTTCCCAACCAAGTGCAAGATAAAGCTAGTACATCTCTGTGTTTATTAGTGTTATTTTAAATGATGAAGGTCTAGCTTGCAGAAGGGTCTTCTTCTGCCCAGTGGGGCGTCCTATGTTAACATAACGTCAGACTTCTGTGTTAGATAGGGGCAGATCTATCATATCTTTTCTTTCTCTACCACATAGAAAACAAAGAAGGCAGCAATTAGTATCTTCAGTCCATGGTAAAACAACCCCCTGTCCCAAACATAAAGCAAAGCTGGTCCTATTGAAAAACAACAAAGGGGAAGGCTGAAGGGCACAATATGTAATGCGCCTACTTGGATGTCAAATCACAGGGTGCAGATCAAAACAGAGCAGCTGGTGAGGGACGCCTAGTCATATGTTTCTTAGAATTTATGAGAAAAGGCACCAAGGGCCTGCAGTTAACAAAGGCACTCAGCATGGAGCAGGTTAGGCTGCCCTACTGGGAGGCACCAGCCAGTCTCTGAGTGTGTTCAACTATGCGGATTTGAAATGAATGGACGGAGTGGTTGGATTTTCTCCGCATGTGGCAAGTCTGGGTGTTAAAGTTATATCCTTCAGGAACAATGTTTCCTAGTACTTTTGGAGAGACTGACAAATTTTCATTTTTCTTCAGCATTATAACCTGCATTTCTGTACGTTGATTATGTCTGCTCTTTCTGCATCGGCCCGGAGTTATACGTGTGTGAACCATTTGTGGAGAATCTGGTTTTTGTTCCAGACATTGTGCTCTCCTGTATTTTAT
This sequence comes from Balaenoptera ricei, assembly GCF_028023285.1. NCBI lineage: Eukaryota > Metazoa > Chordata > Mammalia > Artiodactyla > Balaenopteridae > Balaenoptera > Balaenoptera ricei. The sequence continues at coordinate 43,080,167 of NC_082641.1, forward strand.
GTTGTAACATCAATTTGAAATTCAAAGACCAATTGGAGGTTGTCTTTTTGGTGATATTCACAATACAAGTTTAACATACAAATAAGGAAACTGTAAGTAACCAAAGTAACATGTTTAGAGAATGCGCCTGACTTATTTTGGAGATGTACAATCACTAAAATATCTAGGCATTCCAGGAAGAGCAGTGACAGTAGCATGCACCCCTTCCTCCAATATGGCAATCAGATACTCACCGGAATACTTTTCAGTTCATCTACCAGTGTTCATTCAGTGTCTGCCCTTAGCCTGGCCTCGTGCTTTTTCATTAATAACATTTGTTGTATATTCCTGACGAGAAAAGTAATGTCTGTTTATTGCAATAAAATTAGAAAAATCTCATAATGAATAGAGAATTTAACAGTTACAGTTTTATAACAGAAAACACTGACATTTCAGTATGTATCTTTCAGTTACCTGTGTGTATATATCCAAACACATACATGCAATACATACATATATATGTTTTTGTATATACTTTTTATTAACAAAATTAAGCTTTTCATATATATAGTTTGGTATCCTAGTGTATTCGTTGCCCTAACAACTAAATCTAATCTTAATGGCTTAACAGAACGAAGGTTAGTTTCTTGTTTTTAGCACAGTCTTGCAGGTCAGGCAGCTCTCCTGGTCAGCTTTCCTCTAACAGTGAGTTGGAGATAGATTGATCAGAGCTGCTTCTGGTTTGCAAATCACCATCTTTGGAGCTCTGTGCTTCCAGCCCTGTGTTTAGGAGAGTGAGCTTGGCAAATTTGCAGTGGTTCTTTACTGCCTAAGACTAGAATGTGATTCATGATTTTTGCTCACATTTCCATTGATGAGAAATCCAATCACATGATCCCTGCATAACCCAAGGGAGGCTGGGCTGTAGTCTCCTCGTAAGCTCAGAAAGAGGAAAGAGTTCAGCCAACATATCACACTGTCTCTGTCCTATCTGCTTTATCTCACTTAACATTGTATCATGGCATTTTCCCCAAATCATTAAATATTCATCAAGATCATGATTTTATTAATTAATTAATTTATTTATTTTTGGCTGTGTTGGGTCTTCGTTTCTGTGCGAGGGCTTTCTCCAGTTGTGGCAAGCGGGGGCCACTCTTCATCACGGTGCGCGGGCCTCTCACTATCGCGGCCTCTTTTGTTGCAGAGCACAGGCTCCAGACGCGCAGGCTCAGTAGTTGTGGCTCACGGGCCCAGCTGCTCCGCGGCATGTGGGATCCTCCCAGACCAGGGCTCGAACCCGTGTCCCCTGCATTGGCAGGCAGATTCTCAACCACTGCACCACCAGGGAAGCCCCAAGATCATGATTTTTAATAGCCTCAGAGTTTCCCATCAAATGGATATGCCATTCTTTACTTAGTTAAAGTATTCCAGGAAGTTTTGTGTACAGTGACATACAGCCCTCACTCCAAAGTGATTTCCTGAAGCCAACTAATCTAAGGTTTTGGACATTTAGATTTTTGGCATTTATTTAGAAATGTTAGGATACTAATGTTAAAGATGCAACGGAAAAATTTCTCTCTACATTAGCACAAACTTTTATGGCCCAAAACCATAAACAGAAGGGCAAAGCTATCTCCTATATCCTCAAATGCCCCATCTTTTCTATAAATAGAGTGTTTCCCTGCACCCTCCCATTTCTCCCTACACCCTTTTATTTTCTTCTTTCCTAGGCAGATTCCCCCACCCAAAGCCAACTAATCTTAAGTTTACACCGCTCAGTTTTTCCCCTTTTGCGCTATATTTCAGCTCCCATCTCAACCCCTCTCAACACTCTCCCTCCTCCAGAGGTGCTGGGCTTGCCAGCGGTGTTACCACTCCCCTTAGGCCTTTGTCCATAGGCAGTGGTCCCCAACCTTTTTGGCACCCGGACCGGTTTTGTGGAAGACAAGTTTTCCACGGACAGGGTGGGGGGGTGAGGTGTGGGGTGGGGGAATGGCTCAGGCGGTAATGCCAGCGATGGGGAGCAGCCGATGAAGCTTCACTAGCTTGCCTGGCCCGCTGGCCTCCTGCTCTGCGGCCCGGGGGTTGGGGACCCCTGTCCATAGGGACTTAGGATGAATAGAGTAATGTTAAACCAGCTGAGAAAGAGAAAGGGCTTGTGTAACCAAGCAGAATAGGACTTGCTTATTAATAGCTCTCAGCAGACTGTGGTTTGAGGTAAATTAATAATTCCATTTTACAACTAAATGTGAAGTGTGTGTGTGTGTGTGTGTCTCCACCAGTCTCTAAATTCTGTCTTCTATGTAGAAATGAAGTAGGTAATAAAAATAGCCCCGCTGTGACCTTTTGGAAAGGTATAGGTCATTTGTTTTAGAATACTTTATCTCAAAATGACTGTAAGCCAAAATCGATATAGCTTTTGGATTTATCAAAATGGGTTAGTAAAAGATGTCAACTGAAAAAAATGCACGAGCCAAAAGGTGAGAATTATGTTTTATTCAGGGATGTTACAGAGGACTGAAGCCCAGAAACAGCCTCTCAGCTCCGAGGAACTGTTCCAAAGAGGTACAGGAAGAGCCAGGATATATAGGAATTTTTGCTTCAAAGAAAAACATGTAGTCTAACATCAAAAGATGACTGCTAATCACAAAAAAACAGACTTCTCAAGTTAATGATTTTAGTGCTTTTCTATGTATGGGAAGATGCAAGAGTCTGGACTCACTGAAAGTATTCCTTTGATATGCATCTTAACTTCTAGGGCCCGTATCCTGTTTTTCTCCATCCTGAATTCCCCTCGGGGTGCACTGGGGGGGGGTGGGGTCAGGGGGCTGGGGTGTCCCTGCAGCAGCTGATGGCTTGATGGCGCAACACTCCGTGTTTACTCAAATGGCAGGCAACATTTTTTTTTTTGTCCACAAAGGAAAACCCAGTGTGTTAACACGAGCAGACAACCCTGATTCTGTTTGGCCTTTACTTCAGAGAGTCCAAATATTCCCGTTGGACCACAGCTGCCTCACTCACCCGACCCTTCTCTCTTTTGTTTTCTAGAGGCTGAGGTAGAATCTTTTACAAACATATTGACTAGAAAACTGAGGGTAAAGCTCTACTAACTAGTTGTATGACTTTGTCCTGATCTAGTTGTTTGGACTCCTGGCTAGAGAGAATTTTAGTTTGGTGCCATTATTTACTCTAGTCGAATTCCTATTTGCTCCTAGATTATATTTCCTAGTCAGTGTTTTCCAGGTGTGTGAGGTCTCTATGCTAGATTGAATTTTACTTGTTAGACAGCTACCCTACCCACGAACACCATTATATAGCAATTCCCTTTCTATATGGCCTCAGAGATTCATAACCTGAGGGCCAGTCTGCCCAAACCTAACTTTAAAATCTCTTTCTTCATCTCTTTTAGTAGTTCTTTAAGACTATCACCCCATAAGCCCTGCCCTTATCCTGGACCTATTTTTCTTGGCCTTGTTTGGTTTGTCTAACTAATGCGTACTTATCAGCTCGTTCTTAAGGCTGGTACTCTGGTGAAGTTGTCTTTTTTACCTATGACTCTAACCTGACACTTGGATTGGTCTCCCTAGTGTCTGAGTGGCATGGACTGAGTTGACAGGGCACTCTTCATTGGAATCTACCTTTTGTATGAGTCAGCAGAAAATACTTTCTCTGTTTATGTTTCAAATTGTGTCCTCCCTAGTGGACCTATCATCAGGGTCCGGTTTCTTGTCCAAGAAATACCTCCAATTTTTCTCACCCCAGAGCCCAGTGAATAATTACATCTTTCCTGGCATGTCTGTCTTCTTTTTCATTTGCATAATTCATTCTGACACTTCTGGAGGAGTGACTCCTTTCCAGCATCTCATTGTATAGTTTTACTTTAGTAAAATATAGATGAATCGATTATTGGAGTTTGTAGACAAGGACTTAAAATAATTATTATAAGTATGTTAAGGAAAACACATGGCATGGATACACAGGACAGACAGAGAAGAATTTCATCAGAGGATTGAAATCTATAAAAAATAATCAAATGAGCATATTATAATTAAAGAACACAATATGTGAAAGTAGCACTCATTTGATGGCTTTAACAGCAGTCTGGATATAGCAGAAAACAGGATCAGTGAACTTGAAGACAGATTAATAGAATCTATCCAAACTGAATTACGGAGAAAAAAGAATGGCAGGAGGTTGGAAGCACAGAATATAAAAACAACACGTTTGATACAAAAGTATAGTCTAACAGTCCAAAAAGTCTAACATACATGACATTGGAGCTCCAGAAGGAGAGAAGAGAGGGAATAGTTCAGAAGCAATAGTTGAAGAGATGATGCTTGAGAAGTTACCAAAACTGGTAGAAGAAATCAGTAGATTCAAGAAGCTCAGTGAATTCCCAGCAGGATGTATGTGTATGCATCCTAGCACTTCATAGTCAAACTGCTGGTAACCAACAGTAAAGAGAAAATTCTCATGAGCTAGATAGTATGGTTGGGGTGAGGGTGGGAAGATACATTAACTTTCCAAAACACAACAATAATACTAATCGATGTCTTTTCAGTAGAACTCATGAAAGTCAAAATACAATGGAATAACATCTTTAAAGTGCTGAAAGGAAAAAACAAAAACTGCCAACCTAGAATTCTATATTCTGTGAAGGTATCCATAAAAAAAAGGTGAAAAAAAAATGAAGGTGAAATAAAGACGTTTTCAGGCAAACAAAAGCTGAAGGAATTCATTACCAGAAGATCTATACCATAAAAAATACTAGCAATAGTAACAATAATCTTTTGGTGTTTAGAATACCTGTGGAAGTAAAATATGTGATAACAGTAGCACAAATGGTGGGAGAGTTAAATGAAGTTAAATGTTGTAAGCGTAATTGTTTTATTTATAAGTGTGGGATTTTAATGTATGGAGTTGAACAACATGGAGAAGCCAATGCCATTGAAAAAAAAATTTATTACTTATATTTCCTGAGAGAAGGGGGCCTGTCATGCCATATGAGGAGCACCAGATTTTCATCAGGAGGCAGAACTAGGAGTGAGGGGAAAGCCTAGGTCAGAGTCTTTACTGGGGTTTCTGTGGGAAAGGCAACCCTCAGAGTAAACAGCATAGCATTGGCTAGTTTGAATAATTCCAGTTAGCTGTGGGCTACAGGGTGATCTGTCATTGCCTAGTACCTGGCCCTGGGATGATTTAGTTCAGGGGAAATACTAGCTTGGTCTGCAAGAGTTAGGTAAAGGGGGTCATTGGGAATATAAACTCAGGATCGGTTGGCTTGCCCATGAAAGGCGTGCTCCTACCCAAGGTCTTTGCTGTCTCTAAGAATTGGCTAGCCCCGGGAAGGGCAGTTTCTCCCTGGTCAGCAAGATTTTTTAAATGTCAAAACATTATAAGATACAGAAATAAAAAACATGATTAATACAATCATGCACTGTTCAGGAAGTGGTAAATGTAGTGATTTAGGGTAGACTGTAAGAAGGCAAGGATGCATATTTAATGTCTAGAGATGTGCTCTCCAATACAGTAGCTACTAGTCACATGTGGCTATTTATGTTTAAAGTTAAAGTAAAAATCTAGTTCCTTAGTCATACAACCACATTGAAGTGCTCCATAACCACACGTGGCTAGTGGCTACCACAGTGGAGAGTGTAGTTACGGAACAATTCTATCAAGATAGAAATTTTTATTGCATTATGCTGCTCTAAGGTAATCACTAAAAGACTAATACAAAACACTTAAGTTAATAGAGTAGATAAATAGAATAACAAAAATACTTGATTAATCCAAATGAAATCAGAAAAGAATAGAAAAAGGAACAAAGAACTGATATGACAAATAGAATACAAAAAGCAAGATGATAGACTTAACCCCAAATGTAAGTCAACGTATACATTTCAGTTAAAAGGGAAAGCTAATAGTACATAAGTCAGAATAGTGGGTACCCCGGAGCTGTGGGAGGCATTGACGAGGAAGGAGCAGTACAGTACAGTAATGCATTACAGGATATGTAAACCAGTGGCTTGGTGAAGGCAAGTGGGAGGTTTACTTTCTCCAGTTTCTATTCTCTACTTTTTAATAGACTTTTACTACTGTTTATTTTTCATTAAATGTTCTATGAAAAAGTGTCACAACACCTTTTCCTTTTGGGAGTATTAACAGAAGACTGAGGTTATAGAAAAAAAATTTCTGTGATTTTTTTTCTTGTAAACACATGCTTCTTGTTGGCTCTGTGGAGAATTTAGGTGGATGACTCTGAGACTGAATGGTCAGTCAGTGCCCTCAGCTTTGTCAGACAGTCTTATATGGCTTCATTCTTAGTGGGATAGCATTCTACTGCTGTGTGAGGACGAAAGGTAACCTGTGATCACTCGGAATTAGACGCTGCTCTGACAATATTTTGTAAATTCATACTAACCTTTCCATGTTCCTAATGTATTTCTAGCCTTCTTTTCAACGTCCTATTTCTCATCCAGCTTATCTCCACCTTTTCCCAAATCTGATTCATTCCTTTAGCTTTTTGCTGTATCCTTTTTGGACCTTTGATTCTATTGAGAGTAACAGTCCAGTGCCAGGACTCCAGATCTTCACTCCCAAAACTGCTCTATCCACAGTCATCCTTAAAATTTCTCTTTGTTTCACACCTCACACCCAAGCCATCAGCAAATCCTATCAGCTGTATCTTCTAGAATCACTGTTTTTCACCCATATCCAGGGCTACCACCCTGGTCCCAGCCACCATTGTTTCTTATTGCAGTAGCCTCCTAAAGAATCTCTCAATTTCCCTCTTGTCCCTTGCCATTTATTTTCTATACAGCAGACTGTATGATCATTCTAAAATCCAAGTCAAGACTATTTTACTCATTTGTTCAGAACCTGCCAGTTTCTCCTCATTTCACTTAAAATAAAAGCCAAAGTCCTGTAGATCTTTTTTTTTTTTTTAACGTCTCTATTGGAGTATAATTGCTTTACAATGGTGTGTTAGTTTCTGCTTTATAACATAGTGAATCAGCTATACATATACATATATCCCCATATCTCCTCCCTCTTGCATCTCCCTCCTACCCTCCCTATCCCACCCCTCTAGGTGGTCACAAAGCACCGAGCTGATCTCCCTGTGCTATGTGGCTGCTTCCCACTAGCTATCAGTTTTACATTTGGTAATGTATATATGTCCATGCCACTCTCTCACTTCGTTCCAGCTTATCCTTCCCCCTCCCCGTGTCCTCAAGTCCATTCTCTCTGTCTGCGTCTTTATTCCTGTCCTGCCCCTAGGTTCTTCAGAACTTTTTTTTTTTTTTAGATTCCATATATATGTGTTAGCATACAGTATTTGTTTTTCTCTTTCTGACTTACTTCACTCTTTATGACAAGACTCTAGGTCCATCCACCTAACTACAAATAACTCAGTTTCATTTCTTTTTATGGCTGAGTAATATTCCATTGTATATATGTGCCACATCTTCTTTACCCATTCATCTATTGATGGACACTTAGGTTGCTTCCATGTCCTGGCTATTGTAAATAGTGCTGCAGTGAACATTGTGGTACTTGTCTCTTTTTGAATTATAGTCCTGTATATCTTATTTTAATTTTTATTCTATATTGGAATATACTTGATTTACAATGTTGTGTTAGTTTCAGGTGTATAGCAAAGTGATTTATTTATACATATACATATATCTACTTCTTTTCAGATTCTTTTCCCATATAGGTTACTACAGAGTATTGAGTAGAGCTTCCTGTGCTAATTATCTATTTTATATATAGTAGTGTTTATATGTAAATCCCAACCTCCTAATTTATCCCTCCCCCCAACCTTTCCCCTTTGGTAACCATAAGTTTGTTTTCAAAGTCTGTAAGTCTGCTTCTGTTTTGTAAATAAGTTCATTTGTATCATTTTTTAGATCCTACATATGAGTGATATCATATGCTATTTGTCTTTCTCTGTCTGACTTACTTCAATTAGTATGATAATCTCTAGGTCCATCCATGTTGCTGCAAATGGCATTATTTCATTCTTTTTTATGGCTAATACTCCATTGTATGTATGTACCTCATCTTCTTTGTCCATTCATCTGTCAGTGGACACTTAGGTTGCTTCCATGTCTTAGCTATTGTAAATAGCGCTACAGTGAACATTGGGGTGCATGTATCTTTTCAAAGTACGGTTTTCTCCAGATATATGCCCAGGAGTGGGATTGCTGGATCATATGGTACCTCTATTTTTAGTTTTTTAAGGAACCTCCATACTGTTTTTGATAGTGGCTGTACCAATTTACATTCCCACCAACAGTGTAGGAGGGTTCTTTTTTACCCACACCGTCTCCAGCATTTATTGTTTGTCAACTTTTTGATGATGGCCATTCTGACTGGTGTGAAGTGATACTTCATTGTAGTTTGATTTGCAGTTCTCTAATAATTAGTGATGTTGAGCATCTTTTCATGTGGTTTTTGTTTTGTTTTGTTTCTAAAGATTTATTGATTGATTGATTGATTGATTGCTATGTTGGGTCTTCGTTTCTGTGCTAGGGCTTTCTCTAGTTGCAGCAAGCGGGGGGCACTCTTCATCGCAATGTGCGGGCCTCTCACTATCGCGGCCTCTCTTTGTTGCAGAGCAGAGGCTCCAGACGCACAGGTTCAGCAGTTGTGGCCCAAGGGCCTAGTCGCTCCACGGCATGTGGGATCTTCCCAGACCAGGGCTCGAACCCGTGTCCCCTGCATTAGCAGGCAGACTCTCAACCACTGCGCCACCAGGGAAGCCCTTCATGTGGTTTTTGGCCATCTGTTTGTCTTCTTCAGAGACATATCTATTTAGATCTTTTGCGCATTTTTTTTCCCCCATTTTTTGATTGGGTATTTTTTTTTTTATATTGAGCTGCATGAGGTGTTTGTATATTTTGGAGATTAACCCCTTGTCAGTCGCATCATTTGCAAATAGTTTCTCCCTTTCCGTGGGTGGTCTTTGCATTTTGTTTATGGTTTCCTTTGCTGTGCAGAAGCTTTTAAGTTTAATTAGGTCCCATTTGTTTATTTTTGTTTTTATTTTCATTACACTAGGAGGTGGATACAAAAAGATATTTCTGTGATTTATGTCAGAGTGTTCTGCCTATGTTTTCCTCTAAGAGTTTTATAGTATTCAGTCTTACACTTAGGTCTTTAATCCATTTTGAGTTTATTTTTGTGTGTAGTGTTAAAGAATGTTCTAATTACATTCTTTTACGTGTAGCTGTCCAGTTTTCTCAGAACCACTTATTCAAGAGATTGTCTTTTCTCCATTGTATATTCTTCCCTCCTTTGTTGTAGATATATTGACCACAGGTGTGTGAGTTTAGCTCTGGGCTTTCTGTTCTTTTCCATTGATCTATATTTCTGTTTTGTGCCAGTACCATACTGTTTTGATTACTGTAGCTTTGTAGTATAGTCTGAAGTCAGGGAGCCTGATTCTTCCAGTTCCGTTTTTCTTTCTCAAGATTGCTTTGGCTATTCAGGGTCTTCTGTGTTTCCATACAGATTTTAAGGTTTTTTGTTCTAGATCTGCAAAAAATGCCACTGGTAACTTGATAGGGATTGGATTAAATCTGTAGATTACCTCGGGTAGTATAGTCATTTTCACAATATTGATTCTTCCAATCCAAGAACACAGTATATCTTTCTATCTGTTTGTGTCATCTTCTATTTCTTTCATCAGTGTCTTATAGTTTTCAGAGTACAGGTTTTTTGCCTCCTTAGGTAGGTTTATTCCTAGGTATTTTATTCTTTTTGATGTGATGGTAAATGGGATTGTTTCCTTAATTTCTCTTACTGACCTTTTGATGTTAGTGTATAGAAATGCAACAGATTTCTGTGTATTAATTTTGTATCCTACAACTTTACCGAATTTGTTGATGAGCTCTAGTAGTTTTCTGGTAGCATCTTTAGGATTTTCTAAGTATAGTATCATGTCATCTGCAAACAGTGACAGTTTTACTTCTTTTTTTCCAATTTGGATTCCTTTTATTTCTTTTTCTTCTCTGATTGCCGTGGCTAGGACTTCCAAAACTATGTTGAATAAAAATGGTGAGAGTGGACATCCTTGTCTTGTTCCTGATCTTAGAGGAAATGCTTTCACCTTTTCACTGTTGAGTATGATGTTAGCTGTGGGTTTGTCATATATGGCCTTTATTTTGTTGTTTTTTTAAAATTATTTTTTAAAATATTTATTTATTTGGTTGTGCCGGGTCTTAGTTGCGGCAGGCGGGCTCCTTACTTGTGTCTCGTGGGCTCCTTAGTTGTGGCACATGGGCTCCTTAGTTGCGGCACATGGGCTCCTTAGTTGTGGCATGCAAACTCTTAATTGCAGCATGCATGTGAGATCTAGTTCCCTGACCAGGGAACATACCTGGGCCCCCTGCAATTGAGAGTGCAGAGTCTTAACCACTGCACCACCAGGGAAGTCCCTATGGCCTTTATTTTGTTGAGGTATGTTCCTTCTATGCCCACTTTCTGGAGAGTTTTTATCATAAATAAGTGTTGAATTTTGTCAAAAGCTTTTTCTGCATCTATTGAGATAATCATATGTTTTCTATTCTTCAGTTTGTTAATGTAGTGTATCACAACGATTGCTTTGTGGATACTGAAAAATCTTTGCATCCCTGGAATAAATCCCACTTGATCATGGTGTATGATCCTTTTAATGTATTGTTGGATTCAGCTTGCTAGTATTTTGTTGAGGATTTTTGCATCTGTGTTCATCAGTGATATTTGCCTGTAATTTTCCTTTTTTGTGGTATCTTTGTCTGGTTTTGGTATCAGAGTGATGGTGGCCTCATAGAATGAGTTTGGGTATGTTCCTTCCTCTGTAATCTTTTGAAATAGTTTCAGAAGGATAGGTGTTAACTCTTCCCTAAATGTTTGATAGAATTTGCCTGTGAAGCCATTTGGTCCTGGACTTTTGTTTTTTGGGAGTTTTTAAATCACAGTTTCAATTTCAGTGCTTGTGAGTGATCTGTTCATATTTTTTATTACTTCCTGGTTCAGTTTTGGGAGATTGTACCTTTCTAAGAATTTGTCCATTTTATTGGCATATGGTTGCTGTAGTAGTCTCTTATGATCCTTTGTATTTCTGTGACGTCCGTCGTAACTTCTCCTTTTTCATTTCTAATTTTATTGATTTGAGCCTTCTCCCTTTTTTTCTTGATGAATTTGGCTAAAGGTTTATCTATTTTGTTTACCTTGTCAAAGAACCAGCTTTTAGTTTCATTGACCTTTGCTATTGTTTTCTTCATCTCTATGTCATTTATTTCTGCTCTGATCTTTATGATTTCTTTCCTTCTGATAACTTTGGGTTTTGTCTGTTCTTCTTTCTCTAGTTGCCTTAGGTGTAATGTTAGATTGTTTATTTGGGATTTTTCTTGTTTCCTGAGGTAAGAGTGTGTTGCTCTAATCTTCCCTTTTAGAACTACTTACGCTGCATACCATAGGTTTTGGATTGTCGTATTTTTGTTTTCATTTGTCTCTAGGTATTTTTAAATTTCCTCTTTGATTTCTTCAGTGATCCATTTGTTGTTTAGTGGCATTTTGTTTAGCCTCCACGTGTTTGTGTTTTTATAGTTTTTTTCTTGTAGTTGATTTCTAATCTCATAGTGTTGGGGGCAGAAAAGATGCTTGATATGATTTCAGTTTTCTTAAATTTACCGAGGCTTGCTTTATGGCCCAGCATGTGATCTATCCTGCAGAATGTTCTATGTGCATTTTCAAAGAATGTGTATTCTGCTGCTTTTGGATGGAATGTTCTATAAATATCAAGTCCATCTGGTCTAATGTGTCATTTAAGGCCTGGGTTCCCTTATTGATTTTCTGTCTGGATGATCTGTCCATTGATGTAAGTGAGGTGTTAAAGTCCCCCATTATTGTGTTACTGTTGATTTCTTCTTTTATGGCAGTTAGCATTTGCCTTATATATTGAGGTGCTCTTATATTGAGTGCATATATATTTACAATCGTTATATCTTTTTCTTGGATTGATCCCTTGATCATTATGTCGTGTCCTTCTTTGTCTCTTGTAACAGTCTTTATTTTAAAGTCTGTTTTGTCTGATATGAGTATTGCTACTTCAGCTTTCTTTTGTTTTCCATTTGCATAGAATACCTTTCTCCATCCCCTCCCTTTCAGTCTGTATGTGTCCCTAGATCTGAAGTGGGTCTATTGTAGACAGCATATATATGGGTCTTGTTTTTGTATCCATTTAGCCAGTTTATGTCTTTTGGTTGAAGCATTTAATCCATTTACACTTAACGTAATTACCGATATATAGTTTCTTATTTCCATTTTGTTAATTGTTTTGGGTTTGTTTTTGTAGGTCTCTTTTCTTCCCTTCCTCTTTTGTTCTCTTCTCTTGTGATTTGATGACTATCTTTAGTGTTGTTTTTGGATTCCTTTTTCTTTTTTGTGTGTATATCTATTGTCTTGATAGAGTTTTGGTTTGCAGTTACCATGAGGTTTTGATATATCCGTCTATATATATACAAGATTGTTTTAAGTTGCTGGTGTCTTAATTTCAAATGCATTTCCAATATCCTGAATTTGTATTCTCCTCATGATTGCTGGTTTTGATATCATATTTGTGTGTGGATGATTTCCTACCTTTAATGTATGTTTGCCTTTACTGGGTGCTTTCCCATTCATAATTTTCTTATTTCTAGTTGTGGCCTTTTCTTTTACGCCTAGAGAAATTCCTTTAGGATTTGTTGTAAAGATGGTTTGGTGGTGCTGAATTCTTTTAGCTTTTGCTTGTCTGTAAAACTTTTGATTTCTCTGTCGAATCTGAATGAGAGCCTTGCTGGGTAGAGTATTCTTGGTTGTAGGTTTTTTCCTTTTCATCACTTTAAATATATCATGCTACTCCCTTCTGGCTGGCAGAGTTTCTGCTGAAAAATCAGCTGATAACCTTATGGGGATTCCCTTGTATGTTATTTGGTGCTTTTCCCTTGTTGCTTTTAATATTCTCTCTTTGTGTTTAATTTTTGTCAGTTTGATTAATATGTGTCTCGGTGTGTTCCTCCTTAGGTTTATCCTGTATGGAACTCTGCACTTCCTGGCCTTGGGTGACTCTTTCCTTTCCCATGTCAGGGAAGTTTTCAGCCATTATCTCTTTAAATATTTTCTTAGGCACTTTCTCTTCTCCTTCTGGGACCCCTATAATGTAAATATTGGTGCATTTAATGTTGTCCCAGAGGTTTCTTAGACTGTCCTCATTTGTTTTCATTCTTTTTCCTTTGTTTTGCGGCAGTGAATTCCACCATTCTGTCTTCCAGCTCACTTATTCATTCTTCTGCCTCATTTATTCTGCTGTTGATTACTTCTGGTGTATTCTTCATTTCAGTTATTGTATTTTTCAACTCTGTTTGTTCTTTATGTCTTCTAGCTCTTTGCTAAACATTTCTTGTATCTTCTTGGTCTGTGCCTCCATTCTTTTTCCGAGATCTTGAATCATCTTTACTACCATTACTATGAATTCTTTTTCAGGTATATTGCCTATCTCCACTTCACATAGTTGTTCTTTTGAGGTTTTATCTTGTTCCTTTGTCTGGAACATATTCCTCTGCCATCTCATTTTGTCTAACTTTCTGTGTTTGCGGTCCCACAGGCTTCAGGATTGTAGTTCCTCTTGCTTCTGGTGTCTGCCCCCTGGTGGGTGAGGCTGGTCTAAGGCTTGTGCAGGACTCCTGGTGGGAGGAACTGGTGCTGCTCACTGGTGGGTGAAGCTGGGTCTTGTCCCTCTGGTGGGCAGGACCATGTCAAGGGATGTTTTTTGTTTGTTTTTTTTTGGCCGTACCTTGCAGCATGTGGAACTCCTCCAACCAGGGATCAAACCTGTGCCCCCTACATTGGGACCATGGAGTGTTAACCTCTGGACCACCGGGGAAGTCCTCAAGGGGTGTGTTTAGAGGTGGCTCTGGGCTCAGGAAGACTTTAAGCAGCCTGTCTGCTGATGGGTCGGGCTGTTTTCCCACCCTGTTGGTTGTTTGGTCTGAGGCGTCCCAGCACTGGGGCCTATGGGCTGTTGGGTGTGTCAGGTCTTGGCATCAAAATGGCTGCCTCCAGGAGAGCTAATGCCAATGAGTACTCCTCAGTACTGCCACCACCAGTGTCCTTGTCCCCACAGTGATGCATAGTCGCCCCCTACCCAGGAGACCCTCCAAGACCAGTAGGTAGGTCTGGTACAGGCTCCTATGCAGTCACTGCTTTTTCCCCTCGTCCTGGTGTTCACAAGACCTTGTGTGTACCCTCTAAGAGTGGAGTTTCTGTTTCCCACAGTCCTGTAGAGTTCCCATGATCAAGCCCCTCTGGCCTTCAAAGCCAAATGCTCTGGGGGCTCCTCTTCCCTATGCCAGACCCCCAGACTGGGGAGCCTGACATGGGGCTCCAAACTCTCACTCCTGTGGGAGAACCTCTGCAATATAATTATTTTCCAGTTTGTGGGTCACCCACCCGGCAGGTATGGGATTTGCTTGTGTTGCGAATGTGCCCCTCCTTCTTCTTTGTCTTTGGAAGTAGAATATCTTTTTTTGGTAGGTTCCAGTCTTTTTTGTTGATGGTTGTTCAGCAGTTAGTTGTGATTTTGGTGCTTTCATGAGGGGAGGTGAGCTCACTTCCTTCTACTCTGCCATTTTGTCCTCAGTCCAAGATCCACCTGGTTATGTGGAGATCTTTCTTGTGATTTTGGGTGTTTGAAATATTCTTCCAGCGTTCAGTATGTATTTTGTAAGAATTGTTTCAGATGTAGATGTATTTGTAGAAGAAGGTGAGCTTCACGTCCTTCTATTCTGCCATCTTTACTGGAGCCGACAAAGTCCTGTAGGTCCTAAAAGTTCTCATAAGAAAGAACAAAAAAGGAATAAAGAAAGAGGAAAAAGAAAAGAAGAAGAAAAAGAAAAATATTTTTGTAACTATATGTGGTGATGAATGTTAATAAGACTTATTGTGGTGAGTATTTCGCAATATACAGTTGACCCTTGAACAATGTAGGGGTTGGGGTGCAAACCATCCACCTACCCCCTGCACCGTTGAAAATCCACATATAACTTTTGACTCCCCCCAAAACTTTACTAATAGCCTACTGTTGACTAGAAGCTTTACTGATAACGTAAACAATCGATTAACACATATTTTGTGTTATATGTATTATATGCTGTATTCTTACAATAAGTTAGAGAATAGAAAATATTATTAAGAAAATCATAAAGAAGAAAAAATAGATTTACAGTACTGTACTGTGTTTATTGATACTGTAAAATTACATTGTTCTGTTTATGAGATGAATTGTCAGTACCTACATCAATATTGTCTATTTTTTTTTAATATTGTCTATTATGATACAAAACACTGTCGATGTTATACATATTACTAACACTAAATATCAAAAATGGAAAGATAATGTGAAAAGGAAATTCATATTTATTTACAGGTATAATGATTCATGCATTGATAATGAAGAAGCAGCAATATGATAGTTCAATGGTAGCCTAGTGTAATTGATACAATTGCTTTGCTATAGCCTAGCCTATATACTAATGAATGAATCGTTATAAAATTTTTATGGCATACAGTATTACAGTCATATTCATAATATAGCATTGGAAACATTGTTACTTAAAAAAGACCCCCCTTATCTAATGCTGATACACAGTAAGAAAACTAACACATTGTTAATTTTATATTAAATATCACTCACCTTATGCCTATATAAGGGTAGGCTATCCACTTTAATACTAGTCTTGCACACGATGTTCTACATGATGAATACTTAGGTGATGATGATGATGTCACAAAAAAGTCTCATACAGTTCTTGCTGTATAGTTATTAGATTTCCACATGAAGACACACACATACACAACAGAGAAACTTATTAGCTGTATGACATGATGATTATTTACTATTCATTAAGTAGAAGTGGGTCATCATAAAGGTCTTTGTCCTTGTCATTTTCACATTGAGTAGGCTGAGGAGGAGGAGGTGGGGGAGTGGTTGGTCTTGCTGTCTCAGGGGTGACAAGAGGTGGAAGAGGAGGAGGAGGTGGAAGGGGAGGGAGGAGAGGCAGGCACACTTGGTGAACTTTACAGAATACATTATAATTTCTGACGTTTTTGCTTTTTCATTTCTCTGAAAATGTTTCTATAATATATGGTACCAATCTTTCTTCTACCATTTGCTTTAGTTTCAGTGCCTGTATCACAGAAGGGTCCATGTCATAAAAGGAGTTAAAAGCAATTTTGAATAATTGGAACCCTCTGCCAGATTGTCTAATGTCAATTTGTTTTCTGACACTGCTTCTTTTACATCTTCTTCCTAATTGTCTGGCACTGGTTCAGAAGCACTCACCTCCATCAAGTTGTCTTCTGTTAATTCTTCTGGTGTGGTGTCTGTTAGCTCTTGAAATCTCTCCAAGATCCATATCTTGAACCCTTCAGCTTCCACTTTTTCTGTCATATCCACAGTCTCTCTCTTTCATGATTTCCTTGACCTGCTATGTAGTAAATCCTGTGGAGTCATGCTCAACATCTGGACACAGTTTTCTCCAGCAGGAATATATTGTTTCAGGCTTGATGGCTTTCACAGCTTTTTCTATAACAACGATGGCATCTTGAATGGTGTAATCCTTCCAGACTTTCCTGTTGTTCTATCAGGGTTCTCTTCCATAGTGTGACACTCCTTTTCATAGAGTACCATGTATAATTAGCCTTAAAGGTCCTTATGATCCCCTGATATAGAGGCTGAATTAGAGACGTTATGTTTGGGGGCACGTAGGATCACTTTGATGCCTTCAATGTTGAACTCATGGAGTTCTGGGTGGCTGGGGGCATTGTCCGATATCAAAAGAACTTTAAAAGGCAGTTCCTTACTGGCAAGGTACTTCCTGTCTTCAGGGACAAAGCATTGATGGAAGCAATCCAGAAAAGGGGTTCTGGTTGTCCAGGCCTTCTTCTTATACCACCAAAAGACTCACTCTTTAATTGGATTGTCTTTTCATTACTGACTTGTAAGAGTTCTTCATATATTCTAAATACAAGTCCCTTATCAGAGATGTGATTGCAAATATTTCCTCCCATTCTGTGGGTTGTCATTTAAATACTTTCTTGATAGTGTGCTTTAAATGACAAATGTTTTTAGTTTTTACACTTAGCTCTATGATCTACTTTTAGTTACATTTTGTATGTGGTGTGAGGTAAGGGTCCAGATTCATTCTTTTGTATATGGATATCCAGTTGTCCCAGCACCATTTGTTGAGAAGACTGTTCTTTCCCCATTGAACAGTCTTGGCACACTTGTTGAAAATCAGCTGTCCACAGACAGATGGGTTTACTTATTTCTTTTTTTATTTGAAGTAGAGTTGATTTACAATATCGTGTTAGTTTCAGGTGTACAGCAAAGTGATTCAGTTGTATATATTTTTCAGATTATTTTCCATTATAGGTTATTATAAGATATTGATATAGTTCCCTGTGCTATACAGTAAATCGTTGATGCTTATCTATTTTATGTACAGTAGTTTGTATTTGTTAACACATTTTTGAACTCTCAATTCTATTCCATAGATCTAATATGTCTATCCTTACACCAGTATACTGCTCAGATTATTTTGGAATGGTCTTTTCGTTTTTCCTCATTAGCTGAGCGACCTCGGAAAATTTAGTTGCTTAGCGTCAATTTCCTCATTTGTAAATTGGAAATATATTATCCATCTCCCCTCAGGATTGTTGTGAGGACTAAACAAGAATATAATAAAGCTTTTAGTTAAGTGCTTATCACATAATACTCCATTTAAAAAAATTTTAATGGAAATCTACTTTCCATTCATAATATTTCCTTTCCTTCTGGCTAATCCTCCCCAATATAGACTATTCCTTATATTTTAAAATGTCTTGTGGGTTAGATTGATTCAGTGAGAAGAGGTGGGCATATTCCTGTACCACCACCAGGATTCAACAACCCCTAACCTGAAGAGCATGCATTTTCTCATATGACTCTCTCCTTATTTTTTATTTTTGCCACTGTGTATTAAGCTCCAGGGCACCTTCCCACTTTCCCCAATAACCATAGCAACTGGCGTGGTCTTCTCCATCCTTTTCCTGCATCCCCACTTATGAACCTACGTGCTGGCTATCCTGCTTCTGGACCTACCTTCAGTGTTTCTTATCTCCATTTTCCTCTCCACCAGCAGGGAAGCCCTTTGGGTTTATTTATTGTTGGAACAATTGCATCTCAGATTTTAAATTATGAAATTCTCTTCCTTAATCAGTTTCCTTACTTTTCACTTACAATAAATTTGGGATTAGATCCTGACCTCTAAACTTTCAGCCTCTCCCTGTTTTTTTGGTCCATGGCCTTTTTTCTGGACCCATTTGCCTGTATGTAAGCATTTTGGTCAACCATTTCAATGAGACAGTCTCTTTCATTCTAAGAACCCAAGGTCACTTGAATGCAAAAAAGCCCTTTATTAACTTTAGAGGCTTATCTCCTCAAGTCACTAAGCATTGCTGGGTGGGGAAAGCCAAAAAGCCTTTCCAAGTTGTTCCCTGTATTCTTCTTTAGTCCTTTCTTGGGCTCCCTCCAATGCTAATATTATCTTTACTCTCTGCTAGTTATTTCTGTTTTGTCTGCAAATCAGTGAGGGTCTTCCTATCCTAAAATATCTCATTCTTCAGCCTCTTATGTGTTCTCTGTTTCTTCATCACATCTATAAAGAGTATTCTTTACTTGGTGCACCACCTTTTGGTTTGTATTCATTCCCTAAAAATTATGCTTTGTGACTGTGCAGGGAAGAGTTTTTAACATAGCAGGCCTGAGGTTGCTGTCTTTAGAAGGGCCTACTTGCAGGGTTGGCTCTTGGCTGGAGCCTGAGAATTTGGCTTTTGAAGTGTTCCTTGCTTTTCAGATAACACTTTTGCCTGCTTGGGGCACTGAATGCCTGCTTTCCTTCTGGGTGTCTGGAATTTTGATAGTTATGATTATGGTCTTTGTGCCTGTAACCAGCCCTCAATAAAATCCTTGGACTCCGAGTCTCCAGCAGGCTTCTCTGGGCAGAGACATTGCACAACACGTAGGAGGCCTGTGCGTAGATTCCTCCAGACTCCACGTGATGTGTCTTTTTCCCTTTATGATCCTGTTATATATCTTTCTCTGCAATAAATGATAGCCTCTGAGCCCTGCAAGTCCTTCTAGCAAACCACCAAATGTGTAGGTGGCTGTGGGACCTCTTATAGTGTCCTTCCTCGCCACCCTTAATTCAAACTGCTCTCAAAAGCTTGATCTATTTATGAAATCTGGAAGTCTTTTCTTAGTTTGTAACATCTGTTGCCAATACTCTTGCTTCCAGAAACTTTCCTTTGTCTACTTCGGTAAGAACGCCCTACCCTGCCTCTCCTCACACCTCATTCATCTTCAGCAGACATTTATTGAATGCCTGGATGTGCCAGGCAGTGGGCCTGGTACACAATAGCGAGTGAAGACAGTCATGGTGCAGCATATGGTCTAGTGGGAGAAGACAAGAAGCAGATGGTACATTCTGAGAAAAGTACTGTGTTGTAAGAGTGATTAAAAGGGGAGATATACTTCAGAAGGGTGGTCAGTGAGGAAGTCCATAGGATGGTCTGTGGAGATAGCAAAGGGGCAGGTAAAGTCTATTTGGTAAAGAACCAGAACAGCAGAGAACAGCACATGTAAATGATTAAAAAGGCACTTGGCATCTTCTAGGATTCAAAAGGAGTCCGGTGTGGCTGGAGCACTGTGAGAAGAGGGAGAGTGGAGAGGAGTTTGGAGGGTAGCAAGGTCCAGATCACTTAGAGCTTTGTAGGCATGTTCAGAACTTCATACTTTAGGGGCAGTGGGAGGCCAGTAAAGGGTTTATTCAGCCAAGCAACAGATATCTTTTCAAAAGATCATTCTTACAGTTGTAGAGAGAATGGATTAGAGAGGGGTAAGAAGAGGAGAGCCTAGTTTGGAGATTACTAGTGATATAGGTGAAAGATGATGGTGATGTGGGTCTGTGTGATGGCTGAGGAGATGGAAAGGAGTGAATGGACTTGGAAGTACGGACTTCTCCAAGATTTTAACCTTACTTATCTTCTATCTGCTCTCTCCTTTGGTGATTATCTTCATTCCCACATTGTTAACTATCACCTCTGTGTGAAAGACTAACCCTATGATCCTAATCCTGATGTGAGCCAGTTTCACATTTTCAAAGGAATGGTTACATTTCAGAAACGTAAATGGCTCCAGAGCCATAATGCTTCTGCCACTTACTATCAGTGTGATCTTGGACCAGTTATTTCACTTCCTCATGCCTCAGTTTCCTCATCTGTAAAACGGGGATAATGCATTACCTACCTAACAGGATTGTTGTGAAGATTAAATGAGTCAGCAAACAAAAGACATCTGGGCAGTAGCTTGCACAAAGTAATCTATCAACATTAGTTCCACCAGCAGGACTCCACAATTTCTCTGTCCCCGTCAGTCACAGGTGGAACTGCCTCCAGCACCCAGTCTAGCTCTTTCACCTAACACTTCCATTTCTGTTAATGGCACTAGCCAGAGATTCCTAACCACAGTCACATTTGACTCCTTGCTGTCAAGTAGAAACCTAAAATTACCGATAACTACTAAGTATATTTTCAGTTTCATCTGCACATAAAGTGAAAGTTACAGCTTCTTTTATTCATTCATCAACAAATACAGTTGACCCTTAGACAACACAGTTTTGAACTGTATTGTGGGTTCACTTATAGAGATTTCTTTCAGTAAATATATTGGAACGTTTTTTTGAAGATTTGCAACAATTTAAAAAACTTGCAGATGAACCATGTAGCCTAGAAATATCAAAAAAAAATTAAGAAAAAGTTAGGTATGTCATGAATGTATAAAATGTATGTTAGATATACAAATACATACAAAATGTATGTTAATCGGCTGTTTATCAGTAAGACTTCTGGCCAACAGTAGGCTGTTAGTAGTTAAGTTTTGGGGGAGTCAAAAGTTACAGGCAGATTTTCAGCTGCATGGAGGGTTGGTACTCCTGTGTTGTTCAAGGGTCAACTATATTCACTGAATGCCTACTATGAGAGTCAAGCAATTAGACTCCGTTCCTACTCAATTCTAATCTTTTGTCCCTCAGATACAATTTCTGCCTTTGGTTTACACAAAAATATACTTTAAGTTCCTTAACAATCTTGACGGAAAATTCCTCTACATAATCAAGATGGAGTTTCAAAGATACTCAGTAAGTGAAACAAATGAAACCACTGAAAAATTTCTAAGCATGTTTTACTATCTCAAAGTTACCGACCTTATCAATCCAATTATGGGTAGAAAAAGGGTTCAAGAGCAGTGATATCAAAGCTTATGATTGAGGAAAATGGTGCAAGCTACTCATCCCTGAGTTGACAGTAGCATTAGCTATAGCTGCCTATCCTCCAGTACTATGTCTTTGTACTTAGTGAATGTTACTGATATAGGTGGCATCTATTAATAGTGTATACCTTATTAGGTTTTGACTTTGAGTATCAAATATTAAGTAAGTGAAGTTGTTCCTTTTTGTGGAAATTCAATTACAACTGGTTTTGGAGCTCATTTCCTCCTCTGGGTCAAGAAGGTCTAAACTCTCTAGACATCAAGGACTGATAGAAAGGATGAGGTGGGTACAAAGAGAATCACAACACAAAGTTATAGATACTATAGACACAGACCTTGCCCATAAGGCACATAATGATGTATACAACATGGATGATACCAAAGAATTTATTGTAAATGTAGTGGCAAATACATTGAGAATAATCATCATTAAAAAGAAATTAGAAAATTACACGTTTAAAGTATGTGCTTTTTTCTGCCACCTTTACCTTATGGCTAGTACCAACATTTTAAGTACTGAAATACTTAATGGGATGGTCCATTTTCACATAATTTCATGACTTTGTCTTCATCTTAATTTTTAAAGCAGTTGACCATGAATTTCAGTTTCAATTATTATTCTGTTTTTATCAATTCGGTAATGATCTGTAGAATCTTGTCATCTGGATGGAAGGAGAAAAAACTCCCATGAATAAATTCATCACTGACTAATTTTCCAATATATACACATGTAAACCACAGATATACTTCATTAAAAGATTCTTTTAAATTAGAATACAGAATTAACAGCAATATTTACTGTAAAACTAGAGATGCCTCTCTAATATAATTTGTTGCCCTACAAATATTATTTTAATTATCATTATAGTTGTATTACACCTACTTTGATAAAAAGTAGGCAAAGGCCTGAAGAGATGATGTGATATAACTGTTGGTCCTCTATAAGGAATTATTTCCTTAAAAATTCTTTTAAGACAGAAGTTTCCTAACTTTTTCACCTGGCTCAAATAT
Source organism: Balaenoptera ricei (assembly GCF_028023285.1). NCBI lineage: Eukaryota > Metazoa > Chordata > Mammalia > Artiodactyla > Balaenopteridae > Balaenoptera > Balaenoptera ricei. The sequence continues at coordinate 43,102,548 of NC_082641.1, forward strand.
ACTAAAGGCTTTTTGACTCTTCCATATACTTCAGAACGTGTCAGGATTCCAACAGTATCGGCAAGGAATAAGGAACTCTTTATCCATTTCTCCATGTTTAGTCCAAAGGAAACAAAGAAATTTAACTGGGAAGTGCTCTTGGAGAGGTGTCAATGGCAAAGTGACAGACCTCTCCACACAACAAAGGAATCAAACACCAATTAATCTGATGAATAGACCAATAGAGGCTACATTATTTGCTAGAGGTTTTAACAGCTGCTTCCACTTTTAAACAGTTGGTCTGATATTGTGACTTCCTAACTACTCTCTGGATAATTGTAATTATCAGGGCTCCAAGACTGAAATTCTGTATCTTATTAGATACTTCAGTAAGAGAATGGTCTATGTTTCAATGATTGCAATGGAGAATTCTGATAACGGGGCCCATGGCCTGACACTCTGGTTCCCAGAGGCTATAGTGGCATTTAAAAAAAGGAAAAGGAAAAGAAAGGTCACCTGCTGCAAGGGGAACACGGCAGGTCTAGAAAGAACCATGATTTTTAGTCTGAGGAAGAGTAGAGTAAAAGAAAGTACAAGAGTAACTTCGGTTATTTCTTTTTCAACAGCTTGGTGTTATATCCCAACTTTTCTTACTATAAAGTCCAGAAAGAGGACACTAATGTACTTTATCCTCCCCCCTAAGTCAAAAATATATGCTTCATCAGAGGGCAAGTTCTGCTTTCTCTTTTATGGCAAAGAGAAACAGTGAAATCATTTTAAAATTCATTTTTCTTAATTTAAAAGTTGAGGTTCAACCTGTCCTTTATATAATATAATTTTTTCTAAGGCTGAGTTGTAGTGCACAAAGTTCCTCAAGAAAAGAGCTCACATCTCTTAATATGTCAAGACCTGATCTAAGTTTCCAGCAGTATAGGAAAACTAATACAGTTTAGCGCTTATTCATTCACCTTCAGTTATGCAAATAAACATAGAATGTGAGGCTTCAGGGTAGTAGCACTAGACCAGTAGCTCCCCACCTTGCCTAACTATGAGAATTAACTGGGATACTTGTTAAATATAATCACATTGAACAAATAAATCAATTCTTAACATCATTAAAAGCAGGAAAACCAAACTGATGTGATGCAATGAGAGGAATATAGCACCAACCAAAAAATATTCTTTTCCTGAAAATCTGATTCTAATCAACTCTCTAGATATAACTACCAGTTTACAGGAAATATAAGAAACAGAGGGACTTCCCTGGTGGTGTAGTGGTTAAGAATCCGCCTGCCAATGCAGGGGACACGGGTTCGAGCCCTGGTCCGGGAAGATCTCACATGCTGCGGAGCAACTAAGCCCATGCACCACAACTACTGAGCCTGCGCTCTAAAGCCCACGAGCCACAACTACTGAAGCCCACGCGCCACAACTACTGAAGCCCGCCCGCCTAGAGCCCGTGCTCCCCAACAAGAGAAGCCACCGCAATGAGAAGCCCGTGCACCGCAAAGACGAGTACCCCCCATTCGCCGCAACTAGAGAAAGCCCACACGCAGCAACGAAGACCCAATGCAGCCAAATTCAAATAAATAAAATAAATTTATTAAAAAAAAAAAAAAAAGAGAGACAGAGAAACACATTAAATCAAAGCATGAAGATGCAACCACCCAAATCCTAAATGTCAGAAATTCTACCAGAAAAATAACCTAGTTTATTAAAAATTTTAAAATGGGGAGGGTAGTAGAGGGGAAGTGTTACAGATTAAAAGAGATTACAAAATAATAACATGGCCATCGGCCTCTCCCACAGAGGAGATTCAGTATGCCTGGAGTAGGTCTTTGGACTTTGTACTTTTAACAACTGCCAGGATAATTCTGATTATTTGGCAGGTTTGGGAAACACTATACCAGACTAAGTGGCAACTCAGGTGTCCACTGCAGATTTCTGTTGAAGGATAATGTACATATTTTATACAGACTAACAGCTCTGCATTTGTGAGAATGGTAGAGAAAACATGCTGGGAACCTCAGAGAAAGTCCCTCTTTCTTATTTTTTATAATAACTATCACTGGTTTACTAGTATGTAAACTAGTAGCAAAATTACAAATGCTCAGTTTTATCATCCTTTTTCTGTGAAATGACCAGAAGTTTAGAAGTGAAGCATAGAAGAGGAAGGAGTAAACCAGAAGAATCTTAAGAGAATAACTAGATTGTGAATAATGAAGAACTGTCTGTGTCTGATGGAATTCAGCATAAAATAAATTTTATTAAAGTAATTTTTAATCACATGGAATTTAAGCCTCAGTGAGCTATAGTGTATGCCAGTGTTTAAAAGTATACTGTTTTCTACCTACATTATAATCAAACACTTACTTTCAAGGGACATCTTAGGATTTTCAAGCTTTTTTCTTAAAACAGAATCAATGAGAATTCTTAGCTGCTTGAAAATGACAGCTATCTTAACAGGTGCCTATTGAGAGGAGATAACAAATTGAACAATGTTAATCCCAGGGAGTGGGAATGTGTTTAAGTAAAATCAAATTAAGCATGTATACCTTACAATATGCTTTAGCACATCTTGACTTTAATATAAAACGTTATGGGAAAAATATAAATAAATCACTTCCTGTAGCTAAGATACATAAACTTCAATTTCCTTATTAAGTACCCATAAATTTGATATCTCTTTCCAAAATAAAGCAACCATTATTTCAATTGTTTGTTTTCTTCTCTTACTACAGTTTTTAAAATGGAATTTTTTAAAAAAGCTTTATTGAGGTATAATTTACAGATTATAAAAAATTTACTCATTGTATACAATCCAATGATTTTTAGTTAATTTATAGAGTTGTGCAACCATCACCAGAATCCAGTTATAGAACTCTACTACCACCTCAGCCTCTTTGTGAGAACTGCACCTATTTTTTAAGTTGCCTTTTAAATTTACATCTTCAGTCTTAGACAAACAGCTATCATGGTATATCAGCAGAATGTATCAGATTTGCTTAAACTGGTCAATGTTGATGAGTTACAGAGAAATAGACTTATTGCCGGTAGCACTGGTTGGTCTAATTTTTCCAGAGAAGAATGAAGAATGTGACAATATGCATTTAAGCTATGAATCTGTGTCTCTTTATAGGTGGCACAATATAGCGGAAGGAGCATGAGTTTGAGGATCAGATAGTTCTAGGTTTAAACCTTGCTCTACCATTAACAATCCATGTAACCTAGGTAAGTTATTTAACTTCTCACTGAGCTTAAGTGCCTTGTCTATAGAAAGAAACTATAGAAATTATCTAACAAGACTGTTAGGGTATTAAATTAGGGATAATCCATGTAAAGTTAACTACTGAAGTATACAACACATGGCAAATTATAATTATTACTGACAATAAATGGAATCTGTAATAGCAATATAATTTGATTTTCAAATTAAACAGATTTAAAACCATATAGGCAAGATAAAATAAGTAAGTCTTCTATTTTAAGTCAAATTATTGGAAGAAGTTACGCAAACTCCAATAAAATTTTTAAAAAAACTACCTCAGTGGTACTGGAAGTAGAAATTTTAATATAATCAGTAAGATCAGTTGTAGCATGTACCTGAAAATAGATCCAGCCATCAACAGAGAGAAGACGTTCCCGGTGTTGAACTTCTATGTCACCACCAAAAAGTAAAACTGGAAAAGGGGTTATTAGGGTAGTTTCCCTCAAATATACTCGGGCATACCGTATCTGCATAAAAACAGAGAGGAAAAAAACACTTTACAGCCTAAAAATATAAAAAATTCATTTATCTGTTTCATGTAAGCATTTTTCTATAATTTGCTACTATATATTTTAAGTCAGGTTTTATAAAGCTACATGTCTACATTCTCTTATGTGCATAATTTGTCAATTTTATAATAATCAGAGTCACCACCTGTGCATTTATACTATTAAAAGGATTTTAAACATTAATTGTAAGGCTGAATTATATACCTTGAACATAAATGAGACTATGAACAAGCAATTTTATGCTAATGCTGTTGAATAATTAATGCAACAATAAAATTATGATTAAGTTTCAGAGTGTCTGGTTTCTAAAGCAAGGTTCAGCAATGGCCATTAGTCAGGAATTTGTCACGTTTTACACATTTAAGTTTGATGATATGCTGGGAGTTATTCAAGCCAATGCTTGAAATTATGGATCTTTATTTAATGAGCTATGATTCAAAAGGCTGACTGTTTTAATTGTAATCTACAAATATTTGCTATTAAATTATCTTAGGTTGCACTGTGACTCAAACTGTTGCCACATCATATATAGTTCTACCCATCCCATATCTCCCTTATTTGGAAATGTGGAAAAAAGACATGTTACATGTTTTTGTTGAGAAACCATGTACGTCTTGATTTCGAATATAAACAAACATGAATAGCTCAATTTAAGAACCAAATACGATATCTGCTGGGCATCCTAATTTCTTATAACTGATTTCTAGAATAATGCCCTGAATATTGGAATTTAAGAATGAGTACTTTACCTTCTCCTGGTATAAAAGCCATCCATAAGTTTGCAAATCTCGATTTACTGAGGATGGATGTACTTGTGCTTTGCCTTGGGCTGTCTCCACAATGCAAGCCAATTTTTCTGTAACATCAACTGATTTTGTATAGATTATCTTCCCCACATTGTCATACAGTCCAGCAGTAAGTACAGCTTTAAGAAGGGCAATTTCTTGGAAGGAAAGGGTCTGTGAGGCTCTGTTTCCTTCCAAGCCACTGGAAGTTGTAGATGATAAAAATCCTGCTGCCTTAACCAACTTTATTAACTCCTGCTTTACATCCTGGATTGGTTTGTTGAAAAGAGACAAGATCATGATTAAAATAGAGAAGGTGCCAACCAACCTTGTATTTTATATTACTGTTTCCTATCAAAATTGACAGGATGCCAAAAAGCTAAAAACAGAATTACGACATGATCCAGCAATCTCACTCCTGGGCATATATCCGGAAAAAACAAAAACACTAACTCGAAAAGATACATGAACTGCAATGTTCATAGCAGCACCATCTAAAATAGCCAAGATATGGAAAAAACCCAAATGTCCATCAATAGACAAATGGATAAAGAAGATGATGTATGTATATACAATGGAATATTACTTAACCATAAAAAAAGAATGAATTTTTGCCATTTGCTACAACTTGGATGGACCTGGAGGGCATTATGCTTAGTGAAATATGTCAGACAGAGAAAGACAAATACTGTGTGTTATCACTTATACGTGGAATCTAAAAAATAAAACTAGTGAATATAACACAAAAGAAACAGACTCACAGACATAGAGAACAAACTAGTGGTTACCAGTGGGGAGAGGGAAGGAGGGAGGGGCAAGATAGGGATAGGGGACTAACAGGTACAAACTACTATGTATAAAATAAGTAAGTTACAAGGATATATTGCCAGCACATGGAATACACCCAATATTTTATAATAACTATAAATGAACCATAATCTTTAAAATTTGTGAATCACTGTGATACACCTGAAACTTATTAATACTGTAAATCAACTATACCTCAATTAAAAACAGCCTTTGTGGAAATTTGGCATGCTAAAATTTTTCATTTTTAGCCTTATTATAAATATTAATATTTGTTAAATATTTTCCTAGTCCATCATATTACTAAGTAAAGCCAGCAGCATAAAGTATATATCTTGGGCTTCCCTGGTGGCACAGTGGTTAAGAATCCACCTGCCAATGCAGGAGACACAGGTTCGAGCCCTGGTCCGGGAAGATCCCACATGCCGCAGAGCAATGAAGCCCATGCGCCACAACTACTGAGCCTGTGCTCTAGAGCTGCGAGCCACAAATACTGAGCCTGCATGCCACAACTACTGAAGCCCACGCTCCTAGAGCCTGTGCTCCACAACAAGAGAGGCCACCGCAATGAGAAGCCCACACACCACAACGAAGAGGGGCCCCCGCTCACGGCAACTAGAGAAAGCCTGCGCACAGCAACGAAGACCCAATGCAACCAAAAATAAATAAATAAATTTATTTGTTTAAAAAGTATATATTTTTGTGCATTAGTCTTTGTATAAATAATATCTTGTTAGTTTAGCCAACTGTTCAGATTATGCATTTTATTAATATATCAGTTTATTTTCAAGTTTAGCACCAGCCAATACTTGTGAAGAAATGTCTTAATATATTACTATTCCTCAAGTTCCATAAATATCTAATATTATAGTAAAATTTTAGACGAAAGACGAAAAGACAACCCTCAAAATGGGAGAAAATATTTGCCAACGAATCAACGGACAAAGGATTAACCTCCAAAATATATAAACAGCTCACGCAGCTCAATATTAAAAAAACAAACAACCCAATCAAAAAATGGGCAGAAGACCTAAACGGACATTTCTCCAAAGAAGACATACAGATGGCCAAGAGGCACATGAAAAGCTGCTCAACATCACTAATTATTAGAGAAATGCAAATCAAAACTATAATGAGGTATCACCTCATACCGGTCAGAATGGCCATCATCAGAAAATCTACAAACAACAAATGCTGGAGAGGGTGTGGAGAAAAGGGAACCCTCTTGCACTGTTGGTGGGAATGTAAATTGATACAGCTACTATGGAGAACAGTATGGAGGTTCCTTAAAAAACTAAAAATAGAATTATCATATGACCCAGCAATCCCACTACTGGGCATGTATCTGGAGAAAACTGTAATTCAGAAAGACACATGCACCCCAATGTTCATTGCAGCACTATTTACAACAGCCAGGTCATGGAAGCAACCTAAATGCCTATCGACAGACGAATGGATAAAGAAGATGTGGTACATATACCCAATGGAATATTACTCAGCCATAAAAAGGAACGAAATTGGGTCATTTGTAGAGACGTGGAGGGACTCAGAGACTGTCATACAGAGTGAAGTAAGTCAGAAAAACAAATATCATATTAACACATATATGTGGAATCTAGAAAAATGGTACAGATGAACCGGTTTGCAAGGCAGAAATAGAGACACAGATGTAGAGAACAAAAGAATGGACACCAATGGGGGAAAGTGGAGGTGGCATAGAATGGACTGGGAGGTTGGGGTTGACATATATACACTAATATGTATACAATAGATGACTAATAAGAACCTGCTGTATTAAAAAAAATAAAATTCAAAAAAACATTTTAGTAAAAATAAAAATGAAATCCTGCCATTTGCAGCAGTGTGGATGGATCTAAAGAGTATTATGCTTAGTGAAATAAGGCAGACAGAGAAAGACAGATATTGTATGATATCACTTACTTGTGGAATCTAAAATAAACAAATGTATACAGCAAAACAGAAAGAGACTCACAGATACAGAGAACAAACAAGTGATTACCAGTGGAGGAAGGGAAAGGGGGAGGGGCAAGATAGGGATGTGGAATTAAGAGATATACACTAGTATGTATAAAACAGACAAGCAACTAGGATATATTGTACATCACAGGGAGTTATAGCCATTATTGTGTAATAACCTTTAATGGAGTATAAACTATAAAAATACCGAATCACTATGCTGTATACCTGAAATGAATATTATGTTGTAAATCAACCATACATCAATTAAAACAAGATTAACAGTATGCCAAATTTTTAGTTAACTACAGCCCAAATTACATTAGGGAGGAAGATACTGGAAAGTCAAGGATTAAATGGAGTCATCTGATTCCGTAACATCAACTGATTTTGTATAGATTATCTTCCCAAGACTTTAGATGTCATAAAATAAGAATGTCTAAAATGTGAGAGCAATAAAAATGTACCTGAACGCATTTTCATTCAGTCTATTTACTTCCACAGTAGCTCTCCTTTCAAGATTTTTACTCAATAAGGATGGTCACATAGAGAACAGTAAGGAAGAATTACAGAGGACTCTGATCCTAGACTGCAAGAACCTTCTTCATTTGTCTCTGGGAAACATCTTAATTTCCTAAAGAACTCTGACGAAGTTTATTAATGGCAACAATCTAAACTTGTTGCCTAAAATCTTTCTCTACCTCTAGCAGTGCCAATCAACTGAAATACTACAGGGAGGATGAGCATTTTAAAGTAAACAGGATACAAGTGATTAAAAGGTGAAGTGTACATTTACGATTTACTTTAGGCTTCTGGTTTGGGACTTAAGGGACTTTAAGTCCAGGAGAGGAAAGACCAAACAGACAGTTGCTGCCACACCACAAAGCTGGTAAAGAGATTGAAAACCTTGCAGCCCAGGGGAGGTGAAGAAAAGGCTCATAGAAGGAAGGGGGTGGGAGGCAACTTGGAGGTTGGGAGGAAGTGGAGTCGAGATAAAGGAGTGTTGATTAGCTCTCCATATCTTGAACCCCAGTTAGCTGGCCCAGAGGCATCTGTTTTTTCAATTTATCCCGTTTTCTGCTTCAAGAAGGACAAAGTTTATTCCACTTAGCAAAGTCCCTGCTGTCATCTCAGCAGTTATTTTATTTTTATTTATTTTTTCTTGCATTCTTCAAGTCTACTGCATATCTGACATTATAGAAGTACACTGTTAGGCTAATCTAATAATCTCGTTTTTATTCATTAGTTCAAAAATATTGACTAAGCACCTAATAGATGCTTAGGTACTAGGTTCAGCAGTTATTTTAAATTACACACACAAAAATTGGTCAAATTATATGGGAATAAAAATATTTTTTAACCTTTTAAAATATGAGCATAGAATAGGGGAATTATGTGAGAGGTTATGGGAATTGTGTGAGAGGTTATGAATACTTTTATAGCATGTCTGCACTAAACACCATTTCCCTTTAAATGTACTAAACTTGAGACATATCAATCAATGTGTGGACCTTGTGTGGATCATGATTTGAACTAGCTGTAAAGAAACATTTATGAGATATCAGGGATATTTAAATACTGTATAGTTGATGATATTAAGGAATTATTTTTTAAGGCATGGTAATGTTAAAGAAAAAAATAGTCCTATACTTCAGAGACATATAACAATCTGACGCCTGGGATTTGCTTCAGAATAATCTAGAGGGCAGACAGTGGATTAACGGGAGTATAAGTAAAACAAGGTTGAGCACGTGTTGATAATTACGGAAGTGGGAAATGAGTACCCAGGAGTTCCCTATACTATTTTGTATGTTTGAAAATTTCCATAATAATTAAAAATAACAGCTGATTATCAGAGTTAAGAAAAACTATAGAACATCCCCAATTCAATTCTATTTTTTAAAATGAAAAACTGAGACTTAATTAACCTTCCCCAAGCTGAGCTGCTGAATAGACAACTATCCTAATTCCCAAGCTAGTGTTATTTCTATGAAATCATGTTGCATCTTTGATCATTTCCTGAATATATTATGATCGTTACATACTATTTTGAATCACTGTGTAATACAGGTTAACTGCTGGGATAAACAAAACAAAAAATCACAAATTTATTAATTCAGCAAATGTTTATTAAACCCTTACTATGTGTCAAGCACTATCCTAGGCATTTCTTTTTCCAAATTAATCCTCTTGACTATATGACCCTGAATTAAGATAGCTGCATTAAGACTTACCTCTAGGGTTAACAGTGATGTTCTATTAAGAAAGTTCCTCCGGCAGTATGCTATTTCAGAACGATAGCCTCCTTCTTGCCGTGCTTTCTTCCATCTACATAAGTAAAATGACCAAATTTTAATATGCTTCCAAACTCTTTTTCAGATGTACTAACCAAAGCTTTAATTACATTATAATCATATCAAAAGAGGAAGTTTTAGGAGCTAGCCAATTGTATGTAAGAATTTCAATTACAATACAGATATTTTTTGTTCATGTATAACAGTAAATTCATAACTTCAAGTACAAGGTAATATACACATAATAATACAGAGTACATTCGTAAATTTTAGGATTATAAAAATGTGAATCTTTAAAATAATTCAACTTGACAGATGCAGTCACTAAAAATAAATTTAAATCTTAAATGTATCTTTTTAATAAAAGTCAAAAATAATTTTTTTTAAAAAGTAAATACCCTCAGGTTTGACCTACTGACAAAACCCAGATTATTTCTTTACCCCAGATATGCATTGTAGATCGTCAGATGGTCTGAGTCTGCCATAGCCAAAGCTGATTTTGCAAGATCTGCTTCATCTTTTCGACCAATTGGTGTGGTAAAAGGAGACTTCTCTGTCATAACTGCAGCTAGTGTTGCCTATCCATAAATAACCAAAAAATTTGTCATTAAAGAGGTATATATTGAAAGCTGATTTGAAATAGAAAGCAAATCATAAAACAATTGCACTTTCAAGTTGCACGTTTCTTCTTTTCAATTTATCGTGTTCTATAATAGCTACATATTTTCATTTTAATTAGTTACTTTTAGTTTCATTTTATGGAATTTTAAACATTTATCACTTTACTTTTACACCATCTTTGTGGGTAGGGAAGTAATACCACCAGAATCAGAGATTTAAAAAAATGAATATTTGTGTGATTTATAGTCTGTCACACAGTTAAAAGAAATCCCTTAACCACAGCTCAGGGATCTTGACTCCTAGCCTGAATTTCCATTGTCTGCAATGCTCTTTAAATACTTCTTACATAATCTGGACTACATAACAACCCATTTGTTGTTGTTGTTGCAGCTTTTCAGATCAACTGTCATGGCAGAGGATATTTCTTGGACTCAACACAATTCTGGTGAGTATCTATATCTGATACTAGAAAAAAAGAGACTAGAGTAAGTCATACTCTCTCCATATCATTTTCAAACAGCCTTGATTTGTAGTCCCAGAAAAGGCCACAACTTGATATAGCTGGAAAGTTGGAATGGCAGAGCAGGCGTATGAGCCAAGAGATTCAGAGTCACAAAGTTTGTTAATTCTGAGATAATTTGAGAAAACAGAATCGCTGGTAATTGCCAGCTCAGAGGTAACTCAGAAAAAAGGAAGTTTTGATTCTACTTATGTGTGGAGTTCAAAACGCTCTAAGAATCACTTACTGTAATTAAGTAAAAATATTTCAGGTGGTATGTTTGATAGCAAAAGTCTAGACAAGCCAAAACCCTTTTACAAAATAGTACCTACAATACACTTAGTAAATGGATGATTTTCTTGTATATAAATATAAAAAGTTAAATATTTAAAAATTCTCATTAAGCATTTAGATTTCCTGGTTTTAATGTTAGTACAGACATTCTGTTTAGTTAAAAAAAATAAAAGTTAAAATTTGTTTCTAAACTTAATACGTCCCCAGCCAAAATGATATTTACAGTGAAGAAGCAGCAGTGTTGTTTGTCTTACCACTGGATCAAGACAGCCAAAAATGGCACCAAAAATAAGCATCTTGCCAATTTTGACATTCACAGGCAAAGCTGCAAGGTGTTGGCCCAATGGAGTCAGTTTAGGCTCATTTAGTTCACAAGCTCCAATTTTTCGGAGTAAATTCATTGCATTGCTGATTACTTGAAGTTGAGGAGGATCTAAAGCTTTGGAGAGGAAATCTTCAGGAGAACCAAGATTGCATTTCTGCAGATTGAAAAAGTGATAAATTAGTATGTGATCAGAAAGAATTAACAAAGAGATGGTCAAACTGGAACTAAATTTAAGTAAAATTTTAAGCAAGGAGGATAAATGTCTGTGTCTATTAAGGGAGTAGCAAAGAGGATGAGATCTTCCAGTCCATATTTTTAGTTTCTTCATTTCTGATTCTTATAGAATCAAAAATCTGAGAACTGAAGGATATTATAGATCTGTCAGAGTAGGAAGCCTTTGGTCTAGGCTAGGATTTCTCAAGTCCAGCTCTATTGTTATTTGGGGCCAGATAATTCTGTTTTAGGGGACTGTGCTGTTCATTGTAGAATGTTTAGCAGCATCCCTGGCCTTGACCCACTAGATGTCCATAGCATGGTCTCCCTCTCCCCCCAGTTCTGACAACCAAAAATGTTGCTTGACATTGCAGTTTTTCCCTGGTGAGCAATATCGTCCCCCGTTGAGAACTACTGGTCTAGGTTATGAATCTATATTTTCATCTAAAAACTATGAGTGCCTATGGCAGATTTAAAGCACAGTGGGTTTACTTACAAAAGATGGGGGAAGGGGGCATTTATTAAAGAAGAGTAAATAAAATACTTGAAAATCTAGAGCAACAGAAGGTAAGATAAGTTTAAGTCTTCGTCCCACCCGCCTGCCCAGAAAGGGGTGAAGAACAAAAAATTCATCTAAGTTCCTCTGGGATTACCATAATATGAAGACATAATTCCTCCAAAGGCACACGCAAGATTTCAGGAACAGAATAGTCCATAAAGCCTTCAAATCTGAAAAATAAAATAATACTAAATACATACTATCAGAAATGCCACACTGTACTGGTTTATGTGTTTTTAATTTCCGGGCTATGCCATACCTTTCTCTCGTGTACATTCGGAAACAGAAGCCACCTCTGACGCGCCCAGCTCTCCCCTGGCGCTGCAGAGCACTTGCTTTGCTGACAAACGTCTCCACCAAAGAACTCATCTGACTGCTTTCATGGTACCTAGAGAAATGTTTTAGGAGAGAATATGTACATAATTGACTGAAATCAAAATCTGAAAAAACTGGAAATATTTGACTCTAAAATTAAGTTGAAGATTAGAGTGCCTCTTAATTATGCAATAAGAATTCTGAGAGTTTGAGAAATGCCACTGTGAACATTACAATTCAACGCACCTTTCACAAGATACAGTTCAACCCTGAAAACACCTCCTCTACAGGTACAATTAAAAAAATCAAGAGTTTATTTTGTACTGGATAGTCATACTCACTTCCAAATATTGCTCAAGTTTCCTAATATTAGGGACAGTGTATATAGATTACAATAGACTACTAAGGTGGGCTCCCTTATTTGTGAAATATAAACATTAAAACATTTATAAAGTAATAATCTTTCTGTTGAAGATTCAGTTAAAGTTATCTATTATGTGCCAATTACTGTACTAGGCACTTTCAATTATGAAATTTTAATTTTTCCCATTTACATATGAGGAAACTGATGATTATAACTGATGGTCATATTACTTGCTCAAGATTATAGATCATAGATTTATAATCCAACTCTGATTCTAAAACTCATGCTCTTTTTTTTGTAATCCCATAAATAATGCTTTTGTAAAACATTAATTTATAAACTAATTTATAAAAATTTATGTTCTGAATATTTTCTCAGCACTTTTCTAAAAGCAGCGATACATTGACATTACTTATGGGAAAACTGATGACATGAATTTTAACATTTATTCTCAGACATTTTAAACTTCCCTACAGTTTCTCTGAGACTTTTTGTTTTGGGCAGAATTAGGACATTTGAGATTTTCCTGATATGGTTCTGTGATCTAATGCTTGCTTCAGCAGCACATGTACTAAAATTGGAATGATTCTGTGATGTCTCCTAAGAATTCAAGAGTCCCAAGCCCTTTTCGGTTAAAAATGTTTTGATTTGGAAAATCCAAACTTACTTATTTTCTTTCGTTCTTCCGGTATCAATTACAAATACAACATCTGGAATAGTGATACCCGTCTCTGCAATATTTGTTGCTAAAACAATCTGAAAATAAAAAGCCAAAACATTTAGGTAACAACTTTCAGCAATGTGCCATCATTTAAACTCCTTTGGATAGTTTAACCAATGAATTTTAAAAAATGAATTACAATTTTATTTACAAAAATTCACAATCTAATTGCTATTACTGTGTAATTTAAATTTGCTCTAATTAATTTTATCACCTTAGCTTATTAATTAAAGTTATAGATTCTTATTCCAACAAAAATACCAGTCCCCTAATTCTAGTCAGTCATCTTAAAAATGACATACATGGAATGGGAAATTGGATCAGAGAATGGAGACTGCTCAGCAGAAACTTCACAGTTAAGTAGATAAAAAAGTAATAGTTCTTCAGTAAGAAGAACTGGTGGGTTGTTGCCCTGGCTCTGCTACTTATTAGCTTTGTGACCTGGGCAAGTCATTTTACCTCTCTGGCCTCCAATTACCTGACCTGCAAATTACAAGGCAGAAAAATAGATGACTTCTTAAGTCCCTTTCTAGCTCAAAATTTCTTAACGGTGATGGCTGAATAGTGCAATCTTCTTGTGGCTTTTTTGTTTGTTTCTTCTTTTTTTTTTTTTCTGTTGAGTCTTTGGAGGTAAAACATTTAGGAAATTCTAGGTCAAATTCAATATATTATCACTCTATCTCAATACTGAATGCTTGCTTTTCTTACTCATTTATCCTAGGAAACAGAACCCAGATTATTAAGATTTAGATGGGACCTAGGTGATCGAAGTTTTTAGAGGTGGAATCCTTTTCTTAAGACAAAATGTTACAGGGAAGCCAAATGTTACAGATCAGAGCACACAGCCTCTGAACCCCTGGAGTTTTCAGAGCACAGTTAGAAAACCGTAAGTTTAATCCAGCTCCTGTTTAAAGATGAGAAAGGAAGCTGAGTGGGTTGCCAAAGGTCACAGACATGGCAGCAGCTTAGGGACAAGAACCCAGGCCTCCTGCATTAGAGTGCAGGCTCTTGCTGGGAGCTCTGTGTTCCCCAGAGTTTCTACATTGTGCTCTTTTTTGCCCCCCGCCTAAGAGAGGGTCAAAATCTGAGAAACTCTCTTTGCCAAGTATCTCTTCGTTCAGCATCCGAACAGAGGAGACGATGAAAATACTTAGATTGTCTCCTAACCTAATGGTCTCTGTATTGCAAAAATAATCAGGGATGAGTAGCAAAGAGAACAAAAAAGAATCCTTCCAGGATTCAAGTAGCTCCTGATATCCAACATCCTTTGTGATATCTTCTTTAAGGAATAGTAGTAATTTTTCTTTTCATAAGCAACATCCATGCCATATTTTTAAACTACCACTCCCCTAAAGTTATTAATAACATATAATATAAACATAAACACCTAATATAAATTGAATTTTAATACTGGGTTCACTTTTGATTATGTTAAGCTGCCGAGCATCTGGAGTCTGCATGCACTATAAGGCACTTAATATTAACAACTGTCTTTGATGATAAAAAGTCATAACACTTTTATGAAATATTCTCAGTTGGATCACATATAAATTTGCTGTACTGAATTTTACCTTCCTGACTCCTTGAGGAGGAAGTGTGAATGCTGCAGCTTGATCTTGAGTTGAAAGAATAGAATGCAGAGCTATCACTTTATATCTGAAAGTTAAAATCACAGTTCTTAGCAAGAGTTTCTCTTTAGAAGACACTGCAAAGAATAACAAAATTTATTTGCAAATAGAAAGCAATTTTTAAATTTTTTATTATGAAAAATTTTAAACACACACAGAAGTTCTGAAAATGGTACAATGAAACCCCATATATACTCATCAAAGAGAAAAAACTTAATATGAATGAATTATATGGAATGTAGGGTTTAAAGAATTTTAAAAATGTATTCTGATGCTGAAGTTATAACCGTAACAGCGGTAATAACTGTATCAAAACAGGCATAGTAAAAAGCCAATTCAATATGTATGGATGGGCTTCCCTGGTGGCACAGTGGTTAAGAATCCACCTGCCAGTGCAGGGGTCACGGGTTCGAGCCCTAGTCCGGGAAGATCCCACATAACCTGGAGCAACTAAGCCCGTGTGCCACAACTACTGAGCCTGCGCTCTAGAGTCCACAAGCCACAGCTACTGAAGCCCGTGCACCTAGAGACCGTGCTCTGCAACAAGAGAGGCCACCGCAACGAGAAGCCAGCACACCGCACCGAAGAGTAGCCCCTGCTCGCCGCAACTAGAGGAAAGCCCACACGCAGCAACGAAGACCCAATGCAGCCAAAAATAAATAAATAAATAAATTTATTAAAAAGAAAAAAAAAGTGCTTCAAAGATATTTAAAAAAAAATGTATGGATGATAAACTGCTGTTAGGGTTTTGCACCATCCAGCGTGCTGGGGAGGGGAGTCACCATCTTACTCTTAACCACAGGATTCCCTCTGCTTAATCATATTGAGAAAATAAAATAAATGTAGAAATAGTACCTAAAAATTTTAGTAGGTAAAATGCTATAATAGAAATGTTAAAAGAAAATAAAGAGCTTTGCCATGGACAATTTTCACTAAAGGTGAAAAGACTTTGAAAGTTCTGATCAAGAGTTTTAATGTGCGAAACATTTTTCTGTTTTAAAACTACCAGGAATATAATGAAGATTTGTAGTTACCGTTCTGAAAAAAATCTTCTGTCAGTTGATAAGAGATCATACAACTGTTGAATATGAGCAAGGCCTGGTAAAAAGATCAGTACTGCTCCTTCAACATTTTTGAACTGGGGACTTCTGTCTGAAATTTTTAAAAAGATACAATATTCAAAAATAAGGAACAGCGTATAAGATATTAATAGAACATCTCCAGTTAGAAAAGTTTTATCAAAACAAATGGAGACACATTAGAAATAGATACATACCTAAATATGTAAGAAGTTCCAAAATGAGATCCAGGTTGATTTTATGAGGATTCATGTAGAGAATAGCATGCTGAGTGCGGTTGCTGTACTTTTGGTAAAATGGATGTAAATCATCACTTGTTCCACTCTGAACTGGGATGTATTCCTAAAAGAAACACAATCAGAAAAAGCTGAACAAAAATATTATGTATTTTTATAAGACAAAGAAGGAAAAAAGGAGCTACTTGCATTCATTCAAATCTGTATTTTTCTCATTGTCACTATTATTTTGTTAAAATATAGCAAGAATACAATTTTTAACAGAATTAAAGTATTATAAAATTTCATCTCTCCTATTAATTTCATTTCATACAGCCCGCTTAAGTATAGCAAACCTTCTTATCTTGGCATGTAAACCCTAAATTAAAAAAGAAATGAAGAAAAACAGAACAATGGATGCATTGTTCTGTGGCAGCTGAAAAGCAGCCTGGCCAAGAGAGGTAATAATAACTTTATTAAGTAATTTACACCTGCCTCATTCCTTCTAGATTCTATTTTGGTTGCTGAATTCCAATCATCTCCTTTGAAATACTACTTTTAATTTTTTAAAGTCTTTCTTTAGTTTCTAATTTCTATCTCTGCAGTTTCAGGGAAAGATTTTAGTTTTTGCTTCCTTGGTTTATCTGCTTAACTAAAGGATAAAGTAACTTCTACTTTGTGCTTCCATTAGATGAATGAAATATTGTGGATATAATGAAAATACTGTGTATAGTACCACTGGCCAAAATGCAGGATAATGTAGCTTTTGTGATATTTCTAAAATTATGTCATTGAAAGTAAATTAACTCTCTGTGATGATCCGTGCTTGCCCTGGATAGTATAGAGCTAAGGTTGGCTCATGTCAGGACAGAGGCTGCTAGGAAAACCAATGGCAAGGATCTAGATCTTGGTCCTGCCCCATCCTGACTATCTAAGGTGTTGAGATAAAGTAAATATCGTAAGCCAAACACTAGAGTCAGTGAAACAAAGATTTAAAGAAATGACCTTTAAAATTTGCTCATAATCATATCTGTTCTTCTTCTACCAGATTATATTTGAATGCACTGTGTCAGCCATATTTTTAAACTCTTATGGCAGTTTGTGCCCTGGATATCACAATCAGATGTCTTTCAAAAATGTTTTATTTTTACCTGATACTTTTTTATTCCCCCTGCTTTGCTTGTAACATTAACGGTTATTTCTTCTTCCTCCTCCAGAAATTTCTGACAATATTCTGAGTCTTTCTCCAGGACAAAGCCCGTTTCTTCTATTATATCTTCAAGATGAAAAACCTGCATAGATTAAGGCATATAAATAGTGAACTCAAATTCATTTCAGTAAATATCATTTTAAAGAGAACAAGGGATTGTTACCTTTTGAATGTCACCAAATGCTAATTTAGAATATTACGAAAAAAGCTTTTTTCTGCATTTATTGGTAGCGAAGAACTTGGCTGATGTAGATGGATCTATTCCTAGTAGTCTCAGGACAAAGCACATCATGGTGTATAGTTTTTACATGTGAAAACCAATTAAAAGAGCAGCCTTTATCAGCTGAACCAAAAGGGCAAACATTAAGAATAGAAGGAAGCTTCAAAGACAAGCCTAAATTTGAGGGATGGGTGAAAAAGGAGTTCCTTATTGCTAGGCAGCTACCCCCAATCTGGATGTAATGCCTTTGCTATGGAAGTGTGTTTTACGCTGTGTACCTCTGAGGTATGTCGTTCATCAGCAGAATCCTCCTTCCAGCCCACTCACCCTCAGTCAAGGCAGCACCAGGCATCTGATTCCCAAGGCCATCTCCAGGTCCTCCCTCTCTCTCTCTCTCTTTTTTTAAAATTAATTAACTTATTTATTATTATTTATTTTGGCTGTGTTGGGTCTTTGTTGCTGTGTGCGGGCTTTCTCTAGTTGTGGTGAGTGGGGGCTACTCTTCGTTGCGGTGCGCGGGCTTCTCATTGTCATGGCTTCTCTTGTTGCAGAGCACGGGCTCTAGGCACGTGGGCTTCAGTTGTTGAGGCATGTGGGCTCAGTTGTGGCTCGCAGGCTCTAGAGCATAGGCTCAGTAGTTGTGGCGCATGGGTTTAGTCACTCTGTGGTACGTGGGATCTTCCCCGGGCCAGGGCACGAACCCGTGTCCCCTGCATTGGCAGGCAGATTCTTTGTTTTTTAAATAAATTTATTTATTTTTGCTGTGTTGGGTCTTCGTTTCTGTGCGAGGGCTTTCTCTAGTTGCGGCGAGCGGGGGCCACTCTTCATCGCGATGTGCGGGCCTCTCACTATCGCGGCCTCTGTTGTTGCGGAGAACAGGCTCCAGACGTGCAGGCTCAGTAGTTGTGGCTCACGGGCCCAGTTGCTCCGTGGCATGTGGGATCTTCCCAGACCAGGGCTCGAACCCGTGTCCCCTGCATTGGCAGGCAGATTCCTAACCACTGTGCCACCAGGGAAGCCCTTCAGGTCCTCTCTTGACTTGCACTACCCTAGGAATCGTTCTAGGCTCACACTTAAGGGCCTGTCTTATGGTGACACTCACTGGTGGGAATGTAGTTTCTGTTTACATATGCATTATAAAGAAAACTTACCTCAACAGGATAATTTCTTCCTGAAATTCTCAGAATAGGGCAGTGTATGAAATAGCTAGAAAACTTTTCACTGTCTACAGTGGCACTCATTAGAATCAAATGTAGATCAGAGCGTTTCTGTAAAATTTCCTTCAAGATAATTAGTAGGAAGTCTGACTGGACACTTCTTTCATGAACCTAGCATAAGGGGAACAAAAAAATCATAAGGTCAAGTAATAGGCTAAAACAATCAGACACTGAAATCTACTAAAAGTTAATCAATATTTACATATAGTCAGTACATACAGAAAGAGAAGCTGTATGTTTCAAATAAGGCAGATCTTCAGAATTGAAAATAAAGTCACCCTCTAAAATTGAAGTCAGTAAAAATCAGCATATAATGAACAAGAGTAGCTATGATAGTAGGACTCTACCTCAGGAGATGTTTGTAAGTGTGCAGCTGATAAGATTAGGGTGTCTCTCAAATTTCACGTAGAAGCTAGTGTAACTCTTAAAGCACTGCTACTAATACACAACTGAACAGACACAAAACTGCAACAAGACAGATGGTTTATCTACTATGTAGAAAAAGGGGAATTTGATTAGTAGGAATCTGACAGGTTCTCTATCAACTGTCTGAGAAAAAGGCTCTTATGCCCTTCCAACAGATGCATTTTAGGGACGAGCATTGTAAACCTGCTATAGAGCATAAAAAAACATGGGACATTGTCAGAACTCAGTATCTGCTGGATGTACCAGTCTATATTCCAACTTCCTGTACTGGAGTTATTTCTACTCCATTTTATTTTATGAGATTAAGGCAGCATACAAAAGATAGAATACATCAAGATAACAAAAATTAAAACGGTTTTGATCATTCATGTGCTCGGAAGGGAGGCAACAGCGGTCAAGTGTTCACTACAAACAGTACTAAGCATTGTGCTAGATGCTGGGGATTAAAAAATGACCAAGATAGTCTTTTCATTTCAGAGTTTACAGCCTTGGAAGAGGATACTGTAGAGGATGGTTTGAAATTACATATGAAGGGTAGTTAATTTTTTTTTGGGGGGGAGGGGTCTAATATTCTTTTTTTGTTTTATATTTATTTTTTTTTTATTGGAGTATAGTTGATTTATAATGTGTTAGTTTCTGCTGTACAGCAAGGGGTAGCTAATTCAGGTGGTCAGGAAGGCTACTAAGAGATATCTGCCATCTGTGCTGAGAAATGAAATGAGTTTTAAAAAAGGAGGAGAAAGGAACAGTATATGATAAAGGGAGAAAAAGTAGTCATGGGACACAACTTGTGCAAAATCATGGTGGACAGGGGGATAATTATACATTTCAGGAAATGAAGAAACAAAAATGATGCCTTGAGCATGGGATGAGGAACGGGCAAGAGATAGAGCTGGCGAGGTACTCAGTAATCTGCCCATATGAGGTCTTGTAAACCGTGTTAAGGAGTTGAGACTTTATCCTAATGAGTCAGGGTAGTGAGTAAGATATTTCAAAGCAGGGGGATCATGTGGTCTGAATTTTGTTTTAAAAAAGATAACTCCAGCTATAATTGAAGAATGTAGTAGAAGAGAGCAAAACAGAAAGTAGGAAGTTTTATTAGAGGCTTTTGTACTAATTAAAAGAGATAATGGTAGCCTATATGAGGGCAATACCAGTGAATATGGAGAGGTAAATGAATGTGAGAAAAGTAAAATCAACAAAGTCTAGGTGATTGGATTTAGGGGATATGGGAGAAAGAAGAAGGAATAATCTTGGATGTTTTTACTTTGGTAGTTTGACCAGGATATTTATATCTGAAGCTCAAGAAAGAAAGATTTCCTGATGGATGAAACAGATCTGGGGAACCTCCTCAAATAGATGGTAATTTATACAGATACTGACATTTTTTAAAAAGAAAATTAAAAATGAGGATAAAACATAAAATAGAGCTAATAAAAATGTATGCTTTATTAAGTACACTTGGAAGAGGTGGGCAAAAAGTTTGGCTGTAAACATACCAGCAGCCAGAGGAAAAGCTACTTAACTCACACACTGACCATAAACTAAAACAAATCGCACAACTATTCCTAATAAGAAAGCCAGAAGTATTGTCCTGAGCATCTTCATAAAGAAGGCCCTGAATAATGTAATGAACTCTATGCCAGCATCTCTTACATCATTATATTTAACATGATGATGAATTTCACTGGGTTTTTTCTTACTCTTACTGTACTTCTCAACAAGAGGTTGACATTATCACACTGAAGCACAATTCAGTAAATCACACCTACAGACTGCTAATACTAAAACATCAAAGAACAGCTCCCTGAAGTTGGTCTAACTTTTAAATTAGGGTTCATTCTGATATATATTTATCAATCAATTTTCTAATAATTTGGGGCTCCAAGAAAACTTACTGACTGGCTGATATAAGTATTTCATCTTACCTAGCAGTAAAAATTTCTCATTATAAATAGATAAATTAGCATTTTGACTTAAGTTGATTCTTGAGGATATTGATAAAATCTAGGTCTTAGCCATGCACAGCTGCAACTGTGACACCACCCCATTCCCCACCCAGCACTGCCAGGAGCAAGTTACCAATGGGCCTGCTCAATCAAGCAGCCATACATCCTCTTTCTTTTTGACATCTTAGTGATAACAGTACAACGCCTTCTCCCACTGAAGATTAAAGACTCCTTAGATAAAAATGAATTCCTATCACTCATCTATTACCAAAATTATTATATTTAAAAACATCTTACCCTAAACTTGTCCAACAACAGGAAAATGGTTAAATAAATTATGGGACATCCAAATTATATACTTCTATAAAGCTATTAAAAAATAGCGTTTTTGTAGACTATCTAATGATGTGAAAGAATTATAAAATAAATATCACACATGCTAAACATACACATATATAAATGCACAAATGTCAATATTAATTTTTTTTCTGGATGAGACTACAGATAATCTTTATTTTCATTTTTGTATCTCCCTATACTTCTAATACTTACTAACCAAAATGAGGAAACTAACCCAATAATCTATGTATAGTCTATTAATTAAAAATCAAAGAATGACTGAACTTTCACTAATGCCTTCTGAACTTGGTGAATTAACAGACATTCATAGAAACTTTACATCAGGGAAAATAGAAAAAAATTTTTTTTGAATAATAGAAATGCTGTATATCTTATTTCTTTTTCAAAAAATTATGTACAAAGCAAGTCAGTTTAACATATACTAGGCTAGTATACCATTTTAAATAATTCTAATGTGAAACTTTTGGCATAATTCAATTTTAGTGTGCATTCAAATTTGATTCAAGTAGGGGTATATCTATAGAGAAAATGACATACTGATGAGGATTCCTTGCTTTTTATAAGAATCCGAGAAAATCCTTTAACAAATGTAGCTGAGAGGCAGCAGACTGGTAAGAGATGGCTGCAGATGTACTGCCTGGGTTTGAACCCCCAGCTGTAGAGCTTATTGGCCGTGTGAATTTGAGCAAGCTATTTAACCTCTGTGTGCCTCAACTGTAAAATAGGGATAATAATATCTACTTCACTGGATTGCTGGAAGGACTAATTGAAGTTGTATATATGAAGTCCTTAAAATAGCACCTTGCATATAGCAAATGTTATACAGCATTTGTTAAATAAATCAATTTACAGGAGACACATTTGTTAGAGGAAATTAATTATTATATGTAGAGGAAATTAAATAATTATTATATGTAAAGTGTCTGGCATTTAATAAGCATGAAAAAAATATTAGCTAGTTTTAGAAGTAACATCTTTTTAATACAAAAATGTTTAGAATTTTTTTCTGAACATGACTACAGAATCAACTCACCTCATCTACAATAACGTGAGACACATTAGTTAGGAGACCATCTTCTTGAAGTTTTCTTAGCAAAACCCCTGTTGTACAGTAGAGTAACCTGGTAGATTCACTCACTCGAGACTCCATCCGGATCTGATATCCACACAAAGAATTCTGAAGGGAAAACACAAGGCCAAGATTAGATTCTCACAAATGATCTAGGAAACAAGCTTTAAAAAGTACAGGTGCTGATCCTGCTACTATATGGAGCAGTCTAAGTAAATCTGTTTAGTGCAATTTATTACTTTCCTATGGTCATCAATTATATAAAACTATACAATTAGTTTCGGCAATTTTAAACAAGAAAAACCTTTTTTCAGTTTTGAAACAAAAAGCTGTTCACCTGCTTTGAGTACCATTAACATTATTATGAAAATATTAATAGATTTAATCAATTTCTTATTAAATTATCTTGGAGCAAAATATTGAGGTACTGAGGAAGAGAATTTTAGAGAAGCTCCTACAATTTGGTCTACTTTTCTATCAAGATCTCATAAAAGCTGCAACCATTAAAAACCAGTGGTGCCTGATGGGAATCCTGAAGTCACTTCTATTCCCATCACATTTACTTTCTGTCTCCTTCAGTCATTCCTTTGTTATATTTGTAAACACGTCTGCCATGCCCTTAATGTAAATTCCTTATAAGACAGAAATTATGTCCTTTTTCCTCTTACATTTCATGAGAGAAACCAAGAAAAATTGCCAAATAAATTTTTTTTTAATGAAGGGATACCTAACTTAAAGATAGAGACAAAGATGTTAAGTATCATATTTATAAAGAACAATTCAAAGTAAGCTGAGTTATATGAACTGGGAATTCATTACATTTGGTTCTAAAGCAATTTTATTAATTCCTATACTTTACAGTCACTCCGGTTAAGGTTTGGCCAGTTTTGTGTATACTTTTATCGCAAAGTGTGTGACAGTGGATATTTAAGTACTTTTTCTATTATTTTTTTATATACAGGATTTGAAAATAGTCTGGCATTTTCTTTTATATTGTTTTTTCCTTCTGTTCACTGAACTAATGAAAATCATTCAGGAATACGTCCCACAGAAAAGATTTCCAAATACTTGAGATGTCTGATATTACAGTTATACTTGCATGTGTTTATATTCTTTGAATGATCAACTTAGTATGTAATATATTTGAATACTCAATTATTAAAGTGAATATATTTTTCCTTTTATGTGAGAATTTTAATGATAATTACTGACAATCCTTTTCATATACAGGAGAGTGGCAGAATATCACATCTAGCCAAGAAAACATGAGAAACACCTGAGATACGCTACTGAACAAACAGCATCAGTCAAAACTCATATATGGCACAGGCTCCATTTGGGTCCCAAGGGCACAGGTTGAGTGAGGTCAGCGCTCTCTGAGGTGAGGCTGGACAGTGTCTCACCTTTCCTCCAGGTCCATTTTCACAGCCCAGTTCATCACACACTCTTGTGGCTAAGCTCACCGCTGAGACCCGCCGGGGCTGGGTGCAGACAATGCTGCATCTACTTGTTTGCCACTCGTTCAGAAGCAGGTCCTCCAACAGGAAATGTGGCACTTGAGTACTCTTGCCGCTCCCTGTTTCACCTGCCACCACCACAGCCCGGTGCCTTCTAAGAGTTTCGACAATTGAGTTCCTGTGTTTGAACACGGGTAACTGTTGCCGTTCCTTTAGCAGTCTCTGGTACTTAGGTGTGCTTTGCAACTTTCTAAAGAGGTTTCTAACCGGCTCCAAATCTTCTGCCTTTTCTGATTCCAAGGACAGTGCAGAAAAATCCTCATCAGAAACTAAATTTTCCCAAGATTCCTCAGGATCTTCAGAGGTTTCTCTCGTATTCTCAGAGTGCTGTTGTTGCTGTTGCTGCTGCTGCTTCAGTTTATTCAGAAGTCTGGCAATGAAAAGGTCACGTGGTTTATTGGTCTCCATTTTATTTAACTGTTCCTTTCTCTTTTCCGCATCACTCCACTCCAGCCAGACATCTCGGTAAGTGGGCGGAAGTAACTGATGAACTGACTATAAAGGGAAAAAACAGTAGTTATGTCATTTTCACTAACTACTGGACACCAAAATTCAATAGGTTAGAACTTAAAAGGATAGCTGCCTTCTTCTTAAAATGTCTCTTAAACTAGTAAGTTACTACTTTAATATAAGATATACATGTATATGATGCAAATTTATAAATAGCATATCATATTCAGGCTTCTAGACTTACTAGCTGTGTGACCTTGGGCAAGTAACTTAACCTCTTGGTGTCTTAGTTTCTAAATTTGTAAAATGGGGCTAATAGTAGTACCTCCCTACAGGCATACTCTGAGGTAAACTAAGTTAATCATGTAACGTGCTTATTCCTGGAACACAATAAACTATTAAATACATGTTTATTATTTATTCCTACAGTGGTGCTATTTAAATATTCAGATGATCCATAAAGCATCTCTAAAACAAAGTTCCCTCTGAGATTCCAGCAGTTGTATAATATTACAGGTCAAAGTATTTAAAATGAACTCCACTGGATGAAACTAAGTTATCTTAATTCTGTGTTATAAAAGAGCCCACAATTATTTCTGTAACACTGATAGTCACTTCCATCAATTAAGCTTAGCTTATGATACCTTATTCCAGAAAATGAGGGAAATAAAGACATTAAGAACTTTTACTGACACAAAATGGAAAAGAATTATTGTTGGAGTTCCACTTAATCAGTGCCTAAATTTTCAGTAGTTCTAATTCCCCATGAAGAAAGACATATACGTTTATTATAAAAAGGAAATGTTGACAATACCCCCCCAACCAAAAAAAAGAGCATTGTGTTCTCTTAATAGTGCTCTCTTCAGTAATACTTTATTTTCATCTTTCCTTAAACTGGAAGCTTACAGTCAACATAACCTAAAAGTGAAAACTGGAATCAGTGTCTAATTTTTTAAAGTTGAGAGACAATATAACGTTAAAGGAAAACAAATGTTTAAAAACTCTCCTTAGGGCTTCCCTGGTGGCGCAGTGGTTGAGAATCTGCCTGCCAATGCAGGGGACACGGGTTCGAGCCCTGGTCTGGGAAGATCCCACATGCCGCAGAGCGACTAGGCCCGTGAGCCGCAACTACTGAGCCTGTGCGTCTGGAGCCTGTGCTCCGCAACAAGAGAGGCCGCGATCGTAAGAGGCCCGCGCACCGCGATGAGGAGTGGCCCCCACTTGCTGCAGCTGGAGAAAGCCCTTGCACAGAAACGAAGACCCAACACAGCCGTGAATAATAAATAAATAAAATTTTAAAAAAAACTCTCCTTAATTCAACCACTCTAGCACAACTATTTTTTAACCTGTAAATTAGTACAGCTTACAAAGCTGGACCAAATGGTTCAGAGCCTCTGGTCTAAGAAGAGAAAGACTGAACTATGTTTAGAAGTGAGAGGAAGTCAAGATTATAAATAAGCAGAAACAAGGATTAATCAGAAGAAGCATTCAGTAAGAGAAAATTGGCACAAAGGGCCATAATTAAAAACTAACTTCCACATGCAGATACAGTTTTATGTTGACAAAATATACCCATTACTCCAGAAATGATTTTTGAAACACTTAGGTCTAAAAAGTCTCACCTGCCCTTTCACTAAACGATAAAGAGCTAAAGTAGCTCCCAGGTGCTGAGCTTGCATGCCATCCTCCGTTAAGATTGTAGGGCATACTACCAGTACATCGTCTTCAGACTTGATTACCCTTACCCTACAAAGAAGCCAAAAACATTTTAAAATAAAATTGATGAAGTAAAAAAGGTCAGAATTCCATTAACACTGAACTGTAGTTTAATTATTTAAATTAAATATTCCCATGGAAGATATGATACTACATAATGACTTATAAGCACTATCAAGCTGAGATGTGGAATTAGCTTCCTAAATATCTACTTAACTCATCAGAAAAAAAAGATTTTCATCTTAGATTTTTCTGTAAGTTCATTCAGTTAACCAAAAAACATACCTACATTTCCAGTATCTACCTACTGCAACTTTTTCAAAGGAAGGATTTGGACTCTTGGGAAGATTCTTCCTGACCCAATCGATCAGAAATTGTTTGGGAGATTTTCCAGTCCAGCTTCGAGCGGTATAGTCAAAATTTCTTACATCATGAGGTTCTTTCTTTTTCTCTAAAATGATAAAAGATTGGTTCTTTAAAAATGGTTATGTAGTAATATACAGTCTCTTTTGAGAGATTAATGTTCTCTCACTTTTGGGAACAGACTTTTAGAAGAGAATAGGTTTAAAAAAAGACAGAAAGGCCTGCTCTTCTTTAAGTGATGCAAGGAAATCCTCTTGATGAACAGAATCAGTGAAAATCTGGATCTTTTTAAAAAAGTATCTTAAGTTATGTGTTATTGTAAAATATCTATGATACAATCCATGCGATGAATTGTTTAGAATACTCTGAATTACAATGTTTGGTAGACTATCTTTTGAAAAGATATAAATCAGATGTCCTTTCTCTGTTTAACAGCTGCCACTACCACCACTGTCAATGGCTTCATGTTGCCTATAAGATAAAGTCCAAATTCTTCACTACTGCCTAAAAGCCGTCTGTGGCCCAGCCGTGCCTATTTGTTGTCAGTCTTCCACCATGCTCACTATGCTGTAGCCACACTGGTCATGAGTCAATTCCTTAAATGCTCTAAGCCTGCCTGGCCCAATACAGTAGCCACCAGCCACATGTGGCTAAATTTAAATTAATTAAAATTAAAATTTCAGTTTCTCAGTTATACTAGTCACATTTCAAGTGCTCGATATAGTTGACCCTTGAACAACACAGGTTTGAACTGTACAGGTCCACTTATATGCAGATTTTTTTTCAATAAATATACAAAAACACACATGAAGAACATCATGTGTAAGACTTATATTGAAGTGGATAGCCTATCCTTACACAGGCATGAGGTGATAATATAAAATTAATAATGTGTTATTTTCTTTGTTTTATAACTTTGCTTTCAAAGAATTACCTTACCTTACAGAATGCCTCTCTCTCATAATTGGAGAAATTGCATATCAGCCTATCATCATAGGTAAGTGGTTTTTTAAAAAATGTTAACAATGTTTCCAATAGTATATTATGAATAGTACTGTAATACTGTATGCCATAAAAATTTTATAATGATTCTTTCATTAGTGTATAAGGCTAAACTAACAGTGACGTGAAGCAGTTGTATTGATTACACTAGGGTACCATTAAAGCAATCGTATTGCTGCTTCTTCGTTATCAGTGCATGAATCATTATACCTATAAACAACTAAGAATTTCTTCTGCACATTGCCTTTTCATTTTTGATGTCTAGTGTTAGTAATACATATAACATCTACAGTGTTTTGAATCATACAAGACAATGTTGATATAGGTACTGACAGATGATTCATCTTGTACATACATAACATAATCTCACAGAATCTATACAGTACAGTACTGCAAATGTATCTTCTCTTCGTTATGATTTCCTTAATAATGTTTTTCTTTCTCTAGCTTACTTTATTATAAGGATATAGTATATAATACATATAACATACAAAATATGTTAATCAACTGTTATCACTAAGGCTTCCAGTCATTAGTAGGCTATTAGTAGTTATGTTTGGGGGAAGTCAAAAGTTATACGCAGATTTTTGACTGCACAGGGGTCAGCGGCCCTAACCCCTGCGTTGTTCAAGGGTCAACTGTACTCATATTTGGCTAGTAGCTACCACATGGGATAGTGCAGATACAGAACATTCCCATCATAGTGTGTTCTGTTGAATAGTGATGCTCTAAGCTCTTTTCCACCTTAGACTTCCAATGTACTGTCTCCTTCCTTAGAAGTTCTTTCCACCAACTCATTACCAGGCTAATACCTAATCATCTGTCAGATCTCAGAGCAAGACCTCAGCAAGGTTTCCCCAGTGCAAATTAGGCCCCCTTATTAGCTCTATTATTGGAAGCCAGTTTTCTTTCTTCGACAGCACACATCAGTTTGTAATTGTGTTTCTGTGTCTGTTTAAAGCTTACATTCCCTGCTAGACTGTATACTTGAAGAGGGCAAAGATCAAGTTATTTTGCTAATAACTGTACATGTAGCACCTGATATTATGAACAATAAAAATTCAATAAATATTTGTAGAAAGAATGTACAATTAACAGAACTGACAATTTAGTGTGGGACTCAACTGACTATATTACAGAGTGATAAATATACTAGCTATATCAATAATTTACCTATGAGCACAAAGAAGAGCACACTTACACACCTCTGGTGGCACAGCAGAAATCAGAGGTTTAAAGAAGAGGTGCTGTTTGATTCAAGCCTCTTAGCAAGGGAAAGGTTGGCCAAGAAGGGGAAAACTGGATGAGCAAAGTCATGGAGCCATGAAACAATATATGTTTTAAAAAATGATGTAGCTGTAGTACATAGCTGGGAGAATAAGGTGGAAAGGATCTTCAGTGCCATGATACAGGGTTTGAACTTGCTAAGTGATTAAAATTTTTAACAGGAAACTCACATTTTGATCTGTGTTATGGAAAGATAATTCTGGCAGGAGTTTGGAGGAGGGACTGAAGAGAGATGAGGCCGAAGCAAGATGTTTGTAATTACAAAATGCTATACAAGTTATCATAATTATTACTTTTCCAAGACAGTATGTGGAAGCATAACTTTACTGCCATCTTATGTAGTTTGCTGGAATACAAAGTAACAATTTCTCAATTAAATAGTCCTTGACATTTTTCTATTTACAAATTATACCCTGGAACACTTTCCCTCCATTTTACCTTTCTCTTCTTCAGTAACAGCTGTAGATTTTTCAAATAAATTAAAGTTCAAAGCACTTTCCCCTTCTGTGGCTACAGGAGGTTTCTTCCTTTCATTCTGTTGATGTGAAATCTTTATGGCTGGATTGAATACTGGATGGTCTTCTAAAGTTTCCATTTCTACCAAAAAAACCATGATGCTTATTTTTGTTTTATTTGTATTTGTTTTTCATGCCTTTTTACTTTGTAAAAATTGGTTTAAAAAAACAACATTCCTTCTTTTTCCTTGTAGTCAATTAGTCAACACTTCCTACTAGGAATTTGTGCTAGAAGTCAGAGGTAATTTATTTTCACATCATATACTAACATTTTCAGAACAATTACTTAACAGATGTAGAAGGCCAGGAAAAACATCTTCACTAGAAATAAATACTCATGGAATTATATCCACCTCTTGTTCTTGAATGGAGATGGTATTTTATGGTATACATCTGAGGTTAACAAACTATGGCCTGCAGGCCAAATCCAGCCCCGCTGCCTATTTCCATATGGCCTGTGGGCTAAGAATGATTTTTACACGTTTAACTGGTTGAAAAAGACAAAAAGATATATTTGGTGACGTGTGAAAATTATATATGAAATTTCAGCATCCATAAAGTTTTATGAGAACATAACCATTTGCTTATGTATTGTTTATGGCTGCTTTTATGCTGTGACAGCAGAGTTAAGTAATCATAACAAATTGCAAAACCTAAAATATTTACTATTTGGCTTGTTGCAAAAAGTCTGCCAATCCCAATTATAAACTGTTAGGAAAGAGCAGACATATTAAAAAGAGGCAACCTCCATCCTAGGAAGGCCAATAAAGAAGAGATATTTATACGTCTGAGAATTTTAAAGTGTTTACCTCTTTGAAATTTCCTTATTTTTTCTTGAGCCTCTTTTTGGCCTTGCTTGTTTTTTTCTAATTTAAAGGTAGCTGCTTGCTCCTTTGCATCCAGAAGTTTTGCTGCAAGGTGCAAGTACCTTTCATTCTGTTGTTCCAAATAAGATGATGATAAAGAAATAAAAAGAAGAGCAAGATTAGTTTATCTATTGTCAATGTATTATATCAAAACCTGTGATCTTTTGATCTTATTCTTTGATCCAACAAATCTTTTAGAAATTTTTCATAGAGAAATAATACAAACGTGCAGATTTGCAGGTACACAGATGTTTACTGCAGTACTGATTGAAAAGGAAAACTGGAAATCAAGTGTGGTACATCTCTACAGAGAAAACTAGTCAGCCATTGGGAGAAAAAGTGAGGTAGCAAAAGAATGAGGGTGATCCACATGGAGAAACTTCCTTGACATGTTAAATAAAATAAAACAAACTACAGAATAAAATGTAAGTATGAGCTCATTTCTGTAAAAAGAAAAATTAAATTTTTATATATTTTATAAATACATGTATTTAAAGGATTGCATATGCAATAATAGGATAATACTAATTTCTGAAAGTTACCTTCCCATAATCTTTATCTTATGGAAGATAGCCAGGGACATTAAAAAAAAAAAAAAAAAAAAAAAAGGCCTCTGGGGAAGATGGGTGCCATAAAACTTAAGGACTTAACTCTGCTGGGCAAAAACTAGACAGAGTTAAAGCTAAACTCAAATTACTGTTTTTTTCTTTAGGTTAGGTTGATAGCAGATGAGAAGCATTAAAGCTCGGGGTGGAGAAGAAGGCATGTGCAGTGCTGCCATGAAAGTCAACCGCTGAGACGAAGGGAAAAGAGACAACTAAGGAAGCACAACCACCTGAATTCTGGGACCATTTTGTGTAGAAGCAAACATCAATACAGTGTAACAGATAGAAGGGTTGGCTATCGCCTCAATTTCACCTAAATTACACTCATTCTTTCAATCTTTCCTATCTATGGCACTGATACCACCATCCCTCCACCTATGAATCTCATGCTGACTTTGGCTTCTTAACCTTTATGTTCAGTAAATCATCAGTTTCTACTGATTCTTGCTTTAAATGTTTCTCTTCCAAATTCCAATTTGGCACCTTGTTATTTCACACCTCAGCAAGTGCAAGAGCTGCCAAAATGGCCTCCCTACCCTTTGCAAATCACCTTAAACACTACTAAATTTGCCCTAAAATGTCAAATTCTTCTTGTCGGTCACCTGCCCCCATACTTCTAGCAACTCTTCACAATCAGTAGGAAAAGTTGTCAAATTCATTTTCTGGGCATCAAAATCTTCTAGTCTCAGTTTAACTCACCTGTTTACTCCTATTGGCCAGTACTCACCTACACATTTTATCCTGTTTATTGTTTAATACTCAAAGGCCCCTTGCACAATTCCACTGCTGTACCCTTATTCACATATTTCACCCATCTGGGTCATTTTCCCATTCTTTGTTGCCTATGCACACTTCATGCATCCTTCAAGTCCCACTTTTTTCTTTGAAGTATTGACCTAATGCTCCAATCAGAAGAGACCTCTTTCTCTGAACGTCAAAGTAACATGTGTACTGTCCTAAATTATTTTTGTTTATATTACTTTAATACAGGCACATGGTTAAAAAAACTTATGAGGATACAGAGGAGTATAAAAAAGAAGTCTCCCTCCCACCCTACCAACCCCAGTCCTAATCACTAGTAATAGCTTCTTGTGTATCTCTCCCGATGTTTCCTTTGCATACATAAGAATGCAAATATATGTGTGTGTGTATATTGTTTTACTCAAATGAGTTCATTACACTACACATGCTGTTCTGCAACTTCCTTTTTGTCTTTCTAAATCAACTTTATAAAAGTATGATTCACTTCTAATAAAATGTCATTTTAAGTGTATAAGTGAATGTGTTTGACACATGTATACATCCACGTAACCATCATCATAATCAAGAAATAAAACATTGTCATCATCCCCAAAAGTTTCCTCATCATGCCTAACAGTCAATCTCTTCCCTCCATCCCTGGATTCAGGCAACCACTGACCTGCTTCCTCTCACTAGAGACAGATTTTGCATAGATGACTTTTCTAGAATTTAATATAATGAAATTGTTCAGCATGTACTCATTTTTGCCTGGCTTCTTTCATTCTTATATAATGTTTTTGAGAGTTGCTTGCAGTGTTTGGCTGTTATTAGTAAAGTTGCTATGAACATTTGTGTACACGTCTTTTTTTGTTGACGTTTTCATTTTTCTTGAGTAAATACCTAGGAATGAAATTGTTAGGTCATATGGTAAGTGTATGTCTAACTTCATAAGAAAGTGCCAAGCAGTTTTACCAAGTGGTTGTACCATTTCATTTTATACTCTTACAATCAGTGTATGAGTATTCAGTTGCTTCACATCCTCCCAACACTTGGTATTACTGATCTTTTTAATTTTAGCCATTTTGATTGATATATACATAGTGGTATGTCACTACAGTTTTCATTTTCATTTTTCCCATGACTAGCGATGTTGAACTTATTTTTACATGTTTATTGGCTATCCACATATCTACCTCTGTAAAGTGTCTGTTGTCCTTTTAAAACTTCTTTATAAATTCTAGACAGAAGTCTTTTATCAGATATATGTATTGTGTTATTTTCTTCCTCCAACTTGCTTTTTTCACTTAACCTAATATTTTTAGTTTATCTTATGATATGTAAGTTTTCTCTGTCCAGGCAATGGGTTTCCTCTATAAAGGAAGGTGCTTTTTAAAATTATCCAAATAATTTAGCATACTCCTTACACAGAACAATCATTTAAAAATACTTGGTGATTATCTCTTTAAACATGGGAGGAATGTAATTAACATATATTGAGCAGTTATTTTGTGTCATGTTTTTGCCTAAGTGTTATTTTATTTAATCCTCACATAAACCCATAGAGGCAACTATTTCCTCAATTTACAAATGAGGAAACTAAGTCTTATAAAAGTTAAATATTTTGTCAGGTATATCCAGCTAGAAGCCCAATATAAATTTCTACTCACAGGGTCAAATTTTTCCTCTTCTAAACTTTTAGAAGTCTCACTCTTTTCTTCTTCGTTTTGTTGTTCAGCGTATCGCAAAATCCATTCTTTCATATTTACTTCCAAATTTTTTTCTTCCTTTTTTGGCTAGAAAGAAAACACAAATATCTGAAAAATCAAAATTAGAAAAAGGTGTCAAAACTATCATCAAGTGTCACTGCTTTTATAATTTCTTTACACTCAGAAACAGTAGACACATAAGCCTCAAAAATCACATTCTTTACTGTTCAGTGAAGGACAAATGAATGGAACTCAACATTAATAAGTCTAAACTTCCATGATCCGAAGAATACATTTACATAAAGAGGCAAAAAAATGAAAGAACTGTTAAAAACTAGTGTTGTCCTTAAAAACAGTGGTTTTGTGGGGATGATGTTTCCACAGATTTTTGCTCTGTTTATTTTTAGGCTTTATTGAGGTATAACTGATAAATTAAAAATTGCACATATTTAATGTACATATTATTAAAATGTTAATTATTTACTGTATATATACATATATATATATATAGACTCATCATTTTGATGAGTTTGGACATACGCATACACCCATGATATCGTCACCACGATCAAGGTGCTAAACATATCCATCACCTCCAAAAATTTTTGTGTGTTCTTGTGTGTGTGTGTACAGTATTGTACTGTTAACTATAGGCACTATGTTGCATAGCAGCTGTATAGAACTTACCTATCTTGCATAACTAAAATTTTATAACCATTAAGCAACATTTCCCCATTTGCCCCTCCTCCCTTTAGCCCCTGGTAACTACCATTCTATTCTCTGTTTCTATGAATATGACTACATTAGGTACCTCATATAAGTGACATAATGTAGTATTTGTCTTTCTGTGATTGGCTTATTTAGCATAATGTTCTCTAGGTTCACCCATGTTCATAGATGTTTTATGATATGCAGAGTGGTTATGTGTAATGCGTAATGAAGTGTAATGAAGTACACCTTCCAGTATTAATGCCTTTCTGTAATCCCCTTCCATACAGATTTTGAATTGGCCACGTGACTTGCTTCAACCAATGGGACATTAGCCAGAGTGATACAAGCAGAGGCTTGATAAAAATTTGTACACACTGGTGCTTACTATCTCGAGATACTTGCTCTTGGAAGCCATATGTCAAGTAAGAAGTCTGACCACCATAATATCACCATATAAGAGGAAACCTAAGCTAGTCAAGTGGAGAGAGAGATGCCTTGCTAGCTCCCAGCTGAGGCACCTAGTCATGTGAGCAAAGAAACCATTTTGGATGTTCCAGTCTGAGGAGACACCTCATGGAGCAGAAGAACTGCCTAGCTGAGCCCAGTCCAGACTGCAAAATCATAAGAAATTCTTGGTTTAAGTCACTACATTTTCGGGTAGCTTGTTATGTAGCAATAGATAACTGAAACCGACAGTGATAGAAGAGTTTGGCAAACCCATTAGACATTTTCAATAAGTAAAAACATTATTGTAACCTAATATTTATACCCTTATGAACTATTATGTGTGCTTCATTCTGATTTTATACAACTTTAAATGTTTAATTCTTAAATTACCTTTATCTTAGGATCTTCTTCCTGTTTTTTGGTTTTAGATTGCAGTGGAGGTGAAATAGTGGCTTGTATTTGAGGAGACTGGAATTTTGGCCTACTTAGAGGTTGTTGCTCTTCAAATTCCTGACTGAATCCTTCAGGAAGTGCATCTTAAGAGAAATTGGGATGAAAATAAACATGTACATGATACATAAAACACACAAATATTTATTAAACACTCACATTAACCCTGTCTAGACAAAGAGCACCTAATTTTATTCTACTGCTCATCTCCTAGGAATAGAAATCCTATGATGAACCTCGTTTTATTATCAAATCAGTGGGAACACTCTCTAGATGATAACCAGCCCACCTCTATTTGACCATTTATTTCACCCCCAATATGCTAGACTTCTAAATTTCCATAAGAAAATCTTAACCCTCCCCTCTCTTTGGTTGCCTGTCACAACATGTGACAGTATCCTTAATCAGTCATAGAAGCAATATGCATTCCAGGTTCTTGCCAAAGATTACAACCTTGACCCTTTGCTTAATTAAATATTATTTATCCAAAGCCAGACAGCCCTAATTTCTAAACCAAAACGAGGATACACAGCCTGACAGGTTACAGACAGGCAAACTCTGAGAATCTGCTGTATTATGTACATTGTAAAATGGCTGTCAACAACTGAAAGCAGCACACAAAAAAATAATTTCTTCTTGCACAGACTACAACCTTTAAGAAGAATATACTAAAAAGACTAGAAAAGTGTAAGAACATTCTAAAAATAAATAATTATAACAGTGAAAAAAATTTTAAGTACAAGTCAAAAGCTTGATACCAATATCATAAACATTGAAATTATTTCAAAAGGCTTTATAAACTGAAAGACATTTATGACAATACTGCTTACCATCTGAAAGGTTTAAACAGAGCCAATCCAAGGCAGAATGAAGATCACCTCCGTGTAAGAGTGTGTTGGTCATGGCATCTTCAATGTCCTTAGTCTTAAATGAAAATGCTTGCAAAGCCATGTATAAATCCTATGAAAGGGAAATGTAAAAAAGTCATTCTGTCAATTTTCTCTTTTTTCATTACTAAGTCTATTCTCCCATTCATTTTAAACTAGAAACTCTGACACAAATTATAACTTCAAAAATATCTTTTTTTCTTTTCTTTTTTTCCAGTTAGAAGAGTTAAATGTGCTCACTGTATTGAGAATCTGAGAACTATAGATAAATAAAAAAGGACCAGGAGAAACTGCTCATATTCTATCTAAAGATACTGTTTGCAGTGTAGTATGCTTCCTTTCAGTCATTTTTTCTATGATTTTGTAAAAACTTTACTTAACATTATAACATAAGCATCTTCCCAAATTATTAGAAACTGTTCATCAATTTTAATAGTTACAGAATATTCCACTGGGTAGACATATCATAATCTATTTTCCTATTGGTGACCACTTAAGATGTTTTCTTTTTTTTTTTATTATTATCAGCAGTGCTTCAATGAACATGTTCATACATAAAGCTTTTTATTGTACTTTCTAAAGCATGATCTTTACAGCTGGGCAGGACTGGGTTCAAATCCAGACTCTGCTTACTTTGCTACTTAGTAATTAAAAACCTCAGGCTATAAATTATGTAATCCTTCCAAGCCTCATTTCCTTCATTTGAAAAATGGGGCAAAATACCTTCCAGGATTGTGTGTCAGAGAAAATGTAAGCAAAGTGCCCACCACAAGTCCAACATAATTTTGGGAATGTAATTTAGTTTTCATATCACTATTTTAATGCATGTACTTGTTTTTGGCACAGTTCCTTCCTTATTCTTGCAGATGGAACTAATCTACATGAAATTTCAATGGAAGTTGAAACGTCATTTTATCTCACATGTGGAGCGGACTTAAAAATGCTCCACTAAAAGTAAGTAACTTAAAAAAAAGTTTGCAAAATACCTGTAATTTTTTGGCAGTAAGTCTTCCAGAAATCACTCCCTTGTCATTATTTTGCTTTTTATGCTCATTTATCACTCCAATAATTTTTTGCTCTAGTTTGTTATTAATTACCACCTGTTGAGACCAAAAAGGTCATATCAATTAGAAGATGAATTATTAAATAACATTTAATAATTAAATAATTAGAAACAAATCACACAGTTTTCTATATCCCTTCCAACCAAGCCCAGAATTTCAGCTGAAATCAGATACAATGATTATCATATATTGGAATACCATTCACTGGACCACATTCCTACCATATATTTAAGAAAAAATGGGATACGGAAAAAGCAACAACATGTGGCAAGGCAAAAATCCTTTTATAAAGCCTCTTGAAGCCGTATGTCTCAAGACTCTGTCCTTGGACCACCCTTAGATTGCCACCACAAAGACAGATTCCTAAGCCCTATCCTAAACATACTGAATCAGAATCCTTGGGGATGGAACCCAGAAATTTGCCTTAATGTAAACCAGCCCAAGCACATTGCCTGAAAGAATGGATGCTACACTAAAAAGAGGGCAAATCAAGTAAAAGTAAAAACTTACATAAATTGTAATAATTAGGTTACACAAATTATTTTGGCTTCCAGAGTTTGTTTTCTATTTTTTCCTTTTGGCCATTTTACCTTCTGCTGTTTCCATATGTTTAACCTAAGATTATACAGCCAACTACCTTCAAAAATACCTTCTTTTGATCACATCTTTACTGAATGCTCACTACGAGCAATGCACAAAAACATACTTCAGGAATTCAGTCTAGCACAGGAAACATATATAAAAAGATAAACTGTAACCCAGCATGTCATTATTTAAAAAGATGGAAGAAGTGCTGATGGAACCACCAGGAAAATAACCTGGTGAGTTATGATGGACTTCACAGAGGTTATAAATGGAGAAAGGGAAATAGAGCATTCTAGGTTGAGAGCCCACGGACAAAAGCCTGGAATCGTTAAAATCATATGGGATTTGGGGGAACAATGACATATGAACTAAAATTTTAAGTGGAGAAGAGTAATGGAGAGGAGGCTGGAAAAGAATACTAAGTCAGACCTGAAAGGGTGTGTATGATATACTTAGAAGTTTGGACCTTATCCAGCTCTTCCTTAATTTCTTACAGGCTCTCAACAGATGTGTATGGTTCACTTTTATTTAGTATAGATGAGGAATTATTGTACTACTTACAAAAATTTTAAACACCCCATCATTTGCTTACATTTAAGAGTTTATCTTTTTTTTTTTAAGGTAACATTTCTTGAAATGACTCAAAACCTTGATACTCACTTTCAAAATAGATTTATCCAGATTTGCAGGACCACCAGAATCATTTGCAGAATTAAAACTATAAATTTTCGGACCTGTATATAACAGACAATAAAGAGTCAAGGTAATTTAATGATTAATATCCATGACACTATTTTAATTTTCCTCTAAAGATCGCTAAACATTAAATATTTGATTTCAGCTCTTTCTTTTCCACTTTACCAAATAACTCAATCTGGAAGTCAGCAATACTTCTGCTAAATTTGCAAAAACATTCTACCGCTTAGCACTCTCTAGGTTAACTAGTTTCTCATAGAGTGCA
Source organism: Balaenoptera ricei (assembly GCF_028023285.1). Taxonomy (NCBI): domain Eukaryota; kingdom Metazoa; phylum Chordata; class Mammalia; order Artiodactyla; family Balaenopteridae; genus Balaenoptera; species Balaenoptera ricei. The sequence goes on from NC_082641.1 coordinate 43,141,324, forward strand.
AATGCTTGGCACTTAGCTGAAGTAAGACCTCTCAGAGGATATCTGATTCCTGGCAGAGAAGATGGGTAATTTTGAAGAGAAAGCACTCCTCCTAAGGCAAAAAGGAGGTGGGAGTTCCTATCATTCTCTCCTACTGAGTATAAGGTTGCTATATTAGTTTCCAAGGCTGCTGTACAAACTTGGTGGCTGAATATACAGAAACACTCTCAATTCTGAAGGCTAGAAGTCCAAAATCAAGGTGTCAGTAGGACCATACTCCCTCTGAAGTCTCTAGATAAGACTCTTTTCTTGCCTCTTCTGGCTTCTGGTGACCCCAGGCACTGCTTGGCTTGTCTGCCTCCTTAAAATGGGTCTTCACATGGCCTTATTCCCTCTGTCTCTCTGTGTGCAAATCTCCGTCTCCTTTCTCTGGACGCTAGTCATTGGATTTAGGGCTCTCCTTAAATCCATGATGATTTCATCTCAAGATCCTTAACTAATTACACCTGCAAAGATCTTTTTTCCAAATAAGATCACATTCTGAGGTTCCACGTGGACATGAAATTTTGGGGGACACTACTCAACCCACTACAGTTGCCAAGTCTGTTCCAGTCAATAGAAATGCTATATATTAACAGTTTTCTAACAATGAATAACCGGGAAGGAATACATTTCATTTTCAAACTTTGGTCTCATGATCTCCTTACTCTCTTAAAAATTATTGAAGATCCCAAATACTTTTTGTTTATGTAGGTTATAATATTGATATTTATCATACTATAAATTAAAAGGGAAATTTTATTTATTTTTAAAGACTTATTTATTATTTATTTTTGGCTGCATCGGGTCTTAGTTGCCCCATGTGGGAGCTTCGTTGAGGCACACTGGCTCTTCGTTGTGGTGCGCAGGCTTCTCTCTAGTTGTGGCGTGCGGATTTACTCTTCTTTAGATGAGGCGCGTGGGCTCCAGTTGAGGCATGCGAGCTCAGTTGTTGTGGCACGCAGGCTTAGCTGCCCCGCGGCATGTGGGATCTTGGTTCCCTGACCAGGGATTGAACACACGTCCCCTGCATTGCAAGGTGGATTCTTTATCACTGGACCACCAGGGAAATCCCAAAAGGGAAATTTTAAAAAATATTTATTAATTCATTAAAAATAAACCTACTACATGTTAATATAGTACTTTTATGAAAAATAACTATATTTTCCAAACCAAAAAAATTTTCTACTTTTGCAAATCTCTTAATATCTGGCTTCTGCATTCAGTCTTCTGTAATGTCACACATCATGTAGTCACTGTACACTAGAGAGAAAATGAGCATGAAAATGGCAAATAACATTTTAGAATTATTATGAATATAGTTTGATCTCATTAAGCCTCTGCTAGAAAGGTCTCAAAAATTCCCCAGGATCCCCTAAGCACACTTTGAGAACCACTGCTATATAAAAATAATCCTAGAATCGTACAAAACCTTGTTACTCTGCTTTTATAAACCTTAAAATAGGATTTTTTTCACTTTGAGAAACCTAAACATTAAAGAGTTGCTTATTATAAAGTCCAGGATTTTAGTCTCTGTTGACTTACATTGGGTTGTTCATTTTAAGATGCTAGTTAATATAATGAGGCATTTAAAAAGGAAAACCAAAGTTTTTGAAAATAACTATTTACATTTGAGCAGCCTGAACTAGGAACATTGGTGGGTCCCTGAATTACTTCTGTGCTATCGTTAAGAAGGTACCCAAAGCTACCTAGAATACGTTAAAAGATAATAACAATTCTGGTATAGTATGGTTTTCCTCATCTTTTAGTCTCAGACTTTACCTTAATCCTGGTAACCTTGCTCATAAACTCATGTCAATGGTTATAAAGGAGAGTATATATCAGTAGTCTTTAACCATTTCTGGGGGGGTCTTATCAGTTGTAGTAAATTCATTCACAAATTTAGCACACTAATCAGTTTTAGAGGTCCCTAAACCCATGGAGGGGCCCCAGTTATAACCCTTTCTGAAAAGGTACAGATGGATGAATGTTTCATTACCAAGACAATACTGAGAAACAGTTCAGGTTCCTGTGTTACTGACAGAAGTAAGATTGTAAATTCCATTAATAAGTGTTTTTTGGTTTTGTTTTTTGTTTTGGCCACGCCACACAGATTACGATATCTTGGTTCCCCAACCAGGAGTTGAACCTGAGCCCCAGCAGTGAAACCTCCGAGTCCTAACCACTGGACCACCAGGGAATTCCCGATTGGTTTTGTTTTTTAAATTAGTGAATTAAAGATTGCAGTCAGCTCTCATTTTTCTCCTCCAACCATTCCACCTAAAACGTCCAACCATATCACTTCCTTGAGGTCAGCTTATACTGCAAACTTCCAGAGGGCAAATAAAAGATCTAAGTCCCCAGACTATCAGGAGGGGAATGAACACCCATACTGCTATGCATTCGCTGGGTGTCAATCAGGGTCTCTAAAAACGGTATGTTTTCATTTTATTCAATACTCTGAGGAACTGAAGCAATAATGAGATCTTGCCAGGGATATTACCAATTAAATCAAGTAAACCAGTAAGGCCCTTTCATTTTCAAATTCTTCCTAAAACATGTTCATGTAAGATTTTTAGTCAGCATGAATGAAAACTCCAAAATCTGAAATGCATTTTAAAACAATGATAGAAATCCTTCTAAACTGTATTTACACTTCCTGCCATAATACATACAATAAGCAAAATTCAAAGCTTTTCGTGATGCATTACTTATTATGAGTATCTATGACTTTGCTCAGAGGCTTGCAGAGGCTACCCAATTCCCTGAGACTGCTCTAATTTTCTATTTAGTGATTCTTTGGTCTTCTCTCCTGTCAGCTGCCACCTTTCAGAATGTCAACCTAATAACTCCCCACCCCCAAATTCTAATCTGTTACCTAGGAAAAAGTGATGGCACCAGAAGAAAATAGATACTGAAACTTGTAAATGAGTAACCCTATTTTCAAATACAATTCTAAGTCAATAGGCCATGGAATAAAAATGGTCCCCATTCTTCTGCCAAGTAATGTGCATAAGATTTATGGCAGCTACCTTTCTTGCTGCTTAGAGACCCTTCTCCACAAGTTTTGGTTTTGTTTTAGATGAAGGGAGTTATTGGAAATCTGACTGGAAATAAGGAAGTTAGTGTGCAGAATGTATCCCTAAGGCAAAAGCACTAAGGGTTTCAAATTTATAATGACTGTTCATGGAACAAAGGAACATACGTAACTGGCTCTCAAAAATATTTATTACATTAAAGTTGAAGCACAGAAAAACTAAGTGATTTCCTCAAGATGACTTAGCAAGAAAAAAGAAGCATCAGCCAGAATCAATTTCTTGTTGCCCAATACTCTTTCTTATAGAATATATTCTTTTTATACGGTATTGCATTTTACATCCTACAGTGATTGTGACGACCCACTATCACTGAAACATTCACTTTGAGGTGCTGGTGCTGGTGATAGGTGCACTGAGGCACTGTGGCTCCCTTCTGCCCAACAGTACACATCTGCAAGGGGAACCAAACCAGCCAAGAGATCCAGTCAGAAATAAATAAGACCCAAACTTGTCCTCATGGAGCTCATATTCTGGTGGAGTAATTAAGCAACTAATTACCCAAATAGGCTATGAAGGGGAAGTACAGCGTATCTGGAGAATAAATTAGAGTTAGCTGATATAGTCTAAGCAGTCAGGGTCTGTGAGGAAGTCCATCCATACTGCCAAAACTACCTGACTAAGCTAAGGTCTCTTCCCCGTTTAATACAAACACCAGTCCCCCCTCTCTCACTCCACCCATACAGACTTTCTTCTTGTCTTCCTGCATCATGCCAAGCTTGTTCCCACCTTAGGGCCTTTGCCCTTGTTGCCTAAGCCTCAAACATTCTGTCTCCAGATCTAATAACTGGTTGCTTCAAATCATCTCAGCAGGTTTCCTCAGAAAAGCCATCTCTGTTCTAAACCAAAACAGACCCCACCACCCAATTTATTCTTTACCAAGTCACTGTTTTCTGACGTTCATGGCACTTTTTCTATTTTATTTTGGTGACCCTAAAAATTATTTATAACGGTTTTTATGAATTTATTCATGACATCAGTCCCCTAGTCTTATTTCTCTCAAGATTTTAAGTCTCAACTAGGTTTAAGAATTTTCACAAACACAAGCCTTATGGTTGTAAGCACCCTCCACCAGCCCCCAATAAGCCCCTTGAAAGCAGTGATCTCAGTCTGTTTTGTTCTTGTGGTATCCTCAGTGCCTAAAATCTTGCCTGGCACATAGTAGCTCTTCAAACATTATTTGATAAACAAAAGAAATGATAAAATAGAAGTGGAAGAATACCCAGGATTGTACCAAGAACCATTTCGTGGCACCAGTCATTTTCTATTTCTAGATGACAGTCCAATTTTGAGAAAGTATGCTATGTACAATCCTTCAAATTGTTTGAAAAGCCAGAGAGAGAGATGGAAGCAGAGTAAAGCAATTACATTTACATTAGGAACAACAAAGAGTTCAGAGATAATTTTTTCTGTGTACTTTTCCACTTTTTTCTTCCAAGTAGGCCTATTATATGTAATATAAAAATATCCAGACAGAAAAAAAGAAAACAAACAAAATCATGTGGCAATCTTGCTGCAACAGTTTATTTATACTGCTATGTATATTGATTTATGGTTATAAAATATTCTCTACAAATTTGGTAGATAACCTCTCATTTTCTCTCTTTTGATTTCTTGGTCTTAGTAATTCCTCTGAAATTTTCCTTGTCACTTACCCAAGAAATTTTTTGGATGACTATATTCAGAGCATTTGACTAGATACTGAGTGATGTTAATACATAACCATAAAACTGTTCCTACCTCCTACAATTTTATAGGATAGATAAAATGTATAATTGCTCACATAGGCAAGATCTAAACATCAAAAAGAATGATTCAGACAACAATGATATACATGAGCTGTGGAGACAGAAGAATTCAAAAAGTAGTTGATATCTGCGGTGGGTTATTACAGGATTCTCGTAGATAGCTTTAGGGATAGATAGCATTCCAATGAGAGAAAACGGCAAGAATAAACATGAGGAGGCAGAAAGCCAACAGCTGCATTTGGAGCAGTGAAAATATACCAGATTTGCTAGAGCTGAATATAGGAACTAGGAAAAAGGCTAGAAAGGGGGTCTTAGACGAGCTGAACGGTTTGTATTTTATCACAGAGTCAGTGAAGACGCTGTAGAAAAAACTGGTAAGTGACGTGATCAAAGCACTGGTTCTGAAAGATCAATCTGATGCTTTATGCAGGACAGACTGGAGGAGGAAAAAAGAGTACAGCTAGGGAAACCCATTAGAAGGCTGTGTTGGTACTCCAGAAATTCATGAGTGCCTAAACTGAGGTGTGAACAGTATAAATCAAAAGTGAAAAGGGCATACATAGAAGAGAAATAAGCAAAGACTGCACGGAGCTTGACAACAGATTGGATGTGAAGAAGAAAGGAAGACATAAAAAATAAATATTGACATTGGATACAGGAATATGGAAAAATAGAAACAAAGAAGTCACAGGAGAAGCTAGTTTGGGGGAGAGAAGTATAGTTCAGTATTAGCCATGTTATTAAATTTGATGTGCTTTCAAAACAGGGCCAAAAGTCCAAGTAAATGTAGAAATGGCTGACTTGAGCTTGGAATAGACCAGGATTGGACGTGTTGACTGAGGAGTCATCTACAAAAGAAAAGACAGAAGTAATGGAAGTAGATGAACTCTCCTGAAAGGGCTGTAGAGAGAGAATCATACTGTCACAGACTGACACCTTCGGTAACGGTCATATTTTGGGGTTGGGAGAATGGGAAGCCAAAGAATACAACAAAGGACTATTAGAAAGTTCAAAGAATTCAGAGGAATATCAAGAAAAGACAGAGAGTTAGAAAGAGGCTGATTCACAGAGTAAAAGTGCTACAGAATACTTAAGGAGAAATTCTATGTACTTGTAATTGCAGGCATAATAGCTTTGTAGTTAAAGGGTTACAATATATTGTAGGGCAATGAATTATTATTCACCTTCTAAGTGAAAGTTTGTTACCTGCCTACTTCTTCAGTCTCATCTCTTTTCCTCCTTAGGCAGTGCTTACATTCTGAGTATCTTAAAGGCCCATGCTCTTTCCTGACTCAAGATCTTTGCACAACAGAGTTCCTTACCTCAGCCAGGAATACTATTTCCCCCATTCTGTACAGCGTTAACACCTATTCATCCTCCCGATACTGTCACTTTCTCAAAGAGACTGTCCATTACTCCTCCTTTTCCCCAGTAAAAATCAGATTACGCCGTTAAATTCTCTTCCTTAGCTTTTCTTTGTGGCACTTATCAATCATAAAGCAACGTTTGTGTGACTACTTCATGGCTGTGTGCGCCATTAGATTGGCAAGCTCCAGGAGAGACGATTTGTCTATTTTGCTCATCCCATCCCTAACTTCGTGCCAAATACACAGTAGGTTTTCAACAAATATTTGCTAAACTTACATTTCAGTAAGAACTACAAGCAAACAAGCTAAGCAGAACAAAACACCGTATAACTGTCCAAATCAGCTGTAATAGTGGCCTGCTGATCTGCAGCCAGAACCGGCAATCTCCAGATTGAGTTATCAAACCAGACTGCACAGTAAGCAAAAATGCATTGCTGCGGTAAAGATCGCTGATAATTTTTGCAATAGGTTACCCATATTCGGTGTGTAAGTGCTGAAATTCTTAAGTACTGATTTTTTCCATAACACGTGGAAACGCTACATCGTGGCTGAAAATGGTTTGAGAAGCAAGTAGAAAATGGGTCTGGCTCTAGGGCGTTAATAATTCCACACACTACTCTCTGCATTCGCCTCGCTAGTTTAGATGACGGCTCAGGACGGATCCCCACTGAAACGGGAGCTAATGCAAATTTCTTTTGTTCTCAGGAGATGGAAGCGGAGGTTAGGTGGGGGACGCTACCGTCGGAACTCTGGAGGCCCAAGCAGCTCACACTGATCTAAAAACAAGGCTACCCGATGGGGAGCCAGCAGCTCCGGGTGTGAAAGATAGAAATTTTAAGACCGAGGGTCCGCCCAGGTGCGAAGGCTTCTCCCCCGGGACTGGCAGTAGCGGTTCAGGAGGAGGCCGGGGCCCGACCGCTCGTACCTTGCTTGACTCGGGGATCCCTGGTGCTAGTAGCGGCGGATGGGGGCGGCCTGACCACGGGCTTCTTGTTTTGGGCCTCCCCGGCAGCTCCGGCCTCGGCGGATTTGGCTCTGGAAGCTGATACAGCGGCCCGGACCGCCGCGGCCCCCGGCGCCTTGTGTTTCTTGTTCTTGCCGCCCATGTTGCAGCTGCGGCAGAAGATTCCTCCCGGTCCAGGTCCCGGAACCACTCCCGCACCGCCTCCAGAAGCTCTTCACATTCCCCGAGTCCCACGCCGCCACCTTCCGTCCTCCATCCGGGCTTCTAGGCCCTGCTACAACCGCTGCTTCGCAATTGGCCCGACTCACCAAGGTCCCGCCTCCTCTCCGCCCACCTAGGCGTTTGCTGCGTGCCGGGAACCCTCGCCTCGCTCCCTCTTTAGCCAAGGAGCTGCCTATCCGCCGGTGGTTAAGAAAGGAAAGGTCGGAGGAGAAAAAGGAGGCAGGGAAAAAGTCTCCGGGGCTGCGTGACTCGACTAATTTTGTCTCCCACGGGGCCCTGTTGAGGCTTTGCTTGGCGTCACTGTTGGTGCGGTCGCGGAGCATCGTGGGTAGGAGGGAGATTCGGTCTCTCAGCTCCGAAAGATGGCGGACGCTTTCGGGGATGAGCTCTTCAGCGTGTTTGAGGACGACTCGACCACTGCGCCCGGAGCCAAAAAAGACAAGGAAAAGGAGAAGGGGAAATGGAAGGGGCCGCCAGGGTCTGCGGAAAAGGCCGGGTAAGGAAGATGTCCGAGATGTCTTTTTTTCTTTCTCTCTCCTCAGTGCTGAGGGAAGAAAATCCCACTCTCTTCTGAAGACCACGAGAAGTAGGATGTACGTTAGTGGCGTTGGGAAGTGAAGGGGGTTGAGAAGGATGTTGAGGAGGGAGGAAGAACGTTGGTTTGGGGAAGCTGGGTCTTGGCGTTCTCCGGTGGCCGCAGGCAGCGTGTACTTTTGCCGCTGCAATTTCCCTGACGCGTGCGTAAGGCCTGACTACAACCCCTGCCTGCGCCCTGGGGTCGTGAGGGCAGGTCAGCTGTCTCTTGAGTTTCTGTACCCCCAGCTCCAGCACAATACTGGGCACAATACAGGAAACGAATCACCAGTTGAGTAAAGGGTTAAGAAGCTTAGAAAATGTGACTTGGATTGACTTGGAGGGGAAAGGGCAAATAGCAGGAGAAGGGAGAGAGATTCAGTCTCCAAGCTTCAGTTTTCTTGCCCATAATGAGGTGATAGCGCCAACCGCTAGTGTTTTTGTGAGGAGTAAACGAGATAGTATGTGTAAGCGCCTAACAGTGTTTAGCACATAATAGATTCTCAAATGCTGGCTTTCTTTGATTTTATTAAGAAAAATTTTAAAAATTACTGGTCCCTGAAACTTAAAGTAAGATGATTCATTAGTTTACTCTTGACCTTGGGGGAGGATACCCAATGGATGCTTGAGTTAAATTAGACATGATTTTGCTCTCAAGGAACTTTTATTTGGGGTAAGGAGGTGGTACAGATACATATTTTAAAGAGTTAGTAGGAGATTGAAATACAATAAGCTGTATATACAGTTAAGTGCTATAAAAGTTCAGGAAAGAGAGCTATTTGTGATGTCTAGAGAGCCTTACATGCAAGAAGCTATTGTGTTGAGATGATTCCTTATTGACGCTGAGAATTTTTTTGATTTGTTTTGTTTTGTAGCACAAATTGGGCTAGGCGGAGTGTTTGCTTAGGGACTACAAGAGATAAGCCTGAGAATATAAATTGGTTTTAGATTATGAAGGGCCTTGAATAGCAAGCATATGAGTTTTGATTTCATTTTAAAAACCCAGGTGAACATGTGTTTTTTTCCTAACTTGATGACTGGATAGGTAGAGTGATAGTTTAGAAAAATTAATTTGGTATCAGTAGTCAGTGTATGGAAAGAGGAAAGACACTGATAGTAAAAAGTAAATTAAAAAGTATTTCAGTTATCTAATTATGAGATTATAAAAACCTCAACTCAGGAGGTCACAGAAGGAAGGAAAAGGAAAGATAAAATGTTGTGAAGGAAAAAATTGACAGGCCTTATTTAAGGAAGACAATGGAAAAGGTCAAAAGAGACGTTTTGAACTTGGATATCAGGAAGAAGAAAAATAGGGAAATTTATAGGAGATTTTGATTTAGAAATTAATCTGGCTAGAGACAAAGTGAAGTGATAGTATATCCATATTGAAGTGTCCATTGGGCAATTTTAATCTGGGTTTGGAGAAATACCAGAACTGTAGGTATATATTTGGATGCTATTTCAATTGGTACTGCTTGAAGTGGAGATTCCTGTGGGAAAGTATAGTTTTCCCACATATAACATAGAGATTAGAGGGATATTAGAACAATCAGGAGTTTGAAATGTCACATAAGAGTGAAACAAAGGAGAAAAATAGTCTTCCTCTCTCATTGAGTTAGAGGGTGTAGTAGTCTTGGAGAACTTTTCAGGGAAAATGAGAAAGGAGGACAGGTTCTTTTTATTTTTTTCCAAACAGGAATAATTAATAATTTCTGTAGTTTGAATGGGCAACTATGATGTTATGAAGATGATACATGTATAATTTCCTACTGCGGTAAATATTTTGTTTCAAAATTATTCAGGTAAAATTCACTTTGCAGTGTATTAGGGGTAAGCTGTTTCTGCAACCTTCCAAAGTGAACATTTGTAGGATATAAAAACAATTTATATTTTAATTTTACTAGGAAATATGTGAACATTAGAGAAAGGAAATACATAAGAAAATATAGACCATGATTAACTTACGGAACTTTGTTTACTACCAACACTTCTAACTAGACCTAGACGTCTAGGTATTTTTAGGGAAAAATCCAATTTGCCTTATTGTAACTATCATACTGTCATAATTATTTGTATCTAGTCAATATGTATAGCATGATTTCCATCTGATTTGTATAACACAGAAGGGCAAATCCTGGAACTTTAGAGGATCTTGTCTTTTGTATTGATATTTAATACTCTAGACTAAGTGGGTGCTTTTTTAAAAAACTTTATGAGAATTGTCTGGAGAGAGAGAATAATATGAAAAACTCCATGTACGCATAACTCAGCTTCAGTATTATCAAGTCATGGTCAATTTATTCCCACATCCTTTTTTTGTAAATCAAATGCTACTAATCATGTTATTTCCCCCTAAATATTTCAGTATGCATCTCTTGTTGATTATGACTTTTTTTTCCAACATAACTGTCATGCCATTGTTATACCTAACAAAATGTACAATAATTCCTTGATATCATTGAATAGTCAGTCCACAGTAAGATTCCCCAGTTGTCGCAAAGGTATTTTTTTGTAGTTGGTTTATTTGAATCAGGTTCCAGACAAAGCCCTTATACTGTTTTGGTTGTTATATCCCTGAAGTCTTTCATTTTACAACAGTCCCTTTTTTCCTTACGCTATTGATTTCTTTTGGAGGGGTGGATGAGAGGAGAAACCAGCTCATTTGTCCTGTATAGTTTTCCACATCCTGAATTTGCTTTCTTATGCTGTCATTTTACTAGCTTTTTTATCTTCAAGTATTTACTGTAAACTGTCCTTATATCCAGAGCGGAACTATGCAATCTATAGTAGTCCCCCACCCTTATCTGAGAGGGATAGGTTCCAAGAGCCCCCCAGTGGTTGCCCGAAACCTTGGATAGTACCAAACCCTGTATGTAGTATGATTTTTCCTATACATACATACCTACGAAAGCATAATTTATAAATTAGGCACAGTAAGAGATTAACAGTTACTAAAAATAAAATGAAATAATTATATCAATATATAAGTTGAGAACTTTCACCTTTTCATTTAAAGTAAGCACTTGACGGCTTCTCTTTGGCATTGCCAGCATCACTACTCTTGTGCTTCGGGGCCATTATTAAGTAAAATAATGGTTACTTAAACACAAGCACTGCCATAGTACAACAGTGATCTGAAAACTTAGACAGCCACTAAGTGACTTAATAGGCTGGATACTGTTGGCAAAGGGATGATTCATGTCCCAGGCGGGATGGAGCAGGAATGTGCAAGATTTCATCATGCTACTCAAAAAGGCATCCAGTTTAAAACTTATGAATTATTTACCTCTGGAATTTTCCATTTAATATTTTTGGACCTCAGTTGACCTTGGGTGACTGAACTCTTGGAAAGGGAAAACACAGATAAGGGGGGGACTCCTGTAACAGCTGCTACCTACCTGTAGCTATTGAGCACTTAAATGTAGCTAATCAGAATTGACATGTTCTGTGAATGTAAGATATACACTGTATCTTGAAGACTTGTTATAAAAAATGTCAAATACAGCATTTTTATCTTTATATACTGAAATAATATTTTGTATATTTTGGGTTAAATGAAATATATTAAAATTGGTTTCTTTTTTAAACTATTTTAACATGGTTACTAGAAATTTAAAGTTATATGGGTACTTGCATGTATATATCTTGGACAGCTGCTGATGTCGAGACTTGATTAGATTCAGATTCAATTGTTTAGATAAGAATACGGTTGAATAGAGAGTTGAATATAGTATTAAAGAATAATGGAGCTCTTCTGAAGGAAAGTATTCTACAATGAATTTAGGTTTTAAGCTTCTCAAAGGTATAGGAATGATGTTTCTTTGTCTTATAGTTGTCACCAACTCCTAGTAGGTTTAATTACAATGCTTTGGTTGATGCTTACTAATTCAGACAGAATAATAAAATGTTAGAACTAGAGGGATCATAATTATCATTCATATGTCTTCTTTTACTGAGGGCCAAGGATATTGATCGCTTGTCCAAAGGAGATTCATGTAAGTAATATGGGACAGCTGTGAATGCCTATTCCACTAAATGGGGCGTGAGAGGAATTACATATTTCAGGTTTTGCCAAGCATCAAGGAATAAACTTCATTATGGAAAGGTTATTCAAGCATATAGATCAATACTACTGTTTGTTGAGTCTTTTTTAAAAAAATTTTTCTGTTGAGATAAAACATATTAAAAAAAAGTGCGAAAGTCATGGGGCAAATTTTCATAGTGAACACACCAATGTAAGCCCTGTTCAGGACAAAAAAATAGAATATTGCAGAAATCCCTCTTTGTCCCCCAGTAAAGTGACTAACCTGATAACCACATGTGTTAGTTTTTTTTCTGTTTGTAAATATAATGTAAATGGATTCATACAGAATATGTTCTTTTGTTTCTGGCTTTTGCTCAACATTGTTTGTAAAATTCTTAACTGTAGCTCTGGCAGTACCTTTCGAAGTATGATTGAGGTTTGGTGTGGGATCAGAGGAATATTCCCAATTATCTGAAAAGCCTGCTCTTTTTCAACTATAGGAGACTGAATTTTTCTTCACATACTTCAGCCAAAAACTGTATCACAACAAGTTGAATGTAGAGATAGATGAGAGTCCAGCTGCCTTCTATTAAGCCAGACATTAAAGAGACTTGCAAAAATATAAAACAATGCCATTTTTCTCATTAAAATTTTTTTGGGAAAATACTAACTTTTTTTTAGTTTTAATATTTAATATGGTAAACATCAGTAGATAAGACTACGTAAACAAAATTCCTTGGAATCCTCAATAACTTTTAGACTGGAAAATCAAAATCAAAATCTCTCATTTCTGAGATCAGTAATTTTGGAGCCACTGATGTAATATAGTCTACTTTAATTTCCATTTTCCTGGTAATTAATGGTTCTTGAGCTCCTTTTCGTATGCTTATTGATCATTTGGATATCCTCTTTCGTAAAGTGCCTGTTCTAGTCTTTTTCTCATTTTTTTATTGGGTTATCTTTTTTTTTTTAATCTGTAGCCGTCACTTCCATTATTTTAGATACATACGCCTTTTGTCAGTTATGTGTGTTTCCTCCCACTTTGTCTTTTCTCTGTACTCTCTTAATGGTACCTTTTGATTTACAGAAACTCTTAGTTTCAATGCAGTCCAATTTAGCAAACTTACTTTTTGGTTAACAATTTTATGTTCTGTTTAGTAATACCTAAAGATAATTTTCTCATTTTATCTTCTAGAGTCTTTGTTGTTTTTGCGTTTCACAATTAGATCTAATATCCATATTGATTTTTGTGTATAATTGGCATAGGGGTCAGATTGATTTTCCCTATGGTTATCCAATCCACAAAGCACCGTTTATTGTCACTACTTTTGACCAGTGAATCCAACCACATAAAAAAATTTTCTCCCAAATAGTAATATTATGCCATTAGAAAAGCATTAAATGTTTATTGAAAGTGTTCACGTAAATGTCTAATGGTATTTTACAGTTTTTAAGAATATTATATTAGTAGTAGTTACGTTAGTGTGAGTTGCAAAATATTTTTAGAACAGAATTTCCAAGAAAATATGAAATGAAAGAGGAGTAGTATTCAGTTTCATTAGTTAAAATAAGAGTATTCTGGGCCTTAGCCACTTTTGATTTGTAATATCTATTTACATGACTTTTTTTGTTAATAGTGTATATTATACATGGGATAATATTTTACGGAGTCACCCTTAAAGTAAGCAGTGCTATTGCAGAATTCATTCTAAACCGTTCACTTTTCAGAAGACGTTTTGATGGTAAATTACAATCTGAGTCAACTAATATTGGAAAAAACAAGAGAGATGCAGACTTCGAGGGCACAGATGAACCCATTTTTGGAAAGAAGCCCAGGGTAGAAGAGTCAATAACTGAAGACTTAAGGTAGTATTTCCATTGTTATAAATGCTAGTAACTCTTAGGTTGGGTGGTTGCCTGAAGTTTTGAAAATTGCTTGTATGTTGTTACTTTATGAAAATATTTGTTGAATTAGAGAAATGAAAATAAATATTCTTTATATATTCATATAAACATATAACTGTAGAACAATTAGGTAAGTTTGGGGAAATGGAAAACAATATAGAAAAGAAAGGCTTTTAATACTTTTGAATCCAATTTTAAGAAAGAATCTTGAAGCCTGATTTTTTTAAAAAGAAGAAATGCCATTTCATTTATTCGTTAATGTCTTAGAAGAGGATCACTGGAAGAGTGGGATAAAAGGAAAGAATAAAACTGACACAATGGAAGGGAATCCTTGAGAAGGAGCATTAGAAGGAATTAGATTTTCACTGTTGCATGTAGCAGTAGAGTGGCTATGAATCTCAAGACTACTGTCAATGAGGGAGACCCAGGGATATGTGTGGCTGAAATAGCTGGGTGTTTCTTTGATTTCAAAAGTTGGAACTTTCTAGAAATTAATTCCAATTTCTTAGGTTGACCTGTTTCCTCTCGTAGCGATGGTCATGACTTTGCTTTTCCCTTCTCATTTGCCATATTCTAGGTTGGCACTACAATAAAGAATTTACTCCTATGGTTTTTTGTTGTTGTTGTTGTTTTTTAACCAGTTAGCTGTTGTTGTAGCTAGCAAAAGTAGGTACTATAAATGGTGGTAGATGTATCACTGAAATACTTAAGATGCACTGTTTGTCCAAACTAGTGGAATAGGTTACAAAATAATACTGATAATTTAAAATCATTGTTGCTTATTGTAGTAATTCTTGGGTTTTATCCAAAGTATGGTTATTGATTTAAAGTAAAAAATCAAAAGTACAATCAATAATAGTGGATCTAGTGCAGAAATACATCTATTTTTCTTCAATTTATCCACAATCATGTCTTTTCAGAGTCTAAACAGAGAACCTAGATGAGTATAACTTAGGATTTTGATGAGAAGAGGGAACACCTCTATAAATTATAGCAACATCTGTATTAGGCTAGTGTATTTTATACTTCCTATCACGTAATGGTTTTTATAAGCAGCTTTGTGTTTTGAAGCAGTGATAATGCTTTTGTAGAGGTACTTTTTATCCAAAATAGTTACTGGAACTAAGCTGACATAATTATTTGAATAATCCATTTGGAGTCTGTTTTGTATTTGTAATAAAAGATGCTAACTCACCATTTTGAATTCCCAGCATATATAATTCTCAGTAATTTATTTTAATGTAATTTTAACAATTTTTTTTTTTTTAAGTTTGTCAGACTTGATGCCCAGGGTCAAGGTACAATCAGTTGAAACTGTTGAAGGGTGTACACATGAGGTAAGCACAAACAGTGTATGGTAAGTTGGTGTTTTAAGTGGGATTTTGCTTTGGACTATCTAGTCTGATGATTGACAAGCAGTTTAGCCTTAAGGGCTTTGGAAACAATATGTAGTTTCTGTGCAGTCAGCTTACGTAGTCTAGTGGAAGGAGCTGGGGGTTTGTATTCAAACCTGAGCTCAGACACTGACACAGCGCTTTTCCCAACTACAGTCTTGGATAAATTTCTTAACCTCTTTGACATTGTTTTTCTAATTTGTAAGTTTAGAATAATGGGATTTACATCTTGGGGTGGTTGTGAAGATTATGTAAGAAAATTAGGTAAGATACCCAGCACAGAGTAGGGTTTTTTTGTTGGTTTTTTTGTTTTGTTTTTCAGAGTAGGAATTTAGTACATGTTTATTCCCATGCTCCTAAAGTCAAGTAACAGTGACATTTTGCAGGTCCCGTGCTTTTTTGTGTTTTGCTCTGATGACTGATATATTGCAGTTTCATTGTCTGCCACAAGATGGTGGTCACTGATAGCTTGTAGTAACCGTTTATCAGTGAGCATTTATAAAAATATGGGACATAAGGAAACTAACACTAGTTCTTTCTATTAAGACTTCTGCCTTTACCATGTAACCTTATAAGTTATTACTACAGTTAATTGGGGAATCTTATTAAAGACTTTATCAAATAAGCAGAGTAATTCCAAATTAACAAAAATTGCTTTTGATGTAGATCTGGAACCTTATTTTCTTAAACACCTGTTTTTCTACTTGAAATTTCCTTATGTTCCTTTAGAATAGCACTTAGTTTGGCAGGTATAATATCCATTAGATCATTCTTTTAACACTTATATTAGACCCTATTTGATGCTGTGGTCTTAAAAAGATGGGGAAAAAACCTCAAACACACACAAATTTTTCTCTCAAGAGGTCAGAAGTTCTTTCTGTCCTCCTTCATGATTATCCTCAAGCCCTCCATTCTGTTATCTCCTCTCACATTTTTAGCAGGTAACCTTACCTTTTACTTTATATTAGAGGTTTGAAGATACCAAGTTGGAGTCACATCAACTCAAAGGACAAGGCACTGCGTTGTTTAGGCTGAGGAGAGTTGTTCTTGGTTGTATCCTATCCTGCCTCCACAAAGACTTGGATCATTCCATTTTCCCTTGACTGTTTCTGGTGTCTCCTTTTCTCTATTTTCCTTTTCTTATCAGCATATGAATATTCAAAAGCTTCTCTTTTGTTCTTTGTTGCTTTTTAGCCACTGTGTTGTGTTTCTTCTTCCCCATTGTAGTCATTCATTCAGTACATATCTTTCGGGTGCCAGGTATATTTTATTATTCACTGAATATAGAGATAAACAAAAAAAGTTATGGTCCCTTTCTTTTCAGAGTTGTTATTGAGTGCTCTGCTTAGAAAATCCCTGCTTAACTTCCTAACTTTCCAGTCATCTTTTAGTCTACTATAGTTAGATTTCTTCTTTCTCCATGTCTTTCAAACTGCTCTGGCAAAAATCACCAATAACTAATTGCTAAGTCTATTTGACTCTTGATTATTCTGTTGGTTTTCTATTTTTCTGACTCCTTAGTCTCTGTAGGCTTCTCTTCTACCTGTCTGTTATAAGTTAGTGTTACCCAGACTGTTTTCAGAGAATAAAAACAAAACTCTGATTCTCATACATGTGAAAACACAATTTGTTGTTGCTGCTATTAAATCTCAGAAATGCTAAAATCTAAATTGCTTTGTGTTAATGTTTTTTGTTCATGTCATAGCAAGTATCAGGAGAGATGTGAGGGAGGTGAACCAAGTAACCAGGTATGGGCCCGCAGGTTGATCATACCTTGATGAGGGTCACACCATGATTTAGGGTCTAGTCTTCGATTTTCAGATTCCGAAATCTGATTTTGTCAGTGCGCCAGAGGTTGTGCTCTTTGGGTAGAATCACTTTCATCATACTCATGGTATGGTATAACAAAAGAAGGACATTCCCTTAAATTAATGGATAAGTAGTCCTCTTATTGTCAAACTACCTAGGAGTCAGAAACTACTTAGAAGTTTCTTGGCGTCATAATAAAGGGGAATATGTAGTCTCAAGGGGAAGACTGATGAAAACTATTCCTGTCCCCGGAAGGGTTCATTCATTAATAAAAACAACTCAAATTAATCCTTTCGTAATGTGTGCTGGATAAACTACCAAATTCTGCCCCTTTATAGATTCTATTTAGAGTTTCACATTGCTTCTAACACAGTTATTATACTGGGTATTGTTCATTGAGTTTCTTAATTTATCGTTTCACTTAATTACAGTCAGGTTCTAGTTATTCCTTTTTGAAACACTACACACATCATCTTGATTGTAATAGAATTGCAAATTTACCAACAATCTCTTAATATTTCTAAGACAGCTAATCTTACCTCATACTTGTTTGTTGAAATTTTGCTCTTAGAAATTATTTCTAACTTCTGTGTGTACCGTACTTTGCCCTTGTTGATTATTTATACATTAATTCGCTTACGTATTGGGAATTTAGATATATTGTGAACTGCTCTCCAGATCTTAATCTTCACTGGAGGAAAATTAGTTTCCTGTTGCAGGGAATAATACCATTTTATTCCACATAGTTTTCTTTCATATAGTGGCATCCCTTTTTTATGTCCATTCTGCTTTTTTGAGCATTCATTAATGTCAGGAAGTACATTAGATATAGAAAATACAAAGATAGCTGAGATAGATCCTAGACCTTAATAAACAGTTTCTTTTGGGAGATAGACTTAAGTGCTTTTAATTAGATTACTATCAGATAAACACTAATAGAAGTTTTTTGAATGTTGTAGCTTTTGCATTTTGACTTTTTCTCAAAGGTGGTTATTTAATTTTACAGTGTCTAAGACTGTCAGAAACACTTTAGTTCATCACCTTTATTTTTCAAACCATCATTGATTAAGGAGTGTTGAATGCATCAATTCTCGAATAGTAAATTGATTTTTTTTTTTTTAACATCAGGTTGCACTTCCTGCAGATGAAGATTATCTACCACTTAAACCTCGCGTTGGAAAAGCTGCAAAGGTTTGTACTTTGGGCAGTATGGTTTGTATAGTTTTGTGAGTCTGTTTTCCTAAAAATCTTAAAGATAAACTTTTAAATGAGATTCTTATACTTCCCAGTGTGTGTGTATATATGTATATACACACATGTATATGTACAAACTAAGAAGCCGCCACCTGAAGTCAAATATGGTGAGAACCAAATCAATAACCATGCTGAAAACCAAGTATCATGTGATAAGATTTTTAAAAATTAAAATAATTCTCAACCTTTTTAATGAATCTAATGAAAAGTACTGATCTTTCTCTAGAAAAAAATGCATATGTACAATCAGTTTTGCATATAGTTTTGGGAGTTGAACAAGCTTCTAATGAAATTTAAACTCTATTGCTGATAGTAAATGGATTTTGAAACCCTGATAGATGGTGAAAGAGTAATATAAATTTTCCAAGTCATTTTCTTAAGTAAAAAAGGCAGTATGGTGGGGTAAACATGAACTCTTCAAGTCTAATAGATACATTATTCTGCCTTTGCCGAATGAACTTCATTGAGGCCTTGCCTTTTCAGAGCCTCAGAGTTCCCATCTGTGAAAAGAAATTATACTTAGGTTAGGGGTTGCTGTGAAGATTAGTATGTGGAAAATGTGTTGCACAGTGCCCACCATAAAGCATGTTCTTGATAAATGGTAATGATTATTGTGTTGTAATTAATATATATGTAAACATATAATAATTGAAAGATCAGATAGTAGAAATAACTTCTATGCTGTCTGGTTAAAGTTTTTTTTTTAATTCTTCCTAATTTTCTCTAGTGGGTGGCATATTTCCCATATAGACTCATAAAGAAATGCTCCCAGAATGCTTCTAGGGGTAGCGTCTCTTGGTTTTAAGTGTACTATGATGTGTTTAGGTGTCTTCATACAGATACTAATTTTTTTTATAGGAATACCCGTTCATTCTTGATGCTTTTCAAAGAGAAGCCATTCAGTGTGTTGATAATAATCAGTCTGTTCTAGTATCTGCACATACATCAGCAGGAAAAACTGTATGCGCTGAGTGAGTAGCTTTCTTTTTAAATGGAATTTTAGGACTGTTAATATTTGCTTTATACTTTAGGTGCTCCTATGTTGGGTGCATAAATATTTACAAATATTATATCCTCCTGTTGGACTCACCCCTTTATCATTATGTAATGCCCTTCTTTGTCTCTTGTTACAGTCTTAGTTTTATTTTTTATTTATTTATTTATTGTTATAAATTTATTTATTTTTGGCTGCATTGGGTCTTCGTTGCTGCACGTGGGCTTTCTCTAGTTGCTGCAGGCGGGGGCTGCTCTTCCTTGCGGTGCGCGGGCTTCTCATTGCGGTGGCTTCTCTTGTTGCAGAGCACAGTCTCTAGGTGCCTGGGCTGCAGTAGTTGTGGCTCATCGGCTCTAGAGAGCAGGCTCAGTAGTTGTGGCGCATGGGCTTAGTTGCTCTGCAGCATGTGGGATCTTCCCAGACCAGGGCTCGAACCCATGTTCCCTGCATTGGCAGGCGGATTCTTAACCACTGCACCACCAGGGAAGTCCTTACAGTCTTAGTTTTAAAGTCTATTTTGTTTTACATAAGTGTAGCTACCACAACGTTCTTTTGGTTTCTATTTGCATGGAATATCTTTTTCCATCCCTTCACTTTCAGTCTGTGTGTCCTTATATCTGAAGTGAGTCTCCTATAGGCAGCATATAGCTGCAACTTCTTTTTTTAATCCATTCAGCCACTCTCTTTTGATTGGAGAATTCGTCTATTTACATTTTATTATTGATAGGTGTGTACTTACTGCCATTTTGTTAATTGTTTTCTGGCTGTTTTGTAGTTTGTCTCTGTTCCTTTCTTCTCTTGCTCACTTTCTAGTTTTAAAATGAAATTTTAAAATAACTGTTTTTTACTGTGCTCTTTAAAAGTTTAAATTTTTTCTATTTGATTTCTGTAAATTTAGACTCTTACCTTTATTTCATTTCTTCTACCTACTTTGGGCTTCATTTGCTCTTCTTGTTCTAGTTTTTTAAAGGAGGAAAGGTGAGATCCTTGATTTCAGACCTTTTTCTAATACAGACATTTAGTGCTGTAAATTTCCCTTCAGTCATGAATATGTATCATGATTCACTAATGCTATGTTCATTTTTTGTGCATTTCATTTCAGGTCTTTTCTAATGCTCTATCTTCAGATTCATTAATCTTTGCTTGTTCATTATCTAATCTGTCCTTATTCCTATTCAGTGCATTTTTTTCATCTCGGACATTATAGTTTTCTTTCCTGGAAGTTCATTTTTGTGTGTGTTTGTTTTCCATGTGTCTACTTAACTTTCCTCCAGCTTTTTGAGCATACAGAATACAGTTTAAAAACTGTTTAAATGTTTTTGTGACTATTACTTTCATTTGTGTTACTCCCTGATCTGTTTTAATTAATTGACTTTTCCCTTCATTATAGGTCAGTATTTTCCTACTGCTTTGCATACGGCTCTGATGGGATGTTTGGCTGTTTTTTAATTTCATCACTGACTTTTGGCAGTTTAATTATGATGTGACTTTACATAATTCTTCTCATGTTTCTTATGCTTGAATTTATTGGGCTTCTCAAATCATGGGTTTATTAGTTTTCATCAGATTTGGGAAAATTTCAGCCATTTTTTATGTCAAATAGTCCCCCTTCTAGTAATCTTAGGACTTCAGTTAAACTTAGGTTGACTTTAAGTTGTCTCAGAGCCTAGTGACACTCTTATTTATTATTGTTTTTTGGTGTTTATTCTCTGTGTTTCATTTTGGACAGCTCTTAAATGGCTTTAACTTTATTCATCTTTTTTTCTGCAATGTCAAATATGCTTTTAATCCTACCAACTTTATTTCATCTTAGATTTAGATTTTTTTTTTTGCTGAAAGTTTGGTTTGGGTCTTTTAATATTTTCCATATTTCTTCCAAACATGCTGTTTTATTTTTTCTCAATTTTCTTGAATATACAGAACATAGTTATACTATAGTAACTTTCACTATCCTTGTTTACTATTTTATATTTTCTGTCTCATTTTTGGATGCCTTTTTACTTATTTATTTTTACTCATATTATAGGTTGTATTTGCCTGGTTCTTTGCTTACCTGATTATTTTTTAATGCCTGCCGGGACATTGTGAATTTTACCTCCTTGGGTGATGAATATTTTTGCATTTCTATTCACATCTTTTTTTTCTTTTTTTAACATCTTTATTGGAGTATAATTGCTTTACAATGGTTTGTTAGTTTCTGCTTTATAACAAAGTGAATCAGCTATACATACACATATATCCCCATATCTCCTCCCTCTTGCATCTCCCTCCCATCCGCCCTATCCCACCCCTCTAGGTGGTCACAAAGCACCGAGCTGATCTCCCTGTGCTATGTGGCTGCTTCCCACTAGCTATGTATTTTATATTTGGTAATGTATATATGTCCATGCCACTCTCTCACCTTGTCCCACCTTACCTTGCCCCTCTCCATGTCCTCAAGTCCATTCTCTACATCTGCATCTTTATTCCTGTCCTGTCCCTAGGTTCCTGAGAAGCATTTTTGTTTTTTGTTTTTGTTTTGTTTTTTAAATACATTTATTTATTTTTGGCTGCATGGGGTCTTTGTTGCTGTGCGTGGGCTTTCTCTGGTTGTGGCGAGAGGGGGCTACTCTTCGTTGCGATGCAGGGGCTTCTCATTGCGGTGGCTTCTCTTGTGGAGCATGGGCTCTAGGCATGCAGGCTTCAGTAGTTGTGGCACCCGGGCTCAGTAGTTGTGGCTCATGGGCTTAGTTGCTCTGTGGCATGTGGGATCTGCCCGGACCAGGGCTCGAACCAGTGTCCCCTGCATTGGTAGGCAGATTCTTAACCACTGTGCCACCAGGGAAGCCCCCATTTTTGTTTTTTTCTAGATTCCATATATATGTGTTAGCATACGGTATTTGTTGTTCTCTTTCTGACTTAACTTCACTCTGTATGACAGACTCTAGGTCCATCCACCTCATTACAAATAACTCAATATAGTTTTTTTTTATGGCTGAGTAATATTCCATTGTATATGTGTGTCACATCTTCTTTATCCATTCATTTGTCGGTGAACACTTAGGTTGCTTCCATGTCCTGGCTTTGTAAATAGAGCTGCAGTGAACATTGTGGTACATGACTTTTTTTGCATTATGGTTTTCTCAGGGTATATGCCCAGTAGTGGGAATGCTGGGTCGTATGGTAGTTTTATTTTTACTTTTGTAAGGAACCTCCATACTGTTCTCCATAGTGGCTATATGAATTTAGATTCCCACCAATGGGAATGCTGGGTCGTATGGTAGTTTTATTTTTACTTTTGTAAGGAACCTCCATACTGTTCTCCATAGTGGCTATATGAATTTACATTCCCACCAATGGTGCAAGAGGGTTCCCTTTTCTCCACACCCTCTCCAGCATTTATTGTTTGTAGATTTTTTGATGATGGCCATTCTGACTAGTGTGAGGCGATATCTCATTGTAGTTTCGATTTGCATTTCTCTAATGATTAGTGATGTTGAGCATCCTTTCAGGTGTTTGTTGGCAATCTGTATATCTTTGGAGAAATGTCTATTTAGCTCTTCTGCCCATTTTTGGATTGGGTTGTTTGTTTTTTTGATACTGAGCTGCATGAGCTGCTTGTAAATTTTGGAGATTAATCCTTTGTCAGTTTCTTGGTTTGCAAATATTTTCTCCCATTCTGAGGGTTGTCTTTTCGTCTTGTTTATGGTTTCCTTTGCTGTGTAAAAGGTTTTAAGTTTCATTAGGTCCCATTTTTTTGTTGTTTTTATTTCCATTTCTCTAGGAGGTGGGTCAAAAAGGATCTTGCTGTGATTTATGTCATAGAGTGTTCTGCCTATGTTTTCCTCTAAGAGTTATAGAGTGTCTGGCCTTACATTTAGGTCTTTAATCCATTTTGAGTTTATTTCTGTGTTTGGTTTTAGGGAGTGTTCTAATTTCATTCTTTTACATGTAGCTGTCAAATTTTCCCATCACAACTTACTGAAGAGGCTGTCTTTTCTCCATTGTATATTCTTGCCATCTTTATCAAAAATAAGGTGACCATATGTGCGTGGGTTTATCTCTGGTCTTTCTATCCTGTTCCATAGATGTATGTTTCTGTTTTTGTGTCAGTACCATACTGTTTTGATTACTGTAGCTTTGTAGTATAGTCGGAAGTCAGGGAGCCTGATTCCTCCAGCTCCGTATTTCATTCTCAAGATTGCTTTGGCTATTCGGGGTCTTCAGTGTTTCCATACAAATTGTGAAATTTTGTTCTAGTTCTGTGAAAAATGCCAGTGGTAGTTTGATAGGGATTGCATTGAATCTGTAGATTGTTTGGGTAGTATAGTCATTTTCACAATGTTGATTTTTCCAATCTAAGAACATGGTATATCTCTCCATCTGTTTGTATCATGTTTTAATTTCTTTCATCAGTGTCTTATAGTTTTCTGCATACAGGTCTTTTGTCTCCTTAGGTAGGTTTATTCCTACGTGTTTTGTTCTTTTTGTTGCAGTGGTAAATGGGAGTGTTTCCTTAGTTTCTCTTTCAGATTTTTCATCCTTAGTGTATAGGAATGCAAGAGATTTCCTTGCATTAATTTTGTATCCTGCTACTTTACCAGATTCATTGATTAGCTCTAGTAGTTTTCTGGTAGCATCTTTAGGATTCTCTGTGTATAGTATCATGTGACCTGCAAACAGTGACAGCTTTACTTCTTCTTTTCTGATTTGGATTCCTTTTATTTCTTGGATTCTTTATTTCTTTGGATTGCTTTTATAGTGGTGAGTGTGGGCACCCTTGTCTTGTTCCTCATCTTAGTGGAAATGGTTTCAGTTTTTCACCATTGAGGACGATGTTGGCTGTGGGTTTGTCATATATGGCCTTTATTATGTTGAGATAAGTTCCCTCTATGCCTACCTTCTGGAGGGTTTTTATCATAAATGGGTGTTGATTTTGTCAAAAGCTTTTTCTGAATCTATTGAGATGATCATATAGTTTTTATTCAATTTGTCAATATGGTGTATTACATTGATTGATTTGCATATATTGAAGAAGCCTTGCATTCCTGGGATAAACCTCACTTGATCATGGTGTATGATCCTTTTAATGTGCTGTTGGATTCTGTTTGCTAGTATTTTGTTGAGGATTTTTGCATCTATGTTCATCAGTGATATTGGCCTGTAGTTTTCTTTCTTTGTGACATCTTTGTCTGGTTTTGGTATCAGGGTGATGGTGGCCTCGTAGAACGATTTGGAGAGTGTTCCTCCCTCTGCTATATTTTGGAAGAGTTTGTGGAGGATAGGTATTAGCTCTTCTCTAAATGTTTGATAGAATTTGCCTGTGAAGCCATCTAGTCCTGGACTTTTTGTTTGCTGGAAGATTTTTAATCACAGCCTCAATTTCAGTGCTTGTGGTTGATCTGTTTATATTTTCTATTTCTTCCTGGTTCAGTCACAGAAGGTTGTGCTTTTCTAAGAATTTGTCCATTTTTTCCATGTTGTCCATTTTATTGGCATGTAGTTGCTTATAGTAATCTCTCATGATCCTGTGTATCTGTACAGTGTCAGTTGTTACTTTTCCTTTTCCATTTCTAATTCTATTGAGTCTTCTCCCTTTTTTTTCTTGATGAGTCTGACTAATGGTTTATCAATTTTGTTTATATTCTCAAAGAACCAGCTTTTAGTTTTATTGATCTTTGCTATTGTTTCCTTCATTTCTTTTTCATTTATTTCTTTTTTTTTTAAATTTTTTAATTTATTATTTATTTATTATTTTTATTTTTGGCTGTGTTGGGTCTTCGTTTCTGTGCGAGGGCTTTCTCCAGTTGCGGCGAGTGGGGGCCACTCTTCATCGCGGTGCGCGGGCCTCTCACTGTCGCGGCCTCTCTTTGTTGCGGAGCACAGGCTCTAGACGCTCAGGCTCAGTAGTTGTGGCTCACGGGCCCAGTTGCTCCGCGCCATGTGGGATCTTCCCAGACCAGGGCTCGAACCCGTGTCCCCTGCATTGGCAGGCAGATTCTCAACCACTGCGCCACCAGGGAAGCCCTTTCATTTATTTCTGATCTGATCTTTATGATTTCTTTCCTTCTGCTAACTTTGGGGTTTTTTTGTTCTTCTTTCTCTAATTGCTTTAGGTGTAAGGTTAGGTTGTTTATTTGAGATGTTTCTTGTTTCTTCAGGTAGGATTTTAGTGCTATAAACTTCCCTCTTAGACCTGCTTTTGCTGCATCCCATAGGTTTTGGGTCATTGTGTTTTCATTGTCATTTGTTTCTAGGTATTTTTTGATTTCCTCTTTGATTTCTTCAGTGATCTCTTAGTTATTAACTAGTGTATTATTTAGCCTCCATGTGTTTGTAATTTTTACAGGTATTTTCCTGTAATTGATATCTAGTCTCATAGCATTGTGGTCGGAAAAGATACTTGATTCGATTTCAATTTTCTTAAATTTACCAAGGCTTGATTTGTGACCCAAGATATGATCTATCCTGGAAAATGTTCCGTGAGCACTTGAGAAGAAAGTTTATTCTGTTGTTTTGAATGGAATGTCCTATAAATATCAATTAAGTCCATCTTGTTTAATGTATCATTTAAAGGTTGTGTTTCCTTATTTATTTTCATTTTGGATGATCTGTCCAGTGGTGAAAGTGTGGTGTTAAAAGTCCCCTACTATGATTGTGTTACTGTCGATTTCCCCTTTTATGGCTGTTAGCATTTGCCTTAGGTATTGAGGTGCTCCTATTTTGGGTGCATGAATATTTATAATTGTTATATCTTCTTCTTGGAATCCCTTGATCGTTATGTAAAGTCCTTCTTTGTCTCTTGTAACATTCTTTGTTTTAAAGTCTATTTTGTCTGATATGAGAATTGCTACTTCAGCTTTCTTTTGATTTCCGTTTGCTTAGAATATCTTTTTCCATCCCCTCACTTTCAGTCTGTTTTTGTCCCTAAGTCTGAAGTGGGTCTCTTGTAGACAGCATATGTATGGGTCTTGTTTTTGTATCCATTCAGCCAGTCTGTGTCTTTTGGTTGGAGCATTTAATCCATTTACATTTAAGGTAGTTATTGATATGTATGTTCCTATTACCATTTTCTTAATTGTTTGGGGTTTGTTATTGTAGGTCTTTTCCTTCTCTTGTGTTTCCTGCCTAGAGAAGTTCCTTTAGCATTTGTTGTAAAGCTGGTTTGGTGGTGCTGAATTCTCTTAGCTTTTGCTTGTCTGTAAAAGTTTTAATTTCTCTGTCGAATCTGAATGAGATCCTTGCTGGGTAGAGTAATTTTGGTTCTAGGTTTTTCCCTTTCATCACTTTAAATATGTCCTGCCACTCCCTTCTGGCTTGCTTAGTTTCTGCTGAAAGATCAGTTGTTAACCTTATGGGGAGTCCTTTGTATGTTATTTGTTGTTTTTCCCTTGCTGCTTTTTATATTTTTTCTTTGTATTTAATTTTTGGTAGTTTGAATAATATGTGTCTTGGCTTGTTTCTCCTTGGATTTATCCTGTATGGGACTCTCTGCGCTTCCTGGACTTGATTATTTCCTTTCCCATGTTAGGGAAGATTTCAACTGTTATCTCTTTAAATATTTTCTCAGTCCTTTTCTTTTTCTCTTCTTCTTCTGGGACCCCTATAATTCGAATGTTGGTGCGTTTAATGTTGTCCCAGAGGTCTCTGAGACTGTCCTCAATTCTTTTCATTCTTTTTTCTTTATTCTGCTCTTCAGTAGCTATTTCCACTATTTTATCTTCCAGGTCACTTATCCGTTTTTCTGCCTCAGTTATTCTGCTATTGCTTCCTTCTAGAGAATTTTTAATTTCATTTATTGTGTTGTTCATCATTGTTTGTTTGCTCTTTAGTTCTTCTAGGTTCTTGTTAAACATTTCTTATATTTTCTCCATTCTATTTCCAAGGTTTTGGATCATCTTTACTATCATTATTCTGAATTCTTTTTCAGGTAGATTGCTTGTTTCCTCTTCATTTGTTTGGTCTGGTGGGTTGTTACCTTGCTCCTTCATCTGCTGTGTGTTTCTCTGTGTTCTCATTGTGGTTAACTTACTGTGTTTGGGGTTTCCTTTTCCTAGGCTGCAGGTTCATAGTTCCCGTTTCTTTTGGTGTCTGCCCCCAGTGGCTAAGGTTGCTTCAATGGGTTTTGTAGGCTTCCTGGTGGATGGGACTAGTTCCTGTGTTCTGCTGGATGAGGCTGGATCTTGTCTTTCTGGTGGGCACGTCCATGTCCAATGGTGTGTTTTGGGGTGTCTGTGACCTTATTATTTTAGGCAGCCTTTCTGCTAGTGAGTGGGGTTGTGTTCCTGTCTTGCTAGTTGTTTGGCATAGGGTGTCCAGCACTGTAGCTTGGGTCGTTGAGTGGAGCTGGCTCTTGGCGTTGAGATGGAGATCTCTGAGAGATTTTCGCCATTCGATATGATATGGAGCTGGGAGGTCTCTGGTGGACCAATGTCCTGAACTTGGCTCTCCCACCTCAGAGGCACTGGCCTGACAGCCGGCCAGAGCACCAAGATCCTGTCATACACACAGCTCAGAATAAAAGGGAGAAGAAAGGAAAGAAAGTAAGAAAAAAGAAAGTTTTTAAAATAAAAAATAATTATTAAAAATAAAAAAATTTACAAGTAATAAAAAACAAGAGAAGGAAAGAAGAGAGCAACCAAACCAAAAAAGAAATCCACCAGTGATAAAAAGCACTAAAAACTATACTAAAAGGGAAGAACAAAAAAATAAGCGTGCATACAGAACCCTAGGACAAATGATAAAAGCATTTTTGATTGCTTTTTCAGAAGCATTCACATACACACTCACAAAAAGAGATAAAGGAAAAATATATATATATTTTTGCTCCCAAAGTCCACCGCCTCAATTTGGGATTATTCGTTGTCTATTCAGGTATTCCACAGATGCAGGGTGCATCAAGTTGATTGTGGAGATTTAATCCACTGCTCCTGAGGCTGCTGGGAGAGATTTCCCTTTCTTTTCTTTGTTCACACAGCTCCTGGGGTTCAGCTTTGGATTGGCCCTGCCTCTGCATGTGGGTCGCCTGAGGGCATCTGTTCTTCGCTCAGACAGGATGGGGTTAAAGGAGCAACTGATTTGGGGCTGTGGCTCACTCAGGCCAGGGGGAGGGAGGGGTATGGATGAGGGGCTATCCTGCGGCGGCAAAGGCCAGCATGACATTGCACCAGCCTGAGGCGTGCCGTGCGTTCTCCCGGGGAAGTTGTCCCTGGATCACGGGACCCTGGCAGTGGCGGGCTGCACAGGCTTCTGGGAGGGGAGGTGTGGAGAGTGACCTGTGTTTGCACACAGGCTTCTTGGTGGCTGCAGTAGCAGCCTTAGCATCTCATGCCCATTTCTGGGGTCCGTGCTGATAGCCGCAGCTCACGCCCGTCTCTGGAGCTCGTTTAGACGGTGCTCTGAGTCCCCTCTCGCGCACCAGGAAACAAAGACGCAAGAAAAAGTCTCTTGTCTCTTCGGTAGCTCCATACTTTTTCCCGGACTCCCTCCTAGCTAGCTGTGGCACGCTAGCCCCCTTCAGGCTGTGTTCACGCAGCCAACCCTAGTCCTCTCCCTGGGATCTGACCTCTGATGCCAGAGCCTCAGCTCCCAGCCCCTACCTGCCCCAGCGGGTGAGCAGAGAAGCCTCTCAGGCTGGTGAGTGCTGGTCAGCACTGATCCTCTGTGGGAATCCTTCCACTGCCCTCTGCACCCCTGTTGCTGTGCTCTCCTCCATGGCTCCGAAGCTTCCCCCCGCCCACCCCCCATCTCTGCCAGTGAAGGGGCTTCCTAGTGTGTGGAAACTTTTCCTCCTTCACAGATCCCTCCCACTGGTGCAGGTCCTGTCCCTATTCTTTTGTCTCTTGTTTTTTCTTTTGCTCTACCCAGGTACGTGGGGAGTTTCTTGCCTTTTGGGAAGTCTGAGGTCTTCTGCCAGCGTTGAGTAGGTTTCTGTAGGAGTTGTTCCACATGTAGATGTATTTCTGATGTATTTGTGGAGAGGAAGGTGATCTCCACGTCTTACTCTTCCACCATCTTGAATGTCCCTTTCTATTAACATCTTGAGCTTTGTTCTGGGGTATAGTTTCTTGGAAAAAAATATAATCCTTTCAGGGCTTGTTTTTATGATGAGTTTAGGCAGGACTAGAGTAGCATTCAGTCTAGGGCTAATTTTCTCCACTATTTAATATATTTCTTGGTATTCTAGCTAGTACCTTGTGAATTATAAGTTTTTCCACCATGACCAATGGGAACCTGAATAACTCCCAGCCCTGTGAAGATCTGGTTATTTTTAGCTCTGCTTCATTTGGTTGGTTTCCCCCTGGCTTTGGGTTGTTTCCTAACACTTATTCACTGATTATTACTTACTTGAAAACACAGGAGTGCTCAGCAGATGTTCAGAGCTTTCCCTCTGTCCAGCTGTCTCTTCTCTGGTTATTTTCCACTGCAGTGTAGCTGCCATGGCCTCCCCAGGCTCCCACCTCTGTCTGCTTAACTTAGGGAAACCTCCAGGGTCCATCTCCTGGAACTGTGACTTGGAAACTCTGTGGACAATAATCTGGAATTACCT
The DNA here is from genome assembly GCF_028023285.1 of Balaenoptera ricei. Classification (NCBI taxonomy): domain Eukaryota; kingdom Metazoa; phylum Chordata; class Mammalia; order Artiodactyla; family Balaenopteridae; genus Balaenoptera; species Balaenoptera ricei. The sequence continues at coordinate 43,171,219 of NC_082641.1, forward strand.
CATTTCCTTCCACCTTCTCCAGGATTACTATGCTTTTATTCAGTGTCTGAAATCATTGTTTCATATATTTTGTCATGTTTTGTAGTTGTTTCAGGTGGATAGGTAAAGCGAGTCCTTGTTAGTCCATGTTGCAAGTAAGTATTTTCTACATTATTTTTAATGTGTGTTCTCTACTACTGCAGTAGTTATCTAATTTTGTAAATAAATATGCATATATTGCCTGTGTTTTAAATTTTTTGATAGGTATCTTTTCTTCTAAACTGTATTTAAAGGCCACAGTTCTGGAGTCTTGCTACTCAAAGTATGGTCCTGCACCAGATACATGAGTATCAGCTACAGACTTATTAGGCAGAATCTCAGGACCCACCCCAAAACTACTGAGTCATAATCTGCATTTTAACAAGATCACCAGGTGATGCATATGTCCATTAAAGTTTGAGAGGAACTGGGCTATTCTGAAAATGGATTGTGCTCTTTCACGTGGATGGGATTTTGCAATCTGTTGTAGATAGGCTTTTGTGGGTTAACTTTTTTTTCCTTCATATGTGCTGCTGTCACTACTATCTAGTTCGTGAACACCTTCACCATGGCAAAAAGAAACCAGGTACACATTAATCAGTCGTTCCGCATTTCCTTAGCCCCAGTTCCTTTCAGCCACCAGTCTGCTTTCTGTTTGTATGACTTTACCTTTTCTGGGCATTTCATATAAATAGAATCATACAATACGTGGCCTTTTGTTTCTGTTTTATTTCACTAAGCATAATGATTTTAAGGTTCATCTGTGTTGTAGTATACATCAGAGTCGAATTGCATTTTATGACTGATTAATTGTGTGGTATTAATATACCACATTTTGTTTATCCATTCATCAATTTATGGGATATATGAGTATTCGCAGTTTTTTGGCTATTATGAATGATGCTGTTGGAAACATTTATGTACAAGTTTTTGTTTGAACACATGGTTTTACTTCTCTTCAGTATATACCTAGGAATGGAATTACTGGGTCATGTTTAATTTAACCATGTTTAACTTTTTGAGGAACCACCAAACTTTTCCACACAGCTGCATCATTTTATTTTCCCAGCATCATTTTATGAGGGCTTCAATTTCTCCATATCCTTGCCAACACTTGTTACTACCTTTTTTTTAAAATTGATTATATAGTAAATTTATTTTATGATTGTTTTAAATAAAAACTTTTTTAATGTGGATTTTCAGCATAATACAAGTTAGTCAGAATAATGCAAAGCATTTTTAAAGGTGAACTAATTAGGTTTCTGAAAAGAATTCCAGAAAGAAAAAAAGCACAATGATGTTACTTATTTCTAGACAAGATTAAGGTTCTCTGGGTATTAGTATAATCCTATATTATGTGCATTGTTTCTAGATTCTGATCATGTGAAGTTTATTATTTTTAAATTATTTTTTCTTCCAGTTTTATTGAGATACAATTGACATGTAGCACAGTGTAAGTTTAAGGTTTGCAGCATAATGATTTGACTTACATGCATCATAAAATGATTATCATAATAAGTTTGGTGAACATCCATCATTTCATATAGATACAGAATTAAAGAAATAGAAAAAATTTTTTTTCTTGTGATGAGAAAGAACTCTTAGGATTTACTCTTTTAACAACTTTTTTATGTAATCTTCAGCAGTGTTAATGATATTTATTGTATTGTACATTACATCCCTATTACTTATAACTGGAAGTTTCTACCTTTTGGCCATCTTCATCCCAACCCACCCCCCCCACCCCCGCCCCGACCTGTGGTAACCATAGATCTGATCTCTTTTTCTGTAAGTTTATTTTGAAATGTAATTGACCTATAACACTATGTTAGTTCCTATTACACAGCATAGTGATTTGATAATTCTATACATTTCAAAGTGGTCACCACAATAAGTCTGGTTACAATATGTCACCATAAAAAGATATTATGTAGTTATTAGACTATATTCCCCATACTGTATGTTGCATTCCCATGACTCATATATTTTGCAACTGGAAGTTTTTACCTCTTAATCTCCCTTACCTATTTCTTTCCTCTCCTCACCATTCTCCCCTCTGGTGACTACCTGTTGGTTTTCTGTTTCTATAACTGTTTCTATTTTGTTGTGTTTGTTCATTTGTTTTTTAGATTCCACATACAAGTGAAATCATACAGTATTTGTCTTTCTCTGTCTGACTTATTTCACTTAGCACAATACCCTCTAGGTCCATCTATGTTGTTGCAAATGGCAAGATTTCATTTTTTATGGTTTAGTAATATTCCATTGGATATGCATATACCACATCTTTATCCATTCATTTATTGATGGGCACTTGGGCACAGGGGTTCCCTTTTGTCCTCATCCTCACCAACACTTGTTTCTTGCCTCTTTGATATAGCCATTCTGTCAGGTGTGAGGTGACATCTCATTGTGGTTTTGATTTGCATTTCCTTAATGACTGATGATATTGAACATTTTTTAATGTGCTTTTTGGCCTTTTTATGTCTTTGGAGATACGTCTGCTTAAGTCTTTTTTTACTTGTTCATTGGGTTGTTGGTCTTATTGAATTGTGGTAGTTGTTTTGTATTCTGATACTAGTTCCTTGTCAGATATATGATTTGCAAAACTTTTCTGTCATTCTGTAGGTCATCTTTTCACTTTCTTGAGTGTCCTTTCAGGTACAGATGTCTTTAATTTGACGAAGTGCAGTTCATCTGTTTTCTTTTGTTGCTTGTGTCATTTTTAAGAAACCGTTTCCTAATCAAGGTGACGAAGATTTACACCTATATTTTCTTCTAAGAGTTTTGTAATTTTAGCTATTATATTAGGTCTTTGATCCATTTTGAGGGTTTTTCATTTTTGTAGGTCCAACTTCATTGTTTTGCATATGGATATCCAGTTGCCTCAGAATTTGTTGAAAGACTGTTTTTTCCCCTCAGTCTTGGCATCTTTTCGAAAATCAATTTGAGTTTGCAGGTTAACTATTAATAATTTATAATATATTTTATTTCTTCATTATGGAGAAATTACAGCTTTCCTATTGAGCAGCTGAATTAGGTATTCTTAACAGTGATCACCTAAAGAGTAAAGAAGATCATAGAGGAAGAAAACTTAAAAATGGCTCCAGTCTCCCTATTCATCATTGCCTTTACCTTGGCATAATGGTGGATATATTTCATGAGTTCTGGAATATTGTCCTTTGGGATAGTCAGGGCCTATCTGGTTATTGTATATTAGTCTTTCCAGACCTTGGCTTAGATGTAACTCAAAATTTTTCTCTTTGCAGGGGAGTTAGACAAGTGAAGCTTTGGATCTTAAATTATCATTCTAATGGCATCAGCCAATTGCAGATTAGTCTTGATCTGTTTCTGAGATTCAAACACATTATGGTCAGGTACTGCCCTAGTTTTGTCCAGTGGATTAGGACTAATTTTTTTATTGGTCCACTTTTCAGAAGGTGCTGAAGTCAGAAGTTAGTTTCCTCCTAAGGCACAAATATAGAAGAGGTTTGACTATTATTAGTTCAGTTATTTTATCTCACTTAGAAAAGTGTACAGTAGTTTGGTGCATTATCCATTTAAAGGCAACATATATAGTCATTAGAATTCTGGGCATTAGTGTAACTTTGCTTTCATTTTTCCTACAAAAGCAGACTGATTTTCAGTATGGGAAATTTTCATGTATATGCTGAAACCTGCTCTCATACTCTGGGTTAGGAGAACATAAAGAGATGTTTAAGAAATTCACCAGGTTTATAGACACTTTTGAAAACCTGGTGAGGACTGCTGTGGAAACCAGTCTGGTACTTATTCAAAAAGTTAAATGTAGAATTACTATATGACTCAGTAATTCCACTCCTAGGTATATTACTGCAAAGAATTGAAAACAGATACACAGATACTTATACATGAATGTTCATAGCAGCACTATTCACAGTAGTGAAAAGATAGAAACAACCCAGAAGTCCATCAATTGATGAATAGATAAATAAATCTGGTTTATCTGTGCAATGAAATATTATCCAGCTGTAACAGCAGTGAAGTACTGATACATGCTACAGTGTGGGTGAACCTCAGAAACATGCTGAGTAAAAGAAGCCAGATCCAGTAGGTATGATTCCATTTGTGTGAAATATCCCATATGACTTCATTTATGTGAAATATCTCAGGTAAATTCCTAGAGACAGAAAGATTGGTGGAGGCCAGGGGATGTTGAGAGGAAGGGAGCAAAAAGTAACTGCCTAATGGGTATGGGGTTTTTGGAAGGATGAGAATTATGTTTCAGAATCAGGTAGAGGTGGTGGTTGCACAACATAGTGAATGTACTAAATGCCACTGAATTGTACACTTTAAAATGGTTAATTTTATGTTGTATGAATTTTACCTCAATTAAAAAAATGTGATGAGGTATGTATTTGTATGTACATACCATATTTTATAATTTCAGGGAGTGGTTCATGGATCTCAGATAAAGATTTCCCCTAGGGATTCAAGGACTTAAGGTAAACTCCAGCTTTAGCTGGTAACTGTAGCAAGTATAATATTTTATTTATAAATCTGGTGCTAGGGTTAACATTTTGGTACCAGATTATCTATGTAATTAAGTAGTTTTCTGGCCCTGATGGTTTTTTATTTTATGTAAAGCTTTTTTTAAAAGCTTTATTATTATATAATTTAAATATTATTAAACTCACCCATTTAAAGTATACAGTTCAGTGAGTTTTAATAAATTTGTACAGTTGTGCAACCCTCTCCAGTTTTAGACTTCCATACATACAGTTTTGTTATGTGTGTTTGCTTTCAGCCTACTCCCACCTCCAACCCTAGGCAAACACTCATCAGCTTTGTCTAAATAGTTTTGCCTTTTCTAGAAGTTTCATGTAAATGAAATCATGTAATGTGGAGTCTTTTGTGTCTTTTTTTTTTTCGCTTTTTAGAATAACATTTTTGAGGTTCATTCATGCTGCATATATGACTAGTTCATTTCTTTTTATTTATAAGTAGTATTACATTTTATGGATACCTGACATTTTATTTACCTATTCAGTTGATAGACATTTGAGTTGTTTTGTGTTTTTGATCATTTTGAGTAGTTCTGATATAAACATTCATGTACAAGTCTGTGTGTGGACATGTTTTTATTTCTCTTGGGTAGTACCTGTAATTGCTGGGTTTTATGGCAAATATATATTTAACTGTTCAGTAAATTGCCAGACTGTTTTCCAAAGTGGCTGTACCATTTTGTATTCCTACCAATAATGGATGAGGGTGCCAGTTTCTCTATGTCCTTACCACCTCTTGTCATTATCTTTTTTGATTATACCTATTTTAGTGTGTATATAGTACTGTCTCATAGTGGTTTTGAATTTCTACGATGACTATAAATGTTAAGTATCAATTTCCTGTGCTTATCTTAAATGAAATATCCATTTGTATATCTTAAATGAAGTATCTATTTCAGTCTTTCGCTGATTTTTAAAATTGAGATGTTGGTCTTACTGCATCATAAGTAATTCTTTAAACTATCTTAATGGTATCTTTTGTAGAACAAAAGATTTTTATTTTGATGTTCAGCTCAGTTTTTTCTTTTATGGATTGATTGATTATGCTTTTGATGTCAATCCTTAAGACATTTTTGCCTATCCCAATATCACAAATATTTTCTCTTATATTTTCTTTTTGAAGTTTATAGTATTAGCTCTTCCACTTAGAGCTTTGATTTCCTTTGAATTAATTTTTATGTATGATGTGAGGTAAAGGTGGGGTTTAAATTAATCTTTTTGTATGTGGATAATTGTTCTAGTTGAAAAACTGTTATTTTTCCACTAAATTACCTTTGAATTGAATTGACTATTGAATTCCTAGTGAATTGACTATAAATGTATGGATTTGGTTTTGGACTTCCTATTCTGTTGATCTCTGTGTGTATCCTTATACCAGTACCACACTATCTTGATTATTGTAGCCTTAAAGTCAGTATTGAATTTAGGTAATTAGAGTCCGCTAACATCAGTCTTTCTGAAAATTGTTTGGACTCCTCTAGGTCCTTTGCATTCTTCAATAAAATTTTAAGATTAGTTTGTTAATTTCTACCAAAAAAGACTGCTTGCATAGGGATTGTGTTGAATTTATAATTTGGGGAGAATTTTCATCTTAACATTATTATAGACTCTTCCAGTCCGTGAGCATGGTATATTTCTTCATTATTCACATCTTCTTTGATATCCCTCAGCAGTATTTTGTAGTTTCAGTGTACAGGTCTTACATTTTCATAAATCTCTAAGTATTTTATTGCTTCATGCTATTGCAAATGGCATTCTTTCTTAAGTTCATATTTGTATTGTTAATGACTTGTATACTAAAGTACAGTTTATTTTATTAAACATCTTTATTGGAGTATAATTGCTTTACAATGGTGTGTTAGTTTCTGCTTTATAACAAAGTGAATCAGCTATACATATATCCCCATATCTCCTCCCTCTTGCATCTCCCTCCCACCCTCCCTATCCCATCCCTCTAGGTTGTCACAAAGCACGGAGCTGATCTCCCTGTGCTATGCGGCTGCTTCCCACTAGTTACCTGTTTTACATTTGGTAGTGTATATATGTGCATTCCACTCTCTTCGTCCCAGCTTACCCTTCCCCCCTGCCCCACACCGTGTCCTCAAGTCCATTCTCTACGTCTGCGTATTTATTCCTGTCTTGCCCCTAGGTTCTTCAGAACCCTTTTTTTTTTTAGATTCCATATATATGTGTTAGCATACAGTATTTGTTTTTCTGACTTATGAAGTACAGTTTATTTTTATATGCTGATATTTTATCTTGTCACTTTGTTAATATACTTGCTTACTAACAAGTTTTAGTAACTTTCATATTCCATAAAATTTTCTACATAGGTGGGCATATTGTCTGTGAATAAAGACAGTTTTTGCTGCTTCTTTTTGATATGTTATCCCTTCAGTTTCTTTTTCTTATTGCATTGGCAATATCCAGTACATTGTTGAATAGTAGTAGTGACGGTAGATATCCTTATCTGTTCCTGATCTTAAAGGAAGAACAGTGTTTCACCATGAAGTGTGATATTAGCTATAGTTTTTTCCTAAGTGCCTTTTATCAGGTTGAGGAAGTTCCTTTCTATTCTTAGTTGGGAATAAATGAAAAAAATTTAAAATCACCTGTTTGAATGGCTATTATCAAAAAGACGAGAGATAACAAGTGTTGGCAAGGATATGAAGAACAGGGAAACTTTGTGCACTGTTGTGGGAATGTAAATTGGTACAGTCACTATGGAAAGCAGTGTGGAGGTTTCTCAAAAAATTAGAAATAGAGTATAATCCAACAATCCCACTTCTGGATATATATCTAAAGGAAATGAAATTAGTATCTCAAAGAGATATCTGCATTCCTATTATTCACAATACCCAAGACAAGGAAACAACCTATGTCCATCAACAGATGAATGGATAAAGAAAATGTGATATCTATCTGTCTGTCTATATCCATATACACACACACTGTCGATCACAATGGAAAATTATTTAGCCATCAAAAAAAGGAAATCCTGCTATTTGTGACAGCATGAATGGACCTTGAGAGCATTATAAGTCAAATAAGTCAGAGAAAGACAAATACTGTGTGATCTCACTTTCATTTGGAATCTAAAAAAGCTGAACGCATTGAAACAGGGAGTTGAATGGTGGTTGCCAGGGGCTGGGGTGGACAGGGTGGAGGAGGTAGGAAGATATTGATCAAAGGAAACAAACTTCCAGTTATAAAATGAGTAATTTCTGGGGATCTAATTTAGAGCATGGTTATTATCTTTAAAAATACTGTATTATACACTTGAAAGTTGCTAAGAGAGTAGATCTTAAATGCTTTTACCAGAAAAAAACCAAAAGGTAATTAGTGAGGTGATGGAGATGTTAATTAACCTTATTGTGGTAATCATTTCACAATATATATGTGTAACAAATCTTACAGTATATAGTTTAAACTTATACAATGTTATATGTCAATTATATCTTAATAAAGCTGGGAAAAATAAGTGTATTGAGGATTAGAAAAGAAGCACTGTATTTTATCAAATCCTTTTTCCATCTATAGAGGCAAGGATATGGTATTTGCTTTTTACTCTGTTAATGTGGTGTATTACATCAATTTTTTGTTAAACCATCCTTATATTCCTGAAATAAACCTGGTTTATGGCACATGATCATTTTATATGATGTTGCCAGTTGCAGTTTGTGCATATTTTGTTCTGGAATATCTTTGAATCTTATCTTCATGAGGGATTTTGGTGTGTAATTTTCTTTTCTTACAAGGTCTTTGACTAGGTTTGATACCATGTTAATACTGACCTGATAATATAAGTTGGGAAGTGTTCCCTCCTGGTCTGTCTTCTGAAAGGATTTGTGTAGTTTTGGTATTTTCTCTTTAAATGTTTGACAGAATTTACTAATGAAGCCATCTAAACCACCTAGGCTTTTCTTCATGGGAAGATTTTTAAATTCCTAACTCAGTTTGCTTTCTTCTTGAGCCAGTTTTGGTAATCTGTGTCTATCAGGGAATTACTTGAAGTGGAATTAGATTGATTTTAGATTATTCTTCCTGTCTAATGTGTTTAAAACTATAATTTTCTGTCTTAGTACTGCTTTACATGCATCCCATAAATTTTGGTAGTTATATTTTATTTTCAATTCAATTCATTTTTTATTTTCTCTTAGCTTCCTCTTATGTTTACTTTTCAAGCATTTGGTGATTTTCCATACACCTTTCTGTTTTGGTTTCTAATTTAATTTCTTTGTGGTTGGAGAAGATACTTTATGATTTCTATAATTTGATTTAATGATTGATGTGGTTGATTTTGTTGTTTTTCAGTAATGTGTCTCATGTCTTAACAGGCTTCTATTTAACAAATATTTTTTAGTATACTATTTTAATTCCTCTGTTGATTTTTTTTTAGCTTTGAGTTATGTTTTTAGTGATTACTCTAGGGCTTACAGTATACATTTTTAACTAAATCACAGCCACAGTTTCTGTAAAATATTGATACTTTGCTCTAATATTTCTTCCTCCTTTTTTTCTGCTATTTTTGTCACATGTATTTCAACTATATGTTATAAATCCAGTGTAATACAATGTTAAAATGTTTTTGCTTTAAACAGTCTTATGTTTTTAAAAATATTAATTGAAAAAGAAGCACAAACCCTATACAGTCTTGTATTTACCCACATATTTATCATTTTTAGAACTCTATTCTTTTCTCTGTATTTGAGTTAAAGAATTTTTTAAGACTATTTCTTCTGGGGTTGATGTGTTAGCAGTGAATTTCCTCAGTTTTTATTTGGAAATGTCTTTATTTTGCTTTTATTTTTGAAAGGATAATGTCACTGAATATGTAATTCTGGGTTGACAGTTTTTTTTCTTTCACCATTGGATACTCATTCGGCTGACATTGTTTCATTCTACTCCATTATTTCCCATCAGAAGTAAGCCTTAATTATGGTATTCTCCTGTTATGTTTTGAGTTGTTTTTCTCTTGCTGCTTTGAAGACTTTCAGCAGTTTGACTATGTTTCTAGGTGAGATTCCACAGTTTTTCCTGCTTGGGTTCATTGTGCTTATGGTATGTATAATGTTTTTTAAAACAAATGTGGGAAGTTTTTTTATTGTTATTTTTTCAAATATTTATCTTGCGTCTTTCTCAGTTTGGAACTTATGTTTGGACACTTGGGGTTGTCGCATAGATCTTTGAGTGTCTTTATTTTTCTTCTATTTCTCTCTTTAGATTTGATAGTTTCTATTGATCTATCTTCATATTTAGATACTTTCTTCTGCCATCTCAGATCTTCTCTTGAGCCACCTAGTGGATTTTTCATTTCAATTATTGTACTTTTCATCTGTAGAGTTTTCACTTGGTTATGTTGTTATAGTTTCAGGTGTCTGTTGAGATTGCCTGTTTGTTGAATCATTGTCCTATTTCCTTTAATTCTTAGAACATGGTTTCCTTACATTTTTTGGACCTGTTTGTTATAGCTTCTTTGAAGTCTTTGTCTGCTAAGTCCAACATCTGGGCCCACTCAGTTTCTCGTGACTCCTTCTTTTACTTAAGTATTGATCACTTTCCTGTTTCTTTTTACATCTTCTAATTTTTTGTAGCATCTGTATATTTTCTCTTTCATGTATGTCTCTTACTATTCATATTTGATCATGTTTGGACAACTTTTAATTTTTTAGTTGTTTATTTCACGGGGGGCATGGTTGGGATAAATTTTTTTTAAGTAATTTATTTTTATTTATTTATTTATTTTTGGCTGCGTTGGGTCTTGGTTGCTGCACGCGCGGGCCTTCTCCAGTTGCGGCGAGCGGGGTCTACTCCTCATTGAGGTGCACAGGCTTCTCATTGCATTGGCTTCTCTTGTTGCGGAGCATGGGCTCTAGGAGCGTGGGCTTTAGCAGCTGTGGCACGTGGCTCAGCATTTGTGGCTCACAGGCTCCAGAGCACAGGCTCAGCAGCTGGGGCGCACAGGCCTAGCCACTCCGCGGCCTCTGGGATCCTCCTGGGCCAGGGATCGAACCCGTATCCCCTGCAATGGCAGGCGGATTCCTAACCACTGTGCCACCAGGGAAATCCCATATTTTGATTTCTGCAAATAGGTTATAAGCCTGTTGTGGATAGGAACTGTATCTTAAATATGGAGGATCTACCATGCTGCTAAGTTTAGTCCTGATTTCGTGGTCTATTTTTAAATACTTAACTCTGCTGAATTTTCTTCAAAAAAGAAAAACTGTATTGCATCCTATTAATCTCTGCAGAAGAATTATTGGAACCTGCCTTAATTTCCAGTCAAGGACAGACTTGATGGGACTTCCCTGGTGGTCCAGTGGTAAAGAATCCACCTTACAATGCAGGGGACGTGGGTTCTATCCCTGGTCATGGAACTAAGATCCCACATGCCACAGGGCAACTGAGCCTGCATGCCACAACTACCGAGCTCACGCCCCTCAAGTAGAGCCTGTGTGCCGCAAACTACAGAGCCTGTCTGGAACCCATGCGCCCTGGAGCCTCCACGCGACAACTAGAGAAGAGAAAATCCACACACCACAACTAGAGAGAAGCCCGGCACCGCAACAAAAGAAGCTGCATGCCTCAGTGAACATCCTGCGTGCTGCAACTAAGACCCAACACTGCCAAAAATAAAATTTATATTTAAATAATAAATAAGTCTTTAAAAAAGAAAAAGTTTGCTGACCAAAAAAAAGGTCAGAGATGTTTATTTAAAAAAAAAAAACACAAAGGACAGACTTGATAACTAATACATGTGGGGAAAGAATACATATGGATTAACTTATTTGTGAAACTCAAAAAAACTAATTTTCCAGTGTTTCCTAAATATTTATACTCTGTGTATGTATAAATTGGCAGGCAGAGGCTCTGTAAACTTTTGGAGGCCCATCTAGAGAAACAAAGGTGTTTTACTTCCAAGGAATAGGGTAATAACCATTAGTAATCCATTGGTATTAGTAATTAAGTTACATTAACTCCAAGAGACCAGAGTTCAAACGTTCTTATTCATTTAGACCAATATTCTTCAGATTTATCATCATTATTACTATTATTATAGTTTGTTGAAAGTAAATACAATAAGACATTAATATTCTGCAAAGTCTGTTTAAGATACGTAATTAGGGAAAGTTTGGACACAATTTATATATTAATAGAATTTATAAAATCACATACTTCTAAAGACATGGTTTTGTAAATTCTTTATTCTTATTTGTTTTCACATTTTTAGATATGCCATTGCATTGGCCTTAAGGGAAAAACAGCGTGTAATATTTACTAGCCCAATTAAGGCCCTGAGTAACCAGAAATACCGTGAAATGTATGAAGAATTTCAAGATGTTGGTCTGATGACTGGAGATGTTACTATTAATCCTACAGCATCTTGTCTTGTTATGACCACAGAGGTAATTTATATGGTGTCTCAATTTAATTAATTTTCCTTTTAATTAATGTGGCAATTCATTTAAAACAGCTAATGTTTTATTACTTACTCTATATCGATAAAAATGTAACATTTTACTGTCTGAGTAGATTTACTCGAAAGGGATAGAGTTCATCTTAAAACAAGTTCTAGTAATTGAATTTAGTTGTAAATTACCAATATTTCTGCTATTTGTCATAATATAGATGCAGTTTTTTCTTAACAAAGTGTTTTTAAAGGCGTATTGTCAGTGACATGAAAATAATTTGATGGTTTTGTATAATTTCAAAGATTTGAGTACATACTTTCGAATGTGTAGTGGCTCCTTGTTCTGTGTGATTTTTTATTCTTCTGTATCTGAGTGTTGATACAAATAGATAACTAACTTTTAAAAAAATACCCAGTTATGTTTAGCTTCTTTCCATAATCACAGTTAAGTTTTGCATATCTTCGTAACATCTTACATTTTGGACATTATTAGCTGTCTTTACTAAGTACTTTTGTACATGCTTGAATTATATCCTTGCATTCTACAAAGACATGGTACACTAGAGAGCATAAATTAGCTTCTGGTTTTTAGAGTTACCCAAAAGCATTGCTCACTTTTCATCTTAGTGCCTAAAGTAAGTTTGTTTTCCATTCTCAAAACTTTCTTGCATTCGTGGAAGATTTCTTTAACTCAGAAATCAGAATAACGGTTGCTAGAAAGTATTCATATTGTTAAGATGAGGTAGAAAAAATGGATAACAGTATAAGATCCATTGTGTTAGACAGAAGATAACTTCAAGTTATTCTCATATTCTAGTAAGTGTAGGTCTTGGCTTAAGTGCTGCACATGCAAGGAAGTGGCTTCTTATTCAAGATAATGGATATGGAGATGATAATTCTCTCCATGGATTATATCTGATTACTTACTTGAGAAATCATTTATTTTGGATTTAGGAAAGGAATATTATGTATTTAAGAGATATGTATCTCCCTAAAATTATTTTAATCTTTCCGTTAAAAAAGAATATCCAGAATTTCTTGTTAGAAAGAAGAGCTTTTGGTATGTCAGAATCCTGCTAAATCTTCTCCTTTTTCTTTAGATTTTGAGAAGTATGCTGTACAGAGGTTCTGAAGTTATGCGAGAAGTTGCTTGGGTCATATTTGATGAAATTCATTACATGAGAGATTCAGGTATATTCTGTAGTGTTGTTGAGATGTGAGCATGTATTTTATTTAAGAATGGCATTAGGTAGGGTGGAGTCAAGATGGCGTACTAGGAGGATGTGGAATTCGCGTCTCCTCACAACTAGGGTACCTACCAGGTACCAGTGGGGGACCACGGACACCTAAGGGACAGGAGGAAACCCCAGTGACCGTGTAGGATGTGGGGCGTTGGGGGAGTGAAGTGGGAGGAGAAGTGGAGGCAGGACGGGACTGGCGTCCCTGAGGGGCGGCTTGGGGAGGGGAAGGGATCCCATGCCCAACAGGGGAAATTGGGGAACCATTGGGAGGGCAGAGGATCAAAAGGGAGCATGTCCAGGTTTCCCCTGCCCAGTTGGACCCCCAGGAACTTGTTGAGATCCCAGGCCTGATCATCTGCTCACCTAGTCTCCCTCCAGCCACGTGGGTCCTGAGGGAGTGGGAGGGAGGAAAGGGGGAGCAAAAGTAAAGGCCGGACTTCTGGGACAGCACCCCTGAGGGGTGGCTGGGGGAGAGAAGTAGTTTCTACACCCAGCAGGACCCACCCACGATTAGGGTTCCAGCGGCAATGGGGGAGACCCCAGGGGAGATGGTGGGGGAGGTGTGCGAAAGAACAGAAGGGAACGGGGCCAGTGCTTTCCCTGTCCGCTTAGGCACCAGGAAGCCTTTTGTGCTCCCGGACCTAATACTCTGCCCTCGGAGCCTCCCATCTACAGCACAGAGCCCAAGCCCCGCCACTACACCCCCACCCAAGGCCCTACCTCTACACTCAGAGAACCCTTCCAATGAACTGGGCCTAAACCCCACCCACACACCCTCAGTCAGGGCCCTACCTCCTAACTCCTGAACCCCGCACTCCAGAGGCCCTCTTTTCGACTTGCTGCCTCTCCCCTTCTGCACAGGCCCCGCCCCACACTCACCCCACCACCCACCTAGGTCCTGCCCCACCCTGCCACTACCTAAGTTCCACCCCCTGCCTAAACTCCGCCTGCATAGCCAAGGCTTTTTTTTGTTTTCTTCCCATTTTTTTTCTTTTCCTTTTTCCTCTTTTAGATTGGGGCTCTGTTTTACGTTGTTGATTCATTGCTGTTGATTCTTTTATATTTTTATTTTTCCTAATCTTATTTTTCTAATTTTATTTTATTCTTTATACTTTGTTAGTGATATCTCCTTTTGGCTTGTTACCCCCCCCCCCCGCTTTTTTTTCCTTCTGCTGTGGTTTTTATTTTACCTTGTTGCAGTTGTAACAATTATAGTTTTATTTTTCCTAATATACCTTTATCTTTCTGATTTTATTTTCTTTTTTATTCTTGATATTGTATTGGTCCTTTTTCTTTCTTTCCTTCTTTCTTCTTTTTTTTTTTTTTTTTTTCTGCACCACGAAGCTGGCAGGATCTTGGTTCCCAGGCCAGAGGTTGGGCCTGAGCTCCTGTGGTGGGAGCTCCAAGTCCAAACCACTGGACTAACAGAGAACTTCAGACCACAGTGAATATCAATCTGAGTGAGGCCTCCCGGAGGTGCTCATTGCAGCATCAGGAACCAACTCTATCTAACTGCCTGCAAACTCCAGTGCTAGACTTCTCAGGCGAAACAACCACTAAGACAGGAATACAGCAGCACCCATCAAAAAAACCGAAAAAAATGAAATATGTTACAGACGAAGGAGTAGGGTAAAAACCTACAAGACCAAATAAATGAAAATGAAATAAGCAGCCTATCTGAAAAAGAATTCAGAATAATAGTAAAGATGATCCAAAATCTCGGAAACAGAATGGAGAAAATACAAGAAACATTTAACAGGGACAGAGAAGAACTAAACAGCAGACAAATAGTGATGAACAACACAATTACTGAAATTAAAAATACTCTAGAAGGAATCAATAACAGAATACCTGAAGCAGAAGAACGGATAAGTAAGCTAGAAGATAAAATGGTGGAAATAACTGCCAGGGAGCAGAATAAAGAAAAAAGAATGAAAAGACGTGAGGACAGTCTCAGGAGACCTCTGGGGCAACATTAACGCACGAACATTCGAATTAGAAGGGTCCCAGAAGAAGAGAAAAAGAAAGGGACTGAGAAAATATTTGAGAAGATTATAGTCGAAAACTTCTCTAAAATGGGAAAGGAAATAGTCAATCAAGTCCAGGAAGAACAGAGAGTACCATCGGGATAAACCCAAAGAGAGACACACTGAGACACATATTAAACAAACTATCAAAAATTAAATACAAAGTAAAAATATTAAAAGCAGCAAGGGAAAAACAACAAATAACATACAAGGGAATCCCCATAAGGTTAACAGCTGATTTTTCAGCAGAAACTCTGCAAGCCCGAAGGGAGTGGCAGGACATATTTAAAGTGATGAAAGGGAAAAACCTACAGCCAAGATTACTCTATCCAGCAAGGATCTCATCACATTCGATGGAGAAATTAAAACCTTTACAGATAAGCAAAAGTTAAGAGAATTCAGGACCACCAAACCAGCTTTACAACAAATGCTAAAAGAACTTCTCTAGGCAAGAAACACAAGAGAAAGAAAACACCTACAATAACAAACCCAAAACATTTAAGAAAATGGGAATAGGAACATACATATTGATAATTACCTTAAATGTAAATGGATTAAATGCTCCCACCAAAAGACACAGACTGGCTGAATGGATACAAAAACAAGACCCATATATAGGCTGTCTACAAGAGACCCACTTCAGACCTAGAGACACATACAGACTGAAAGTGAGGGGATGGAAAAAGATATTCCATGCAAATGGAAATCAAAAGAAAGCTGGAGTAGCAATTCTCATATCAGACAAAATAGACTTTAAAATAAAAACTATTACAAGAAACAAAGAAGGACACTACATAATGATCAAGGGATCAATCCAAGAAGAAGATATAACAGTGTAAATATTTATGCACCCAACATAGGAGTACCACAATACATAAGGCAAATGCTAACAGCCATAAAAGGGGAAATAGACAGTAATACAACCATAGTTGGGAACTTTAACACGCCACCACTTTGACCAATGGACAGATCATCCAAAATGAAAATAAGGAAACACAAGCTTTAAATGGTACATTAAACAAGATGGGCTTAATTGACATTTATAGGACATTCCATCCCAAAACAACAGAATACACTTTCAAGTGCTTATGGAACATTCTTCAGGATAATCATATCTTGGGTCACAAATCAAACCTTGGTAAATTGAAATCATATCAAATATTTTTTCCGACCTCAACGCTGTGAGACTAGATACCACTTACAGGAAGAAATCTATAAAAAGTAGAAACACGTGGAAGCTAAACAGTACACTAGTAAATAACCAAGAGATCACTGAAAAAATCAAAGAGGAAATCAAAGAATACCTAGAATCAAATGACAATGAAAACGCGACGACCCAAAACCTATGGGATGCAGCAAAAGCAGTTTTTTTTTTTTAACGTGATGGTCCATTTATTTATTTATTTATTTATTTATTTATTTATTTATGGCTGTGTTGGGTCTTCGTTTTTGTGCGAGGGCTTTCTCTAATTACGGCAAGTGGGGGCCACTCTTCATCGCGGTGCGCGGGCCTCTCACTATCGTGGCCTCTCTTGTTGCAGAGCACAAGCTCCAGACGCACAGGCTCAGTAATTGTGGCTCACGGGCGTAGTTGCTCCATGGCATGTGGGATCTTCCCAGACCAGGGCTCGAACCCGTTTCCCCTGTATTGGCAGGCAGACTCTCAACCACTGCGCCACCAGGGAAGCCCAGCAAAAGCAGTTTTAAGAGGGACGTTTATAGCAATACAGTCCGACCTCAAGAAACAAGAAAAATCTCAAATAAACAACTTAATCTTACACCTAAAGCAATTAGAGAAAGAAAAACAAAGAACCCTGAAGTTAGCTGAAGGAAAGAAATCATAAAGATCGGAAATAAATGAAAAAGAAATGAAGGAAAGAGTAGCAAAGATCAATAAAACTAAAAGCTGGTTCTTTGACAAGATAAAGAAAATTGATAAACCATTAGCCAGACTCACTAAGAAAACAAGGGAGAAGACTCAAATCAACAGAAATGAAAAAGGAGAAGTAACAACTGACAATGCAGAAATACAAAGGATCATGAGAGATTACTACCAGCAACTCTATGCCAATAAAATGGACAACCTGGAAGAAATGGACAAATTCTTAGAAAAGTATAACATTCCGAGACTAAACCAGGAAGAAATAGAAAATATAAACAGACAATCACAAGCACTGAGACTGTGATTAAAAATCTTCCAACAAACAAAAGCCCAGGACCAGATGGCTTCACAGCCAAATGCTATCAAACATTTAGAGAAGAGATAACACCTGTCCTTCTCAAACTCTTCCAGAATATAGCAGAGAGAGGAACACTCCCAAACTCTTTCTACGAGGCCACCATCACCGTGATACCAAAACCTAATGAAGATGTCACAAAGAAAACTACAGGCCAACATCTCTGATGAACATAGATGCAAAATCCTCAACAAAATACTAGCAAACAGAATCCAACAGCACATTAAAAGGATCATACACCATTATCAAGTGGGGTTTATCCCAGGAATGCAAAGATTCTTCAATATATGCAAATCAGTCAGTGTGAGAGACTATATTAACAAATTGAAGGATGAAACCCATATGATCATCTCAATAGATGCAGAAAAAGCATTTGACAAAATTCAACACCCATTTATGATAAAAACTCTACAGAAGAGAGGCATAGAAGGAACCTGCCTCAACATAATAAAGGCCGTATATGACAAACCCACAGCCAACATCATTCTCAATGATGAAAAACTGAAACCATTTCCTCTAAGATCAGGAACAAGACAAGGTTACCCACTCTCACCACTTTTATTCAACATAGTTTTGGAACTTTTACCCACAGCAATCAGAGAAGAAAAAGAAATAAAAGGAATCCAAATCAGAAAAGAAGTTAAACTGTCACTGTCTGCAGATGACATGATACTGTACATAGAGAATCCTAAAGATGCTACCAGAAAACTACTAGAGCTAATCAGTAAATTTGGTAGAGTAGCAGGATACAAAATTAATGCACAGAAATCTCTTGCATGCCTATACACTAATGATGAAATATCTGAAAGAGAAATTAAGGAAACACTCCCATTTACCATTGCAACAAAAAGAATAAAATACCTAGGAATAAACCTACCTAAGGATACAAAAGACCTGTATGCAGAAAATTACAAGACAGTGATGAAAGAAATTAAAGATACAAAGGGAGGGACAGATATACTATGTTCTTGGATTGTATGAATCAACATTGTGAAAATGACTGTACTACCCAAAGCAATCTACAGATTCAGTGCAATCCCTATCAAACTACCAATGGCATGTTTCACGGAAGTAGAACAGAAAATTGCACAATTTGTATTGAAACACAAAAGATCCCAAATAGCCAAAGCAATCTTGAGAAAGAAAAACAGAGCTGGAGGAATCAGGCTCCTGGAATTCAGACTATACTAGAAAGCTACAGTAATCAAGACAGTATGGTACTGACACAAAAACAGAAATACAGATCAATGGAACAGGATAGAAAGCCCGGAGATAAACCCACGCACATATGGTCACCTTATCTTTGATAAAGGAGGCAAGTATATACAATGGAGAAAAGAGCCTCTTCAATAAGTGGTGCTAGGAAAACTGGACAGCTACATGTAAAAGAATGAAATTAGAACACTTCCTAAACCATACACAAAAATAAAATGTATTAAAGACCTAAATGTAAGGTCAGACATTATAAAACTCTTAGAAGAAAACATAGGAAGAACATTGTGACATAAATCACAGTAAGATCGTTTTTGACCCACCTCCCAGAGAAATGGAAATAAAAACAAAAATAAACAAATGGGACCTAATGAAGCTGAAAAGCTGTTGCACAGCAAAGGAAACCATAAACAAGACCAAAAGACAACCCTGAGAAAAGGAGAAAATATTTGCAAATGAAGCAACTGACAATGGATTAATCTCCAGAATATACAAGCAGCTCATGCAGCTCAATATCAAAAAAACAACCCAATCCAAAAATGGGCAGAAGACCTAAATAGACATTTCTCCAGAGAAGATATACAGATTGCCAACAAACACATGAAAAGATGCTCAACGTCACTAATTATTAGAGAAATGCAAATCAAAACTACAATGAGGTATCACCTCACACCGGTCAGAATGGGCATCATCAAAAAATCTACAAACAATAAATGCTGGGAGAGGGTGTGGAGAAAAGGGAACCCTCTTGCACTGTTGGTGGGAATGTAAATTGATAACAGCCACTGTGGAGAACAGTATGGAGGTTCCTTAAAAAACTAAAAATAGAACTGCCATACGACCCAGCCATCCCACTACTGGGCATATACCTTGAGAAAACCATAATTTAGAAAGAGTCATGTACCACAATGTTCATTGCAGCACTATTTACAATAGCCAGGACATGGAAGCAACCTAAGTGTCCATCGACAGATGAATGGATAAAGAAGATGTGGCACATATATACAATGGAATATTACTCAGCCATAAAAAGAAACGGAATTGAATTATTTGTAGTGAGGTGGATGGACCTAGAGTGTCATACAGAGTGAAGTACGTCAGAAAGAGAACAAATACTGTATGCTAACACATATGTATGGAATCTAAAAAAAAAAATTGTTCTGAAGAACCTTGGGGCAAGACAGGAATAAAGACACAGAGGTAGAGAATGGACTTGAGGACATGGGGAGGGGGAAGTGTAAGCTGGGACAAATAGAGAGAGTAGCACTGACATATATACAGTACCAAATGTAAAATAGATAGCTAGTGGGAAGCAGCTGCATGGCACAGGGAGATCAGCTTGGTGCTTTGTGACCACCTAGAGGGGTGGGATAAGGAGGGTGGGAGGGAGATGCAAGAGGGAGGGGATATGTGGCTATACATATGCATATAGGTGATTCACTTTGTTATGCAGCAGAAGCTAACACAGCACTAAATCGTACTCCACTAAAGTTGTTAAAAAAAAAAAGGCATTAGGAATTTTGAACAAGTAGTTGTTGATCTTCCATGTGAGTAGAGTTCTCATAAACTAATTTGTGGATGACGTGATGTGATATTTCCAGTAGGATCTCATTCAGTTACAGCTTCTTAGAATAACAACTTCTGGGTGAGAAAATGCAAATTCACATTTTAAAAATGGAATTAAAATTAGTTCCCTTTAAGAGAGAGCTCTCTAGTATAACTAATGTTAAAGAATTTCCAAAACTTGTAGCCTACAAGGTTAACATTCTTGATTTTTATTTATTTTTTTAAAAAAACTAAGTGCATGTTTATGGTAAAAAATAAAAGGATTATGAAATAAAACTGAGCAAAATATTTATCCCTTTACTTGAACTATTGCACTACTGTAATGGAAAAAGTAAGTTTACTTGGAATTTTGGGTGGAACTTGGAGGGCGAAAGTTAACAAACACATTTAAAAGTTAAATGTTTAGTATGTACACACTTAAAGCTTAGTTTTTATTTGAATTAAAGCAGTGAGTTAACCTGTATTCATAGTGAAAGTAATGCAGTTTAAGAAATCATTTACCCTTTTTAAAAATTTCACTTTTGTGAAATTCATAAGATTAGGTTCTAAACAGAGTTATTTTGGTTTTTAAATCATGAATCCTGTATTGATTTGTTCATTTATGGGAGGGAAATTCTCACACGGATTTTTCCTTTTTTTTTTCCATCTGACTTATAGTTTTGTTTATCAAATCTTTCTGTCATCTCTGGAGATGATGATGGTAATTTAGATGAATGATGCTATATGCTGTAGTAATGGTGTTTCTTTGAAATTCGTTACTGTGACTTTCTATAAGCCAACAACTTCTGTTTCTCTAAGTGAGATGGAAATACTATTTCCATTGTCCTGGGACTCTTGTTAGGCTGTTTGAACAGGATTCAGTTTGGCACTGCTTTTTTGCAGGCTGTTATTTCAGAGTACATTGGGTTTATAGTGGTTTAGTCTACTGACTTTCTACTAGATGAATTCATGGTTAGAACTAAAGTAGTTTACAGTAAGGGTCTGTGGCTAAAAATTTCCTTGTGCAACATGGTCTGTATTTCTGATTATTGAGCTTGAGAGAAAATAATCAAGTGACATTGAATTCCAAGGTGTATTTGTATTTTTCAGAGCGTGGTGTTGTATGGGAAGAAACTATTATTTTGCTTCCTGATAATGTTCACTATGTCTTTCTTTCGGCTACTATTCCAAATGCTCGGCAGTTTGCTGAATGGATTTGCCACTTACATAAACAGGTATTTTCTTTCCCTTTTTTGATGTTTTCAATATTTAAAATGTTACAAGTTGGCCTTACTATATCCTGTACTTTCTTTCCTGATGCTGCCTAGAATAAAGAAGACATTTTAATGTGAAACTACTTTTTAAATCGAGCAAGCTTATCAAAATCAACTGACTAATTTTTTTATAAGTGTGAATTTTCTGAGTCCCATCTCAAACCCAATACATCAAAATCTCTGGGAGTAGGGTCTTGGGTTTTGAAATCTTTAACTTTTAAACGCTCCCAAATTGATCATGATGACCTACCAGGTTTGGAAACTATCTATTCATACAATGAACCACGAGTACACAGTAGAGAATTTTCTCTAAGACCTCGGTACTGGGAAAAAGCTGGGCATTTCCTGAGAGTGTGATTTGATTGTTCTCATGTGAACGCAGACTTTTTACTGACTGTATTTCCTTTTTGCTTTTCTAGTCTAATTTTAGCAGCATTAAAGGACCTTATAACAAGCTTTTGTTCATGTGTACTAAATTTATTTTATTTTATTTTTTTTTTAAACATCTTTATTGAAGTATAATTGCCTTACAACGGTGTGTTAGCTTCTGCTTTATAACAAAGTTAATCAGTTATACATATACAATATGTTCCCATATCTCTTCCCTCTTGCATCTCCCTCCCTCCCACCCTCCCCATCCCACCCCTCTAGGTGGTCACAAAGCACCGAGCTGATCTCCCTGTGCTATGCGGCTGCTTCCCACTAGCTATCTATTTTACATTTGGTACTGTATATATGTCCATGACACTCTCTCACCCTGTCACATCTCACCCCACCCCCTCCCCATATCCTCAAGTCCATTCTCTAGTAGGTCTGTGTCTTTATTCCCGTCTTGCCACTAGGTTCTTCATGGCTTTTTTTTTCCTTAGATTCCGTATATATGTGTTAGCATACTGTATTTGTTTTTCTCTTTCTGACTTACTTCACTCTGTATGACAGACTCTAACTCCATCCACCTCATTACAAATACCTCCATTTCATTTCTTTTTATGGCTGAGTAATATTCCATTGTATGTATGTGCCACATCTTCTTTATCCATTCATCTGTCGATGGACATTTAGGTTGCTTCCATGTCCTGGCTATTGTAAATAGAGCTGCAATGAACATTTTGGTACATGACTCTTTTTGAACTATGGTTTTCTCAGGGTATATGCCCAGTAGTGGGATTGCTGGATCGTATGGTAGTTCTATTTGTAGTTTTTTAAGGAACCTCCATACTGTTCTCCATAGTGGCTGTATCAATTTACATTCCCACCAACAGTGCAAGAGATTTCCCTTTCCTCCACAGCCTCTCCAGCATTTATTGTTTCTAGATTTTTTGATGATGGCCATTCTGACCGGTGTGAGATGATATCTCATTGTAGTTTTGATTTGCATTTCTCTAGTGATTAATGATGTTGAGCATTCTTTCATGTGTCTGTAGGCCATCTGTATATCTTCTTTGGAGAAATGTCTATTTAGGTCTTCTGCCCATTTTTGGATTGGGTTGTTCGTTTTTTTGTTATTGAGCTGCATGAGCTGCTTGTAAATCTTGGAGATTAATCCTTTGTCAGTTGCTTCATTTGCAAATATTTTCTCCCATTCTGATGGTTGTCTTTTGGTCTTGTTTATGGTTTCCTTTGCTGTGCAAAAGCTTTTAAGTTTCATTAGGTCCCATTTGTTTATTTGTGTTCTTATTTCCATTTCTCTGGGAGCTGGGTCAAAAAGAATCTTGCTGTGATGTATGTCATAGAGTGTTCTGCCTATATTTTCCTCTAAGAGTTTTATAGTGTCTGGTCTTACACTTAGGTCTTTAATCCATTTTGAGTTTATTTTTGTGCATGGTGTCAGGGAGTGTTCTAATTTCATACTTTTACATGTATCTGTCCAATTTTCCCAGCACCACTTATTGGAGAGGCTGTCTTTTCTCCACTGTATATGCTTGCCTCCTTTATCAAAGATAAGGTGACCATATGTGCGTGGGTTTATCTCTGGGCTTTCTATCCTGTTCCATTGATCAATATTTCTGTTTTTGTGCCAGTACCAAACTGTCTTGATTACTGTAGCTTTGTAATATAGTCTGAAGTCAGGGAGCCTGATTCCCCCAGCTCCATTTTTCGTTCTCAAGATTGCTTTGGCTATTCGGGGTCTTTTGTGTTTCCATACAAATTTTGAAATTTTTTGTTCTAGTTCTGTGAAAAATGCCAGTGGTAGTTTGATAGGGATTGCATTGAATTAAATTTATTCTTGATTTTATTTTTCTGCCCTTATTTTTCCTTTATACCAGAATGCTGACAAATTTATTTTTTATCCATTTATAAGCTCTCTAATGGTATTTTTGTAACATCCATGTTGCTTCTGTAGGATAGAAACACAGTGGATCTTCTGGAGGAGTTAGATCAACCTGCTGTTTTAGTAAGGCTTTGAAAAGTCTCTGTGGGCTAGAAAAGTTCCATTTTACCTCAGGGAGCATTCTGTGTCACCATTACTGCTGCTACAGAGAAATTGAAGTCTTCTTTAATTATGGCATCACAGGTCTAGGGTATGGATCCAAGATCATATGGAAACTCAAATCATGTATTGATACTTATCCCTGATTAGGGAATTAGTAAAATTGAACAGATGGTAGTATAATTTGATAGACCTCATTTTTCCCCATTTTTCTCTTCCTGACTTAAGGGTTTTTTTAAAAAACTTTTTTCTTTTTGAAATGTTGAATTCAAAAGTTTGTCTCCTTAAGGTCTGTTAGGTATGTCATATACATAGTATTATTTTGAAGAAATAAAATACATGGTTAATTACTTTTGTTTGCTTTTACAGCCTTGTCATGTAATTTACACAGATTATCGGCCTACTCCGTTACAGCACTACATTTTTCCAGCAGGGGGAGATGGTCTGCACCTTGTGGTTGATGAAAATGTAAGGGAGTAATAATAATTCTTATATCTATAATATCATACTTTGCTGTTTATACCCATTTTTCTTTAAACTAGAGAAGAATGGCAGAGATCCGTTTTTTTTCTTAAGTAGTTTTGTGGTCCAGAGTTATTGTTGGTTTTTTGTGTATGTATTTTTATCTCAAAAATTATATTTAAGACTCGTATTTTTTAATGCATGAATTAGATTTCCTTCCTTTTCCACTATTTTTTAAATGCCTTGAGAATAAGGGGCTCTGGACATGTTTCAGGTATCTTATGTTTTGCTTTTCCCAGTTATATTATTATATTAAATTATTTATTATTTGAGGAAGCTTTGTTTTGAGGTATGAAAAAATATTTGCATTATGATTAGGTGTTAATGAAGTTACATAGAAAAATTTTGTGATTCCAGGGTGACTTCAGAGAAGATAATTTTAATACTGCGATGCAGGTACTTCGAGATGCTGGTGATTTGGCAAAAGGAGATCAGAAGGGGAGAAAAGGAGGAACAAAGGGTAATTTGGAACTTTGTTTTAAGAGAATTTTACATGTAAATTGTGTTTTCAAATTACATTTTTGGGTTTTTTTTATTTAACTTTTTTCGCCTCAGGGGGCTGTATAAAGATCTAGATAGTGTATGATAAAATTGGATGAATAAAGGTTTAATCTCTTTTTCCTCTATGACATTTACTGAGATATAGTTCATATACAATTCACCCATTAAAGTATACAATTCAACAGTTATTAGTACATTCACAGAATTATGCAGCCATCACCACAGTTTTTTTATTGAGATACAATTCACATATCATAGAAGTCACCATTTTTAAGGGTACAATTAAGTGGATTTTAGTATATTCACAAAATTGTGCAACTACTATCTAATTCTAGAACATTTTCATTGACTCAACAAGAAACCCCATACCCATGAGCAGTCATTCTTCATTTACTCCCAACCTCTTCCCCACCACCCCTCAGCCTTAGGCAATCACTAATCTACTTTCTATTTCTATTTTCCTTTTCTAGACATTTCATATAAATGGAATCATGATATATGTGGTGTTTTGCAACTTAGCTTGTTTTCAAGGTTCATCCATGTTATAACATATGTCAGTACTTCATTCTTTTTTATGGTCAAATAACATTCCATTGTATGATTTTAGCACATTTTATTTATTCATTCTTTTTTTTTCTTTTTTTGAACCATCTTTTTCCCTTTATTTATTTATTTTATTTATTATTTTATGGCTGTGTTGGGTCTTCGTTTCTGTGCGAGGGCTTTCTTTAGTTGCGGCAAGCGGGGGCCGCTCTTCATCGCGGTGCGCGGGCCTCTCACTTTCGCGGCCTCTCGTTGCGGAGCACAGGCTCCAGACGCGCAGGCTCAGTAGTTGTGGCTCACGGGCCTGGTTGCTCCGTGGCATGTGGGATCCTCCCAGACCAGGGCTCGAACCCATGTCCCCTGCATTAGCAGGCAGATTCTCAACCACTGCGCCACCAGGGAAGCCCCTATTTATTCATTCTTCATGAACAGTTAGGTTGTTTTCAACTTTTTGATTGTTGTGACTAATGCTGCTGTAAACATTTGTGTACTACAAGTTTTTGTGTGAACGTGTTTTCTCATGAGAATATACCTAGTGCAGTTGCTGAGTCATGTGATAATTCTATGTTTAACCTTTTCAGTAACTGCCAAGTTATTTTCCAAAGTGTCTGCCCCATTATACATTGTCATCAGAAGGATATGAGGTATCCATTTCCTCCACCTCCTTGCCAGTACTTTACTGTAGCCTGTCTATTTGATTATGGTCATTCTAGTACGTATGAAGTCATATCTCAGTGTGGTTTTTATTTATATTTCTCTGTTGGCTAATGAAGATCCTGTACTTACTGGCCATTTGTTATCTGTGGAGAAATATCTATTCAAATCCTTGGCCCATTCAAAAATCACATTGTCTTTTTGTTGTTGAGTTGTAAGAATTCTTTTCTACTCTGGATACTAGACCTTTATTAAATATCTGATTTGTAAATATTTTTTTCCATTCTGTGAGTTAGGGTTATCTTTATTGTTGGTGTCTGTTGAAGTACAAAAGTTTTAAATTTTGGTGAAATCCAGTTTATCAGGGTTTTTTTCTTTTGTGGCTTATGCTTTTGGTATCATATCTAAAAGTGCTTTGCCTAACCCAACATCATGAAGGTTTACTCCTATATATTTTTTAAGAGTTTTGTAGTTTAGATTTTACATTTAAGTCTATAATCCATTTTGAGTTAATTTTTGGATATGGTTTATGTACCTTTTTTGCAGGACCATCAAATGTGTTCAAGATTGTGAAGATGATTATGGAAAGAAACTTTCAACCTGTAATTATTTTCAGTTTTAGTAAGAAAGATTGTGAAGCCTATGCACTTCAAATGACCAAATTAGATTTCAACACAGGTACTATATAATTTCAGTATAGTTTTAATGTTACGTGAAAATTAGTGTAAATATATTTCTGGTAAGACATTTTTGTGTATTGCTAGAATTTGCAGTTCACCTTACAGTTACAGCAGTAGTTACATCACATTTGTAAAAGCTTTAAGGCCCTCAATTTATCATTTCTTTTCCTTTCTTCAGTCTTCTTTTATTGGAAGGTAAGTATAATACGTTGTTCTATATAAGACCCAAAGACCCCTAGTAAGAAATATTAGGCTCATACCTTCTTATACTTCATTGCCATAGCTCTTTGGTTATTGTGGTTTTCTGTCTGATTACTTAAGGTTAGTCTCTTGGTCAGACTACCTTCTGTTATGTTTCATTCTTCTAGAAATCCAAACAGGGAAGACCTGCCCCTGTACCTAACTGGTATAATTTTTGAATAAAGTAAAATAACTTCTAGCAAATGAATATATTATTCTCATGTATTAACTGTAAATGTAACCATTTAAAAGTCACACAGCTAGATAGTAGCATAGCCTAGGCAAAAATTGCAGCATGCCAAATACCAACCCAGTTGTCATTCATTTCAGCCTTTTACATATCTAATCCTGTGCAGTGAGAAGTAAATAATATCTTCAGTTGTGCAGAATCAAATTTCAGTTGTCTTGTTTTCTTTATCAAGGCACAGAACTAATCCCATGATTTTAAAGCTAATTTTTACTTATCCATGGGTAAAAAATAACCAATGACAGATAACCCATATACCCTCCTAAAGCCAATAATATTTTATTTTTTTTGACTGAGTGAATTGCTCTACTTAGAAATGTTTTCTTATAACTACCAGTGCTGTATGTGCTTGATGTTGCAGGGTTTTATATTGATAAAGTCAACAAATATTTATTGACAAATAGTCACTTTATAAAAAGGCAGTGTAATGGTTAAGAGCATAGTCTTTGGAATTGTTCATGTAACAGTTAATACCAATGCCCATTATTTGCTCTATGCCTTACTTTCCTTAATAGTGAGAAATAATAATCCCTGTGTCCTGTAATTTTTTGACTTAAATAGATACCTAGCGTAGTTACTGTCACTGCTTTTATAAGATAGTACTTTTATTCGTGGACTAACTCTGCTAGATCTGTTTTGAAAGGCAATGAATTTTATTAAATAATTATGTAGAAAATTTGATCTACTTTACCTACTGCCTATCTTAAATCCTGAGTCTTTTACTCTTTATAGACTCTTATTCTTTGCTGTGTGTGAAATTTGTTATCACTGACTCATTTAGATACTTATATACACTTGGGTTTTCTCTCTTAGATGAAGAAAAGAAGATGGTTGAAGAAGTATTCAGTAACGCAATTGACTGCTTGTCAGATGAAGATAAAAAGCTCCCTCAGGTGTGTGTTTAATGTCATTAAGTAGACTGTGGCTGTTTACAGATAGTATATATTCACTTTGTATTTCCTGGAGTTGTTGCTATATTATATATTGCACTGTTTGCACACTGCAGTAAATATGTTGCATTGTGCACTGAAATGATACCTTGATTCTTATTTTGAACTTCTAAGAAGGTGACAAAAGGAAACATTTGCTGCCTTGAAGAACCTTTTCTCTGAAAGCTAGCATGATCTGGAAATTACTGCTTCTGTTTCTAATACTACAAAATTTTTAATGCTAATTTGAAGTCAATGAATTTCTTAATTCATAAGGCTACCAAACAAAACAATAGAGCAAACCTAAGTTTAGTGAGAAATTTGATTTCTACTTTGCTTTAATTAATTAAAGTGGTTTTTTCTTTTGACTATTAGAATTGCCTTAGGAGTTCTAAAATATACTGATGCCTTGTTGCCACTCCAGAGATTCTGATTTAATTGTCTCGCGTGTGTCCTGATCATTAGAATCTTTCCGAAACTCCCCTGGTTGGTCTAATGTGCATCCGAAACTGAGAACTAATGCTTTAGCCCAACCTAATACTATATGAAAGTTTTATTTTGTGAAAAGAAAAATTGGAAGGTCATACTCTGCTTACAGATGATTGCTTTGATTTGTGTGGGATTTATGATAAGACTGCAATTGCATGTTTCTTGGTATTTAAAATGGTATTTAATTTATGAAATCTTATTGTAATTTTTCTTTCCAGCTGAATTATTAGTATCTAAGGGCTGAGCCATGTCTTTATACATCTTTGTTATCCTAGCACACTTCTAATAGTAAAATTTAATGGCATTTAATAGTGTTAATGAGAATGAACTTTTCAGTAATTCATTTGTTTTTAGATAAAGTACATATTTATATTAAATATGCTTTACAGTTATTTATTTTCTTTTGGTTTGAGTTGGCCAGTATTTTTTTTTTTTTTTTTTTTAATTTTGGCTGCATTGGGTCTTCGTTGCTGTGCACAGGCCTTCTCTAGTTGTGCCGAGTGGGGGCTACTCTTCATTGTGGTGCACGGGCTTCTCACTGCGGTGGCCTCTCTTGTTGTGGAGCACGGGCTCTAGGCGCGCGGGCTTTAGAGCGCAGGCTCAGTAATTGTGGCTCATGGGCCCAGTTGCTCCACGGCATGTGGGATCTTCCTGCACCAGGGCTCGAACCCGTGTCCCCTGCATTGGCAGGCGGATTCTTAACTACTGCGCCACCAGGGAACTCCTGGCCAGTATTTTTTAAGTTTATTTCGTGCAGATGCAAACTTTGCTGTCATAACCTTTAATTATTTTAGAGGAGATGAAGTGATGCTGGAAAATTTGAGGAAGCAAAACATTTATAAAGTTTATTTAAACATGCCTTTCATATTAAAGCTAGGACAGAATTATATTGTGTTTTAAGTTTAATAATTTGTGGGAATATGGGTTTGGTTTCTAGTTTTTCTGGAAAAGTTATATAACATTTCTTTAAACAGCATTCTTTCTTGATTGCCCATTTTTCTTCATGTTGTTAGTTTCACATTTTAAAAGTTCTTTTCCTCACGTCTTTTTAAAAATAAAATTGAATCCAATCGCAGGTTGAACATGTACTTCCTCTCTTGAAGCGGGGGATTGGTATTCACCATGGTGGTTTACTTCCTATTTTGAAAGAAACTATAGAAATTCTCTTTTCTGAAGGATTGATAAAGGTATGATTTTATTTTATTTATTATGCCCTAAAATTGTGTTGTGTGAGCAATTTGAAAGTTATCAAGAACACTGTTTGTAGGCAACTTTTTTTTTTTATTGTTACTGTTTTTTAAGTAAGTCAAACAGAATGGCTTAGGTAATGAACTTATTTTTGTATACAGTGTTATACTTCATAAATTTTGGACTATAGGTAAAAGTCATTTGTTTCTCTTCCTAGTCTTAAAGTAAGAAATGGTATCATTACTGAATACAGTGTAGAATTTTCCAGAATGTGCTGTTTAATTTTCAGACCTGAAGTGATAACTGTAAGTGGACTCCATTCTGTATACAGATTAAAAGAACTAGTTTAGAAAAGACAAGGAGAATTGCTGTTTAGACTTATGAAAGAGTTTTTAGGATGTTCTCATTTAAACCAAAGAGAGTCTGATTTAACTTTTAATATTATGTCGATGTCTGTACCCAGTAATGGGATGTTGAAAATGGGAAACAACTCCAAAATATAGTTGTAAGCCTTTATATGACTCATAAATTATTTTATGTTTAAAAATCAGATTAGAGATTTGTCATGAGAACTTCAGCACTAACTAGGATATTTAAAAGAAACTTACTCACCCTAAAGACCATACTTGAGGTATTTTAGATAAAGAATTGGTCACTATTTGCACCTGGGTCCTGGTAAGGTCCTGTTGATGTCCTTATATAGATTGCATGTTTTGTTGAGACCCATTTGAAAGAATCTTTTAAGTGATACTTGTGGATTGTAGAATTCAAATAGAATAACTGTACATAAAGTGAAAAATTAAAGACCACCATTGCCCTTCACTTTCTAGAAATATCCACTAGGATACATACAAATAATATTTGATTTAGTTTGTAAACAAAAGTGATTATATTACCCATGTTATTCAATTTCGTCATATGCATTGCTATTCATTCTTTTTAATAGATGAATAGCATTCTGTTAAGTTGATGAAATAAAGTGTTTTTATATTGTTACCTATGGATGAAAATTTAGATTATTTAACAGTACTTCAGTGACTTAACTTGTACACATACCTTTGTGTGCTCTTTGTTGGTAAAGTCTTAGATGTGAACATAAAGTGCCACTGATTTTGATCTCCCCTCAGAGATTTTAAAGGTGTCTCTAAAACCACTGCATCATCAATGAAGAAACCAAGAAATGTGACTGTGTTTAGAAAAATATTCTCCAGCTTAATAATGCTTTGTCCATTAGACCAGTAGTAGTCTTTCCAAGTTATCACCACTGGAATTACAGAAAGAAAGACTATTTTCCCTGAATTAAAAAATTTCTGCAATGCAAGGGACATTAAATATTATAAATTTACTATAATATACATAATTATATGTCAATTTAATAATTTTGTATATAAAATACTGAAATACACCTGGGGTAGCATGTCTTATTTTTGTAGAATTTCATTAACAACTAATTTTTAAAATTAATGATTTATTTATACTTGAGTAATTTATTAACGAAACTATTTTTCAGTTTAAAATACGTGTTTAATTGTATAATTATTTATTCATTTAGGCCTTATTTGCCACTGAGACTTTTGCTATGGGGATTAACATGCCAGCTAGAACTGTTTTATTTACAAGCGCCCGAAAATTTGATGGGAAGGATTTCCGATGGGTAAGTAAAATAATTCATATATTGAAATAACTTTTAGCTTCAGTTGTTTTACCTAAGGTGATTTTGGCTCATGTAGTCTTTGAGATTTTCAGTTCTGAATACTTTAAAACTTGTACCTGAGCTAATATGAGAAGTTCATCAAAGTTTAATTTCAGATCCTTTGTATTTCTATTCTTTAGCCAAAAACAAAAACCAAAAACTACTTTAGGTGAAAGAGTTTGGTGATGAGGGATAAGTGTGCAAATGAGTCATGAATGCTTTAATACATTTAAAATACGTCTAGAATTTTTATTTCTTCAAGTTTTAAGTTATTTAAAGCACCTTTACTGTAGTGGCTACAGTTGTAGCTCACTGTTTTACTCTTTAGGTTTAAAATAGAGATTTTTTTTTAATAGGTTTGCACATATGTCTTTTCTAAGGCAAAAGCTGGGATCATGAGTGAAATGGTGAATTGGAGTAAAAATAAATCCTTAATCCAGAAGCAAGTAATCGCTTCTTACCAAACTTAAACTATGGGCCTAGAGCTATGGTAGATACTAAGAATGCTAAATTTAAAACAAAACCAAACTAATCCCTACTGTGAAGAGACTTAGTGCAGGTGGAAGTTTATTTTATGGGCTCTGAGAAGTATGTATAGGAAGAATAGAACACAAGAAAAGAAGTCACTTGTATATAAGTGGTCAGGGAGGCGTCATAGAGAAGGCCTCTAGGTTTTGAGAAGGCCCTAAAGTTTTGAGAATGCCTCAGAAACTTTCTGTAACTTGTGACTTTTTTAAGTCAAAAGAAGATTATTTCATGTAGAATATAATTTTTAATTGCAACGTGGATAAAGTCTTTCCTATGTTTTATATTTTAAGTTAATGTAAATTTTAAAATTCTTCATCATCAGTTTAAAATTACTTAATTCTTTGAATAAAACTGATGCTACAAGAAAATAAATAAATAAGTTTTTCGTGACTTTACATGCTCCTTGGCATCCAGTGGACCCCAGGGAAGGGTATGTAGTAAAGTGGGTAATTGAATTTAAGAAAACAACCATTTCTTGATGATTCAAGATCCTAATTATGAAATCTAAAAATCATAATGTGTCAAAATGTAACGATGACCTTGAGCGCTGTTGAGATTTTATTGGACTGCCTTTTTGAAATATTCTTTTCTGATCTTTAAGGTTGGTCCCAGGTCGTTAGGTCTGTTTTTGATGCTATCAGTAATATGCCTTCTAGTAGCACAGTGGTTTGTAACTCTTCTTGAGTGAAACATTTTTTGAGAGTCCGAACACGCTGGACCCTTTCCACAGGAAAAAAGTATACGTGTACTTAAAGATAAAACTTTGCCCAGTGTTCAGGTGGCTCAGTTTTACCCTTAAAGACTATGCATGGGAGACTTACTAACCTTTCTCCCTTAGGTGGTTCTTAGTGATGAATGGACTCTTCTGAATGCCAAGGACATACACTGAGAAAATAGAAATTGTGCTTTTTGTGTGTGTTGATTTTTATATTAATCTCATTTGGAAATTAAGAAAATTTGTTATAATCAAGACAGAATTGGTATTTAATAGAGTTTGGGTCATTGTTTGCTTTCTTAAACTTTCCTGTTTTCCAGAATATATAGTTCAAAGATATCTTTTATGCCATTGAATTAGCCAGTATTTCTCTATAGCTATTTGATCATTTTGGAGCTAAAATTTAGTTTTGCAACATTATTCTTAAGTGTTTTGCATTTTTGTCTTTTTACTTAAACTTTCCTAAAAGTTCATGTTTTTAATCTTGTTTCCTTTCTTGGAATGTGTAGCTTGTGCTTGTGAACTTTATGATAAGAATAATTTTAAGAATATGTTTTTCAGTAGGTTTTCTCCTAAACTTTTCATTTTTAATTATGTTCATTCAGATTTCCTCTGGTGAATACATTCAGATGTCTGGTCGTGCTGGAAGGAGGGGAATGGATGACAGAGGAATTGTAATTCTTATGGTAGATGAAAAGATGAGCCCAACGATTGGAAAACAACTACTTAAGGTAATAAGTTAAGCTTCTGTGCCTTCACCAGGAATTTGAGAAACATACTTCAGGACCACATTGAAATTAATTGTGTCAGTTCAAATACCTCTCTGAGTAGATGAGTTAATTTACTGAACTATCTGGGCTTAGGAAGGTGGAAGAGGGTAACTGCTCAAATTGCTGATACTTTGTACCCTAGTTTCTGTTCTAATAGGAAAAGAGTAAGTCGTGCAGTGGAGGGGATGGAGATCTGCAGAGGGCAGAAATGTTTACTTTGCCCTCCAAATTTGAGATACCTCTATATTTGCCCACTCGACTGCACAAACCACTTCTCACCTATCAGCGCAGGAAGTAGGGCA
Organism: Balaenoptera ricei; assembly: GCF_028023285.1. Lineage (NCBI taxonomy): Eukaryota > Metazoa > Chordata > Mammalia > Artiodactyla > Balaenopteridae > Balaenoptera > Balaenoptera ricei. The sequence goes on from NC_082641.1 coordinate 43,205,160, forward strand.
GATATTATCAGTATTATGCACAGTTATCTTCCTATACCTTTGCAAGCCCAGATAGCTTAATAAATTAATTCTACAATCTACCATTCTAATTCATCCTGTTGCGAGATTATAATATCCCAATAATAAATTTAAATTTATAAGCTTTATTTCAAATTAACCTTTTGCTTGCTTAGTATTTGTGTTTTGGATTGTCTAAGATTTTTGTTTTATTTTGAAGAGCTTCTCAAGGAAGTTTGACCTGCCTGATTGCTTTCCTTCTCCTTCTCCATGTATTGATAGTAAGGAATTATTAAGCATATCCATAGAGAACACTGTCAATAAGATAGGAAACTTAACATGAATTAAAGTATAAAATTAACTGCCAGCTGATTAACTACTTAAAATAAATCTTCGAAACATGTTAAGACGTGCATAGGTCAGTATCTCTGAAATATACTGTGTTCAACTTCTAAGACTTAGAAACTGCATGGAGAATTTGAGATATGGTTGTAGGAAGCCTGGTATGCTGAAGCAAAAATAGGTAAAGTTCTTTTTTCTTTCTTTTTTTTTTTTAGACTTTGGGTTCGTTTGTTTGTTTATTTATTTATTTATTTATTTATTTATTTATATGGCTGTGTTGGGTCTTCGTTTCTGTGTGAGGGCTTTCTGTAGTTGCGGCAAGTGGGGGCCACTCTTTATCGCGGTGCGCGGGCCTCTCATTATCGTGGCCTCTCTTGTTGCGGAGCACAGGCTCCAGACGCGCAGGCTCAGTAATTGTGGCTCATGGGCCTAGTTGCTCTGCGGGAAGATGTGGGATCTTCCCAGACCAGGGCTCGAACCCGTGTCCTCTGCATTGGCAGTCAGATTCTCAACCACTGCGCCACCAGGGAAGCCCCTCTTTTTTTTTTTTAAATGTTCTTATATGAGTAAAGACAAAGCTTATCTGTACATATTCATAGAGTGATCTTATGGTGTCTTATTTTCAGTTTTAAAGATTAACACTTGGAAACCCATCTTTAAGTGTCCATATAACTATAGTTCTTTGTGTAAGGAAAATGGTCAAGACTGAAAATTTGTGTTATTTTCTTTAAATGTTGTCGCATATAATAAACACTCATTTTCTTACCTCGTACTCTGTGTATGGAAATAATTGAGTCAGGAGGTAATATTTTAATGGCAGCATCTGGTTCCTTTAGTATAGATTTTTTCATTCCATTTACTTGACATCTCTAGATTTGTTACCCTATAAGTGCAAATTTCTATTGTCTTTCATTTCATTTAAAAAAAGCGTTTTTAAATTTTATTGTGGAAAGAACCTTTAACATGAGATCTAGCCTCTTAATAAATTATGATGTTGTAAAATATGTTGTTGTTGACTGTTGTATAGCTAATCTCTATTTATCTCACTTGACTGAAACTTGATGCCCTTTAATTAGTAACTTCCCAATTACTCCTCCTCTCAGTCTCTGACAACTACCATTCTACTCTTTAAGTCCATGAATTTGACTATTTTAGATACCTCACATAAGAGGAATTATACAGGATTTGTCTTTCTGTGACTGGCTTGTTTCATTTAGCATAATGTCCTCAAAGTTCATCCATGTTGTTACATATTGCAGAATTTTCTTCTTTAAGAGTAAATAGTATTCTATGTATTTACAGTCCTCCCTTGGTATTCTCAGGGGATTGGTTCCAAGACCCCCACGTATATTAAAATACCAAAATGAGAGGATGCTCATGTCTCTTACATAAATGGCACAGTATTTGCATATAACCTACACACATCTTTCGTATACTTTAAATCATCTCTAGATTACTTATAGTATGGAATACAATGTAAACGCTATTTAAATAGCCATAAATACAGTGTATATAGTTGCCTGTGCTGCATGACACATTCAAGTTTTCCTTTTTGGAACTTTCTGCAATTTTTTTCCCCAAGTATTTTCCAAACCACAGTTCATTGAATCCTCAGATGGGGAACCCGAGGACACTGGGGAACGGCTGTATAGCCATATTTTATAGCATCAAATTAGGATACTGTAATACTGAAAGAAGAGACTATTAATAATTATATCAATATATCAGGTATAAGTAGGGGTTGTCCTGGGGTCACTTGGATACAATGTTAAAATGCGCTGTTGAGTTTAAGGTGATGGAGAATTCAGATAGGTGTATTCTACAGCAGTTTGAATATAGAAGCAGAGCTTGAGGTTGGAAATAAACATTTGCAATATTGAAGCCCCACATTTCTTAAAGGAGGTAATAGTAGAAAAGAAAAATAATAGAATAGTAAAAAGTTGGTCTGTTTGTAAAATTATGAAGTATCTGAAGTTGTCTTTCATTCCTCTCTTCCTCAAGAATGTGATTTTCATACTAACTCCACATCTCACTTTGGCCCTATTTTCAAGGAAAGTGCATAAAAATTAAGTTTTTAGGGACTTACTCACTAACCCCCTAGGGTAAATGGCTCTTGATTTTTCAGGAGTTAAGGAATACCACCATTTGAGACTGTTGAAAGTTCTGCTCCTTCTTCTCATAAAATCCTATATCCATACATTTATAATTCTGAATGCAATAAGGCTGGCTTATGAGCCTCAATTTAAAAGCCTCTGAATACCCTAACAGTATTTGTGTATTTTACTATGCCATTTAAAGATTTGCATGTTTTGTGACACTTCTAAATATTTCAGCATGTATCTCCCAAGAATTTGGTCATTCTCATTTGGGCACTACATAACCATTTTCAATGTTAGGAAGTATTTGCATTTAGAAAAAAGTATTGCTGGGCTTCTCTGGTGATGCAGTGGTTAAGAATCCGCCTGCCAGTGCAGGGTACACAGGTTCGAGCCCTCTTGTGGGAAGATCCCACATGCTCCCCTTAGTGGAGCAACTAAGCCCGTGCGCCACAACTACTGAGCCTGCGCTCTAGAGCCCGCGAGCCACAACTGCTGAAGCCCGTGCGCCTATAACCCATGCTCTGCAACAAGAGAAGCCACCGCAATGAGAAGCCTGCTCACTGCAACGAAGAGTAGCCCCTGCTCCCCGCAACTAGAGAAAGCCCGCAAGCAGCAACAAAGACCCAATGCAGCCAAAAAAAAAAATTAAAAGAAAAAAGAAAGAAAGAAAGAAAAGAAGAAAGTATTCCTGAAGAAACGTTGTAAGAAAAGTTTAGATCTCAAGGAAGTATTTTGGACATAAACCTTGTTGCAAGTTAAGGTCACACTATTGTAACTAGCTCTTCTTTGGTAACAGCCACAATTAGGAGGAGAAGGGAATTACCGAAGTGTTGACAAAGACTGGTCTGTAAATTTTGGGGAAACATTTTGGCAGTTTTATGTCATTTCAGGAAGCTGAGAGTTTCAAAATAACTAATTTTTTCTGAATGTCATTCTGAAATAAATTTAGTGTGCTCTATTAGCATAGGCTAGGTTATGCTGCAGTAACAAACCTAAATCTCAGTAACTTAAAGGTTTGTTTCTCTTGTTCATTGCACGTTTACAAAGGTGACTATGCTTATTATTGTTTAGGGATTCAAGCTGATAGAGAAACCACCATCTTGAACATTCGCAGTCACTGTGCCAGCAGGGAAAATGTAGCTTTTCACACCAGCGGTTAAATATTTGACCAGGAAGTGATACATTACTGAAACTTATTTGCCCTCCCCACTGAGGGCAAAATGTGTAATCCTGTCAAGTACCTAGAAGGCAGAGAGCTAAACATACTTGGCCAACAGTATTTTAACTGCTACTGTCCTAGTTAGTGATTTTTTCCCCCCTTCACTTTCCCAAAGATCAACTGTTTTATCACTTTGTGTTGGTCATTTAAAGGAAAGAACTTAATACATTTCTGTAGTATTCCTTAGTGAAGACTAAACTGTTACGCAGTTCAGGAGGTTAAAAATATTTTTATGAATTTATTTTTAAAATCTACAACATTGACATGTTTTTTTCTCTCAGGGCTCAGCTGATCCTCTAAATAGTGCTTTCCATTTGACCTACAACATGGTTTTGAACTTACTACGAGTAGAAGAAATAAATCCTGAGTACATGTTGGAAAAATCCTTCTACCAGTTTCAGCATTATAGAGCAATTCCAGGAGTAGTAGAGAGTAAGTATAAAATTATCATAACAGCCTCATTTAGCTAGGGTAGACCAAATAGCAAAATTACTGTGTTATTGACTGCTTTGGCCATTGGTTTTTTTCTGGTAAGCCAAATCATTGTAACCAACTAGAACATTTTAAAATGAAAGAAAACACTATCAGGACATAATTCTATGGTTAATTCAAATTTAGTATAATTTATTGTTATAGACATATCACATGATAATTCATATTCATGAATAATGATATTCAAAATTAATATAATGCTTTCTAAGTCCAAAAAATAAGTGTTTTATTGTAACTATGTTCAAGTAGAATTGTGTATTGTGTGTTGATCCTTATTCTAGAAGATTGTGGCTGATTATCATATAGAACTGATTAAAATCTAAAATAGAAGCAAAGATTTAAAATTTTGGTTTGGGTAAATCTTCTAAAAATAATGCATAGTTGTAAAGAAAAACAAAACCCAAATTTGGCAAAAGATACAATGGAGATTTAAGACCATTTGTAATCTCACACAGACAGCCACACAACCACTGTTAACACTTCGTGGCTCTTCCATCTTTTTTATTTTTCAAAGTCAGGATTAACAATGTTTTGCTAATAACAATGATGTTATTATAGTTGATATCATTTGTTAAACATTTATCATATGCCTAGCCTTGTGTTAAATGCTTTACATTCACTAACTCACTGATTCTGGCTTTTTAAAATTTAATTTCAATTATTCTTTGAAAGTATGGTTTTTAATAACTGCATAATATTTTCATTTTATGAATGTACTATGATTTATTTAACAATAAAGGCAAATTTGAGATTTCTATCACAAGTGGATAGGACAGTACCACTCTATTTTATGCACCTGAAAGTAAATGAAGTGTAATAATATACCTTAAAAAAATGAAAAGGCTTGGAACATCCAAGTAAGTTAAATTCTCATTTTTTTTTACCCTTACCTGGATGACATCATAATTATTTCCTCTTAATTTCTTTGGTCTTAATTAAGAGAGCTTCTTCATTACAAACTATAGAGCTGGAAGAAGCTTTGGCATCATTTTACATATGTAAAAAAATAAGGCATAAGAGAAGTTAAGTCTGTATATAAGGTTGCACATTTGATTGATGGCAGGTTTGACTTGGACTCCTGTTCCTAACTAACCCATGCTGTTTTTATTAAAGTGTGGGTCATCCCTTTTTAATATGACGAGAATAGATGTAGTAACTTCTCTGGCTGAAAAAAAGACAACGATGAAAAAAATCTTGAGCTGGCTGATATTAAGACTTACCTTTGGGCTTCCCTGGTGGCACAGTGGATAGCAATCTGCCTGCCAATGCAGGGGACATGGGTTCAATACCTGGTCCAGGAAGATCCCACATGCCATGGAGCAACTAAGCCCGTGCGCCACAATTACTGAGCCTGCGCTCTAGAGCCTGTGAGCCACAACTCCTGAAGCCCACGTGCCTTGAGCCCATGCTCCGCAACACAAGAAGCCATGGCAGTGAGAAGCCCGTGCACCGCAACAAAGAGTAGCCCCCACTCGCCGCAACTGGAGAAAGCCCGTGCACAGCAACAAAGACCCACCACAGCCTTAGATAGATAGATAGATTAGATAGATTAGATAGGTAAATTTATATATAAAAAAAGATGTCAGATTTTTTTAATTACTTTTTAAAACATTGAAGTATAGTTCATTTACAATATTGTGTTGGTTTCAGGTGTACGGCAAAGTGATTTCGTTATACACATTTATATGTATATATCTATGTTCTTTTTTAAAAATTCTTTTCCATTATAGTTTATTATAAAATATTGAATCTAGTTCTCTATGCTTTACAGTAAAACCCTGTTTATCTATTTTATATATGGTAGTGTGCATCTGTTAATCCCATACTCCCAATTTATCCCTCCCCCACCCTTCCCCTTTGGTAAAGTAAGTTACTTTTTAAACTTCACTTTATATTATTCTTTTGTAATTCCATAGAAAATATCCCAGATACAGCAGGGGATAGAGGGAGAATTCTCCAAGTAGTTTCCCATTTATTTAAAGCCCTTAGGACTTATAGCTGGGCTCAGATTATTCGATATAACTTTGAACAAGACTCTGCTACCCACACTGTGAGCTTAAACATTGCCACCAGGACTTCCCTGGTAGTCCAGTGGTTAAGACTTCACCTTCCAGGGTAGGGGGTGTGGGTTCACTCCCTGGTCGGGGAGCTAAGATCCCACATGCCTCAGGGCCAAAAACACCAAAACATAAAACAGAAGCAGTATTGTAACAAATTCAATAAAGACCTTAAAAATGATTCACATAAAAAAAAAAATCTTAAAAAAAAAAAAAATTGCCACCATTTCTCCATCTCCTGTCCTGTGTCTCCCCAAGCCCCCCAACTGTTGTTGCTGTTGTTTTCAGTGTGGTTCTGATTTATGTTTTAAAAGGATTGTTAACATAACCTCTGACCCCTGGTGTTGCTACCATATACTTGAATCTTCTTGCAATTGAATTATCCTTGCTTTGCCTATCTCTCTTTTTAAAGGGGCAAGACCTGTTTTGCTAATATTTGGAACCAACAAATAGACTAAATATCAAAAGTATAACAGACTTTTTAGTGGAAGAAGTAGGAATTTAAGTGATGAAAGTGGTAACTGTGGGGTAGTTGCAACACCTTTAGTATTTTGCAGGGCTGAGCTGTGTGACCAAAGAGCATGTAGTGTAAGAGGAGATGGGTAGAGGTGATAGGGGCTATCCTCTGTGCTTTTAAATTGCAAAATACATCTTGAATGAAATTTATTTCCATTTCACTTATTACTTGGAAGAGTATGATTCCTTTTGCTGTCGATACATAGAATCTTTTCAAGAGACCTGGTGTTATTTTTACCAGCTTAAGTATACCAAAATTAAAATGTAGACTGTTATCTATGGAAGTACAGAATTAATCTTTATTTTACAAATACACTGCTTTAATTTTTACAACAAACTTAAATGGCTGTCATACATGAGATGTTTTTCATTTTGATTTACTGAATCCACAGTAGATTTTCCAGTGAGTCATAAGAGTAAAAATTCTTGGGGCTTCCCTGGTGGCACAGTGGTTAAGAATCCACCTGCCAATGCAGGTGCATGGGTTCGAGCCCTGGTCTGGGAAGATCCCACATGCCGCAGAGCAACTAAGCCTGTGTACCACAACTACTGAGCCTGCACTCTAGAGCCCATGCACCACAACAAGAGAAGCCACCTCAATAAGAAGCCCACGCACCCCAATGAAGAGTAGCCCCCGCTCATCACAACTAAAGAAAGCCCACACACAGCAACGAAGACCCAATGCGTCCAAAAATTAATTAATTAATTATTTTAAATTCTAGGATTTCACTCTTCCTTTACTGGAAAGAAAAACGCAGATTTAATTTTAATCTTTTTGTTTAGTTTCATTAATAGATAATGCCATGGTTAATAGCAGGGGCTGTGGAGTTAGACGTGGGTTTGAATACAGACTACTGCAGCCTTAGTTTGCTCTTTTATGCAATTGGAATAATATCTAGTTCATCAAACTCATGAAAATTAAATGATATCATTTATGTTAAATTCTCAGTAAGTGCTTGTTTTAATTAATGATAGTAATGCCATACATCAGTAAAGCCATTTAAACTTTAACCTTTGATAAAATTTGCTCGGTACTGGGAGTAGCAGTCCATTTCCCCATCACTCACAGGTCTGTATCTATTGCACGTTTTATATGATACAAATATAATTTTGGAACCGCATCGCCCCTCTCCCTCAAAAGGGGGAAATTGATTGCAGGCTGTCTTAAGAGTTTATGGACATATCTCACATGCTGTTTCCTAAGATACTGAGGCTTTCTTATGGCGGTACCCTGCAGGAAAACCAGCTTATTATACTGAGGTTCCTCTACTTTTTGATTGGCGTGCAAGATATCCTTTCCTTAATTTGGGAAAAAGCGGGCTGCACCTAAACTAACCTCCTGGAGTGGTATATATCTATATTTAGAGTCCTAGATACAAAACACATGTGATTTCTTAAACTGCCTCTCAAACTTTTGATTCATTAGTTAAGTGGTCTGAGAACAGAAATGATTTGGAGTGGAGGATGGGAGCAGTATTTTAAGCATCAGGCAGAGTCTTTGTGTATCATCTCTCCTGTCAGTGCTTATTTAGTATTCCACTGATACCTGCAGTGTTACTTTGTAACTTTTGGTAAGGCAGCAAGATGAGCATTTCAGTGTCTATTTTTCCTTTTCATATAACCTCTTATTGACTTTACCAAATTTTTTTAATCATTTCTTCTTCTGATAATGTTTACTCTCATAACGTGTTAAGAATAGCCTTCTATTCTCAAATGAAAAGAATACAGTTCATGTAGAAAGTAATGCAGTTCATTTAAAAATAACCAGGATGATGCAATATGCCTAAGAGAGTACAAAAGACCAGAAGTTAGAGGTAAAAACAAAAAGTGAAGAAAAGATTAAAAATTCCAGAGACCATGTCTCAATACTTCAGCAGACTTTTTGGCAGATCTGACTCTGGTGTCACTAAAAATAAGCAATTAATACAAATAAATAGGCTTAGAGGAGGAGGACATGGTCTGCAAACTCTGTGTCTCCTCACACATCCCTGATAACATTTCAGTCTCTTCCTATAGCTCCTTTTTCAGCCAACTTTTTAAATGTCTAAACGTGTCTTTCTTAAAATGTGCCCAGAGGTAAATAGTATTTGCTATGGGAGGTCTGACCAGGGACAAGTGCAATGGAAGTATTGTTATTGCTCTTGTTGACTTTTCTCAGAAAGAGAGAAGTCAAGTGCAAGGAGAGCTGTAGAGAAGAGTGTCACAGTTGGTGCCAACTGTTGACCCAGTAGATTGCATGCTGAAAGTTCTTCGCACAAATTGACCTAAGCCTCCTTTCTACAAACGCAAGTGCAGGAACTTAATAATAGTATATGTTATAGAGATACATATATCCTATTTTTTAAACAGATGGTTACAAAATTGTGGATTTAGGTTTTTTACCAAAATTATTTATGAAATTATGGTCTTCATCAACAGATGCAAATTTATATGTAAGTATTTACTTTGGAAAGATTCCTGAGCAGCTGGAGATAAAATGAGATGGTTTATTCATTGTTAAGGATGAGGGAAATCCTGGAACTGGACCTTAGGGTTCTAATGTTTGGTCCTGCTCCCATGTGGCATGTGATTTGGGTCAGGTCTCCTAATTGTGATTCGACTCCCAGAATAATACAGATATTATAATAACTATTTTGAATACTTAAAAGCATTAGGAGGCTCAGATTAAATAATTTTAAAAACTGCTTATTCCGCTATAAAGTTCTCACCACATGTGAGCTGCCCTTGCTGTCATACACCCTCATTTAGCTCAGTCTCTTAGGGTTTCAGCTTGAGTCCAGATGTTCTGTGGAGCTAATTCTTGCTCATTCTGCTCTGCAACCCTCCTCTATTTACTTTTGATAAAAACAAAAAAGCTACCAGCCACCATGTAGTTGTTCTCTATCTCTTTATAGGTGGGAAATGCTGTTAAGTTGCCTTTTTTTTTTTCTCTTGGAGTGCTTTCTGAATGCATATTGTTTGTTCTATTCTGGTCCACCCCTCATACCCCAAGATTATTCTTTCATACCTCGGTTCTATAAATCTGAACACAAAGGTAAGAAATCCTCAGTGATTGGAAGAAGAGTCAAGAGTTGTCTGGAAGGCATATTCTTTTCCAAAAATAAGTCATTTTCTAGGATTAACAGTGAAATGAGGCAGGAGGAAGTCCTCCTGTCATTGGAAGTGGCTGTACCTTCTGCAGGAAAGGACTCATGGATAAACTCCGTGTTGAAGCCCTGGGGGCCAGGCTATACTCAATACTAAGGATATAAGGGTGTCCAGGCAAGGGTTGGCTCACAGAAGCTCGTAGAAAAACTTGAGGGGCACAGAGGTAAGCTGAGGGCTGGCAAGGCTGGCAAGGGTTCTTGAAGCTGAGTCTGCAGGAAGGAAGTCCCTTGAGGCAGAGCTCTCTAGTGGTCAGCTCACAGGAGCAGGATGCAGGGTTACAGTGTGCCAGTGGAAATTAGGAGCTGCCTATGAGGCAGGTGGGTACTCTTCAAGAGGGAAGGAAGAGAAGTGACTTCTAAATACTTTCTTTAATTTTTTTTTTCTTTTTTTACTTTTAAAATGGGATGCCTCCTAAGTGAATTTTTAAGTTGGTGTCATCTACTTAGAATAGATGCAGAAAGGAAAAGACCTGGGAAACTGGGGAGAGGAACAAACTTTTTAATAGTTTTTTGTTTGTTTGTTTTTAATCAGAAGATCATGTTGTTGGTGACGACATCTTTCCCTTCTGTCTCCATGCAGTAGATTGGATTTCTTGCTTGTGTATAAGGATGACTGTGTGGGGTGGGAATTCAGCCAGAAGTTGGATATGCGTGGGGTATTAAGGAGGGTTCAGGAATCAAAAACTTTGCTTCTCTTATTCCCATGCCTGATATCATGGTCCTAGGCTATCACATTTACCTTTTTCTTCTTTCCGTCTTTCCAAAAGAATAAACTAAATGCCTAAGAGAGTGCAAAAGACCAGAAGTTAGAGGGAGCAGTCTGTGAGAAGGTTGAAGATGATAATTTTAAAATAATAATAATACAGTAATATCCTTCCTCAGTGTTTACAGTGTGCTATACTGTTAGCTGAGTACTTTCCATATGTTCTGTCAGTCTCTAACTATAGCCTTGTGGGGTATGGCTACTATTGTTATCCTCATTTTGTGAGTAAAGAAACTAAAGCACACAGGTTAAATACAGGAGTTTGGTCAATGACATAGAATTGAGAGTCCAGAAATAAACCCATATATCTGTGGTCAATTGATTTTTGACAAGTGCTGCTGTGACAATTGATAGCCACATGCAAAAAAAGTGAATTTGGACCCTTACCTCACACCATATACACAAATTAACTGAAAATAGCTGAAAGTCCTAAATAGACAGCTGAAACCATAAATCTCTGAAGAAAACATAGCTAAAAATCTACATAACCTTAGATATGGCAGTGGTTTCTTACATAAGATACCAAAAGTACAAGCAACAAAAGAAAAAATAAATAAATTGGATTTTATCTAAATTTTAAAACTTTTGCACTTCAATATATACCAACGATAAAGTGAAAAGAAAACCCACAGAGTGGGAGAAAATATTTGCAAATCATGTATCTGATAAGGGTCTAGTATCCAGAATATATAAAGACCACTTACAACTCAACAACAAAAAGCAAACAATGTAATTTCTTTTTCTAAACATCTTTATTGGAGTATAATTGCTTTACAATGGTGTGTTAGTTTCTGCTTTATAACACAGTGAATCAGCTATACATATACATATGTCCCCATATCTCCTCCCTCTTGCGTCTCTCTCCCACCCTCCCTATCCCATCCCTCTAGGTGGTCACAGAGCACCGAGCTGATCTCCCTGTGCTATGTGGCTGCTTCCCACTAGCTATCTATTTTACATTTGGTAGTGTATGTCTGTCCATGCCACTCTCTCAGTTCGTCCCAGCTTACCCTTCCCCCACCCCATGTCCTCAAGTCCATTCTCTACATCTGCATCTTTATTCCTCTCCTGGCCCTAGGTTCTTCAGAACCTTTTTCTTTTTTTTTTTTCTTTTTTTTTTTTTAGATTCCATATATATGTGTTATCATACAGTATTTGTTTTTCTCTTTCTGACTTACTACCCTCTGTATGACAGGTCCATCCACCTCACTACAAATAACTCAATTGCATTTCTTTTTATGGCTGAGTAATATTTCATTGTATATATGTGCCACATCTTTATCCATTCATCTGTCGATGGACACTTCAGTTGCTTCCATGTCCTGGCTGTTGTAAATAGAGCTGCAATGAAAATTGTGGTACATGACTCTTTTTGAATTATGGTTTTCTCAGGGTATATGCCCAGTAGTGAGATTGCTGGGTCGTATGGTAGTTCTATTTTTAGTTTTTTAAGGAACCTCCTTACTGTTCTCCATAGTGTCTGTATCAATTTACATTCCCACCAACAGTGCAAGAGGGTTCCCTTTTCTCCACACCCTCTCCAGCATTTATTGTTTGTAGATTTTTTGATGATGCCCTGACCGGTGTGAGGTGATACCTCACTGTAGTTTTGATTTGCATTTCTCTAATGATTAGTGATGTTGAGCGTCCTTTCATATGTTTGTTGGCAATCTGTATATCTTCTCTGGAGAAATGTCTATTTAGGACTTCTGCCCATTTTTGGATTGGGTTGTTTGGTTTTTGATATTGAACTGCATAAGCTGCTTGTAAATTTTGGAGATTAATCTTTTGTCAGTTGCTTCCTTTGCAAATATTTTCTCACATTCTGAGGGTTGTCTTTTTGTCTCGTTTATGTATTCCTTTGCTCTGCAAAAGCTTTTAGGTTTCATTAAGTCCCATTTGTTTATTTTTGTTTTTATTTCCATTTCTCTAGGAGGTGAGTCAAAAAGGATCTTGCTGTGATTTATGTCATAGAGTGTTCTGCCTGTGTTTTCCTCTGTGAGTTTTATATTTTCTGGCCTTACATTTCAGTCTTTAATCCATCTTGACTTTTACTTTTGTGTGTGGTGTTAGGGAGTGTTCTGATTTCATTCTTTTACCTGTAACTGTCCAGTTTTCCCAGCACCACTTATTGAAGAGGCTGTCTTTTCTCCATTGTATACTGTTGCCTCCTTTATCAAAGATAAGGTGACCATATGTGTGGGTTTATCTCTGGGCTTTCTATCCTGTTCCATTGATCCATATTTCTGTTATTGTGTCAGTACCATACTGTCTTGATTACTGTAGCTTTGTGGTATAGTCTGAAGTCAGGGAGCCTGATTCCTCCAGCTCCATTTTTCTTTCTCGAGATTGCTTTGGCTATTTGGGGTCTTTTGTGTTTCCATACAAATTGTGAAATTTTTTGTTGTACTTCTGTGAAAAATGCCAGTGGTAGTTTGATAGGGATTGCATTGAACCTGTAGATTGCTTTGGGTTGTAAGTCATTTTCACAATGTTGATTCTTCCCATCGAAGAACATAGTATATCCTTCCATCTGTTTGTATCATCTTTATTTTCTTTCATCTGTGTCTTATAGTTTTCTGCATACAGGTCTCTTGTCGCCTTAGGTTTATTCCTAGGTATTTTATTCTTTTTGTTGCAGTGGTAAATGGGAGTGTTTCCTTAATTTCTCTTTCAGGTTTTTCATCCTTAGTGAATAGGAATGCAAGAGATTTCTGTGCATTAATTTTGTATCCTGCTACTTTACCAAATTCATTGATTAGCTCTAGTAGTTTTCTGGTAGCATCTTTAGGATTCTCTGTGTATAGTATCATGTGACCTGCAAACAGTGACAGTTTTACTTCTTCTTTTCCAATTTGGATTCCTTTTATTTCTTCTTCATCTCTGATTGCTGTGGCTAAAACTTCCAAAACTATGTTGAATAATAGTGGTGAGAGTGGACATCCTTGTCTTGTTCCTGATCTTAGAGGAAATGGTTTCAGTTTTTCACCATTGAGAATGGTGTTGGCTGTGGGTTTGTCATATATGACCTTTATTATGTTGAGGTAAGTTCCCTCTGTGCCTACTTTCTGGAGGGTTTTTATCATAAATGGGTGTTGAATTTTGTCAGAAGCTTTCTCTGCATCTATTGAGATGATCATATGGTTTTTCTCCTTCAATTTGTTAATATGGTTTATCAGACTGATTGCTTTGCGTATATTGAAGAATCCTTGCATTCCTGGGGTAAACCCCACTTGATCATGGTGTATGGTCCTTTAAATGTGCTGTTGGATTCTGTTTGCTAGTATTTTGTTGAGGATTTTTACATCTATGTTCATCGGTGATATTGGCCTCTAGTTTCCTTTCTTTGTGACATCTTTGTCTGGTTTTGGTATCAGGGTGATGGTGGCCTCGTAGAAAGAGTTTGGGAGTGTTCCTCCCTCTGCTATATTTTGGAAGAGTTTGAGAAGGATAGGTGTTAGCTCTTCTCTAAATGTTTGATAGAATTTGCCTGTGAAGCCATCTGGTCCTGGGCTTTTGTTTGTTGGAAGATTTTTAATCACAGTCTCAGTTTCAGTGCTTGTGATTGGTCTGTTTATATTTTCTATTTCTTCCTGGTTCAGTCTCAGAAGGTTGTACTTTTCTAAGAATTTGTCCATTTCTTCCATGTTGTCCCTTTTTTTTGGCATAGAGTTGCTTGTAGTAATCTCTCATGATCCTTTGTATTTCTGCAGTGTCTGTTGTTACTTCTCCTTTTTCATTTCTAATTCTACTGATTTGAGTCTTCTCCCTTTTTTTCTTGATGAGTCTGGCTAATGGATTATCAATTTTGTTTATCTTCTCAAAGAACCAGCATTTAATTTTATTGATCTTTGCTGTCATTTCCTTAATTTCTTTTTCATTTGTTTCTGATCTGATCTTTATGATTTCTTTCCTTCTGCTAACTTTGGGGTTTTTTTGTTCTTCTTTCTCTAATTGCTTTAGGTGTAAGTTTAGGTTGTTTATTTGAGATGTTTCTTGTTTCTTGAGGTAGGATTGTATTGCTATAAACCTCCCTCGTAGAACTGCTTTTGCTGCATCCCATAGGTTTTGGGTTGTCGTGTTTTCATTGTCATTTGTTTCTAGGTATTTTTGGATTTCTTCTTTGATTCCTTCAGTGATCTCTTGGTTACTTAGTAGGGTATTGTTTAGCGTCCATGTTTGTATTTTTCCAGATGTTTTCCTGTAATTGATACCTAGTTTCATAGCATTGTGGTCAGAAAAGATACTTCAAACGATTTCAGTTTTCTTAAATTTACCAAGACTTGATTTGTGACCCAGGATATGATCTATCCTGGAGAATGTTCCAGGAGCACTTGAGAAGAAAGTGTATTCTGTTGTTTTTGGATGGAATGTCCTATAAATATCAATTAAGTCCATCTTGTTTAATGTATCATTTAAAGCTTGTGTTTCCTTATTAATTTTCATTTTGGATGATCTGTCCATTGATGAAAGTGGCATGTTAAAGTCCCCTACTATGATTGTGTTACTGTCGATTTCCCCTTTTATGGCTGTTAGTATTTGCCTTATGTATTGAGGTGCTCCTATGTTGAGTGCATAAATATTTACAATTGTTATATCTTCTTCTTGGATTGATCCCTTGCTCATTATGTAGTGTCCTTCTTTGTCTCTTGTAATAATCTTCATTTTAAAGTCTATCTTGTCTGATACGAAAATTGCTACTCTTTCTTTTGATTTCCATTTGCTTAGAATATCTTTTTCAATCCCCTCACTTTCAGTCTGTATGTGTCCCTAGGTCTGAAGTGGGTCTCTTGTAGACAGCATATATATGGGTCTTGTTTTTGTATCCATTCAGCCAGTCTGTGTCTTTTGGTTGGAGCATTTAATCCATTTACATTTAAGGTAGTTATTGATATGTATGTTCCTATTACCATTTTCTTAATTGTTTGGGGTTTGTTATTGTAGGTCTTTTCCTTCTCTTGTGTTTCCTGCCTAGAGAAGTTCCTTTAGCGTTTGTTGTAAAGCTGGTTTGGTGGTGCTGATTTCTCTTAGCTTTTGCTTGTCTGTAAAGGTTTTAATTTCTCCGTCGAATCAGAATGAGATCCTTGAGTAATCTTGTTTCTAGGTTTTTCCCTTTCATCACTTTAAATATGTCCTGCCACTCCCTTCTGGCTTGCCTAGTTTCTGCTGAAAGATCAGCTG
Organism: Balaenoptera ricei; assembly: GCF_028023285.1. Classification (NCBI taxonomy): domain Eukaryota; kingdom Metazoa; phylum Chordata; class Mammalia; order Artiodactyla; family Balaenopteridae; genus Balaenoptera; species Balaenoptera ricei. The sequence goes on from NC_082641.1 coordinate 43,220,972, forward strand.
TTAACCTTATGGGGATTCCCTTGTATGTTATTTGTTGTTTTTCCCTTGCTGCTTTTAATATTTTTTCTTTGTATTTAATTTTTGATCATTCAATTAATATGTGTCTTGTCTTGTTTCTCCTTGGATTTATCTTGTATAGGACTCTGCGCTTCTGGACTTGACTATTTCCTTTCCCATATTAGGGAAGTTTTCAACTATAATCTCTTCAAATATTTTCTGAGTCCATTTCTTTTTCTCCTCTTCTTCTGGGACCCCCTATAATTCGAATGTTGGTGCGTTTAATGTTGTCCCAGAGGCCTCTGAGACTGTCCTCAATTCTTCTCATTCTTTTTTCTTTATTCTGCTGTGTGGTAGTTATTTCCACTGTTTTATCTTCCAGGTCACTTACGCGTTCTTCTGCCTCAGTTATTCTGCTATTGATTTCTTCTAGAGAATTTTTAATTTCATTTATTGTGTTGTTCATCATTGTTTTTTTCCTCTTTAGTTCTTCTAGTTCCTTGTTCAAAATTTCCTGTATTTTCTCCATTGTATTTCCAAGATTTTGGATCATCTTTACTATCATGACTCTGAATTCTTTTTCAGGTTGACTGCCTATTTCCTCTTCATTTGTTTGGTCTGGTGGGTTTTTACATTGCTCCTTCATCTGCTGTGTGTTTCTCTGTGTTCTCATTTTGGTTAACTTACTGTGTTTGGGGTCTCCTTTTCCCAGGCTGCAGGTTTGTAGTTCCTTTTGTTTTTGGTGTCTGCCCCCAGTGGCTAAGGTTGGTTCAGTGGGTTGTGTAGGCTTCCTGGTTGAGGGAACTGGTTCCCGTGTTCTGGTGGATGTGGCTGGGGTGTGTCTTTCTGGTGGGCAGGACCGTGTCTGGTGGTGTGTTTTGGGGTGTCTGTGACCTTATGATTTTAGGCAGCCTCTCTGCTAATGGGTGGTGTTGTGTTCCTGTCTTGCTAGTTGTTTGGCATAGAGTGTCCAGCACTGTACCTTGCTGGTCGTTGAGTGGAGCTGGGTCTTAGCATTGAGATGGAGATCTCTAGGAGAGCTTTCGCCATTTGATATTACGTGGAGCCTGGAAGTCTCTGGTGGACCAGTGTCCTTAACTCGGCTCTCCCACCTCAGAGGCACTGGCCTGAAACATGGCCAGAGCACCAAGACCCTGTCAGCCACATGGCTTGTGTTACTGCAGAAATTATCCCAGTCCTCAGAACAGTCTCTCTACAGCTTTGAGTGGAATTCAAACTTCAGTGCAATTCATGTAAAAACAAGCATCCCTAGTTCATAGATCACATTGGTTTCCATCCACAGTATTCAGGGTCCATGGAACTCCTGACCTCCTAGTGTTGGAGGTTCTCCTGCAGAGGTGAGGAGTGGCTTGGCTCACCGTGGGGACAAGGACACTGGCCCTAATTTTTAAATGGACAAAAGATCTGAATAGACATTTTTCCAGAGAAGATATATAAGTACATCTTTTCATATAAGTACATGAAAAGATGGTCGACATCATTAGGGAAATGCATATCATAACCACATTGAGATACCTCACACTCACTAGGATGGGTATTTTTTTTTTAGGTAATTAACAAAATGGTGTGGTTGTTGTAGAAAATAGTTTAGCACTTCCCCAGCAATTTAAATATAGAATTACTCTAAGACCCAGCAATGCCATCCACTCATGGTATATAAGCAAAAGAATTGGAAATACGTTCAAACAGAAACTGGTGCATGAATGTTCATAGCAACATTACTAACGGTAGCCAAAAGGTAGAAATAATCCAAATGTCCATCAACTGGTAAACAAAATGGTGTACCCATATAGTGTGATATTATTCCACTATTAAAAGAAATGATGTACTGATACATGCCACAACATGGATGAACTTTGAGAAGATTATGCTAAGTGAAGGAAGCCAAAGATAAAAGCCACACATATTATGATTCCGTATATATGGAATATCTAGAATAGGCAAATTCATGCAGACAGAAAGGTTGCCAGGGTCTGGTGGAGGAAAGAATGAGTAGTGTTTGCTTAAAGGGTATGGAGTTTTGGGGTAGTGAAAATATTCTAGAACTACATGGTAGTGATGGTTTCATATATTGTTAGTGTACTACATGTCATTAATGGTGAATTTTATGTGTGTTTTACCCAAGTAAAAATAGTGTTTGTTCACAGTGGGAAAGAGGCATAATGGAATGAGTGAGGAAGGGAGGTCAGCCCTAGATGCAAGAATTGGGGCAGGGAGTGGCATCAGAGATAGTTAGAGTAACTAAAAGGACAGTTGCTGAAAGGGGCTAGTGTTTTGGCCACTGACTGAGTAGAGAGATAACTATGGTTGAATTTCCTGTCTTCTGTTTTAGGAGACATAGTCCCAGGTGGTGGTGGAAGCCTGATGACATTAACAAATTGGGTTTTTTGCTGAGTTAAAGCAGCATATTAGGAGATTCAAAATAGTGCTGTCCAGTAGAACTTTCTGTGGAAATACTCTCTCTGTGCTTTTCAAGTACAGAAGTCAACGGCCACATATGGCTGTTGAGCATTTGAAATGGTGCTAGTGCAATTGAAGAGCTAAATGATTAATTTAATTTTAATTATTTTAAATTTAACTAGCCACATAGTGTCTACTGGGTATTATACTGGAAGGTGCTGATATGGAACATTTCTACCATAATACAAAGTTTTACAGGGCAGTGCTTGTTCAACAGTGTAGGTCTAGATTTCTCAGAAATAGTCTTCTCCCCCTATCCACAGGAGAGAATTAACTTACCAGATAAAACCACTCCAGTTCAGAATCACTTTGAGGTCACAGTGAGTTGGGGAACTGTGAGAAGAGATAGAGAACATGAACCTTAATGGGGAAGGGAGAAACTAGACAGCATGTCTTATGGTTTTCTCTGAATCTTTTCCTCAAAGCTTCTAACCTAAGCAGTCTGAATTTTTCCCTACAATTGTAGTAGGAAAAAAAGATTTATCTTTGGTATAATTTACGTAAGATGTATAATTTTGTGATGTTGTGTATGTGTTTTATTTACTTACAGAGGTAAAGAACTCAGAAGAACAGTATAATAAAATAGTAATACCAAATGAAGAAAGTGTAGTCATCTATTATAAGATTAGGCAGCAGCTTGCCAAATTGGGTAAAGAAATTGAAGAATATATTCACAAACCAAAATATTGCTTACCATTTCTACAACCAGGTCGTTTGGTGAAGGTATGTCATTATTTTTTTCATAAATTATTTCAATATTTAGTAGTTTTTGGATGAAGATTCCAGTTTTTTTTCTTATCTTGGTAAAATACAGTAGTTTTTTTATCTATATTAATTTTATTCTTTTACCTGTTTCATGTGGCACTAAGGAAGGAGGGGTCATGTGAAGGCCTTTTAATCACTACTGATTTTCATTTGGGGGATATAAATTGAAGTGGACAGTTTTGGAATTAACATGAAATATTTCCAGTTATGAAATGCTGTCCCAGAATAAGGCAGTTTTAAGACCTGGATGAATTCATTAGCTATAAAAGACTTCAGATATTCTCCAAACAAATACACCATATCATTTTAACATTTATTTGCCAACTGAGAGATTCCTGTTATTGCTGTTCTGGAATCCCTTGAAATTTGGCAGTGATTTCTTTCTGTAGGGTTAATTTCTTTTTTTTTCCTTTTTTTTTAAGTTTAACAATGATCTTTCAAAAAAATATTTTATCAGGAGAACTCAAAGTTTTATTAGCCTGTAATGTGGGCATGATATCTAAATTGCCTTTTGGACATAAACATTCCTTTTTACTTGCTTTACTTTCTTTTCAGGTAAAGAATGAAGGAGACGATTTTGGCTGGGGTGTAGTGGTGAATTTCTCAAAAAAATCAAATGTTAAGGTAAACTGTTGTCCTAAAAGTGGAATTGTATATAAATTTTTAGTGAAATGTTTTTTCAGGCTCAGGAAGTTGATCAGATTAGAAATGCCATTACCAAAAAAAAGAAAGAAAGAAAGAAATAGCATTGCCTTAAGAGAAACTGTAATAAATTCTATATAAGGAATTAATTTTTTGAATAATCATAAATTTTATCCTTAAAGTGGTATGGTTATTTTCCTAACACTATCACAGATTTTAATTTCATGACAGTTTTACATTTCTTCTCTGAGTTCACCAGTCCTTTTTATAAATTTACTATTTAAATTGAATATTAGAAAAAATTAGCATCTGACACTGAAAACTGGAATTTTGATTCAGGTATATGTTAGAGACTTAAAAGAAAGAACTTAGGAAAGCTGGTTAATTTTACTTACTCTCTCTACATGAAGGCAATAATAAAGTTGCTTTTGGTCATTATTTATATAAATACTTTGAAAAGATTACATATACATAAAGTCAAGGATGATTTTGATAATTTGTTACAAAAATGATTACCTCAAAATTAAATCAGGCTTCCCGTCTATTATATTTTCTTTACCTGCAATAGGCACCAACCAACAGGTGCCAGTATATGACCTCAGGCAAGACGTTCTGAATCTTCATGCCTGTTTTTTCTTTTCTTTAAAATGAAGGGTTTGCATGAGATGATTTCATGATTTTGTCATTAACTTCTTTGTCTCGCCTGTGTGTAAAGGCAATTGAGAATTAAGCTTTGGGATTGAAAGTTAGTCCTGAAATATGTAAATGAACTTTGCGATACTGTGGAGAAATAATTAAGTTCATAGGTTTGTGATAGGAGTTTTGATTAATGATCTACGATTAATCCCACTGAATAGATTATTACCATTTTCATAATTTACAGGAATTTTTTTCAAAGTATTGTCACACTCATTGTCTCATTTGATTCTAATTTAAGAAGCATTCATTGACTATAGACACAATTCCTGTACTTACTCATTTTATGAACAGAGGCAAGCAGGTAATGAAAATGTAAGGCAGAATATGAAATGATTTAGTAAAGATATAAGCAAAGTGCATTTGGAGCAGGAGGAGGAAGAAATTTTGTCTGAGCTATTAGAGATGGCACCTGAGAAGGAAGAGAATTGAAAATTTTAAATGGAACCTTGAACACTAAGTAGAATTTCATTTGATGGATATTCGCTGGTGGAAGTAGTATGCAGCAGGCACAGAACATTTCCGGTGAAGGGAAGGAGTAAAATCATAAAAAGTATTGAGGTTAATCATGGAAAAGTATTTAAAATACAGATTTTGAGTATGTTGGGTCTAGATTTAAATATTTGAAAGCAATGGCAGGCCATTGAAGATTAATTGGTTGGTTGATTGGTTTGCTTGGGTTTTTTTTTCTTCCAGTTTTATTGAGAAACAGTTGACATACAGCATTCTATAAATTTGAAGTGTACAATGTAATGATTTGACTTATATACATCGTGAAATGATTACCACAGTACATTGAGTGAACACCCATCATCGCATGTAGATACATTAAAGAAATTTAAAAACTCTTTTTTCCTTGTGATGAGAATTCTTAGGATTTACTCTCTTAACTTTCATGTATAACAGCACTGTTATAATTATAACGTTATAATTATATTATAACGTTATAATTAACAGCACTGTTGGTTATATTTATCATGTTGTACATTATATCCCTAGTATTTATTTATCTTATAACTAGAAGTTTATATCTTTTTATTACTTTCATCTAATTCCCCCTTCCCCTACCCCTGCCTCTGGAAACCACAAATCTGATCTCTTTGTCTATGAGTTTGTTTGTTTTTGGAGCATAATTGACTGACAACACTGTTAGTTCCTATTACACAACATAATGATATATTTCTGTACATTTCAAAATGTTCGTAATGATAATTCTAGTTGTCACCAGGAAAATATATTACATAGTTATAGACTATATTCCCCACACTGTACATTTCATGCCTGTGACTCATTTATTTAGTAACTGAAAGTTTGTACCTCTTAATCTCCCTCAACTATTTCTCTCCTCCTCCCCTCCCCTTCCCTCTGGCAGCCATCTTTTCTCTGCATCAGTGACTCTGTTTCTGTTTGGTTCTGTTTGTTCACTCGTTTTGTTTTTCATATTCCACATTTAAGTGAAGTCATCTAGTATTTGTCATTCTCTGTCTGGCTTATTTCATTTAGCATAATACTCTCCAGGTCCATCCATGTTGTTGGACATGGCAAGGTTTCATTCTTTTTCATGGCTTAGTAATATTCCTGTGTGTGTGTTTGTGTGTGTGTGGGAGACAGAGAGACATCTTCTTTCCTCTATTGATGGCACTTGCGTTGCTTCCATATCTTGTCTATATTATGAGATACACAGTAATACTGCAAGGAACATAGGTGTGCATATATCTTTTTGAATAATAGTGTTTTTGTTTTCTTCAAATAAATACTCAGGAGTGGAATTGCTGAATCATTTGGTAGTTATATTTTCACTTTTTTGAGGAACCGCCATACTGTTTTCCATAGTGGCTGCACCAGTTTACATTCCCACCAACAGTGCACAGGGGTTCCCTTTTTTCCATATCCTCACCAACATTTTTATTTCTTGTCATTTTGATAATAGTCATTCTGTCAGGTGTGAGGTGAATAGCTCATTGTGGTTTTGATTTGCATTACCCTTATGATTAGTAATGTTGCATCTTTTCATGTACCTGATGGCCATCCTAATGACTTCTTTGGAAAAACATCTACTCAGGCCCTCTGCCATTTTTTAATCAGGTTGTCTGGTTTTTTTGATGTCGAGTTTTGTGAGTTCTTTGTATATTTTGGATATTAACCCCTTATCGGATATATCGTTTGCAGATACCTTTTCCCATTCAGTCGGTGAGCTTTTAGTTTTGTTCATAGTTTCCTTCACTGAGCAAAACCTTTTCAGTTTGATTTAGTCCCATTTGTTTATTTTTGCTTTTGTTTCCCTTGCCTGAGGAGACAGATCCAAAAAACTATTACCAAGACCAGTGTCAAAGACTTTACTGCCTGTGTTTACTTCTGGAAGTTTTATGGTTTCACACCTTACTTAAATCTTTAATCCATTTTGAATTTATTTTTGAGCATAGTGTGGGAGAGTAGTCTTGTTTGATTCTTCCACGTGTAGCTGTCCAGTTTTCCCAACACCACTTGTTGAAGAGGCTGTCTTTTCCCCATTGTATATTCTTGCCTGCTTTGTCATAGATTAATTGCCCATATAATAGCGTGGGTCCATTTCTGGACTCTATGCTGTTCCATTGATCTGTGTGTCTTTTTTTTACGACAGTACCGTGCTGTTTTGATGACTGTAGCTTTGTAGTATAGTTTTTTTGTTTTTTGGGTTTTTTTAATTTATGGCTGTGTTGGGTCTTCGTTTCTGTGCAAGGGCTTTCTCTAGGTGCGGCGAGCGGGGGCCACTCTTCATTGCGGTGCACAGGCCTCTCACTATCGTGACCTCTCTTGTTGTGGAACACAGGCTCCAGACGCACAGGCTCAGTAATTGTGGCTCACGGGCCCAGTTGCTCCGCAGCATGTGGGATCTTCCCAGACCAGGGTTTGAACCCGTGTCCCCTGCATTGGCAGGCAGATTCTCAACCACTGTGCCACCAGGGAAGCCCCTGTAGTATAGTTTTGAATCAGGGAGTATAATACCTCCAGTTTTTGTTTTTCTTTCTCAAGCTTGTTTTTCTTTCTCAAGCTTGTTTTGGCTCTTTGTGGTCTTTTGTGTTTCCATACATATTTTAGAATTACTTGTTCTAGTTATGTGAAAAATGCCATTGGTATTTGATAGGGATTGTATGGAAACTATAGATTGCCATGGGGAATATGGTCATTTTAACAATATTCTTCCAGTCTATGATCACAATATTCCTTTCCATCTGTTCGTGTTGTCTTCAATTTCTTTCATTATTGTCATGTACTTTCCCTATAGTATAGTATAGTTTTCTTATGGTACAGGTCTTTTACCTCCTTAGTAAGATGTAGTCCTAGGTATTTTATTCTCTTTGGTGCAATTGTGAATGGAATTGTTTTCTTGATTTCTCTTTCTGATAGTTCTTTGTTAGTGTATAGAAGTGCAGCAGATTTCTGTATATTAATTTTGTATCCTGCAACTTTACTGAATTCATTGATGAGTTCTAGTAGTTTTTGGTGGCGTCTTTAGGATTTTCTATGTATAGTGTCATGTCATCTTCAGACAGTTAAAGTTTTACTTCTTCCTTTCCAATTAGGATTCCTTTTATTTCTTTCTCTTGTCTGATTGTTGTGGCTAGGACTTCCACTACTGTGTTGAATAGAAGTGGCGAGAGTGGACATCTTTGTTTTGTTGCGGATCTTAGAGGAAATGCTTTCAGCTTTTTTACCATTGAGTATGATGTTAATTGTGGATTTGTCATATATGGCCTTTATTATGTTGAGGTATGTTCCCTCTGTACCTACTTTGTTGAGAGTTTTTATTGTAAATGGGTGTTGAATTTTATCAAAAGCTTTTTCTGCATTTATTGAGATGATCATGTGATTTTTATTCTTCAGTTTGTTAATGTGGTGTTTCATTGACTGATTTGTGGATATTGAACTGTCCTTGCATCCCTGAGATAAATCCCACTTGATCTCGGTTTTGGTCTTTTTAATGTAGTATTGAATTTGGTTGGCTAATATTTTGTTTAGGATTTTTGCATTTATGTTCAGCAGTGATATTAGCTTCTAATTTTTCTTGTGATATCTTTGGTTTTGGTATCAAGGTGGTGATGGCCTTGTAGAAGGAATTTGGAAGTGTTCCTTTCTCTACAATTTTTTGGAATAACTTGAGCAGGATAGTTGTTAACTCTTCCCTAAATGTTTAGTAGAATACACCTGAGATGCCATCTTGCACATCTTCACTTTCTTGGCAATGTTCTTTAAAGCACGAAAGTTTTAAATTTTGATATAGTCCAATTTCTTTTGTTGTTGTTGTTACTTAGGCTTTTGATGTCATATATAAGAAACCACTGCCAACATCAAGATAATGAAGATTTACCCCTATGGTTTTTTTCTACGTTTTATAGTTTTAGCTCTTAACATTTAGGTCTTTGTTCTGTTTTGAGCTGATTTTTATATGTGCCTTGAGAATCCAACTTTTTTCTTGTCCTAGGACTATTTGTTGGAAAATTCTTTTCTCATTAAACGATGCTGGCACCCTTGTCAAAACTCATATGATCATGGACACATGAGTTTATTTCTGGATTCTCAGTTCTGTTCAGTTGATCTATATCTTTATCCTCATGCCAGTACCATACTGTCTGTATTACTGTATGTTTGTAGTTAAGGTTTGAAGAAATGGATTGGTAAGACCTCCACCTTTATTCAAGATTGTGTTGTTGGCTATTCTGTGACCCTTACAAGTCCATGTGAATTTTATTATCTGTCAGTTTCTACAAAGAAGTTAGCTGGGATTCTGATAGGGATTTCATTTAATCTTTAGATCATTTTGGAGAGAGTATTGTCAGCTTACAAGTCTTGAGTCTTTCAATTGTGAACATAGGAAGTTTTCCCATTTTTTTAGATCTTTTGAAATTGCTTGCAACAATAATTTGTTTTCCAAGTATAAATTTTGCACTTCTTTTGTTAAATTTATTCCTGAGTATTTTAATCTTTTGATGTTATCATAAATGGAATTGTTCTTTTGATTTCATTTTTTAATATTTCATGGCAAGTATATATTAACACAGTTGACTTTATATATTGATCTTGCATTCTGTAACTTTGCTAACTTTATTAGTTCTAATAGTTCTAATAGTGGGTTCTTTAGGATTTTCTTGTCTGCAAATAGAGGTGGTTTTACTTCTCCCTTTCCATTCTGGATGCATTTTATTTCCTCTTTTTGCCTAATAGGCCTGGCTAGAACCTCCAGTACAATATTGATGGAGCAGATGCCCTTGTCTTTTTCCTAATCTTGAGGTGGGGGGAACATTCACTGAGGTGGGGGAACATTCATTCTTTCACCATTAAGTATGTTTTCTTAAGTGTCCTTTATTGAGTTGAGGAAGTTTCCTTTTCCTAGTTTGTTGAGTGTTTTTGTCATGAGTGTTGTTTTTTGTCAAATGCTTTTTATATGCCTATCCAAATAATCATGTGGTTGTTTTTTATTCTCTTTTGTATTTAATCTGATGAAGTATATTATACTAATTGATTTTCAAATACTAAACCAAATTTGGATTCCTGGGATGAATCGTACTTGTTCATTCCCTGTTATCCTTTTTCTGTGTTAATGGATTTGGTTTGCTAATATGTTGTTAAAGATATTTGCACCCATATTCAAAGGAGATAATGGTTTGTAGTTTTCTTTTCTTTTGCTGTCTTTCCCTGGGTTTGGTATCAGGGTAATGCCTGCCTCACATAATGAGTTAAGAAGTGTTCCCCTCCTTGTCTATTTTTTGGAGGAGTTTTTTAAGAATTTATATTCATTCTTTATATATTTGGCTGTGAGGTCACCTGCCTGGGCTTTTCTTTGTGGATTGTTTATTGATTGTTAAATCAGTTTCTTTATTTGTTATAGGTCTGTTCAGATTGTCTGTTTCTGAAACAGTTTCAGTGATTTGTCTTTTTAGGAATTAGTCCATTTCATCTAAGTTACCTAGTTTAGTGGTGTACAGTTGTTCATAATATTGCTTTATAATCCTTTTTATTTCTGTAAAGTTGTTAGTAATGTCTCCTCTTTCATTTCTTTTTTTTTTTTAACATCTTTATTGGAGTATAATTGCTTTACAATGGTGTGTTAGTTTCTGCTGTATCACAAAGTGAATCAGCTATATGTATACATATATCCCCATATCCCCTCCCTCTTGCTCTCCCTCTTGCTCTCCCTATCCCATCCCTCTAGGTCACAAAGCACCGAGCTGATCTCCCTGTGCTATGTGGCTGCTTCCCACTAGCTATCTATTTTACATTTGGTAGTGTATATATGTCCATGCCACTCTATCACTTTGTCCCAGCTTACCCTCCTCTTTCATTTCTGATTTTGATACTTTTAATCTTTCACCTAGCTAAAGGTTTATCAGTTTTGTTCATCTCAAAGAATCAGCTCTTGGTTTCATTGATTTTTCTTTATTTTTAAGTTTCATTAATTTCTGCTTTATTTATAATCTTTATCATTTCCTTCCATCTCCTAGCTTTAGATTTAGTTTGCGGTTCTTTGTCCGTTGTCTTTAAGTGGAAGATTAGGTTATTAATTTGAGATTTTCTTCTTTTATAATACATTTATACCAGTGTCTTTTATAAGACGTTTATACCAATAAATTTCCATCTGCAAGGAATTTAGCTGCATGAATTTTGGCGTATTGTGTCTTCATTTTCATTCATCTCAAAGCATTTTTTAATTTCCCTTTTGAGTTCTTTGACCCATTGGTTATTTAAGAATGTGTTAATTTCCATATATTTGTGAATTTCCTGAATTTCTGTCTGCTTTTGATTTCTAATTTCATTCTGTTGTTGAGAACATACTTGATATTATTTCATTCCTTTTGAATTTAGTGAAGTTTGTGCAGTGACCTAACATGTTCTCTCCTGCAGAATGTTTCATGTGCAGTTGAGAAGAATGTATATTCTGTTGAGGTGAGATGTTCTTTAGGTATCTGTTAGGTCTAGTTTTTTTTTAGAGTGTTGTTCAGGTCTTCTATTTCTTTCCTTGCAGATCCTTCTTTCTAGTTGTTTTATGCATTGTTAAAAGCGGGGTATGGAAGTCTCTTAACTATTATTGTTGAAATGTTATTTCTTCCTTCATTTCTGTCAATTTTTGCTTTATGTGTTTTGTGTTCTGCTAAAGTGTGTTTCATCTTATGATTAGTATAGCCCACTTCAGCTTTCTTTTGATTGTTGTTCATATGCTATATCTCTTTCCATCTTTTTTACTTTCAGTCTTTTTCGTATCAGTGAATTTAAGCTATGTCTCCTATAGACAGCATGGTTGGATATTGTTTTATCTAATCTGAAAAATCTCTGCCTATCGATTGGGCTGCTTAACCCATTCACATTTAATGTTATTATTGGTATGACTAGATTGATGGCTGTCTTTTTTTGTTTTCTATGTGTCATTTCTTTTTTTGTTTTTCTATTCCTCCTTTAGTGCTTTCTTTTGCATTGAGTACCTGTTTTCTAATGTGACATTTTAATTTATTTCATGGGCTTTTTTCTCTACCTATATTTTTTGTTATTTTCTTAGTGGTTGCTAGGGCTTTCCATATACATATTAACATAATAGAATAAGCTTCAGATTTATACTAACTTAATTCCAGTTAGATATAGAAACATTACTCTTTTATGCCTCTGTTCCATTTTCCCTCTTTTTGTGGTATATATGTTATAGGTGTTATACCTATAAATGTTACAAACCCAACAATACATGTTATAATTATTACTTTAGATAATGTTATGGCTTTTAAAGAAGCTTAGAGGAGAAAGGAGAGTAAGTATATATTTATAACTTCTGTTATATTAACCTTGTTTATCATTTCTGGTTGTCTTTCTTAATTCCTATGAATTCAACTTACCATCTAGATTTATTGACTTAGCCCAATACTGCTTTGCTCCCACCTACTTCCTTTGTGCTATTATTGGCAAATATACTACATTTCTGTTATAGGCTCAACAGTCTCAAAAATTCAATATATACATTTTGTTTTATATAATGAGTTTTTAAGTCATTTAAGAGAAAAGGAAATAGTCAATTATTTTGTCTTTTATAATTACCATTACCAGAGTTGTTTCTTCATGTGGATTCAATATTATGACTGGTGTCACTTACTTTCAGCCTGAAGAACTTCCTTTAGTGTTTTATGTAAAGCTAGTATGCCAGCAAAAAATTCTCTCAGTTTTTTGTTTATTCGGGAATGCTTGTTTTTGAACGATAACTTTGCCTGCATATAGATTTCTTGGTTAAGAGGTTTATTCTGTGAATATGCTAACCCACTGCCTCTGGCCTCCATCATTTCTCCTGAGAAGTTTCTGCTATTAACCTTATTGTAGTCTCCTTGTAAAAAATAAGTCTTGTTTTTCTCTTACTCCTTTCAAGATTTTCTATTTATGTTTGGTTTTTGCATTTTTGCTGTGGTATGTGTATTTGGGCATCTTTTTGCATTTACTCTGTTTGGAGTTCATTGAATTTCCTGTAGTGTTTTTCAATTAATTTTGGTAAGTTTTCAGCCATTATTTTATTAAATATTTTTTCATTACTTCTTTCCTCTTTTTCTGGTATTCCCATTATGTTTATGTTGTCATTCTTATTGGTGACCTACATTTCTCTGTGGCTTTGTTCATTTTTCTTCCTTTTTTTTCCCTCCCTCTGTTTTTGGATTGTATCATCTCTTCCAGCCTATCTTCAAATTTGTTAATGCTTTCTTGTACTTCACATATGCTGTTGAATTCCTCTAGTGAGTTTTTCATTTCAGGTATTTCACTTTTGAAATCCAGAATTTCCTGTTGGTTCTTTTTATCATATCTGTCTATTGATATTCTCTATCTGATTGTTATTGTCAATCAAATTGGGACATTGATTATTGTCCCTTCCTTTACTTCTTTAATTATGGTTCCATAGTTCTTTGCGCATATTTATAATGGCTACCTTTAAGACTTTGTTTAATCCAACATGTGGTCACTCTCACAGGCACTTTCTGTTGCCTGCTTTTTTTTCTGTTTTATTCGTTATGGTTCATACTTTTCTGTCTTTGTCCATGTCTCATAATTTTTCCTTAGAAATTGGACATTTTAAATAATATATTGTAGCACTCTTGGTACTGGTTTTCCCCACCCCCCCAAGCCAGGTTTATTGTTGTTATTTGCTTGTTTATATGTTTCATGAGCAGCTAGATTTTTTGAGTGAAGTGTATTCCACCTCCCTCTTCCCCCTACAATGCTGAACCTTTTATGTTGGCACAGCCTTGGATATGCCCATAGTTACTCTGGGATGACAGTGGTTTTAAAAAGGGTCTCTTTGTGTCTTTCCCTGAACATACCCTTCTGTTAAGCCCCACTAATTGCAGGAGGCTCCTCCTAGCTTCCCCCCCACCTCCCCCGCACCCCAGGTTCTCTCCTGTAAACTAGCTGGCCTCCACATTTTGTCTGTATTTCCAGTGATTCTACAGATTTCCTCCATTTGTGTTTCACCACGGCCTTCACTGTTTTGGAGCATGCTCTAAAGTTTGAACTTCCCCAGCCTCTATTGTAAATGAAATCACGTTCTTTTGGAAGGTATTAAGAGCTGTTTTAAGGCCTGCTTCTCCCCCCAGGCACAATCTCTGAGCCAAGTTCTAAAGCTTGGTGTGGGAACAGTGGTCCACTTCTCTCTGGGTAACACTCCTGCTTTAGGACCTGAGGGCTAAGTGGAGCATAAGAGCCTTACATCTTCTCAGCTTGCCTCTCCCAGCATGGAATCAACGTCTTATAAGCCAGGACAAGGGCAGTTTGAGGCCCCAGTATTCTCAGCAGTGCTACCCCCAAGATAGTCTCTGGCTAAGCAGTGGGGACGGGGCAGAAAAGGGGAGCCCCCACCTCTCAGCCCCTACAATCCCCTACTTGCCCAGAACTTAGCCCTAGCAGTAGGTAGGTGGGAGCACGATAAGAAATGTTGATATCATGCTCTTCCTGGGAAGATAGACCTCTACCTGAGATTTGCAGGCGGAGCAGCCCTCCTGTGTTCTGGGCTTCACCAGTCTGCAATTCCTGTTTTCTTGAGTTAGGAAGGAGTGAGAGGGGAGTGGTCTTGGTTTAGATATCACAAATTCTTACTGAATTTTCATAGATTTCCTTGAATATGTTTCTTCCTTTGCTATATGCCCTTAGAACCATTTCCAGAGACTTTGAATGGTTGGGTTTTTGTAATTTTCTCCAGTTTTGCTGGGGAGCAGGTTTGTGGAGCTCCTTATGCTGTCATGCTGGTAGTTGACAGGTTTTACATTTTTAAAGGAGAAAAATTATAGCGAATATTGCATTCACACACACACACACACACACACACACACACACACACACTGTGGATAGGTTTCTTAATTATTTGTCTCTACTGGTCCTTAATCCATGTATAAAAATAGTGCCAGTTGATGAGAGTTCTTTTAGGCAAAGATGGAATGGGGAATAGAGAGGAACACATTCATTTTATTCTGCTTAAATTGATGGTGAAACTGATTTTTCCATTGAGCTGTTTACATTTGTTCACTAAAAATATGAAGTACATTTTTATTAATTTTGTAATCTAGGTCAGAATACTAATTCAAAGATTTTTGTGGTCAGTTGGGTTTGCTAGAGAGAGAGGCATCAACTTAAAAAATTTGCACAACCTAAAAGCTGAGAATTATATTTTATTTGGTGGACTTACTGAGAAGCCAGTATATTTGAGGAAAAGTCATAAAATTATAAATCACATCAGTTCATTTAGTCCCATGTAATTAATTCCTGTTGATCTGGATGAAGTCGTCAGGTTTTCTATTAAAGTTTTGTAATTTCTTCCCTAGTTCAGGGGTATGACCTAAAAGTTAAAAGGAACAATATTTACCAAAGATTCCTTTTATGAATCTTCTTTTATGAATCTTCATTTTTAAAAAGCATCAGAGTAAAACAGTGATTGTCTATAAATGACAAGACTTAAAATGGCATGGTTAAAGATCTGATTACAGTGCAGTTGACAAGAAACTTGGGTGTTTCTGTGTCATACAACATTTTAAGATAATTATGAGTTATGACTAATAACATTATACCAGGGCATATCAGATTTTTAGGAATTAAATTTTGGGATATCTACATTAATGACATTTACCTATACAATATAACCTTAGAAGATTTATCTCCAGTAAATGGCAATGCTCCTCAAGTAATTTAACATACCGTATAAGCCTAATTAGTTTAACATTCCTTTCTGAGATGTCTCAGAATTTCTTTGAAGCATCCTAGAGTTAGCTGGAGGTCAAAAGAACTTCAGTTAGAATTTTATGTTTGGGAAGTTTGTCAAAAATATCAAAAAGTTTCAAAACACTTGGTAAAATCACTGTGAAACAATACTTGTTCACTTAACCAGAGTGATAAAAGATTTCACAAACAAATACAGATCACTTAAAGGCAAAGAAACTCATACAATCTGTTATCAAAAGCAGTACTCCAAGAAGACTTTGTTCTCTAATAGAGAGGAACCAAATCCAGTGTTGCACCAGCCTACTTTTGATAACAAAATCCATTTATGTAAATTTATGTAAATCAAATTTAATCTAATCCCAGCCTGACCATGTACAAAACTCCTTTTCAGGGTTCCTTTTACAAACCTTCCACAGTTTTCTGTACTCTTATTAGTTTGTCCCTTATTTTTTCATCTTGAAACAACTGGCTCTAGGACAAAACATTCTTTCCCCTTAACAAAATATATTTTCATTCCTCATGCCTTCTTTTGCATACATTTCATTTTCCTTACATACTGAAATGTTTCCCTTACTATCTTTAGTAACTTTAACTACATATTACTATTTTAACCCTTAAAAACCTTAATCTCTAGCAAAAACCAACAAGCAGCAAGTAACTGTGAACTTTTTGTCATACCAGCATTTCCTGGTTGGAATATTCCATAACCTAGAAACATCCATCTTCTCGTAGCATAATTTCTTTCCTCAATGTGGTGTAAGATGTGTCTAATAAACCCAAATTAGTTCCCTCTTGTAAGGAGACAGAGGTAGGTAAATTTAGACCTGTTCAGCAATTAATGTTCTAGTGTTTTATCTTATTTGAAATAACCTGGGTATTCAGTGAATTCCCATCATTTAACTTAACTTAGCAAAATTCAAATTACCAAAAATCTGGAAAAACTATTTTAGAGAGACATACCCAAAGCATAATTATTCCTAAAAGTGTTCACCTGAAAACTCTTATCTCATTTACCTTTATTTTGTAACTTATGAAAATCATACCAAGTTAAAGTTTTTCTTGCTGACAAACTCTATAACAGAAATAACATGAATTTATTGGTCTTCAGTAAACCTAGGTACAATAAAAGTCAAACATGTCTGTATTGATATTTCCTAGATCATGTGAACCTGAAATTCATTCTGGCCAGTTTCTTTTATATTTAGAAATATTTAGTTTATAAGCACTTACTTTTAAGTCGATTAAGTAGAACTCTTTTATAAGTTTAATTTTGGTAATGTTTTCCAGAGGTAGAGACATCTCATATATATAATGTACACACATACATATAAACAGACAAAGTCAGAGATCTCACAGCTTCACTTTAAAAAGTTAGTTAAGGGGGCCTCCCTGGTGGCGCAGTGGTTGAGAATCTGCCTGCCAGTGCAGGGGACACGGGTTCGAGCCCTGGTCTGGGAAGATCCCACATGCCGCTGAGCAACTAGGCCCGTGAGCCACAATTACTGAGCCTGCGCATCTGGAGCCTGTGCTCCGCAACAAGAGAGGCCGCGATAGTGAGAGGCCCGCGCACCGCGATGAAGAGTGGCCCCCGCTTGCCACAACTGGAGAAAGCCCTCGCGCAGAAACGAGGACCCAACACAGCCATAAATAAATAAATTAATTAATTAATTGAAAGGTTAGTTAAGAATCAGGTATTAAAATATAAACTTACTAGTTTATAAATAACAGTTGGAATAAGTTAAATTTGCTGAGATGAGTAGGGCTTCACTATTTGTGGAAAAGGCTTTTAAGATTTGTATTTGTCCTTGATAAACTGTTAAGGAGGCTATGAATTAGATTTTGGGTGAGGGAGCCTTTCCAGAGACTTGAGCTTAAAAAGTCCTACCTCCCCCACCCCGTGGCCTTTTTCTTCTAGGTTTCAGGTTTTACCAGACTGAGCTAATTTGACTCACTTTCAAGTCACTGTGGGCTGTATTTACATTTCTAATTTGTAGAGATTTACAAGACAAAGACAGTTGCTTTTAATTCTCTGAAGAACTGGTCTTCTGCCAAAATTATATTAAAGATTGATTTTCCCAACTATATTTTATTTAATTTGCTTTTTTTTAATATCAGAAGATTTCCAACCAAACTGAAAATTGAGTTCTATGTTCTAGAACTTTATGGTTCAATTTTTCATGCCTTCAAAGGCTTGCATAAGGCATTTAACAAAGACCCTCTTTCTGATTGCATAGGTTAGACGCAGAGCAAAATCTTTATTCTTCTTATTAGCCCCTAAATATTAGCTCCCAGTCTTGCACCATATTGAGGAAAGAAGATGGATATTTCTAGAGTTTATGGAATATTCCAATTAGGAAATGCTGGTATGCCAAACAGTTCACAATTTTACTTGCTGCTTGTTGGTTTTCACTAGAGTTTAAGGTATTTGAGTGTTCCTTTTACTGTGTGGGTTCAGGTAACCCTACTGGTTTCTGTTAGTATGTTTAATTAATATTGTCTGAAGGGCAGATTTATATGCCCTGTCCTGTACTTCCAGGCAGGGGACGCGTTCCCCAGTGAAACATGTCTATCTCACAATATAATTAGGCAAAAGAGATGTAACCATCTTATATAAGATCTATTTAAATATACCAAATTTTATAAACTTTATCTCAGTTCTGTCAACTTTTGTACCTTTAACTTTAGTTTGTATTAGGGCACTATCAACATACCTTTGTCTTATAAGGAGTCCAGAAACTTTTCTTTTTATCCCAACCATTTAATCTTTTTATATAAAAGGCTTTGGGATTCCCAATGAGATGTTGAGGCAAAGGACTCAGGACCCTTTGTTGATTTTTTTTAACTTGATTAATTGTCCCAAGCAATTGTTGGTCAGTTATCTCAGTGCAATTTTTTCAGACTTTTTTTTTTACCCCAGACTTGTTTGGAGCCCTTTAATGTTGGGGACCAATAGGGGGGTTCCTTTGACCCATCCAATCTTAGGTAGTGTTGTATCAGAACCTTTTGTTTTAATCCCATTAACATCCATTTTATTTATTCTGTTTTAAAATAACCATGTAAAAATTTCTTTATCCATTTGGGACGAGGCCCTTTAAAATTTCTACCTTTTTGTGAAGAAGTCTCTAGACTTTTTCTTCAGTTTTTTTCTTACTTCCCTGTTAATCAACCTAATTAACATGAATTATCCTAGTGTTTTTATTAGCATCTGTAAGACCCATGAAGGGAAAGCAGAGTGCACAAATAAAGCTTCCCAAGCCATGTTTTCTTTTCGTTTGGGTTAAATTAAAGGAGTTCTCAGGTTAGCCATTTTATCTTTTTCTACCTTCTGATTTCATTTTTTCATAGGTACCAATAGAACAGCTGTTTATAATGAGAGCTCTAAAAATTTACCAGTTTAGAAGTTTCTCAAATTTAAAAGATCCATCATCTGGCCATTAACGAGATATATCTTAATAGGGACTCAAACCAATAAAATGCAAGAGGCATGCCCACATGACAGTGTGAAGCAAGCCACCTAAACAAAATCCAGAAAATTTACTCCCCACAATAGTAAAAGACCTTCATTGTACAGGCTGATACAAGGAAGGTTAAGATGGCAGAAAGCCCCCTGAAAGTTGGCACAGTCAGACAAAAGATTGCTCAGAATCCCAGTCTGTTCAATGGGCTGTGAAATGTACACCATATGTGTACTTTATGGATGGCAGAGACCAAGTTCTCAGAACACACACACACACACACACACACACACACACACACACACACAGTGCTGAAGAAGATTGGGTAGAACATTTACCTCTCAAAGACACGGAAAGATAAATGCAAGTTCCCACTAAAAGGACTTTTTCTTTACGGTCAGAATTCTGAAAATATGTTTTATCAAGCTGGATTTCTCTAACTTAACTGCATATGCAATAAAAGAGCCCCCATCTTAGTCATTTTCAGGGCAAGATTTCCTTTAATTCCCAATTAAAGTACTTGTAAGTTTTGCATGTACATAAACCTGGTAATTTGTCACTCCTTTTGTTTTGAAAGTTTTGTTCCCTCTTCTGAAGTCAGTTTGTTGAGATAAAGTAGGTAGTGACAATCCTGTGGTGGGCCAGGGTGCTGTTTGTGAGCTTAACTGCTCTAGGTTTTACCCTGGAGCTGTTTTAGCTCTCTTACGTGTCTCAGTTTTTCCCGGCAGTATCCTGAGACCACTGTGGGTGCTCAGATCATGGAGTGACCAACTCTTATGCATATCCCCCGCAGAGCAAATTTTTAATTAAAGTGAGTGGGTTTCCCTGTAGGGGCAGCCGCATATTATGAGGGCTTGCCTCCACCACTCCCACAAGCGTCTTAGTTGCCTGAGAAAGCCGTTGCCACCTGGGAGGAGATGTTCCTTTTACGGAGCAGAAAGCTCTCATGAGATACCTCACTTTTATTACAATAAACTGTTAAAGTAGCCAATTCAAGGAAAAATGACAAGCCAGTCTTCTACCTAATAACGCACTCCGGCCTTACTCAGTGTCTTTCAGCTGAGCAGAGTCTTCCCAGTGTCTTTCAACGGAGGATAACCGACTCAGTGTCTAAACTAAGCAAAAGTCTTCCCAGTGTCTTTCAGCTGAGGTTAACCTGCTCAGTGTCTAAACTGAGCAAAAATCTCCCCAGTATCTTTCAACTGAGGGTGAACCAGGTACCTCTTCTTGAAACAAAGTTTCAAAGATAACCTGCTCCTCCAAAGAGGAGACTTAGGAGATTCGAGAACCAGGAGATAAACTGGAGATTAAATAAAACGTAGGAGATTCGAGAACCAGAAGAGACTCACCCAAATTGTCTGGACTCTCCGAGGAGGCAAACAGGCCCAAGTGGCCTCAGCTGGTACCAAGGCTCCGGATCCTCATATAGTTCAGGCAAAGGAGAGAAGTCTGCTCTGGGTCCCTTTGTTAGTCGCCGAAACAGTCGACTGAAAAAAAATTGCACAATCTAAAAGTTGAGAATTATGTTTTATTCGGCAGACTTACTGAGACCTTAAGCCCAGGAAACAGCCTCTCAGATAGCTTTGAGGGACTGTTTTGAAGAGGTAAGGGAGGAGCCAGGATATATAGGAGTTTTTGCAGACAAACAAAAACTAGGTAGTCAGAACATCAAAAGATTACAGTTAATTAAAGAAAACCAGACACCTCAAGTTAATGAATTTAACACTTTTCCATGTATCGGAAGATGCAAGCGTCTGGGCTTATTGAAATTGTTCCTTTGATATGCACCTTAACTGCCCTGTTTTTCTCCATCCTGTATCCCCTCAGAGTATACCATTGGGGGTGGCTGCAGAGGCTGATAGCTTGATGGCAGGCAGCCTGTTTATCTTGATCCTGAGCTCCCCTCAGGATGCACCATCAGGGGTGGCTTCAGTGGCTGATGGCTGCAGCATTCTTTGCTCACTGATACGGCAGGTGACATGACATCCTTTGTCCACAGAGGGAAAGTACATACTGATGAAGAAAATATTTTGAAGCATTTTAAGGAGATAAAAATGCATTGTCAATATTTATTTTGTATTTGTTTCTTTACATTCTATAATCTTGAGATTATCAAAATTATATTTCTCTTATGTGAAGGTTGATATTGTTGACCCACCTTCACCAAAGTACAGAACTAGAAAAAATTTGCTGAGAAAAGTTTTATCATTTTAGGAAATAAATTTAATAGCAAGTTTTCATTTAATGCAACAATAAAGAAAGCTTTCAAAAGAGTTTCCATAGTAACACTTGAGAATATCTCTGTAATGTTGTAAATGGTTTTGGTAGTTCTACAAAGATAATTATGTATGAGATGATAGGGAGAATATTAAGTTTATAAATAAAATCTACAGAATTGGAATTAAAGCCAATAACAGAGTTCTAGATTGTCTAGACACGTTAAAGATTCTTCATAAATCTTAGGTTATTTTTGTCCAAATACTCGTATGTCCTATAACACCTTGTAGTTAATTTATTCATCATATTGTGAAATGCATCTTATTTAGAGGGGTTTTTTCCCCTCTGGAAAGCTAAATATTATAATCACTGATTCTCCTTATGGTTCTTGGCCCCTTGGAAGAGTTAACAGTTGGTCATAACTATTTACCTCATTTTAAAACTCATTTTGTATTAACTAAGAGAGAGAGATATATATATGCGTGTGTGTGTGTATATATATATACACACACACATAATCTTTTCAGATACAAGTCTAATTGAAAATACTGTCTTTGAATCTGTATCAAGCTGAAAAATGTTTGAAAACTTCTTTAAAAATAACCATATTTTGAATAAAAATATGTGCTGAGAAAAAACTAGTTTTCTTTTTGAATTGGAAAATGGAGCTTATGCTTTCTTTGAGGAAATTTGTACTCAGATGTTTAAGATAATTATGATTATATTTTTGGTTTGTTTTGGAAATATATTTTACTATTCTGAGGCAGATTGATAGTTTTATTACAGAAATAGATTGTAGGAATGGATTCATGGTCATTTCTTGACAGTTTTTCATTTTTGCACAGGAACTGTGCAGGCGGGGGTGGGAGGAGAACAAATCATCACTTCTTGCCATGTTCCCCTCTCAATCAAAATAACTCTCCCTTAAGGGGAATCTGCCTACATTGTTGGTGGGAATGTAAATTGGTGCAGCCACTATGGAAAACAATATGGAGGTTCCTCAGAAACTAAAAATAGAGTTGCCATATGATCCAGCAATCCCACTCCTGGGCATATATCCGAACAAAATTATAATTAAAAAAGATACATACACCCCTATGTTCATAGCAGCACTATTCACAATAGTCAAGACATGGAAACCTAAATGTCCATCAACAGATAAATGAATAAAGTGTGGTATGTATATTGATACAATGGGATGCTGCTCAGTCATTAAAAAAAAAACAAAAACAAAATAGTGAACAAAATAATGCCATTTGCAACAACATGGATGGAACTAGAGATTATCATACTAAGTGAAGTAAATCAGACAGAGAAAGACAAATATCATATGGTATCACTTATATGTGGAATCTAGAATATGACATAAGTGAACCTATCTATGAAACAGAAACAGACTCACAGACATAGAGAACAGACTTGTGGTCTGACTTGTGGTCTGGGGAGGGATGGAATAGGAGTTTGGAGTTAGATGCAAACTATTACATATGGAATGGATGAACAACAAGGTCTTACTGTATAGCACAGGGAACTATATTCAATATCTTGTGATAAACCATAATGGAAAAGAATATAAAAAAGTGTTTATATATATGTATAACTGAATCACTTTGCTGTGCAGCAGAAATTAACACATTGTAAATCAGCTATACTTCAATTTTTTAAAAAAACTTATCCCTTTATCTAATTTTATGCAAAAGAGATTATTCAAATATTGAATTAAAAAGCAAAGAGGAATTCTTTACTGAAGAAAAAAGTCTTCTATTACTATTTGAAAAATGTTGCTCTCAAACATAAATTGTCATAGTGCAGAAGATGTGATTAGTGTTAGGTCTTTGAGAATCATGTTTTTATTAGAGAATATAAAAGACTAAAAGACTTTTAATGAAATGATATGAAACCACAGAGTAGAGGTGCCAGTATACTAAGCAATAAAATAATCTGCTCTGAATATATTTTTCATCTTGTTTAATTAAGGTTATTTGAAGATACATACTCATTTTCTGATACTGATAATTCCTTTTGGTTTCTTTTTCTAATTCTGGCATAACATGAAATAAAATTATAAACCGATCATTAGAAACTTAAAATGGCATATCAGTTGACAGTGATCATAACATTTAAATTTGTAATTATCAAGTAATTTCTGTGTTTTTTCATCCAGTGGAGCATGTTGAAGGATGAAAAGAGACAGGCTTCATTTCATGAAATTAACATTTATTGTGCATTACGTAAGTCATAGTGCTAAATACTGAGAACATAGTTCCTGTACACATGGAACTTAAAATTTGTGTGCCAGTTTTTAAGAATTAATAAACTTCTTTTATCCTGTTTTTTTCTAGCCTAATTCTGGTGAACTGGATCCTTTATATGTAGTGGAAGTACTTCTGCGCTGTAGCAAAGAGAGCTTGAAAAATTCAGCTACTGAGGCTGCAAAACCAGCTAAGTCTGATGAGAAAGGAGAGATGCAGGTTTGTACTTTATTTTTCATTTTCAGATTTCACATATTTTGTACATTATTTATAATCACTAGTTTTCCTGAATGTGATTATAATGAACATACTGTCATGATTTCCTAATTGGAAGTTTTCAAGGTATGTGAAAGCCATCTAACACCAGTAGGATGATTAATCTCCTTATCAGATTATGGCAAGGTAATTAGTGACAAAGTGAAAGATAAAGAGAATTTAATAATTTAAATTTTCACATGAAGCTGGAATTTACCTGAGCTAAAAAAGATGTTTTATCATTATTTTGCGATTGTATCATTTTACACTTTATTCCATCCATATTGTTTATTACATTCCTGTGAAAATAATGATTGAAAATAATGAGCCAGTGTTTTGATAATGAAAAAGTTCTACCTAAGTTTCCTTAAAATCGTTTAATTTACATGTGCTTTTAATTAAATGCAAAACATTCAGCTTGCCACATGAGATACACATATTACTTAAATGTCTCCTATTTTATTTCATTTTAAAATAATTAATATAGAATAATTGTAGGTAAGCCTTACTGTGGAGAGTCCAAGTATCTATTTGAAGAGTAATCTCATACTGAAATTTTGTTATTTTTAAACACTGCTTTAAGTATATGGTGTATTGGCTAGGTCTTTTAGGAAATGTCATTGTAATGATACTTGTCATAACAGGCTTTGGTTTGTGGAAAGTAAAATCTGCCACTGTAGCATCATCGGCTGCTGCTTTGCATCAGTGAAATGAATGTGAGATTCAAAGCTGACAGTATTTAAAAAGACTGTTTATTATTAAACATTTTAAAATAATGATTTAAAAGTCTAGTTATTTATAATTCTGAATACCAGCTAGCCTTTGATCTTTGTTCCTCACTCTTCTAATTTGCTCTCCTCCAGAATTCCACCACCATTGAAACTTACATGATTTACTTTTCCCTAACATTTATTTTGTCAACTGACTGCCTAACTAAAATTAGGCTAAAATCCCCACAATTTGGCATATAGTCATTGTGGCCAAAGGAATCTTTGAAGTTGGAATGGCAAATATGTGGCATGCATCGCAACATTCTCCTTCTCTCATGGCAGATATTAATAATAAGTCATGGGCCCCTTTTACACTCAAAGCTTATTAGACTCTTGCTGAGAAAATGATCTAATGAGTAATTCATTGGAGTTAGTATTTTAGGTGAAACCTGTTTGTTGTCTGCTGTGTTCTAGGCCCAAATTTTATTAAGCATGAGCATCTGTGCCTGTTTTACTTAAAGATACTGAGAAGCTTTGCAGTACTTAATAATATGATTTTGTTGAGTTCAATAGACAGTCTCTACAGGGAAGTCTTCACTGTACCCTGGGCAAAACTGAGCGTCTCTCCTCTGCTGAATAACATTTTTTTATTCAGTTTATTTCAGCATATGCTGCTAAGGAAATTAAGGTGGGGATGTGTAAGCATGAATTATATATGTAGTCTCTGACTTAAAGGGGTTTAGAACTATGGAGGGAGCATTTTTTGCTCAGAGAGGTGACCATCAAAGATACGTGTGTGTATAGTCTTATAAAAGAAGTAATGAGACTTAGGCAAATTTGTAGGAATATTAGAACTTTTTTCAGACAAAAATTGCATTCCCAGCTGTGGAAGCAACATGTGCAGAGTACAAAACATCCCTCTTTAAAAATAACTCCAAGACGAAATTGGGTCATTTGTAGAGACTTGGATGGATCTGGAGACTGTCATACAGAGTGAAGTAAGTCAGAAAGAGAGAAACAAATATCGTATATTAACGCATATATGTGGAACCTAGAAAAATGGTACAGATGAACCAGTTTGCAGGGCAGAAAATGAGACACAGATGTAGAGAACAAACGTATGGACACCA
Organism: Balaenoptera ricei; assembly: GCF_028023285.1. Taxonomy (NCBI): domain Eukaryota; kingdom Metazoa; phylum Chordata; class Mammalia; order Artiodactyla; family Balaenopteridae; genus Balaenoptera; species Balaenoptera ricei. The sequence continues at coordinate 43,246,777 of NC_082641.1, forward strand.
AGCAGGGAAAGCGGTGGGGTGGTGGGGATGGTGGTGTGATGAATTGGGTGATTGGGATTGACATGTATACACTGATGTGTATAAAATTGATGACTAACAAGAAAAAAAAAAAGCAAGTAACTAAAAAAATAATAATAAATTTTTATATTGATTACATGTTGAAATGGTAATATTTTTAATATATTGGTTAAATAATATATTTTTAAAAATTAAAAAAAAACCTCCAAGTTGTTCTGTCTATATGGTTGAATGACAAAGGCATAGAATAAAACAGGGAGGAGAACTATACCTTAAGAAATGGGATATGTATATAATATTATTTGCTTTTGCAAATTAATATTTTGAGTAGGAATCCTGGACACAGGGAAATAACGCCACAGGCAGTTTATAAGGAAATCTCACCTCTCAACTGCCATGATTGTGTAGCACTATTTAGGGTAGGTTTGAACCCAATTTCCTTTACATGAGATATGAGGAGGAAGTAGAATTTCCATAGTTATCTTTCCCTCCTCTAACTTTGAGTGTGTGTAATGTCAAATTTAGCTTTTGATCAGCCTTTATATAGGACTACTTTCTAAAGTGACTTTTTCTTTTACCTGTGAAATAAATCTTGAATTTATTTTTCCAGAAAAACAAAATGGCTTAGAATATAGCTAGCTTTGGATAACAGTTGATTAGTAGAGGTTAACACTTCCGACAATGTATTCTAAAAATTGCTCTTGTCACTGTGGCTTTGCCAGCTTCAAGTGTTTCTGACCACTGCCCCTTATCACAGCCATTTCATAAGAGTTAAATGAGACTCAGTGTCAGGAAATAAAGACCATAATTACAAAGTCTAGAATATTGATTTCTGTTTTGTTTCTCTAGGCAAAGAATTCTCTAGAATCATTCAGCATTAGATTAAAACATCTATAAAAGGACATAGAATAGAAGGTTACAGATCACAACTATACACTTAGGCTATCTAAAAACTACTTGAGAGTCAAAATACCCTTTAATAGTGGTGATAGAATGAGATTTAGCAGTTTTTTCACTTTAGAAGTTTGCATCAAAAGTGTACTATTACAAATTGAAATCAGATGTTTTTATTTTAAATAAACTTTGAACATATTTAAAATAGCTGATTTAAACTCTATTAAGTGCAGTAGCTGGACTTCCTCAGTGACAGTTTCTGTTGACTGCTCTTTTTCCCTGTATATGCACCATATTTTGTTGTTTCTTTACATATTTTGTAATTTTTTTTTAAATTGCACATTTTATATAATATAACATGGCAACTTTGGAAATTAAACCTAAGTTTCTTTATGTTGCTATTTGTTGTAGTTTGTTTGCTTGCTTGTTTGTTTTGTAGACTTTTCTGAATTCTGTTAATTAAGTCTCTATTTTTTGTTGTGCATGGCCACTGAAGTCCCTGCTTAGTTAGCTTAGTGGTCAGCTAATAATTAGACAAAAACTTTCTTAAATGCCCATAACCATTAAGTCCACCAGTTTCTGCTTAGGGACTCTGCATGCATATTGTAGCATGCCTTTAACACTTAGCCAGAGAGTTGACAGCACTACCTTAGCCTTCACTTCCTGTGTGTTCAGTCTTAAGGACACCCAGAGGTGGGAGTTTAGGGCCTTCTCTTTTTTTTGGAGTGTGAACACAGCCCTACACATGCATGAGGCCTTCTACGTTTCTAGTTTTCTAGGAGCGCCTTTCACATCTCCCTATGGTCATCTTACTCTCCATCTTTTCTTTTCTTTTCTTTTTTTTAAGCTTTTTGGTTAACCTGTTATTTGTCCTGTTATCCACCACCTCAAAGTCATGATGTTAAACAATTGCCTCTTACTATTTTTAACAGATGCCCCTAGGGAAAAGGTTGTTTGCACTGGGCAAGCCCTGGGTCAGGTCAAATAATGACCTTCTTGTGAATGAATGAAGTCTTCTAGGGGACCACCAAACAGGTGAAATACTGACAGTTCTCTGGGAATGGCCTATTGAAGTCATTTCAACCCTGTTCTGTCCCTTCCGGTGGCTGCCAGACTGATTTTCAGTGATTGCAGGCTCTTGGTTTTCAAGACTACTGTGGAGCTGAGTGGGAGAGGGAGTAGAGTAAGTTAAAACATCACAAAGCATCCAGTTCTTTGGTTTTGGGGTTTTTTTAATTAAACGCTCCTTGGATTGGTGCAAGCCTTTGTTTAATTTCCAGAGTTCTGAAGAAGTTGATTTTGACAATTGCCAGTATTCTCAACGCTTTTATGGAGAAGAGGATTTTTGGAGGCCTTTGCTCCACCATTTTCACTGGCATTCTTCTGGATAAACTTAGAGAAAGCATCTATTACATTCAATAGATTATTACATTAGTCAGCTTTTAAATTAGATCAAGACACAAATTTAATTTTTAAAAATCTAAAATTTAATAAAAATCACATTGGTTTGAATAACTTTGTCTGCCTTGACTTGATTAAAATTCAGTTGGTTCAGGAACATCATTCTGATTTAGATGAAAAATTCAAAAATCATATTGTGTTTTAGCTAATAGTCTTAATTGAAGAGATGACATTGGTTGAAATTTACTTAGAGTGTATTGACTTAAAGAATGTATTGACTTAAAATGTACTGACTTCTGATATTATTTACCTTATCATTTGCTTATCTTAAAAGGGGAAATTGATTTATGACAAACTTGCAAAGAAAAAGGTCTAAGAATAAAAATACTCCCTACTGTTGGCATTCTCACGCTTTTCTAATAATTGCCCTCATGATTATTTGGATTTATATAGACCGATGTTGCATCATGATGAGCCTGAATTCTAAGTTCTTTTATAAAGGTTATTAGGTTTAGAAAGTTGAATCAACTGCACAGTGCAAATATTATAGCATGTTTTTAAATCCTTGTGAGTGTAGAGATTTATAATTTCATGGCAACTATTCATTTGGTTTTTAAACATTTAAGTTCTTATTTACAGAACTTAAGTCTTAGGATCTCCCTTTCTTGTACTTAAGGAGACATTTGTAGGAGGGCCTTTATAGTTTCTTTCTTGTCATTAGTGTGAGACTTAGTTGACCATTTCTTGGATGGAACTTATTATGGGAAGCAGCATTAGAAATTGGGCAGTTTCTGTCTTCCTTCTGAATCAAGTCTTCACAGATAGTGTTTATTCTGTTTTCAAGGAAATACTTCTGCATAATGCAGCTTGTGCATAATTCAACTGCAAGTGCGTAAACCGTACACTTCTTATCTAAAGTCAAGTGAATTATTTTTAATTTTTCTGCCATTTTGGATTGTGTACATGTACCTCAGTACAGAAAAATTGTGTATTTCTCCCTCTGGATGTTGGCTACCTGGTACATCATTGACAGTTTTTCATGTCCTGAGTCTTCTCTTTCCAGCCAGCCCATGTATCTAGGATTTGTATGGATCACAAACTGGCAGCTCAAAAGCCAATTCAGTCCACATAATGTCTTCTTTAAAAGTGAATTTGACAGTTTGAGAATAAAAATAATGATAGTAAAAGATTATAATCAGATGAAAATAAAATAAGAACCCACAAGCTTATATACTCAGAATAGATACTGTAGAAGGAATGGAGATGTTAGAAGAGTCAATGTTAGACAACTACCATAAGTAATATTTGACTCAGGCAAGAATAATCCATGGATGCTAAAACTAGTGAGTTGAAAGTTTAATGAAGGGCTTCTCTGATGGCACAGTGGTTAAGAATCCGCCTGCCATTGCAGGGACATGGGTTTGAGCCCTGGTCCGGGAAGATCCCACATGCTGCAGAGCAACTAAGCCCATGAGCCACAACTACTGAGCCTGCGCTCTAGAGCCCGCGAGCCACAACTACTGAGCCCACGTGCCACAACTACTGAAGCCTGCACGCCTAGAGCCCATGCTCTACAACAAGAGAAGCCACCACAATGAGAAGCCCATGCGTCGCAACAAGAGAAAGCCCACGCGCAGCAACGAAGACCCAATGTGGCCATTAATTAATTAATTTTAAAAATGTAAAAAAAAAAGAAAGTTTAGTGAAGAGTGGGATATTTACAAAGTCTATAAAGAATCTCCCTATAAATTTCTTATAAATTTTTTAATATAAATTTATTTATTTATTTATATTATTTTTGGCTGTGTTGGGTCTTTGGTGCTGTGCGTGCGGGTTTCTCTAGTTGCGGCGAGCCGGGGCTACTCTTTGTTGCGGTGTGTGGGCTTCTCATTGTGGTGACTTCTCTTGTTGTGGATCACGGGCTCTAGGCGCACAGGCTTCAGTAGTTGTGGCACGTGGGCTCAGTAGTTGTGGCTTGCGGGCTCTAGAGCTCAGGCTCAGTAGTTGTGGCACATGGGCTTAGCTGCTCCGTAGCACGTGGGATCTTCCCAGGCCAGGGCTCAAACCGGTGTCCCTTGCATTGGCAGGCAGATTCTTAACCACTGCGCCACCAGGGAAGCCCCAGTTTCTTATAAATTTATCTCCCTATAAATTTATTGTGAAAGGGAAAGTAGTAACTTATAGTAGAAAATGCTAGCAGATGTTACTTTAATCAAGTAATCAAAGTTACTGTCACCAATCCAGTAATGTTGACCAATGGACTGAGACCAAAAAAAAACAAAAAAAATCACTTGTGCCAAAAATACATAACCTGAATCTGATGATTCTTCATGATTACACAAACCTAAACTGAGAAGCATTCTACAAAATAACTAGCCTATAGTATTCAAAAATGTCAGTGTCTTGAGAGTCACAGAAGAACTGAGAAACTGTTCCAGATTAAAGAAGAACAAAGCAATATTACAGCTAGGTTCAATGCATGATCCTAGTTTGGCTCCATAGAGTGGTGGGGGAGAAGGGAGGGCAAAAGACATTATTGGGAAAGTAGATGAAATTTTAATATGGACTGTCGATTAGATAATATCAGTGTATCTACATTAATTTCCCTCTTTTAATACTTGTACTGTGGTTGTATGGGTGTGTATGTTTGTGTATATGTATATACATAAATATAGAGAGAGAGAATGTTGTAGCACATGGGGCAAAATACAAATAATTGGTGAATCTGAATAAAGGTATATGGGAGCTCTTTATCCTATTCTTGCAATTTTTCTGTAAATTTGAAATTATATGAAATGTTAATACCATAAAAGAACAAAAAAAGGTGGAGAGTATTCTAGATTAAAGAAGACTAAGAGACCTGACAACTAAATGTAATAAATGATCCTTGGCTGGATCCTGAAACCAAAAGTAGTAGTAGTAGTATCCTGGCTCCGAACGTAGTAGTGGTGGTGGTGGTGGTGTTGGTAGTCGTGGTAGTAATGGTAGTAGTCTATAAAGGACATTATTGGATCAGTTGGGGAAATTTTAATATGGACTATATATTAGATGATGTATTATTGTTAAATTTTTATGATCTCATAATATTGTGGCTATGCAGGAGAAGGTGCTTGTTCTTAAAAGATACATGTTTAATTGGGTCCCATTGGTTTATTTTTGCTTTTATTTCTTTTGTCTTGGGAGACTGATCTAAAAAAAATATTGCCACAATTTATGTCAGAATGTTTTGCCTTTGTGCTCTTCTACGAGTTTTATGGTGTCATGTCTTATATTCAAGTCTTTAAACCATTTTGAGTTTATTTTTGTATATGGTGTAAGGAGTGTTGTTATTTCATTGATTTAATTGCAGTCATCCAGCTTTCCCAACACCACTTGCTGAAGAAACTGTCTTTTCTCTATTGTATATTCTTGCCTCCTTTGACATAAATTAATTGACCATAGGTGTGTTGGTTTATTTCTGGGCTCTCTGTTCTGTTCCATTGTTTATCCTCATTTTTTAAATGGGGAGACTGAAGCTTAAAAACTCTAGGTGACTTGATCAATGTCACACAAGTAATTGAAGACTGAATTCAAACCCAGGCAGTCTTGACTCCAGAACCCACATTCAGCCACTATACCATTTTGTTTAGTAAAACACAGTGAATATATTTGTTATCAGCAAGTGAATGACAGTTGTTTTTCCAGTGGTGATCAGTGTAAAGGTAAGGAGACCAATAAGCTGACAAAGTTGGATCTGTGAAAATGTTAACCTCTCCTCAGTTTATAGAGTCTGAATTTAAAGGGAGCAAATTTAAAGAAAGCAAATGGTATTTTTCATGGTGAGGGAAGGGTATTCTTATCAGGAGAAAGCATGGAAGAAAGTTTGAAGATATGTTTTCTTCAAGATTATGTCTAATGGAGTATACTGTTTTCTCTGCTTGAAATACCTCTTTTCAGCTCTTCATTCTGGCCCATCCAGAGATTACATGAGTCTTACGTGGCCAACTAAACCTAAATAGACCTAAATAGGAGTCTTTCCTTCCTCTGTAGTGCTATAGTACATTTAGGTATTCAAAAAGTAGCAAGTACTGAGGGTGCAAAAGTGAATAAAATATGGATTCTGTGTTAAGGGAATCACTTATTTTTATGTACCATTTGTTTGCCTGTTACTTAAAGGTTTGAATTTGTTTTTACTTTTTAAATATAGTTTCTACTAAGATATAAGCTTCCACAGTGATTACTGTCTACTTATTATACCTGTCACATATTGTAAATGCAGTTTCCTTTTAAGAATTCAAGCTAAATTTAAGAAATGGCAGAATTTGAAAACGTTCAATTTTAATTGTAACATATATATATAACTTTTCTGTTGGTAGGTTGTTCCAGTTTTGGTGCATCTCCTGTCTGCTATCAGCAGTGTTAGGCTTTACATTCCTAAAGACCTTCGACCACTGGACAATAGACAGAGTGTTTTAAAATCAATACAGGTATACACGTTAATTTTATAAATTAAATATAAATTTTATGTAAATATAAATAGGGTTTATAACAAGGCAGCTGATTTGCTTTTAAATATATTGCTTTCTTTCAGAAAACCTATAAACACTACCAATAGTGGCAGTCATTTTTAACAAAGATAGTGGCAGCAGATCTATATGTAGACTGTCCTCTCTTTGAATCTAGCAACAAAGTCAGGCTAAAGGAGGGCTCACAGAGGAAAACATGGCCACTATTGTATGTTAAATATGTTTTGCTTTATTCGTTATGAATGAAAATAACTATAGAGTGTATTTAAAGTTTTATGTATAAAATCATGTGCCAGGACTTTTAACTACTTTATAGTATAGTTAATACATGGATGAAATAGTTTTATTTTCAATAGGAAAAAATAAGATTTTATAGAAAATTTTATTTTCCGGTAGGAAAATCAAAAGGCACTTTGTTAGTTGGTTTAGTTGGTTAGTCAATAAATATTTGAAAAGGATTTACTATGTAGTGAAGGCTATGTACTAAAATCTGAGAAAGCAGGATGCTTTCAGTGTACAGTAGGAATTTTTAAGCTGTGGTCCATGGGTGGGCTTCTTGAAATGAATAATTCTCTTGACAGTTTTATAAAAAGTTTTTGTGGGTAACTCCCCCCCCCCCTTTTTTTATTTCTAACTGGCCAAATCCTATCTTACCTTTAAGCCCTATCCAAGACCCTGAAAGTCTCCCAGTGGGATACCAGCCTATAGTGACCTATCTCTTCCCTGAACTCACGTGTTCATTATATTTAATAGTAAAATCATGTTACAAAAAGTTTAGTGATGGGGATCTGGACCCTTTGAAAGTTTATATCTTTCAGCTCAGTAGTGCCCTCCCTAGGAATCAGCCCCAAAGAAGTAATCAGAATATTGAAAACATTTACACTTGAGATGTTCAATACAGGATTATTTATAATGGCAAGAAGTTACAACAACCTAAATACACAATGATGGGCTTTATCAGTAAATTGTGCTGCATACAGAACTATTCAACTTTAAATATTAGAATTATTAATAAATTATAATACATGTCTGTACATAGAAAAAACATAAAAGGAAGTATTTAGTTTAGTCTTAACTAATTTTGTATGTAAGATGAAAAATGAATTTTAAATATTTTGTTTCAGGAAGTTCAGAAACGTTTTCCTGATGGTGTTCCCTTATTAGATCCTATTGATGACATGGGCATTCAAGATCAAGGACTGAAAAAAGTCATCCAGAAAGTAGAGGCTTTTGAGCATCGAATGTATTCTCATCCACTTCACAATGATCCAAATTTGGAAACTGTGTATACGCTTTGTGAAAAAAAAGCACAGGTACGGCAGAAACTCTTTTATCATAGAATTCTAAGTATTTCACTATATAAGTGAGTATATATTTTTCATTTTCTTTTCCTATTGGTTTCATCAGCTAAAGCAGGAAAATGTCTAGCTATCTTTTAAGTAAACTATCAACTCTTACCAGTTAAAAAAAGTTGATCACTTTAATTGAGATGCCATTCGCATAGCATAGCCTCCCCCCGCTTTTAATGCATACAATTCAGTGGTTTTTAGTATATTCACAGATATCTGCAACTATAACCACTGTCTAATTCCAGAACATTCTCATCACCCCAAAAAGAAGCCTCATACCAATTAGCAGTCACTCCCCCTTTCCCTACCCTCCAGCCACTGGCAACTACAAATCTCCTTTCTGCCTCTATGGATTTGCCTATTCTGGAGATTTCATATTAAAAAAATCATACAATATGTGGCCTCTGTGTTTGCCTTCTTCCACTTAGCTAATATCTTCAAGATTCATCCATGGTGTAGCATGAATTTGTATTTTATTCTTTTTTATGGCCAAAAAATATTCCATTGTATATATATACCACATTCTGTTTAACCACTCATCAGTTGATGAACATTTGGAGTTTTTCCACTTTTTGGCTATTATGAATAATGCTGCTATGAACATTTATGTACACATTTTTGTGTGGGCATATCTTTTCATTTCCCCTGGGTGGAATTGGCGTAGAAATGCAGGTCAGTGAGTAACTCTGTGTTTAACTCTATGTTTAACTTTTTGAGAAACTGCCAAACTGTGTTCCAAAGTGGCTGCACCATTTTACCTTCTCACCAGCAATATATTAAAGTTCCAGTTTCTCCACATCTTCACCAATATTTGTTTCGTCTGTATTTTTAATTATAGCCATCCTAGTGGTATGAAGTAGTAGTTCACCTTTTTAGGCTAACTAGCTATATTCTCTAACCAGTAAAAGCATTCTTACAGCCATTCTGAATAATGAATTTAGAAAAAGCTTTTTGAAATGAACACATTTCTTTCCACTGTCCACTTCTCTTCAATAGAATCTTTTGTATCTATCTAAATGTCACTTCCTCCTTGAAGTTTATAACTCCTTGCTATTATGCTTTTTCAGCTTTTATCACATGCTGCTTTTATCATGTTTGTCTTCTTGTCTCACAAACTAGATTTTAAGCTCCTTAGGCTCAGGTGTTTCATTTTAGCTTATTTGTACTCTTCCATATTTCCCATAATGATCTATTTTTATAAAGTAGATGCCTAGTATTTATTGAATAAATAATATAAGTAGAAACTTCTTGGCTTAATAGAGTAATGTGTTCAGTTCATAGTTTTACAGCACTGCCCCTTTCTAGCTTTTTGTGTGCTAACATGATGTGGCCCTGTGCCATGTTGGGCACAGCAGGTGTGTTCTCAGTGAACATGTAGCACACCACGCTGTGGCCCACCATGAAGGTTTCTTGTCAAGATGAGGAAACTGAGACACAAAAAGCTTGAGTATACTCAGTTGTCATCCTGGCCTCATCTATCACCGGGACCATTGCAGCAGCTCCCTCCCTGCTTCCAGTTACTCCGTACCTGACCACCAGAATCATCCTTAACAGTTTCAACACAGGAACAGAAAGACTTGAGTTTGGTTGAGTGGTGACTGGAAAGTATCCACGGAGAAGGTGGTTTGAAGCCACAGAGAAAGGCATTATCTGAGCCACTCAAATATAACAAAAAGGCCCTAGTGTCTGGTTGAAAGACTGGCTAAATAAACTTGTTATGAAGACTGCAATACATGGAAAAAATGCTTATGCAGGAACATTAAATTTAAAAAGTAGGACCTGAAATCATTGTGGACTATGATTACAATTTAGCAAAAGTAAAAATGCACACCAGAAAAGACTGAAAGGAAAACCTTAAGTGGTTGTGTTTGGGCAGTGAGATTATAGTAGGTAATCCTACTCCCACCCACCCCCCATTGTCTGTAATGTGCTTATATTGCATTTCTTAATGAAAGAAAACTACAAAGAGTTAACAACTTAGGGGGAAAAAACAAGTCTTTTTTTTTTTAAATGACCTCCTGACCTCCTAGCGACTGCAGGATAAATTTGACATTCCTTAGCCCTGCCTAGGAAGCCTTCAAAATCTGACCCCTCAACTGTCAACATTTTAAGTGCTCATACCCTCTGATTCAGCTTTCCCAGTTTCTCAGACTGAAACTACAAAGTGAGGCAGTACAAGGATGTTCTTGTAGCATTGTTTGAAAAAGCAAATGAATGTAAACAACCTCAGTGTTCATCAGTAGAAAATTAGATACATGAATTATGCATATCCACACAGTGGGTATCAACATGGCCATTAAAAAAAATGAGGTAAATTTTTTTTTTTTTTTTAATTTACTTATTTTTGGCTGTGTTGGGTCTTCATTTCTGTGCGAGGGCTTTCTCTAGTTGCGGCGAGTGGGGGCCACTCTTCATCGCGGTGCGCGGGCCTCTCACTATCTCGGCCTCTCTTGTTGCGGAGCACAGGCTCCAGACACGCAGGCTCAGTAGTTGTGTCTCACGGGCCCAGTTGCTCCGCAGCATGTGAGATCTTCCCATACCAGGGCTCGAACCCGTGTGCCCTGCATTGGCAGGCAGATTCTCAACCACTGCGCCACCAGGGAAGCCCAAGGTAAATTTATATGTACTTTTTGGAAAAGAAATCCTAATTGTATTGAGTGGAAAAGGAAGCTGACCTCACTTCTGTGGGAAGAGCCCCTGTACCTGTGTATTTATTCATTTACAGACATGGATATCTGTGTTCTTTTAAAGTATGTAGAAAAAGATCTAGAACAGCATTATCCAGTAGAAATATAATACAAGCCACTTAATGTAATTTTAAATTCTGTAGTAGCCACTTTAAAAAAATAGTGAAAAGAAACAGGTGAAATTAATTTTAATAAGATTTTTATTTAGCTCAATATGTCCAAAATATATTTCAACATGTAATCAGTATAAAAATTACTATGGTAAAAATTTTAAATAGTAGACTGTCTTCTACCAACCTAAAGCTTTATATGCCTCTGGGTACTTAGCACAGTCTTCTATGCTAATACAGGTGCATCTTCAATTAAAGGAATTTTAGAAGACAAATTTTTTTTTTCTGATAGGCCTGATAAATCATGCTAGGTAGTATAGAGTTATCTAACATATAAAGCATTTCTTCTTATCCTCCTAGCATTATGACAATATATCTGTTCATAGCAATGTAAATAATTGCTAGGAGTTTAGTCTGATAGCCTGGGTTTGAATCCCATCTTTTATCACTCACTAGCTCTGTAATCTTGACCAGTATCTTGATCTTGGTAATCTCTGTCTGCCTCAGTTTTCTCATCTGTAAAATGCACATTTAATATTAGTTACCTACTTTATATGATTGCTGTAAGAATTAAAAGAATGTAAAGCACTTGAAGAAACAGGATTTATAGTTAGCTGTCAACAAATATCAGTTACTGACCACCATCATTGCCTTCAACATTTCTGCTCCTCAGTTGAAGCTTAATAAATCATCTGCAAAATTCCAAAGTCTTTTGAATTTCTACTTCTCAATCCCTAAACTTTTCTGTCCGTGTTTTTCTGAACTTCAAGCCTCCACTTCAGGATCACAGTGTTTTCTTGCTCTTGTACTGTCATCCTCTGTCACAGTTGAAAAGTATGCAATATTTACTGATTAATGGAATTTTAAAACTCATCTACCCTATAGGATGACCTCAAAATAACATTTTCCTTTTAGGCATTCATCTCTGTCTGTAGAATAAAGACCTATTCTCTTTGCTAAATCCATTTCCAGCTTAGGCAGATTTGTTATACAATTTGAGGGCAAAGAGAAGCAACACTTCTCAGGGCATCGTAAGGGAAATATAAGTAGTTGAGAGATAAGATTCATATACTCTCATCTTTCTTTCCTTATTCTCTGAGTTACCCCCTCATTCCCTAAGGATGAAAAGCTGGAGTTGGTGTCATTGCTACCTCAGATACATCATTCCTCTTGTGTAATATCCTGGGACAGTAAGAAACTCCTGTGTTCTCCTCCATGTCCCCCGGCCCCCAATATAATATTTTTTGTTTCATTTCATGACTAAACACCATTTCATTTTTTTACCTTATTACTGAACTTCTTTTGTACTTTTATATGCCTTAGATTGCAATAGACATTAAATCCGCAAAGCGAGAACTAAAGAAAGCAAGAACTGTCCTACAAATGGATGAGCTCAAATGTCGCAAACGTGTTTTAAGGAGGTTGGGATTTGCTACGTCTTCTGATGTCATAGAGATGAAAGGACGAGTGGCTTGTGAAATAAGCAGGTAAAACCTGGTTCTAGAAAACTGATTCTAAAATGGGATACTGTTTTTAAAATGAGGGCTATTAATCTTTTGGAAAAGGAGCTATATTAAAAATATAAAGTTGTACAGTGCCTTCCATATTAAAATACAGGTTCTGATCATGAAGTTGAGAAATTAGAAAGGGAGAATAAAAATCTTTTGAATCCTACTAATTAACACAGACACCATTAGTACTTTTGTATGTTTCCTTTTTCTTTATTTTAATGCATTGTGGACTTTTTACATAATTGTAACCTTAGTTTATATATGGTTTTTGTATACTTTTAATTATTTTTACAATTATGAACATTTTCCCCCCTTGAAACTTAATCTAATAATCATTATCCTTTTTTATGTAAAGTTTTGGTCTAACAGTAGGGTATTAGAGTATAGCATATTATAGGCCACAGCTTGAAATCAGATATAAACTTTTGTAAATTGGATATAAGCTGTTGTCTATTTTGGTAATCTTTTACCAGATTACGAATGACCTTAAAACTAAATGAGTTAAAACAGAAGTCATTTCATTCTCTCTGATTGTTTCTATGGGTCCAAAATGCTGGAAGGGCTCTTTAAGATGTTCTGGCTCAGGGTCCCACTTGACTGCCATCATCTTGAAGATACTTATTTTGCCATAGTCATGACCATTATTCTCGATGAGTCCATAAAAGACATCTTGAAACAGTTTTTATGTTCTCACCAAGGCCCTAATGGATGGGGCCAGAGAATTACAAGCCTTGTAGATGGTTTTGTATATTCCTGATGAAGACTTATTCATATTGTTCTTATTGATCATCTGGTTCAGATATGAATTCAGATATCGGCAGGGGCCAAGATTCTGTGGCAAACAGGACAGTTCTAGGCCACCAGAAGGGGGCAGCGACTACCCAGCCCCAATTAATTATTACAGAATAATGTGATATCAGAGTATTCAACTTAGAAAAGTCAAAAATCCAGATTTTTTTTTTTTTTTTGGTGAAATCTCTTGATTTTTAAATGTTCACAGACTAATTCAAAATTATTTTTTTAAGTCCCTGTGCAAGCGAAATAAAACGTTTCTTCATGTTAGATTTGGCCTACAGGCTTGTAGTTTTCCTTTAAGCTGTGATAAAATTAAGCTTTCCTACTTTGTACTTAAAGAAACCTAGGCACTATAAGGTTAATCATTTACCCAGGATTAAATTTAGACTATAACACCAATCTACTGATTTGAATGCCAAAATTAATGTTATTGGAATTATTTCTTTGTGATGTTATGTAGTATTGATATTTAATAGTTAATATAGAAATTAATTTCTGTTAGATATCTTCAGCTAGTTTTAGTCTTAGAAGAAAGAATATTTAGAGAGATAGTGATAACAATATCACATATCGAAGTATGTTACCTTTCCCCCAAAATTTGCCTCTCCCTCTGGTCTGTCTTGCTGAATAAGACCCAGCCACTAAAGGCAAAAACTGGGGAGTCGTCCTAGATTCCTCCTCTTCCTTCTAGCTCTCTTCTCACATCTTCATGATTGTTTTCTCCTACCTCTGTGCTGTTTTAACTATTCCCACTGACTAAGGTGCATCCTGTTAATAAGTCTCTACAACCCATCCTTTATACCCTTGCTTTCAGAATAGTCTTTCCAAACCATAAATCCTACCATGTCATTGTTTGGTAAAAGCCTCTCAGTGATTCTGTATTGCTTTCAGAATAAATTCCATAATTTAGTGTATTCTTGACTTTCCCTTTCTATCCTGTCTCTTGCCACATTTCACACATGGTGTTTCTTTTATTTAACATGACCTTTTCCTTGCTCCCTGTTCCTGCATAATTTTTTTTTAAGATCTTCTGAAACTTGCTTTGAGTTTCTTCAGTTTGATTTTAGGCTCCTCAACTTTTTTTTGCATAATTGCCTATATAAATCTCTATTAAATTGCTGTCCTGTGATTATTATCTTTCTTATCTGCCTCCCGCATTAGACTATAGACGTAGTCTCGCCTTATTTGTATTTTTGTCCTTTTGTCTTGACTTAACTCTCAGTTTACCATTAGGAACCCGTGTTTAGTTTTTGACTTTATTTTTGAGTAGTTATTACTGTTTATAAACATTGATAGTTCATGACTTTATTCTTTTTTAGAAATCTTATGAAAAATAGGAAATTTGCCCTTTTTTCCTTTTCTTTTTTTTTTTTTTTTTTAAAGAGTAACACCCTTATAGTTACTGGATGGATCCATTAAACCCTTTTATAAATGTAAGATACTCTATGGAACCTTGATTATAGAATTCTAGAGACACCATCACTGTAGTCTTTTTTCAGCTTTCGTTGAACACAGTTGAGAATTCAGAATTTTTCATTTGTCATCCACATGGCAAAGAGAAAAATAACAGAAAAAGATGTTTTTGCAATTATTACGCAAATCAGAAAATTAACACAAAGAGACAAAAAGCACTCGAGGCAAAGTGATGATGGTAAAATTGATCATATAAGCAAAATCTCAGACCCTAGGTAAATTCTCACACTCAAGAGTCAGTGAGTGAATAATATATTTCTAAGAACAAGAAGAAAAATTTAAGATTTTTATAACTTTACTCTCCTTTCTGGTCAACATAAAGGACTTAGTTATGTAATGTTTTGTGATAAGAACTTGGGCCATCCCATTTTGCTAAAACGGACTTGTGACTTTATCTTTCATCTTTTGTATTTGTGGCAAAATTTTCCTTGATACAATTCTTAGTTGGTCAAATACTGAAGATAGTTGTAAATACAAGGAAATTGATAAAAAAACAGATGACGAAGAGATGAAAATAATTCTAATCTTTATAATATAAATCTATTGTTTTTATAATATAAACATAAAAATAAACAAATGGGACCTAATTAAACTTTAAAAAGCTTTTGAACAGCAAAGGAAACCATAAGCAAAATGAAAAGACAACCCACAGAATGGGAGAAGATATTTGTAAACAGTTCCACCAACAAGGGATTAATCCCCAAAATACACAAACAGCTCAATAACAAAAAAAACAAGCAACCCAGTCAAATGGGCAGAAGATCTAAATAGACTTTTCTCCAAAGAATACATACAGATGGCAAAAAGCACATCAATAGATGCTCAACATCACTAATTATTAGAGGAATGCAAATCAAAAGTACAATGAGGTATAACCTCTCACTGGCCAGAATGGCCATCGTCAAAAAGTCTACAAACAAATTCTGGAGAGGATGTAGAAAAAAGCGAACCCTCCTACACTGTTGCTGGGAATGTAAATTGGTACAGCCACTATGGAGAACAGTATGGAAGTTCCTTAAACTAAAGATAGAGGGACTTCCCTGGTGGTCCAGTGGTAAAGAATCTGCCTTACAATGCAGGGGACGTGGGTTCAATCCTGGTTAGAGAACTAAGATCCCACATGCCGCGGGGCAACTAAGCCCAAGGGCCACAACTGCTGACCTTGCGCACCTCAACTAGAGAGCCTGCGTGCTGCAAACTACAGAGCCCATGTGGTCTGGAACCCACGCGCCCCAGCTACAGAGCCCACGCGCCCTGGAGCATGCACAACACAACTAGAGGGAGAAAACCCGCACACCACAACTAGAGAGAAGCCCACACGCCGCAACGAAGACCCGATGCAGCCAAAAATAAATAAAATAAATAATAAAATAAATCTCAAAAAAAAAAAAACTAAAAATAGAGCTACCATATGATTCAGCAGTCTCACTCCTGGGCATATATCATACTCCGAAAAGATACAGGCACCCCAGTGTTCATTGCAGCACTATTTACAATAGCCAAGACATGGAATCAGCCTAAATGTCCATCTACAAATGAATGGATAAAGAAGATAAGGTACATATATACAATGGAATATTACTCAGCCATAAAAAAGGAATGAAATAATGCCATTTGCAGCAACATGGATGGACCTAGAGATTATCATACTAAGTGAACTAAGACAGAGGAGGACAAATACCATATGATATCTCTTACACCACGTGGAATCTAAAAAACGATACAAATGAACTTATTTACAAAACTGAAACAGACTCACAGACTTTGAAAACAAACATATGGTTTACCAAAGGGGAAAGGTGGGCTGGGGGGTAAGGGCAGATATATTAGGAGGTTGGGATTAACATACAGATACTACTATATATAAAATAGATAATCAACAAGGACCTACTGTATAACACAGGGAACTCTACTCAATACTCTGTAATAACCTATATGTGAAAAGAATCTGAAAAAGAATAGATATATGTATTGATATATGTATAACTAAATTACTTTGCTGCACACTTGAAACTAACACAATGTTGTAAATCAACGATACTCCAATATAAAATAAAAAATTTTTTAAAATCTCAATGTGAAAATGTACAATTATGGAGCAAAGAAGATGGCCTTTCTCTCTTCAGTGAAATTATGACTTGTCATAGTCTTTTAAAATACTGTATTTAGATGATGCAAAAGAAGAACCAAAAGTAAGGGTAAGCTAGAACCTAAAAGAGATGTGTTTAAAATCTGGAGTCAGTAATATGTTTTGACAATGCAAGTGCAAGAAGAAACAGAAAATGATAAGCTAGTACCTATTATAGATATGTTTGAAATCTGAAATTGTATTTACTAGATGGATATACTCCAGATTCATAGATAACAGTCTTGATGAGCAGCAATTTATAACATTCTCAACACTAGGAAACTGTGAATAAAATGTGTATCTGCTATGGGTACATTCTAATTAAGATTTCTATAAAGTTGTTTTTCATTGTCTATTTTTTAAATTATTTGTAAAATAATTGAATTGAGTTGAAAACCATTTAAAAGGTCCTTGGACCTGGGTAATAAATGCTAATGACTAATTTTTCTGGTATTCTGAGAGTTAAGAAATGATTCTTTATTTCAATGAATATCTGCATTTTGGTATTTGCTAGAATGGGCTCTTTATAGGAAACACCCATTTCACGTTTATTATTCATATATTGGTAAATATAAAGACCTGCCATTTCCTTAGTTAAAAATCTTTGTCACTCCTCACTGACTAGTCCTCATGTTCAAATAACATATTTTATTTAAAACTATATCTTAAGGATGTGTGAGTACATGTGTGTGTTTTTATATTCTGACATTTGGAGTTTACTCCCTATTTTTTGTTTGTTTGTTCGTTCATGGTGGTATAGTGCTGATGAGCTCCTTCTAACTGAGATGATGTTTAATGGCCTTTTCAATGACCTATCTGCAGAACAGGCAACGGCACTACTAAGCTGCTTTGTGTTTCAAGAGAATGTGAGTTAATAGATTTAGCACATCTTATTTGTTAATTTACATGTCTTATAATTTAATATTATGGATATTTTAATTTTTAAAATATGCCTGCATATTTATATATTATAGGTAATGTTATTAGAAATCAATGTAACTATAACCCAAATTTAGTAAGAGAGAATTAATTAAATGTATATTATCAGAAAAGAAAGTAAACTAGAATTTTATTTATAGACAATCATCATTAATCAGATTCCAAGTTAAAAATTTGTTCTATAACCCAGTGCATTATTTGAAGGTCTAGATTAGTCAGACAGTCCAGAAGGAAAAAGAAAAGGTAAAATTAGGCAAAACTAGTAAAAATGAAAAGGGAGTGAGGTTGAATTAATATTCCTCCTCTCAATTTTGGAGAATAACTGTGAGGCAGCTGATTGTACTAGAGGCTGAAGTCTTAGTTTTCATTGGCAAGATTTGAGATAATGGCCATACGATTCTCATCACTGGCTTGGCAGTAATTTTTTCATGTGAGTAGTTAGTTGACTTTCACCAGCTCTTAAGAAATCAAAAAATGAAATGCCGGATGGACCAGAAGGACACTAATCATCGTTTACTTTATTGCAAAAGCCAGTATGATTTATTTTAAAAAGTAAAATGCATGTTTCACATTTCAAATTCAAAACTTTATTCATTGTGTATAAAATTGACAAAATAAGAGTAAGACAAGCACATTTACCTTCTAAAAATAATGTTGCTATTATATAAATTTTTAGAGAACCTTTTACCATATACACTTAGTTTAACTTTTAAAAAAGTAAATTGTGTAAGACAAATTTGTTTTGCAGTTCTGCTGTCGATCTGTTTATCCATTAACTATTTCCTTATTTATTAATCAGATCAAATACATAACTTCTTGGAGGAGGTAGGTATTTTCTCTCAGCTCTCTGATTACAGATCAGAATTACAACTGCAGTGGCAATGATTACAAATAGGACAGTGACCCAAAAATGATTTATGCTCTCGTAAGAATGCCTGCTGTGCACCCATGAAGTAATTTAATTTGCATGTGAGGAATGCATTTCTTTACAAAATATTATGTTTGGCTGTTGTTTTCCTTAGGTTCAAAATTTTATTACATTAATTTCCAAGATAATTGTTTAGAATGTTTGTCCAGTTTTCTTTGAACAGATATAAGGTTAAGAGATTATTTGGGGATTGGTGATCTTCTGCCTGTGTCAAACTTTGTCTTGTGGCTAATTTCTTATACTGTGCTTTTTTTTAATGTGGCAGTAAAAAAAATCCTGTCTTCTGAGAGGCCATGTATGTTACCTCTTCACCGGAGTTGGGCCTAGCCAAAACACAACTCTTAAATCTTGGGGCAAGATGTCACTAAATGTAGTTAAGATTTGTTCAGTGAAGCCCCGCTATGTTATATGTAGTGTCATCAATTCTTGTGGTGGTGCCTTTCAACATCAAAATGGATAATTGTACTGAAAGTACCGTGGAATTCTGTTGATACTTTAAAAGTATGTTTTCTAGCCAGAAAGGAAGGTAAATATAGGAAGATACTTGTCATAAATGCTGATAACTTCTGTTTTAAAACGTGTTGTTTCTAATACTGTGCCCCCTTATTTTTTATATCATTAGAAGTAATTTAAAGATTACACAGTGTTTATAATATAAATATCAAGTATCTTACAAATATTTATTAAGCACCCACTGTGCAATGCAGATACCTAGACACTAGAAAGACAGCAGAAATTTTTGCTTTCATGATACTTTCATGTATGCTAGTTGATGAAGATAAACAATAAAGAAATAAAATACACACATTATGACAAAAGGTGATGAGGGTTTTGGAGAAAAGTGAAGCAGAGGAGGCAGATAGAAATTGTTGCGAGGGCTGGGGTTACTGTTTTAAGTAAGGTGATTAGAAAAGGCCTCACTGATAGAGTGCCATTTGTATTGAGACCTAAAGGAGAGATAGGGAGCAAACTGCACTCACCTGGTAGGAGAATATTGGTAAAATGACACGTAGCTTACTTACGTCAGGGCCAGTGCCTTCTACTTACAGTGACCAGGAGAGGGGAAGAGATCAGTAACTGTTGATTGTGAATGGACACAATGTCAAAGACATTTAAGTCTTGTGTACTTTTCACTAAACTGAGATGTGGAGTTCATTCATGATACAAATCAAAACCAAGTCCTATATAAATACTGATGCTCAAAATAAAGGCAGATCTATTACAACTAACCTATAGTTGCTTTTTTAAAATTTACCTATAATTACTTTAAATTCTGTCTCACACATATATACATATCTACATACATACCTTTCTTGTAATAATTTTATTTTTGTATAGTAAGTCTATCTTTGTCAAAATTTGTTCCTTAATAATAACTTTATTCTAATCACAAGTCTATAGGTTTTGAGGACCTTACTCTCTTTGACAGCATAAGAAACTAACACAGAATTCAAGCAGCTTGTCCAAGTTTATTTGACTAGTTAGTAATAGACCTGAAACTCTCATTATTCTAACTGAGAAATTGATAGACTTTCCACTAGTGGGAAGACAATAATAAGACTACTGAAACTCATCTAAACTTTTAAATATTTTAAAAGTGGTTAGAGAGCTAGAAATATCTGGGTAAAACTAAAATTGAGGACATTATTTCTAATGTTCTTTCTCCAAGATTTTTAGTTTCCACAGAGTGAGAGTTGCCTAGAAGCCAAACTGTTTCAAAAATCAAAGTATGATACAACAGTTTATAAATGTTGATGTAACTAAACTACTATGCATGTTTACAATATTTTCTCTTCTTCAGTTCCATTTATGGTCACAGAAAATAGCTAGTTTAGCACACTTTGCAAATTTAGCAATGTAATATTTTCCTCTGAAATATAAGAGAATAGTATAATTCAGGATGAGAGGAGTGGTAATTTTGCTTACACAAACTAAGTTGATTAGAAACTAAATGCTAATGACTGAGGTCTTATAATTTGAAATTAATGGATATCATGAAAGCTTTGTTTTGTTTATAAAAGCAGATAGTATACACTGCATTTTAAACTTGGGTTTTACATACAATCTTCCTTTTCTTTTATAGTCTAGTGAGATGCCCAAATTAACAGAGCAGTTAGCAGGACCACTTCGTCAAATGCAGGTAAGATTTTTTTGAACTACATATTTTATGAATAGTATGTTGTGAAATAAACGTTTGTGACAGTCTAATCATAATATTTATTATTCCACAGAGACAGCTTCCTTCAGGATTAAATATATCATTTGATGTTAATCTTGTCATTTACTGCTGTTTTGATAACATCATTTGTAATTTTTATTTTAAAAATCAAACATTCTCCCTCACCAGAATGTTAAGTTATATAGAGTTGCTGGGAGCACAGATTTAACATTGCATAGTGTAGATAGGCTATACCAACAATTCAGTGTCTGCATCGTTTTCCTTGGTGTTAAGAATAGCATCTTGATAGATTTAGTTAGCTTACTTTTTTATACATTTTTCCATCTCAGTTTACAACAAATTTTAAAATCAGGTTTTAAAATCTGTTTTAGCCTAAGAAATGATTTATTTCTGGATCCTCAAAGCCACAGTAGTTTATAGTAATGAATTGGTCTCTTTTATTATTTTTCTTAGGAAGAATGGTTTTATCTGTCTTTTCAACATTAGACAGGGAAAGATGAACTATAAGACACTGCAAGAGAGGAATGAAAAGTGAACATAAAAGGAGGCCCCTTTAATGGAACATTTAACATTCCTTAATATTACTAAGAAATTTAAACTTCCAGAATCAGGGAAGTCTTAATAGGCCTAGGAGATTTTGACCTTCTCGATTACCAAGGAGAAAAGAATGAAATCTAACTTCCTATTGTAAGGAAAAGGAAATATTAAGATTTACATTTTTTACTCAGCAGTGGAACAGGCACTGTGGCTACTTAGAAGCAGAGTATCCAAATTGCAGGCTTATTACCTAGGAAGAAAAAGGAACCTTGTAGAATACTGACTTTGGAAACCTAAAGAAAAAGTGATATGGGAGATCTTAAGTAAGAAATTTTAAGTATATCTTTTATCTTCAAAGGAATGTGCTAAAAGAATTGCAAAAGTTTCAGCAGAAGCCAAATTGGAAATTGATGAGGAGACTTACCTAAGCTCATTTAAACCTCACTTAATGGATGTAGTATATACCTGGGCAACTGGAGCTACATTTGCCCATATCTGCAAAATGACAGATGTCTTTGAAGGTATGGTTAAATTTTGTACACATACATTTCTTTCTGATATAAGAAATATACTTAGGATGGCATTGATTTACTAAACAAGAATAATATATTATTTTTAATTTTTGATAATAAAAGGAAATCTGCCTATGTAAATCAAAAATATTCTCCACGAATCCTTTGTATTATTTAATAAGCTCAGTCTGCTCATTATAACAGTTTATGATCCTGTGCCAGAGTCTCTGCAATCACAGATAAGGCCTATTTATGTGGGTATTTTTACTTTTGGTTTTATTCTCTTAGTAATAACCTAATGGCTTGCTATGCAATTCCACCAAAAAATAGCAGAGCTAAAAATGCTGTCCATCATTGCATTTCTAAAAGCAATCAGAACTGTTACTCAACTGAAGAAAAATTTTAAATGAAGAAGTAAAGGTAAAGGGAATATATAAGGAGTAATTATAAGTGAATTACAAGAAGCAAATAATAAGCACAATATTTAAAGAAAACCATATTTAGAAATGCTGTATTCATTGCAAAAAGATTGGCTTAACGCAGATTGTAGATATTTATAATGGTGGATTGTGTTACATACCGATTGTGTGTATACTATGCTTTTTACCCGATATTATTAAAGACTAATAGATTACTGAGTTTATGAATCTCTGCAACAGAATCAACTATGAGCCTTTACTTCACTACATTGAATTTTTTTTTTTTTAATTTTTTTTTAAAATTTATTTATTTATGGCTGTCTTAGGTCTTCGTTTCTGCGCGAGGGCTTTCTCCAGTTGTGGCAAGCGGGGGCCACTCTTCATCGCAGTGTGCGGGCCTCTCAACTATCACGGCCTCTCCTGCTGCAGAGCACAGGCTCCAGACGCGCAGGCTCAGTAATTGTGGCTCACGGGCCCAGTTGCTCCGCAGCATGTGGGATCTTCCCAGACCAGGGCTCGAACCCGTGTCCCCTGCACTGGCAGGCAGACTCTCAACCACTGCGCCACCAGGGAAGCCCCACTACATTGAATTTTAATGGGTTTTAAGGTTTTAAATATTATAGTTTATAGTATATTATTTTTTAATTACGGTGTGCTGTTCTGGTCCTTTCCCTAAAGTTTATTTCTAAGCCTCCATTAAATGGTCATTAGTGTTACGGTCCCAGAATCTTTTTCTGAATACTGTATTCTGTTACCAGGGTGGTCATTATTTATTAGGTAACTACTGTGTGTCAGGAGTTGTGCTAATAAGCATTTTATATAATTTAGATCTAATCACCAAAGTAGCACATCAGAGTAGATATTATTTGCACTTTGTGCAAGGAAACTGATTTTTAAAAGGTAAATAATTTGGTCAAGGTCATGGAGGTGTATGTACTACATGATGGCACTATGATTTGAATTCTGGCCTCTGTGACTACAAGCACATGATAGTTGATAACTTCATCTAAGAACCATAATACCTTATCTTTGAGTTTTGGACCACCTAGAGACTTCTTAAAGACTACCTAAAATTATACCGTCTCTATCCACTGAAAATTCATGCTTGTAGGAATGGTAATAAGGTCTATAATAATTGATGGTGGGTAGCTACTGTTGAGGCTGTGAGAAGAGGGAAGCATGACATCCTCATCTCACCTGTGAACATTGCTTAACACGCAGAAACCCAGATAGATGTATGACAGCTTGTGTGTTTCAGAGACACAAAGGCAATCAAGTACAGCATCACCACTCTTCAGTCTAACTTCTTTTTGGAACATAAGGATGAAACTAATCACTGTTCTGTGCCTAAATTCTATGACTTGTTAATGTAATAGCTCATATTTGTATATCTGCTTCTCTGAGAAGGCAAACACAATGGCATAAAACAATAGTGGTGTACTGTTTGTTTTGTTTTGTTTGTTTAAGAAAAATGAAGGGACAATAGGCCTAGAAATATAGGAAGCCTTATAAAATTACCTTTGTGGATTATTTTTCTATGTACTTAAATGAAAAAGTTACCACAGTATGGCAGATAAATCCTAAACTGCTAAATTGAAGACAGTCTGTATTTTTTTTAATTAATTAATTAATTAATTTATGTTTGGCTGGGTTGGGTCTTCATTGCTGCACACGGGCTTTCTCCAGTTGCAGCGAGCGGGGGCTACTCTTCGTTGCGGTGTGCAGGCTTCTCATTGCGGTGGCTTCTCGTTGCAGAGAACGGGCTCTAGGCACACAGGCTTCAGTAGTTGTGGCTCGCGTGCTCTAGAGCGCAGGCCCAGTAGTTGTGGCACACGGGCTTAATTGCTCTGCTGCATGTGGGATCTTCCCGGACCAGGTCTCGAACGCGTGTCCCCTGAATTGGCAGGCGGATTCTTAACCACTGTGCCACCAGGGAGGTCCTGACAGTTTGTATTTCTGCCACCTATGAGTTGATGTTTTCCGCAACATACTAGCAATTCCTGAAATCTATTTCAGTTCCTGAAATCTAATTCCTGAAATCTATTTCAATTCCTTGAGGCTATTTCAGTGTCACAGTTTGCTGAGAAATCTAAGATTAAAAATTGAGGGATTCAGTTTATGACTTGAAATTGAGTCTAACATCAACACAGTTTTCATGATACCATTATATCAGCTATACCTTTTCTTTCTAAAATTGGGATAGCTCATAAAAGCAAATTATGTAATTAAACAGCAAAAAAATAACTGAGAACCTTGATTTACTTAGGATATTTTTTTCTCTAGCATACCATGTCTCCCCGCCACAACGGTTTTTTTTTCCTTTTTTTCTTTTTACTATGTTGTTTAGTGCGTCCATTTCAGAATTGCCATTCTCTCCTCATCTTGTTACTGTACATGCTTTATATAATTGGAAAAATACTATAATCAAAGCTCTAGCCCATAGTATAGTGTGTCTTTATTTTTACAGGCAGAAAATGACTGCATTGGAACTTTTTAATGTGCTCTGGTCAAGTGTCTGATCATGTCATGTCATGAGCCTCAGGAGTAGTTTTAAGTATTTTTCAAACATTAGCTGGAGCTAGTTAACATTGTAATGATTAACACCATATGTTTGGGGGATGTCTGATGTAAGAGAAGAGTTTATACTGTGATTCAGTTGAGGAATTTTGAACACTTCACATAAATAATTATTGCCTCTGTTATCACCCTGGAAAAAATGATAGAATATAATCGTTTCTTATTTCCACCAATTAAATTTGGATAACAATTAAAAATATATCTGTATGGGCTACAGCCTAGGGTTTCAGTCTACTGATCCATTGTAATAGATCCATTGTAACCTAGACAGGGCCATTGCTATTTATTTCTGTCTATACAAAAACAATATTGTAGTCTTCACTGTGCATGAAGGGTTTGCTTTCCACTAAGCACATGTCATCAGGAAAGCTCCTATGACGAATTATCACTTGAAAGTGTTTACTGTACTTCTGCCTGTCATAGGTTTTTTTGTTTTGATTTGTTTTTGGCTGCGTTGGGTCTTTGTTGCTTTGCATAGGCTTTTCTCTCTAGTTGCGGCGAGCGGGAGCTACTCTTTGTTGCAGTGCGTGGGCTTCTCATTGAGGTGGCTTCTCTTGTTGTGGAGCATGGGCTCTAGGCGCGCAGGCTTCAGTAGTTGTGGCACGCGGGCTCAGGAGTTGCAGTTCACGGGTCCTAGAGCGCACAGGCTTCAGTAGTTGAGGCGTGCGGGCTCAGTAGTTGCAGCATGTGGTTCCTAGAGTGTGCGGGCTTCAGTAGTTGTGGCACACAGGCTCAGTAGTTGTGGCTTGCAGGCTCTAGGGCACACGGGCTTCAGTAGTTGTGGCTCGCAGGCTCTAGGGCACACGGTCTTCAGTAGTTGTGGCACACAGGCTCAGTAGTTGTGGCTCGTGGGCTCTAGAGCGCAGGCTCAGTAGTTGTGGTGCACAGGCTTAGTTGCTCCGCGGCATGTGGGATCGTCCCGCACCAGGGCTCGAACCCGTGTCCCCTGCATTGGCAGGTGGATTCTTAACCACTGCGCCACCAGGGAAGTCCCTGTCCTAGGTTTTTAAAGCAAATGCTGTTTGGCACATTCCTACTCTCTGCCCCCACCACATGGTCTTCTCAAATGCCTTTCCACTAGCATAGTTTTACCCTTTCTTAGGAGAGGGTACATCAGTGTTAGAAGGGATTTTCCAATGGATTTGTTTTTTTAAAATACTTTTGCTAATAATAATAGAGTAACATTCTATTAGTATGTATCTATTCTGTGTTTAAATTTTGGCACAGTTTTAGTACTAAATGACTTAAGAATTAGTACCTGATACTTACTCATTTAATGAATAATTAACTGAGACCCTAGTGGGATCAGGAATTGTGCTGGGTGCAGCGCAAGCAACAGCCTCTGCCCTCCAGGAATGTTTTCAGCCTAAGCTGGGATCTAGTGGTAAATGACTGCGGGAAAATATAATTATGATCCTAACCTCAGGCCTCAATAACCACGTAGATAGGAGTTATTAAATCAGATTCAGGGCCTGAACTGTGGGGAACCACTTTTGTGAATGCCAGAAAGCTGGAGGTAGAAATAAATACCTCTCCAGATAAAGAAATGTGTTGATTTCAATCCTCAATTAGAATGATGTTAAGAACCTCATGAGCCTGATGTTTATAAAATTACCCTTAAAGCATGTGTGCTCAAATGTCCATCAGTGGGTGAATAAATTGTGTTTTATCCATATAATGGGACAGTATTCTACTATAAAAAAAAAAGTGAAGTACTGATTCATGCTAAAATATGGATGAACTTTGACCAGATTAAGGGTCTAAGTGAAAGAAGGTAGACACAAAAGCCACCTATTGTACAATTTCATTTATGTGAAATGTCCAGAATAGGCAAATCTGTAGAGACAGAAAGTAGACTTGTGGTTGCCATGGGCTGGTGGAAGGGGGGAAGGGTGTGACTGCTTAATGGATATGGGTTTCTTTTTGAGTGATAAGAAGATTCTAAAATTAGATAGTGATTATGGTTGTACAATTCCAAATATACCCAAAACCACTGAATTTGTACACTTAATTAAAAGGGTGAATTTTATGCCATGTGAATTATATCTCACTGTGAGTTTTTTCCAGAGTGGTGATGTAAATCTGAGGATAAAAACAGGCAGTGACACTGGTGTACATGCTTTAAAGTGGTAAATTTTATGTGTATTTTACCACAATTTTTCTTCAAAAGGCAGTGACTGGTAGGAATTCAGTTCTGCTTTCCACTCTGGCAAGACCAGAAAAAAAGATTTGTAACAAACCGTTAGGTTGTTACTGTGTATGTTTCTGGTCAGCTTCAGATAGCCTGGGGGGATGGGTCATGGCTTTGTATCTCTTATCTAACACTTAATCTAGGTGGTCCTGATTGATGAGGCAGAATGATTTCCAAACCTGGGAGTAAGGAGAACCGTTGTATTACAGAGAACTGCAGTAGGTAGGAAGTATGCTGGGTAATTCACTTCTTCACCGTAGGCTTCATTCATCCCCTTTACGCTGCAGGCAGCTATGGACAGTGTTTGTACACACACGGTGATTTGTTGACAAGACTGAGGCCAGCAGCCACAGCCATTTTATGTGCAACCCTGTACCACCTGGCCTCATTTTCTTAATTGTTCTCATGTCATCTGAAACTGTCAGAACTCATTTTCCAGAAATTGAGTGGGAGTGCTTACAAAGTGTGGCAGTGCTCACTCGCTCAGACCGTTCGTTTAGTTTCTTTAGCTTATCTTAGCAATATACTTCATGTGGTTTGGCCTCTGATAGCTTTTGCAGATCCTGGCTATTAACATGAGTTTCTCAATTTGTAGAAATACCAAAACAATATCAGGTTATCTGTGATTCCCAGTACACATTTGAAATCAGTCAAAACAGAGTTTGTGAGCCAGGGCACCTGCCTCTCCGATGCCCTGCGCAGCAGAAGATTTATAAAGGATTTCTTTTCAATTCTAAATGACCTGTGGAATACACTCTGTTCCTTTTTAAAGTCCTATATATATTTACATTTTTAACCATTACCTAATTTAATTCTCTTCAAATAGAAGTGTTTGCAAAATACACATTTAATATCTGGCTGCATGAGTCATGCAATATTCATTACTTTCATTACATTCCAGCCCCCACCCTCTCTCTAGACACCCAGAAGTTACTGCGACTGGATTTCCTCTTCCAGTGAGAGCAGGACTGGAGCTCAGCATTCCTAGCACCTGAGAACAGAAATAACGAATATAGCCAACATTTATTGAGCTCCTGTTGTGTTACTGACACTTGTTAATTAAGCACCCTACATGCATTATTTCATTCATTTCTCACAATAACCCCATTTAGGTATAGGAATTCTTGTTATCTCCACTTTATAGATGAGTAAACTTAAAGTTTTTAATATGTTAATAGAGAAGATTTGGAAGGAAAGTATTGAGTTTACTTTTGGGAACTGTTGAGTTTGAGGTGCCTATAATATGTCTGGGTGATCAACTTTTCGTTGGCAATAGTATCTAGCTGGAATTGATAGCATTGTTTCGTGTTTGTAACAGTTGTTTTTATAATTATGGCCTATTTATAAAAAATAAGTGAGCAGCTTTCATTTACTTAAGTAAAAAGTGTTACAGCAAAAATGAGTGATACGCTAATGACTGAAGTTTGTGAAATAATACCTTTAAAGATAAAACTTAGGGTCTACAAGTGATTATCCTAATACAGAAATTTCACACATGGACCATCCAGAACCTTATGTTTGAATCCGGACTGAAGCAGACTCACCAGTGCTCCTACTAGCATTTGCATTAATGGTATCAAAAGATTTTTAAGCAGTAGAGGAGCACCGTTCTTCCTGGGATGCAGTGGGTGGGAGATAGGCTCCTTACCTGCCCTTGTTGTGTTGCTTGTGCCTGCACATGGGTGCCCAATGGCAGAGGGAGTAGGAGCTGAAACGCTCATCCAGGGGAAGAGATAAAGAGGTGCTGTCCATTTTTCAAGTCATGAATTTACCAGTGGAGCTAGGAGATGCCCCCTTCTGATCCTACAGTGGCTGGTGTCCATCTGGCAGCCTCTTGTTCCTAGGGAATAGGCTAATCCTCTTCTTACCCATATTTGTAAAGCTGGTTGGTTGTGTTTGCTTCATGGTTTTGCTTTCAGCCCCGTCCTTTCCCCCATTGCAACTTCAAGCTGTTTTGTGCATTTTTATCCTGTCTCACCCAGGTAACTGTCCTCCAGATGCCATTCAGACCTGCTTTCTCTTTTTCCTTCTCTCTCTCTCTCTCCCTCTCTCC
This sequence comes from Balaenoptera ricei, assembly GCF_028023285.1. Classification (NCBI taxonomy): domain Eukaryota; kingdom Metazoa; phylum Chordata; class Mammalia; order Artiodactyla; family Balaenopteridae; genus Balaenoptera; species Balaenoptera ricei. The sequence continues at coordinate 43,275,983 of NC_082641.1, forward strand.
TTTCCTCATTTGGGCCATTAATTGAGCTTTCTCCTTCCCTGGTTCTGTCCATAATTTTCTCAGCCACGGTCACAGCAAAAACAAACTGGTATCTTCAACTTTTATAAAGGTTTTAGCTTGTAAAGGTCCAAGATTCTTCTTCCATGAACTCTTAGCCTCAGAGTTTAAAGGGAAGCCATTGCTCTAAAGGGTGGCTAATACGGTTCTCTCTGCCATTTCCGATGAGGGTATCAGATTTCTTTTCTAATCCTAGATGTAAAACTGTTAACCTGAACCTGAATGGCATTAACCACCTCTAGGGTTTCTCACTTGTAAAATGGTAGTAGAATGTTGGAAGTGGCTAACGACAGTCTCTTCCTGCTTGGAAACAACATCTTCTGTGAAATCACTATTTTTTTCTGTTAAAGGTTGCTAGTAAAAGAAGCAGCATTTGTTCTGTTAATTTTCAAAATCTTAGTATAGTTTATTGGTGTCAGAATGAGTTGTCTCAGTAACAGGAAGTAAACACCAGGTAGATATCACATAGCTGCTTCCTCATTCTCTTGGAGACCTGCTGTGGAGAGGACACAGCCACTGCTTACAGAGAACTTTCCTTCTGAAACACAGTTCCTTTTTTCTAGTCATGGAGAGAGAATTAGGAAGCCACTGATATTCTTGTTTTTCCATCTGCCTTATGCACCACCAACCTGGATCAGTCTAATAATTCACTTTCTCTATTCCTATACTTTCACAGCAGAGTTCTGCTGGAGAATAATTGTATAGTTGGTGTCATCAAAAGCCATAGTCTGTAACCTCAGAATCACATTAAACCTTCCTAGTAATAATAGAAGTAGCAGGAGGAGGAGGAGATTATTGAGCACCAGCTAGGTACACTTTGAACATTCTACCTCACTTAGTCTTTCCCACAGCTTGCTCGTACAGTCCCTCAAGTAGTAGATGCCATCTACTACTTAGTTTCCTTAGCTATAAAGTGGGAAGAGTAATAGTTCTTATCTCATATTATGAGGTTAACATCATGCATGTAATCCCTGGTCTGTCCACGTCCAGAGACTATGTCCTCCACGCAGGACTTCTCTCTGGCTCTGAGACTTCTCTTAGAGGCAATTCCAGATCCTCACCGCTCTCCTTAAGCATCTGCCTCAACTTTGCCCCAGATTTCTAGGTGATCACTCCTGCTTCAGAGGAAAGGGAGATGCCACTAGGTCTGTCTTAACCTAGAAATTCATGGCATATATCCTTTCCCTTATTTTCCTCTTAAGAGGAAATTGCACTCAGTTCCAGGGCGGCCTTCCACTGTTTTCTGCACCTTCTCAGTCTTTGAATCACGTCCTTTCTGCTTCCATTTTAGCATATGAATGTGTTTATATTTCTCATCCATGTCTTCTCCAGCTACCAACATAACATCCAGTGTTTAAGAGCAAGAGCATATATCCTGGTCTTAAATCCTACCCACTCACTAGATGAATGTTCCTGGGCAAGTTACTTAACTGTGCCTGTTTCCTTAGCTATAAAATGGTAATAATAATAGCTCTTATCTCGTATTGTGAGGTTAATATCATGCCTGTAGAGCCTTTAGTACAGTGCCTGGCACAAGTAGTCAATAAGTGTTCGCTGCTGCCGTCATTATTTAGGAAGTTATCTTGTTGTCGTCATCATCCTCAGTCCCTCAATCCTTTCACAAGCCAGGCTTGGAAAGAGTAGTCGAGAATAGACCATCTTCAACTCCCTACCTCCCATTTCCTTCTTGAGCCATAGTAACCTAGTCCCCCATTTCACTGAAATTATCACAAGTCATTACTCTGATTGCCGAATTAAGAAAACAGACTCTTTGTGACTGGATCCTACTTGCCAATTTCCACTTCCTACTTCTTGAAACCCATTACTGCAAATTCTTTGGCATTACCTGGCAATGAAGATTTATAACAGAAGTGAGGAGCTTAGAGTATGACCTGAAAATCTTACTAAATATTTACAATTTTTTCTCGATTATTTTAAATGTATAGACTGAATTTAATTAAAACTGAAATTTATGAAAGTAGTATTTTTATAGAAAATATAGATAAATCATTTTTGTGAGGCACTATAATATAATATGGTTAAATGCTTAGGCTGTAGAATCTTACTGTCTAGATTTAAATCCTGACTCCATCATATACTCCCGGCTCTGACCTTGGTCAAGTTATAATTTCTCTGAGCTTCTTCTTTTCCCTTTTTGTAAAATAGGGATAACAGTACTTGTCTCATGGAACTGTAAGGGTCAAACAAGAAAATTTACACAAAACATAGATTATAGACCTGCCACAAAGTACTCAGAAAATGTTGGACATCACCCTTTTTTCTCGAAACATGCTCAGCCTTATTTCACCTTTCCTTGATGCCTAAGTCTTATTATAAACATCAATTACTTTACTCTCCTATAATAAGAAAGCCAGGATTATGGTAAGATGTATGTATATGTGGAGGTGAGATATCAGTCTTGACCCTACTTCTCCAAGAACTCCATGGACCTTTTAATGGGAGAAGAGGAAGGACAATAAAGTATGAACTTTGAATATTTTGGTTCAAGGACTGTATTATGACCTTACATTCCTTTAGAGCTTTGCCCCTGTCACAGAATTTGTGCATCTCATATCTCAAGTGAGACAAATCCAGTTAGGTAAAGTAAGCCCTCTGTTTAAATTGCATTTATCATCATTTACCTTACAAATGAGAAGGGGAAATAAGAGTAGAATAAGGGCCTAGATCATAGAGCTAATTACTTAGCTGAATCTTTCCTAGTATCCAAGTCACCATCCAGTCTTCTTTCCTCTAACTCCAGGTGTCTCAGCTCACTCCTTTTATAACCAAGTCTAGATTAGGTGAACATCCTATAAGTAGGAGATGATAGCATCCTTTTAAGAGAGGTATCCCCATTGATCTTTCAAGTTGACATACGTGCTGGTGGTCCTCTTGTTGACCAATCTCATCCCATAAACCTCTCGCTGTGAACTAGCATCTCTGTGTTCTGCTTACTCTGGCCCATAGGTGGGTTCAGAAACCAGGCATGCTGTCCTTACCAGCCCAGGCCCTTGTGCAACATTTTCTCAGAGAGAAAAGGTGCTGTACATGTACATGGGCACTTCCTGCTGAATCCTGATGACTCTCTTAGGTACATGGCTTATATTTTTGCCTTTGTCTAAGCTCAAATTCCCTTCTGCTTTATGAGTTAAATCTCTCTACTGTTTTTCTCCCTTGGGCACATTGTACCATAATGTGGAAGGCATTAAAAGGTAAAAAGGAGCCCTCAACACTGCACATGGAGTGTATTACAAGAACTTGATACATGTTAATGAATTCTTCCAGTGTTGCAAGGAGTTAAATAAGGACCTGAAGTGTGAGTTAACAGCTTGCATATCAGAGAGAACTGATATTCCTAATGTATTTCAGACATTAAAAATGAAATCCAAGAGTTTTAAACTTAGGCAGGTAGCACTTAAGAGAAAGGATCCCAAGGCCCCTCCTCGTGCAAGTCTGACAGAAGTGAAACTGTGTTTACAACTTCACCTTTGATGCAAACACTTGTCGCAGACAGGGAGTCACATCCAGTGGGAAGAGACTGATCTCTTTTATGCTTCATTGAGGATGCACTGTGTGAGGAAAGCACTGATGAAAAGAGTCTATTTAAGGTCCAGAAGAATGATTGATTGCACCTTTAAAATGACAAATCTGATCCTGTTAATCCCCGTGCTTAAAAATTCCCTGTTGCATTCTCTTCACAGGATAGTATCCAGAGGCCGTAGTAGGCCACACTCAGGGTCCTTGAATAGCTGCTTTCCTACATTGTCTCAGTGGTCTTCCCTTGTCACTGCCTGACAGGGACCTCATTCATAAGAGACCCAAGTTATATGTCACCTTTGCTACCTTTCACCCATGTTGCTCTCTCCTGTGCTCCCAGGGCATTTTGTTTAGTTACCTCTCTAACAGCAAGTGTCAACACATTATAATAAATCCATGACTCTCTCTACCATTAGTCAAGGATGGGAATTAAACTTTTCATCTTTGTAGCCTTCCTGGTGCCTAGCAGTCACCAGTCATGTTTACTACTGGTTTACTGCAGGAGAAGTCCCTCAAAGTACTATTAGTTAATCATCCCATGTTCACCTTCCTTGCATCTTCACAAAAGTTCTGCTATTCCTGATTATTTACACTTTACAAGTGATTTGTTTCCTCTTCTGTCCAGGCAGCATAATTCGTTGTATGAGGCGCCTGGAAGAACTACTTCGACAAATGTGTCAAGCAGCAAAAGCCATTGGAAACACTGAGCTGGAAAATAAATTTTCAGAAGGTCAGTATCCAGCCCATAAGCTTTTTCTAATAATTTAGGCAAATCCTGTTGAGACTTGAGCTCTTGACCACAACCTAGGAGAACATTTTCTGATGCTCTTCACTGGATTGCCATGAAGGGCCATTTCGTAGTGTTCAAAGAAAATATCAGTGTGTGTGTGTTGGAAAAAGTTTGTAAATGAATATATATAAAATCTCAAAATATTTATTGTGCACTTACTGTGTGCCAGACATTGTTTTAAGCACCAGGGAATACAGCAGTGAACAAAAAAGATACAAACCCCTGCCTTAATGGGGCTCACATTCTAGTGCAGGGAGGTGGACAGTAAACAAGTCAACAATTAAAATATATCAGGTAGCAATAAAAACAAAGGAAGAGACAGTGGGGAATTGGAGGATGGATACAATGGCCTAGGGTCCCCTACTCAGAAGGTGGCATTTAGGTCCTTCATAGACACTTGATATACTTAAGCAACAACAAGAGGCCAGTGTGGATGGAGCACGGCTGAACAGTGAGTAGAATAGTAGGGGTTGGAGGAAGAAAAGAAATGGTCATGTAGCTCCCAGCCCTCAGCTTTTTCCTCTGAAATGATTGGAGGTTTTGAACACAAGAGTGGTGTGCTCTGACTTGGGTTTCACAAGGCAGTTCTTGCTGTTGTATCACAGGCAAGTCTGTAGATTAGCAAGGTGGAAGCAGGAAGACCAGATCAGGAAAGAACGGCTAGACCAAGGTGGTAGTAATGGGGGGAGGCATACATGCTTGCAAATAATTTCATTCCATCTGAATGCTGGCCAAGAAAAAGGACTATGAATTAAAACATCAAAGAATAGCAGCCACATAGTTGCTCTGAGTTATTAGCTGCTCACAGTCAAACCTAGTGATTCTGCTAGCAACTTAGTATCCTAAGAAGAGGTTTATGAAAACTGGCTTATATTTTCAACATTGTTAAATAGAGGCAGACCTCTTTAATCACTCCACGTTTAAGTCTAGTTTTGTAAACTTCTATATGATAAAATTTGTTTGTCCTTAGTCCAGAAAGAATTTCACATGGTAACTGAAATGTAGGGCCTTCCATTGCAGGCTGAAAAATTCATGCTTTTGGGTCAACTAACTTCTTGGACAGCTTAGTCCTTCTGGTCTTTCTGAATAATTTTAGACACCCCTGCACACACGGGGTACTTTAGATTCAAGAGTCATGAGAACAGGGGTCTGGTTTCTAAGTTTCCCATCTCTCAGAGGTGGCTGTGAACTCCTCTAGGTGTCTTTCAGGCAAGCAAGGTTTTGTAATTTCCAGGCTTGCCCTCTCACCAAATTTAATCAGGATTGTTGTGCTGTCTTCAAAACCCCAGGGGAGGGGAATTACATTCTCTGTGGTCTTGAAAATTTAAACCGTATTTTCTTTTCTCTTAGGAATCACCAAAATCAAGAGAGATATTGTGTTTGCTGCCAGCCTCTACTTATAAAGAGTCAGCTAAAGGAATGTGGGATTTTAAATTGTTCACCACCTGTCTGATGTATTATATTTAAATCAAGCATCATTCTAAGAAAGCATATTACATACACAGTTGTACATAAGCATTACATTTTTTTAATAAAAAAATGTACAGGTGGGGCATTTGTTTTAGTGAAAGGCTTGAAATTTTTTGTAATGAACTTAGAGCTATTAGATAACCATTGTGTTAAATGTAACTATATACACACAGGTAAAGTGGGCATCCAAGAGGTACAGTAGCAGCAGTCCCCTTAAAGGCTTGTATACTGGGAAGAAGGACGCATCCTCTTGCCTTCTGGTTGCAATCATTTTCCTTTAGAAAGCAGGCCAGCTTCATCTGGGTACTCTGCCACCTTCAAGGTTGGTGACTGTTCCGATAGTGATTCCCTGTCGTTGGTGTTTCATGCAGAGTTGTATGAGAGTCCTCCTCTTTTCTTTCTTTAAAAGGAGAATTTCTCTCCTTGAAGAAATCTGATACATATACAGCCTGTATAGAACAGGTAACATTTAGAATGGGGCAAAGTATTTAATGATACAATTTTAAATAAGTTTAAAAACCATATACAAAGTTGCAATAAGCAGTGTGCAAAAAATAAATATAAACAAAAGGATATACATTACAGGGTACAGGTTAAGAGTACGAATAAATTAGTGGCTAACAGGAATTTTTGTTAAGGACATTCTGAGAGTTGCTCTGTTATGTATTGGGCAGATAGCTTCACTCTGCTAGCCCTTAATGAAAGTGTCATTCCTCATGTAAATCAGTTTGGTTTTTTTTTTTCAATTCACACTAAAAAGAAAACTGTTTATAGCCAGAGCTTTTTACAATTAAAAAAAAAATTTAGTAAATTTTTAAATAACTTTTGCAAGGAGTAAGTAACGTAGGTATTATTTGCTATCTATCCTAAAATGACTTTTAATAACATTGGGGGTCCTTACCCAGTAGCAATTATTGAGCCACATTCTCTGCCTTACAATAGTTTTCTCATTGGGACATTTTTTTCTACTTATTTATCCAAGTGTTTCTCAGGCTCCTGCCCTGTATACTTACAACTAATATTGCAGCCAGAGCTCCTTGAATGAGTCCAGTCAACACATCACTCCAGTGGTGTTTGTAATCAGAAATTCGAGAAAGGCCCACATAAATGGATGCGGCAACAAGACCAAATTGCAGTGTAGGGCGTAAGAGTCTTGCCCAGTCTCCCTTCATCCTGGCTTGAAGATAAAGCTAACAGAAAAGATAAGAATAAAGAAAGAAAAGAGCTTAACATACCAACTGGAGACTATGTTTTATATTAATTATCACCACATTGCTAAAGGACTGATGTTTAAAATGACAGTCACTAAGTATTAATATTCATTAAATAATCTGTTATTTATTATATATGGAACAGGGCTTTAGGCAAGCATTCTTGTACTCATTAATACCTAAAAATTAATCCCAAAACAAAACCAAAAGGATAAAAAATTAAAAGAATAAAAACTATTGCCCTAGTAACATAATTTATTACTTAGACCACTCTTCAAATTATGAACAAGGTAAGTGTTTCTGACCTTCTAGGATTTCAGGGGGCAGCTCCTCACCTTCCAGTTTGAGTTATAACTGTCATTAGTTTAGAGTCTTGAGATCAACTGCTAGCATTCTGAGCACAGGTTGCCCTTACCCTGGGCCAGGCTACTATATTTTCTACCCAGCCTATCTAGGAACTAAGTTTGCTTAATTCACCCAAACAATTTACTTGAGAGCTCCTCTGGCCTCAAATTATTTAACAGAGCAACTGAGACTAAATAAATAATCTGTATTTATAAGTAAATACAATAATCTGCCTAAGTAAATAATACAGTTTGTAGTTTAGTCCTGATCCAGTAAAGGAGTCTATTCTTTCAATAGCACCTGTACCCTTTAAGTTCTATGACTTTTCTAATCAGACCTGAGAATCTTGCCTTTGCCATGTCAGCCTGCCTCTGACTTCGGGTGCATCCCTAAAGATTGTAATGTAGAATGAATTTGGAATAGTTTCCTATGAACTCCTTCAGCCAATACAGTCTCATTTTTTTAAAAAAAATTTTTTCCTAACTAACTTCTATCCAATAAGAATATACTTCTTAATATTCATTTTTAAAAACTCTGCTCAGTAATTTATGGCTCATATACTTAAATTGTTTTCTGAGGACTGCATTTAATTATGTGGCTGTACCCAATGATGCTGCCTATTTAAAACAGATACACAAATCCATTTCCAGTTCTTTGGGCACTGCTGTGTGTGTTCAGTTCTCAGCACCTGGCAAAGCCCCAGAGGTTGTCTAATTTTATCAAGTACTTTATAGTATAAACATCTAACCCTAAAAGAGCATACCAGTTGTTTAACTGAGTTGGACTGTTTAGCTGGCTGAAGTGCTACTGGCTTTCTGTAGAGCTCCTCTCCCCTTTTTTTGTTTGTTGTTGTTGAAGCTATAAAAACATAAGGAGTAAGAGGCTTGTCTCAAGATTCTAGAGTTGGGAAGATCGTTGGTTCTGGTTGTAACAAAGTTGACATGTGCCAACTGAAGCCCAATTAGGTACCACAGCCATGCCAGATAAGATTCACCTCATTCGTTCTATTTTAATTGGAAACTTTTTGTTCATTTTAAGGAGGACAGTTCCTTGACTAGGGCTGAAGCCAAGTTTCATATATCAAGTTTAACTGACCCTCTTCTGGTTATTATTAAGCTACCTTTTCAGATAAGGGTTAAAGGCATGGGTTATTCAGACTATAAAAACATATACCTAAGAATTACAAATACTTACATGAATGCAGACATCTTAGGGAGAACTGCACCCATCCCTGCTAGCGACACAGCAATAAAAAAAACCAAAAAGCAAAAAAAAACCTCTAACATGGACGTAAAGCTAGTCCTAACCTAAAGGAAACTCAGAGACAGAACTTTAAGGCTCTTCCTCACTTAAGATTCTAAAATCCCTCTAACAATACTTTCCTTTGAAAGAACCCTGACTTTGACACTAGGTAGCCTGCAGACATCTGTTAAATAAGTATTAATTTGCCCCAATCTCTTCCTCAACATCCCTGTGAAAATAACATTCACTTTGGATCAGTAATCAAATAAGTTGCAATATACTTGAGGTGAACCCTTTACCCTCTAAGTACTTAGTTTCTTCTTACACGTCTACCCAAGTACAGATGGTGCCCTCAGTGTGGCTCCAGAGGTCACTCCCCCTGTGGGAGCTCTGGGATTCCCCAGTTGTGATCATACACCTAACCTTGTGCTCCACTCTGTGTTCTGGCCCTTCTGCTGACTAACGGCCATATGGCCTGAGTGCCGGCTCTGGTCACAGAACAGTTCTCAGCTCTGGGTGAGGTTGGTTAATTGAGTGTGCTTCCTATATGCCTGTTCTGTGTTTCCCTGGGTCCAGGGTACTCAATGTAGCTCTACAAAAGCTGGGCACCACCTCTAGCCCTGCTCTTCCCTGGGAAGACTCTTCCATTTCAGTAGACCCCAAGGCGGTAAACATTTGAGTTTCTTGAACCTTGGGTCAACTGAGTTCTACAGTTGACATGCCCTAAACAACTCCAGACCTCGACAACTCCCCTCCCATGTTGCCAGCCAGAAGTCTGTCCTACATGAGCCGGTCCAACAAAGCACACCATGCTGTCTTTCTGGTGGCTCCACTTCCTCATCCTTTCTCAGGTTCTGCAGTGCAAATCTTTTAAGCTCCCACTCTCTGGAGGCGCTAGAGACTTGGCTTCCTCCTACCACTCATTTAACTGCTTTCCAGAATCTTTACCTCTTGCTTATTGTCTCCTTTTCCATTCTTTGACTTTGTGGATTTATAACTTTTAAAATTCTACTCCTTGTCCTTTCCTTTAGAGGGGAGAAGAAAGTACGTATGTTTCATTAAAAAGAAGTCTCCATTCCTCCATCTTTCCCTGTCTCAGAGGAGCTGACTATCTGATGCTCCTCAGCCCTGTTACGTTAGAACTAGATACAGGGACAGCTCATGCTTTAATACCGGAGCTGATAATAAAAAGGCTCTGTAGGTCCCTGCCTTTGCAACCTCCACTGTTCCCCTTCTTCCCACACATGCATATGTTAATCACATGTGCACTAAACCCATTAGAGGTAAGGCATTCAATTGCTTATCTCTTAAGATTTAGAACTTACAGAACTCCATATCCAATGTTGTATATGGTACCAGACTGGTTCAGTGGCAGCATCTACAACTTTCAATTCTCCCAGGCTTCCCTGGTGGCACAGTGGTTAAGAATCCGCCTGCCAACGCAGGGGACCCAGGTTCGAGCCCTGGTCCGGGAAGATCCCACGTACGGCAGAGCAACTAAGCCCGTGCGCCACAACTACTGAGCCTGTGCTCTAGAGCCCACAAGCCACAACTACTGAGCCCGTGCACCCTAGAGCCCGTGAGCCACAACTACTGAAGCCCGCGCACCGCAACGAAGAGTAGCCCCCGCTCTCCGCAACTAGAGAAAGCCCACGTGCAGCAACGAAGACCCAACGCTGCCAAAAATTAATTAATTAATTAATTATTTTTAAAAACTTTCAATTTTCCCTCTGGGGAAGACTGCTGATCCACAGACAAAACTGAAGGGGACCACATAGCCCTGCCTTGTTTTCTGGGAGGGCACTGAGTATGACTTAGAACAGGCTTGACCTAGAAATCTGCTGGGCTGTAATGTGCCCTCTGGGATTTACGCTGGGAGTAAGAAGGAGTTCTCTATTTTCAGAAGTTGTAGAAATGGCACCTAATGGATACATGATAGGCTACTTGCAAACTAAAGAGGAAGCAAAAGCTATGGTTAGATAAGAACGAGCCATTTAATAGAAAAGGATGAAGCAGCCACGGTGTGGAGTGGCAGCCACACTGTAAAAAACCAGGTGGTCAGTGAGACACATGGAAAAAGTTCTGTTCCTGGTGGTGTGCCTGTTCTAATCCAGGTATGTCTTTACTATAAACCATCCTCTCCTCTAGGAGATCTACATAAGTCAGCTGCTCACAACCAAAAGATAAAAAAGATGCAGACCTACTAGAGAATGGACTTGAGGACACGGGGGAGGGGAAAGGGTAAGCTGGGATGAAGTGAGACAGTGGCGTTGTCATATATACACTACCAAATGTAAAATAGATAGCTAGTGGGAAGCAGCCGCATAGCACAGGGAGATCAACTCGGTGCTTTGTGACCACCTAGAGGGGTGGGATAGGGAGGGTGGGAGGGAGGGAGACGCAAGAGGGAGGAGATATGGGGATATATGTACATGTATAGCTGATTCACTTTGTTATACAGCAGAAACTAACACACCATTGTAAAGCAATTATACTCCAATAAAGATGTTAAAAAAAAAAAGCCAGTTAACAGCCTCCTCTGTGTGTTTAACCAAAATCCTGTTTTGTTTTATTTTTAAATTTGAATTTCTGTGACTCAAATGATAGAGAGTTTTACTTTTTAAAAAGGTACGTTTCAAATGAAAAGGAAAACAGGCTGTTTGTACACCTGGGTTCAAACAAGGAGAAAAACTTAGAAAAATAAAATCCCACATCAGAACAAACATACTAAATGTCCACTGAAGGCACCATTACAAGAGAACTGTGGCACTAGGCATGGGATTTACGTCTATGACTTTTTTTCTGCAAACAGTACAAGGGTGTGAGCCCCTAAGCCGAATGACTCATCTATCATTCTCTCAGGCCCATTCTAAGATTCTTCTCTGAACATGCTTCACTTTGGCCTAGCTAACTGACCTGCCCAGTGGGTATTTCACTGGGGGGAAGGGGGTACTGCTTGATGAGAGATTCTAGCCTCTGGATGCCTCCCAATCCTAACATCCAACTTTCTGGTGAAGGAAAAAGCTCCAAAATAGTTCACAACTAGAAATAAAAGACAAGGTGGAAACGGCAGAACAAAAGCAATAACCTGCAGCGCTTCACTGAGGTGCTTCCCAGAAGCAAAAGCTTCACGCTGTAATAGTACAGGATTCATGAAGCCCCAGTGCGGGACAGCAAAGGAACAAAGGATGAAAACAAATGCAGCTGGCGAGTTTCGTCACTAGGGCAATCCACAAAACGCCAGTCAGCAGTGGAAGGCTTGAAGACGTAAAGAGGCAGGTAGAAAAGAGGGCCTAATCCGGGGATTTACACTGAGCTGGATTTGCAGTGGTAACTAAGTTTTTAAGAGGAGAAGCAAAGGGAATTAAAACAAGGGTGAGCCAAGGAGAGAGAATGGATGGGGGAGGATCCCCAGTTAGGTGTCCAGTCTTCGCTCGCGTATAAAGGACTACACCTCCTATGCCTACCTCCCCCACAAATTTGAACAGTGTCCTGAAATATTTAAGAGAACAGTCATGTTTTATAAAAGGAACACATGAACCTGCCTGGTGGCATCCCTGCTCTAACATACAGGAAAATGCAACAGGCCTTGGATTTCCAGGAGACACAAGTTGGGAAATGAAAGAGTTAACAGGAAAGACAAAGATACAGCATATACTTCACTAACCTTTACACTCCTCCCTCCCCCCATTTTCATCTATTAAAAGGAGGAGGATAGACAAATACCACAGGAGGATGTGATAGGGAGAGGGAGTTAACCTCAAGGCCCCAAAAGGAAACTGCAGTGAGGTCTATCTATTCCTCCCTGTCTTGAACCTGACCAGTGAGTCAAATCAAGAGCTCAGAGCAAATCAATTACAACCACTGACTGCAGAGCCCAGTTTCAGAAAGCAGAAACTAGTTTGAAGAGAATTAGCCTTGCGACTTGACCAATATCCTATCCTCCAAGGAATGCTCTCACTGAAACCAGGCCTCACCACTGGCCTTTGTGAAAAGGAAGGTTTCAGGGGTAGTTTTTGCCTCCAAAATGAGCAAATGCCACTCTTCAGGTAGGGCTTCTGGTCAGGAAAACCCCATGTAAATCTTATGGCTCAATGCAGGATAAAGTGTCCAATCTCTCATAGCAAAGTAAAACCTACTGAAAATGGGTTGAATATAAGCTACTATGCCTGATATTTTTAAAGAAATAAAAGCTGCTTAGCTGGGATATTACTAGAGATTCATAAAGGCAATGTTCTTATTCCTTAGGGCAGGAAGGACAGGAGTCAATTTGCTCAAAATAACTAGATATTCAAGCCCAGAGAGGAGCGTTGTAGGAAGAAGCTCCACCGTGCAGGCAGCAAACGCTTCACTGCCAAGTGCAGAGAGGCCTCCCCCAAAACACAGAGAAGCTAACACTTGTGGGCCACTTTATGAAGAGCCTCACGATATGGGTCACAAAGACAACGTTGTCAGAATAAACAGTGAGGACTTGCCAGTGCACAGGACCACACTGGAAAAAAGAAGGTGTACACACTTTTCCTTTTGTGTAAAAAATTACACTTTTTTAAAAAATAAGTAAACTCAATGTCTATGACACTATGTAAACATTCTTCCATTATTTTATTATCACTGAACATTCTTCCATTATTTTATTATCACTGAAGAGTAGGATATCACCTTTCTTTGCTGTCTAAAACTTCTGAAGAAAAAAAAACATTTAGCTTCCATTAAAGGATCTAGTTGTACAACCTCATTTTTAAAATTTGATTGTTGAACAAGATTTTTGAAGCTGGTTCATTTTTATTTTGCCTTTCCGAGACTGACCTTGTAACACTTAACTATAAAATGCTATTGCATCATAAAGTCTCTTAATGCAGGCATACCTTGGAGATATTGTGGGTTTGGCTTCAGACCACTGCAGTAAAGTGAATATCGCAATAAAGAGAGTCACATTAATTTTCTGGTTTCCCAGTGCATATACAAGTTATGTTTATGCTATACTGTACAGTCCATTAAGTGTGCAATAGCATTTTGTCTAAAAAAGAGTACATACCTTAACTTAAAAATACTTTATTGCTAAAAAAGGCTAACAATCATCTGAGCCTCCAGCGAGCTGTAATATTTTTGCAACAGTAATATCAAAGATTACTGATCACAGATAACCACAACAGATATAACAGTAATAAAGAAGAAGTCTGAAATATTTTGAGAATTACCAAAATGTGACACAGAGACACGAAGTGAGCAAATGCTATTGGAAAAATGGCACCCATAGACTTGCTTGGTGCAGGGTTGCCACAAATCTTCAATTTACAAAGAACGTACTATCTGTGAAGTGTGATAAAGTGAAGCACAATAAAATAAGGTACACCTGTACTTTATTCTTAAAATAAGAGGGTTTCCAGCTTCCCTGGTGGTGCAGTGGTTAAGAATCCGCCTGCCAATGCAGGGGACACGGGTTCAAGCCCTGGTCCGGGAAGATCCCACATGCCGCAGAGCAACTAAGCCCGTGCGCCACAACTACTGAGCCTGTGCTCTAGAGCCCGTGAGCCACAACTACTGAAGCCTGCGTGCCACAACTACTGAAGCCCGCACGCCTAGAGCCCATGCTCCGCAACAAGAGAAGCCACCGCGATGAGAAGCGCGTGCACTGCAAAGAAGAGTAGCCCCCGCTCACCGCAACTAGAGAAAGCGCACGCACAGCAATGAAGACCCAATGCAGCCAAAAATAAGTAAATAAAATAAATAAAATTTTAAAAATCATATAAAAAAAAATAAGAGGGTCCCCCCCCCCCATTTTCAACCACAGTCAAGGAATTATTTTCACATTTTTAAAGGGCTATTTGAAAAAAAAGAATATGCGACTGAGATTGCACCTGGCTTAGAAAGCCTAAATATTATCTGACCTGTGACTGAAAAAATCTGCCAACCCCTGAATTAGACTAGCAACAGCATGCTCAACACAAAGAAATATACCTTGGTCTACTTATTTTGAAACATTGCTTCTAATACCAAGCCAGGCACATTGTGCTGTTCCACCTTCATCTGATGAGAGACCTGGCCAGGAGAGCACTGCAAGGCAGGCCTCAGTTTATTCTTCTCTAGACTTTAATTTTACCATCTTTAGGATTCACAGAGTTCCTAAATTTAAATCTCAAATCCTACTTTAAAATTAGGCAGGATTCATGTAGTTTATGGGCCATTTGCCCAATGCTCACATTAATTCACAGTTTGGGAAACATCTTCATGAAATATCAACAGTGCTAGGTAGTGTATGGTCAATGCCAGATGAGGGACTGTACAAATGCTGAGGAAAGCAGGTGGTGTCAGAGGGTCTGAGTAAGACAGAGATGGGGGCAAGCACTATCTAAACACAGAGATGGGGGCAAGGCCCAGATACAAGGCATTCTGCAGCAGGGAGGGAAGCCAAGCTGAAGCACTGACACTGAGAGGTACTTGGGTTCCTATTGTAGAGTTTCATATAGAAATTTCATAACAGGCAGTGATAGAAACACTCTGGGGTTACAGCTAAAATATGACAGTGCTGGGAAAAGTACTTCAGTGTATTCCTTACTGTACTGGAAAAAGGACAGTCTCATCCCATTCCTCTTTTCCTGAACAATCAAGTAAATTTGGACTCTTCGGCACGTGGCCAAACGCCAGGGGAGTCACTAAGCACATCAACTGGCTACGTGCGACCCTACCCTGCGCTGCCGCCAACCTCGGTGGTTTTCACAGGTCTAACTCCAGGCGCTGTACAGTGTGCAGGGCTCCACTCCCTGCCTGAGCAGAACAATGGTCAGGTATTTTCTTTAAGAGACATTTGTAACCAGAAGTTAATTTCTGGGTGTCAGGAACTGACAGGGAAGTTCTGGCTATCAAAAACTGTCCTGAGAGGATTTAAATGACTACATGTCCACCCGAATCTGGGACTGACACATGGATGCCAAGATGCCTCGGGGAGCGAGACGAGTCATTGCCTAAGGAATCTGGGGTGGGGGCGTAGTGGTTAAGTGTGGTATATAAATGTGAACACTGGAAGGCAAGGAGACATCTGTGTGTTCAGGGGCTGAAATAAAAGCTGGAGTCTACATCCACATCAACTAAATATTTCCACTGCTCAGAGTCAGTGAAACGCAGCGCATGGCTGCTCTGGTCTGCTTGCTTCTCCAGAAATTTCCTGGTCTATGACAAACCTATTTGAACTTTCTCTTTTGCATTATACCTTTACATCTAAATAGCTGATACTGACCCAATCACCAAACTAAAGTTGAGGTAATCTGCCCTCTGCTTATAGCCCTAATTTGCCTCCTCGTTTGCTCCTGGGTGTCCACAGAGTGGGCTGGCCATCGAGGCCCTCTATAATTTCATCCTCTATACGTTAATTTCATATTTCACAAAAGAGCTCAGTAAAAGTTTCTATTTGAGCGAATATACAGATATTTTAAGAAGGGTCAAGGAGCAAAGAAGAAGAGCAAAAATAAATATAAGGCATGGAGTATGATACAGTTGAGAATATTCTTTGAAATTAAAAACAGTGGGTGGCGGGCTTCCCTGGTGGCACAGTGCTTAAGAATCCACCTCCCAATGCAGGGGACACGGGTTCGATCCCTGGTCCAGGAAGATCCCACATGCCACGGAGCAACTAAGCCTGTGCACCACAACTACTGAGCCTGCACTCTAGAGCCTGCGAGCCACAACTACTGAGCCTGCGTGCCGCAACTACTGAGCCTGCATGCCACAACTACTGAAGCCCGCGTGCCTAGAGCCCATGCTCTGCAACGAGAAGCCACCGCAATGAAAAGCCCGTGCACCACAACGAAGAGTAGCCCCCGCTCGCCGCAAACAGAGAAAAGCCCATGCGCAGCAACGAAGACCCAAAGCAGCCAAAAAAAATAATAATAATTTATAATAAAATAAATTTATAAAAAAAAAAACGGTGGAAGTTATATGTCACCATTTTATTTTCAGAGATCTGCATCACCTGACCTTCTTCGAAATAACTGGACAAGGGTCCAGCTCAAGTAGTCAACAAAGCAAGGGAGCCTGATTAACAAGAGATTCCCAGAGAGCTTGTAGACCTTAGCAGCCTCCTCCCAAGGCCCCTATTTCCCCATCTGTGAAAGGGTGGCAATCCTCCCTCCACTCCTACTTCATGGGAGCTTTCAGAAGGAGTCAAAAATTAAGAGTAGTGTAAATGCAAATCATCATCAATATCAACCAAACCTCAGATTCTTAGTTCTCTCTCATAAAACGGGACTTAAAGATACTGACACACAGGTGAGTTAATAACAAACCACAAAAGTAGCCCTGGTGATGTCTGGCTCTGGGGGATACAAACATTCAAAAGCTGTTCAGTATAGTCACAAACTTTGCTTTGGGAAAAGTTCTCAGGATATATTAATAGCTCTAGCCATTGCCAGCCTTCCCCTTCTCCCCCAGTCCCCATTTCCTGTTTAAAGAGAAAAAAATATGGTGGCTCCCTTTAGAAAACAGGTAATTTTTCCTAGAAAGATAAATGAACAGAGATTGCTAGAACAGTATTTGCTGTTACTACCGTCAAATAAGTCACATTTCCCATGGCACATTTTCAGAAACATTTGGGTGAATATTTTAAAAAGGGAGCTCTAAATTCTACTGAATTGGTACACTGTTGCTTCCTCACAAAATTAACATAAGATGAAAGCCTTGCAATTTCCAGAAATGTTGAAGAAGCCAAAAATTAGCTCTATTGAAAAGGTTTTGAAGTTTGCGTTTGAATTTTATATAACACATCTGCAATTTTTACGTTTTATAAATTTTACGTTCTTTCATTTTTTGGAATTTTTTTTTTCAAATAAAAGGAAGAGGGGCTTCCCTGGTGGCGCAGTGGTTGAGAATCCGCCTGCCAATGCAGGGGACACGGGTTTGAGCCCTGGTCTGGGAAGATCCTACATGCCGCGGAGCGACTGGGCCCGTGAGCCACAACTACTGAGCCTGCGCATCTGGAGCCTGTGCTCCGCAACAAGAGAGGCCGCAATAGTGAGAGGCCCGCGCACCGCGATGAAGAGTGGCCCCCACTTGCCACAACTAGAGAAAGTCCTCGCACAGAAGCAAAGACCCAACACAGCCAAAAATAAATAAATAAATTAGAATTTTAAAAAAAAAAGGAAGATTTGGTAAAACTGATGTTAAATTCTCTCTAAATGAAACCAAATAACTCCCAGCAGGCTACTCTTAACAATACACATCGTGAATCTTTAATCCATGTCATGAATTTAATATCATATAGCACTTAATGTGATCAGAGGGGGAAGGGGAATGGGAAACAACAAATTTACACAGCACAACTATATAAAAAAATCCACTTACAAAGAAAATCAAGACAAAAATTACAGCTGATCTGTTAAGGTAGAGATCTTCTCCTCTCCCTTCTTTTCCCACCAAATCTTGATAATTTTATACATACAGAGAGACACACAGACACAGAAGCCATTATAAAAAATAAAAGTCAATTAAGTTGACTTTTAAAGACCCCTTGTGTGTACCCTAAAGCCTGGTCTTCCACTAATTACTCTCACTACACATTCATCTCTAGTTTGATATGCAAAATATGGGTGCCAGTCTTCTCTAACTCTTCACTGCTGACTTTGCATAATGCAAGTGCAATCAGAATCGCCATCGGGAGACTGTATAGATGACAAGCTCCTGAAGCAGCAACTGGCTCTCCCTGAAGTTAGAACCTTTCTAGTCCCATGGAAAGCAGTCTGGGAGATGTTTCACAAAGTGGAAGGAAAATAAAACCTGCTCGAACAGGAGCAACAACAGCTGCCTTCACATCCAGTAATCAGAAGTCCCCACCCCGGCAGCCCCCAGGGAAGGCAGGCTGCTCGGCACCCACGCCACGCAGATGACGCCAGGGCTCTCGGTCCGGTGAGGCTGTGAGGAGCAGCAGTCACCTCGGCCTGTGTACCAGAGCAGTGCCCTGCCGAGATTACGCAGAAGCTGTTCGTATGTTCCAGAAAACCTCTTCAGAAAATGTGTCCCAAAGTAAGGGGACACGTCACCTCATTCTCAGCACCAGGCTTGCAGACTTGATGGTTATCGGTTTAGGCCTCTACCACTGTCAGAAAAGTGACAAGTGTCCTCGACCACTTGTCTGCTTCAGGAGTAAAGCCTCCCTATTATCCTGAAGGTTCCCAATTCGCAGCTTGCTATACAGCGCGCCTGCCTGCCTCCTCTAAATGCAGGGCAAGAAGCTGCTTCAAACGATTGTGACTGGCTTTGGCAGGAGCACAGGCTTCCAGCTCTCCTCGGGACTTAGTGCAGCCAGCAACGGCTCACAGCTGACTGAGAAGTGAAGCCGATGAGGGGGTCAGAGGGGTCTCACAGGAGAGGACACCAAACCTGAACACACGAAGTGCAAGCAGCACGTAAGCCACCCGCAACAGACACCAAGTACTTACTGCCACGAACATCATGCAGTACATGGAGAACGAAGAGTGGCCCGAGTAAAAGGACAATCTAGAAGAGAAAGAAGAGAAACATTAATTTTCTCTCCTACAGACCAAGAATATTTTTTATTTCATAAATCTCCTTACCTCCCCAGTGTACACAGCTCCCTCCCCTTACCTTCAGAAATCAGAAGGGTGGGGCAGGGGGCAGTTAAAGAGTCCTAGGAGGGTCTGAGGTCCGATTTCTACTCAGTATCATTTTATTGATACTTTTAGGATGGGTAATGAGTCGCTGAGAACAAACTTGCCAAGCATTTCTGAAGTAATACATGACAAGCCATAACTGGCATAAGTGGCCTGACTTTATTACATAAAAACTTCTGTGACCATGATTTAAGTTTTATTTTCCACTTGAAGGATTTGTCCCTGAACAGCAGTAATGAATACCTCCTTTGGAACACTCACAAGTTGACTACTTTTTAAAAAATAAATTCAAAAATTTTAAAGTGTTATTTTAGCATCTTGCCTTAGATTTCCCACCAGAGTAAGTGCTTTTGTTTGACATTTATTTTCACACTGTGCACGGATAGTCCTGTACCAAATGAACCAGCTCTTTCAATATTATAGTCTATAAACATCTAGGTATCATCTTTCTACCTAAAAATGACAGCATGCTTACAAAACTTAATTCTATTGCACTTAAGAACAAAACCAAGAGGAACCAGGTTCTTAAGTATTTTACTTATTATACCCTATTTGGTTCAAAAGGAATTTGGTTCCCCTGATTCAGAGAGGAGAAAAGACTCCTAAAACACATATCAGAAAGTCATGTGTGTACGTTTGGCAACTGAGAGTAAGTAGGAGAGTGGAGATTTCCTATGCAGATACTGATGATGATTCCACCAAGAATTACGATAGTCTCTTTTATAATCAGATACATTCCTAAAAAAGAGAATATTCCAACTTCCTGTGCCAAATAGGATTTACGTAATGAAACTTGATAATTATCCTGGGTTTAATCTATGTAAAACAAGAAAAATAAATCACTTTTAGCCTTCCCAACTACTTGGCTATCGAAAGATCAATACAAATCCTTGTTTTAAATCAGATAATTTGAGCAGAGTTCTGTATATTTTATGGCTAGTTTCAGTAAGTTATATTGAAGAGCCTAAAGTTAATAAAAGCCAATTTCAAGGATTGTCAAGTCCCATCAAGCCAACATGACCATGATCACAGAAATGTTCTCAAAGCCAAGCAAGTTAAAAGTTTCACTGAAACTCCATGTTCAGAGTATTCACTGTAGATTGTGCCACAAAAATCATAAAAACCAAACTCATGTAATGGCTTCAAACACCTCTGGTTCATTCACAGGGTGATTTCATTAGTTGAAAACAAAATGTTTTTAGTTGTTTATTCTGAATATGTAAACAGATATTTTATCCAGTTTAAGATCAGCCAAAGAAGTCTGGCTCTGACTTCGACAGACAGGGATTAAAAACATAAAGGGAGAGCTTAGAGACTCAGTCTCTAAGTCTTCACCCACAGTAAGTTATCAAACACATCACGGTAACATTGGCTTTTATTTCCATTCAAAAGAAAACAATAAAACACCGAAAACATGAATTCAAATTATTTTCATATTCCATTCAAAAGAAAACAATAAAACACCGAAAACATGAATTCAAATTATTTTCATATTCCATACAAATCTCTTTATTGAAGTCTCTAGGAGATACAGCTTTTAAGGGCATTTTATTATGTCCATAATTCACAAATGAACAAACAATTGTATGGATACTTTAATAAAATCCAAAGAGTAGTCAAAATGCAGATTGTTTTCATCACAGTGACCTCAACTGAAAAGTTTAAGATTTTGGCCCTGGTCTAAGAACCCTGCTCTGTTCTTAAGATTTTAACCAATCCTAGACTACCATCTCACTTCACTATAGCCACTCTGATCAAAGTAGATACATACAGTAACAATTTAAGCTAGCTTTCCATCAAAGCTTATGAAAGACTATTCAAAAAGAAAATTTACAGAGATAAAAATATATTCTGAAATGCAGCTGTTTGCATTAACTCCAGGGCATGGTCTAGTAAACAATGAGCAAGTAGACTGGTCTTGTCTATGTAACTTGCTGTGAATGGGATTCTATTCCAAATAGCAAACTTAAGATGACTTTTTTCCTTAACATTTGTCAGCCAGGGCATCCCTTTCTCCTGGGAGAACTCATTAAACCTGGTCTGAACCCCAAAACCACAGCCTTAAGAGTGTTCACAGCCATCCGCCCACCCCCCCCCCCAGGGTCTGAGTTCCTACTCCTCAATTCACCATAACATCGACATCAGCATTCAGCCTTACAAACTGCAAAGACAACCAAATCCAGCTTTTATCAGTCATCAGAAGCAATCAACTCACACAAAGTGTTTCTTAATTTTTTAATGGAATTTACTTATTCTGGGGTTCACCAGGAGGTTAAATCACAAATAACCTCCTAGCCACCTCACTGCTCTTCCCCTACCACCTGACTTTTCTTCCTTTCCTCTTCCCAACTCACAAGACAGTAAAAAACACAAAACGGTTACACCTTTAGTTATTCTTTTAGTTGAAAATGTCTTTATTTTGCATTAATTCTTGAATGATGATACCCTGAATTCTAGGTTGATGATTTTTTTCTCATCACTTTGAGGATATCATCATACTATCTTCTGGCTTCTACATTTGCTGTTAAAATGTGAGCCATATGTCTGCCATGCCTTTCTGAGTTATATGTCTTTTCTCTGTAATTGCTTCCTCTACCCCCAAAGTCTGCAATATTCTGCAGTTTTGTTATCATGTCTCTAAGTAAGAATTTCCTTTTATCTGTTTTAGTATTCGTTGGCTTCCTATGTCTGAGGATTTGTATACTTCACCAGTTTTGGATAGATAGGTCTCAATCATTTCATCTTTGAATTATGTATCCTCCATCCTATTATCATTTTCTGAGATTCTGATTCAACATGTTAGACATTTCATTCTATCCCACCACATCTCTTAACCTTTCTTTTCTATTTTTAATCTTAGTCTCCTCAGGTATATCTTCCCTCCCTTTCACTGTGTCTAATCTGCTTAATCAATCTGGTTTTTTTTATTTAAATTACTATGTATGTATCATTTATAGAAGATCTC
The DNA here is from genome assembly GCF_028023285.1 of Balaenoptera ricei. Lineage (NCBI taxonomy): Eukaryota > Metazoa > Chordata > Mammalia > Artiodactyla > Balaenopteridae > Balaenoptera > Balaenoptera ricei. The sequence continues at coordinate 43,298,219 of NC_082641.1, forward strand.
TTTGGATCTTTTGCAAATCTTTCTAGTGAATTTTGATTCTCTTGATCCTACATCATCTTCTCAGTCTCTTCTTAATTTACTTCTATACAGCAGATATGTTGATTTTATATTCTAATAGGGTAATTCTAATATCTGCAATCTTTGAGAGTTTATGTAGTTTGTTTTATCTGCTGACTCTCACTTAGAATAGATTATATGTTCATTTATATTAGAGTATGAGCTCATATTCTTGGGATTCTGCATGCAGGGAAGCTTAAGAGTCCTTGCTTTAAAGAGAATTCTTCCAGAAATATGTGTTCTCTTCTGCTGGATTCACTATCAATCCACTTCAAACTTCTCCTTTTTTTTTTTTCTTTAAGCCACACAGATAGTATGAATTCTGGCCTCAGAAGAGTACAAGTATGATATTATGATTAAGAATTCTTTTTGATGGTTCCTCCTGGGAGGATGTTGCCCTTTGACAGTCCTTATAGTATCCACGGGCCTTCCATTTGTCTTTCTACACTGCTCTGGCCTCAGCCTTTATCTCCTGTGCCCCATGTTCAGAGACTATCAAAACTCAGGCTCTAGGCTACCAGGAATTGGCAGGTACTTTCAGGGCACACATCAAATCTACAGCATTAACTGACCCCAGCCTCATAAAAATTCCTTTACTCTCCCACCAGCTCAGCTACTTATTTAAAAGATTTATATGTATTTTAAGATTTATGTATATTTTAATATATAATACAAACATGTGCATATGTATATGTGTGCTATATCATCTAGCATGTTTAGTTGAACTGTATCAGTAAGCATTTCTAATCCTCCATATTGCCAGAAATAGAAGCAATCTTTTTTTTTTTAACATCTTTATTGGAGTATAATTGCTTTACAATGGTGTGTTAGTTTCTGCTTTACAACAAAGTGAATCAGCTGTACATATACATATATCCCCATATCTCCTCCTTCTTGCGTCTCCCTCCCACCCTCCCTATCCCATCCCTCTAGGTGGTCACAAAGCACCGAGCTGATCTCCCTGTGCTATGTGGCTGCTTCCCACTAGCTATCTGTTTTACATTTGGGAGTGTATATATGTCCATGCCACTCTCTCACTTCATCCCAGCTTACCCTTCCCCCTCCCCATGTCCTCAAGTCCATTCTCTACGTCTGCGTCTTTAGAAGCAATCTTTTTTTAAACAAGACTTAGAACCAATAAAATGTTATCGAAAATAAACTGCTCTACTAGGAGACACAATAGTTTGGCAAAAACAGTTTGTTTTTAATTATAAAGTGGCCAGCACTCACAAATGTTTCCAATTATTACTATTCCACCAGTTCACTGGGTATGCCAAAGTGGCTCTGTTGCAATTAGGAGAACTTCCTTTTTTCTCCTAAAATTCATCCTAAAATTGCTTCCTAAAGCGTTCTAAAGCAGAAAGGTTGTCAAAAGACTGTTAATGGTGACAAGCTATTGAGTACCTTCTATGTTCAGGTACTTAATACACAGAATTTCCACTCTTTACAAAAACCCCCGTAATAGGAACTGTCAATCCTATTTTACACATAGAGAAAACGGAACCTCCCAGAGGTTCAGCAACTAGCTCAAAAGTCACATCACTTTGAGGTTTAAATCTGCATCTTCCCAACTCTTTCCCACCGTACCATGAGTCCACCCCTGTGAATGGCAGGCAAGCGCAGCGTCAACGTTAACCCTGCCGCCTCCAGGCAGGGCGCACCCATCAGAAAGAACAGGGGTCGCTGCTTATACATGGCAACATGTGTGACTATATGAGGAAGAACTGAGACGATCTGTGACAAAATAAATGTCATCTACGTGCAAATAATCATCTTAAGAGAATACTAATTTGTTCTTTGTATGCTATAAAGACCAAATAAAAGGAAGTCAAATTGCAAAATGGGGCATTTTCTCCAAACGTTATTTCCTGATTATAAAGTTTACATAACAGCAAATTAACTTGAAGGACATGTTAAATTTCCCTTCTGTGATAACCTTTAAACATGGACTGATCCAGTAAAAAAGTTAAAATATGTCCCACACAACGGTACATAGGAGGAATGACCCTTAATGAACAATTTCCCCATATTCATCCTACTTTATTTCAAAAGGATTTGTAAAACCAATAACTGTTACTAAACACTTAAGCAATGAGATATCAAGTTATTATCTTAAAAAAACTCACATCTAAGATACTTGGGGACTCAAGTAGGCTATAAAATGGGACAAATTAATACTTTCATACTCAATTGATACAAGCACACACTTCTAAGAGGGTGGTCTGGCAACATCTATCTAAATGTATCTATCTATATGTAATTCCACTTCAAGGCATCAAGGCATCCTAGAGAAACACAGCACCAGCACAAAGATGTTTGCTGCAACACTGCTGGCAACTCAAGGACCCAAGAGATGATTCTATCACTGTTTTTCTGAATACTACAAATCAGCTAGAAGGAATTAAGTAACTCTATGTGAACCGACAAAAAATTATCTCCAGGATATATTTTAAAATGTCATTTATGTAAACCACATAAAACTATATTTCACATTTAATGTAAAAATACATAGAAAACAACAGAAAGGATACACAAACTGTTAACAGTGGCTCTGGGGAAAACTATCAAATGGGGATTAAAAAAAAAAAACTTTCACATTTTACAGTAATGATATTAGAAACACAACCTGTTATTATAGGGATAATATATATATATATGAAAATATTTTAAATGGTAATCAAAGTATCTTCAATATGCTTGCTATAAATTTCCTACAAACCTCTTCCCCACTACACACACACACACACACACACACACAAAAACACACACACCCCACCCCAAACTCCTCTTCCTGAGCAATAGTTTCCCTGAGAGCTTCTCTGCCAACCATGCTACTACTTGGAGTAAAAAAGCAGCTCCCCGAGACTTCCCTGGTGGCGCAGAGGTTAAGAATCCGCTTGCCAATGCAGGGAACACGGGTTCAAGCCCTGGCCCGGGAAGATTCCCACATGCCTCGGAGCAACTAAGCCCATGCGCCACAACTACTAAGCCTGTGCTCTAGAGCCTGTGAGCCACAACTACTGAGCCCACGTGCCGCAACTACTGAAGCCCAGGCGCCTAGAGCCCATGCTCTGCAACAGGAGAAGCCACAACAATGAGAAGCCCGCGCACCGCAACAAGGAATAGCCCCGGCTCACCGCAACTAGAGAAAGCCCACGCAAAGCAATGAAGACCCAACACAGCCAAAAATCAACCAATAAATAAATAAAGTTTAAAAAAATAAACTTTGTCCTTATTTAAAAAACAAAAACAAAAGCAGCTCTCTACCTATAAGTTCATGCCCAGAACCCAGCAGTGACTCAGGCCCTAGAAGCCTGTTTTCACATCTTTCAATCAAATGTTTGGACATTTATGTGTATTTTTAAATATCACAAGTTGTGTTTCCAATAAAAAAAATATGCACATAATTTAAAACCACTGAAATTCAGTATATTAACTCTGGTTATTACAAGTAACAGAGCCAATACACATGTTAGTTTAATACTGAGTGTTTGAAGAAGGAAGATTTTTTAAAGAGATCAGACTATCTAGAAATGCAAGAACTGCAGAGTATCTCTGCTCTAAAGGATACAAAGACAAAGGTAATAAATGGTGGAGGAACATAAGGTGATCCCAACCAATTTAATTTAAATAAAATACAACAAAAAATAATGTAAATTCATCTTATATCCTTGAACCACCCAGAGATTGAAAACTTATTTCATCAGCAGCAAAAACCCTGTCATACATTCCTTGAATTATTTTTACCATGATTTTATTATATTTCTATATAAAGCTATGCCACATTATATGGGGTCAATTTTAACCAAGCCACTTTATACATAAAAGTAATATGCCTATCTGAAATAAGTCACATGTTACTATTCAATTTTACTCATTAATATTAAAGCATCAAACACCACTGCATAGCCACTAACATCAGTTAATCATATACCAAACAATCAAATATCCACAGATATTAGATCATGAAACTTAAGGGAGAGAAGCCAGCAGGACCACGGAAAATGAAAAAAAGGAGAAAAAAAGTAGGAGACAATTAGTACATGCATAGGGTATTTTTAACTCTTGATTTAATGAACCATTTGATGACTAAAAACAAATGATCATGTGTCTTGTGTCTAGGGAAGAATCTTGCAAAACGCAGGAATCTGGAAAGTAGGAAGTTGCTGAGAACCTTCAGATAAAGGAAAGTAGAACTGCGCGTGTCTTGAATATCAGGTGACGGGAAGAAATGGTTCCAAACTCTCATCAGGGAAACTGTGTGACTCTAACAACAGATGAGGAGAGAGTTGGTATGACAAAGGGTAAAACATGCATAGGTGCACTAACTAGGGGAAGAGAGGTCACAAGTTTCCTTTGGCATGGGGGAAAATTCATGACCTGGTGCAAAAAGACTCCAAATCACCTAAGCCACCTTATCTAAGCCAGTTAAAAAGGAAACAAGCGGCAAGCGGTAGATTAAACAAAGGACACAGTGTGAAGTATTCCGACGCGGCAACTAATAATACCTTGCCTACCAACCTCCTTTTGAAAACAGTTGAACAAGGAGACTACTGGCTAAAAGGGAAAAGATTTCAGAGTAAGACAGAAGGAAGAGACAGTTCTAAATCACTTTCAACATTGTTTATCTTTTTTAAGAGGCAGGATTGCTAGCTAGAGGCAAGATGGAGAGATTTTTAGTTTAAGCCCTCCCCCAAAAAGACAACACCAAGGCCAAGAAAACCTATTAGCACCTAGCTAGAACGCTCCACTTCCAGCCCTAACACAGAACATGAAATCACCACCAACCCTTGGGCACCAGGGTCAGGAAGGATGAGGCTCAAGACATCAATAAAACTGTCTTTAGAACCGCACCAATGCAGAACTTTAGATCTGAGCTGAAGCAGACACTGCCAGTGGCAAGAGAAGAGACAAAGGCCCACATAGATGTAAAATTATTAGAGCCCAACAGGAAGCTGGCCAGACAGGTCACTCTTGGTTCCTTTCAGATTAGACCAGATTATATCAGTAGAGCTCAGGCTACAGGACTAGCAGAGTGCCACTTAGAGAAACCTTTCTTTCTACATGATGGAGAAAAGCAGAAAAGTCACATTTCCTTTAGTATCTCAACTCCTTCTGCTGTTAAGAGAAAAGAAAATTATATCGATTCCTGCTAAAATTACCCATTTTAGTATATATTTAGATTAGAATTAAGTGGAGGAAAGCTAAATATTTTTTACAAGTATAAAAACAGAGTTACTCTCCTGTTTCAAACCCTTCATGAGCACAAACTGCTGAATAACAGACCCTTCATAAGCCCCACCAATCTCTCATCTGCTACAAAACTACTTAAATTTCCCAGCACACACCATGTTTCACACTCTCTGCGCTTATTCGTCCCTCTGCCTGGCCTGGGCTTCCCACTTTTCTTTAATAATTATTATATGAGAGCCACTGTTTCCTCCAAGAAACCTTTCTTGAACAGCTAGGTTGAAGTTACTGCCCTTTCTTTCTCTACAAAGGAGAAATCATCAGCACTCAATGAACACGTCTGTCTTAGCACCAACCTTCTTACAGTAAAATCATCTATAACTGTACTCTCTTCCTCCAATATATCAGATGGGTAGGGGTGGAACAAGACTTTTTAAATAGGAATTTCTGTATTTTTTTTATTACATAAGATATGTTCATTATAAAAATTCGGAAGGTACAGCTAAACAAAAGAAAAATTGCTGGTAAACTCCCATCCTCCCTGGCTGAGATCACATCTTAATTCATCTTGTATCCCTAACACCCAACACCATTATCATGCACAGGGTAGGTGCTCAATTTATTTTTTTAAGCTAAAGTAGAATCTAATCTCTTGAATAATCATTTTTATTTAATTATCCCAGAAAATATTAAATTCTTACACTTTTCATATTTTAAACATTATATACAAATCCACCTTTTCTGCCCATCCCCCCACCATCCACAAGAAGTACACCTCAGCAATCTTGTGTCTTGTTACTTGTACTGAACAAAATGCATAAAATAAAACTAAGGAAAATATGTTATCTTTGCATGATAATTTCATCATGTAATTAAATGCTATGCTTAGCTTAGTCTATGCCAATAAATTGTAGCAAGCCACATACGATAAATTATCTGATTTTAACAGCATTGCCCTCTGCTGTGTTTCCCCTTACAGTGGTTAGGAATTCTGACTTTATCATCAAAGTTCAGGGGAATTAGGAGTTTCAATGTCAAAATGTTACGAGCTTAAACATACAGTACCTAATGCATGTTTCCCAACACATCTGGCAAACATTTTAATAATGTGTGTAAAATGTCCAGAGACCTTTTTTACTTTACAATCAAAAGCAATCAGATTAGTGGAGCAGATGATATCCACAATGATGAAGTGACAGATATATTCTGTTGTAAATAGAAAACAATTTAAGTTTTTTAAAAGCATTCTCAAAGCAAATGTAAGTGGCCAAAACCCAAAGCAAAACAACAAGGGTTGACAAATAAGGAAAAAGGTTTTATGTATTGTCTGAATGCTACTTTCCATTGCCTATATGAAGAATTTTCTCAATTTTTAAAAGATTCATTTCTATCCTTCAATAAAACAAAATCTTGAAAACTGCCCAACTTCTTCATAAATTTCCAAACATTACCTGAGAAGCAAAATATTGCAGCTGCAATAGATTACATAAGAAAAAATAAAAGAAAAAGTTAGCCAAGTACATACATGTTAAGCTCATTTATTATATAAATGAATAGTAACGTTATTAGATAATGTTATCTAGTGTCTTCCCAGACCTCACTCTCCCAAAAGAGTAGCGTTAAAAATCCCACAGCAACACAAGCTTTTTCTGTCTACTTATTCAGTAGAGAACAGCATCACAAGAAAGGCAAGATCCAGGCACCTAGAAGTCATTACGTTACTGACCAGTAGTAACCTGTTAGGAAATCAGCTGGTCCAGGTGAGACTAGTGCCATTTGGTACAGCAAAGTCACAAGACAGAGCAGGGCTTGCTCCTCAAACTAATGTACGGAGACCTTGTTCAAAATGGAGAGGTTACGGGTAGGGCCAATGCTGGGATGCAAGACTCTGCATGTCTAACAAGCTCCCAGGTGACACCCAGCCTGCTGATCAGAGCAGAGAACCACACTTTCAATGGCAAAGGGAGAGAAATGAGAAGAAAAGTAATTTTGACCTCAAGTAGGAATACACTCAGGATTAAGTCAACAGTTTGGGTACTTTTTGAAGATAGTCACATCCAAGGGAATGATGATGCTTTTCCTGTTTTCCATCTTCTCTTTTTATCACAAAACCTACTTAAAACAGAAAAATACTGTGTTTTATTTAAAAATCACTCAAATGCAGATTTCAATTCTTTGAATATGTAGCTAATAAAACCCATACGTTAGGCTTGTTTTGCTGTTCACAAATTCAACTTACTTCCTACCTCTCAATAAAAATATTTATTTGCTATTAGAGGAAAATAGCTAAGGGTATCGTTCACATTTATTTTGAATGAAAACTTACACTTTACCACTTGATCCATGGGGTTTATCATTATATTTTAATCTGGAAAAAGTACTCACTAATATATCTATGAAACATTTTTTTTCATATTTCAAAGGTGGCAATGTGGAATTCAAGAGTTCTAAGGAGAAGGTACAAAGCATCAGTATGAAGTAATCAGCTGATGACATATTAATATGATTTAGTAGCCTTTTAACATTTAATATAAAGCACTGGTTGATTTATTAAAACCCAAGGATATGTGTCATCTTAATATATCCATTGCAAGACCTACATTCTAATTCAAAAACTGAGAAGAAAATCCAAGGGGTAATTCAAAAAGCTGATGGATTTGTTCATAATTAATTCTCTAAACAAGCATTTAAAAGGGAAGGAGGGGAATAGAATGAAATGTCAAACATCTAAAACTTAAGAGTATTGCTAGTCTGGTGTGTGCTGGGGATAGGATGTTTGATTGTTTTTAAAATAAATTATGGTATACAAATATTTACCAATAAATAGTGGCACGGAGTCACAGAAAGTGAAGAAAGGCTCTTTCATATCTTTGCAAACTTGCACCTCAGCCAAAACAGAGTCACACGTAGACTCAACTCTTTCCGCCTCTCAGGAAAAAGAATGAGGCACCAAGTTAAATCTAAGGGGGGAAAATCCTTTGCTTTTATTTCCACATTAAAACAGATAAAATTATATGGAATGCATGAATGCAACACAGGCTAAATCAGAATTTTGCATAAAAATTAGGTATCATGTTGTACAACTACATTTTCATTTTCTAATCAAAGAGGAAACGTTTCCTTAGCTTTAAATGCCCCAGACTGCCTTTATAATTTAACAAACAAAACCCCAAAAATCAAACAGGTTATACTGAAACTAAGTCTAATAAAATACTGCTTGTATACTCTTAAGTCTCCAGCCTTTAATCATGTTGCTCCCTGGACCTGAGATATATTCCTTCCCAATTCTACACATTCAAACCTTACTCATCCTCCAAAATGCCTCCTCTACTAGAAGTAGTATTACCACCCTCTGATTTCATGTAGCATTTTATCTTCACTCCTTTAAGGCACGTATCACTTTCTATCACCCACACAATCTCCAAACATGTCTCAGCTCCTACGTAGTGGGCACCACAAGAGCAACAGGCACACCTTGGTAGCGCTTACACTAACTAGGACTTACAAGTAATAGGTATTAGTTGAATTCCAGTAACTCCCTGGAATACGCTGAAGCAGTGGTTCTCAGATCAGCAGCCAAAGCACCATCTGGGAACACTTTTTTAGAAATGCAAAGTCTTGAGCCCCACCCCAGACCCACTGAATCAGAAACTCTGAGGGTGAGGCCCAGCAGTCTGTTATTTTAACAAACTGTCCACATGATTCCAATGTGGCTAAATGTGAGAAACACAGGGGCAAAAAGAGTCAGGGTGGTATGGGGGTGAACAAGCAGTCACAGCTACAACCTAAACTGTCAGGTACTGCTTGCTATTCAGAACAGAGGAGGTGGAAAGAGGTGCTGGCCTTGAAGTCACCTCCTATTAAATACACTAATACTAATGCTCTTAGAGTGAAGGATCTTTTAAAATCATCCTCTCTTTCATTCTATACATTGATATTTCCATACAGATATGACTAAAAAGAAGGTTGTTTAGTTTACTGATACACACATGCTTGAGAAATACAGATCAGCCTGAACAAATGAATCTTTTTGAAGGCATAAAGGCTTATCCAGTGATGTTTACAATTAGGCTACACAGAAGAAGCCATTCTCTCAAAGTATAAAGCAGGTTTTACCAGGTACTTAGTACCACAGCCAGCCAGTCTAGTTACAATGGTTTTTCACTATTACAGAAGGCACACCCTCAAACTTCAGCTTTATTTACCTGCATGTGGGCTGCATTACAAAAAGAAAAGGAGGGACTTCCCTGGGGGCGCAGTGGTTAAGAATCAGCCTGCCAATGCAGGGGACAAGGGTTCGAGACCTGATCCGGGAAGATCCCACATGCCTCGGAACAACTAAGCCCGTGTGCCACAACTACTGAGCCTGCACTCTAGAGCCCGTGAGCCACAACTACTGAGCCCGCGAGCCACAGCTACTGAAGCCCACGCGCCTAGAGCCCGTGCTCCACAAGAGAAGCCACCACAGTGAGAAGCCCGCGCAGCACAAAGAAGAGTAGCCCCTGCTCACTGCAACTAGAGAAAGCCTGCGCGCAGCAACAAAGACCCAATGCAGCCATAAATAAATAAATAAATAAATAAGTAAATAAGTAAATAAATAAAGAGAGAGAGAGAGAGAAAAGGAAAATTATTTCTCCCACTCGACCAAACATATTGCAATTAAACGTCTAAGCAATATAAGCTGCTATAATCCAAACAGAAACAACTTTGTGCTGAATATCTGATTCACACAGCCAGAGATCAGTCACTAGGAATTGATCAGGAACACTGAGTTTATTCTAAATAAATATAATTTAAATAAAAGCCAGAAAAAAAGTAAATCTCTCAAAGAAGCCAATAGTTTCTATACTGTATTATCATAAACAGACCAGCTCACTGTGCACAATCTTAAATTCACCCTATAGGGTGAATATCAGCTCTCACAGCCTGAGATGTCATGCAAGGTCGTGTTCCCATATACAGGTGATATAAAGCAGTGGTTCTCAAAGTGTGGTCCCAAGATCAACACAGCAGCAGCATCTGGGAACTTGTTAGAAATACAAATTTTCAGACCCTACCCCAAACCTTCTGAATCAAACACTTGGAGATGAAGCCCCAGAAATCTGTTTTAACAAACCTTCCAGGTGATTCTAATGAACCACTGATGTGTGAGAGCCACTGATTCTCTAAAGAGAATCTCGACCTCCGAAGGGAGATACAGGTCTGAACTATCTGGGATCGTCAGTAATTTTTTTTCAAAAACTGAGAGCAATGCTATTCTCATTGGCACAAGCAACAGCAGCTGGAAGTCCTACTGTTACAGTTATAAGCCCCTTTTATTTCATAGTAAATTCAAGGGTATTGATTTTAAACAATGAATAGGACTCTCTGGATATTACAATTATTCCATTCTAGTCCATTATGTTCTCACTTCTATGTTAGGACCCAATGGTCACCACAAATGAAGCCCAGTAAAAGTCGTGCAACATCAGTGATATCAGACAGCACAAAAGTGTACACATGAGCAAGAAGGGAGGAGGGAGAAAGAGAAAAAGAAATAAGAGAACAAATGAGAAAAAAATCAAGACCAAAAACCAAAGTTGCAAAAGGGTACTCTCATCCTAAGATGTAACTCTGACTCATTTATAGTCAACAAAAATGACTCATTTTGGGTGCCTATGTTCTCTTCCCTCTATCAAACATTATAATTTTATAATTAAAAACTTACAGGGGGCAGGCTGTGGAGATAAATAAAAGAGCAGATTACACCATACTCCTAATAAACTTATAGACGGTTCTAGACTGAAATGTTTTTGCATTCTTGGCATCCTGACTTTAAAATTCAAGAGAAAAGGAATAGGAAAGTCTGTATCCAACCAAACTATGCTCCACAATAGAACAGCAACACAAAGCCACAGTTATGTACCGAAGTTATACAGCTCTGAAACCAGCAACAACTAATTCATTCTGGAAACACTGATGGAAATCACATTTTTCTCATAAGATACAGTTTTCTTAAAATTTCATTTCTATGTTTGATTTTCCTTTATCCTTGTTTCAGAACCCCAAAACTTACTAACAGATGTTCTTCATTGAAAACTATAGATAATAATTATTTGCGGGACTTCCCTGGTGGTGCGGTGGTTAAGAATCTGCCTGCCAATGCAGGGGACATGGGTTCGAGCCCTGGTCCAGGAAGATCCCACATGCCGCGGAGCAACTAAGCCCGTGCACCACAACTACTGAGCCTGTGCTCTAGAGCCCATGAGCCACAACTACTGAGGCCACGTGCCACAACTACTGAAGTCCGTGTGCCTAGAGCCCGTGCTCCGCAACAAGAGAAGCCACTGCAATGAGAAGCCCACGCACTGCAACAAAGAGTAGCCCCCGCTTGCCGCAACTAGAGGAAGTCCGCGCGCAGCAACGAAGACCCAACACAGCCAACAATAAATAAATAAATAAATAAATAAATAAATAAATTTTAAAAAAGAAAAAAGAGTGATGGGAAGTCTTTGAAGGGTTTAAAAAAAATAATAAAATAATTATTTGCAATATACATAGCTTTGCAATTTGAGTTATCCAGATATTCATACTGCTTTGGAGGAGATTGTTTTCCTGACCTTTACATAGGACTTTAAGTGGAAAACTGCTTGTGGGTTGATGTAGAAATGTGAAATGATGATGGGTAAAAAACCCAAGTGTACTTAAGTCAAAAGTACAATGAGAGTAATAGTACACATTGGCCAATTTGGGTACACTAGGAAGAGATAGAGAGGATGACACATATGGACTGAAAAATGTAATTCTTTTAATACCATTTTAACTAAATTATATTACTTCAAATTTTGTCCAAGTGGCTTGTATAAGAAAGAAAAATCTCTCAATAAGATAGGTCACAAAAAAAGTTTGAGTTAAGATTTATGTACCTGAACCAGAAAAACAATACATGTGTAATGAATTTGTGTACTTTAAGAAGCATTTACAAAAACATTTTCTGGAGTTTAGGTAAACACTCATCACCACAGTGACTTTCTTAAATTCCCTGGCTGAGAGAAAAACATTCGAGTTTTCCTGTCTATTTTCTGTTGGTTAATGTAGGAAAGATATTCTCAAAGACACAGGCATAGTGCTTGATGAAAAAGTACTGAACTAAGACTAGAATGGTGAAACCTATAAAGAAGCTCAACAAACTCTGAGTAGTACAAATATAAAGACAGAACCATACCTAGACACAAAACAGTAAAATTAACAAAAGCAGTATGAGAGAAAATAATACATCACATAAAGGGGAATATAACTAACAGATTATTTCTCATCAGAAACGATAGAAACCAGAAGACTGTGCAATGACATATTACAAAATTTGGGAAGGAAAATACCAAAGAATTTTATATCCAGCAAAATTATTCTTGAAAAATTAAAGCAAAGAAAAGGTATTTCCAGACAAAAAAAAAAAGCTGAGAATTTGTTGCTAGCAAACCTGAGCCACGAAAATACTAAAGAAATTTCTTCAGCCTGAGAGAAATTACACCAGATGGTAACTGGAATTCCAAACCCTCCACTGGGCACTCTGGAAATCCAGTTCTATAAACATAGAAACCTGTATTTTCCTGTATCTTTAAACTCTTCACTGAAGATTCACTACGTCTCCTAATCATTAAAGAGACTTTCACTTAATTTCTTCTATTAATTTCTTTAAACGTGACTGTTTAAAGCAAAAATTACAACACAATTTTGTTGAGTTTATAATGTATACAGATGTAATATATATGACAGTAATAACCCAAAGCATGTGGAGGCTGGGGGCACAGAGCTATACTGTATACAAAGGGCTAATTTTGCCATAAGAAAGTCAGCATTGTTTAGACGAACCAAGATGGCAGAGTAGAAGGACGTGCTCTCACTCCCTCTTGTGAGAACAGCAGAATCACAACGAGCTGCTGGACAATCATCGACAGGAAGACACTGGAACTCACCAAAAAAGATACCCCACATCCAAAGACAAAGGAGAAGCCACAATGAGATGGTAGGAGGGGCGCAATCACAATAAAATCAAATCCCGTAACTGCTGGGTGGGTGACTCACAGACTGGAGAACACTTATACCACAGTAGTCCACCCACTGGAGTGAAGGTTCTGAGCCGCACGTCAGGCTTCCCAACCTGCGAGTCCAGCAACAGGAGGAGGAATTCCTAGAGAATCAGAGAGTTTGAAGGCTACTCGGATTTGAATGCAGGACTTCGACAGAACTGAGGGAAAGAGAGACGCCACTCTTGGAGGGCACACACAAAGTGGTATGCACATCGGGACACAGGGGAAGGAGCAGTGACCCCAGGGGAGACTGAACCAGACCTACCTGCTAGTGTTGGAGGGTTTCCTGCGGAGGCGGGAGGGTGGCTGTGGCTCACCGTGGGGACAAGGACACTGGCAGCAGAAGTTCTAGGAAGTACTCCTTGGCGTGAGCCCTCCCAGAGTCCACCATTAGCCCCACCAAAGAGCCCAGGTAGGCTCCAGTGTTGGGTTGCCTCAGGCCAAACAACCAACAGGGAGGGAACCCAGCCCCACCCATCAACAGTCAAGCAGATTAAAGTTTTACTGAGCTCCGACCACCAGAGCAACAGTCAGCTCTACCCACCACCAGTCCCTCCCATCAGGAAACTTGCACAAGCCTCTTAGATAGCCTCATCCACCACAGGGCAGACAGCAGAAGCAAGAAGAACTACAATCCTGCAGCCTGTGGAACAAAAACCACATTCACAGAAAGACAGACAAGATGAAAAGGCAGAGGGCTATGTACCAGATAAAGGAACAAGATAAACCGCCAGAAAAACAACTAAATGAAGTGGAGATAAGCAACCTTCCAGAAAAAGAATTCAGAATAATGATAGTGAAGATGATCCAGGACCTCGGAAAAAGAATGGAGGCAAATATCGAGAAGGTGCAAGAAATGTTTAACAAAAACCTAGGAGAAATAAAGAACAAACAAACAGAGATGAACAATACAATAACTGAAATGAAAACTACACTACAAGGAATCAATAGCAGAACAACTGAGGCAGAAGAACGGATAAGTGACCTGGAAGACAGAATGGTGGAATTCAGTGCTGCGGAACAGAATAAAGAAAAAAGAATGAAAAGAAATGAAGACGGCCTAAGAGAACTCTGGGGCAACATTAAACACAACAACATTCGCATTATAGGGGTCCCAGAAGGAGAAGAGAGAGAGAAAGGACCAGAGAAAATATTTGAAGAGATTATAGTCGAAAACATTCCTAACATGGGAAAGGAAATAGCCACCCAAGTCCAGGGAGTGCAGAGAGTCCCATACAGGATAAACCCAAGGAGAAACACGCCGAGACACACAGTAATTAAATTGGCAAAAATTAAAAACAAAGAAAAATTATTAAAAGCAGCAAGGGAAAAACGACAAATAACATACAAGGGAACTCCCATAAGATTAACAGCTGATTTCTCAGCAGAAACTCTACAAGCCAGAAGGGAGTGGCATGATATACTTAAAGTGATGAAAGGGAAGAAACTACAACCAAGATTACTCTACCCGACAAGGATCTCATTCAGATTCCATGGAGAAATCAAAAGCTTTACAGACAAGCAAAAGCTAAGAGAATTCAGCACCACCTAACCAGCTCTACAACAAATGCTAAAGGAACTTCTCTAAGTGGGAAACACAAGAGAAGAAAAGGACCTACAAAAACAAACCAAAAACAATTAAGAAAATGGTCATAGGAGCATACATATCGATAATTACCCTAAACGTGAAAGCATTAAATGTTCCAACCAAAAGACACAGGCTTGCAGAATGGATACAAAAACAAGACCCATATATATGCTGTCCACAAGAGACCCACTTCAGACCTAGGAACACATTCAGACTGAAAGTGAGGAGATGGAAAAAGATATTCCATGCAAATGGAAATCAAAAGAAAGCTGGAGTAGCAATACTCATATCAGATAAAATAGACTTTAAAATAAAGAATGTTACAAGAGACAAGGAAGGACACTACATAATGATCAGGGGATCAATCCAAGAAGAAGATATAACAATTATAAATATATATGCAGCCAACATAGGAGCACCTCAATACATAAGGCAACTGCTAACAGCTATAAAAGAGGAAATCGACACTAACACAATAATAGTGGGGGTCTTTAACAACTCACTTACACCAATGGACAGATCACCCAAAATGAAAATAAATAAGGAAACAGAAGCTTCAAATGACACAATAGACCAGATAGATTTAATTGACATTTATAGGACATTCCATCCAAAAAGAGCAGATTACACTTTCTTCTCAAGTGCACACAGAACATTCTCCAGGACAGATCACATCTTGGGTCACAAATCAAGCCTCAGTAAATTTAAGAAAACTGAAATCATATCAAGCATCTTTTCTGACCACAACGCTATGAGATTAGAAATGAATTACAGGGAAAAAAACGTAAAAAACACAACATGTGGAGGCTAAACAATACGTTACTAAATAACCAAGAGATCACTGAAGAAATCAAGGAGGAAATCAAACAATACCTAGAGACAAATGACAATGAAAACACGACCATCCAAAACCTATGGGATGCAGCAAAAGCAGTTCTAAGAGGGAAGTTTATAGCTATACAAGCCTACCTCAAGAAACAAGCAAAATCTCAAATAAACCATCTAACCTTACACCTAAAGGAACTAGAGAAAGAACAAAGAAAACCCAAAGTTAGCAGAAGGAAAGAAATCATAAAGATCAGAGCAGAAATAAATGAAATAGAAACAAAAAAACAATAGCAAAGATCAATAAAACTAAAAGTTGGTTCTTTGAGAAGATAAACAAAATTGATAAACCTTTAGCCAGACTCATCAAGAAAAAGAGGGAGAGGACTCAAATCAATAAAATTAGAAATGAAAAGGGAGAAGTTACAAGGGACACCACAGAAATACAAAGCATCATAAGAGACTACTACAAGCAGCTCTATGCCAATAAAATGGACAACCTGGAAGAAATGGACAAATTCTTAGAAAGGTATAACCTTCCAAGACTGAACCAGGAAGAAATAGAAAATATGAACAGACAAATCACAAGTAATGAAATTGAAACTCTGATTAAAAATATTCCAACAAACAGAAGTCCAGGTCCAGATGGCTTCACAGGCGAATTCTATCAAACATTTAGAGAAGAGCTAACACCCATCCTTCTCAAACTCTTCCAAAAATTTGCAGAGGAAGGAACACTCCCAAACTCATTCTAGGAGGCCACCATCACCCTGATACCAAAACCAGACAAAGATACTACAAAAAAAGAAAATTACAGACCCATATCACTGATGAATATAGATGCAAAAATCCTCAACAAAATACTAGCAAACAGAATCCAACAACACATTAAAAGGATCATGCACCATGATCAAGTGGGATTTATCCCAGGGATGCAAGGATTCTTCAATATACGCAAATCAATCAATGTGATACACCATATTAACAAATTGAAGAAGAAAAACCATATGATCATCTCAATAGATGCAGAAAAGGCTTTTGACAAAATTCAACACCCATTTATGATAAAAACTCTCCAGAAAGTGGGCAAAGAGGGAACCTACCTCAACATAATAAAGGCCATATTCGACAAACCCACAGCAAACATCATTCTCAATGGAGAAAAACTGAAAGCATTTCCTCTAAGATCAGGAACAAGACAAGGATGTCCACTCTCACCACTATTATTCAACATAGTTTTGGAAGTCCTAGCCATGACAATCAGAGAAGAAAAAAAAATAAAAGGAATACCAATTGGAAAAGAAGAAGTAAAACTGTCACTGTTTGCAGATGACATGATACTATACATAGAGAATCCTAAAGATGCCACCAGAAAACTACTAGAGCTAATCAATGAATGTGGTAAAGTTGCAGGATACAAAATTAATGCACAGAAATCTCTTGCGTTCCTAAACACTAATGATGAAAAATCTGAAAAAGAAATTAAGGAAACACTCCCAGTTACCATTGCAACAAAAAGAATAAAATACCTAGGAATAAACCTACCTAGGGAGACAGAAGACCTGTATGCAGAAAACTATAAGACACTGATGAAAGAAATTAAAGATGATACCAACAGATGGAGAGATATAACATGTTCTTGGATTGGAAGAATCAATATTGTGAAAATGACTATACTACCCAAAGCAATCTACAGATTCAATGCAATCCCTATCAAATTACCAATGGCATTTTTTACAGAACTAGAACAAAAAAATCTTAAAATTTGTATGGAGACACAAAAGACCCCGAATAGCCAAAGCAGTCTTGAGGGAAAAAAACGGAGCTGGAAGAATCAGACTCCCTGACTTCAGACTATACTAACAAAGCTACAGTAATCAAGACAATATGGTACTGGCACAAAAACAGAAACATAGATCAATGCAACAAGTTAGAAAGCCCAGAGATAAACCCACGCACCTATAGTCAACTAATCTATGACAAAGGAGGCAAGGATATACAATGGAGAAAAGACAGTCTCTTCAATAAGTGGTGCTGGGAAAACTGGACAGCTACATGTAAAAGAATGAAATTAGAACATTCTCTAACACCATACACAAAAATAAACTCAAAATGGATTCGAGACCTAAATGTAAGACCAGACCCTATAAAACTCTTAGAGGAAAATATAGGAAGAACACTCTTTGACATAAATCACAGCCAGATCTTTTTTGACCCACCTCCTAGAGTAATGGAAATAAAAACAAAAATAAACAAATGGGACCTAATGAAGCTTAAAAGCTTTTGCACAGCAAATGAAACCGTAAACAAGACTAAAAGACAACCTTCAGAATGGGAGAAAATATTTGCAAATGAATCAACGGACAAAAGATTAATCTGCAAAATATATAAACAGCTCATGCAGCTCAACATTAAAGAAATAAACAACCCAATCCAAAAATGGACAGAAGACCTAAATAGACATTTCTCCAAAGAAGACATACGGATGGCTAAGAAGCACATGAAAAGCTGCTCAACATCACTAATTGTTAGAGAAACGCAAATCAAAACTACAATGAGGTATCACCTCACACCAGTTAGAATGGGCATCATCAGAAAATCTACAAACAACAAATGCTGGAGAGGGTGTGGAGAAAAGGGAACCATCTTGCACTGTTGGTGGGAATGTAAATCGATACAGCCACTATGGAGAACACTATGGAGGTTCCTTAAAAAACTAAAAATAGAATTACCATATGATCCAGCAATCCCACTACTGGGCATATACCCAGAGAAAACCATAATTCAAAAAGACACATGCACCCCAATGTTCACTGCAGCACTATCTACAATAGCCAGGTCATGGAAGCAACCTAAATGCCCATCGACAGACGAATGGATAAAGAAGTTGTGGTACATGTATACAGTGGAACATTACTCAGCCATTAAAAGGAACGAAATTGAGTCATTTGTTGAGACATGGATGGATCTAGAGACTGTCATACAGAGTGAAGTAAGTCAGAAAGAGAAAAACAAATATCGTATATGAATGCATTTATGTGGAACCTAGAAAAATGGTACAGATGAACCGGTGTGCAGGGCAGAAGTTGAGACACAGATGTAGAGAACAAACATATGGACACCAAGGGGGGAAAGCCGCGGGGGGTGGGGGCGGGGTTGGGGATGGTGGTGTGCTGAATTGGGCGACTGGGATTGACATGTATACACTGATGTGTATAAAATTGATGACTAATAAGAACCTGCTGTATAAAAAAATAAATTAAATAAAATTCAAAAATTAATTTAAAAAAGTCAGCATTAACTTGAAGTAAATTATGACAAAAAGATGTAATCACTAGAGAAACACTAAAAAATAACCAAAAAATTAGACTAAATGTCAGTAGAATACTTAAAATTTTACACTAAAAAATATTTGTGTAATACACAAGAAAGCAGTATAAGAATAGAAAGAAATCAAAAGAGATGAAAAAAAAGAAATTACACCTGAAACTAATATGATGTTATAATACATTACATGTCAATTATTCCTCAATTTAAAAAAAAGATAGCAAGATGAGACAAATAGAAAACACAGAGCAAAATGGCAGACCTAAGTCCACAATGGATAATTACATTAAATGTGAATTAATTAAACACTCTAATCAAAAAGCAGGGATTTTTACACTAGATTAAAAAGTATAAACAAGATCTGACCTACATACTTTAAATATCCAACAAACGCACTTTATATTCAAAGATTCAAATGAACCAGAAGTTTTACTTATGGAAAATATATACTATCCAAGCAATAAAACATGAGAGTACGAGAGTGGCTATATATTATTATCAGACAAAATAGACTTAAGGTAAAGGATATTTCTAGAAACAAAGAGAGACAGTTCATATATACACTAATATGTATCAAATAGACAACTAATAAGAACCTGCTGTATAAAAAAATAAATAAAATTCAAAAATTCAAAAAAAAGAGAGACAGTTCATACAGAAAAGGGTACCTACAGCTGGAAAAAAGAACATTTAGAAATGTTATACAACAAAGAGCAGAATCACAAAATAAATGAAACAAAAGCTAACAGAAAGGAAAGAACAAAAACAATCAACAGTTATAGAGATTGCAAACGCCTAAGAATAACTGACAAAACATCTCTGTAGAAAATTCATACAGATATAGATTATTTGAATAACACTATCAATCAACTTGACCAAATTTACATCTATAGAACATTCCACCCCCAAAACAGCAGAATACACATTCTCTTCAAATGCACATGGTATATTCTCAAGGACAGATCATATGCTGGGCAATGAAATGAACCTCAATAAATTTAAAAGCATTCTAATCATACAAAGTATGTTCTATGATTACAATGTAATTTAACCAGAAATAAATTACAGAAAGAAATAACCCGTAGATCAAAGAGGAAAACACAAGGGAAATTAGAAAATATTTTTAGTTAAATGAAAATGAAGATACAATATATCAAAATTTGTGACATAGCTAATGATCTAGGTTTCTACCTTATGAAACTACAAAAAAGAGCATATACAACTGAAAGCAAGCAGAAGTAAATAAAATAGCAGAAATAAAGGAAATTGAATACAGAAAAACAATAAAGTCAATGACCCCAAAAGAAACCAGTGAAACTAATAAAAAGATTAATAAAATTGAAAGCTTCACGCCAGACCACTCCAGAAAAAAGAGATTAAGACACAAATTATCAATGGCAGGAATGTAAGAGGGGCTTGCTCTACACTTCTTACAAACAATAAAAGGACAGTGAGGAGACACTGTGAACAACTTGATGTCAATAAATTTGATAATTTAGATAAATGGACAAATCCTTAAAAGGCAAATGACGAAAGCTCATATAAGAAAGAGATAACTAGGACTTCCCTGGTGGTGCAATGGTTAGGAATCCGCCTGCCAATGCAGGGGACACGGGTTCAAGTCCTGGTCTGGGAAGATCCCACATACCACAGGGCAACTAAGCCCGTGCGCCACAACTACTGAGCCTGCGCTCTAGAGCTCGTGAGCCACAACTACTGAGCCCGCGTGCCACAACTACTGAAGCCCACGCACCTAGAGCTGTGCTCCGCAACAAGAGAAGCCACCACAATGAGAAGCCCATGCACTGCAATGAACAGCAGTCCCCGCTTGCCGCAACTAGAGAAAGCCTGCGCACAGCAACAAACACCCAACGCAGCCAAAAACAAATAAATTAAATAAATAAATTTTTAAAAAAAAGAAAGCGATAACCTGACAATCCTACATCCATTTTTCAAAAAAACATTCCTACAAAGAAAACTCCAAGTCTAAATGTATTTACTGGCAAATTCTACCAAACCTTAATACCAAACATTGATACCAAATCTAGGCAACAACTTTACAAGAAAACTATAGACAAATAACACTCATGAACACAGAAGTAAAAATCATTAACAAAACATTAGCAAATTGAATCCACTTAATATAAAAAGATTTCATATACCATGACCAAGTGGAGTTTATTCCCAGGAATGAAAAGTTGCTTTAATATTCCAAAATTAAAGGGATACATTGTATTGAGAGAATAAAGAAGAAAAACAATATGACCTTCTCAACAGCCATAGAAAAAGCATCTGACAAACCACACACTTATGACAAAAATCTAATAAAGGACATCTACAGAAAACACATAGGTAATATATTTAATGGTGAAACACTGAGTGCTTTCTACCTAAGGTCAGGAATAAGACAAGCATATCTGCTCTCACCACTTCTTTCAACATTGTATTAGCAGTCTTAGCCAGTATAATATAGCAAGGAAAAGAAATAAAAGGCAATATAGAAGGGAAAAAAAGAAGTATAACTCTCTTTATTCACAGACAGTATGAAGAGGAACAGAGAAAATCTTGAAGAACCTATAAAAGAAGTTACTCCAACTAATAAGTTACATTAACAAGGTTATAGGATAAAAGGCCAAATAAAACCATATAAAAAAACCAACTTTTTGTTTGTTTGTTTTATTTCTAAACATAACAACTAGAAATCAATTTAAAAATTATTTTAAAACCCTTTCATAATAGCATCAAGAAATATTAAAAACTCAGTGATATATTTAACAAAATGTGTGCACGACATGGACACCAAAATCTAAAAACTATTGCTAAGAGAAACTAAAGAACATCAAATAAATGGAAAGATATACCATACTCATGGATTAAGGACTTAATATCAAAATGGCAGTTCTTCACAAACTGATCAACAAATTAGAAGCAATCTCTATCAAAATAAGCTTTCTCTTCTTCAGCCAAGCCACTAATTATCCCTTCCAACCCAACTCCTCCACTGTACATTCTGGAATTCCAATTCTATGGTTAAAATCCTCTGTATTTCCCTGTGTCTTCAAACTCTTCACTGAAGCTTCACATCTCCTAGTCATTAAATTAAAGAGCCTTTCCCTAGGACACTGCTTGGCCCTGTATTACTATCAAAGCAGAGAATGAGATATCTACATCCCACACCTTAAGAGTCCAGTGTTGGTCTTGATTATCTTCATCATTCCTCAAAGCCATTTCTGGACCATTCTTTCCCTCTTATAAAAAATGTTTGCTTACCTAAGCTCAAATCAACAATACCACCTTCCACTATCTACTTCTCAACCAATTAGCACTTAAGTCACTTTCCCCCCTTCATTAAGACTTTACACCCATATCAGGCCTCATATCATCACCTCAGAGCTTGCCATTCAACAGCCTGTCTATTCTTTGGCCTTGTTATCAACAGGGAGGTTCTATTCCATTGTCAACATTTGTTTAATGTAAGTCTTCCCTGCTAGACTAAGCTCCATGAAGATAGACACCAGAGCTGTCTTGTTCACTGCTGAATGCCAAGCACATAGCATAATGCATACTCTTAAATAAGGTGTTTTTTCATCCCCACTAAATGCAAATACCGAGGGGTACTAGCAGGCCTCTGTGACTTACAAAAGAACTAACAAGGACAATAAAGTGTCTGGGAATCATACACTAAAAAAAAAAAAATCAGAGGATGTTTTTCTGAGAGAAAGTATTTGTTGGATGAATAAATAAAGGAAAATGGTAACAGCTATCTTAAAATACAAGAAGGTCAAACATATAGAAAAGGAAAGATTGATAATTCTGAGACTTGGGATGAGGAATTGGCTCTGCTACTAATTAGTGGCTTTATTCAATGTTACTGGCCCTCTGTCTGCTCATCTATAAATTAAAGGCATTAGACCTTCTGGATTCCAAACATTCTCTTTCATTCATGTCTAAACAGTGCTCCTGATGTAGAAAGTAGCCCAACAAGTGTGTTATAAGAAAGCAACCTGAGGACCTAGAGCTATCAAAATATGAATGAAGTTACCTTACAAAAAATATACTCTAAGAATACTAAGAGATCTAGCAGAGCTTCATATCTGGTTGGACTAGATCAGAAGTAAGCAAACTATAACCCACAGGGCAGCCACTGTTTATGTAATAAATAAAGTTTCACTGGGACACAGCTACACCCATTTGTTCAAGGACTGTCTGTGACTGCTTTTTCCTGCTACAAAGGCAGAGTTGGATACCAGTCAACATACGGCCCACAAAGCCTAAAATATTTATTATCTGGCACCTTAAGAAAAAGTTTGCTGACCCTGGTCTGTATGATCTAAAAGGTTCATTTTATATTATTACACACTGAAGATGAAAAGAGTTGCATTAAAATGCTCTTAAATAGAGTATAGGGATAAAACAGGAAAAAAGAGTAACTAGAGAAAATAGATCAAACATGATCTCAGTTCATCTCCTGGTGATTACACTATCTTCTCTCTCTCTGAGTTAGTGGATGGCTCATCTTCCAATCACTGAAACCTTCTATTCCAAGAATACACAAGATAAAACAAGCATTAAAAATTTAACACGCACCTGCCCTCCTTCACTTTTTGTGCATTCCCTTGACATATGAAGTTTTCAATGTAGCCATCACTGCAGTTGATTTTTGACCAGTCTGGGTCACAAACATCCAAGAAGTGAGGCCGCAGTCTGCCTATCGAATACTTGGCAATATCAGTCAGGGACTGACTAGCAGCTGCACCAAATAAAAATGTTCCAATGGCTTTGTAAATAGTGGCTATGTAGTTATTCCTGATAAAGGAATTCGAGTGCAAGAGGTTAAAGTAAACAGATAGGGTTTCTCCAACAATCATCTGAAAAAAAAAAACAGAAAAATAATATGTTAAAGCAGCAACCAGGCACTTTAAACAAAGTAAAAAATAGAAAAGAAAATGGTAAATCACAATAAAATATTTGTTTTAAAAATACCTCCCCCCTTTTTTCCTTTTCAAATGGAGAACAGGATATCTAATTCTAGACCACAAAAAAAGGTATCAGATCAACTGATATTTTGCTTACAGAGCAATGGCAAAGCCAAAATAATTTCAAAGTCTACCTTGAAACAATAAAACCTTATTTCTTTTCTTATATTCAATTAAACTGAGCCTTAATAAGTAGACAGTGATGTATCATGGAGGATAAAAACCATGGTTTTTCAAAGAATACAAACTTCCCAATTAGAATATCCCTTACAATAAGTACTTTTATCTGACAGAGTCTGCATTTGCATCAAACATTCCTTTGAATCAAAAATATTCATCATGTTAAAAAGGGTAAAACAGTCTCACAGAGAGGAAAAAGCCAATATAATAAAAGCAGGGATCAAACACAGAGGCCAAAGGGTACAGAGGGCAGAGATCAGCTGTCAAGGCCTCCCAGTCCTGCCTCTCCGGAGACATTTAGGGCTGGCTGGCTTCCTTAACAAGTCTCATTAAAAGACCAAACACACACCTGATGCTCTCCTTCTCCAAGACAACATTTCAAGTGATTCCTTCCTCTTTAATTTTCACTGACTTTTGTAAAATGGGAGTCAGATGCTTCCTAGATTCTATTAGAGTGTGTGTGTGAGCACGCACCAGTGTAATTATTTTAAAGGCATAAAAAGGTTTTCAAATACTTCCCAAGTTCACAGGCCAATATTCTGAGAAATTTGAAAAAATACTGAATGGCAACATTACAAAAAATTACAATTGCTGATAAAATAAGCCACGCTCTAGCTACCTGAGACCAAAATAAAGACTTAAACAAAAAAAATTCTGCTTGCTAATTTATGTTGGGGGTGGATATAAATCACAAAGTTTCACTTAAGAGTTTCACTGCTTCCTCTTAAATTTACATAAACAATTTTACAAAGCATTCAAACATTTCCATTAGTGACGACTAATTGTCTTCAGGGTGAGCCTTACCACAGATGAAATAAATGGTTGCCTCCTGAAAGGGATTTCAAGAACCTGATATCAAAAATTTTTTCCTCATCTGGCTCAAAGGCTCCTAGAATTCCATAATTAGAATGTTATAACTTTGACAACTAGACTATGAACTCTACAAAAGCAAGAATGAATTTTTAGTTGAATAGAAAGCTAGTACCACCATAGTGACCTAAAACAGAGCTGGTGGTCAGTAAATTTCAATTCAAGGTGCTGCCTCTTGGGTAAAATGTAAACACCCTTAGTTTAAACACATTAAACCCCATAGAAATATATTCCTCATTATAATCCTTAATGTGAATGACTTAATCAAACCTTTGCTGAGAACAGGCCTCACAGGAGAGGAAAACCACACGCACTTCTGGGGATACCATACCTCCCCAACTGTGCTTAGGGTTCTCCCCGGCGATTGCCTTAGAGGCCTTGAATTAAAGTATATTACAGTCTCCTCAGGCTGTTAAGGTGTTCCAGCAACTGCCTTGATAGATTAGCAGCAAGAAAGGATATCTCTAATGTTTTGTTATGGAGTTGACCTTTGATAATTTGAAATATATACCAAATATATTAGTCAACCAAAATTTGAGCAGTCAAAACTTCCACTTCTCAGTTGTCAGCTCTTCTTGCGTAAGCACTCAACTACTTTCCAAAAACAAGTATTGGTCTCTGTGAGTCTTCCTAGTCCTAATGATCATTGTTTAGGGCCACCTAAACCCTGGTTCCTGCCACTGATGACCGAAAATCAGTTCACTAGGAACATTCAGAGCACTGCGCACAGATTAAAAGTTGATCTACAGAAGTGGTATATGCTGAAACTTAACCCTTAATTCTGGGAAAAGGGTGTGGGGGGCTCTAAAGCCAACAAATGCTAGGTCGACTTACATCATTTTTTTATTATATAAAAAATAGACAATAGAGATGTTCTAAATTAATTCTTCTAAATCAAATGCAGGGATGTGTCTGTGCACTGCACTACACATGCAAGACATATTTTCGTTTCATTTTAACACCTTATCTTGCCCTTTGAGCCATTTATACCAACTCAGCCTCTGGTGAAGTCCACGCTTAAATTAACTGTGCCCTAATCTTAGAGCTGAGATTACTGGTCACGCGTTATTTACTACTCCAAATAAAGACAGGATAAATTATTAAAGAACTAAAGATGATGTTTGGGGAGTAAGACAGAATACTTTGAAGATCAAAGCTAATAATTATCTAAATCAGCGTGATTCAACCATTTAAAACCTATGTCCCAGAGTATTTTCTCACCATCTTCTTTATATCTCCACCAACCAAGATAATTTTATACATCTCTACACTGTCACTACAGTTATGTGTCTTCCACTCAGGACCCACCTTCCCAAAGAACAGTCTAAAATCAATGGCGTACTTCCACTCCTTCCTAAATATCTCTAAATACCTCCATTCCCTTTATTCTACTGAATATCTCTCCAAAAAAGTCAAAATGGTCTCATCAGATCAAACAGATTTTTATCAAACCAAATCTTAACTTCTCAGTAGTGTAAGACATCACTGACTATTTTGTCCTTATTGAAATTCTCCCTTGGCTTCTGAGAAACTATATTAATTCTGATTCTCTACCTGGCTCCCTCACTCACTCATATATGTGTGGATCATTTGCAAGTCAAATCAAAGGCCTGGTATGAAGTCCCAATCATAGTCCTGATTTTTTTTCTAAAGAAATAATTTACTTTCTAGAAATTAAATTAAACATATACAAGTCTAACCAAGTGCTGCCTGAAAGAAGCTGAGTTAATGAATAAACTGAAATTATTTTAAATTAGTACATAAAACCACTGCCCTAAGCAGTGTTTGTCTTTGTTGATACAGTTGATATGAAAAAAGTACTTTTACAGCACCTTTAAACAGTCTGCTCTTTTTTCAGAAAACTACACTCAACTTACTTGCTGTTTTATAAAGATAACTTTCTCACAGGTGATGGTGAAATAATCAAAACTTCCAAGTTAATAAAATACAAATGACAAGCTTTTGCTAGCTGAGTGCCTGTCAGGTTCTGCACCAGCTGTGCAGGCTACACAGCACCCTGGCCTGTTGCAGGCCTCTGGTCTGTAGCAGATTTCTGTAGTTTTGCTTATGCAGCATCCTTCTTACTGAGACACAAAGACAAGTAGAATTGAAAGACAAGTACATTTGTAGCAGTGTTTGAGTACTTGAATCCTGTCTGAAATCAGCTACTAATTGCAGAAGAGTCCTACTAAAATTTTTATATTTAAAGACCTATTCTCTCAGAAACACATAATTTATTTTTTTTAAATTTTATTTATTTATTTATTTATTTATTTATTTATTTATTTATTTATTTATTTATTTATTTACTTAGGCTGCATCGGGTCTTTGTTGCTGTGCGCCAGCTTTCTCTAGTTGTGGCGAGCGGGGGCTACTCTTCGTTGTGGTGCGTGGGCTTCTCACTGCAGTGGCTTCTCTTGTTGCAGAGCACGGGCTCTAGGCATGCGGGCTTCAGTAGTTATGGCACTCGGGCTCAGTAGCTGTGGCTCGCGGGCTCTAGAGCGCAGGCTCAGTAGTTGTGGCGCACGGGCTTAGCTGCTCCGCGGCATGTGGGATCTTCCTGGACCAGGGCTCGAACCCGTGTCGCCTGCACTGGCAGGTGGATTCTTAACCACTGCGTCACTAGGGAAGTCCCAGAAACATATACTTTAAAAAAAGACCCTGATGCTCATACTCCCTCTTTAATGGAAGGATCAGAGGCTTGGCTTTCTTTCTTTTAATAGTAAAAACTCAGTGTAAAGATCTGTCTAGATTAAACAAACTACTGATTTCTTAAAACTTCACTATACTGTAGGAGAGTCACCAACATTACGGCAAAATCTCTCAAGTTTCATTCCAGCACGTAGGACATGCCAGGGTCCATGGCAACAGTGAGGATAACAAGATGAACAAGGCACCACCCTCTACCTTCAAGGAGCTCAGAGTCTTGCGAAACAAACATTTGTATAGCAGAGGTTTTCTTTTATTAATTATACACTACAAATTATGAGTTGATTAACTTTTAGTGCTAACAAGGAGCTGTGATCATTCTGCAATAAGACATTAAATTTCTAAATCAAGAAGATCTGTTTTGTTTTTTAATAAACTCCAGAACAGACAAGCCTATGCTATTATCTTTTTGGCCTGTCTCCTGGATGAGACCATATTTCCTGCTTGTAACATAAATCTTATTTCTAAAGTTACAAGTTATGGAGCATAAAACTAATTAAAGTCATAGAATCCAAGTCAAGCGATTATAAAAATCATGTAGTCTAATCACTTGATATCTTCTCCCCAGAGCACATTCTCTAAGCATTCCCACCTGAAATCCTAGAAAACAATAATTACTACAGTGTTTTAGTACCAGTAAAAATTCTTTGTCATGTTCACTTCTAATTATATATAGAATTCGGGCTCCTCTCTCCTATTTCTGCCGTTACCTAAAAATTCTTTAAACTAAACTAAACATGGGTTAAATGAAGTCTTAACACCTGTTAAGACTTTTCTAGAACTCAGTAACTAGAAAGTCAGTTCATATGCACAGTCTCAATAAATTATAAAATAATATCCTAGGTAAAAAGTATGCTAGAAATACATTGATATAATAGTCATCTATTGCATTACTGAAACAACAGCAAATTGGAGCTCTAAAAAAAATCACAGTGACTTAGAAAGGTTAGCATAAAACCTACACATGTTCAGTAAGGTTCTTCTGATTATACATTGTTGCTCTTTTGGCCCCACTTAAAATAGCTGAGATTATTTTGATCAAATAACAGTAAAGGTTAAAAAAACACATTGTTTTAGAGGGTTATACATTCAATCATTAACAGGTTAACACAAAACTAAGCCAATTGCCCAAAAGTGATAAACTTGGAAAAGTGGATTTAACTTACAACGATAATACTGAATGGAATGATTATTCCACCTAATAACGGATAAGGTATGGTGTCTTCTTTGTAAGGGTACTTGATGGACTCATCATTACAGAATAATCCTCGTTGGAAAGGGGTATGCCTTGAAGTAAGAATTGCAAAAGGCAATCCAGCTAGCAAAAGGAATAAATGAAAATATCATTAAAAAGGAATATCAAAACTAATTAATGGCGATAATTATCCCAGAGACCATGTTTAAAAACACATTTGCCACGAAAATAATAAGAGCACATGGAAAAAGGAAATGCAGCAACACATGCAACAGAAGTTAGAAAAATTATAGTTCAGGGTACAGATCTTTTTTCTACAGGAAACAATGCCTCCAAATCCTCTATCAACCAATTTAACCAAGAGCAACTTCTTCCCTTTGTTTCTGCCCAAATACACTAAACTGATTTTAGGGGGAAAAAAATCTCTTCTCATGCTCTTGTTGTCATTTAATCATAGGGTTTTCAACACTATTTTCAAACTATTTTGTCAGGAGCTTTACTTCCAAAAGGTTAAAAACAGCATTTTGACATTCCCCATTTTATCTTGATATTACTACCATATTTGGACAGGTCACGGTCACTGGCTAAGCTATCAGAGTATCTAAATAAAGTTTATCCACTCATTTCTGTACTGTCTACAGCAAGTTTAGAGCTGCTATGGAAAGCAGTCTAAACTTAAACCAAGCTTCTTAAGAAAAGATGGACAACGGAGTCAAGCACAAAAGCACCTAAAAGAGCTCCCTTTTTTTCATCATCAACGTTTTCCCTAAAGATCATGCCTCACACTCATCTCCTCATCTCAAAATGTCTAAACTTTTGTCTAAATCAGAACTTTAAGAATTCAGTCCTCCTTTACTTCATCACTGCACCCGGCATCCTGATTAATACTGACCAGGACTGCTTTCTAAGAGATAGAGTTTAGCAGAAACCCTCAACATGAGTTCTGCTTCAAGACTTTTCCAGGTATGGATGATTCTCTCCCTAAGTGACCCATTCTCCCAGCAGTAATACCATAACCACTAAGCTAACATACTCACTGTATATTCAGGTGTTCTTTCCATGAAGCTCCAAGTCTTGATGACCATCTACAGTTTCTCATCAACTCTGCTAAGCCCTAAAGGCTCAATGACAACCAAGCTTCTGCCACTCTGCCTAATGCATAGACTACAAGTATCAAATGTGTTCAATCCACAAGGGCCAAATGAAAAGGAGAAGCCCATTACTGGTTCTTTTTATTTATCTTCCTGTTTTTCATTTAGACTCTGAATACATGAACCAAAGTTTATTTTTTTGTGTTAACCAATTTGCCAAGCTGTTAAACCATTAGAAGTCTTTATGATGCAAGCAGTGGCCAAGATGGCAGAGAAGGAAGACCCTGAGCTCACCTCCTTCAACAGGCACAGCAAAATCATGATCATTTACAGAGCAACTATCCATAAGAGTGACCTGAAGATTAGCAGAAAAGATCTTCTACAGCTAAAGCTATAAAGAAGAAACCACAACAAGACAAGTAGAAAAGGTGAAGATGCAGTATCGTCATCATCCATATTCCCAGCGTAGGCAACCCACAAATGGGAGACTATTACAACTGCAGAGGTTCTCCCCAAGGAGCAAAAGGTCCTAGCTCCACATCAGGCTCCTCAACCCGGGGGTGTACACAAGTAAGATGAACCTCCAGACTGTTTGGCTCTGAAAGCCAGTAGGGCTTACTTCTGGGAGAGCCAGAGGGCTGTGGAAAATAAAGACTCCACTCTTAAGAGAGCACACACAAAATCTCCTATGTTTCAAGACCCAGGGCAGAAGCAGTTATTTGAATGGAGCTTGGGTAGGACCCACTTGCTGATCTTGGAGAGACTCCCAGGAGGCAGAAGACAACTGAAACTCACTCTGGGAACAACGACGCTGGCAGCAGCCATTTTGGAAAGCTCATCCCACCACCAGGACACTGGTGCTGCTAAGTGCCACTTTAGAATCTTCCCTCTAGCCAGTCAGTGGCAGACCAGGCCTGCCCACCAGACAGCACCAGCCCTGGGATGCCCCAAGCCAGGCAGCTAGGTGCGCAGGAACACAGACCTACCCACCAACAGGTTGACTGCTGTAGAACCCCCTGAGCCCCCAGCCATCCCAGCACATGACATCACCCACCATAGGACCCAGGACCCGGCCCCACCTACAAGTGGGCCACCACCAGCACTGGGACCCCCAGGAACCACTCACATACACACACACACAGCTAGTCATCTGACCCAGCCCCACCCACCAGTGGGCCAGCACTAGCCCCAGTCCCGGCCTCACACACTAGGGGTCTGGCACCAGCCCCGAGGATCTGAGGGGCCCCAGCCCCACCCACCTGTGGCAGACACCACCCCCAGAACCCCCAAGGCCCTGCAGCCACAAACTCTGGGCCCAGGCACTGCCCACAGGGGGCCAACACCAGCTCCAGAACTTTCAGGCCCCACAGCCAAAGACCCCAGGACCTGGTTCTGCCCATCAGTGGGCCGGCACTAGCCCCAGGTCCTCCTGGGCCCCGACACTGCCCACCAGCAAGCCAACCCAAGCCCCAGGACCACCACAGCCCCCCCACAGCAAGTTGCGTAAAGACCCGGCCCACCCACTAGTAGTCTGGCACCACCCCGGACACCCAGGGCCCTGGCCCCGCCCAACAGCAGGCCAACACCAGCTGCAGGACACCTTGGGCCCCTCGGCCAGCCATGTCAGAATCCAGCCAACCACCTGCAGGCCATTACCAGGTTGGGTGGTGGGTGGCCATGCAGCCAGCCAAGCCATGACCCAGCCCCACCCACCACCCAACCCCATCCACCAGCAGTTGGCAGCCTCCACACAAGGCAGGGCCTGGCAGCCAACGGGACCGAGGGCCACCGACGCAAACCAGTACACCCACAATTGTCAGCCAGCCACAAAAGAAGAAGGACCCATGCAGCCCCTATAGAGGGCACCCATAGAACACAAAGCTCTGGTGACCAGAGAGGAGTACACTGCTGGGCCACATAGGACATCTCCTACATAAAGCCACTCCTCCAAGATCAGGAAATGTAACCAACCTACCAAATACACAGAAATAAAAACAGTGAATTACGCAAATTGAGGAAACAGAGAAAAACATTCCAAGTAAAGAAACAAGATAAAAACCCCAGAAGAAGAACTAAGTGAAGTGGAGATAAGCAACCTACCTGAAAAAGTTTAAGATAATGATCATAAAGATGCTCGAAGAACTTGTGAGAAGAATGGATGAACAGTTAGAAAATATAAAGAAGAACCAAACAGCACTGAAGAATGCAATAACTGAAATAAAAAATACTCTAGAAGGAATCAACAGAACATTATATGATACAAAGGAACTGGAAGGCAGAATTGTGTAAATCACTGAAACTGAACAGAAGAAAGAAAAAGAAAAGAATAAAAACAAATGAGGAGAGTTTAAGAGACTTCTGGGAAAACATCCAGGTCCAGGAAGCACAGAGAGTCTCAAACAGGATCAACCTAAAAAGCAGCCCACCAAGAACATTATAATTAAAACGGCAAAAATTAAAAATAAAGAAACAACATTGAAAGCAGCATGGTAAAAGCAACAAGTTACCTACAAGGGAACCCCCATAAAGCTATCAGCTAAACTTCTCAGCAGAAACTCTGCAGGCCAGAAGGGAGTGACACAATGTATTTAAAGAGATGAAAAGTAAAAACCTACAACCAAGAATACTCTATCTGGCAAGGCTTTCACTCAGATGTGAAAGAGAGATCAAAGTTTTAAACACAAGCAAAAGCTAAGAGTTCAACACCAGTACAAGCTCGGACTACATAACAAATTTTGGCACAGCCAGCCAGGATCCTTGCTACTCATGGCTAGCCAGCATGATCGGGGAATTTTCGGGTAAACCCCTAGAAGTTGCCAGGATCACCTGTCCTGATGACCTTCCCTTCAAAATGGCCCAAAGCCAGAAACTAACACAACATTGAAAAGCAATTATACTCCAATAAAGATATTAAAAAAAAAAAATTCCCCAAAGCAGCACTGGCTGCCCCAGTGCTTGGCAGTTGGAAAAAGGTATCAACATTTGGGAGCAGCTGAAAGGCTCCACGCAGTAGGGTTGTTTGGGCAGATAGTTACAAAGTTGGCTGTGCAGTACAGTTTTGTCCTCCGGTTTCTGGCTTTGAAAGTCTTCACAATGGAGCACATTTTATGTGCAACTATGGACCAGGCCGTGTGGCTGACAGTGTCTTGGTGCTCTGGCTGGGTATGAGGCCTGAGCCTCTGAGGTGGGAGAGCTGAGATCAGGACACTGGACCACCCAGAGACCTCCCGGCCCCATGTACTATCAATCAGCAAGAGCTCTCCCAGAGATCTCCGTATCAACACTAAGAACAAGCTCCACACAACGACCAGCAAGGTCCAGTGCTGCACACCCCATGCCAAACAACTACCAAGACAGGAACACAACCCCACCCATTAGCAGAGAGGCTGCCTAAAATCATACCACGTTCACAGACACCCCAAAACACGCCACCGGACACGGTCCCGCCCACCAGAAAGACAAGATCGAGCCTCATCCATCAGAACACAGGCACCAGTCCCCTCCACCAGGAAGCCTACACAACCGACTGAACCAGCCTTACCCACTGGGGGCAGACACCAAAAACAACGGGAACTGCGAACCTGCAGCCTACAAAAAGGAGACCCCAAACACAGTAAGTTAAGCAAAATAAGAAGACAGAGAAATATGTAGCAGATGAAGGAGCAAAGTAAAAACTCACCAAAACAAACAAATGAAGAGGAAACAGGCAGTCTACCTGAAAAAGAATTCAGAATAATGATAGTAAAGATGATCCAAAATCTTGGAAATAGAATGGAGAAAATACAAGAAACGTTTAACAAGGACCTAGAAGAACCAAAGAGCAAACAAACAGTAATGAACAACACAATAAATGAAATTCAAAATTCTCTACAAGGAATCAATAGCAGAATAACTGAGGCAGAAGAATGGATAAGTAACCTGGAACACAAAATAGCAGAAATAACTACCGCAGAGCAGAATAAAGAAAAAAGAATGAAAAGAATTGAGGACAGTCACAGACACCTCTGGGACAACATTAAACACACCAACACTCGAAACATAGGGGTCCCAGAAGAAGAGAAAAACAAAGAGACTGAGAAAATATTTGAAGAGATTATAGTTGAAAACTTCCCTAATATGGGAAAGGAAATAATCAGGTCCAGGAAGTGCAGAAAGTACCATACAGAATAAATCCAAGGAGAAACATGCCAAGACACATATTAATCAAACTATCAAAAATTAAAGAAATAGTATTAAAAGCAGCAAGGGAAAGGCAACAAATAACATACAAGGGACTCCCCATAAGTTTAACAGCAGATCTTTCAGTAGAAACTCTGCAAGCCAGTAGGGAGTGGCAGGACATATTTAAAGTGATGAAAGGGAAAAACCTACAATCAAGATTACTCTACCCAGCAAGGATCTCATTCAGATTTGATGGAGAAAATAAAACCTTTACAGACAAGCAAAAGCTAAGAGAACTCAGCACCACCAAACCAGCTCTACAACAAATGCTAAAGGAACTTCTCTAGGCAGGAAACATAAGAGAAGGAAAAGACCTACAATAACAAACCCAAAACAATTAAGAAAATGGTAATAGGAACATACATATTGATAATTACCTTGAATGTAAATGGATTAATTGCTCCAACCAAAAGACACAGACTGGCTGAATGGACACAAAAATAAGACCCATATATATGCTGTCTACAAGAGACCCACTTCAGGCCTAGGGACACATACAGACTGAAAGTGAGGGGATGGAAAAAGATATTCCATGCAAATGGAAATCAAAAGAAAGCTGGAGTAGCAATTCTCATATCAGACAAAAGAGACTTTAAAATAAAGACTATTACAAGAGACAAAGAAGGACACTATATAATGATCAAAGGATCAATCCAAGAAGAAATAACAATTGTAAATACTTATGCACCCAACATAGGAGAACCTCAATACATAAGGTAAATGCTAACAGTCATAAAAGAGGAAATCGACAGTAACACAATAATAGTAGGGGACTTTTAACACTCCACTTTCACCAATGGACAGATCATCCAAAATGAAAATAAATAAGGAAATACAAGCTTTAAATGATACATTAAACAAGATGGACTTAATTGATATTTATAAGACATTCCATCCAAAAACAACAGAATACACTTTCTTCTCAAGTGCTCATGGGACATTCTCCAGGATAGATCATATCTTGGGTCACAAATCAAGCCTTGGTAAATTTAAGAAAATTGAAATCGTCATCAAGTATCTTTTCCAAACACAATGCTATTGACCTAGATATTAATTACAGGAACAAAAACTGTAAAAAATACAAACACATGGAGGTTAAACAATACACTATTAATTAACCAAAAGATCACTGAAGAAATCAAAGAGGAAATCAAAAAATACCTAGAAACAAATGACAATGAAAACACAACAATCCAAAGCCTATGGGATGCAGCAAAAGCAGTTCTAAGAGGGAAGTTTATGGCAATACACTCCTACCTCAAGAAACAAGAAATATCTTAAATAAACAACCTAATCTTACACCCAAAGTGATTAGAGAAAGAAGAACAAAAGAAATCCAAAGTTAGCAGAAGCAAAAAAATCATAAAAATCAGATCAGAAAGAAATGAAATAGAAACAAAGAAAACAATAGCAAAGATCAATAAAACTAAAAGCTGGTTCTTTGAAAAGATAAACAAAATTGATAAACCTTTAGCCAGACTCATCAAGAAAAAGAGGGAGAAGACTCAAATCAACAGAATTAGAAATGAAAAAGAAGTAACAACTGACACTGCAGAAATACAAAGGATCATGAGAGATTACTACAAGCAACTCTATGCCAATAAAATGGACAACCTGGAAGAAATGGACAAATTCTTAAAAAAGCACAACCTTCCCAGACTGAACCAGGAAAAAATAGAAAATATAAACAAAC
The DNA here is from genome assembly GCF_028023285.1 of Balaenoptera ricei. NCBI lineage: Eukaryota > Metazoa > Chordata > Mammalia > Artiodactyla > Balaenopteridae > Balaenoptera > Balaenoptera ricei. Next base: position 43,334,210 of record NC_082641.1, read on the forward strand.
CAATCATAAGTAATGAAATTGAAACTGTGATTAAAAATCTTCCAACAAACAAAAGTCCAGGACCAGACGGATTCACAGGAGAATTCTATCAAACATTTAGAGAAGAGCTAACACCTATCCTTCCCAGACTCTTCCAAAATATAGCAGAGAGCGGAACACTCCCAAACTCATTCCACAAGGCCACCATCACCCTGATACCAAAACCAGACAAAGATGTCACAAAAAAAGAAAACTACAGGCCAATATCACTGATGAACATAGATGCAAAAATCATCAACAAAATACTAGCAAACAGAATCCAACAGCACATTAAAAGGATCATACACCATGATCAAGTGGGGTTTACCCCAGGAATGCAAGGATTCTTTAATATATGCAAATCAATCAATGTGATAAACCATATTAACAAATTGAAGGATAAAAACCATACAATAATCTCAATAGATGCTGAAGAAGCTTTTGACAAAATTCAAAACCCATTTATGATAAAAACTCTCTGGAAGGTATGCATAGAGAGAACTTACCTCAACATAATAAAGGTCATGTATGACAAACCCACAGGCAACATCGTTCTCAGTGGTGAAAAACTGAAACCATTTCCACTAAGATCAGGAACAAGACAAGGTTGCCCACTCTCACCACTATCATTCAACATAGTTTTGGAAGTTTTAGCCAGAGCAATCAGAGAAGAGAAAGAAATACAAGGAATCCAAATTGGAAAAGAAGAAGTAAAACTGTCACTGTTTGCAGATGACACGATATTATACATAGAGAATCCAAAAGATGCTACCAGAAAACTACTAGAGCTCATCAGTGAATTTGGTACAGCAGCAGGATACAAAATTAATGCACAGAAACCTCTTGCATTCCTATTCACTAAAGATGAAAAATCTGGAAGAGAAATTAAGGAAACACTCCCATTTACCACAGCAACAAAAAGAATAAAATACCTAGGAATAAACCTACCTAAGGAGACAAAAGACCTGTATGCAGAAAACTGTAAGACACTGATGAAAGAAATTAAAGATGATACAAACAGATGGAGAGATATACTACGTTCTTGGATTGGAAGAATCAACATTGTGAAAATGACTATACTACCCAAAGCAATCTACAGATTCAATGCAATCCCTATCAAACTACCAATGGGGCTTCCCTGGTGGCGCAGTGGTTGAGAATCTGCCTGCTAATGCAGGGGACGCAGGTTCGAGCCCTGGTCTGGGAAGATCCCACATGCCGCGGAGCAACTAGGCCCATGAGCCACAACTACTGAGCCTGCGCGTCTGGAGCCTGTGCTCCACAACAAGAGAGGCCACGATAGTGAGACGCCTGTGCACCACAATGAAGAGTGGCCCCCACTTGCCACAACTAGAGAAAGCCCTCGCACAGAAACGAAGACCCAACAGAGCCAAAAAAATAAATAAATAAAAATAAATTTAAAAAAAACAACAACAACTACCAATGGCATTTTTCACAGAACTAGAACAAAAAATTTCACAATTTGTATGGAAACACAAAAGACCCTGAATAGCCAAAGCAGTCTTGAGGAAGAAAAACAGAGCTGGAGGAATCAGGCTCCCTGACTTCAGACTATACCACAAAGCTACAGTAATCAAGACAGTACGGTACTGACACAAAACAGAAATACAGATCAATGGAACAAGATAGAAAGCCCAGAGATAAACCCACGCACATATGGCCACCTTATCTTTGATCAAGGAGGTAAGAATATACAATGGAGAAAAGACAGTCTCTTCAATAAGTGGTGATGGGAAAACTGGACAGCTACATGTAAAAGAATGAAATTAGAACACTCCCTAAGACCATACACAGAAATAAACTCAAAATGGATTAAAGACCTAAATGTAAGGCCAGACACTATCAAACTCTTAGAGGAAAACATAGGCAGAACACTCTATGACATAAATCACAGCAAGATCCTTTTTGACCCACCTCCTAGAGAAATGGAAATAAAAACAAAAATAAACAAATGGGACCTAATGAAACTTAGAAACTTTTGCACAGCAAAGGAAACCATAAACAAGATGAAAAGACAACCTTCAGAATGGGAGAAAATATTTGCAAACGAAGCAACTGACAAAGGATTAATCACCAAAATTTACAAGCAGCTCATGCAGCTAAATATCAAAAATACAAACAACCCAATCCAACAATGGGCAGAAGACCTAAATATACAGATTGCCAACAAACACATGAAAGGATGCTCAACATCACTAATCATTAGAGAAATGCAAGTCAAAACTACAATGAGGTATCACCTCACACCAGTCAGAACAGCCATCATCAAAAATCTACAAACAATAAATGCTGGAGAGGGTGTGGAAAAAAGGGAACCCTCTTGCACTGTTGGTGGGAATGTAAATTGATACAGCCCCTATGGAGAACAGTATGGAGGTTCCTTAAAAAACTAAAAATAGGGCTTCCCTGGTGGCGCAGTAGTTGAGAATCTGCCTGCAAATGCAGGGGACGTGGGTTCGAGCCCTGGTCTGGGAAGATCCCACATGCCGCGGAGCAACTAGGCCCGTGAGCCACAACTACTGAGCCTGTGCGTCTGGAGCCTGTGCTCCACAACAAGAGAGGCCACGATAGTGAGAGGCCCACGCACCGCGATGAAGAGTGGCCCCCGCTTGCCACAACTAGAGAAAGCCCTCGCACAGAAACGAAGACCCAACACAGCCAAAAATAAATAAATAAATGAATAAACAAATAAATTAAAAAAAAAAAAAAGAGTGAGACAGGGAGAAAGACCAGAAAACACTTAAAAAAAAAAAAAACTAAAAATAGAACCACCATATGACCCAGCAATCCCACTACTGGGCAAATACCCTGAGAAAAGCATAATTCAAAAAGAGTCATGAATCACAATGGTCACTGCAGCACTATTTAGAATACCCAGGGGCTTCCCTGGTGGCGCAGTGGCAGAGAATCTGCCTGCCAATGCAGGGGATATGGGTTCGAGCCCTGGTCCGGGAAGATCCCACATGCCGCGGAGCAACTGGGCCCGTGAGCCACAATTACTGAGCCTGCGCGTCTGGAGCCCGTGCTCCGCAACAAGAGAGGCCACGATAGTGAGAGGCCCGCGCACCACGATGAAGAGTGGCCCCCGCTCGCCGCAACTGAAGAAAGCCCTCGCACAGCAACGAAGACCCAACACAGCCAAAAAAATAAATTAATTAATTAATATTAAAAAAAAGAATATATTACTAAAGACTTGAATTCAAAAAAAAAAAAAAAAGAATACCCAGGACATGGAAGCAACCTAAGTGTTCATTTACAGATGAATGGATAAAGAAAATGTCACACATATATACTATGGCATATTACTCGCCATAAAAAGAAATGAAATTGAGTTATTTGTAGTAAGGTAGATGGACCTAGAGACTGTCATACAGAGTGAAGTAAGTCAGAAAAAGAAAAACAAATACCGTATGCTAAAAAATATATATGGAATCTACAAAAAAAAAAAAATGGTTCTGAAGAACCTAGCGGCTGGACAGGAATAAAGATGCAGATGTAGAGAATGGACCTGAGGACCAGGGGAGGGGGAAGGGTACACTGGGACGAAGTGAGAGAGTAGCACTGACATATATACACTACCAAATGTCAAACAGATAGCTAGTGGGAAGCAGCTGCATAGCACAGGGAGATCAGCTCCGTGCTTTGTGACCACCTAGAGGGGTAGGATAGGGAGGGCGAGAGGGAGACGCAAGAGGGAGGGGATATGGTGATATATGTATACGTATAGCTGATTCACTTTGTTATACTGCAGAAACTAACACAACATTGTAAAGCAATTATATTCCAAGAAAGATGTTAAAAAAAAAAAAACAACAGAAGAGTTCAACACCAGGAAACCAGCTTTACAAGAAATGTTAAAGGGACTTCTCTAAGTGGAAAAGAAAAAACCATAATTATAAATATGAAAACTATGAGAGGAAAAATTTCATTGGTAAAGGCAAATATATAATAAAGGTAGTAGATCAACCATGTATAAAGCTAGTAGGAAGGTTAAAAGACAAAAGTAGTAAAGTCATCTATATCCAAAATAAGCAAAGCAATATACAAAACAAAAGGATGTAAAATATGTAAAATATGACATCACAAACAGTAAACGGGGGTTGGGGGAGGGAGAAGTAAAAATGAAGGGTGGTTAAAAAGCATTTAAACTTAACAGATCAGCAACCTAAAATAATCATATATATATATATATATATATATATATAGCCACATGGTAACCAGAAACCAAAAATCTATAATAGATACACTGATAAAAAAGAAAAAGAGTCCAAATATAACATTACAGATAGTCATCAAATCACAAGGAAAGAGAGCAAAAGAAGAAACAGAAAAGAACTACAAAAACAACCCCTAAACAATTAACAGAATGGCAATAAGTACACACATATCAATAATTACTTTAAATATAAATACTCCAATCAAAAGACAGACTGCTGAATGCATACAAAAAGAAGAACTATATATATGCTGCCTATAAGAGACACACTTTAGATCTAAAGACACACACAGACTAAAAATGAAAAGACAGCCTCTTCAATACATGGTATTGGGAAAACTGGATAGCTACATTGAGAAGAATCAAACTGGACTGCTCTCTCACACTGTGAACAAAAATAATCAAAATGGATTAAAGACTTAAGTGTCAGACCTGAAACCATAAAACTTCTAGAAAAAAACACAGGCAGTAACTTCTTTGACATCAGTCTTAGCAATATTTTTTTGAAGATATGTCTCCTCAAGCAAGGGAGACAAAAGCAAAAATAAACAAATGGGACTACATCAAACTGAAAAGCTTTTGCACAACAAAGGTAACTATCAACAAAACAAAAAGGCCAACTACTGAACGGGAGAAGATATTTGCAAAGGATATATCTGATAAGGGGTTAATATACAAAATATACAATTCAACATCAAAAAAACAAACAACCTGATTTTTAAATGGGCAGAGGATCTGAATAGACATTTTTCCAAAGACGTACAGATGGCCAACAGACGCATGAAAAGATAGTCAACATCACTAATCATCCGGGAAATGCAAATCAAAACCACAATAAGATGTCACCTCACACATGTCATAATGGCTATTATCCAAAAGAAAACAAATAAGTGTTGGTAAGGATGTGGAAAAAGGGGAACCCTCATGCACTGTTGGTAGGAATGTAAATTGGTGCAGCCACTATGGAAAACCATATGGAAGTTCCTCAAAAAACTAAAAATAGAACTACCATATGACCCAGCAATTCCACCCCTGGGTATTTATCTGAAGAAAACAAGAACGCTAATTAGAGAGGATATATGCACCCCATGTTCACTGCAGCATCATTTACAATAGCCAAGGTACGGAAGCAACCTAAGTGCCCATCAAAAGATGAATGGATAAAAGAGATGTGCTGTATATATACAATGGAATATTACTCAGCCATAAAAAAGAATGAAATCTTGCCATAAGCGACAACATGGATGGACCTAGAGGGAATTATGCTAAGTGAAGTAAGTCAAACAGAGAACGACATATGATCTCGTATGTGGAACCTAAAAATCAAAACAAGTGAACAAACATAACCGAAGTCATAGATACAGAGAACAAACAGGTGGCTGACAGAAGCGAAGGGGTTGGGGCAAGGAGAGAAACAGGTGAAGGAGATTAAGAGGTACAAACTTTCAGTTACAAAATATATGAGTCACAGGTATGAAATGTACAGTGTGGGGAATATAGTTAATAATTATGTTCTATCTTTGTATGGTAATGGATGACAACTAGATTTATCATGGTGATCATTTTGAAATGTACAGAAATATCAAATCACTATGTTGTATACCAGAAACTAACATAATGTTATAGGTCAATTATACTTCAAAAACAAACAAACAAACTCACTGAGAAAGAGATCAGATTTGTAGCTATCAGAGGCATTGGTTGGGGGAAGGGGAATTAGATGAAGGTAGTCAAAAAGCACAAACTTCCATTTATAAGATAAATAAATGTGACCACCTAGAGGGGTGGGCTAGCGAGGGTGGGAGGGAGACGCAAGAGGGAGGGGATATGGGGATATATGTATACCTATAGCTGATTCACTTTGTTATACAGCAGAAACTAACACACCAGTGTAAAGCAATTATAGTCCAATAAAGATGTTAAAAAATAAATAAATAAAATAGCTAGCTAGTGGGAAGCAGCTGCATAGAACAGGGAGATCAGCTCTGTGCTTTGTGACCACCTAGAGGGGTGGGATAGGGAAGGTGGGAGGGAGGGGATATGGGGATATATGTATGCATGTAGGTGATTCACTTTGTTATACAGCAGAAACTAACACAACATTGTAAAGCAAGTATACTCCAATAAAGATGTTTTAAAAAAAAAGATAAATAAGTACTAGCGATGTGCAACATGATAAAGATAATTAACACTGCTGTATGTTATAAATTGTTAACAGAGTTCATCCTAAAAGTTCTCATTACAAGGGAAAAAATTTTTTTTTCTATTTCTTTAATGTTGTGTCTGTATGAGATGATGGACGTTCACTAAACCTATTGTGGTAATCATTAAAAAATAAAATAAATGAAAAAAACAAAGAGTAGCATTCTTAATCTTTCAAGAGGAATGAATAAGTTAGTCAGCTACAATGTTAGTATCTAGATACAAGGAGATAAATTTCAAGTTTCCAGTAATATTTTAAAACATTCGAGCACAGGGCTTCCCTGATGGCTCAGTGGTTAAGAATCCACCTGCCAATGCAGGGAACATGGGCTCGAGCCCTGGTCCGGGAAGATCCCACATGTTGCGGAGCAACTAATCCCGTGTGCCACAACTACTGCGCCTGCGCTCTAGAGCCCACAAGCCACAACTACTGAGCCCACGTGCCACAGCTACTGAAGCCCGCGCACCTAGAGCCCATTTCTTGTCCGCAACGAGAAATCATCGCAATGAGAAGTCCGCGCGCCACGACAAAGAGTAGCCCCTGCTCGCCACAACTAGAGAAAGCCCGCGCGCAGCAACGAAGACCCAACGCAGCCAAAAATAAAATAAATTTATTAAAAAAAGATAAAAAATAAAACATTTGAGCACAAACATTTTCACCTCAAACAACAATAAATAAATATCTAGCCAACAAAATAGTTATTAAAGAATAGGTTTATAATGTGGCTAGAACCTGTGAATTTCAGAGAATGAAAAACGGTGCTATAGGAAAGATATCTCTTACCAATAAAATAAAACAAGATAAATAAATCTAATAACTCTTAGCCTGCAGGTTCATGTTAAAAAGTATTGCCTTAGCTCATTTTATTACACTAGGTGGGAAGGAGAAGAGAAAGGGAAGTAAATGAAAGTCAGAGAAAATCCTTACACTTCATTTTCACTATGAATTAGAGGGCTTTTTCCCTTAAGGCTCTCTATTAGCAAATGGAGTAATTAGAATTTAATTTATTCTTGCTTCATGTACCATTTATCTAGTGAAGATGCAAATTAAAAAGGCAAATGGTTGTTGGGTTTTTTTTTTTAAGTCTTTAAGATGCTCACAAGTTTCCCAAAGCTATATTTCTAGTAATGCAACATTAAAAAAAAAAATTAAACTAGAGCTGACTTTGCTAACTGACCCTTATACTACCTCTCATATCTGAATTCAGACTATCCTCTGATTCACCAAATTGTCTGCATACAGAGGAAGGGCTGAAATGCCCAAGCCTTTAATACAAATACCACAGTTGCAGCACAAACCTTTTGCACTTAACAGTACACACCGTGGAGGTGAATACTCAGATCTATGATTTTAATTGTCGCCAGCCCTATGCAATAACTAAACGCTCAGCCTTCAACTCTAACTCAATGAGCAAATTTATTTTGTATTTACAAAGAACCTCCACTTCTAGAATTCATTTTACTTGTAAGAACTCTATATATAATAATGGAAACTTGCAGTGTCTACAATGCATATTTCCGAATTGGTTGAATTTTTCAATTAGCATTTCTTTCTTTTGGAGTAAGAAAAGGTATGTAGTACAGAAATTAAATCCACATATGATTAGTGTCCAAAACTCAGTAGGCTTTCTATCCTTATTCTCAAGAAAAATTTGTATTAATAGACCCAAATATATTGAAAAATGTTCTTAAGCATACCCATTAACAGTAAGTTGTTTTTTTCCCTTGGACCACAAAAGAAATTACTCAGATTTAGAAAAAAAATTTGTGGGAAACAAAATCACGAACAAGTATAATTAGTCCATTTTTAAAAACAGGAATATTCAAGTGGGCAAATACTGAGTGAATCCATTGTGCAAGGAATTCTGTGAAATGATACTAAGAATACAAAGTTGAATAAGGCACAGTACATAATTACAGCAGAGAATAAACAGAGATACAAAGAGCTATGAAGTGTCAAAAGAACACGAACTGGTGAGGCTCTAAGTGGTGATATTCAAAAAGGTGTTGGTTATCAGAGTCAGAATCTCAGCAGAAGGGGTCTGGTATAGAGACAGGATTTGGGGATATAAAGCACCCCTGAAGTCACAGCGGTAAAAGAAATTGTGTAAGTGAAAAGAAGTGAAAGGCGAGGCATGGGGCAATAGCAATACTAAAGGGATGAGCACAGCAAGAGGATCCACTGAGGCAGCAGACTTGCTGGGCTGAGGGAAGGTCAGGAGAAAGCGGCATCATTGAGACCAAGTCCAAAGACAGCATTTCAGGAGGTGGTGATTGGTCCACAGTGTCCAATGGGTTTTCAATCGCCAAACTTAGCAAAAGTGGTTTCAATAAGGAACAAGGAGTGGAAACCAGACCACAGAGGTTTTAGTAAGAAATGATAAGAAAATAAGCATGAATCTACCACAAATGCACACTATCCTTCTGAGAGTTTAAGTGAAGAAAGAGACTGGGCCTTCTGTGGAAGGCCCTAGAAATGTTTTAAATTAATATTAATATTTGCAATCTCTCATATAAACTCATGAGATGTATTACATCAAAGTCATTACCCAATGCCATTTCATTTTCACTAAATAACTAAAGCTGAACGTAGACCCCCCAAAGACGGATGGAGAGGAAGACCAAATCACCAGTTGTTCACTGACCCACTTAGGGTTGGAAAAGATGAGCTAGTCTAGAGTCCTGCTCTGGAAATTTTGGAACTAGAACAAAGACTGATTCAGTCAGAGCTGGCAAACAGGACTGATCAATGCACTAGAAGACTGGCTGGAGAAGAGGCTGAGGATAAAACAGGTCTGCAAAGAAAACTGAAGTGACTAGTCTGACCCGAAAGTGAGAAAAGGTGAAAGCAGCTTTGGTTCCCCGCTACCAAAGGGCTGCACTGATCTTGCTGTTTGGGGGGTTGTTAAAGTACCTTGTATCCTTTCAACAAAACCCAATTTCACTTAAGCTAGTTAGAAAGGGATTCTGCTCCTTGCAACCAACAGAGCCATAACTAAAACAATTATAACCATTCCCCCTACTCTGAGACCATATAGGTTTTTATTGTTTGATTACCCTCTATAATGCTATAATGAACATTTCTAAATACCAATCCTTGTTTGCACTTCTAATTATTTCCTTAGAATATATTTTTTGTGTGGAATTATAGCAAAGGATATAAATGTTAAGGTCCTTGACAAACTGTTCCAGAAAAGTTTTTTTACACCACCTATTTATTCTACCAGCCACAGTATACAAATGTTACAGAAATGCAAAATTTTAAAGATATCTGATGCTATCTTTGACATTCACTATAGATTTTAGGGCAAAAGTGAAGGGTTCCATTTACTCTTTCATCTATTCAAATCAAGTACCCTTTTCCTTTTACCTGAAAGATTACATTTCTAAAACAATCCCTTTTCATCATTTGTCAAATGACTGCATTTGTCATACAATGTTTCTCTTAATACTTCAGTTTACAAAATTCATTTCCATTTCCTTCTTTAAAACAACTTCATTGAGGTATAATTTACAAACCAAAAACTTTATCCACTCTAAATACATAATTCAATGACTTTGGTAAATGTAGAGAGTTGTGCAACCATCACCACAATCCAGTTTTAGAACATTTTCCTTACCCAAAAAATTCCCATGAGCCCATCTGCATTCAACCTTTGTTCCCACCACCAACCCCAGGCAACCACTCGCATGTTTTCTGTATCTACACAGATTTGCCTTTTCTGAACATTTCATAAAAATGGAGCCATACAATATGTGGTATTTTGTAAGTGGCTTATATCACTTAACATAATATTTTTGAGGTTCATCCATGTTGTAGCATGCATTTTGTTCCTTTTTATTGCTAAATAGTATCGTATTGTATGTATATGTTACATTTGGTTTATCCAGTCACCAGTTAATGGATACTTGGGTTGTTTCCAGTTTTTGTCTATTATGACTAATATCACTATAAACATTCATGTACAAGTCTTTGTGTGGACATTATTTTCATTTTAAATGAGTAGACTCCTAGGAGTGGAATGTCTGGGTCATGTGGTAAGTTTACGTTTAACTTTTTAAGAAACTGCCAAACTGCTCTTCCAAAATAGCTGCACCACTTTACATTCCCACATTCTGCTTTTTAATATGCCCACGTGGCTAGTCGTATTAGCCCATTTAAGAATCAGATTCTACGCATAGTAAACTCATACTCACCCACAAATAAATATAGCCTTCCACCTTCTACGAGTGAATATTTATAATGGTTCAAAAGAGAATAAGTGATATATAACTCATTGCTTCCACAAACTAAACACACAAGAACACTTCTCCATCCTTTTACCAGAGACAGGAAAAGACAACATAAGATCAAGTTCGCACAACATCTTCTTCAACTTCCTCTTACACAAATAATCAGGATCTTGAAACCATAATATAAATGCTAACAACTGTTTTAGAAAGACTGGTGATGGAGTGTCCAGCAAAACTGAGAAACTATGGTTAAAAACTTTTTTACACATTAAGGGAGGAACTCTTCCAGTGAAAACTACACAAATGTCTCCAGGAAAAATTTTTGTTTTAAGTTTCATCCATGGTGTAGCATAGATTGGTATTGTGTTCCTTTTTATTGCAGAATAGTATGCCATTATATGTATATAAAACATATCAGGTGCCCAGGAGAGAGTGGCATCCGTAATCACAGTCTTAAGAATCCATAATCACAGTCTTAAGAATGCAGGACACTTAAGGAAGATGTAAAAATAATTGTTATTTCTGTCAACATTAAGGGACATTATAATTCAACTAGAGAAAGAGCTCAGAGATTTCTCTAATAAAGAAGCAATTATTCAATTCAATTATTTAACAATTAACTGAGTTCCTACTGCTCTGTACAAGGCACAGGCTTGAGTTGGGAAGGGACTGCAGGTAATGGCACGTGTCCTACCGTGGTCAAATTCTGGATTTATTTTGAAAGTAGCATCAATGGTATTTACTGATGGATGGACTGGATATGAGTGTGAGAAATGAGGAGTCAATAATGATCCTAAGATTTTCCATTTGGGAGACCAAAAGTTTAAAGTTGGATTAACTGAGATGAGGAAGACTATAGAGACTGAATAGGGGGAGCAAGGAATAAATCCAAGAGTTCATACTTGGATGCATCAAGTTTGAGTTGCCTATTAGTAGAGATGTCAGGGACGCAGTTGTATGTAAGGTTCACTGGGGGAAAGGTCCAGGCTGAAGATATAAATTTAACATAGAGGTGGTATTAGAGCCATGAAACTGGATGAGATCACCAAGGAATGAGTATAGAGGAGAAAAGAGGACCCAAGGACTGATACCCAGAGAACTGCAAAATTAAAAGGTCAGGAAGAAGAGAAGGAAGTTGCAAAGTAGAATGAGAAAAAGCAGCCACTAAAGTAGAATTAAAACCAGGAGAGTATAGAAAACCCCAAGAAATCTATCCCCGAACTCCTAGAACTAATAAGTGTGTGTAGCAAGATCACAGGATATAAGGTCAACCCACAAAAATCAATCATACTTCTATATAGTAGCAATGAACAACTGGAAACCAAAATTAAAAACACAATACCATTTATAATAGTTCAGAAAACTGAAATACTTAGGTACAAACCTAATAAAATATAGGATCTGTACGCTGAAAACTACAAAACAGTGATGAAAAAAATCAAAGACCTAAATAAATGAAAAGACATATCATCTTCATGGATTGGAATATTTAACAAAGTAAAGATGTCAATTCTGCCCAAATTGATCTACAACTTTTAATGCAATTCTTATCAAAATTCCAGCCAGATTTTTTCATAGATAGATTGATTCTAAAATTTATGTGGAAAAGCAAGGGAACTAGACAGCTAAAGCAAATTTGAAAAAGAATAATAAACTTGGAGGAGTAATACTTCCTGAATTTTTTTTTAGAAAAATGTACTGTATTTTATTTTTTCCCATTTGATTTTAAGCTACTCAGTATATCTTTTTTTACCACCAATATATAACTACAGTAATCAAGACAGTGTGGTATAAGAGGAAGGAAAGACATATAGTATATCAATGAAGCAAGAACAGAGTCCAGAAATAGACCCACAAGAGGACAGCCAACTAATTTTTTTTTTTTTTTTTTACAAAGGTACAAAAGCAACTCAATGGAGAAAGGAGAGTCATTTTAGCAAATGATGTTGGAACAACTGGTCACCTATACACACACACACAAAAAAGATGAACTTTGACCTAAACCTCACCCTTTATACATAACTCAACACAAAATGAATCACAGAGATAAGCGGAACACAGAAAATTGTAAAACTTTTCGAAGAAAACATAGAAAAAAGTCTTCGTAATAGGGTTAGGTGAAGAATTCTTAGACATAACACCAAAAGCAGAGTCTATAAAAGAAAAAAATGTATATTCATAAACTTGATTCATCAAAACCAAAAACCTGGGCTTCCCTGGTGGCACAGTGGTTGAGAATCTGCCTGCCAATGCAGGGGACACGGGTTCGAGCCCTGGTCTGGGAAGATCCCACATGCCGTGGAGCAACTAGGCCCGTGAGCCACAATTACTGAGCCTGCGCGTCTGGAGCCTGTGCTCCGCAACAAGAGAGGCCGCGATAGTGAGAGGCCCGCGCACCTTGATGAAGAGCGGCCCCCACTTGCCGCAACTAGAGAAAGCCCTCGCACAGAAACGAAGACCCAACATAGCCATAAATAAATAAAAAAATAAAAATAAAAAAAAACCCAAAAACTTGTGCTCTCAAAAGATACTTTCAAGAAAATGAAAAGATAAGCTACAGACTGGTAAAAAAAAATACTTGCAAATCTCATATTCAACAAAAGACTTTCTATACCAGAATATATGAAGATCTCCCTAAACTACACAGTTTCAAAAAATCTAATCTGAAAATGAGCAAAAGACTTGAACATACACTTCACCAAAGAGGTATGTATGCATGGATAGCAAGCAAGCACGTGAAAAGGTGTTCAACATCAGTAGCCATTAGAGAAAAGCAAATGAAAACCCTAATGAGATATTACTACACACTTACAGACGGTAAAAATAAAAAATACTGACAATACTAGTGCTGGCGAAGATGCAGAACATTATACACTGCTGGAGAGAATGCAAAATGGTTCAACCACTCTGGAAAACAGTTTGGCAGTTTCTTATAAATTTAAACATACATTTACCAAAAGACCTAGAAATCCTATTACTGGCTATCTACCCTAGAAAAATTAAAACTTGTATTCACCCAAAAACCTGTAGACACATGTTCATAGAGTCTTATTTGTAATAGTCAAAAACTGGAAATAACCAACATGTTCCTTAATAGACAAACAGATAAGTAAGCTGTGATACATCCATATATCAGAATACTACTCGATAGAAAAGAAAAACACCAACACACCATTGATGTACTCAACAACTTGGATAGATCTCAAGGGTGTAACTTCAAGGGGAAAAAAAGCCAATTTAAAAAGGATAAATACTGTATGAATCCATATATATAACATACTTGATAGAATTATAGTAGGTATAGTAGAGAGTAGGTTAGTGGTTGCCAAGGGTTAGGGATTGGGAGAGGATGTGACACAGAGAGATGGTAGGAGGGAGTTTTTATGAGGTGATAAACAATTCTGAACCCTGACTGTGGTAATGGTTACACGAATCTATACAAGTGATAAATTTCACAGAATTATACACATACACAAAAAGAGTGCATGTAAAAACTGGTGATATCTGAATACGGTCTGTATTCTGGTTAACAGTACTGATGATTTAACCATAGTTACGTAAGATGTCATCTTCGGGGGGAGCTGTGTGACGGGTACATGGGAACTCTGAACTATTTTTCAACTTCTATGAGTCTACAATTTTTTCAAAATAAAACATTTCTAAATGTTTTATTACGGTGCTGAGAGATTCAAGTAAGATTGAAGAGCACTGGATTTAACAACTTGGAAATTGCTGGTGATTGACAGGAACTATTTGCATAAAGGTGGTGATTATAGAGTAGAATGCTTAAAATTCAGATTATGGAGGGGTTTAAGTTATTAGAAATGGCATCAACTAGGATATGACATGGGAGGTAAATGGCTGAGGCAGACAAAGGACAGTATCTCTGAGGTAGAAAAGTTAAGGGAACTGAAAATTTCTTATTAAATTGGAGGGGGAAAAGCAGTTTATTCTTAAAAAATTCCCAAGGAAGCTACTGAAGTATATCAAGTACAATAAACGACCATGCATTCTTCTAGAGTTGCTTTAAGGTCCAGAGAAAAGCATATTTAAGCCCAAAATGAGTAGTAAAGATAGACAATGAGAAAAGATCAGGGAAAGAAATACAAGCAAAGCATTACACTCCTGCATAAATGATGGATAATTGGCAGTGCCTTTCTCCAAAGTATAATACCAAAGTGGTTTACTATACTGGGAGTTAAATCAGTGAACTCTCTTCTTAAGAACAAGGACAGACTTTGAGATAGGTTAGGTGTTGGCATCAAAGAAACAAACCCTCTTCTCATGGCTTTCTGATAAACCAAAAAGCATCCTTTTTATAGTTAGAGAAATATATATGAACAGATCAAGTGACTTGCATAAGGTCATACTGAATTTCAGGAGTAGAGCTAGGAAACAAGATTCAAATTCAGATTTTCACTCAACAAGTCTAGATCATGATTCAGAAATTCTTCTAGGTGATAAAGTCAACCTAGACAGATAAGCTCCTCTACATGCTTTGGTGGCTGCTATCACACTAACCCAAGTTTCCCACCACTCTCCTCTAATCTTCACCACCTAGACTCATATTCACAACTTTTAACTGATAAAAGAAAACCAAAAGGGCTTCCCTGGTGGCGCAGTGGTTGAGAGTCTGCCTGCCGATGCGGGGGACACGGGTTCGAGCCCTGGTCTGGGAAGATCCCACGTGCCGCGGAGCGGCTGGGCCCGTGAGCCACAGTTGCTGAGCCTGCGCGTCTGGAGCCTGTGCTCCGCAACAGGAGAGGCCGCGATGGTGAGAGGCCCGCGCACCGCGATGAAGAGTGGTCCCCACTTGCCGCAACTAGAGAAAGCCCTCGCACAGAAACGAAGACTCAACACAGTCATAAATAAATAAATAAATAAATAAAAGAACGTGAATTTCTAAAAAAAAAAGAAAACCAAAAGAGTTTACTGGATTTACCTACTTTCCATCAAAATAGACCCACGCCACACTGAAAACAAGGAGGGATAGTCAAAAAAAATGTGAACAACAGAGGATGCAGACTTGGTAGGGTTAAAATCCCAACTTAGCCTCTTAGTAGCTATAAAAGAGAAATACCTGCCAACCTCAGAGAGTTGTCATGAGGAAAGAATCTATAACACAGAAGTACCTCAGACACAAAAGACACTCAATAAATGATAGAACAAACACAGCCTTCCATTTACCATATACGCAAAAATTCTAAACCAGTGAGTACCCAATTATAATCTTTTCTTAGGGAATAAACAAAATTTTACAGTAAACAAAATGGGTGCCTTCGCAGTTGCTCTTTCCATCTCCTTGTCCAGTGATTTTTCTTACTGGGTCCCACAAAACAGTTACTCTCCACATTGGAAACAGGAAATCTGCTGCTAAAATTACACAAGGGCATACTCCCCCAAGTTACAGAGAAATTAATTTGTCAGAAATTTCATTTTTTCTCTCAAATTTTGATAGCTTCTAAAAGGATGCCTTTAAGTGTATCAGAAGATTAATACTCAAGTATAAGAATGTATTTGATTGAAAACATACGCAATCCCACATATTCTACCGAGAAAATCAGTGAATCACTAGACCATCCTCCCCACTCTTATTGTCCTGCCAGTGACCCCTGCTTATATTTCCCTAGATTTAACAAGATCCCAAATCTAATCTCCTCTCACACTCACCCAGCCCTCTAAGCCAAGACAGCCTTTGGAAAGTCTGATTAAAAAGATTCCTCACTGCTTTACCTACCCTGGTGCCAGAGATGCAGCAATTGGGACCTGCCTCCGAAAGCAGGTTACCTTTCTGAACCACACTCTGAACTGGTGTTGACTGTTCATAGTCCAAAAACAGGTGTAAAAACACAAAAATTTTTCTTTCTACAAGTAAACAGAATTTCATTTCTTGTCGTGTTACAAACACAGGTTCACGATAAAGCAGTAAACTGCCATTTTTAAAATGCTATCTCATTCTCATTCTAAATATGGAAGCTTAAAGATAATTGACAGAAATGGTGGAGACGCTTTAAAATTCTTATTTAAAGATGGAGCCCACAATAATTTGGCTAGAGTAGAATATTAAGTGATTTTCCAGAAAGCCAGATATGAAATATAAGCTATTTGTAGCTACAGGGAAACACCAAAATGTTCTTTACAGTATAATATTTAGGCTCATACTTCACAATTACTGAATAAGGTAATATTCAAAAATCACTGTACTGCATTGGACATGTTCATCTTTTATGGTTTACATCACTAACCCTGCGCTCCAATCACAAATGAGTTCGTTTCGCATAAACAGTTCTAAGCCTACACTTTTAACCATAGGTCCTGCTTCTCAACAAAAACTAAACTTAGGATTTTCAAATATTTGTTTAAAGTAACCACATAACATGACTAAGAAATAAATAATTTTAAATCAGCTTTCATTAAAAGGCCCATAATCCCTTATTCTAAAACCCAAAGCCCTCAAAATCCTAGTTCTTTCATGACATTTGGCACCAAAGCCTAACCTGAACTTATCTAATGGCAAAACTTAACGTGAACAAATGAAGGAATGACCCCAGCCTTTATTTACCCCACTTATTTTGACTAGTCTTATTTCACTACATAAAAATTAGTGTCTTTGATTACAAGGTACTGTCCTAGACCCTGCTGAGGGCATTACATAAGGTGTATGAATCATATAACCTTTCAAAAATTCAGAAAGTTCTGGCTCCAAGAGTTCCGGATAATGGACTGTGAACCTGTATTTAGATAAAATCTTCACTGTTAAAAGATGCTAAACTCAACCTATTATTTTTCAGAGAGCCAAAAAAATTTTAATGTATTATATAGATCTACTACATAATAAAACTTGAAATGGTAATGGTCCCTTACATAAAATGAACTAAATACATCCCACACATATATTTTCTTAATTATAGGACTATGACAAGATTTCAGTTGCTTGTTTTTTGTTTCATTATAAAAACTGAAAGCTTGCGCTGAATTTTTAAGTACTATCATGTTTTCTAAATTTAAGTCTTCACTAGATATTAAGTCTTATAAGTTAAAAGTATTTTATTTATTTAACTGTCAACCAATTTTGCACTCCTTTCCTTTGGCAAGAACCAATGATCTCAAGGCAAAACAAATACTCACATAAAATGAGTTAACAAATAGATAAATTATATGAAGCAAAGCCCTGAAATTTTACTCTTTACATCTTATCAAGTAATCCTATTCCTAGCAATGAATGTATAAATTATTCACTAACTATGAGGATAATCATCATTACTAATATTATTTGGACAAAGAGCACTGACATTTCACCAGACTTTGTGAGCAAATTTTTTTTCTTTTCAAAATTTTTAAGATTAATATACTTTATTTCTTAAAGTAATTTTAGGTTTATTAAAAAAACTGAGCAGAGAGTAAAAGATACACTCCCTCTCCATAACTACCACCTTTAATTAATTTCCTCTATCACGAACAATTTTCATTGGTATGGTTTATTTGTTATAACTGATGAACCAATATTGATACATTATTATTAACTCCATAGTTTACATTAAGGGTTATTCTTCCTGTTGTACAGTTCTATAGGTTTTGACAAATACATAATGTCATGCATCCATCATTACCATATCATACAGAATAGTTTCACTTCCCTAAAAATCCTCTGTACCCCAACTGTTCATTCCTCCTCTGTCCTCCCACCAACCCCTAGTAACCACTGATCTTTTTACTATCTCCATAGTTTTGCCTTTTCCAGAATGTCATACGGCTATAATCATACACTAGGTAGTCTTTTCAGATTGGCTTCTTTCATTTAGCAATATGTGTTTAAGGTTCTTCCATGTGTTTTTATGGCTAGATAGCTGATTTATTTTTAGCTGAATAATATTCCATTGTATGGATGTACCAGAGTTTACCCATTCACCTACTGAAGGACATCTCAGTCGCTTCCAAGCTTTGGCAATTATGAATAAAGCCGCTATAAACATCATGTGCTGGTTTTTATGCGGACATAAGTTTTCAACGCATTTGGGTAAATACCTAGGAGCTCCATTGCTAGGTCCTATGGTAAGCCTATGTTTAGTTTCGTAAAAAACTGCGAGTCTTCCAAAGTGGCTTTACCATGTTACATTCCCACCAGCAGTGACTGAGAACTTCTGTTGCTCCACATCCTCACAGCATGTGGTGTCGTCAGTGTTTCAAATTTCAGCCATTCTAATAGATGTGTAGAGGAATCTCACTGTTGTTTTTAGTTTACAATTCCCTAATGAAGTGTGATATGGGGCATCTTTTCATATGCTTATTTGCCATTTGTATATCTTCTTCACTGAGGTGTCTATTCAGACTTTTTTGCCACTTTTTGATTGGGCTGTTTGTTTTTTGTTGCGTTTTAAGAGTTCTTTGTATATTTTGGACACAAGTCCTTTATCAGATATGTGTTTTATAAATATTTTCCCCCAGTGTGTAGCTTTACACAGAGCAGAAGTTTTTAATTTTAATTAAGTACAACTTATTATTTCTCTCATGGACCATGCTTTTGGCGTTGTTATCTAAAAACTCACTGCCAAATCCAAGCTGCAAATTTATTTTTAATTACAAAAATGTTCAAGGAAACAATGTCACAAGTTCAACCAATTTTCTAGGACCTAAAAAAGTAGAGTATATAATACCCCCAGCTAGAGTTTTCAAAATAGTATTTATGAAAGAGGAAAATAAACTTATGAAATATTAACACAAATGCCTTCACTTCACTTTTACCTAAAGTATAACAGATGACATTCCCAAAATAAGTTATACTGATATACTCTGCCTTCAAACTCTTTGGTCCATAACAGAAAAACACAGATATTACCATGCTAGAATTTTCATGTATTCAGAGATGAAAGGTTTATTTAAAAATATATATATATATTTGGCCTATTTTATAAAAAGGAATTAATGAAAAAGATAAATTTGACCTTTTTCATATATTTTAACATAACTGCATATTAATCTCATTACATCCATCAAAAATATTTTTGTTTGGTCATTCTGCCAGTTCAATATTTAACAAATTAAAAAATTATGTCACTTCTGCTTGAAAAAGTGGCAGGGGTAGGGGTGTAACTCTGAGTGCAAGTTTAGATGCTCTGTAAAAGGACTTAATTCCTGGTGGGAGGCAAAATGAACATTTTAATTTCAATTATCTTCTTTTTTTTTAAATAAATGTATTTGTTTTTATTTTTGGCTGTATTAGGTCTTCATTGCTATGCACGGGCTTTCTCTAGTTGTGGCGAGCGGGAGCTACTCTTTGTTGTGGTGCGTGGGCTTCTCGTTGTCGTGGCTTCTCTTGTTGCAGAGCACGGGCTCTAGGCCTGCGGGCTTCAGTAGTTGTGGCACATGGGCTCAGTAGTTGTGGCACATGGGCTCAGAAGTTGCGGCTCGCGGGCTCTAGAGTGCAGGCTCAGTAGTTGTGGTGCATGGGCATAGTTGCTCCGCAGCATGTGGGATCTTCCCGGGCCAGGGATTGAACCCATGTCCCCTGCATTGGCAGGCAGATTCTTAACCGCTGCGCCACCAGGGAAGCCCTCAATTATCTTCTTATCACATATAATTCACTGATGAAGCTCACTTAGTAGAAAGAGATTTTAGGGTTTCTCAAAAATCAGAATTCCCATCCAGGAATAACATTTAACCCACTTAAATCCTGCAGATTTGTCAAGATACATGCAGTAGAAAAGTTAAAAGACAATGTCTAGTAATTTAATAGAGATGTACTCAGTGTGTGAAGCAACAGCTGTTGACTTAACCTTTAGCAAAGGCATTCGTAACATTCCCTGAAACTACTTTTAAAAAGAAGATTTTGGGACTTCCTGGCGGCGCAGTGGTTAAGAATCCTCCTGCCAATGAGGGGACACAGGTTCGAGCCCTGGTCCAGGAAGATCCCACATGCCACGAAGCAACTAAGCCCTTGTGCCACAACTACTGAGCCTGCGCTCTAGAGCCCACAAGCCACAACAACTGAGCCCATGCACCACAACTACTGAAGCCCACACGCCTAGAGCCCGAGTTCCGCAGCAAGAGAAGCCACCACAATGAGAAGCGTGCATACTGCAATGAAGAGTAGCTCCCGCTCGCTGCAACTAGAGAAGCCTGCGCGCAACACAGACCCAATGCAGCCATAAATAAATAAATAAATTTATTTTTTAAAAAAAGGAAGATTTTATGAGCAGAAATTTTTTCCTATGAATCCTTTAAAAAGCCACAGCATTTAGGAAACCAGCAGTGGAATTCAGTAAGCTTGGTTAATGTGAAACTGAGCTTTAGTTTTCATTATTGGCAGTATATACTCAATATTTATATAACTTTTCTTTCCTTTACGTTCATCCAATATATTAAAATTTATCAAAATATTTTCAAGCGTTCTGTAAAATGGATGTACGACAAATACTTAATATACCAAATCTTTACATTACCTCTTCCAACGGTAGTATAAAAAGCAGTTTTAAACAAAGAAAATGTTTGTGATTATAACAAATTACTTAGGGATGCATCTGGTACTACTTCATTTTGTGACAATTATATAAAAAAAGGGTACTGGAATAAATGCTCATATGAACGGACTGAAGCAGTATTTTCCACAACAATGTAGACAAAAAAATACAGCTCCACATCGGAATAAGTAAACAAGGAAATAAAACTTTTTTCCAACCTAAGAAATTAAGCTCCATAATACCATATTTCTTTCATTCCAGTAGACGTTCCCCCATATTTTAAGATATCTCTAATCAGGATATATATTCAGTATGATAGCGTTCCATTTTTTTCCTGAAAAGCTATTTTAATGAGGTTATCTGATATTAAGAGATGACTTGGAAATACAATATATTTCCAAAGAGCTAAGCTGAATTTTCAAGGTAGTAATTATTATTAAACATAAGTGACAATCTTATTCCATTTCACATTTAGTATTTTTTCATTAAATTTTTCTATCTATATTTATTAAACACCTATTACATACCAAGCAATGTGCTTGACACTAAGGATACAAGTGGAGCAAAACAGACCATTCTTACCCTAGCAAGGCTTATTGCCTTGTCCAATTGGGGGGAAACTGGGAAAAGGCAGCACAGCACTTAACGTCAACATGGAAACAAAGGAGTTAAAATATTCAAGTGTGGGCAATAGGCCATTTTGATACAAGCTTTCTGGACTAGTACAGGAAAGGGTGGCACGAGAGACTCGTCATGCCATAAAACCCAACAAACACCAATGTCCTCCTACAGTGCAGGGCTCTTATGGCCACTTTTGCCATATATAACACTTTACTTATATATTACTTTACAGCTTATAAAAATAAACATATTATTAACCCATCCATTTCTTTTCTTCATAGCAATTTTTTATTACCATTTAAGTAGCTACTCAAAAATTTTTTTAAAAACTGGGCCTCATTTACCTCCTTTGGGACAGTCACCTAAAGATATATGATTTTTCAAACTGTATGCCAAAAACAAAGACCTTGAGAAACTCCATATATCCACAGTAAATGATCTCCCTCATCTTCCCAAATATTGCCGAATCTCAAACTTTAGAGATGCAGTATTATATAATAATGCAATCCCCAAAACTTATCCTGTATTGTCTTTTTCCTCAGACATTAATAAAGGGAGTAAAAGTGATTTTAAAAAAGTAATCTGAAAGCAATTAGAATACCAAAAATAGGGGAAAATATTTCTTCCAAGTTGTATTTTATCCTTTAAAACTGTGTATATTATCTACTTAATATAGCACACTAATAATACTTGTAGCAATAATCTACATAATAATCAATGCTAGAAAAATACTTGTGCTGAAATACAAAATCCTGGGGTTTTTTTTGTTGCATTCACACACACCACAACAGTTGAAAAGGATAATCCAAAGTCCATTACTCTAAATTTTGGTTTAAAAGGCTACTGACATTTCTGTGTTTTTTACAATAATCACCAAGAATGATGTCGCTAAAATCCCCAATCAAAAATGGGAGTAATCCACATCCTAGAGTAAGAGAATTTTAATAGGCAAACACTTCATACAATGGAGACATACAGGATTTCAAATAACACATTTTTTAATGAACTTAGAGTAAAGGTTTTTTTGCACATTAAGATATGTTTACATAAATGTTCTTCCATCTATCTATATGCTTTCCTGCATATTGTTTCATAAGCCTGGTGGCTAAAATAGAGGTTACCAGTTATCATAGAGTTTACTTCTTAGGAAAAAAGCAAATATTTCCTTAAACTAACCCCAAATTTTCCTTCCGTTTTACTCCTATAAAAGTGGCTTTAATCAAATTAGGATGTATAGACTGCATGTGGAAATATTTAATATATCTTGAAACATAACTAAATCCAAGTTCTCTTCACCTTCAGAATACTGTGCTAAAGACATCACCAAAAAATAAAAAAATAATTTGCTAGCCAAAAAAAGCAAAATGAACTCAAATATGAACTGAAAAACCAAAGAACAAGGCTATTATTCTTAGCCAATTTGGGGGCAAAATAGGGAAAGAAAAGCTAGTCTGTCCCACTGTGGAAATACGGCTTCAGAGTTTGCTAAAACAATAAAAAAAATGTAAGTCAACTATCTGGGGAAGGCAACTGACGAGAGACAAGCTGTCGAAAGAGAAGTATGGCATGATCTGCTGGACTCCCAAGACACTCAAGGAGGTAAATCTTTATTCTGCTTCTTCTCATCCATTTCCAACTCACACAGAGAGACACAGGGCAAGGTGCAGGAATCCGAACCAAGGATAGAGAAAGTAAGCACAATATCTCAAGTGCCAACCTTAAGCTAGTTTGTGAAATTTAACCTAGAAGCAAAGTGTCCAGTTATTTAAAGTAATGAAACCCAATATTAACCTACAAACTGATGAATGGTACAACTTAAAAAACAGTGATATAGTTTTGATATATTCTGAGGATCTTCTTTTGCATATGTATTTACATTCTTTCTGATGAGCTGTATTCTCAAATTTAACAAATAAATCTATCTCCTTTTTTGTGGCCTCAATTTCCATTTAACATGATAAAACAAGCATAATCTTAGTTTCAGCTCTGCCGTAAAATAGCTTACTGGGCTTGAGCAAGTATCTGGGCCTAAGTTTCTTCACTTGTCTACTGAAAAGTGTTGATCCAAAATGACTTAAATGAACTCTTCATTCTAAAATAATCATTCTATAATTCTTTATGATGACATCAAGTTATTTGGGGCAATATCTCCCTTTAACTGGAGAAACACTGCCCTGGACTGAAGCAGTGGCTATATTCTTTAAGCAATCATTCACCACACCAACACTGGTGACGACAGTACTATGGATTTACCCCCACCCCAATTCGATCACTTCATAAAACCTCCAGCACAACAAACCCATCACTACCTACTTATTCATTTACTTACACAGGAAATGGGTAAACCAAGCCCCACTGTGTTGAGGACAGTGGTTGTGACGGTACTGTCATGGTACGGATACTGGATGCTGTTGTCTTTACAG
The DNA here is from genome assembly GCF_028023285.1 of Balaenoptera ricei. Taxonomy (NCBI): domain Eukaryota; kingdom Metazoa; phylum Chordata; class Mammalia; order Artiodactyla; family Balaenopteridae; genus Balaenoptera; species Balaenoptera ricei. The sequence goes on from NC_082641.1 coordinate 43,358,401, forward strand.
AAAAAGCCTCTCTGAAATGGATATATTTGGCCCAAATTTAGAACAGCCATAGGCATGGAAGCTGTTAGAGAAGGGAAAAAAAGACACACATGGTTAAATTCAATTCACTTCATTAGGAAGTAAAGTCTACTGAATGGGATGCAAATCTTAACCGTATTTTGCCCTTTCTGAAAAAGGATCACTATTCCATTACATCCAAGAGTAAAGACTGAGAAAACCAGGCATCATTAGCTTGTCCACATCAGCCCCACCTTTATCAAGTTTAAATTCTCTTACTTGCGTTGACCTCTGATTTTAGGGACAATCAATAAAGGAAACCCCAAGGGAAGACAGCAACATTGGCCCGTGAAAAAATAAAGTTGAGAGAACAGGAAGGTTTTGTATTTTACATGTTGTACGTAATTCATTTTTAACTGAATTGCTCAATACATTAAATATGTTTAAGAAAAAAAGACAAAACTCAGTAAATATATTTAATAATCAATAATACATCATAACAGCCAAATGCAGTCAAGGAGGGAAAAGATACAAGATTTTGTTTCATATTAAAATTTAAATTAATAGGGTTAGAAAAAAATAGAAACTGTAAGTATATCTGATAATAAGAACAGAAACAAGCCCTTTGTTTTCTGAAGACAAATTAAAAATGGTTTTTATTGGCCCTGGCAAGGCTCCAAAATCACTTTAACAAGTTATACAGGAATAATGTTCATTTGAAATTTTTCACCCAAATAAAATGAAAGACCAAAGAGAAGTTAAATAACTTAAATTAGTAATTTCTTAGTATGTTTAAATTTACCACACTTTTAGGCTTTGTTTTATACAATTCAAACAGTCACGCATCTACTTACTATATCCTTGATACTAGAGTATGCCATACATAGAGGAGACAATTAGTGTAAAACGGGCACTCGGTTCAAGAGCCTAAATTGTACATGTAGCAACAGAATGCATACTCAGGAAGCAGTTTTAAAAGTAATAATACTAAGACAGATTTTTGAGGGATGATGAAATTGTTCTATATCTTGATTGTGATGGTAATTCCACAACTCTAAGTATTTGTCAAAACTCACAGAACTGTACCCAAAAAAAAAGTACATTTTACTGTATGTAAATGTTAAAAGGAATACCATAAAAGAGAAAATATGACTAATTTCTAAAATGATATAAAAGGCCCTATAGGAATTCAGAGGTCAACGTGAACTGGAGTAGTTAGAAAAGACTATTAGGGCTTCCCTGGTGGCGCAGTGGTTAAGAATCTGCCTGCCAAAGCAGGAGACACGGGTTCGAGCCCTGGTCCGGGAAGATCCCACATGCCGCAGAGCAGCTAAGCCCGTGCGCCACAACTACTGAGCCTGTGCTCTAGAGCCCATGAGCCACAACTACTGAGCCCACGAGACACAACTACTGAGCCCACATGCCACAACTACTGAAGCCCGTGTGCCTAGAGCCCATGCTCTGCAACAAGAGAAGCCACTACAATGAGAAGCCCACACACTGCAACTAAGAGTAGCCCCTGCCCGCCACAGCTAGAGAAAGCCTGCGTGCAGCAACAAAGACCCAACAAAAGTAAATAAATTAAATACATTAATTAAGTTTTCAAAAAAGACTATTAAAGAACAGGCAACTGAGCTGAACTTGAAGCAGCAGGTAAATCATAGGCAATAGGGAGGGCCTCAAGGAGAGCATTTAGTGGTAGAGGGATGCAAGAGCAGCATGAGGTCACACCAACAAGAGTACAGAGAGAAAGAGCAAGAAGTTTTCAAGGTACATAACATTTCATAGCGAACATGTACTGCGTGCTCACACATGCCAAGCACTAGGCTACACAGATTAACTCAATCCTTACCTCAACCTTGTGAAGTAGGTAACATCACTTCCCCCTTTTTTCACATAAAATTATTATGAGGCTTTAAGAAATGAGGACACTTGCTGGAACTAGTAAGTAGTGCAACCAGGATTACAACACAGGCTATCTGTTCCTAGAGTCAGTGTATATATAATGTCTCCCATGGAGGCAAGTGATTCGCTAAATTAACAGAATTGTGACAAGGAAGATGATTGGGGTGAGGGGTACCTGTCCTTTGAAAAAGCTTGTTCAGTATAAAATACATGTTATGTTCATAATAAAAACTCAACGTTAATGAAACAAAATCTTTTCTGCAGATTACTCTTAATTCCACAATTGTGTGGTTTTTAATGGGAGGAAGAGAACCTGAGACTTTGGGGTTTAACAAAAAGAATTATGTATTTAAAATACTGGCCTAAGAAAGGACTTATCCTGTAGCAATAAATAAAATATCACTGTCCTCTTTTGCTCAGGGTTAGTAACAGAGTAAAATAAGGGGTTTTAAAAATTAACTTTAAAAAAAAATTAGAAAGGGGAGCATTTAACACAGCTTTGAAATAATCTACTAATTAAGTGTTAAGTAGTATGCTGACAGGGAAAATAGAAAAGGACACAAGAAAGAGTGTTTTGAATATGGAAATGACTCAATTTGAGGACTGGTCACAATCGTTGAGGCAGACCTGAAGATGACACTTCAGGCTTTGGGAATAGGGAGAATGATGGTCCCATTGACAAAAATGTGAAGTTGGGACGGGCAGCTGGTTTATGATGAAAGAAAATTAGTTAAGTATTGAAAATATTGCCTTTGGGGTAATCTGACACTTTAAAAGCTCAGCCTCATCTTTCACTCTTCCCCATGCAGCTCTTAAGGCTCCGATCACACTGAACCATTTCCTGTTGCCTGAACATACTATGTTTTCAAAACCTTAGGTACCTACCTATATGTTCAGCCTTCTGTTGGGGATACCTGTCCCCTTGTTTCCCTTTCCCTGATAAGTAAGGCACTCCCTACTTATCTGCTCCATGGCACCTTGGACACACACCCATTACATAGTATTTTAAACTGCTTTTTGCATTTTGTCAGCAACTTGAGGACAAAGACTATATCATTCTTGTATCCTTCGGACCAGGCACACAGTTGGCTCTCAGTAAAAATTCACTGAACGGCGAAAGGAATATAATGCAGGATGAAGATCAGAAGTAGAGACAGATTTGCAGATTGTTGGCATTGGAGGTGGTAACTTAAGCCAGGAGAATAAAACAGTCTCAGAGAAAGCCTAAAGTCAAGACTAACAGAGATCAATAAAAACAATCAGGTAAGGACTAATATCCATAGTGAAATCATGAAAAGAGACTGCAGGAGAGAGAGGGACGGGAGATGATTACGTGCTCTAGAGGGCAGGGGCTGTGTCTCTCTCATTCAGCAGAACATATTGACCATTCTTTAAACACAAGAATGAACAATAGAGAAGACAATGTTGTTATACAAAAAGCCAATGAAAGTAGCTTAGAGTATCAAGTCTGTACTAGGTTAAATGTAGGACGTCAATGCTAAAACATCAAGAAGAGTGAGAACAGAGTAAAGACAATGAGGTCTGAGGAAAAAAGGTGTCATATATACTCTGTGAGAAAATATCTTACACCACATCCACTAACACCACATCTTTATGAAGAAACTTCAATAATGAGTTTCAATATTGGGTTGTCATTGTCTAAGCATGAATCTCTTTCTTCAAGTTAAATATATCACAATGATTTCCTCTATTACTCATATGATTTATATATACACATACACACGCACACCACTATGGGCTGAATTGCGTCTGTCCCCCCAAATTCTTACGTTGAAGTTCTAACTCCCAATTTTACTATAATTGGAGATAGGACTTTTAGGAGGTAATTAAGCTAAATGAGATCATAAAGGTAGGGTCCTAATTCAATAAGATTGGTGGCCTTATGAGAAAAGGAGGAGAGAGAGAGAGTTCTCTTTCCACACGCACACATCCAAGGAAAGGCCATGTGAGGATACAACAAGAATGTGGCCATCTGCAAGCCAGGAAGAGAACCCTCAAAAGAACCTGACCATGCTGGCACCCTGATCTCAGAATCCCAGCCTCTAGAACTCTGAGAAAACAAATTTCTGTTGTTAAGCCACCTAGTTTTTGGTATTTTGTTATGGCAGCCCAAGCAGACTAAGACACACACACACACAGACACACACACACACACACACAGACACACACACACAGAGACACAGACACACACACACACACACACACACACACACACACAGAGGCACAGCCATCCCCCCAGAGTAAACAGACACCTCTACTCTAAAAAGCAATGAAATATTCTCTATCTACACAGAAATTATTTTCAGTGGTAATTTTTTAGGGTAGTAATAGAGAGTTCTATGTCAAAGTTAGTATTATAGGAAGATTCTTCTCAAAACAAACTCTTTCATAGGACACGTATATTCTTTCCTTTATATATAAAGGATATAGAAACTATTTTTGACACTAATCATAATTCTAGGGTATTTTTCTCTTAATTGAAATTCCCTTAAGAGAAGTCACTTTTAAAAGTTCAATACTGCTAATAAACACATTTGTTAGCTACTGTATGTCTGCTCTTAGCACATCTTCTCTAAGCTATATTGAGGAAGATAGATAAATGAATACCTGGAGATAGATACATACATATATATATATTTATTTCCTATATTCTTCTCCAATTAAGTAATAATTGAAATATCTCCCATTTTATATATAGTACATACTTCCTTAAAGACAGGTTGTTACAAAATATTCCAATGGAATAAATCTAAAATGCATTTTAAAGAGAAACAATGTTAATTTCTAATATGTAGAAGCAAAGGTAAAGAAAAACAAGTCCTAAGTTTACGTTTTGAAAAGAATGAAATATAAATCTAGACATTATTAAAGTAACTATACTGACTTCAGTACCCACTACACCTTTCCCTATTTTCTCAATTTCAGATACCACAGGGAAATTTAAGTGTCCATCTTCTTGAAAATCTCCTCTCATTATTCACTCAGACATTTCAATTCCTATGACACGGCAGCCACAGTGCCAGGAAAGGAAAAATTTTTAAAAGGGAAGGCCTAAAAACACTAAAAAAGGAAAGGAATGAAAAAGACCTTACCACAAAATTTTTAATAAGAGAGAGATAAGCGCTACTGGAAAATAACACAGCTGTAACTGCAAACGGAACTGAAGCTTAGATGACTTAGACAATGTAGCAGTCAGGATCCCAGCAGGAAACAGCACCCCCAAACTGGGGAACTTAAGAAGAGCTTAATAAGGGACTATTTACAAGGTATGGTGAGGGCAAAGTCAAGAGATAGTACAATCTTCTGAAGCTGCAACCACTCCTAGACCTAAAAGGTTCAAAGAGGTATGACCTCTGGGAGAGCCAACGTGACAGGAGTTAGCAGGAGGACTCCAGGAGAAGAAACCCCACTCTCCTTCCAGCGCTTCCCATTCTTCAAACCCATCTAGAAGCCAAAGGGCAAAGTGAGCCTCCTAGTACTGAGGACAAGGTAGACAACGACAAGAGCAGGTCCACACGGGGAAAAAGCTATCCAGAACCGGGAGGCAGAAGGTAAGACCCGTCAGGGTCTCAGCATGAAATAGAGTCTAGTAACTAAATGTAGATAACTCAGGAGAGTTTAATAAAGGGACTATTTACAGAATCTATATTCAGACTATATATTAAGAAGTTTGGACTCTATTCTGTGGGTAACAGGAGACACACAACCCAATCTCTGCCTTAGTGGGGGAAAAGACTCTGGGAAAAATTGTATAAAGGAAAAAGAAGTGTGAAGTTAGAATAGAGGAAAGTCCAGAGGCAAGAAATACTAGTGTATATGAGAGATGTTGAGGGCTTGAAATAAAGAAATAACAGTGGGAAAAAGAAGAAAAGACAGTTCTAAAAATGTTTAGGAGATTTTTCCCACAGAACTATGGACCATGTCTCTGTATATGTATATATGGATGTGTGTCTATCTCTCTCTTAAATACACACACACACACACACACACACACACACACACACACCCCACCCCTATCTTCAGCCTTTGGACTCTCTACAAAATACATTTTCCATTTGTCCTTTACCCTGAGTAGATTACTAACTGATAGACTTCCCCCACAATCCTGCCTATAGTAAGCACTTCAAGGAATATATGTTGAATGAATAAATGAACCAATGAATAAACAAGCATGCAAAAGCCTCTGAGGCACATAATAATAATTTTGTATAACTATAAACTTAGGTCCTGAAAAGTTTTAAGTTATTTTTCTCTCCACAAGACCCAAGTTAAAACAAATAAACCAAGAAAAGAACAAAACACAAACAAAACTGGTTAACGATCTTAAGTCTGAGAACATGCTAGGGAAGCACTTCCAATTCTATATTCTAACAATTATTTCTCAAGCTTGTTTTCCACTGGGAACACAAAGTGCTAACAAATAAAGATAAAAAGACTGATACACCCACGTTAATTGCTAAAAGAAATTTACGATTCACAAATTCCTGGAATCTTGAAGGCAATTTTTGTACAGTCCAGCATTATCTCCAAGCAAAGCTTAAGACATGGCTATTGCAGAAGCACTTCTCTCAGCAGCACCCCCTACTCTTTTCTCAATGAAAAAAGGAGTTGGGACCCCAATTCAATCTTCTTTACTGATCCACCCAAAACAATGTCCACAAATTCCCTGCAGGAAAGCAGAAGGATCAGATTTCCAGATGAAATGAGGAGTATAAAGCAATAATACTTCAAAATAGGACTTTACAAATAATTAACAATCAGCTCTCGATCCATCTTTTCCTAATATCTTCTCTAGAACCTACAGAAACAATCAGACCTGAAATTTTATCACAAAGCACAAAATAACATATCCTACTCCATAAAAGAAGTGTTGAATTCCCAATCTCAGCATCCATTCTATACATCTTCAAAGTTAGCAAAGGACTTTGTTCCAAGATTCCCATGTAAAACGTTTTCACATACTGTACAACTTTACAGTACATACTATACTGTGCCCTCTCAGTTAAAAGGATAAATCATAATGTGGTCTCTTACCCACTAGGAAATATCTGCTCTTACCAGAAGCACCTAAAATAGTTGGGGCAGCCTAGCTTACAAGACTCTTAAAATAGCAACCCTGCTAGTCTTGTAGTAATTTCTAAACCTGAATCACAAAACACAAATATGATTAAGAGAAAGGTTTGCTTTATAGTGAAAAAACCAGTTAATCATCTTCCACGGCCTTTCTCATATATGTCCAAAAAGACGAACGGAAATTAACATGTATTGAGCACATATAGGTCACTATCATGCTAAAGCAGCTGCACATACACTACAACTGTATATTATCTTCATATAAAACATATTTATGCTTTAGATGTCCTACCATAAAATCTGGGGAAAAAAATTTTAAACCTAATCAATAGCATGAGTATGAATCATATACACAGAAATATATGTATATGTATATACTGTTTAGTAGGCAAACTAATCTGTAAAAACATTATATTTAGTATAGTTTCATTTATATAAAACAAATTACTTGCATTTATGTCTAAATATACATTGGAAAGCCTAGAATATATAACCAACTTTCAAGTAGCTATTTCCAGATGGTATTAATACAAATCAGGTAGAAAACTAATTTTCCACTGTATGTACTTCCATGTTTGAATATTTCATAATAAAACAAAAGATCATGATCATTAATTTTGAATTTTAAAAAACACTTTATCACAATGAAACCTTTCTCGCTGTGTTTCCTGAAATTGGTATACATGCAACTTAACTGAAAAAGTCCCATCTATGGTAAAGAGATTGTTTGAAACCAGGGCAAAGGAAAAAGCCTATTTTTCTATTCTGTTTAAAACAAAAAACAAAGTAATAGTAACAAAGTAACAGAAATTATCCTTTGGCTTTTATGCCTGATTGATAGGCTCTCAGAGAAGTAGGCCTACAGTGAAATTATTACTTTTGGGGGTTTTCCTCTCTTGCAACTTTTGAGAACTACAATGATTTACCACATATGAAGTAGGTAGATCATAATAGCTATAAGTTTAGTATCTCCTAAAAAGTGTACAAAACAAATTTCCAAGGTCTAAGATTTTTTGACATTAGAAATTTTGTTACAACACTTTAGGCCCTTCCAGAACATGCTTATCTTATAGGCAGCAGAAATAATCTAGAGGGTCATCAGTTTAGTAGAAGGTCATCAGTTTAGCAGGGGTAATCACATACAAGCCATAATGAATATACTTATTTTAGTCACCACTTCTTGAAAAATCTTATAAAATAATGGTACTCAGGCAGATCATTCTAAAAGGGTGGCACTGTCTTTTTAATTATGTCATAAGCAAAGGAATATTACTCCAGTGGGTCATTCAAGTTTTTGATTTAAACAAAACCTCAAAATTGATTACATATTAATATAAACCGTTAGTCTGATGGAGGACAGAGGAAAGAAAATAAACAATTTCATTTAGGGCAGTGTCTAATGAAATTTTCTGTGATGACAAAAATAACCAATACAACATGCTGTCCAATACAGTAGCCACTAGTCACACTCGACTAATGAGCACTTGATATGTGGCTGGTGAGAATGAAGGACTAATTTTTTGTTTTATTTTAATTAATTTCATCTTAAATAGCTACATATGGCTAGAGGCTTTCATAATGGATAATGCAGATTTAGGGGGTTAAAAATAAACTAAGGTTGAGAGCCATCAAATTTCATTAACACTTAATACACAGCAAAACTAACTTTGATTCCCTAACTTAAGAGGAAATAATTATGAAGTACTTGAGTAAACACAGATTTAACTGTGAGCCAATGCCCAGAATAAAATTCCCCTACGTGAATACTTTTGGCTTGCTTCCTTTAAAGAATACTTTTGGCTTGCTTCTTCCTTTAAGAACCTGTCCCTGCTGCATCCCTCAAATTTAAGAACCCTGAATTGGCTTCTCTCTCCAGGCAACTAACCTTCCTATAAGGGGAAGGAAGAGGGCCGGTCAAGTTTGTCTGGGGTACTCTCCTACCTGGCTCACCAACCTCAAATCCTCCCACTCTTCTGTCCTGGGTAAGAAGCCCTTAATCTCTAACCCAGCAGAGTGCCTTCTTGTCTCTGGCTGCCCAAAGCCCACCTTTACAGCACCCCATCTGCGGAGCAACTACCAACTGCTTCTTCTTACTCCCAGAATTATTCCTACCCTGAATGGAGGCCATGAACACTCGGCTTAGCTGTATACAAATAATACTAATCAAAGGCATGTAGGTTTTTGTAATTCATTCCAAGCAGCACAATACTTATGCTTATAAAATACAATATAGTTTTAAGTTTCACTTCAGTAAAAGCTAAATTCTGTTCTTAGTACATCGCCTGATCATCTGCTTCTAACCTAAGGAATTATAAGGAACACTCAGTCTCTCTCAAGTGGGTAGTAGTCATTACTGTTAGAACAGGAAAAAACAGAATTCTTTCCTGGTAGGCTTCTCGAGTTATCCCACATAGTGAAGTCTCTAAAGTAGCAGTTCTTAACTTCTTGGGGTTCACAGACCCCTTTAAGTTTCTAATGAAACTATGGACCCTCTCCTCAAAAACACATGAACTTCTGCCATATAGTTTCACAACCTGCGCACACACACACACCCAAAAACGGTCATCTATGGACACTTCTACTATAAAAGTATATGAAACATAATAAAAATAATTAATATCCTAAAGTTCACAGACCTAAGTGATCAGTAGAATATGACCTCAAAGAAACTAGAATTAATTCAACCTGATATTCCTACATCTTCCCTTAATTCTCCTTCCTCCTTCCCCTCCTCCCAATTTTACCCTCTTCCCATCATCCCTCTTTGCTCTTTATACTTCGTCTCCTTATTTGGGTATATTATAGAACTAAAGTCACTTTTAGTATTACTTACATACTTATTGCAATATTATGTTTCCTGTTCTAATTTCAAGAGTCAAAGTTTATTTCTTTAAAGAAAAGTACAATATCTGTTGAATACCTACTATTTGCCAGATATTTGCCTATATTCTATCCCTAACAATTCTACAAAGGGGAAAGAAAGAGTATCCCCCTAAATCTGCATGTTTGAAAACTTCCAAGTCACTAAGTCATAGAAAAGTTAAGATATAAACCACAAAACAGTTTGATGTGAATGAAAATATGACAAATCAAAATTTAAAGTATAAAGTTAAAATACTACACATGAAAATGTAGTCTTAAATTTATACATTAGAAATTAATGAAACATTCAACACAATAACTTATCTTTTAAAAGCTCGAGAAAGTGAAAGAATATAGGAGATTAATGAAATAGAAAAAGGAAAAATCAGATCAATTTATCAAAAAATCAGATCAATAAAACCAAATGAGTTTTTTTTAATATAAACTTATTTATTTTATTTATTTATTTTTGGCTGCATTGGGTCTTCGTTGCCGTGCGCAGGCTTTCTCTAGCTACGGCGAGTGGGGGCTACTCTTCGTTGTGATGCGCGGGCTTCTCATCGCAGTGTCTTCTCTTGTTGCGGAGCACGGGCTCTAGGCATGCGGGCTTCAGTAGTTGTGGCTCGCAGGCTCAGTAGTTGTGGCTCGCAGGCTCTAGAGCGCAGGCTCAGTAGTTGTGGCGCACGGGCTTAGCTGCTCCACGGCATGTGGGATATTCCTGGACCAGGGCTCGAACCCATGTCCCCTGCATCGGCAGACTCTTAACCACTGCGCCACCAGGGAAGCCCCACCAAATGAGTTTTTACAGGTTGACAAAATAATCAGTCTTGCTCAAGTTTAAGAAAACAAAACCCAAATACAGCAAATTATTAAAAATTTGAAACGGCACTAACTATATCTCTGAGCTAAATTTTATCAGAAACTCACAGATCTTAAGCAACTCACCCAAGAGTACACAGCTCTTGGGTGTGTACTAAGGCAGATACCAGTATTACCCAGTTGGTAAAGAGGGAAGCCAGGACTTTAACAAAAAGTTCCTCTTCTTTTCATATCATACCACCTCTCTTTTAGGAAAGGACACTAACCACCAGGGTCTCAGTTTCTTAGCTACAAATGAAAAAGAAGAATGACATCTCTCCAGTCCCTTTTCAATCCATGATTCTATGAGCTTAAGCTGGTCTGTGTAGAGACAAACAGCTGATTTCCTTCTGTTGGTTAGACTGGGGGTGAAGGTGGAGTTGCTCTGTGTGACCTAGCATATATCTTAATCTACTACACTTGAATTGATTGAGCCATCCTAATGTGTAAGTACACTTTGAGGCAAACTATGGAAGAGAAATAAGAAACCTCAGCAAAACTTACAAGAAAAATAAACAGCAAACTTACAAGAAAAATAAACAGTGAGGGAACTGCTTCTAGGAGCTGATGTTTCACCAGAAAGGTAATGGATAAAACCCATATGTAAGAAATATTCTCCCTTCCAAAAAAAAAATCCAGCATATATAAATTTAACCATGTTTGTTCATTTCTCTACATGTATATTTGGGTCTAACAAGTAAGTCTACAGTTACTTTCGTGAAATTTGCTTCTACAAACCCTTTCATTTTCTCCTTTTAGAAGTCCAAGGTTAAAAGTAAATAAAATTTTTTTGGCTCTTTACTACTTTGTGTTACCTGAGCAGTTTTTAGAAAATTCTATTCATTCCAAATTTAAGGAATGTTCTTTATTTGGTGTCCAATTCAGTTTGAACAAAATACATTTTGGAGAGAAAAACATGCAATATTTTTCTTGCTTTCTTTGGAAACAGGTGTTGCAAATCTTTCCAGAATCACATGAAAAATCTTCCTGCCAATTGACAGGAGTTGTATGTTATTTCTGAACATAAAGGGTTTTCTTCCCCTCCTTTATAAAGGATCATTGATGTCCAAAAGTAAAGAAAGTCATTTAAAATTTTACCAACTTAAGTGAAACTAGTAAGTCTGCCAGATAGGATAGCTTGTTTCCTCTACAGATCAAATGCAGACTCCTTCCTGATTCTTAGTCCTGATCATTTGACAAATGTTTCATGTCTAGCACACAGCTAGACATTCATAATCTGACACTCAAGAGAGAATGCAGAGTAAAGATGAATATGTGAAATTTCAATTATAAAGGGGATAGCTGAAGCCATGAGATTTTATGAAGATCAGAGAAAGTGACAACAACCATAATCTTAGAAAGAAAAAAGAAAGACAACATAACCAACTAATAAGCAATGAACTACCAGGTAAGTAGGGTAAAGAACATGAAAGAATAGTGTCAGGGAAAATGAGGGGGCACTTTTCAAAAATGTCAATAACAGTTTTTACTTAACTCCCTGACAGTATGCTAGATGGTCTTTAGTAACTTTAAAGAGGAAATGTTATTACATCATTTTGAAGATGAAGAAACCTACCCAAGGCAACTTAGGTTGCAGAATTAGGATTCAAACCCTGGGTCAATGAGGCCGTGAGCCTTCTGGGTTCAGATCGTCTTAACAATAGCAGATGCCACTTAAAAAGCTAAGCAGAAAAAGAACACACAAGAGGTCACTGATGAATCCTGATAGAAGAACTGCAGTACTCTGAGTGAAAACAGAAAAACTGCAAAGAATTAGAGAATGAGAGTAAGTGGGTAGAAACTTTTAAATGCCTTGTGATAAAAAGGAAGGAAGGGGGAGAACTTGGTCTACACCTTGAAGGACGAATACTGCAAAAGAAGGTTAATGATTTTTTTGGTCTTCTCTATGGTGCAAAAGATGTGATATAGTGAGCTGATGTGGTGAAATGCAGGTGGTGGGAGAGGAGGACTTGAGAATGAGGATGAATGGATGGAGATGGATCCACAGGAGATGAGAGGAAATGTAAGCATACACAGACGACCAAGACTATCAACTCATCAAGAGCAGGGTTGGCTAGTGTTGGGGTTTTTTTAGTGTTTCCTGTTTGATTTGTATTGCTATGCAATGTAGTCAGGTCCTGGTTACTCTCTGGGGATGCCATATCCAGTTATTAGTATTGGCTTCACCCTTTCCCCCTCCCACACTCCCCTGGGCCCTTTGGCCCTGATGAAAACAGTGTGGCAAAAGGGAAGAAAGGGGGCTGAAACAGTGTGAGCACCTCTATGGGTCTGGCACCATACTGAACATTTAACAGTAATTTTCATTTAATCCTCAGAATACTAGAACACAAGCTCCAAGAAGGCATGAATATGTTTGTTTTGTTCTCTGATATACCCCAAGCACCTAAGACAGTGCTTAGAACAAGGCAGGCCCTCAACAAATATCTGATGAATGAACAAAGAGTCACCTTGGTATTATTATCCCCATTTTAAAGATGAGAGGATGACTCAGAGAGGATAACTAGCTTAAAGTCATACATGTAATAAGGGTGAAATTAAAAATGTTTAACAACTAGTACTGCACCAGCACTGGCCACTCAGAACAGATGCCAGTTGGTGCTGGAGGAGCTGAGTTCTGCTTCAACCTTTTAGTTGTGGGATCTTGAGGAGGTCCACGGGAGGGTTGTGGGCAGGGAAAGGAAGACTCATATGCATACTGTCTACCAGCCTTGATGGTAAGTGATGCATCCAGGATTCAAATATGCACTTATCTGACTCTAAAGCCTTCTAAATGAAGTGGGAAATGGTACCATTTGCTAAAAAATGAGGAGAGCAGGAGATAACTGGAGGTTTTAATAGAGTAGAAAAAATATTCAAAATACCTGCAATGGGAAACAATTAGTAACGAATTAAAGATTGATAACTGAGCTCAGTCTGTTGCCAGACAATTTAAAAAACAAAAACAACAGGATGATCCAACTATAATAGGGTAGAGGGAAATGAGGAATAAGAGAAATATGAATGGGCAAAGCGAAACTACAGTATAAGGATTTTCAATTCCAGGTAAATAATTTGGATATGCTTCAAAAAGAAATGAAAAATCAACACTGGCTCCTGAGCAAGAAAGGACTTGATGAAAGCTGTACCTCAAGAAGATGAGTTTGTGCAAGGTAGAGGGGGAGAAGGTGAAGAGCCTGGAGTTACATGGGAGGGGTCAGTGGTCGAGAGCACTATATATTTGGGTGTGATTCACAGAGATGGCACTCAAAGTATCCAGGGGCAAGAGTTCAAAGAACAGTGCACCCTCAGCATTTAGGAACACCTACATTCTGGTCACTGGCTTGTAGTCGCCACCTCTCTGTGGCTGACATGGTTTTACTATAAAAAGTACTTAGTTATCTTGTTGGTTTTCTGTTTAAGTTGGAACAAAAGGGATAAAGTGCAGTTTAGATATAAGTGACATTTACCAAAGAAGGTTTTTACTCTTTGTGGTTTTCTGTCAATAATTACCTATAATATCCTCAACCTTGGACTCTCTTAGTTCATTAAGACACTTAAAATAAATTTGTGTAAGTACTTAAACAGTTTTAAAAAAAAATCCAGGACAACTACGTGGGCAGTTTATTTTAATATGGACCCTGAGATTTCCACACAAAAAATAAGTTAGCCTATTTATTTATACGATAACAAAAATAAAAAGCAGAAGTTGGTCACCTGTTGTTACTGTCCCAGAAAGGCACACAGTGCCAACTGGCCAGGAACAACATTAATTCCTTCCACCCTCTTATGGTAACAGCTGTTCCCTTTTTTTTTCATGCTGGCAAAGGTCACACTCAGTAGCAAACTTTCCATGCAGATTTCTACATGCAAAAGGCAAGGAGATGGCTGACACAGTAGGGTGTGGGGAGAGACAGCTGATTTTTTTCTATTTTACTTTCTCCTGGGCACTTATCAGGAATCTATTTTGGGCTTCTTTGATATTTGAAGCTATAACTATTAATCATTTCTCAGCCAAAAAAAAAAACCAAAACATTCTGTTTACATGAAGCTGGACTTGGAGATGATATAAGCACATTTTGAAATAAGCAAAAAACTTCAGCAAAATTATACGGTAACATTTACATCATTAATGGCCACCTAATTAAAAATGCATTATGTTAAGTGAAGAGGCCAGACTCAAAAGGCTACATACTGTATGATTCCATTTACTATACGGCATTATATGACATTCCGTTTATATGACATTATAGGATGAAGAACAGACCCATGGTTGTCAGAGGTGGAGAATGGTGGGAGGAGTTGACTACAAAAGAGAAGCCTGAGGGAATTTGGGGGGGGGGGCGGGGAAGAGACTAGTTCTGTATCTTGATTGTGTGGTGGTTACATGACTCTAAATTCTGAATTGTCTAAATTCACACAACTGTATCCCAAAAGAGTGAATTTTACTATATACAAATTTTTTCTTAATGTTGGCTTAAGCCTCATATCACCTCTCTCGACTCCCCTCACTTGTTTCAAACCTCTTGCCAAGCTCCAAACAATGACCCCACCCCCTCCACCTAGCTGACATCTACTTGCCATTCTAGCTTCTTTCTATTCAGCTCCTCCTGGAATCTTTCCTTTGGTGTGGCAGGGTGGGATCCCAGATAGAGCTGAGGCTTTATAGTCAGATACACCTCATTGGGTTTACTCTGGGCATTCTCCCAGTTACTACTTGAGTGAGCATGGGCAAATTATCTACTTATCTAAGCTCAGTTTCCTCATATGGTGGCTGCAAATAAATATAATTTATGTACCTACCTGTTGTAAACTAAGAGCCTAGTAAGATGCCTAGCATATTACCTGGCATATGAAGAGAGCTTAATTAAATGCTTATTCCCAGATCTTTCTCCTCTGCCTACTGCCTTCACAACCACTGATCTCTTTCTGAGTTCCCACGGACCTGATACATACATAAAATCATCACAACACTTAACTGATGTATTGAAATTATTTATCTCTGGCAAGTAAAATGGGTCTATGTCTCTCTCTGATCCCTGAATTCACAGAGGCCAGCATGTTCATTGCCTGATAGTTAATAAATTGTTTGAAGAATAGCTTGTCCACCTGATCTGGTCTTACTGTTAAAGAAGGAAGTACTGGAAGAGAGAGAGAAGCAGGCAGAAAAGGCCAGAACACACTGAGATAGTTTGGGATGGGCGACCCGAGAAGGTTTTCCAAAGTTTCTACTAAGATGTTGTATACAGAATTACAGCACAAAAACTGCAAATAACCTAAGTATTAAAAAATGGAGGTAAAGTGGATTATGCCAAATACAAACAATGAAACACACATAACCATTAAAAGTAACTTTGTACAAGACTATGTTAAAAAGAGTACATGAAGTAATATCCCAACTTGTTTTTTTTTTAGAGCACAGGTTTTTTTGTTTGTTTGTTTTTAAATTCTTATTTTATATCAGAGCATAACTGATTAACAATGTTGTGTTAGTTTCAGGTGTACAGCTAAGTGATTCAGTTATACATATACATGTACCTATTCTTTTTCAAATTCTTTTCCCATTTCGGTTATTAACAAAATACTGAGCAGAGTTCCCTGTGCTATACTGTAGGTCCTTGTTAGTTATCTATTTTATTTTTTTTTTATTTAAATAGACTTTATTTTTTCCAGAGCAGTGTTAGGTTCACAGCAAAATTAAGTGGAAGGTACAAAGATTGCCCACATACCTCTTTTCCCCACACATGCACAGCCTCCCACATTAACAATAATCCCTCCAAAGTGGTACACTTGTTACACTTAATGAACCTACATTGACAAATAATTGTCATCCAGTGTCCATAGTTTACATTAGGGTTCACTCTTGGTGTAGTACATTCTATGGGTTTGGACAAATGTAGAATGACATGCATCTACCATTACAGTATTACAAAGAGTAGTTTCGTTGACCCCAAAATCCACTATGCTCCACCTATTCATCCTTCTCTCTCCTCTAACTCCTGGCAACAATTGTCCATAGTTTTGTCTTTTCTGGAATGTCAAATAGTGGAAGTCATACAGTATGTACCCCTTTCAGATTGGTTTCTTTCACTTAGTGATATACATTTAAGGTTCCTCCATGTCTTTTCATGACTTTTTGCTTAGTCTGGATGTACCATAGTTTATTCATTCACCTCCTGAAGGATATCACTGTTGCTTCCAAATTCCAAAATTTCGGAATTCCAAAAATTCCAAATTTTGACAATTATGAGTAAAGCTGCTATAAATATCCACATGCAGGATTTTGTATGGACATAAGATTTTTTACATTTGGGTAAATACCAAGGAGCATGATTATTAGATCCTGTGCAAGAGTATGTTTAGTTTTGTAAGAAACTGCCAAACTGTCTTTCAAACTGGGTGCACTATTTTGCAATCCCACCAGCAGTAAATGAGAGTTCCTACTGCTCCTCTCCCTCACAGTCCACATACTTCTTTTAAATTTCCAGTCATTTCCCTGGTTTATTCTGATTAATTTTCACAAGTGTTATGATAATTTTTTATACTCTTGAAGCCCCTCTTGAGTTTTCGAGTCCATGTGCCACATCGTAGCTAGGTTATCTTTTAACTGACAAATGTGATGAGGCTCCTAAATCCAAGTACTGCCATTAGTAAGTGGTCTCTCTACTCCTTAATATAATTTCGCATCATATCACATGACATGAAATGACAGCACAGAACAACGTAAGACATAAAACTGTATGATCGGGGCTTCCCTGGTGGCGCAGTGGTTGAGAATCTGCCTGCTAATGCAGGGGACACGGGTTCGCGCCCTGGTCTGGGAAGATCCCACATGCCGCGGAGCAACTAGGCCCGTGAGCCACAACTACTGAGCCTGCGCGTCTGGAGCCTGTGCTCCGCAACAAGGGAGGCCACGATAGTGAGAGGCCCGCGCACTGCGATGAAGAGTGGCCCCCGCTGGCCCCAACTAGAGAAAGCCCTAGCACAGAAACGAAGACCCAACATAGCAATCAATCAATCAATCAATCAATCTTTAAAAAAAAAAAAAAAACTGTATGATCTACTCATCACTCTATTTCATACCAATACCTGCTTAGGAATTGTCTATTCCCCTTAATGAAAATGCTTTTAATTGTTTCCTCCCTCTTTTTTTCTTTTTCTTACCACTATCACTAGGCCTCAACTATATTTTCAATAAACTGCAAGCTACTTGAGGGCAAGAAATGAATCTTGTTTAAAACAGATGCCTAACACTGAATACAGAGTCTGATGTCTACTATACCTACAGTTTATATTTATTGAATATAAAAATAAATATAAATATGTAAATATAAATAGATTTATTCAATAAATGATATAGATGTATATATAAGCGCATTTGGAAAAATATTTTCTTTCTTCAAAATCAATTTTTAAAAATTTTCCAGTCACGTCCAATAAAATCAACTGCTTCTAAAATTTCAGTTGATTTTTTTGGGACCTTATCAAACTTTACTGTAATATACTGTCTTTTAGATAACTAGATTCAGTTTGGTAAAATTCTATTCCTAATTTTTTCTTAATATTTTCATAAGAGAGAATGGATATATATATGTGGATATATATATATATATATATATATATATATATATATGTGGATGTTTATATATATATATAAGATGTCCTTGCCATGTTAGTATCAAAGTTATGCTGGATACATACATGATTACAAAGAATGACTTGTATTGGTTTGTATGTTGAATTCTGTCTGAAATTTCTTTTTTTCTTCAACATTGGAAGGATATTCTCAGTTAATACAGACTTCTAGCTTAGTCTACAAGGACTTTAGGCAGATTTTTTTTTTTGGCGGGGGGGGTGGGGTGGGGTGTGGGGGGAGGGATCTATCATTTCTTCTGAGAAGTTTCCTAACAGTCTTCTTTAGCTCATTTGAAGACAGTGTATTTCCACTTAGAGCACAGGTTTTTTTAAAAAGTGTCTGGAAAGATATATAACCAAAATGTTAAAAGAGGTCATCTCTGGGTGGCAAAATGTTAAAAGAGGTCATCTCTGGGTGGCAGTAAGATTAGTAGTGATATTTATATTCTTTTCTGGGCTTTTTAGAGTTTACCAATTTATTACATGTTAATTTTAGAAAATTTGGAAATCACAGAATAATTATTTTAAAAGAAAAAACTAATCTAGA
The DNA here is from genome assembly GCF_028023285.1 of Balaenoptera ricei. Taxonomy (NCBI): domain Eukaryota; kingdom Metazoa; phylum Chordata; class Mammalia; order Artiodactyla; family Balaenopteridae; genus Balaenoptera; species Balaenoptera ricei. The sequence continues at coordinate 43,377,296 of NC_082641.1, forward strand.
TTTTACTAATGATGTTATTCCATATCCAAGACTCAAATGTTGAAAACTGGGGTTAAATGCATTATGCTGAATCCATATAATGAAACACTATGTATTTCCGAAGTACAAATAGCAAAATATATTACAAACTATATACCTTTGGGGAAAGAAACAAGATATAAGAAGTTCCTCCAGTGAAAAAGTTATTTTAACTTGGAAAATCTATGAACATGGGACCTCCCTGGTGGCGCAGTGGTTAAGAATCCGTCTGCCAATGCAGGGGACACGGGTTCAATCCCTGGTCTGGGAAGATACCACATGCCACAGAGTAACTAAGCCCGTGAGCCACAACTACTGAGCCCACGCGCCTAGAGCCTGCGCTTCATAAGAGAAGCCACCGCAATGAGAAGCCCGCACAGCACGATGAAGAGTAGCCCCCACTCGCGGCAACTAGGGAAAGCATGTGCACAGCAACAAAGACCCAACGCAGCCAAAAATAAATTAATTAATTTTTTTTTTAAAGAAAATCTATAAACAGATACACAGGAACATTTCATCAAATATTAACTACTGTATCTTTCTTCAAAGGTTTATCCAAAGCCAAAAGATTTCAGAAGACAATATAAGATAGTGGGGCTTCCCTGGTGGCGCAGTGGTTAAGAATCCATCTGCCAATGCAGGGGACATGGGTTCGATCCCTGGTCCGGGAAGATCCCACATGCCACGGAGCAACTAAGCCCGTGCACCATAACTACTGAGCCTGCGCTCTACAACCTGCGAGCCACAACTACTAAAGCCCGCGCACCTAAAGCCGGTGCTCTGCAACAAAGAGAAGCCACCGCAGCGAGAAGCCCGCACACCACAATGAAGAGTAGCCCCCCGCTCACCACAACTAGAGAAAGCCAACGCTCAAAAGCAAAGACCCAACGCAGCCAAAAATAAATAAATAAAATAAATAAATTTTTAAAATATATGTAAGAGTGAATCAGGGGAAGGTTCCTCTTTGAAACATAGTTTCTACAGAGTTTATTTAGTCTTTAGCTTAAAGAAATTGACCTGTAGGGTTTTATCTCAGTATTATTTAAGCTTATAAGACAAAGCGTCCTGTGTTCAGGTGAGATCACCTGATTAAGTTACTTCTCTCTCTGAACCAATGAGACTTCCAATCTCAGCAATACCATCCACAAACTTCCCTTAACCAATGAAGTCTCCCTTATTAGCAGCTGGGCAAGAGACAACTTCTCCCATTCAGCAGGAAGACCTATATTCCAAAGAATAAAAAGTGTATGTTTACTATCATACTGATTCTTGACTAAAGCTGGCACTCTAATGTCTTTATAGAATTTCTAGAATAGTCATTGTCTAGAAGGGTATATACATAAATTAATTCCTCTTTAGAGACTGTGTATGGTGGTGGTTGGGGGGTAGATATTAAATCCTTTAAGGAGATTGCTTTAGCAACTGAACTTGTAGAAAAGAAACCTGACTGACTTGATTTCACCATTTTGGTACAAAATATGCATAAGAAGTAATTCAAGAATCAAAACTACAAATAAATTTTAAACAACCAAATAAAATCCAGACCTGAGACCTCAACTGCTTTTAAGAGTTCACATGCCCCCACCTATAAAAAAAAATGTATTGTGTATTTTAAATCTTAAAAGTATTTATGTGGATCCATCATGTCTAGTCTGAAATTATGCCAAATGGCAAGGTTCCAGAAACTAAAATAAAGTTATACTAAGGTGTGTCTCAGAAGGAAAACATAAAAACTCTAACTTTGGCAGGAAGTTACCAAAGTGGCATATCTAAATTAGTAAGCTTTGTTTAAAACACACACACTTTTTTAAAAAGGCACAAAAGCCAAAAAGTTTGGTAAAATTCTTTTTTTAATAGTTATCATTGCAGTAGCAAATCATATATCCGTTTTCCCAAAAATCTATGTTTGTACCACTCGAGTTATTTTATACAGAAGATAAGTTGCAAGAAGGAAGAACTCCCGCAAATTATTCCTTTATGGCTAAGAGCAAACATGCAACGCTGAAACTACACAATAAACAGCAGCTGCTATGGGAAGCAAGAAAAAAAAGACAGGCAGATATTAGTTTGTTGAATGCCTACTAAGTACCACGTACTTTATTTACATAGATTCTCATTTATTCCTAACAAACCTGTGAAGTAGACAGTATTCGCTCCATTATGCAAGTGAAGAAACTGAAGCTCAACAAGACTAAATAAGAATTCGTGTGACCTGAAGCAAGAATACATAGCAAAGCAGAATTTTGAAACCAAGTCTACCAGGCTTCATATCCCAAACTCCACCACATTTGGTAACAGTTGCTTTGGAAAACAAGGATATCAAATAATCCAGTGTTCTCAGTAAAGAGGGTTCTGTAAGAAGAGTTCAACTATTCCTATACCGTTGACCTAAAAATGGTTCCTCTATCTGGCAAGATCCTTCTTCCCCCATTGAGCATATCACAGGAAACCATGACAACCTATTATCCCAGACTATTGGCTACTACACTCTCCCTTCTAAGTGCAACTTTTTAAAAGAATTACCAATAGCTACAGATTTCCACTTCACCAACTACTCACTTCTCAGCCCACCCCAATTTATTTTTTTAACATTTTTTTTAATAAATATATTTATTTCATTTATTTATTTTTGGCTGCGTTGGGTCTTTGCTGCTGCACGTGGGCTTTCTCTAGCTGCCGCGAGCAGGGGCTACTCTTCGTTGCAGTGCGTGGGCTTTTCATTGCGGTGGCTTCTCTTTGTTGCGGAGCACAGGCTCTAGGGGCACGGGCTTCAGTAGTTGCGGCTCGCAGGCTCAGTAGTTGGGGCACACGGTCTTAGTTGCTCTGTGGCATGTGGGATCTTCCCGGACCAGGGCTTGAACCTGTGTCCCCTGCATTGGCAGGCGGATTCTTAACCACTGCGCCACCAGGGAAGCCTCCAGCCCACCCCAATTTAAAAATGGCTTTACATAAGGTTATCAATGACCTTTGTGTAACTAAACCCAGTGGACACTTTCCAAGTGTTATCTTACATTTCAGGAGAATGTAGACATTGTTACCACTCTCTCCTTGAAGCATTCTCTTCACTTGGCTTTCCAGAAACATTCTCCTGGTTTTTAAAGTGTTCCCTCCCTCTCAGTCTTGGTATTTTTCATTTCCTCCAACCAATCTAAAAAGTTGGTGTTTCTCATAGCTCAGTCCTAAACCTTCTTTCCTTTTCACTTTATAACTTCTGCCTGAGGTTTCATCAATTCTCATGACTTCAATTACCATGAATATGCCAATGACTCCCAAAATCAGACAGTTCCTTTGGGCTTTCGACCCATTTATCCAAACAAGGACTTGATACTTCCTCTTGGAAAATTCAAAGGCACCTTAAACACAACATGCTGAAAACCCAACTCACTATCTCATCTCCATCCCCCTTCCCATCTCAAATGGGTTCTCTCTTAGTGCTCCCCAGCTCAGTTATTACAGAAACCAACATCTATCCAATTATGCAAGCCAGAACTTTCAGAACTATCTTTGACATTTCTCTCTGACTTTCCACTTTCAATATGTCACCAAAACCTGTCCATTTTACCTCTCAGATACCTCACAAATCCCTTCAAACTTTTCTCCATTTCCACCAGCACCTCTTTACTTTCACTACCATTATCTCATTTGGACGGCTGCAACAGCCTCCTAACTGATCTCCCTAAATCCATTCTTTTCCAGCTTCAATCTATTATTCCTCCCTGCAGCCAAAGTCATCATTTTAAAAAGCTACCCTATCCTCCTTATTCAAAACCCTTTTTATAAACTCTCATAGTACCCGTACCTCTCCTTCATAGCACTTATTGGTTCATTTTTATACTTATTTGTGTGATTATATGCATCTCCACTGCCTAAGACAGAGCCTAGCACATAATATGTGAAGAACTAATATTACTGGAATAAACAAATGCCTACTATGTAGTGGACATTGCATCACAGTCAAGGAGAACATACAGATGAAGACCCAGTCCTTTTCAGATAAAGAAACTGAAGTTGTCAACTTGGGTGATTTACCCTAATGGTAGGTGACAGAACTAGAATTCAAACTCAGACCAGTATGTTTCCAGTGTCCATATTCTTTAACTTTTATGCATCCTATCAATATAAAATAATTCTGTAAAACTTTTATACATTAGTAAAAATAAATGGAAACTTATTTAGTATCTTGATAACATACAAAATATTTTAATAAAGTTCTGTTGAAATTGCAAAGTAACACCCTACATTTAAACTGCTTTAAAATAATACAACAGTCCATTCCCCTCTTATTTTGAGTAATTATAGTTTGCACAGATATGATGCTAGCCCCCTCAGAAAGTACCCATTCACCCCCTTTATTATACACAGTATTAGTATGTCTTTATCTCCTAGAACATAAACACCTTCTTCTGAATTATATTCAGATAATACACTAAAACATGCCTATGGCTAGCCCCTATATGAGCTATAACATTTCTGCCACAATTCTGTTTGATGTACCTGACAGTTCAAAATTTCAAACTCTTCTGCTTTTAATTTACAAAATACTCAACCAAGTTATGCTGTCTTCTAACCTCAATATTTCATTCCTTTTTTAAAAATTTGATTGATTGATTGATTGATTTTGCCACACTGGGCAGCTTGTGGATCTTAGTTCCCCAACCAGGGATCGAACCCAGGCCACGGCAGTGAAAGAGCCGAGTCCTAACCACTGGACCGCCAGGAAATTCCCCTCCAATCTCAATATTTCATTCTTTTTTTTTTTTTTTTTTTTTTTTTTTTTTTATAACTAGACAACCAAGTCTTGTTTATAGCTACTTTTTTTTTTTTTTTTTTTTTTTTTTTTTTTTTTTATTATTTTTTTATTTATTTATTTATTTTTGGCTGTGCTGGGTCTTCGGTTCGTGCGAGGGCTTTCTCTAGTTGCGGCAAGTGGGGGCCACTCTTCATCGCGGTGCGGGGACCGCTCTTCATCGCGGTGCGGGGACCGCTCTTCATCGCGGTGCGGGGACCGCTCTTCATCGCGGTGCGCGGGCCTTTCACTATCGCGGCCCCTCCCGTTGCGGGGCACAGGCTCCAGACGCGCAGGCTCAGTAGTTGTGGCTCACGGGCCCAGTTGCTCCGTGGCATGTGGGATCTTCCCAGACCAGGGCTCGAACCCGTGTCCCCTGCATTAGCAGGCAGATTCTCAACCACTGCGCCACCAGGGAAGCCCTCAATATTTCATTCTTAATTATGAAAAGTCTGAGGACATGAAGTAAGGGTAACTATAACAAAATTTTTCCAGCAATCTGCTTTTTTCCTAGTAAATCCTAAACATAGGTTGAATTATAGTTGATCAACCTAAAGGACAAATTCCTTACTTCAGGAAATTTAAATCACTATAAATGTGACCCTTAGATTTATCCAACTGAAAATCAGAACCTCCACTACAGTCTCTGTACTGGGCAGCAATCTCAGGCCTTGTGAGGTACATCCTCATGATTAATCCTACTGGCCCTCTTCCTCTCAAAGAAGCTTCACCCTCTCCTGACTTCCTCTTGGAAGGTAAAAACAGACTATAGCAATATTTACTTCTTCGTTTTTTTAAACGTTCCTTTTCCTCACTCTCCTCTTTGCCTCCCTTTTTATCAGAAGAAATTAAGTTAGCCAAAGCCAACATCAGGGCCTTTGGGCTACAGAGGCTTACGAGTTTAAAATTTCAGTCACAACTACTCAATGTTTTTAAGTGTAAGTTTTAAATTATTAGCCAACAAAAAATATGACTCTTAAATAGGACTCAATTTTGTCAAGATTTTCTTACAACTTCGGCCATGGTATTTTAATTATGATGTACATACTTCTAATTGGTGGTGGGTTTCCAGGGCTATAGGATAGACAAAATTCCTTAACTGTTCAATGATAGCTATATCCCAATGCCCTACGTAGTAATGAATCATTCTGCCAGCTACAGCTAAACAGTAACATTAAGGTCTCACCATTCCAATCATTAACTGGCTAACAAACTGCAAGACTAGTACTGAGGAAAACAGAAACATAATCCTAGATTATGTTATTATTTTATTTCAAAGAACACCTCTCTCCTATTTACTATTCTGCAAGTCACTGGAATAGAATATAGCACAGGTGGATATAAAGTTAGAAGACATTCCCCTGGCATTTCAGATCTTTGCCAAAAGAATGTGATAGTCTTAGCCGAAGACAAATTGCTGTTCATACAGATGACAATCTCCTGATACTAAGCAGATGGTTAGAATTGTGGTTTCTTTCTTTTTTCGTTTTTTCTTTTTAATTTGGTAGTAGGTGAACATTATTCTTTATCTTTTTTAAACCTGAAAATCTCCCTTCACTGAAATTTCAGTGAGTCTGACCAAATTATATTTTGCTTTGGCTTCTCAAGGTAGCATATGTTACGATTTCTCACAATATGGCTGACATAAGAGTAACCAACTAGTTGCAAGATTTCATGAGCCATTTGGTCACTGATAAAGTCATATACCTATGTGTGGCAAAAGAAGAGGCTCAAGCAGGGGGCCTACATTACTTTGTATCAGGGCCCATTTTTTCTTATATCACTACTTCCTGAATACTTCAATCAGTCTTCAGCTTTTTCCTATTTTCTGCTGACAACACTCACTGCCTTCATGGCCAGGCTAGATTTATAATTGATCTCCTGCAAGTCTGCTGCAGTTGCTCAAAATGTCCCATTTACCATGTGCTCTTTGTTTTCCTACCCGAGTCCAGTGGTATCAACTGCTCCAATATATTCTGCAGCTACTGACTCTCCTTAATAAGCAAGGTTTGCTCACCCCTATAATCCGGAGAGATAGGCAAGGCAGACATTATTCTCACTATACTTTACATATAAGTAGACAAAGGAGCCCAGGTGATCTTGCCCATGTGATCAGAGAGAGTAGCAGAAGCAAGACTAGAATTTGACTTCCAAGCCAACCTCTTTCACTACCAGACCACACTTTGAACCCTTTAAAAAAAGTTACATAAACAAAATTGTTATTCAGTGAAAAATCATCCACAATGTCAAATCCTAATGCAAAAACTTATCTTCTTAAAAGGTAGTTTATTTATTTATTAGATTTGATTAGTAATTAAACTATATTCAATGGCAGAACTTAGAATCTCTCTCATATTAATGTAGATATCCAACACTAGCTATAAAGTTGAGTATTACCCATAACTTGCCTAACAAGTTTTGATAACATCACAAATTAAGAGACCTTTTCTCCAACTGGGCCACTGGGTTAGACACAGACAATATCTGAGAAGGAGCATATTCAAAATTCCTCTCTTGTATCAATGCCATTTTTAAAAAAGTAAAATACAATAAACGTCACTTGCTTCTGCTGCACTGCATAACCATGCTAGGTATATTTTCTAAATCAAATTGGGATGTCATTTGAAAAAGTGTGGTTTAATAGTTTTTTTAAGAAAAATATTATAAAAGTATGACTTTAAATTACATTTAGTCATACATTTAACAAACTGCCTCTATGAAGAAGACTGTTACCTAAAATTAGGACTATCCAAGAACACTGCAGATGGATGTGATCACTATATACATTTATTTTTAAAACTCTATGGAAAGAAAAAAAGGAAAAATTCTTATTGATCAAGAGAAGTTATAAGAACTGGTTATGTTTAGCTGTATTACAGCTATACTTCAACCTGTATTGCAAGTTATTAGCTTTTGACCAGTTTATATTCAAGAAATAAAATCTTCATGTTTCAAAATTTGAGTACTAAGTGAACTTATGACTATCTCAACCATGCCATTCCCACTTCACACACACATCTTTTTATTCGTATTTCTAGTCTGCTCTTCTCTCTACAACCACAAACATTCATTTGGGTACTTTGTCTATGAGCTGTGGGAATACTGCTTACCTAGAAGTAAAACGAGAAGATCTGAGTAAGGTATCTGATTCCAGAAAGAAACAGGTTAGAAGTAATCAAAACATCTCCCATAGTGATCTGGACACTAAAAACTGAAATATGAACCAGGTTCCAATTTAAATGCTGCTTAAACTGAAGCTAGAACTACACTAAATAATGTTCCAAAAGAAAAGTCTCCAGCACATGGTATCAAGTTTAAATAACAGACTGGGTCAGTGGTACTAAATTGGTTTATTAACTTAACAATGATAATGATAACAACAATAGCACAGGCAAGGAATACGCTGAACACTTCACATACACTGTCTCATACATCATCTCATCTAATTTCACAGCACTATGAGAAAGACACTATTATCATCATCTTTTTCCACATTAGATGACAAAACTCATAGAGAGTTGAAGCAACCTGCCCAATGTCGTACAGTTAGTAATAGATGGAGTGAGAATTCCAACCCCAGAAGAGTGGCTGCCTCAAGTCTATTGCCTACTCACTCAGGCAACAAATATCTGAATGCCTACCATGCGCCACGCACTTCCTAAGCACCGGTATTACAGTGTTTCCACCCAGTAATATAGATGGATTCTGAACTATCTACAGGAATTATTTCCAGAATTTAGCACTAGCCAAGAGTGATGTTCCCAAAGGTTTACAGTACCTCTGCTGGAAAGTAAAAGCAGTGGTCTCAGGAGAACCTATTTTGAAATACAGACAGACTTAATTCAAATTCCTACTTCTCTCCCCTTACAGTGTTCTGTGTACCTCTTGGGGATGGAGACCCTATCTCACTCACTCTTAGTAACCGAAGTGCTGTGACATATCAGGCACTCAACTTACCATACAGTATTGTCATTGTTATGAGTCTGTCTTCCAGAGTAAGCAAGAAGCTATTTGAGATCCATGGGTTTTGTTTTATTTTTTCACCCATTTTTGTATTACCAGTGCTAGGGCATACAATGAGGCTAATACCATAGGCTAATACCATACAGTTCTGTGATGATTCATGAGTTTATGTAAAACATTTACCAAAGGCTCATTTATTCATTCAATAAGGAACGTTTTTCTTCTCTTCTTCTCATCTACCTCAAGCACCTAAGCAGCCAACCCATCTCTCTTCCTGCTGACGTAAATGAACCAAAAGGCAAGGCAGAACCTGGCTTAACAAGCTGCCAATTAACTCAAGAGCTCATCCGCTACACATTTCCTATATGTCATTTTCCTGGGCACTCCACCCTGAAAAAAGACTCAGGAAACATTTCCAAGCAGTGACAACTGAGAACTAAACCATGAGGCTCTAACTATATCTGCTGGAATGAGTTACGAAAGGTGACTCTGAACTCTATACACATGACTCACGTGAAATGCAATGAAGGACAAAGGTCTTCCTTTACTGAGTAGAAATGCCTACTACAACAACGTATTTGAAGAAGAAGTCTGTGGGTATGCTACTGAACAGGGCAAATCAGTTACATCTTCCAGTATGACATACCCTCCTAGCAAACTCTTAGTAGTTATTATGCGTTTGACTTATGAAAACTTAAAGTGCCTCCTTTGGACAGCAGACACACGCTCAAAACATGATGAGCAGAAACTGACTCTGCAGCCACACCATATAGAACATAGTCATAAAACATTTAGGCCACCTAAAATAACCACTGCTTTTACAGCCAATTAATTCCCTCAATCCTTCATTCCTCACCCTCTTCATTTCTCAAATCTGGACCAGTCAATCTGAATTCAAAAGCTATAATCCTTGGGCTTCCCTGGTGGCGCAGTGGTTGAGAGTCTGCCTGCTAATGCAGGGGACACGGGTTCAAGCCCTGGTCTGGGAAGATCCCACATGCCGCGGAGCAACTAGGCCACAACTACTGAGCCTGCGCGTCTGGAGCCTGTGCTCCGCAACAAGAGAGGCCGCGATCGTGAGAAGCCCGCGCACCGCGATGAAGAGTGGCCCCCACTCGCCGCAACTAGAGAAAGCCCTCGCACAGAAACGAAGACCCAACATAGCCAAAAATAAATAAGAGCCTACTTAATAAATAATAATAATAAATAAATTTAATAAATAAAAAAAAAAAGCTATAATCCTTAAAAACGCATTTCCCAATTCCCAACCATACCACTTCTTACCTGAGTTACACTGGGAGTTTCCCAACTACTCTAGGCCTTAGTTCCATCATCTACAGAATGAAGATGAACAAGCTATCCTCCGTGAGCGGGTTTTTTAGAGACCTCACAGCCACACAGGGCCTAGTGAGCACTAAGTAAATGTCAGTTACTATTATTATCCACTCTGACATTTAGAAATAAGTTACAAAGTTCACTATTAAGAATATCATGGATACATACTATATTCCAGCCACACCGGCCTCTTTTCTGTTACAAATGCCCTTTGCCCCTTTAGCCCTCAACGCCTGCTCTTCCCTACGCCTGGAATCATCTTCTTGCAGCTCCTCCATGACCAACTAACTTTCATCCTTAAATCTGAAATCAAAAATGCCCTCATCAGAGAAGCCTTCCTTGAGATTGCCACCCCCCAACATCTCACTCTCTTCTAACCTTGTTTTCATTCTTCCATGGCATTCACAAACATCTGTAATTGTCTTATATATTAGCATAGAGACCTTACCTATCTTTTTCACAGTGATTATTACAGCTCCTAGCATTGTACTTAGCACATAATAGCTAATAAATAAATAAATGAAGGATGTTGCAAAGTCAGATATTTTAAAAACTTAACATTGTGTTAAACACAACATAAAAAATAGTATCAGGTAAACATATGTCAAAATAAATATCTGAGGGAATTCCCTGGAGGTCCAGTGGTTAGGCCTCCACGCTTCCACCGCAGGGGGCCTCGGTTCAATCCCTGGTCAGGGAACTAGGATCCAACAAGCCGCGTGCCACGGCAAGCAAGCAAGCAAATAAATAAATAAATAAAACCTGATTGGAAAAACAGGGGTAAGAGGGACAGGGGGTATGAAGAGGTATTACACAATAGCTTTTTCTTTGCTGCCTGCTTAACTGCAGATAGGAATTCAAACAATAGAATTTACACAAATGAGGATACACAATTAAGGTCATTCAAAAAATTTAGGAATATTAAGTCTACTTTTTTACATGGTCACTCAATCATTTCCAAGGCCTGGATAATAAAAACAGTGAAGGTGACCAGAGTGTGGCTAACTCCATTTTCTTGATTAAGTTGAAATTCAGGACTTAACCACTGTATAAAGTAACAGTTTTTCCATTTGTTTAATTACATTCTACCATAGACTATACAGATCGATTTCTACCATAGCTGGGATTACCACTACCTGAAGATCATATATGTGGTTTTTACATGTGACTGATAAAACACTACTATTTCAAGATGTTCTGTAAGCTTCAAAGACATTCCATGAGTACTCATGGGAAACGGTTTAGAGTTTGTGTTTTTGTCCCTATTACAAAACGATGTTGATGTTATTTTTACTAAAATAATGATGTTGTTATAGTAGGATTATAGATGATTAATTTTATTTGACAAACATATTGTGGACATTAAGTGCAAGGCACTGCTCTAAGCCCTTTATATATTGGCTCATTTAAGCCTCACAACAACCATACAAGGTAGGTACTTTTATCATTATACAGCTGAGGCAACAGAGGCACAAAGAGGAAATTTGCCCAAGGTCACACAGCTAGTAAATGGAGCAGCTGGAATGTGAACCTAGGCAGTCTGGATCCAGAGTCCGTCACTAGACTGTGCTATCTAATGTTTTAAAGAAAAAGTCATTCCCAATGTTAGACTAGTTTCAGTTAAGTAAAAAACAACTCTGAGCCATCTGGGCTTTAAACCTAGACAGTAAGAAGGTTGAAGGGAAGAAGGAAAGCAGGCTGGAGTGGAAAAAGTGAAAATGAAAAATAAGGTAAGTAGAAAAAGAAGAGGGCCAAAAAGAAAGAAGAAAGTTACTTGTAACCACTGCTCATAATATCTGAATGAATGCTTTTTCGGAAAGAAAATAAGAAAAGAGGCAAGACAGTGTCCATATAATCCCTAACTAGCTTATTATATGGACTGTATATTTCCATCTCATATGCTGAATTAAGCCACCCAAATTAGGAGGAAACAAACAATTAACATTCCAAATTCCTTTCCATAAAACTGAAGCTACATGTTAACTGGTTCACTTAAAATGTGGGTGTTTAATGACTTACAACCAACTTCTTTTTTAGCAGGGTAAACAGTAACAATTTAAACTTTAATTTCTTATCAAAAAGAATTAGAATAATTCCACAAGCTAAGTAACACATAGGAAACTTTGGTAGAACTCAGCCAAAAATGACTAAACAAGAAAGAAATTAATAAAGCTTCATAGCATGTCCATGAGTTTCCAAAAGGATGTAATTCAAAAAGAATATAAAGGAAAAAATTACTTTTCATAAAAGCTATAGAGGGGAATGCTCTCTGAATATTTCCATACTCTATTCCAAGCAAGGTAAATTTAAGTTTAAAGTCAACTGTATAAAACCAACTAGAGCCAAATACTATCAATTTCCTCCAGGCCTCTGCTTTTGTTCCAAACTAGCCATTTAAAGGTAGACAAAGCCTTGCAACAGGAGGCCAGTCTGACCCAAGAATATGCCAGTTTGACAAATTTTTGTTCATCTTTTGAGATTCCTTCTCTCTCTCTGTGGCTGAGAGGAAAGAGAACAGTTACATAAAACAGAGAAACAAGTAAACTTGAGAGAGAGCACAGTAAACTTTCATCAGAAGCAAAAGAAGTTTGCTGAATAGAAGTTAACAGAAGTTGAAATGGCAAGTAGGATAGGCACTATGTCCTATTTATTTATTTACCTCTTTGATATCTAACAGAATGCCCAGCACCTACTAGATAAGAAACAAATACATGAGTGAATTCACCCAATAATGAGTGAATGAACAAATAAATGTTAGGAGAAAAGGGAAGGCTGCAGACTATTTAGCAAGTGAGACTCTTTCATTAAGTATTTGATTTTTCCTTGAGAAAGGGGCCCAGATTCAGGGTCAGGAAAGGGAGCACTCTTGAGGGGTACTACTTAAGGGGCAGGATGATGTCAGCATAATTACTGGAGAAGAATAAGTAACAGGGATTCCACAACCACCTATGGCTGCCAATGTTTTTTGCTGCCACATTTTCCCCTAAATTTATTGACTCTGATTTGGCATAATGATGAGACCACATTTGCAGCATGCTGAGGTAACCATGACCCCCTCCATTCCAAGAAAGCCCATGTTGCGGCCCATGAGTTGCTGTATCACCTGCTATTATGGGAAACTGTAACTGGTGTCAAGTGCAGAAAGGGAAGTTACCTCAGATCTGTTTGGACATAACATGAGTATTATCAGTAGGGCCCTGGAGAGAAAACAGCACATCCAAATAAGGTTTTCAAGAGAGAATTTAATGAAGGAATCATCTTCAAAAGTATAGGCAGGGTTTAGGGAAAGCAGCAGGGGATGGTGGAATACTCCCACACCAGCAACATGAGGAAGTCATTATCATCTCTAGGCCTAAAGGGGCAAGTAAAGGGTTACCAGAACCCAGAAAGATCTGTAACTGTAGCTGGCTGGCACAGAAGGCCACTGAATAGAAGCTGTGACCTACTCACAAAACACAGAACAGCTCTGGCAACACAAATCCAGCAGGAGTAAACTGGCTCTTCCAGGCCTCCTGCTCTTGTCCCATTGGTCAAAGCCAACCAGAAACCAAAAAGCAAGAGCAGGGTGGAGAAAAGATCTGAAGGGGCAAAAGGAGAATATACAATACAGAAGGATATTCCAAATGACCGCCACCCAGCAAAACACAGGCACATAAAAAGGTTTTGCCAGTTCCACCCAAATCTTCTAGGCATCATGAGAACCTGCAAAAAAGTCATAAACACAGGTACTTATTTGGGTTCCCACTGCCCTATATCAAGTTGAGGAAGAAAAAAAAAAAGATTCTAAGAGTAGTCCTAGGTAATTTTTGTCATTTCTGCATCTCTAAGAATAAACAGACAACCCTTTTATCTATAATGGATCACATCTAGAGCAACTCTCTTCTTTGTACTCAAAGGCCATCTATTCCATACCTTCATTATTACACTTATCATGATGTGTTGTGACTCTTGTTTGTTTCTCCCTCATTAGACCCTGAACTCCTTTAGGGCACAGATTGTCTTATTCATCTTTGTATCCCTAGCACTTAACATGAACTTGGAACAGAGTTAGCCTTCAATCAATGTGCACTGAATCAATTAGTGGACTCAGTGTCCATTAACTGGCAGCCCAATGCCAGGGTGCATAAAATCTAGAATGACCCTCAGCAATTAAACACTAATAAGTTTTATTCAGGACATGGTTTAAAACATTGAGCAAAAACACAGCTTTCATACCAGCCCACTACCAGTCTCTGTAGAGCAGCTTTTCTTGTGTGCTCAGATGGTATTTATGGCCTTTTCTACAATCATAGAACTCATTATCAAAAGAGCCAGAGAAAGATGGCAAGACCATGCTCCATCTCAGAAAGGAATCAAATACACATCATCTCTCAAAATTCTCACTCTTCTTCCAAGAATTGACCAGATCCACTAAAGGAACTAATAATCTGGGTACATTATGTGGAGGAACTCACGTTTCACAGCAGTGATAGATAACACTGATTTGGGGTAGAAACGCGTATACACACGTGCGCGCATGCACAACCCACACCCCCCCCCCACAAGCATGTTTAACTATCACTTCAACAGACGTCACCTTCTGTAATATTATACAGTAGCCATGTAACACAATCACATAATATCAGCATATCAAATGGATACACTATATGATGTTGGGTGATCATTAACAGAACCTGGAACATATTCACATTATAATTATGAATCACTTTCACATAACCCTGTACTTATGAAGTGCTTAATCATCTTTTTGTTGCTATAGTCAAATCTCACCTGTAGTTCTCCAAAGAAAAAGAAAAAAGTTAATGCCAGGTTGATAACCCTCTTTGAGCTATCACGATTTTAGGCCGCCAATCTCCTGCTGTCAGTAAGGTGAATGAAAACCAAATTTAAAGTTTGGTTTAAAGTGGACCCTTAGACTCCACTAGAAAGGTGAGTTTGCTATAAAAATATATTATCTCCCAAAACTCAGCATGAAAATGCTTTGTATCTCTAGCATCACTGTTCGCCTTCATTGCTGCTTGTAATGGAGTGTTGATACTGTTAAATCTAATGTCATCGTATATACCAAATTAAAATAACACTTCACTTTCTATTTAGGAATAGGGAATTCTGGGCTTATCTTGACAATACACTCAATTACTTTAAAACTCTAGTAACACAAGAACAGATAAAATGTGTTTCAAATAGATCGGTATCAGTATCTGATACTGATACTAAATGCATAAGTCCCCAAAACAAGCTTTTTCCAAAACCATCAAAAATACTTAAAATCATAAACACAATTTTATCTTTTTTGAGAGCCGTCATAAATTCTGCAACTGTCAGGTCCATGTAGCAATAAAATTACTCTTACCTCTATAGGACAATTATGTGATGTTTCCATCATATTGAAAATACAGACTGCAAGAACCTACAATTTATAAAGTTGTACTGCATATAGGTTCCTCCATTATACATGAATTAAAACAAAACAAAACATAGATTTACCATATGGCTTTCTGTTTAATAACACTGAGCTACCTCAGAGCAGTATTATGTTTCGTCTATCCTGGTTCAGTGTTTGGCCCAAAGAGAAATCATGACGTTTGTTTCATAAATTACCAACTCCCACAAGGTAGGAAAAGGGGAAGTTTATATATAATTCTGACAGTACACAATATGTGGCAATGACAGAATAATATCCAATATATTAGAATTATCAGTCACTTATGACTAAACATTTTCCTCTCCCTTCACTATAATATAAATGAAGTTTAACAAACCTCCACTAACATTCAGTACAAGTTAAAATACATTTTTAAATATAACATCTTTACCAAGGTAAGCTTTTCACTGAAAATAAATTTGAATATATTTAATGTAATTATGAATATGTCCGGACATCTGAAAGGATCACTTGTGCTTCTATAAAAATAGTGTTCCAAAATCGTGTTTCCCTTTCCTAAACTGAATTCCTAAAATTCACTGTGGAGCTATACAGTAAGTGTCTTCGTAAACAATAAAGATGCTTCATAAAAAAGAGATTTTTCCTCAGAAAACAGGTAACAGAATTTGTAAAAATTCGGCAAGACTGCCAGCACCTAAACGGTCAGGTTTGAGGCAAGAGAGTGGAATACTGGATTAAAACCGGGGGAAATTTCCTATCACTGAAAAGCCATTATGCAGACCTGCATCTAGGATGCTAAAGTCACAGCTCTCCAACCAACGCTGAGAACTTGCCAATACCATTACTTCGATACTCAACCATGAGTAGGACTACCCAAACATCGAGCAGGTGTTCTTGTCGTTTTTTCCATAACACATAAATAGTTCAAAGATACTGCCTTACACAATACATACTGAAAAGGTGAAACTATCTCCTCCCAACGCCTATCCCTTGGCCAAATGACTTCAATTCTTTCTCGTCAAAATAAAAGAGCAACTGGCAACCAGAAGACCCACAACTGAACTCTTCTGTCAGGAAGACAACGCCAAATTTGCTGCAGCCAAAGAAATGGCTAGTGCTCCTTCTGGGCTCTCACAGGAGATGGAAAGCTACACAATGGCAAGGTCTGTGCAGAGAAGGACACAGCAGGTCTGGGGCACACCATCCCCACTCCAGCCCCAAAAAAGCAAGGTTCTTCAAACCTATAGGCAGAAACCTGGCATCATCACACCCACTTACAGCCTGACAATTTACAAGCTGGTAAATAACACCTTCTAATTAGGAGAGTTCTAGTCTTTTATAGACGGAAATTTAAACGGCTTCCCACAAGTAAGATAAACCTGGCACTGGCGCCAGTTACTGAGAACCCCCAATGCATCAAACCTCCTGTTTCGCTACTGAACCTGATGAGCCAGTGACCAGGCTTCCCTACAGCCGAGAGGGGAAGAGCCCACGCTCCGGGCTGGGAGTGGAAGGGGAAACAGAGAACAGGAGAGCAAGGGATGGAGCGCAGAGGCGTGAACAGCTTCCAAGCAGGGTGGGCTCAGCGCACCGCCGGGCGACAAACAGCAGCGGCCACGCGGGAACCGGGGTGCGGGCTGCGAAGCGGGGTCCCCGGGCTGCGGAAGCCGCCCCCAGCGTCTCGCCCGGCACGGCTCGTGCGTCAGGCACACACACACCCCCACCCCACGCCCGCCCGCGGCTCTCGCCGAGTCCCCTCCCAGCGGACACACACCCGCAACCCACCGGTGCACCCACACCCCGGGCTCGCGCGCACACGCCCCTCCGGCCGGCGGCGCGTACGTACCCAGCAACACGCAGAGCACATCGAGGGCCACGTACGGCAGTCGCGTCTTGTCAAACATGATCTCGGCGCGGGCGGCAGACTAGGCACCCGATTCACGAGACCGGGCCGGGGACTGGCGACGGCTCCTCCCAGCCGGGGGAGAGCAGCCGAGGCCTGACGGGGACCCTGCGGCGTTCTGACGGGCAGCAATGGCGCCCGCGACCCCTTCCCTCGCAGCTCCCGCAACCACTCAGTCGGGGCCGAGAGGCTCGTGTGCCAGCCGCGGCGGGTCCGCTGCCTCAGGCCCTCCTCAGTCGGCCCTGGCCCGCCCCGGCTGCTCGCTGTCCAGGTCCAGGCGCCGTCTCCAACAGGCGGGGCGTCCGGACTCGTGCTTTAAGGATGGGGACCGGTAGGGAGGAGGAACACGGGCTCGGCCCCTCCCGCGGGGCAGCGCGGGACCCGCCTGCGCGCGGCCTCGCGGGCTTGGGGAGCGCAGCAGAGGCGGAGCGGTCAGTGAGGGGTGACGGGGCGGGGCCGGGGAAACACCAGGCCGGGGCGCGCCAGCCAATCGGCGCCTCTGGCCCCGCCCCGCCCGACCTGCGCAGCCCGCCCCTCAAGTGGGCCGCGCGGCGGACGGGCGGAGTGTGGGGTCACCTCCCGTGCGGTGCGAGGGGTGTTGCTCAGATCCATTTTCTGCCGGTGGTCGCCTAACCTGGCCTCCGCAACCCTGGCCGCCGGTTATTGCTGACTCGTGGGGAGAGCTGGACTCTCGACCCCGCTGCCTGCCAGCTCTCCTCATGGGGATTGGGTAATAAAGAGGAACGGGGTAGTCAGTGACAAAGACTCTCTCCCTGTCCAAACTTTAGCCAGGCTCCTCTGAGCCCTCTACTCGCCTGGGCCTCCATTGAGGCTTTCGAATCTGGTAGGGCAGAGCCCCGTATTAGCGTGAATTCTAAGTCATCCCTGTACCCTTGGTATCTGGTTACTTTTCATATGTGATCAAATTCCTTTATACATAAGTCCTTTAATATATAAGTCCTTGGCCTGCCTTTAAGCAGGAATCCCCCTACCCTTAATGTCTTCTCTTAATTTTCCATCCACTAACCCGCTCACTCTGCTTGTCTGTTGCCTGTGATAAACTCCCAGATGTCTTTGCTGTTTTCGGAGTTGAGCACAATTGCTTTCTCCTGTTGCAAGTTATGACCCCCTATTGCAATAGTTTGGAATAAAGTCTTCCTCACCACTTTAACAAGTGTCAGAATGAGTTTTCTTTATTCCTCTCACCCCTGATTCCAGGAGGACCCTAGCAAAATTTAGTAATCTCAGTTTCCTAACCTGTAAAATTGGGATGTTGATAATCCCTGCTCTGTGTTCTAGTCAAGAAGTGATAAAGTCCAGAAAAAATACACATGAAAGTGTTTTCTAAAAGCTTAAACCCTCTACAGATGTTAACCATTGGTATCTCTCCTCATTCATAAGATGTGAGACAAATTGAAAACTGTTACCTAGTACTTCTGACTTTGCCTGCAAAACAGTCATAAAATCAGTGGAGAGATACTATCACCCTCAGGGAATCTGAATATCTTGCCCCAAGTGATCCCCTAACAAGCAAAAGAATGTATTTGAAGAAGCATGTTTTTCTTTAAAAGGAATGTGAACATTGGATTTCACCTTTTGTCTAAATATCTTCTGAAACCATTAAACACTTTATACCCGAGAAAGATGTGCCATTGTTTATTCTCTGACTTCCCTTACTTCCAGAGTTACAGGGACCCCAAATTGTAAGGCCACAGTGAATTGAACTTACTTGTGGTATGTAAGTGTTTGGCATGTGTTAGCTGAATATCGTGATAGAAGTGTGTTGGTGTACAGGAGGCAAGCAAGGGGACGGGGTGTTCACCTGGGAGCTCTGGAGACTTCACAAGAAGGTGAGAGTTACATTGTTCTTTCCTGTCTCTCCCACACCAACAGCCATTTTCTTAGGTGAGAAGCTAGTAAAGAAGACAGTTAATAAGAAATGTTTTCCCTTTGGAGGAGTTACAAATAATAGCTTTAAAAATAGATCAACAGGAAAGTAACTCCCTGGTGGTCCAGTGGTTAGGACTCTGTGCTTTTACTGCCAAGGGTCTGGGTTTGATCCCTGGTTGAGGAACTAAGATCCCACAAGTCGATGAGCATGGGAAAAAAAAAAAAAAAAAGATCAACAAAGCAAAGTCCATTAAAATGCATTGTCATGCCCTGTGATTTTAAACGGGATCTGTGCTATGTGCAGATTATAAGCAGTAAGTCTTCAGTTGAGAGAATGATTAAGAAATGTCATTTTGCTTTGAGGTGGGGGGTTTTGTTAGTTTTTGGAGAGAGTGTTGTTTATTTGTTTTGGTTTATTATCATGATTGGGTTCTAGTGTGATCACTAGAATTGAGAATGAGTTAAGTAACCTTGAAATGATGGTGAAAATAATAAAAAGGAAACACTGATTATATAGTGACACCATTAACACCCCCTTGGGGGTAGGTACTAGTGTGTCCCTGGATAGGACATGAAACCTTAGAGATTTTCTTAAATGCCTAGCAAAGTTTGTCCTGGGGTCTGTATTTTTGTCTCTGTAATACAGCCATCAAATACAAAAGCAAAATAGAGTGGGCTTGGGAAGAATAGTCCTGAAGAATCTCTGAAGAAGAGAGAAACTAATTTCCTCTCTTCTTTTATTACTAAGCATTTTGAAAAGGAGACTGTAATCTACAACCTCCCTTTTAATTTCTCCTTAAATACTTGTGTAGTCTCACTTCTGTCCCCACTCCTCTACTGGCACTGTTCTTTAACATAGTGTTATTGGTACGTCTCCATCTCTCTGTTCCAACAGTGCGTACTTCCTTTTATTTTATAAAGTTTCTGCACAGTAATAAGAATAAATTCCTTTAGAGCATTTGTGTTTGTATGTGCTTATGTCCTTTCTCCCCACCTGGACTGAAGCAAATGTAGTGTTTATTATACTCAAAAAACATTGTAAAACTAAAACAATTAAAAATGTAAGTGTCTGATTCCCTAGTACATGTGTCTCCCTCCCAAAAATAATTTCACAATATGATATAATCCTTTTTGTACTTATTGTCAAAGCTATTTATTACCTTATTAAAGTTTTTTATTATGTAACATTTGATACATAAATATATATATAACATATAAGTAAGTTATGAAGCATAATAATAGACAACTGGGAATCCACTACTCAACTTAATACCTAGAGCATTGTGGTATCATTGAATCTACCTGTGTGTTCAATCCCTTTCTTGTTCCCTGCTTCAGGAAAAGTAACCACTATCCTGAATTTTGTGTTTATCTTTTTCTTGCTTTGTTTTTTCAAAAACACATGACCACACGTGTATGTATCTCTGAAAATATATATTGTTTAGCCTTCTTGTATTTTATCTTTTAAAAACATTATGCCATATATGTAGTTTTCTGCCCTTGATTTTTTTCACTCATTTCTTACACCCATTCATGTTGCTGCAATCATTGCAGGTGTATCGTATAAATGTATCATTTTATTCATTCTTCTGACAATGACCATCTGGGTTATTTCCATTCTTGCTATTACAAATAATGCTGCTGTGAACATTCATGTACATGTCTCCTGTGTGGAATCGCTAGCTGTGGAACTGCTGCATCATGGGGTATGCAAAAATCCAACTTCACTGAAAAATCCCAGATTGGATTGCTAGGCGGTTATACCATTTTACTCCACCCCCACCAGTGGTAGATAAGACTCCACATTTACATCAACACTTAATATTTTGAGATTTCTTAATTTTGGGTAATTTAATAGATATAGTCTATATTTCAACATAGTCTTAATTTGCATTTCCCTGATCACTAATGTGGTTGGGCATCTTTTCCTAAATTTATTCACCAAAAATGTTTCCTCTTCTGTCAATTGCCTATTCACATTTTTGCCTGTTTTTCTATTAGGTTGTTTATCTTATTTTTATCAAACTATAGAAGTTCTTTTTATATTCTCAGTAGCAATTCTTTGTGTTGTAAATTTTTCCTTCCAATATGTGGCTTGTCATTTCACTTCCTTTATAAGCAACTATGTGACAGAGTTATTGTAAATGTAATGTAAGCAGAAGTCTACTGGCAGATTTCTGTGAAAGTTTTTACTTTCCTCACCAAAGGAAAAGGCTGGTTTCGCTTCCCTCTGCTTCCTACCTTCCTTTAACATGGACATGATATTTAGAGTTACAGCAGCCACCTTGTGATCATGAGGGAATGGTCAAGAAGAGGAACATCACTGGTCTTTTTAATCTTGAGCTACTAAAACAACCAGCAACTTGGCTACCTCCAGATTTCTTCTAATGTGAGGGAAAAAAATTGCTTAAGTCTCAAATATTCACAACTGATACAAGGCTCAAGAGTACTTTGATTACTACTTCTGAGAAATCACATATCATACTACTCTAAGAAAGCCTTTTACTTGAGCTAATTTAATTGAATTTCTGGTCCTTGAAACCACAAAGCCCTGAATAAAACAATTTTCGTATCTAGAATGGATGTTGAAGAATGGTTTGAGCATAGAGGCAAAACAAGTGACATATTCTGGGGTCTTTGAGTAGGAAAGGCTGTGAAACAAGGAACTCACATTGAAGACTAGTAGAAGATAAGGTTCTAGAAGGTAGGTTATAGCACTTTGTAGCTTTAAAGTGTGTCTGGGGGTAAAAATACATCACTGAAAATACATAACGACATGCTTAAAACAGTCATTTAAAACAAGTAATCTAGTAGTGAGAGGAAGTCATACTCTGCAGTGGGCTGTAAATTCAAGATGAATAAACCTTATTTTGTAAACCATATTTAATTTCAAGTCCTTTTCTGTGTTTATTTCCATTTTGTTATCTTCTGTGGTTCCTAAAATCTTGTTTATGGCTTCCAGCCCTTTTTCAGCTTTGTTGCAGAGTATTAAGGGGAAAGCCTTCTATTATAATTGAGCCAGTCTACAAATGTGAGGAAAGTACTTGCGAGAGTAATTCACCTCCGTAAAAGGAGGTGAATCCCTAGGATCAGAGTTGGAGGCCTTGTGGGTGGACAAACCAGCTCCACCAAGATATTCTTCCACCAAGATTCTCCTTCAGTGTCAAGCTTGGAGGGCCTGAGTTTTCTGTTTGTTTTTTTAGGAAGACAATATTTCCTTAATCGGCTTATTGTGATAATCAAATATAAAAATGTAGGTGCAATTGTTGCAAATGTCTGATCTAGGCAGACACACAATACATATTTTTTCAAAAACAAAGATTTCTGTGAATCCACATCTATTATTTGTTTCCCTACCACCCACTCAAATGCAAATTTACCATGGTTCCCTAATCTACCAAAGAGATGGGGCTGGTCTCGCTGAGTTATTCTGGTCTCAGGTTATCACCACTTCCTTTCTCTAGGATGCTCACAAATTATTCCTTTAACCATCTCTTAAAATAGTATATCACCAGAGGTAGAGAAGTTAATTGCCTATAAAATATCTATAGCCTTAAAGACATCGTATATATTTTTCTTAAAAAAAAAATCTTGAGTAGGATTGCCATCCAGTTACTAGTCTTTAATCAGACTCCACCTTCTTCAGCTGTTTTAGAAATCATACTAAAATTCTCCCTTCTCTCATCTTTTAATTTCTTTTCTGTTCACAACCCCCAGTTTGTGCTTTGTTAAACCTCATCCCTGTATTGATATAACTGGTTAACTCACCTCCTTAAAGCAAAGGGAGTAAGCCTTCTTCACCTCTGTATCCCCAGCTCCTAGAGCTGTACTTGGCCCAATGAAATCACATGCAGTTTTTTTTGTTGTTGTTGTTAAATTGCTTGAATAAACAAATGAACAGAAAACAAAAAATAAACAACAGTCTAAGAGAGAGTCAAGCTATGCCCCCCACGCTCTCTGTTGTTATTCTAGCTTTTTCCCCCCAAATTTAAGCTTGTCTGGGGGCAGAGGTGAGGAGTAGGGTTAATTTTCCCTCCTCTCTTCTTACAGGCTCATGACACCACTTTATAAGTATATTTTTGTGTCCTCGATAATGTGAGCTACAGTTGACCCTTGAACAATTTGGGGGTTAGGGGAGCTGACCCTCAGCTGAAAATCCGAGAATAACTTTACTGTTGACCCTCCGTATCCTAGGTTCAACATCCATGCATTCTACCGAATGGGGATCAGGCAGTGCTATAGTATGCATTTAGTGGAAAAAAACAAGTATAAGGGGACCCGAGCAGTGCAAACCCTCGTTGTTCAAGGGCCAACTGTACTTTAAAAAGTGAATCTTTCCTCCCTCCTCACATTTAAAAAAAAATACTAGTATTTTCCCAGATATAGACAGTTTTATGGTATTTAAAGTAAAAGTTCTAAAAGGAGGTTACATGAGACAAACACCTATTCTTATGTCTAAATTAACAGTGGAGATTATCATATTAAGTGAAGTAAACCAGAGAAAGACAAATATACGATACCGCTTATATGTGCAATCTAAAAGAAAAAAGGATACAAATGAACTTATATACAAAACAGAAATAGACCCACAGGCATAGAAAACAAACTCATGGTTACCAAAGGGGAAAGGGGGGAAGGGATAAACTAGGAGTTTGGGATTAACAGATACACACTACTATATATAAAATAGATAACCAACAAGATATATATAGATAGATAGATAGATATCACTTTGCTGTATACCCAAAACTAACACAACATTGTAAATCAACTATACTTGAATAAAAAAAAATTTTTTTAATAGTGGAAAAGAGATTATTTTCTGTAAACAACCCCAGTAATAAATATCATAAACTTTAAAAAAAAGTGGATCTGTCCCCTTCTAAGTGACTGTATTATGGAATACTCCTGATTGGACTGCAAAGGAAACTTCCCCTGCTTTTCTTCCTCATTAATATCAGAGTCAGAAAAGCATTTCTAGGAACTTCCTAACCCTCAGAGCCACCTTCCCTTTCAGAGTTTCTCACATAACAAATTTCAGCTTACCTTTGGATTTTTAAAACACTGCCCTTTGTAAAATCTATGGCAATGATACTCAAACTTTACACATTAGAATCATCTGGGGCATTGGTTAAATACACAAATTCCCTTCCCCATCCCCAGAGATTCTATGCTAGGATGGAACTCAAGCATTGTTTTATCATGTTTAACAAATGCCCCAGGAGATTCTGATGCCCGTCAGAATTTGAAAACCTCGGGTCTAGTCAGTCCACATTTTCACTCTCCAGACAGATTTTAATAAAATAAATTACTTTCTTCAAAGTAATTGCTATGCACTAAGACTGCAGTACAACGTAGTAATTCAACACCTGGGCTCAGGAATCAGACTCACTGAATACACTTGAGCAAATTACTTAAAACGTTCTATGCACCAGTTCCTTATTTGTAAGATGAGAATGATAACAGTACCTTCCTCATAGGTTTGTTGTGAGGATTAAATGAGATGATACGTCTAGAACTCTTAGCATAGTGCCAAGGCATATAGTCGGTGCTCAATAAATGTTGGATGTTATTATTCAAAGACTCCTGTCATTTCATCAGAACCAGGTTGATGGTGTATCCTATTAACCTTGGCCTAAGGACAGTGTCCAGGGGTGCTCCAAACCCTTTGCAATTGTAAAATTCTATGTGTGAAATTTTGCTGAGAAATGGGTCTATAGATAGCTCTTCCCAGATTTTCTTTTTTTTTTTAAATTTATTTTATTTTTGGCTGCGTTGGGTCTTCAGTGCTGCGTGCGGGCTTTCTCTAGTTGCGGCGAGCGGGGGCTACTCTTCGTTGCGGTGCGCAGGCTTCTCATTGCAGTGGCTTCTCTTGTTGCGGAGCATGGGCTCTAGGTGTGTGGGCTTCAGTAACTGTGGCATGAGGGCTCAGTAGCTGTGGCTCGCAGGCTCTAGAGCGCAGGCTCAGTAGTTGTGGCGAACGGGCTTAGTTGCTCCGCGGCATGTGGGATCTTCCCGGACCAGGGCCCGAACTCGTGTCCCCTGCATTGGCAGGCGGATTCTTAACCACTGCGCCACCAGGGAAGCCCCCAGATTTTCAAAAGGGGTCTGTGACACTATACTGAGCTCTAGAAACTTGCTGCTCAAATAGTGCCCTCAACTGGCAGTGTCTGCATTACCTGAGGCTTCTCAGAAAGGCACACTCAGATTCCACTGTGGACCTACTGAATCAAAATCTGCATTTCAGAAAGATCCCAAGTGACTCCTGTGCACATTAACGTTTGAGAAACAATGCTCCAGAAATTTCCCAGGTTTCCCTGATAATGAGAATCACCTGCTATGCTTATTAAATATGCAGATTATCTGGGGTCTTGAAAATTCTGATTTATTAAATCTGGTAATTTTTTTAATTACTCTGTGTGATTGTTATATTTAGGGAGGAAACACTGCTCTCAAAAATGAAGCTACCAGCAAGTTAAGAATTTGTTAGATAACCTGTTTATAGCTGAACCAGCCTTGCTGCACCAGACTCTTCCCCTTTGCATACAAGAACGGAGGAGATCGAAGTCAATACTTCAGCTGCTTCAAATCCCAGAGGCTTCCCAGTTCTTATCCATATGAATCCTTGTGATAAGTCCCTCTGTTTTCTGTAACCAGCTTGAGTCTATATACCTAGCTTCAAAAAATGCCTAACAGAATGCCACTAATTACCATGGGGATTTTTTGAGGGTTTTGTTTGTTTGTTTGTTTTGGTTTTGGTTTTTTATTGAAGTATAATTGACATACAATGTTAGTTTCAGGTATACAATTCTGTGATTTGACATTTAAATACATTATGAAATGATCATCATGATAAGTCTAGTAGTCATCTGTCCCCATACAAAGTTATTACAGTATTATCGACTATATTCCCTGTGCTATACATTATATCCTCGTGACCTGTTTATTTTATAACGGGAAGTTTTTACCTCTTACTCTCCTTCACCTATTTTGCCCACTTCCCTCCCTCCTCCCCTCTGGCAACCACCAGTTTGTTCTCTGTATCTATGAGTCTGTTTCGGGTTGGTTTGGTTTGGTTGGTTGGGTTTTTCTGGGTTTTGGTTTTTTTTACATTCCCCATGTAAGTGAAATCATACGGTATTTGTCTTTCTCTGTCTGACTTATTTCACTTAGCATACTACCCTCTAGGTCCATTACCTTAGGGTTTTTAAAAATATTTGATACATATAAAGGAATATTTGTAATGTGTGTAAATTGTAAAGCATAAGAAAATAAACACCTTAGGGCTCACTACCCAACGTAAGAGCTAAAACGTCTCCAATATTGTTGACGTTACCTGAGTGTTCCTTCCCAATCCCAAACCCCCAGCCTGCTCCATTTTCTACCGCCACTAACCCAGAGGTTACTGCATTCTAAATTTTGTCTTTATCATTGCCTTTATTTAAAAGAAAATCATGACTTTACCACATATTTGTCCCTGGTTAATATTTTACATGTTTTGAGCTTTATAAAAACAGTATCATATCATGTACATTAGTAAGTGAGGATTTGCTTTTTCACTCACCATTGTTTCTACTGCTTATTCATGCTTCCTGTTGCTACAGATCAGTCATTGTCACTAATGGAAAAATTTCTCTTTAGGTGAATATGCCACTCATTATTACTCCATTCACCTATCAACAAACATCTGGGTGGTTTCCTTTGGACTTTTAAAACGCACTTCGAAAAATACACGTATGAACAGTCTTGTATATGTTTCTTGGTGCACTTTGGCAGGAGTATCTCTAGAGCATTTAATAGGAGTGGAATGGCTAGGGTATTGTGGTAGGCTGACAATGGCCCCCAAAGATCTTGTTAACTTACATGGAAAAAGAGTCTTTGCAGATGTGATTAAGTGAAGGACCCTGAGATCAGGAAATTATCCTAGATCATCCAGGTGGGCTCTAAATGCAGTCACAAGTGTCCTTATAAGTGGGAGGCAAAAGGAGATTTGATTCCAGACAGAAGAGAAGAAGGCAAAATTCCCTGTCAACAGTTTGAATCAGTCCAGTGAAACTGATTTTGGACTTCTGGTTCCACAACTGTGAGAGAATAAATTTCTGTTGTTTTAAGCCATCAAGTTTGTGGTGATTTGCTACAGCATCCATAGGAAACTAACACAGGTGTGCATATGTTCAACTTTACAAGATAAGGCCAAACAATTTTCAACCCAAATTAGCAAGTATCCAGAAACTATGATGTGTCAATGTCATGTATCAAATATTAGCTCTAATGGTGGTTCCAGAATTCCTAAATTCTTAAATTCCAGAATTTAAGAAACCTCTCTTAAAGCTGTATTTACATAACACTTTCAAAACAACTGGAAAAAAAATCAAAAGTCCTATCAGAGAATATGGGTAGAGAGAGTAGGTTGCCATTGACTGGCACACTCTCAAGTTATTATTTTGCTGGCTTGTTAATAACAACGGAGTTCTCTGCTTGTTATATTATTCTCTTATTGTTGGGGACCTTGGAAAGATCATCTTCTTGGCCCCAGTTCAGGGAGGTATAACCAGCTCTCAGATGTGTGAATGGGTTTTTAGAATCACTGGCATGCCATGTGTTTACTTGAATGATTTGCCTATTTATGAAGTTATTTTTGTTGTTACACCAAGGGCAGGTATATGTAGGAGCATTTCCCTGATCTCTGTACCTTGCAGAAACAGCACTTCTTTTCATTCAAACAGCACAGAGCCTCCAAGGACAGTGAAGAGGTCGAACTGTAAATAAGCCCTCTGTGCCCTTTACTCCTTGCATATCTGTTTTGATGCAATACAGTTAAGAACTCCCAGTCTTGCCAAACTTTTGACATTCTAGGATCATTATTGCTGCTGCCGATAGTGGCGGCTCATAAGGGGTGAAAGCATGACATATCTCTTAAAAAATGCATTTCCAACAATCAGGAGAAGGAAGGTGTATTAGTTTTCTATTGCTGCTATTACAAATTGCCACAAACTAGTGGCTAAAAACAACACACATGTGTTATCTTACAGTTCTATAGGGCAGGATTCTAACATGTCTCGCTGGGCTAAAAAATCAAAGTGTTGGCAGGACTGTGCTCCTTTCTGGAGGCTCTAGGGGAGAATCCATTTCTTTGCCTTCTCCAGCTTCTAAAGGCTGCCCATATTCCTTGGCTCATGGTCTCCCTCATCCCCCCAGCCAGCAACATTGCACCTCTCTGAACATTCTTCAATCGTCATATCTCCTTCTGACCACATCTGGGTGAAGTTCTCCAGTTTCAAGGACACCTGTGATTTTAGTTTGGGCTCACCCAGATATCCCAGGATAATCTCCTCAAAGTTCTTAATTTAATTACACCTGGAAAGTCTCTTTTGTCATATAAAATTACGTATTTACAGGTTCTGGTAATTAGGACATGGATACCTTTGGAGGGGAAGCATGATTCTGCCTACCACAGAAGATTTGTTTAAAGGGGAAAATAGAGAACAAATGCTATGCATACTTAGCTGCAAGTGCTATAGACATATAAGCCATATAAGCAACTTGTGCAGAGGGCCTATTAGAGCATTGGAGGTTGAATCAATTGCCAATAACGAATTATTTAATCAATCATGCCTATGTAATAAAGCTTTCATAAAAACTCACAAGAACAGGCTTTGGAGAGCTTCTGGCTTGGTGAACATGTGGAGATTTGGGGAGAGTGGTCCCTGTGGAGAGGGCATGGAAGCTCTTGGCCCTTTGCCCATCCCTTGTCCTATGCATCTGTATCCTTTATCATATCCTTTTATAATAAACTGATAATCCAGTAAGTAAAATGTTTCTCTGAGTTCGTGAGCTATTTTAGCCAATTAATCGAAACAAAGGAGGGGGTATGGGAATCTCTGATTTTTAGCCAGTTGCTCAGAAGTACAGGTAACAAACAACCTGGATTGCAATTGGCACCCTGAGTTGCAGGGAGTCATCGGAACCTTCCATTTGTGCAGCCAGTTGGTCAGAAGCACAGGTAACCTGGGTGTCTAAAGCAGAGGGTGGTCTTGTGGGACTGAGCTCTTTACCTGTGGAATCTGATTCTACCTCCAGGTAGATAGTGTCAGAATTGCTTTGAATTCTCAAACAACCTGCGGGCATCCAAGAATTGGTTGTTGGTATGGGAAGCCTACACACACACACACACACACACACACACACACACACACACACACACACATTGGAACTGGATCTGGGAAGTACTTTGCAGTTGGATATATTGGTTGTCTTTTGAGGAGCAGAAATTCTTAATTTTAATACAATCCAGACAAATGTGTCAATTTCCCCCTTTATGGTTAGCATTATCAATGTTCTTTCTAAAAAGAAAAAGAAGCAAACAAACCCTTGGTTTATATTTTAATTTTAACTTTGTTTTCTTTTTCAACTTAGAAAAAGATGAATGCTCATTCTTTTCAAATCAATTAATTAATTTATTTATTTATTTTTGGCTGCATTGGGTCTTTGTTGCTGTGCGCGGACTTTCTTTAGTTGTGGAGAGCAGGGGCTACTCTTCGACGTGGTGCGCGGGCTTCTCATTGCGGTGGCTTCTCTTGTTGTGGAGCATGGGCTCTAGGCACACCGACTTCAGTAGTTGTGGCTCGTGGGCTCTAGAGCACAGGCTCAGTAGCTGTGGTGCACGGGCTTAGGTGCTCTGCGGCATGTGGGATCTTCCCGGACCAGGGCTCGAACCCATGTCCCCTGCATTGGCAGGTGGATTCTTAACCACTGTGCCACCAGGGAGGTCCCTGAATGCTCATTCTTTTAGAAATGTATGGATAATGAAAAAGAAAAAAAGATGAAAAAATCAACAATAATTTAATACCCCCAAAACAAAGACAATTAGTGTTTATTTTTTTGTCTGTGTTGGGTCTTTGTTGCTGTGCACCGGCTTTCTCTAGTTGCAGTGAGCAGGGGCTACTCTTTGTTGCAGTGCACAGGCTTCTCATTGCGGTGACTTCTCTTGTTGCAGAGCACGGGCTCTAGGCGTGCGGGCTTCAGTAGCTGTGGCACGCGGACTCAGTAGTTGTGGTACACAGGCTTAGCTGCTCCGCGGCATGTGGGATCTTCCTGGACCAGGGCTTGAACCCGTGTCCCCTGCATTGGCAGGTGGATTCTTAACTACTGCGCCACCAGGGAAGTCCAGTATTTTTATCCTTTAAATAACTCTGTATGGGGACAGATAGTCACTAGACTCATCATGGTGATCATCTCATAATGTATGCAAATGTCAAGTTAATATATAGTAGATCTGAAACTAACATAATATTGTACATCAACACTTTAATTTTTGATTTAAAAAATTATATGTCCTAGTTATTGAGTGAGACTAGTTACACAGAAATTTTGATTTCATGGAATTTTAATAAATAAAAATACTAAATGTACCAACTTACAGTGAAAAATTAACCCATTAATCTCAATACATCTGCTTTCTCCTAAATCTTAATTGTTTTCCCAGTAATACTAGACTTTTAGTTACAAAACTGTGGTAGAAATCTAATGTAACAAGCAACTGATATTTGGTCCACTGGACTGCCAGGGAATTCCCTAGACTATGATCTTACTTTTCAGCAGAAATTTTGCAGGCCAGAAGGGAGTGACACAATATATTTAAAGTGATGAAAGGAAAAAGAAAACCAAAACACAAGACAACAGCAACAACAAAAAAACAAGGACTTCCCTAGTGGTGCAGTTGTTAAGAATCTGCTTGCCAATGCAGGGCACACGAGTTCAAGCCGTGGTCCCGGAAGATCCGACATGCATTGGATCAACTAAGCCCATGCGCCACAACTGCTGAGCCTGCATTCTAGAGCCCACAAGCCACAGCCACTGAGCCTGCGTGCCACAACTACTGAAGCCCATGAACCTAGAGCCCATGTTCTGCGACAAGAGAAGCCACCACGATGAGAACCTGTGCACTTCAACAAAGAGTAGACCTGTTCACTGCAACTAGAGAAAGCTCGTGTGCAGCATCAAAGACCCCATACAGCCAAAAATAGATAAATAAATAAAGTTATATTTAAGAAAAAAGAAGAAGCAATAATGCTCTACCTGGCAAGGTATCATACAGAGATAAAAAGTTTTACAGACAAACAAAAGCTAAAAGAGTTCAGCACCACCAAACTGGCTTTACAAAAAAATGTTAAAGGGACTTCTCTAAGGAGAAAAGAAAAGACCACAACTACAAAAAAGAAAATTATGAAAGGAAAAAATCTCAATGGTAAAGGCAGATATATGGTAAAGATGGTAGATCAACCAACCCCTTATAAAGCTAGTAGGAAGGTTAAAAGACAAAAGTAGTAAAATCATATAATCATCTCAGTAGATGCAGAAAAAGCTTTTGATAAAATTCATCATTGATTTATGATAAAAACTCTCCACAAAGCAGGTATAGAGGGAACATACCTCAACATAATTAAGGCCATATATGACAAACCCACAGCTAACATCATTCTCAATGGTGAAAAGCTGAAAGCATTCCCTCTAAGATCAGGAACAAGACAAGCATGCCCACTCTCACCACTTTTATTCAACATAGTATTAGAAGTCCTAGCCACAGCAATAAGAGAAGAAAAAGAAATAAAGGAACCCAAATTGGAAAGAAGTAAAACTTTCACTGTTTGCAGATGACATGATACTATACATAGAAAATCCTAAAGATGCCACCAAAAAACTATTAGAATTAATAAATGAATTCAGTAAAGTTGCAGCATACAAAATTAATATGCAGAAATTTGTTGCATTTCTATACACTAACAAAGAGCTATCAGAAAGGTAAAATAAGAAAACAATCCCATTTACAATTGCATCAAAAAGAATAAAATACTTAGGACTAAACCTAACCAAGGAGGTAAAAGACCTGTACTCAGAAAACTATAAGACATTTATGAAAGAAATTGAAGATGATACAAATAAATGGAAAAATACATCATGCTCATAGATTGGAAAAATTAATATTGTTAAAATGAACATACTACCCAAGGCAATCTACAGATTCAATACAATCCCTATCAAAATACCAATGACATTTTTCACAGAACTAGAACAAATAATTATAAAATTCGTATGGAAATACAAAAGACCCCAAATGGCAAAACGATCTTGAGAAAGAACAAAGCTGGAGGTATCACATGTCCCTATTTCAAGTTATATTACAAAGCTACAGTAATCAAAACAGTATGGTACTGACACAAAAACAGACACATGGGTCAATGGAACAGAACAGAGAGCCCAGAAATAAACCCATGTTTATATGGTCAATTAATCTACAACAAAGGAGGTAAGAATATACAATGGGAAAAAGACAGCCTCTTCAACAAATGGTGCTGGGAAAAGTGGACAGCTACATGCAAAAGACTCATATATATATACACATCATATACAAAAATAAGCTCAAAATGGATTAAAGACTTAAATGTAAGACCTGAAACCATGAAACTCCTAGAAGAAAACAGGCAGTATGCTGTTTGACACCAGTCTTAGCAATGTTTTTGGATCTGTCGCCTTAGGCAAGGGAAACAAAAGCAAAAATAAGCAAATGGCATAACATCAAATTAAAAATCTTTCAGCACAGCAAAGGAAAACTATCAACAAAATGAAAAAGCAGCCTGCTGAATGGGAAAAGATATTTGCAAAGGACACATCAGATAAGGGGTTAATATCAAAATGATACCAAGAACTAATAAAACTCAACATCAAAAAAACAAACAATCCAATTAAAAAATGGGCAGAGGACCTGAATAAACATTTTTTCAAAGAAGACATACAGGGGGCCAACAGACATGTGAAAAGATGCTCAACATCACTAATTACTAGGGGAATGCAAATCAAAACCACAATGAGATACTGTTTCACACCTGTCAGAATGGCTGTTATCAAAAAGACAACAAAGAAGTGTTGATGTGGATGTAGAGAAAAGAGGATCCTCATGCACTCTTGGTAGGATTGTAAATTGTTATAGCCACTATGGCACAGTATGAAGGTTCCTCAAAAAATTAAAAGTAGAACTGCCACATGATCCAGCAATCTCACGTCTGGGTATTTACCCAAAGGAGAAAAAACCCACTAATTCTAAAAGTTATATATACCAATGTCATTGCAACATTATTTAAAACAGCCAAGATACAGAAGCAACCTGAATGTCCATTGAGAGATGAATGGATAAAGAAAATGTGGTATATATATACAATGGAATATTACTCAGCCATTAAAAAATGAAATATTTCCATTTGCCACACCATGGATGGATCTAGAGGATATTATGCTAACTGAAATAAGTCCCTGGTCAGGGAACTAGATCTCACATGCTGCAACTAAGAGTTCACATGCCACAACTAAAAGATCCCACATGCTGCAACAAAGATCCCACACATGGCAACGAAGATCCAGTGTGCTGCAACTAAGACCCAGTGCAGCCAAATAAATAAATAAATAAATATTTTTTTTAAAAGTCAGACAAAGACAAATACCATATGTGGAATCTAAATAACAAAACAAACAAACAAATAAAACAAAATGAAAAGACTCATAGATAGAGAACTGGTGGTTGCCAGAGGGGAGGGGTGTGTGTGGGACAAATAGGTGAAGGAGATTAAGAGGTACAAACCTCCAGTTATAAAATATATAAGCCACAGTGATGAAGTATACAGCATAAGGAGTATGACCAATAATATTGTAATAACTTTGTATGGGGACAGATGGTTCCTAGATTTATTGTGGTGATCATTTCATAATATATGCAAATGTCAAATCCCTGTGTAGCACACCTGGAACTAACATAATATTGTAGACCAGCTATACTTCAATTAAAAGAAAGGAGATTCCAAAAAATAGGACAGGGAATGGTTTAGCGGGTCTAATATTAGTCAAATACCAGGTGTTAAGATAATAAATGACCTCTGATTATAATTGAATTCAAGATTTGGGGTTTTAAAAATTATGTCTACCTATGTGTTTTTATGTAAGAAGAACTTTTAGTACAATAAGGAAGACAAAATTATATAAGATTCTTCTGAACCTTAAAAGAATTAATAACTCAAGAAAGCCTAAATGGAGTATTAAATCAGAATTATATTAGATTGTGTTCATTTCAAATTTGTTAGAAACTTGAAATATGATGCTAAGTACAACAGCATATATGAAATGGCAATATGATTGGCAGTGCTAGAAAATTTAGTTAAAGTAAACCTAATAAAGAAAGCAGAACATTTGCTGAAAACCGCATAGGAAATTGTGTACTCTTATTGAAGCTTGTCAGTTTATCCCCCTTCCAGAAAAAGGTTGGACCCCTTCTTGATTATATTCAAGTTAAGGTGCGAGCCAGATACATCTATCCCTTTCACAAAGTGTTCACAGATGTTCTACTAGATTCTAAAATGCTCTGTTAGATTCTACTAATATCTGTTGGCCAGAACTGGGTCATATTGCCACCTTAGCTACAAAGGATCTGGGAAAGTAGTATTATTAACTAAATGTACCACTTCCCTGAGGGGGGAAAATGGAGCTCTATTTTTAAGAAAGAAGGGGAGAAAGAATCTGGTTAGAAAATTATAACAATGTCACAAAATGTTTATTGTATGTTAGAGTGTCTATCAGAATATGTGTGCATGTATTAATTCAGATGTTTGTGTGAGCACATTCAGATGTGTGTGTTAAGGTCAACAGAATTGGTTATAAATTCATTCAATAGGATTTCCCTGGTGGTCCAGCGGTTAAGACTCTGTGCTTCCAATGCAGGGGGCATGGGTTCCATTCCTGGTCGTGGGAAGTTCACGTGCTACAGGGTGTGGCCAAAAATTAATTTAAAAAAATTCATTCAGTGAATATTTGTTTCTTGGGAAAAAAGAGAATTCGTTTTTTGCAGATTTGGCCCTTCTCCTTATCAATATCTCATCTATTATTTTGTTTTATTTCTTGCTTATTTTACACCCAACTGCTGTCTGAGGATGCACCTCAAGGACCACAGTCCTGGGGAAAGAGCTGGAGAAGTGGGGCTGTGAGCCTGGATCTGGCTTGGACCTGAGCAGTTTTCTTTAATGTTTTAAATATTAGCTTTCTATATAAAATTTTATTTGAAAAAAGTGTTCCATTTACTCATTTTTAAAAATCCTGGATTATGGACAGTGCTTTACAAAGAGCAGATTAATAAAAGTTTCCAGAATTGCATGGTCCGATACACTTCATGTTTCTGGGAATCAGGCTCTTGATAGAGGTGTGATTTAATGCAGCTTGGAGACATGGGTTTGAACAGGCTCATTAGTCTGCATTTTAAGTATTGTGTTTATTAACTACCGTGGTTTGAAACTGTCTGACACCTGTTAGCCAGGAACAATGTATGCATAAACCAGGGGATGAGAAACCAGGGCAGCAAACATTATGATCAGGAAACACTGTGGTTTCCTAGGTTAACAGCTAAAGAACCATTTTAGCTAGAAGCATCCTCTCGCTCTGACATGACTATTTTTAAAAATATTTTATTGAAGTATTAGCAGATGTAAAGTAGTATATACAGGATGGATTTAAAAAATGACTATTTTTTAGACTTTTCACTAAAATCTTAGGTGGCTTACATGTGCTATCAAGAAATATTTTTTCATCTTTGAAACATTGGCTTATTCCCTTAGTAAAATTATGGAATGTGACTTTTTGTGTCTTTTCCTATCTTTACAGATATAAAGAAAATTTTAAAAATTGCTTATGTATTTGTTTGCCTCAAATAAGACATGTTTTATAGC
Organism: Balaenoptera ricei; assembly: GCF_028023285.1. Taxonomy (NCBI): domain Eukaryota; kingdom Metazoa; phylum Chordata; class Mammalia; order Artiodactyla; family Balaenopteridae; genus Balaenoptera; species Balaenoptera ricei. The sequence goes on from NC_082641.1 coordinate 43,413,337, forward strand.
CACACTGAGTCCCACACAGGATGTGGTTAAAGCCAGCCACTAGCATTAGTAGTTAAAAACAGTGAGGTGTAAGTGTCTCATGTATACAGTATTCATATGGCTTAGAAGTATGAATTCACTGGGTGAGACATTTTGCATTGAATTGATACTTACAAAGTTAATGTGAGATCATGAAATGATATAATCTTTAGTGGAAGTGAAGGACATAATTATATATAATGTAATTATTATTTTACTTTAAAATATATGCACAATGTCCCTTGATCCAACAATTCCATTTCCCAAATAGATGTGCAAAGATAAATATACAAGGATGTCTACTCCATTGTTTACAATATCAAAAAACTAGGAACAACAAATCTTTCTCAGTAGAGATTAGAAACAATACTATGGTACATCTCATGCAATGGGATACTATATAGTCATTTTAAAAATGGAGTTGATACTTACATCTGGACTTTGAAAGATGTCTAGATATATTGTTATGTGAAAAAAAGCAAATTACAGAACAGAATATATAGTATAAGCCATTTGGTAAAAATATCAAGTGATTTATATATAATAAATAATATGTAGTAGATATATATTAGACAGTATATATCAATATAGATATTGTATATATCAATTACTTTATGTTTTATATAATATATATAATCTTGATATATAGTAGATAATATTATCATCTGTTGTGGGTTGAGACTCTAGGAAATGTTAGTTTCTCCTTTATTTCTTACGTAAATTGTTTATAGAATGTGTGATAATTTATAATACAGTATAATATTATATATATGATTTATAATACAAAATACATAAAATTTCTGCATAGAAAAAAGCTGTTACAATAATTGTTTCTAATTCATGGAACTATGAAAGATTTTAAAAAATTATTTGTGCTCTAATAATTATTTTTCCATGTGTATATGCTGTACTTTTTTTTTGCAATTTATTTTTATTTATTTATTTTTTTAACATCTTTATTGGAGTATAATTGCTTTACATTGTTGTGTTAGTTGCTGCTGTATAACAAAGTGAATTAACTATGCATATACATATATCCCCATATCCCCTCCCTCTCACGTCTCCCTCCCACCCTCCCTACCCCACACCTCTAGGTGGTCACAAAGCACCGAGATGATCTCCCTGTGCTATGTGCTGCTTCCCACTGGCTATCTATTTGACATTTGGTAGTGTATATATATCAGTGTATATATATCAGTGCCACTCTCTCGCTTCGTCTCAGCATACCCTTCCCCCTCCCCATGTCCTCAAGTCCATTCTCTATGTCTACGTCTTTATTCCTGTCCTGCCCCTAGGTTCTTCAGAACAATTTTTATTTTTATTTTTAGATTCCATATATATGTATATATGGTATTTGTTTCACTCTTTCTTACTTCAGTCTGTATGACAGATTCTAGGTCCATCCACCTCACTACAAATAACTCAATTTCATTTCTTTTTATGGTTAAGATTCCATTGTATATATGTGCCACATCTTCTTTAACTATTCATATGTTGATGGACACTTAGGTTGCTTCCATGTCCTGGCTATTGTAAATAGAGCTGCAATGAACATTTTGGTACATGACTCTTTCTGAATTATGGTTTTCTCAGGGTATATGCCCAGTAGTGGGATTGCTGGGTCGTATGGTAGTTCTATTTTTAGTTTTTTAAGGAAACTCCATACTGTTCTCCATAGTGGCTGTATCAATTTACATTCCCACCAGCAGTGCAAGAGGATTACCTTTTCTCCACACCCTCTCCAGCATTTATTGTTTGTAGATTTTTTGATGATGCCCTGACCGGTGTGAGGTGATACCTCACTGTAGTTTTGATTTGCATTTCTCTAGTGATTAGTGATGTTGAGCATCCTTTCATGTGTTTGTTGGCAATCTGTATATCTTCTTTGGAGAAATGTTTATTTAGGTCTTCTGCCCATTATTGGATTGGGTTTTTTGCTTTACTGATATTGAGCTGCATGAGCTGCTTGTATATTTTGGAGATTAATCCTTTGTCAGTTGCTTCGTTTGCAAATATTTTCTCCCATTCTGAAGGTTGTCTTTTCATCTTGTTTATGGTTTCCTTTGCTGTGCAAAAGCTTTAAAGTTTCATTAGGTTCCATTGGTTTATTTTTGTTTTTATTTCCATTTCTCTAGGAGGTGGGTCAAAAAGGATCTTGCTGTGATTTATGTCATAGAGTGTTCTGCCTATGTTTTCCTCTAAGAGTTTTATAGTGCCTGGCCTTACATTTAGGTCTTTAATCCATTTTGAGTTTATTTTTGTGTATGGTGTTAGGGAGTGCTCTAATTTCATTCTTTTAAATGTAGCTGTCCAACTTTCCCAACACAACTTATTGAAGAGGCTGTCTTTTCTCCATTATATATTCTTGCCTCCTTGATCAAAAATAAGGTGACCATATGTGCATGGGATTATCTCTGGGCTTTCTATCCTGTTCCATTGATCCATATTTCTGTTTTTGTTCCAGTACCATACTGTCTTGATTACTGTAGCTTTGTAGTATAGTCTGAAGACAGGGAGCCTGATTCCTCCAGCTCCATTTTTCTTTCTCAAGATTGCTTCGGCTATTCGGGGTCTTTTGTGTTTTCATACAAATTGTGAAATTTTTTGTTCTAATTCTGTGAAGAATGCCATTGGTAATTTAATAGGGATTGCACTGAATCTGTAGATTGCTTTGGGTGGTATAGTCATTTTCACAATGTTGATTCTTCCAATCCAAGAACATGGTATATCTCTCCATCTGTTTGTATCATCCTTAATTTCTTTCATCAGGGTCTTATAGTTTTCTGCATACAGGTCTTTTGTCTCCTTAGGTCTGTTTATTCCTAGGTATTTTATTCTGTTTGTTGCAATGGTAAATGGGAGTGTTTCTTTAATTTCTCTTTCAGATTTTTCATCATTAGTGTATAGGAATGCAAGACATTTCTGTGCATTAATTTTGTATCCTGCTACTTTACCACATTCATTGATTAGCTCTAGTAGTTTTCTGGTGGCATCTTTAGGATTCTCTATGTAGAGTATCATGTCATCTGCAAACAGTGACAGTTTTACTTCTTCTTTTCCAATTTGGATTCCTTGTATTTCTTTCTCTTCTCTGATTGCTGTGGCTAAAACTTCCAAAACTATGTTGAATGATAGTGGTGAGAGTGGGCAACCTTGTCTTGTTCCTGATCTTAGTGGAAATGGTTTCAGTTTTTCGCCACTGAGAATGATGTTGGCTGTGGGTTTGTCATATATGGCCTTTATTATGTTGAGGTAAGTTCCCTCTATTCCCACTTTCTGGAGAGTTTTTATCATAAATGGGTGTTGAATTTTGTTGAAAGCTTCTTCAGCATCTATTGAGATTATCATATGGTTTTTATTCTTCAGTTTGTTAATATGGTTTATCATATTGATTGATTTGCATATATTGAAGAATCCTTGCATTTCTGGGATAAACCCCACTTGATCATGGTGTATGATCCTTTTAATGTGCTGTTGGATTCTGTTTGCTAGCATTTTGTTGAGGATTTTTCCATCTGTGTTCATCAGTGATATTAACCTGTAGTTTTCTTTCTTTGTGACATCTTTGTCTGGTTTTGGTATCAGGGTGATGGTGGCCTTGTAGAATGAGTTTGGGAGTGTTCCCCCCTCTGCTATGTTTTGGAAGAGTTTGAGAAGGATAGGTGTTAGCTCTTCTCTAAATGTTTGATAGAATTCTCTTGTGAATCCTTCTGGTCCTGGGCTTCTGTTTGTTGAAAGATTTTTAATCACAGTCTCAATTTCAGTGCTTGTGATTGATCTGTTTACATTTTGTATTTCTTCCTGGTTCAGTCTGGGAAGGTTGTGCTTTTCTAAGAATTTGTCCATTTCTTCCAGGTTGTCCATTTTATTGGCATAGAGTTGCTTGTTGTAATCTCTCATGATCCTTTGTATTTCTGCAGTGTCCGTTGTTACTTCTCCTTTTTCATTTCTAATTCTGTTGATTTGAGTTTTCTCCCTCTTTTTCTTGATGAGTCTGGCTAAAGGTTTATCAATTTGGCTTATCTTTTCAAAGAACCAGCTTTTAGTTTTAGTGATCTTTGCTATTGTTTTCTTTGTTTCTATTTCATTTATTTCTGCTCTGATCTTTATGATTTCTTTCCTTCTACTAACTTTGGGTTTTAGTTATTCTTCTTTTGGTTCTTTTAGGTGTAAGGTTAGATTGTTTATTTGAGATTTTTCTTGTTTCTTCAGGTAGGATTGTATTGCTATAAACTTCCCTCTTAGAACTGCTTTTGCTACATCCCATAGGTTTTGGGCCGTCGTGTTTTCCTTGTCATTTGTTTCTAGGTACTTTTTGAATTCCTCTTTGATTTCTTCAATGATCTTTTGGTTATTTAGTAGCATATTGTTTAGCCTCCATGTGTTTGTATTTTTTACAGATTTTTTCCTGTAATTGATATCTAGTCCAATAGCATTGTCAGAAAAGATACTTGATACGATTTCAATTTTCTTAAATTTACCAAGACTTGATTTGTTACCCAAGATATGATCTATCCTAGAGAATGTTCCATGAGCACTTGAGAAGAAAGTGTATTCTGTTGTTTTTGGATGGAATGTCCTACAAATATCAATTAAGTCCATCTTGTTTAATGTGTCATTTAAAGCTTGTGTTTCCTTATTTATTTTCATTTTGGATGATCTGTCCATTGGTGAAAGTGGGGTGTTAAAGTCCCTTACTATGATTGTGTTACTGTCGATTTCCTCTTTTATGACTGTTAGCATTTGCCTTATGTATTGAGGTGCTCCTATGTTGAGTGCATAAATATTTACAATTGCTATATCTTGCTCTTGGATTGATCCCTTGATCATTATATAGTGTCCTTCTTTGTCTCTTGTAATAGTCTCTATTTTAAAGTCTCTTTTGTCTGATATGAGAATTGCTACTCCAGCTTTTTTTTATTTCCATTTGCATGGAACATCTTTTTCCATCCCCTCACTTTCAGTCTGTATGTGTCTCTAGGTCTGAAGTGGGTCTCTTGTAGACAGCATATATATGGGTCTTGTTTTTGTGTCCATTCAGCCAGTCTATGTCTTTTGGTTTGAGCATTTATTCCATTTATGTTTAAGGTAATTATCGATATGTATGTTCCTATTACCATTTTCTTAATTGTTTGGGGTTTGTTATTGTAGGTCTTTCCCTTCTCTTGTGTTTCCTGCTTAGAGAAGTTCCTTTAGCATTTGTTGTAAAGCTGGTTTGGTGGTGCTGAATTCTCTTAACTTTTGCTTGTCTGTAAAGGTTTTAATTTCTCTGTCGAATCTGAATGAGATCCTTGCTGGGTAGAGTAATCTTGATTATAGGTTTTTCCCTTTCATCACATTAAATATGTCCTGCCACTCCCTTCTGGCTTGCAGAGTTTCTGCTGAAAGATCAGCTGTTAACCTTACGGGGATTCCCTTGTATGTTATTTGTTGCTTTTCCCTTGCTGCTTTTAATATTTTTTCTTTGTATTTAATTTCTGATAGTTTGATTAATATGTGTCTTGGAGTGTTCCTCCTTGGTTTTATCCTGTATGGGACTCTCTGTGCTTCCTGGCCTTGATTGACTATTTCCTTTCCCATATTAGGGAAGTTTTCAACTATAATCTCTTCAAATATTTTCTCAGTCCCTTTCTTTTCTCTTCTTCTTCTGGGACCCCTATAATTTGAATGTTCATGCATTTAGTGTTGTCCCAGAGGTCTCTGAGACTGTCCTCAGTTCTTTTCATTCTTTTTTCTTTATTCTGCTCTGTGGTAGTTATTTCCACTATTTTATCTTCCAGGTCACTTATCCGTTCTTCTGCCTCAGTTATTCTGCTATTGATTCCTTCTAGAGAATTTTAAATTTCATTTATTGTGTTGATCATCATTGTTTGTTTGCTCTTTAGTTCTTCTTGGTCCTTGTTAAACGTTTCTTGTATTTTCTCCATTCTATTTCCAAGATTTTGGATCATCTTTACTATTATTACTGTGAATTCTTTTTCAGATAGACTGCCTATTTCCTCTTCATTTGCTTGGTCTGGTGGGTTTTTACCTTGCTCCTTCATCTGCTGTGTGTTTCTCTGTCTTCTCATTTTGCTTAGCTTACTGTGCTTGGGGTCTCCTTTTCTCAGGCTGCAGGTTCTTAGTTCCTGTTGTTTTTGTTGTCTGCACCTAGTGGGTAAGGCTGGTTCAGTGGGTTGTGTAGGCTTCCTGGTAGATGGGACTGGTGGATGAGGCTGGAACTTGTCTTTCTGGTGGGCAGGACCATGTCCGGTGGTGTGTTTTGGGGTGTCTGTGAACGTAGTATGATGTTAGGCAGCCTCTCTGCTAATAGGTGGGGTTGTGTTCCTGTCTTGCTAGTTGTTTGGCATAGAGTGTCCAGCACTGGAGCTTGCTAGTCATTGAGTGGAGCTGGGTCTTAGTGTTGAGATGGAGATCACTGGGAGAGCTCTCGCCGATTGATATTACGTGGGGTCAGGAGGTCTCTGGTGGTCCAATGTCCTGAACTTGGTTCTCCCCCCTCAGAGGCTCAGGCCTGACACCTGGCCAGAGCACCAAGGCCCTGTCAACCACACGGCTTTTGGGAGGTCTGAGGTCTTCTGCCAGCATTCATTATGTGTTCTGTAGGAGTTGTTCCACATGTAGATGTATTTTTGACGTATTTGTGAGGAAGAAGGTGATCTCCATGTCTTACTCCTCCGCCATCTTGAAGGTCCTCTCTGTGCTTTTTCTTTTGTCTTTTTTTCTTTTTCTTTTTGGTGGCTGTGCCACACAGATTGCGGAATCTTAGTTTCCTGACAAGGGAGAACCCGTGACCCCTGCAGTGGAAGCGTGGAGGCCTAACCACTGGACTGCCAGGGAATTACCTCTACTTTTTAATTTAAAAAAAAGGAAGAAGATGGTAGGGAGTCAGGGAGGGAGTTGTTAGAGATTTGATTAGGTCATTCAAACACCTAAACGTCTTCTATCTTTAATTTATTCTCTTTGGTCACTGTTAATGTTGCATTTTCAGAATGCCAAACATGCAGTTAGGTAGATTAGGCTATTTAAGAAGGCCAAAGTAGGTGGGGGAAAGGCAACAGGGATAGATATATGAATTGCTTTTGCTGGGGGGTTTCCACCAAATGTGTTCTTACCACTGTATAAATCACACAAACTGCTGACACTGGAATCCCTCACAGCAGAGGACACTTGCTCCTGGGGCACAAGTCCTCCATTTGCTTGTAAGGAGGCATCAGTGCATCTGACTCCAAGCTAGAGTCAGTTTTAAACAAATAGTGGCTTTGAATTTTCTAGAGCATTAGAGTCTTGAGGCAATAAGTCCTTCAACTCTATGATGTCAGCTTATTTCTCAGAAGAGTTCCCAGCTGAGTTGTTCTGAGAAATGTTGACCGTTTGAGGCAAAGATGTAGACACCAGCTCCTCACCTCAGAGATCCCTTTTCTGGTAAACTCTCTTGTGGGCAGATTTAAAATGCCAAGAATATGGGGCAGACTTCAGATGTCCCAGAATTTGAATTCTATAGGTCATGGTCCATAAATGGACTATGGAACAACCCACAGGAGACTGCAACCAGGACCTCTGTTTTTCCAGCACCTACAGCCCTGCTGATTTTCCACCTTTCTAAGAAAGGAGAGATGGGGGCCATGGATCAAAAAATGGCAGCCGGATCAAAATCCCATGTCACCAGCCAAGACCACAGCAGGTGAGATTTGCCACAAACCCAGAAAGAATCAGATTTATGGCATTTGAGTCACCAAATAGCAGTGTCATTTTGCAAGGAGCTTGCTGATGGAAATCATTTCATTGATGGAAAATCATCACATTGCTTCACTTCTTTGCTGTTGTGTTTTTAATTGGCGTGCCCTAAGGCTTTGTGGCAGGAGTTGCAGAATACATAAATAAAGTCATTTCATGACATAAAACCTTTTCAAATGCCAAAACTCTGAAAGGAAAGAATAGTTGATTCAAATGCCACAGAGACAAAAATGTGTTTTTCTGGGACAAAGGAAAATGAATGATTTAAGTTTGTGGCAACTTTTAGTCTCATTCGTACACACACAGAGATAATCTTTTTTAAAAATTCTGTTCAGCACTTGGGTACAAGCACAGGGTGTACCCAGGAAGTTCAAATGTCAATGATCATATTAATACCCTTGTTTTCCTCGCTTGCTCATTGCCAAGTGAAACAAGGAATTAAGCACAGTCTCCAGCAGGAAAACAGCCATGAGTATCCTAGATAGAAAAGGCCCCATCAGCTTTTCCATTTCCTATAGGGCAGGGTTCCTTCTCTTGTAAGGATGGCACCTTGGAGAAGGATACCAAGTGTGTCATACTGGCCACTGTCTCATTTCACTGGGTGAAAGAGTTTCCTACACTTCCCTGGATATGATGGAAACAGAAAAAGCACTCCCCAAAAGGTGGTTGCCTGCTCAGCAGTCAGAATAAAGAGATCCTGAGGAATGCTACTATCTCAGTGGCTGTGTTTTCTCTCTGGAAATGCAACCTCCATCTGGGGTCAGGTGTGGTTTGTGTTGTTTTCTCTGGGAGGGTTTGCACAGACTTCTCCTATCTCTGTAGACAGTTCACAGTCAGTTCTGAGACTGGCGACTAAAGCAGGGATGCTTTGGTCCCAGAGGTATGCAGTTTTCAGCTAAAGTGCCCAAAGGAATGTCCCAACCAGGCGTTTCTACCAATGAGGCAAGCTAAGGGATTCTTTCTACTTTTTGGAACTTCACTGAGCTGTGGAAGGAAGAAATGAGTATGGTTTCCTTTTTTTTTTTTTTTTCCTTCTTTTTTTTTAAAAGCTGAAACAGGAGCAGGATTGTAGCTGTCACAAGCTGACTAAATATTTTTTTTACAGCACCAAAGCCTTTAAAATCCTTGGAACACTGGTGAGAACTAATGTTTATGTTGGGACCTTTACATTAGTTGAGGAGGGTATGTGTGCAAGTTACATATGCACAGTGCCAGCTGCTGCCCAGGGGCTCCACATCTGAGGAGAGTGGGGAGAGTGAACCATTCTATCCATGGTCTGGAATAACTTAAAACTGCAGGGGAAAAGACTTCAGCTCAACAATCTGAAAATGGACGAATCAGAATGAGGTTTGCAGCAAGCCCAAGAATGCCCTTGACATTCAAACCATGCACCCTAGCTTCCCTGACTGCGACGTGTAATTCTACTCTTTCTACCCTGCCTGTGGACGGTCTGTGTAGTGTCAGAATTCAGCCTGTAGGCCTCAAAACCCTGTAAGCATTCTAATTCTTGGATATAAGCCTAAGACACAGTTGCAGAGGATTGATTTCCATCCTCTCCCTTAACAGAGGCCACCAAATTTTAAAACATATAGAAAAAAGGAGGCTGTGTGACTTGAAAATTTTACTTTAATCGGATTTATGCCAGGATGACTTAGCATTTATCCAGTAATTGGTTCCCAAATTGAAGCTTTTTTTTTAAACACATCTATGGATCAGTTTACTGGAATGTTCACCAGGTGCTCTTTTGCATTTGTAAAATATTAACTTTTCGAAGGGTTGTTGAGCCAGTTTACATGGGAGTTCACACGTGGGAAAGTCATTCAGAGTGTGACTGTAAAGGTCATTACCATGCCTTAGAAAAATAAAAGAAGGGTGAATCAGCAGGGTCATCTTTCATGTGGGAAATATGGTTGGCTATTATTGTCAAAGTATAATATTTAGAAAGTGAAAAACATGGCCCAAATATTTAAATGAGCACATGCCAAATGTTTATTTACCTTATTACTTGGGGAGCCATCAAGATGGTAAAACTGGTTCATAAGAGAATTCAGGAGGCTAAGTATATGTAGTTTTGGGAAGAAAGAATTCAGGAATAAGATTGCTAAATTAGATTTTTAAACAAATGAGAATGTAGGGACTTCCCTGGTGGCACAGTGGTTAAGAATTTGCCTGCCAATTCAGGGGACACTGATTTGAGCCCTGGTCTGGGAAGATCCCACATGCTGCGGAGCAAATAAGCCTGTGCACCACAACTACTGAGCCTGTGCTCTAGAGCCCTTGAGCCACAACTATTGAGCCCACACACCACAAGTACTGAAGCCTGCGCACCTAGAGTCCATGCTCTGCAACAAGAGAAGCCACTGCAATGAGAAGCCCGCGCACCACAACGAAGAGTAGCCCTCGCTCACTGCAGCTAGAGAAAGCCCGTGCACAGCAACAAAGACCCAATGCAGCCAAAAATAAATTAATTAATTAATAAATCTTAAAAGATGGGAATGCAAAATGATGCAGCCACTTTGGAAGACAGTTTAGCAGTTTCTCATAAAGCTAAATATACCCTTACCATATGTCGACTGAAAAAAAATGCACAACCTAAAAGTTGAGAGTTATGTTTTATTTGGCAGGCTTACTGAGGACTTCAGCCCGGGAGATAGCCTCTCAGATAGCTCTGAGGGACTGTTTCAAAGAGGTAAGGGAGAAGCCAAGATACACAGGAGTTTTCAGGAAAAAAAAAAAAAAAAAAAGGCAGTCTAATGTCAGAAGGTTACTGCTAATTAAACAAAAAACAGGGCTTCCCTGGTGGCGCAGTGGTTGAGAATCTGCCTGCCAATGCAGGGGACACGGGTTCGAGCCCTGGTCTGGGAAGATCCCACATGCCGTGGAGCAACTTGGCCCGTGAGCCACAATTACTGAGCCTGCGCGTCTGGAGCCTGTGCTCGGCAACGAGAGACCGCGATAGTGACAGGCCCGTGCACCGCGATGAAGAGTGGCCCCCGCTTGCCACAACTAGAGAAAGCCCTCGCACAGAAACGAAGACCCAGCACAGCCATACATACATACATAAAAAGAATGTAAGCAGACAAGAATATCATTAAAAAAAATAAATTAAAGAAAAAAAAAAGAACTGTCAACTCTTTCCACTTTAGAAAAAAAAAAAAAAGAAAAAAGAAAAAACAGCCATCTCAAGTTAATGAATTTAGCACTTTTCTATGTATGGGAAGATGTGAGAATCTGGACTTAATGAACTTACTCCTTTGATACGCGCCTTAACTATCTAGAGCCAGTATCCCGTTTTTCTCTCTCCCGAATGCTCTCAGGGTGCACTGACAGGGGCAGCTGCAGAGGGCTTGATGACTGCAACATCCTTTGTTTACTGATATGGCAGGCCGCATTCTTTGTCCACACATATGATCCAGCAAACACAAATGAGAACTTATGTCCACACAAAAACCTGCACACAAATATTTATAGAAGCTTTATTTATAAGTGCTAAAAACAGGGAAACTACCAAGATGTCCTTCAATAGGTGAATGGACAAATAAACTGTGATATAAAAAGAAATGACCTCCAAAGACATGGAGGAACCTTAAGTTCATATTATTATTATTCTTTCATAAGTGAAAGAAGACAGGCTGAAAATGCTACATATTGTGTGATTCCAACTACATGACATTCTGGAAAAAGCAAAACTAGAGACAATAAGTAGATCAGTGGTTGCCAGGGATTCAGGGTAGGTGGGGAGGGTTGAATAGGTGAAGCACCGGAGATTTTTAGGGCAGTGAAACTATTCTGTATGATACTGTAATGGTGGGTACATAACATTATGCAGCTGTTAAATCCCTTAGAACTGTACAACACAAAGAATAAACTGTAAGGTAAACTATGGACTTTAGTTAATAATGTATCAATATTGGTTCATCGATTGTAACAATGTTCCACACTAATGCAAGATGTTATTAATAGGGGAAACAAGGGAGGTGGGGTAAAGAGGAGAGAGCATATATTAAACTGTCTGTACTATCTGTTCAGTTTATCTGTGAACCTAAAATTCTAAGAAATAAAGTCTATTAGCTTTTTAAAACTTCAGTGCCCTTAGGGTAATAAAACTATAAACTTTGTGATTCCTTTTTCTATCCAACAGAAATAATTTACAACTCTACTCTGCAAAAATCATTTACCACTTAATCTTCTACAAGTTTATGTCTAATTTCACAGAGTGTAGGCCCTAAGCAATAATAAATAATAAGTTAAACAAAGGTGCATTTCTCTAGAGAAGTATGTAATTATGTGGGTAGGCCTGTTAGACAATGCCAGTGTGACACTGAAAGGACAGACATACAGTCATCATTTTGCCTTATTTTTAAAGTTTTGAATATTTTTTCTTAACATTATAACATGTCCTATTTGCTAGAGGAAACAATTTTGCCACACTTTTGGTCAATCTTGCAAATAAATTTCCAAATTATGAGCTAGCTAGTTGTACCAGTCAGGGTCCAATCAGGAGTCAGAAAGCAGAACAATTATTTTAACAGAGAGAATTTAATATAAAGAATTGTTTACCATGTGCTGGACAAAAAGAGAGCATTAAGATATCATAGAAGTAAGTAACTTCAGGAGGTGATTACCATGTTTAGGACTGGAGGAGCAAAAGGTAGAGGCTGGATTATTAAAATTTGGAACCATGGGGGTGGGGCCTGAAGATATAAGATGCCTCAGGAACTCAGAGGAGAGATCCAGAGGAGTCAGGACCCAGATCTCTGGGAGGGGGTGTGGTTGGATGGCATGGCACCATTGAGTGTGTGAAATGAGGCTGGTGCTGGGAATGCAGACAACTTGCAAACTGGAATCCACTAGAAGGAACTGCCACTGCCAGGGTAAAGAGCTGTTTCCAGGGTGATGCTGATAGGAACAACGAACAAATGGCAAGGAGCCAGTAACTTGTCCCCTTACAGCTTTCTATTTGCAGAACCTATCGGGGAGCCAACTGGCTACGGAGAGTTGTGGTTTGTAACGCAAAGCAGTGAAGAGTAGGGTGAGTTTGAGGTTGAGACAGTAGCTTAACAACCAGCACAATGCTCTAACTGGAACACTTGTAATTAATATGTTTGCTATTGTGGAAAAGCATCAGTTTTGGGATCAGATGGATCTGATTTTGAAACTTGTGAAAATGTTTACTAGAGTGTTACTTTGGGTAAATTCTGTGTTATACTTAATGTCTCTAAGGCTTCGTTTCCTCATATGAAAACAGGGACAAGAATACTTATCTCAGGAGGCTTTTGTGAGCATTAAATAAGATCATGTATGTACATTACCTGGCATGGTGGCAGAGTCAGGATTCAAACCCAGGCAACGGGGACTTCTGAGCCATTCTTAATCACTATATATACTGGCTTTCCAATTTACATGGAGAACTAACTGGTAAGTCAAAAAATAATACAGTTTGGGGGGTAGGAGGGAAGACTGTGTGTTACAAAAGACAACATAAGGAACCCTTGTGGTGATGGAACTGTCTGTATCTTGACTGTGTGGTGGATACGCAAAACTACATAGATGATAACACTGTATAAATAAACAGACACACACACACACACAAGTCCAAGTAGAACTGGATTGTATCAATGTCAGCATCCAGGTTGTTGTATTGTACTATAGTTTTAGAACATGTTACCACTGGGGGAAACTGGGCAAAGTGTACACAGGATCTCACTGTATTATTTCTTACAATTGCATGTGGATCTACAATTACCTCAATTAAATTTTCAATTAAAAATAATAACACAGCTTGTCATTGATGCTAAGACTGCCTTCTATGATGTCCTGCAAGATAAGGAAAATATCAACTGGGGATATATTCATGTCATACTCAACATTTTAAACCATGTTTCTAAGGACATAAGAATGAACAGTTTGAGGTTTTGATGCCAATGGATTTAACTTTATAATCACAGGTAAAAGCTACGAAAGGAAGTCAAAATGGAGTTGGTATTGCTAAGAGAGCACTCTTAAATGGAACTCTTAGGAAGTGTGACTTATGCAACATCTCAGCTTGGATGGAATCTGAACTTTTGACCTGATGAAGTTATCAAAAACACCAGCCAGAAACTCAAGATACTTATCGGACCCTTATCCTAAAATAACTCTTGACAGTCTATCTACTTATCAGACCCCTACCTTAAAACAACTAGTGATTCCTTAAGGACAAATATTTTCATGCCAAGTTGATCATAATTCTCTCCAGGCAACTTTTAACAAACTTGTGGCTTTTTGTCTGTATAAACCCCTGACTCTTTCTCTTCTGCGGAACACTCCTTCGGAGTTACCCAAATCTGTGTCTCTTGAAATGCAATTCTTAAGACCCCAGATAAACTCTTTTCTTATTTGCAGCCTCCTGCATCATCATCATCATCATCATCATTATTATTATTTGGTTGGCAAACTATATTACCTTCAAATGATATCTGGGCTCTATACAACTTAATAAATCAGATATTTTGAAAGATTTGGTACAATATCCCAAAACATAAATGCAAAGCTTGAAGCAACACAAATAGTTTAGTCTCTGTCAAACAATTACTGAAAGTGAAACATAAATGAAACATGCTCCAGATTACCAAAAAATGTTCTTTTTGGTCCAAACCAGAAACTTTACCTAAATTCTCTCCTGTGTTTGGACACAGCCAGTAAACTAAGCTTGGTCATCATTTTGAATGTCAAGGTGAAGTGACATTTCAAAGAACTCCACTGGTCCCATAGATAAGAAAGTTTTAAAAAGTATATGTCAAAAAGATTTTGCCAAACAGCAGAAGTAATAAATGCAATCTAGCTGGTTTCCTGCAGAGCTTTATCTTCTCTTTCTGTGGATTTGTTCTTATGCAAGTTGTGGGGAATTTATTTGGTTTGGGGTGTTTTCCTGCTGTGTGACTGTGGTTGAAATAATAAGTTGTTCTGAATCAGTTGCCTCTTCTCTAAGGCTATCCTGTGATTAACAATATATCTGAACTAATTTCTTTGCTTATGTCAGGCTTACTGGCCCAAGAAATGATTGAAAAGAGTGATAAATACACAGGGCAGGGATTTCCCTGGTAGTGCAGTGGTTAGGAATCCACCTGCCAATGCAGGGGACACAGGTTCAAGCCCTGGTGTGGGAAGATCCCACATGCCGCGGAGCAACTAACCCCGTGCACCACAACTACTGAGCCTGCGCTCTAGAGCCCATGAGCCACAACTACTGAAGCCCGTGCACCTGGAGACCGTGCTCAGCAAAAAGAGAATCCACCACAGTGAGAAGCCCGTGCACCGCAACGAAGTGTAGCCCCCGTTCGTGGCAACTAGAGAAAGCCTGTGCGCAGCAATGAAGACCCAACACAGCCAAATTAATTAATTAATTAATTAATTTTTAAAAATGTACAGTGCAGGTTTTAATGGCCAGACAAAAACAGAATTATTCTGAGGACTTATTACTTATCTCTACTGTGACAGATACTGATGTATCTGTCTTTTCTTTAGGCTTGGAGCATCTCTCCCACCACTAAAACTGTCAAAAGCCAGAAGAGAGGAAGGAATGAAGATAAATCTTTTTCTTGGTGGCTTCATATCACAGTCCCATCTCTTTCCATAGTCAACTGGAAATTTATGATGAATCATGCTCTATGATGCCACATAATTCTACCTTTGAAATACAGTTAATTGCTCAGATTAAAATGTCTATTCCAAAAGGGGGGGGGAAAAACCCCACCAAATTCTTTTATTGGGTTTATTGAATTAGCGCCTTGTTTTGAACTCTAAACAGTGGCATACTATTATTGTGCTCTGAACAGAGTGGTGTTCCACAAATTCTTGTTAATTATCCGAGGTAAGAAGTGAGAAGAAAAAAAATCCGCATATGGAACTATCCCAGTTGGAATTTGATGAAGACATGTGGCTTAAACAGAATCCAACCCTCTTCTTTGAAAATATGTTTCTACTATTGCTTTCCTTTTAATTAAAAATATTCTGTCTGTACAGCAAGAGCTAAAATTTACATCTCAGAATTTCCTAAGATACCTTACAATTGTGGCACGAGGTCAAGCCACCAAGAAAAGACAATGGAGTGAATTGATGAACAGAGGAGGAAGTTGCGTGCGTGTCTGGGCTTCTTCCTCTCAGGCTCCCACGAGCTCTACCGAGGAGAGGCTGCCAGTGCAGTACAAAGGTCTGCCCTTTGCTGCAAATAACTGTGCTATTCTGAGGCCATCAAGGCCTCCGCAAGGCAATGAAGCCAGTGCATTTGTGAGCTGAACTCAGTCATAAACAATTTAAGATTCCAGCAAGGAAGTTTCTAGTGGATCCTGCTAAATCAGGATGAAATCAGTATTAGATTAAATCCTTTATAAAACTATATGTGCTGAGAGTGGGAAAGAGCGGGAATTCTCGATGGCACTTCTGAGTCTGAATCCCACAGAGACAAACTAGTTTGGCCCTGATCCAAGCATGCAAATTTCTCTCTATTCCTAGTCAATTGTGTTACCAATGACAGTTGTTTGGAAGGGTGAGAGGAGGAAGAAATCTATGCATATCCATCACCCCTAGAAAACCAAGTATAAGCCCAGCAGCTGTTTTTTTTTAACATCTTTATTGGAGTATAATTGCTGAACAATGGTGTGTTAGTTTCTGCTGTATAACAAAGTGAATCAGCTATACATATACATATATCCCCATATCCCCTCCCTCTTGCGTCTCCCTCCCTCCCACCCTCCCTATCCCACCCCTCTAGGTGGACACAAAGCACCGAGCTGATCTCCCTGTGCTATGCGGCTGCTTCCCACTAGCTATCTATTTTGCATTTGGTAGTGTATATATGTCCACGCCACCCTCTCACTTCATCCCAGCTTATCCTTCCCCCTCCCCGTGTCCTCAAGTCCATTCTCTACATCTGCATCTTTATTCCCGTCCTGCCCCTAGGTTCTTCAGAGCCATTTTTATTTTTATTTTTAGATTCCATATATATGTGTTAGCATACGGTATTTGTTTTACTCTTTCTTACTTCACTCTGTATGACAGACTCAAGGTCCATCCACCTCACTACATACAACTCAATTTCGTTTCTTTTTATGGCTGAGTAATATTCCATTGTATATATGTGCCACATCTTCTTTATCCATTCATCTGTCGACCAGCAGCTGTTTTTATAGTCAAAAGACAGAATGTTAACTAATAATCAGAAAGTTAACACAAAATTATCTCAAATTAATCTTTCTTCTGCTATTGCAATCATAATATTCTGGGCCATGCCAGGATATAAGTTGGTAGGGGCAATTGTTGTTATGACTATTTTTCTAGTCAGCACATCTCCTGATGTCCCTATTTTTGCTAATGGTACCATCACTTACCTATCATCCAGCCTTGCAACCTCAAAGACTCACCTTAAACTCTTCCATCAATTGCCACATATAATTAACCAATACAGTCAATCTATTATTTTTTTCTCACAACTTCTTGGGTGGATAGCTC
Source organism: Balaenoptera ricei (assembly GCF_028023285.1). Classification (NCBI taxonomy): domain Eukaryota; kingdom Metazoa; phylum Chordata; class Mammalia; order Artiodactyla; family Balaenopteridae; genus Balaenoptera; species Balaenoptera ricei. The sequence goes on from NC_082641.1 coordinate 43,430,581, forward strand.
TGGCCTCCCCAGCCAAATGTCATACTCAGTATTGGGCTGGTCCTTCGTTTTGAAGAGCTTCTTTATCAGACTTATGTTCTTTTTAAAGCTTCATTACTTGACACTGTGGCAGAAAATTATGGAATCCAGGCTGTGGTCAGTTATTGATCCTCATCTACGGATCTATACATTCTGGAATCTGGGGGGTTCTATATGATAAATGGCTTCTGTATATGAAACAATTTGATTTTTAGGTGAAAAGTACTGAAATGTGGAACATTTTGCCAAGAGAAGTTTAAGAGACTGACTTGTACTTTGCTATTCAAAGTGCAGTCCACAGACTAGCGTTGTTTCATCTAGAGCTTGTTAGGAATGTAGACTCTTGAGTGCTACCCTGACCTCCTGATTAGAATCAGCATGTTAGTAACAAGCCTCCCCTGAGGATATATGCACAGTAAAGTCTGGGAAGCTCTAGGACAATCCCTATCTTGAGATCCAGAATGATTGTACGACAAGATGAAAAGAAAGGGGCAGTGTGAGATAATAGAAATAATTCTGAAGAAGGAACCAGAAGTTGTGTGTTCCATGTTTACAAGTTGTGACCCCGGAAAAATCACTTAAGTGTCCTGGGCCTCACTTTCCGATATTTCAAGTGGGAATAATATCTCCTTGCTGTTTCAGGGGGTGGTTGTGAGGTTTGCGAAAAAAATGTGAAAGTGATTTAAAAATCATGTAACGTTTACACATATTTTAGAATCATTTTTAAAATTGCTTTTCTCAGGATCACACAGCTGCTTTGTAGCAGGGCAGGGACCGCAACACAGCTCCCCGACTTCTAGCCCAGTCCACAGCGACTGAGGCTCCCGTCACCACAGACTTTAGAAGGCCCTTGGCGTTGCAAGAAGCAGTGTTGGAACAATCTTTTAAGAAAAGAATTTGACAATTCATCTCAAGAGTGTTTCAATGTGTTAATACCCCACGACCCTGTAGTTTCTCTACTAGGAACCTAGCTTAAGGAAATAACTGAAAAGAGATGAAGAGTTTTAAGTCATTATGTTCACTGCAGATTTACTTATTATAGAAAAAAAACCCCTGCAAATCTGAATGTCCAACAACAGGGAATGGTCAGATACATTGTAAGACATCACAGGACAGTATATCATTCAGCTATTAAAATTTTTGTCTAAAAAGAGTTTTCAAGAACATGAGAAGATGTTTGAGATAATATTAAGACAAAAAAAGAGGTAGATCATAAAGTTATATAAGTATGATCTCAACTATGTTCAAAAAAAATGTGTGCAGGGAAAAGGCTACAAGGAAACATAGGAAAAATCAACTGTGCTTGTTTCTGGGCAGCAGTATTTTTTGTTCTGACCTTCATTTTTTTAGAATGAGACTGATTTTAATCAGTGTATGTGGGCATGCCTAAAATGGATTAGGAGAAGTGACAGTTTTTCTAACAATTTGTGCAATGGAAGTGAAGTTGTGCTTTTTGGTTAGTAACTGTGGCTACTTTTTGAACAATTTTTTCTGTCTTTGTCTCTGTCTCTCTCTCTTTCTCTCTCAGTTTGAATAAAGCATATGTGCACAAGTTAAAAAAAAATTGAAGTGGTCCCAGCAGTACAGTTAGGGAAACTATATAGTAAATCTCCCTCCTACACCATTCCTCAGGCCAATTCCCCATCCCAGAAGCAACCACTGGTATCAGCTTCTGTTTCCTTCCAGAGGTAGAGTATACATTTCTCCCAAAAGGTAGTACACTATAGACTGCTCTGCACCTCTTGTTTCTTTCTTTGTAAACTTTTTCTTTTTAAAAAATTCAAACCTTCAGAAAAGTTGCAAGACTAGTAAGATAAACTCTCGTATGCCTTTCACCTAGATTCATCAATTAATATTTTGCCACAATTGCATTCTCTTTATATCTATAGATAATTTTGATTATCATTATTATTGTTACTATTATTATTGCTGAACCATTTCAGAGTGAGTAGCAGACATCTTCATCCCTAAATACTTGTTTGTGTATCTCCTAAGAACAAGGACATTCTTGTACCTAACCATGATACAATGAGCAACTTCAGGAAATTTAATTGTCCCAGTACTATCCTTGGTGACAATTTTTTTTCTCTGCGTATATTGAAACATGTTGTAAGCAGTTTGTAAAGCAACCTATTTCTTTTTTAACAGTAATATAGCATTCCACTGAATGGATGAAGCATCATTTACTTAACCAGTATCCTATTGATGAAATTTCAAGTTGTTTCCAATCTTCCCCTACTCCACACAATACACAAGCTGCAAATTTCTTTGTACACCTATACAAGGAGGTGTGTATCTATCTGATAAGTTTCTCGAGATGAGATTGCTGTGTCAAAGATTATGTACATTTTGCTTTTTGATGGATGTTGCCAAAACATAGCTTCAAACAGGATGTACCACTTGACACTTCCACCAAAAATGCATGTGATTGCCAATTGTCTTTCATCTAACCTAATGCTGTTTATTATCAAATCATTTGATCGTTGATAACACATATGTGAAAAGTGTGCTTTAATTTTTTTATGTTTCTTATTGTGAGGTAGAAAATATTTCATATATTTAAAATGTAATTGCATTTCCTTTTCTATGAATTGTCCTTTGTTATTATTTTTGACTCTGTCTCAAACTCACACATAATCCCAAGTTGGGACTCCCAGGAAGCAGTGCTTTTCTAGAAAGCAGGGGGTTTTTTTGTTTTTTTTTCCCATGTAAGTCTCAGGTATCTCCACAGCTTGAGACCCCAAATGTTTGGGGATCCTATTGTCCATTCTTAGCAAGAACTTGACCTATCAATTGTTGTTTAATAAACATTGCTTTCACTGATGAACTGGGTATATTCTAGGCCTTTCATCATCGGTTCTCTGCTTTACTAGAGTCCAGATGGTACCAGTGGATGTATTGGGAAGCCATAGATGTCATCAAGACAGGTCTAGGTCTAAGTTGTCCATGAGGTGAGAGAGCACCATCTATGCTCTTCTGCAGACCCACTCCCATGATATGAGTTTTCTCAGATGACAAACTGGTCTGCTTGATTTTGTTCTCTGCCTCCAGGCCTGTCCCTCACATTTGTGGAACCTAGGGCAAGAATACAAATGAAGGCCCGCGTACAATGCATGCATACATTTATGAAAAATAATAAATTAAGCCAACATGCTGTACACAGCATATTTTAACCCCCTTCCTTTACAAATATACCTTCATAATGACCTGGAAGGTTGGCTTCAAGTTTGGCATTATCAGAGTTCTTCAGAGTTCCACACTGGAATGTGGAAAACCAGCCTCTGGTCTATTCCCATTCCCTTTGCACCCCTTGCCCAACCCAGGTCTCACTCTTGGGATACTTGCACACACATGTGTGGACACCCCAGTCACCCATACCTCCACCGATCAACACCCGTTGGTCACCTTTTGGGCTTGGAAAGTGCACACTACCAGCTCAGTGACCCTCTGGAGGTCACATTTCGGGAAGAAGGCTGTGCAAGAAGCAGGTGCAGGGACCTGTTGTAGTTCCCAGATGCTTGGAGCATGATCTAGAAGTGGATGAGCTTGGCTCCTTGGACTTCTGGGCCTGTGGGGAAGATGGTGGCCAGAGGAGGACCACAGCTGGGCCCCCTAGATCCTGTAGTCCAGGAAAGGCCCCTTGACCAGGCCTAAGCCAGTGCCATCTGCCTCCTTGTCTACCTAGTACGTCATCACACAGTGTATTACTGAAGAACTCTCTGTGACTTGGCTTTTTGTATACTTTTGGAAAAAATTTTGACAGTTTGTTGAGTTTTCCTGGTGGCAAGCTTCTACAAGGACTTTGTCATCTTCAGGTTATCGCAGCAAGATATGTAAAACTACAAAGTACTTTATGCTTACTTTCATGTGTATGTGTTTCTGGCACATGTATTCATAGAGATATTTATTGCTGTTGTTGTTCTAACTAAATATACATATTTCCTTTTTCTTACATAAAAGTAATATATGCTTAGAATAAACAATCCAGACATCACTTAAAGGTAAAAAGAAAAATGCAAAAAAACCCACCTATAACCTCACCATTTAGGAAGAACCACAATTTACATTTTGGTATATAGCCTTCTAAACATTTTTCTGTGGATACACACACACATGCTTTTTCATGCAAAGATGAGATTATTCTATTCATGCCGTTTTGTGCTGTGCTTTTCCTTTCAACAATAGTTGACAGATAGCTTTCCATTTCAGTGAATTTAAATTTGCATCATCATTTGTAAAGGCTATAGAATATCTACTATATTTATTTGCTTATTTATTCAATAAATAGTCATATATGTACCAGTCACTGAGCTAGGGTCTTGAGATACAATCATATGTAAGCAAGTTTTTAAAAACACAAATTTCCCATAATTCATTAAATTAACCCCCTATAGCTGGACAGTAAAATTTTTCAATTTTGCTATTATAAAAAGAGTAATGATGAATATCCTGTACATAGATTTTTATGCCCTTGCCTGAATAGTTCCTTAGAATAAATTCCTAGAAGTGTTAATTGCTTGATCAAAAGTAAATATATTTTAAATATTGATAGAAATGCAGATCGACTTTCAGAGAAGTTGTTCCAATTGACATCTCATCAATAGCACTTACTGCTCCAGATTCTTGCCAACACCAGGTGTTAGCAATTTTTTAAATCTTTGCCAATCTAGTAGGCCATAATTAAGATAAACGTTATCTCTTTTTCTCTTTCTCTTTTGTAAACTGACAGTTCATATCTTTTACCTTGGGATGTTCATCTTTTTCTTAGTGAAGGTAAAAGTAATTATGTACATTAAGGGAATTGTCACGTATTTTACAAATACTTGCTAATTTTTTGTTTCTCTTTGGACATGGTTGTGATATTTTAGCCACATTGAAGTTATTTTTCCCCAAATAGAACTGCCCATAAATTTTTTTTTAACATCTTTATTGGAGTATAATTGCTTGACAATGCTGTTAGTTTTTGCTGTATAACAAAGTGAATCAACTATACATACACATACATCCCCATATCTCCTCCCTCTTGCATCTCCCTCCTACCCTCCCTATCCCACCCCTCTAGGTGGTCACAAAGCACTGAGCTGATCTCCCTGTGCTATGTGGCTGCTTCCCACTAGCTATCTGTTTTACATTTGGTAATGTATATATGTCCATGCCACTCTCTCACTTCATCCCAGCTTACCCTTCCCCCTCCCCGTGTCCTCAAGTCCATTCTCTATGTCTGCGTCTTTATTCCTGTCCTGCCGCTAGGTTCTTCAGAACCTTTTTTTTTTTTTTTTTAGATTCCATATATATGTGTTAGCATACGGTATTTATTTTTCTCTTTCTGACTTACTTACTTCACTCTGTATGACAGACTCTAGGTCCATCCACTTCACTACAAATAACTCAATTTCGTTTCTTTTTATGGCTGAGTAATATTCCATTGTATATATGTGCCACATCTTCTTTATCCATTCATCTGTCGATGGACACTTAGGTTGCTTCCATGTCCTGGCTATTGTAAGTAGAGCTGCAATGAACATTGTGGTACATGACTCTTTTTGAATTATGGTTTTCTCAGGGTACATGCCCAGTAGTGGGATTGCTGGGTTGTATGGTAGTTCTATTTTTAGTTTTTAAGGAACCTCCCTACTGTTCTCCACAGTGGCTGTATCAATTTACATTCCCACCAACAGTGCAAGAGGGTCCCCTTTTCTCCAAACCCTCTCCAGCATTCATTGTTTGTAGATTTTTTTGATGATGGCCATTCTGACTGTTGTGTGGTGATATCTCATTGTAGTTTTGATTTGCATTTCTCTAATGATTAGTGATGTTGAGCATCCTTCCATGTGTTTGTTGGCAATCCGTATATCTTCTTTGGAGAAATGTTTATTTAGGTCTTCTGCCCATTTGGGTTGTTTGTTTTTTTGATATTGAGCTGCATGAGCTGCTTGTATATTTTGGAGATTAATCCTTTGTCAGTTGCTTCATTTGCAAATATTTTCTCCCATTCTGAGGGCTGTCTTTTCATCTTTATGGTTTCCTTTGCTTGCAAAAGCTTTTAAGTTTCATTAGATCCCATTTGTTTATTTTTATTTTTATTTCCATTTCTCTAGGAGGTGGGTCAAAAGGATCTTGTTGTGATTTATGTCATAGAGTGTTCTGCCTATGTTTTCCTCTAAGAGTTTTATAGTGTCTGGCCTTACATTTAGGTCTTTAATCCATTTTGAGTTTATTTTTGTGTATGGTGTTAGGAAGTGTTCTACTTTCATTCTTTCACATGTAACTGTCCAGTTTTCCCAGCACCACTTATTGAAGAGGCTGTCTTTTCTCCATTGTATATTCGTCCCTCCTTAATCAAAGATAAGGTGACCATATGTGCGTGGGTTTATCTCTGGAGAACTGCCCATAAATTTTAATAATGATTGATGATTAATAAGCTTATTGAGTTGAAAGAGTTTGAAGTGATGAGGATCTTTGTGTGTAGAGACACCAGTGTGAGTGTCCAGATCTCCTGATGAATTCTTGGCAGAGTGAATTGAAGCCCTTGGAAACATGCAAGAGGAACAGTAGAATTACCTGAAATTCTGTTCCTTTGCATGGGGCAGCAGTAGTTTGTGTTGAGAGGAAAATGCAAGCTAAGTGATTTAAAGAAAGGGAGTGGGAAAAGAGGAAACAACCAGTTTGGCTGTAAGAGGTCTCGGGAGGAAGACGGGGCAGAGAGAGAGAAAGAGATGTAGTGCCTGTGGTGAGGAGTAGAAATCTGAGGAAAGACAAAGAGGTTTACCGATAATTTTTAGGAAGTTTGTTGGTATGATAGCCAGTTCTCACAAAACCTGTGGAACAGAAACCACATTACTCATTCTACTTTGAAGTTGGGCTTGGATATATTTTTGGATACAAGAGTGGGAGATGAACCCCAAGGCAGCTGCTGGTGAATGCATTGCCAGCCCAAGGCACCCAACTGTGTTTAGGGTCCCCAGTGTGGTCACACTGAGGTTGACTCCCCAGTGCTCCAGCCATTGCCACGTAATTAATCCAAGCTGCTCATGGTAACTGCTCCCTCACCAGGACTCTGTTCAGGAACTTGTGCCAATGAGATGTCAGGGAATCCTTGCTGGGGCTTTCAGAAAACAGAGGTAAGTGTCTCTCTTGTTGAAAAATAACAGGGAAACATGTTGTCCCAGGTTGTGTGGCCTCAAGGGGAACTTGCCTTAGAGAGAAGCTGAACAGGTAATTAGCAGAGAGACAGACAGAAAGAACTTGGGTCCCTAGTGACATTGTTTTTGTTGTTGTTTTTTATTTTATTTTATTTTTGGCTGCGTCAGGTCTTAGTTGCAGGGTCTTCATTGCAGCGTGTTGGCTCTTCCGTTGTGGCGCGTGGGCTTCTCTGTAGTTGTGGTGCATGGGCTCCAGAGCACCTGGGCTCTGTAGTTTGCAGCACATGGGCTCTCTAGTTGAGGCGTGCAGGCTCAGTAGTTGTGGCATGCAGGCTCAGTTGCCCCGCAGCATGTGGGATCCTAGCTCCCCGACCAGGGATCAAACCCCTGCACTGGAAGGCAGACTCTTAACCACTGGACCCCCAGGGAAGTCCCCCTAATGACATTGTTAAGCCACTGAATCCACCAACCCTGAAGTCTGCCCACCCTGTCATATGAGGCAATAAATGTCCTTAATCTTTAAACCTGTGGGAGTCAGCCTCTGTTACTTGCAGCTGAAAACATTCTAATGGACTGACACACAGAATAAAGTGTGAACAAGCTGGAACCCTGGCAAAGTGCTGAATTCCTAAATGTAATAGTCTGGACTCAGCGCAGACCAAATGTTTAGATTGGACCTGAACTGTTTTCAGTTCCCAGAACATGCTGTGTTCTCTCCCATCTCAGGGTCCTTGCATATGCCATTTCCTCTTTCTCCTCAGTCTGCTCTTTGTGTCCCTGACTCTGGCTCAACTTCAGGCCTCTAGTAGGAAGCAAGGGGTCCAGAAAGATTTCCCTGGCCCATCATGTCTGAGTGAGTGTTCCTTCCACATGCTCCCACAGAGCCGTGTGCTGTACTGCATTGCCCGTATCTCCCTGTGAAGGCAGGAATATATCTGTGTTGGTCACAGTTTGGATGAACCTTGAAGACATTAGCTAAGTAGAAGAAGGCAGACACAAAAGGCCACCTATCATATGATTTTATTTACACGAAATCTCCAGAACAAGCAAATCCATAGAGGCAGAAAGGAGATTTGTAGTTGCCAGGGGCTGGAGGGTAGGGAAAGGGGGAGGGACTGCTAATTGGTATGAGGTTTCTTTTTGGGGTGATGAGAATGTTGTGGAATTAGATAGTGGTGATGGTTGCAGATATCTGTGAATATACTAAAAACCACTGAATTGTATGCATTAAAAGCGGGGGGTGGGGGGAGGCTATGCTATGTGAGTTGCATCTCAATTTAAAAAAAGAAAAAACCTCCACCGTTTTCCTGTTTTAGCTGATGAAACCAGCTAAAAGAAAATGAAAAATATCAATATATACTCATTTATTTAGTGAAATACATAGAATTTTACAATAAAAAATAAGTCATCCTAATTGTAGCATATGTCAGGGCTTCATTCCTTTATGTGTCTGAATAATATTCCATTGCATGCATATATCACATTTTATTTGTCCATTCATCAGTCGATGGATATTCGTGTTGTTTCCACTTCGGGGCTATGATGGATAATGATGCTATGAACACAAGTATACAAGTTGTTATGTGAACATATGTTTTCAGTTCTCACAGGTATATACCTAGGAGTGGAATTGTTGGGTCATATGGTAACTCCATGTTCAACTTCTTTGAGGAACCGCGGGACTGATTTCCAAAGTGGCTGCATTGTTTTACATTCCCACCAGCAATGTATGAGGGTTCCAACTGCTCCACATCCTAGTAAAGATCCATTTGAGTAAATTTATTTTAGGCAAACAGAATGCTGACCTGGAAGAAATAGGAATGATACACTTCATACTTACATAATTAATGTGCATGAATCAAATGATCAGTAATGACCTTGCCAATCTGCCTTTTGACATCCAAGAGCTCATAAGGAAAAGGCAAAAGAAAAGAAAACGACTAACTTGGGAATGAATGACTGATATTATCTGTTTAAAGAAAAATAAAGGCATACATATTGGCTAAAGAGCCTACAGTAAATTTAAACTTGAAAGTTATATAACGATGGCCTCCTTAGCTTAAGCCTAAGCCATCCCCTGCTGGGGTTCAGATGTGTCTGGGCCTGTTTGGTGAACTCAGATGTCAGAAACGGATTTTTAAGAGGAAGAATAAACTTGGGAGAGAGAACTAATTTAAGGGAAGACAGACTTAAACAGAAAAGTTTATTAAGGCTTTTGGTGTGAGGCATAGTTCCGAAAACACAGGATTCCCCAAACCCTGGTCTTGCCTCCATGTACCCAGGACTGAGTCCTAGAAGAGAAAGGCCTGTGCGTAAAATTTGAAAGCATGATTTCTATGGTTTGAATGTTTGTGTCCTCCTAAAATTCAGATGTTGAAATCCTAACCCCCCAATGTGATGGTACTAGAAGGTGGGGCTTTTGGGAGATGATTAGGTCATGAGCTTGGAGCCCTCATGCATGGGATTAGCACCCTTATAAAAGAGACCCCACAGATTTCCTTAGCTCCCTGTGCCATGTGAGGATACAGCAAGAAGTCAGCAGTCTGCAGCGCAGAAGAGGGTCCGCCCCAGAACCCAACCATGATTGCACTCTGATCTTGGACTTCCAGCCTCCAGAACTGTGACAAATAAATTTCTGATATTTATAAGCCCCCTCGTCTGTGGTATTTCTGGTATAGCATCCTGAATGGGCTAAGATAATTATTCTCATTAAAAACTCTAAGAGGGACTTCCCTGGTGGTGCAGTGGTTAAGAATCCGCCTGCCAATGCAGGGGACACGGGTTCGAGCCCTGGTCCGGGAAGATCCCACATGCCTCGGAGCAACTAAGCCCGTGTACCACAACTACTGAGCCTGTGCTCTAGAGCCCGCGAGCCACAACTACTGAGCCCGTGTGCCACAACTACTGACGTCCTCGTGCCACAACTACTGAGGCCTGCACGCCTAGAGCCCGTGCTCTGCAACAAGAGAAGCCATCGCAATGAGAAGCCCGTGCACCACAACGAAGAGTATCCCCCACTCGCTGCAACTAAAAAAAGCCCGCGCGCAGCAATGAAGACCCAATGCAGCCAAAAATAAATAAACAAACAAACAAAAAAAATCCTCTAAGACACTGGATGAAAGATAGTACTGCTTCAGTATTCCATTCATATAGATATATTACCCAAAAGGGAGAGGACTTTCTCCCATTTTGTCCCTAAACTTCATGACCTCCAGAATATTCCTCTCCACAATGGTACACTGAAGGCCCCTGTGTATTGGCAGTGGCAATGTGCCTGGAGGAGTTGTTGGCTGGGGACATTGGAGGCAGCCTTGAGGCACCATCGTACAGCTGCCTGGGGAGTGCAGGCTGGGCAGTTGACATCACTGGAGAGGGACAGGGCCGAGGAAGACAGTGGTGGCAGCCCACGATGGTCCTGCGTTTTTTGGTGAGTCCCGGTGAGATGCTCTCTGGGGACTCCCGGAAGGGGCATTGGTGGGGACTAGAGGTGAGGATAAAAACAGGAGAGACCCAGCTCATCACTATTTGTAAATTCAGAGTGCACAGCATTCTGGCTGGTGTGGCCTAGAGAAATACAGTCTAACCACTATTGAAAAAAAAAGGAAAAATAAGTAAGTAGCTGAGGAATGAGCCAACTTTGAAATGAATGGCTAAAAACACATTGTTCTTCTGGGATGACTGGTAATCTTATAAAATAATAATTTTTCCACCCCAAGAGTCTTTGCTATTTGTGATAGCTGATGTAATAAAGCTGTTTAGTGGCCTTTCCCACCATAGGCTGCTGTGTTGTTCTCACATCTGGGAACTTTCCATTGCTTCAGAGATGAACTTTCTCACAGTTTTCTGTCCCATGGCATCTGAGGTTATAGATGAAAATGTAACTAGTGGTCAATGGCAGGAAAATTAAGCAGCGTGTGTAATAATCAAAAAATGAAGCAAGTTCAATTCGATCCAAGATATTGCGTTAACACAAAGCCAATGCAACAGAACCAGTGAGGACAGCCGCAGCCTGGGTTCTCCCATCTCACGGGGGAGGTGAGAGAACCATCTGTAAATGCTGCCTTCTTGACCTCAAGGAAATGAAACCACATGATCACACCTCTATTTTTCTAGGGGAATAAAATACATTAAGTTCAGGCCAATGCTCTTTTTTGAAGATATCACAAGTTATCATTAGACTCATTTTCCATCAAAGGACACTTTCCAACTTTTAAGACAGAAATACAACAAATCTCACCCGATAAAGTTCTTGGCATGTGTTGAAGCATAAAAACAGTTTGGGCGAGGGGTGGGGGAGTGTTGTTTGGGGAGCAGCTGAGGAGTCAAGATCAGAGAAGACCCGTATTCCCTCTGTGTGTGGGGAAGACAGACCAGAGCAATGGTTTTCAAACCGTGGGTTCCATGGGGCCGAACAATACCCTGAAATTACCCTGGGGTGACTGGGGGAGGGGCCACGTGGGTCCACAGCCTCCACAAAAAATCAGACAGGCTGAATCTTGATCTCTTTTGTGTACTGGTTTTTATCTAAAATGTATATTTGAACATAGGGATTTGCTGCCAAAGAAAGGGAAAAGAGAGAGAGGGCCTGCGAGAGAAAGAGACTGAGGTTGAAAACCACTGGGGTTTGCTTGAATCCACTTCTGCAAATGTGATGGTTTCCCAGGAGGGGCCTTTTACCGGAGGAATCCTTCATGTTAATCACAGTCGCAGCAAACTCGTTTGCTGTTTTCCTTACTCACACCGGGAATTCATCTACTCCTGGCTCCCAGCACATGGTCTTGGCAATACTCATCGTGGCTGCTTTGTTTCTGAGCCGCATGGTGGAAACTGAGCAGAGCCCTTGGCTGGATCCGTCACACCAACCCCTGGCTGACCTTCTGAACTGTACATCTCCGCATACAGAGGAAGAAAACTCAGGAGCCCCGGAGAGGAGAGGGCTGACCAGCTGGTCCTGTCCAGAATTGGGGAAGCTCTGCTCAGGACAGCTGAGATTAAAAGAGAGTCAGGAAAGAGAAATCAGCGATTCCTTTAGGGGCCAGAAAACTTATGGAAATGCCAAAAGATGGCAAATCCAGAGGGCTTGGAAATTTGGTCACTTTAGCACTCAGCTCTCTGACCTTTGGAAATGACACATCACAGTACTGAGTCCAAAACCAGCTTTGATAAATTTTTTTGTTCATCTTTGTACTCAGGCATTTTAAGACACTGTAGAGAGGTCTTCTGATGTTTTCCACACATCATAATGGCATAAAACCAGGAGAGGAGCAGCGACAGCCAGAAAGAATTACAAATACAGAATAGAAGACAAAAAAATGTGTGTGGGGGGGAGGCTAGGGGTACATCTGTGGGCTTAATCAGTAACTTAATCTGGCAACGCAAACTTAACCAGTTAAGGGTAAACAGAATCCAGTTAGGCCCCTGCCTCCTAATGAGCCCTTACCCTACCTTGGGCTTTTGGGCTCCTCAGCCAACAACACGCAGACATGTCAGTTCCTGCTGGCGTCAGTCCTGTCTGGCCTCTGGAACAACGGCCGACACTTGATCATTCAGCATTTCTCAGTCCTGAGCCTCCGGAGGCTACACGTGGCATTATCGAGAGTTCTTTGCTTATTAGTGGGCTTGGAATTTGCCTGCTGCACCCACATCTGGCCCCCAGATGGTGGGACTGACCCAGGTGTGCACTAAGCTGCAGGTTCCCTGTGTTTATGGTCAGTCTGCCTGCCAGGTCCCTGCTTTTTCACTGGGACTGGAACGTGGTCCAGAGCTGGCTGGAGCTGCCACGCCTCCCCGGCTCCTGCCGCTCTGCTCAGGCCATCTCTTCCCTCTCACTGCCACTCTCCCACCCTGCAGCAAAGTTGAGAAAGCGGTACAATGAATAGCCATATATCCCTCACTCGGATTTACTAATCGTTAACACTTTACCACATTTGTTTTTCTTTCTTTCTCTTCCTATGCACACAGACACACACACAGTTGTCTTGATAATGTCTTTTTTTAAAAATAAATTATTTATTTTATTTTTGCTGTGAGCGGGCTTTCTCTAGTTGCAGCGAGCAGGGGCTACTCTTCGTTTTGCTGCGAGGGCTTCTCATCGTGGTGGCTTCTCTTGTTGCAGAGCACGGGCTCTAGGCGCACGGGCTTCAGTAGCTGCGGCTCGCGGGTTCTAGAGCGCAGGCTCAGTAGTTGTGGCGCACGGGCTTAGTTGCTCCGCGGCACGTGGGATCTTCCTGGACCAGGGCACGAACCTGTGTCCCCTGCACTGGCAGGCAGATTCTTAACCACTGCGCCACCAGGGAAGCCCTTGATAATGTCTTTTATGGCTGTATTGTTTTTCAGTTCAGGATCCAATCAAGGATCATGCACTGCATTTAGCTGTCATGTCTCTAGTTTTCTTTAGTCTAGAACAGCTCCCTTGTTTGTTTTTTTTTAATCTTTCTTTCTTTTATAAAAAAATTTTTATTGGAGGATCGTTGATTTACAATGTTGTGTTAGTTTCTGCTGTACAGCAAAGCAAATCAGTTATACATATACATATATCCACTCTGTTTTAGATTCCTTTCCCATATAGGTCATTACAGAGTATTGAGAAGAGTTTCCTGCGCTGTACAGTAGGTCCTTATTAGTTGTCTATTTTTATATAGTAGGGTGTCTTGACTTGGATATTTTTGAAGAGTTCAGGACAATTGTTTTGTAGAATGTCCACAGTTTGGATGTCTGATTATTTCCTCCCGATTAGATTCAGTGGGACCACAAGGATTTTTTTTTCCATCCCCTGCGCTGCTGCACATGCAGCATTTTTGGCAGGAGTACCTTCTAGGTACGACTGCCTCTTAGGCATAGGCTGTACCCAGTGCCCACTTGCTTTCCTCTGTACATCACTGTAATCACCTCCTCACTGTCCCTGCCGGAAGGCGACACAGCAAGGGTGGCCAAACAGCTTGCGCCGGGCAGACCTGGGCTCCCAGGGGCCTGGCAGGGTTGTGCCACCAGACACCACTCTGACTATGCAGCCCGACTGGATTGGTTCCGAAGGGAAATAGCTTAAATGTTCTCCTTTGGCTCCCACTTTCATTTGTCACAGCTGAGCTCTCAGATATCCTGGGCTCTTAGAACTTTGTCATAGTCCGGTGGTGGTTAGGCTGAGGAAACAAACAGGGCAGAGATCCCACAGAGGCAACATCTTAGAGGCTCCATAGGATGTAACCTTCAGTATGTAGACAAAACTTCTGAACTCAAATGGAAACTCCAGGCAAAGGGCTGCTGTGCTGGGCTTCAGAAACAAGAAGAACCAGGAGAACTTGGGACCAGATGTCTGTTCGAGTTCAGGGATTTGGCAAGTATCCATGTTCTGCATTAGCAAGAAAACCAAGTTCCTCCTTGGAAAGGAAGCTATAAATGCAAAAAGTCAAAGTCAAAACCCAAATCCAGAGCCCTCATAGGTTGTAGGAGACCTGGAACCAGGAGCTCCTCCAGGGCAGGAAGCCTTTCCTATTATCCTGTGCATCCCCATGACCGAGCACCATGCTTGGTGGGTGGGAGACACCCAACCCTTGCTGTTGAATGAATGAATGGATGAATAAATAAATAAATACGATTTCTAAAGAAGAGTCAAGTTTAGTATCCAAGAGTCCAATTTAATTGGGAGGATTTAAGAGTCAGTATCTGAGGGTATAGATGGGGAGAGACGGCAGAATGTAGAATTTCGAGATACATACATCAAGGGTAACTGAGTTGAAAAATGGGGTTGAGCCACAGTAAGTTGTTGAAATGTGTTATAATTCATCCTCAGTCGACCTAACTCCAGATTTTTCTTTTGTGATGAGCTCATTGGTGTCCTGGTTTTCTTCAGGCAGAGAGAGACCTTTTGTTCAGCCACTGTGCAGCCAGGAACGTGCCTGCCCCATCAGGCACACAATCTGCCTCTGAGAAGCTGGGAATGGGGCCACAAGGATGATTTTTCCCCCCCTTTCCTGCCCTGCTACAGGTGGCAGAAACAGAAGGTGAGATGTGGACACACTCATATAATATCCAGGCTTTTCAAACTTCATACAGTGACATGCAAGCTCACTCTCTAATATCATAAAAGCTGGGAGGAAAGTCCAGGAGTGGGAATGGAGAAATTCCATGGAAAGAAAGCTCAGGAAGCTCCTAATAAAACATAGCTTAAACATAAAAATTTGGCACTTTATCAAGACAAGAAAAATAGTGAGGGGTCGGTGACTGAGCTACGGACTGCATTTAGCATCTGGAGTGTTGGAAGCTTCCAGCAAGGCCTGCTAGAGTGATAAAGGGGCTCTGGAAGATCTCTTAATGGCTATAAGTGCTGTGCAGGGGGAAGAAGACTTGTCAGGTGACTCAGAATAAAAGTATTTTTAAGTTGAGAAGAGTGCAATTGTATTACCATCCCCACATTTAGAGATGAATAAAAAAGGCACAGAGAAAGGAAGTGGGCTGTTACTGGGCCTCCCATAACTACAGTCCTGCTCAGCTTCCTTATATAGGTTTCTTTTCACACACATGCTGTTAGGTTAGGTTTCTAAAACTCATGGTTTTTATTTATAGGTTAAGCAAACCCCAATTTTTCTAAATACTGAAGACGATGCTGGCCAGAACTTAATTTGGGTTATCACCATGCCTAGCACTCCCTCCCTCCTGCTTTCCTGTCTGAGTCCCTTGAGGAACCTGGATGGCCTCTTCATTTCTATAAACTTTCCCAACTTTCTTCTCCTTTTCCTCCCTGCCTCCCTCCCTTCCTCCCTTCCTCCCTTCCTTCCTTCCTTCCTTCCTTCCTCCTTTCCCTTTTTTTTGCCAACGTGTCAGTACAGCTGAGCCCTCCTGATCCCTGTTGGCTGCACAGACCCAGCTCCAGTTCTGTCCTTCTTTTACTGGGGAACTGATGTCAGCATGGCTGGATTACAGCCCAGCAACCGTTCTGTTACTAATGAACTGGCAGGGAGAACAAAACACTCTCCTGGAACAGTTTTGTCATCTATAGTTGGAGCACAGAAAACCTTGGGATTTGGAAAAGAACAAATGTCATTCGAGTTTGCTTATTTGCCTTCAGATGTCAGGACCCCCGGTTCACCACGCCCTGAATGTTTGTCTGATTACAGAACTCCTGCAAATAACAAAAGGTTAAAGGAAAACTCCACCCTTGCAGCATTTCCCTTCTCATTTTCCGCCCTCCAGGACTGGCTGGCAGGCTTGGGTCAGGAAAATTTTTATATTTATAGTCCCATAAATAGGGGGGCCAGACTTGGCAGCTTCAAAAGGGCTGAGACAATCTTGGAAAGCTGGGATTGAAAGAGCCCTTAAGGAGCATTAAGGCCAACATTCTTCTCTAAATATGAGAAGCTGAAGCCAGAGAGGTTGCCAGTGTTATGGGTTGAATTGAGTTTCCCCAAAATTCATTTATTAAAGTCCTAACACCCAAGATCTCAGAAAGTAATCTTATTTGCGGATAGGGTCTTTACAGACATATAAGTTAAAGTGAGGTAAGCGGGGTTGGGTATAAACCAATATGAATGGTGTACTTATAAGAAGGAGAAATTTGGACAGAGGCACGTATACAGGGAGAATACTATGTGAACATGAAGCCAACCATCTGCAAGCCAAGGAGAGGGGCAGGGAACAGATCCTTCCCTCACAGCCTTCAGAAGGAAACAGCCTTGCCAACACTTTGATTTTGGATTTCTAGCCTCCAGAACTGTGAGACAATAAATTTTTGTTGTTTAAGCTCAGTTTGTGCTACTCTGTTACAGCAGCCCTAGCAAACTCTTACATCTGGAATCTCAGTTCAAGAATGGCCTAGCCAGTTGAATCTTCTGAATGCCTTGCCCAATGCTTCTTTGGTCACATTGCCACCTAGACTGGATACATACTATAAAATTACTATTTACAGAAAACAAGAGTGCTTTTCCAGAGGGACAATTTGTCTAAGAATTTGAAGAGCAATGCCTCTGATCTTCCATGCTGGAATCTCTATGTGTAAAAAGAGGCAGGAAGATGCTGCCCACCTACCCCCATCTTATTCAGTTTAAAAAGCTGCTCCCATTTAATTCACTTCCTCAGAACCCAGGAAATAGGCATTCTCTTTTTATACGATTGACCTCATTTTTAGTACTTGTCTCAATCTCTTTAAAAAATTACCTGGCCTTAAAAGAGCACAACTAGAAATATGAAAATTATGAAAGAAAAAAATCTCATTGGTAAAGGCAAATATACAGTAAATGCTGTAGATCAACAACATATAAAGCTTGTAGGAAGGTTAAAAGACAAAAGTAGTGTAATCATCCACATTCACAATAAGTGGTTATGGAATACACAAAATAAAAACATGCAAAATATGATGTCAAAAACATTAAATGAAGGGGGGGGAGTAAAAATTCAGAGTTGTTAAAAATTTCAGGGTAGTTAAAATGTACAGCCTTTTTCTATGTCTTATGGAATTCAGTTTGCCAATATTTTTTTGGGAGGATTTTGCCATCTATGCTCACAAGTGAGAGGGCCTATGAATTGCATTTCTTACACCAAAAAAAAATTACCTAGCCTTTCTCTTTTTGTGAGAATATTCTCAGTTTAGCTACTATCATCTTCTATTTTGTCCAAAGTTGTGTTCCTTATTTGTTATTAATGGTACCTTTGGTTTCTATCAATTTATAATTATGAATGGGCTTGAATTTTATTTGTGTGCAGATAAACCATGGCACTTTATTACTGGAGGAACATATTTGAGGGATGGAATGATAAGGATAATTTGCAATAAATTTTCACAATAGATTGACATTCTGTCCTCAAAGCAGTTAAAACAACATCATCAAGAACAAAAATAGCCTTTGCTATGATGGCAGGCTCTTTTCCAATGTGAAGACCCCCAGCAGGGGTATTAGGAGATCGGGGAATTGACTGAAAGCAAGAGGAGTCTCTCTTCTCTGCACGTCTCGGTGCTGAGAGAGGTGCAGGGGCAGTGAAGCATTTGGACTAAGCTTAGGAACATCCCAGAGAAATCCTGGGGGCCAGGTGAAGAGCCCAAGGACAGGCATTGGGCTCAAGGGGCCAGGGATTTGCCAGCTGGCCCCAGAAGAACATTCTGTGAGAAATCTGTGCCTCTGCTATCACCCCAACACATGGCAGTCAGGCTGGCCTGTGCTGCCAGGGACCAGCCACTACACTGACTTTACTACGTGGCTAGTTTTGTGTAAACCCCTGTGTTAGAAAGGGTGTACCCATGTGGGCTTGTGATCAGTGGCTCCCAGAGTTTAGGATTTCATGACACTGTGCCCGCACCCCCTGCCCAATAAAAGAGGGACGCTGGCAAATGGTTGGCAGCTTTTAATTCTGGCAGATAAGAATATTATTTAAAACAGTATCTTCTACCAATATAATTTCATAAAAACATGAACATTTAAACAATTATTTAAATTAAAAAAACAAAACCTAAGAACAGTTACAATCGTTCCATTGTAGCCAAAGAATGTCGCCTGCCATTTCAGTAAACAAAAGATGTTTTGGCCGTCAAGCCATCAGCCATTGCAGCTGGTATGATAACTTGGTATGATATTTTCATAAGTTATAAAATAAAGGTAAGTGAGATAAGAGTTTTCAGGTGAACTCTTTAGGAATAATTATGTTTTGGTATGTCTATCTAAAATAGTTTCTCCAGGTTTTTGGTAACTTGAAACCTTAGTTTTGCTAAATTAACTTAAATGAAGAGAATTCATTTAATAGTCAGGTCATTTTGAATAAGATAAAATACTGGAACATTAATTGCTAAACAGGTCTGCTTTTGTCTTCTTATGAGAGCAAAACTAAAGATGTTTGGGGTTTATTAGACACATTTCTTGCACAACACTGAGAACAGAAATTATGCTATCAGAAGAAGTATGTTTCTAGAGGTTATGAAATATTCCTAAATTTGCCAACTAGGAAACGCTGGTATGACCAACAGTTCACAATTACTTGCAGCTTGTCAGTTTTCACTAGAGATTAAAGTTTTTAAGGGTTAAAATTGTAATATGTAAATAAAGCTACTAGAAATAATAAGGGAAACATGTCAGTATGCAAGGAAAGTAGGATGTGTGTTTTCAACAAGAGAAGGTATGAAAAATGGAAATACATTTTCTTAAGGGGCAAGGGTGATTTTGTCCTACAGCTTGTTATCTCTAAATGGAACAGGAGAATAAGAGATAAACTAATACAGACACAGAAAGTTGTGGAAGGTTTGTAGAAAGGGAACCCTGAGAGAAGAGTTTTGTACATGGTAGGCTGGGATTGGGTTAAATATAATTAGGTAAATAAATTTTGTTATTGAGGGTGGGCTGGTGCAGGACTGGAATTTGGTTCTCTCTCTCTGTTAAGAGAACGAAGTTTTCTTGGAATGTTGAGCTACTTTTAATAACAAACTGTGAATTTACTTGCCTTCTAAATGATCTGTATTTGCCTTAAAAATCTTTTATTGTCACTTTGGTTGAATAAATAAGTATTGTTTCACAGCAACCTAGGATCCTATTTAACCAAGTGTTTTAAAACCTTTTGATATCTTTCACAAACTTCCCCTAGTCAAATTCTAAATAAAGTTCTTTTGACCTCCAGCTAACTTTGGGATGCTTCAAAGGGCCCCTGAAACATCCCAAAGGGAGATATTAAATTAACTAGGTTTATTTATGTTAAATTATATGAGAAACATTGTCAAATAAGTGGTGATAAAACCTTCTTAGGCTGGGATGAGTGAGAGAGTAGCACTGACAGATATACACTACCATGTGTAAAATAGATAGCTAGTGGGAAGCTGCTGTATAGGACAGGGAGATCAGCTCGGTGCTTTGTGACCACCTAGAGGGGTGGGATAGGGAGGGTGGGAGGGAGGCTCAAGAGGGAGGGGATATATATATACATATAGCTGATTCACTTTGTTGTACAGCAGAAACTAACACAATATTGTAAAGCAATTATAATCCAATAAAGACGTAAAAAAAAGAAAAAAGAAAAGAAAAACCTTCTTAGGTTAGATGACTTTAATATGTATGTATTCCAAAATTTATGTGGCATTCCTAAAAGTCTGATATGTCCTGGTATAAGGTTATCAGGCATAATTCTAGCTATTATCTTAAAATGTTGTATGTCACAGAAATATCCAAGTTCCTTGTCAATTGCATTATAATCAAATCTTTAACCATGCCATTTTAAGTATTTTGCTGTTTATAAACAATCATTGTTTTACTCTGACGCTTTCATAAAATGAAGATCTTCAAGAAGATTCATAAAAAGGACTTTTTAACAATTATAAGTTTCTGATAACTTTTAGATCATACCACTGAACTGGGTAAGAAATTGAAAACTCTAATGGAAAACCTGATGATTTCATCCAGATCAACAGGAATTAATTACACAGGACTGAACTGATAAATATGGTTTATAATTTTATGACTTTTAAAAAATATACTGGCTTTTAATCTTTGTTTTCTAGAAAACCTTTCCTCTTACACTAATTATGACCTACAACAAACTGATAAAGTATACTTTTGTAAAGAAGATGAAATATTTATCTTTTTCTCTCAACCTGATCCTTCCAGAATTTGGCTTCTCCACCTGGTTCTCCTGTGGACCTGATGGCTTATTGTGACCAGATTACAAATAGTTATACTAATCATTGTTTTAATGTGCTCTCTCTGTTGTTTTCAAATTATTTATGCCTTGTGCCTCTCTCTGTTGCACTATGACTTTATTAATGTTGCTAGCTGTATTACTTATATCCTATTTTATGATTGTTGTCTCTTGCATTACGAGTGTGTAACCTGGCCTCCAACAAAATTAATGACATCTCAAGATAGTTGATCATATATGTAGCTCTATATAGAATAATTATCATAGTGCAATTCTAGGTATGAGAAAAAGCAACAAGGGAAAACATTTCCTGGATTATACTAAACTCGTAAACCAGGCGATCCAGAGAATTTTAGATTATCAGCACAGTGAGTGGCCCAGAATTTTTGCCTGGTGTAGGAAGACTTTCTAGTGACTTGGGACAAAATTGCTCATGAAATGCCTCCCAAATGTTGGTTGAATTTATGACCAAAATGAGGCCCTGTGGACAAAGAATGTTGCCTTATCAGCAAACAAAGGATGTTGTAGCCATCAGGCCATCAGTCACTGCAACTGCCTCCAGCAGTACACCCAAAAAAAGATACTGGCCCTAGATAGTTAAGATGCATATCAAAGGAATAATTTCATTAAGCCCAGACTCTTGCATTTTCTCATACATAGAAAAGCACTAAATTCATTAACTTGAGAAGTCTGTTTTTTTTTAATTAACAGTAATCTTTTGGTGTTTGACTACCTGGTTTTTTTGTTTGTTTTGCAAAAACTCCTATATATCCTGGCTTCTCCCTTACTTCTTTAGAACAGTCCCTCAGAGCTATCTGAGAGCCCATCTCCTGGGCTTATATCCTCAGTATGCCTGCTGAATAAAACATAATTCTCAACTTTTAGGTTGTGCTTTTTTTTCAGATAACACCATCAAACGACGTTTGGCAATTCTGAAGTGACATATTATTTTGAAATAAGGATATATTTATAATTTTTTCAAATGGAAAAATCACAATGTAATATTTTATTTATCACTGCCACCTCTGGTACAGTTACTGGTGCTTGAGCCTGGACCTCTCTGCGGTCCCAGGCTCTTGTGGAGATTTTCTTAGCAAGCTCAGCACCCCCAATGTTTCAGCTAGGTGGTGTCAGGTACGATAGGGGTTCCCTACCCTATCTTTTATAGCTCCCTTGTTTCTACAAAAACAGAAGAATCTTTGCATCTCTTTACCGAGTGAAGAATTACATTTCATTATTACTTATAGGTAGCTCCTTAAAATGCTTTGTTAGCTAGTATCAGTGCTCAAAAAGATATGTCATCCCCCACTATAAAGGCGATGTCCCCTCCTGTCTTAGTTTGGGTTCTCTCAGAAGCAGATTCTGAAAAAAGGATTGGAGTGCAAGTCGGTTATTTGGAAGGGGATCTCGGTAGAGGAATGGGGATGTGAGACAGGGAGGGGAAGGTAGTTCATAGAGAGGAAGCATTCACAAGCCCATTGCCACTGGGGCAGCTGGGAGACTCCTTGGAAACTGCAGAGTACCCCTTGGAGTGTTGTACCATAATTCCCACCTGTTACTGGTTGAATGCTGCTCCTGAGGGCATGGATTGCCCAGCACTTGTCACTTGCCCTGTGCACAAGCCACGTGAGGTTCTGCAACCAGAGCAAAAGTCTTCAGGAAGAGTCACAGAAGCCAAGTGCTTTAATCGTAGCAGGGAGTGCTGGAGAATGTGGGTAGGGCACCAAAGGAATCTGCTATCCCCACTTCGGCAACCTCTGAACTCTTGATATGAAATCATATCACAGACCCTGCCCTTTGATAGATAAAGCAGGAAGAATTATGACTGACCTCAGCCCTTAAAGGAAAAAGGAAGGACCTTCTTCCCCAAAAAGCCACATCCTATTTTTCCATGGGTGGCCAGACCACCTCCAATAACCCTTGTCTCGAATCTGTGGGTGAGACCACTGACGCACATCATGGTGATAAAATGCGTACACTCAAGACAAAAATCTTCCACTAATACCACGGGACTTTTACTAACAGTGACCTAGACGAGAGATGGCAAACTGATTCCACCTGTGGGTCAACACTGATCAATTGGTTATGGCTGCCAGAGCACTGTGTTGAGAAGAATTCTGAAGCGTGGAGAGAAACGGGGTTACGGATTAGGGCAGCTGGGTACATATACATAAGGGGTACCAAAAAAAATCACTGAAAAACTTCAAAATCCTTTCCGGAACGTACTATGTGTGTACATATGCTACTAGAAGGAACATTTTCATAAGATCCTTGGAGGTTGTGTGTGGGTGAGGCACGCAACGGAACCCTCAGAAGGCAGCATGCTCTAGCTACATCTAGAGCAGGGGCTGGGTGGAGGGTAGACAGACAGTTCAGGTTTTATTGTTGACATGGTAGGCAAAATTACATTTAAAAGTCTCTTAAAATGTCCTAAAGTTGCTAGTATCTGGGCCCTCAGAAGCTTAAAAGCCTGTACAGTTAAATCCCCAAATGCATACACGATGCAACCGTTCTACATGGTCCCTAACTGGCCTTCTAAGGTGTCCACAGGGGTCAGGTCTGGTAAGCTGAGGGCTTTTATTTTGATGAGTGGATTGTGTAACTTGGTGGTTGCCTTTAGCTGCCTTCCTTTCTCTTCCCACACCTCGTGCTCCGCTCCTCCTCTCACACTCAATATTGACAAAATGAGGAGGTTAGGCCCCCATCTCACACAACACAGGAAATCACGTTTCAGATAGGTCAATGAGCTAAATGTAAAAGACCAAACTTATTTTAAAAACTTAAATTCGGGGAGTTCCCTGGTCGTCTGGTGGTTAGGATTCGGCTCTTTCACTGCCATGGCCCGGGTTCAATCCCTGGTCAGGGAACTGAGATCCTACAAGCCTCGCGGCATGACCAAAATAAGAAAAAACAAAAAAACAGAAAAACAACTTAAAAGTTTGATAATATCCAGTGTTGGCAAGGATGTGCAGCCATGGGTACAATTTCCTAAGAGGACTATTTCTACTAAAATTTTTACTTCGTTTCTGGTTATCTATCCTGTAAAAATACTAAGTAAATAGTAAGACACCTGTACCAGGTTATTCATTGCAGCATTGTTTATAATAGTGGAAAAAAATTGGAAATAACCAAAATATTCCTCAAAGAAATATGGCTAAATAAATTAAGATGCATCCTTATAGAATGTTACACAGCTTTAAAAAAAAAAAATAAGGTAAATGTATACACAATGACAGGGAAGTGGCTCTAAGACACATCAAAACTTACTTGAATTCAATTTCCTCATATGTAAGGTGGAGAGGTTGGACTAAAAAAATCTCTTAGAGTCCTTCTAACTTCACTCTATGAAAAGGGAAGTACATCATATGGCTCAAGAATTTTGTGCTCCTAAAAATAGAATTGTCCCCTTTTCAACTTTTTCCCTGGGAAAATCTAAAATTCACAAAACCAGTAACTCCCTCTCTACTTTTTCTCCTTTCTCAAGGTTAAATCTTTCTTTCTCAATTCAGATGATCAAAATATCTTGGAATCTAAAAGTAAATAATAAAACTCTGAGAGTAAATATGTTCAAACAGCTTTACTAAGTGAAAAACCCCTGAATACATGGGTTTCATAGACAATACACTCCAGGGCCAGCAGTTAAACGGATCACTCTACATCCTCTGGGTAATATTGGTGACATTGATCAGCAATGGCCTGCTTGGCCAGACAAGGGCTGTATTTTTTTATTTTTATTTTTATTTTTTTTATTTTTAAAAGGCTAGGTTTCTTTTCTTTTTAATATTTATTTACTTATTTATTTAGGCTGTGCCAGGTCTTAGTTGCAGCACGCATGCTGAGATCTAGTTCCCCAACCAGGGATCGAACCCAGGCCCCCTGCATTGGGAGCTTGGAGTCTGACCCACCAGACCACCAGGCAAGTCCTGAGGGCTGTGTTTATATGAGGAGGAGAGGCCTCATAACCAATGATTGGGGTGTCCTGGAGAAAACTGGTTCCAATTAGAGGGGACTCCAAATTTACATGTGTCAAAAACAATCTCCTAGGAACTGATAAAATGGAAAGGATTTAATTTTAAACAAACAGGAAAGATAACCTAAGGAAGCAGAAGTTTCATTCCATTTTGACTAGATTTCCATAGCCACTTGAGAACCTAGAGTTCCTCTGTTGCCCTGGTAGGGAATTTGCTTAACCTTTCTGGGCCCCAGCTTCCCCCTATGGAAAGCAGTTATGGGACTTCTGGCTCATCTTTCAGGATCATTTTGAAGAAAGGTGAATATTAGAAAAGCCATCTGAAAAAAGAAGAGAACACATCAATCACTGAGGGAAAACCAGGACATAGGGCATAACAAACAATAAATTATCTACTGCCTAAGAAGGTCCTGGAACCAATATAGACAATTATTTTGGTTCTTATTTACAGCCAGAGAGGC
Source organism: Balaenoptera ricei (assembly GCF_028023285.1). Lineage (NCBI taxonomy): Eukaryota > Metazoa > Chordata > Mammalia > Artiodactyla > Balaenopteridae > Balaenoptera > Balaenoptera ricei. The sequence continues at coordinate 43,455,774 of NC_082641.1, forward strand.
CTCTGAAGCTCATTAGAGTCTGGAATTACTTCATACCCTGGGCTGGAAATTTCAAAGGAAAATTTCAAGAAATTCTAAAGGAAACTTCCAAATCCACTAGCTGGTTTGCTCTTCACTAGATGTTAACTGGATTATTTACTTTTAAAAATCAGGCTGAATTTTGCACTGACTGAGCCAAAGTTTGCATCTATCTCTGAGCAGCTCTTGCTGTTGTCAGTGTAGCTTCCACGTGTGGACAGGAGAAGAAAATACGGCCCATTGTCCTACCAGATGCAAATTATGGTCCCGATTCAACAAAAAACATCTGTCCTCCACACAGGGAAAATAAGAACAGACTCTGAAGCCAGACTGATCTTTTGTGACATGGCACCCTGCTCTTGTAGAAATTCACATTGTGATTTGTGATTAGCAAGCAAAAAAAAAAAAAAAAAGATTCTGAAACTCACATGATTTGTAATTTTTCTCAGTTTTGAGGCCTGTGTTAATGATAAAAACTCTATTAAATTTTAATTAGAATAAACTGATAGTTTTTTGAAAGAGAGAAAGAATTTTGAAAGAAGAAATTACTTGTCTGACGTAGCTATACATAACAAAGTTGATGCTATATTCCATCATTCTCTCTGGACCTTTGAGAAACCAATACCCAATAAAAAGCAGTATCAATAATATAACTGATTTCATAATTTTCTGTAGTCACTGATGATTCTTTCATTGAAGGTATGAATGACTGAGATTATTAAGTGTTGGCGGACTACATATAGATTACACCCCTCAAATTAATCAAATATATTTGATCCCTACCTACTTGTAATAGAATAATACTATAATATTAATCTTACAGGTCTCAATTCTTTGTCCTCCTACCCCTCTTCCATCATTTCAGCAGCAGTGAGGGCTTTTTTTTTTTTTTTTAAGCCTAGAGCTTTAGACTGCTCTGGGATATTTATTTATTAAAAAAATGGTTTTTCTTGGCTGCATTGGGTCTTAGTTGCAGCACATGGGATCTTCGTTGAGGCATGCGGGATCTTCGGTTGCGGCGCGCGGGCTCTTCGCTGTGGTGCGTGGGCTTCTCTCTAGTCGTGGCTTGCGGGTTTTCTCTTTTCTAGTTGTGGCGCGCGGGCTCCAGGGCGCATGGGCTCTGTAGTTTGCAGCACACAGGCTCTCTCATTGAGGCGTGAGAGCTCTGTAGTTGTGGCGCGCAGGCTTAGTTGCTCTGCGGCATGTGGGATCTTAGTTCCCCGACCAGGGATCGAACCCTAGTCCCCTGCATTGGAAGGCGGATTCTTGACCACTGGACCACCAGGGGAGTCCCAGGGCTTTTGTTTTGTACTGCTCCCAAGGTAGGGTCTAAACAGCTAAAATGCAGAGAAAGAAACTGATTCAATGCCTAGCTTTGAGTTTTAAAATCTTAGCTTTGATGATCAAGAGCAAATATGAAGGAGTGTGACCAACTAGTGCACCCTAGTCAGTAATGAGCACTAATATTTTTTCTTTTTCTTAATAGTAGTTGTTAGAAAATGGTTTTTATTATTTTATGACTGTTAGTCATTTGTACTTCCTCTTTTGTGAATTGTCTGTTTTTATGTTCTTCCCATTTTTGAACTGGAATCTTAGATTTCTCCCCCTTATTTACTTTCACATTGATATGCCACATATGTAGCCAATATTTTCTCAGTTTGATATTTCTTCTTAAACGTAGCTTATAATTTTTTTGATCTGTAGAGTTTAACAGGTTTATGTAATCAAATCTACACCTTTTTTTCCAGATGATTTCCTCCATGGCTCATAAACTTAAGATAGTTTTTATCCATACACAGCCAAGAGAAGCATTCACTCATACCTTCTATTTTGTTTGTAGTTTGATTTGTTACAACAAATTATTCTACCAGGTATCTTGTTCATTCCATCAACAAGTATTTCCTGAGCGTCCATCCGCCGTGTGACAAAGTAACAGGTGTTAAGGATAAAGCAGTAACCAAAACACTTAGAGAGTAACAACTGGCAATTTCCAAACAGTTGAGTAGTGCTGGGGAAATAGGTTTGGCTGCTTTTGGTACAGTATTGAGCCCAGTGAAGTCGGTCAGGGTTGAGAACTACTGGAACCTCTGCAAACCTTAGCTTTTTTTCCCCAGAGAATCCTCTTGAGTTAACTTGATAAACTAACACAATTCCTGCAGCAGTCTAAATCTGATTAACCATAGAACATTAATATGCTCCAGGTATTAGACAAAAAGTCATCAGAAACAAAGGAACCAAGAGAACTACTTGAGAAGGACTTAGAGAAACAACAAAATACACCTTCACCAAGATTTTGAATCAGGATTCAGAGTAGCAGGGCTGTCGGAGATGATTTAGACTTGGCCTTTGCATAATACACAATTAAAGAAAACCTTAGAACAACCTGTAAATGTGAAAAAAAGAGAACAAACTCAACTGTAATTAAAGACAGCCTCTGAGTGTTTCACCAGCGTCAGGTTAAGTTTGTCATTCAAACTTAACCTGATGCTGCCTTTTGGCTGTCTGTGACCTGGGAGGTGCTGGGCCCAATGGACAGGATTAGAACTGCTTTGTGAGGGCACTGTTTGCTGCTGGGCCTTGAGCAATGGCCTGACCAGAGGATCCCTTTCTGCAGCTCACTCCTGGCCCCCGGACTGGCTCGTCCCTGGAAGCTGTCCCAGTTGGGCCTCATGTCTCAGTGTTTCAGAGCTGCTGTCTGCTGGACCTGCTATCACATGACATGCTATCTCCTAACACGGCATACCCAGCACCGCCATTGGACATTCAGCCTTAAGAAATTCCTGGAAAACTGATAAGGAAGGGAGGGGGAAACTGTTTGCAACCTGCTGCTGTGATTTGAAAGTTGGTGAGTATGATGGTTAATTCTGTGTCATCTTGGCTAGGCGGTGGTATCAGACATTTGGTCAAACATGGCTGGATGTTGCTCTGAAGTTCCTTTTAAGATGAGATAAACACTGAAATCAATAGACTCTGAGTAAAGCAGATCACTCTCCATAATGTGGGTGGGCCTCATCCAATCAGTTGAAGGCCTTAAGAGAAAGACTGACATCCCCTGAGGAAGAGGGAATTCTGCCTGCGGACTGCCTGTAACGTCAGCTCTTTCCTGGGTCTCTAGCCTGCCAGCCTGCCCTGCAGATTTTGGACTTACCAGCCTCTACAATCACGTGAATCAATTCTTTAAGATACCTTCCTATCCATCTATTTATCTATCTATCTATCTATCATCATCTATCTATCTACCTGTCTCCTATTGGTTCTATTTTTCTGAGAACCCTGACTACTACAGTGAGTAAAGGGCTCAAGTAACCCTACTTTGGGCTTAGACTGAGGAAAGAGCTGAGGAGTAGGATATCTCCTTTACTTTTTATTTGTATACATATAACATAATCATGGTTTTGCCAGAAAAGTCAGGACTAACTAGGACTAAGTAGTCCTGATTTGTATGATGTAATTAAATGCATCAATATTTTGTGTTTCCATGATTTCCAGATGTTTTATCACCCACACTCACTTGAAAACCATTCACCTGACTGTACAAGACAAGATTTCTTTTCCCAACCCACTGCCATGCTTCTCTTCTTAAGCTGTACAGCCCCTCAGTAGGAGGAGTCTGGCCAATTCCAGGAAGTGTTTTCAGGAATGTAATGATATAATCCCCAGACTGAGCATTTGTACAGTGTATCACAGCTTAATAAGGTGTTTTTACATAGTGTTATATATTCTTCTAAAAATTATATAAATTAGGTAAAAGAGGTATAATTATTCTAACTACCTCCAATTTGGCTAAAGAAGAAACTGAGGGCCAAGAAGTGTGAATGTGGGGCTTCCCTGGTGGCGCAATGGTTAGGACTCCGCCTGCCAATGCAGGGGACACGGGTTTGATCCCTGGTCCTGGAAGATCCCACATGCTGCGGAGCAGCTAAGCCTGTGCGCCACAACTGCTGAGCCTGCGCTCTAGAGCCCGTGCTCTGCAGCAAGAGTAGCCACCGCAGTGAAGAGTAGCCCCAGCTCACCGCAGCTAGAGAAAGCCCGCGCACAGCAACGAAGACCCAATGCAGCCAAAAGTAAGTAAATGAAATTAAAAAAAAAAAAAGTGTGAATGTGTCATAAAGCTAGTCTATTCAGTGATTCTATGGCAAAGCCAGGATTAGAAATCAGTTCTCCCATGCCCTCACATAGCACTTTTTCTTACCACCCAAACATGTATCTGACCAGGTAAGCAAACTCTTTGCCAGATTAGAGTGCCAACTCAGCATCCTAAAAAGGAAATTTATTGTCAGTGATTTTTGACAATGAGATGAGAGGAAAGGGAAGCTGGGGCAGTGGGAACCAGGCTTAGCTAGGGCTGAGGGTAGCTGGAGAGCTGGAAGTTCAGGGAGTAACTGGTGAGTCATTTCCATTTTTCTACAAAATGAATTTCTAAAGTGTAACAAGGGACTCAAGGCTTTTATTCCTCCTTTCTGCAACTTGTCAAAATAAGTTTAATTCAAATGGACCCTATTCTGGAAAGCAATTCCTAATTACCAAGTCAAAATTAATCATTAACTCTTCTGTGTGCTCATTCACATATTTTATTATAGGACTAATCATATATTAGACAGGCACCTCTCCCTAACTAGACTACACGTGCCTTAAGGGCAAGGACTGGGTCTTTCTCTGTGCACTCATTCAACTGAGATTGCAGGCACCTCTTCTATTGCAGACAATGTGCTAGAAGCAGTGGGTACAAAGGTGAACTTCCTCCTCTGGATGGTGAAATATACACAGCCAGTGATTACAATACAATGTGGTAAATGCTACAATAAAAGCATGTGTGAAGTGGACAGCACAGAAAAGGGGGCACCTAAACTATTTGGGAGGCAGTTAAGAAGGCTGATTTCCAAGCAATGTCCTGAAAGATAAACATTTGTCAAGTGTACAAAAGGAAAAGGGCACATCAGGCTCAGGGCACAGCATGTACAAAAGCAGATGGAATAAGAGAGAATTAGTAGTTTTGTATGAACTGGTGTGAGGTTCGAAAGGTATAAAGATTGTAATAAAAAGCCTTGGTTACCAAGCTAAAGCATTTCTGTTTTATTCTCTAGGTTGGTCCTTCCCAACCTGCAGACCACAGAGTTGTTTCAAAGTTTATAATGTAGACTAAATAAATAGGTCTAAAAGGTGTGTGTGTGTGTGTGTGTGTGTGTGTGTGTGCAGGGGGTGGGGGGCACTTGTTTAAATGTTTGTAGATACTTTAATAATATATTCAAAGCTATGTATAAGTGGTATAGAAGTTATAGTAGCTTTTGGTCATTATTTTTATAAATCAATAAATACTAAAAACAGAACTACTATTGTGTGAGGGTCCAAAGGATTTTGTTATATTATCAAAAGGGATCCTTATAGTTAAAGTCATGAGAAGTCAGTGAAAGATATTTTCTTTTTTAAGAAAAAAAACTTTTATTGCTTTTTTTCATAAAACATGATACATTTAAAAACTTTAGAAAATACAGATAAACAAACGAGAAAAGAAACACCCAATAGTCCTAATACCCAGAGATGCCCAAAATTCATGTTATATAAACTTCCAAATATATACATATATATACACAAATGTTTTAAATTCTATACATAATTGTACTCTCTCTTGACTTATATTTATAAACATCTTTTTGACACTTATTACATATAGGCATCTGCATCATCATTTTAAATAGTTAAACAGTATTCTATTGATGAGTATTCTATAATTTATCTCCTATTGTTGGACACTTAGGTTGTTTCTAATTCTTCCATTACAAATAGTAAAGATATAAATATCTCTTTGTGTTTATATATCCACACCTTCCAATTAGGACATACATCTGGAAGTGAGTCAAAGTATATGAGCATTCTGAGGCTCTGATGCATACTGTCAAATTACCTTCAGAAAGTTTACACCCACTTTTACACCAGCCACTTGTGTATGAGTGTTCATTCCCATACCTTTTTCAGTGTATAATAATAATGTTATTATTATTTTAGTATTCGACAAGGAGAAAGCATTTTAAATTACTTTTCTACTGAGGTTGAACCTTTTTTAAAACTGCTTCAAGGGATAATTTACACTTCATAAAATTCAATGTAAGTGTACAGTTCAATGATTTTAGTAATTATATAGTTGTGCAACTATTACCATAATCCACTTTTAGAACATTTCTATCACCCTAGAAAATCTCCTCCACATAGCCATATACAGTGAATCCCTGCTCCCACCCCCAGAGGCAACTGCTATTTTGCTTTCTGTTCCTATAAATTTGCCCTGTCTAGACATTTCATATAAATGAAACTGTTAGTCTTTTGCATCTAGCTTCCTTCACTTTCATAATGTTTTTGAGGTTTATCTGTTAGCACAGATCAGTATTTTGACTCTGAACTTTTAAAATCTTCATGTTAACTTGCAGTTGTTCCTCTGAAGGCTGTCTGTTACAAAGGCCCTTGCCCATTTTTCTACTGGGGCACTGAAGGATTTTACAGAGGAGGGATATAATCAGGGTCATGTTACATTAAGAGAATTCTAGCAGCACTGGGAAGGATAACTCTGTATTTGCATTTCCAATTCTAGGACAATCATCAATACGTTTACTGCATTGAATTATGCTTTATCTACCTACAATAAAGAACTATAATATGAGCTACAAAGAACTATAAAATTATAAAAGGTATAATTATTTGAATAGTTTCCTCTCCTTAAGGAGTGTCATAAAGTTCTAATTTAGTCTCTAAAAAAAGAGACTTAATTGTGCAAAGTTGATTTTACTTTATTGTAGTGAAAACAGGTCCCTTCCGGGATAAAGTGAAGTATAAATAAATAAATGTCACCTTATTCTAATGTTGCTTTTGGTGGCTTGTTTTCTGCATCAAGAGCCCTTAAAATGTTCCTCATCTCTAAGATTCATTGAATAGGTATTTGACAAACAGTATCTTTGAACTCTATTATTTCTGTAAAGTTAAAAGGAACCCCCCACCCCGCCCCGCTGCAAAACCCATCCCCAAGTAAAAACTCTCTAATCTAAAAAAGAAAAATGTCCTATTGTGATCCCATATTAACCATTACTGAATTTGTATCCCATGCTATTTTGCTAAATCCAATTAGATTCTTTCAGAAGTAAAGGCTCAGATCTAGTAAAAGTTGCAGTTCTTAAAGGTAGCAGAGGCACTCAAAGCTTGACATATCCGAGTGCTGAAACTTTTCATTACACCTCCTTCAGTCTTCTAAATCCCGTCCCCAGAGCTGTGTGGATGATTTACCTTAAAGCTAAAACAAGTTAAAGTAAGGGATCCTCACTTGTATGGGGTTCTTCCTAATTTTGTATGTTTTTCCTTAAGAGGGTAGAACAAATTATATAACTTCAGGCTCCACTAAACCTGGACCTGCCCTGTAACCAATGACCTCTATCCCCCATTCCAAAGGTTCTTTGTAAGTTGGTCCTTTACTTCATGGCTTGAGTATAGATAAATTTCTACAAGCCTTCTTTTATAACAGACATCCTTTTAGAAAGTTTGTCATGCAGATAATAAAGTAACAACATAAATGATTCACCTAGAACCTCATCACTTCAACAGGTAACCCACATTTATTCTTCTGTGGCCCCTTCCAGTATTTGTCCACATGTCTACATAACTTTGTGTGATTATAATCAAAGTTTTATCTTGGAAAATGACCAGCTGCCGGAGTTTAGAGGGTGGGCAAGGATGCTGTCAGGGCCACATCCACCTTGTTTACCACTGGATACTCTGTGCTTAGCACAGAGTCTGGCATCCGGTTAGTACTTAAATATTGGCCGAGAGACTAATTCTGAACCTGATTGGCCCAATTTTTTTTTTTTTTTTTTTTTGGGGTATTGAACTCCAAGTAGAAACGAAACACTCTTAAAAAGTAGCAATTATTGTTTTCCATTAAAGTGGAACCCTGCCTCATTAATTGATTGATTAAACAAGTGTATATTAAGTGTCTGTTAAAACCAAACACAGTTGGATTACTTGGGACATCAAGAGAGACCCAAAGGAGGAAAAATCTGCAGAGTGTGCCCTTTCTAATCCCTATCCCAGCCCTGTACTTTATGGCCTGAGATGAATAAGGAGAATGGAGGAATTTTTAATCTTTTAAAAAGACATAGCCTTATTTTATCTTTGCAGAAGAGTTGAGAAATATAAAAAAAAAAAAATGACATTGGGGAGAAAAAGGAATTTTACTTAAGGCAGGCAGAAGATAAGAGCTCTCTATTGCCTTAAATGGCTCTGTAAGATTATGATACTAAGCTCTTTGCCAGAAACTGGGCTACACTTATCTGAAGTGCCACATTCATTCTGAAATGCTCTTAGAGGGAGAAGTCAAACAGTTTATTGTCCAAAAGGGATGATCATTTTAGGTTTTGGTTAACATACAAAGCATATACCTTTTTTTTTTAGGATCTAGAACATGAGGGAGGGCATGTAAGACATGCATCGGTCACTTGAGTGACCTGATGTGACACACGCAGAGTCACTTGAGAAGTCTGACCCTGCAAAAGATGGCCTCCTTCTACCCTGGGGTCAGTGCTACTAGGCAATGTCATTTCCTGGCAAAGTTCAATTAAACAAAATCCCAGAGTAGTTTTTCTTCAAAATAATTTTGATTTAATTTCTTCTTTTATATAAAAAGACAACAAATTACATTTCAGAGAATAGTGTTTAGGTTATGAGGTTCCCGTCAGAGCTGTTTTGCAATACATGTTTACATAATCTGAAGTGAAGTCGGCAGTCGACTGTGAAACTGGGGCCAGCCAGGCTGCCTTGTGCGCGTTCCATTTTGGACAACAAACTAATGTAACATTCTATTGTTTAGGTGTCAGCTAGATTTGGATTTTCTTTTGGACGTTTGAACTGGGATGAGAAAACAAACCACCACCACATCACCACGACCAGATTCTAAAAAGCAACAGGTCAGTCCTTTGTAAAGAAAACAAGCAGCATCAATATTTTCTGCTCTAATCAATGAGCCCAAACATTTGACGTTTTGAATACAGATAAATAAGTCAAATTTTTGGAGAGAAAATCTTATAGAATCTTTCTGTTTGTACTGCCCAATGTGTTACTGATTATTTCCCCTATTGACCAATTGTACTTTGCTGTCCAAGATTCACAGAAGTGAATCTTGCAGTGTTAAAATGCAAAGAGAACAATAAACAGTATACAGAAGCAGTTAAATATTTCTTATAAAACTTATCCTAGAGAAAATTTGCCAAAGTAAAAGCAATTACACTTTAGAAGATCCCACTTGATGGTGAATGTGTCAAACACCTAAAATTTTGTACAGTTATTAGGAGAAGGCTGAAAATGTGTCCTTGCAGCTTTACCACTCAGCTTTCTTTACCTGCCCTCCCTGAGGATCCCGACTGGAAGGGATCTGTTTCTCTTTGTCTGAAAGTGCCTTGCATTATAGTCAACTGTAGGCGTAGTTCCTTTACTAGACCACAAGTTCCTTTAGGATATGAGTGATGTCTTATACATACTTGCCTCCTCCAAAGTACCGAACATGGCAGTGCTGGGGCTCAGGACAGGCTTCCTCAAGATACGCCACAGTGGCACAGTGATTATTTTGAATTAAAGTTACTTGAGAAACAGCTGGTGGAAACAAAAGCCATTAAAAAACACTCTGACTTACCCCTTCCCCAGGAAAGCGAGAAATAAATCTCCCAGGTGAAGGTATCCTCCCTATACCAGGAGGCTACAAAGCGTCCTTATCACCCGAGTTAGGGAACTCAAGGCTTAAAAAGCTGTACTATAAACAAATGTTGTTACTTCTTCAGCAGTTTGCTCCCTAGCATAAGTTAAATCTTCACAAATCTTTCTTTGTCTAAAAATGATATATGAACAGCTTGCTTTGGTCACTTCGGGGGTCCCATTTCTATGAGAATTCTACACATGCAAATTAAATTGTTTTGTTTTGCTTCTTTCTCCCGTTAATATGTCTTGGGTCAATTTAATTATTAGACCAGCCAAAAGAACTCAAGAGGGATGGGGGGAAATTTCCCCCTCCCTGATAGTAGTTATTCAATTATTTATGGAAATGAGTAAGTCAAAATACAGATAAAAAAATTCTCCTAATGAACTCCAAGTAGAAACCAAAAACTCTTCTGCCTCTACATTTAGTGGCTGTATTGTATTTGTAAAATATATTTAGTGTAAATGAAGTGAATATTTCCCTCTAACACAGTCCCTTTTTGTGGGTAAGTTTATTCTTTATTCCAATACATTTTTTGGGTGTGATGATGAAACTGATTTTGGATGATCATCCATAGGTGTCAAATGTCAAAGCATATTTCTTTGTCCTTTCTGGCAATAGTATTAGCATACCACATATTCATCCAGAGCCTTTCCAAGGAAGAGCTCTCTAAACAAGCTATTTTAAATTTTATAACGTCCTCAGTTATGTGTTAAATAAGCTAAATTCAAAGAAACTAAGATTAACCACATCAGAGCAAAAAGTGAAAGAAATTTAATTAGAAAATTCAAAGAGATGACAGCAGAGAAAGTCTAAAATTAATTGTAATATGATCAGAATGAGATCTCATCTCATCATTCTAATTTGTGAGCCAGGACACATGTACACAAAGAGTTTTCCGACCAAGCTAATTAATAGGCCAAAGGAGCTGGTTTTGTGAAGAAAAACCTAAGGAGGCAAAGTCATTCAGCATTCAGCATAAGTCTAACATAGGATTTTGGAAATTCTAAATCAGCAAGTCTCTTAAAGAAAACAAAAAGCAAATATCACGTTGCTTTTTAGTTTAATCAATAATGCATTCATTTTCATATTCACTTTGATTATTAAATGTGCAAAAATATACCAAATCACTTTTCTATGTGTTAAAACATTCAAGTATATCATTGAAAAAAGGCAATGCAACTTTGTCTCTGAAGTTTTTAAAGACAAGGGAGGCAACTAGAGATAAACAAGGATTAAGCCTGGAAGATCTCTCAAGGTCTGGCTTTTGATTCCTATGTCTCTAACTGAACAAAACTCTCAAATCATAAAGATGCAGAGGCACAGAGACACATTTTCTCCACGCCTTATATTCCTGTTCTAAGAGAGGTTAACACAGGGATCCAGACACGTAATGCAGCATTTTCTAATTACCTAACTTCTACCAGCAGTTTCTGCTAACAACAACAACAAAAAACTTCAGAGAGACTGTCTCCCTCAATAAACGTAACTAAGTTCAAGTACATATTAAGGTTTGTAGAGATGAAATGACATAACTTGAAGATTGACTTTAAAATGTTTCAGTGGAAGAGAAAAAAAGGGGGATAGGTGAGCAATGCGGCAAAGTCTTATAATTACTAAATGTAGGGGATGGGTATGGGGGGATTTATCATATTATTTTTTTCTACTTTTGTGTATGCTTGAGAATTTTCATAATGAGACTTTTTAAAAAAGAGCTTTAGACAGTATAGTTCATCAGTATAGGTATGGGTCTATGGACTAGATAGAAAGCTCTGCTAAAAGGAAGAACGGCTGGTCTTGAATCTGGGGCTCTTTACCAGGTTTAAAAAACCATTTCACCTGTCTTTCTCAAAGGAAGGAAAATAACACAAATCTACACATTATCTTGGGATGTGTATTAACACAATACACTGTTTAATGGTATCATAAAATTAGAGAAATCTAACTTTTCCAGCTGAACATGGAGGCTATATTACATGAAAGACATGGATTTAGATTTTGGTTTAGTTTTTAGTTTGAAAGGAAAAGAGGAGAGTGCCAATCAAAGAATTCAGATTCCCTAATCCTTTTCTCAGATCCAAGTAGTTTTTGATTTGGGGATTTAACCTCTACCCTGACAGTTACAGAAGTAAGTTGAGGGGGTCTCCTTCTGGAGGTCATACTTTGAACAAAAGTAATCCTTTCCTGTGTTGAAGAAATCACTTTCACCCCCAGCAGAGAATACACTTTTAAGGAGGCCTCACTCTTTCTGGCCCCTCTCTATTCCCTTAACGCCTCATATATCCCTCTCTTCCATGCTTCCTATATTCTTCCTCACTGGTCCTGACATCACATCCTATGCAATCCTCAGGGGTCCAAAAAGCCAAAGAGCCCCCTGGGTCTATGAGGACAATCATACTTGTTCCTATGCAAAATATGGCTTGGGGAACTGGAACTGGATTAGAAACAAAAGAGGAGTCAGATAGCAACAAACTCTCTCCTAGTTCCTTTATTTTACATAAGTTTCATGACCATGGGGCCTGCGCTGACATTGCTTTTTTTTTTTTTCCCTTCTTTCTTTTTTAAAACAGAGATTAAGGGCTCACGTAAGAATTCACTCTACTAACACTGATGTCATGGACACTTCTTTTTTAAAATGAGGTATTTGGTTTACTGTCCAAAACAATAAAGGTTTGGGCAAACTGCAGAAATGATATAGCAAGTAATTAAATAAAAGTGAATCACTGAAACATAAAACAGAAATGGGATCTGGCAATATAGTTGCTCTGACACTCTGAGAATCATTATTGTAGCCAGAATAAACCCACCCACCCTACATCTCTAAAAGCAAAACCCAGCATGATTTTTCCTAGGGGCATACATTTCTACTCAGAAAAGACAAGTGAGAATGAAGAGATGAGTGAATACGAAAAAGGTAAAGAGATTAAGACCACTCTTACTGCCCTTTTCCCCATTCTAACAAGAATTACTTATTAATGGACCACTATTTCCCTTGGTTTCAAATTACCTTAGGAAAACATTAATAATTACGGCAACAACAGCATTTACAAGTGAGTTTATGTGGGACTGTTGTCAGAGTTCAAAACACCATGAAAGATCTGGAGAAGACAGTTGACTATTTCACATAAAAAACTGAACAATTAGGTTAGCCAGGCCCAAAATAATGATGAAAATGTGAAAGATTAACTTAGGCCATGTTAGACGCTCTTCTTGGTACAGGGAAATTATATAGATGAGAGATGGATATATGAATACAAAGGCCAGGCCACATGCTGCTCCTGAATATCTGCAAAATAAAAGCTTTTGGGTTAATATTCATCCTGCGTTTTCCTGATTTACAATTATGGTAAATATAGTACAATTTAAATCCTCCTCAGTCTGATATTACAATAAAATTGTTTTTGATTCATTTGTTGTTGACATAAAGCATTTGAGTTTAAAACTTATTTTACTTGCTAAGTTAATATAAAATATTATTTCCTGTTCATCTTTATAGCATCTGCTTGACAAAGAGTTTTTTATTCATCTCTCAAATCTCCCTAGTTCCTCTGTATCTCAGTGATTATGGCTACTTCCTCAGAAACATCTGGAGATAGGCTTCCTACCTTTGATCTTTTATAAACTAATTATACATTCTGAGTTGCTGAAGGACTGCTAGCATCTGCTTAAGACTGAGAGTGCCTCCTTGGCATTCAGCATAATTATCAAAGATAGTAACAAAAATACCTAAACACATGACAGAGGAACCCATACTTTCTTCTCTCCTTCCCTATACTTAGTTTTCTTGAAAACAGGTTAATGGGAACTTGTAAATCCATTATATTCAATAAGCATCAGGCTAAAAGTCTCCCCTTTTGTTTCTTGCTACTTTCTTAGGTAAGGGTCTTCTAAAAAGTGACTCAGTCCTGCTCTCTACAGGTCAAGGAAATCAGATTATTCTAAATTTCAGTTTTCCATGAGAATCTGAGGTCACAAATATATTCCCAATCTACTCAACCTATCACAATGTATTTGGAGAAAGGATATTAAGGAAAGAGCCATCTGGGATCTAAACTCTTACTTTATGACTACAATTGACACTGAAATAGGTTCTTGAGTAGAAAGGGATTAAGAAAGTTAGGACATAGCCTTGACATATTAGAGACATTTGAGGTACCCCAAGAAGTTATATATTATATATTAAAAACAACTTTATTTTGGATAAAGAAAAAGGAATACAGTGGAAAATTATGAGAAAAAGAAAAAGAGAAGGGGAGAGGTACATAAGGCTAAGGGATAATGGGACTTCTAGAGTCAGGAATAAGCAGAAATGGAAGATAACGAGCACCTTAACTGATACCAGGGAACTACATTTGAATGTTACCAGTTTTAAATACTCACAGGAATTTTATACAATTATATCAAAACAACAACTACAACAACAACAGGAAAAGCATAAAAATAAAGACCAATATATGAAGGGGCAAAGTTCCCTTACAGGCAGTACCTTATGATTCCTCCTATGTTTGGGTAGAAACAGGCCATGAGCACGCCAGCTCCCACAATAACTAGATTAAGAATCAACACGTGGAAAATGCTAAAAGTTGAGAAGAGAGTTTGGAGGAAGAAAAAATATAAAAACAGGCAAATTATAACAATTAATATGAGAATAAAATTCATTATTATCATCTTTAAAATGAGAATGTCTTAAACTTGACAATAAAATTACAGCATAAATAGAAGGCAACAATAGTACTCAATACTGGTGATGGGACAGTGATACTGGCCCTTTTGTGCAATTATATAAATAGGTTAAATTTTGTAGGAGCAAACTGGTAGTGTGTATCAGGGTTCACATTCTTTGACACATAATTCCATTTGGGTGGAAAATCATAAGAAAATAATTGAAAAAGCTATTAACATAAAGATATTTGTGAAAAGACAGAAGCATCCTAGATATATGGCAGGGTAACAATTTACTTGATGGAATATATTAAAAAACATTAAAAATAAGTAATCACTGTTACCTAGATGGTAAAAATCCATCTAGGCAACTTGAGGAAAAGTTAGTTAGATTTTTACTACACAAGAAAGTCTGAAAACACTTGAAAAAATATCAGAAGGAAATACACTGAAACGGGTGTAGTGACTGTGTTATAATTTGGGATTTGGGGTAATTTTTCTTTGTTTCTATATTTAACAAATTTTATGTTTTACAATATTTCTTTGTAAAGTGTTTACTTTTATAATTAGAAAAATAAATTTTATTAAGGGGTAAGGCAAAATGGGCAGGTTTTTATTTTTCAGATTTAGTCATTTAAAGCTATTCAGTATTTACCATGAATAGAATATCTGCTAAATAACTTGAACTAGCTGTTAACAATTCAAGGTTTGGGAATCACTTCTGGACACAAATAAACATAATGTAGATGGAATACGATGCTCAAGAAATAACTCCATTTCCCCCAAAAATGATCCTTAAAAGCCAAATTTACACATCAAAGCAACATTTTGAGCCCAAGTTATCAGAGGTTAATTAATCCTAGGTATAGATTACAGAAAGAATTAAAAATAAGGAAAATTATTTACACAAATAAGTGGTTAGTCATCCACCTTGATGAATTACAAAGATATTCAGGCTTCCAGATCTTACTATTTATCCAGAAACTCCAAACTTAAAATTGTTTCAGAGCTTTGAGAGAGACATTGGTTGGACCTTTGTTATTTCTATATTGTAAAAGGAATCAACTTTGTGTATTTTCCAAAGTAGTGGTTCTCAAAGTGTAACCACGAACCCCAGGGAAGTTCCTAATTCCCTTTCAGGAAGCCCTGAGGTAAAAATTATTTTCCAATCAGACAAAACATTACTTGCTTTGCAAAAGCATTGGTGGGTAAACTGCTGCCCCCTTAGCATGGATAGAGGCAGCTGCACCTGTCTGTATTCTATACTGTATTCTTTACTGCCAAACACTCTCAAAAAAAAAAAAGTTTTATTAAAAATTGTCCTTGATAAAGGAGTAAAAATTATGTTTTATTAAATCTCATACTTCGAACATACATCTTTTTAGTATTCTGTATGATCAAATAGGAAGTATATAATAAAGCACATCTGCTGCATACTGAAGTAAAAAGGTTGTCTTGGGGAAAAGTACTTGTGCAACTGAGCTGGGGGACAACCCCGCCGTTTTATCCGAAGACCGCTATTTTTACTTGAAAGGCAGACAAACTATGGTTCTTCAGACTTGGGTATTTGACAGACATTTTCTTGAAAATGAATGATATGATCTTGTAATTTCAAGGAAAGCAACTGGTAGTTTGTGTTGCCAATGATAACATTTGAGCTTTCGAGTAAAAACTAGAATTTTGGAGAGCTTGTATTTGCCACCATGAGAGCTCGACAGTTTTCCAATAAATATCTAAAGACTTTTGATATTAATGAATGTGGGTTTTGAAGTGTGCATAATGAAGTGTGTCAACATTTGGAAGATCTACAGAACTCACTGAACCAATATTTTCCAAAGGACTAACCCTGATGTTATAAAATCATGCATGGGTAAAAGATCCGAAGTGTAAGATAGACCAATGGATTTTAATGTAACTGAGTTTCAGATTCAACTAACTTTTAAAAAACTACCACTTGTCAAGGTATGGCATAATATCAAAGAAGAATATCCACAATGATCTGAAAAGGCTATTAAAAGTACTCCTTCTTGTTCCAACTATGTGTCTATGGGAGGGTGTATTTTCTTCATATATTTAAACAAAAATTACACTTTATAACAGAATGAATGCAGAAGAAGCTAGGAGAATCCAGTAATCTACTAGCAAATCAGACATTAAATCAGTTTTAATGTCATTAATCAGTTTTGAAATGTAAAAGAAAAGTTTTTTGAAAATCATTATTTTTCAAAAATGTTATTTATGTTAACAAGTAATGGTTTTATTATTGCTTTTTAAATAAATTAATAAACATTTTAAAAATTCTGTTCTAATTTTTCATATGTTAAATATTGATGGATATAACCCACATAAGCTAAAGTTCCTGGGGGTCCTCAAACCTTAAAGGTGTAAAGGGGTCCTGAAATCAAAAAGTATGCTCCAAAGTATGCAGTCTGTAGAGTACTTGTAACTGTAGGATAAATGATAATATGTTCTTGGTGGCAGGGGAAGAAAAGTAATGTGAACACAAAAGGGAATTCCAGACTTTTTCCAAGAAGAAAAAACATTCTAACAGCCAACGTTACGCAAAATAATGGCAGAAAACAGGAATAAGGCATTTACCTAGAATGTTTTTCATCTATTACTTCTTCGTATGTATTTTATTTTGGTGAATGTAAATATAGCAGGGTGTATAAACACAATAGGAATAATATTTACTGAAATCCAATGTGAAAACTGTAGCTGCTGCTATTGTCAATGCTAGAAGCCTGGTAACTCTTGATTTCTGCTTTTAAAAGCTTTTGTGTTTTTAAACCTACATATTTATAACTAATTATTTATTAAATGAGGGGAAAGACTGCATTAGTTCACTTCAAATAAACTGGTTAAGACCACTTGTTTAGCTGGTTACTGTAAATGTAATTTTGTTCAAATTTTATCCAAAAGTTTTCTTCATTTAAGATCATTTATTCCCAATAAAATAGGTCAGGGTTAGGTACTTTTTACTAGAATGAATCTATAATAAAACTTAATTAAGAGTAGGAGTTAACCAGGGGTCCACAAGGAAGTTTCAGGGAAACCTGAAGCAGCATATAGAAACTTCTCTTGGATGAGGGTGACTAGCTTTGAACAGATTTTCAAAAGGATTCACAACTCCTCCATTACCAATAAGAGATTAAAAATTACAGCAGTAGTTACAGAAGCAAATAAGAAATTAAACTTGTTATGTATCTCACCTTCAATCCTAAACAATGATCATTTATGTAAAAATGCATGAATGTATAATATACAAGTAAATATCAATAACCAATAATTAAAAGAGTTGCTTCTCATTAGCCATACAGGTCCTACATACTATTAACTTCTTGGCAAAGAGTAGATTAATGGCGACTAAATCATAAGATAAATATAACTGGTATCAGAGCTAACATAAATACACTGGAAGGAATTAACTTTAAATCATTCTGGACAAGGGAGAGGCTTCTATTTTTAAAGCTCTTCTGGGACAAGAACACCAATGATCTATCCTTGGTGTTAGGCAAATTTTTCACTGTTCATTAGGCAAATTTTTATAGCAAAAGGATCAGTCACATTTTAAACTGACCTGTTTGCACAGTCATTTGTTGCTTGGCACATCTTGCTGGTCAAGAGAAGAGCCCTTACCTAGGATAAACGTCACCGAAGATATGGCCCAACAGCTGGACACGAGCCAAGTAGCCTAGGAGTGGATATACAGTCATCATCTGGAACAGCAGGAATATCCTTGCAATGAAGGACAGGATGTCACTGCTAGGGAAGTTGTCTAAAAAATTCTAATCCAAGAAAGATAATATGTTACAAATCAAATTCAGTATATACAAATTTATAAAATGGAATTTTTTCGCTTTGTTTGAACATGGGTGCCACTCAAATTGTGGTTTGTGGACGGGCGTCCATCCACAAACTGTTTGTTAACTATTATTCTTCAATGAGCTAAGTACAGAAATTGAAAGTAAGTGTTTGGAAACTTAAAGACATTTGACATTAGAATAAAAATGTGGCATTTTACAAAAGTATCAGTCTGCAAATGATTTGATATTGAAACAACAACAACAAAGAAGACCTTGTCCACCACTGATAGTCTGAGAAGTACTGCTCTATAAGGTTCAAGCATAAATTTGTTTGAATAAATTTAAATAGCTAATTCAATGCTACTTCATCCTTAATAGTTCTCTTGCTTTTCCTCCTCTGAAACACTGTAGCACTTTCAAAGTAAGATTACAGAATAAGGTGAGAGTGTATCTATCACCTACTATCATTATTATGTACAGTCTATCAATAAATAGAAAAGAATTTATTTCTCCTTCCTTTCATGGTTCTTTTCTCCATTTTCGTTAGGCATCTAAGAAAAAAAAAAGCTAATCACTCAGATTTTTTTTTCCTTGCAAATACAAATACCACAGATATTCTCATTCCCAAGGGAGTGGGCTTTATATGGGATTGTTCACATCAGGGGAATTTTCAGCAAACATTTGGCTGCCAAGCCAAAGAACTTCTGGAATCAAGGAAATCAAGAGAACATTTCAAGCTATCATAACAGCAATAACTCAAACCTATTTATCTTATAAAGATGAGAACATTATTACCACTATTATGCTGAAATAATCTTTATAATTCATCTGTAATAAATCATATTATATACTCCACTACACTCTATTAGAGGAATTTCTTCTGCCTAGAAAGAAAATCACCTGTGCATGCTATTTCTTGTGAGAAATTCTTCAGTTACATAAAACTAGAGAGTACACTATTCCCAGGTTTATGACAGGCCAAAGCAAAGAAAATATTATTTATGGCAACCTTTTAGCAAAAGAATGTTTCTTTTATTCTTTCTGTCTCTCCCTCTGTCTTTTTAACAGTCAAATAGTCTTTCTTTGCTTTGATACTTGACACATAGTACCAAAATGGGTGTCAAACCTATTATTATGGACTGATAAACTAAGACACCAGTTTATTCAAGACATTTCCAGATCTGGACTTTGGAAAATAAGGGAATTGAATATAGTCTCTATGGAGGGTTTATAAATTCAAGACTACTACTAGTACAATTCCCCCCCCCACACAAAAATACTATGCATATAATAGGAATCATTTATTTGAGTACCACAAGGTGCCAGCATGCAGTAGGTCTTCTCAGAGAGTCCATCTAAAAATCTATGGAGTATCTATTATAGTATTTAATGGAAGAGGAAACCGAAGCTCACAAAGGAGGGGGAAGGTGCTTAAATTCCCACATGCACGGTAAATAGTAGAGATTGTATTCAAACTCAGGCCTGTCTGGTATTATATTTTGCTACTGTATCACACTGCTTGCTCTGCAGATATGAAGGTGTAAACAATCACACAGAGAGGGTACACAGTGCCTTACCTGCTCTATACAATCTTTGGATAATGGTGGTGAAGGAAATGAAACAAAAACCAGGACTCCAATATAGAGATAAGTTAATGTCACCAGCATATAAGCAATGGACAAGTCCCTCACCTGTAAAGAGAGAATAAAATTTCCACAACGTTGAATAAATTTTTAGTAAGTAAGTATACCTGAATAGGCTAAATAATAAGACTGAAAAATAAACATAAGATTTATCTTTTTGCTCTGTGTGTCTGTGTATACCTCCTGGGTATCCAGTTTGTTCAGAGAAAGTAGTTAAAACAAGATTCATGTACTTTACAATTAGTCTGACAACTTTTTAAAAACTATTCTGGAGTATGTAGAATAAGCTACCTGTTGGCAGACTTAGAAAGTTAATTAACATAAATGGTGATTTAACATGACTGAAATTCTGACTTAATTTCAAAATGTAATTCATTTGCCAAAATATAAAATATTTAACTAAAATAATAAAGCTAAGGGACAACAAGAAATCAAGAATAGGCTACTTTCTGTATGACTTATGGAATTAAAAATTTTTTTTCTTTTAGTGAATTAACTTGTTAAATCATCAAAGCATGCCTAGACCAAAAGAGACTGGTATATATTAAAATATATTTAATAAAGAAGGAAAGCTAAAGCAGACAATAAGCAGGTATTAAAGACACGCTTAATAAACCTAAACAGTAAACAAAAGGAAATCAAAAGGCAGCTGTTCAAACAGCTGCACAATGTTATGATTGGAACCAGTAAACAAATGCAGAACATTAAATAAAGTGGATTGCTTTCTTCCACTGCTGTTCCCACCCTCCCAACCATCCCCATGCAAAGTAAAAAGCTCCAAGATATTTAATGAAGCCAGCTGTCAGATCCAAACAGAACAGATCCCACAGCTTATAAATCTGGTCTCCATCACCACTAAAGTTATGGCCAAATAATTCAGCACAACTAAATTATGGCTATAAGCCTATTCACTTTTCATTTTAAACACACATTACTTTGAAAGCTAAGAAAACAGGTAAGAAAAAAAATTATATACAATTTTGCTTTAGTTTGATACCACAGTAAGAAAACTGGACATTTGGTATTAGAGAACATTTCTGATTTTTGGGAAAACGTTCCTCCTTAAATGGGCTAAAGCAACAGTAGAGAGTTATAAACTTAAATGTTGATAAATTCACTTAAAAAGCAAGTAACTAACTATGAGAAATCCAAAGTTAGGTCTAAGATGACAATCAGCTTGAAAACAAAACAGGGATTTCAAACCCTAAATTAGACAGTGGATAGGCTATGGAACTACAGGAACCTGGATTATGGAGATTGCTTCCAGCCTTTTCAGAGTTTCTAATTGTGTAGGGTTGAAGAAGGAGAGGCTGACCAAACCTGTAGGGAAGTTCCAAAGTCTTTCCTCTAGTTCTTGAAGCTCTAGGGCCCATCTCAGGCTAGACTTCAGCCACCCCTTGGGTTGCCTGTTGGTCTTGTGTAGTATAAACAGAAATGAACCAGGCAACTCTTATTTTCATATCAAAGGGTAGTAGTCTCCCATTATGACGTTTGAAAGTCATTCTACCCTCAACCTACTCAACGTCACTCAAGAACAAAGAAGTTTTGCAAAACGCAAAATCTTGGAAGGCCAAGAAGGCTGTGTCAGAGAGAGCTATATATAAAAAAGGACAGCTACCATTTCATGGAGTCTTTAGCCAGTACACCACGTGATCAACACATTATTTGGGGCAGGTTTCCTGCAAAGATGTGTACCTTAGCAAACTTTGGGGAAAATCTGATGAAGATAAAAAGGCAAAGATGCAAGGGCTTCCTGATAAGATAGTTTCCCCCTTCTGCTTCCCTGTTCTTATAGCACTGCACACATATCTGAAATATAGCATCTACTACCCTATATTGTAATTGTCATTAATTTTTATTATAAAAGAATCTATATATATGATATGAGGATATCAACTGGAAAGAAAATGTTCTCTGACACCCAAAAAGTAGTCAAGGTTAATAGTTCTTCTATCATGCTGGTATTTTAATTTTTCCACCTCTAAGTTGGTCCATACTACTAGACTATGAGACCCCTGAGGACAAGGACTGTGTCTTCTTCATCTTTGTATCCCCAATCCCCAGGACAATACCTGGTACATAGTAGGAACTCAGTAAATGTAGGTAAAAATAATCATGCTGTCTACAATTATTAAGTGCTTCTAGGTACTAGGCTCTGTGCAAAGCACAGTACATATATTATCTCACTTAATGTAGGTACAATCCTTTTCTTCATTTTATAGATAAGTAAATTAGTGCAGCTAGGTTACAACACTTTTCTTCTTTTTTTTTTGGTGGCGTTGGGTGTTCGTTGCCGCACGCGGGCTTTCTCTAGTTGAGGTGAGCGGGGGCTACTCTTCACTGCAGTGTGTGGGCTTCTCACTGCGGTGGCTTCTCTTGTTGTGGAGCACGGGCTCCAGTAGTTGTGGTGCACACGTGGGATCCTCCCGGACCAGGGCTTGAGCCCGTGTCCCCTGCATTGGCAGGCGGATTCTTAACCAATGCGCCACCAGGGAAGTCCCTACAACATTTTTCATGGTTACACAGTGAACAGTTGGTGAAGTCAATATTCAAACCAAAGACTTTCTGGCTCCAAATTGCATGCCCTTAGCTACTACAATGGAGAGCTAACCAGTTTCTAATACATTTGTGTCATAGTTAATAAACAATAGTAAAGAAAAAGGTGAAAGAGAGGTAACAAGTTTTGAGTAACAAATGATACAATAAAGCACACATATAGATGCAAGAGAAATACTATAATCAGAAAAGTTCTATTTCACAGTAGTATAAATGTACATTCAGTGGAACTAGGTCAAGAGTTACACATCTGGGGACTTACCTGGTGGCGCAGTGGTTAAGAATCCGCCTGCCAATGCAGGGGACACAGGTTCGAGCCCTGGTCTGGGAAGGTCCCACATGCCACGGAGCAACTAAGCCCGTGCGCCACAACTACTGAGCCTGCGCTCTAGAGCCGGTGCTCCGCAAGAGAAGCCACCACAAGGAGAAGCCCGTGCACCACAATGAAGAGTATCTCCTGCTCACCACAACTACAGAAAGCCCACGCATAGCAATGAAGACCAACACAGTCAAAAATAAACAAATAAATAAATTTATATATTAAAAAAAGAGTTACATATCCGTTTTCATCTGAAAATACTCTAAGGAACAGAAATGATATTTTAATATAAAAAGCAGCTGAGGTTTAGCACAATTCTGGGAAACATGCCACCTATGAAGAGCATGCACACATGTGGGCTTTGCTATTCTCTGGCTTGAACGCAAGCCATCACTATTCTAGGCCTCTTAAAAGCCTGTTTAATGGAAAATGGTGGAAAAAAACCATCTTTTAGAAAATGAGGCTCAAAGTAAAAAAATATTTAAAAACAGGCAAAAGTGACCATATGAACTGGTAATGTGTCAAGAATCCTACACATTAATAAGGTAACTTATTCTGCCTCACAAATAAGCAGTGGCTAGCAGGGCTGGCAGTAGAGAACTAATGACAGGAAGAATGACAACTGGGACACAAGTGGGTCTAGGAGCACATTCTGTTTCTCAAATACGTTTTATAATCTATCTGTTCCACGTACTGTTCATAGTGAAAATACTATCCAGTGGAGCATTTACTAAGAAAATGACAGACCTACCCCAAACATTTACATAAAAACTTCTGCTGATGTATATAGTTAAGTAAACTACACAGATTCATAAGAAGCAAGAAGTGAATAATAAATTAAGATATAAGGCATCTCAAATAGTTTTTAAAGAAGTAAGCAGGGCATAAAACTAAACAAAGATAGGCAAAACAAAACAAAAAAAGCACGATATAGGTTCTGATTCAAACATGATGAGGAAATTCCAACAAGATGAGGAAATACCATATCCAGGATGGTTATAAAGAATATATATTCTGATGATAAGAAATGAGTTGGATGATCTTCAACTCTACAACTTTTTTTTGGTAAGGTATGCCTTGCTAAAAATAGAAATTATATCTCATTTAGTTATACATATAAAAAATTATGTTTGGTGGAAAAAAACCCATGAAATTAAGTCAAATTTGGAAAACCTGGAAGATCTGAGCACTACACCTGTTTAGGCGCCTCACTGTTCTCCTTCACAAATGTCTTTAGATCCACGTCCAACTATAGTCTATATAGAAGAGAATGAGGCCTTTTTTATTCTTATATCTTCTTTTCTATTTTCAAGCTTTTTTTTTTTACTGATCTGTGAATGACTAACTCAACATCAACATTAAGAATTCAGAGTTCCTGACAAACTTCATATTTTCTGACTTAAATCTCAAGAAAATATTGTATCATGATATTAACAAAACATCTGTGAGTCAAATTACTTACTGAAACCTGATTAAAAGTACAATCATTAAATAAATCAAATGACAAAGTTTTTCTCAGAATATAGTACCCATTTAGCTTAATTTATGCAATATATAAGTATAGTCAAAAGGAGAGTGTTTATATTTACAAGTATTTAAAATGTTTAGAATTTTGCTGGCACACAGTGCTTCATAAATATTAGCTTTATCACTAGTAATTATTAATATTTTAAGAAGTTAACATGAAGTATAACTGATTTTTTGAAAACTGGGCCACATTTCATATACTAGTTTCAATCAATTAAGACAGTAAGAAGACATCATCCATTTCAACTTTTATTTTTAAGCCTTTAAAAAAATATTTTCCACAAGTGACAAAAGTTGAGTTACATTTCATTAGCTGAACCTCACATACTAGTTCTACAAAATGCTAGTCCCAAAGCTCAACAGAAACAAGAACTCATTTTATGGTATTTACATATGGAATACGGATTTCAAGGCCCATTGAGTGTTTCTGTAGGAAAGGCAGGCAGGACTCTTCCTATGTCCTTCGGGGACTATGAACAGGAACATTCATCTCTCTACCCAGTCTGGAGCTTCTCACACTGAGGAATGCACACCTTCAGGTAAACTGGTGTAACTTTCCAGCAAAGCTCTTCCTCTTAAGAATTTCCAGGAGCAAAGCTAAGTACGGACAGTCCTCTCTTTTCATGGTACTATGAGACTGTGAAGGCGCCTGGACACCTTTTTTGAGGAAGATGCCTTCGCAGCTGCAGCACAGCTGGGGTCGGTCTGCTCCTGCTCCTGCCTCACCGCTGTTTGCTCTCACCCAGGAACAGGTCAGTCAGGAAGCTGCGCTGCAGCAAAGCCTTGCAGATACTGGGAAGACCCCTTTAACACCTCACCAAGGGAGAATTACTCCATCCAGCCACAACATAAAATCTCTGGAGAAGGGATGTGCTGACTCGATCAGAGGCACAAAGGAAAAAAATCTAAAAGCGAAAGGACCAGTTCAGACGCCAACCAAGACTCTGGGAGTCACTACAAGAAAAACTCTTAGAGATGAAGGTTCTAAGACTCTAAGATTTTTCAAAGTTGGTTCCAGATGAAGATCTGTAAGTGATTCATTGACTTGTACAGTCTTTCAGAGATTGTTAAGCAGATTACTTCCACCAGTATTGAGCAGTTGAAGTCACCATTGCAGATGCTTATATCAACTATTTTAATAGATTAATGGTTGTTAAAAAAAATGACCATGCAGTGCGATCATAATAATCAACGGGAAAAATTATGATTGTTCCATGATGCTTCCTCTTTCTCACGGTATAATTGTAAGAGCAAACTTCTTTTCTATGCTTTGGTGAACTGTCATATTCCTTTCTTCTAAGTTTTCATCAGCTTCCAACATTTCATTTTTTGTGCTTTCAATGTTGTGAAGTATCGCTAAGAATTCCTTCAATGTGAAGTTTTTTGATAGCGTTACTTCCTCTGGGACATCTTCATCCTTTTCATCACAACCACTTTCCTCATTCATGTTGGTAAGTTCACCTTCCCTAAGTTCCTCTGGCTGCATACCTAGAGTCTCTCGAATGGCAGCAGTGTCAACATTTCCACAGTCAAATATGTTTGATTCAAATTTCATTTCCAGCATTATTACTTTTTGTTTCATTTCTGCACTTTTGTGTTTGTTTGCCAATTTCCTCGATTCTCCATTTTTGTAAAATATAATGTGGGTTTACCACCTGGTGACAAGGAGGCAACTGAACTATCTGCTTTGTCCTCTGGGTGTAACGTGAATAATAGATGGGCAGTGACCAACCTCTGACAGATTTTGAAAGAAGTGGTGTGACTGAATAACTAATCATGCTGTGCATCTGTAATTTATGGAGTGATTTATGAACTGAAGGGCTAGCAGTTACTACTTTATGCAAGTACTCATAGTTCAAATCCTGTGGCAACCTAAATTTGAACCATGTGGTTAGGGTGTACTGACATAATTTAACTAAGCCATAGTAACTGAAATTCATGCATATGGGAGCTGTGCAAAGCGAAGTCTGCCTGTAATTTAACTCATTATTTTCAGACTGTTTTCTAGTAAGACAAACTAATTATGAGCACAATAAAAATATGCATGAGTGTTTAAGATAAAACATGAGAGTTCACTGAAATTGTGTTCTTCACCCCTAGATACCCAGGGTATACAAGGTGTTCTTCTCTGTCATTAAGGGGACTTTGGTGGTAAAGTTTGAGAAACACAGCCTTATGGATAGAATGACCCAATATACATGAGAATCCAACTTCACAAAATGTGTTTCTGTGGTACTTGGTCTAAGCTGGCATAGTTGATAAGGATAGATAGGTGATTTGGCTGACACCAAGGTATACACTGTTAATGACATACACTATTTCCTGTAAAGATAAAATAGATATTTTCCACGTATCTCTAAACTTCCTAAACATGTGGTATGCAGCTTAGTTCAAGTGGCAATGAGTCAGGAAATTTGTGAAGGAGAGGAATTTAAGAGTAAAGGCCATAAAGTATATCCTCAATTTTCCCTCTACACCCCAAAGTTCCAAATGATTATTTAGGATAGTAACATTTTCTTCCTATTCCCTCAAAAGATTTAAAACTGTTTATGACAAAAATACAATAAGACTAAACATTTCCAAAATAAAAACCCTATCTAAAGTGTGAGGGATACAGGGAAAGATAAAAGCTCTAAAAATACATTTGCCTAAGAAAAGTTATAGAAAAAGATAAGAGGACTTAATACTTTAAGTTTTCTAAAAGTCAAAGCAAAAATAGAAACAAGAATAGTTATATGACCCTTATTGTCAAACAATGAGTTTATTAAGAGAAACTTTTTCCTAGCCTTGAACACAGAAAATTTTCTCTCCACAGTCTTTGTATAAAGGATGTTGAGCAATTTAACAAAGACTATCCCAATTACAGTTCTTAATAAACAGTGAAGCAACATTCTGCATATGGCTTTCTTGTATTTCCCTGAAACCTTGGTAAAAAGCCACTTTTAACATTAAAATCTAGTGCAGTGATGAGAGAAGAGAGAAAGAAATAACTGATGTGGTTCAGTTATATATTTTTCTGAGACTCTAACATTAATATCATAGGAAGAAATCTTGGAGAAGACTTAATATGTTCTCATTGCAAAACAAATTTAAAGGCACTAGAAAAAATCTGCGGGATACTCTCTCCTGTTAACAGAAAGATCCACAGTTTGTAAACGTCAGGAAAGCAAGGGTAAGAGAGGTAGAAAAGCTAAAAACTTCTAGCCCCTACTAAACACCAGGTCATGTTAAACGCTTTTCCTATTTTATAATATTTGATTATGATTAAAAACTTCATAGGTAGGTATCAAATTAGGCTACTTTTATATACAAAGAAAATGAAATTTGAAGATGACCAAGTTAGGAAGTTGGGAAAAATCAAGATTTACTCAATTTCAACACCACTCACAGGTAATATGCCAGTTGTATGTAACCAGGTAACAATAAAGATGAAAATGGAAGAGCTTGACTTATATTCTTGCCCTAATTTGAGACCTAACTTCCTTCTACTTAGAAAGGCCCTCATAATGACTCTGCCAAACATTACTTGAAGACTTCTCATAATCCCCAGGCACAGTGAACTCTTCTTTCATTTGTATTTCAGTAACAATTGTATAGACTCCTATTAGAACTTTTTGTTTACATGGTTAGAAGCTATCAAATTGAATTCAAATTGTACAAATAAGGCCACAGGTAACTGGTTAAATTTTGCTTCCTTTGGGTTTAATTTGCTCTTCTTTTTTCCAGTGTCTCAACATAGAAGGTTAGGTTATTGATTTGAGATATTCTTTTCTAATGTAGGTGCTTACAGCTATAAATTTCCCTCTAAACATTGTTTTAGCTGCATCCCATATATTTCAGTATGTTGTGTCTTCATTTTCAGTAATCTCAAAGTACTTTTCTAATTTTTCTTGTGATTTCTTTCTTGACTCATTAGTTATTTAGGAGTATGCTGTTTAATTTCCACATATTTGTCAATTTCCCAAATTTCTTTCTGTTATTGATTTCTAACTTCACTGTGGTCAAAGAACATACTTGGTATGATTGCAGTCCTTCCAAATTTATTGACTTGTTCAGTGACTCAGCATATGGTCTATCTTGATAAATGTTTCATGTGCATTTGAAAAGAATGTGCATTCTACTGTTGTTTGAGAGAAGACTTTTATAAATGTCAATTAGATCAAGTAGGTTGATAATGTTTTTCATGTTTTCTATATCCTTACTTATTTTCTATTTGTTCTATCAATTATTAAGGGAGGGGTGATGAAATCTCTAATTATAATTGTGGATTTGTTTACTTCTTGCAGTTTTGACAGTTGCTGTTTCATTTACTTGGAAACTCAGTCACTTGGTGCATACATGTTTAGGATTATTATGTCTTCTTGATGAATTGATCCTTAAAGATCATCATATAATGTTCTTCGTTATCTCTGGCAGTACTCCTTGTTCTGAAGTCTACTTTGATATTAAAACAGCCTCTCTTGGGGCTTCCCTCATGGCGCAGTGGTTAAGAATCCGCCTGCCAATGCAGGGGACATGGGTTTGATCCCTGGTCGGGGAAGACCCCACATGCTGTGGAGCAATTAAGCTGGTGCACCACACTACTGAACCTTTGCTCTAGAGCCCACGAGCCAAAACTACGGAAGCCCGTGCGCCTAGAGCCTGTGCTCTGCAACAAGAGAAGCTGCCGCAATGAGAAGCCCACGCATCACAACAAAGAGTAGCCCCCGCTCACCACAACTAGAGAAAGCCAGTGCGCAGCAATGAAGACCCAACACAGCCAAAAATAAACAAATACAAAACAAACAAACAAAAAAACCCCCAGCCTCTCCACCTTTCTTATGTTTAGTGTCTGCATGGTATATTTTTAAAGTAAATTTCTTGTAGACAGCACATAATTACGTTTTGTTTTTTAATCAGACTGACAATCTCTGTCTTTTAGTTGTAGTCTTTAGACCATTTTTAATGTAATTATCTATACTACTCGGTTTGAATCTATTATCTTTCTGTTTGTTATCTATTTGTCCCATATATTCTCGTTTCCTTTTTCCTGTTTTCTTTTAGATTACTTGGGTATTTTTAAAGATCTTATCACCACTATTTGCTATTATCTGTACATCTTTTTTTTTTTTTTTTTTTTTAGTGACTGCTCTACAGTAAACTATGGCCCATGGGTGAAATCTAGACCACTGTCTGTTTTTGTAAATAAAATTTTCTTGCAACACAGTCACCACCCACTTGTTTACATATTATCGTTACTTTCATGCTACAATAGCAGAGCTGGGTCATTGTAACCACATGGCCCACAAGGCCTAAAATATTTACCACCTGAACCTTTACAGAAAAGTTTGCAGACCACTGTTTTGTAGTTTAAATTTAAAAATTAATATCTGGTAACAAAAGTCAATTCCTCAGGTAATTACTCACATTGTTTTCTTGGTTCTTGTTGTTCTTCAAGAGGGTGATAATACAATTATGAATAAAGAAAGCAAGGGTAAGCACCCCAGTCAGCTGTGGAAACTGAAATCTTATCTCTAGGAGAAAAAGAGGGGGAAAAAAACACATTAAAACTGACAGTTGGAAAATGAATATTAGTAGCTGAAAGTTGATTACTAAAAATCAGTTGTCTCTGTTTTGTCCAGGGAATAAGAATATTAAAATGTCTTTACAAAGTTCCTCAAGGCTAACATTATACTAACAAATACTTGAAAAGGGAGAGAAAAGGAATCAAGAAATGACTACTCTGTGAAGGTACTTTATATCAGTTATTTCTGTTTGAGGTCATACAACTAGTATGTGGCAGAGCAAGATCAAATTCAGGGTGTGTCTGATTAAAAAATGGGCAGAACACTATGGAGAACAGTATGGAGGTCCCTTAAAAAACTAAAACTAGAACTACCATTATGATCCAGCAATCCCATTACTGGGCATATACCCTGAGAAAACCATAATTCAAAAAGAGTCATGGACCACAATGTTCATTGCAGCTCTATTTACAATAGCCAGGACATGGAAGCAACCTAAGTGTCCATCGACAGATGAATGGATAAAGAAGATGTGGCACATATATACAATGGAATATTACTCAGCCATAAAAAGAAACGAAATTGAGTTATTTGCAGGGAGGTGGATGGACCTAGAGTCTGTCATACAGAGTGAAGTAAGTAAGTCAGAAAGAGAAAAATAAATACCGTATGCTAACACATATATATGGAATCCAAAAAAAAAAAAAAAAGTAGTTCTGAAGAACCTAGGGGCAAGACAGGAATAAAGATGCAGATGTAGAGAATGGACTTGAGGACATGGGAGTGGGAAGGGTAAGCTGGGATGAAGTGAGAGAGTGGCATGGACATACATACCCTACCAAATGTAAAATAGACAGCTAGTGGGAAGCAGCCACATAGCACCGGGAGATCAGGTTGGTGCTTTGTGACCACCTAGAGGGGTGGGATAGGGAGGGTGGGAGGGAGATGCAAGAGGGAGGAGATACGGGGATATATGTATATGTATAGCTGACTCACTTTGTTATACAGCAGAAACTAACAAACCATTGTAAAGCAATTATACTCTAATAAAGATGTTAAAAAAACTAAAAAAAAATGGGCAGAAGACCTGAATACACATTTTTCCAAAGAAGATACAAAGATGGCTAACAGGCACATGAAAAAATGATCCACATTGCTAATCATCAGAAAAGTGCAAATCAAAACCACAATGAGATACCACCTCACATCTCACGCAAAATGGCTATCATCAAAAAATCTATAAATAACAAATGTTGGCGAGGATGTGGAGAAAAGAGAACCCTAGTACACTGCTGGTGGGAATGTAAATTTGTGCAGTCAATGGAAAACTAAAAAATAGAACTACCATATGATTCAGCAATTCCACTGCTGGGTATTTATCTGTAGAAAATGAAAACACTAATTTGAAAAGATAATGCACCCCAATGTTCATAGCAGCATTATTTACAATAGCTAAGATATGGAAACAATCTAAGTGTCCATCAACAGATGAATGGATAAAGACGATATGGTATATATATGTATAATGGAACATTACTCAGCCATAAAAAAAAGAACGAAATTCTGCCATTTGAAGCAACATGGATGAACCTAGAAAGTATTATGCTTAGTGAAATAAGTCAGATAGAGAAAGACAAATAGTATATGTTATCACTTATACATGGACTCTAAAAGATAAAACGAATGAATAGAACAAAACAGAAACAGACTCACAGCTATAAAGAACAAACTAGTGGTGAACCAGTGGGTAGAAGAAAGGGAGGAAGGGCTAGATAGGGGTATGGGATTGAGAGATACAAAGTACTATGTATAAAATAAATAAGCAATGAGGATATATTGTACAGCACAGGGAAATATAATCATTATTTTGTAATGGAGTACAAATATATTGAATCACTACACTGTACACCTGAAACTAATATAATATTGTAAATCAACTATACCTCAATAAAAAAAAATTCAGGTGTCTGACTGAATTTGTCTGACTCTAAAGTCCTTCCTCTTCTATTACTTGAATTTGCCAGAAAAATACTTAGAAAAGTAATCAGGGAAGGGAGAATTTGTCATTTAACATTCTTCAATGGCTAATCTAAAATGCATTGCTTAAAAATACTGGAAATAATTTAAATGTCTACATAGAGGGGAATGACTAAACTATGATGCAGTTGCTCAGTGGTATATATTATGCAAGAATCATGTTCCAGAGAAAGATTTTATGCTACAGCAAATGTTCATAAGTCAAATAGCATGTATAATACAATTTTACTTTTATTTTAAAAAGTGTGTGTATGTGAAAAAAAAAAAAAAAAAAAGACTGTAGAGATAGCCACAAAGTGTAAATAGTGGTTATCTCTGGTTAATGGAATTTATTGTAAATTAATCACTTACCTATATTCTCTAAATTTTCTACAATAAACACAATAAACATAAAGTTACTTTGAAATAAGAATAATAAAATAACATTTTAAAAGCACTGCCAATTTTTGTCTTTAAGGTTTGCTAATATAAAAATGAAAAAATTTCTTTTATGTAGAAAAAGACTATGATTTACTCAAAAACAGTGCTGCATCTAGGCAAAGGAGGTGGCAAAGTGGAGGACAACCCATCACAAGTGATTCCTTAGTGTAAAAAGTAGGAATGAAAAAAAAGCCCCCTGGCTTTTTACCATAATATTTTAGGAAAGGAAGTGAGAACAACTAAGAATCAAGCAGTAGCTCTAAAAGAAATCAGAAAGTAAGATAAAAAAAATTACATACTTTTGTTTTATATCAAGTTTTTTGTCTGCTAGCTTTCATCTGAATTTTTATCTGTGGAAGCAATTCAAAATGTATTTTTCTTAGGAAAAGTCTCTCCTTCTTCTGTCTATAATCTTTTAAAATTTTACATGTCAGCAACAAAGTAAAATGTGGGGGCAATTCCCACTTCTGTTTTTTAAAAAACTCTTAAATTGGGAATAGAAGCATACTTTTTTTTTTTTTGACATTCTGCACAAAGTGTAAAGGGTCTTCTTTTTATTATGTGTTACATAGGCAAAATTATTTAAATCAATAAATTTTTAAGGAATTTCACATGTTCTGATTCTTTCCACTGCCAATCACCTTAGTTCCTCCAAAGTCATAATCTTCAAGATAAGATAGCCCTTTCAAAAAGAAGTTTTACTCAATCCACAGTTATCATGTCAGTCAATCCACAATTCTTTCAGTTGGGCTTCTTTGATCCAGTGGAATATGGATACACTTCAAAATTCCCCACCTGTAATCTCTGGGATCCAATTTCCTCAAGCAATTTACTTTAGGACCATGTTTAGGGTCAGGAGATGGATCTGCCTGGTTCTGAATTTTAGACACCCTCTAAACATGCATTAAGTTCAAATCATATTCACTCCTAAGCTATCACACCCTAGAACAGTACAGATCGTTGGGATATGCCAATACCTAAGATAAAAAAAGAGTTTGACTGTTAGGTTTTTCAGTTTATTTAGCAGCTCTGTCTTGTAGTTCTTTCCCATGGATCTAACACATAGTTCTATGAGTAAAGGAAACCACATAGTTACTCTGTGAAGTGCTTCCAATGATATAGGTTTATAGAAAAAGCCCCATAGGGATAGACCTCAACAGAAGGATACTTTCTCAACAAGAAAAAGAATGATCATTTCAGATCAACAGTTAGCACTATATTTATATAATTATATAGAGCCCCAAATTTTGGGGAAGATGATAGAATTATTATTTATATATGACAGGCCTAACTCAAGAAATAAGAAAAATCTCAAATAAATGGTCTAATTTTACACTTAAAGAAACTAGAAAAAGAAGAACAAATGAATCCCAAAGTTAATAGAAGGAAGAGAAATAAAGATCAGAGTGGAAATAAATGAAAATAGAGACTAAAAAGACAATAGAAAAGATCAATGAAACTAAGAGCTGGCTTTTTTTGAAAGATAAAACAGACAAACCTTTAGTTAGATTAAAAAAAAAAAGAGAGGACTAAAATAAATAAAACTATAAATGAAAGAGGAGACATCACAACTGATAAAACAGAAATATTACAAAGGATCATGAGGCTACTGTGAACAATTATATACCAACAAATTGGACAATCTAGAAGAGCTGGATAAATTCCTAGAAACATACAACCTACCAAGACTGAATCATGAAAAAACAGAAAATCTGAACAGATCAGAGATTGAATCAGTAATCAAAAACCTCCCAACAAACAAAAGTCCAGGACCAGATGGCTTCATTGTGAATTCCACCAAACATTCAAAGAAGAATTAATACCAATCCTTCTCAAACTCTTCCAAAAAATAAAAGAGAAATGAACACTTCCAAACTCATTTTACAAAGCCAGAATTACTCTGATACCAAAGCCAGACAAAGACACGCAAGAAAAGAAAATTATAGGCCAATGTCCCTGATGAACACAGATACAAAAATTCTCAACAAAGTATCAGCAACCCAAATTAAACAATACATTAGGACTTCCCTGGTGGCACAGTGGTTAAGAATCTACCTGCCAAAGCAGGGGACACAGGTCCAAGCCCTGGTCCGGGAAGATCCCACATTCCATGGAGCAACTAAGCCCATGCGCCACCACCACTGAGCCTACGCTCTAGAGCCTGCCAGCCACAACTACTGAAGCCTGTGTGCCTAGAGCCCATGCTCTGCAACAAGAGAAGCCACCGCAATGAGAAGCCCGCACACCACAACGAAGAGTAGCTCCTGCTCACCACAACTAGAGAAAGCCTGTGCGCAGCAACAAAGACCCAACGCAGCCAAAAATAAATAAATAAAATAAATAAATTAAAAAAATACATTAAAAGGATTACATACCATTATCAAGTGAGATTTATTCCAGGGATGCAAGTATGGTTCAATGTGTACAAATCAATCAATGTGATACACCACATTAACAAAATGAAGAATAAAAATCATATGATCATCTCAATGATGCAGAAAAAGCATTTTACAATATTCAACATCAATTTATAATAAAAACTCTCAACAAACTGGGTATGGAGGGAATGTATCTCAACATAATAAAGGCCATATATGACAAACCCAGAGCTAACATCATATTCAATGGTGAAAAGCTGAAAACTTTTCCTCCAAGATCAGGAACAAGACAAGGATGCCCACTCCTGCCACTTTTATTCAACACAGTATTGTAAGTCCTAGCCAGAGCAATTAGGCAAGAAAAGAAATAAAAGCCATCCAAATTTGAAAGGAAGAAATAAAACTGCCTCTATCCATGGAGGATATAATACTATATATGGAAAACCCTAAGGAGGCCACCAAAAAACTGTTAGAACTAATAGTCAAATTCAGAAAACTTGTGGGGTACAATTTCAACATACAAAAATCTGTTGTGTTTCTATACACTAATAACAAACTATGAGAAAGAGAAATTAAGAAAACAATCCCATTACAGTTACATCAAAAAGAATAAAATACCTAGAAATAAATTTAACCAAGGAGTTGAAAGACCTATAAACTAAAATCTATAAGACAATGATGAAAGAAAGTCACAAATGTAAAGTTATTCCATGCTCATGAATTGGAAGAATCAATATTGTTAAAATGTCCATACTACCCAAAGCAATCTATAGGTTCAATGCAATCTGTATCAAAATTCCAATGGCATTTTTCACAGAAATAGAACAAACATTCCTAAAATGTGTATTGAAACATAAAAGACCCCAAACAGCCAAAGCAATCTTGGGAAAGAAGTACAAAGCTGAAGGCATCACACTTCCTGATTTTAAATTATAATACAAGATATAGTAATCAAAACAGTACGGTAATGGCAAAGAACAGACATATAGATCAATGGAACAGAGTGCCCAGAAATAAACCCACACATATACAGTCAATTAATTTATGACAAAGGAGTCAAGAATACACAATGGGGAAAGGACAGTTTCTTCAATAAATGGTGTTGGAAAAATTGGGAGACACATGCAAAAGAATGAAACTGGACAAGTCTGGAGCTAAAAAAAAAAAAAAAAAAAAAGAATGAATGAAACTGGGCCCCTATATTAAACCATATACAAAAATCAACTCTAAATGGATTAAAGACTTGAATGTAAGACCTGAAACCATAAAACTCCTAGAAGGAAACATGGGGGGGAGGGTAAGCTCCTTGACATTGGTCTTGGCAGTGATTTTTTGATTTGACACCAAAAGCAAAGGCAACAAAAGCAAAAATAAACAAATGGGACTACATCAAACTAAAAGGCTTCTGCACAGTAAAGGAAACCATTAATGAAATGAACAGGCAACCTACAAAATGGGAGAAAATGTTTGCAAATCATATATTGGATAAGGAGTTAATAACCAAAATATATAAACAACTCATATAACTCAACAGCAAGAAAACAAACAACTCAATTAAAAAATGGGCAGAGGACTAAATACAGGCATACCCTGGAGATATTTTGCATTTGGTTACAGACCACTGCAATAAAGTGAATATTACAATAAAGGAAGTCACACGAATTTTTTGGTTTCCCAGTGCATATAAAAGTTACGTTTACAATATATTTAGTATATTAAGTGTGTAATAGCATTATGTCTAAAAAAATACATACCTTAATTAAAAATACTTTATTGCTAAAAAATGTCAAAAATCATAGATCACCATAACAAATATAATAATAATGAAAAAGTCTGAAAATTGTGAGAACTTCTAAAATGTGACACAGAGATAGGAAGTGAGCAAATGCTATTGGACAAATGGTGCTGAAAGACTTGCTCAATGCAGGGTTGCCACAAACCTTCAATTTGCAAGAAAACACAATATCTGCGAAGTGCAATAAATCGAAGTGCAATAAAATGAGGTATGCCTATAGGCTGTTATCCGAAGAAGACATACAAATGGCCAACAGGTACATGTAAAGGTGATCAATATCACTAATTATCAGGGGAGCACAAATCAAAAACAATGATAGTGCTTGCTCTGACAGCACATACACTAAAATTGGAACAATACAGGGGCTTCACCAGTGGTGCAGTGGTTAAGAATCTGCCTGCCAGTGCAGGGGACAGGGGTTCGATCCCTAGTCCGGGAAGATCCCACATGCCGCAGAGCAACTAAGCCCGTGTGCCACAACTACTGAGCTTGCGTTCTAGAGCCCGTGAGCCACAACTACTGAGCCTGCGTGCTGCAACTACTGAAGCCCGCGTGCCTAGAGCCTGTGCTCCACAACAAGAGAAGCCACTGCAACGAGAAGCCTGCACACCGCAACGAAGAGTAGCCCCTGCTCGCCGCAACTAGAGAAAGCCCATGTGCAGCAACGAAGACCCAACACAGCCAAAAAAAAAAAAAAGAAAAAGAAAATTGGAACAATACAGAAAATATTAGCATGGCCCCTGCACAAGGATGACACAATTCGTGAAGCATTCCATATTTTTTCAGTATCCTGTAATAAGCCATAATGGAAAAGAATATGAAAAAGAATAAATGTGTGTGTGTGTATAACTGAATCACTTTACTATACACCAGAAACTAACACAGCACTGTAAATCAACTATAATACAATAAAAAATTAAAAACAAAAACAAAACACAATGATATATCACACCTGTTACAATGGCTATCATCAAAAAGATAAGAGATAACAAGTGTTCTTAAGGATGTGGAGAAAAGGGAACCCTGGTGTATTGTTGGTGGGAACGGAAATTGGTGCAGCCACTATGGAGAATGGGATGGTGGTTGCTCAAAAATTTTTACATAGAACTACCATATGACCCAGCAATCCCACTTCTGGGTATATATCCAAAGGACTATCTTGAAGAGACATCTGCACTATGTTCACAGCAGCATTACTTACAATAGCCAGGATATAGAAACAACCTATAAGTCCATCAACAGAGGAAGGAATGAAGATGTGGTAAACATATACAATGAAATATTATTCAGCCATGAGAAAGGAAATCTTGCCATTTGTGACATGGATGGACCTTGAGGGCATTATGCTAAGTGAAATAAGTCAGACAGAAAAAGACAAATAGTGTATGATATCATTTATATGTGCAATCTAAAAAAGCTAAATTCATAGAAACAGAAACCAGAATCCTGGTTATCAGAGGCTGGGGAGGTGGGGGAAATGGGGAGATGTTGGCCAAAGAGTACAAACTTCCATTTATAAAATGAATAAGTTCTGGGGATCCAATGTATAGCATCATGATTATAGTTCATAATACTGCATTACTTGAAAGTTGCTAAGAAAGTAAATCTTAAATGTTCTCACCACAAAAAAGAAACGGAAATTATGTGATGAAGATGTTATCTAGTGCTATGGTGGTAATCGTTTTGCAATATATAAGTGCATCAAATAAACATGTTGTACACCTTAAACTTACACAGTGTTATATGTTAATTATATCTCAATAAAGCTGGGGGAAAAAAGAGTTCAAAGTAAGGGAGCTAGAAAGAAAATTTTATATAAATATATGTATGAAATCAACATCTTTCTTATATACCTATAATTGCTTAGAAGATATAGAGAAATTAAAGCATTCCATTCACAATAATAAAATAAGCATACATATTGTTAAAGGTATTCCTAGGCCATAACTAGGAATAACATTAATGTTAACATGACAAATTTATATTAAAATATTATAAAACTTCACTGTGGCAGCCACGTAAATGTACTACTCCGATATCCAAGTGAGAACCTGATGCAAGGCATGCAGTGAGCTGATAAACTCCAGCTGCAGCCTCTTTGGGCTGTGCTGACCTAATCAAGAAGTCACACTTTCCCTGGGCA
Source organism: Balaenoptera ricei (assembly GCF_028023285.1). Taxonomy (NCBI): domain Eukaryota; kingdom Metazoa; phylum Chordata; class Mammalia; order Artiodactyla; family Balaenopteridae; genus Balaenoptera; species Balaenoptera ricei. Next base: position 43,494,306 of record NC_082641.1, read on the forward strand.
GCTCCTAGCCAACGACTGAGCAAAGCAGAGTACTCGGGCCTGACCACTTTTGCCCAACCCTCGACTCCTCTGCAGGCAATCTTTGACAGAGCTTCACATTGGGTTGGCTAAGACTTTCTTCATCTATTCCTACCCAATCCTCCTCCTTTCCTTTTCTCCTTTCGCAGACCTGAGCTACAATGTGGTCTGATGTAGCTACCTACTCCTGCTCGCCCTCCCCTCTTTCATAAATGCTCCCCCACAAAATTTCTTGTACTTCTAACTCCATTTTGATGGCTGCTTACTGATATTGGAAGTTGTCTAAGAAAGCAGACAATGAGATGGGATTTGGGCATGGGATCAGTCATCACCCACCTCTGAGTTACCATGTCAGCAATGCTTTAGTGATATCCCAAGGTTCTAACAGTGTTTTCACTATCATTGCTTTTCTACAGATTCTGTTGATTCAAAGAGGCTACAGCACCTCTGACCTCAACTTACCTTTTATGAGGGTGGTATGTGACTGTAGCAGCTCCATTATGAATCCTATTTTTAGGCAGGGAATTATAGGACTACTCTTCCTCTACCCTATTGACCTAGGGACACAGAAGCCTAACTCTTAGTTCAGCCAATCCCAAATAAGGGAGAAGGAGGCTCTCATAGCCAACCAGAGTTATTTTTAGCTTAAAATAGAAGACTCTCCATGATCTGGCCTTTGCGTCTTTATCCGTGTCTCCTATTACTTCATCAATAAGTATTCTTTCACTTCAGCCATCCAAATTCTTGTAATTTCCTAAATGGGTCATGGTATCTCAGGCCTTAACCATTTCTTAAACATATTGATCCCTTGACCTGGCATAAACCCATTCCTCCAATTCTTCATTTAAAGAACTCCTTTTGGCCTTAAAATACTCTTATTAAGAACACTTCTCTGATTCTTCTTATTTACATGCAATTCCTCTATACTACTGTGTCTCTTGTATATCTTCATACTGTGATCATTAATTCGCAAAGCAGTCTTACAGCTCAACTGCAAGCTCCTGGACGGCAGTGGGCCATGTCTTTTTGGGCAATGCATGACACATAATCGGAGGCGTTCATTTATTTTCATAATAAAGGACTCTTGGCCACGAAAGTGGTCAACATTCTACTTTAATCTGTTCTTCAGAATGATTTTGCTTTTTGCTAAGATTTACTAGTTTTCGATAAGCTCTTTTCAATTTAGCTGATCTTTCCTGTCTTTTGGAGCACTCAACGTCTATTACTTCTAAGATGCCTCGTGAAGCAACTTGTTAGTTGATTCTTCTCTAATTAAGCCAGGTGATACCACTGTTGTTTCTAACCTGTCAAATTAGAGTGAGTGAATATCCAGCTTTTTCCAATTAACCAACAAAAACTCTGAGTAAATTTCTTGAAAACCTAAGATTATCTTTAATAGCTCTATTGAGATATAATTTACATACCTTTCACCTGTTTAAAGTGTACAGTTAAAAGTTTTTAGAATATTCCCAGAGTTGTACAAGCATCACCACAATACCTTACTCCTTTTTATTGCCAAATAATATTCCATTGTATGGATATACCACATTTATTTATCTATTCATCAGTGATAGATATTTGGATTGTTTCCACCTTTTGACTACTATGAATATTGCTGCTATGAACATTTGTGTACAAGTTTTTGTATGAAAAATATGTCTTTTAAAGAACCCAGACATTTATACCATGATCAATGTGTAGTAAATTAAAGAAGACAGATTCCTTCACAAAGTGGTTTTAAAGAAGCCCCAAACCTCCAATCATTCTCAAACTGCCTACTTTATTCCTCTGAGAAGTCATATTAAGAAAGGAAGTAAGCAGAGGGGGAGAAGATAATTGAATACATAAGACAGGTACTGAGAAAGTAAAAAGAACTCCTATAAATCAATATGAAAAAAATAGAAAATGGGCAAAAGACTTGAAAAGGCACTCGACAAAAGAGGAAATCCAAATTGGCAATGAACATATAAAAAGGTGTTAACTTCATTAGCCATCAGGGAAATGCAAATTAAAAGCACAATACCACTACACACCCACCAGCAAGGCTAGATGAAAAAGAAAACAGAAGTGTTGATGAAGACGTGGAACAACTAGACACTCAAACACTGCTGGTATGGACGTAAATTGGTACAACCATTTTGGAAAGCTGACTGGCAATATCTGCGAAAGTAGAATATATGCATACCCTTTGACCTACCAATTCCACTCCTAGGTTTATGCTCAAGAGAAAGCAGGCATTTATGTTCACCAAAAGATATGTAAGAGAATGAAGAGTGCTACAATAAACATAATGGTCGAAAATTGGAGACTACTCAAACGTCCCTTAATAGGAAAAAGATAAATTGTGGTATAGTTATAAAATGAAATACTAATGAGAATGAACAAACTACAAATGCACACAACAATATGGCTCAATATCACAATATAATGTTGACTGGAAGAAGCCAGACACAAAAGAATACATACTGTATATTCCAATTATAGTCAGTCAAAAAACAGACAAAATTAATCTTTGGGGTTAGAAGTTAGAACAGGTGGTTATCTCTGCAGGGAGACAGCGATTGGTAGGGAGAATGAGAGGGACTTCTGGGGTGCTAGTAATTTCTGGTTTTGATCTGGGTGCTGGTTATCTGGTTTGTTCAGTTTGTGAAAATTTTGTGAGACTTTACTTTCTGAAAATACCTTTGTTGTACTCTAACAGTTGAATGAGAGTATGGTGGGATTTAGAATTTTAAGTTAAAATAATTTATTCTGAGACCTTTGATGACACTTCTATTGCCTTCTAACTTTCAGAGTTGTTAAAATGTCTGATACTATTCTGATTCCAGACCTTTTGTACAGACTTGTTCTTTGTCCCTGAAAGCCCTTCTCTTTATCCCTGGTGTTGTAAAATTTCATAATGATGAGTTTTGGTGTGGGTCTTATTCACAATGCTGGGTATTTTGGGCCCTTACATCTAGAAACACATGCTCTTCAATTCTGGGGAAATTTCTTAAATTATTTCTTTGATAATTTCCTCACCTTCATTTCCTTTCTTCTCTATGAAACTATTTTTAGCTGGATATTGGGCCACCTGAATTAATTATCTATTTTCTCATCTTTTCTGTCCTATTTATTTTTTTCCTTCCTCCCTCCCTCTCTTCCTCCTTCCCCCCCTCACTTCCTCCCTCCCTCCCTCCCTCTTTCTCTCCCTCCCTTCCTTCCTTCTTTCTAACCATCCATCCATCTGTCCATCCATCCACCCATCCATAATTTCTAGTCTTTTGGGGAAGTTAGCTTTATCTTCCAAATTTTCTTTGAATTCTTAATTTCTATTACATATTTTATTTCTAAGATCAACTCCCCATTTTTCCTTCCTTGCTTGGCATCCAAATATTGTTTCATGGATATCACTGTCTTTTGTTACTTTGAGGATGTAATTTTTTGGAATTTTGCTTTTGTTCCTTCTTATTATTTTTCCCTTTAAATTCCTTTTTTATCTTTCTTTTTTTAAAAAATATTTATTTATTTATTTGCTTGTGCCAGGTCTTAGTTGCAGCAGGCAGGCTCCTTAGTTGTGGCATGTGAACTCTAGGTTGCGGCATGCATGTGGGATCTAGTTTCCTGACCAGGGATAGAACCCGGAACCCCTGCATTGGGAGCACGGAGTCTTAACCACTGCACCACCAGGGAGGTCCCCTTTTTTATCTTTCTTGTTTTATTTTTATGTAAGAGGTTTTCCACAAATATCTAGTGCTCTTTGTATGTTTGTTTATATTTAAAAGTGAAGCACTAAAAAAATGCATACTTAGTGGACATCTAAATGGTCTGATACAAGCAAGGTACCTGCCATTTATTTGGTAGAACCCGAATATCTGAGACTCTAGGTCTTTCCTCTTGGGCTTATCAGTTTCTCCTGAGAAGAATCCTCTATTATCCTATGCTATCAGCATTCTGGGAACCAAGGAATAAAGAAAAGAGAATTGGAGGGGTAGATGGTGGGGTATGGCCTCATCATTCAGCATATATGCTTTCACTTAACCTGTTTTAAGACTAGAGGCTTATTCCTACCCTTTTGCTGTATTTGGCAAACCCGAGTCCAGAGAGTGTCTGATTTAGTTTCTTCCATCTCTTGCTAGGTTGAAGAGGGAAGGGGGATGGATTATAGCTAATTATTCCTGATATAAACCTTCAAGGAATTCTCCCATTTTAAGCCCTTCTCCTTACCCTTGCTTTCAAAGTTAACCAATTTTCTCCAAACACTCAGGCTTTCAAGAATTGTGTAGTTCAAACTGGCCTCCTCTCTACAGGTACTTACATTTCAGCTTTCTCTGCTTTGCTGTCAGTTACCAACCATGTATCAGTTTTTGAGCTTCTAAAAATCTGTTGCTCTCTCTCATTTGCTATTGTCTCTTCTATAGAGTCTCTTTGTGTTTGTTGTTTACATTTATTTTTTTAATGTAAATGTTTTAATGGGATTTAAAAAGGAGTGGAGATAAACACATTTACTCTTAATAATTATTTATCGAGCACTCATTATATGCCAGAAGTATTATAGGCCTTGGAGACACAACAGTAATAGAGAAGTATAAAAAACAAAAAAAAACATTTCTTTTCTCAGAGAGCTAACATTCTAGTTAAGGGAGACAGATACACAGGTAAAAAAAATAATACAGGTATTTCTTACCATCTGAACTTTCACTACTCTCATTCAAGAACCAAACAGATTCGGAAACAGTTCTAGGTAAGTCTCTTGTTATCTTAACGTCTGCTACTATTTATCTGAAACTCAGGAGCTAAGTTGATTAGAATAACAGATATGCCTCAATATTCCAACTAGTCAGAATCAAGAACTTAATAGATTTAGATGACCAGGGATATCTGCATATAAGATTTGGTAGTGATGAGGGCTCTAAAGAAAATAAGGAACAAGAAGGAGGTGTGAGAATGGGCAGGAAGTCAGGGAAGACCTCTCTAACAATACCAACTATGTAGATACCTGAGAAAAAGACAACAACATTTCATGTACAGGGAATCCTAAGTGCAAAGATTCTGAGCTAGGAGTGTGCTTGGCATTTTTGTGGAACAGCAAGGAAGACAGTGTGGCTGGAGTGGACTGAATGAGTGGGAAAGTAATAGGGGATGAAATAAAAGAGGAAGCCAGGAGTCAGATCATATAGGGCCTATGGACTGTGACAAAGACTTGTCTTTATTCTGAATGAGTTGGGAAACCATTAGAGGCTTTTGAAGGTTGTGTTTCAAAAACACCACTCCTAGGTGTAGAACAGATCACGGAGAAGGAGACAAAGTGGAAACAGTGAGACTAGTTATGAGGCTACTGCAATAATCTGGCTGAGAGATTAGAAGCTTAACATAATTCTTTTTGGTGGAAATGGTAAGAAGTAGTCAGATTCTCAATTTATTTTACAAGTAGAAAATAGATTGTGCAGATATGGGGGGTGGAAAGGAAGAACAGTCAAGTATGACTCCAAAGAGTTTGGCCTGATCAAGTGGTAAATTGGTGCTACCATTTTCTGAGAATGAGAAGCCTGGGAGAAGAGCAGGTTAAGCAGGCTGTTGGGAGGGGGTGGATGAGGAAGAAAACAAGTATTTGATTTGTGTAAATTAAGTATACAAAATGGACATCCAAGTGGAGATGTAGAAGGGGCAGGTAGATATATGAGTATGGATTTCAGTGGAGAGATCTGGGCCAGAGATAAAAAAAATTGGGACTAGTCACCATATAGCGTGGTGGCTAGATGACATTATTTAGGGAATAAAGGTAGAGAGAAGAGGGGTTTGTGTACTAAACCCTGGATGACTCTATCATTTAGAGGTCAGAGATATGAGAAGGAACAGTTATGTAGAAGAATCAAGAGAGAATAGGGTTTTAGAAGTTAAATAAAGAAAGTATTTTAAGATGGAAGGAGTGAACAAATGTGCCCCATGCTGCTGACAGGTTTAGTAAGAAGAGGTGTGAGATTTGGTCATTGAGTTTGGAAGGATGCAGTCATTGGTCATCAGTCAGTGGAGTGATTGGAGCAAAAGTCTAACAGAAGTGAGTTCAAGGCAAAATGGAAGGAGAAGTGGAGACAGTGAGCACAGACAACTCTTACAAAGGTTTTTCTTTAAAGGGAAACAATAGCTAGAGGGGAATGCGGGGTCATATGAGTTTTTGTTTTTAGATTGGGACATAGGTTTGTATACTGGAAGGAATAGTTCAGTAGGAAAAATCTGATGATACATGATTAAAAAAGAAAGAATAACTGCAAAAGTGAAGTCCCTGAGGAGGCAGGAAAGGATAGGATGAAATACATGAGTAGGTTTTTCTCATTATTTTTCCAGTTACCTGGGAAGAAGGGTGATGGGATTTACCGAACTGAAAAATAACTTTTTAGAAACAAGAGTACATAAAGATTCAATTAGAACTAGAAGTTTATGAGAATTCTTCATCAGGACGGTAAAGATTCACACCCTCCAATTCTCTGATTTTTAATTAGCCTTTACTGAAAAAGATTTATGATATATTTTCTTTCTTAAGAAATTCTTCAATCACAATAAAGTAATTTCAGGACCACAGGTATTTACATGAACCTCTTTTAGTCCTCATGATTCTCCCCTCATATCATTTAGAAATGAAGTAAAGTGAAATAAATGGCTTGATATCTATTTAGGTATATTCCCTTTTCCATCTTTTAAATAACTATTTATACTCTCCATTTCTCCCATATTTATCTCTAATGTCTTATCATTAGCAGAAATGTTCATCACTAAGCCTCAATATAAATCAATATGGATCTACTTTTAGAAAATAATATCCTAGACTATTTTTATTAATCAATGGAAGAACTAGTTTAAAGTTGCTATTTTCATCACTGTCCAATTTTAAATACAATCTGTGAGAGAAGATGCTTTGCAAGCCCCAGTACTTCCTTTATCCTGAATTTACACTGACTTTTTAGTCTTTGTGGGCTTCTAATAGATATTAAAAAAATCAAAGCTGATGCAGCCAGATGATCTGAAAACAAGTAACCATGGTAACATAAATACTACCTTCCAATGACCACCAACTCAGCACACCTGGAAAACTCAGGAATGTTGTAACAAAAGAAACAAAAGGGGTGGTAGACAACTATATTTGCAGGCTTTAGAGACTAACACCAGAAACTGAATAGAGATTTGAATTCTAGACTGCCAGAATCAACAGTTGAAGATTGGAAAGAAAGCAGTCTTTCTAAACCAACAACAGAATTCTGTACTACGTTCCCCTTATTATTAGTTTTTAAGATACGAGCGTAATAGTTACTTCCATTTTTTAGTCTGTTTCCTCATTTAGCATTATCCATTCATTGCTTCATGGTGCTTCTATCATGTCCAAAATCCTCTAAATTTGGGTGAAACTTAAGAAATTGCCAAGTTATAGCCATGGGGAAAAAATTTGGGTGAAACTTAAGAAATTGCCAAGTTATAGCCATGGGGAAAATAAAAAGGTGGGAAAGAATACTTAATAATCACCACCCTAATTAGCCTGAAAAACAGCAATATTAAAAGAAAAAAACCCATAAGGGGAACAATGATGTTAATTACCAGTATTATTCACATGTATTTATCACTGACTGTGTTCTAAGTCTCTGAAATTCTAGGGGTATGTTTCCTCAGAGAAAGTCTAGAGAATGAGTTCTTGATTTGTCAATTGCATTGTGACTTTAACTCCCAAGCAGAAATGACAAAGCGTACTGGTTAGCCCTAACTGCAAGAAAACCACAGTAATTTCAACTGTACTCCTGTTTTTAGCTTAACAGCATTAATAAAAGTGTTCATCATAAAATCTACCAATACTTGTTTTATAGTAACAATAGTTAACTGAAGATCACATTATTGTAATTTATTAATTCTTTACTTGGGACAAATAGCTCACCTGGGACAAAAAATTCTGTTGGCATAAACCAATGAAACTCCAAATGAAATCCCAAGCGAATAGCCTTCAAGGTGACAAGAAAAATCAAGTAGAGAACGGACACTGTGCCTGTAAAGAAAAATTCAGAAACCATTTATCAAGTTTGTTTTACAGACTATTTCAAAATCAAGTTTTGTTTCTACATTCTCAGCATAGTTTGGAAAATTATTACCTTTGTTGTTTATGCCCACTAAAACCCAGGTAAGATCTAAAGAACAGAAACAAGCTATGTGAGATATCAAAAAACAAAGCAAAAAACTATGTAGTAGGCCTAAGAACTTAGGAGCTGAGTTTAGTGGAAGATACATGCAGAGAGTCCATTATAAAATTGTAAGGTTACATAGGAGAGAAAAAACAACCTGAAACTGACTCTTATTCTTTGTATTGAAAGTATTAGAGGGGAATTCCCTGGCGGTCCAGTGGTTAGGACTTCTCGCTTTCACTGCTGAGAGCCAGGTTCAGTTGCTGGTCGGGGAACTTCAAGATCCTGCAAGCTGTGTGGCATGGCCAAAAAATAAAGAAATAAATAAAAAATTTAAAAATGAAAAGGAACGGGTAAAATTAACTTTAAAAAAAAGTATTAGAGACAGTCAATAAGTTGGAAAAGTCTGTCAAAATATTTAGTGTAAGAAAAAGCGAAGAAAGAAAAGTAGTAAATGTGAATCATAAACTTATTTGAGAAAGGCAATAAGCCACATAATCCATGAACAATCTGATCTACTATCTAGATGAAGTTTTGATTGAGCAGTACTACTTGCTAGATGGAAAGATTCCAGATTCCATTCACTGTGTAAAGTAAATGCCCACTTTATGCAGGGTAATGTGGGCATTCAGAATTTCAGGATTTTTTAGTAGTCTAGATGTTAGAGGATTTAAGGAATTAAGTCCAGTCATTATGGAGTAGAGTCAAGAAATCCAGAAAGGTTTCTAGAGGAATTAGATTCTAATTTCTCTAAAGAAGCTATATGTAGTTTTAAAAGGGAAAGTACCAAGGAAAAGGGCAAAAGAAAAATATCCTTAAGGAGGTAGAGAATAACTAACCTGGTTAGAAGCCTAGTGATTGTTTTGCCCAACTGAGCAAATTCTTCTATAAGTTTACATGCTAACTTTTAAAGATCTGTTCCATGGGAAAGTAGGCAAGCAAATCAGGAAACCACAAATGAGCTATATAAGCTCTTACTGTGGGTTTGGAGGATAGCTGATTCAGAAAGGATGAATACAAGAGGCTAAAGCTTATATAACCACAACTCTTCATTTTCTGTGTGTGTCTGTGGTAGTGTCTTACAGTGAATCCTGTTGTGAGGCAGAGGTATACAGAAATATCCTTACCTCCTCCTTTGGTCTTCTGAAAACCCAAAGCCACCTCCTTGATGTGATGAGTAATCTAATTATTTCATACTCCAGGCCGCCTACCAAGAGGTCAGAACTATAGGGAGGAGGTGAAATCCTATTATCTATTTAGGTTATCAATTCTTTATGAATTGATATCCTTGTCTTTAGTTAACCAGATCTGAGCTTTCATAGGGGTTCCTTTTCTAAAACAGGTCTCACAAAAAGAAGTCTGTTTCTTTAAGGAGGCAATAGTGTTCTAAGAAAGAAAAAGCACAGAGGAAGAGAGCAGAAGCAGAATAAACCTTAGGAGCTTCAGCTAGAGAACAATATCCCAGGCTGAAAGTCAAGTGATAATTTTGTGCTATACTCTTAAATAGATACTGTAGGAAAAAAATATTCCATAACCTCCCTTAGTAAGTTATAATATTTCCAACCCTTAGACCTGAGAATTCCTAAAACATCCACTTTGGATCTCTCCTGCTGAAATCGTAGTCTACTTCCTCTAGCTGTTCTCTTAGAGGAAATGAGGGATAGTTGTTCAGTAAGGATAGAATGGAAACCCCAGCAACTCATCCTTTTTTTTCTTTATTTTAATTTGGTTGAACCGGGTCTTAGCTGTGGGAGTTGGGCTCCTTAGCTGTGCCTTGAGGGCTCCTTAGTTGCAGCAGGCGGGATACTTAGTTGTGGCATGCAAACTCTCAGTTGCAGCATGCATGTGGGATCTAGTTCCCTGACCAGGGACCAAACCCAGGCCCCCTGCATTGGCAGTGCGGAGTCTTATCCACTGTGCCACCAGGTAAGTCCTTTTTTTTTTTTTTAATGCACCCAGCAACTCATCTTAAAAAGGGACTTGGACTTGAAATGATCATCTATATTTTTCTTTTTTTTTTTAAAGATTTTTTTTGATGTGGACCATTTTTAAAGTCTTTATTGAATTTGTTACAATACTGCTTCTGTTTTATGTTTTGGTTTTTTGGCTGTGAGGCATGTGGGATCTTAGCTCCCCCACCAGGGATTGAACCTGCTCCCCCTGCACAGGAAGGTGAATTCTTAACCACTGGACTGCCAGGAAAGAGCCCATCTATATTTTTCTCTCTTCCAAACTCCATTAAGAAAACCAAAAAGCAGGGTAACATATGCATGAACAAATTAAACATAGATGAACAGGCCTGGAAGGTAACTATTGATATTTCCCCAGTCAGACCATATTTCCACAGAATCCAGCATGTATTCTACTACACAGAGGCTCTATAACACAGTGCCTTGGCTTACCTAGGATATTAAATTTTGAAAAAAATGAAGGAGATTTGAAATTAAGCAGTGGCAGAAGGAGCCCTATGAGGTAAAAGGGCACTGTCTTGGACTTATTCCACCACTTTTCAAACTGCTGGAGTCCCGAGTCATTGGTGTAGAAAATCATAGAACCATTGTCAGGATGGTCACCACTCCTGGCACTTGGACAAATCACTGCAATAGGGAAGCAACAGATTAGAGAAGGCAACAAAGAACAGAAAATGACTACCCCCAAGACTGACACTTGTTCTGCCAACCTCAATTTTTACCATGAATGCTAAGTTTCTTTTTTCTGGAAAAAAATAGAGGGTTATATTTAGATATATCATGAATCTTTTTTATTTATTTTTATTATTTATTTTTATTGCAGTATAGTTGATTTACAGTGTTGTGTTAGTTTCAGGTATACAACAATGTGATTCAGTTATTTATATATTTATATATTCTTTTTCAGATTCTTTTCCACAATAGGTTATTACAAGATACTGAATACAGTTCCCTGTGCTATACAGTATGTCCTTGTTATCTATTTTATATATAGTTATATTAGAAACCTTTTACATATAAATAATTAAAGGTAGGAGAATGTTAGAAAACTTTGAGGTATAGCCTTAATTTCTACTGGAAATTATAAAATTATCCTACCAGATATCCTTTGGTCCCATTGCTAGAGAGAAAATACTGGGTTGGATGATATTTGATCCTATTTATATAATAATATAAGAAATATCATACAGGTAATTGCTCACTGTGTTAATAACCCACACAAAGGCCAAAGAACAGGTTTCTTCTAACAATAAACAAAATCTCTGGGTTTGGAATAAAAAGTGGACACCATCAAAACATCTGCCACGGTATTGCCAAAATCTAATTATTGCTTATAGCTTAAGAATCTTGAATTCCAGCAATCCAGAGTAATTGTCCTGGATGTTTATCACACCTTATAGCAGCTTAAGAGCCCAGATGATATCCAAACTGGGAAGCGAGTAAAATGTATTTTTCCTAACACTGATCTTCTGTTAGCATAGAGAATACAAATCATTCTCACTGTGTTTCTAGTTTCATAATAGTACTTTTTCTAATAATCAGCTCTTTGTAAAGAATGTTTAATGCTAGTGAAAAATGCTGACAAACAATTTTATTCTCTATCCGTTATTTCCCATACCACAAAGCCAAAAATTTTCTTTCACCTTCTTTCTTAGCACTTTAACATGCACATTTTTCTTCTATGCTCTGGAGAGAAGTAAATTAACTTGAATTTTTCTTGTGCTAATAATTACAGTGGTAAAGGGCACAGGCTGTGGAAGTATATTGACTGAATAAAGAATCTCGACCCTGTCACTTAATAGTTATGTAACCTTGGGCAAATCACTAACTTCTCTGTACCTTGGTTTCTGCACAGAAAATGAGAGAAAAGATCTACCTTATGGAGTTGCTGTAAAATATTTAGAACAATGCCTGCACACAGTAAGTATCCAATAAATGTCAGCTGTAATTTTTAATATTAACTGAGATGGATTGTTTCATACTCTATTTAATACACTGTTCAAAATAAACCAAAGAATCAAGAAGTGCTACTATCAACATATCACTATGCAAAGTAAACTGACTTTGCTGATGGTGCTCTCCAAATTATCACTGTAATTGTGATATTTATGGACTCAACAATGAACTCTCTAGTGAAGAAATCCTATTAGATATTAATGAACTAGTTTTATCAATTGATATCAGAATAGCTATAGTAAAATGAATTTCTCTTTTAAGACAAGTATGTTACTTGGTCTTCTGAAAATTCTGAGGTAAGGAACAGGGTGCAAGAGATATATGTTTAAATTATAAAATACTTCAGTAAAATACTTTAGTATAATTATTGAAAAGTGTGTATGTGTGTGTTCACAGAAATAAAAGCTGATACTTCACTCATTTTCTAGTCTTAACAGATGACAGGTTAATCAGTTTAATCAAGGGGTAAAATAAGACACTGAATAGAAAACATGGGAATGTACACTTTATGAGAGGAGAAACTCTTGTCTGTCCATTATATCCCAGAGCCTAGAACAGTTCCTCACAGGTAACAGGCTTAATAAATATGCATTGAATGAATTGTCCTCTTAGTGATCAATGTGTACCTCCATCAAAATGCTATGAATTCAGTATCTTTGAAACTTAAACACATAAAAGCTTTAGGTGATGTTAGTTACACTGTTAACCAGGTTATGTTAGCTTTTCTATTCACTTTTCCTATGATTGCCATATTGGATAAACCCATAGGCCACAAACGTTTATTTTTAATAAATTAATTAAAAGAAATTTTCTAAGAAATTAAGGGGTTTTTTTTGACAAATCTTTAATTTATTTTTCTGTATTTGCTAACCTTGGTTCATTATTAGGAAATTTAGGGCACAGATTTGTATATCTTAAATATTACTAACTAAAACAATAAATGTCTAAAACTAACAAACTGAGAACTATGGTTCTAGACTTCCAAAACAATTAGCAGTGATATAGGTTCTTCAAAATATGTATTGATCATAGGCAAATATGGATACTATAGATGTGAGCTGTAACTGTGAATTGAATAATATGAACTAAATGTTGTTTAGCTCACATTAACACAAAATTTTGCGGAGTTTTTCTTTTTTTTTTTTTCCAACATACTGACTGCCAACAATTTAATAGTGGCTTACTTAACATAATGATTTTATGCTGGTCATTTACCTAAAATAAAGTTATAGGTTCTACCTTAAATCATTTTTGAAGTGAGGTGACGAATAAAGAAACAAGCCAAACTTTCAATTCCAAACTACTTACCAGGGTTGCTATCGTTGGTACTCAGTATAGCATCTGTGTCATTAATGTGATGAATAAAGTCTAAAAATTAAGGGGAAAATATAGTTTAATACTGAATGAAAGATGCTAAATCAATCACCCTCTAAAGTCTTTTACCTATAAAAATCTTTTAAGATCTACTGTGTGGTAATATTACCTAGTACACCGAACAAAGGCTACTTCACTGTTAACATAGCTTTACCTTCTTCAGCTTTCTCTACTTACGGGAAAAATGTCATTGGTGTCACAGTCCCACTGTGTTTTACATGATTGAAGATTTTTTTTAAAAACTACCCACAAGGCTGAATTTAGTTAAAAGCCCTGGAATAAAGACAGTGTGCACAATTTTTTTACATATACGGACACTAATTTATATAAGTATAGTTACATCTTATATAATAAAGTTCTAAAGTCTGCAAAAGGGGTAAAGCCAGTACTCATAACAGCTGAGCTTATCTGGAAAATCACTTAAAGTTTTTACAAAGTATAGGACGTGCTATTATAAACTGAAGGCTATATAGTAATTATTGCTCACAAGCACCATTAAGTAATACTAAAAGAAGTAGCAAAACAAAAAACTAATGCAGATACCTGAGCATTCATGTCATTCTACAGTGAATGAGAGAATGGGTGAAGAATATGTTTTTACTTGCCTGAGGGAATTTACTTCATTCTGTTTGATGTTAACCTTTTATAACCTTAGTAAGCATTAATAAAAGTAATGTAAAACTTAAAAATAGGATGGTAAAAAATGTTGGATTAAATTTTAAGGTCATAAAGTAAGTTAAATATGTGAATTATTCATCTCCATTGTACGCCTCTCAAGATAGAATGAAAGAAGTAGTCTAGTGCTCTAGGTTTTTACAGTTATCTCCAGGGCTTACTACTGATTTAAGATCGGAAGTTATGAATCTTTAAGGAATTCCTGGTGCCAAAGACTTACATAACGCTAGTAAAACCTTGATACCAAGTATACTGGGTTGAATAGTATTCTCCCCAAATCCATGTCCACCAGGAAACTTAGAATGTGACCATATTTGGAAACAGACTCTATGTAGAGATAATCAAGTTAACATTAGGTTATACTGGATTAGGATAGGCCCTAAATTAAGTGACTGGTGTCTTTAATAAGAACAGGAAATTGTGGACACAGAGACACTGAGGGGAGATGGCCATGTGAAGGCAGAAGCTGAAATTGGAGTGATACAGCTACAACTCAAGGAATACCAAGGAATGCCAGCAGTTGATCATCAGAAACTAGAAAGAGGCAAGGAAGGCTTCTTCCCTAAAGGCTTCAGAGGGAGCAGAGAGCCCTACAGATACTTTGATTTTGGACTTCTAGTCTCCAGGACTGTGGGAGAGAACAAATTTCTCTTGTTTTAAGCCAAACAGTTTATGGTAATTTGTTACAGCAGCCCTAATACATCAAGGCTCAATGAGGACAGTGTGAGAAAGAAAAACTCTAGGCCACTATCTCTTATGAAGAGACACAAAAGTTCTAAATAAAATATTACTCCCACTCCTCCCAAAAGTAAACTGAATCCAGTAAGAAAATTTTAAATATACATCATGACTTACAAACTAATTTAAGTTTGTCCCAGAATATAAGTATGATTTAAATATTATAAAATGTATTCCTTTAATTATCCATATTAACAATTTAAAGGAGAAAAGCTTTACAATCATTTCAAGAGATGTAGATTAAGTATTTAATAAAATCCAGCACACATTAATAAAAATGCATAAGAAAACAATAGGCTGGAACATCTCTGAATTACTAAAGGGTACAACCCTTTGATCCTACAACTAATGCAATATGTAATGGTGAAACATTAGAAAGATTTCCTCAGGAACAATATAAGGATGTCTACCAGCACTGCATCCATACAAATTTACAGTTTAAAAAAAGATAAATATATCTATACGTGTATATATGTAAACATATATACATGTGTGCATGTGCCTGTGTGTATATATGTATGTATGTACATATTAAATATAAATGTATGCATACAGATATGAATCATTCAAAAAATAATAACTAGAGGAAGAACTTTTCACTATTCATAGATGACATTAACTACCTAAATAGAAAATCGAAAGTGAATCTACAAAATTATAAGCAATAAGATTTCAACACATTTACTAGATTCAAGATAAATGTTAAAAAATTAATTAGGTTCTTTTATTATAACAGCAACAAATAATCTTAATTTTTTATAATTAAAAACTATATCACAAGAAGCAAGAAAAACTACAATTCTGTAGCCTGTGGAAGGAAAACCACATTCACAGAAAGACAGACGAACGAAAAGGCAGAGGACTATGTACCAGATGAAGGAACAAGAAAAACCCTCAGAAAAACAACTAAGTGAAGTGGAGCTAGGCAACCTTCCAGAAAAAGAATTCAGAATAATGATAGTGAAGATGATCCAGGAGCTTGGAAAAAGAATGGAGGCATAGATCGAGAAGATGCAAGAAATGTTTAACAAAGACGTAGAAGAATTGAAGAACAAACACCTAGAAGAATTAAAGAACAAACAGAGATGAACAATACAATAACTGAAATGAAAAATACACTAGAAGGAATCAATAGCAGAATAACTGAGGCAGAAGAATGGATAAGTGGCCTGGAAGACAGAATGGTGGAATTCACTGCCGCGGAAGAGAATAAAGAAAAAAGAATGAAAAGAAATGAAGACAGCCTAAGAAACCTCTGGGACAACTTAAACGCAACAACATTCACATTATAGGGGTCCCAGAAGAAGAAGAAAGAGAGAAAGGACCCAAGAAAATATTTGAAGAGATTACAGTCGAAAACTTCCCTAACATGGGAAAGGAAATAGCCCCCAAGTCCAGGAAGTGCGGAGAGTCCCAGACAGGATAACCCCAAGGAGAAAGATGCCAAGACACATAGTAATCAAATTGACAAAAATTAAAGACAAAGAAAAATTATTAAAAGCAACTAGGGAAAAACGACAAATAACATACAAAGGAACTCCCATAACGTTAACAGCTGATTTCTCAGTAGAAACTCTACCAGCTAGAATGGAGTGGCACATTGTATTTAAAGTGATGAAAGGGAAGAACCTACAACCAAGATTACTCTACCCAGCAAGGATCTCATTCAGATTGACAGAGAAATCAAAAGCTTTACAGAAAAGCAGAAGCTGAGATAATTCAGCACCACAAAATCAACTCTCCAGCAAATGCTAAAGGAACTTCTCTAAGTGGGAAACATAAGACAAGACAGGGACCTACAAAAACAAACCCAAAACAATCGAGAAAATGGTAATAGGAACATACATATTTGATAATTACTATAAATATGAATGGATTAAATGCTCCAACCAAAAACACAGGCTCGCTGAATGGATACAAAAACAAGACCCATATATATGGTATCTACAAGAGACCCACTTCAGACCTAGGGACACATACAGACTGAAGGTGAGGGGATGCAAAAAGATATTCCATGCAAATGAAAATCAAAAGAAAGCTGAAGTAGCAATACTCATATTAGATAAAATAGACTTTAAAATAAAGAATGTTACAAGAGACAAGGAAGGACACTACATAATGATCAAGGGATCAATCCAAGAAGAAGATATAACAATTATAAATATATATGCACCCAACAGAGGAGGACCTCAATACATAAGGCAAATGCTAACCGCTATAAAAGATGAAATGGACAGCAACACAATCATAGTGGGGGACTTTAACACCTCACTTACACCAATGGACAGATCATCCAGACAGAAAATTAATAAGGAAACACAAGCTTTAAATGACACAATAGGCCAGATAGATTTAATTGACATTTATAGGACATTCCATCCGAAACCAGCAGATTACACTTTCTTCTCAAGTGCACACAGAACATTCTCCTGGATAGATCACATCTTGGGTCACAGATCAAGCCTCAGTAAATTTAAGAAAATTGAAATTATATCAAGCATCTTTTCCGACCACAACGCTGTGAGATTAGAAATAAATTACAGGGAAAAAAACATAAAAAACACAAACAGGACTTCCCTGGTGGTACAGTGGTTAACAATCCATCTGGCAATGCAGGAGACATGGGTTCGAGCCCTGGTTGGGGAAGATCCCATATGCCGTGGAGCAACTAACCCGTGAGCCACAACTACTGAGCCTGCGCTCTAGAGCCCATGAGCCACAACTACTGAGCCTGTGTGCCACAACTACTGAGTCTGCGCTCTAGAGCACATGCTATGCGACAAGAGGAGCCACCGCAATAAGAAGCCCGCACACCACAACGAAGAGTAGTCCCTGCTCTCTGCAACTAGAGAAAGCCTGCACACAGCAACGAAGACCCAATGCTGCCAAAAATAAATAAAATAAATAAATTAAAAAGAAAAAACACAAACACATGGAGGCTAAACAATACGTTACTAAAAAAACAAGAGATCACTGAAGAAACCAAAGAGAAAATCAAAAAATACCTAGAGACAAATGACAATGAAAACACGATGGCCCAAAACCTATGGGATACAGCAAAAGCAGTTCTAAGAGGGAAGTTTATAGCACTACAATCCTACCTCAAGAAACAAGAAAAATCTCAAATAAACAATCAAACCTTACACCTAAAAGAACTAGAGAAAGAAGAACAAACAAAATCCAAAATCAGTAGAAGAAAAGAAATCATAAAGATCAGAGCAGAAATAAATGAAATAGAAACAAAGAAAACAATAGCAAAGATAGATAAAACTAAAAGCTGATTCTTTGAGAAGATAAACAAAATTGAAAAACCTTTAGCCAGACTCATCAAGAAAAAGAGGGAGAGGACTCAAATCAATAAAATTAGAAATGAAAAGGGAGAAGTTACAAGGGACACCACAGAAATACTAAGCATCATAAGAGACTACTACAAACAAATCTATGCCAATAAAATGGACAACCTGGAAGAAATGGACAAATTCTTAGAAAAGTATAACCTTCCAAGACTGAACCAGGAAGAAACAGAAATATGACAGACCAAGCACAAGTAATGAAATTGGAACTGTGATTAAAAATCTTGCAACAAACAAACAAAACTCCAGGCTTCACAGATGAATTCTATGAAACATTTAGAGAAGAGCTAACACCCATCCTTCTCAAACTCTTCCAAAAAACTGCAGAGGAAGAACACTCCCAAACTCATTCTACGAAGCCACCATCACTCTGAGACCAAATCCAGAGAGAGATACTACAAAAAAAGAAAATTACAGACCCATATCACTGATGAATATAGATGCAAAAATCCTCAACAAATTACTAGCAAACAGAATCCAACAACACATTAAAAGGATCATGCACCATGATCAAGTGGGATTTATCCCAGGGATGCAAGGATTCTTCAGTATACGCAAATCAATCAATGTGATACACCATATTAACAAATTGAAGAATAAAAACCATATGATCATCTCAACAGACGCAGAAAAAGCTTTTGACAAAATTCAACACCCATTTATGATAAAAACTCTCCAGAAAGTGGGCATAGAGGGAACCTACCTCAACATAATAAAGGCCATATACGACAAACCCACAGCAAACATCATTCTCAATGGTGAAAAACTGAAAACATTTCCTCTAAGATCAGGAACAAGACAAGGATGTCCACTCTCGCCACTATTATTCAACATAGTTTTGGATGTCCTAGCCATGACAATCAGAGAAGAAAAAGAAATAAAAGGAATACAAATTGGAAAAGAAGAAGTAAAACTGTCACTGTTTGCAGATGACATGATACTATACATAGAGAATCCTAAAGATGCCACCAGAAAACCACTAGAGCTAATCAATGAATTTGGTAAAGTTGCAGGATACAAAATTAACGCACAGAAATCTCTTGCATTCCTATACACTAATGATGAAAAATCTGAAAGAGAAATTAAGGAAACACTTCCATTTACCACTGCAACAAAAAGAACAAAATACCTAGGAATAAACCTACCTAAGGAGACAAAAGACCTGTATGCAGAAAACTAAAAGACACTGATGAAAGAAATGAAAGATGATACAAACAGATGGAGAGATATACCATGTTCTTGGATTGGAAGAATCAACATTGTGAAAATGACTATACTACCCAAAGAAATCTACAGATTCAATGCAATCCCTATCAAACTACCAATGGCATTTTTCACAGAACTACAACAAAAAATTTCACAATTTGGGGGCTTCCCTGGTGGTGCAGTGGTTGAGAATCTTCCTGCTAATGCAGGGGACACGGGTTCGAGCCCTGGTCTGGGAGGATCCCACATGCCGTGGAGCAACTAGGCCCGTGAGCCACAGCTGCTGAGCCTGCGCGTCTGGAGCCTGTGCTCCGCAACAAGAGGGGCCACGATAGTGAGAGGCCCGTGCACCGCGATGAAGAGTGGCCCCCGCTTGCCACAACTAGAGAAAGCCCTCGCACAGAAATGAAGACCCAACACAACCAAAAATATAATAATAATAAATTAATTAAAAAAAGAAAAGAATAGCTCTTTAAAAAAAAAAAAATTTCACAATTTGTATGGAAACACAAAAGACCCTGAATAGTCAAAGCAACCTTGAGAATGAAAAATGGAGCTGGAGGAATCAGGTTCCCTGGCTTCAGACTATACTACAAAGCTACAGTAATCAAGATAGTATGGTACTGGCACAAAAACAGAAATACAGATCAATGGAACAGGATAGAAAGCCCAGAGATAAACCCACGCACATTTGGTCACCTTATCTTTGATAAAGGAGGGACGAATATACAATGGAGAAAAGACAGCCTCTTCAATAAGTGGTGCTGGGAAAACTGGACAGCTACATGTAAAAGAATGAAATTAGAACACTCCCTAACACTATACACAAAAATAAACTCAAAATGGATTAAAGACCTAAATGTAAGGCCAGACACTCTAAAACTCTTATAGGAAAACATAGGAAGAACACTCTTTGACATAAATCACAGCAAGATCCTTTTGACCCACCTCCTAGAGAAATGGAAATAAAAACAAAAATAAACAAATTGGACCTAATGAAACTTAAAAGCTTTTGCACAGCAAAGGAAACCATAAACAAGACGAAAAGACAACCCTCAGAATGGGAGAAAATATTTGCAAATGAAGCAAGTGACAAAGGATTAATCTCCAAAATTTACAAGCAGCTCATGCAGCTCAATATCAAAAAAACAAACAACCCAATCCAAAAATGGGCAGAAGACCTAAATAGACATTTCTCCAGAGAAGATATGCAGATTGCCAACAAACACATGAAAGCATGCTGAACATCACTAATCATTAGAGAACTGCAAATCAAAACTACAATGAGATATCACCTCACACCAGTCAGAATGGCCATCATCAAAAAATCTACAAACAATAAATGCTGGAGAGGGTGTGGAGAAAGGGGAACCTTCTTGCACTGTTGGTGGGAATGTAAATTGATACAGCCACTATGGAGAACAGTTGGAGGTTCCTTAAAAAACTAAAAATAGAACTACCATACGACCCAGAATCCCACTACTGGGTATATACCCTGAGAAAACCATAATTCAAAACGAGTCATGTACCACAATGTTCACTGCAGCTCTATTTACAATAGCCAGGATATGGAAGCAACCTAAGTGTCCATCGACAGATGAATGGATAAAGAAGATGTGGCACATATATACAATGGAATATTACTCAGTCATAAAAAGAAACGAAATTGAGTTATTTGTAGTGAGGTGGATGGATCTAGAGTCTGTCTTATGAGTGAAGTAAGTCAGAAAGAGAAAAACAAATACCGTATGCTAACACATATTCATGGAATCTAAAAAAAAAAAAAAAAAAAAAAGGTTATGGAGAACCTAGGGGCAGGACAGGAATAAAGACGCAGATGTAGAGAATGGACTTCAGGACATAGGGAGGGGGAAGTGTAAGCTGGGACAAAGTGAGAGACCGGCATGGACTTATATATATTACTAAATGTAAAATAGATAGCTAGTGGGAAGCAGACACATAGCTAAGGGAGATCAGCTTGGTGCTTTGTGACCACCTAGAGGGCTGGGATATGGAGGGTGGGAGGGAGACACAAGAGGGAGGAGATATGGGGATATATGTGTATGTATAGCTGATTCACTTTGTTATACAGCAGAAACTAACACACCATTGTTAAGCAATTATACTCCAATAAAAATGTTAAAAAAAAAGACCCAATGCAGCCATAAACAAACAAACAAACAAATAATTTTTTTTTAAGAAGGAAAGAAAACAGGTGAGGGGAACATGAAGGTTCCTTATGTTGTTCCATTTAATTTGTACATGTTTGAAATGCTCTATAATAAAAAGTATGTGTATTTGAATATTAAACTAAAACTGCTTTACCAAAGAAAAAATATTTTAGGGTCCTGAGAATAAAATAAGTCTAAAAATAAGATATGTAAGACCTTTATCAATAAAAATTTAAAAGATATTTTAAAAGACCTAAATAAATGGAGAACTATTCCATGCCACGATCATGGACAGTAAGACTCAGTATCCTAATGATATTATTCTCTCCACATTTATAAATTCAATGCAATGCCAATCAAATTCTAAACTCAGTACCCTAATGACATCAATTACGGTAGTGGTTGATACATTAAGTTACACTGACTGATAAATTCAATACAATTTCAATCAAATTCTGATAGGAATTTTTTGTGGAATTTGACAAAATGATTCTAAAATGTATGTGGAAGAGTTGTGGACCATAATGAAAAAGACTGAGTAATTTGAAAGTAAAAGAAAAACTTCTGAATCAGAGAGCCACCATAGACAAAGTGAAGATAAGTCACTAACTGGAAGATATTTGCAAACATTAATGAATAAATATTAGTATCCAAACTTTACAAAGAGTTCATATAAATAAATAAGAAAAAGACCAACAATCCAAAAGAAAAATTGGCAAAGGATATAACAAGCTATATAATGTCCAATTAAGAAAAGATGTCTAGGATCATTCCTTGTGAGGAGAAATGCAAATTAAACAATATCCCGACTGGCAAAATTTAAGTCTGATAATATCAAGTGTGGATGAGGATGTGGAACAAGGGGAAGTTTCATAAACTGTTGGCAGGAGTATAACTGGTATAAGAATGATAAAGAACAATTCCGTCATTTCTAGTGAAGTTGAAAATGTGAATATTCTAAGTTCCAGCAATTTGTCTTATAGGTACATAGTTTGAAGAAACTCTCCCACATATACACAAGGAGACAAACAATGATGTTTAACAAAATTTTGTTTGTAACAGGAAAGTACATAACTGAAAACAAATTAAATAGCAAGAGAATGGATAAAGAAGTCATGGTACATTCATATTACGGAATAAAGCAGTTAAATTGAACTAGAACAATGTATTATTGAAGATGATTACAGAAAAAAGCAAGTTGCAAAAGCATTTATACAGATTAAAAACATGCAAAATAATATGGTATGTTGCTTATATATTTATATAGTAATATAACAAAAACATGTAGGTACCATTATTTTGTACCAAAATTAGGGAAGAAGGAAAATGAGATTGAGAAGGAGTACACCTGGGGCTACATTTATAGGTCTGTAAGAATAGAGAACTAATGTAAATATGGCAAAATGTTAAGACATGAAAACTCATTTAGTGGGTACAGTGGTATTTCTATTACCCTTGGCATTTCCTTGGTAGTTTGAAACATTTCATAATTTCTCATACAATAAAAATGATTGTTAATAAAAAAAATACTTAATTAAAATGCTAATTTTATGGTTTAAAATAAAAATAGAATTTATCTCCCTCACTCACCTGCCTCTCAAAAGCTCTTAGGAAAATTAGCTGTTGTAGTTATGTTAGAACTTATTTTGAAATTTGGTTTTCATGTAAATCTAGATTTTAAATACATAGGGCTTATTTAATAATATATTTCCCACATAAATTCCACTATTCTATTGTTTCCTAATTTTAGATCCTAATATTTTGAAAATATGTGACTGACGTTTGTTTCTTCAAGACTCTACACATTGAATTTTTTAGCAACAAACACCAAGGAACTTCATAAGTTTTCCTGTTACACTAAAATTTTGTGGTAAAAACTGAACAATGCTTAAAACATCTGTTGGAACTTAGAAATATTTTATGTTAATTAGAGAATTTGAAGGAATATTATTTATTCAAAAATTAATTGTTGGAAATTAACATACACATTATATTTGAGATCATAACCATACAAAACAAACTGAATCAAGTATATCTTCTAGAATTACAAATATTACTTTTTACTTTATTAATCCCAAGTCCAGAATTTAAGGTTGAAACGAAAACATTATAGTAGTTATTGTATCTGAAAGTAACTGTGTTAAAGCATATGATATGGATACTTACTAAAAATAAACTTTCCAGTATTAAAAAGAAAATTAGACATAAGCACCCAATACACTATCATTGCTCCAATGAGAGACACCAAGGAGAAAAGGAGACTCGACCACTGCCCAAAGGAGCCAAAATAATATCTGCAGACATCTGGATATTCCCACGTAGTGGTATCTACTGATGCTAGATAAAATATAAAAGGGAAAGAATAAAATTAGATGTTAATCATATATTCCATATTCATAATTTGTGTTCTCCAAATTAAATCATTTAGCAAAAGATTATGGGTATTCCACCACCAGGTATTAGACCATATTATGAAATAACAGTAATTAAAACATTATATACAGCAGACATTAATACAACATTGTAAATCAACTATACTTCAATTAAAAAAACAAAAACAAAACAAAAAATTATAGAACAACTACATAAAAAGAAATGTAGGTGAATGAAATAGTACAGATAACCTGAGAAGTAGATTATAGTATCATAAAATTTTATAATTAATAAAAGCAAGTGATAAACCAAGGCTAGAAAAAATCATCAATAAGGGACAGAAGACATTATCCAATATTGGCATACTTAATAATAACATAGAGGAAAGTTTTCTTGAGTCATACTTCATACCACATGCCAATTTAAATTTCAGATAGTGAGGGAAGTGGGGAAGGGCAATAGAGTAGTAGAGGAATAAGAGGTACAAACTATGTATTATGTATAAAATAAGCTACAAGGATATATTGTGTAACATGAGGAATATGGCCAATATTTTATAATAACTATAAATGGAATATAAATTTTAAAAATTGTGAATCACTATATTGTACACCTGTAACTTATATAATATTGTACATCAACTATACTTCAATTTAAAAAAATTTCAGACAATTGAGTTAATTTAAAAATTAAATAACAGAAAATTTAGATGACAATGTAAAAATAGCACCTGAAAGGTTATCCTTTTCTATCAACTGAAGAAATAGAAATTACAGTGAAAAAGATAGGCAGATATAAACAAACTAATACGATACAAAAGCCATTCAAATATTGAATAGGAAAGAAATTAACAAAAAATAACAGGTAAAGGGCTAACTGCCTACCTCATATAAAGAATTTAGCATATCTATAAGAGCACCAAGGGACTTGTGGATAAATGGGAAAGGGATATGACTAAATAATACAATTAAGAGAAAATATACCACTGCTTAGTAGAGATGGAATAAAACTGGAGGCAAAGCCTGGTCTGTTGATTCGTACTTGCTAAGATTCAATGAAATAATGTATGTCTATTTAGGTCCTAAACTAAAACAACCTAAAAAGGTATTTCCCTGATCTAAATTATAGAAATGAGTGGAGGTAACACGATGGTACAACTTTGAGAATTCATTACAAAGGACACATTGCTCACATTTTCATACTTAAAATTTCTACTTTTAGGAGATTCCAACATTTAGATCTTTTGGTAGGGATAGGTGAAAACAAGTCACCATAAACTGATAAGAATCATAGAATTTTCAATTTAGTTCTAGCAAAGACCTTATTTTTAAAATACAACTTTTTAAATGATTCTTATGAGGAAATTAGCACCAAAGTAAATGCACTCTGCAAAGAACTAGACTCTCAGAATTTCAAAGGCAGCCACTAAATTCATTAACATATCAGTTCAGCCAAATGCTATGAATTAGAGAAGTAAATCTTTAGACAGAAAATAGTTAACACATTTGTGAAATGTACACATTAGTGATCTACCTCAACATAAATTCTTAATACCCATATCACTCATCTGTTTTTACAGTGGCAAGTTCTTACATATCATAGCTCGTGATTTCACAACTCTGTAGCAGCAATAAAGTGTTAAAAGGCCCATCAGCATGATGACACACATTCCAGTAGTAAACCCAGCCTGTTTAAAAAAATAAAAATACAGAACAACATATATCATCATTTTAGAATAAATTCATATATAATCATATTGTTACCCTAAACAATTATGATTAAAAACCGGACAACTAATGTAAAATTAAATATAATCATCTAGGGACCTCCCTGGTGGCGCAGTGGTTAGGAATCTGCCTGCCAATGCAGGGGACACGGGTTCGATCCCTGGTCCAGGTAGATCCCACATGCTGCGGAGCAACTAAGCCCGTGCACCACAGCTACTAAGCCTGCGCTCTAGAGCCCATGAGCCACAACTACTGAGCTCACGTGCCACAACTACTGAAGCCCGCGTGCTGCCACTACTGAAGTCTGCGCGCCTAGAGCCCGTGCTCCACAAGAGAAGCCACCGCAAATGAGAAGTCCGCGCACCGCAACGAAGAGTAGCCTCCACTCGCCGCAACTAAAGAAAGCCCACGTGCAGCAACGAAGACCCAACTCAGCCAAAAAATAAATAAATAAAATTAAAATAAATAAATGTAATCATCTATTTTCTTTAATAAATTTTATGTAGATTTATTAAAACCTCTATTGTAAAACTTAAAATACAAAGAGAAAAAAATTCTGGCAAAAAGTGTGCTGAAAATTATATTACCTGTTTTATGCCCCAAGGAATACTTAGTATAGATGTTCCCATCATGGTATTCCAAATCATAAAACTGAAAAGCAGAGTAATAGCAGTAAAAATATGACGTTTGACTCTTCAAACATTTTAATTACAACAAAAAGTTAAAATAATCAATAATTTTTGTTTACAAAAAGTTTGTTATGCTCCAAAAAGTAGTTTTACTCACATGGTTACTAAACTGGTGTTTTTACCGTATCCTTCAGTGTAACTTTGAAGTTTATAAGCAGAACCTAATGGACTATACACATAGCACTCTTCTGGATCTGGAACTACATGATCTGGGGCAACCTGGTTAAAAAAAAAAAGTACAGAAATGTTAGAAGCAGTAAATGTGCAACAGAGGATATTTTCTATGCAACAGAGTACCTGACTCTAGACACATTTCCAAATATCATGAACAATTAAATAGTGTGTATATCTGATTAATAAATATAAAAATTATTTTTCAAATATAGTAGAAGATCTAAAGGAGCAAGAGTTTAAATACTATAAACAATAAACTGTTCATCTCAAATGAGAATGAATTCCTAGAGTATGCAATTGCCAAAATATTCTTCTCTTCATTTTCATGAGATAGGAGGAAGAAGAGTCAGCAAGAGCTAGATTAAGTAATTCTAGATGGATGAGACTTGGGTCTTAAGTGAGGGAAATTTTAAGAATGAAGTGGTCACCAAACTCCTATGTGAAGGTGGTTTTAGCAAAGAGGCAGGTAGGGAACTCAAACTATAAAGAATTGAGGAGTCAACAGAAGGGAAAGAAAGGAATAATAAATATAGACTATTCTTCTAAATGCTTTGGTACCAGAAGAAAAAGGTGAGCTAAAGTGGCTTAAGGAAAAGGCAAGGCAAGGGTTCTTAAAGACAGAAGATGTAAGCAAAAGGGAAGGAGCCAACAGAGAGAGGTTGAAGATGTACACAGACAGAACAATTGAACAGATATACATTTTTATACACATAGCTCCCACCTTACCCTGACACATTTCTTTCTAATTCTACCTCCCTATTTTGGAGGGAAAAAAAATATGGTTTCCTGATGGAATTCTGACCATCTCCCTGAGAATTGTCCTTTGCGAATATGTAGTCCTTACACATAATATTAAAGACGTAGGAGCTGACTGGTATAAATCAACAATCTTTTATATCAGTACTTACCACGTAAATCTACAACTCTGTGTTAGGTTTAGCATTCAAATAAAAATAATATACAACCCCTAACTTCAAGAAGTTTAAATTCCAGTTGGAACACATGTGAAACAATTAGAAAACGCTATAAGAATAAAAATTAAGCGTTCAACTCGAACACAGGAATGACAATAATAATGATAACAACAACAATGGGGACTAGAATAGTTGGGAAACGCCTCAAGAAAGTGATGGATTAGGACTCAGCAGGGAGACAGGATACAACTGGTGCAAAAAGAAAAAATACCAAATCCTTCTCTCTTTATGCATATGATTGGTGGTGTCTTGTGGGCAAAGAATGTCTTGAATGCCATGCCTGGTGTGGCTTTGGAAACAACTATTTCCTATAGATACAAAAGTGTATATGGAAATAGGTCTGCTGCCTTCTCTTTACCCTCAGTCCTCTTGGGTCTGAGTTCTGCTGTCTTCTACTATGGAGTAAAAAGAAAAAAGGAGCAGGACCATGTCTGTATCAGGCAGCAGATAAACCATGATATCTAGCAGAGCAAGTTCAGAAAAAGTGAAAATCAAAAGTTATCAGGGGGCTTCCCTGGTGGCGCAGTGGTTGAGAATCTGCCTGCCAATGCAGGGGACACGGGTTCGAGCCCTGGTCTGGGAAGATCCCACATGCTGCGGAGCAACTAGGCCCGTGAGCCACAATTACTGAGCCTGCGCGTCTGGAGCCTGTGCTCCACAACAAGAGAGGCCGCAACAGTGAGAGGCCCGCGCACTGCAATGAAGAGTGGCCCCCACTTGCCGCAACTAGAGAAAGCCCTCGCACAGAAATGAAGACCCAACACAGCCATAAATAATAAATAAATAAATAAATTTAAAAAAAAATTATCAGGGATAGGATTAGAAGCTAGAGGATAAGAAGTTATTAGGAGAGACAGAAAAATTGGAAGATTGGATCCCACACTCTCGTCAGTGGTCTAGGACAGTGCTTTTCAAACTTGAATGTTCTTGTGATACACACAGAGAATTTATTAAAATACAGATTTTGATTCAGTAGATCTGGAGCAAGGACTGAGATTCTGCCCTTTTAACAAGCTCTCAGTGATGCTGATATTGCTGGCCTGTGCAGACCACACTTTTATTAGCAAGCATCTAGGAGATGTCAGCAGCCAAATAATTTACTACCCTTCCCCAATTTAGAGTAAAAATATTAACGTAAGTGGGGAAATTTTCAGAAATAAAAAGGTGTAACTGTGTAAAGACCTGACACCTGTGGTTTCATATTACTCTTCCCTAAAAGGTCTTTTAGGAAAAATAATTTTGGGATTCTCAGAAAATGAGCATGGATGTATACACACAATCATTAAAAATGGTCATAACATATTATTAATTTTAGATCACTGTTTATATACTTAGATTAACTAGACTCATCTCACTGTCAGTTAACAAAAGGGATTCAAGTTGGTGTACAATGCTGACTTAATTTCCAGGCAAACAACATACACTCAGACCTAGACTGGCCCAGTTGGTATCTCTGAAGTTTGCTTCCACAAGTACAGTCTCTAGGAGGTCTGAACTAGACCCAGAGATATTGGATTACTTCTACTCCCCAGAAGGCTTAGATAATTCTGATATGGAACTAAGACTTTATCACAACTATTGATGTAAAGACCTAGGGGAGGAAAAAGTGAAAAAATTGGGGAAAAAAATTATCCCACCCAGAATATTTTGGAAGTCCCTACTATGATTACACAGAAGGAGATCTTAATAATTCACAAGGCTTAAAATGAGATATCTGTGTTCAAGTGACTAGCCCAGTCCTTGCCCCTCAGTAAACATCTAGAGTGTTGAATTCCCTTCTCCCTTTTCATTATTACCTATAAAAAATCATTATTTTTTTCTCAGAATGCTTCATTTTTCTTTCAACTTTCAAATTTCTGAATATCGGTAATTCTTATAAGAAATGAAATTACTTATATATTTTTGATCCTAAGATAATAACACAGATTTTATAAGATCAAGAGTCAACAAACCATAGCCCATGGGCCAAATCTAGCCTTCAACCTTATTTTAACAGCCCCTTTGGTAAGGGGCTGTTTAAATGATTATAAAACAGAAGTAGAGAAGAATATGCAACAGTAGGTGGCCCACAAAGCTTAAAATGTTTAGTATCTGCTCTTTGACCCTGGTTTTTGATCTATAAAAGGACATTACCAAATAGGAAAAAATATATATATATGTATGTATATATTTCAGTTTCTCACTCCTGTAGAAAATTTCTAAAAACATTTTTCCCTTGCAGCTTCAAACTTAAAAATTGAATAGACTAACCAGAACTTATTATTTATGTTATTAATCAATGACCTAAACTACTTCAACAGCTTATCCTCCTCAAAGCTCTTAGGATTGTGGATTAGCAGAATTTAATCCAACAAATCTCTAGGCTGTTGTCAACCTAGAGAGATTGTTTCAAATCTCTCTATGCCAGGCTAATAAGAATGAACTAGCCTGAGATGTAAGACGCATTAATTAATATCTTTGACTTTCCATGATGCTATCCTTGGAATATGGCCAGCAAAAAGTTCAACCACTGGGAGCTGCCGTGGCTTATGTTGTTCAGTTCATTTCAACTTAACCTTAGACAATTAGCAATGCTTTGCCCCTTACCAGTGCCTTGTCTGCAGAAGCAGTGAGCCGGCTGTAGTAATGAATCCTCTTGTTCATTGCAGAGGCATGGTCACTAACCCTCTGAATGACATCATTCACATTGACGATGTTTGTGGGCTCTATATAGAAAGGCCTAGAGAAGGGAATATACACTTGACAAAGAACGTTCAGGCAGAAATTCTGGAAGTCAGCCATTGAAGAAAATAACTTCTTGTCCTCCATTAGAAATGGGATGTACCAAGGCAAGGCATTCACTTCTCACTTTTGGTGGGAAAAGAAAATGTCACAAGAGAAGTATTATCCAATCCACAGAATAAAGCTTTTGTTTCATAATGCTATTACTTTAAACACACTTTTTTAAACTTAAGGAATTTTGCAATAGAGGAGACATAACAGAAAGACCTTCAATCAGTTATTAAAAAGAAATATAGCAGCTGGCAGTTTTCAACAATGAAACTCAGACAGACACGGCTTTGAATGTTCTCTCAAAAAGCATTTGGCACTGAATCAGAGAAATTACAAAAATGTTCCTCTAGTTAAGAGTCTCTACTCCTTCTTTACGGGCCAAAGTTACTTCTTATGATAAACACAATTCCTATTTGTTGGTTCATGTACTAAGGATTAGTGATCTCAACCGTCTCCCTTATGAAACTTATCCAAAATACTATCAAATAGAACATCAAGACACTAGAGATATTTTGTCTCATTCTACTTTTCCTAGATTTCAGTAACATACCATTATGTTACTATTTATACGTATGCTTTCTCCTCATAACTATGTCCCAATCAACTGCAGATTCTGGTTTTCAATCATCATTTTCAGTCATTAACCCATTGAGTTCCTTACTGAAACTCCCTCCATTTGCTTTCTTTCCATTAATAAACTACCCAAAATGGAAAGATCTGGCACAAGCTCATGAAATGACTGCACTCCTCAGATCCCCTGAAGTCACAAATGACACTGTCTCCCAAATTGTATACAATTTGCTATTTCAGATTATACACAGATTCAAATAAGAAAGGGAAAAAAAGCCAGGAGGTTTATCACTGGTTCCACATAAGTCTTCTATATTTACAGTTCTGAAATAAGCTTAAAAGTTATTAAAGTATGGTAACCATTTCTGGAGACACTGTTAATCTAATCTTGCGGGAAGCACTTGAAAAACCAAGTGACTGGAATTTTAGTTTATGCTATTTTTCCAAATAACTCTGTGATATTAGAGAAATTAAATTTAGCCGTCTCTCTAGTTAGCATACAGAATCTTTGAATCTTTCTTTTATTATTTACTCTCCATCACAGCATCTAAATTTGGTGGGTACTTTCTAGTTCAATCCAACAAATATCTAAGAGCATTTACTAGAGCAAGTATGTGGATATAGAGATCAACATGACATACTACCTATAGTAAGCAATAACTGCTAAATGAATTCATTGGTATCAATAAATCTCAAGGGGATACAATGAAAACGAAAGGGTCGGAGGCCAAATAAACTATCCCTACTTATAAATTTGGTAGGCTGAGATAACTACCTCTCCTTCCAAAGCATTAAGGTGTTCTAAATAATTTACATCTCTACTGTGACACTCAGTAGTACTAAAAAGCAATGTAAAAATATTTATGTCTGGGAGACAGTGCGGGGTCACACTCTACAGGGCATTCTCTTCTTGTTTTGTAAGTATGATATCCGACAAAATTAAAGCTACAGCTTTAAGGCCAACATAAAGCAGAGATTTAAGCTAATCAAGGATTACTAGTAGAGACTAATAAGTATGCTATTGATAGAAAGAGTTGTAGATGTTCTACTTGTAGCTTATTATCTGAAAATTCAATGGTATTAATATCAAGCACTAAGTTGGCTTGAAGGCCTGTTGAAAAGCAGTCCAGGAAGAGCTACACTTCTTGGCTCCTGGCCTCTTAACAGAAGTGTTAACTGTACCAGTTTAGTTGGCTTGGGTACTCAGAGAGCAGAATGACTCTGAAAGATTTTCTTTTCCAACAGTTTTCATCAAGATGCTGAGTGCCTGTTCAAACAAATATTTTGGAATCTTTTCAATGCAGATTCTCTTTAAAAATATACAACCCAGCATATTTTAACTGAATTATTAGAAACATATGCTTAAAGCTTCATCTGAGAAAGCAAAAAATATAAATTATATTTCTAAATTGAACTTTAGTTGGATCTGAAAACACTTTTAAAATTAAAACTATGCAGAGGATAATATTCAGAATAAAACATTTTTTGAAACTTGGGCTTTTTCTTTTGAACACAGTTTCACATGAGTGCTCCCTATCAATGTTACTTCCCATTTGAAATGTAGCTCAACTGTGCCACACTGAAAATAAATCATAATATTTTATGTAGAAGTTATATTTGTCTCACCTTAAAAATATTTATGGTCATGCTACAGAAAAAAAATGCTTTTAACATTCAGCAAAATTAAAAAAAATATTTTAAAATGTGACTCAAAACCCTTTATTTTCATTTAATACACCTATAAACAAAGAAACATTATTTCTACCTAACACCTTTTCTAGGTTCCAGTCCTTAAATTCCTTAAAAATTTTTGGCTTTTAAATCTGTCTCCACCCTTCTACTGACGAGTTATGCTTCTCTGAAGTTTAATAACAATTCCATGAATCTTAAGAAGGTTCATACTCAATATGAAGACCCTTCATTTAAAACTATTCCTTTAGGGCTTCCCTGGTGGCACAGTGGTTAAGAATCCACCTGCCAATGCAGGGGACACGGGTTCGAGCCCTGGTCCGGGAAGATCCCACATGTGGCGGAGCAACTAAGCCCATGTGCCACAACTACTGAGCCTGCGCTCTAGAGCCTTTGAGCCACAACTGCTGAGCCCATGTGCCACAACTACTGAAGCCCACGCACCTAGAGCCCGTGCTCCGCAACAAGAGAAGCCATCTTAATGAGGCCTGGGCACCACAACGAAGAGTAGCCCCTGCTCGCCGCAACTAAAAAGAAAGCCTGCACACGGCAACGAAGACCCAACACAGCCAAAAATAAATTATTTAATTAATAAATTAAAAAAGAAACAAACTATTGCTTTATTCACATCTCTATGGAAGCTGCAACTCTCAAACACCTGCCAGATTGGAGTAGTTTGTTAGAAAATGAAAAAGGAATCAAGTATTCAAAAAATCTTATGCAAATAAACATTCAAAATAATGAACCCACTGTACTTGTTTCTACCTGCTTGGTAAAACACTATGTCTGCCAGGCAGCTTTTCAATAAAGAAGACCGAAAAGAAGTTAATCAAGCCATTGTACCTAGATATTTACTGCTACAAAAAAATATTGGTAACTTGTGGCTTGCCGACATGTTTCTTGCTTCCTCTGATGCCTAAATAACACCCTCTTTCACAAAAACCCTGCTTTACACTCCAACTTCACTCACTGTCTCCAAAGGCTGAGCCTGTATAAGCTCTTCTCTTTCTATTATGGCTAATTAATTTATTGGTTCTCTAGTTTATTAAATATTGTTTAAGTGCCAACCAAGTATTCAGCACTGTGCTAAATGTTAAATGATGAATAGGACATAGAACCTCAAGGATCATAATCTACTAGAGGAGATACATAAGTAAGCAATTCCAATCCAGAGAGAAAAATAGAAAAAGAGAGAAAATGCTTATGAGCAATAATGGGAGTAAGAAGATTGTGTGATGCTGGGTATGTATAGAGTACATAGAAGGGGAAACTAAACCACGTCTGGCAGACCACTGAGGAAGAAGCTATTGTTGAGGTGAATTCTAAAAGATATAAAGGAGTTAATCAGGGACAGGGAACAGGAGGAAAGAAACAGTGCTTCAAAGAATGGAAAAGCATGTAGAAAGAACCCAGAAAAAGAGCACAATATATTTTTTAAAACTATAAGTAGTGAGAAGAGAAGTAGTAAGAGATGAGGTAAACCTGGGTTAGTACATGGAGGACTTCACATGCCAACAAAGACATAATCCTAAAGGGAAGAACTCTCAGCCTCCTTTGCCGATTCCTTCTCAAACCCCCAACCCTTAAATGTCAGAGTAACCCAGAGTTTATTAATCCAGACATTTTCTCTTCTCTATCTACACTCAATCTCTCGGTGGATTCATCTAGTTACATAACTTTAAATATCATGTGTACGCTGATGGCACTCAAACTATTATCTTCAGCCTGAACTCCTGATTCATATATCAAACTGCTCTCTGTTACCTCTCCCCCAACCCACCTCTAGGACTTCACTGTCTACCACACTAACCACAGTAGTTTCCTCACCATTCCCGACACACTGCAAGCATGTACCTACTTTAGGACCTTAGTTAATAATTTCAGGTATAAACAAAGGCTCTGAAGGCCTTTTCCCTAAATATGTTCATGGCTTGCTTTTTTACTTCTTTCAAGCCCTTCCTCAAGGTCCCCTTTCTCAATGAGGCATTTGGCTATCCTTGTCACCATACCTAAAATTTCAACCCCTCTTCTCTATCCTTGTCATTTCCTATACACCATCTCTGCTTTTCTGCCTTACATTTTCTCTTTAGCATTTATACTACCTAGCATAATACATACTTTTTATTTATTATTCATTACCTCCAGTAAATATAAGTTTCATGAGGGCAGGGATTTTTGTCAATTTGGCCACTACTATATTCCCAGGGCCTAGAATAGTACCCGGCATATCGTAGGAGCTCAATAAAATGTGGTGAATAAATGTATTTTGAAATAATTTTAGACTCACATAGAAGTTGGAAAAATAGTACAAAGAGCTCCCATATATACTTCATGCAGGTTCCCCCCAATGATGACATCTTATATAACCATAGTATGATCATCAAAACTTGTACTGCTTTTATTATCAGAAAAAAAGTTAATAAAAAATTATAAATGTAATGCTTTTAACTTTTCTTTAGTTTAAAAAATTTTTAAATAAATATCTGGGGGAGAAATGATGGAGGCAATAATCAAAAGTATCAAATGCTATAAAAAATGAGAAGCAGCAACCTATAAGAAAATCAATTTATTGTGGTATCCTCAAGCAAATTAAAGACTTTTTCAGGGTTAGAGAATGACTGCATCAAGTGCTACTGCTAAGTCAAATGAGATGAGGACTAGTTGATGAAATGACCACTGGTAACCTGCACGTGAGCAGTTTCAGTGGAGTGGTTAGAACAAAAGCTTGTCTGAACTGGGTTCAAGAGAAAAATGTGGTATGGTGAGCACAAATAATCCTTGCAAGGAGTTTTCCGTAAAGAGGAAAGAGAGCAATGAAATGGTAGCTGAAGAGGTAAGTGTAAATACTATAGGAAATATTTTAAAAGCATAAAAAATATAAAAATCACCTATAATCCCACAACCAGTAATCATTAGTAACATTTTACCAACCTCAATCTCTTGGAAAAAAAATAGAATGAGATACCACTATATGTTCATCAGAATGGTGAAAACTTAACAATCTCGCAATATCAAGCACGAGTAGGAGGTAGAGCAATGGAAACTCTAGTGAGAATGTAAGTTGGTATAATCCCTATGGAGAACAGTCTGGCACTATCCAGTGAAGTTGATTATACACATACACTACCACCAAGCAAATCCACTCCCAGGTATATATCACGGAGTTCTTGCATATGTATACCAGGAGACACATATATTAATGTTTACAGAAGCATTCTTTGTAAAAGCCCCACACTGGAAACATCCCGTATGTTCTAAAGTAGAATGGATAAATAAACTGCAGATACTTACAGAATAAAATGCTAGAAACCACTGGCAATGAAAGTAGAGTCATATACAACTTGGATGAAAATTATAATGCTAAACAAAAGTCACAAAAGAATACATACAGTGTGATCTCATTTACATGAGATGCAAAAACAGGTAAAGCTGAATTCAGTATTTAGGGATACACAGACAAAATATTATAAAGAAAAGTAGGAAAATGATCACACAAATGTCATGAGAGTGATTACCTGTAGGGAGGAAGAGGGATGTGCTTGGTGAAGGACACATGGGGAACTTCTGGGGTGCAGCTAATTTCTAGACCTTGTTGTTGTTTGGATGGGTGTTGGCTTTATTATTTTTTTAAATTGAACGTATGTATCATGTACTCTTCTGTGTATATGATATATCATGTGGTAAAAAGAACTTTAAAAACAAATCTTAAAGTAACATATTCTTTCAAAATTTAGTAATGAGACCAAGAGGGACTGAAAAAATCTTGTGTACCATACAGAAATTTGCTGGTTATCTTGTGGCAAAATATCTTTAAAATTTGTCAAACTTAAGTATGAATTATCTACTTTTCTTCTATAAAAAGACAACTGTTCCAAATTGGTTGACCTCTTCTGTGATGACTTGTGGCTATCGACAGTATGCTATATAAGTACACAGCAGGTATCAAAAACCAAAATAGCCACCCACATATCTAATCTATCTCCCTTCAAGGTAAAGATATTTTAACAATGACTGAGAAAGCAGTTGCTCTTAAAAAAACTCACAATATACAGAGAATATTCTGATAATAGATGTTTAAAAATGTTTCCATTGTTACATGATTTTATTGTTGAAAATAATGTCTGTCACCAATAAAAACTCAAAACTGCAGTTTTATAGACATGGAATAACTGGTCGAGAAAAACAAGGACATTCCTGAAGTACTGTATTTAGCTCCCCTCCAATGGAGCTTTCAGACCAGCTAGGCAGCTCCTGCATTCTGGCCAGAAGCCACTGGGTTGTAACAGTTTTGATTTTAATCCCAGTTAACCTGGGAAGGATGATTCTATTAATTTCTCCCCTTCCCTGAGCAAAGAGGTCAGCTGCTTTCTGGAGGCTCTCTCTAAATCAATGCGTTTTTTTTTTTTTGAAGCAGAGGAGAGGTCGGAAGATAGACTGGAGAGAGAACCAAGAAAGGTGAACAAAGCTACTGGTTGTTTGCAAATTAACAGTATTAAGCCAGTAAAAATAGGAGTATTTTGGACTTTAAAAATAACATGGGATACCAGAATACACAAACTAGCACAGCAATCACTAAATGTAAGAACTGAGTCATATCAAGGAGGATAAATTTAACCAGGCAAATTTCAACAAAAACTTCCACATAATTGTAGGATGAGCAGAAATGAATTTCAAATCAGCTTGAATTACTATTGTGGCAAGGTGTTATAAGAGTTTCAAAAATAATAAAGCATATTCTGTTGTTACTGTTAATATTATAAAGTAAAAACAAAAGTTTTAATGTACTGTTAATAGATAAAATTTAAAGTTAATTTTATCAAGATCATTACATCTTATAATTTAAAATTTTCTATTTTTATGTTTTATAATATACATAATTTATAAGTACAGAAGTACATGTATATAATTTGCAAACGAACACACATACACACACGTAAATATATACAGTCCCAAAGTTTTAGGTTGTCATTATTTTTTTAACTGATGAGGATGATATGAAAAAAGTAAATGTTAATAAACACCTGGTTGAGGTTATGGGTTCTTTATTTTAGAATTCTAAGCTGTTACTAAGCCATGAGTAGACATCTTCATTAATGACATATGGACAAAGAACTTGACCTGAATATTAATTCTCAGGCCTAATTAAATGCAGATTCTGCTAAGAATGAATTTAAAAATTCCTCCAATGCAATTCATGCTTTCAAACTTTGGTTTTTAAAAACACATAAATTGTTTTAATTCTACCGACCTGAAAACAAACAATCTCTTCTTTCATGGTTACAAAATGATCAGTAACAGAAATGCAAGGGTTTTTTTGTTTGTTTTGCTTTCAGTATCAGCACTGGAATGAGGCTAAAAGAATTATATAAACATCAGGAACTTTCAACAAAGTTAAGATGCTAGAAGCACCTGTAAGTAAATACAAATATAACAGTTCTTTAGTTTTTCACTAGGTTGATATAAAACAGTAACAACACCACCATCACCACATCCTATCTTCTATCTAGAAAAAGCAGTTCCAATGGAACATACTGACTGACATTCCACAAAGGAAGATTAACAATACTTAATTATAAATTATAATTAAGGTATACTTAATTATATATTTAGTTGTAAATAATTATTTATATTAATTATAAAGAAGTAAATTGCAGAGACACTGTAGGCTTCAACCTGTAATGTCATGCCAATTATTACTCTTCTTCTTACACAAATCTACCAAAAGAATTTCTGGAAAAGAAATGAAATTTCTAGTTTCAAAACTTAGTTTTTCCCCATTAAAAAGAAAAAAAAAAAAGCAGGGAAGAAGAAAATTGCCAGGCCAGCATTTTTAACTAAAATTTCCTCAAAAACTTGAAACGTAATGAAAGAAGGTAAATACTTCAGTAAGTATATATATTGAGATAAATCTTATTTTTAATATATACATGTGATTCTTCGATGAACACTAAAATTGCTTTCTTCATTATCTTAATTCTGTTATCTAGAAATTGAAAACACAAAAACCAAAATTCATCTACTCTTTAAACAGACTACCAAAGAAAAAGAGCCTCTTTCTTATTCTTCTTCCATAACTTAAGAAAGGGATACTACTTATCACACCTTAGAAGTCTTTATCATGGCTCCCAAGAAAGGTAAATGAGCTAAGAGAACTTCTGCTTTGCCACTGGAAAGACAGCAACAAATCGTCTACACAAACTGGCCTTTCAGGTGACCATGGCTGTATTTTCAACCCAGATGGCAAATACTGTAGTAGTCTGACCAGAATCCATTGTTGGTTGTATGACATGTTACTCCGCAAACCAATCCCAAAATAACAGAATAGACTGATAAAGGCCAAGAGTCCAGCGTGAAACCTGCTGCCAACTGGCTCTTACCAGCTTTTACATATAGGAAAGTTTTATAAACAAAATATAAGATGTTTTAGTAAAAAAGAAAATAAACAGTGCTAGAAAGGGGATTTTGAAACAGGAACTTTCACATATTGCTGGTAGGAGTATAAAGTGGCACAACCTTTCTAGAAAACAATTTGGCTATATATATCAAGAACCTTGGGCTTCCCTGGTGGCGCAGTGGTTGAGAATCTGCCTGCCAACGCAGGGGACACGGGTTTGAGCCCTGGTCTGGGAAGATCCCACATGCCGCAGAGCAACTGGGCCCATGAGCCACAACTACTGAGCCTGCGCGTCTGGAGCCTGTGCTCCACAGCAAGAGAGGCCCTGATAGTGAGAGGCCCGCACACGGCAATGAAGAGTGGCCAACGCTCGCCGCAACTAGAGAAAGCCCTCGCACAGAAACGAAGACCCAACACAGCTAAAAATAAATTAATTAATTAATTAAAAAAAAAAAAAGAACCTTAATTGTGCTTTACATCCTTTTATTCTAATAATTATACTTTTGACACTCTATCAGAAGGAATCAAAATATGGTTTAAATATGATATGTAGAAAGCTGCTAATCAAAGCATCATTTAAAATAATTAAAATTGTAAACAGCTTAATAGTTAAACATTGTTAAATTATGATATATTTAAATAATACATATTTATTTTAAATGATATTCAGAAAGAATATGGAAAATTGCTTACAGCTTTTTGGGACATTTCAGTGATTCTTAAGAATAATTTTTATTGTAAAACTTTTTACTATTCCTTGAAACCTGGTACTTTCCTCTTATTTATCACTCTTAGCTTCAGTCACTATCTCTAGAGTTTATGGCAGTTAAAATCCTTGGATGACCTTGCCAAAGAACTCTAGGCTTGCTGCAGGGGCATGAGTTTCAGGGGGAGGCTAGAGATTGTTTTGTTGTCCAAAAGGCTATTTTGATTAGAACAACTTCATTAAAAGCAACTGTGAGGGTGGAGTGAAATTAAGGTGAGTGGGCCTCACTTTTTTAACTTCTCTAAAAGCAGGCAAGAGGTATCCCTAGGGGTCACAGCAGTAGGAAGTACCAGTCCCTATGGTTGCTTACACCTGAGTCCAGAGTCTCTCTTTGCAGACTAGAGGTTGGTAGTCACGGACAGATAGGACAAATCTGGTCCATGGCCTGTTTTCATAAATAAAGTTTTATTGGAACACAGCAAGGCCTGTGCAATCACGTGTTATCTATGGCTGCTTTCACTCCACAATGGCAAAATTGAGTCCATATGCCCACAAGCCTAAAATATTTACTATCTGGCTCTTTACAGAAAGAAAAGTTTGCTGACTCCTGCCCTAGATCACTGAATGTTCTTACACAGAGCAATGCCTGCACCGAAACCCCCAAAACACCTAGCCATCAGTACCACAAATGACCTCATTCTACTCCTGGCTGGGCTTGGTCAGACCCTACAGCATAGTTACTCGCTGGGATATGATCCCATGGGTTCTTTGTAATGCTGGATCAGGATGGGTTAAATCAGTATTTTTTTCCTAATGAAAATTGAGTACTGAGCTAAAAAGAAAAAAAAAAATATGTGTGTGCGTTTGTATATATACATAACAAGTCAAATATTTATAACCCCTCATCATAGTGATTCCCCCCTTTTTTTTGCTGAGTGTCCATCTCCTTCCCCAAAGTGTCTGGCACCAAAAAGAGCTTAGTGAATGTTTACTGACAAAAGGAAGGAATAGAAGAACAAAAGGAAGGGAGGAAGGAAGTGGAGAGGGAAGGACAGAAGCAGAGAACGAAACAGGTAGGCAGGCAGGCTGGTAACTAGGGAATAGCTTACAGAAGTAAAAACAGCATGCAACAGAAATTTAAACTGAGAAAGTAGCACATTAAATTGTATACAGTATATGAGCTCATAAAATATCATAGAAAAGGATAGAAAAAAATATACTAAAATGTTTTAACAACACTTGCCTCTATGTGATGGGAATATATTTCTTTATGCTTTTTTTTCCAGAACATTCTCTATACAAGAACAAAACAAAACATCCCCTAAGTAGAGAAAAAAGATAATTTGTATCATCCTATAGAAGCACAGGTGATTTAAACACTGTTTCTAATAAAATGGGTTTTTCATTTTGCATATACTATTTTTATCCTAAATTATAGGAATGCTTTATTTTCTGAATAACTTTTTTTCTCATTATAAAAGTAGTACATTGTTTATGTTGAGGATAATATAGAAGTTATAGAAGAAAATAAAAATCACCCATTAGAAATAATCAGTTAGGGCTTCCCTGGTGGCACGGTGGTTGAGAATCTGCCTGCCAATGCAGGGGCCACAGGTTCGAGCCCTGGTCCGGGAAGATCCCACATGCCGTGGAGCAACTAAGCCCGTGCGCCACAACTACTGAGCCTGCGCTCTAGAGCCCGCGAGCCACAACTACTGAGCCCACATGCCACAACTACTGAAGCCCGCGCACCTAGAGCCCATGCTCCTCAACAAGAGAAGCCACCGCAATGAGAAACCCATGCACCGCAACAAAGAGTAGCACCCCCTCGCCGCAACTAGGGAAAGCCCGTGCACAGCAACCAAAACCCAACACAGCTATAAATAAATAAATAAATAAATTTATAAAAAAAGAAATAATCAGTTAACATTCTAGTATATTCTCAAATGAGTGTAGACCCACATACGTGCACACAGGTGCACACACACACGAAATTAGTTTTACTTGTTTTTGAACTTTACATAAAGTGGAATCACACAAAATGTATTTTTCTGTCTAGCTTCTTTTGCCAACATTATCTTTCTGAGATTCATCCATATTCTTGTGTGCAGCTGTAGACTGTTAATTTTCATAGCTGTGTAATATTCCATTACATGAAAATACAATTTATTTAACCATTCCTAGTTGGTGGGTATCTGGGTTGTCTCCAGTTTGGCACTCCTATGAATAACTCATAATCTATATTTTTGTACATGGCTCTTGGTGAAATGTGCATACATTTCTATTGATTATAAACAGCGTATACTCAATGCTAGCAGATAATTGCAAACCCTTTTCCAAAGTGATTATGCTAATTTACACTTACTCTAGTACTACATAATCATTCCCATTTTTCTATATCCTTGCCTTGATTTGTTTTCATCATTGATTGATTTCTTACCTTAGGTTACTGTTTTTTGTTTTTTAGTTTTTAGTTTCAGATTTTCCATTTGGTTATTTTTTTATTCAATAAATATTTTCCATGAATTTGGTCTTTTTTACATTTCTAGCCAGTGGCAAAATTCTCAACCTTATTTCAATTTCCCTGAACATACTAAACATAGTCTTTAAAAAGTATGTTTCTCAATAAATGCTGGAGAGGGTGTGCAGAAAAGGGAACACTCTTGCACTGTTGGTGGGAATGTAAATTGATACAGCCACTATGGAGAACAGTATGGAGGTTCCTTAAAAAACTAAAAATAGAACTACCATACGACCCAGCAATCCCACTACTGGGCATATACCCTGAGAAAACCATAATTCTAAAAGAGTCATGTACCAAAATGTTCACTGTAGCTCTATTTACAATACCCAGGACATGGAAGCAACCTAAATGTCCATCATTGGATGAATGGATAAAGATGTGGCACATATATACAATGGAATATTACTCAGCCATAAAAAGAAACGAGGGCTTCCCTGGTGACACAGTGGTTAAGAATCCGCCTGCCAATGCAGGGGACACGGGTTCAACCCCTGGTCCGGGAAGATCCCACATGCCGCAGAGCAACTAAGCCCATGCGCCACAACTACTGAGCCTGTGCTCTAGAGCCCGTGAACCACAACTACTGAAGCCCGTGCGCCTAGAGCCCGTACTCCACAATGAGAAGCCACCACAATGAGAAGCCCGCACGCCGCAAAGAAGAGTAGTCCCCACTAGCAGGAACTAGAGAAAGCCCACACACAGCAATGAAGACCCAACGCAGCCAAAAATAAATAAATTAAATAAATTAAAAAATTTAAAAAAAAAAGAAACGAAATTG
The DNA here is from genome assembly GCF_028023285.1 of Balaenoptera ricei. Taxonomy (NCBI): domain Eukaryota; kingdom Metazoa; phylum Chordata; class Mammalia; order Artiodactyla; family Balaenopteridae; genus Balaenoptera; species Balaenoptera ricei. The sequence continues at coordinate 43,537,275 of NC_082641.1, forward strand.
AGTTATTTGTAGTGAGGTGGATGGAGTTAGAGTCTGTCATACAGAGTGAAGCAAGTCAGAAAGAGAAAAACAAATACAGTATGCTAACACATATATATGGAATCTAAGGGAAAAAAAAAAAGTCATGAAGAACCTAGTGGTAAGACGGGAATAAAGACACAGACCTACTAGAGAATGGACCTGAGGATATGGGGAGGGGGAAGGGTAAGCTGTGACAAAGTGAGAGGGTGGCATGGACATATATACACTACCAAACATAAAATAGATAGCTAGTGGGAAGCAGCCGCATAGCACAGGGAGATCAGCTCGGTGCTTTGTGACCACCTAGAGGGGTGGGATAGGGAGGGTGGGAGGGAGGGAGACGCAAGAGGGAGGAGGTATGGGGACATATGTGTATGTATAACTGATTCACTTTGTTATAAAGCAGAAACTAACACACCATTGTAAAGCAATTATACTCCAATAGAGATGTTAAAAAAAAAAAAAGTCTGTTTCTGATAACTCCATTATCTGGATCATCTGTCAGTCTTTTTTGTGTATCAAGTCTCTTAATTTCTAATCATGTTGTCTCATCTTCTCTTATGCCTAGCTATTTTTGATTAAGTATCTGGCATAATACTTAATAGAATTCTAGTATACAGAAAACAGTATAAATAAGTTGAAGCCTAGAATAATATTATTTTCTTTAGAAAGGGTTTACATTTGCTTTTGGGAGCCAATCTGAGACACTTAGCAGTCCTAGATTACCTTAATCCAGTTTTAGGGATTGAGATGAGTTAAAGTTGAGCTACAGTCCCTGAAAGAAGGCCATTCTATTTCGAGTTCACTCATATTTCTAGGCTTATAGACCTTAGGTCTTCCAACCTAAAGTTTGCATGGGGCCTACCTACTATTAGTGAACCCTGGATTCCAGTTTTTCTCCCTCTAGCCTTGTAAAGCTGTTGAAAGCTCTGTCAATTTAACAGCCACCCAGCTAATCAACTGGAATTGGCAGATACCCTTGAGGAAATGCTGGACTCCCCTTTCTTGGTTTCCTCCTTCTTCTTGATCTAGACCCCATTATTCTTCATTGTTTTATCAGTTCTCCCATGTCTTTAGGCAGATTAAAAACATTTTTTTTGGTCAGTTTTTCTCATTATTCTCAGCAAGATGGTTGGTCCAAATTCCTTAATCTGCCCTTGTCATAAGCAGAAATCCCCCATGCCCTCTTTAATTAAAAAAAAAATTATTAAGATATTCATTCACATACCATAAAATTTACCCATTTAAAACATACAATTCAATAGTTTTTAGAACATTTATGGAGTTGTGCCTCCATCACCATAATCAATTTTTGTTTTTTTTTTAGCTCTGCCATGAGGCATACAGGATCTTAGTTCCCTGACCAGGAATCGAATCCATGCCCCGTGCATTGGAAGCAGGGAGTCTTAACCATTGGACTGTCAGGGAAGTCCCACCATAATCAATTTTAGAACATTTTCATCCACCCCAAAAGAAATCCTGGACTCCATTATCCCCTCTCTTCAGCCCCTGGCAGCCATTAATCTGCTTTCGGTCTCTATGACTTTACCTAATTTAGATAGTTCGTATAAATTGAATCATACAATATGTGTCTTATGTTGTGTGGCCTCTTTCACATAGCATGGTTTCAAGGTTCATACCTGTTGTAGCATGTATTGATATTTTAATTCTTTTTTACAGTCAAATAATATTCTGTTGTATGGATATATCACATTTGGCTTATACATATATCAACTGAAGGACATTTGGATTGTTTCCACTTTTGGCTATTATAAATGTTATGGACATTTCTTTATATTTGTGTGGACATATGTTTTCAATTCTCTTGGGTATATACCTAGGGGTAGAATTGTTAGGTCAAATGATAATTCTATATTTAACATTTTTAAGAATTATCAAACTGTTTTTCAAAAGTGGCTATACCAAAAGAAAAAAAAAAGTGGCTATACCAGTTACAAAAGGAGTCACGGGTATGAAATGAATAGTATGGGGAATATAGTCAGTGTAATAGCTTTGTATGGTGACAGATCGTAACTAAACTTATCATGGTGATCATTTTAAAATGTACAGAAATATCAAATCACTATGTTGTGTAACAGGAACTAACATAGTGTTGTATGTCAATTATACTTCAAAAACAAACAAATTCATAGAAAAAGAGACCAGATTTGTGGTTACCAGAGGCAGAGTGAGGGAGGGGAATGCATGAAGGCAGTGAAAAGCTACAAACTTTCAGTTACAAGATAAATAACTACTAGTGATGTAATGTACAACATGATAAATATAGTTAACAATTCTGTGTGTTACAGATGAAAGTTGTTAAGAAAGTAAATCCTAAGAGTTCTCATCATAAGGAAAAATATTTTTTTCTATTTTTTATAGTTTGTATCTATATGAGATGGTGGATGTACACTAAACTTATTGTGATAATCATTTCATAATGTATGTAACTCAAATCATTATGCTGTATACCTTAAACTTATACAGTGCTGGATGTCAATTATATCTCAAAAAAACTGGAAGGAAAAGAGAGTGGCCATACCATGTTTCAATCCCACTAGCAACGTTTAAGGACCATGCCCTCTTTTTAAGCAATTATTTTTAACACCCAAATTTACTAGACTTAATAAAATAGACCAGTTATTCCTCAATAAAGCTGAAATAAATAAAATAGAAAATATTTATAGAAATAGGGACTTCCCTGGTGGCCCAGTGCTTAAGAATCTGCCTGCCAGTGCAGGGGACACAGGTTCCAGCCCCGGTCCGGGAAGATCCCACATACCATGGAGCAACTAAGCCCGTGTGCCACAACTACTGAGCCTGCGCTCTAGAGCCCGCAAGCCACAACTACTGAGCCTGTGTGCTGCAACTACTGAAGCCCGCACGCCTACAGCCCATGCTTCACCACAAGAGAAGCCACCGCAATGCGAAGCCTGCGCCCCCGCTCCCTGCAACTAGAGAAAGCCCGTGCGCTGCAACGAAGATCTAACGCAGCCATAAATAAATAAATAAATAAATAAATAAATAAATAAATAAGAAAAATAATAAAAAAATAATTCTCTAACTATAATAAAAGAGAAACAAAATAAAATATAATAAATTAATATAAATTTTAATATGTAAGTCGTAGGGCATAACAACAAAGACAGAATGAACACCAATGCCTACATCAATTTATAATGAATAAGACAGGATTTAAGAGAAGATTAAGCTATTCTACAGAAGAGGTATAAGAAAATAAAAAATCAGAGGTATTGGTAGATATAAAAACTCGTGTTAGAATAAACAAGTCATATATGAATTTGAGGAAATGCAAATTTCAATTTGATGAAATTCAAGTTCAAATATGAGAGATATGAATTGTTGGAATTCAAATTCAAATTTGAGAGAAATAACCTTAATTGAAGTAGTGAGAACATGCCAAGATAAATTATAAACTAACTGAAATAGAAGAAATGAGGAAGTGTGATGCTGTTGCAATGAAATCAGGCTTTTTAAATTAAGTGCAGCACCAAAGTAACTTTCTATGTTACTGTATAGAAAACATATTTCCTCACTTAAAATGTTGAGGCATTCACTTATCTCTTAATATTTAAAAGATCTTGGAAACCATACCTTGTGACAAAGGAATACAGAACAGATTGCAAGAAGAAATCTTAAAAAAAGAAGCCATAGAAAAAATATGTAATAGACTTTTGGAGACAATTTCAGACTAAGACTAAAAAATAATAGGCAAGCCAAAGATACATAATCTCAGTATGTTATTTTTACATCAGTTCCTTATCTTTGGGTTACAGTCAGCCATTCGGCTTTTAACAAGATCCATAAATTTCATGTGCTTCCATAACTTTAAAATATTTGATTTTAAGTCTGTTTGTTAAAAGGATTTTCAATTTTCTTATTGTACGCTTGCAATTGGTTTCATTGCTTTTGCAGTAATGGTATAATTACTTGTGAAAGGAAAATCCAAATGGAGTTGGTATTGCTGACAGCTCTCGAAAATGGAGCTGGGAAGCCATTAAGGAATTGTGACTTATGCATGTCTCAGCCTGGATGGAGTGTGACCTTTTGACCTTACAAGCAAGTCATCCAGAACATCTGCCAGAAACTCAAAATACTTATTGGATCCTTACCCTAAAATAACTAGTGACAGTCTATCTACCTGTAGGACCCCTATCCTAAAACAACTTGTGATTCCTTAAGGATAAATCACAATTCTTCCCAGGCAATTAACAACCTTGTGGCTTTTTGTCTTTATAAGCCCCTGACTCTTTCTCTTCCTCAGAACACTTTCAGGATTACCCAAATCTGTGTCTCCCGAATTGTAATTTTAAGACCCCCTCCAATAAACTCTTTTCTTATTTGCAGCCCCCTGCATTATTTTTTGGTTTACACACTAAAAGCCTTTCAACTATATACTTGGAGATGTTATAATACTGAGTAGACAGAGAAAGATGCTAGCCCAACTCTTCATACCCTTTCCTCCCAACAAAACACACTTGATTGGCACTAATGAGCACCAAACTCATTAGGCTCCCTCTTTCTTCAGGCTTGTCCAAATAATGTCAATGAGGGAGGAAGAAAGGGAAGAAAATAAAGCATTAGTTTAGAGGCAACGAAGGAAACAGCAAAATCAGACAGACCAGAGAGAATAAGGAAAGAAATGGAAGCAACTCAGGCAAGCAGATATGGATACAAAAGGATAGTTAAGCAAACAAAGACATCTGGAAAGAGAGACAGAAGTAAAAGAACCTGTGAACTTGAGAATAAAAAGGTTCTGATGGGACTAGAAATAAGATCCCATTCTAACAAAGTCCATAGTTAGATTTATTTATTTATTTATTTAAATTAATTAATTTATTCTTGGCTGCATAGGGTCTTTGTTGCTGTGCACAGGCTTTCTCTAGTTGTGGCGAGAGGGGGCTACTCTTCGTTGCGGTGCGCTGGCTTCGCATTGTGGTGGCCTCTCCTGCTGCAGAGCATGGGCTCTAGGCGCATGGGCTTCAGTAGTTGTGGCATGCAGGCTCTAGAGCGCAGGCTCAGTAGCTGTGGCGCACAGGCTTAGTTGCTCCATGGCATGTGGGATCTTCCCGGACCAGGGCTCGAACCCGTGTCCCCTGCATTGGCAGGCAGATTCTTAACCACTGCACCACCAGGGAAGTCCCTTTAGTTAGATTTAAAGCATCTCTGAATCCATGGCCAGGGTTGCCCTCTTCAAGCATTTAGCAAAAAGAGTTCCACTGGAGAAAAATAATGGTGGAGAGTGGGGAGAAGAGAGGTTAGAGAAGTGGACTAAAAAGGGAGAGAAAAGAGGAGAGGGAAGAGAGTAGGGAGAAAAGGAGGAAGGAGAGGGAAGGGTACAGAAGTTGTAATACAATCAGCAAGTTGGTATCAGCTCCATGGCACTGATAAATGGTTAAGGGCCCTGGTCCTGTCTATTTAACACGGATGGCAAGTTCCTCAAAATGCAATTTATGCAGCTCTGGAAACCAACCCTCTTGGGAAAACTACTTTTCTAGATCTGTATAAATCCCCAACTATGAAACTACCAAGCCTCAATAATCACTCCCAATCACTGTTATTGGTCCAGGGCACATTAATAGATAAACTCTTCACTTTGTTATGCGCCCCCCGACCCAGGACCACAAATACCAAAAAGAATCAATTCAGGCTGCTATTCAGTGATAGTATTATTGACAGATGAAAGTGAGAGAGGCCAGTTTACAGATGTGTAGACAAGTACACTGTAAAAAAAAAAAAAATAGGGGCCATAAGCATGCTTAGTATGTTTGAAGGGCACCAGGAACTGCCTATTTTCAATGTCTACCTCTACCCCACTGGCTTACCAGAGTACTTGAAATGTTATCAATTAGAAAAATCTAACCTTTAGGTTAGGCTTTTAATTAATTAATTAATTAATTTCTTTATATAAATTTATTTATTTTATTTATTTATTTTTGGCTGTGTTGGGTCTTCGTTGCTGCACGTGGGCTTTCTCTAGTTGCAGTGAGAGGGGGCTACTCTTCATTGTGGTGCGTGGGCTTCTCATTGCCGTGGCTTCTACTGTTGCAGAGCACAGGCTCTAGGTACGTGGGCTTCAGTACTTGTGGTGCGTGGGCTCAGTAGTTGTGGCTCGCGGTCTCTAGAGCACAGCCTCAGTAGTTGTGGTGCACGGGCTTAGTTGCTCTGCAGCATGTGGGATCTTCCTGGACCAGGGCTCGAACCCATGTCCTCTTCACTGGCAGGCTGATTCTTAACCACTGTGCCACCAGGGAAGCCCTAGGTTAGGCTTTTATATTCTAGGATTCTCCTTATTAAAATGCAAACAGCCATGGAAAAGTAATAGACTAGGTCTTTGACACATCAGATTGTTTGCCATCGTAACACCTAAACAGACAAAAGAGCCCTGCACGAATAGGACAGATAAGCACTAGTGAATAAGGGGAGGAAGAAAAAGTATAATTTACAAAGCACTGTCTAGAGGAAATTTTTGAGTGAATTCCCTGAGCAAAAACTGGGCACATAGAGAGAAGCAAGAAAGCCCTAAGTCCTGGGAAAAAAGGAAGAGGAAACAGAGTTTGAGAAAATGGAAAAAGGGAAGTTCAAAGCCAAATTAACCACTTCACAGTTTGGTTTCAGGCTGGCTGGGGTAGTCAACTCCCAAAGGTCATAATCCCAGAGCAGCAGCAAAGCATGAAGCAATCCTGAATACCAGGTCTAATATTTGGTTACCAGAAAGTCTGGGAAAAGCAGGAAAACAATCTCTAAGACCAGTGATTGCCAATGGAATATTATCAAATACAGTATAGCAGATTTCTAAACCTTCCTGTTCTGCCACCCACATTCCTCACTCCACCCCAAACCAGGTAAAAAAACTAATAGGGGAGGGGAGGGGAGGAGAGGGGAGCGGAGGCATGCAGAGGGAAAAGTGGATTTGTGTAGTTTGCAAAAGTTCCCCAAATAATCCAAATAATTATGACATGTATCATTCCTCTACAGTGACAAGCTCCTTCTTCCACCTAAGTCTAATTAGACCCCAGGTCCAACAAAATGATAAGCAGGTCCAGCACGTTATCTTTTAGCCCAAAGCAGTTCTTAAAATTCTTATATTTGAACCGAAACGTGACTTTGACTGCCACCTAGTGGAAGAGATAAAGTCAACCACAAACTAAACTGAGGATAAGCAATCTAAAAGTATCAAATGTTGTTCTTTATATTCTAACAGCCTAAGACAGTTTCCAAAAGTGTGGTTATATGTAAGATGATTTTAGGTAGCACAAGGATAAACGCTATTTTAACTACTTGGCATTGACTGCAATGCATATTAGAAAAAAGTATAAACAATATTTCATCATTTCACAAATACATGATGAGGCTAAATTAACCCTAATTTTTCAAAGTTAGTAAATTAAAAAAATATTAAATTATAATATTACACAGGTGGTACTGGGATATCACCAAAGTCATAAGGTGACTCTAAAATGACTGCAGTTTTGGAAATAGTTGTCTAAGTTGGTTCTTCTAATTGAAGACACTTTTCCCTCACTGTGTCTGATATTTATGCATATAAAGTGAAATAACCCATATTTTAGTAGAAATAACAATGTTTTAAGGTACTCCAGTTTTTTCCTCATCAAATAAGTTTCTGAAATTATTTCACAAGCAAATTAGCATTCAATACTGCTAAACCCCTATAAATATTTGCCTTCCTTAAAACATGCTTACCTAGATAGTTATCCTATGATTGAAAACAGTTGATTCCCTCTCATTTTGACAAGTTTCATTATAGAAAATATATTTCCATTTAATCTACACGGTTAAACAAATTCTCAGAGAACTGTCTGAACTCCTGCCAACCTACTGCAGTGGAATACACTTTAATGACCTATGTTCTATTGTCACAGTGGTCAATTATTTATCATAGAATTTAGAGGTTTCAAGAAAATCCTGAGCATTTAATCAGCATTCATTAGTCCCTGTATTCACTGATACTGGAACATATAAGTGAAAATTACAAGATTCATTTCATTATCTTCTCTGATGGCCACCTTAAATGACAAAGATAAATTTCTCATGTGATAAATTTCACACTGCTCTAGCTGCAAAAAAGACTAAAAAATTAAGTATCTGGAAAATGGAAATGGGATTATCAAGACTAGCTTAAACCAATCCTCCTTCATCTCCTGGATTGGAAACTATTTAGACCCTTAACACTGCTGGCAAAAAAGAGGTGGGGTTGTTGAATAGCTGGGTATTTACCGAACAGTAATCTGCCACAGGTCCCACCTCAAGCACTCAGTTTCCTTCTGAGGAGGCAACCATCTTACAGTTTCCTATTTATTCCCCCAGAGTCATTTATACATATTTGCATAATATATAACTTGTTGATGTTGTTTTTACCCAAATGGTAGTATACTATATAAACTGCTCTGCACTTCACTTTTTTCATTTAACAAAATAAGTTGAAGACTTGTTCCATTTTGATATGTAATAAAGCCACTTCCTTCTTTTCAATGGGTGAAAAATATTCCATTGTATCAATGTGCCATAATTTATTTATCCAGTCCTGTAAGAAAAGACATTTTAGTTGTTTTCAATCTTTTGCTATTATAAAAAATAGTGCATTAAACAACCTTGTACATATATTATTTGACACTGCAAATTAATGCTTAGAAATGAAATTGTTGGGCCATGTAAACTTTGGAATTCGTTGCTGGCATGTTTTTTGGTGAGGGGCAGATCACATTAATTTTATGGATTAAAATTTAAGAGCATGACATTTTATTTTAGAGTCTTCCCTACTGAGAGCAGTATATGCCTTTTTGTTACATGTCTTATCTTATTAATTCTAATATGCACATTTAATCATTTCTAAAATATGGATGCATCTCATAATCCAGGTAACTGTCACCTGTGATCGTTTCAGTCATCAAACCATTTAGGGACCATTTAAGGAAGAAATGTGAGCCACAGTGTCTAGAAAGCTTTCTGTGACACTTTCTGCTAAGATCAGGAAAGTGCAAGCATCAAAACTAAAAAGTGTCAGTGACTAGGAAGAAAATTCTTTCAAGAAATGTTACACTATCAATGTTCTTAGTGATACTAAGAACAATTTTGTGTGGGCAGGAAAAAAACACTGATTTTGATGACTGCAAGTCAAAAAGTGATTCAGAAGAATCAGACTCTATATGCAAAGAATCAGATTTGTAATATCTTAACCGATATATTTTGTTTATATTTTTACTTTTATAATTACAAGAGTTCTTCTAGTAAACATCAAAATAAAATTCTAAGTCCAAAGAAATTGTTGCACCAGAGGTATGGGTAGCAGTTTATGTTAGTATTATATTAAAAACAACAACAACAACAGGGACTTCCCTGGTGGCGCAGTGGTTAAGACTCTGCGCTCCCAAAGCAGGGGGCCCGGGTTTGATCCCTGGTCAGGGAACTAGATCCCACATGCATGCCACAACTAAGAGTTCGCATGCCACAACTAAGGAGCCCACCTGCCGCAACTAAGACGTGGCAAAACCAAATAAATAATAAATAAATAAATATTTTTTAAAAAAGGCAGCACAATTTATAATCAGCATCTCAGATTTGAAGAAATACTCTACATATTATTTTAGGTCTCTCAGTAGTATTTTAAAGTTTCTCTCATATAGATTTTGCACATCCTTAAGGCTATTCCTATGTATTTTGTCTTTTTCTCCATTATATTTTCTCATCAGAATGCTATTTATTTTTGCCTGTTTTGTAAACAACCACGTTACTGAATTGTCTTACTATTTATAATAATTTTTCAGTGGATTCTTTTGGGTTTTCCAGGTATGCAATGAAATAAATTTTAAACTCTAATTATCTTAAACTATCCGCTGGAATTTAAGCTCAATGAAGGTAAGGATTACGTATTACTTTTACTGTTCTATCCCCAGCACCTCGCATGTTACCTTGCACAAATCAGATAATCAATATATATTTGTTAAATGAGTTATATGCATCTTACTTCATAAAACTTACCCCAACCACCCCTGACAGACAAGTGGAGTTTAGTCTAAAAAGTCAGATATAAGTGAGAAAAGAGTATTTATATTTATTCTCTACCACATACAAACATACAGATTCTGTAAGAAACTGGATATTTTATAATCAAAGTTATATATATTTGGTTATAATTAGTTCTATATTAGTAATTAAAAACCTTAATTATAAAATAAATATTTTATTTTAAACACTTACCTTTTGGATCTTATATCTGATGAATCAAACTGGATATTCATAGGTCCAGGATTTATTTCATTATCTACCTCAGGGATGAGAAGATGGCTAGAATCACTATCCATATTTGCCATTTTTCTCAGACTCTAAGCACTGAAGAAGTCAGTCCTATAATAAATCAGAAAAGATAAATAATTTAAAGTTTAATTTAAACAATATTTTACTATTAATAGGTAATAACATTTGCATGCATAAGAAATTGAAAAAACACAGGAATTTGCTGAAGATATCTTAATGAGCTACATGCCTAAAATATTTATATTATCAGAAACTTGTTAAGTTGAAATGGAGTTACTGCTTATTTTTCAGCTTAGTAAAAAAGAAGCAGGGCAATCCATTTCCAGTAATAAAATAGATTAGGCTACTTGGACTCATTTTCCTGCAGAAAACAACTAAAAATACTGGATAAAATATATATATATATTTTAATCGGAGATCTCATAGCTTCATTTTATTTATTTACTTTTTTGGTCTGTGAAATATATTAAAACTTTGCTGATGACAGTTGGAAATCAAAACATTAAAACTTTTAACATAATAAAATAGCTGTGTTTGTGAAGATTTTTTTAAAGTTTCCTAAACCAATAAGAGAGAAAAATTAAAAAGTAGTGAATATAATACAAATTAAACATCAATTGAAAATAGGAGTTAGTGTGTTAAAAAAAAATTAAGAAGTTGGTCAGGTATAAAGGAGGTCATCTTAAATTTCTAATACTGTTACAGTATGTATAGCACAGCTGAGGTAGGGTGATGGACAATATGACCTCTTGAAGCCCTTTACAATCTTTTTGTTGTTGTTATTTTTTTTTAATTTAATTTTATTTAGTTTTTTATACAGCAGGTTAGATACAATATTTTTTAAAAGTTTTTGAAAAGCACCTTTTAGTAAGGAAAAGCAGGCCATTTGTAGGTGAATTTAAGGAACCTAGAAAGTAAGTAGCTCAAAGAAGTTGCTTCTGATCTGAGGGTATTTTCTGTGCCAGGAGAAACTGGGCTGAGGTTTTCAAGACCTTATGAAGTATTAAGAAAATAGAAGACAAAACCCAAGATTCACCCAAAGTAAGGAACGATTGTAGTAAGAAATCATCTCCTCTCCCTACTTCCCATACAGCTGGGACTACAAAGAACTTTACCATCAAATTAGGAGTTAACAAGAAGTAAAAGTGCCTCACTGCCTCACAAAGGAGTAACAAACAAGTTTTCTTGACACTGAGTACAGCCTGTATGTGTATGTGTGTGCGTGTGTGTGTGTGTGTGTGTGTGTGTGTGTGTGTGTGTGTGTGCGCTTGAGGGAAATATTATATACCACAAACTGCACCTCATGTGGATTTGCAAGGTGATCAAAGAACACTTAAAGCTGTGAATATACTTTCAGGTTACTTGCTTGGTAGAGCTTATAGGTAACTGGCCAAAGCAAATGTAAATCTTTTCTATGAGGATACAGAAAAGATTGATCCTAGGCCTCAAAAAAGACTTGCTAACAATCTTTCAAGAACAATGAACAGTACATAGCCAAAAATAACCTAGCATATAAAGAAACAAAGTACTGGGCTTCCCTGGTGGCGCAGTGGTTGAGAGTCTGCCTGCCAATGCAGGGGACACGGGTTCGAACCCTGGTCTGGGAGGATCCCACGTGCCGTGGAGCAGCTGGGCCCGTGAGCCACAATTACTGAGCCTGCGCGTCTGGAGCCTGTGCTCCGCAACAAGAGAGGCCGCGATAGTGAGAGGCCCGCGCACCGCGATGAAGAGTGGCCCCCGCTCGCCGCAACTAGAGAAAGCCCTCGCGCAGAAACGAGGACCCAACACAGCCATAAATAAATAAAAATAAAAATGAAAAAAAAAAAAAAAAAAAGAAACAAAGTACTATTAGTGAGAACCAGAAGAAACAGCAGAAACAGATCCACAAAGGCTTCAACTACAGGGATATCAGAATAAGATTATAAAATAATTATGCTTCCTATGTTTAAACAAATAAAGGAAAAAGTGGACATTTTCAAAAAGTAACAGCATGTTTGAAAAGGACCATAATGACTGTTTAGGCCTAAATAAATAATAAAAAAGAAAAAAAATAATAACACAAAATGTAATAGCCAAAATTTAAAACGCAATGGATGCATTTTAAAGTTGAAGAGAGGGCGTTGGCAACATGGTAGAATAAGAAGCTACCTTTATCTTTCTCCTTCAACCAGTAAACCAGTAAAACATCCACAATGCAACAAAGGTGCCTCTGCCCAACATACTAGGATGCTGGAGAATCCCACACATCTGTACATCTACGAGTGAGGGGACTGGAACACACAGAGGAGGGGGAACTGAGGGAGGGAGAAACCAAGGGAAGAGCAAAGGCAGTGCCTGTAATACTACCCCTCTGGCTGCAGCAGCTGAGACTGCAGCCCCAGAGTACCGGGTAGCAGCAGGGGAGGCGGGGCACATGACTCCTGCCTCAACAGCCCCCATGGCCACAGGGGCAGAGACGGAGAACCTTACAACACGGAAAACAGCAAAGGTGCCCATGCAATCCTGGCTCTTCTTCCCTTTCGTCTCCCTCCCCCTGCAGTGTCAGAGTCTGTGACTCAGTAGATCCTGGATGCGAAGGAAGAGTCCACCATCCTGGCTGGTGATGCCAGTGACAGTAGCAGAAGCAAGGCACCAACAACCCTGGAGGCACAAGAAGCAATAATGAGGGCCCAGAGTAATGCCACTAACAGAGGTGATGGAGGATGGAGAGTAAGGGCTCAAATATAACCAGAGTTGGCTCAGGTGAGAAAAACCAAAAGATTGTGCTATAGCGCCACCTACTGGAAAGCAAAAGAAAGACCTCAATTTCTAATCTGTTTAACCCGTTATAATCAAGCAAAAATGTAAAAAAAAATAAAATGTGGCTGCGGAGAAACAGTTCATCAGGCACCATGAACCACAGTAACAGTGCACTAAAAAAAGAAAATGACAATTCTCCAGAAACCAAACATAAAGTCATGAAATATTTTGATCTAATTGATAGAGAATTCAAAATAGCTGTTATGAAGACACTCGACAAGCTACAAGTTTTCTTGTAGAAAGGCAGTTTCAATGAGCTCAGGAATAAAATTAATGAACAGAAGCAATACTTTCACAAAGAGATTGAAACTAAAAAAGACCTAAACGGAAATTCTAGAGCTGAAGAATTCAATAAATGAGATGAAGAATGAATTAGAAAGCACTGGAAATAGAGCAGACCAAATGGAAGAGAGAATCTGCAAGCTTGAAGACAGAAATCTAGAAATGATACAAGAGGAAAGAGAAATAAGATTTTTTTTTTAAATGAGGAAATTCTACAACAGCTATCTGATTCTTTTAGAAAGGGTAACATTAGGGTTAGTGGGTATCCCAGAAGAGAAGGGAACAGAGTTTATTTAAAGAAATAATAGCTGAGAACTTCCCAAACCTGGGGAAGGAATTGGATATACAAATCCATGAAGCTAAGAGAACACCTAATTGCCTCAATGCAAAAAGACCTTCTCCAAGACACATTATATGAAAATCATCAAAAGTCAATGACAAAGAAAAAATTTTAAGGGCACCCAGGGGAAAAAGGATGATAACCTACAAAGGAACCCCCATTTTACTATCAGCAGATTTCTCACCAGAAACTCTACAGGCCAGGAGGGAGTGGGATGATATTCTCAAAATACTGTGAAAGATAAAAACTTTCATCCAAGAATACCCTATCCAGCAAAGTTATCATTCAGATATGAAGGAGAAATAAAGACTTCCCCAGACAAACAAAAGCTGAGGAGTTCATCAACACTAGACCCGCCTTATAAGAAATGTTGAAAGGAGCTCTTCTACCAGACACTAAAAGGCAAAAGTACACAGAATTTTGAGTAAGGTGATAAACAGACGAAATCAGAAGATTGCAACTCTTTATTAGAATAGGTTTGTAAACACTTTATTATAGTGTAAAGGTTAAAGGGTGGGAGTAGAAAAAAATTTCAATTTGGTAACAAACTCACAATATAAAAAGGGATAGTTTGAGAGAACAAAAACACAAAAGGGGAAGAGGAAAAGGACAGAATCCATATAGGTAAAGGCAGCTAAGATGCTATCAGCAGGGACTTCCCTGGTGGCACAGTGGTTAAGAATCTGCCTGCCAATGCAGGGAACATGGGTTCAATCCCTGGTCTGGGAAGATCCCACATGCCTCAGAACAACTAAGCCCATGTGCCACAACTACTGAGCCTGCGCTCTAGAGCCCGTGAGCCACAACTACTGAAGCCCATGTGCCTAGAGCCCATGCTCCACAACAAGAGAAGCCACCACAATGAGAAGCCCGTGCACCGCAACGAAGAGTAGCCCCCACTCGCTGCAACTAGAGAAAGCCTGCGCCCAGCAACAAAGACCCAGTGCAGCCAAAAATAAATAAATAGATAAATAAATGAATTTAAAAAAAAGATGCTATCAGCAGAAAAAGGACTATTTTATGTATGACAATTTTATACAAACCCAATGGAAACCACAGAACATAAATCCAGAGCAAAGACATGACACATAAAAAAAAGAGGAAACTGAGAAAAACACCAAACCAAAATGGTAGATGGAAACAGAAGAAAAAAGAAATAATGGAGATGTAGAGTAACCAGAAAACAAAAGATAAAATGGCGATACTGTCTTCATCTATCAATAATCACCTAATTGTAAATGGACTGAATTCACCAATTCAAAGGCACAAAGTGGCTGGATGGGATAATTCATCAAGAAGATATTACAGCAAAGTGATTCAGTTATACATATGTGTGTGTGTGTGTGTCTGTTTACACACACACACAAACATATATTCTTTTTCAGATTCTGTTCCCTTATAGGTTATTACAAAATATTGAGTATAGTTGCCTGTGCTATACTTCAATAAAAAATTAAATTAAATTAAAAAAAAAGACATCACAGTTACTAATATACATGCACCTAACATAGGAACACCAAAACATATAAAACAATTATTAACAGACCTAAAGGGAGAAATTGAGAGCAACACAATAATAGTAGGGGACTTTTAACACCTCACTTACATCAAAGGATAGATCATTCAGACAGGAAGTCAACTGAGAAACAGTGGCCTTAAATGAAATGTTAAACCGGGTGGATTTGACAGATTTGTACAGAACATTCCATCCAAATGCAGAATACACATTCTTCTCAAGTGCACATGAAACTTTCTCAAATGATAGACCATATGTTGGGGCACAAAGTAAGTCTCAATAAATTTAAGAAGACAGAAATTATATCAAGCATATTTTCCAGTCACCATGGTATGAAACTAGAAATCAACTACAAAGAGAAAGCTGGAAAATATATGGAGACTAGACAACATGCTACAGAACAACTATTGGGTCAAAGAAGAAGTCAAAGGAGAAATCAAAAATTACCTGAAAATAAATGAAAATGAAAATACATCAAACCAAAATCTTTGGGATGCAACAAAAGTGGTACTAAGAGGGAAGTTTACAGCGATATAAAACTACCTTAAGAAACAAGAAAAATCTGAAGTAAATGCTTTATCTTTCACCTAAAAAAACTAGAAAAAAGAGAACAAACAAAACCCGAAGTCAGTAGAAGGAAGGAAATAATATTGATCAGAGTGGAAATAAGTGAAACAGACTAAAAAAGCAATAAAAAAGATCAATGAAACTAAGAGCTGGTTCTTTGAAAAGATAAACAAACCTTTAGCTAGACATAGTAAGGAAAAAATGCTGATAAATAAAACTACAAATGAAAGAGGAGAAATAACAACAGATACCATAGAAACAAAAAGAATTATAAGAGATTATGAACAGTCATACACCAACAAATTGGACAACCTAGAAGAAAGGGTCCAATTCTCAGAATCATACAATCTTCCAAGACTGAATCACAAAGAAATAGAAAATCTGAATAAACCAATCACTAGTACAGAGATTGAAATAGTACTCAAAAAAGCTTCCAAAAAACAATAGTCTGGGGATTCCCTGGTGGCGCAGTGGTTGAGAATCTGCCTGCCAATGCAGGGGACACGGGTTCGAGCCCTGGTCTGGGAAGATCCCACATGCCGTGGAGCAACCAGGCCCGTGAGCCACAATTACTGAGCCTGTGCATCTGGAGCCTGTGCTCCGAAACAAGAGAGGCCGCGATAATGAGAGGCCCACGTACCGCGATGAAGAGTGGCCCCCACTTGCCGCAACTAGAGAAAGCCCTCGCACAGAAAAGAAGACCCAACACAGCCATAAATAAATAAATAAATAAATAAACCGCCCTCCCCCCCAAAAAAGTTTAAAAACAAAACAAAACAAAACAATAGTCTGGGACCAGACAGCTTCACAGGTGAATTCCATCAAACATTCAAAGATTTAATACCTATCCTTCTCAAACTCTTCCAAAATACCAAAGAGGAGGAAATGCTTCCCAACTCATTTTACGAGGCTAACATCACCCTGACACCAAAATCAGACAGAGACAACATAAAAAAAGAAAAATTATAGCCCAATATCTCTGATGATCATAGATGCAAAAATCCTCAACAAAATATTAGCAAACCGAATACAACAATAAAAAGATTATATGCCATGATCAGGTGGGATTTATTCCAGGCATGCAATGATGGTTCATTATCTGCAAATCAATCAATGTAATACACCACATTAACAAAATAAAGAATAAAAACCATATGACCTTATCAATGGATGCAGAAAAAGTATCCGACAAGATTCAACACCCATTTATGATAAAAACTCTCAATAAACTGGGTATAGAAAGAATGTACCTCAACATAGTAAAGGTCATATGTGACAAACCCAGCAGCTACACATACTCCATGGTGAAAAACTGAAAGCTATCCTCCTAAATCAGGAACAAGACAAGAATGCCCCCTCTCACCACTCTTATTCAACACAGTATTAAAAGACGGCATCCATCCATCTCCTTCTTCCTACCTCTCTGGATGCTCCCCCCAGCCCTGCAGGCAGCATCCTCAGTCCATCCTCAGCGCCCCTGTCCACATGATGGGAACAGTGGTGGGTCTTGCAAGCATGTCCCCGAACTGGCCTGCATCGGTCGGTCGGGGGAGGCGCCTGTTCCACCTAGGCCAGGGGTCTCAGGTCGAAAGGCAACATTCCGCCAGAGGAAGTGGCGAGAGGGAAGGCGGGGGCGCCCCTTGTAGCACTTCCCGCCTTGGTGCACCATGTCTCTTCCACACCCTGCCATGGGCCCAGCGCACAGGCTGGGATGGGGAAAGGGGAAAGGCAAGTGCGGATGGTGGGGGCATTGGAGGGCGGTCCCACGGATCCCTTTCCTGGGGGGAACTTTGGGCTGGAGGGCAGGAGCAGCATGTGTGTGCTGCTGAACACGTCTGTACCCGGGTCCTCTGCCACCCCTGGCATGGGGAGTGGGCCAGGGGATCTGGTTGGTTGCGGCCTTTGTGCTTTCCCCCTCCTCTAAAAAAAAAAAAAAAAAAAGTCCTAGACAGAGCAATTAGGCAAGAAAAAGAAATAAAAGGAATAAAAGAAATAAAATAAAGAAATAAAAGGAATCCAAATTGGAAAGGAAGAAGTAAAATTTAATAGTCTGCAGATGATATGATACTACGCATAGAAAATCCTAAGGACACCACCAAAAAACTACTAGAACTCATCAATAAATTTGGTAAAGCTGCAGATAAAAATTAATACACAGAAGTCTGTTGTGATTCCATACACTAACAATGAACTATCAGAAAGAGAAATTAAGAAAATAACTGGGGGCTTCCCTGGTGGCACAGTAGTTAAGGATCCACCTGCCAATGCAGCGGACACAGGTTTGAGCCCTGGTCTGGGAAGATCCCACATGCCGCGGAGCAACTAAGGCTGTGCTCCACAACTACTGAGCCTGTGCTCTAGAGCCCACGAGCCACAACTACTGAAGCCCAAGCACCTAGAGCCCATGCTCCACAACAAGAGAAGCCACCACAATGAGAAGTCTGCGTACCACAACAAAGAGTAGCCCCCGCTCGCCACAACTAGAGAAAGCCCATGTGGAGCAACAAAGATCCAACTCAGCCAAAAATAAATAAATAAATACATTTATTTATTAAAAAGAAAATAATTGCCTTTACAATTGCAACAGAAAGAATAAAATACCTAGAAATAAATTTAACAAAGAAGTTGAAAGACCTGAACAATAAAAACTATAAGACATCATTAAAAGAAATTAAAGACACAAATAACTGGAAAGATATTCTCATAATGTGCTCATAAATTCAAAGAATTAACATTATTAAAATGTTCATAATACCTAAAGCAATCTACAGATTCAATGCCGTCCCTATCAAAATCCCAAGCACAATTTTCACAGAAATATAATAGCAAAAAAAAAAAATCTAAAAAATATACAGAACCACAAAAGACTCCCAATAGCCAAAGCAACCCTAAGAAAAAAGAACAAAGCTGGAGCTATCACACTCCCTGATTTCAAACTATATTACAAAGTTACAGTAATCAAAACAGATGGTTTTGGCAGAAAAAGATATAGATCAATGGAACAGAATTGAGAGCCTGGAAATAAACCCACACTTATATGGACAATATATGACAAAGAAGCAAAGAATATACGATGGAGAAAGGATAGTCTCTTCAATAAATGGTGTTGGGAAACTGGACAACCATTAAAAAAAAAATGAAACTATGCCACTATTTCATACCACACACAAAAATCAAGTCAAAACTGATTAGACTTGAATGTAAGACCTGAAACCATAAAAATTCTAGAAGAAAACACAGGCAGTAGGCTCTTTGACATCAGTCTTAGCAATATCTTACTAGATATGTCCCCTTAGGCAAGGGAAACAAATGGGACTACGTCAAACTAAAAAGCTTCTGCACAGCAAAAGAAACCAATAACAAAATGAAAAGACAACCTACCAAGTTGGAGAAGATATTTGCAAACCATATATCCAATAAGGAGTTAATATCCAAAATATATAAAGAACTCTTACAACTCAACAACAAAAAAACCAAACAACCCAATTTTTTAAATGGGCAGAGGAGATAAATAGACATTTTCCAAAGAAGACATACGGGTGGCCAACAGGCACATGAAAAGATGTTCAGCATCATCAATTATTAGGGATTATTAGGGATCAAAACCACAATAAGATATCACCTCACACCCATTAGAATGGTTATTATCAAAAAGGCAAGAAATAACACGTGTTGGTGAGGATGTAGATATAAAGGAACACTTACACACTGTAGGTGGGAATGTAAACTGGTGCAGCCACTATGGAAAACAGTATGGAGATTCCTCAAGAAATTAAGAATGGAAGTACCATATGATCCAGCTATCCCACTTCTTGGTGTTTATACAAAGAAACACTAATTCAAAAAGATATATGCACTCTTACGTTCATCGCGGCACTATTTTCAATAGTGCAAGAAATATTTCCAAAGTACAGAAACAACCTAAGTGCCCAACAATGAATGAATGGATAAAGAAGGTGTGGCATATACATATAATGAAACACTACTCAGCCATAAAAAAAGATGAAACCTTGCCATTTATGACAACATGGATGAACCTTGAGGCTATTATGTTAAGTGAAATAAGTCAGAGAAATAAATACTGTGTGATTTCATTTATATGTGGAATATAAAAAACAAAACAAATTAAATAAATAAACAAACTAAACAAAAACAAACACATGGATACCAAGAATACTGAGTAGTGGTTATCAGAGGGAAAGGGGCAGAGAGAAGGGTAAAGGGGATCAACTGTATGGTGATGGATGGAAAGTAAATTTTTGGTGCTGAGCACACTGTAGGGTATACAGAAGTAGAAATATAATGAACAATTTTATAAGCCAATGGTACCTTAATAACAAATAAATCTATAAATAATACTGAATAAATAAAATTAGCAACCTTTATTAAAGAAATTGAAGAGAAAATTAATGTACTAGAAGATAAATCAGAAGAAGTTATCCAGAACACAGCAAAGAGAGAGAAAAAAAAAAAAGGCAAAAAATGTGGAAGAGAGGTTAGAAGACAAGAGATAGAATGAGAAGGTCTAACTTACATGTAATTGGTGAACCGGAAAGAGAGGAGATAGCAGAGGTAATACTGAAGAGATAATGGCTTAGGATTTTCGAGAATTCATAAAAAATAACGATCTGCAGATTCAAGAAGTTTAATGAATTCAAGCAGAATCAATAAACAATATGTTACAGAGTTGGAAAAAAAAAATTAAAATTCCAGACCAAAGGGGGAAAAGATCAAGTGAAGTTCTTGGAATTAAAGTGTACTAAAGCCCTTGTATTGTCCAGATCAACATTACACTTTGATGTGATGTGTGGTGTAATTTTAAAGGTAACTACTCACATAATAGAAAACAGTATATAACTTATAACCTAGGAGAGGGAGAATGGAGAATGTTAAAAAATAAATGACCTAAAGAAAGGTAAGAAAGGAGAAAAAAAATGTAAAAGAGGTAGGACAAATAGAAAGCATAAAATAGATAAGATCCTCCCATTCTTTCTTAAACCCATGCTAATCAGGCTATCTTCCCCATCACTACACAAAACCTGCTCTTATTAGATCACCAATGTCCTCCATATTGGTAAACTCAATTTCTCAGTCTTTAACTTGCTTGCCCTATCAGAAATATTTGCCACAAGGAATCACTCTCTTCTTTAATAAACTGATTCAACAGGGCTTCAGGTTTTTCTATATCTCTCTGGTCCCTCCTCCTTTTCTGTCTCCTTTGCTCACTGTTTGCTCCTTGTCTCCAGACTTCTTAAAATTTAGAGTCTCGGGCTTTCCTGGTGGCACAGTGGTTAAGGAATCCGCCTGCCAATGCAGGGGACATGGGTTCGATCCCTGGCCTGGGAGGATCCCACATTCCATGGAGCGGCTGAGCCCGTGCGCCACAACTGCTGGGACTGCGCTCTGGAGCCTGCGAGCCACAACTGCTGAGCCCGTGTGCCACAACTGCTGAAGCCTGCATGCCTAGAGTCCATGCTCTGCAGTGGGAGAGGCCACTGCAATGAGAAGCCCATGCACTGCAGCGAGGGGTGGCCCCTGCTCGCCACAACTAGAGAGGGCCCGCGTGCAGCAGTGGAGGCCCAACGCAGCCAAAAATAAATATATTTATTTAAAAAAAAAAATTGTAGTCTCAAGGGTCAGTCTTTGTACTCTTCTCTATTTACCTCAATTTTTAGGTAATGTTATCCAATCTCATGGTTTTAATATCGTCACTTGTGTTATACAATTCAGTAGCCACTAGTCACAAGTGATTAAATTTATATTAATTAAAATTAAATTTTAAAAAATTCAGTACCTGCGTCACTCTAGCCACATGTGGCTAGTGGCTACCATATTACACAGTGTAGGTATAAAACATTTCCATCATTGTAGAAAGTTCTACTGATCTAGATAATGACAAATTTCACATTATATTTCTAGCCAAAACTTCTCTCCTAAATTTCAGACTTGCATATCCAACTACCGACTTAACATCTTTTTAAAAATTGAGATATAATTGACATATAACATTATACTAATTTTAGATGCACAACATAATGATTTGGTATATGTATATATCCAACTTAACATCTTTACTTGGATATAATAGACAAGTGGAACCTGTCTAAAACTGAACTTTTGACTTTTTCCTGAAAAGCTACCCCCATGCATTGTTTTCCTGATTTCAGTTAATGGTATTTCTATCCTTCTAGTTGCTCAAGCTAAAATTCTTGGAATCTCTCATAACTTCTTTTTCTCAGTCTACATTCAATCCATTAGGAAATCTTGTTGGCTTTCCTTCAAATATATCCAGACTCTGACTACCATCATTTGTTACCAAGATTTCTACAGTGGAGCTCTCTGTTTGTACCCTTACAGTTTACTCACCACACAAGCAGGTAGAGAGTTGTAGAGTGGTATAGTAAGGAATTTGGCCTCACCCAGTTGGTTGTTACAACTGAGGGAAGTGCTATTAGCACCCAGTGGGTAGAGACTAGGGATGTTGCTAAAGATCCTACAATGCACAGGCTAGCTTCCTACAACAAAGAATTACCTAGCCAAAAATGTCCTGAGACTGAGAAATCTGCCCTAAGGGGGAAAATAGGAGGTTGTGTTAGGGAAAGATAGGAAGGGACCTTATATGGTAATGGCAGTATTCTATTTCTTTAACTTGATTGTGGTTACATGGCCATTTGGTTATAATTATTCAATATATTCATGTACGATGCACTTTTTTGTAGGATGTTGTATTTCACAATTATTAAAAAAAAGGGAACTCCATAAAATGAAGTAAACAGGTTTTAACACAAAACCAAGTGCTTTATACCTTTTATTCTCAACCTATAAGTTACTATTATTACCTTCACTTTATAGAAAAGGATACAAAGCAAGGAGAAGGTAAGTAATTGATTACAAAGTTAGTAAGTGGCAGAGTTCAAATTCAAGCCTACACAGTTTAAGTCCAGAGCCTGTATTCTTTGCCACTATGCTGTGCTGTTTTTCCTGTTCTTTGGCCTTTCCTCCTCTCTTTTATCTTTCACCTTTACTTCTCTTTCTTGTTACAGCCCAAACTACTCAACAAGTATAGTTTTATTATTGCTGTATTTGTTTAATGGAGTTTAATGTCCACTGATCTTATTTTTCTAATTGTAGCATTTACGGCAAAGTAGAAAGAAAATGGGGTTTCTGAGGGAGAGTCCTATATTTGCCACTCACTACCTGTGTAATTTAAGACTACCCATTTAACCTCCACGAGACTATTTTCCCATTTGCAAAATGGAAATAATAACATCATCTTCACTGGGGTGTTTGAGAATTAAATGACATGATGCATATTATACTTAGTACTTTGTAATGGGAAAATAAATGTTCAAATGTATTATTATTCCTTTCAAAAACCAAATAAAAATACTTCTTTTTTTTAAAACATATGCAGCCTCTTGAGTTTTTTCCTATTTTTTTTAAATGAAAAATTCTTCTTAGTAACAAAGAGCTAAGCAAATATTGCCAACATGCCACTATTATGTGATAGAGATGTTGGTAACATGTTTTATTCCCCAGCATGTGTTTTCTTTTCTGTTTCTTTCCTTTCCATTTCCCTATTCTGCTCTTCTGTGTTTCTGTTCAACAATTAAGCCAAAGCTCTCATTAACTTAGTTCTACTGAAGATAAATAATGTTAAATAAAAATGTTAAAGTATTACCTTATAAAGTAATAACAGTAATTTTAACAGTAACTTTTCAAAAAAGGCAAAACCAAATACAGTTGACCCTTCAACAATGAGGGAGTTAACTGTGCCTCTGCAGTTGAAAATTGGTGTATAACTTGACAGTCAAGTATCTGCAATTCTGCATCTGTAGATTCAACCAATCATGGATGGTGTAGTACTGTAGTACATAATATTGAAAAAAACCCACATATAAGTGGACCTGAGCAGTTCAAACCTGTGTTGTTCAAGATCTACTGTATTACCATTTCCAATCAAGAAGGGCCTTATTTCTGTATCTTATAAAGAGTATGAACATAAAAATGATGATCTATTTTAAGATGAGACAACTAAAATACTGAGTAATGGTAAACTCTGAACAATATATTCATCTAACAAGTTCTCAATGAGCCTCTACAAGGTACTGAGGTACTGAGAAAAATAGAAAGAAAAAAAAAACTCATGGTCCCTATCCTCAACAAACTTAAAAAATATAATTTATGAAGTCAAGAAGTCAGGTAACTTGTCCTAAATCACTTAAATAATAAAACCTAGCAGGATGCTAATAACCAATTATGATTTTCTGTTCTTCATTTCACTTTTAGCTCATATCTACACCACTTGCTAGTCATGACTCCCAAATTAGCTTTGTAATAGATCAGTGCAAGATTTATTCTTTTAAGGTAAAAAGTTTAGTTGACTGTTTGAAACATAGAGCCATATAACGTATATATTCAAATGTGGAGCATCAGAAATGATCTTGAATATAAAGTGTACACTGTTCAATAGCAATTGTTACTAAAATCTCACTAAGATAAAAGGAACTGTGAATAAGCTAAGTAGTTTCATCAGAACAGTTAGCTGATATGCAAAAACAGAAGCTTGATTTTTCAGTTCCTTTTTTAATGTAATAAAACTGATTAATAATTCAGTTGACTTCTTTGGTCTTAAGTATTAAAACTTAAGGCAGAATTGAGATTACTTTGACCCACTAATTTACAAAACTAGGATTGACAGTCCTATTAAATATCCTTAGTCTAAAACTGTCAATTTTACTAAATAACTTGAAAAAAGTATCCCCTGGATGTAAGGAGTAAAAACATTCTACATAAAATATTAATGAAAACTATATTTTAAATTAAGGTGGATATCTAAGATCAGCAACAACTCAAGGATGCCCACTCTTGCCAATTTTATTCAACATAATATTGGAAGTCCTAGCCACAGCAATCAGGCAAGAAAAAGAAATAAAAGGATTCCAAATTGGAAAGGAAGTAAAAAGGTTAACACTTTGCAGATGACATGACACTACACAAAGAAAATCCTACAATGCCACCAGAAAAGTACTAGAGCTCAACAATGAATTCAGTAAAGTTGCAGGATACAAAATTAATATAGAGAAATCTGTTGCACTTCTATACACTAGAAATGAATTACCAGAAAGGGAAATTAAGAAAACAATCCCATTTACCATCGCATCAAAAAGAATAAAATACATAGGAATAAAACTATCTCAGGAGGCAAAACACCTATACTTGGAAAATTATAAGACACTGATGAAAAAAATTGAAGACAACATAAACAGATAGAAAGGTATACTGTGCTCATGGATTGGAATTAATATTGTTAAAATGACCATACTACCCAAGGCAATCTACAGATTATTGCAATCCCTATAAA
Organism: Balaenoptera ricei; assembly: GCF_028023285.1. NCBI lineage: Eukaryota > Metazoa > Chordata > Mammalia > Artiodactyla > Balaenopteridae > Balaenoptera > Balaenoptera ricei. Next base: position 43,562,460 of record NC_082641.1, read on the forward strand.
AATACCAAGGGCATTTTTCACAGAACTAGAACAAAATATTTCACAATTTGTATGGAAACGCAAAAGACCCCGAATAGCCAAAATAATCTTGAGAAAGAAGAACAGAGCTGGAGGAACAATGTTTCTTGACTTCAGACTATACTACAAAGCTACAATACTCAAAACACTATGGCACTGGCACAAAAACAGACAAATAGATCAATGGAACAGGATGAGAAAGCCCAGAAATAAACCCATGCTCTTACGGTCAATTAATCTGTGACAAAGGAGGCAAGAATATACAATGGAGAAGACAGTCTCTTCAATAAGTGGTGCTGGGAAAACTGGACAGTCACATGTAAAAGAATGAGATTAGAACATTTTCTCACACCATATACAGAAATAAACTCAAAATGGATTAAAGACCTAAATGTAAGACCGGAAACCATAAAACTCCTAGAGGAAAACATAGGCAGAACACCCTTTGCCATAAACCACAGCAACATATATATATTTTTTTGATCTGTATGCTAAAGCAGAGGAAATAAAAGCAAAATAAGACCTAATCAGACTTAAAAGCTTTTGTGCAGCACAAAGGAAACCACCGGCAAAACAAAGAGACAACCTACTGAATGGGAGAAAATATTTGCTAATGATATGACTGATAAGGGGTCAATACCCAGAATATATAAACAGCTCATACAACTCAACAAAAAAACAAACAACTCAATTTAAAAATGGGCAGAAGATCTGAATAGACATTTTATAAAGAAGACATACAGATGGCCAACGTCAGTAATCATCAGGGAAATTCAAAACCACAATAAGATATCACCTCACACCCATTAGAATGGTTATCATCAAAAAAGTAAGAAATATCAAGTCTTGGTGAGGATGTAGATATAAGGGAACCCTTATACACTGTTGGTGGGAATGTAAATTGGTGCAACCACTGTGGAAAACAGTATGGCAATTTCTCAAAAAACTAAAAATAGAACTACCATATGACCCAGCAATTCCACTCCTGGGTACATATCTGAGAAAAAATGAAAACACTAATTCAAAAAGATACAGGTACCCCAATGTTCATTGCAGCATTATTTACAACTGCCAAGATACGGAAGTAACCTAAGTGTCCATCAACAGATGAATGGATAAAGAAGATGAGGTATATGTATAATGGAACACTACTCAGCCATAAAAAAGAATGAAATTTTGACATTTGCAACAACATGGATGAACGTGGAAGGTATTATGCTAAGTGAAACGTCAGACAAAGACAAATACTGCATTATATCACTTATATGTGGAATCTAAAAAATAATACAAACTAGTGAATATAACAAAAAGGAAACAGACTTACAGATACAGAGAACAAACTAGTGGTTACCAGTGGAGAGAGGGAAGCAGGGAGGGGCAAGATACGGGTAGGGGATTAAGAGTTATAAACTATTATGTATAAAATAAATAAGCTAGAAAGATATATTGTACAACACAGGGAATACAGCCAATTTTTTTTGTTTTTTACTTTTATGCTCGTATCTCTTAAAAAAATACTATAAATCATTATTTTAATTTGTAATTCAGGTATACCCATCCTCCTATGCTGTTTACCCTTTATTGTAACTATTTAGGGTATTATATAAATCACAATAAACAGCATTATTTTTATGTATGTAACTGAGATATGTAGCATTTAAGATTGAGAGAAGAAATCTAAGGCTAAATGTTTTCAGAGCTCTAGTGGGCATACAGTGGGAAAGGAAAGGTGAACTTTATTTTCTTCGAGGCAAAGAAACTATAGGTGACATCTTAGCTTGCTACCAACCTTTATTCTAAATATGAAGTTTGTAGTTGTTTGTGAGGCAAGGAGATTTTTGTTCAAGTTAAAACAAGGGTTTCTTTGACCTACTGCAAAGTGTAAAGCCTTTCCCTTCAGGGGCTGCCTGTTACCCTGCATATGACAAGCAGTAAGAAGATAAAAGGAGGGGAAACAGGTTCTAGAGTTTGCTAATCTACTGATCTCAGCAATAGATTACGGTATGGCTTGAGAGTCATGAAAATTAGGTTTTAGTCAAGCTGGCCATTAACCGGTTGTCTGGTGGTGAGCGAGCCAGTTTCTTCAACTCGGTGGACTTAAGTTTCCTCATCTGGAAAATGAGAGAATGCGCTTGACTAGCTGCTCTCAAAGTCCCGTTCCAGCTCTATTATTCCAAGACAGGAATATGTCAAGCCACCTACTATGGGCACTGTCTCTCACAATCGAGCCGGGGAAAAGCGTGACGAGGACTTACCTGTCTCAGCCCTCACCCCATCTGCGGTCCTAGCTCAAGGCACCAAAGGAGCTTCCTCCCCACCTCCCCTCTCTAGCTCTCTCCTACTCGGGATAGAGAAGGGCGCTCCCATTCCCGCAATTCCCCCAATTCTCCTCCTCCCTCCTCCTCTCACTCGGGTGTTCACCCACGGTAACCCTGCCTTTTCCCGAAGGTCCGGCAGACACCGACTCCCAAAGCCCCTCGAGTTCTTTCTCAGCCTCCGACGGAGGCCCTAACTTGCTCTCACCCGAGCCCTGTAGGAACGCGCGCCGCCTCTCCGGACCGGTCTCCGCGGGCCCCGGCTTTGGCCTCACCGCTCCCGCAAGAAGCCACTGTTCCGAGGCGTCTCCCTAAAGAACTTCCCCGGGTAACAGCCGACTCCGTCGCAAGCTCAGCCTTAGCAGCCGCGTCCCTCCTTTCCCTCCGCTCCCTGCCGGGAGATGAGTTTGCAAGACCCGGTACGTGCTCTACCTGAGCAGGCCAAGCCCTTAATCTCAGAGAGCTCGGCGGGAAGGAGGACCCCCCTCCCCCAAACTTCTCAACTTGCTGCAGCAAGGCTTCTCGTGCCCTGAACAGGAACAGGCAGCGGCCTAGGCCGCGGAGGCCAGCGGGGGATGGAGTTCTGAGAGCGCTAAGCCGGCTGCCGCAGTCAAACCTCCCGCCGCCGCGGACTACAACTCCCAGAGGGCTTTGCGACAGCCAACACGCCTCCCGCCGCAGAGCCCAGCCCTCCGGCTTCGGAAGGAAGGGCGGCGCAGGTGGGCTAATCGCGTTTTATCTGCAGCCAGACCTTTGCGCCAGAGTCGGTTGCCTGCCTGCCCTTAAGGCATCTAAGAGGAGGGACGCGATCTCCTGCAGTCCTGACCACCCCGGAGGCCACCTGAGAAAGGGCTGATGTGACATTTCCATCTAGGGCTGACCTCCCATTATCTGTCATCTCAGGCTGTTCTGGCTGGTGCTCTGTACTCTCATCACGTGCTTGCACCCTGTGGACACCAAGGGAAGCTGGTTTGAAAAAAAAAATTGTTAGATTTGGCACTTTCTCTCCCTTGTCTAGACATTTAGGTTTGTTTTTTGTTTTTTACGTGTTGGCAGTTTAGTCACTAGGCTAAAAGAAGGGCTTTGGTAGGATTTTAAGCACCCTCTCCCCATCCGTAACAATTTCTCTGACAGCCACCCCAAATAAACATATAGTCTAAGGAAAATTGGTGTGCTTGTTATAAAAAGTCAGCTTAAGGTAAGTCTCCTGAAAAGCATATGGCAATACCTAAGCTCTTCTTACGTAGGAAGCCAGTGGCTTTTTTTTTTTTTTTTTTAAGCAAAACAACCAGGAAAAATCCAACAATGTAGTGTAATGTGTTAATCCCAAATGAAAGAAACCAAATTTAGCAAATAGTTAAAACTGAGTGCCAAGCATTTTACATAAAATACCTCATTAAGTCTTTACCATGATTCTAGAAGTGTATATTATCCCTATTTTACAAATAAGGAAACAGTCCTAGAGAATTTTAAGAGTTACCCAAGGCCAAACAACTATCAAGTGGCAGAAGATCTGGAATTCAAACTGAGGTCTTCTTCCAAAGCCTATGCTCTCGAACTCTGCCTCTATTATTGAGGGTTTGACAAATGCAAGGCAGGTAATGTGATGAATATTGCCTTTAAGGCAGATAAAAGTTATTTTGCTAATGGTGTCCTTATTAAAAAACTTTTGCAACTGCTTTTTAGCCTGCCTTCAAATTAACAGTACATTCTTTTGATAGCTCCAATGGTGGCAAAATTTTCTTCTTTCTCTGCTTTTCAGGCTGAGAAAATATTTTTAGGCAAGGCTGAGAAGCACGAAAGTAGATGGTATGGAATGACGTCAGCGAAAATGGCTGAATAGGGAACTTGAAAACTCTCCCTCCACAAAAGCAACGAATAACCTGGTGAAACTGTCAGAATCAGCTTTTTTTTGGAACTCTGGAATCTAATAAAAAACTCACAACAACCAGGGGAACACTTAAGAAAAGACTGCTGAATTTTGGCAAGAAATCTCTGTGATTATCTCCAGCTTGCCAGTGGCCTTGAGGACAGCAGCCCACATTCCTGGTGTAGGTTGCTGGTACCAGAGAGAGTAATATGGACCTTATTCTAAAGGAGTTGTAATTTTGTGTTTTGACCTATCTGGTGGTGTCCTGAAGGTGTGGCTCAAGGGCTTACCTTTGTTTCCCCAGCCTTGGAGCCTCCCAGGGCTGAGGCAGGATTGTCAAAAGGATTTAAAGCAAATGTATTAGCCACTGCCACCAGGGTAAGGTGTAACAGTTGGGACAAACAATGAACAGGCCAAAAAGCCTAGGAAGGAAGAGGCTGGGGAAGCAGATACTTGGGGAGTAAGGGGTTTTTGTTTTCTATTTTTTAAATATTTATTTATTTGGTCGTGCCGTATTTTAGTTGCAGCAGGCGGGCTCCTTAGTTGAGGCATGCATGTGGGATCTAGTTCCCTGACCAGGGATGGACCCGGGCCCCCTGCATTGGGAGCATGGAGTCTTATACACTGTGCCACCAGGGAAGTCCTGGAATAAGGGTTTTCTTGAAAAGCTTCCTCCTCTTCTGGGGAATCCAGAAGGCCACATGCATGCCTTGGTCTGGACCCATGCTCAGAAAAGACCTGAGAAGACCCTAAGCTCTCACTTCTGGCTGACCTTCAGACTCTGTACAAGCAGGAAGTGAAGGCTAATGCAGAAATGTAAAGTATCCTGCTAAGCATTGAAGGAGTGCCCCAACACAGCTAGCTGACAAAGACTGGGAGAGTTTTTTTGCATTTTGGCTGGTTTTTTCTTTTTATTTTTTGCTTATAGGCATTTAATAAAGATATCTCTGCTAAATCACTAGCTGACCACTAAGCTAATGGAACAGAATGGTCACACAACAAAGAATACAGACTTTATAGAATTAGTTGACTGGTAGCTAAGTCTAGAATCTTGATCATACTTAAACTTGATTTTTAAAATCAAGCCTTTATAGTTGGTGTTATAGACTTCCCATCACATCAGGAAGCACATTTCTGGAAGTCTTTCATTTGTGATATTAAGACTATTCAGTGGGCTCAAATATTGTCTCTTACAAAGTTCGCCTTTAGGTTTTCACCAGTCATTGATGATCAGTAGCCATTGATGATCATCTTCTAGATCAGAGGTTTGTGTCACCCTTAGTGTCTGAGTAAATTTTTCTCAGTGTCCTTAGTTTCTGTTTACTAAGTGGTTAGGTCCAAACAAATTAATATGTGTTTATTTAAATATATATGGAAATTAAAAGAAAAAGATTTTATTTCATTCTTTAATAACCACAATTGCTTACTAATTGGGTGTATACACCTATTGGGCACTGCATAACTTCTCAAACCTTGAAATCAATGGGACATCACTGTCTTCATTTCCTCTTCCACATTGGATTTTGCACAACACTTGCTTGAGATCGTAGGAACTGCTGAAAACTCAATTTTGAAAAGATACGTTAGCCAAAAGAATTGACTTGATCTAATGTTGAAACTGTGAAGTACCGCAAGCGTTCACATGGTGTCTGACAGATGTTGCTGTGTTTTCCTCAAAAATTTAAAATACTCTGTGAAGTCCTTGTGAGTTCCCTGTGGTAACCTCATAGCTTAGGAACTGCAGGTCACTAGCAATTATATTCCTGGCCTAAAGCAAGAATTGACAAACATTTTATGTAAAGGGCCTAGTAGTAAGTATTTTAGGTTTTATAGCCATATGGTCTCTGTTAACAACTACCCAATTCTGCCTTTATGGCGTGAATGCAGCCAACATAGGCAATATATAAACCAATGAGGTGGCTATATTCTAATTTATTTATAGAAATGGTTTGTAACTGGATTTGTTCCCAGAACTGTAGCTTTCTGACCCTCTGGCCTAGAGAACACAGAGTGGAAATTTTCCTTTATTAGCTGGATTCTTCAAAGGAGAGGACTTTCCCCTTTTCTCCTGGATCTGAGCTCACACCCTTTTTGCATTTGAAGCTCTCCAGCTTTATTTGGGATTTATTTAAAGGTTTCATCTTTCTTGGTAAGGCCTTGTTTTGAGTACTCGTTTGGCACTTTGGTCTGATCCTGAGATCAGAATGTTTCAACTGAAGTTAGCTGAAAATGACTTTGGCCCAATTTCTTTGGGAAGGGGCTGCTTCAAATGAAACTGCTGGTTTAGGCTTCAGCCCATTCCTTTGGAAGGGCTGTTTTCTGGAGAATGGCAAAAGAAAGGAGGGAGAGAGGGAGGAAGGAAGGAAGGAGGGAGGGAGGGAAGGAAGGGAGGGAGGAAGGGCCTTTGTCCTGGCTTCTCAGGGACCAAGCTGTCTTCTTAAGACTGTCTGGGATGAGCTTGCAAGCTGTTTGAATTGAACCTGTTGTGCTGTAAGCTGTTTAAACTGTTTGAAAATTGTTCTTTACTCTAGAGGAAAAACATCTAGAAAATGAGATCCCAGTTATCTAAGTATTTTGAGGGCACACCCTCTACAGGGACTTTAGCCAATTTTATGTTTAAAACCAAGGTCCTACGGGGAGGGGGAAGGGTAAGCTGGGACGAAGTGAGAGAGTGGCATGGACATATATACACTACCAAATGTAAAATAGATAGCTAGTGGGAAGCAGCCGCATAGCACAGGGAGATCAGCTTTGTGTCCACCTAGAGGGGTGGGAAAGGGAGGGTGAGGGAGGAGTGGGGATATATGTATATGTATAGCTGATTCACTTTGCTATAAGGCAGAAACTAACACACCATTGTAAAGCAATAAAGATGTTAAAAAAAAAAACCAAGGTCCTTCCCCTTGTGCACTTCTAATTAAGTGGACTGACCTGACCAAAGGCAACTGAGAATATCAATGGTCATTATGGGGAACTTTTGAAATCCCCAAACTTAATTTTCTTAAAACAGAATTGGACTACAATAGCTCAAAAATTTCCAGAATTGAGTGGAATGCTTATTTCTATGGGTATTTTGAGGCTTTCTGAAATTATCAGGAGTCTAAAATTGCCTCTGCAAAATAAGACTTTAAGATTAACTGAGGCAAACAAATGATTAAAGAAAGGTAAAATGGCTCCTGAAGGCTCAGGCTCTTCTTCCTTGGCTTCTTTGTCTCAGGCTCTGCCTCTGGCCCCATCTTGTCTCCCACAGCACCCTCTTCCTCTTTTTTACCACCACCCCCATACTAATTCTCTCACCAAACTTCCCCCTTTCTCTGAAACTCTCCCTACTCCCTTTTTCTCTGCACTTGTCAGTACCTGTTGCTTTAAAATTTAGCATTCTGAGGATCGAGGCTAAAAGCTTAATTTCTTGATATTCTCTGGACTGAAGCTGAACTGCGAGCCATAGCCAAAGATTTTTCCAAAGTAACTGAAGGTCTTCACAGATTCGCTGAGGAATTTAATATAGCCATTCAAGTGTATCAGTCTGGCTTCTCTGATTAATATCAGCTAGTTGGTGTATGCTTGTTGGTAAAGGCCAGGCCCAGCATTGGATGAAAACTGCTAATTGGGAAAGTCCTGAAAGAGCTCTAGAATTACAACTGAGAAACCAGCCCGCTAACTTATTTTATGATTAGGCTCAGGCAATTGCTAGATGACTTCATCGAGCAATTCCTAGGGCTTTTCCAAAATGGGAAATTTGATTGGAACAAAATTCAGACTTGCACACAAATACCTGATGAACCTGCTCATGAATATTACAATTGACTTCAGAATGTTTTAAAATAAAATTCTGGTCTTCCTTCAAACGTTGATTCCACCTGAGTAGTTTTTTAATTTTTTTACTCCTAATTTATCCCTCATGCACCCCCTTTCTGCTTTGATAACCATAAGTTTGTTTTCTATGTCTGTGAGTCTATTTCTGTTTCATAAGTTCATTTGTATCATTTTTTAGGTTCCACATGTAAGTGATATCATATGATATTTGTCTTTCTTTTTCTGACTTGCTTCACTTAGTATGATAACCTCTAGGTCTATTCATGTTGCTGCAAATGGCATTATTTCATTCTTTTTTATGGCTGAGTAGTATTCCTTTGTATGTATATACCACATCTGCTTTATCCATTCACCTGTCGATGGACATTTCGGTTGCTTCCACATCTTGGCTATTATAAATAGTGCTGCTATGAACATTGGGGTGCATGTATCTTTTCAAATTAGAATTTTTGTCTTTTCCAGATATATGCCCAAGAGTGGGATTGCTGGATAATATGGTAACTCTATTTTTAGTTTTTTAAGGAACTTTCATGCTGTTTTCCATAGTGGCTGTACCAATTTACATTCCCACCAACAGTGTAGGAGGATCCCCTTTACTCCACACCCTCTCCAGCATTTATTATTTGTAGACTTTTTGAAGATAGCCATTCTGACCCATGTGAGGTGATGGCTCATAGTAGTTTTGATTTGCATTTCTCTGATAATTAGCAATGTTGAGCATCTTTTCATGTGCCTATTGGCCATCTGTATGTCTCCTTTGGAGAAATGTCTATTTAGGTCTTCTGCCCATTTTTTCATTGGGTTGTTTGTTTTTGTTATTGAGTTGCATGAGCTGTTTATATATTTTGGAAGTCAAGCCCTTATTGGTTGCATCGTTTGCAAATATTTTCTCCCACTGCATGGGTTGTCTTTTCGTTTTGTTTATAGTTTCCTTTGCTATGCAAAAGCTTACAAGTTTGATTAGGTCCCATTTGTTTATTTTCCCTTTATTTCTATTGCCTTGGGAGACTGACCTAAGAAAACACTGGTACAATTTACTTCAGAGAAATGTTTTTTGGCTTTTTAAAAAGATTTATTTATTATTTATTTATCTATTTTATTTTTATTTTGGGCTGCATCGGGTCTTAGTTGCGGCACATGGGGGATCTTCGTTGAGGCATGCAGGCTCTTCGTTGTGGTGTGCAGACTTCTCTCTAGTTGCAGCATGTGGGTTTTCTCTCTCTAGTTGTGGTGCCGAGGCTCCAGGGCACATGGCCTCTGTAGTTGTGGTGCACAGGTTCCAGAGCGTGTAGTTTGCAGCATGCAGGCTCTAGTTGAGGCGTGCAAACTCAGCAGTTGTGGCACACGGGCTTAGTTGCCCCGCAGCATGTGGGATCTTAGTTCCCTGACCAGGGATCAGACCTGCGTCCCCTGCATTGTAAGGTGGATTCTTTACCACTGGACCACGAGGGAAGTCCCCATTTCAGAGAATGTTTTGCCTATGTTCTCTTCCAGGAGTTTTATGATGTCATGTCTTATATTTAAGTCTTTAAGTCATTTTGAGTTTATTTTTGTGTATGGTGTGAGGGAGTGTTCTAACTTCATTGATTTACATGCGGCTGTCCAGTTTTCCCAACAGCACTTGCTGCAGAGACTGTCTTTTCTCAGTTGTCTCCTTTGTCAAAGATTGACTGTAGGTGTGTAGGTTTATTTCTGGGCTCTTTATTCTGATCCATTGATCCATATGTCTGGTTTTGTGCCAGTAACATGCTGTTTTGATTATTGTAGCTTTGTAGTATTGTCTGAAGTCTGGGAGGGTTATGCCTTCAGCTTTGTTCTTTTTCCTCAGGATTGCTTTAGCAATTCTGGGTCTTTTATGGTTCCATCCATCCATATGGTTTTTAACTCTTATGTTTATTAATGGGTGAAACTGGGACCTTTTCCTTCTAGTAAAAATGACCAGGTTGGAATGGAAAACTTTGTTCACTCCAGATTTAGTAAATCTGGCAAAACAGCTCCCTCATTCTCTAGATGTTACCTTAAAGGAACACAGTCAAAATTCTTAATCTCTAACTCCAGCAAATGAAGGATCCTAAATATAATCAAAACCTGCCTAGTTTCTAGATTGTTACAAAATTAAGCACTTGTCTTCCAACATCATCCCAATTCTCAGTGACAGGGCTCCAAGGAATTATAGGTGGTTTTCCCAATCCTCCTTCTTAATTGGCTTGAAGGAACATTTCTCCAGATTGGGGGAAAATCTCTTCTAGTCCTAACTGACAAGGGAGCTACACTCATTGCTCAATTCCGCTACTATAAAACAGCCCTGCCTCAAAGTACTAAAACAGTTCAAATAGTGCAGATCTTTAATGAGCCTCAAGAGGTTCTTGTCTCTGAACCTATTCCCTTTTGTTTAGGACTTTTGAGAGATACTCACCCTTTTCTCCTTGGCTCCTCTGCCCCTATGCACTTATTAGGCTAAGACTTCTTAGAGAATTATCATGCCAGTATTCTTTCTCCCCGAAGATATGAAAAATATAGAAATTGACAGTAGTCATCAAAGCAATCCACCAAGTGAATTAAATGACCCTTTGATATCTTTTATTCCATCTCTGACCGTACTAGAGCAGATTCTGGAAACACTGATCATTTGACCCTATTGAATCAGCTACCACTTTCCTTATGAGCAAAATCTCCAAATGATGTTGGCAAAATTCATAGCACATTTCCCATTAAAATTCAGAGAGATCCCTCAAAATCTCTTCCCAGAATTAATCGATACCCTAAGAGTAAGGTAGCCATTCAAGGTGAAAAGCCCATAATAGAAGATTACAAGGCTCAAGTCCTCATTATCCCTTGTACTAGGCAGACACTCCCATTTTACTGATGAGAAAATCTAAGGGCCAAGGGTGGAGGTTTGTCCAGGACCTCCCAGCAACAAACAACATTGTTATCTCTGTTGTTCCTAGCCCTCATAGTTATTAGGTAGTAATTTCTTTACTGTAACTGATTTATGTAATGCATTCTTTAGTATTTCAGTTGGTGAAGCTAGCCAATACCTTTTTGCCCTCACTTGGGAAGAAAGCCAATTCACCTGGACTGTAATGCCTCAGGGTTATACTGAGTCCTTATTTCTTGGGCAAATCCTGAAGGTTGATCCCTAGAGATACTACTTTGTTGCAACAAGTGGATGATTCACTTCTTTTCTCTCCTTCTCAAGCCTCCTTACAGGAAGGCAGCATCCACTTGCTAAATTTTAGCCTTAAAGGGACATAATATCACCAAAGAAAAATGGCAGTTTGCCCCAAACCAGGTTTGATATTTAGGGCATCAGATATCAGAACAAGGGATACACTTAGATCCAGATAGACTTCATGGTGTCTTAGTTTCCCAAAACCCAAAACTAAGTGCCAACTGTGAGATTTTCTTGGTCTAGTTTGGTCTAGTTTGTAATTGCTGAAATTGTGTCAGGTTTCCTTGGGCTAGACCTTAATGGCTAAAATTGGATTCCAATTTTTCTCTCTTTCCTTGGGCTAGAAATTAATGGCTAAAATTGGATTCCAATTTTTCTCTCCTATGGCCAAACTTCTGTATGTTTTACTCAACAATAACAACACAACCTAATTTTATGGGAAGAATTGGATGACACAGCCTCAAGGTCTTAGAGAAGAGTTTGCTGAACCCACCTGCCCTTGATCTTCCCAATTATCAAATTCTGTTTTTCCTTGTTGTATATGAAAAGGAAGGGAATGCCCTTGGGGTACTCACCCCAAAACATGGATCTACCATTGGGTAGATACCCATTGGGTCAATACCCATTGACCCATAGGGTATTATAGCCAGCAACTGGACCCTGTAGCATGAGGTTAACTCCCTTGTCTTGCTGTGATCCCTCTAAACCTAACATCCACCCCTTTTGGAATTCATAAGCTCTCATCCTTTGAGCTAGTCACAGAGTACACCCAATGAACTTGGCTCCTGCTTCTTTAACCTACAACTGATAAAAGGAGAGATACTCCAATATTGCAAGGGCCTAATTGCTTCTATTAAAAATAACCATGTTTTGGTGGATCAGTCTTTTCACAGTGCACCCTTGGGGGACAAAGACCTTAAGCAACACAACTTGCAACCTGGAGATTTCATCTATCGGAAAAGATACATCCAGAAGAACTCTCTTCAACCTTGCTGAAAAGTACTCTATCAAGTACTCCAAACAACCCTTGTGCTTCCAGACTCCAAGGAATAGACTCTTGGATTCATGAGACACACCTAAAGAAAGCATTGAACCTTAACTGAAACTGCACATCATCTGGTGACCTGAAAGTAAAGATTCTCCAGAATTGAAGCAGATGACATCTGATAAGACAGCTTTCCCAAGATATCTGGACCAGGCCTGTTGGAAGTTTGTCACCAAGCCTTTGATGATGGCATAATGCCTCAGGAGATCTCTGATGTCTATGATTTTGATAACAGGACTTTAGATAAAAAGTGCCTGAGAGTCCTCCTTCCTCCTCCTTGTTACTCAAATGTGACCTTAATAGGTTTCCAATCTGTGCACTTTCCCTCTGATGTGAGACTCTATACCCAGGAATGGTCCTTCTTGACACTGAGGGACAAAAAGCCATTGAAACTAGAAACCCTGACTCTTCATAGCAATGCTTTCAGAGAAAAATCCTGATCAAAAGGGGAAAATGTAAAACATTAATAAACAGAAACCTCAATTAAATAGAGTTGGGAGACCAGAAGGGGGAGCTCTCACACACTCTGGTGATAGAACCTAAAAGAAAGAAGAAAGACCCCTTTCCCGGCAGGGACTCAGCCAATGAAAAGCCATGAGCTCTTTGTTTTATTTATGGTTTGTGTGTTTTCACACTGGACTGAAGCCTTTCCTTGAAGGCAGACTGCCTCCTCTGTGGCTAAAGTCTTTTTAGAAAAGGTTATCCCTACCTGGGGAACTCCTCTAGAACTGTGAGGAACCCATCTTACTGGCCAGGTGCTTTGACAAGTCCTTTTCCTCTCTATAAAAGTGTTCTCCTTCCTTTGCCATGCCGGGACTTGCATGTGGTTTGGCATGGTTGCAGACCCCAAATTGCAATTCTCTGCTAATCCTGAATAAACCCATCTTTGCTGGAGAAATGTTTGGCAGTGTTTTTGTTTCAGGTCAACAGCAGTCTATGTGCTAGCACGTGCACTGCTAATGGGTTTATCATTGTTTCTATGCTTTTTCAGTGGGCAGAGTAAGGAAATCTTTTTATTTTATGGAGATAATATATCATGTGTTCATAATGATATTTCCAATTCAAGTTTAAGAGTATAGGGCTATTTCTTAACCTCTGATTTCTATTTCAATCTCTTTTCTCTCACACTAAAAATCTTAATTCTTAAACAATATTAACTTAATTATGTACCAGTTTATTACCAACAATATGATTACAGAATTGGTTTATTTTTTGCAGTTCTTTTTGCCTTATGATATATCCCACTAGGGACATATGGTCAAATTACCGTATTTTAAATCACTTGAAATAACTCTTCTCTGTGTGGTTAAGCCACTAACTCAATACACATTTATTTAAGTGTATTTGGTTTTTTGCTTTAAATTCTAAAATAGCTCTTTAAATTTCGATTTAATTTAGTTTTATAGTTTTGCATAACAATCACATGGTTTCACAATCAAATCCACTCACTCAGAGACGTCTGGCACACATTCTTATCCTTTTCAACCTGTTTTCTCATCTCATAGGTAGTCATAATATTTGGCTTATCCTTCCATTTTTTAAAAATATAAGCAGATACATCTCTTTAGATATAAGCTAGCATACTTGACACCCTACTCTGTACCTGGCTTTTTTCCAATAATATATCCTAGTGATCACTCCATAGCAATATACAGAGATAACCCTCTTTCCTTTTTACAGCTGCAGAATACTCTGAAGGGGAGCACCCCAAAATATGCCACTTTGGCATATTGATTGGTTTGAATTAAAGGTACTTGAGAAACAGCCAGTGCAAGGACACTCTGAGCCACCTTTGTCTCCCTGAAAGCAGGATATAAATCTTCCATGTGAAAGGTACCCACAACCCCCTCCACCAATACCAGAAAGGAAGAGGGCATCCTTATCACCAGAGACAGGGAATTTAGGGCCTTCTCATCCCTAAGCAGATCTTGTTACTTCACCAATCTACTATCACAAGGCCACACTACTTTGTCTTGTCAATTCTTCACAAGTTTATCGTTTCTTTGTCTAAAAACATATAAAAGCTTCCTGCTTTGGTCACTTCTTTGAGTCTCATTTTTATGCAGCTCCCATATGTATGAAATTTAAATTTGTTTTTGTCCTTTTAATCTGTTTCATGTCAGTTTAATTATTGGACCAGCCAAAAAGCCTAGAAAGGAAGAAGGGAAAAATTTTCTGCCCCTACAACTCCATGGGTGGATGTTTCAGTCTGCTATTGAGGGACTTTTGAGTTATTTCCAATCTTTAGCTTTTAGTTCTGCAGTTAATAACATTGTGTATATGTCCTTTTATATTTTTTTGCCAGTGTGTCTTTGAGATAAATTCTAGAAGTAGGATTATGGGATCCAAGGGTAAATGCACATGTGATTTTGCTAGATGATGTCAAATTCCCATGGGATATCCCCAACAGCGATGTATGAGGGTGCCTGTTACCTTGAAGCTTCTCTAGTAGAGTGCATTATCAAATGTTTGCCATTTTAATAGGTGAAAAATTGCATCCTAGTGTAGTTTTAATTTGCATTGCTCATAAAATGAAGAAAATTGAGCATTTCTTCATGTATTTAAGGGTTGTTTCCTTTTCTTTTTTGTGAACTCTTTGTTTATATCTCTTGCTATTTTTCTTTAGATTTTTTTTCTACTTTTAGATGCTCTCTCTATTACAGATATTAACCATTTTTCTGGATTATGTTGGAAACTTTTTTTCCCAGTTTGTCATTTGTCTTGTGGCTTTGTTATTATTTTCTTGTCATGAAACATTTTATATTTTCTTTTGTATATAGTCACAATATGTAACATTATTGCTTCTGGATTTTGAATCATAAATAGGAACATTTTTCCAAGTATAGAGAAATTCATCAATGTTTTCTTCTAGTTCTTGCATGGTTCTATTGTTTTACATTTGAATTTCTTATCCCATTATACGGTATGAAGAACAGGTCCAATTTTATCTTTTTCCATGTGGATATCTAGTTACACATAGAGTATTTTTGTAAAGAAGTAGTCAAGTGTCAAGGACTGCTAAGAGTTCTGTTTGTTAGGTTAAAAATTGAAAACTGTCATTTGGGTTTAGAAACAAGGAGGTCAAGGTGACCTTTTCAGTAGCAGTTTCAGTGAAGCAATGGGGGCAGAAGCCAGATTGTAATGGGTTCAGCAAAGAAATAAGGTGGGATAGTGGAAAGAGCAAGAGTAGATAACTCCTTATGAAGTTCTAAATTTAAATAAAGCCTTTTTATTAGGCACCATATAAAAGAATTAGCATTCTAAAAGACAGATTTCAGGCAAAAATGTTTTTCAGTAAAATCCCTGCATCAGTCAGGGACCAACCAGGGAAATAGAAGCCATTATAAATATTTAAAATAGAAGGATTTTTAAGCTTTGTGAGAATTAGAAAACGGCACCTCATATGGGTAGATGGGGCTCAGCAGGAGCATGACTTGGTAAGTGGAGCGCAGGCTGAGTTTAGCTCCTTCTTAGAGCCTTTTGGCTTGGTGCCTTTGTGCAGAGCCCAACCTCCAGAACTGTATCTGGTGGCCCTGGTTATACCCATTTTACAGAGAGAGAAATCAAATAACTTGCCCAAGGTCACAGGTTAATAAATGAACAACTACAGATTACCAGTGCTGACTTCTCAGCCAATTGCTAGTGATTTCTTCCTCTCTGACTTTTTGAAAGCTCCAACACTCCAGTCTTCGGAGGAGTAGATAAAAAAGAGTCATTCCTGGTCTAGGTTCATGGATGGGACCAGGTCACTACTTCTCCTCTTGAGGTGAAATACTTCCCTCTTTTATACCCAGTATGACTGACAAAGATGACATTCACAAATCACTTTTGCCATTTAAGACACAGAGAACTCAGCTTTCTTTGTTAGACGTACCTAACATCTAGTGGGAATGGAAAGGACTAGACCTTGTTATACTATGCTTTCCTAGTAACTGTTTACCAAATTCCCCATAATTCACTGATGAAACATCGTTTCACAGCAAAGAGCCAAAGACCCCTTAGTCTTGTCCCAGGTCCCCGGACACAGTATTTGACTCTTTATCCTTCATTTACTTTAAGCTCTCATTAAATACACTTGTAAAGTTGCTTAGGGCCCACTGAATATATCACGTCATATAGGAGGTCTGGTTGATTACAAGCAGGCTCTCTCTCTCAGGAACACTAGTTAAACTCAAAGAAGATTGATTTCTAAAGCAGAATCTCAATGTATTAATTCAAAGTGGGAAGCAATAGGCTTGTACATCTTATTCACTGCACCTCCTTTCTCAGTATCAAAATACTTGGGGGAGTTGAATTATTAATCAGGAAGTTGCTAAGTGAGCATGGAATCAGAACAAGTACTGATGAAATATCTTTACCTCACTGTAGCAAAAACCTCTCTAGTGATCAGTGCCTAGATCCAGTCTTTTCCATTTGCACCAATATTTCCCATACTTTAGTCATTTGATACCACCTTCATGATTTTTGCTATTCCTGCATAACATTGAGACTTAGTTTTTCTCTAACTGAATAAACTTTTTAAACTTAAATATGTACTTTAGCCTCATCTAAGCAATTATATTTCTGAAATCATAGGTTTGATGATTTCTAATATACATTAATATATTAAACAGAAGCACTAAAATAACTACCAAAATGAAAATTGTCCATGAATTATCTAAAATCAGTGGTATGTGTACTACAGTTTCACAAATACTGCCTTAGCCATTACTGGAAAAATACAGATATTTTTGTCTCTCTGAACCCTGCTTGGTATGCTGAAAACCCCTCTCTGATTACTTTCTTTCTTAGATGTTTTACTAGCACAAGTTGTGCTAGCTCTCTTGGAGACATTATAACCTACCCCCACCTCCTTTTGTGTTGATTTACAGGGCTCCAACCTGCACTATTTAATTTTTTAGTCTGTCGTATGGTTATGTGCATAATAGGAGATTCTCAAATGTTTATAATACTTAAAGATGAACATCTAACTCTCCCCCACTTGAGGTAATCCATGTTTGTACTACTGGTAGATTGAAGGAATTTTTAATAGATTTGACATGGTGCTAGGCACAGTCCACATCAATTAAAAAAATCATTATTTGAATAATGTGGAGATAATATTGAAAGCATAAAATCTAAAATATCAGTTCTCTTTATCTGCATTACTTTGAACTTAACTTTATCTGCATTACTTTGAACTTAACTCTCTTTATCTGCATTACTTTGAACTTAACTTAATATCAGTTCTCTTTATCTGCATTACTTTGATTCCAAACTGAGAGACATCTTTGAGGAAACTCTTGTCCTACCTTATTATATGGGATTTAGAGAATTTGGAGAAACTATATATAAGCTTTCCAGGGAATTTTGAGACACAAATCTTAAGGTTTTAAGTTCCGTTGTTAGCCATTGCCATTCTTTTCACTAGAATGTCCCTTGATAGGTTAATTTTATCTATAGCATTTAGCATAGTACCTGGCATACAGTAGGTGCTTATTTAAAGCCTATTTAACAGCTGAATGAATCCCTGCCTTTTCCCTATGTTGTGATTTAATACCATCACTAATTTAAGATCCGTTAGATGGAACCAGAAAATAGAATACACTGGCTTCACTTTCTTGGGACACACATTAAGGAGCAAGTGTTTACTAAATTGTTTGTCCTTTTTCACTGTTTATGTTCAATTTTTGAATTTCATTATTTTCATCCATTGTTTATCCTTTCCTCAATATTGAACTTCAGTTCTCGTCAGAATTCACTTTTTCTTAACCAGGGCTAGCTCTCAAAAATTATATACATAGTGTTTCATAAAGAACTATTTCATTGAAAGCAACAAAAATCCCTTCTCTCCAAGATTTAACAGCAGAGAATGTTTGCTAAATGTTTTAAAAAATATGCTCATTTTAGAAAATATCTCCAAACTTTCCATTCCTAAAATAAAAAATCTAGTTGGTTATCATTCTATCTACACAATTTCATATTTTGCTCTTTTCACTTAATAAGTATTTTCCCGTGACATAAAAAATTTTGAAAGAATATTCAAAGTGAGTTAAAATACCTCAGAGGACCCTGTGTACAAATTCAGAGCACCAGAAAGAGTATTTGTGTCTCTCCCCCTTACGTATACAGTGATTGAAAGTGTCAGCTGCCTCAAGGGTACGATGCGAAAATTTTGTTTAAAAATAGAAATTGCAGGGGGTGTGGGTTCCACCCCTGGTCAGGGAGCTAAGATCCCACATGCCTCGTGGCTAAAAAACCAAAACATAAAACAGAAGCAATATTGTAATAAGTTCAATAAAGACTTTAAAAATGGTCCACATCAAAAAAAAAAAAAAAAAAAGATAATTCACCTTGAAAATAGTTTGACAAAGTTTGGTGCTAACTAAATAAATCCTGACATATTTTTGACGGAAGATACAGATCAGTAATGGTGGTTCTAGAGCTGAAAAGTATGAAGCGTGCCCATAAGGTACCTCAACCTCTGTGCCTGAGTGCTGGACTGTGTTGGGACTTATATTTATGAAGTATTCGGGAATTTATTCAAAGATTCAGAGAACGGAAAATGATGAAGATAGAACCCAAAATGAAAATGACACTTTTCAAGTAGTCCGTTGTTATGCCTTTTGGAGGGATGGGAAAATATGGAGGGATTTCCCTGACTTTTTGTGGGGCAGAACAAGAATATCTGATTGATGAGAACGTAAGTACCAAAATGACCTTCGGTCACCCTTAGGTTTGGCCAGTAACTCTAGGGATATAAACAGGTGGGCCACAAATCCAAGCGCTGATGAACGACCTACACCAGCAGAATTTCCTTCTTCCTTCTGGATCAGAGAGCGTCTCCTTCCCAAAGAGTTGGACTCCAACTCTATAAGACAAGCTACTTTCTTTACAGCTTTCTGGGTATCAGCGTGACAGCCTCATCCCTGCCTTCACTGGGAGGAAAAGGAAATGCACCACCTCCACCGGTCTCAGCCATACGTTGAAGCACTCGGGAATCCCCCGGATGTGAAGCAAGCGCCTCAGAAATAGGCCAACTGCCAGGGACTGCAGTAGGCAAAAAGGGGAGAGAAAACGCTTAAAGAGGTAGGTGGGAGGGCATTTTACTCCTCTTCTGTTTTTAACTTGCATACGGAAATTCTATAGCCTCTCCAGTTTGAGGACCCCACCCATGAATCTAGAGAAAAGCGGCGCACTGCCAGCCTCCTACCCCAGGCCTAACGGGCCACTCTGGGAGGAGCCTAATGGGTCCAGCCACTGCGGCCTAGAACGCCAACAAATAGGGTAGGAGAGGCTGGAGATGGGGGCGGGACGTCGCGGCTGACTGACCGCTGATTGGCTGATGGCACTCGTCTCCTGGTGCCATTTGTTGTTGGAGCAGCGCACCTGACACAGCCGGCGTCCTGCACGTGCAACCGTTTAAGCGGCGTCAGCGCCTGCGAGGACCCCGGGAGAGCAAGCAGCGGAGAGGTGAGTGGGCCAGCGGCTTTTTTCCCCCCGGTACGCGCCTCATCCCGACCCTCTTGGGCTTCCCAGTAGCTGGACTTTGGGCCAACTGAAGGACGGATGGGGTGGGCGGGGGTTTGAAGCCGTCCTTTGGCGTCATTCTGCTTTCTGTCGGAGGGTCCAAAAGCACCGTGGGTGCCCGAAGTCTGAGGTTGAGGCCTGCAGAGGAGGTGAAGGAGCTTTTTTGACCAGCCCCTGCTCGTCTTTTTCTCTGAACAGGGATGGTTGTAGTATCACTGTGTATAAATCCTGCTTGGCGAAGCCAGTCCTTTGTTGGAGGTATTTGGGCCACCGAACCACTGCTTCCTTCCCTGCCAAACTTCGAGGCCTTGATTCTCCCCGCTCCCCTCCCCCCACCCCACCCTCGCCCCCCGCAAGAAACTAAGTCAAAAACCTCAAGCTAAACGTCTTACCTAATTTTGAAGGGAGGCATGTGAAGGGAGAAACCTTGAGTAGTATCTGAAAAATTTCCCTTCCCCTTAATATACAATAAGACGTTTGGGGACCCTTCGATGGAGAAGATAAATTCTATCAGCAGATTTTGGGAGAAAGCCTAAACATCAGTGGGGACATGGTGATTGCTAGAGTGATTAGGTAAGTGGCTCAATTAATTTTTAAAGAGAAAAAGGATGGACATAAATGCTGTCTCTAGGGAAGAAACAAAACTTAATTGCTTTTTTTGCAAAAACTTTTGGGAAGGATCAACACTTAGTTGAGTAGTTTGGAGGGGTATATGTGAAATGATGAGGGTTTATGCTTTTTTTTTTTTTTTTTTAAGAAATTCACGTTCTTTTATTTATTTATTTATGACTGTGTTGAGTCTTCGTTTCTGTGCGAGGGCTTTCTCCAGCTGCGGCAAGTGGGGACCACTCTTCATCGCGGTGCGCGGGCCTCTCACCATCGCGGCCTCTCTTGTTGCGGAGCACAGGCTCCAGACGCGCAGGCTCAGCAATTGTGGCTCACGGGCCCAGTTGCTCCGCGGCATGTGGGATCCTCCCAGACCAGGGCTCGAACCCGTGTCCCCTGCATTGGCAGGCAGATTCTCAACCACTGCGCCACCAGGGAAGCCCAAGGGTTTATGCTTTTAAAGATACGATTCTGATCTCTCTGATTCTAATTGAGGCTAAATGTGCATGTTTGTATTTTTATGAAAATAGAACTGGAAGCCACCATGGGAGATGAAGATTGGGAAGCAGAAATAATCAAACCTCATATGTCTTCCTATGTTCCTGTATTTGAGAAGGTAATAAAATTTAAAGTTTGCAGTTATTAAATGCTGCTGATTTTATCGAAGTTGAAAATCACTGTTGTGAGAAAGTTCTAAATTACAGTTTGCTGTGCTTATCTCCCTGTGATTGTTATTAACTATCTCATGGGGAATGATGAAGAGGCACGCTAAGCCTCAAATAGAATAAAATAGTCTGAGGTAATTTGATAATTAAAAACTAAAATGTATATAATAATATTAACAATTTAATTTAAATCTCAGTGATTTAGGACTTGTGGGTGAAAGCAAGCTTATGCTAATGTGGTTGAATGTCTCTGAGATACAGTCATATAGAAAACTGAAAAAATATAATTTGATTTTGGTTGACGTTTTGAATTCTGAAAATTGGTTTCATACAAGCAGGGCTCTCAAGATAAAAACATTAGGCTGATTCAGATGGTAACATCAGTTTGATCTTCAAATGTACAAATCAGCAGATCTTTTTTCTCAATGGTGTTTGAAGAGTTACGTTGGAATTCAGAAGAAGGGGTTATGGAGTGGGTTTTTGGATTTCAGTTTTGACTTGAAAATTGACTTAATAAGGTGAACAGACTCTACTTTAGAAGATAGTGTATTTTAACGGGTTGCTTTTACATAAGTGTTACGTACTTGAAAATGTCTCCAAAAGTTGATTTTTTTCCTTTTAGAATTTCCAGTTGCTGTTTATGTTAGTCAGTTCTGACACTTTGTATTTCAAGTGATGTCTTAGTGGAAATTTTTAATTTACCCCAAATCATAAGATAAGTAATTCTTTATTTGTCTCAATTGGATTTGATCTGTATGTATATAAAATTTATATTAAAATACCTAAGATGTTAATCTGAATTTATCGTGTTTCTTGTTTTGGGACTTATTTTAGAAGTATCATCTTTTGTATGTTATCTTTTTATAGTCTTCCCATCATAAAAATATTGGAACACCATTGGGAAAAGAGGAGAAAAATCACCTAACAGTCTTGCTCACTAGCACAAATGCTCTGTTTTTAGTAAATTTTCTTCTATTTTTCCCAAACATGTTTTTATATAGATTGTAATGATAGTACATAATAATAATTTTTGATTTCAGCTTTTTCACTCTTCAGCATTAACTATTCCATAGTACTAATTTCCTAAAAATAATTTCTAATGGTTATATAATATTTCATGGAATAGAGCTACCATAACATAAATAATTTTCTGTTGGTGCGAATTTAAGATGTTGTTATCTTTTCACTGTAATATTGTCACGAATATCTACAGTTTATTCTTTGTTTTAATTTGGGAGTATTTTTTTCAAAAATGGAATTACTTGGTCAAAGAATATTTTATGGTTCTTTTTTTCCCCTGGTTCTCAACAGATTTGTTCTAATACAAAGTTTAACTCACAGATACAGATGTTCTTCCACTTGGACTTGTCTAATTTTTATTTTTTCTTACTCTGAGATTTTGTCTTCACTAAGTATTCTTCAAACAGTATACTTACTGCACTGTAGCATGTTGTGCATGGTTATTGCAAAGGGTGTCTGAAATTGAGTATGGTCAACTGTCAGGCTTCCAGATTTACCTTTTGGAAATCTTTGTGCTATTCAGTAACATACTTTGTTTCTTGATATTGGTCACACTGACTTGAATTTTAATTTATGTTAACATTTCTGCCTTATGATTCTTAGTACCTATTTGTGTGGGGCCAGTTTGTAGTAAACTTTTTGCACTTGTCTGCAAACTTAACACCTGGTACTGGTTGTGCAATTAGTTATTTGACCTACTTGGCTTGAAGGAACATGGTGCAGTCAGTGGCTTTGTTTGCCTGCCTTGGTTGAATAAGAAATGTAGAAACTAAGGATGAATACATGACATTTTTATGTAGGAAGAATCTGAGGTCTTTTCTTCAGCCTATTTTCTTTTAAAGGCACCATTTTGATTGGTTGTTCTAATTGAATTTCCATTTCGAGAGACAGCTGGGCTTCCCTTTTGTTCAATTTATATTGGCTCTGAGACCATCTTGGATTGGTAACAATATCTGTGATCAGCCTTTTCTTTTTTTTATTAATTTTTAAAAATTGGAGTGTAGTTGATTTACAATGTTGTGTTAGCTTCTGCTGTATAGCAAAGTGAGTCAGTTATACATATATCCACTCTTTTTTAGATTCTATTTCCATATAGGTCATTACAGAGTATTGAGTAGAGTTCCCCATGCTATACACTAGGTCCTTATTATGTGATCAGCCTCTTCGGAATGCTTCTCAGGATTCGTATTTGGAGATTTAATATTGATATATGGTTATATAATTTTGAACTAACAGACTACTGTTCTGGTAGTTCTTAGAACTTCCCTATTCTAGTTTTTGAAGTGAGTGTACCACCTGAAGGTAGAATAATAAAAGATGTGGGGTTGAGAGAAATTTGATAATGTAACAGTTACAGCAGTCCAGAAATCCCAGTGGTTAGGCATTTGCACGTTGCATGCAAACTTGTTGGGATGAGTGGTGGAATGGATGAGTATGATGACTGTAACAGGATACTGGGTTTGCTTGCTAGTTGTAATGTTTCTTGTTAGGTGACCGTGGGAGTAAGTCTACACAGTGATCACTTCTGTCTGATCTTTTTGCCTTTTTTGTGGCATATTTCAGAAGGCAGATACTCTTGTGATTAAAGTGGAAACAGCTTGAGATAATTAGTCCATCCACAATTATAATTTTATTAAGCAGTAAAAGCAAAGTTTGTAATAGTTGTTTAGATAAGAAAGTAAAGTTCATGGCTTCTTTGTTCATGTTCATACTGCAGTTCTGAAGTAGCAGGGGTGGTTGGACATCATTGGGTTGGCAGACCTAAGGAAGTTGAGGTGCTGGAGCCTGAGGAATATTTCTAGCAATTTCTGCTGCTAGTCATCAGTGAGATGTGGGAAGATACTGTGTCTCTTACTCAAGACCACAGAAAATCATATATGCTGAATAGGAGCAAGTTGTGGGAGATACACAATATGTTCATCCAAATAAAAACCCAGGAAAGTGCTCTCACTCATCTCCCAAATCTAAATGATGGAGTCAAGGGCAGAGTGGCAAAAAAGTATGAGAAGGCTGAGGAGAAGGCTAAAGAGACTGCAATGATGGTAGAAATGTTGGTCGAGCTAGTCCAGGGGATAGAGAAAAGTGAATCCTCTTGAAGGAGGATTGGCAGTTTATGACCAAAGGATTCCAGTGAACTGATGGAGGTTGGCTGATGCCCACGAGAACCTAAAACCAGAGAGTCTTTCGTTTTCTCCCCTTTTTTCTCTGTATATACTCTGTCCTCACAGTAGGTTTGTGGTATAGTCTGCAGTTGATAACATCAACGTGAGTTTTGATTGCTAAATGTTTTTGTTTGGGGAAATAACTTTTATTTGGAAAATACTGTCACGTACAGAAATTAGGGCTTAGATTGTAAGCGTTTGCAACAGACATATTTGTTCCTGGGCTTTGGTTATTGTTTCTGTTTTGAGGTGCTTTGCTCTTTCTTATGTGACATGATAGGTCATCTGGAACCTTAGGTCTATGTGTGATACATGACACTCGGAGTTGGAGTTCTCTAGCTCTGGAGGTGCTGAAAGAGCTGCATTAATTCTAGAAGATGACTCCATGCAGCAATTGCTGGAGAAACTGAAGAGGGGACCAGACTTCAACTGGGAATGTGAATGGGGCTGATCTGGCTTGGACTGATGAATCAGAAGAAGGGATGGAGGATGGTATTGTCTGTATTTGGGAGCTTTAATTTCTGTTTTAGATCATAGGAGGAGAGATGTATTTTGTTCAAAATTTAAATTTTATGTGGCATGCTATCTGATGCAACCTATCTGGTCAGTTTATTTGGACAACGTAACTCAGCTTTATTTGACATGGAACCTAGAATAGGAGATGAGATCTTGGTATTCTGTACAAGTTGATTTAGTACTCTGATGCATTTCAGGGTATTCTGGGCATAAAATGGAGGATATTTGCAAAGGCCCTTAAAGGGCTGGGGAAGAAACACATGGAACTGTCTGTATAGGTCCCTGAATGGACAGGGAAGAGGCATCTTCAAGGTTCATAAGCTGTCCAGCTATAAGTTTGCTTGAGTAGCAGACCTGACAAGTAATTGAGATCAAAACCCTACCATGTTTTAAAAAAAACAACTTAACATGTTAATGGAAGTATTCATTTGTTTGAAAAGACAAAAGATCTAAAAAAAAAAAAAAAGTAAGATATTCCAGAATTGAAAATAATAAGAGTACGTATAAGGTAAAAAGAAATGTGTTCATCAGAATGCAAATAGATTATTTGTAGCTACCTGTGAGAACCCTTATGTTTAAAACATTTTGAAATTTCTCAGTTGGTTCATTTGGATGGGTAAAGAGATTATAAATATTTTATAGCTAAGTGTTCTAAAAATAAGGTAATGTTAAGACCTAAGACTCATTCAGCACATTTTTATTATTATTATTATTATTATTATTTTTCTTTTTTGGCTGCGTTGGGTCATTGTTGCTTCGTGGGCTTTCTCTAGTTGCGGTGAGCAGGGGCTACTCTTCGTTGTGGTGCGGAGGCTTCTCATTGTGGTGGCTTCTCTTGTTGAGGAGCACAGGCTCTAGGTGCACAGGCTTCAGTAGTTGTGGAGCGCAGGCTCAGTAGTGTGGCACACGGGCTTAGTTGCTCCGCGGCATGTGGGATCTTCCCGGACCAGGGATTGAACCCATGTCCCCTACATTGGCAGGCAGATTCTTAACAACTGCACCACCAGGAAAGTCCCAGCACATTTTTATTTGAGCCATACTTGGTGCTGGAGATAGTGGTGAACGTGATAGATAAGGGACTCACTGTCATGGATGTTCTATTTTACTGGGAGAGACAGAATAAGCACATTGAAAATCAAATATAGAGAGTGAAAAATATTATGAAAAAAAATCAGGAAACTCTGTGTGTGTGTGTGTGTGAGAGAGAGAGAGAGAGAGGGAGAGGGAGAGAGGGAGAGAAAGAGAGAGAGAGATATTGGGATGGGGTAGATTTAGATCATGTGGAGAGGAAAAGCTTCCCTGAGACTATGACTCATGAGCTGGAGACCTGAAGGAGTCCCAATAGGACATGATGTGTAAAGATCCAGAGAAGGGAACAAACTTGGGGTATCAGGGCAACAGGAGGAAGTACAATGTATTAGTTTCCTATGGCTGCTGTAACAAATTACCACAAACTAGGTGGCTTACAGTAACAGAAAAATTTCTCTTACAGTTCTGGAGGCCAGAAGTTAGAAATCATGGTGTCAGCAGTGCTAGTGCTGTCTTCCTTCTGTAGGCTCTAGGAGAGAATCCATGCCTCTTCCAGCTTCTGGTGGTTATGGGCAGTCCTTGGCTTGTGGCTGCCTCTCTTTCTGCTGTCTTCACAGGCCTTCTCTGTGTGTTTGTGTTAATACCCTTTGCCTCTCATAAGGACACTTGTGATGACATTTAGAGCCCACTGTGATAATCCGGGGTAATCTCATTTCAGAATTCTTTTTTTTAAAAAAATTTTTGGCTGCGTTGGGTCTTCGTTGCTGCGTGCGGGCTTTCTGTAGTTGTGGTGAGCGGGGGCTACTCTTCGTTGCAGTGCACGGGCTTCTCATTGTGGTGGCTTCTCTTGTTGCAGAGCACGGGCTCTAGGGCGCGTGGGCTCAGTAGTTGTGGCTCACGGGCTTAGTTGCTCCGCGGCATATGGGATCTTCCCAGACCAGGGCATGAACCCGTGTCCCCTGCATTGGCAGGCAGATTCTTAACCACTGCACTGCCAGGAAAGTCCCAGAATTCTTAATTATATCTGCTCCATCTCTTTTTTCCAAATAAGATAACATTTACACATTTCAGGAATTAGGACAATATCATTGAGTGGCCATTATTCAATCTGCTATAGCTAGTATTGCTGAAGCACAGTGAGATAAGACAAGATTGGTAGAAAATGAAATCCGAGAAGGAAAGAGAAAAGGAGGAGAGGGAGAGGACCCTGGAGATAGTGGTGGACATAGAGCTGATAGGACTGGATGGGCTGGATATGGGGAATGAAAGAGAGAGTGATGCCACATTTTTAAATTTAAGCAACTAGATGGATGATGGTGCTCTTTACTGAAATGGGAAATACGTGGAAGATGAACAAATTTGGGAGGGAAAAAAAATCAAGAATTCTGAATTTGCTGTGTTCAATTTGAGATACCTAAGAAAACATGTAAGTAAGAATGCCAGTCAGTAGATTATATGAATTTGTTGGTTAGGAGAGTGATCAGAGCTATAGATACAAATTTGGGAATTACCTATATATTAATGGGATTTAAAGCTGTGAGATTGGGTAAAGTTGGATAGAGTAAAATAGGCTGAGGGCTGTGCCATGAACTATGGGGCACTCCAACTTTAAAGGAACATTAGAGGAGGAGCTGGCAAAGGAGATTGAGGAGGGAGTGGCCAGTGGGGCAAGAGGAAAACCAGGGGAGTGTGTGTTCCTTAAGCCAGAGAAAAATGTTGGAAAGGAGAGTCTGTTGTTTCAAATGCTGCTGAGAGTTCTGGTAGGATGAAACATAAAAATAGTAATTTTATTACATAATATCCTTATTATAAGCTTTTTCAGAGCAGAGGTGAGGATGGAGGCTAGACTAGAGTGGCGTGAAGGAAAAATGGAATATGAGAAAGTGGAGGCAGCAACTGTAGACAAGATATTTTGCCTACAAAGGAGCAGAGAAGTGATAAAATAGCTGGAAGGAAATATGAAGTTAATTTATTTTTAAGGTAATGAAAAAGATTAAAGATTTTTTATGATGAAAGATGAATTCTGTTGAAAAAAATTTTTTTTTTAAATTTGCCTTGGAATGTATGTGGGACATTAAATTCCACAGTCTGAAGATTGTCTAATAATAGTAATTTTTCGATTCTTTGGTGCCAGAGTGTTTCATTATTTTTTATCAGTTATATAATGCTGAAAGTGTTATAACACTTATAAAACCAGCCCTTTTTTGGGTTCTATTCATCCAGTAATACTTTGGCCACTAGGAAAGAGAGAAAAGTCTTCAGGGTTTCAGTTTAAACAGGGAAAACTGGATTACTTTTCTTGTTTTAATGTCTATGGTAATCATAAATTGGAGCTTTTTACTGTAGCCCAAGCCATTTCCAGGATTCTATTGTCTATTTTTAATAAGTCAGAAAAATAACTGGATGACTTTTGAGCTTTATAAAGGTAATTTTTAAAGTCATTTAGTGTCTTTTGTGAAAGAAATTTTAGATAAAAGTATTACCTGAAGAGACCTACCTTGGTGCACTCCCTCCAGCTTTGGGTTTATTTAAAGGAATTTATTTGAAAAAATATTGTGATTCTTCTAATGCAGTCAGTTAATTAAAGTATCATCTGTAAATTTTAGGTCACTTTTCGTTTTTAAATTATTGAATTCTGATTTTGATGTGCAAGAATTTCAGAGCTCTGTTCAAAAGTTTTGCCTTAAGTAGAGGAAGCTTGTTTGAGAGGAAATAAAGATTTAATGATGATAAGGACATCCTAGGAGTTAGAAGTGAGAAAAATGTTACTCATGTTGTCATTAACCCAGGAATACCCTGAGAAATGTTGGAAGGTTCCAAAATTAACTTGACATTTAGCTATGAATTTTCTGAGTCCAACAGTCGTTACACCATTGCAAGCATAATGCATATGTATTAATAGCGAATAAATTTTGAGACTGAAGTAGGGAAAATGGGACAGTCAGTATTTGGGAGCATTAAAGGCAATCTTGAACTATTTCTGTGACAAATTTGATTGAAATTAACCATGAATATTCTGACCTGTAGCTGGCATCCACCAGTTCATTGGATTTTTAGTGCACCTGCGAGATACATCTGTAGATAAACTGTTTTTAGTGCATAAGTGAGGTTTTCTTTACTTTAGAATTAATTCTTTTTTTAAAAATGTGAGTACATTAGTTTCACTTCATATAAAAACAATTGAAGTTTAAAAATAAATTTCTGTAATGCTTTACTGTAGAAATTGTTATCTGCCACTCTCCTTCTGTGCTCTACTTTATTCTGTACAGTTTTGATGAGTATACTGTAAAATACTGAACTTTGTAACTTATATTGTGTATTGGCAGGTATTGATTTATTCATATATTACTTTGGTTATTGTAGTAATATAATAATAGTATTTGATTATACTTTTCAAGTAGGGTGGCTAAAGCTTCATTTGAAGTTGAGTGTCAGCAAACTCCATAAAGGGCCAGGTAGTAAACATTTGAAACTTTGAAGGCCTTATGGTCTCTGTTAGGACTTTGCTATTGTAGTGCAAAAGCAGCCATCGACATACGTAGATGAATTGAGGGTGGCTGTGTTCCAGTAAAACTTTATTTACAAAAACTGGTAGCCCACCAGATTTGTCTTGTGGCTGTAGTTTGCTGACCAGTGTTTTTTTTTTTTTAAATTAATTAATTAATTTATGGCTGTGTTGAGTCTTCGTTTCTGTGCGAGGGCTTTCTCCAGTTGCAGCGAGCGGGGGCCACTCTTCATCGCGGTGCGCGGGCCTCTCACTATCGCGGCCTCTCTTGTTGCGGAGCACAGGCTCCAGACGCGCAGGCTCAGTAGTTGTGGCTCACGGGCCTAGTTGCTCCACGGCACGTGGGATCTTCCCAGACCAGGGCTCGAACCCGTGTCCCCTGCATTAGCAGGCAAATTCTCAACCACTGTGCCACCAGGGAAGCCCACTAACCAGTGTTTTAAGTGATATATTAATACGCTATACATACAATGTTAAAGTGAAGGTGTTTTAGAGTAATTAATAAAGGAACATGCAGTGACTCAGAAAATCTTACATTCTATTATTGTTTTGTTCTGAACAAAACCCAGTTGTTAAAATTTTGTAGTATTTGTGAGATAGATTACACATTTTTATTATTCACTGTAGAAAACTAGTCTTTTCTTTTTTCTTACAGGATAGGTATTCTTCTGGAGCACATGGAGACACTTTTAACAGGACTCTGGCTTCATTGTCAGGTATGTGTTAAGGCAAAAAGGTAAAACCATTTTTAGGTTAAGGGCTTCATCCAGTGGATGAGGAGCTGACTAGTAGATGTCTTGTAGAGGATGTTTTCTAAATTTTCTAGTGAGAATTCATTCTGGCTTGAATATTTTGGGTTGGGAGCCACTTACAGCTAAAGGAAAGGAGAGAGGAGAGAGTGTAGTGCTATAGAGTGTATCCTTTGATTTAGTGGGTTTGCTGTAAAACCTTTGCCCAACCTGGAAGTTGCATGTTTGGCTTTCAGGCTGCTTAGGGAATTGTCAGGGTTCCTGATATAAGGCAGTAGGAGATTGGACTCTGTAAGGTGTTGAAGTAGGTTGCAATGGTGGTGACCTGTCAGGATAACAACTGTTTAAGCCAAACTCATATGAAGATAATATGAGTTTCTTTGGGATCTGAAAACAAATTTAGGGGAGGTCCTAGGCAAATAAGAGAAACAAATCAAGATAAGGGAGCTGTTGTTTTCCCTTACCACTTATTTCCATCTGGTTCGCCTACATATTTTATAAAGTTGATGTGGATGGGAAGATGGGTGGAAGTGGTAGGACCTGGGCTAGGAAGTTAAACTTATGGCAGTAGTGTTTCATTTTGTTGAAGTCCAAAGCAGGCTGAAATGCTATTTCTACTATTTTTCTTCAATTTTTCTTACTGTGGTAAAATACATGTAACACAAAATTAACTGTATTAACCATTTTTAAGTGTGCAGCTCAGTGGCATTAAGGACAGTCATATTGCTGTGCAGCCATCACCACCATCTACCTCTGGAATCCTTTCATCTTCCCAAACTGAAACTTCATGCCCATTAAACAGTAACTCGCCAGTCCTTCGTCTCCTCAGCTCTTGGCAATCACTGTTTACTTTCTATGAATTTGAGTTACTATGAATTTACTGTGAGTCTCTATGAATTTGAGTAACTACTACTTTTAAGTCTTACTCTGATGCAAGAGAGGGCCTGGTGACACCCGGTAGTTTCATTTCTCTCAGCAAAAATTAGTGGATGAGGTAAAACGTTTTATAGTCTAGGAAGCTGCTGGCTCACTGAAGCCTGTCCCAAAGTGAAAAACCTGTGGAGAGGTAGTTTCTAAAAATGTGAACGGGAGTTCGAGAATCAGAGTTCATCAGGTTAAGGCAAATTTAATTCCCATGTTCACCTTAATTTCAGAGTAATTCTCTCTCTCTTTTTTTTTTAGAGTAATTCTCTTGATAGAAGGAAGTTGAGTTTAGAAGAAATGCTTCTGCTATTACCAAGATGCATTTGTCTTTTGTAAACATTTAAACGCAGCGGTTTAATATAGAATATTCAGATTCTCAGAAGTTTATGCAATTGCTGCCTGCTGAAACCCCAGCAGAAGGCTAACCACATGCATGTGTGTATACTTGAAGTATTCCAAAAAGAAAATTGGGTAAAAGTAATCTATACTTCTTAACACATCTATATGCATAGATCATTGTGTAATCAGGAGAAACCTTGTTCTGTGAGGTGTCAAAGATAATTTTTGTAAAGGAATGAAAGTTTGGGTCCATAGTATATTACAGTATAACGTGACTTTGTAGTGAAATCGTCAGTAAACTAGATTGAAGTAGCCACCAACTAAAAACCTGGACTTTTCTTAGCATTAGATCTTGAATGTTCAGGCTAATGATATAAAATCAATTAATGAAAAATATAGATTGCCTGCTCACCTTCTGGATAACAAATACTTTGGTAGCTCTTTTTTAAGTAAAATATTTTTTTCATGAAAATAGACTTCCTTATTACAGAAATACATACTAGGCCAATGAATGCTATACTAAGATAATACCTAGATATTCTTATTGCAAAAAAAATAGTGGAAAAACTTAAATATAGTTGTGAAAAGAAAGAAAATGAACTGAAATCTTGGCTCCCAGGTTTAACCACGAGTGTCTGTTGACAGTCTTTCGACTCTGATTTTTTAGATTTCTGCATGAATCAACCAACTATGGATGAAAAATACTTGGAAAAAAATTCCAGAAAGTTCCCAAAAGCAAAACTTGAATTTGCCCTCCACTGGCAACTATTTATATAGCATTTACATTGTATTTGGTATTATATGTAATCTAGAGATCATTTAAAGTATGTGGAGGATGTTAGGTTATATGCAAAGACTACACCATTTTATATGAGGGACCTGTGTGCCCAGGGATTTTAGTATCCTTGGGGGTAGGGGGTGGGTGGAGGGGATTAGGTGGTGGGTCCTGGACCTAACCCCTCTCCGATACCAATATTTAGCTCCCCCCCTTTCCCCTATATACTCCACTCACACTTCTTCCCTTCCCACTCTCCTAATAGTTATCACACTTTTTGCATAAAAACCTATACTCAGTTTTTATATCATGGCTGTGTATATATCATTCATATGTGAACCATGTAATATATTATGGTTGCATTTCCTTTATTATTCAATCTTCTGTTTTGTTTTTACTAGAGTTAATCATTACCTTGTTTTGTTTACTTGATCTGTGTTTCTATTGCTAATTTACTTCGAAACCCTCTGCCAGAAGCACAGCTATCTATTCATATCTATTTATGTTCACAGTTTTTAACACATCTTTCTAAGCATGGATATGCATCAGACTATATTCATGGTTAGTTTCTATCACGTATACAGTGATCTATCAGTTTCATTTTTCCTGATTCCTCTATCCTCTCCAGGATAAGCTTGCCTCCCTAGCCTCTCATCCCAAGAATTACCCTTCACCTCTTCCATGTGTCACCTTTTCTTTTCCCTGAATCCCATGTTTTTTCTATCTTGATTCCCCTGCCTCCCCACTTCAGTGGAGCCCATTTTCCTGCAGCTTCTTGGGAAAGGAAGCATGGGAAAGAAATTTGAGAGATTGCAAATATCTTTACTTTCCTAATTGATTCATAAAAACAGAACAGAAGATTGATTCCTAGTTTGAGTAACATTTTAGGTTGGAAATAATTTTCCCCTAAAACTTTATAATATCTTCATTGAATGTGAAATACTAGTGATGCTGCTTAGTTTGATAATCTGAGTTCTGGTCCTTTGTATATGACTTTTTCTAAACTCTTCTGAAGCTTTTAGGATCTTACTTTGTCTTCTGTATTCTGAAAATTTTATGATTGTGTAACTTGATGTGGAACTTTTTATTTATTATACAAGACACTTAGTGAATGGGCCTTTTAAATCTGAAATTCATACCCTTTACTTATTTTCTTATTTTTTTCTCTGAGGATTATTATAATTTCATTTGAATGTTATTTCTGTTCCCTTTGCTGGTTCTTAGACTTCTTTTTCCCTGTGTTTGTTTTGTTTCACGTAGGTGACTTTCTTCAAAAGTCTGGTGATCCTTGCCTGCCTTTTTGTATTTAGGAGTGGAACATTAAAAACTCAACCCTGTGCCTGGACACAGCTTCTTGACTGATGGGTTCTACTATTAAGTGATTGGGCCAGGGCTAGGCTGTTTTGTTGGGGAGAGCAGTTTTCTTAGAGAGGAATCATGTAGTGCTTTTCTAGAGGATTTAAGTTTTTTAAGCTCTCATTTCTTGTTTCATCCTTCCCTCCTCTCTCTTTCCTTGTTGTATTGTACAGATCCTGTGCTGCCTTTGCTAATTTCGTTTTTACCCATTTTTGAATGATTTGAATTCTTCCTAGACTAGCTATTAGAAGTGTCAGGGAATTCTTATTCCTCTACTTCCCTGAAGCAGCCATTCTTTTTGTGTGTGTGTTTTAAAAGATATGTTGTTACGTGTACCTATTTTTTTGTGTGCTTGTAATTTTAACTTAGAAAAATGTTACTGTGCTGAAGATCTCATAATTTTTTCTTACCTCCCACCACTATGTTTAAGACATATTGCTAATTGATAATTGATTGCGTTATTTCTAACTACTGTATGGTATTTCATATACTTTATCACCAAGTTTTATCTCCTCCCTATCCCCATGATGGACACTGTAATTACCCCTTATTCCCCTCCAGCACCACAAGGATGAACATTCTTTTACATGTCCCTTTGTGGGTCTAAGTGAGAATTTCTTTGGGTAATGGACTCAGGAGAGGAATTACAGGGTCATGGGGTGTATATATACTTAATTTGATTAAATATTTAATAATTGCTTTCCAGAATAGCTGTGTCAGTCTCTACTCCCATAAGTAGGACATGAGGGTTCTTATATTCCATTGACATTGTTATTCAGTCTTGTGCTTTTAGCCAGCCTATTGGGTATATAGTAAAATCTCTTTGTTTTAAATTCGCTTATCTGATTATTTATTAGCTTAACTGTCTCTTCATATGCATGCTTGTTATCTTTTTGGGTTTCCACTTCTGTAAGTTGCCTATCATATATTTAGTCCATTTTCTATTGGGCTTGCTTTCTTTCTCTTGTTGATTGGCAGGCATTCTTTGTATGTTCCAGATTTTACACTTTTTTCTGATTTAGACATTGTGAATATCTTCTTCCATTTATTATCTGTCAACTTTGTCCATGATATTACTTACTGATCAAAAATTTTAATTCAAAGCCATTAAATTAATTTTTTTTTTGCTTTCTGATTTGCTTTTGCACTTTTAGTTAAGATGCTTTTCCCTACCTCTGTGTCAAAAAAGTAACCACCTAAGTTATCTTTAGAGTTTTACCTTTCACATTTAGCTTTTATTCATCTGAATCTGTCCTTTTTTAAAAAAATTCATGATGGCCATATTTATTTGGGTGCCAAATCAGGACATAGTATATGTAGTATGAGTGTACATACAGGGCTCACAAAAAAAAGAATCTTTGACATTAGGGTTTTTCTCGTCAACTTGGGCCATGGGTCTTCAGTGATAGTGGAGGTTTTTTTTTTTTAAATCTTGGTAACATAAATATAACATAAAATTTACTGTCTTAATCATTTTTTAAGGTAAAAAATGATTAAAAACTATTTTTTAGAGCAATTCTAGGGTCACAGCAAAATTAAAGGGAAGGTATAGAGTTCCCATAAACCCCCTGTCCTGACACATGCTCTGCTTCCCCAACTACCAACCCCCCACCAGAGTAGTACATTTGTTACAATTGATGAATCTACGTTGGCACATCATTATTACCCAAAGTCCATAGTTTACATTATGGTTCACTCATTGTGTTGTATATTCTGTGGGTTTGCACAAATGTGTAATGACATGTATCCACCATTATAGTATCATACAGAATATTTTCACTGTTCTAAAAATCCTCCATGCTCCACCCATTCATCCCTGCCCTCTCCTTCAACTCCTAGCAACCAGTGATCTTTTTATTGTCTCTGTAGTTTTGCTTTTTCCAGAAGGTCATATAGCTGGAATCATACAGTATGTGGCCTTTTCAGATTGGCTTCTTTCACTTAGTAATATGCATTTAAGCTTCCTCCATGTCTTTTCATGGCTTGATAGGTCATTTTTTTTTTTTTTTTTTTTTTTAGTATTGAATAACATTCCATTGTCAGAATGTACCACAGGTTTTTTGTTTTTTTTTTTAAACATTCACCTACTGATGGACATCTTGGTTGCTTCGTTTTGGCAGTTATGAATAAAACTGTTAGAAACATCCATGTGCAGGTTTCTGTGTGGACATAAGTTTTTAACTCCTTTGGATAAATACCAAGGAGCACAGTTGCTGGATGGTATGGTTAAGAGTATGTTTATTTTTGTAAGAAGCAACCAGACTGTCTTCCAAATTGTGTCTGTACCATTTTGCATTCCCACCAGCAATAAATGAGAGTTCTTGTTGCTCCACATCCTCCTCAGCATTTGGTGTTGTCAGTGTTATGGATTTTGGCCATTCTAATAGGTATATAGGGGCATCTCATTGTTTTAATTTGCATTTCTCTGATGTCCTATCATGTGGAGCATCTTTCCATATGCTTATTTGTCCTATATTCTTCTTTGATGAGGTGACTGTTAAGGTCTTTGACCCATTTTTTAATTGGGTTTTCTTATTGTTGAATTTTAAGAGTTGTTTATTTTGGATAGCACTCTTTTATCAGATATGTCTTTTGCAAATATCTTCTCCCAGTGTGTGGGTTGTCTTCTCATTTACTTGACATTATCTTTCACAGAGAAATTTTTAATTTTAGTGAAGTCCAGCTTATCAATTATTTCTTTCATGGATTATGCCTTTGGTGTTGTATCTAAAAAGCCATTGTCATTCTCAAGGTCATCTAGATTTTCTCCTATGTTATATTCTAGGAGTTCTATAGTTTTGCATTTACATTTAGGTCTGTGATCCATTTTTAGTTAATTTTTGTGAAGGGTGTAAGGTCTGCTCTAGATTCTTTTCTTTTAATATCATGTGGATGTCCAGTTGTTCCAACACCATTTGTTGAAAAGATTTTCTTTGCTCCGTTTTATTGCCTTTGCTCTTTCATCAAAGATCAGTTGACTATATTAATGTGGGTCTATTTCTAGGCTCTCTGTTCTGTTCCATTGATCTATTTGTTTGTTATTTTGCTAATACCACACTGGCCTGATTACTATAGCTTTATAGTAAGTCTTGAAGTTGGGTAGTGTCAGACCTCCAACTTTGTTCTCCTTCAGCATTGTGTTGGCTGTTCTGGGTCTTTTGTCTTTCCATATAAACTTTAAAATCAGTTGTTGATATCCACAAAATATATAACTTGCTGCAATTTTGATTGATATTGAACTTATAGATCAAGTTGGGAAGAACTGACATCTTGACAATATGGAGTCTTCCTATCCATGAATGTGGAATTATCTCTCAGTTTATTTAGTTTTTCTTTGATTTCATTAACCAGAGTTTTATAGTTTCCCACATATAGATCTACACATTTTGTTAGGTTTATACACAACAGTTTCATTTTTTGGGGTGTTAATGTAAATGGTAATGTGTTTTTAATTTCAAATTCTACTTGTTCACTGCTGGTGTGTAGGAATGCAGTTAACTTTTGTGGAATAACCTTGTATCCTCCAACCTTGCTGAAATTGCACGTTAATTCCAGGAGGTTTTTTTGTCAGTTCTGTTGGGTTGTCTGCATTGATGATCATGTCATTTGTGAAAAAAGACAGGTTTATGTCATATGTCTTCCTTCCCAATATGTATACTTTTTAGATAGAACTTCCAGTATGATGTTGAAAAGGAGTGATGAGAGGGCACATCCTTGCTTTATACCTGATCTTAGTGGGAAAACTTTTGAGTTTCTCATTATTAAGTATGATGTTAGCTATAGGGTTTTTTTAGCTATACTTTATCAAGTTGAATAAGTTCTCTCATCTTAATTTTTAAGTGTACAGTTGAATCCATCCTTTTGAATATGGTGTGAAATAGAGATCATTTTATCTGCATATGGTAACCCAGTTTTCCCGGCACCATCTGTTAAGCATTCTGTCTCTTCCCTCATGATGTGTGATGCAGATTTCATCTCATACAATTTTGTTCTTTTTTTTTTTTTTTGTCTTGAAGCACTGGACAAATCTACCATTCATTGAATGGTAGTAGAAGTAACAAGCATTTAGGCTTTTCCTCATTTCAGTGGAATGCGCCACAATTTTTATAATTAAAGTGTAATGTTTGCTTTAGGCTTCTGTTAATTTTTTTTTCAATCATGCCAAGGAAGTTTCTTTCCTTTTTGCTTGACTATTAGTTTTATTCAGGAATGGCAGTTGAAAGTTAGCCAGTGCTTTTTTTTTTGGAATTACTGATTTCTGTTGATTTTCTTCTTTAAGTATGTTAGTGTAGGGAAATAAATGGATTTTCTATTTTATTTTTAAAATTTATTTAGATTTTATTTATTTATTGGAGTATAGTTGCTTTACAATATTGTGTTAGTTTATATTGTACAGCAGAGTGAATCAGCTATATGTATACATATATTCCCTCTTTTTTGGATTTTCTTCTCATTTAGGTCACCACAGAGCATTGAGTAGAGTTCCCTGTGCTACATAGTAGGTTCTCATTGGTTATCTATTTTATACATAGTATCAATAGAGTATATATGTCAATCCCAATCTCCCAATTCATCCCACCTCCCCCTTTCCCCCTTGGTATCTATATGTTTGTTCTCTACGTCTGTGTCTCTATTTCTGCTTTGTAAATAAGATCATCTATACCAGTTTTTTCAGATTCCACATATATGTGTTAATATACAATATTTGTTTTTCTCTTTCTGACTTACTTCACTCTGTGTGACAATCTCTAGGTCCATCTGTGTCGGTACAGATGACCCCGTTTCATTCCTTTTTATGGCTGAGTAATATTCCATTATATATATGTACCACATCTTCTTTATCCATTCCTCTGTTGATGGACATTTAGGTTGCTTCCATGTCCTGACTGTTGCAGATAGTGCTGCAGTGAACATTAGGGTGCATGTGTCTTTTTGAATTATGGTTTTCTCTGGGTATATGCCCAGTGTTGGGATTGTTGGGTCATACGGTAATTCTATTTTTAGTTTTTTACGGCATCTCCATACTGTTCTCCATAGTGGTTATATCAGTTGGATTTTTTTTTTTTTTAACTTGAACTAACTTTGTGTTCCTAGGATAAGTTTCTAGGATAAATTCATTCCTTGGATAAATATAGTTATTTTATTGCAGTATTGGATGAAATTAGGTGTTTTATTTAGCACTTTTTGAATTATATAAGATTGGCCTGTAGTTTTCTTAAGTTGTTCTCATTTGATTCTGTTTTCAGGCTTTTCATTTAAAAGAAAAATAAGCTCTGGAACATGGAAATTACCTGCTTTTTATAAGTTTAGTAGAATTTGTCCACAGAAGTGTCTAGGCCAGGCCAGGTTCTTCTTAACTAAATAATTTTTTTTAATTGAAGCATAGTGTACACACAGATTCAGTATTTTTAATTAAGTAATATACATATCATAAATGTACAGGTCACTGGAGTTTTACAAGCTGAACACTCCCTTGTAACCAGCACCCAGATCAAGAAACAATGCATTATAAGAGAACCCTAGAAGCCCTCCTGTGTCTCCCTTCAAGGCACAATCCCTCTGTCAGGAGTAACTACTATTCTGATTTCTAACAGAGACAGGAAATCTTGGGAAGAGTATACAGAAACTTTAGTTGATTGAAAGGTATGTTAGTCTGTTTCTTGAGCCTAAAACATTTCCTGTTGACTCTAAGGGCTTGCCATTTCTTATACACAAGTTACTTGCTTATGTATTTGAGTACCATTGCAACATTTGCTTTATATGTTGATTCAAGATAGAGAATGAGTGAGTACTTTATTCCTTTTTCCATTTATGTCTTAGTGATACAGCTTGGGAACTACCAGTCTTAGACCAGTGCTGTTCATTAGGACTTTCTGCAATGATGCAGATATTCTCTAGTTGTACTGCATTTGGCTGTTGAACCACAAGTTATATTTGACTGTTGAGCACTTGAAACATGACTAGTGCAACCGAGTAACTGAATTTTTGATTCTATTTAATTTTAATTAATTTTGAAGTTAAATAGTCACATGAGACTAGGCACTACTGTATGATACAGCATAGCTTTAAAATTTGAGCCAGCTAAGGCATGGCTATTCTCATCTTGTATATTTGGGGAGAGCCTGGCAAACATTAGAAGCTAGTGTTTGGAAAATTGTTAATTTTTCTGGCTGTGTCCTTGCCTGGAATGTTCTTGTCCTTGTAATGTCCCCTTCCCTTTCCTCTTTACCAAAAGCAAAGCTACTTCTTACTGTGATGCTGAAATTGGTACTTCCCTCATGAGGAGTCCATTGAATGTTGGAGCAGTTAGATTTTTGAATAGATCTTCTTAAGTTGGCTTTGAGCTTTCCATCGTCTGAGAGCATCTGAGCTTTACCTATTTACTACTACCTGGAACTCAGAAGCCTTTCGGTTACTTGATGAAATGTTTAGCCTCATCAAGAGAGAAGGAAACTAGTATGAATTGTGATGCCAGAATATAGCTAGTGTGATGCCAGAATATAGCTAGAGGAGGGACTTACAGAAGAGGGATATGTGACTTAAATGGTTTTTAGCATTTTTTATTTTTGGAAGTTTTTTTTTACCCTGTCTAATATGTGGCAACTAGTGAGAGTAAGAATTCAAAGAATAATTGTTACCTTGTGACTTTATTTTATTGATGGAACCTTTATTGAAGACCTTTTTATAAAAAGAAATACCTACTATATTAAAAATGTCACATTTGCAAATTATAAAGCTTCATAAATGTTTTGAACTACCACCCATTTTTAAGAACACTACTAATACTGTTATATTGTTTATGTATTATTTTCCTATTCTGTTGTCCAGTCCCCATCCTGCATTGTTTCTTTCTCTTCCTTTTCAAAAAAAAGCTTTATCACATACGTATGTCTCCCCAAACACTATATTTAAATTTGCTTCTTTAAGTTTTACAAAAATGGTACTGTACCATAAATAGTTTTTGTTCTGCAATTTGGATTTTTCGCTCAGTATTCTTTCTAAGGTTTATCTGTGTTGCCAATTGTTGTAGTTCATTTATAATTATACTCTGCTGTGTGAATCTACCATATATATAATACTATATAATATAGAACACAGTGTATGTAAAACTCTGTTGTGTGACTATACCACATATTTTAATTCGTTTCTTGGTGCACATTTGAGTTGTTTCCTTTTTTACTGTATGAACAAAGCTGCCGTGAACATCTCTTTTTTTCCTTGTTTGCTAAGTATATGTTTTCAGTCGTGAATGGTGTTGAATTGTATTATTTACTTTAATCTGTGGAGATAATTAGTTTTTTCTTTTCTAATCTGTTAAGGTTGTTAATTACCTTTTTAGATGTTCTGATGTTAAAATACCCTTGCATATTGGAATAAACCCAACTTGGTCATAGTGTTTTATCTGTTCAGTTACTGTTGGGCTTGATTTGCTAATATGTGTTTTTGAGATTTTGTATCTACTTATGAGTAAGAGGGGTTTATAATTTTCTTCTGTCTTGTCTTATCAAAATTATGATGGCCTTGTGGAATGAGTTGGGGAATAATTCCTCTTTCTGTTTTCTGGTGGACTTGTATGACATTGGAATGATTTGTTCTTTGAGAGTTTGGTAGAATTCACCTGTGAAACTACATTTAAGTGTGATGCAGAGATTTAAGTACTGGTTCAGTTTCTGTAGGACAATTTAGTTTGTTTTTATTGCTTCTTGAGTCTGTTTTGATGAGTTAATTTTCTTGGAACTTTTCTGTTTAAGTTTTAAATTTAGTAGTATAAAGTTGTTCATGGTAATTTTTATTTTTTTATTGTGGTAGAAAGCATATAACAAGAGAGTTATTCTCTTAAACTTTTAAGTGTATAGTGTTACTGTTAACTACAAGCACAGTGTTCAGCAGAACTCTAGAAACTTTTTTATCTTACATAATTGAAACCTTATATCCATTTAACAACACCTCCCACTGTTTTTGAGGTTATTTCCTTTTTAAAAAAATTCCAAATACTGTTCATTTATGTCTTTTCTTTCTTTCCCTTCCCCCTGCCTCTATCAGACTTCTAGTGATTTGTCACTCTGGCAAGTCTTTATTGGTTTCTTTAAAAAAATTTTTTTTTAATTGAAGTATAGTTGACTTACAATATTGTGTTAGTTTCTGGTATACAGCAGAGTGTTTCAGTTATACATATATATATATATATATATATATATATATATGTATATATGTTCTTTTCAGATTCTTTTCCATTATAGTTTATTACAAGATATTGAATATAGTTCCCTGTGTTATACACTAGGACCTTGTTGTCTATTTTATATATAGTAGTTTGTATCTGCTAATCTCCTAATTTATCTCTCCCTCCCCTTTTCCCCTTGGTAACCATACATTTGTTTTTACGTCTGTGAATCTGTTTCTGTTTTGTAAATAATTTCATTTGTATCATTTTTTTAAGATTTCACATATAAGTGATATCGTATGATATTTGTCTTTCTTTTTCTGATTTCACTTAGTATGATAATCTCTGGGTCCATCCATGTTGCTGCAGATGGCATTATTTCAGTCTTTTTTATGACTGAGCAGTATTCCATTGTACATATATACCACATCTTCTTTATCCATTCATCTGTTGATGGACATTTAGGTTGCTTCCATGTCTTGGCTATTGTAAATAGTGCTGCTGTGAACATTGGGGTGTATGTATCTTTTTGAATTAGAGTTTTCTCCAGATATATGCCCAGGAGTGAGATTGCTGGATCATATGGTAACTTTATTTTTAGTTTTTTAAGGAACCTCCATACTGTTTTCCAGAATGGCTGCACCAATTTACATTCCCACCAGCAGTGTAGGAGGATTCCCTTTTCTCCACACCCTCTCCAGCATTTATTATTTGTAAACTTGTAAATGATGGCCATTCTGACCCATGTGAGGTGATGCCTCATTATAGTTTTGATTTGCATTTCTCTGATAATTAGCAATGTTGAGCATCTTTTCATGTGCCTATTGGCCATCTGTATGTCTCCTTTGGAGAAATGTCTGTTTAGGTCTTCTGCTCATTTTTTGATTGGGTTGTTTGTTTTTTTGTTATTGAGTTGTTTGTATGAGCTGTTTGAAAATTAATCCCTGGTCGGTCACATCATCAGCAAATATTTTCTCCCAGTCCATAGGTTGTCTTTT
Organism: Balaenoptera ricei; assembly: GCF_028023285.1. Classification (NCBI taxonomy): domain Eukaryota; kingdom Metazoa; phylum Chordata; class Mammalia; order Artiodactyla; family Balaenopteridae; genus Balaenoptera; species Balaenoptera ricei. Next base: position 43,605,013 of record NC_082641.1, read on the forward strand.
CATTTTGTTTATGGTTTCCTTTGCTGTGCAAAAGCTTGTAAGTTTGATTAAGTCCCATTTGCTTATTTTTGCTTTTATTTCTATTGACTTGGGAGAGTGATCTAAGAAAACATTGGTAAGATTATCTCAGAGAATGTTTTGCCTGTGTTCTCTTTTAGGAGTTTTTGATGCAATTTGAAAAGGGATTTTTTTTAAACTTTCCCTTTCTGATATTTCATTGTTAGTGTAAAGAAATGCAACAGATTTGTGTATGTTAATCTTGTATCCTGCTACTTTGCTGAATTTGTTTATCAGTTCTACTAGTTTTTGTGTGGAGTCTTCAGGGTGTTCTATATATATATTATGTCATCTGCATATAATGACAGTGTTACCTCTTCCTTTCCAATTTGGATATCTTTTATTTCTTTTTCTTGTCTGATTGCTGTGGCTAGGACTTTCAATACTATGTTAAATGGAAGTGGTGAGAGTGGGCATACTTGTCTTGTTCCAAATTTTAGCGTGAAGGCTTTGTTTTTCACTGTTGAGTATTATGTTGGCTGTGGGTTTGTCATAAATAGCTTTTGTTATGCTTAGATATGTTCCCTCCATACCCACTTTGGTAAGAGTTTTTTAATCATGAATGGATGTTGAATTTTATCAAATGCTTTTTCTGAGTCTATTGAGATGATCATGTGGTTTTTGTCTTTTGTTTTGTTGGTGTGGTGTATCACATTGATTTTGCATGTGTTGAACCATTCTTGTGACCCTGGGATGAATCCAGCTTGATGTGTATGATCCTTTTTATGTGTTGTTTGGATTCGGTTTGCTAATACTTTGTTGAGAATTTTTGCATCTATATTTGTCAAAGGTGCTAGCCTGTAATTTTCTTTGTTGGTAATGTCTTTGTCTGGTATCAGGGTGATGGTGGCTTCATAAAATCACTTTGGGAGTATTCTCTCTTCTCATTCTTTTGGAAGAGTTCGAGAAAGATTGGTACAAGTTCTTCTTTGTATGTTTGGTAGAATTCTTCAGTGAAGCCATCCAGTCCTGGACTTCTGTTTGCAGGGAGTTTTTAAATTACAGTTTCTATTTCACATCTAGTGATCAGTCTGTTCAAATTATCTGTTTCTTCTTGATTCAGTTTTGGTGGGCTGTATGTTTCTAGAAACTTGTCCATTTCTTCTAGGTTGTCCAATTTGTTGGCATATAATTGTCTATAGTATTCTCTTATTTTTTTTTTGTATTTCTGCAGTGTTAGTTGGTATTTATCCTCTTCATTTCTTACTTTGTTTATTTTGGGTCCTCTGTCTCTTCTTCTTGGTGAGCCTGGCTGGAGGTTTCTTGATTTTGTTTATCATTTCAAAAAAACCAGATCGTGGTTTTATTGATTTTTTTCTATTGTTTTTTTTAATCTCTGGTTTATTTATTTCCTCTTTGATCTATATTATTTCTCTCCTTCTTGTGACTGTAGTTTTTGTTCTTCTTTTTCTAATTCTTTCAGGTGGTAGGTTAGGTTGCTTGTTTGAGAGTTTTTCTTGTTTTTTGAGGAAGGCCTATATCACAATAAACTTCCCTCTTAGATTTTGTGTGTTTGTGTTTTCATTGTCATTTGTCTCAAGGTATTTTTAAAATTTCCTCTTTGATCTCATTGTTGACCCATTGGTTTTTGTCGTAGCATGTTGTTTAGTCTCCTTGTAATTGTTTTTTTCTTGTTTCTCTTTCTGTGGTTGATTTCTAGTTTCATGCCATTGTGGTCAGAAAAGATGCTTGAAATAATTTCTGTCATCTAAAATATGTTGAGGCTTGTTTTGTGTCCTGGTGTGGGTCTAACCTAGAGAATGTTCCATGTGCGCTTGGAAAGAATGTGTAATATGTATATATTTTGGACGTAATGTCTTGAAAATATCAATTAAGTCTAACTGTTCTATTGTGTCATTTAGGATCTCTGTTGTCTTACTGATCTTCAGTCTGGAATATCTGTCCATTGATGTCAGTGGGGTGTTAAAGTCTCCTACTACTATTGTATTCCCATCCATTTCTCCCTTTATGTCTGTTAGTATTTGTTTTATGTATTTAGGTGCTCCTATATTGGCTGTATATATGTTAATGAGTGTAATATCCTCTTCTTGTGTTGATCCTTTTATCATTATATAGTGTCTTCCTTTAGCTTTCTTTATGGCTTTTGTTTTAAAGTTGATTTTGTCTGATACGAGTATTGCTACCCCCACTTTCTTGTCATTTTCATTTGCATGAAATATTTTTTTCCATTTCCTCACTTTCAGTCTATGTGTGTCCTTCATCCTAAAGTGGGTCATTGGTTTCCTAAAGAGCTAGGTTTTGGTTTTGTTGAGCCGCTATTATATGTTTGTTTCCTATTTCATTAATTTCTGCTCTTACCATTTTTTTCCTCCTTTACTTTTGTGTGATTTATTTTGTTCTTTTTCTAACATTCTTATTAGTTGAGATGGCTGTTTAGCTCATTAATTTTGAGTTCTTTTTTTTGAGTTCCTTTTTTTGTATAAAAATTTAAGTTCTGATATATGTCATTTTTATCATACAATTCTAAGTATTTCTAAAGTTCCATTGTAATTTTTTTCTTTGCGCTATGTTGTATAGAAGTGTTTTAGAATACATTTCCAAATGTAAGAGGATTTTAATCAAGTTTTTTTGGTATTTAATAATTTCTAATTTTTTAAAAATGAAGTATACTTGAGTTATAATACCATATTAGTTTCAGGTGTATAACAGTGATTTGATTTTTTTTGGGTTACACACCATACAAAGTTAGTATAAGACAGTGACTATATTCCCTGTGCTGTACATTACATCCCTGTAACTTATTTATTTTATAACTGGTAGTTCGTACCTCTTAATCACCTTCACCTATTTCATACCTTCTCCCACCCCTCTCCCATCTGGCAAACCACTATTTGTTTTCTGTATCTGTTACTGTTTTCTGTTTTGTGTATTTGTTTGCTTGTTTTGTTTTTTAGATTTCACGTATAAGTGAAAATATACGGTATTTGTCTTTCTTTTGGTAACTTCCAATTTGATTGCATTGCAATTAGAGAATTTTGTGTATATGATATTGATTTTTGAAATTGTTGAATTTGCATTTTGTCCTTCCATGTGGCCAGTTTTTATGAACATTCTATTGTTGAATGTCAACTTCTTTAATGTTTTTAGTTCTGTGAATGTGCACAGTGTTCTGTGGATGACTGTAATTTACCTATTCTCCTTTGATTTTTTTTTTTTTTTGGCTATTATAGACAATGCTTATAAAAACATCTTTGTGTGTATCTGTTACCATCTGAGTATATCCGCAGGGAAAATCATACTAGTATACTTCTAAAAAGTATTTTCTTTTAAAATCAAGATCAAGATTGATCCAGTTTATAGTTTCAATATTGTATATGATTTGTGCTTGTTTCGCTATGTCCTTGACTAGTCTCAGTATTAGCAAACTTTTCCAGTCAGTTGTGGTTGAGAAAATTATATCCTTTTTTTGGTTTCCAATTTCTTTAATTATGAGTGAGAGACACCTTTTTTTTTTTTTTTCTTTTGGAGGACTACCTATTCTTATTCATAGCCCATTTTTCTACTAGGCTTTTCATCTTTCTTAGTGCTATATAAAATTCTTCCTTTGCCATGTTAATGGCACATTGAGAAGGTTTAAAGTTTCCTTACCACCAGGGTACTTTTTTTGTTATTTTGACTTGCTTCAAATGTTATTTGCTTTAGGAATGGATGATGGATATTCTCGAAGAGATCATTTCATGAGAAGCAGATTTGCCTCTGGGAGGAGTTTGGGAAACAGGGGTAAGTATCTTTCCTTAATCTTCTGTTAAATAGTTGAATAGTGGAATGAATAGAGGCCTTTATGGCTGTTTAGTGCAAGGTAAAATCTATTATAACTTAGTGTACAGTAGACTTTGTTGGGATAATGAGTTTTTTTTTTTAATGTCTGGTTTTTTTTTTTGTTGCTTTACTTTTTTAAGATAGAAGGCAGTAGTTAAATTGATTAGATAGATTGGTTAAAGAGAGTTGCTTCCCAGAGCTTCTTCAGGTGTTGGTGATTATTGTTCCTAACAATTGGCATGGGAGGAATGTTTGTAAAAGCTCCAAAGATTATGGTGTGAAGGACCTCTTTCTTAAGTTTTATATTTCTCAAGAAAAGGCAGTATGGAAAGCAGTTCTGTTAGCTCATTAATATTAAGAGGTTGTTTTCCCAAAATTGGAATTTTTTTGTTGTTACTTTTAGAACAACCAGCGCTAGATTTGACAGATAATGACCCAGCAAAATACCTTCCTCCAGTCCATTTTTAGATTTGATATTAAAATGCTGAAAATATTCTGCACTATGTTTTGTTATAGTGCAACAAAATATTTATTATTAGAACCTCAAATTAAATGGTCATATGGATTTTTAAATAAATTTCTTCTATGGGATGCTGTAAGCTAGGGTTAATTGGCAGTTTTAAATATACATGACACTTATTCTTGAATTTATTAAGTATTGTTTTTTGAAAAACGTCAATCCTTCTAGATACTTTTATTCATTGGAAACTAAAGGTTGATGCGTGTATTTCATTTGCCATTTGGAAAATTTAATATTTTTAGATACAGTTAACATAAATGTGAACTTTTATGTTTTGACATGTTTCTGCTACTAATGGAAATAATTTATTTGTTAAATATGCCTATATACATTTTGTTTTTTAAGCCTGCATATTAAGTAAGAGTCGTTGATGATTTGGAGCACGTAGTTGTGCTAAGAGGTTGAAGTGTGGGTTTTGTTTGCTACTACTAAGATTAGAAATAACAAATACCTTAATATTACACTCAGGGAACTATTTAATATTTAGATATATTTTAAAATTCTAATTTAGAATGGGTTATAATACTTTTTGATGAAGAATTCTAAACATTGTTGAATAAAGCCTTTTTAAATGAGAAAGCCATCACTGAGAGAGACTTTACTATAAATTGTTAATTCCATATGTTGTAGGTTGAAATACATTAAATTTCTGATCAAAACTCTTTGTAAATGTTAATACTTTAAAAAGTTATCTTTGAAAAGAATCTGAAAAAGAATGAACATATGTGTATGTATAACTGAATCACTTTGCTGTACACCTGAAACTAATACATTATAAATCATCTATACTCCAATAAAATTAAAATAAAAAAATAAAAAAAGTTATCTTTAATACTACATATAATCCTGGAAATTCATAGAAGACCCATGAGTATAACCCCTTTCCTGAATGATCCATTTAACATTTTAGCTATTTTCAATCTCTGTGATATTTGTTCTCAGAACTTGCATATCTAGTCACGTGGTTTTGAAATTGACTCTTAATTGCTTAACATATATATTGATTAGCTTTTTATCTTCTGTGAAGTATGGCCTAAAAAGCCTTAACTTCCTGAATCACACACTTCTTTAGACTCTGATGAAAATACTGATAGTTGCATAAATGCAATTTTGCATTTGGCATTAGGAGTTTCACAGATCCCTTAACTCCTCTGCACTAGGATATTACAGATAGAGGTAAGACAGTTTATGAGGATCACAAGATAATGATAGTTATCCCAATGATAGTTTGAAGTGGCAGTTTATGATGTTTTGGATGTCTGTTCTAAGTTTTTGTTTTAAATACCTGTGCTGCTTGCCATAGCAACTCTGCCCTGAAAATTCTTAATTTAGTGGTAGAGAAACACATGGAAAGAAATATTGCTAAAAAAGAGATACACATAGTATGCTGTGGGAATGTGACTGAAGGATTGACTATGGCTGGAGGACTGAAGGAGGACTTCACTGAAGAGGTGGCTTTTGAACCCGGCTTTTGAAGAGTGAAAAGAATTTTGCTAGGAAAAATAGGAAAGCAGGGAATGTCATGCTGAAGGAACAGCATGTAGGAAGGTAGAAAATATTAGAAGTTCACAATGTGGAGTATGGGAAGTTGTTTTATGAATTAAAATGTTGGGTGTTCAGAGCCGTGTAGTGGGGGATAGAGCTAATAAGGCTGATATGAGGAAATACTATGGAGGGGTGGGAGGTAAAGGGGAGTGGTATTCATAGCATTTTTTTCTTTATTATGTAGTCCCTTCCTAATATTAATTTTAAAAAGTGGAAAGACTGAGAGCGACTGAAGTACTAGAAAAATGAATAAGTAATAAATAGAATAATTGCAGGACAACAGTGTAAAATTTTCAGTAGCAATGACTTTCACATAGGGGTATAATGTAAATAGCTATCAGGGTGAGGTTTCAGTATATAGAAAATCAGAGTTGAATTTCTTGATTAAAGGTCACTAGTAAAATAACACCTAGTAGACAGTTGTATTTCACCAATAGTATATTTGTTTTTACTTTGGTGTAATTTAATGATTTAAAAAAGTTGCAGGTGTATTTTATCTTTATAAGTTCCTGTACTACTCTCTCCCTGTCCTTGGGAGTTCCCTTAACCCACAGATTCATTTAATTCCTAGTTATTGGTGGCACACTTGATTTTGTATGTTGAAGAGTTTTAACTCTATCTGAACTTTTTCAGATCCTGGCGAGTCTAATAAAAGAGAGCATACATCCACAATGGGTGATTTTGGAGTTGGAAGGAGTTTTGGAAACAGAGGTAACCTGCTTATGATATCTTACAATCAAAACTTAAGTGACCCCAAGTTTTATAGTCTTTGAATTCTGTTTCCCTTTAATATACATAGAAAGTGTGTGCCTTTCCCAAGACTTTATGGCGATCACAAGGGAGTGCTTTCACTTTCCTAGTCATAGTTTAGAGCAGCAGTTTATGCTGCTTTGGATGTGTCTGCTATTCTATTTCGCTTTTTTTTTTCTTTTTAATAGCCATGCTACTTGCTGCAGCATCTCTTCAAATTGATTTACCCCACAGGTGAAACCCAGTTCTTTTCTACTATACTCATGACTTGCTTTCCCTGCTCCCACAAGCAAGAGATCTATCTTATACTTCCAAAGGTGAATCTGAGTCTCCATCTTTACTTGAGCAAAGAACCAGTAGAAGCTTTGAAATTACATTTTTTTCCATAAAAACTTTAAAAACTGTTAAGTAGAACTTAGGTAAGAGTTTAAGATCAAGACCAGTAGTGTTTAGGTGGAAGACTTTCTCAAGCATTTTGGAGACCCAGCACTTGACTTTTCTGGGAGAGGTGTATGGAGGGGAAGGGGCAATTGTAGAGGGCAGTAGAACGTAATCCTTTTCTGAACCAACTTCAAAGATTGCAAATATTTAAATGGATAAAAAAACTCAAAATCCAAGTTTTGTGATATATACTCTTTTTGTAGGGATTATCTTTATTTTGAAATTACATATCTGTTCAAGGAAAAAGTGTCATCCAATCATATATTGAGGCCAAAGGGTACTTACTTTTTATATGCTAATTGGGTATTAAATTTCCAAGAGGTTTAATGCTGAAGGGTACATTAGATTTGTTGAACCTGAGATGTTAAATGACTTGATATGTAGACATTTTGCATATAGATTCTTTTTTTTAATTTATTTTTTATTTATTTACTTTTGGCTGTGTTGGGTCTTCATTGCTGTGTGGGCTTTCTCTAGTTGCAGCGAGCGGGGACTACTCTTTGTTGCGGAGCACGGGCTCTAGGCGTGCAGACTTCAGTAGTCATGGCACGCAGGCTCAGTAGTTGTGGCTCGCAGGCTCTAGAGTGCAGGTTCAGTAGTTGTGGCGCACAGGCTTAGTTGCTCCGCGGCATGTGGGATCTTCCCTGACCAGGGCTCGAACCCGTGTTCCCTGCACTGGCAGACGGATTCTTAACCACTGCGCCACCAGGGAAGTCCCTGCATATAAATTTAACATCTGTCCAACAGTAACTGATTGGTCTATGTAGTACTGAAGCCATAATTTAATGTATTTTATTATTTAGGTTAGATACTAATTGATAGGCATTGCATATTGACATTAATTTTAACTTACATTATTCCCTGAGTATCTCTGCAGTAAAGATCATTTTATTAAGACTCAAATTTTAAAAATTTTATGAAATATTTTGATGGATGCTTTTAAAATGCGTTTTAGAGATATGTCTGTATGCTCCAGAGATGCATAAATCTAGACACAAGTTTTTATTAAATGAGAAATTTGAAAGCAGAGCTTGATGAAAGCTTGTTTCTTTTAAATTTTATAGACAAAAAGAAGTTGGCAGAATTTCTTTGTTATTGAGAAGGGGAAAATTATTGAATATTGGATTATAATTTAGTTGTATTGTCCTCCAGCAGATGAAGAGATTACAAGTTAATTTATAAAGTTTAAAAAGTTTTTATATTTTGAATAGAAAGTACATAGTGGTTATAGTGATATATATACATACAAACACACACACAGCCATGTACATATAGAGGAATATATGACATTTGAGGTAATATAAGATTGGCTGGTATTTTAATAAACTGACACAAGGAAGAAGTTGTCATACAATGTGTATGAATTCTCATTCACTATTTATATATACAGTTGTATGTGGTTTATACTGTTTTAAAGGGGCATCAAAACTAGAAGTCCCTGTAAAGAGTGTGTTTCTTTGTTTCTATGTTTCTCTTTCTCTCTCTCTTTTCCTTTCTTTCTTCTACAAAGGTATAGGTAATTGTTGTTTTCAGAAATGTGCAAGTTTAATTATATATTTTTTGTAGGTTTTTCAAATAACAAGTTTGAAGAAGGTGATAGCTGTGGTTTCTGGAGAGGTAAGTTCACTGTTTTTTGTAGTGACTTAAGAATTTAGTGTCCAGAGTACATGCCAAAGAGAAACTAAGATTAATTATCTTAGTCTGTTCCAGTTCTATTTTATTTAAACCCAGCTTTATAAAGCAGCTATAGCCAGAGCCTTAACCAAGAATTCAGCCATCCTAATTTGGCCTATTGTCACCTGCCTTAATTAATCTATAAAGTGCAACTTTTGAATGCTGTGCTTCCTTAAGAAAAAGAGGATAGTAGAAAGAGCAAGTCAAGAATCAGAATTCCACTTTCATATATAAATACAGTTTGAGACATGTAGGTCTTTATTCAGACTCAAATAAGTATTAACAGTGGAAAAAGATTCATGAGACTGTGGATCACTGCTGAAATCAAAGACATTTCTGTCAAAGGTACTGACACTCTGGTTTGGAGGAATACAGAGAATGATGAGAATAGAGTAATGTTACCAGAAGGTAGACTACAATAATTAACAGTACTTTTGCAGGAGAGCCTGGTTGAGTAGATTTGGGTGAGGCCCTGGAACCTGTATTTAAAAAGCATCCCTGGTGACTCTGATGCCTCTTTTGTTTGGTAACCACTGATCTATGGAATCTTTATAACATAATACACTTTGGAGTTCCAGACTTTGTTTCATGTACCTGCTCTGCTATCTGCTAGTTGAATAACATAGAGCAAGTTGCTTAATTTCTCGGAGCCACGATTTCCTCTTCTGTAGAATGGAGACCATTCATTTTATAGCTTGTTAGGCACACTAAATGAGAATGTGTGTAAAAGCACGAAGCTTAGTCCCAGGCACATTCATGGTAAACAGTAAATGTCATCTATCTTCATTAAATATTTGAGACTTGATCTTAACTGTGATTCTCAAAATCAAAACCAAACCTAGACCTGATCACCTTAAAACGCTTTTGGAACATGGTGGGGTTTTATTATATCAGTTAAGACTGCTTCCCCAAACTACCGTCAGTCTCATTCTCCCTGCTTTTGTCTGCTTTTTCTCCTATCCTGTTCTAATGAAAACATATGTAACATGCAACTAATATTTGAGAGAGGAAAATCATCACCATTTTTATCCTTTTCCATTTCTCCTTGTTCTAATTTTCCAACTTTTAATTAGTATTCCAAGATCATTTCTACTCATCAAAGACATTCCTCCCCAGTTGACTCTTTAGTGATGAGCCAGAGTGCTTTTGAGCACAAATTCCAATTTCTCACAGCACTTGAGAGAACTTCTCTCCTCCAAAATGGTCTACTTTCTTCCTTTGATCTATTTGCTTTTTCTATTCTCAGTTTTAGTTCCCCTAAACTAAAAAATTGTATATTCCTAAAAAATTCTTTCACTCTCACAGTTGTTGGCAAGCCCAGGAGCAGGTTTTGCTATCATTATAGAAGCTTTTTCTCTGCACACAGATGTATAGAGTGTTTTGTGGTTATTTTCTCTGCAATCTCATGTCCCCTAGCTAGTATAGTATAGCGATAAGGAGCTCAGACACCTTGGGTTTGAGACTCAGATGCTCCTCCTGTCAGTTGTATTATCTTAAAACATTTGTTTAACTTCTCTGTATTTCTTTTTCTCTGTTTATAATTTGAGGATAATACCCACCTTGTAAGGTTTTTGTGAGGGCTTAAAAAGTTAAAACAGACTTCATTTAGAGCAGTGCCAGACAGATACTAAGTTCTATTTGTTGTTATTACTACTATTTTTATATAATTAATAGATTATAACTGATCTTGGGATCATTGTCTCATTTTTGTTTGTGCTTGGCTTTATTTTTTAACCTACAGAAATTATTTTTTAAATAACTTTTTATTTTGAAATCATTTGACTCAAAAGAAGTTTCGAAAATAGTACAGAGGGTTTCCTCCATCCTTCTTCTAATGTAATTGTACCCTTCACCCAACTGCTAATGTCATCAGCCTATTTTAATTCCCAGTGTGGTCAAAATAGCTTTGGGCTTGTGTTAGGAGAACAATTGGCCAAAGATTATATGAGACCTTTTTCTCCTTGTCAGGCCCCAGATTAATTCATAGGTTTTTTTCCCATAAGGCAATAAATATTAGCTAACATCATCATTATTCCAGAATTATTATTCCAAGAATCTTTCCAAAATTCTTTCTTTACTGTTCAGCACGCTTGTCATATTATATCTTGCTTCTAAGAAAGTTGTCTTGATGTTAGATGGCTCTTCAGGAATATTTGTCAGTTGTTGATGCCAGCTCAAATAGGAGCCTGCAACAAGAGCTCTGGGTCATTGTTTATTATAAAACAATATTAATTGAGTAGATTAGTATTTTGCGCAGAAACTTAACTGATAGCTTCTAATCTGTTTAGCCATTTGTGTCATCACTGGGACCTGAAGTTCTCAGGTGCTAAACGTTAGTGATATGTACAAAGATCCCTTGAAACCATCTCGGTATTTCCCAAACATGGCTTTATTGGAATCTTCTAGAAAGCTTAAAGTTATTACTAAAAGTTATAATTTTTTAATTTAGAAAAATCATCCATTCCTTGCTGTCACTCTACACGTTCAAAATAAACATCTCTGGGGGTGGGCTCTTTCCAACTTTCCTAATAATTTTTAGGCAGCCTTCAGTGTAGTGATCCTCATACCACTATTTAGAAACCCTGATAATGTTACTTGATAATGTCAGTAAAAACAGAAAGCCAGGATATCCCCCAATTTTTCCATTAAGATGAATGGGGGAAAGTTTGCATATATTAAAAAAACACTGACATCTCAGGTTTATTAAGAAAGGCAAGTTACAGAAATAATGATGACATTATAAGAAGAATAGGCATGCATTTCTGAGATCCCCTTGACTACTTAATTGTTAGATATTTCTGAAACTGTTTCTAGTTAAACTGATATTTACAAAATTCTTATTTTTTGGCTGTGCTCAGAATTTGACAAATTATACGCTTAACATTTAATATTTAGATATATTAGGTGATTTGTATAGGGAATTGACTGAGTAATGTCTTTGTATTTCTGTTGTTACAATTATTTTAAAAATTAAAATGTTCATATTTTAACTTACGAAGATATTTATTTTTTCTTACTAATTTCTCTAGTGACAGTGCTATTCTTTAGATACTACATTAATGTAAAGACTAAAGTAATTATTTAGATGCTATTCACATGTTAAATTTTTATTCAAGAGTCTAGTAATGACCGTGAAGATAATCAAACACGGAACAGAAGGTTTTCCAAGAGAGACGGTAAGGACCATGTGTTGGAACAATTTGTACTTAAGACAGAGATATGAAACTGAAAACCTGATTTTGGAAGAGCTGAAAGAAAGAAAAATTCTGGTGGTGAAAACCTTTAAAGAAAAGTACTTTGGCATATGTTTTATGCTGTTAATATTTGAATTAATATTCAGTAGGTGTCCCTCCTTCTGCTTTCTAATGTCACTGGATTTTTTTTTTCCTAAGACCTCCAGAGTGTGCTATGAAGTACAGAGGGGGACTGTGTGAATCTTGGTCAGTCACAGTGTAGATGAACTGGGATGTCTTTGTCTTTGAGTAGGATCATTGGAGATATGGGGAAGGGAAGAAATCGTAGACTACTTTTTGTTCAAGTCTAGAAGTACTCTACTATACTCTGCTGGTCCTCCCTCTAATGAACTTGAGGTGAGATGGTATAAAAGTTATGCTCAATTCTGGGTTATCTATGGGCAGATTTGTTAAAATAGCAACAGCAAAACTCACAAAAAACCACAGTGAACTTATAAAATTGCTACAGGTGTGCAAATGTATTTATGATAAAAGAGTTTAGTTTTTGGAACTGCATGGTAATCAGATATATCATTGTTTTTGCTGCAACTTGGGGGTATCCTTTTCCCTTGCCTATTAGATGTTTGGCTCACTGAATAAATCATTAAATAGCAGGCCCTCCTAGTGAAGCTGAAACTTGCTGTGGATTTCAGTATAGCTTTGGTTGAGTTGTGAGGTGGGGAGGAATTTGGTGGTGAATGAGGTATGGCTTATTTGTCTCATAAGTTGAGTCTTTTTATGACAATTGCAGGGGACCAAACAATGATGGGGAGGAAATTTAAGAAAAAGACTCCTTTTTTAACATTGCTCTCCTCCCCCCTTTAAGAAGCAGTTTTGACACTAACGTTCCTAAACATAGCTCTTATTTTAAAATTTTTAGTTTTCTGCAGAACAGTGACTATCTTCCTTACTATTAAATTTTCTTTAAATCAATTTAATTTATATTTAAGTGAAGCAGTCAAAAGCCAGATGCAGGGCTTCCCTGGTGGCGCAGTGGTTAAGAGTCTGCCTGCCAACGCAGGGGACATGGGTTCGAGCCCTGGTCTGGGAAGATCTCACATGCCGCGGAGCAACTAAGCCCGTGCGCCACAACTACTGAGCCTGCGCTCTAGAGCCCGCGAGCCACAACTACTGAAGCCCGTGTGCCACAACTACTGAAGCCCACGCGCCTAAAGCCCGTGTTCCGCAACAAGAGAAGCCACCACAATGAGAAGCCTGCGCACCACAACAAAGAGTAGACCCCGCTCTCAGCAACTAGAGGAAAACCCGCGTGCAGCAGCGAAGACCCAATGCAGCCAAAAATTAAATAAATGGATAAAATAAATTAAAAAAAAAAACTCAACAGTTAAAAAAAAAAAAAGCCAGTTGCAGCTCTATGTGCTTGATCCTGGCTTATTGACTAGTGTAGGGTGACTAGCAGGAACAGTCATTTTTCAGGGTGTCCCTGATTGCTGTTTTCTTTAGTTGTATACATTTGAGGGTAGGAAATTTGCATATAGTGGTTACTCAGTAAATATAAATGTGTGTGTAAATATAACTGTACCTAAGTTTATGTTGAAGTGTGACATGATATAGCAACAGGCAGGTGCTTATATCATAAATGTATATAGCTCAGTGATTTTTCAGTAACTGAATACACCTGGGTTCTGTGTTTTCACAAGCATGCAGATCAAGGAATAGAAATTACTAGCTCCTCAAAAGCCCCTTTCATGCTCATTTTTAGTCATTAACACCCCCCTCCCCCAGTTAATCTCTATTCTGACTTCTAGCAGCATAGACTTTTTAAAAATTTTGTACTTAACATAAATGGAATCATACAATATGTACTCTTTTGTGTCTGGCTTCCTCTTAATCTAATTGTGAGATTCATTCTTATTGTTGGTTGCAGTTGTAGATCATTATCATTGCTCTGTAGTGTTCTTTTGTTCTACTGTTCTGCTAATGATAGATATTTGGATTTCTTGCAGTTTTGGGCTGTTTTGAAACTGCTGCTATGAACATTCTAGTACATTTCTTTTGGTGACACTTGTTACTGTTTGTCTTTTTGATTGTAGCTATTCTAATGGATGTAAAGTGGTATCATTATGATTTTTTATCATTGAGTTATAAATTCAATAGTTGATATAGTTGATGGACAATATTATGTAAGTTACAGGTGCACAACATAGTGATTCATAATTTTTAAAGGTTATACACCATTTATAGTTACTATAAAATATTGGCTATATTTCTTGTGTTTTACAACATATCCTTGTATCTTTGTGGTTTTGCTTTGCATTTCCTGATGACTATGATGTTGAGCAGCTTTTCATGTGTGTATTGGCCATTTGTATATATTCTTTGGAGAAATGTCTATTCAGATCCTTTGCCCATTTAAAAAATAAGGTTATTGATCTTTTTGTTTTAAGAATTCTTTATATATTCTTGATACAAGTGTTAACAGATATATGATTTGCAAATATTTTCTCCTTTTCTGTGGGTTGTTTTTTCACTTTCTTGATGGTGTCCTTTGAAGCACAAAAGTTTAAAATTTTGATCCAAAGTTGCTTGTGCTCTTAATGTCATATCTAGAAACCCTTTGCCTGTTTCAAGGTCATGCAGATTTTCACCTATGTTTCCTTCTAAGAATTTTATCGCTTTCACTGTACTCTTACATTTAAGTCATTGATCCATTTGAGTTCATTTTTGTATGTGGTGTGAGATAGGGGCCCAACTTAATTCTTTAGTGTGTGAATAACCAATTGTCCCAGCACCATTTGTTCATGTTTTATATGGACATGTGTAGGTCTAGATATCTTTAAATTTATCCAACTTGTAGTTTATTAAGCTTCTTGGATGTGTAGATTAATATTTTTCATCAAATTTGGGAAATTTTCTGCTTTTTTATTATGGTAAAATAACTCTTAACATAAAATTTGTCATTTTAACTATATGTGTATAATTCAGTGGCATTGAGTACTTCTGAAGTGTTGTGCAATTATCACCACTATCTATTTGCAAAACTTCTTCATCACCCATGCAGAAACTTATGTCCATTAAGTTTCCTTCTCTTCCTCTCAGTCTCTGGTACCCTCTATTCTCTGTACTTCATCAATTTGTCTATGTCTAGATATTTCATACAATTGGAATCATACAGTATTTGCTCTTTTATGTTTGGCTTAATTCACTTAGCCTAAAATTTTCAGTGTTCAGGTTGTTGCATGTATCAGAACTACATTCCTTTTTATGGCTGAATACTACTATTCCATTTTATGTGTACTTTTAAAAATCCATTCATCTGTTGATGTACACTTGGGTTTCTTACTACTTTTGGCTGTTTTGAATAATGCTTCTGTGAACATTAATATACAGTTACCTGTTTGAGTCACTGTTTTTGCATTTTTGGGGTATATGTCTAGAAGTGGAATTGTCAGGGAATGGGACTGCGGTAAGTTAAAATATGCCACAAAATCACTGCTCTTACCAAGGACCAGCCTTTTTTAAAAAAAAAAAAATGTTCCTTGGGTTGATGCAAGTCCTTGATTAATTTTCAGTTTGGAAAATGTTAATTCTGACAGTTTTGTCAATTTTTTTTCTTCTTTGGAGTAGCAGCATTTGGAGTCCCTTACTTTGCCATTTTCATTGATATCAGTGATACATATCATTTAATAATTTTCATTTTGTTTGCTAGTGTATAGAAATACAATTAACTTTTGTATATTGAAGGTTCAGTAACCTCACTAAACTTATGGTAAGTACTTTTTCTTTCCATGGATTGTGGAAATCCTGTTAATGGTGCAGTTGTGGCAACTTTTAATGTTTTACAACTGTCACTTTTTCCTTTTAGTCATTTTTAGTTTTTATTCCCAAAACAAGTAGCAGGTTTTTAAAATACTGTAGCTATATCTATTTATACTAATGAAGTTGAACATTTATAGGTCAAATACAGCATTTCTCTTTAGTAACTATCTGTTAATGGCTTAAAATATTAAAGTCATTGAATTATGCAAAACTTAAATAAACTTGGCCACCATGTCCCCAAGATTTCTTTGTTGTTGTTTTGTGTTGTTTTTGTGTGTATGTTTTAATATTATAGGCTATCAAGATGGAAATGATTCAGAAGCTTCAGGGTCATTCAGAAGAGGTGGAAGAGGTAGTTACCGAGGTTGCCGTGGAGGATTTGGTCTAGGAAGTCCAAGTTAGTAGTGGATTGCAAATAGTGTGTTCATTTATTATGAAAAAAATGATAAAAAATAATACTTATTATATAAGGTTGTTATGATGATTATATGAGAATAGTTAAGCATAGTGTGGTTGGTACATAATCACTTATATTGTATAAAATATTATTTTTTAGACACATGTAATTCCTTACAGGTTAAGTGGGAATATATGAATCTTTTTAGCAGTGTGTGTGACTCAGTTCTTTAATATTACATACTGTGAAGCATTTTAGAGCTTTGATAAAGATGGCTGACCTTACAAATAGGTGGCCTTCTCTATGGCTCTGCCTCCCATTATACCTCTTTTATACCAATGTGGCTTTCTACCTAAATTCTACCAGTCGTCATTCCTTGGTGCTAAGGTATTGTCTTCTGAAGTCACTGTTGGAATGCATGTGTCTCTTAACAGAGGAGGACAGAATAGTGGAAGCTAAAAACATAAATTGTAATGATGATTTAATAGATGCATAGTGGATTAGTGAATTGTCACTTTTGAAAAAGTGAAGGGATCTGGAGGGTTGCTGTTCAGGACTGATTTGGGAACTGTGGGTGCAAGGGGTGCTTTTCTGGAGAATAAGCAGTGAGATTATGTAATGTGAAATTTCTGGGGGCAGTAACCGTGCTATTTTTCAGAGGTAATTTAACTTTTGCTTATATCATATTTTGGTGTAGTATTGACCCTAACTACTTTTATAAAATAATTTTAATAAAATAAAAATTTTGAGGAAGTAATTTGTTATTGAAGGAAATAATTTGTGGAGAAATCCTTTTGTGTGCTCCTTAGAAAAATACTGTAATTCCTGTTAAATTTAAATTATTTTATCCTGCATCTTTTTAACTTATGGCACCATAAGTTGATTTTTTTCGCTTTGCTGCATATCTAAAAGCTTCTTAAAAGTAACATAATCTAAATTTATTATCTGTAAATCTAGATAGCAAATATGAACAAGATGAAGGGACCCAGCGCTCTGGTGGCATTTTTGGCTCTAGAAGATCAGCATTAAGTGGTGTAGGTGAGAAATAGAATTTATTACTGAATATTAATCATTCACATTTGATTTTAGCTCTAGGATTAATAAACCTAATATATATATGTTTAAGTGTACTAGATTGGCTCATGATTTTCTCTGCTTTTTAGATTTGTAGGCAAAAATACATGGACAGTTTTGCCTCCCTTATAAAGTTTGTGCTCTGTGAATTATTTCTTCTCTCTTATCTACCAGTTAATTTGAGTTATAAATTATACTTTTAATTGGAAGAAGGAAAATGAAGTTTGCTTTGATTTCAAAGAAAGGATTCTGAGTTAGGGGATTTGAGGAGAAAGTGAAAAAAATGGAACATAATTATTGACGAAAAATGTTCAAATGTGGATAAATAAACTGTGGTACTAAAAAGAAATGAGCTATTAAGGTATGAAAAGACATAGAGGAACCTTAAATGTGTATTACTGAGTGAAAGAAGCCAATCTGAAAAGGCTACATACTGTATGATTCCAACTATATGACATTCAGGAAAAGGCAAAACTATAAGAAGAAGGGTGAAAAAAATAGGTGGTTGCTAGGGGTTGGGGGAAGGGATGAATAGGCAGAGCACTGAGGATTTTTAGGGCAGTGAAGTTACTTTGTATGATACTGTAATGGTGGAGACATGCCATTATACATTTGTCCAAACATAAAGAATGTATAATACCAGGAGTGAACTGTAATGTAAATGATGGACTTTGGGTGATTATGATGTGTCATTGTAGGTTCATCAATTGTAACAAATTACCTCTTTGGTGGAGGATGTTGATAATGGGGGGAGGCTCTGCAGGTGTGGGGACAGGAGGTATATGGGAAGTCTCTGTACTTTCTGCTTAATTTTTCTGTGAACCTAAAACTGCCCTAAAAAAAAATGAAGTCTTTAAACAAAATGTTCAAATGAGAAAAAGGTTTAAGTATAGAATTAAGAGATGGGTGGATTAAGGGACTAGAATCCTGAGTAATTACTCAGTATATGAAAAGAAATAGCTATATGGTTTATATGATTGAGGAGGAGCTGTGATTTCTCTAAATCTTCTGTAAAACAATGCCTTGCAGGTAAGGGTGACACTTATCAAAGCAGAAGTGGTAGTGGAAGTGGACGAGGTGAGTTCTTATCTGGTTTACCTATAAGTGGTTAAAATTACTGTAATCCAAGCTTAATTTTTGAAGTTAAAGGTAACTGTTGCTGCTTTTATACACTTTGTGGAGTATGCACTTGCACAGCCAGTTTCGAGGAGTTGTTTACTACTACTCTTTAATCCAACGATTCCGTTATAGGAATTACATACTGTAGGTGTATTTGCTCAATACATGTAAAAGTGTGTTCACTGAAGCTTCATTTATAATAAGTAAAAACTGAAAATCACCTAAAAATTCATGAGTCTGTTTAATAAATGATATAACCATAAAATGGGAGATACCATGCAGATGTTAAAGATTGAGATGTAATCTATATGTACAAATTCTTATTAAAATAATGTTTTTTCTTATGAGATAGTTATTTGGCTTGGTATAGGGGATAAAGAAAGTTCAGTATAGATGATTTTATACTATGAAAAAAATTTTCAGAGTTAAAAATATCTAAATGTCACATAAAAGTTGAAATGTTTTCCAGACTAGTAAAACAATAAAGCTTGTTTGATGTCTCTGAAAAATTCTTAGTGATCATTATTAGTCCCCACTTCCTTCCTTTGGATTCTTGGATTCTTCACTATAGAAAAAGATTATTAATGGCTAAACCGTATCTTCTACAAATGCTCAGATGTTGTTTGAAAAAGGATTTCAAGACCTGTGGACATACAGGACAAGAAAATTAGCTCACATGTAAAAATGCTATATCTAGTTAGCCTTTCAAATCTAATGCAGTCCTTGTTCTTTTTTTGTGATAGTACCTGAAAGTGGCACAATAGATGACTCCTTGTCTAAAGATCAGAAAGATAGTGTATAGAAAAGAGTCAACACGGCAGACCTGACTGCTGTTCTTTGAAAGTCCTGCTTATAAGGTTGGCCCTTACCTGGCTTCTGAGAACGTGGATTTAGGGAGGGTTCTCACCACTCTTAACTGGTGTGAGTGGCTCACTGTGCCTAAACAGTTTGTACAACTGTGTGGTTTATGCTGAATACCTGCTTTGCTTCTGGGAGTCTGGAAGTTTGGTACATGCCAGGCAGAAGGTTCCTGCATTATCAGCACCTCATAAGAACCCTGGATATTGAATCTCTAATGGGCTTCTCTGGTAGACAGCATTTCCAGCATGTTGTCACAACTTGTCCTGTGTGATAACCAGTGGGAGAGACTCTTGAAAGCTTGTGCCTTGTTTTCTCTGGACTTTTCCCCGTACACCTTTTTCCTTTGCTGATTTTGCTCCCTATCCTTTCTATGTAATAAGTCACAACCATGGTTATGACTATATTTTGAGTCCTAGCAAATCATAGAACCTATGGGTTGTAGTGGGGACATCCCAACAAAGATGGATTTTTAGTTCCTTTTAGAAAATATATTCCTTTGCTGAGGAATATAGGGATCAGGAAAGAGACATAACAGTTTAAACAAAAAAATACTAATATGTTGTAACAGTGTAATCTGCATAAAATCAGCATGTTGAATGCTAAGGAAACAAAATGTTCAGGGTTCTATTTATCTTAATTGTCTCAAGTATTATTTGTACGAAGGGACTTTATGCATTTTTAGAACTTTTTCTCTTTGAAGATAAGCAATGAAAAGAAAGATGTGCATAGTCTTGTATCTTGTATCTTGACTGTATCTTGTGGATTTCTTTAATAGGTGGTTACAAAGGTTTAAATGAAGAAGTAATTACAGCCTCTGGAAAGAGTAAGTTTTACTTTAGATAAGGTATTTGATTTTTACAGTGAGCATTCTTTTACCCCTCGATTTTTATATATATAATTTTTTTATAAGTATGGAATATTTATTAGGTTTACAAACAGCTAAAGGAGTAAGTCAGATTTTATAAATTAAGAAATCTTGTAAGGTAGCAGAGTCTATATTTTCAGACCACTGTAATATATTCATATCATCAAGCTGGCTGAATTTGTTAGACTGGGAGGAGATAAAAATTTGGGGGGGGGTAAAATCTAGTACTTTAAACTTTTCTGTTTTTATTCAAAGATATGT
This sequence comes from Balaenoptera ricei, assembly GCF_028023285.1. NCBI lineage: Eukaryota > Metazoa > Chordata > Mammalia > Artiodactyla > Balaenopteridae > Balaenoptera > Balaenoptera ricei. The sequence continues at coordinate 43,625,370 of NC_082641.1, forward strand.
GAAATGTAAAATATTAACTATTATATGTTCGGGAAATAATTTGTATAAACTATAATGTATTTAGAATTTTCATTCAACTTAATTATATAGTTAAGGGCATTGAAATATTGTTAATGAAGATAATATCACACACCTTGTATTATTATTTATTAATGTCTATTTGATGCAAATTAAAAACTAGGTAATAATTCAAGGCTTTTTCTCTTATTCCAAACATGTTTTCACTCTCAAAATTTAACAACTTCAGTCAGCTTCCTTTCTGATAATATACAAGCCACTTTTCTATTAATTTTCAAAAACTTTTATTTTCCTAATTGTAAAATTAATGTGTTCTTAGGCAAATAAAGACATGAAGAAAACATAATTTGTAATCTCATCACCTACAAATAATTACTACATATAGTTTGATATATTCATTTCTAGTCTTATTTCTAATCTATATATGTATTTAAAAAATTGAGGTCATTATATATGCATGTTGTATCAACCTTTTTTTTTTTGAGTATAATTGCTTTACAATGGTGTGTTAGTTTCTGCTTTATAACAAAGTGAATCAGTTATACATATACATATGTTCCCATATCTCTTCCCTCTTGCATCTCCCTCCCTCCCACCCTCCCTATCCCACCCCTCTAGGTGGTCACAAAGCACAGAGCTGATCTCCCTGTGCTATGCGGTTGCTTCCCACTAGCTATTTTATGTTTGGTAGTGTATATATGTCCATGCCACTCTCTCACTTTGTCACATCTTACCCTTCCCCCTCCCCATATCCTCAAGTCCATTCTCTAGTAGGTCTGTGTCTTTATTCCCGTCTTGCCACTAGGTTCCTCATGACCTTTTTTTTTTTCCCCTTAGATTCCATATATATGTGTTAGCATACTGTATTTGTTTTTCTCTTTCTGACTTACTTCACTCTGTATGACAGACTCTAACTCCATCCACCTCACTACACCCCTTGATTTTTAAACACATTTATCTGTTTTTCGGTTTGATTCCTTTTAAGATTCTTGGAAGTCAGAAGCTGAAAGAAGAGAAAGCGGTGACACTCAAGGTATATTAATTTTTGTGTGATCCACATGAGTGTATATTGCATTTTAATACAAATACAGAATATTTAAAAACAGGTAACTTTTTAAAATTTGAAGTGAAAACTTTAATGGTAAACATTGGGAATTACTACAGTATTTAAAATTTGAGTTTGTCAGTTTTTGTATGTTTTCCGTCTTATTTTTATTCTAGTCCTTGTAATGTAAATTTTCTTTTTAAATTTTAAGGACCAAAAGTGACCTACATACCACCTCCTCCACCTGAGGATGAGGACTCCATCTTTGCACATTATCAGACAGGCATAAACTTTGACAAATATGATACTATTCTTGTAGAAGTATCTGGACATGATGTACCACCAGCAATTCTGGTCAGTGTAATAATTGTTTCTATAATGACTGTGTAGCAAACTTCGGTTTTTAAAAATTTGGTACATTTCTTTGGTATTAAAGAATACAAAATTTTCATCTTATTCTCTAATGTCTTAGGTTGGAAATTTAGAACCATGACTACCATCTACATTAGAATTAATTGCTATGTTGAAAGGGAGGGTACTATATTTCCTCCCCACCTCCCCAAACCAGGATGAGAACTTTATTTAAATTTACTAAAAAGGATACTTTTCCTAGAGATCAAGATTTCTGCTTTCTAAGTGTGTGAGAAAGTGTGTCTTAGGGGAGTGGTTTTCTAAGGAGTGGGGGAGCCCAGAGTCCATTGCTGGTAATGAACCATTTTTACTGATTAGAGTTATTTGTATCTCACAGGTTTTAAGGGGACAGAAAAGAGTTTCTAGAACCACTGTCTGTACGGAATATTCCTTAATTCTATCAAGTAATAACATACAGGTTCTGGATATTACTTTTGAGTGGGGGCGTATTTGTAAAGTTAACATAGTATATATAAAGTGGAATTAACAACTTGAAACTAATTCAAATAGAATATGTTCATGGAATGACCTGTATATGATATATGGAATTTAATCACTGCTACCTGCTTTTTTTTAGACTTTTGAAGAAGCTAATCTTTGTCAGACACTGAATAGCAACATTGCTAAAGCTGGTTATACTAAGCTTACTCCTGTGCAAAAATACAGTATTCCTATTATACTAGGAGGAAGAGATTTGATGGCTTGTGCTCAGACAGGGTCTGGAAAGACTGTAAGTCACTTTCCTGAATGTATTCTGCCCCATATTCAAACTGCTACTTTTTGAACTTTGGTTCTTCCCAAGTAGAAGATTTCAGTGAACTGTCATAAATATTCATGTGTGTTTGCTTCTGATTTCTGGTTTTATTGAGGTTTGTGTACTTCTGAAGAAAGAATTTTGAACTATTTCTAGAGTAGTTCATAGATTTTTAATCTCTAAGTGTGTTCAGCTCTTTTTGTGGAACATAATATCTAAAACAAAATGATTGAGGGTCAAAGCACCAAAGTTTATAAGCCACAGAGAAAGGTAAAAAATAATTTATGTAATACAGCTAATACAGTTTTGGAGTCAAGAGAATGAGAAATAGCTGTAGGTATTGTACCTGGTCCTTAGTATGAAGTGACCTCAGGTTATGCTAATTCTAAAAGAGCTCTGATGGGACCAGGTTGGTCTTAGGACTAAACTGTGGGGTTTGTCTATTAAATAGGGTTCCGTGAGATGAGTATTAAAGACTGTCATTTCCAGGATCATAGTCTTGGTCCATACTATATTAGTCTTAAAAAGCCTCCCTAGTAGAGTTGAAGGGAAAATGAGTGAGTTGTATAATACAGCAGCTGTTGTGTGACTTAAATGTGGTTTTGGAGGTAGATTTTAGTGTCTTATTTGTTTAATGAGGAAACTTACAGCACAAACTTTCTTGCCACATGTAACTTTAATAAGGGTGATATGTTTAGTAATCCAAATGAATGATTTCCCAAGTTTTGCTCTGCTTGTGGACCACTTTTGTCATGCATTCTGATAATTTTATTTCTACCCCAAAAGGAGTCATTTAGAATGAATGCTGCATGCTGCATTAAGCTCTGAAAATAAGTTTATTTAGAATCTATGGCTGTGCTTTTTTTTAAAAAAAAGATATTTTCATAGGGTAGATTAACATTATCAGACATTTTATGTTGTATAATATGAGCATGAAGACCTAAATGTTAAAAACTCATGGAAATAAAAATTGTTTTCCTTTCTCATCTTAAATTTACCAAAAAGATGAAAGAATAAGCTAAAGGATATAAAGACATGAGGAATAGGTTGCCATAGGGAGAAGGATGATGCACTATACATCTGTAAATTATGGAATTTAACTTCTAGGCAGCTTTTCTCTTGCCAATTTTGGCTCATATGGTGCGTGATGGAGTAACTGCCAGTCGTTTTAAAGAGCTGCAGGAACCAGAGTGTATTATTGTTGCACCAACTCGAGAATTGATCAGTCAGATCTATTTGGAAGCCAGAAAATTTTCTTTTGGGTAAGTACATCTAGAATGCCACTCACAAACAAGTTTTTCTTTTGAGAATTTTCTTACTTATTTTGGGAAGAACTCAGTGCATGAATAAGAATGCACTCATGTAATTGATTGAAGTTTACTTTTTCATAATCTTGCTTACGGGATCTCTTTATTTTAAAAAGAAACATTCTTATTAAAAATTAGATGATAATAGAAATAGATAAGACAATAGTGAACATATTGGTGTGTCTTCTGGTAGTTTTTAAATGTATGTTTAAAAAATGAACTTAGGGTGTTCCTAATAATTTTCTGTTCTTTTACACGTAACTTAATAAAATGGATAACTGCTTATTTAACAATCAGACCTAATTTTTAATGACTTTAAGATTGCCCATGTGTATGTATTTTATTTCTCTATTTTGGGGGATTTAGGTTGTTTCTAATTTGGAGCTACTATAAATAAAAATAATTCTTGCTGTAATGAACAGCTTGCTATATAAATTTTTTCTACTTTTATGTTTTAAGTATTTTCTTAGAGTGGAGTTTTATAAATTTAATGTTAAAGAATATGGACTTATTTTAAAGCTTGCCTTCTACCAGCAGTATATGAGAATGCCAATTTCACTATACACTTTGCCAGTATTTGGTATTGTATTAGTTATCTGTTGCTGCTTACCTTAAAACCTAGTTGCTCAAAACAATAAATATTATCTTACAGTTTCTGAGGGTTAGGAATTGGGGAACAGTTTAGCTGGGTGTTTCTGACTTGGGATCACTTATGAGGTTGCAGACAAGATGTCAGCTAGGATTGCAGTCATCTGAAGGTTTGACTGGATCTCTGTGTAAGGATGCTTGATTGTCCTTAGGAAATGACAGCTGGCTTCCCTTAGATTGAGTGGTCAGTGAGAAAGAGCAAGGAGGAGGTTGCTGTGACTTTTATAAAACAGTTGCAGTCACTTTGGCCATATTCTGTTTGTTACTAAGCAAGTCAGTAAGTCTAGCCCATACTCAGGACTGGCTATATAATTTGCTAGAACTAGTGCAAAATGAAAACGCAGGGTCCTTTGTTAAAAAAACTATGAATTTTAAGCAGCAAATATAGAGCATTAAACCAAGCACAGGGCTCTTCTAAGCTTGGGACCCTGTATGACTGCACAGGTTTTACACCTATGAAGCCAGCCTTGTACACACCTATGGGGGAGTGGAGTTAGGATCTATATTTAAAGGAAGGAGTATTGAAGAATTTGTGTACATATTTTAAAACCACCGCAGGTATCTTCATTTTTTTTTTTTCATTTATTTGGTTATTGAGAGGTTGAACGCTTTATACGTTTTCCTTTGTGAATTATGCATTTGTTATCTACCAGTTTATCTATTGGGATATTAGTGTTTTTCTTTACAATTTTTTAGAGTTTTCTCTGTATAGAAGCTTCACCTTTTATTTTGTATAAATCAGTTTATTTAAAATGAGAGTAGAAAAAATTAAAATTATTAAAATCCCTTTAATGTCAAGCTTGACAGATCTTTTGGAAAAAGTAGGTGTACATTGCTTATACCAGTGTTTATTTCTTGCTGATCCCCATGTAGTATGTTGCTCTTCAGTCTTTTATTTTTACTTTTTTTTTTAAAGCTTTTCCAGTACATTTTTTAAAAATTTTATTTATTTATTTTATTTTTGGCTGTGTTGGGTCTTCGTTGCTGTGCGCGGGCTTTCTCTAGTTGTGGCGAGCAGGGACTACTCTTTGTTGTGGTGTGTGGGCTTCTCATCGCGGTGGCTTCTCTTCGCGGAGCACGGGCTCCAGGCGCGCAGGCTCCAGTAGTTGTGGTGCGCGGGCTCTAGAGCGCAGGTTCAGTAGTTGTGCCACATGGGCTTAGTTGCTCTGTGGCCTGTGGGATCTTCCCGGACCAGGGCTCAAACCCGTGTCCCCTGCATTGGTAGGCAGATTCTTAACCACTGCGCTACCAGGGAAGTCCCAACTTCAGGCTTTTAAATCAAGTAAAAGATAACAGTTTTCTTTTTTAAAAAACAAAAGCATATGTATGATAAATTCAGATAATTATGCACAAAATGAATATTAGTACATGGATATTTGTTGGAACATTTTTGTGGCAAAAAACTGAAAAGTATCAATGTTTATCTTTAATTCTCCTCTTCAGAGTTTACACACTATTAACAGTTTATGTGAATTATTGTAGAAATAGCTGGTGCACATGTATGCACTTTAATTCTCTCAACAAATGGTGGCATACTAAGCTTGTTGCCACCGCGTTTTTTAAAAACGGTGTATGTTGGCGCTAATGCTTACTCTAGAACTGTACTCCTTTTTATGAATGCACAGTATTCCTTTGTATGGGTGGGCTATAATTTTAAGTCTTTTATTGTTAGACAATTAGATAGGTTTCAATCTTTTGATACTAAAAATAATGTTAGTAGTGAATCTTATTTTACAGTCATCTTTACCCATATGTGGGGACATACCTGAAGGGAAAATTCCTAGATGTGAATTTACTGGGAAAAAGATATGTTTTAAAATTTCAATAGAGTAAAATTGTGAAAGGTGTTGTATCAGTTTATCCTCCTGAGTGCCAGTTTCCCTACACCCTGGCTAACATGGTGTTATCACACTTGAGGGAAAATGTTGTTAGTCTTCATTTATTTTGCTTTTAAAAGTAATGTTGAACTTAAAGTGTTTAAAAACCTTTGTATTTTTTATGAACCATTTGTTCATGTTTTTGGCTTATTGCGTGAGTGCTGGTCATGTTTATCATTGTTTTTGAAGAGCCCTTTATCAGACAGGTTGCAAATATTTTTTTCCCACAGCTTTTCAGCTTCTTTCTGGGAAGCATTTAATTTTTTTAAAAGAAAGTTGAATGTATTAGCTTTTCCTTTATGGATTTCATTTTACATCTTGTTAGAAACAAATGGCTAATTTTCAAGTAACCAGAAAGTGACATTTACTTTTATTGTTAATAGGACTTGTGTAAGAGCTGTTGTTATATATGGGGGAACCCAGTTGGGGCATTCCATTCGACAAATAGTACAAGGCTGTAATATATTATGTGCTACTCCTGGGAGACTGATGGATATCATAGGTAAAGAAAAGGTAGGCTCTAGAGGGATAACAAAGTTGTGGTATTGATTAATAATTTTTTTTGTTTGGGGAAGAGAGAGATTGGTATAAAGATACATACATTTATTACAGCACCATTTATATATTAGGCCCCCATCAGATGCTTTGAATGCATTCTCACATAAATCTTAAAATAATGAAAATAGGAGGTAAATAGTATTTTCCATTTTATACTTGGGAAAACAAACTTAGTGAGATTATGTAATTTATTTTAAACCTCTCAGTTAGCTCTATTAAGTGATAGAGCTAGGGTTAGAATCTGGATCTGATTCCAGAATCCATATCCTATACCCCACTACACTGGGAGAGAAATGCAATAAGTGCTTTTATCTACTTTCATATATGTCTTGATGAAATAATTTTTTTTTCCTGAAAGAAAGCCTTTGTGGCATCCATAATTTTGTCTTCTGTTTTAGGTGTGGGAGTGATATTATCCAGGACTATTAATTTTTTGTCTTCAGAAAGAGATTTTAGGGCTATGTATTTCTTTTTGGTATTCACATACCACAGTATTACATCTCTGTATCAATATTTTCAGTTCACTTTCATGACCCTGATTTGCTTTTTTAAGGCCCTTCTCTAAAGGGATTATTCAAAACATGCTCTTTCTGTGTAAAGGGACTTTTCTTAGGATACTTATTAAGAGTATCCAGAGAAATCCACCTTGATTAAACATCTTCCCTGGGGTACCAAAATAACTTGTTTTCTTTTTGCAAATGTGTGCTTCTCTTTTTAGCACTAAGTATCCATGATAGGTAAGAAAAGTTTCCCAGTTGTTCCTGAGTGATTAGAGAATGGGGGATTTATTAAGGGTTTAAAGGAGTTAGAAATAAGTTTAGCAGTTATAAGACATTTGAATATGTCATGCTATTAAGAAATTTTATTTCTTACATTAAAGAGTCTGACTTTATCAGATAATATAGTCTAGATCTGTGCTGTCCGATACAGTAGTCACTAGCTACATGTGGCTATTTAAATTTCAAAGTGATATAAAATTAAAAATTCATTTCTTCAGGCACACTAGCCACATTTCAAGTGCTTATTAGCTGCATGTGGCTACTGGCTAACAGTGAAGATATAGAATTTTTAAGTAATTACAGAAAGGTGTATTGTGTAGTACTGATCTAGGTGTTTTGGTTTCTTTCTTATAAAATGTTTTATAACATAAGGCAAAATTGAGAACTGAAATAAACACTGATAGTATTACCTAATCATAACAGTTCTCTTCGTTTTATGCATTTATTTCTAATCTTCATCCTTAAGAATATATTAATAGTTGGAGTTGTAGAGAATATTTTAGTTTAATACATTAACTAGTATGCATTCTCTGCCCTCACCCTTGAAAATATCCTTAAAGATTGGTCTCAGACAAGTCAAATATATAGTTTTGGATGAAGCTGATCGCATGCTGGATATGGGTTTTGGACCAGAAATGAAGAAGTTAATTTCCTGCCCAGGAATGCCGTCAAAGGAACAGCGTCAGACCCTTATGTTTAGCGCAACTTTTCCAGAAGAAATTCAAAGGTAAATTTTTTCTTCTTAAAAGTAGTTGCTATGTACTTGATGCTTTTATAACAGGAGAAATAATGTGAATATCTTATTTTTGAGAGATTTACTTCATTTAATCCTAAATTTCAGATTGTAACATAGGTAGTTTAGAACTATTTCCGGGAAGTTTACCATATTTTTCATTGTTTCTTACCTTAATTCCTGGCTTTACATTAGCATCACATTTTTTTTAATATATATATATTTTAAATTAATTAATTAATTTATTTTTGGCTGTGTTGGGTCTTCGTTTCTGTGCGAGGGCTTTCTCCAGTTGCGGCAAGTGGGGGCCACTCTTCATCGCGGTGCGCGGGCCTCTCACCATCGCGGCCTCTCTTCTTGCGGAGCACAGGCTCCAGACGCGCAGGCTCAGTAGCTGTAGCTCACGGGCCTAGTTGCTCCGCGGCATGTGGGATCTTCCCAGACCAGGGCTTGAACCCGTGTCCCCTGCATCGGCAGGCAGATTCTCAACCACTGCACCGCCAGGGAAGCCCCAGCATCACATTTTATTAAAGTGTGTGTGTGTGTGTGTGTGTGTGTGTGTGAGAGAGAGAGAGAGAGAGTACATGAGTGCAGCACCTAGCTAGGATTTAGTAAGTGCTTACTAAATGAAATTATTTTTATTGTTGTGCCTTCTCCTCAAACCAAATAATAGAGCTTGGGGGAATTGTGCTTGTGTTGGAAAATTTATATACCAATTTCCACAGATATTTGAGTATCATACCACGTACTGTGTGGTCTGTGAGTTCTGAGATTAGGATGACACATTCCTGCTGGAGTGGTGACTCTTCCTCCTGCCTGCTGACCCCTTGGCCACAGGGAACCTGAAGTGCCCATGCAGCAGCTCTAGCTTACAGTTCAGTAAGACTCTTCCTGTTTTCTCTGGTGGAACCATTCTCTCTCTGGGAACCAAGACCTCCAAAACTGCAGAACCTATACTTGTAGTGGGGGCAGGAAGCACAGATTTCCCATGTGGGTCACTGGAAGTGATGGATGGTATGTGGGCCACCCTTGCTGTATCCCTTGGTTCACAGACCCATGTACCACATGAAGATCTTTGATTCCTACTGAATGATGTTCCATCCTCATAAAGAATCACTTCCAAGCTATCCCTTTAGCTGTTCTTTCAGTGGACAGTTCCAGTTTGTCAGGCTGGCAACTTCTGGGTGTTGTGGTATGATATGGACCCCATGGTTATGCACCTGCTGCAATACCACCTTTGCTGAAAGTGGACCCCCTGGTCTGATAGAATGTTATGTGGGGTCAAACACTATCAATTTGTATTACTTATTAGATCATCTTAAAAGTCTTTGTATAAAGTTAAAAAGAGCTCTTTACTGAGGAAAAAGTCTAAATCGTAATAAAGCATTTGGCCAGTTGCCAGGATTTTTTTCTTTCTTAGTGGTACATAAAAGAGTAGTTTCTTATATTTAAATGGTGTCTTAAATTTGAAATGGGGTATCTACATTCCCATCATCATCTTAGGTAATTAATACTAGGTGGGTAAATACCTACCTAATTAGCAGGTAATATTCCTGCTGCCTGCCTGTTTTTTTTTTTTCAACAAAATAATTTTATTTCTGGGACTTCCCTGTGGCGCAGTGGTTAAGAATCCACCTGCCAATGCAGGGGACACGGGTTCGAGCCCTGATCCGGGAAGATCCCACATGCTGTGGGGCAACTAAGCCCGTGCGTCACAACTACTGAGCCTGTGCTCTAGAGCCCGTGAGCCACAACTACTGAGCCCACGTGCCACAACTACTGAAGCCCGCGCACCTAGAGCCTGTGCTCCGCAACAAGAGAAGCCACTGCAGTGAGAGGTCCGTGCACTGCAACAAAGAGTAGCCCCCACTCGCCGCAACTAGAGAAAGCCCGCATGCAGCAATGAAGACCCAACACAGCCAACAATAAATAAATAAACAAATAAAATTTTTTTAAAATTTATTTTTATTTATTTATTTCCTAACATGTGGCAAACATATACATCCAGTACGTACTTATCTTGGACATTTATTCACAGATGACTTCCAAACTACAACTGTCTTGATATTTAAGCAGGAACTAAAAGTTATCTTAGTTGATATGAAAGATGCTTTTAGATGGATAACAGTATGGATATATTGGATTGGTCACAGCAGAATTTGATTGATTAGTTCTATGAATTTAAAGCTTGGAAAAGTTACTACTTTTGCATCTAATGCTTTCAGACGAATAGGATGCAGCAATATCAACTTGTATTCCAGAGAAATTTCCTTAGTTTTTCTGGTGATGGAACCACTTATCCACATCTGTTGGTATTGTGCAGGCAGGTTCACATGGTGGTGGTAAAGCGTCCACAATGGCTTTGGCAGCATCAGGGTCACACTGGAAGGGGCTCTCAAACACTGTGGTATTCATGCAACTGATTCCTTTTCCATCAGTTTTCTTAGTCACTAATGCTCTCCAGTAGTCATGAGTGCTTTTGATAATATCAATTGCAAAGTCCTTATCTTTAAATTCTTTAAATTCTGCGTTGAAAGCAAACTGGTTCTCAGGTTTTCCTTCAGGAACCTTGTACCTTCTAAACCAGTCCACAGTAGCTTCCAGGTAGCCAGGTTTCAGCCGCTTGACATCATTAATAGCATTATAATTGGCTGCATCAGAATCATCCACATTAATGGCAATGACTTTACAGTCAGTTTCCCCTTCATCGATCATAGCCAGTATGCCCAGAACTTTCACCCTGATTATTTCCCCTCTTGCACATACCTTGCTTCCAATTTCACACACATCAATTGGGTCATTGTCACCACAGCAGCCGGTGTGTTCATCATTGTGTCCTGGGTCTTCCCAAGTCTGAGGGATGGCACCATAGTTCCAGATATATCCTTTATAAGGGAACAAATTTGCAACATGATGGAGTTTTCCTTTTTTTACATCTTGTTTAATTGGGTTTAAAGGATCCTTTGTAGCAATCTCCATTTTTGCATTCAACCAGCGTGGTACTTCAACCACCATGTGGAACACATCCTTATCTGCATAAATTGGAATATCATGAAATGGATATATATATTGTCCTTTTTCATTTTTGAGGAAGACTCAGTACTCGAGGGTGAAGGGCGCGGCGCGCTCCTCGCTGCTGAAGCCACTCGTGATGCCGGAGACCAGCCGCCGCTGCTACAAAGCCACTCTTTTTTTTCTTAATTTTAATTTTTTTTTTTTGGCTGTGTTGGGTCTTCGTTGCTGCACGCGGGGCTTTCTCTAGTTGTGGCGAGAGGGGCTACTCTTCGTTGTGGTGCGCGGGCTTCTCATTGTGGTGGCCTCTCTTGTTGTGGAGCACGGGCTCTAGGTGCGCGGGCTTCAGTAGTTGAAGCATGCAGGCTCTAGAGCACAGGCTCTGTAGTTGTGGCACATGGGCTTAGTTGCTCCACGGCATGTGGGATCTTCCCGGACCAGGGGTTGAACCTGTATGCCCTGCATTGGCAGGCAGATTCTTAACCACTGTGCCACCAGGGAGGTCCCATCTATTTTTTTAATTTACCCTGAAATAGGAAAGTGTTCAGATACTGGCCAGCCCAAATGACTAATGTATACTACCGTCAGTCAGTAGTATTTGTTGAGGACTTTTTATGAGCCATATTTGATTATAAGCCCTGGGGCTATATGATAAATAGGATAGAGTTCCTGACCTTGAGTTGTTCATATTCTTGAGTTCTTGATGACTCCTCAGTTGCTTTACTGTCTGCATTTAAATGTTACAAGTTGCCTATTATTCTGTCTAAAGTCCACTTTTTTCATTCTACGTATTCACTGAACCATTGAAGCATCCATTTCCTTGGCTTGCACTTGTACCTGTTTACTCTCCCAAACTTATTACCTGTATTTTTTTTTTGATTGAAGTATAGTTGGTTTACAATATTATATTAGTTTCAAGTGCTCAATGTAGTAATTCAATATTTTTGTAGAATATATTCCATACAAAGTTATTATAAAATATTAAGTATATTCCCTGTACTGTACATTACATTTTTGTAACTTATTTGTTTTATACCTAGTAGTTTGTAACTCTTAATCCTCTTCGCCTCCTTTACTCCTCTCTCAGCCCCCTCCCTTCTGGTAACCACTGGTTTGTTCTCAGTATCTGTTTCTGTTTTGTTATATTTGTTCCTTTCTTTTATTTTTAGATTCCACATATAAGTGAAAACATACAGTATTTGTCATTCTCTGACTTATTTCACTAAGCATAATAATCTCCAGGTCCATCCATGTTGTTGCAAATGACAAAATTTCATTCTTTTTTTATGGCTGAGTAATATTCCATTGCATATACGTATCCACCACATCTTTATCCATTCATCTGTTGATGGAAACCTAGTTTTTCATATCTTGGCTATTGTAAATGATGCGGCTATGAACATTGGGGTGCACATATCTTTTCAAATTAGTGTTTTTATTTTCTTTGGATATATACCCAGGAGTGGAATTGCTCCATATGATAGTTCTATTTTTAATTTTTTGAAAAACTTCCATACTGTTTTCTGTAGTGGCTGTACCAATTTACATTCCCACCAGCAGTACACAAAGGTTCCCTTTTCTCCACATCTTGCCAACCCTTGTTATTTCTTGTCTTTTTGATAATAGCCATTCTGACAGGTGTGAGGTGGTATCTCATTGTGGTTTTGATTTGCATTTCCCTGATGATTAGTGATATTGAGCATCTTTTCATGTGCCAGTTGACCATCTGTATGTCTTCTTTGGAAAACTGTCTATTCAGGTCCTCTGCCCAGTTTTAAAAATTGGGTTGTTTGTCTTGTATTGTGAAGGAAACCATGAAGAAACACAAAAAGACAATGTACTGGTTGGGAGAAGATATTTGCAGATGATATGTTCCATAAAGGGTTAATATCCAAAATATGTAAAGAACTTCTACAACTTAATATCAAAAAACAAACAACCCAATTATTACTTGTATGCTTAATCTCTCTCCTCAGCTCCAGACTTTTAGATTTAACTCTTTAGGATTGTTTTTCCTCTTAGATGAATTACCGGTAACTCATGTTCATCAAGTCCAAAATTGAACCTATTCTTCAGCTCCCTCTTTCCTTTCCAGTTTTCCTGATTGGCATCATGGTCTTTCGAAGCCAGAGTCCTTTGAATCATGTTGATTCCTCCCTCATACTCCTTTAATTCTGCCCTTCAAAAGTGTTCAACTTGGCAGTTATCTCTAAAATATTTCAAATTTGTTAGTTTCTTCTCTATTTCCCACCTTATTTTAGGTCCTTCTCAGTTTCCCTCTGCTCATTGGTAGTAGCTTTCTTTCTAACCTGTCTCCCTGCCTGTAGTTTCATTTTTATGCTGGTATAAATTCCAAAACAAAGTCTGATCTTTATAGCCATTTATTTAAGATAAACCTTCCCATGTCTTTCCATCTCCACAGACTACCAACTTTCAAATTCTTTTACACATGATAATTTCTGCCTCATTTGCCACTTTTTTACCTGGACCGATGTATTTCTGGCTTATTTAGACTATTTCCTATCGGCCACACAAGCCAAATTCTGTTCCTCCTCATTATTTATCCTTGTGTCGTCTTCTGCATTGAGTGCCTTTCCCTAGTCATCATTGTTTCACATTCTTGCTTGCTGTTTCCTTAGATCAAGCTTCAAACTTGAAGACTCTTAACAGACATCGTTTCATCCATTTCCTGCCAATCTTGTGAAAGAATCCTGTATCTTGTGAAAGAAACTATTTAAAACACTTTTCACGTTTCTTGGAATATAGTAAGGTTCAATAGATGTTAACTATTGTAACACTGGATTATTATAGTAAATCATTAAATAATTAAAATATGTAAATACTAAGCTATATAAATATTTTAGATTATAGTAATTATTTTTTAATATAATTATATTTATGCGACTTGATATGAGCACCTCAGAGGCAGAGACCATCATATTCATCTTTATACACCCAGTGCCTTGTACCATGTATGCCTGACACGAGGCACTCAGAATATGTTTTCATGGGTGTAAAGGATGATTGACAATTAAGACTTGCAGATGATCTCAAGGTTTGAGAGGGTTCTTGTCTCTAGAGGTAGTATATCAACAATGTTTTTCTTTTTCTTTTATGGTAAGAGCAGATGAAGAGAGAGAAGCAGCAGTGATTTATTAAGATTATGGATATACTGAGTTTGAACTATTTTCTTGATATGCTAGGAGGTGGCTAGAAAGTAAGGGACTGCTACATAGGAGAGTATGTACATGACTGCTACCTGACCTTCCCTTTTTTTCCTTCCAAACTTGCTCTGTAATTGGCAATTCCCCTTCTCCCTACTCCGTGTTCCTGGGTGATCTAGAGCAGGGCTTCTTAATTGTATGCTGTCAGTGAGTTGTGTGTGTGTCAAGATGCTGATACCCCCAACCTTTGGGGTGAGCATCCACAACTTGGTGTGGCCCTGGCCCCTAGTCTCTTCACATCATCTCATTTTTTTGCCCAATTATGCTGTACAAATATTATCATTTTCTGTGTTTGTCATGTTACAAAAAGCACTGACTTAAGATCTGGTTTGCTCCTAATAGTTCATTTGAAGTATACTAATTTGACAACTAATATTTTCAGGAAACAACTCCTAGAAATAACATACATGAAAGCAGTGAATGAAGAAAAGAATTTTTGTTGTAGGGTTACATTTTAATTTTTAATAAAAAAAATTCCTGCTTATAGTCTGATACTTAGCATACTTTTTTTTATTGTTATATACACGTTTTATATAGTTTTGTATGGTCAGCACATCCACTTGAAATTACTTATCCATAATTTGACACAGACATTTTCACTAGTAGTTGTTAAGTATTTTGCAAAATCTTAACATTTAATACCGATATTTGAAAGTAGTACTTGGATGATGTAAGTATCCACCTTCTCTTATTATAGCTGTTATAATCTGGCTTATTAATATTGAAGTAACACTTGCAGGAATTCAGTGAATATTATGAGTATTAATGGAAGAGGATAAGTTAAGGAATACTCTCTTGTCTTTCAAGGTTGGCTGGGGAGTTTTTAAAGTCGAATTATTTGTTTGTTGCTGTTGGACAAGTGGGTGGAGCATGTAGAGATGTTCAGCAGACCATTCTCCAAGTTGGCCAGTACTCAAAAAGAGAAAAACTTGTCGAAATTCTACGAAACATAGGTACCTTACATTGATATAATTATCTTTTGTTATGATTTTGATTTTTACAAAAATGACTTTTAGAAATGACTTTAAGCATTATTTGGCATAAGTTAAATAAGTTAAAGCTCTTTTTCTTATGATTCGATTTTTTGGATAAATGATGTAGCAGTATAATCCTTCTCCTCCATAAATGTTAAAAATAGGAAGAATTTGAGACTTTGAACAGTGTTTGACAAAAAACTATTCCAGCAGAAATACATATTTTCTTGTTTTAGGAAATAGAAAGGATGAGTAACATATCTTTACATCAAGCTCTGTTTACTCCACTAAAAGTGAAATCTTTGTTGTATTTCTACTTCCCAGTTTTTGCTCTCTAAGGCTTCCTGTATTCATAGTTCAAAGAATTTTTGAGATAGAAGGGACTTGAAAGATCTAGTTCTGTTCCTTCACAGTGTTGATGAGAAATCTATCCCTTTCCCCTCAAAAAAAAAATTTTTTTTTTCAATAGAAAGTTGTATTTCTTTGATTGAGATAGCTTTAGTTTGTGCCTTGAAATAAAATTTTCTAATGTGGCCTTTTAATACCCTTTTGTTACCTCACAGGCTAAATTTACTTACATGTGTCCATTCTCCTCATCCTCCATTTTAGTAAGTCTATTTCAGTTTGAATGTCAGAGTTGGGACTGGGGAATGAAAAAGCAGGAAGCTGTCTCATTTCCAACAATAAGAAAAAAAAAAGTTGTTTTAGAAAGCACTCACTCTTTAAAGGTTTCTAGTCTTCAGTTTTCTCCTGAGTTTTATATTAAAAAAAACTTTTAAAAACCAAATACTCATCTTGAGTTTGAGAAATGTTATTAGTTTGCTTCATGATATGTATCATAACATATACTCTGGCATGCAAAATAAAAATAACTGCTATAGGCCACATACTGTTCTGATTGTTTTACATGTGTTAACTCATTTAATTCTCAAAACAACCTTCTGAGGTGGGTTTTGTTATCCCCCATTTTAAGGATGAGGACACTGAAATACAGAGATGTCAGGTAACTTGCCCAGTATAAATTGAAGTTCCAGTGTAGCAGGAGACAAGCAATATATGGTTTTGCTGAAGTTAGAGCACATTTCTAGTATAATTACCTTTAAGACTTTAATATATGAATTTGTGGAATAAAGTTTATTTAGAAAATAATTCTACTGAAGAGAGTGTTTCAGAATGCTGAGATCAGTGTATAAGCACTATTGGTATACTTCTGTATTATTTAAACTGTTAAATGTTTAGTAGTTTAGAGTTTATTATTCTCGTCTTTTTTTTTTTTTTTTTTTTTTTTTTACTTTGCATGGAAATGTCATGCCATATATCCTAGTACTTTACGTATTTCTGTTCATATAATTTATCTCTTTTTCTAATCGTTAAATCTGCTAGCTTTCCTCTTCTGCCTTTAAAATGTGTAGGTTTCATTATTTCATAGTAGTATACCATCTGCCTTTTTCATAATTTTAAATGAACAGGTGTCAAAGATTTTATTGAGCTCATTAATTACAAAGGGAGCTAGTAAGATGTTACAGCCAATTCTAAGGAGAATTCAAAGAACACATTTATGTTTATTTATTTATTTATTTATTTTGGCTGTGTTGGGTCTTAGTTAAGGCATGCGGGATCTTTCATTGTGGCACGTGAGCTTCTCTTTAGCGTGCAGGTCTTCTCTTCTCTAGTTGTGGCGTGCGGGCTCCAGAGCACATGGGCTCTGTAGTTTGCGGCACGCGGGCTCTCTCACTGGGGCGCGTGGGCTCGGTAGTTGTGGTGCGCAGGCTTAGTTGCCCCGCGGCATGTGGGCTCTTAGTTCCCTGACCAGGGATCGAACCCGCTGCATTGGAAGGCGGATTCTTTACCACTGGACCACCAGGGAAGTCCCCAAAGAACACATTTGTGTGTAGGATATCAGGAAAGCTAAGATGGATTTACAAATAGATGCAAAAGTGGTCAGTATCCACAAAGCAATAATCAGTTACATTTGAGGGAAAATTTTCATTTGTATTTTTATTGATAAGAATCATTTGCATTGCTCTCAGTTGCAGTAGAGGTATAAAAAAATAAAGACAGTAAATAAAGACAGTAAAAGGCACAGACAACCCTGAAGGGTGTGCTCGTTAGTGATCATCTTTGCTTTTTTCTTGAAAAACAAACACACAAATGGTTTATATTTCTTGGTCACTATTACTCCAAGTGTAGTCTCAACCACTTATGTTAGTTATTACTTTTAACCGTAGCAACTTCTATTTCAGAGAGTAAATTAGAGGCAGGGATGGACAATTGAGAGATGTCATACACAAACATGGTAGCTGACTACCAGAGCTCATGAACTTTTGTACCACACATATATCTTTCTACACCACACATATTCTTTTACACTTAAAGTAGCAAAATTGAGTAGGTTCATTAATATGACTCAAAGATATTGCCTCTCTATAGTATATGAAAAATAACAAGCAAAAGGACATAAACTTATGTTTAGTAATTAATGTTTGAGAATTCTATCTTATATTCAGTGATTATTGAGTTAATTAACTCAATATAGTCTACTATTTTAAGTTATCTAAAGCCAAAGATCTTGGAAATTACCTTCCAGATGACAGTATACAAAACAGTAGATAGTGTTGAGTAGTCAGTTTAGTTGAACACAGATTTACATTTTCATACTCTTAAACATTATGGAGAATATTAGGTATTTTGACTGGCAAATCTCTATACATTAAGAAAAACCCAAGTAAAATAAGATACATGTTTGTTTTCTACTTAACACTGATAAATTCGAGAAAGTACATTTGTATTTTTAAAACCAAGTAAGTTAGTCTTGTTTACCAAAGATTTCACTTAATTATGGGAACTTGAAATCTTAAAATATTTCTGCTTTAGCTCCTATAGGAAGAATTCTTTTTAAAAAGTTTAATATAGTTAAAGTATTATGAGTCAATTTCTTTATTTTCCAGGAATTTTAGGAATATTTATCTCTATAAATTCTCTAATTTATCTCTGTAAACCAATCAGAATTGAGCTCCTTTAAGAGACTTTATAATTTGTTAATACTCTCCATAGAGTATTAACATAATGAGTATACATAGTGGTGGGTAAAGCCCTTTCTGAATTATAGATACATAAAGAGCTTATAGCTTCAGTTCTACCACTTCAGCCACAGGTAAAGAGTAAACACAGAAATACAAAAAATTGCAATCTAACTACCAAAGCTAGAATTCTTTTTAGATTCTTAATTGATTTTAGTTCACAATGGACTAATAGTCAAAAAAGGCTAACAAGATGAATTGTCTATTATTTTTCACCCAACAAAATACGTAACTATAATCCATTAATCCATTTACAAAGATCACCAGATGGTCTGCTCATAAAACTAAATTTGCATTATTGCTGCCACCAAAGGGGTATAGCTTATTGTCTGAAGAAGAAAAAATACCAAATCAGTAGAGGAAAAAAACTAGAGAAGTGTCAGCGGAGTTAAATTTTTATTACCATTTGGGATTCACACTGGGAACCAAGAAAAGATGAAATCGAGGCTTTAAGCTACACAGTAGTATTAGGTAACTGACTATCAAATTTATCAGTTTTGGCATTGGGCATCTTGTTGGATTGAAAGGTAATTTTTGATAAAACATAAAATTATTACTCTCTAATAAATAAAATGACTATGTCTCAAGGATATAACTCATTTATTACTGTAAGAATCAGTTGCTCTATTGAGTTCCTACCTGGTTGTCTAATAGATATCTGTGATTTATTGATAATTAAATATCACCCCTAAACCTTCCTTTCTTGCAGTCCTTCTATCTCACTTAGTGTTTGTTCCATTCTTCCAGTTGCTCAGACACAAAATCTGAGGCATCCTTGATTTCTTTCTCCAGTGTACACATCTGATCTGTTAGCAAAACCCTCTTGTTTTCTATCTAGCATCAAAGTATATCAGAACTCATCAGCTGCTCAGTTAAAACAAAGATCAGATCTTTCTACTTCTTTTCTCCAAACCCAGTGGCTTCCCTTCTCAAAGTAAGGATCTTTCAGTGGTTTCCAAGGCCCTTCATGATATGGCCTCCATCACCCCTCTGTCTTCAAATCCTACTGCTCTCCCTTGCTCACCCTATTCCAGGCGCACTTTGCTCGTTACTGTTCCCCACACATAGCAGACATTGTTCTGCCTCATTGCCTTTGCTCTTGATGTTCCCTCTGCCTAGAACATAAAAACCACATGGGGACCTTTTTCTGTTTTTTTTTTTTTTTTTTTTTTTTTTGAGCACACCAAGAACACCCATACCTTGGATCCGATCCTTTATATTTATTCTTACCCTCTGGCTTGTAATACTGTTTCCTCGGGTATCTGAATAGTTCACTTATTTTAGTAATATCTCTACTCAGATGTCATCTAGTTAGAGAGGGTACATCAGTCCACTTGGGCCCTTTATTCTGCTGATTTTTTTTCCTTTTTAGACTTAATGCATAATATTTGTTATTTGCCTCCCCACAGTGAGTGAAGGGGCTTTGTTTTATTGCTGTATTTTCAACACCTAGAATAGTTACTGGCATCCACTAGGCACTGAATATTTGTTGAATAAATGAAGCCAGCTCATAGGAAGATGGGGGAGTGGGATTATGAAATGTAATACCTTCTTACTTTCATTAAGGCTATAAATATCTTTCCTCTCTAACATTTTACAGAAAAGTTCCTTGTGTGGAAAAGTCTCTGGGTCATGCTTGAATTTCAACCAATTAAATACTTATAAGATAACAAGTAAATATTCTTTAATGCGTTAAGGCCCTGGGATAACTTTCTGTATATATAAGATACTTTGGGGATTAAGGGGTTTGAATTAAGAGATAGTGTTGGAACATGAAATATTGTAGAGTTTGTCAGCCCTGCGTTGGATGCCATTATTATGAATACCTCTGGTAGTCAAGGTAGAATAAAAGATTCTATGATCTTGGGAAGTAAAGAACAAAGGCATTTATTTATAGCGAGGGAAATGAAGGGCCTGAGACAAATTTGTGGAACTGTTAAGAGTTGGCAGGTAGATATCATTTATCTTTCCCTAAGTCTCTACTTCTTGGTTGGCTTAGGAAGGCAAAGGGCAAGCTGATTTTTTTTTTTTTTAGTCCTAAAGTAGGAAAAAGTCCTTGTCTCTCTATCTTTGACATTCATCCATTCAGGAAATATTTGAGTTACTATTACCTGTTAGGCCTGAGTCTAGGTGCTAGGAATACAGTGGTGGATGAGACAGTTTCCTACTCACCCTACCCTTTTTTTTTCTTTTCCTAATTTTGTAGTTTGAATGTTAATCATTGTTTCATTGTCTTGTAGGAGATGAAAGAACTATGGTCTTTGTTGAAACCAAGAAAAAAGCAGATTTTATTGCCACTTTTCTTTGTCAAGAAAAAATCTCAACAACAAGTATTCATGGGTGAGTAGATTAATATGATTTCCTAGTAAGGAGGTAACTTCTGTTTGTCATTTGTTAAGAAATGTCAGTATATTTAACTAGTATAAAATCCTAGAATTAAGATCTCAAGATGTAAGCTGTTATTCTTCATCTTCATTTTAAGTTTTTATAAGAACCGAGTGGCGGGGATGGGCGAGTTAAAGGTGCGTCTTAGACTCTTTATTATGAGGAATGGTAACTTCTCAAGACATCTCATTTAAAAGGCTCTCTGATAATTAGATCTAGGTGTTTCTTCAGCTGAATCTAATCTTTCTGATTAATCAGTGAATGTATAGAATTCAGAGATTATGCTTTTTAAAAAGCGGTAATTTTTGAGGTGGCATTCTGATCAAGTAGTTGTATATTTTTTGTCAAGACTAGAAAGAGATTATTAATAGGTAAGATTTGATGTTTGTCATATTTGAGTTTGTATTTTGGCTCTATGTATTAGCTGTCACCTTAACCTCATCTGCAAATGGGGTTAATTGTCCTAACCTCAAAGTAGTATTATGAGAATCAAATTAAATTATGACTTGAAAGGAATTAGTATAATACTTGGTATGTAAGAAGCAGACATTAATGTTAAATGTTGCGATTTTTTACTGTTATTAAGAAGAAATTTATGTGTCAAACTTCAGTGGTTCTTTTAAATAATTTTCATAAGAGCTGTCCTAATACATGCTTTATTTTCTTTCAAGTGATCGAGAACAGAGAGAGAGAGAACAAGCCCTTGGAGATTTCCGCTGTGGAAAGTGCCCAGTTCTTGTTGCTACTTCAGTAGCTGCCCGAGGGCTGGATATTGAAAATGTTCAGCATGTTATCAATTTTGATCTCCCTTCTACCATTGATGAATATGTTCATCGAATTGGGCGTACTGGTCGTTGTGGAAATACTGGCAGAGCTATTTCCTTTTTTGATACTGAATCAGATAACCATTTAGCACAGCCTCTAGTGAAAGTACTGTCAGATGTAAGTTTTTAATTTTTAAAACTGAATGGATAGTGTTCTTATCTTGTCATTGAAAGCGGACATTTTATATATATGTTTTTTTTTTTTAAACATTCTATTAATTAATTTATTTTTGGCTGTGTTGGGTCTTCGTTTCTGTGCGAGGGCTTTCTCTATTTGCGGCAAGTGGGGGCCACTCTTCATCGCAGTGCGTGGGCCTCTCACTATCACGGCCTCTCTTGTTGCGGAGCACAGGCTCCAGATGCGCAGGCTCAGTAGTTGTGGCTCACGGGCCCAGTTGCTCTGCGGCATGTGGGATCTTCCCAGACCAGGGCTTGAACCCGTGTCCCCTGCATTGGCAGGCAGATTCTCAACCACTGCACCACCAGGGAAGGCCCTATATATATGTATTTTAAGGAAAAGTAAACTGTGCCAATCTTTGAGACTTTATGCATGTTGTATATGAAGTTAATTTTTTCTTTTAAAGGCTCAACAGGATGTTCCTGCATGGTTGGAAGAAATTGCCTTTAGTATGTATGTTCCTGGCTTCAGTGGTAGTACAAGAGGAAATGTGTTTGTATCAGTTGATACTAGAAAGGTTAGTTGAAGGGAAAAATTTAGAACTTGGCTTTTAGTTATTCTTTGTAAATGTTGTGCTATTGTGAAGTAACTATAACATTCAATAATTTACCTATTCCATTATTTTCATACCTAGAAGAATACTAGTTCTCTAAAAATTTTATATACATATTATATAGTTTTGGTCTTAAAGGTGAGGAGTTTGAGATTTATGCTCAGACACCTTCCTTTCCCAATTCTGCTGGCATTTTAAATTCTAATTTGAGATCTTCTGAGATTTTTGTAGGAATTCTTTATTTTTTGAATTCTGACCACATTATTAAGTAAGAAAATAATAGAGATGTGGTTGCATATCTTTTCTGTTGTCAGTTTATAGGCAACATCATTTTTATACAGAAACAATGAGCATACTAGTCATTAAATATTTATGCTTATTCATTGAAGTGAAGAGCTTTGTTTTTCCACTTGCCAAAACTATTGACTTAAATTTTTCTTGAAATCCTCTGTGCATTTAGACTTTCCAGGTTTATGTGGACTTTTTTTCAAATGGATTGGATTCAGTTGGAATGAATTTTTTTATATATTTGGGGAAGACATGGTGGAAAGCTTGAGTCTCTGCTCTCAGTCTAGGCAATGCAACTTTAAAGCTACATAAAATTAAATGTTTGTTTGTTTCTTTTTTTTTTTTTTTTTTAAGAATTACCAGGGCAAGAGCTCTTTGAACACAGCAGGGTTTTCTTCTTCACAAGCTCCTAATCCAGTAGATGATGAGTCATGGGATTAAAGCTAAAACAACCTTCAAGTTTGTGGTACAGTTTTGATGCAGAGAAGAAAATAGTTTTGATTTTTGATTTTTTTAATAGAAGTATGAAACCTGACACTCTTGTTTCTCCTGTCCTCTGTTCTTACTCCCACCCTTAAAAAAACATCCTTACTGACTAGTTATGTGAAATGCTAAAAGTTACAACGTTGCAGTTACTGATACAAATGGTGTTAACTGGAAAGATTAAAGCATTCTAAATGTCTTGCTTATTTTTATTGTATTCTTCAGGGGTTTTAGACATATTTTATGTCTAAATGCCATGTCTTAGTATAGTGTTTATTGATCCTTTAACAAACAGGACAAAGTATACACTTTTGGTTAAAAGTTATTGGGTCCTATTTTTACTTAAAAGGAGCCTTTAAACAATAGTGAGTCACTGAAATATAATGACATGATTTTCATGACACATATAGTGAAAGACAAGCTTTTAAAAGTAATTTTGATTTTATATCATCAGATACGTGATGAACATAGTTAAATGTTTGCAATGTGAGTCTGTACTCAATGATACAACTGTTTGTAGTTATACTATATAGACATTCCTTGAAAATAAAGGATGAAACTCTTTTCCCCCTAAGTTTTCCAACAGCACTTTTAATTTTTCTTGTTACAGGTCATAGTTCTCAACTCCTGTCTTTTGAAATTTTATTGAGTCTTGTGAAACCAATGAAGTGAACAAAAAGTCATATAAGTTGAATATGTATAATATACATTAATACACAGATGTAATAATGTCATTCTTTGAACTCAAACTATATCAATAAAAAACATTGCTGTTCACTGTTATAATTTTTTGATATTTTAATATTGAGGGAAAGAACTCTGTTTTTTTCATTTACCATTATATATCTTAAACTTACTATGTCTAGAATGTAAGAAATTCTTAATAAATCATTAAATGAGTGAACCAAAACATTAGGACATAGAACAAGTGAGACGTAAATATTAGGGGGACAAAAATAATCAGTTTCAAATGTATGTTTTTATCACTTAAAATATCCAAAGCAACATTTCCCCAACATACATGTCTTGTTATAGGAATTTGGTTAATAAATGAGGCACCACATATGAAAATAGGAGTGGAATATTCAACAGATTCTGTTGGGATAACTAGTTAGATGCCTACCCCATGCCATATTAAATATCAGCCCTATGTGAATTACATAAAAAATTACAACTACAGAAAAATACAGTTAAATATTAAACCTTTGAATTGGGAATGAGAGTTGACATTAAGCTCAAAGGACAGAAGTCATGATGGAAACAACAAACAGATCTGATCACAAAAGAATTAGTTGCTTATATAAAAAGGTTAAACAGTAGACAAGGAAAAGTATTACTGTGACTACAGTGGATTATCAGTGTATAGTTATTTATATGTGGATATTTAGGAATTCTATTAGACCAATGCACAAAGAACAGACAACTCAAAAAGGGAGGTTCAATTTTAAAAAGCATGGGGCAGGAGTTCCCTTGTGGTCCAGTGGTTAGGACTCTGTGCTTTCACTGCCAGGGGCCTGGGTTTGATCCCTGGTCAGGGGAACTAAGATCCCACAAGCTGGAAAAAAAAAAAAAAAAGGGGAAATAGTTAACTTGTACTGTTAATCTCACTTCTGGGAAAGGCTAATTTCCAGTTTGTTTTGTTTACAAACAGCATTTATAAGTCTTTTTTTTTTTTTTCATTTCCTCAAAGAGCTTCTTGGTCATAGCCTGATTGCCTTAAAACCTTTTTTGAATTTGCTTGATTTGTCAAATTTACCATAATAGCATTACTGAAACAAATGTAAAAAGAGAAAGAAAATCATACATGATCCTACCATCATTATAAACCAACTGTAAATGTCCCAGTGTTCAATTACTTTCCTCATTTCTAGGTATAGATTTGAATAATTTCTTTAAAAAATATCAAAGTAACGGATACACATATGACTAGAAAATAAAATTCTATAGAAAGATTAATAATAGCAATATTCTGCTGCCCTCTCCCTTTCTAAATTGCTATTCCACATCCCACAAATACCTTTAATCATTTACAATGGTTGCCATCATATATTTTGTTTTTGTCTCACCAAGTTTAGACTTCTATTGACTTTGTGTGTGATAGATAAAGATCACTCACCTCACTCTTACTTCCTTGGTAACTTTATTATGTTTTTCAAGTTTTATTGAGATATAATTATTATACATCACTGTATAAGTTGAAGGTGCGTAATGAGCATAATGGTTTGGCTTACACTGTATTGTGAAATGATTACTGCAGTAATCATCATCTTATGTAGTAGATAAAATAAAAAGAGAAAGCAAAAGAAGAAAAAAATGGTAACTTTAATATAGTTAGAAGTACACTTTGTGAGATGATGATAAAGGCACCCTTTTCCTTCCCTCTATTTCTGTTTTTATATTACAACATCTGTAAACTATACATTTACATTTCCAAAGTTAATATTTGCATTCTATTCTATAACAAAAAGTCTCCCTTGTTATATCTACAGGTTGATTCTAAAATTGGAAATCAATAGACAGGGTTTACATTATACAAATATTGTTCTCTGAATGGGCCAGTTAACATAGTCTGATTATCTTTACTACTTTTCCAATTTTGTCACCTCTGTGTTTAAAGGGAGAATTATTATAATTATTATAAATGCCAGGGTCAAGTGAAAATTGATCAAAACCATTTCACATACCAGTTTGCTTTAACCTTGGGCCATACTCTTAGAGCAATTTATTTACCCTGTAGTTTGATTGTCTTTCTTTTTTCTTGTCGGGAGAAGAAACATGCCCTTTTCATCATATTATTACCTTTCTGGGTTCAAAGTTAGTATTGTCTGGAAGCTAGATCCCCAAATATTTGGTGGTGTTAAATTTTATGAGTGGACATTTTAATTTTGGCGAGTACTTGGTGTGCTTTGCAGATCCCTGGGAGTGTGTTGTATTTCTTTGATAATTTTTCCTAAGCTTTCTCTGTTCTTTCTTTATGGAACTTCTATTAATCAGATGCTAGAACTGCAAAATTAATCTCTAAATCTTCTATCGTTCATGTTTTTTCATCTTTTTGCTTATGTTCTGGTAGAATACTTAACTATCTTTAAACCCGTTTAAAACATTTTTAGCAATTATATTTTATTTCCAATCTTATTTTCTTTTGTTTTTCTAAATGTTGCTTAATAATGAATGTTCTGCTTTACTAATACTTGTTTAATCCTTGTAATTTAACCTGAGAAATCTTTTTTTTTTTTTTGCATTAAGCGTTTGTTTTCCTGCTGCTTGGCATCAGAAATCTTAAGCCTTTATCAACTTCTAAGTTGTATGTATATTGAACGCTGGCTTTAGTCAAATTCAGTAATCTGTTCATTTTTGTGCCTTTCCCCCCAACCCCTAGAGTCTAGTGCCCTTTCCTCTCTAACTCTGTTCATCAAGGCCTCCTCTCAAGAGAAGGGATAGGTTGAGATGTGAATAATAAAGCTTAGATTTTCTTCTATTGAATTCTTTGCATTTTAAGGAGTCAAAGGTTCTGGCCTAAAGTGGGAAGCTCAAAATGTGGAATATCAAGTATCAGCTGTACCAGTGAAGGTTTGGGAATACTGGTGATGTTAGTAGAGAATAAAGATGAAGAATGGTCCTGATTTCGTACTGGGTACGTGACTTACCTACTGCATTTGTCTGTTAGGGTCTTGGGGTAGAATAGTCCTCGTTTTCTGATTTAACTTTTCAGCATTGATAACATTTCGTCATAGGGCAGCAGCATAAGTTTACCCTCCCACCTTTCCCCTAGCTTTACACTTTGAGCTGTTTGCTTTCCCCTAGCTTTACACTTTGAGCTGTTTGTATAATCTCTTTATTGGTCCCCTAATTCGGGAGAAGACAGCTTTTCATGTTGTTTGGTTTGTGCGCTCTTTATAGATTTTTAAAATCTTAAATCTTATTAGAATCTTATTAAAATCTTATTTAAAATCTTATTAGAATTTCAGCCACACAACAGCGTGCATGATGCTGTGGTCGACAGGGGCTGCCTATGTTCAATGTTGGCTTTAGATTTCCCCGCTGTACCCCACGCAGAACAGGAAACCTAGTACCTCCTTTGTAGAAGTCCAGAATGGACTCGTATTATGTCCCACGGTGCTGGTGGTGAGATAAGGCGCTCGTTTTACGATCCGGCCAGCAGAGAGCCAAGCCTCGGCGGCTAGACGGCTGTGTGCGGCTGTGGCCACCTCGAAGCAGCCAGTGCTGGAAAGCAGCTTCGTCTGCATCCCGGCTCCGGCTCGTGGAGGCGGCCCCCGGGGGCGGCCCTGACCTGGTGGTCCTTCCTCTCCCGGACCTGGCAGCGCTCTCTCCGCGGCCGCGGCTGGGGAATGCCAACTAGTACTGGGGGCGTGGGGCGGCAGGAGCCTTCCCCCCGGGGCGGAGCCGGAGGTTGGCCTTATGGGATCTGAGGGACAGGGATGAGCAGCTGCTACGAAGGCGTCCCTGCCGCCGGGAGCTCCGGCTGACCAAGTCCAGGTGAGTGTGGGGCGTGCGCACGCGCGTGGTGGGCTGGCACCGCGGGGCTTTCCTCCGGCCCTCCCTTTAGAATCGCAGCTCCGAATCACTTTGGATCACGTAGGTTATCGACCCAAGTTTTACTTCAAATATCGGGGGATTTATCAACCTATGTAAAACCCATTCATAGACCCAGCGAAAGGGCCCGGGAACCGAAGATTAAATGACTCCTCCTTTAGAGACAGTTGGTGGTGCCCCGAGGAATTCCTCGTGAAGAGAGAATGGGGGTGGGGGTGTGTGGGTTGGAGGGGGGGAAACAGCAGGGTTAGTGTGCTGAGACACTGCGGAGGCTGGAAATTGCGGTGAGCAAATGATTTGTCCTAGAGCTTGGGGTCTGGCGATTCAGGTTAATCCTTTAAGCGACTCATTACTTGTTTTGCTGTAATTTAGAAGATTGCCAAATTGTCAGCGTAGGGTATTGAAATCTTCTTTTCTCCGGGGGGATTTTGCATGTGAGAATTCCTTGAAAGATTTTTTTCTGCCGTCAGTATTTTCTGGATTTGGAGTCTCATGTGTTTGTAGAATTCTTTTTCAGCATTCAGGAACAAAACCCAACTTTTTTTCCCCTTCTGTGTATATGAACTTGTTAATTCTCCCAAAGTCTTGGCTCTATCTATTTAACTTGATTTTCTCCTTAGTTTTGGGAGGGGATTACCATGTGGGGGGTAAATTCTCAACAGAAATAAGAGCAGTTTAAAATACTCAAAAACTTGGATGTGTAGGACGAGAAGCTCCTGTGTGACAAGGTAGGTATGATGCTTCATTATAAAGAACTAGTTGGAGTAACCTTAACACTGGCTTTATTTGTTGACTTGGTGTTGCCTAGCACTATCAGTGATCTGCTTTATGCCTCAGTTTGCTTTTATATAAAAGAAAGACAGTAACTGGATTTTTCTTCATCCAGTGTTCACCCAGTGAAGATGCACACAGTCAGTGCATGCAGTTACAATAAAATACTTTTAAAGAGGCAGCTTTGTGTAAGAATGCAGGGTATCAGAGCCAAATGCTGGTGCACTTGTATTTTTATGTTCATCTTATTCTAATATTGAATTAGCTGATATATCTTTTTAAAAATTTTTAAAAAATTTTTATTTTTTGGCTGCGTTGGGTCTTCGTTGCAGCATGCAGCCTACTCTTTGTTGCAGTGTGCAGGCTTCTCATTGCGGTGGCTTCTCTTGTTGCAGAGCACGGGCTCTAGGTACATGGGCTTCAGTAGTTGTGGCGCACGAGCTCAGTAGTTGTGGCTTGTGTCAGTAGTTGTGGTTCACGGGCTTACTTGCTCTGCGGCATGTGGGGTCTTCCCGGACCAGGGATCGGACCCATGTCCCCTGCATTGGCAGGCAGATTCTTAACCACTGCGCCACCAGGGAAGTCCCTAGCTGATATATCAACATTCAATAAATAGTTGATTCTTGAGAAATATGTCAGAGATCACATTTGCAACTATAGTGCTTGAATTGCTTATAAATATCACAGGGGCATGAGTGACGCTTGTTAATTGACTATTTCTGCATCTTACAATATACCTCATCTATCGATTGTTTAATCAGTCTTAGGATGCTCCACCACTGGAGCATGTACAGATACTAATCAACTAATGCATTTGTGCCAGTTAAATGCAGTGCAGGTTCTGACAATTTTAACATGTTTGTTCTTCAGCTGAATTATCTTACTATATTACTAGTCATGTGGGATGGTGGAAAGTTTGGTTTCAATCATTTATTTCAATTCTGTAGACAGAATTACTGCTGCTATAGTGCCACAAAGTTGAAACCAGTGTTTGAAGTATAGAATGTTTTGGTGCCAAAATAAGCACAGTTTATCATAATATGGATATTATGAATGAAATATGTAGAGAGAATGATGCTAATCACATATTTAAAATAAGTAGTAACAGTCTTCTTGTAGTTTTCTCTGTATATAATTGGGTAGGAAAGTGAACCCTACTCAAGTCAGAAGACTCAGATTGACCTAAGTTTGAACCCGAGCTCAACATCTTACTATTTGTGTGCTTTGGGACAGGTTAACTTTTTAATCTTTTTATTTGAAATAAGATTTTCATATTATAAAATGCACAGATATTTAGTGTATGGCTTAAATTTTTACCTACATATACTTAAAACCATTGTGTGAATCAAGATGGGTAACATTTCTATCACCTTCTTGTCCCTTTGCACTCAACTCCCTTGCCCAGAGGTAACCACTATTCTGATTTTTATAACCATAAATTATATTTGTTCCTGAATTCTATATAAATGGAATCATAGAGTACGCTCTCTTTTGTGTTTGGTTTTGTTTAGGATAGTATTTGTGAGATTCATCCATGTTGTGTGTATCAGTAGGTCTCTTGTATTGTGTGGTGTTCTGTCATGTGAATATACTATAAATTGTTTTCCCAATTTCTTGTTGATGGGCATTTGAGTTGTTCCCAGTTTTTAACTACTATAAATAAAGCTTCTATGAGTATTCTACTGCAAGTCTTTTGGTGAGAACAGCCCTCAGTTCTCTTAGGCATGTACCTAGGAGTGGAATTGCTGGATCATAGGGTAGGTATGTGTTTAACTTTATTAGAAACAGAGTTTTCCAAAATGGTTGAATCATTTATTATAGCCACCAGCATTGTAAGAGTGTTCCATTTGCTTCACATCCTCACCATTTTTTGGTATTGCTGGCTTTTAAAATTCTAACCATTTATTGTGGTTTAATTTATGTTTACCTGATGATTAGTGATGTCGAGCACCTTTTCATGTGCCGGTCATTTCATTCTTTCTTCACCTGTTTACATGTCTGCCCAGTCACAGTCTTCCCAACAGTACACCTGGGAGTGGTAAAAGGGGGTGGAGAAAAGGTGGAATCAAGGGGTGGGGTGCTATCTTGCTGCTTGGTGGTGACACCAAGAATTGTGAAATGGTTTATCGTTTTTTGAGTCACTGATTATATCTACTAGGATGACACTAGCTGCTTTTACAACTCCCAAAACTTCAGTGACTTAACAAGATAGAAAAGTAGGTTTTTGCTCACCTAACTATCCAAGGAGGGTGTTTCTGCAAGGTAGGTGGCCTCTCTAATTGTTACTTAGGACTTCAGGCTTCTTGCATCATGTGGCTCTGCGATCTTTGGTACATGGCTTCCAAGGTCTTTATGCTTCTCTTCATCAAACCAGGAAAAGGGGAAGAGGTGGGTGGGGGAAGGCAGAGGTGCACATATGGAAGATTTTTATGGATTAGGCAAGGAAATGGCATATAGATCTCTTCTCACGTTCCACTGTTGAGAATTTAGTCACATCTAATTGTAAGGGAGACTAGGTAAAGTAGCCTTTTCTGTACACCCAGGAAACTGGGAATCAGCTAGCAGTCTCTGCCAATACTGGTGAAATGGGATGTTCTTAGGAACAGTCACTGGATTTCTGTACTAAACTCAGTCAGGACAAAGACTAAATTCTTGATTTGTTTCAAGTAACAAGGAACCTGTGTAAACTGCTAAGAAGATATTAAATAAGATACCTCCCCATTCTGTGTTTTTGCAACCTGCCTGTGCTGTAGGAGTTGGAGAGACCATAAAAGATAATGATAACTTAATAAATCCACTTTGTGATGGCTTAAAATGCTTTGGTGAAAGCTCTTATCCAGTGTAATTTTATTTATGTAATATCTTACATTTATGAAATGTAATTTAGGATAAGGTAATAAAATTTATCTTTCATTAATATTTCAGGACTTTTTGATACTAAAACTTCTTTTTTTTAAAACATCTTTATTGGAGTATAATTGCTTTACAATGGTGTGTTAGTTTCTGCTTTATAACAAAGTGAATCAGTTATACATATGTTCCCATATCTCTTCCCTCTTGCATCTCCCTCCCTCCCACCCTCCCTATCCCACCCCTCTAGGTGGTCACAAAGCACCGAGCTGATCTCCCTGTGCTATGCAGCTGCTTCCCACTAGCTATCTATTTTACATTTGGTAGTGTATATATGTCCATGACACTCTCTCACCCTGTCACATCTCACCCCTCCCCCTCCCCATATCCTCAAGTCCATTCTCTAGTAGGTCTGTGTCTTTATTCCCATCTTGCCACTAGGTTCTTCATGACCTTTTTTTTCCCCTTAGATTCCATATATATGTGTTAGCATACTGTATTTGTTTTTCTCTTTCTGACTTACTTCACTCATATGACAGACTCTAACTCCATCCACCTCACTACAAATATCTCCATTTCATTTCTTTTTATGGCTGAGTAATATTCCATTGTATATATGTGCCACATCTTCTTTATCCATTCATCCGATGATGGACACTTAGGTTGCTTCCATGTCCTGGCTATTGTAAATAGAGCTGCAATGAACATTTTGGTACATGACTCTTTTTGAATTATGGTTTTCTCAGGGTATATGCCCAGTGGTGGGATTGCTGGGTCGTATGGTAGTTCTATTTTTAGTTGTTTTTTTTTTTAATTATTTATTATTTATTTATTTATTTTTGGCTGCGTTGGGTCTTTGTTGCTGCATGAAGGCTTTCTCTAGTTGCGGTGAGCGGGGGCTACTCTTTGTTGCAATGCACGGGCTTCTCATTGCGGTGGCTTCTCTCGTTGCAGAGCCCGGGCTCTATGCGCGCAGGCTTCAGTAGTTGTGGCACGCAGGCTCAGTAGTTGTGGCTCACGGGCTCTAGAGTGCAGGCTCAGTAGTTGTGGCGCACGGGCTTAGTTGTTCCGCGGCATGTGGGATCTTCCCGGACCAGGGCTCGAACCCGTGTCCCCTGCATTGGCAGGCGGATTCTTAACCACTGAGCCACCAGGGAAGTCCCTATTTTTAGTTTTTTAAGGAACCTCCATACTGTTCTCCATAGTGGCTGTATCAATTTACATTCCCACCAACAGTGCAAGAGTGTTCCCTTTTCTCCACACCCTCTCCAGCATTTATTGTTTATAGATTTTTTGATGATGGCCATTCTGACCGGTGTGAGATGATATCTCATTGTAGTTTTGATTTGCATTTCTCTAATGATTAATGATGTTGAGCATTGTTTCATGTGTCTGTTGGCAATCTGTATATCTTCTTTGGAGAAATGTCTATTTAGGTCTTCTGCCCATTTTTGGATTGGGTTGTTTGTTTTTTTGTTATTGAGCTGCATGAGCTGCTTGTAAATCTTGGAGATTAATCCTTTGTCAGTTGCTTCATTTGCAAATATTTTCTCCCATTCTGAGGGTTGTCTTTTTGTCTTGTTTATGGTTTCCTTTGCTGTGCAAAAGCTTTTAAGTTTCATTAGGTCCCATTTGTTTATTTGTGTTTTTATTTCCATTTCTCTAGGAGCTGGGTCAAAAAGGATCTTGCTGTGATTTATGTCCTAGAGTGTTCTGCCTATGTTTTCCTCTAACAGTTTGATAGTGTCTGGCCTTACACTTAGGTCTTTAATCCATTTTGAGTTTATTTTTGTGTATGGTGTCAGGGAGTGTTCTGATTTCATACTTTTACATGTACCTGTCCAATTTTCCCAGCACCGCTTATTGAAGAGGCTGTCTTTTCTCCACTGTGTATGCTTGCCTCCTTTATCAAAGATAAGGTGACCATATGTGCGTGGGTTTATCTCTGGGCTTTCTATCCTGTTCCATTGATCTATATTTCTGTTTTTGTGCCAGTACCAAACTGTCTTGATTACTGTAGCTTTGTAATATAGTCTGAAGTCAGGGAGCCTGATTCCTCCAGCTCCATTTTTCGTTCTCAAGATTGCTTTGGCTATTCGGGGTCTTTTGTGTTTCCATACAAATTGTGAAATTTTTTGTTCTAGTTCTGTGAAAAATGCCAGTGGTAGTTTGATAGGGATTGCATTGAATCTGTAGATTGCTTTGGGTAGTAGAGTCATTTTCACAATGTTGATTCTTCCAATCCAAGAACATGGTATATCTCTCCATCTATTTGTATCATCTTTAATTTCTTTCATCAGTGTCCTATAATTTTCTGCGTACAGGTCTTTTGTCTCCTTAGGTAGGTTTATTCCTAGATATTTTTATTCTTTTTGTTGCAGTGGTAAATGGGAGTGTTTTCTTAATTTCACTTTCCGATTTTTCATCATTAGTATATAGGAATGCAAGAGATTTCTGTGCATTAATTTTGTATCCTGCTACTTTACCAAATTCATTGATTAGCTCTAGTAGTTTTCTGGTAGCATCTTTAGGATTCTCTATGTATAGTATCATGTCATCTGCAAACAGTGACAGCTTTACTTCTTCTTTTCCGATTTGGATTCCTTTTATTTCTTTTTCTTCTCTGATTGCTGTGGCTAACACTTCCAAAACTATGTTGAATAATAGTGGTGAGAGTGGGCAACCTGGTCTTGTTCCTGATCTTAGTGGAAATGGTTTCAGTTTTTCACCATTGAGGACAGTGTTGGCTGTGGGTTTGTCATATATGGCCTTTATTATGTTGAGGAAAGTTCCCTCCATGCCTACTTTCTGCAGGGCTTTTATCATAAATGGGTGTTGAATTTTGTTGAAAGTGTTCTCTGCATCTATTGAGATGATCATATGGTTTTTCTCCTTCAGTTTGTTAATATGATGTATCACGTTGATTGATTTGCATATATTGAAGAATCCTTGCATTCCTGGAATAAACCCCACTTGATCATGGTGTATGATCCTTTTAATGTGCTGTTGGATTCTGTTTGCTAGTATTTTGTTGAGGATTTTTGCATCTCTGTTCATCAGTGATATTGGCCTGTAGTTTTCTTTCTTTGTGACATCTTTGTCTGGTTTTGGTATCAGGGTGATGGTGGCCTCGTAGAATGAGTTTGGGAGTGTTCCTCCCTCTGCAATATTTTGGAAGAGTTTGAGAAGGATAGGTGTTAGCTCTTCTCTAAATGTTTGATAGAATTCACCTGTGAAGCCATCTGGTCCTGGGCTTTTGTTTGTTGGAAGATTTTTAATCACAGTTTCAATTTCAGTGCTTGTGATTGGTCTGTTAATATTTTCTATTTCTTCCTGGTTCAGTCTCGGCAGGTTGTGCATTTCTAAGAATCTGTCCATTTCTTCCAGGTTGTCCATTTTATTGGCATAGAGTTGCTTGTAGTAATCTCTCATGATCATTTGTATTTCTGCAGTGTCAGTGGTTACTTCTCCTTTTTCATTTCTAATTCTATTGATTTGAGAGTTCTCCCTTTTTCTCTTGATGAGTTTGGCTAATGGTTTATCAATTTTGTTTATCTTCTCAAAGAACCAGCTTTTAGTTTCATTGATCTTTGCTATTGTTTCCTTCATTTCTTTTTCATTTATTTCTGACGTGATCTTTATGATTTCTTTCCTTCTGCTAGCTTTGGGGTTTTTTTGTTCTTCTTTCTCTAATTGCTTTAGGTGCAAGGTTAGGTTGTTTATTCGAGATGTTTCCTGTTTCTTGATGTAGGCTTGTATTGCTATAAACTTCCCTCTTAGAACTGCTTTTGCTGCATCCCATAGGTTTTGGGTCGTCGTGTCTCCATTGTCATTTGTTTCTAGGTATTTTTTGATATCCCCTTTGATTTCTTCAGTGATCACTTCGTTATTAAGTAGTGTATTGTGTAGTCTCCATGTGTTTGTATTTTTTACAGATCTTTTCCTGTAATTGATATCTAGTCTCATAGCGTTGTGATCGCAAAAGATACTTGATACATTTCAATTTTCTTAAATTTACCAAGGCTTGATTTGTGACCCAAGATATGATCTATCCTGGAGAATGTTCCATGAGCACTTGAGAAAAATGTGTATTCTGTTGTTTTTGGGTGGAATGTCCTATAAATATCAATTAAGTCCATCTTGTTTAATGTATCATTTAAAGCTTGTGTTTCCTTATTTATTTTCATTTTGGATGATCTGTCCATTGGTGAAAGTGGGGTGTTAAAGTCCCCTACTATGAGTGTGTTACTGTCGATTTCCCCTTTTATGGCTGTTAGTATTTGCCTTATGTATTGAGGTGCTCCTATGTTGGGTGCATAAATATTTACAATTGTTATACCTTCCTCTTGGATCGATCCCTTGATCATTATATAGTGTCCTTCCTTGTCTCTTGTAATAGTCTTTATTTTAAAGTCTATTTTGTCTGATAAGAGAATTGCTACTCCAGCTTTCTTTTGATTTCCATTTGCATGGAATATCTTTTTCCATCCCCTCACTTTCAGTCTGTATGTGTCTCTAGGTCTGAAGTGGGTCTCTTGTAGACAGCATATATATGGGTCTTGTTTTTGTATCCATTCAGCCAGTCTGTGTCTTTTGGTGGGAGCATTTAATCCATTTACATTTAAGGTAATTATTGATATGTATGTTCCTATTCCCATTTTCTTAAATGTTTTGGGTTTGTTATTGTAGGTGTTTTCCTTCTCTTGTGTTTCTTGCCTAGAGAAGTTCCTTTAGCATTTGTTGTAAAGCTGGTTTGGTGGAGCTGAACTCTCTCAGCTTTTGCTTGTCTGTAAAGGTTTTAATTTCTCCGTCAAATCTGAATGAGATCCTTGCTGGGTAGAGTAACCTTGGTTGTAGGTTTTTCTCCTTCATCACTTTAAGTATATCCTGCCACTCCCTTCTGGCTTGCAGAGTTTCTGCTGAAATATCAGCTGTTAACCTTATGGGAATTCCCTTGTGTGTTATTTGTTGTTTTTCCCTTGCTGCTTTTAATATGTTTTCTTTATATTTAATTTTTGATAGTTTGATTAATATGTGTCTTGGCGTGTTTCTCCTTGGATTTATCCTGTATGGGACTCTCTATGCTTCCAGGACTTGATTAACTATCTCCTTTCCCATATTAGGGAAGTTTTCAACTATTATCTCTTCAAATATTTTCTCAGTCCCTTTCTTTTTCTCTTCTTCTTCTGGGACCCCTATAATTCGAATGTTGGTGCGTTTAATGTTGTCCCAGAGGTCTCTGAGACTGTCTTCAGTTCTTTTCATTCTTTTTTCTTTATTCTGTTCCGCAGCAGTGAATTCCACCATTCTGTCTTCCAGGTCACTTATCCGTTCTTCTGCCTCAGTTATTCTGCTATTGATCCCGTCTAGAGTATTTTTAATTTCATTTATTGTGTTTTTCATCATTGCTTTGTTCCTCTTTAGTTCTTCTATGTCCTTGTTAAATGTTTCTTGCATTTTGTCTATTCTATTTCCAAGATTTTGGATCATGTTTACTATCATTATTCTGAATTCTTTTTCAGGTAGACTGCCTATTTCCTCTTCATTTGTTAGGTCTGGTGTGTTTTGACCCGGCTCCTTCATCTGCTGTGTGTTTTTTTGTCTTCTCATTTTGCTTAACTTACTGTGTTTGGGGTCTCCTTTTCACAGGCTGCAGGTTCATAGTTCCCGTTGTTTTTGGTATCTGTCCCCAGTGGCTAAGGTTGGTTCAGTGGGTTGTGTAGGCTTCCTGGTGGAGGGGACTAGTGCCTGTGTTCTGGTGGATGAGGCTGGATCTTGTCTTTCTGGTGGTCAGGTCCACGTCTGGTGGTGTGTTTTGGGGTGTCTGTGGCCTTATTATGATTTTAGGCAGCCTCTCTGCTAATGGATGGGGCTGTGTTCCTGTCTTGCTAGTTGTTTGGCATAGGGCGTCCAGCCCTGTAGCTTGCTGGTCGTTGAGTGAAGCTGGGTGTTGATGTTGAGATGGAGATCTCTGAGAGATTTTTGCCGTTTGGTATTACATGGAGCTGGGAGGTCTCTTGTGGACCAGTGTCCTGAAGTTGGCTCTCCCACCTCAGAGGCACAGCCCTGATGCCTGGCTGGAGCACCAAGAGCCTTTCATCCACATGGCTCAGAATAAAAGGGAGAAAAAATAGAAAGAAAGAAAGAAAGAAAGAAAGAGGATAAAATAAAATAAAATAAAATAAAGCTATTATAATAAAAAATAAGAAAAAAATTATTAAGAATAAATTTATTAAGAAAATTTTTTTTAATTTTTTCAAATAAATTTATTAATTTTTTATAATAAAAATATGAAAAAAATTATTAAGAAAAAAATTTTTAATTTTTTAAAATAAAAAATATGAAAACTTATTAAGAAAAAATTTTTTTTAATTTTTAAAGATAGAAAGTAAGGAAAAAATTATTAAGAAAACATTAAGAAAAAAAAAATTTTTTAAGTAAAAAAAAAAAAAAAAAAGGACAGACCGAACCCTTGGACTAATGGTGAAAGCAAAGCTATACAGACAAAATCTCACCCAGAAGCATACATATATACACTCACAAAAAAAGGAAAAGGGGAAAAATTAAGATATCCTGCTCCCGAAGTCCACCTCCTGAATTTGGGATGATTCGTTGTCTATTCAGGTGTTCAACAGATGCAGGCACATCAAGTTGTTTGTGGAGCTTTAATCCGCTGCTTCTGAGGCTGCTGGGAGAGATTTCCCTTTCTCTTCTTTGTTCGTACAGCTCCGGGGGTTCAGCTTTGGATTTGGACCCGCCTCTGCGTGTAGGTCGCCTGAGGGCATCTGTTCCCCGCCCAGACAGAACGGGGTTAAAGGAGCAGCTGCTTCGGAGGCTCTGGCTCACTCAGGCCCGGGGGAGGGAGGGGTACGGATGCAGGGCAAGCCTGCGGCGGCAGGGGCCAGCGGGAAGTTGCACCAGCCTGAGGCACGCCGTGCATTCTCCGGGGGAAGTTGTCCCTGGATCACGGGAGCCTGGCAGTGGCAGGCTGCACAGGCTTCCAGGAGGGGCGGTGTGGATAGTGACCTGTGCTCGCACACAGGCTTCTTTGTGGCAGCAGCAGCAGCCTTAGCGTCTCATGCCCGTCTCTGAGGTCTGCGCTGATAGCCGCGGCTCGTGCTCGTCTCTGGAGCTCGTTTAGGCGGCGCTCTGAATCCCCCCTCCTTGCACACCCCGAAACAATGGTCTCTTGCCTCTTCGGCAGCTCCAAACTTTTTCCCGGACTCCCTCCCGTCTAGCCGTGGCGCACTAGTCCCTTCAGGCTGTGTTCACTCAGCCAACCCCAGTCCTCTCCCTGGGATCTGACCGAAGCCCGAGCCTCAGCTCCCAGCCCCCGCCCGCCCCGGCGGGTGAGCAGACAAGCCTCTTGGGCTGGTGAGTGCTGGTCGGCACCGATCCTCGGTGCGGGAATCTCTCCGCTTTTCCCTCTGTGCCCCTGTTGCTGTGGGGTCCGCGCTGATAGCCGTGGCTCGCGCCCGTCTCTGGAGTTCGTTTAGGCGGCGCTCTGAATCCCCTCTCCTTGCACGCCGCGAAACAAAGAGGCAAGAAAAAGTCTCTTGCCTCTTCGGCAGCTGCAGACTTTTTCCCGGACTCCCTCCCGGCTAGCTGTGGTGCGCTAACCCCTTCAGGCTGTGTTCATGCCGCCAACCCCAGTCCTCTCCCTGCGATCCAACCGAAGCCCGAGCCTCAGCTCCCAGCCCCGCCTGACCCGGCGGGTGAGCAGACACGCCTCTCGGGCTGGTGAGTGCTGCTCAGCACCGATCCTCTGTGTGGGAATCTCTCCGCTTTGCTCTCCGCACCCCTGTTGCTGTGCTCTCCTCCGTGGCTCCAAAGCTTCCCCCTCCGCCACCCACAGTCTCCGCCCGCGAAGGGGCTTCCTAGTGTGTGGAAACCTTTCCTTCTTCACAGCTCCCTCCCACTGGTGCAGGTCCCGTCCCTATTCTTTTGTCTCTGTTATTTCTTTTTTCTTTTGCCCTACCCAAGTACGTGGGGAGTTTCTTGCCTTTTGGGAGGTCTGACGTCTTCTGCCAGCATTCAGTGGGTGTTCTGTAGGAGCAGTTCCACGTGTAGATGTATTTCTAATGTATCTGTGGGAAGGAAGGTAATCTCCGCGTCTTACTCTTCCGCCGTCTTGCTTGCACCGCTCTCTAAAACTTTTAAAAAGTGTTTAAGTATTTTTTAGTGACTTATTAGAAAACTACTTCTAAGACTGTCCATGGAGAAATGCAAAGCTGTTTCTTTCACACCTTTCCCTTGAGCTACTAAGATACTCCTAATATATTGTAGTTGCTAAGTCATTCCACTGATCTTTTGTAATTAAAATCGTCAACAAATAAGCGGTTGCCTTGAATTATTTAAACCCTGGGTCAGCAAACTTTCTAGCTCTTGAGTCCAGTGCACATCATTGTTAGAAGGAAGAGAGGGAGAAGAAAACAAGGGAAGAAAGAAGGGAACAGAAAGAAAATGAGTGTGAGTTGAGGTGCAGTAGAGCTTCCTAAGTAGCCCTGCATTTAAGCCTTCCTTGGGCAAGTCATTGCTCTAGAGCAGTACTGTCTGATAGAAGTATATTGTGAGCCACATATGTGATCAATATATCCCAAATATCATTTCAGTATGT
Source organism: Balaenoptera ricei (assembly GCF_028023285.1). Classification (NCBI taxonomy): domain Eukaryota; kingdom Metazoa; phylum Chordata; class Mammalia; order Artiodactyla; family Balaenopteridae; genus Balaenoptera; species Balaenoptera ricei. The sequence goes on from NC_082641.1 coordinate 43,665,293, forward strand.
AATCAATATAAAAATTAAGGTACTTTACCATTTTGTACTAAATCTTTGAAATCCAGTATATATTTTATAATTACCTCATATCTCAATTTGGATGCTGTCTTCATTGGAAATACTTAGGATCGATATTTAGATTTTATATATAGCAAATTATGATTCATATACCCAATATAGATTCACATACTCAAGTTGTTCCAGACATAATTAAGTTTTCCAATAGCTGAATCATGTCTCAGGTTTTAAATTTAGATTAAGTAAAATAAAATTTTAAAAAATTCAGTTTTTCAGTTGCACTAGCTATGTTTCAAGTGCTTAGTAGCCATATGTGGTTAGTGGCTATGGCTACTTTAGTGACAGTGCAACTCTAAAGTCTAGACTAAGTTGACTGTAAGCTCTAGGAAGGCAGGGGCTTCTGCCTGGCACTGAGAAAGTGCTCAAGAAATATTTGTGGTTTGAAAATAATATCCTATTTTAAAGTTGGTAGAGTTGAAAGTGAGACTTAATAAATAAACTAATTTGATTGAATAGCTGGAGGGAAACCAGGCTTCCCAAGCTACGTCTTTGTTTCCAAAATTTAATTATTCCTAATAAGCATTTAGTGTGGAGCTATTTAGGCCAGAATGGCAATACATTTTTGGAGCATGCCTCTTTCCACTCCAGTGGCTGGCAACTCTGGTCAAATTGCATATTAATTACCACATAGTGGATTAGCTAAACAACTATGGGGGAAAATAGTCAGTCTGATCTTTCTGTACTTCGTTGGTTTGAATTTGGGGAATTTAAGCTAAAGGAAAATGAATGAAGTCAAAATAATTAAGGTTTTAATTTGAAAAATAATCATATATCCTATTCTATGTTGCTCTGCAGAGGAAACTATTTTATTGTTACAGGGGCAGACACATCTAATTTAACAACAACAACAACAACAAAAATCTAACTTGCACAATGTTCCATAGTGTGAAAAAAGGACTATATTCTTTGAGAATGGGAGTTTTATGTTTTAACATCCCTATGTTTTTTCCCACTAATTACCCAAATTTTACTAGTTTGGTGCTCTACTCACACTTCTTTCACGAAGCCTTCCTTTGTTACTGTAGTTCATAATGCTTCCTCCCATTCCTGAATTCTTTTCTCATAGACCCAAATATTTTGTCATCCAAATATATATCTACAGTGTTGTGAATTGTTTCCCATTTGACTCATGTCATGTCATATCTAGCCATTCCAACTCAGTGTTCTCAGTGTTTAATGAGTAACAGTTCCTCAACATTTGCTTGAGTACACAGAAAACAACAAGTGGAAATCCTGGCTGATAGACTTCTTAAGAACCTGACTGTTACCATGGTTTGTGTTCAAATTGCTTTACTGCATTCTGTTTGACTTGAGTAGTGGCAGCAGCTCGGCTGAGATGGAGAGAGAGAGCTGAACTGCCAGGTATTGGGAGTACTGGATTAAACAACAAGCCAAAGTGGAAGTGACAGACAAGTCGTTAATCACTTACTGAGTTTGTATAAACAAGGGTCTAAACTAAAGAAAGACTCCCTCTGGTCCACTTTTCCCTGTGGAATGGCCTACTGGTTGAGGGTCAGGTGGATCAGCACAGATGTTGGGGGTTGTCTCACTGCTCAGGGAGCCCTGAACAAAAGGCACCTGCAGATTTATGGACCTAGGGGCTGGGAGAAGGAAGAAGGAAGAGCTAGGAGTGGGAAAGTACTGAGTCGGGTGTAGAAAATTGTCTTCAAGTTTTCCACCATAGAAAGACTTCCAGATAGAGACGCCTGGGCCAGGAATGCAGATGTGTGTAAGAGCATGGCCATCCATTGGTACCTGAGTCCTTGTATGCAACAACTTTCAGAGATGGCAATGCATTGTGTATTGATTTTGTACCAAATCTGATATGGAGAAGGCCTCTTTCTCCTGTGAAGCCTGCCAGGGAAAGCCTTTGTAATTGCCTATGGTCAGCCTGAAAAGTCAGGTTTTTTGGGCTGGGAGGTGGACTCCTTACATATGAAATCTAAATACTTCTATTCTCAGGACCTGAAACTACTCTCATCTATTCTAGGATGGACATTTCCTCACGTTTTAATATCTTTGAAATCAGAATGCATTTTACAGTTGACATCATCCAGGTAACAGTTGTGATCTAACTGATGCTTTTGGATAAAAATCAAGAAAGTACCAGCAGATAGAGAGCAAGAAGGCCAAGTAGGAGAATATGGAGCTCACCTCCCCTGATGAACACATAGAAATACATCTACATGTGGAGCAGTTCTCACAGAAAACAAACTGGAGACTGGCAGAAAGACTTATGTAACCAAGGCTGTAAGATCCACATGGAGTTGCATAGGAAGGAAAGAAAAGTGGTCAGGTCAGGACCTGTGTCCCTGGGAGGAGACACAGAAGAGAAGCAGGATTATGTGGGCTCAGAGGTCCTCCCTGGGGAGTGAACAGTTCAAACCGTGTATTGGGTGCCTTAGCCCTGAGGTCTGACACTGGGAAGACAAGTCCTTTTATTTTTATTTATTTATTTTTTTTAAGAATTTCATTTATTAATTTAATTTATTTATTTATTTTTGGCTGTGTTGGGTCTTCGTTTCTGTGCAAGGGCTTTCCCTAGTTGCGGCAAGCGGGGGCCACTCCTCATCACGGTGCGCGGGCCTCTCACTATCGTGGCCTCTCTTGTTATGGAGCACAGGCTCCAGACGCACAGGCTCAGTAGTTGTGGCACACGGGCTTAGTTGCTCTGCGGCATGTGGGATCTTCCCAGACCAGGGCTCGAACCCGTGTCCCCTGCATTGGCAGGCAGATTCTCAACCACTGTGCCACCAGGGAAGCCCTGACAAGTCCTTTTAGCTGCCGTGAAAACCAGTGGGACTAACAATAGAACTGTTAGGAAACTAGACTTGGCTCACGAAGAGCATGCACATGCTTGCTTACTCCTGAAACAAGGCAGAGAACGTGGATTGAAACTGCCTGGGACTTAGGCTGGTTTCCCTCAACCACCCAGTGCATGCCCCAGCCGATACCAAGCACCTGCTCCAGCTCCTCTTGCTCTGCAGTGCAGCTTCCCACTAGGGTGAAGGCTGCTGTTTCTGAGGAGAGTGCACAGTTGTGGGGGATGGAGGTGGCTCAGACCCAGCACAGCACCCGTATAGGGTGAGGGCAGACATTACTGGCATTTATGGGGGCAACAGATCGGGAGTGGTGTGGAACTCTGGTGTGCTGGGACTGCCCCAGTGTGCACCCTGGCCTGCACCAGTCACCAACTCCCATCACTCACTTGAGTCCCTCTTGCTCCAGCACTGCTCCCCTCTGGGGTAAAGGTGCTGATGCTGGGAGGGGGAAAGCACAGACTTAGAAGGAGCAGAACCAGCTCAGACCTGACCCTCAGGCCTTTCGTTCCAGCAGTTTGGGACCTGCCCCTGACCCCAATAGAATGATGTTGGTCATTGAGCAGAGGAGATGCCCTGGCTCACACCGGACTCTGACTCTAACCCCTCCATCTCCAGCCCCACCTCCCACCAAGGTGACAGCTGCCAGCACACCCTGGGGAAAGACATGACTCATGATCACTTCAGGTCCAGCTCTCCCAGGAAAGCCACTGGGCACATGCAGACTGTATAGGCATGCTCCCACACAAGGACACCCTTGCAAGACTGGGATAGGTAACTGTTTCACCTAATTTCAAAAGAGAAAGTTAAGCAAAATGAGAAATAGGCTTTTTTTTTTCAAATGAAAGAACAAGAAAAAGAACCGTGAAAAAAACTAATGAAAACGATAATTTACCAGATAAAGAGTTAAAAACATTAGTAATAAGAATGCTAACTGAATTAGGCAAAAGAATAGATGAACACAGAATTTTAATAAGGAAGTAGAAATGTAAAAAAGAACCAGTCAGGGCTTCCCTGGTGGCGCAGTGGTTGAGAATCTGCCTGCCAATGCAGGGGACACGGGTGCCAGCCCTGGTCTGGGAAGATCCCACATGCCGTGGAGCAACTGGGCCCGTGAACCACAATTATTGAGCCTGCGTGTCTGGAGCCTGTGCTCCACAACAAGAGAAGCCGCGACAGTGAAAGGCCCGTGCACCACGATGAAGAGTGGCCCCCGCTTGCCACAACTAGAGAAAGCCCTCGCATAGAAACGAAGACCCAACACAGCCAAAAAATAAATAAATTTTTAAAAAATGAATTAAAAAAAAAAAGCTGAAAAGCTGAAGAACAAGTCAGAACTGAAGAATACAATAACAAATGAAACACACACTTGAAGAAATGAACAGCAGACTAAAGTGATACAGGAGAACACATAAGTGATCTGGAAGATAGAATAGGGGAAATCACCCAATCAGAACAGCAAAAAGAAAAGAAAATGAGAACAGATTAAGGGACCTGTGGGAAAACACCAAGTATACTAATATTCACATTATAGGCATCTCAGAAGAGAGAGAAAAATGTACTGAAAATGTAATTTGATTAAACTGTGGCTGAAAAATTCCTGAAACTGAAGAAGGAAATGGATATCCAGATATAGGAAGCACAGAGTCCCCCAAAAGATATGAACACAAAGAGACCCACAACAAGACATAATTAAAATGGCAAAAAGTTAGAATTCTAAAGGCAGCAAGAGAAAAACAGAGTCACTTAAAAGGGAACTCCCATAAGGCCATCAGCTGATTTTTCTGCAGAAACTTTGCAGGCCAGAGGGGAGTGGCATGATTTATTTAAAGTGCTGAAGGGAAAAAGCCTGAAACTTAGGATACTCTACTGAGCAAGGTTATAATTCAGAATTGGAAGAGAGATAAAGAACTTCTTAGATGAGTAAAAAAATGAAAAGAATTCATCAATACTAAACCAACCCTAAAAGAAATGTTGAAGGATTTTCTATAAGTGGAAAAGAAAAGGCTACAAAAAGAAGTAAGAATTTATAGGAAATGAAAAATCCAATTAGTAAAGGCAAATACATAGTAAAGGCTGTGAATCACTTTAAATAACCTAGGACAAAGATTAAAAGATTAAAAAAATTGTAAAAACTATAACTACAAAAAAGGGATAAACAAGATGTAAAATATGACATCAAAAATACAAAAATGCAGGGGTAGGGAGTAAAAAAATGTAAGTCTTTTAGAATGTGTGTGAACTTAATGACTACCAGTTTAATTAAAACAGGTAGATATAGATCAACATATGAACTCCATGGTAACTGCAAATCAAAAACCTACAATAGATACACAAAAACTAGAGAGAAAAGAACACAAGCATACCACTAAAGCAAATAATCAAACCACAAGGGAAGAAACTAAAAAAGAAGAAAACAGAACTACAAAAACAACCAGAAAACAAGTAGCAAAATGGAAATAAGTATATTTAAATGTCCGTGGACCAAATGTTCCAATCAAAAGACATAGGGTGCCTAATTGGATAAAACAGTAAGACCCATGTATATGCTGCTTACAAGAGACTCACTTCAGAGCTAAAGACACACATGGAATTAAAGTGAGGGTATGGAAAAGAATATTTCATGCAAGTAGAAATGACAAGATAGACTTTAATTTTTGAATTTTATTTACTTTTTTATACGGTAGGTTCTTATTAGTCATCAATTTTATACACATCAGTGTATACATGTCAATCCCAATCGCCCAATTCATCACACCACCAGCCCCACCCCACCGCAGCTTTCCCCCCTTGGTGTCCATACGTTTGTTCTCTACATCTGTGTCTCAACTTCTGCCCTGCAAACCAGTTCATCTGTACCATTTTTCTAGGTTCCACATACATACGTTAATATACGATATTTGTTTTTCTCTTTCTGACTTACTTCACTCTGTATGACAGTCTCTAGATCCATCCACGTCTCAACAAATGACCCAATTTCGTTCCTTTTTATGGCTGAGTAATATTCCATTGTATATGTGTACCACATCTTCTTTATCCATTCTTCTGTCGATGGGCATTTAGGTTGCTTCCATGACCTGGCTGTTGTAAATAGTGCTGCAATGAACATTGGGGTGCATGTGTATTTTTGAATTATGGTTTTCTCTGGGTATATGCCCAGTAGTGGGATTGCTGGATCATATGGTAATTCTATTTTTAATTTTTTAAGGAACCTCCATACTGTTCTCCACAGTGGCTGTATCAATTTACATTCCCACCAACAGTGCAAGAGAGTTCCCTTTTCTCCACACCCTCTCCAGCATTTGTTGTTTGTAGATTTTCTGATGATGCCCATTCTAACTGGTATGAGGTGGTATCTTGTTGTAGTTTTGATTTGCATTTCTCTAATAATTAGTGATGTTGAGCAGCTTTTCGTGTGCTTCTTGGCCATCTGTATGTCTTCTTTGGAGAAATGTCTATTTAGGTCTTCTGCCCATTTTTGGATTGGGTTGTTTGTTTTTTAAATATTGAGCTGCATGAGCTGTTTATATATTTTGGAGATTAATCCTTTGTCCGTTGATTCATTTGCAAATATTTTCTCCCATTCTGAGGGTTGTCTTTTGGTCTTGTTTATGGTTTCCTTTGCTGTGCAAAAGCTTTTAAGTTTCATTAGGTCCCATGTGTTTATTTTTGTTTTTATTTCCATTACTCTAGGAGGTGGATCAAAAAAGATCTTGCTGTGATTTATGTCAAAGAGTGTTCTTCCTATGTTTTCCTCTAAGAGTTTTATAGTGTCCGGTCTTACATTTAGGTCTCTAATCCATTTTGAGTTTATTTTTGTGTTTGGTGTTAGGGAATGTTCTAATTTCATTCTTTTGCATGTAGCTGTCCAGTTTTCCCAGTGCCACTTATTGAAGAGACTGTCTTATCTCCATTGTATATCCTTGCCTCCTTTGTCATAGATTAGTTGACCATAGGTGCGTGGGTTTATCTCTGGGCTTTCTATCTTCTTCCATTGACCTATGTTTCTGTTTTTATAAGATAAGATAGACTTTAAAACAAAGTCTATAACAAAAGACAAATAAGGCCATTATATATTGATAAAAGGGATCAATACAATAAGAGGATACAACATTTGTTAACATGTATATACCTTACATAGGAGAACCTAAATGTATAAAGCAAATATTAACAGATGTAAAGGGAGAAATTGACATTAATAATAGGTGACTTTAACACCCCACTTACATCAGTAGACAGATCATCCAGACAGTAAATCAACAAGGAAACAGTAGTATTAAATGATACATTAGATCAGTTGGACTTAATAGATATCTATAGGATATTCCATCCAAAACCAGCAGAATACACGTTCTTTTCAAGTGCACATGGAACGTTCTCCGGGGTAAATCATATGCTAGGCCACAACACAAGTCTCAACAAATTTAAGAGGATAGAAATTATATCAAGCATTTTTTCTGACCACAACAGTATGAAACTAGAAATCAACTACAGTAAGAAAAATGGAGGAAAAACCCAAACACATGGAGACTAAACAACAAGCTACTAAAAAACCAATGGGTCAATAAAGAAATAAAAAGAAAATCAGAAAATACCTTGAGACAAAATAAAAGCACAACTTTCCAAAATCTATGGGACACAACAAAAACAGGTCTAAAAGGGAAGCTTATAGCGATACAGGCCTACCTCAGGAAACAAGAAAAATCTCAAACAACCTAACCTACCATCTAAAGGAATTAGAAAAAGAAGAACAAACAAAGCCCAAAGTCAGTAGAAGGAAGGAAATACTAAAGATCAACAAGGAAATGAAATAGAGCCCCTCCCCCCAAAAAAAACCAATAGAAAAGATCAGTGAAGCCAAGAGCTGTTTTTTTGAAAAACGAAACAAAACAAAACAAATTGATAAGTCTTTAGCCAGGCCCATCCAGAAAAAAATAGAGGACCCAAATAAAATAAGAAGTGAAAGAGGAGAAATAATAGCTGATACCACAGAGCTACAAAAAATCGTAAGAGAATACTAGGAACAGTTATACACCAACAAATTGGACAAACTAGAAGAAATGGACACATTTCTATAAGCATACAGTCTTCCAAGACTGAATCAGGAAGAAATAGGCAATCTGAACAGACCAATCACTAGTAGTGAAATTGAATTTGTAATTTTAAAAACTTCCAGCAAACAAAAGTCCAGGGCTGGAAGACTTCACAGGGGAATTCTATCAAACACATAAAGAAGCACTAATACCTATACTTCTCAAACTATTCCAAAAAAGTTGAAGAGGAGGGAACACTTCCAAATTCATTTCTATGAGGCTAGTATTACCCTGATACCAAAAGCAAAGACACTACAGGAAAAAACAAAATCACAGGCCAATATCTCTGATGAACATAGATGCAAAAATCCTCAACAAAATATTAACAAACCAAATCCAACAATATATAAAAAGGATCATACACAATGATCAGGTAGGATTTATTCCAGGGATGCAAGGATGGTTCAATATTTGCAAATCAATCAGTGTGATACACCACCTTAACAAAGGGAAGGATAAAAAAATCACATGATCATCTCAATAGACTCAGAAAAAGCATTTGACAAAATTCACCATCCAATCACGATAAAAAAAACTCTCATTGAAGTTGGTATATAGGGAACATACTTCAACATAATAAAGGGCATTTATGACAAACTCACAGCTAACATCATTCTCAACAGTGAAAAGCTGAAAGCTTTTCCTCTCAAATCAGGAATAAGACAAGGATGTCCACTCTCGCCACTTTAATTTAACGTAGTATTGGAAGTCCTAGCCACAGCAAACAAGAAAAAGAAATGAAAGTCATCCAAATTGGAAGGGAAGAAACAAAACTGTCTCTATTTGCAGATGATGTGATACTGTATATGTAAAAAACCCTAAAGTCTCCACCAAAAACTATCAGAAGTAATAAATGAATTCATTAAAGTTGCAAGATACAAGATTACTATACAGACATCTGTTGTTTTTCTAGCCACTAGTAATGAACTTTCAGAAAGAGAAAGCAAGAAAGCAATTCTATTTAAAATCACATCAAAAGAATAAAATACCTAATAATAAATGTAACCAAGGAGGTGAAAGACCTGTGCTCTGAAAACTATAAAACTTTTTTTTTTTTAGGCTGTGTGTGAGGGCATGTGGGATCTTAGTTCCCTAACCAGGAATTGAAACTGCGTCCCCTGCATTGGAAGCGTGGAGTCTTAACCACTGGACCGCCAGGGAAGTCCCTGAAAACTATGAAACATTGATGAAGGAAATTGAAGATGATACAAAGAAATGGAAAGGTATCCCATGTTCATGGATTGGAATAATTTTGTTAAAATATCCGTACTACCCAAAGCAATCTACAGATTTAATGCAATCCCTATTTAAAATACTCATGACATTTTTCACAGTAGAACAAATAATCCTAAAATTTATATGGGACCACAAAAGACTCTGAATATCCAAAGCAATCTTGAGGAAAAAAGAACAAAGCTGTAAGTGTTACACTCCCTGACTTCAGACTGTACTACAAATCTACAGTAATCAAAACAGTATGGTACTTGCACAAAAACAGACTCATAGATCAATGGGACAGAATAAAGAGCCCAGAAATAAACCCACACACTTATGTTCAATTAGTCTTTGACAAAGGAGGCAAGAATATACAATGGAGAAAAGATAATCACTTCAACAAGTGGTGCTGGGAAAACAGCTACATGTAAAACAAGGAGATTAGAACATTTCCTCACACCATATGTAAAAATAAACTCTAAATGGGTTAAAAACCTAAGTATAAAACCTGAAGCCGGGCTTCCCTGGTGGCGCAGTGGTTAAGAATCTGCCTGCCAATGCAGGGGACACGGGTTCGAGCCCTGGTCTGGGAAGATCCCACATGCCACGGAGCAACTAAGCCCGTGAGCTACAAGTACTGAGCCTGCGCATCTGGAACCTGTGCTCCGCAACGGGAGAGGCCGCGACAGTGTGAGGCCTGCACACGGCGATGAAGAGTGGCCCCCGCTTGCCGCAACTGGAGAAAGCCCTCGCACAGAAACGGAGACACAACACAGCCAAAAATAAATAAATAAATAAATTAATTAATTAATTAAAAACAAAACAAAACAAAAAAACCCTGAATCCTTAGAACTCCTAGAGGAAAACAAAAGCAGAACACCCTTTGACATAAAGTGTAGCAATATTCTTTTGGATCTGTCTCCTAAGGCAAAAGAAATAAAAGCAAAAATAAACAAATGGGGCCTAATTAGACTAAAAGCTTTTGCACAGCAAAGGAAACCATTAACAAAGAAAAGACAACCTACTGAATGGGAGAAAATATTTGCAAATGATATGACCAACAAGGAGTTAATATCCAATACATATATAAATAGCTCATACAACTTAGTATCAAAAAAAACCAGTAGCCCAATTAAAAAATGGGCAGAAGACCCGAATAGACATTTTTCCAAAGAAGACATACAGATGGCCAACAGGCACAAGAAAAGATGTTCAATGTTGCTAATAATTAGGGAAATGCAAATCAAAACCCAATGAGATATCACCTCACACATGTCATGGCTATTATCAAAATGTCTACAAATAACAAGTGTTGGTGAGGATGTGGAGAAAAGGGAACCCTCCTATGCTGTTGGTGGGAATGTAAATTGGTGCAGCCACTATGGAAAACAGTATGTAAGTTCCTCAAAAAACTAAAAACTAGAGATACCATATGATCCAGCAATTCCACTCCTGGGTATGTAAAAGGAAAACACTAATTTGAAAAGATATATGTACTCCAGTGTTCAAAGCAGCATTATTTGCAGTAACCGAGATATGGAAGCAACCTAATTGTCCATCAACAGCTGCGTGGATAAAGAAGGTGTGGTATATATATACAATGGGATATTACTTGGCCATAAAAAAGAATGAAATTGTGCCATTTGCAACAACATATATGGACCTGGAATATATTATGCTTAGTGAAATAATTGAAACAGAGAAAGACAAATACTGTATGTTATCATTTATATGTGGAATCTGAAAAATAAACGAATAAATATAACAAAACAGACTCACAGTTATAGAGAACAAATTAGTGGTTACCAGTGGGGAGAGACGGCAGTAGAGGATTAAGAAATACAAACTATTATGTATAAAATAAGCTACAGGGTTATATTGTACAGCACAGGGAACATAGCCAATATTTTGTAATAACTTTAAATGGAGTATAATCTATAAAAATGTTAATCACTATGTTGTACACCTGAAACTAATATAATCGTGTAAATCAACTATACTTCAATTTAAAAAAAAGCAAGTACAGAATCAAAAAGTCTCAATCTTGGTGAGATACAATATCTTTTTATATTTTCTTACCTATCTTTCTTTTAAACATTTCCTACATAAGATCTTGAATTTGGCAGTTTATGTCTTTGGCATCTCTGTTTTAGACTGTCCTAACATGTTCTGTTGAGATAGACTGAGGTGTAGGGTATAGAATCAGAAGGGAATACAGTGGACATTCTGCAGCAGAGAGGCCAATGTTTAATTTTTCTTTGATGATTGTTCCTCCGTATTTAATTATGAGAGCTTCCCATGGCTAAGTAAATTATTTCTCAGTCACCTGAGAAGAGTAAGTTTTCCTTTTTCTTTTTTTTGGCCCAAAGTCCTTATCCTGTAAAGGTCAAAGTAGTAAAACACCTAACTGTCAAATCTTATGTCCTCTTTTTTTCCCCCACTCACTAGTGTTTTCTAGGGATTGTTAGCACCTCTAAGCATGCCAAGGCTTTCTGGGAATGACTTGAAATCTTGCTTAGTAGTTTTGGGAAACATGATATGACTGAAAATGAGACTTTACTAATTTCACTAGCTCATGGGTCTCACTAACTGGAGGGAGTCCTGAAGAGACTACACATATGAAAGGAAACTTTCACTTTACTTTGTGTCAGGACTACCGTGAGCTGTTTCACAACCTCTGCCAGGGCAGAACAAACTAATTAAACTATGGAATGTTCTAAGGATCCAACTGGAGCCATTTCCCCAAATCTGACTGCTAAGCCTGTCTAGGAATAAGGACTGGGGATAAGATTCTGATGATATCACAACAGTGTCCCTCTTCACTTGCATTTATCTTTTTTTCTTTTTAAAAATTTTTATTTATTTATTTATTTTTGGCTGCGTTGGGTCTTTGTTGCTGCGCATGGGCTTTCTCTAATTGTGGCGAGTGGGGGCTACTCTTCATTGTGGTGCGTGGGCTTCTCATTGTAGTGGCTTCTCTTGCTGCGGAGCACGGTCTATAGGCGTGCAGGCTTCAGTAGTTGTGGCATGCGGGCTTCAGTAGTTGTGGCATGCAGGCTTCAGTAGTTGTGGCTCACGGGCTCTAGAGTGCAGGCTCAGTAGTTGTGGTGCATGGGCTTAGTTGCTCCGTGGCATGTGGGATCTTCCCAGGCCAGGGCTTGAACCCCTGTCCCCTGCAAGGGCAGGCGGATTCTTAACTACTGCTCCACCAGGGAAGCCCCTGCATTTATCTTTAATGCAATTTGGAAACCAAATTCAACTGGTAGATAGCAGGAAGCCAAAGGATCCTGAAAGACCACATAAGAAATGTGGTGAACCAAAGCCCTTTTGTAACAAGGAGAGCAAATCCTGAGACAGTGGCTCTGACAGCCTCACCTGCTATGGACTGAACCAGAGGCTTGGGCAGTGGAATCTCATTGGAAAAAAATGGACTTCGTTTTCCTTATTTTTTATTACCCCACTTTACCTTTTCCGTATATTTCTGTCTTCTAACACTCCTCTTAGCCCTGAGTTATTCTGATGTGCACCACTGCTTAAGAAGCACTGCCTAGATTTTACTTTCTACAGAAATATCACCCATAGGTAAATGTATATTAGCACATTCTCTTTTCTACTTTTTCTCTTGAAATCTGTTTTAGTTATCTATTGCTGCATAATAAATTAGCCCCAAACTGAGAGGCATAAATCAACATTTATTATCTCACCATTTCTGTGGGTTAGGAATCTGGGCATGACTTAGCCGGGTCCTCTGGTTCTGCGTGTCTCACAAAGCTGCAATGAAGGTGTTGGCTGGGACGGTCATCTCAGGACTTGGTTGAGTAAGGATCTGCTTCCAAGCTCACTCAAGTGGTTGTTGGCAAGATTTAGTTCCTCTCAGGTGGTTGGACTTAAGACCGCAGTTTCTCACGAGCTGTTATCAAAGGTTGCCCTGTGAGTTCCTTGCCACATGTGCCTCTCCATAGCACAGTTTACAATGTGACCACTGGTGTCATCAGGGTGAGCAAGTGAGAGGTCAGGAGAGAGTTGAGAAAGAAAAACGTTAAAATTTTATAACCTGATCACAGAAGTGACATCCCATCACTTTTTCTGTGTTCTGTTAATTAGAAGTGACTCACCAATTCCAACCTACACTCAAGAGAGCATTACACAGAGCATGAATAACAAAAGGCAAGATGATTGGCAGACATTTTTATTTTTTTAATTGAAGTCTAATTGACATCCAACAGTATATTAGTTTCAGGTGTACAACATAATGATACAGTATTTGTATACATTAAGAAATTATCACAATCTGTCTAGTTATGCTCTGTCACCATACAAAGTTATAAGAATTTTTTCTTGTAATGAGAACTTTTAAGATTTATTTTCTTAGCAACTTTCAGACTTGCAGTACAATATTGACTATAGTCACTATGCTGTACATTACATCCCCATGACTCATTTCTTTTATAACTGGAAGTTTGTACCTTTTGATCCCCTTCTCCCAATTTGCCCTCCCCTTAACTCCTCTCCACTCTGGCAACCATCAGTCCGTTCTCTGTATCTGTGAATTTTGTTTGTTTTGTTTTTACATTTCACATACAAGTGAAATCATGCAGTATGTATCTTTCTTTGTCTGACATATTTCACTTAGCATGGTACCCTCAAGGTCCATCCATGTTGTCTCAAATGACAGGATTTCATTCTTTTTCTATGGCTGAGTAGTATTTTACTGTATATTTATACCACATCTTCTTTAACCATTCATCCATTGATGGACACTTAGGGTGCTTCTGTATCTTGGCTATTGTAAATAATGCTGCAGTGAACATAGGTGTGCATGTATCCTTTCGAAATACTGTTTTTGTTTTCTCTGGGTAAATACTCAGAAGTGGAATTGCTGGATCATATGGTAGTTTTATTTTTAGATTTTGAGGAATCTCCATACTGTTTTCCATACTGGCTGCATCAATTTAAATTCCAATGGGAGACGTTTGAGAAGATGTCTACCACAGAATGTAAATTATTACATGAATGATATACAGTTTGGAAATTGGAACACATAGGGGTGTGACTCCTATTCCATAACTCTTGAAAGTAATATAACAACTTTAAAAATTCAGCCTGAATCTGATAGTCCCTATCCTGTTGGAATGGCAGGAAATTTGATCTCAGGCATTATTAGGGATCACCTTCACCCCAACACACAAACTCATAGTTATGCTGAGGTTCCAGGTTCATGAGCACCACCAAAGTCCTGGGGAAGCCCTTCAGATCAAACTCTTGAAACCTAGAAAATCCTTTACCTCTCCATGGTCTGGGGCTGGGTGGGGGTTTTCTTCCTCTTATTCTCTGCTGCCTCTCTAGACACTCTCTTCTCCCTTCCTTGAGGTACCTCTCCCATTAATCTGAGCCCTCCCTAACGACTGGAAGAGTCATTGACTTCAAGTGGACATTTCCAGCCTGTTCACATTCCTGAGTAAAAGAAATAACAAGAGTCCTGTCTTCTTGCTTATAATGGGGAAGGAAGGAAACATAAGAGAGTGGAACATTAACATCTCAAAATTAGCCTATTGGGCAAGATGAAACCCCTTAGACACTGTTTAAATATTGTTTCACCAAGCTATTAATATAGTTGTTATTTTTAAATCTTTTTATTTTATATTGGAGTATAGTTGATTAACAATGTTGTGTTAGTTTCAGGTTTACAGAAAAGTGATTCAGTTATACATATACCTGAATCTATTCTTTTTCAAATTCTTTTCCCATTTAGGTTGCTGCATAATATTGAGCAGAGTTCCCTGTGCTATACAGTAGGTCCTTGTTGGTTATCCATTTTAAATATAGCAGTGTGTATATGTCAATCCCAAACTCCCTAACTATCCCTCCCCTCCACCCTTTCCCCCTGGTAACCATAAGTTCATTCTCTAAGTTTGTGAGTCTGTTTCTGTTTTGTAAATAAGTTCATTTGTATCATTTTTTAAGATTCTGCATATAAGTGATATCATACAATATTTCTCTTTCTCTGTCTGACTTACTTCACTCAATATGACAATCTCTAGGTCCATCCATGTTGCTGCAAATGGCACTATTTCATTCTTTTTAATGGCTGACTAATATTCCATTGTAGATATGTACCACATCTTCATCTTCTTTATCCATTCCTCTTTCGATAGACATTTAGGTTACTTCCATGTCTTGGGTATTGTAAACAGTGCTGCAGTGAACATTGAGGTGCATGTATTCTTTCAGACCATGTTTTTCTCCAAATATATGCCCAAGAGTGGGATTGCTGGATCATATGATAGCTCTATTTTAAGTTTTTAAGGAACCTCCATACTGTTCTCCACAGTGGCTGTACCAATTTACATTCCCACCAACAGTGTAGGAGGGTTCCCTTCTCTCCACACCCTCTCCAGGATTTATTGTTTGTGGATTTTTTGATGGTAGCCATTCTGACTGGTGTGAGGTAATATCTCATAGTAGTTTTGATTAGCATTTCTCTAATAATTAGTGATGTTGAACATCTTTTCATGTGCCTCTTGGCCATCTGTATGTTTTCTTTGGAGAAATGTCTATTTAGGTCTTCTGTCATGTTTTGATTGGATTGTTTGTTTTGATGATATTAAGCCACATGAGCTGTGTGTAAATTTTAGAGACTAATCCCTTGTCGTTCACATCATTTGCAAGTATTTTCTCCCATTCTGTGGATTGTCTTTTCGTTTTGTTTATGGTTTTCTTTGCTGTGCAAAAGCTTTTGAGTTTAATTAGGTTCCATTTGTTTATTTTTGTTTTTATTTCCATTACTCTGGGAGACATATTGAAAAAGATATTGCTGTGATTTATGTCAGAGAGTGTTCTGCCTGTTTTACTGTAAGAGTTTTATAGTGTCCAGTCTCAAATTTAGGTCTTTAATCCATTTTGAGTTTATTTTTGTGTATGGTGTTAAAGAATGTTCTAATTTCATTTTTCTACATATATCTGTCAAGTTTTCCCAGCACCATTTATTGAAGAGGCTGTCTTTCCTCCATTGTACAGTCTTGCCTCCATTGTTGTAGATTAATTGACCATAGGTTCATGGGTTTATTTCTGGGCTTTGTATCCTGTTCCACTAATCTATATTTCTATTTTTGTGCCAGTATCATACTGTTTTGATGACTGTAGCTTTGTAGTATAGTCTGAAGCCGGGCATCCTGATTCCCTCTGCTGCATTTTTGGTTTTTATTTTCCTCTAGGTTGCTTTGGGTGTTCAGGGTCTTTTGTGTCTACATACAGATTTTACGATTTTTTTTGTTCTAGTTCCGTGAAAAATGCCATTGGTAATTTGATAGGGATTGCATTGAATCTGTAGATTGCCTTGGGTAGTATAGTCATTGATTCTGCCAATTCAAGAACATGGTATATCTTTCCATTTGTTTATGTTGTCTTCACTTTCTTTCATCAGTATCTTGTACTTTTCAGAGTACAGGTCTTTTGTCTCCTTAGGTAGGTTTATTTCTAGGTATTTTATTCTTTTTGATGTGATGGTAAATGGGATTGTTTCTTTAATTTCTCTTTCTGATCTTTCATTGTTGGTGTATAGAAATGCAAGAGATTTCTGTATATTAATTTTGTAAACTGCAACTTTACCAAATTCATTGATGAGCTCTAGTAGTTTTCCGGTAGTGTCTTTAGGGTTTTCTGTGTATAGTATCATGTCATCTGCAAACAGTGATGGTTTAACTTCTTCTTTTCCAATTTGGAGTCCTTTTATTTCTTTTTCTTCTCTGATTGCTGTAGCTAAGACTTCCAAAACTATGTGGAATAAAAGTGGTGAGAGTGGGTATCCTTGTCTTGTTCCTGATCTTAGAGGAAATGCTTTCAGCTTTTCACTGTTGAGTATGATGTTAGCTGTAGGTTTGTCATATATGGCCTTTATTATGTTGAGGTATAGTCCCTCTATGCCCACTTTCTGGAGAGTTTTTATCATAAATGGGTTTTTAATTTTGTCAAAAGCTTTTTCTGCATCCATTAGATGATCATATGGTATGTATTCTTCAATTTGTTGTTGTGGTGTATCACACTGATTGATTTGCGGATATTGAAAAATCCTTGCATCCCTGGGATAAATCCCACTTGATCATGGCGTATGATCCTTTTAATGTGTTTTTGGATTCTGTTTGTTAGTATTTTGTTGAGGATTTTTGCATCTATGTTCATCAGTGATATTGGCCTGTAATTTTCTTTTTGTGGTATCTTTGTCTGGTTTTTGGTATCAGGGTGATGGTGGCCTCATAGAATGAATTTGGGAGTTTTCCGTCCTCTGCAATTTTTTGGGAACAGTTTCAGAAGGATAGTTAGCTCTTCCCTAAATGTTTGATAGAATTCACTTGTGAAGCCATCTGATCCTGGACTTTTGTTTGTTGGGAGTTTAAAAATCAGTTTCAATTTCATTACTTGTGATTGGTCTGTTCATATTTTCTATTTCTTCCTGGTTCAGTCTTGAGAGATTGTACCTTTCTAATAATTTGTCCATTTCTTCTAGGTTGTCCATTTTATTGGCATACACTTGCTTGTAGTAATCTCTCATGGTCCTTTGTATTTCTCTGGTGTCCTTTGTAACTTCACCTTTTTCATTTCTAATTTTATTGATTTGAGTCTCGTCCCTTTTTTTCTTCATGAGTCTGGCTAAAGTTTTATCAATTTTGTTTATCTTTTCAAAGAACCAGCTTTTAGTTTCATTGATCTTTGCTTTTGTTTTCTTCGTCTCTATTTCATTTATTTCTGCTCTGATCTTTATGATTTCTTTCCCTCTATTAACTTTTGGTTTTGCTTGTTCTTCTTTCTCTAGTTGCTTTAGGTGTAAGGTTAGGTTGTTTATTTGAGATTTTTCATGTTTCCTGAGGTAAGATTGTATTGCTATAAACTTCCCTCTTAGGTTTTGCTGCATGGGTTTTGCTGCATCCCATAGGTTTTGGATCATTGTGCTTTTGTTTTCATTTGTCTCTAGGTATTTTTTGATTTCCTCTTTGATTTCTTCAGTGATCCATTGGTTGTTTAGTAGCATATTGTTTAGCTTCCACATGTTTGTGTTTTATAGTTTTTTTCTTGTAGTTTACTTCTAATCTCATAGTGTTGTGGTCAGAAAAGATGCTTGATATGATATCAATTTTCTTAAATTTATGGAGCCTCGCTTTGTGGCCCAGCATGTGGTCAATCCTGGAAAATGTTCCATGTGCACATGAGAGGACTGTGCATTCTGCTGCTTTTGGATGGAATGCTGTATAAATATCAATTAAGTCCATCTGGTCTAATGTATCATTTGAGGTCTGTGTTTCATTACTGATTTTCTGTCTGGATGATCTGTCCATTGATGAAAGTGGGGGTTAAAGTCCCTCACTATTATTGTGTTACTGTCGATTTCTCCCTTTATGGCTATTAGTATTTGCCTTACATATTGAGGTGCTCCTATGTTGGGTACATATATATTTACAATTGTTATGTCTTCTTCTTGGATTGATCCCTTGATAATTATGTAGTGTCCTTCTTCATCTCTTATAACAGTCTTTATTTTAAAGCTTATTTTGTCTGCTATGAGTATTGCTACTCCAGCTTTCTTTTGATTTCCATTTGCATGGAATACCTTTTTCCATCCCTTCACTTTCAGTCTGTATGTGTCCCTAGGTCTGAAGTGGGTCTCTTGTAGACAGTGGGTCTTGTTTTTCAATCCATTCAGCCAGTCTATGTCTTTTGGTTGGAGCATTTAATCCATTTATATTTAAGGTAATTATCGATATGTATGTTCCTATTAACATTTTCTTAATTGTTTTGGGTTTGTTTTCATAGGTCCTTTTTCTTCCCTTCCGCTTTTGTTCTCTTCTCTTGTGGTTTGATGACCATCTTTAGTGTTGTTTGGGTTGCTTTTTCTCTTTTGTATGTGTATCTATTGTAGCTTTTGGGTTTGCTGTTCCCACGAGCTTTTAATATAGCAATCTATATATGTGCAGTGTTGTTTTAAGTTGCTGGTCTCTTTCTCCCCTAGAGAAGTTTCTTTAACATTTGTTTCAAAGCTGGTCTGGTGGTGCTGAATCCTCTTAGCTTTTGCTTGTCTGTAAAGCTTTTGATTTCTCTGTCAAATCTGAATGAGAGCCTTGATGGGTAGAGTATTCTTGGCTGTAGGTTCTTCCCTTTCATCACTTTAAATATGTTGTGCCACTCCCTTCTGGCCTGTAGAGTTTCTGCTGAGAAATCAGCTGATAACCTTATGGGAGTTCCCTTGTATATTATTTGTCATTTTTCTCTTGTTGCTTTTAATATTTTTTCTTTGTCTTTAATTTTTGTCAATTTGATTACTATGTCTCTTGGCATGTTCCTCCTTGGGTTTATCCTGCCTGGGACTCTCTGTGCTTCCTGGACTTGAGTGACTGTTTCCTTTCCCGTGTTAGGGGAGTTTTCTGCTATTATCTTTTCAAATATTTTCTCAGGTCCCCTCTCTCTTTTCCTTCTGGGACCCCTATAATGCGAGTGTTGATGTGTTTAATGTTGTCCCAGAGGTCTCTTAAACTGTCTTCATTTCTTTTCATTCTTTTTTCTTTATTCTGTTCTGCAGCAGTGATTTCCACTATTCTGTTTTTCAGGTCACTTATCCATTCTTCTGCCTCAGTCATTCTGCTATTGATCCTTCTAGTGTATTTTTCATTTTAGTTATTGTTTTGTTCATCTCTGTTTGTTTGTTCTTTAGTTCTTCTAGGTCTTTGTTAAACATTTCTTGCATCTTCTTGATCCTTGCCTCCATTCTTTTTCCACCATTCTGGATCATCTTCACTCTCATTATTCTGAATTCTTTTTCTGGAAGGTTGCCCATCTCCACTTCATTTGTTTGTTTTTCTGGGTTTTTTTTTTTTTTTTTTTTTTTTTTTTTTAAATTTTATTTATTTATTTATTTATGGCTGTGTTGGGTCTTCGTTTCTGTGCAAGGGCTTTCTCTAGCTGTGGCAAGTGGGGGCCACTCTTCATCGCGGTGCGCGGGCCTCTCACTATCGCGGCCTCTCTTGTTGCGAAGCACAGGCTCCAGACGCGCAGGCTCAGTAATTGTGGCTCACGGGCCCAGCTGCTCTGTGGCATGTGGGATCTTCCCAGACCAGGGCTCGAACCCGTGTCCCCTGCATTGGCAGGCAGATTCTCAACCACTGCGCCACCAGGGAAGCCCCGTTTTTCTGGGTTTTATCTTGTTCCTTCATCTGGTACATAGCTCTCTGCCTTTTCGTCTTGTCTTTCTGTGAATGTGATTTTTGTTCCACAGGCTGCAGGATTGTAGTTCTTCTTGCTTCTGCTGTCTGCCCTGTGGTGGATGAGGCTATCTAAGAGGCTTGTGCAAGTTTCCTGATGGGAGGGACTGGTGGTGGGTAGAGCTGACTGTTGCTCTGGTGGGCAGAGCTCAGTAAAACTTTAAGCCGCTTGACTGCTCATGGGTGGGGCTGGGTTCCCTCCCTGTTGGCTGTTTAGCCCGAGGCAACCCAACACTGGAGCCTAGCTGGTCTCTTTGGTGGGGCTAATGGCAGACTCTGGGAGGGCTCACGCCAAGGAGTACTTCCCAGAACTTCTGCTGCCAGTGTCCTTGTCCCCATGGTGAGCCACAGGCACCCCCCACCTCTGCAGGAGACCCTCCAACAATAGCAGGTAGGTCTGGTTCAGTCTCCTACGAGGTCACTGCTCCTTGCCCTGGGTCCTGATGCACACACTACTTTGTGTGTGCCCTCCAAGAGTGGAGTCTCTATTTCCCCCAGTCCTGTCGAAGTCCTGCAATCAAATCCCACTAGTCTTCAAAGTCTGATTCTCTAGGAATTCCTCCTCCCGTTGCCGGACCCCCAGGTTGGGAAGCTTGACGTGGGGCTCAGAACCTTCACTCCAGTGGGTGGACTTTTGTGGTATAAGTGTTCTCCAGTCTGTGAGTCACCCACCCAGCAGTTATGGGATTTGATTTTACTGTGATTGCGCCCCTCCTATCGTCTCATTGTGGCTTCTCCTTTATCTTTGGATGTGGGGTATCTTTTTGGGTGAGTTCCAGTGTCTTCCTGTCGATGATTGTCCAGCAGCTAGTTGTGATTCTGGTGTTCTCGCAAGAGGGAGTGAGAGCACGTCCTTCTACTCCGCCATCTTGGTTCCTCTCTGTATAATCTCTTTATCAGTTATCTATGTCATTCCTAGCTTTAATGTATGTGAATGTTATATCTTAGAGGACAGGAGATGTCACATTCCAATCCAGATTTGAGTGATAAATTATATTATGATAGGGTCTATTGTAGTTTTATTTTACCTTTAGTCATCAGATCCAAGGGCAGTTTTATTTTATTTTATTTTTATTTTTGCACTAAATAATTGTGATTTTATTTTTTCACAAAGTACAAAGCTTTGCACCACATTATAGTAGTGTTCCAACACAAGAAAATCCCAACGTTTTCATTGTGTGGTGGGGGAGTGATTTATATATAGGATACTGATTTTATAGATTGCCAGTTACTTTTGACCTTTGGTTGATTCCAGTCCTTCAGCCACGATATGAAGACATTGTTGCAATGTTGACATACTGCCACTCCTCCCCTCACTCTTGCTGCCTCCCTCAAGCAAATCCTTTCCAACTGCATCTTCTAAACAGGCAGCCTAGCTAATTTCACCATCTCCTGCTGCAGCTCCCTCTGGTCTGTGTTGAGCACCTCACTCTTGTTCCTTACAGCTCCACATGGCCTGGATCTGTGGCGAGTCCTGGGACTAGCTGAGGTGGATGGAAGAAGGCCAGTGCAGTTGCTGTGGAAGGTGACCTCCCTCTGGGTTATTTATTTACAATTTCTGTTAAAAAGCCTTGGTCTCTTACACCTCTAAGAACTGTGATTATTGGCGTTTTACCTCCTTAATTTCCTTCCCTAGAGGCTTTGATGCCCCAAATCTCACAATGGTTTCCCACCTCCAAAAAGCCCTATAAATCATTTTGTAGATGGCCTAAATGTGCATTAAAGACCCTGGCCCCTCTTCTTTGGTCTGAAATGTTAACATTTGGGACAGGTAAAAAGTGTAAGTGCAGGAGGCACCTTGACCTTCTGGAGAAGACCGTCACTAGCTGGCCTCCCCTAGAAGGCAATGTAAAATTATATAGCCCCACTGCCACAGTGGAGAAGAGCACTGGCTTGCGGTGAGCTTACTAGTGTGTCCTGAAGTTACTGCCAACATATACTGCACAAGTGACTTCCTGAGTACTGGGATAGTGGGGTGCAAGGATAGAAAAAGGGTCCTTTGTAGGATGGAGGCCGGGGAGTGAGGAACAAAGGAGGAGCCAGGTGGGTAATGCAGAGGAGATGAGCGAGGAGGAAGAGATGAGAGGAGATCGTAAGAAAAAGGACAGAAAAGGAGGGGAAGAAGCAGGAAAGGAAAAGGGCAAACAGAGGGAAAAAACAGCCAGGAAATAGGAGAGAGGAGGTGGGGAGCTGGGGGAAAGAAGAGAGGGAGGAGAGCAGTGAGATGCCAAAACTCTTTGGTGTGTCTCCAGAATTCTCAGGTAATACTCATCTATTTTTGGCTGCGTTGGGTCTTTATCGCTGTGCACAGGCTTTCTCTAGTTGCGGTGAGCGGGGGGTACTTTTTGTTGCGATGCGCGGCCTTCTCATTGCTGTGGCTTCTCTTGTTGTGGAGCACGGGCTCTAGGCGCGTGGACTTCAGTAGTTGTGGCTCACAGGCTCTAGAAAGCAGGCTCAGTAGTTGTGGCCACAGACTTAGTTGCTCTGTGGCATGTGGGATCTTCCTGGACCAAGGATCGAACCCGTGTCCCCTGCATTGGCAGGTGGATTCTTAACCACTGCGTCACCAGAGAAACCCTGTCAACATATTTTTGAGGTAGGAAAGTAAACAATGGCACATACCGCGTGAGGCCAGACCAACCTGGGTCAAGTAGTCCAACCTGTGAAGTAGGTGAGATGGACTTCAATGCCCTCCTCCCCCTCGCCTGGGGGCTGGTCTTCCTTTTGCTTCAATAGGAGAGTTTTCTAAGAATTAGAGCTGCTTAAAAAAGAATGGACTAAAATTAGATAGTGGTGATGATTACACAACTCTGAATATACTAAAAGCCAGAGTCGTACACTTCAAAAAAGTGAATTTTCTGGTGTGTGAATTATATCTCAATAAAGTTGTTATTGGCACAGGGTATGTTATGCATCCGGAAGGGTAATTACCTGATTGTAGTTTAGCACCTTATAGTTAATATTACCTCCCACCCTGATTCCCACCATTTATGACTGCCTCAGTGCCTTTCTTTCTTCGCTTTTGGTGATAAATTTTGTTTCCTCTGTGTTCAGAAGGCAAGAGGAGCCCCGGTCCTGGAGAAAACTCTTGGCTACAACATATGGTACTTTCCAGAAAACAACACTAACCTCACAGAGACAATGAACACCACTAACCAGCAGCTTAAATTGTATCAGGGAGGCAAGACCTACCGGGTATATGTGATTTCTTACAATTCTCTTGGGGAGTCTCCAGTGGCCACGCTGAGGATTCCAGCTATTGATGAAAAGCGTAAGTATAACATAAACTTCTTACTTAGATGCCTGACCCCATCCAAATGTCCAAGGAGTAGTCCCTATCCTCTCAGAGGCTGCTGTTTCTCTAGAGTCAAAATGATTCTGAAGTGAGGACTTTTTAGGTTATGGGGGAGTGATCATAATCTTTGAGTAATTCATGAACCTCTTGAAATAAAGTTCCTTTGGAACAAAGCCTGTGTTGAAAATCAGAGACTTCATAAGTCATATGATACAAAGTCATGAGCCTAGAAGTTCTACATGCAGCTTGTATTTATTTTGTTCTGAGTCAATATAAGCTGGGTTAAGCCATAAAAATCTGTCAAATCTGCCACATTTATCCTCAGTGGCTGAAACCTCTTTTGAAATCTTCCCCTCACAGGACTGACTGTATCCAGGCTTGGTTTGCTCACTCTCCTGTTTTCTTCCTTTTCTCCCTTCCATTTGACTATCAAGTTAGGGAAATTTCTAATGTTTATACTTGCCAATAAATTGCTTGTTACACCTTTAATTAAGTAATTTAAAAAATGTTACTCCTCCCAGGTAAACTCATATTTTGTATTCTGTTTTGGAATAAAATAGCTTCTTTGAGTCTCAGTCAAGGAATTGCAAGCAATGGATTCCCTCTTCCCTGCTTTATTTTTCTCTATAGATCTTACTATTCCTCATTCTATAGATTTTCTCATTTATTTTGATTATTACCTATCTCTCCATCAATAGGATGCAAGTTCCATGAGGGCAGAGATTTTTCTTTTTGGTCTGTTTTTCTCTTCTCCTCATTTTCTTTCTCCTCCTGATCCTCTCCTCCTCCTCCTCTTCCATTTCCAAAATCTAGAATAAACATAGAGCAGTTGGCATAGAAAAGGCGCTCAGTATTTGTTGAAACACACCATAGCTAGGGAATGCGCTCTCCAATTCTCCATCTCTCTCTGTTTGCTTAGATCTAGAATTATATCAGGCATTTACACTACCAGCGCTAGACTTGTCTGCCTGTGCTTTCTTCTTTCTCTTCTTTTTTTTTTTTTTATCATAGTACTTTTAATTTTTATTTATTTTTTAATTTTTAAATTTATTTATCTATTTGTTTTTGGCTGCGTTGGGTCTTAGTTGAGGCACGTGGGATCTTTCGTTGCAGCACGTGGGCTCTTTGTTGCGGCGCATGGGCTTCTCTCTAGTTGTAGCGAGCGAGCAGGCTCCAAAGTGCGCAGGCTCAGTAGTTGCAGTGTGCTGGCTTAGTTGCCCTGTGGCATGTGGGATCTTAGTTCCCCGACCAGGGATCGAATCCGCACCCCCTGCATTGGAAGGCAGATTCTTAACCACTTGGACCACCAGGGAAGCCCTTCTTCTTTCTCTTCTTAAATTTAACCCATGTGTTCTTTTGCCTCATTTTAGAACTCCTAGATATTCGTTTTTGTGTGTGTGTGTTTTGAGCTACATTTGATATTATTTTAGTCAGTATTTGATATTGTTTTAGTCACTGTTTGCCACAGCCCTTAGCTCCTGGCATCCTAGTTCCTGCCTATCCAATACCCTTGGTGATGAAGTTTCCAACAAATGTGTGTGTCACTGAACACACATTCTGTGTTAACAGAGGCGCTGATGAATAGTAATCGCAGTTTCCTGGTGTGGCCCTGTAGTGGGAGGCAGGAAAGGGTAGGGAATAAAAACATGGGCTTTGGAGTCCAGCAGCTCTGGATTCAAATCTTTGTTCTTTCACTAGATACCATAAACCTTGGGCAAATTATCTAACCTCTCTAAACCTTAGCTACTTATTAAATGGGCTTTTAGCTATACCTCCCTCATAAGGCTATTGTGAATATTAAATGAGACTGTGTATAGAATACTTTGTCTAGTGCTACTTATTATTATTGTGATTCTTAACAAAATTTCTAACTAATTGAATTTCTATTAGACATGGATTATCAACTTTAAAAAATCATAAAATATACTTTAAGATTATGCTAAATTCACACAGGGTTTTTTATTTTTCCCAATTCTGAAGGTATTTGCTTTATGTCACAAGTGTAGGCACAATCATCAGTTATAATGGTTCCAGACCAAGTGTAGGCAAACTATAGCTCGTGGGTCAAACCTGGCCTGACACCTGTTTTTGTAAGTAAAGTTTTATTGGAACACAACCACACCTATTTGTTTTTACATTGTCTATGTCTCCCTTTGTGCAACAATGGCAGATCTGAGTAGTTGTGACAGAGGCCTGCAAAACCTAAAATGTTTATATTTGGCCCTTTATAGACCTCTTTACAGGTCCTGGTCCTAGACATATATAGGAAAGTAATGCTCTACAGAATTTTGTTTAATAAAGTAGAGTCAACTGGAGAATAGTTATAATAATAATTGTAAGTTTAACAATCATTAAGTAAGTGTAATTATCCAGTATTGTCCATTAGGATATATCAGACATTGTGCTAAGATGATATAGGTTAATCTAATTTTATCCTTGAAATGACCCATGGGGTAGGTGCTATTAGATTCACTTTATAGCTGATGAAGCTGAGATTCAGGAAAGCTTAGTAATTTGCTCAGAGTCTCTCAAGTGGAATTCAAACCCAGGTCTGCATGATTCCAAACTTGTACAATGTACTTTATCCAGAGCCTTGGACTTGGTATTAATAAAGTGACTTAAAAATCTGGACACAGCTGCTGTGTTCAGCTGGACACTGAACTGGTTATTTTCCTCTGTGGGCCTCTATTCTCCCATCTTTCAAATAAGGGATTGGAATAGATATACCTTCAATTTCCTTCTGGCCTGAACGTCCTCTGAGTTCTAGGAGACCTTAGCCAGCGGGTAGCTATGGAGTAGTCTGAGGCAGGACCTAGCAAAACATGGCCAGTTGTGTGAAGAGGGGCTGAGGAGGAGGTTGGGACTTGAGTTGAGGTAGAGTTCAGGTCGGGCCAGGATGGCTGGCAAAGGTGAGGCACTACCAGCCTCTGAGAACGGTATTTGATAGGCCCAGGGTGACTGCCTTCATGTAAATCACAAAAAATTAATAGTGTTTACGGCCAAAGTCCCTTTCCTCTTTTCCCTGGAGGGATCTGTATTCCTACCACACCAGGGGGTATATTGTATTGGGAGAAATTGCTCAAAAAGTTCTTGTTGAGCGACGGAGGCAGTTAGTTGACATTCAGTAGAATGATGATTTGGAAACTTTTCTTTCAGCACCCTTAATGCTGCCCAGGCCCTTTCGTCTTACAAGGCTGACTCATGACTTGATTCTACACCCACTGTGGTCCAGAGCCTGGGCTTGTTTCCTCTTTCAACCTGACTTCTCCTCCTCAGAGCCCCCAGTGTTGGTAAAGAGAAGGAGTGTGGGGTTAGCAGCCAACACTCACTCCTGTCTTCAAGTCAGGATTTGGGTGCAGGTGGTTTACTAAGAAAACGCCTCTAGAGAGACCAGAAAAGGAAGTGGAGGAAGCAAGGCCAAGGAAGGGGAGGAAGAGGAGGCCGAGCCAAAGGTGCTGATTGATTTTCCTAGATCTTCCCAACGAAGCACCATAGACTGGGTGACTTTAAACAACAGAAACTCATTGCCTCATCGTTCTGCAGGCTAGAAGTCTGAAAACAAGGTGTTGGCAGGGCCATGCTCCCTCAAAAGCTTCTCAGGGAGAATCCTTCCTTACTTATTCCAGCCTCTAGAAGCCTCAGGCTTTCCTTGGCTTAGAGTAGCATAATTCCAATCTCTGACTCATTCTTAACATGGCCAGCTTGTCTCAGGCTTGCTTTCCTTTTGACTTGCAGAGACACCAGAGCTACCCTGTAAGTCATCTTAGTCATCAACCTTCTAGTAAGATTCTTTGCTGGAAATAGGTAAAATTGGGGAAGATAACAAAACATGAAGAAGGCACTTCATCAAATATTGAGGGTAAGGAAAAGGGACACAATAAAAGCAGTAAAAACAGTATCATAGGGGAAGGCTGCAGTGGGGATCCTGAACTTTGACCTTCTTTACACTTTGGGCAATGAATGGATGTTAATGTGGTTGGTGCATTTGGAGGATGAGTTGGGTGTTGTGAAGCAGTCCTCTTTTCTCCTTTCAGCATTTCAGTGCATCGAGGCCATGCAGACCTGCTTCACTCAGGACCAGCTGGTGGTGGAGTGGCAAAGCTCTGCTCTGGAGGTGGATACGTGGATGATTGAGTGGGTCCCAGATTTGGACTCAGAGTCCTCGACCATTTCCTGGGAATCTGTGTCTCAGACCAGGAACTGGACGATTCAGTAGGGTAGCCAGTGCGGAGCCCACAAATTCCCTCTATGTAGGATTCAGTTTCATTTTCATCAGTTTTAAAATCCTTAACTTTGGCTTCAAAGCTGTAAATGTGAGTAATAGAATTTGACAAGCTAGGGCAAGCTTAAGGAAGTATATTTCTTGGCATTTCCCAGCAATACTAGAATAGGAAGCCATGGGTATCAGACCAGGCAGCTGGCCTGTTTCCAGGTGGAAAACACCATCTTGACACCCACCATCAGAGAGCTCTTCCCAGATATCTTGATCATGTGGATAACACCAGAGTTTGTATCCCATCTGTCCTACCCAGGGCACCTCCTTCAGTTCTGGTTGCCTGTTTAAGATCTAGGCCCCTTCCCCAGGTGATTGATACAGGGAATAGCCTTCTTTTCAAGAAAGCCCCCGCTCCATGTAAGACACATAAGTGAGGCTTTACTCTCCCAATCCTATCAGTCCAACCATTTCTTAATACTTAATAGCATCCATATGAAGAGTTGTGCTTATGTAGGGATGCAGACAGACAGAAGAGCTACAATTTATGGTACCTGAGTTCTCTAGGGTGATATGCTATTGAAAGAAGGATTAAGTTTATTCTGTAGTGCCCCAAATCATGTAACAGAATCAGTGATGGAGGAGAGACTGGAGCTCTTACTTCTCCCTTCCTGGGTGGCTCTGTCATTTTGTCAGAGTGGTGCAGGTTTAGTCCTAAGAATTAATTTTAAAATGTTAGAACTGGAATAGACATTAGAGACCATCCAACCTAACTTCCTTATTTTCCATATGTGGAAACTATAGAAAAATAAAATATCTTCTGTAAGTCATAGGCCATAAGTCTTAGTCTAGCTTTCCTTCTATGCCATGCTCTGTGCCTAATGCTTGTTTCTCTCTCCCCCCCACTCTCTCTCCCCCACCTCCTTTCCTCTCCATCTCCCTCCCTCCCCCACCTTCCCTCTCTCTCTCTCCCCCCTCCCCTTTTTCCACAGATGAACTAAAACCTTTCTGGTGCTATAACATCTCTGTGTATCCAATGTTGCAAGACCGAGTGGGTGAGCCATATTCTCTCCAGGCTTATGTCAAAGAAGGTGGTATGTATGGACAAGTTTCTATTGAGGAAAGGAAACACTGGGGCCTGTCCAACATTTACACAAGGCTGTGAAGGCCTGTAGCTTGTTCACAGCTGCTTTAGTGCCCATCCGTGCTGCACCTTAGCTCGTAGTAAGCTATGTATGTTTGACCCAGTTGTGGTCACGGTGTGGATTCACTGAATTTTTTTTTGGCTGCGCTGTGCGGCATGTGGGATCTTAGTTCCCCGACCAGGGATCGAACCTGCACCCCCTGCATTGGAAGCGTGGAGACTCAACTACTGCACCACCAGGGAAGTCCCTGGATTCACTGAATTTTAAAGCTGGAGTAGACATTAGAGATCATCAAGTCCAAGCCCTTCATCTAACAAATGGAAAATTGAGGCTCAGAGAGGTGAAATAACTTGCCCAAAGTCGCAAAGAAACTTAGTGCAAATAGCGCTGTAAGCAGAAACAACATTTAGCTAAGACCAAGTTAGGGACCCTAAGAGTTATTCATAACTTGGAGATGCTAAAATATTATTTTTAATTGTGTAGTGATAAGCCAGGGTTTTATTGGCAAACCACTCAGACTTTATCTTTTTGAAAGTTAACATCTTCCAGATTCAACCTTAGGAAATATATCCTGTCACTCAGAGGTAGCCCATGGAGGCATACTCTTCAATTGTTTGATAATAGCTATTACAGGTATGAATGAAAGATCTGGGTTCCAAGTCAGAGTGAGAGGTCTTGTTCTCTGGTCTTTGACACTGCTTCCCTTCCTGTTCAAGATGGATGATTCTAGACAACAATTTTCTCAAACAAACTGATTCATCAGTTCCCTACTCTTCCCCCACCTCCCACCCCCAGCACTGATTACAGTCTGAGGACTGGCCAGAGATTTTGTGGGGCGAGGATCTGCTGGTGTGTGATTCGGTGTTTATTATTTATCTCCCTGTCCTATAAAGTTCCATCAGCAGGTCCCATGACAAAGGCGGAGAACATTGGTGTGGAGACAGTCACAATTACATGGAAGGAGATTCCCAAGAGTCAGAGAAATGGTTTCATCAACAACTGTACCATATTTTACCAAGCTGAAGATGGAAAGGAATTCTGTAAGTGAGCTTATAGACAAGTTGAAAGAACCCCAAGCCCCAGATAGATGCTGTGGATAGACCTGCTATAGGGGTGACTCCCATGGCTGGTGCCCTGCCACCATGCAGGAATCACTCAGCTTCTTTGAGCTTCTCTGAGAATGGGGCCAAGGGCACCCACCTCTTGAGTTTTTTAGAGTCAGGTGAGAGTGAAATGACTGTACCTGAGAGTCCTGTAGGAACCAGAGGACTTGATATAATTTGTGCCTGTCAGGCCATGAACAGGTGGGCCTTCTGGGAGCTTCCTGACCTTTATTCCGGAGTGGGGCATACCTGGATTAAAGGCTGGAGGGGGACAGACCCTGTTTGGTGGCACTTACTTCAGTGCAGGACCCTTTACCATGACTCCTACTGTCCACTGCCTTTTTCTTGCGTCTACAATATTGCCTAACATCCTAAATTCTGGGCTAGTCTTGGATTCCCATTTAGGCTAATTTTTTGTTGTTGTTGTTACAGTAAAATACATATAACACAAAACTTACCACTTTAAACATTTGAAAGTGTACAATTTAGTGGCATTAAGTACATCCATAATGTCGTGCAACCATTACCACTACCTATTTCCACCCCAAATAGAAATCCTGTACCCATTCAGTCACTACCTTACCCTTGTCCCACAGTCCCTGGCAACCACAAAATTGTTTTCTGTTTCTATGGATTTACCTATTCTGGATATTTCATATAAACAAAATCATACAATATGTGGCCTTTTTTTGCCTGGCTTCTTTCACTTAGCATAATGTGTTCAAAGTTCATCCATGTTATAGCATGTTTATAGCATATAATTTTATATGCTATAATATATAGCAATAATTTTCTATTATATGGATAAACATTTTGTTTATCCATTCATCAGTTGATGGGACATTTGGGTTGTTTTCATCTTTTAGCCAGTGTGATTAATGCTGCTATGAACATTGGTGTACAACTATCTGTTTGAATCTCTGCTTCTTATTCTTTGGAGTGTATTACTAGGAGTAGAATTGCTGGGTCATATGGTAATTCTAGTTTAACTTATTTAGGAACCACCAAACTCTTTTCCATAGCAGCTACCCCAATTTACATTTCTACCAGCAATATATGAGAATTCTAATTTCTCCACATCCTTACCAACACTTGATATTTTCCATTTAAAAAAAAAGTGTGGCTATCCTAGTGGGTGTAAAGTGCTATTTCAATGTGGGTTTTTTTTAACTTCAATGTGGTTTTGATTTGTACTTCCTTAATAACTAATGATGTAGAGCATCTTTGTACTTGCTCTTTGGCCATTTGTGTATCTTCTTTGGAGAAAGTCTTTTCAGACTCTTTGCCATTTTTAAATTGGGTTGTTTGTCTTCCGGTTGTTGAGTTGTTAAGAGTTTTGTTTTTGTTTTTTTTAACATATTCTAGATACAAATTCCTTATCAAATATATGATTTGCAAATATTTTCCCATTCTGTAAGTTGTTTTTTCACTCTCTTGATAGTGTCTTTTGATGCACAACAACTTTTAATTTTAATGAAGTTCAGTTTAATCTTTTTGCTGCTTGTGTGTTTGGTGTCTTATTTAAGAAATCATTTCCAAATTCAAGGACATATAGATTTATCCTATGTTTTCTAAGCGTCATATAGATTTAACTCTTATATTTAGGTCTTTGATCCATCTTGATAGGCTAATTTTAATCAGAACATGAATAGAGAGATTGGGATATGAGGTGGCCAAGCTTGGAAGCCCAGGTTCCAATGCTTTTATTTCAGTGCCACTAAAGCACAGTTTTCACTTGGGTTTGGCTGTGGTGTTTGACTTTTATATTTTTCCTTTAGCCAAGACAGTCAACTCCAGCATCCTGCAGTATAGCCTGGAGTCCCTGACACGAAAGACCTCTTACACTGTTCAGGTCATGGCCAGCACCAGTGCTGGGGGAACTAGTGGCACCAGGATAAACTTCAAGACATTGTCAATTAGTGAGTACTCCTTCAGTCCCCGGGAATGTCTCCTTGGCATTTCCTTTAGGCTAGTCATAGATGATGTTTCCCAAAGGCAGGGGGAAGGCAAATGAAAGGGAGAAGTGAGAAGAACCATCTGCTGTCTGACTCATTGGCCTTCCTGGAAAGCATATGGGTGAGGAGGGAGGAGGGAGAGCAGGAAAATTGAGAGCTGAATTTGGAAAGATGGGTCATTTTGCTTCTTCCTGGGTAGCCCCGAATCTTCTTAGGGAGGAGGGATCAAGTTAATGCCAACTTCACTGTCACTCCAAACCAGCTCCCACCTCAAGGCTATCCCCAAGCTCATAGTCACCAGTCCCTGTGTGTCAAACAAGGGAAAACCATGGTTGATCAAGCACCATTGGCCCACTTAACCTCATTGTTTGTGGAGTTTTTTGAGTAGAAAAGTGTATGATATGTTCTACTAATCAGCTTTTATATTAAAAAATGGGAGCAAGAAAAATTTAATAAATACAACAATAATGTAAAATATAATGTGATTCATACGATGGTTATGGGGAATATTCAAGAGGGAAAGAAGACAGGCTGAAGAGGGAGATGAAGAAGAAAGAAGGAAGGAGAATGGGAGAAACAGAGAAACAGGAGAATGGGAGAAACAGAAATCTCTGTCTTTGAATGACAGCGGTTTGATTTTAAGGATATACTAACACTTTAAAAAAAAATGAACCTTAAAAGTGAAGGAACATTGCAAAATTTTCAATAAAAGCTATAAATAGACTAAGTATTCTTGATATTCTCCTGTTCATCATCACACATCCAAAAGAATACAAATAGCTTATGGTTCTGGAAAATGTGAGTAAAGCATGTGTTTTTACACAGAAAACATGTTCTGTTTTTATTGACTA
Source organism: Balaenoptera ricei (assembly GCF_028023285.1). Classification (NCBI taxonomy): domain Eukaryota; kingdom Metazoa; phylum Chordata; class Mammalia; order Artiodactyla; family Balaenopteridae; genus Balaenoptera; species Balaenoptera ricei. Next base: position 43,698,297 of record NC_082641.1, read on the forward strand.
ACATTGTCTTTTGGGAGTTCTTTTTGATATTGCTCTTTAAAATCTTTTAAAATCATGTTATATTTTCACAACACTAGGCACAAATTGCATTATCTGATGGAATTTTCTCTACGGGTCAGATTGAAGGCAAGAGCCTGCCTTGGAGACTGGAAGTTTCTTACTCTTGGTTCTTTTGTTTGTTTGTTTGTCATTTTTTAAATTGGAGTATAATTGCTTTACAATGTTGTGTTAGTTTCTGCTGTACAGTGAAGTGAACCAGCTATATATATACCTATTTCCCCTCCCTCTTGGACTTCCCTCCCCCCCCTCCCCCCCCTCCCCCCCATCCCACCCATCTAGGTCGTCACAGAGCACTGAGCTGAGCTTCCTGTGCATGTTCCTGCTAGCTATCTGTTTTACACATGGTAGTGTATATATGTCAGTCCTAATCTCCCAATTTGTCCCACCCTCCCCTTCCCGCCCTGTGTCCACATGTCCGTTCTCTACATCTACATCTCTATTCCTGCCCTGCAAATAGGTTCATCTGTACCATTTTTCTAGATTCCACATCTATGCATTAATATACGGTATTTGTTTTTCTCTTTCTGGCTTACTTCACTCTGTATGACAGACTCTAGGTCCATCCACATCACTACAAATGACCCAATAAAACCTTCCTATAGGAGTTCACTGTGTTCTGTGGTTTAAGTGGGTGTGCTTAATTGTTCTGGAATTTCTGATCAATTGAAATTAAAAAATCTTGTTGCAATAATAGTGGTTTTGCCACTCCCGGTTGTTTGAGATGCATCTGTCCCGTGTTTGGTTGGGGTCTTATTCAGTGTGTGTTGCCACCAGCTGCTCACAGGTAAAGCAGAAATTCTCTTTTACCAGCAAGTTTCTGCTTTTTATTTTTAGAACAAATCATCAGGGAAATGAAGAGAGGATGCTTTTGCTTTGGGTTGCGGTCAAGAACTGATTAAATAATTTAGTGTCCCGGCACACACTAAAAATCAGACACTTCAGTTGTGATCTCAGTGGCATATTTGTTTGCTTATGTTTTATTACATTTATTATTGCAGATGTTCAGTAGTTCATTACTTTCTCTTATTGTTTCTTCTGAAAATTTAATTTGCCGTTGTAACTACAGTGTTTGAGAACTCAGCATCCTTGTTTTCTACAAATACTGATTAAAACAAAATGCTGTAAAATGTAAAACATTGTAATTACCTTCCCATGTCTTTGTTGTATTTGTGCTGAAATGTTTTCACATTCCTTTGTCTGGAAGAAATTCTTTGCTTTCATTTTGACTATGTTGCTTACCTTGAAATCAGTAGGTTTTGATATTTTCTCTTGGAAAATTTAATATCTTTTTGGGAATATGTAATATATCTAATAAAAGATAAATATTATCATGTAAAACAAACGAACAAAAAAAACCTCATACCTTTTTATGGCTGAGTAATATTTCATTGTATATATGTACCACATCTTCTTTATCCTTTCATCTGTTGTTGGACATTTAGGTTGTTTCCATGTCCTGGCTATTGTAAATAGTGCTGCAATGAACATTGGGGTGCATGTGTCTTTTTGAATTATGGTTTTCTCAGGGTATATGCCCAGTAGTGTGATTGCTGGGTCATTTGGTAGTTCTATTTTTAGTTTTTTAAGGAACCTCCATACTGTTTTCCACAGTGGCTGTATCAATTTATGTTCCCACCAACAGTGTAAGAGGGTTCCCTTTTCTCCACGCCCTCTCCAGCATTTACTGTTTGTAGATTTTTTGATGATGGCCATTCTGACTGGTGTGAGGTGGTACCTCATTGTAGTTTTGATTTGCATTTCTCTAATAATTAGTGATGTTGAGCATCTTTTCATGTGCCTCTTGGCCATCTGTATGTCTTCTCTGGTGAAATGTCTATTTAGGTCTTCTGCCCATTTTTTAATTGGGTTGTTTGTTTTTTTGATATTGAGCTCCATGAGCTGTTTGTATATTTTGGAGATGAATCCTTTGTCTGTTGCTTCGTTTGCACATATTTTCTCCCATTCTGAAGATTCTGTCTTTTCATCTTATTTATGGTTTCCTTTGCTGTGCAAAAGCTTTTAAGTTTAATTAGGTCCCATTTGTTTATTTTTGTTTTTATTTTCATTACTCTAGGAGGTGGGTCAAAAAAAATCTTGCTGTGGTTTATGTCAAAGAGTGGTCTGCCTATGTTTTTGTCTAAGAGTTTTATAGTATCCGGTCTTACATTTAGGTCTCGAATCCATTTTGAGTTTATTTTTGTGTATGGTGTTAGGGAATGTTCTAATTTCATTCTTTTACATGTAGCTGTCCAGTTTTCCCAGCACCACTTATTGAAGAGGCTGCCTTTTCTCCATTGTATGTTCTTGCCTCCTGTGTCATAAATTAGGTGACCATATGTGTGTGGGTTTATCTCTGGGCTTTCTATCCTGTACCATTGATCTATATTTCTGTTTTTGTGCCAGTACCATACTGCCTTGATTACTGTAGCCTTGTAGTGTAGATTAGTCAGGGAGCCTGATTCCTCCAGCTCCATTTCTTTCTCAAGATTGCTTTGGCTATTCGGGGTCTTTTGTGTTTCCATACAAATTGTAAAATTTTTTGTTCTAATTCTGTGAAGAATGCCATTGGTAATTTAATAGGGATTGCATTGAATCTGTAGATTGCTTTGGGTAGTATAGTCATTTTCACAATATTGATTCTTCCAATCCAAGAACATGGTATATTTCTCCATCTGTTTATGTCATCTTTGATTTCTTTCATCAGTGCTTTATAGTTTTCTGAGTCCAGATTTTTGCCTCCTTAGGTAGGTTTATTCCTAGGTATTTTATTCTTTTTGTTGCGATGGTGAATGGGATTATTTCCTTAAGTTCTCTTTCTGATTTTTCATTGTTAGTGTATAGGAATGTAAGAGATTTCTGTGCATTAATTTTGTATCCTGCCACCTTACCAAATTCATTGACTAGTTCTAGTAATTTTCTGGTGGCATCTTTAGGATTTTCTATGTATAGTATCATGTCATTTGCAAACAGTGACAGTTTTACTTCTTCTTTTCCAATTTATATTCCTTTTATTTCTTTTTCTTCTCTGATTGCCATGGCTAGGACTTCAAAACTGTGTTGAATAAGGGGGGCAAGTGTGGACATCCTTGTCTTGTTCCTGATCTTAGGGGAAATGCTTTCAGTTTTTCACCATTAAGAATGATGTTTGCTGTGGGTTTGTCATATATGGCCTTTATTATGTTGAGGTAGGTTCCCTCTATGCCCATTTTCTGGAGAGTTTTTATCAAAAATGGTGCTGAATTTTGTCAAAAGCTTTTTCTGCATCTATTGAGATGATCATATGGTTTTTATTCCTTAATCTGTTAATATGGTGTATCACACTGATTGATTTGTGTATATTGAAGAATCCTTGCATCCCCGGGATAAATCCCACTTGATCATGGTGTACGATCCTTTTAATGTGTTGTTGGATTCTGTTTGCTAGTATTTTGTTGAGGATTTTTGCACTGATGTTCATCAGTGAAATTGGTCTGTAATTTTTTGTGATATCTTTGTCTGGTTTTGGTATCAGGGTAATGGTGGCCTTGTTGAATGATTTTGGGAGTGTTCCTCCCTCTGAAGTTTTTTGGAAGAGTTTGAGAAGGATAGGTGTTAGTTCTTTAAATGTTTGATAGAATTCACCTGTGAAGCCATCTGGTTCTGGACTTTTGTTTGTTGGAAGATTTTTAATTACAGTTTCAATTTCATTACTCGTGATAGGTCTGTTACTCTTGGTTCTTATAGATCTCCCTGCTTCTGTCTTTGATCCTCTACCATCTGTTTTCCACATAGCAGCCAGAGTTTAAAATCCTAGACCCCCTGCTTAAAAGCCACCAATGGCTTCTGTTGTATTTTGAATTAAATCCAAACTTCTTCCCATTGCTTTCAGAACCCTTCCTCATCTGTCCCTTCCTGACCTCACCTCCCACCACTTCCCATTTATGTTCCCATTTATGCTTTCCCTTCTGCCTGGAATGCTTTCCCCTGCATGAACGTGGGCTGTTCCTTCTCATTATTCACATTAGCTCAGATTTCACTTCTCCAAGGAGTCTTCCTTTGCCACCCTATCTAAAGGTGCTAACCCCCTACCCACTTTACCCTACTCTCTATCACCCCGTTTTATCTGAAATAATCTTACATTATTTATTGTCTGAATTCTTGAACCAGAAGGTAAGCTCCACGAGAGTAGGGATCTTGTGTTTCTTGCTTCTTGCTATTTATTTTATTACCCAGAATAGTGTTTGGCAAATTGTAAGTGCTCAGAAAATGTGTACTAGATGAATGAAGTTGGAGGATGAACCTGGGGAACACAATTTCTGTCAGTATTATTCAGGGAGAAGAGAAATTGAATGAATTTGAATTAAATTGAAAGAAAACTTATAGGGTATATGTTGCTGAAGCTACTGGAAGAAAACATTAATCTTTGATTTTTTTCAAGAAAGTAAGGGGCTCAACCTGCTACGAACTTTTGTTCTCCTTTTCTCAAAGGCGTCTTTGAGATTTTCGTTATAACTTCTCTGGTTGGAGGGGGCTCTCTTATTCTCATCATCCTGACGGTGGCATATGATCTCAAAAAACACAAGTGAGTTTGTAGACAACAGTGTGGGCCCTCAAAATCGGGTGTGGAAAGGGGTGGAAGACACCATGGGTGGAAGAGGGCACACTGCCATTAAGGGGTGTCCATTCATTTATTGAGTTGATACATATTTATTGAATTTATTGTATGCCTTACACTGTGGCAATCAGAATTCTAACCAAACAAGAAGACTTGTACTCCCGACAGCGCTGTGCACCGGGCCTAGGACTTTTTGAAGCCAGGGAAGTGCCAGCTGCCCCACAGGCTTTGTCTGCTGTGTTCGGCATCTGAGACTAGAGCTGGGGAGAAGATCCTCTCTCTGTGTGTCTAGAGGGGCCCCCTGGCAGCAGCAAGGGCCCTCAAGGCCACCAGCCTCTCTCCCAGGCAGAGCAGGGAGCAGGGTGCCCATGGAGTTAGAGCACTGGCCAGCGTATGCCCAGCACCGGCGGGTCCTTGCTTGTGGCGCAGTGTCGGAGGGCTCGCTGAGGCCCATTTGTCCTGCCTGCTCTGGCCACTGTAGGGAAGGCAGCTTGTCTTCAGGGTCTCGTGCTTTCTCTCCCCAGAGAGCCTCATTCTACCCTGAGGGTCAAGGGCTCTCTCCCCATTAGACCGCTCTCTCCAGAGTTACACAGTCGTGGGCCTTCTCTGCCAAGCAGCTGTGCTTAGTTATGGCTGAGCTAATGTCAACCTCAGTTCCCAGCTTTGGGTTGTAAGCGAGTCATCAGCACACATTCTCGTACATTTTGCGTGTGTAACAAGCTCCCAAGTGGTACTGATGCTGCTGGTTGGGACCACACTTTGAGAATCACTGCTCTGAAGTGTGGGTGTCTTAACAGGCTTAGAGGGTTACCTTTCCTGGGGAATAAATCTCAAGGAAATGGCTCTGTGATGGTGTGATTTCCGGCATCAGGACCAGGGGGTGGAGATGCAGGGGTGGGAGAGCGGGGAAGAGTAAGAACAGCTTTGCCTGGGGAAAGGTCTCCTCCCATCACGTCCCATAGTTGACTTGCGATTTCACCCCCCAAAGTACTTTGCTTTCCCAGTTTCTGTCAGGAGGCTGTGAGCTTGCCCTTATTCAATAGGGAGCCATACAATTCCCTGCATCGAAGCCCTGCTCTTTTGGCTTGGCCATGCAGTAGAAGTAAAATGTTTCTTGGACTCACTTTCTATTTTAAAATCTTACCTCTTATTAGCAAATTAAAGCACCTATGTTGGCCCAGTGTCCCCAACCCTGCTGAAAGAAGTATAGCCACATGGCGTGGAGATGATTTCAAGGTAAACACTCCTGTTTTTGTTAAGGAGATTGTTGAGCAGGCTGGTTGTGGGAGGTGGACACGGTGATGGACTGAGGTTTGCATAGGGTTCACATAAAGAGAACTCGAGGTTAAAAAGTCCCAGGGAATGGCTGGCAGCACAGGTGGAATCAGCCTTCCTGGAATGACTTTGACCTCATTCTTTGGACAAGAGGAAAGGGCTTTACCAGGCCCATAGGTTTTATGCCCAGTGTTTGCTGGGCATAAAACTGCTCCTATAAAGGATGCCACGGAAGAGACACTGGCCCTACCCTTAAGGACCTGACTGTCTAATTAGAAAGCAGGAGAACCCAGCTATAAGATTGGAGACCGTTTAAAAAGCAGCCAAGAGCAAGTTAATCTAGAGACCACCTGGGGACCCGAGGGGCCGCTAATGTGCATTTCTGTCCAAAGGCTGGGGCAGGCTGCATCAAATTGTTTTTCTCAGATTGGAGACGTTGGCAATGGGGTTTTCTAGGGAGTTATCCATAACAGAAACCTCCCATTTTCATACATTTTTAAATTGAAAACGGTTCTGAAATTTTAAGGTTTAATTTCTCGGTTAAGTAGAAAGAAGCCCAATCAAATATAACCTTTAAATCCTTGCTACTGAAAGACTGTTTCCAGTATTCCTTGATAACGAATTTTTAATATTAACCCCTGTTTCAACTCAGAAGTCTTTTTTTAGCACGGACATGAAAATTATTTTTATTATTTATTTAATTAAATTTTGGTTGTTTCTATTTTCTTCTCTCCTTTATCATTCATGTGTTACCTTATTTAATCTCCTACTTACCAAAAGTTATTAAGAGAGTAAACTAATTCATAGGCAGTCTTGTCTGATGTCTAAAATGTTTTTTGAATCATCTGTAGGTCTGGCCTCTGTAGCAGTCACTTATTAATCACTCACTCTACGCCAGGCAGTGAGCTAGGCTCTGGGGATACAAAGATGTCAGACACCACCCCCACCAGGAGGCCACCCTTGATTTTCTGGTGATGTTGGGCAAGTTATTTGTCTTTATGATAATTCTAATTTTGATGCTTCCATCTTCACTGGGATTTTATGAGCATATGATTATGTGGAAAATAGCCTTGAGCTCTCTAAAAGAAGAAATTGTTTGAATACACTGCATTCTTCTCAGGAAATGGGCCACTCTTGGTAAGCTCCCATGGAAGGGCACCACTTCTGGCCTCTAAGAGGAATGAGGGGGGCTGGTCCAGAGGTGGGGCTTTGGGTGTCCCAAGCCTAATAGCTTTTGGCTACATCATATGTGGCCCCCAAATGACCATTGGGGTGTCCCTTTCTCTTTTCCAGGATAAGCTAAATCTGAAGGAGTTTGATGACTCTGTGAACACAGAAGAAGATGGGATTCTAAAACCATGTTCTGCCCCCAGTGACCTTACTGACAGGTTGGTGGTAAATTTTGAGAATTTTCTGGAAGTGGTTTCCACAGAGGAACCTGAAAAGGGTCAGGAAAATATCTTGGGAGGGGAAAAAAATGAGTACATGACCTCCCCATATGGGACTTATTGTCCCGCAGTTTCAGTCGAGATCCCACCCAGAGAATCGCAACACCTGCGTTCTGGAATGCCAGAGGGGATCTGCTCAGAAGCCAAAGAGCATCCGCTCCCTCCTACCCCAGGTTTAGGGCCAGACCATCTCTGTGGGGAAGGAGCACCAAACCCATACTTGGAAAATACAGTGACAACCAGAGAATTTCTCATGTCTGAAAAACTTCTAGACCAAACCCAAAGAGAAGTCTAAATGCCGCCATGGCTTGAATCCCCCTACGTCTCAGTGTGCATGACTTGCAGAGAGAAGACTTGGCTACAAGAGCTTCCTTGGCGTCTCCCCATCCCGCTTGTGTTACAGAAAGTCTCGCACACCCCCGAGTGACTCGTTGAGGTTAGTTGGCCCAGACGTGTAGCTTGCTTGAGAAGAAAGGATGGTGGACTTCCCTGGTGGTGCAGTGGTTAAGAATCTGCCTGTCAGTGCAGGGGACACGGGTTCGAGCCCTGGTCTGGGAAGATCCCACATGCCGTGGAGCAACTAAGCCTGTGCGCCACAACTACTGAGCCCTCATGCCACAACTACTGAAGCCCGCGTGCCTAGAGCCCGTGCTCCACAACAAGAGAGGCCACTGCAATGAGAAGCCCGTGCGCTGCAATGAAGAGTAGCCCCCACTCGCCATAACTAGAGAAAGCCTGCGCACAGCAATGAAGACCCAACGCAGCCAAACATAAATTAATTAATTAATTAATTAAAAATAAAGATTTAAAAAGAAAGGATGGTGATCAGCCTGAGCACTTTGCAGAGGAAAAGCAATTTATTTTCTTTTGTTCAGATAACAGGCTCTCGCTAAGGCCTCTGGCAGATTGACTTGGAGGGGCAGTGGACACCAGAGGTGGGCATGTCTGGCCTTCCTGAGGAATTGGGCCATGGGCACAGTCTTTGCTGGGGCCACTCCTCACAGCTCCAGGAGACACCTTCCCTGTTGCCAAAGGACAGTTGCTTAGTTGGCACCTGGGTGGTCTGGCAGGAGGTGAGGCTCTCTCCCTCCACCTTGACCTCCCTGGCTCCAGGCTACACCTCTGAGGTAGCGCTGACACCACTTTAGAGATTAAGTCTCTCTCAACATAGGGGTGGGAGGTGGTGTGGCCCTCCTGATGGTGTGCCTGAAATGCCTCATTACCCTCATTAAATCTCAAGTGTCTGTAGCAAAACCCCTGCCCAGGACTCTGGCCCTTGGTCCACTGCATGGCTGGGGATGGAGGAACGAGGGAGGGCCTTGGCAGCGCACTGGGGAGCGGACTCTCGCCGGGCCGGCAGGTCCACACCACTGTCCAGGCCACTGCCCAGCCCTGCAGACAGTTCCTGGAGGCCCTCGCTGCCCCTCTATCTTGCACCCAAGCCTGGGAATAGAAAGATACCAAAGACTGCAGCAGCTTTTTACAGGGACTCTGTCCCCTCACACTGGCTCAGAGCCCAGGAATGCTTACTGAACACACCCTTCAAAGGCCTCTTCCCAGAAGCAGCGGAGCAGGGCCTGGGGACATGGAAGGCTTAGCACCTGTGCTGCTCCAACACCAGGACTCCTCTGCCTTCGCGCACCAAAGCCCAGGGCTTGCAACCATGACTGGAGCCTTTAGCCCAAGTGCTAATGGCAGATACCCGGGAACTTATGGCTGGCACTGGGCTCGTACCCTGAGCACAGTGACATCACATGACTTCCTGACGTGTGGCTAAGACTCACGTGGCCATCAGGGGAGGTCGCTGAGAGCCTGGTGAGATGGGGGCAGCGGGGCACAGCGAGCCCGGCATTTGCCAGAGAGAAAGGCTGACGGTAATTTTCCTAAGAGTGCTTGAGAAGTCAGTGCTTGTGTAGCGGGCACAAACTTCACAAGCAACCGACTCAGGTGTGCAAAACCATCACTTTACTTTTCTAGAACTAAAATTAATTTCTGGCCCGAGGCCCTGGACTTTTGAAGTGGCCACGGCCCAGGGCAACGATTTGCGTCGCCTCGGGTTTGTAACTCGGCCTCACTCGGGATTTTGTGCCCCGTCCACCCTGGGACTGGCTCCGGACGCCAGCGGATGTTCAGGGGAGCAGCATGGAGTCTGGCAGCAATGCCACCCCGCCAGCCCATCACCTGCCACTGTCCTCAGCCAATCGCTGCATCCTTATCACAGGCACAGGCAGGGGGATGCCTTCCCAAAGCTCTCTCCTCGTTAAATCTCCAGCGTCTGTAGCACCCTCCCACCCCCCAGATTCGTCACTCCTAGTTTACAGAGCAGCAACTACTGATAAATCAAGGAATAAGGGGGGCCTGGAGCAGGGCTCTGGGGAACCTGTGTCCTGGGAGTGGAAAGGGACCAAACGAAGGGGATGCACGAGGTCCCGGCTGTGGTGGGTTCTCTCCGCCCTGATACCTCCCCCACCCCCGACTGTTGTGATGTGGGCACTTCTATGAGCCGCCAGTCCCCCAGAGTTCCAGATGGGGCCCTTTCCGCCTGCCTCTGATTTGTGAACTCACAGGAGGTCCTAGCTTGGTGCCCCAAAACTCCTCCCTCCCTCCTGTGACCCTCTGCCACCTCCAGCTGAGGGACAAGAGGGCCGTAGTGAGCCCCTCTAATCTTGTTTGTCTCACACCTGGGTGAGGCTTTTGAACCTAAATTCCAAGAATTTGATGGCTGGGGAGAAAGAAAAGGTCACAGATGGCTTCTGTGAGTGGGTTTCAGAGATGAAGATGTTGCCCTCTTCTCTCCTCCCCTTAATTATTCATGAAAGCCTGAATGAATAGTTTGCAAATACCACACCCTGGCCCTTCCTCTTTTCATTTCTTCTTCCCTTTTCTCACTTTCCTTCTTGCCTCCTGTCTTCTGCTTTTTTTCCACGACTCCCAGCAGCTTCTCATCTTTTTAACACTTCCTTTTTTTTTTTTTTTTTCTATTTCTTGTTTCTTTTCTTTTTATTCCTTTCTCCCCTTCCCATCAGCCCCCCTTGTATGATTTTCAAATTTACTTTTGCCACCTTTGAGGGCTAGGGAAATCAGGGCCCTCTGTTTTGTTCTAGATCGTCCAAGATAGTTTCATAGGAGTCAGCATCTCCTGCTAGTAAGAGGAGCAGGAAGCCCAGAAACGCATTCTGCAGGCCACACACTTTGCTCTCCAGAGCAGGTCACAGGACATGGCCTAAAAGAAGCCAGTGGTGACCTTCCTCTCCTGGAATCGAGTCATGAACTGTCTCCACTCCCAGTGTCCTGCGCTGCCTCTGTGACTGGAGAAGGCCATCTGCGTTTTCTCTGTTCCTGTCAGAGAGACGTTGAGAGGACACAAACAGGAAAACTTGTGTTTTAGCAAGGTCATTAAAAACGGATAAAATTCCCGTTAGAGTTTTCTAGGGCTCTGGGAACCATGCAAACAGCTACGTTAGTGCCCTATTAATAGCCTTTCTTTTACAATAATATCAGGGAAAAAAATGTTAAAGAATGGCGGAGAAGCCAATCTGTGGTTAAAAAAGAGAGATGATACCTTCATTCTTTCTCAGGTGGCTGCAGTAAAACACAAATAAAAGCACCAGGTGGGGGGCGGGTCCGGGTGGGGAGGGCGTGGTTTGCAAAGGGCCCCAGCCGTCCCCAGGCCGCTCCTACCTCGTGCGCGGAAAGCCTGTGCGGTCTGTCCGGCGCGCACCCAGCCCGCGACCCCGCGCCCCGCTCTCCGCCGGCCCCTACCTACTGCTGCCGCTGCAGGCACGCTTCAGCCCAGGGCTCAGCCAGCCAGCCAGCCCTCAGGCCCAGTCTGGGCTCTGTTTCTGTGGGCCCGTGAGCCAGAAATGATCCTGACATTTTGAAAGGCTAGAAAACGAAATGAAAGGAAGAATAACGTTTAATGAGATGTGAAAATTCCATAGAAATCAAATTTCAGTGTCTACCGGTGACGCCTAATGGGGACACAGCCGCGCCATCCTTTATGTGTCTCCCTTTATGTGCCTTATGCTGCTACCCACACACACACAGAACTGAGAGGTTGTGACAGAGAGTTTCTCCTACAGAACCTAAAATGATCACCATCTGGCCCTTTACAGAAATAGTTCGCTGGCCCACCCCTGTGTAGCCCACAGACATGGGGCTCAGACTGCACAAAGCACTTTAACTTGGAAATGGTTGCTAATGAGGAAAACAAAATCAGACTGTGTCATCCTGGGTTTCTAACCGGATAGGGACGGCCCCCTTAGAGGGGCACACGTCTCTGGCCCCCCAGAGCCCTCACGGTCCCTGTCCGCTGCTGCCCATAGCTAAGCTGGAGAGTTGATGGCTGCTTACCACTTACTCCAGTGGTCCTTGACCCAGGTCATTTTATCTCCCACCCCGCAACCGTCACACGTCTGGCAGCGCCTGAGGGTCTGAGCTAAGCCCGGCCCTGGGCCCACGGCACTTACCATGCGTGCTGCTAAGCGTCTATACAGAGCTCTAGGTGTCACTCTTTTTTTTGTTGTAAACTTAAATTTTGTTCTGGACTCAACTTTACAACAACATCGACGACAAAAATCTCTTAATACCAATTATTTATATCATTCTTAATTCACGCCTGATCTGTGTGTCCCTGTACATGTTTTCATCTATTGCAAGTTATATATTGATTCGATTGCAGTCTCCCTTTACTGTCACTCATTATTTAATGTGTAAAATTCCATGTATGAATATAGCTCATGGTGGCCACACGGAACCCCTCGGTGTACCTGCGTGTTGTGGCTTGCTAAGAATTGTTTAAATGTCCTCCTCGTATAGAGAGACACTTTAGGGAACTTCGTTGCACAAAATTTTCTTTTCCCGCCTTTGTCCTCACTCCTTGGGGTTGTTTCCAGAGGTAGATTGGCTGGGTCAGAGTTTTATGGTTACTGCATGACTGTGCCCCCAAAAAAGCTACACTGATTTGCAATATCACCAGACACCTCTGAAGTATCCTTTGTCCTTTTCCACTGATAATCAGCTCTTCACTGCTGTTAATTGGATTTTGTCAATTTACTGGGTATGGTCAATGAGATTTCATAGTTATTTGTGTTGCTTAAATCATTATGAAGCTAAACTTTTCCCATCTATATTTTACTGTCCACACGTCCACCGGTTGACATTACAGAGTCTTCTATTTCTAAGCTCCCAGGGGCGTTGAGAGACCAGCTGAGCTGCTAGAAATTAGAGGCACTCAGCAGGACTTCAGAACAATTGATGGACTTTGTCCTCTGGTTGACTATTTAAAAATATGTGGGTTTTGTAGGGTATTTAAAAAGAAATTTCATGCTGATGTATTTTGTTAATTGTTTTATGCAAACATTAATTAGCAACAAGGCCTATTTATAATCAAAGTATGTGGCCTTACTGTGTCTTGCGTTCTTGCTGGGTGGGAGGTCTGGAGCGGAGTGACAAGGGTCATTAGCAGGCCTTGTTCCCTCTGCAGCTTTCACTGGACACTGGGGTCAGCAGGGGGAGAGTTTGCTCAGAAGCACAAACAGCCGCAGTCCACGTTTGCAAGAGCCTGGAGGCCGCCCCTGCCCTCCGTGCTGAGCTCCTGCTGGGCCATCCTGCCCAGATGCCTGTCCCCTTGCTGCTGAGAAAGGTGTGGGAGAGGCGGGGGTGGGGTGGGGTGGGAGGTGACCCCTCCAGGAGAGCACACAGCCAGCCGGCCCTGAGCCGCAGGGGGCTGTTCAAGGGAATCGAGGTGCTGATTCCCTTTGTAGGAATGGAATTCTCTGTCCTGCCCAGCTTCACTATATGTGTACGGCGAAATGCCAGGAAGGTGTCTCGAGGCCTGGACTCAGAGACAGAAATCAAGATGTGCAAACCAGATTGATGATGGCAACGAGGAAGGCTGACCACGTGTACCAGGAGAGACGCCTCTCTGTGGGCTGTGCATGTTGTCTTTTCCACGTGTTGTTCGTATGTCGATGCAACACGTAATGCATGTGCAAGAAAGTTCTCTGTCTTAAGGAGCGTATGAAAACATGTTATTGTAATGAGAATAGCCTTTCAAATGCTTTATTGTAAGTGCATTTACATTTTGATCTTTCAAATAATAAAGCTGTAATACCGTTTTTATGTAATGCTATATTTCCATTTTAAAGCTTTACCCACTCAGATGTTTAAAATGAGACTTGAAAAAATGTAAAAAGCTAGCTTTGTTAGACATGAGGGGTCTTGTGGCTGTGGGAAGCACCAGAGCTCCAGGTGACCAGGGATCAGACGCCGGCAGTTACCTCTGTGCGCCTCCCACCAAGGAGCCAGCCGGGCCTCACGCCCGAGCTGTGGTTGTGCTCCTGCTTGATTCCTCGTGGCAGCATTTCAAACTCCTTCCAGCTCCTCGAGCTCCCTCGGGGTCTCCCCTCACTGCTCTCAGCAGGTGACGTGGCCCTCACTCACGGAGGATGCGCTGCCGGCCCGTCTCTCTTCTGGGAGGGTCTCAGAGGCTGAGGTGGCCCTGCTCTCGTCCATCCCTTCCTCGGCCTCTCCTGTACCTTCAACTTCTCCCTCTCCAACAGTTCCTTCCTCTCGGCCTCTAAACTTGCTCTGGTTGCTTCCAACTTAAAAGAGGACAAAGGATGCTCCTCGATCTTCACCTGCCTGTGCTACCTGTGACCCCGCAGCCCGGTCTGTGCTTCAGGGTAGAAAGGGCCACATCTAGTGTAGCAGCTTCTCCAGGTGGCTGAACTCCTTTTCTTTTTCTTTTTTTGGTAGTGAGAAGATCACACTGCTAAAATATTCTAGAGGAATAGAAAGCAAGTGCTTCAGGAGCAGACAATTTTGGAACAGGGTACAAGGGCACCAGACTGGCCTCTTAAGTACCCAAATATGAGGCACATGTGTGCCCACTCTTGTTGGAGAAACGCTGGAGTGGGGCGGTTACCAGATTTTGTTCTGTTCATCACTAAGGTCGCCCACAGCTAATGTTTACCGGCACTTGCTGTACCAGGCATGTGCTAAGGGCTTTCTGTGCATTATCCAGCAATTCTCACAGCGCTGTGAGGTACTATTACCCAACTTGCAGAAGGGTGGGGACCACAGACAGGGTAATACCATTATCCAATTTACAGACGAGGAAACTGAGCTCAGAGAGGCTTAAGTGACTTAGCCAAGGTTCTGCAACCAGGGAGTGGTGGGTTGGAGCCCAGGCTCCCAACTCCTCTTGTGCTACTCTGCCTCTGGTCAATAACAAGTTGGTTCCTGGGGTCAGAGAGAGTTAAAGGGGAGTGGAGACTCCAAGGTGTGGAGGGCCCTTGAGAATCTCTTCTTGGCTGGGCCTGGAGACCCTTCCTCTCTCTCATTGCCTGCCAGGACCCCTGAGATTGGTTTCAGATCCAGGAGTGGGTAGGGTTGGGGGCAGGCACCATGTCCATGTTCTCAGCACAGGGAATGAGAGGAAGGGAGAAGACCCAGGGAGCCTGAGCTTCAGGATGGGCTTGGGAGGCTGCAGAAGCCAGACGAGGTGCCACGACAGAGTGATAGACTCTGGGAGCACCCTGGGACCTCGGGCAGGGCAAAGGGAGGTCTGGTGGAAGAGGGGACTTCCCATGACAGTTGGAACAGAGCTCTGCACGTGACTTTCCCCTCCCACTAATCCCTTCTTTCCACTCCTCCCTAATCACTCTTCTGTTCTTTGTTTCTCAGACTCCTCTTGGCTGACTTGCCCCTTGAAACTCGGAGCTCCCTGGGGTTGAGTCCCTGGTGGACAGATCGCTTCACAAGCTCTCCGTCATCTACACCCAGGCTTCAGCTGCATCTGTGTCATCCCCAAATCTCCATCTGCATCGAGCCCAGGATCCACACTTCCAACTGCTCACTGGACATCTCCACTTGGAATGAACACGTCCAAGACGAAGAATGTGTATCCACAACCTATTTACTTCTCTTTCAGACCTTGTTTCTCCATTCTCATACTTGGACACTTGGAGTCATTGAAGCTCCTTCCTCGTCACCAGCATCCAGTGGGTCACCAAATCCTTATACTCCTCTCTGCAAAACTTCTCTCCCCATCAGCCCTCTCTACTCCATTCCCTCTAATCCCGTGCCAACCCTGGCTTGGTCAGCTTTGATCTGGACCTTTGAGCAGACGCCTCACTGGTCTTCCTTCCTGCAGCCCTACTTTCTACCCACAAACCCATCCTCCACATTACCTCCAGAATGATTTTATACACAGATCTGGTTCCATCTCTTGCCTGCTTCCTGATTCCTGATGGAATGATCCACAGGTAACATCCAAACTCCTTAGCATAGTAATGGGCGAGGTTTCTTTTAAATTATTTGCTCATGTGCTACACTTTTAAAGAGTGCTACACTTTTAAAGAGTGCTACACTTTTAAAGAGTTAACAGGTATTGGTTGTCTATGGCTGCTGTAACAAATTACCACAAACTTAGTGCCTTGAATGACATGAATTATTATTTTCCAGTTCTGTAGGTTAGAAGTTCAATGTCATCTCACAGGGCTAAAATCAAGGCATCAGCTGGGCTGCGTTCCTTCTGGAGGCTCTAGGGGAGAATCTGTTTCCGTGCCTTTTCTAGAGGCAGCCTTTATTCCTTGGCTTGTGACCCTCTCTTCCATCTACACAGCCAGCACTGTTGCATCTCTCTGATGGTTCTTCTGGAGGCCTATCTCCCTTTGCTCGCTGGGGCTGAGCTCTGCCTGAGGCCTGAAGCACATCATTAAGGCTCCAACCAAAGCCTCACTCCGCATCTGTTAACTTTGTCTACTTTTTAGCGTTCCTGACCTGTGGAGCAGCCTTGTCTGAGACCAGAGCCCAGTGGGAGCTGGATGTGGACCACTCCCAGACAGAGATCCATACCATCTCATTGCCAGCAAAGCTGCCTAGGGTGCCTGGCCCTAGATCTGTGACCCAGAGGGCTTGCTAATGGTCACCCCAGCATTAGACACACCGGGTCTCAAGCCCAGCTGGACTCCACAGGCTTCACTGTGCAGGCACAGGCCCCACTCCTGTGGGGCAGAGGACTGACCAGGGCGCATTGTCCTCCAGATGGGCTGGCTCCCAGAGGGAGCGGCCAAGAGAGCAGACCTAGGGCTGCCCTCAGCTGATGGGACCCTTGGGGGTCTTGGCTTATAAGAACCACAAGGGCCAGGCCCTGGGAGAGGACAAGGGGAGGGAATGCCGCGCCAAACAAACTTCTGTTCAGAATTCCAAGTATTAACTTGACGCCCAGGACATGGCAGGGCTTGGCATTCCATATGGCAGCACACCCCAACTGCTGGACAACCCCCAGTGCCGGGGAGCCAAAACCATGCCGTGATATGTACACATCTCAGAGCTTCTTTATTCCAGATCTTCCTTCACAGGGATGAGCCCAAAGGACGAAAAATCTTCCCTTTGCCCTTCCAAATAAATAGCAAATATTTACTTAGAAGCTAAGTTGAACATTTTCTCTGGAGGAGTCGGCATGTATCTGTAACTCAAGCCCCTCCCAAGATGTGTTTTATTCAGCCAGCCTTTGTTGTCTTCCAGGAAAAAAATATGAGTTCTGGGAAAAAAAGCCTCTAGGGCTGTTGGATGCTGATTTCCTAATGGTAAGATAACAGCCTCCTAAACTGACAATTCCATGACATCTCAGGGCTGGTTCTAGAGAACACATGATACTTTAACCAAAGGGAAAATGCTCCACCCAAAGGCAGCATCTCTTGGACCCAAAGCAATTTTTTCCATCTCCCCCTACCAAAACAAAACAAACAAAACAAAAAACAAAACCAAAAAAATACCCCAAACACAGACACACAAAAACCAGAAACAAAAAACCCCCAAACATGGGCTTCCCTGGTGGCACAGTGGTCAAGAATCCACCTGCCAATGCAGGGGACACGGGTTTGAGCCCTGGTCTGGGAAGATCCCACATGCCGTGGAGCAACTAAGCCCGTGCACCACAACTACTGAGCCTGCACTCTAGAGCCCACGAGCCACAACTACTGAGCCCGCGAGCCACAGCTACTGAGCCTGTGTGCCACAACTACTGAAGCCCGCGCACCTAAAGCCCGTGCTCCGCAACAAGAGAAGCCACTGCAGTGAGAAGCCCGCGCACTGCAATGAAGAGTAGCCCCTGCTCACCGCAACTAAAAAGAAAGCCTGCACACAGCAATGAAGACCCAATGCAGCCATAAATAAATTTATTTATTTATTTATTAAAAAAACCCCACAAAACCCCAAAACAGAAACTTCTGAAATAAACAAACCCAAAAGAAAAACAACAGAACGAAACCCAGGGTTCCTACTGTCTGAATATCATCCTTTGTGTTCCCCCTGCCCTCCTTGGCTGGGAGAGTCCCAAGCAAATGAGCTTGTGGCGGGGGGTCCCTCCGAGGTCTGCGGTCTCAGGTGAGGACAGGGTGGCATTGGGGGCCCGTGGGTATGCTGCCCGCAGCACAGCAGATATGCAGGCCCACAGATGGACACATTCCTGACTTCTTAGACCGGGAAAGCAGCCAGGCCCCACGAGAGCCTGGGGACAGCACACGGTGGTGTCTGGGATCAGAGCCACTACACGTGAGTTGGGACCACACCTGGGGGGGTGGCGGCAGAGCCATCCTCAGGGCTCATGAATGGTCACCCCAGCTTCCTCCCACTCCTTTCTGGCTTTGGTGCCTGGCCGCCTTTGCCGGTGAGGGGCAGCAGGGAGGAAGTGACCGGTGAAGTCTACAGGTGTTTGAACTCTGGTACTGATGCCGAAAACTCAGCCTCTGTGCACCAGTGCCGAATCGAATCTCGGAGACAGAGTTTTGGGTGAAGCAGAAAAGAACAGCTTTATTGCTTTGCCAGGCAAAGGGGGACACAGCAGGCCCCTGCCCTCGAAAGCAGGGTGTCCCAACCTGGAAGGATAGGTGAGGAGTTTTACAGCAGTAGTTCAAGGGTGGGGTTGCTGACAGGATCAGGGTGTGTACAAGGCCTGCACTCCTTTGATCTGGTCTCAGGTGGTCTCTTGATGAGCATCTCTGTTTCCTTTAATTTGGCCTCAGGTGGTCTTCTCTGGTATGAAGAATGCTAACAGCTTCCATTTGTTGGGTTTTAGTTCTATAAAGAGCTCAAAGATACTGTTAATGTGTATCCCCTGAGGTGGAACAAAGACCCCAAGGCTGCGCTATAGTTTCTTGTTGGCTTCTCCCTTGTCTCTGCACTCCCTCCCTTCCCTGATTAGTAATTGTTCAAATCTGCCCTGTGGAACTCCGGGAAGGTCACGGAGGCTGGAGTCTCTTCCCTACAAACAAGAAACGAGGGACTCAGGAGCCCCATGGGGTCCTGCTTGGTTTCAGTACCCTAGCTTCCACAGGCCACACCCTTGGCGGGATTAGGACACAGACCCAATAACAAACCAGGAATTCTCTGGCTTATTCTCACTAGCAAGACTACAGAACGCTGGCAACAAAGCCCTGTTTTCTAGGGTTACATGCCTACCTGCTTCTCCCTCCCGCTGTCTGCTGTGCCCCCAGCTCCTGAGGGCCTGTAATGCGGCCCTGGCTGTGGGTAGGGTACTCAGCTGTGCGGGACTGATGGGTATCCCAGGATGTGGGCCCTGCGGCGCTAAAACTCGAAAGTCCCAGGCAAACCAGGATGGGGTAACCCTAGGCTGCAGGCCCTGGGCCTGTCCCCTCTTTTAAGGTTATGTCCTCGGGCTGGCATTATCTTGAGTGTGATGGTCCAGCTGTCCCCAGACCGTCAGCCAGCTTGTGCCCTGCAACAATGCCCTCAGGGAGCCCGTCCCCTGACTGGAGAAGCTGGAGTGTAAGGGTGGCCCTTGCTCCCCACTCCTTGGAGGTCCATCAACCTCCAGTCAGGCTCCAGGGTCCCTCCCAGTTCCCATGATGCTCCTCATGACCCCAGCTGGCCCCTCAGTACACCTGGTCACGTCACAGAGGACCGCCCATGAACGCTCATTCCTTTTCTTACAACAGCAACAAACTGGACTGTCTCCTGGCTTCACCCCTGCGGCCCATGTCCATCTTTTAACCATTTAATCATTAAGTGATTTTGCCATCAAGCCAGGTGGGTGTGGGACTGCAGACCTCAGGGTTTGCTCTGTCCCATCTCCTAGGATGACCTGGGCTTTATACACAGGCCATCCCATCCTCCCCGAGGGACACTGGTGTCACAGAAGTATCCGCTCCTCCCGGTGGACCAGAGCCCTGCCAGGCTCTTGGCAAAGACTGTTGTGTGTCCATCCTCGTCCTCACTTTGAGGCTCCGACCAGCCCCCTCAGATTAGATTGGCCAAATGTCCCAGCCCCTTGTAACACAATGGAAGAATAGGGTGATTTCTGGCTGGTCTGCCAGAGTTGTGGCTGATGAGTTGGGGCATGTTGGTTGGTGAAAGTAGGTGGGGATGGTACAGTGTATGCTGAAAGCTGGGCACCCTGAAAGCTTTCGTGGGCCCCAGGAAGCCCACATACTGTCAAATATATTGAAATTTCCACATTTCACATTAACTATAAATTTTTTTTGACGTAAAAATTTTGGAAAGGTTTTTATGTTTTTTTTTTGAAATTATTTGACTGTATGTAATTTTGTTTTGTGATTTCTCAGCAGTCATCCTGCATCTATAGGGATTCTTGTGAACTGAGAAAATCCATCTATTCTAGTGTAATTTGCAACTTGTTTACAAACATAATAACATTTTTTCTGAATTCCAAAATAATGAAGTTTATTTCATATTATGTTTGATATCAGCTTACTTACAAAACCTTGCAATTTTCTTTTCTTGGTTTTTAGCCAATAATTGTTTTTCTCAGGTCACATATATTTTCTTAGGTCCCTCACCCACCCCTCGTGCCAGAGCATAGAATAACTCTGGCTGAGTGTTTTGTAACTCAAAACGCCAAACTGGCTGCTAATCAGAAGCTGTTGTGAGGCCAGCACCTTCCAAATGGGACATGGAGCAGAAGGGGGAAAGGCTGTTTCCTCAGAGGCAGGTGGGTCCACATGGAGGGCCGGCTCAGGGCTCAGCTTTCCTTGTGGGTGGAGAAGCAGGCCAGCACCCGCCGGGCTGACAGGATCTAGCAGCAAGCTCCCCCAGCCAGTGTCCCAAGTGGCGCCCGGCTGTTAAATGGAATGCATGAAGAGGTCACTCGATGGGCGCTTTCTGAGTTTGGTAGGCTGTGGCCAGGCCAGAGAGTCTGACCCTGTGAGTGAGTCGGCCTCCGACCATCACCTGGGCCCTCCTTGCACACCTGTCCGCTCTCAAGCCAGATCAAGCCTGGGCCCATTATGGTCAGAGCAGTGACAGCTGCATCTGTGCAGGGTGCTGGGAGGGAGGGTGCCTTAGGTTAATTCCCCCAAAGCAAACCCTGAGACACCAAGTGTAGCAAATTTATCACCAGTGCGTTCCCAGGAGGCACTGGGAAAGGAGTGAGGGAAGCTTGATGGGAAAGGGGAAGAAGCCAAGGAGAGTGGGATTTCAGACGTGGTCCCGAGGAGGGCAGCCCCCGCCTGACCCCTAGAAGATGCTGGAGGTAATTGACTGGGTCCCCAGAGTGTGTCCCCGGCCAAGGCAAGGGGCCTGGGCTTTTATGCTCTTAAACCCCTCGGTCATTGCTACGGGCTTCCCCACTGGATGTGTAACTTTCCAGGCACTTTTGACTGTGTGTGGAGGCCGAGGACACCAGCTGCCCAGCAAAGAGGAGCCACAGGGACAGGGGCAGGAAGCAACGCTTGGGCAATTGGCTGGATGGGGAGGTACCGTGGCACCCTGGCAGGGCGGCCACATTAAGCAGCTAAATATACAGAGCACATGTTTATTTAACATATACCAAGTACTGTGCTATGTGTGTTCGTCAAAGATTGTCATTTAATGTTCCCCTGTGGCCTCCGCCTGTGGGTGGGTGACCCCCAATATTTAGGCTAGAGCTTGGTGCTTGGAGCAAGAGCATTGCCGGCAGACCTGTTTTGACCCCAAGCTTTGCTGCCTGCTCACTTGTGGCCTTGCATGAGTTCCTTAGCTTCCCTAAGCCTCAGTTTCTTTATCTATAAAATGGGGGTGGGGGGAATAGTATCATGGAATTCAATTAAGGGGAGATAAATGAAGTGATGATTGTTCTGAGCTGAATACAGTGCTTGGCACATAGTAAATGCCCAGTGAATAAGAGATATGCTTATTGTTGTGTGTTTAAAAAAATTTTTTTAAATAGTGTTTTGAATGTGAGGCAAGCTTATCTCACAGGAGAGTAAATGGTGATGGAAGTTTTGAGCAGTGAAGGAAAGGTAAGAAATAGTTCTTGCAGTGGTGAAAGAATAACTTTACATTTGTGATTGGTTGGTCATGGTGCTGGTGTGCCCAAAAATATTTTGCATGGAGGAGAGACAGGTAAGTAGGTTTATCCTGGGTGTGGACCTCTGGATGAATGTGATGGAGGGAGAGACACCTGCAGGGTCCTGATGAGGGTGAAGGCGGGCAAAGCTGATAGAGAAAGGAGGGGCGTGTTAGTTGTTGAAATGGAGGTTTTCCTGTGGGCGTGTTGCAGCGAGTTGGGAGGGGAGGGGAGGCTGTGTGGCTGAGGGGAGGGAGAGGAGCGGAAGTGCTCTGGAGATTTTGAGGTTGGGGAACCCGGAAGCCAGGTGGGTTGTCTGCTTCAGACCTGGGGGTCCCGCCTCAACACTTTGTGTCTTCTTTTCACTCAGTATTCATCAGATCTTGGAAGGCAATTACTGATATCTTTTTTTTTTTTTTTTGTAAAAAAAATTGTAAAAGCTATACCACCTGTCAACTGAAAAAAAATGCACAACTTAAAAGCTGAGAATGATGTTTTATTCGGTGGTCTTACTGAGGACTATAGCCTGGGAGACAGCCTATCAGAAAGCTCTGAGGAACTGTTCCAAAGAGATAAGGGAGGGGCCAGGATATATAGGATGGAAAACAAAAAACAAAAACCAAAAAACACCTACGTAGTCGAACATCAAAAGATTACTGTGAATCACAAAAACCAGACCTCTCAAGTTAATGAATTTAATGCTTTTTTATGTATGGGAAGACACAAGACTCTGGGCTTATTGTAATCATTCCTTTGGTATACATCTTAACTACCTAGGGCCAGTATCCTGTTTTCTCCACCCTGAATTTCCCTCTGGTAGGGGGCAGCTGCAGTGGCTGAGGGCTTGATGGCCACAACATCCTTTGTTTACTGAAATGGCAGGTGACATTCTTAGTCCACACACCTTTGCTCAGGATTCTCAAGCCTTTGCCTCTAGCCCAGGTATCTTTTCTGCTCCAGTCTCCGCTTTTCACCGGCTGCATATGCATTTCCGAAGCCAACTTGACTCTCCCCAATGCATTCTCTTCCCACTTGACTGCTTCTCCTCTCACATTTGGTAAAGCAGCTAGAGTGCCTGCTCCCTTACCTACCATATCTAATCAGTTGATCACATACTAATGATCCTACCCCCTTAATACCCTCAACTATCCATTCCTTCCTCTTTGTCTTCCTGACCCTGTCACTGTTCAAGTCTCTCCCAGAATTAGAGCAACAGCCTCTCCACTGCTCTCCTTGCCTCTGATTTTCACCCCACATTATACCCAAGCATTTCTCCCCCTTGAAGACAAAGTGGTCTTTTAACTCATTGAGTTATATTCCTACCAAATAAGCTTAGATTATGTTTGGGACAACAGTGGTGGAACATTTACTAATCTGATAAATTAAAACTCCCATCCATTGTGTCCTTTAATTGATGCCTAGTCTTCCTGAGGTATATTTGGAAGGAAAAGAAAACTTAGAAATTCAGGTTTTGTGTTCTTTCTTCGTACTTTCCATATCATTTTACTAATGCTAAATGCCATTTATTGAGTCCTTACTATGGACCAGTGACTATGCAAAAGTTTTATGGGTCTTATTTTATTTAAGCCTCAAAACAACTCTGTGAGGTAGGCTCAATTATTATTCTCATTTTTTAAAAAATAGAGCTAATGAGATGACATTGCCCAAGGTCATATCACTAGAAATCGATGGAACTAGGATTCAATAAAATTCAGGTCTGTTTGAGAAAGTTGTGTTCTTAATACACTTAATGCCTCTATTGTCACAATAAATTTCATTGTTTTGCAGGGTGGATTAGGAGCTTAATGTGAATTTAGTTCAGGAGTTTTATGGTTTCAGGTCTTACATTTAAGTCTTTAATTCATTTTGGGTTAATTTTTGTGTATGGTTTAAGGTAGTGGTCTAGTTTAATTTTTTGCATGTGGCTGTCCAGTTTTTTTCAGAACTATTTATTGAAGAGACTGTCCTTTCCCCACTATATATTCTTGGTTCCTTTATCATAAATTAATGGACCATAAATTCATATTTTTTTTCCTGGGCTCTCTATTCAGTTCCATTGATCTATGTGTCTATTTTTATACCAGCACCATATGGTTTTGACTACTATAACTTTGTAATGTAGTTTGAAATCAGGGAGCGTGATGTCTCTAGCTTTGTTGTACTTTCTCAAGATTGCTTTAGCTACTTGGGGTCTTTTGTGATTCCACACACATTTTAGGATTTTAGGTTTGTTCTATTTCTGTGAAAAATTCCATTGGAATTTTGATAGGGGTTGCATTGAATCTTAGGTAGCTTTGGATAGTGTGGACATTTAAACAGTATTCTGCCAATCCACAAGTACAGAATATCTTTCCATTTATTTGTGTCTTTTATCAATGTCTTATAGCTTTCAGTGTATAGCTCTTTCACCTCCTTGGTTAAATTTATTTCTAGGTATTTTATTCCTTTTTTGAATATTAACTTTTTTAAGTTAATTTTTATTTTATATTGGAGTATAGTTGATTTACAATATTGTGTTAGTTTCAGGTGTACAACAAAGTGATTCAGTTATACATATATACATATATCTGTTCTTTTTCAGATTCTTTTTCCATATAGGTTATCACAGAATATTGAGTAGAGTTCCTTGTGCTATATAGTAGGTCCTTGTTGATTATCTATTTTGTATATAATATAAAATATTATATATTATATCTGTTTTTGTGCCAATACCATACATTTTGATGACTGTAGTTTTGTAGTATAGTCTGAACTCAGGAAACCTGCTTCCTCTAGCACCATTTTTCTTTCTCAGGATTGCTTTGGCTATTCAGGGTCTTTTGTGTTTCCATACAAATTAAAAATTTTTTTGTTCTAGTTCTGTGAAAAATGCCATTGGTAATTTGATAGGGATTACATTGAATCTGTAGATTGCCTTGGGTAGTATAGTCATTTTGACAATATTGATTCTTCCAATCCAAGAACATGCTATATCTTTCCATCTGTTTGTGTTATCTTCCATTTCTTTCATCAGTGTAGTATAGTTTTCAGAGTACAGGCCTTTTGCCTCCTTAGGTAAGTTTATTCCTAGGTATTTAATACTTTTTGATGTGATGGTAAATGGGATTGTTTCCTTCATTTCTCTTTCTGATCTTTCTTTGTTAGTGTATAGAAATGGAAGAGATTTCTGTGCGTTAATTTTGTATCCTGCAACTTTACTAAATTCATTTATGAGCTCTAGTAGTTTTCTGGTTGCATCTTTAGGATTTTCTATGTATAGCACCATGTCATATGCAAACAGTGACACTTTTACTTCTTTCCTTCCAATTTGTATTCCTTTTATTTCTTTTTCTTCTCTGATCGCCGTGGCTAGGACTTCCAAAACTATGTTGAATAAAAGTGGCAAGAGTGGGTATCCTTGTCTTGTTCCTGAT
Organism: Balaenoptera ricei; assembly: GCF_028023285.1. Taxonomy (NCBI): domain Eukaryota; kingdom Metazoa; phylum Chordata; class Mammalia; order Artiodactyla; family Balaenopteridae; genus Balaenoptera; species Balaenoptera ricei. Next base: position 43,723,401 of record NC_082641.1, read on the forward strand.
CTTAGAGGAAATGCTTTCAGTTTTTCACCATTGAGTATGATGTTAGCTGTGGGTTTGTTGTATATGGCCTTTATTATGTTGAGGTAAGTTCCCACTATGCCCACTTTCTGGAAAGTTTTTATCATAAATGGGTGTTGAATTTTGTCAAAAGCTTTTCTGCATCTATTGAGATGATCATATAGTTTTTCTTCTTCAATTTGTTGATGTGCTGTATCACACTGATTGATTTGTGTATATTGAAAAATCTTTGCATCCCTGGGTTAAGTCCCACTTGATCATGGTGTATGATCCTTTTAATGTGTTGTTGGATTCTGTTTGCTAGTATTTTGTTGAGGATTTTTGCATCTGTATTCATCAGTGATATTGGCCTGTAATTTTCTTTTTTGTGATATCTTTGTCTGGCTTTGGTATCAGGTTGATGGTGGCCTCATAGAATGAGTTTGGGAGTTTTCCTTCCTCTGCAATTTTTTGGAAGACTTTCAGAAAGATAGGTGTTTCTTCTCTAAGCGTTTGATATAGCCAGATTCACCTGTGAAGCCATCTGGTCGTGGACTTTTGTTTGTTGGAAGTTTTAAAATCAGTTTCGATTTCAGTATTTGTGATTTGTCTGTTCATATTTTCTACTTCTTCCTGGTTCAGTCGTGGAAGATTGTACCTTTCTAAGAATTTGTCGATTTCTTTTAAAAATTTTTTTGTTTGTTTTTGGCTGTGTTGAGTCTTCATTGCTGTGCGTGGGCTTTCTCTAGTTGCGGTGAGCGGGGGCTACTCTTCATTGTGGTGTGCAGGCTTCTCATTGTCGTGGCTTCTCTTGTTGCAGAGCACAAGCTCTGGGCGAGAGGGCTTCAGTAGTTGTGGCATGTGGGCTCAGTAGTTGTGGCTTGCGGGCTCTAGAGCGCAGGCTCAGTAGTTGTGGCGCACAGGCTTAGTTGATCCGCGGCATGTGGGATCTTCCCAGGCCAGGGCTCGAACCAGTGTCCCCTGCATTGACAGGCAGATTCTTAACCACTGTGCCACCAGGGAAGCCCTGTCCATTTCTTTTAGGTTGTCCATTTTATTGACATATAGTTGCTTGTAGTAGTCTCTTATGATCCTTTGTATTTCTGCAGTGTCTGTTGTAACTTCTCCTTTTTCATTCCTAATTTTATTGATTTGAGCCCTCTCCCTTTATTTTCTCAATGAGTCTGGCTAGAGGTTTATCAATTTTGTTTATTTTTTCAAAGAACCAGCTTTTAGTTTCATTGATCTTTGCTATTGTTTTCTTCATTTCTATTTCATTTATTTCTGCTCTGATCTTTCTGATTTCTTTCATTCTACTAACTTTGGGTTTTGTTCGTTCTTCTTTCTCTAATTGCCTTAGGTGTAGGGTTAGGTTGTTTATTTCAGATTTTTCTTGTTTCCTGAGGTAAAATTGTATTGCTATAAACTTCCCTCTTAGAACTTCTTTTGCCACATCCCATAGGTTTTGGGTCATTGTGTTTTCATTTTCATTTGTCTCTAGGTATTTTTTTTTTTGGATTTCCTCTTTGATTTCTGCAGTGATCCATTGGTTGTTTAGTAACATATTGTTTAGCCTCCACGTGTTTGTGTTTTTTACAGTTTTTTTTCTTGTAGTTGATTTTTAATCTCATAGCATTGTGGTCAGAAAAGATGCTTGATATGATTTCAATTTTCTTAAATTTACTGAGGCTTGATTTGTGACCCAAGATGTGATCTATCCTGGAGAATGTTCCATGTGCACTTGAGGAGAAAGTGTATTCTGCTGCTTTCGGATGGAATGTCCTATAAATATCAATAATGTCTATCTGGTCTATTGTGTCATTTAAAGCTTGTGTTTCCTTATTGATTTTCTGTCTGGATGATCTGTCCATTGGTGTAAGTCGGCTGTTAAAATTCCCCACTATTATTGTGTTACTGTTGATTTCTCCTTTTATGATTCTTAGCATTTGCCTTATATATTGAGGTGCTCCTATGTTGGGTGCATATATATTTGCAATTGTTATATTTTCTACTTGGATTGATCCCTTGATCATTATGTAGTGTCCTTCTTTGTCTCTTGTAACAGTCTTTATTTTAAAGTCTATTTTGTCTGATATGAGTATTGCTACTCCAGCTTTCTTTTAATTTCCATTTGCATGGAATATCTTTTTCCACCCCCTCACTTTCAGCCTGTATGTGTCCCTAGATCTGAAGTGGGTCTCTTGTAGACAGCATATATACGGGTCTTGTTTTTGTATCCATTCAGCCAGTCTGTGTCTTTTGGTTGCAGCATTTAATCCGTTTACATTTAAGGTAATTATTGATGTGTATGTTCATATTGCCATTTTGTTAATTATTTTGGATTTGTTTTTGTAGGTCTTTTTTCTTCCTTCCTCTTTTTTTTTTTAATAGTAATCTTTTATTTATTTATTTTTATATTTATTTTTGGCTGTGTTGGGTCTTCGTTTCTGTGCGAGGGCTTTCTATAGTTGCGGCAAGCGGGGGCCACTCTTCATTGCAGTGCGCGGGCCTCTTCACCATCGTGGCCTCTCTTGTTGCGGAGCACAGGCTCCAGACGCGCAGGCTCAGTAGTTGTGGCTCATGGGCCCAGTTGCTCCGCGGCATGTGGGATCCTCCCAGACCAGGACTCGAACCCATGTCACCTGCATTAGCAGGCAGACTCTCAACCACTGCGCCACCAGGGAAGCCCCTTCCTTCCTCTTTTGTTCTCTTCTCCTGTGATTTGGTGACTATCGTTAGCATTGTTTTGGATTTCTTTTTCTTTTTTGTGTATGTATCTATTGTAGATTTTTGGTTTGTGGTTACCATGAGGTTTTGATATAGCAGTCTATATGTGTACAAGATTGTTTTAAAGTTTCTGGTCTCTTAATTTCAAAGGGATTTCCAATGTCCTGCATTTGTCCTCTCCTCTTCTCACTATTGCTGGCTTTGATATCGTACTTGCGTGTGGATGATTTCCTACCTTTACTGTATGTTTGCTTTTACCGGTGAGCTTTCCCATTTGTAATTTTCTTGTTTCTAGTTGTGGCCTTTTCTGCCTAGAGAAGTTCCTTTAGCATTTGTTGTAAAGCTGGTTTGGTGGCACTGAATTCTTTTACATTTTGCTTGTATGTAAAGTTTTCGATTTCTCTGTCAAGTCTGAATGAGAGCCTTGGTGGGTAGAGTATTCTTGGTTGTAGGTTTTTCCCTTTCATCACTTTAAATATATTGTGCCACTCCCTTCTGGCCAGCAGAGTTTCTGCTGAAAAATCAGCTGATAACCTTATGGGGGTTTCCTTGTATGTTATTTGTTGCTTTTTCCTTGTTGCTTTTAATATTTCTCTTTGTCTTTAATTTTTGTCAGTTTGATTAATATGTGTATAGGCGTGCTCCTCCTTGGGTTTATCCTGTATGGGACTCTCTGTTTCCTGGACTTGAGTGATTCCTTTCCCGTGTTAGGGAAGTTTTCTGCTATTATCTCTTCAAATATTTTTTCCATCTCTTTCTCTCTCTCTTCTCCTTCGGCACCCCTATAATGTGAATGTTGATGCATTTAATGTTGTCCCAGAGGTCTCTGAGATTGTCCTCATTTCTATTCATTCTTTTCTCTTTATTCTGTTCCTTGGCAATGATTTCCACCAGTCTGCCTTCCAGCTCACTTATTCATTCTTCTGCCTCATTAATTCTGTTACTGATACATTCTAGTGTGTTTTTCATTTCAGTTATTTTATTATTCATCCCTCTTTGTTCTTTAAATCTTGTAGCTCTTTCTTAAACATTTCTTGTATCTTCATGGTCTGTGCCTCCATTCTTTTTCTGAGATCTTGGATCATCTTTACTATCATTACTCTGAATTTTCTTTCTGGTAGATTGCATATCACCCCTTCATTTAGTTGTTCTTCTGGGGTTTTATCTTGTTTCTTCATCTGGATCATATTTCTCTGCTGTCTCATTTTGTCTAACTTTCTGTGTTTGTGGTCTCCATTCTGCAGGCTGCAGGATCATAGTTCCTCTTGCTTCTGGTGTCTGCCCCCTGGTGGGTGAGGTTGGTCCTGGAGCTTGTTCAGCTTCCTGGTGGGAGGGACTGGTGCCCATCCACTGGTGGATGGAGCTGGGTCTTGTCCCTGTAGTGTGTTTGGAGGTGTCTGTGAGCTCAGGATGACTTTAGGCAGCCTGTCTTTTGATGGGCGTGGCTGTGTTCCCACCCTGTTGATTGTTTGGCCTGAAGTGTCCCTGCACTGGAACCTGCAGGCTGTTGAGTGGGGCCAGGTCTCTGTTCCAAAGTGCGACCTCTGGTAGAGCTCACATCAATGACTATTCCCTGGGGCCTCTGCCACCACTGTCCTTGTCCCCACAGTGAACCACAGCTGACCCCCACCTCCCCAGGAGACCCTCCAAGATCTGCGGGTAGGTCTGGTCCAGGCTTCTATAGAGTCATTGCTTTGCTCTGGGTCTCAGTGCACAGAACAACTTGTGTGTCCTCCAAGAGTGGAATCTCTGTTTCCCCCAGTCCTGCACTCAAGCCCCATTGGCCTTCAAAGCCAAATGCTCTGGGGGCTCCTCCTTCTGATGGCAGACCTTCAGGCTGGGGAGTCTGATGTGGGGTTCAGAACTCTCACTCCTGTGGGAGAACCTCTGCAATGTAATTATTTTCCAGTTTGTGGGTTGCCCACCTGGTGGGTATGAGATTTGATTATATCGCAATAGCTCCTCTCCTTCCATCTCATCGTGACTTCTTCTTTGTCTTTGGATGTAGAATATCTTTTTTGGTAGGTTCCAGTCTTTTTGTCGATGGTTGTTCAGCAGTTAGTTGTGATTTTGGTGTTTTTGTTAGAGGAGGGCAAATGTTAACTGTTTTGATTTTTATACACTATACTAATATACTACTGCTAAGGCTGCCTAGGAGGGTCCAGGTCTGGGTTCTTGTCCTTGCTCCTCTCTTTACCTTGAACTTTTATTCAAATTTAACTCTCTTCTATTTTATTTCATTAATATATGTTTTAAAAAATTGGGGGGAGATCTGAGTTGGAAATTTTCTCTTTCTGATTAGTTTTGTGTGACCTTGGGCAGGCTGCTCACTCTCTTCTGATATTCTTTTTTCCCATCTTTTTCTTTTTTTCCTTCATGCTTTGTCTAGTTTCAGTTGCTCACAGGGGACTGCATGCAGAGGCCTTGCACTAGCCCTTCAGACCAGAGTTCCTAGTGCCAAAAGGCTGCCCTGACACTGCAGCTGGGGAGCAATGTTCTAGGTTTTTTATTCTTTTTGATGTAATTGTAAATGCAATTGTGTTCTTAATTTCTCTTTCTGATAGTGTTATTACTGCATAGAAACACATCTGATTTTTTGTATATTGATTTTGTATCCTGCAACTTTACAGAATTTGTTGATTAGTTCTAACAGTTTTTCTGTGTGTGGAGTCTTTAGGGCTTTCTCTATGTAATATCATGTCATCTGCAAATAGTGACAGTTTTACTTCTTTTCCAACTTGGATGCCTTTTTTTTCTTTTTCTTGCCTAATTGCTCTGGCTAATACTTCCAATACTATGTTGAGTAAAAGCTTCAAGAGTGGGCATCCTTGTCTTGTCCCTGATCTTGTAGAAAAAGCTTTCAGCTTTTCACTGTTGGATATAATGTTAGCAGTGGACTTGCAATGTATGGCATTTATTATGTTGAGGTACCTTCCCTCTATACCTACTTTGTTGAGAGTTTTTAATCATAAATGGATGTTGAATTTTGTCAAATGCTTTTTCTACCACTATTGAAATAATCATATGATTTTTTATCCTTCATTTCGTTAATGTGTATCACATTGATTTATGTATGTTGAACTGTCTTTGCATTCTGGAATGAATCCAACTTGATCATGGTGTATGATCCTTTTTATGTGTTATTGGATTTGGTTTGCTAATATTTTTTTGAGGATTTTTGCATCTATGTTTATCAGGGATATTGGCCTGTAATATTCTTTTCTTGTGTCCTTGTCTTATTTTTGTGTCAGGGTAATACTGGCCTTGTAAAATGAGTCTGGAAATATTCCCTTCTCTTCTATTTTCTTGGAAGAGTTTCAGAAGAATTGGTATTAATTCTTTTAATGTTTAATAAAATTTACCAGTGCAGCCATCTGGTCCTGGGCTTTTGTTTGTTGGGTGGCTTTTGTTTACTGAGTCAATAACCTTACTAGTAATCAGTTTGTTCAGATTTTCTGTTTCTTCATGATTTAGTCTTGGTAGGTTGTGTGTTTCCAGGAATTTATCAGTTTCTTGTAGGTTGTCCAATTTGTTGGTGTTATGCTTATTGTTGTTATTGTTACAGATGAGGTAAACGAGGGTCACAGAAATTGTGCCAGTTGTTTCTGCCCCCAAAGCCCATGCTTTTTCTAATGGGTAACCTTGCATTGTTCGTTCATTTCTGTGTGGGTCTATCTGTGTAATTGGGAAGAGTTGAACTTGGGTGGGTTATAAACCTGGCTTTACTGAGAACCTGGAGAGGGTCTGGGGCAGAAGTCCCACATTTTCCTACCCCCTATCAGTGCCATCGTGCTCGATGCTCTTCACAGACAGAACCTCAGGTGAGGCCTGAAGTCACAGGGCAGCGTCCTGGGGAGTTTAGGTAGTTGGTGCTGGAATATAGGAAGGAGGGATAAAGGAAGATATTAATTGGGCAGTGGTATTGACTACAATTGTCTTGAAAGTGGAATTGAGGTATTTCTCAGCTCTTTGCCATTAACAGTTGCCTGGAGACACCCTTGTGAAGTTCCCTGTCTAGTCATACCCTGGAAGTCCTCCCTTGCTGTCGGCCCAACCCTCCCCAGCTCAAAGGTACAGCCAGAGACATGGCATGAACATGAGCCCCTGAAACCAACAAATTGGCCTCCCCAGGACAGAAGTCTGCCAGTCCTAAAGAGGGAGGATGGAACCTGGTGTCATATGACAGGCACCTGGGACCTCAGGCTTCCCTAATTGTCTTCAGGATGTCTCTCTTTGGAGACAGCATCAAAAGTAGAGTAGATTTTCCTTTGCCTCTCTGGCTCATTTATCCAGATATATCTCCTTTCTCTCTTTCCTGACTGGCTATGTGGCATCTTAAATGTCTTGTGAGCTGCTTTTGCCTTCCTGTTTTCCTCCTAGTCTAAGCCCCCTTTAGTTTTCACCAGCATCAGAGAAACTCTCCTTAACAGTTTCTCATTCCAGGCTTTACCCTCTCTTGTCCATTCCTCACTCAAGTGCTAGAATAATCCTCTCAGTCATCCCACTTGCCCAGTTGGAGAACCTGGACAACTTGCAACCTCATATGACAACAGGAAACCTGGCTCCCAGCTGGATACATGGTCACCAAGCAGGGTGGGGTTCACCCCCAGGGTTGAGCATGTGCACTGAATGCTGTGCTGTGTGCCCTGGGCACCTCGCTGGCCTCAAGCTCCTGTCTGTCCCACTCACTTTATTTCTTACTATTCCCTCTGTGCTATGGGAGGCCCTGCGGAGGTCTCTGACATCATGGAGTCATGACACTTCATTTTTCATGGGATCAGGAGAGAATCTGACACCTGCAGGATTGTTTGCACAAGCCCTCCTTGTTTGGAAATGGGAATGGCTTGCTTTCCATGATTCTATTGGAGAAGAGAGAAACCTGCCCCATGCTGCCTCAAATTCAGTAAAAATGTGGTGATTGGATGTCTCTATTGAACTTTCCTTAATTTAGGTCAGAGATTTTTTTTTAATTAATTAATTTATTTTTGGCTGTGTTGGGTCTTTGTTGCTGGGTGCGGGCTTTCTCTAGTTGCTGTGAGCGGGGGCTACTCTTCATTGCGGTGCGTGGGCTTCTCATTGCAGTGGCTTCTCTTGTTGCAGAGCACGGGCTCTAGGCACACGGGCTTCAGTAGTTGTGGCTCGCGGGCTCTAGAGTGCAGGCTCAGTAGTTGTGGCACACTGTCTTAGTTGTTCCACGGCATGTGGGATCTTCCCAGACCAGGGCTTGAACCCATGTCCCCTGCATTGGCAGGTGGATTCTTAACCACTGCGCCACCAGGGGAGCCCCAAGGTCAGAGATTTTTGATTAGATGTCATCTTGGGCATTTCTGTTTCTGTCCTGGGATTCCCTCCCCGTAGCACTTGACTGCAGGTTGCAGATCAACCTGACTGTGGCCATGCTGAGAAACATGGAGATGTGACAACTGGGCATCCTTGATTACTTTTGGCCAAGGGCTGGAAGCAGGGCAGGTAATATCTGGATGTTACTCAGAGAGGTTAACAAAAATTCTTTTGCCCAATTCTGCAATTTAAATCATACATCACAAAAAGAATTATAGTTCAATCTGACCCCAAAAACCAAGGCAACATTAATATGAGAACAGTTTGCACACACTAGTCCCTCTCCTTTTCACCAATTCATGCCCATTACTTGTTCAAAATTCCACAGAAAATTATTTTCTTCCAGGAAGGCATGCCTGATGAATACAGCTTTTTGCCTGAATAGAAAATGAGTGTTTCCCTTAAAATCATTTCCTAGAAAAGGAAGAATCCCCCAGTAGTAAATTTCTTATAAGGTTTCTCATTTTATAGGTTCTCTCTCAATTACTTTGAAAATAAGTTCTGTTTAGGAAAAACCCATTCATCAAAATTCACACTAGTTTGGAAAGCATGTGGAGATCACCAGGAGAATTTCCATAAAAGGAACCAAAGGCAAAACCCAAAGATTTAGCAATAAATAACTCCTGCAGTAAGATCTCAATTTTTAATGTGTTAGATTTCATTGTAAACAAGTTTTTAAAAGACTCCTTTAAAAAACAAAATGATAAGAGGTTACATTAGAGATGATACATAGGCATTTCTAAGATAATTGGGGGGAACTGTGTTAATATTACACAAGTGGTACTTAGGGCTTGGAATGCTGTTTCCGTTGACAGCTTCATCATGCTGTGTCTCAAACAACTAGATGGGCTGAGCTCTGGAAAAATGTGCTGATGATTCAAAAAGGGGAGCTTGTGATGACAGGCAAAGGTCTTGCTGTCCAAGAGCATACAAAGATTTGGATAGAATTATTTCATAAGGTATGAGTGAAAAAAATCAATAGTCTATATTCTTATATTCTATATAGTCTGACTTAAAATATGGACTGTAGTTAGACATCTGACTATTTAATCAACATCTCTGAAATTTAAACATTCAAGGTGTCCACATTTTTTTCTTTAGGATCTTCTCATTGAGAAATTGGGGTATCACTCTTCATTTGGGGCTGTCTCATCGTTTAGCCTGGAGATAACTCAGAGCCTGGTGTGTGGCTTGGATTTATTTGACTTTTCTGATGTGTTCTTTTTTAAGGATAAGCCTGATTCTAAGCCTGTTTATTTCATCTTCCTTTCCAGACAATGACCTCTGAGGGCAGGGCTGTCCTCTTTCTATTAGAACCCTCCTGATCGAGTTTTTTACTCTTGAGGTGCTGGAAAGTTCACTCATTCATCTTCTCATTTTCCTTGTCTGCAGGATGATAAGATTGAATAAGCTAGTTTGTAAGGATCCATACTGGCTTTAATTTTTTTCTTGAAATTTAAAAAAAATTATTTATTTATTTATTTATTTTTGGCTGCATTGGGTCTTCGTTGCTGCACGCAGGCTTTCTCTAGTTGTGGCGAGCGGGGGCTACTCTTCGTTGCAGTGCGCGGGCTTCTCACTGCAGTGGCTTCTCTCGTTGCGGAGCACGAGCTCTAGGCGCGTGGGCTTCAGTAGTTGCATGACACGGGCTCAGTAGTTGTGGCTCGCAGGCTCTAGAGCGCAGGCTCAGTAGTTGCAGCGCACGGGCTTAGTTGCTCCGCGGCATGTGGGATCTTCCCGGACCAGGGCTTAAACCTGTGTCCCCTGCATTGGCAGGCGGATTCTTAACCACTGCGCCACCAGGGAGGTCCTTGAATTTTTGTTCTTTGACTCACCAAGTATATGTGTTGCTTTAAAAAAGCTTTTGCCCTTGGTGGGGGTGGAAGTGTGGTGGGGATGGGAATCAGGAGATGCTTTCATGTTGGAGGTGAAGAAGAGGGCAGATTCCTAACTTCCCATGGCACTATGCAACTCTGGGTAAAATGAGATCTGAGACACATGCTAAAAATTAAAAAAAGAAAAGTTTCACTAACAAATTAAAAAGTCTGTTCTGTCTCTTCATCCATCCAGCTCTTTCTATAAACAAGATTTATCAAGCACCTATAAATACCAAACACTATGCTAGGTGCCAGGGAGTCAGAGATAAATAAGACGGGGACCCTGCCTCCAGGGGGTTCAGCTCCTAAGTCAGAGAGAGACAAACACTGGCCATCGGTCTGGTCTCAGGACACAGAAGGCCCTTAACTCTGCAGGGAAGGAGAGAGGAGGAGAATGGAAGGTCTCACCCAGGAGGATCTGTTTGAGGCTCTTACTGGTGAGTAGGTAAGAATTTTCCAGCTGAGCTATGGATTGGGGGCAGGAGAACATTTTAGGAGAGGAAATCATATGCACGGGCTGGGAGGTAGAAACACAGTATATTCCGCAAAAGAGGGAGTGTGTACCTGGAGAGGGGGCTATATGAGGCTGGAAAGAGAGGCACAGCAGGACCAGGAAAGAAGATGGAGCCTGAAAAGCAAATGTTGGCAGTTTGGTCAGAGTAGCAGGACCTCAGCAGGCCCTTCACGCTGCCAATGCTGCCCCCTAGTGGAGTAGCAGGAGATGGGCAGGAGCAGCTGGAAACCATGTTAAAGGGAAGGCCCCAGAGGTGGACAGGCTGGGAGTGGGTCCCTGCGCTCGGCAGCAGTCCCGGGAAGCCTGTGGCAGAACCACCTGGGACAGATGATCTGAGCACTCAGGAAAGATGCCCTGCCCCCAGATCCTTTCGTCACTGGCTGCAGTCGCCAGATTCCACCGTTAGAGGTTCCCCCCCTACCCCCACCCCCAACTAATGAGACTGTAGGAGTTGTGTCAACATGCATTCTGCTCAGGAAAGTGTGACATCTTTACCTTTCTTTTAGGTGTTCCTATAAATGCATGTGCTGTGGGGAGGGAAGGCAGGCTTCAGAGCTAACTCAGATGAGGGCATAAGGGGACAGATCCTGATTAAGGAACTGTACTCTGGGCTCAAGGCCCATTTAGGACGCTTTGAAGTAGTCCGTCGGGGAAGGGGGGAGCGTGAGGTGCTGGGGTAGGGAGGAAAGGACGAGGAGGGGGAGAGAAACTCAGAAAGACGTTAGCAAGGTCTGGGAAACAGAAGTGCATTCCTGTACAAGCTGGCCTTCCAGCATGCCCACCATCCAGGGTTTTGCTAAGAGCGGTTGGGTACAGTTGGTATACGTGGCAGAGAATATAGGCTTTGCAGTCAGGCCGGAGTTGGAGCCCCTTCTCCTCTCTGTCAACCATAAGACCCTGAGTGAGTTGTTCTTTTCTGAGCCTATGAGTCTAAATGGTTCTGGTATTTACCTCGAGTTTTTCAAGGATTTAATGACCCAAAGTGAACATTCTATAGATGGTGTGCATTTGTTAACCTGTATACACCCTGCACCAGCATGGCCCCCAGTAGGTGATCAGAAATGTCTTGGGCAGGGAAGGGCCCCTCGCCACAGCAACATGAGCAGCCAACAATTTCTAGTCACAATTCTAAACGTGGAACTTAGATGTTCTCAGAGCTCCTTTCCTGGGCTCTGATGCCTGCTGGTAGCTCAGGTGTTTGTAAGTCTAGATTGAACATTGAGCAAAATCCACACTGACTTTGACCTATAGGGAAGAGTGGTTGCCTTTTCATTCCTTTTTGGGGGGGGGGGAGGTTCTTTCTTTTTAATTAATTAATTAATTTGGTTGCACCAGGTCTTAGTTGCGGCAGGCGGGCTCCTGAGTTGCAGCACGTGGGCTCCTTTGTTGCGGCAGGCGGGCTCCTTTGTTGCGGGTCACAGGCTCCTTAGTTGCAGCTTGCCAGCTCCTTAGTTGCAGCACTTGGGCTCCTTAGTTGTGGCATGCAAACTCTTAGTTGCGGCATGCATGTGGGATCTACTTCCCTGACCAGGGAGCGTGGAGTCTTATCCACTGAGCCACCAGGGAAGTCCCTGCCTTTTCATTCTTTAAATGCTCCTGCAGAGTTCTTTCTGTTGTCAGAATCTCAGTGCCTTTGAGTACCTTTTTACTTAAATATTCTCTTTCAGGCCATTCATTTAAAACCATGATCCCCTTTCTGGAAGCGTACAGAACCAGTTCCAGAGAAGTTGATATTCATTTAAAAGCTATCACTAGTCAACAGGTTTTTTCTGACTTTAGCCAAAACTGTAGGGAAAACAATTTCCTATAAGGACAGGATCCAGGTGTGTACTTATGAGTTTCATCTTTAACCTTTAAGATTCTTCTAGCAGAGAGAGTGGCACTGACATATACACACTACCAAATGTAAAACAGATAGCTAGTGGGAAGCAGCCGCATAGCACAGGGAGATCAGCTCGGTGCTTTGTGACCACCTAGAGGGGTGGGATAGGGAGGGTGGGAAGGAGACACAAGAGGGAGGGGATATGGGGATATATGTATGTATATAGCTGATTCACTTTGTTATAAAGCAGAAACTAACACACCATTGTAAAGCAATTATACGCCAATAAAGATGTTAAAAAAAAAAAAGATTCTTCTAGCAAAGGAAGCCTGGACTGAGTCAAGGGGTGGCATCTCATTCAGTGTTTGAACCAGTGCTCTGGGGAATAAATCACTTTTGACCGCTTGGTTAATCTGGCCACTCTGTATCAAAAGGACCGTCCACAGCCCTCGCTGATGAGGTAGCCGGAGCGAGAAATGCTTGATCTGAGTTGTCTTCTTTTTCCCCTTCTATTTTTGTGTGTGAGGATTCCCACTATGTATCTCACCACATTATCCTGGAAGGATTCTAATTTCAACAAATGCATAAATGTATAAATAAAAGCCATTTAATGTTTTTAAACAAATGTTCAAGAATGAGGAAAGACAATTCTAGTTAAACTTTTCTGACACGTAAAATGACAAAACCAGAGTCACAAGGGACAAATGTAAAAGAATTGGGTTTTGAATGTCCACAGATTTCTAAAACTAAGCTATGCCTTCCCATCTGTTTGAAACCTTTTTAGCAATTGGGAAAAAATAACTATAATCTAAAAAATTTTGAACTTTGAATTTAAAGGTAGGTTTTTCTCCTTCAGTGTAGATAGAACTGCTTTAAGCTGTTGAGGAACCAAGTAGCCTTTCGAAGGTCTAAGTCGGCCAGCAGCCAACCTAAATGAGCAGCAATGGGGGCATGAGCTGTTGACCTGGGGTCACTACCTGCTTCCCTCTGCTTCTCCACACTTCCTTCTCTTTCCACCTCAGGTCTCTTTTTCTCCTTCTCTTCTGTACTCTATGAAGTAACCAGAGCATGTTTAACTAGACTTAAACATCTCTGTAAGAGCACAGTTTGTTGTACTCTTGTTTATATTTTGAAAGCATGGAAGGAATGTTTTATATTAATTTAAAAAGAAAAAAGTTTAAACCAGAAGTTAAAATTGCTTCTCTGTCTCTGGGCTAGGGAAACTGAATGCTGAGGGAACTCTGTAATCTTTTTGGCAGTAGGATGGATTGGGTCCATAATATAAATTAGGGTTAGACAAGAGGTACCACAAAAGAAGTCAGGCTGAGCCCGTAAGAGCCACAGCCAAAGATTTTAAACAAACACATAGCCCAAACCCAAGACGCTATTTCTACAACCTTTAGTATATATGTGAAGGGATGAAGTTAACTTGTGTGTTTGTGGGTTTTTCATTTACTGCATATTTAAGATAAAATCACAATGTGAAGACACAAATCTAGTAGTTCAGATTTCCTCCCAGGTGGAACGGTTACTTTCAGACACTACCACTCAGCAACCTCAGGGGGTAGCAGTGGGCTGCTGTGGATCAGTGGGCTTCGTGCCTCGCTGTGACAAGACTCTGGTAGTGTGGGCACAGACAGGCCACAGGATGGCACAGCGCCTCTGTACTTGGTCGGTCCCCTGGCAACCCAGTTAAAAAATATCCAGTGGGAGGTAAGATGCTGGGATTCCAGAAATCATCTTAGTAAATCCAGAAAAATGGTAAGTGAATTTGCCACCTCCGAATCTGTATTTATTAAGGCCGAGATAGGGTATTGATTTTCTTCTAAACCCTATCCATTATGCTAAATGAGCATTTAAAAAGCCACAGAACCGTTAAAAACCACCTAGTTTACACAAAGGCCCAACACCAGTAATGATAAATACTGTTACCTTAAACATTGTGTTTAATGACATCTGGTAGTGACCACACCCAGAAAAAAACTGAGTTAAGAATTTATTAAATTTACTTAAAGGATGCGAGCTGATATATAAGAGAACATTTAAGAGTTATGTCAACATAAAAACAATAGCTGTGGTTACAAGTTGCACATGCAATTCACTGTGCAGAAGTGAAAATACATACAATACTCTTTCTAGACAAGCCTTCTATATGAAGTTAGATTAGGTCGGGGTAAGAGAGCAAGTGAACTTAAAAGGATTGCACTTACAATTAAATGGGACATAGGGTATAAATAGGAGACATACCTAATGCTACTCACTGTACTGTAGTACTAGTAAATTGCACACTTATTTTTAGAGTATACTATTCTATATATATATATATATATACTAAGACTAAAGAATTTTCAAATATCCACCTTTAAACTATCCCTTTATTTCTGACACATCACATTTTGATATTCATGTAACAGCATCTGAAGCATGTAGTTATCATTCTCAAAGCTTATGTTTAAGGGATAAAAGGTCTGTAACATCTATCACCATTGGCCTTAAATTCATTTTCATCATGATCTATCAACTTTAAAGAACTGTGTAATGAAGTTTAACCCGTTTTAAGGAACTACTGACTACAAAAAGCCTTATTAAAAAATTTAGAAATAGGTAACAAAAGAGCTCATCCAGAGCTGCCTTTTTATTTTTAATGCAATGCATATTAGAATATCGTGGGAATACACATACAAGTAGCATATACAATGAAAAAAAAAATAGATTAACCCAAAAGATATTACATTTAGCTTTGGAAAGTTTTGTTTTGACGTACATCTAAATTCTGTTTATAAATAGCCTGAAAAGGAACGGCTACCAAGGACCGGTTTATAGAATTAGGCTGTAAGTTTGCTAGTTTAAAATTTCTTAAGCCTAAATATCTTGCCATTTTATGGCTTCATATTCTTTTAATTTACAAAAAAGTGCAAAAAAAATTTTAAAGTAATCTTACCTGGGCAATAGAATCTAACACACCCTACAACAGAAAGCTATCCCAATATTTTTAAACAATTGAACTTTAAGTTTTATGTAGCTTATTATTTTGACATTTTACCCATTTCAACAAAGAACTACTGAAACAGAAATGTATGGTATAGAAATTTGTTCCTAACACCAAACAGAGGAGGAGATTGGTGTGGAATATAATGGAATAGACTAGGAAGAGTTCTCCTACTTAATTTATAGTTGGTCAGTACATGCCAGTTAACAGAAATATTTTAGGGAATTCTACTATATAATTATTTTATTTCTAAATTTATGTCATGATTTTAACTAAACTATGTGAGTAGAAAAAAGATGTCTTTTAAAATCTGATTTCTATCTATAGTGCTATTTTAGATGTTCCACTTTAAATTTGACTTTTCATAAATATATGTTTTAAAAGTATATTTCAACTTCATTAACCCTTAACTTCAAAATAAACTAGGGTCTTGGATGACTTTGTGTGTTAAAAAAAAATCTCTTATCAAAGAAAAAGGTTGAAATTAAACAAACAACTAGGCACAGAACAGATGTGAACACAAAACACGTGAATGATTCTGCTTTTTCCTTTGCTTCTGCTCACATGTTGGGTATGTTCCCTAGTGCTGAATGATCCATGTTAAAAAAGAATTAAACTTTTAGATTTTAGTGGGTTTGAAGTCTTGACAGTTTTCCAACAGTTATTTAGCCTCATGCCTTTATGAAGGATGAGGGTAGGATACCAAAGACACCAGTAACAATCAAATTACAATAACAACACATGTAACATATGCTTATTATTTTTTTAATCTTACAAGAGGGCAACTGCATCAAATTTTTGGATACTAGATATTTAATGAGTAGTTTATCCACTATCTTAAACATAGTCTAATTTTCACATAAATTAACTGGATTTGTTTCTGGGCCTACCTAAAATATAATTTACATATATCAAGACAGATTATTCTAAGACATGCCTTATGAAAGTAATTCTGTACTTAAGTTTCATGATTCCTTTTCTCTTTTGGGGCAAAGATGTATATTACATAAATATATTTATTTCCTGAATGAAGTTTTGCACAGTAACTATGTCCATTTAATATGCCTAAAGTGCTTTTGTGGCTGGGGGGCATTCACTCACTGCACCATGTTCTATACAAGTTTCAACATACAAATTTGCTTATATGATGTCCTTTCTTAAATAACTATTTGTTCTGATTCCCATAGATCATGAGTTCACATTTTATAGCTGCCCACCTCCCACATACAATTTCCACACTAAAATGTTCTTCGCAACACTGCTATTTGTTAGGAGGAAGGTTAGAGCTAAACATGGTTGTAACAACATGACTACTTATTTTGAGGAAATGAAAAATGTAATAGATATAAATCTGTTGACATTTAGCAAGATAAATCTTGTCCTGATTTGGACCAGCCTTTGACGACCAACTTAAATGGTGGTAATGCTTATTACCTTGTAGTGTGTAGTGTGTGTGAGTTCGGGGTCTCTCTGTTCCAACCTGACCTGTCTGTGCCTAATTTTCCTCATCTACTACTAATTCTGACATTCTACCAACCTCATGTTGGTTTTGCCTAAAGTAGAACTGGATATATCAGAATAAAGCATCTGCTCTGTCTCGCAAAGACTGTATATGAGAAAGAACTCTGAAAAGTATCAGGCAAGAATACAAGGGATAAAGCATAACAGCAAGTCTAATGTGAACAATATTGAGAGTAACGAGTTGAATTACATCTCAACTGTAAATGTGTACTAATTTTTCTCAGCCTCTTATTCTTCAATAACCTCTACAAACTATTTTAAGTTGGCTTGGTTTCTGTAACTTAAATATGACAGAAAAACAACACAAACTTACTTGGCAGCAGTAGTCAACCACATGACAATTTCTTCTTACTTACTCAGCTCCTAGCTTTAGCCCCTGCTTCCTTGTCAAACGTGGTGGGTAGGGAATAACATAAATGTGAAAGTGAGTTTAGTGCTAAACTCTGGAAGCCCGACTCACTTTTCCCCTGAAGAACAGAACATGTGGGAAGAGGTTTAAAATATTCCTAAATCATCATGTAGAACTAAGTTTCACCTACCTCAGAACTGGCAGACATTAAAATACTATCTCTTCATTAAGTGCCTCTACAATAAGGATATTTGCTAACTGTGATATTTCCTAAGATCAATATGTACATTTTTGGGGCGGTGCTTTGTTTGTTTTGGTGAGTATTGCCCAAGTCCTCTAACTTATTAGTCTGCTTCAAACACCTACTAGAAAGAAAGAAAAAACTCAATCTTGGCCTACTTAAAAACAAAGCATATTAAATCAAAACACATTTTAAGGTGAAGACATACTGTATAAAGTGCTTCATCAACCAAATTCTCTGATGTCTTAACAAGAAGGGTCAATAATGTTCATATACATGTATAGAAAAGTGTTAACAATTTAAGCCTTTATAAATGGCAAAGAATTTTTTAAATGTTTAAGATAGTTCGTCGCATTCATTCCTAGCTCTTATCTGGACCCTCTGCTGAGTGTGTGAAATGGATCTTCAGAGGTTGTCAACAGTGATAGAAAGCAAATGTTTGAAAATTTACTTACTGTCTAATATTGAAAAATTAATATTTTTAGTTTGCCAAGTTAAAACTCCAGAATTCCTTTTCTCCAGTAACTGGCAGCATCACTACCAATGGACGAGAACTAATATTTTATATGTTGGTATGATTATAAATGAGCCCAATTTTTTTCTTTTTTTTTTGTCAGACAACAAAAGCTAGGCTCATATTAGTTGTACCATCTGGACTCTTTAAATTATGTTGTCACTTGAAGTAGAGGGTCTAGACCTTGCTCCTCTAATTTTTATGCTAATTCTCCCCAAGATTTGATATTTGATGACTATTCTCATTAAAATCAGTATAGCTGTGCTAAGTTTACCACTGCTTTTAATTTAAATACCCTCTGTTTTCTAGATAGCAAAACAAAAAGTTTCACTTTATAAATTTCAGACAAGCTTTGTTTTTCTTCAGTGCAAACATCCTGAAACAGCACAGTCATTCAGCTATTTGGAGGATGAAGTCAGTTTATGTAGTGCTTAAAGTCAAATCCCAGATATTCTGGAATGGAAACAGCCCACATGGGAGGACAGTACCTTCTTGTCCTTAAGGGCAAATGATCATCTTCAGTGAGTGAAGATCTGAAATCACAGATAAAATATTTTTAGCTTTACTTTACAGGTATTTCCAAAGTTGTAACAGGAGTTAGTCCTTCACTGAGGCATGTAGCCACCTCGTCTCACAGTCTGTGGTAAGTAACTTTTAGGCATTCCTTCATCAATTGCAGCCTCCATCCCAACTGTTTCAAATCTCTCTACTTGTCCCTCAGTGCCTGGACCAAAAGCATCTGCTGCAGGAACCTCCTGAAACATTTTCATTTGCCCAGATCCATAGGGCTGTGAAATATGATCTGAAATCTGTTGCTGTATAAGTCTAACAAAATCTTCTTCATTGACTGATGAAACTTGCTTTGACCTTTCAAAATGCGAAGTATCTGGACTGGTTTCATGTTGACTGCAGTTTTGTTTGAAATACTGTTGCCTGGGCAAAATGCCGTCACTGCCATCCACATTCTCTACCAGCTGTAGATCTTCTGGCCGTTCTTCAGAATCTAACAAGGGCTGGGTGGACTCGGATCTTGAGAAGACTTGGACCGATGGCACCTGGTGTCTGTAGCCACTATGTACCACAGTGGAATACTGGACAGTGCTCGAAGTATTCTGTGCAGATTCATTTTCATCACTGCTAGAAATGCTTGGCCTAGAAGATGACATGCATGAAGACCCTCCAATACCACTGCTGTGTCCTTCAGTATTAATTTTTTCCTTCTTGAATAGGTCCAATGATTTTAGATCTTCTGGGAAAGGCTTTTTGTCATTTGCTTCTATTTCCACAACACTTACATCAGTGAAATTGCCATCTGGATACATTTGATCTTTTGAATTAAAATGCTAAGAAAAAGAGAAAATGAATTATTACCTATGGTGCATGTTCATTTAGAAACTCTGAAATAATTACATACGACATATTAGTTAAAAAGTCACAGAGTAATGAAGCTCTGAAACTTCTCAGTAACTTTTAATGGTGCAGAGATAATCCATATCACTAACTAAATCACGTGAATCACGGACATTGTGAGATGATTCTAAAAAGTATGAATTAGGCTGTATTTCCTCAGAATTCTAAATCAATATTGTTGGTATTACACTTTGATAAACTTAAAGGTCTAGAAATAAAATTTCATATTTCATGCCTAGTCTGGGCAGCCTAGGATTAATTGGATAGAAAAATGAGGAAAACATTAAATCAAACTCAAATGACTGAAGTTTCATAGGATATACATTTCAATCTGTTAATCTAAAATTAACGGACTGTCAGAAGATAATAAGTACAAATCATTTCCCCTTTAGGGAAGTTCAAGGAATTTACTGTAGGTTTCCAGAAGCCATTTAATCATGTTAAAATGGTAGATTTAAAATTTTATTTTAATACACAATCTAAAATGCTTGCCTTACAACAGAATTATCACATAGCAGCATTAAAACATAGTAGGTTTTCAACTTACAAGTTCAATCAAATATTTTTAATGTATACTAAATAGAATTAGGAATATAAGGACAAACATGCTATGGTGATAATAAACTCCTAGAATACATAAGTATTATTTTAAATTTTGACTAAAATTCTCATTTATGTACTATTTTCATCTACTTTTCGATTCAGTATTATCTTTTGCTTGAACTCTATAACATATCCTAATATGCTTGTGTATTACAATTAAGTCAGAAATATTTCATCTTACCCTTGGAGGTGTGTGAGGTGACCACTGGGCAATATGACTCTTTGAAGGATCTGGAACATTAGGCCAGATGTGTTTTTTAATTCTGGAGAGAAAAGAAATATCTCATATGTAGACCCACATGTAATAAACAATGAATAGTCCCTATTTCTAAACATTATCATCCAAGAATCTTAAGAATCAAACCAATCCAATTAAATAAACAAAAAATACCTGCTGTATCCCAAAGCTAACAAAAACGTTATTTTTCTTGTAACCAATAGAAATACTGTTAAAAATGCATAAGGATCTTAATCTTTATCCTTAAAGAAAAAGTGTTTGTTTGTTTATAAGACTAAAGCTGGTAATCAGTATTCAATTTTTAAAAATCTCTGAAATTAAATTCTGCAATAAAAACCACTTAAAGGGCTTCCCTGGTGGCACAGCGGTTATGAATCTGCCTGCCAATGCAGGGGACATGGGTTCGAGCCCTGGTCTGAGAAGATCCCACATGCCACGGAGCAACTAAGCCGGTGTGCCACAACTACAGAGCCTGTGCTCTAGAGCCCATGAGCCACAACTACTGAGCCCACGTGCCACAACTAGTGAAGTCCGTGCGCCTAGAGCCCGTGCTCCACAACAAGAGAAGCCACCGCAATGAGAAGCCCATGCATTGCAATGAAGAGTAGCCCCTGCTCGCAACTAGAGAAAGCCTGCGCGCAGCAACGAAGACCCAACGCAGCCAAAAATAAATAAAATAAATTAACAACAACAACAACACTTAAAAACTTTAGCCAGGGTCACAAAAAATTGTGGTATACCTTCTCTCCCCAAAACAAAAACCCAAAAATGTTCAATTTTCACATTGGTACAAGATAAAATAAATTTGATTTTTCACAAGGAAGAAAAGGCTAACAATGAATTCAGGATATCCCCCATCATCAAAAACCTATTTAAATATCTTTACCTTAATACAGTCCCTAGCCCAACATTAGAGGTCCATAGTGTACACAGGTACACAGGAAATGAGTCATCTTGAGAATAAGTTCAAATAAAGATGAGTAATAAGATCCTAACAGACTGTCCTGCAGGAACAACTATGAAATCTGGACATAATATAAAAAGCAATAAAGTTAACAACCTAAATGAACTGACCAACCAAAAAAAAAAAAAAATGGATGAATCCCTTGAAAGACACCAATTACCAAAACAGATTGAAAAAGAAAACTTCAATAGCCCTATACCTGTAAGAAATTCAATTTTTAATTAAAAACCTCCCCACAAAGAAAATAGCAGGCCCAGATGGCTTCATTTGTGAATTCTATCAAACATTTAAAGAGGAAATAATACCAACCCTACACACTCTCCCAGAAAATAAGAGGTAATATGTCCTGAGGCCATTCATTTTATGAGATAATTAGTATTACCCCGAATCCAAAACTACACAATGACACCACAAAAAGGACAAACCAATATCACTCATGAACATAAAAATGCAAAAATTATTAACACACCGAATCTAGCAAAATCCAAGGAATGCAAGGTGTAACACCTGAAAATCAATGAATAAAATTCACCATATTTATGAAAGGAGAAAAATCATAAGCTCATCTCAACAGATACAGAAAAAGCATTTGACAAAATTCAATACCCATTCATGACAAAAACTCAGCAAAACAAATATAAGAACTTCCTCAACTTACACCTAACATAACATGCAATGGTGTAAGACTGAACGCTTTTTCGCCTAAGATCAGGAATGATGGAAAGATGTTGGCTCTTACCACTTCTATTCAACATAGTACTGAAGGTCTTAGCCAGTACAATAATGAAAAGAACTAAAAGTATAAAGAATGGAATCTTTACTTGCAGGCAGCATGACTGTGCATGTAGAAAATCCAAAAAGTGACTAAATTAATTTATGAAGATCTCAGTATACAAGACCAATACATTTACAAGATCAACTGTACTTTTCAATATACTAGCAATGAACAATTAGAAAATAAAAAATTTTAAATTCTATTTATAATAGCACACACAAAAAAAACAGGAAGGCATAAATTTAACATGAGATGTGCAAGGCCTGAAAACTACAAAACATTGCAAAAGGAACCAAGATAAGTATAGAGATATACCACGTTCACGTACTGAAAGATTTATTTGACTCATGAACATGTGAACTCATGTTCAGATTGCATTTTACCCTAAACTGATGGACAGATTCAATAAAATTCCAATAAAAATTCTAACAGATTTTTAAAGGAAATTTATAAGCTGATATTAAAATTTATATGAAAAGGCAAAGAACCTAGCAAAAATAATTTTGAAAAAAAATATTGGAGGAATTCTACCACCTGGTCTCAAAACTTACTATAGAGCTATAATAAATCAAGACCACGTATTATCAGGATGAACAGACATATAGAACAATGGAACAGGATTGAGAGTCCACAAATAGATCCAGACTTATATGGATAATTGATTTTGGCAAAGGTTCAAGATAATTCAATAGGAAAAGACAGCCTTATCAATAAATGATGCTGGGAATGACTAGATATCTATGGGAAAAAACTTTGACCCTGACTTCACAACATGCACAAAAATTTATTCTAAATAGATCACAGCACAGAGCTAAAATGATTAAACTTCTAGAGGAAAATATAGGAGAACATATTTGTGACATTAGGTTAGGCAAAGATTTCTTAAACAGGACATAAAAAGCAAGAACCATTAAAAAAAAAAACCCTGATAAAATGGACTTGATCAAAATTAAACTTTTGCTTTTCTAAAGTCACAGTTAAGAGAATAAAAAGGCAAGCCACAGTTCAGAATTTGCAAAACATATATTTGACAAAAAGTTTGTAACCAGATATATAAAGAACTCTTAAACCTCAATATTAACAAGACAAATCACCCAATTTAAAAATGGGCAAAAGATTTCAAAGACATACCACAAAAGAAGATGTATAGGTAGCACATGAAAAGATCTATTACTAGTTATCAGGGAAACAGAAATTACAACCACAATGAGATAGCACTACAAACCCATGAGAAAGAATAGCTAAAATTAAAAACCTTGTCAGTACCAAGAATTGGGGATGATATGGAACAAATGGAACTCTCACATTGCTCGTGGGAATACAAGATGGTACAAACACTTTAGAAAACAGTTTGACAGCTTCTTATAAAGTTAAATATGCACTTACCATATGACCCAGCAATCCCACTACTAAGTATTTACTCAAGATAAATGATAATATATCGTCACGCAAAGATCTGTATGTGAATGTTCATAGCAACACATACATATTATAGCTATTCGTAATAGCCACAAATCAAAGAAACAACATAAACTTTCATCATAGATGTACGGGTAAACAAATTTCAATATCTCTATACTATAGAATACTATTAAGCAATAACAAGAAAAATATTAGTATATGCAACAACATGGATGAATCTCAAAAATATGTCAAGTGAAAGACATCAAACACAAAAATTACATGTTTGATTCCATATATGTGAAATCCTAGAAAAGGTAAAACTGCAACCAGAGAAAGCAGATCAGTGATTGCTGGGGCCAGGGGCTGAGGGAGAGGACAGAGTACAAAACAGAATGAAGAAACTTTTTAGAGTGATGGAAATGTTCTCTATCTTGAGTGTGGTGGTAGTTATACATCTATATACAGTTACAAAAATTCATTAAACTGTATACTTAAGATGGATGAATTTCATTGCATGTAAATTATAGATCAATAAAGGTGGGGGAAAATGCAAAAATATGAATACAGGTACTTACAGGTCTCGCTTATTAAAGCAGAATAATACTCCCAAAAGGGTTGTCAATAGGAATGCTAAGCAAACAG
Organism: Balaenoptera ricei; assembly: GCF_028023285.1. Lineage (NCBI taxonomy): Eukaryota > Metazoa > Chordata > Mammalia > Artiodactyla > Balaenopteridae > Balaenoptera > Balaenoptera ricei. The sequence continues at coordinate 43,747,328 of NC_082641.1, forward strand.
GTACAACAATAGCTTCAATTTCTCCTTGAGCTAAAAAAACAGAAAGGGGAAAGAAAGAAAATAACTGTTGACACATATGCGAAAGAGAAATAATGCAACTTCCCAAACAGATTACTGTTGAAAAGATGAAATACCATCCTAATATTTCTTGACAACCTTTTCAAACTTAAAGGTGTTTCTCTCCCCCCTCCCTTCCCCCTTGGTAAATCATATCCTAGCTACTTACACCTTACACAGTAACCTGACCACATAGTATGCATAAAATATATGTTGGCTGGTGGAATAAACTGATTAGTTCAGTTTACTGGATAGATAATCTATCTACCTGGTAAGAGCTTTCAAACCTATTTATTACATTTATGGTCTGCACTCAGCAGAATCTCAGCAAAAGCTTATCTTTGAGTTCTAGAACTACTGGGTAGAATTGGAAAAGCCTTTTCTTTTTTAAAATTAATTAATTAATTAATTTTTGGCCGCGATGGGTCTTTGTTGCTGCGTGCTGGCTTTCTCTAGTTGCGGTGAGCAGGGGCTGCTCTTTGTTGCAGTGCGCAGGCTTCTCACTGTGGTGGCTTCTCCTGTTGCAGAGCACGGGCTCTAGGCACGCGGGCTCTAGAGCGCAGGCTCAGTAGTTGTGGCGCACGGGCTTTGTTGCTCCGCGGCATGTGGGATCTTCCTGGACCAGGGATCGAACCCGTGTCCCCTGCATTGGCAGGCGGATTCTTAACCACTGCGCCACCAGGGAAGTCCCTGGGAAAGCTTTAAACAATCTCAATAATTGAACTATAAATGTAATCTTCTATAAGAAATAAAAATATACAATTCAGGCAAAATTTTTAATAGTTATTTACTATTTTCAAAAAGATGATAAATCTGACATAGGGCTAAGAATTTTAGGAGAATCTTAACAGGCACAAGGAGTGGCAGAAGTAGGCATAATATCATCTAAAAAGCAGCAAGCCTGAGATCCCTAAATACCACATGAATCCCTATCTGCAATCAAAACTGCAATGAGGTATCACCTCATGCCGGTCAGAATGGCCATTATCAAAAATCTAGAAACAGTAAATGCTGGAAAGGGTGTGGTGAAAAGGGAACCCTCCTGAACTGTTGGTGGGAATGTAAATTGATACAACCACTATGGAAAACAGTATGGAGGTTCCTTAAAAAACTAAAAATAGAACTACCATATGACCCAGCAATCCCACTACTGGGCATATACCCTGAGAAAACTGTAATTCAAAAAGAGACATGTACCACAATGTTCACTGCAGCACTATTTACAATAGCCAGGACATGGAACCAAACTAAATGTCCACTGACAGATGAATGGATAAAGAAGATGTGGCACGTATATACAATGGAGTATTACTCAGCCATAAAAGAAATGAAACTGAGTTATTTGTAGTGAGGTGGATGGACCTAGAGTCTGTCATACAGAGTGAAGTAAGTCAGAAAAGAAAACAAATACTGTATGCCAATGCATATATATGGGATCTTTAAAAAAAAATTAAAAGGTACTGGTGAACCTAGTTGCAGGGCAGGAATAAAGAGGTAGACATAGAAAATGGACTTGAGGACATGGGGTGGGAGGGCGAAGCTGGGGCGAAGTGAGAGTAGCATCGACATATATACACTACCAAATGTAAAATAGTTGGCTGGTGGGAAGCAGCCGCATAGCACAGGGAGATCAGCTCAGTGCTTTGCGATGACCTAGAGGGGTGGGATAGGGAGGATGGGAGGGAGGCTCAAGAGGGAGGGGATATGGGGACATGTATATGCATGTGGCTGATTCGCTTTGTTGTGCAACAGAAACTAACACAGTATTGTGAAGCAATTATACTGCAATAAAGATCTATAAAAAAATAAAATAAAAGAGGACTTATTAATCAAATGAATCACTAATTGGGACAATTTATATTAGATATTTTTTTAATGATTTACCTATGGTTGTTTCTGGTTAACTCCTCCAGCCCCCTGTAACTAGTCTTTTACAGGAAAAATGTATGAAAGTAGTACTACAGTCATACAGTATTCACTTAGTCTTATCTTTCCACCACACGTATCCCTTTGTAAGTAACTTTACCTCCTACAAAGCATGATAGGAACCAAGAAATCAGATAAAGGCTCAGGTATAAACTATAGGTTGGAAAATATTAATTCCTGAATGCTAAGGTTCTCATACATATGCCAAATCAAATTCAGGCAGATCCTCTCCTTTATTGGTGCTGAACTTCTGCTTACTATGTTTTCATGCCTTGGGCCTTTGCTCATGCTGAACTAAGATTTTATGCCTTGGGCCTTTGCTCATGCTGAACTAAGATTTCATGCCTTGGGCCTTTGCTCATGCTGAACTAAGATGCCTTCTTCTTCCTATCTGTCCACATCTCAACTTCAAGGCTCAAGTACTGTCTTCCCACAAAATCTTTGAGGGTAAAACTCCCCACTACAGATATCTTTAAATTCCTGCTCTATTTACTATCTACATGGCTCAAATGTCTCTCTGTTTTGTTTACTTGTACCATATTTCTTCAACTAAGCTATATGGTCCTTGGGAGCAAATTCCATGCCATGTGAAGGTAGCCATAATGAATCCATAAAACAATAGATAGCTCAGAGGAAAAAGCAGATGATGAAGTAATACTAATAAGTATGATTTTGTTTTTGGAAAAAAATGTATGCATAGAAAAGACTAGAAGGATATATAAATATGTTGAGATTATTTTGGATGAGGGATCAGGAGTGATTTTTCTTCCTCTTTGTATTTTACTGTATAGTCTAAATTCCTTATAATGAACACTACTTTTATAATCAGGATAATATTTTTAAAGTTTATTACTATTTTTTAAAGATCATGGCACAAAGTTTTATTTCAAATATTACAGGTATCCCCCACTTTTGGAAAGTTCACATTATGTCACTTCACTTTCAGGAAAGACCTACATCAGTATACTAACAAGCTTTTTTCATAAATTACATTAATGTCTGTTTTTGCTAACAGAAATAAATTTATGAAAAAAGCTTGTTAGTGTACTAACATAGGTCTTTCGTGAAAGTGAAGTGGCAATAATGTGAACTTTCCAAAAGTGGGGAATACTCTTTGCTCTACACCACTTTGGCTTATGAAAGGTTTCATAGGAATGCTCTACTTTTGGATGGCGGGGGAAACCTGTATTTGTTACATGTATATTCTACAAACATGTCACCACAAATCTTATCCCATAGACTATATTCATTATTGGCCATCACAGCAAAGCTCAGGATCTTTTAATATCTATCTTATGTAGTCACTTATCTACTTATTTGCTCACTCAGCAATCATTCAACCAATGAGGAATATGGTTGAATGATTTATTTATTTATATGATAAATAGCTTATTATTTATCATTCACTGTCTTGGTGCTTGGGTGTGGGTGTTACAAATACAATTACAATAAAATAAGGTAATTTCTATAATGATTCAAAATGTAGTAGATACAGGAAAGAATGCAGTTTAAGTCTGCTTTAGGGAGGCTACAGGAATAGCCAAAACAAGAAAAGGTATAGGGCCACGTACTGGGAAAAGACAAAAAGGTGGGGAAAATGATGAGAAGTTTAGGGTCAAAGAAAGAGATTATGAAAGCACATGCACAAGCAGTCATTAGAAGGCACGATCTACTGGACTTGATACTTGGTTTATGTAAGTGAAAAAGATATGAAGAAACTTACTACAATTGCACCTAAATTTCTGGCTTTGGCAAAGAGTTGTGGCATGGAACAAAGAAAGAAAAATGTATTTGGGAAGGGAAGAGAGGATGGCTGAAGTCATAGGCAGGGAATCTGAATAGGCAAATAAGAAAACAGTGCCAAGAACAGAGCTCTGGAGAATATAAAACATTTAAAAGAGCAGAAAAGGAGACCAAGAAGAAAGTACCAGACAGGGAGGAGACTCAGGAGAGTGCTATTAGAAAAACAAACAAAGGGAAGGGACAGTTTCAAGGATGAACAGGCCAACAGGGTCATATGCTGGGAAGCGCAGGAAAAAAAAGATGACTACAAAGCATGCATTGGATAGGACAACTAAGGGGTCTTCTATGAGTGACACTAGAGAGGTTTCAGTGGAGTGGTGGGTTGGAAGCCTGGTTTCAGCAGGTTAAATAAAGACTGAGCTGGAGGTATGGAAATGAGACCGCAAGGGTGGACTAGTCTTTATAGCAACCTGCCCATAAGAGGAAGAACAAGAGAAGAAAGACCACATCCAACTTTTGCCAGTGAAAAAGTGACCCCATTTAGAAAGATATACAAATTCTTTTGGGATTTACAGAGTACAAGTGAAATCAGTCAGAGACAATTAAAGAAACAACAAAAAAGTAAGGAAAAAATTTTCTGTAGTTTAAAGACATAACCAAAACCAGATAAACAACAATATAAAAATCATAATTTATGAACACTTCATTTATATGAATCCAAAGATGCACTTTAAACAAAATTTTAGCATATAAATTAAGCCCATTTTTAGTCTGATTAAATTTTAAAAAGAAAAAAGAGAAAAAAAGAAAGATCAAACATCACTATTTCTTACCAAACTTTGGTGTAGTAAAAGTGAATTCTGGACCATCCTTTCCACCTTCGTCTGTATATGCTGCCATTCGTACCATATACAAAGTGTCACTAGTCAAAGAGGACAGTGTATATTCTGTGTGGGAAGAATCCACATTCACAGCTGGAAGAAATCAGTAAGTGTGCTTTATTCAACTACTCCTGCTTGGTTTGGCCTATATTTGACATTGTGAATGTATTAAAACATATTTTACTAGAAAACAATGTTTCTTTAATAGGACCATGAAAGCAACCCTAAAGCATATTCTCAGGTATCTCTTTTCTGAAGATAATATGCTATACTAAGATGTATAACACAATAAGGTGAGACAAATTAGTATTTAAAAGCTTAAGAAAAAACACCTGATTCTTAATAGCTGATATAGTTTTATTACCAGTTTCATTTCCAATGATGGTTCTATAAAATATAGTATAATTTCTGATAAATCCGTTCTGCACATCAACAGGAAGTTGGTCCCACTCTAAGACAGCTTCATTTTTCCCCACTTTTTTTGTCCGGACAGTAGGTCCTTTGGAAGGTGCTGAAACAGAATAGGGTATTTACCAACTGAAAATCATTAGAATTTAGTAAATCATTAAGACTTCGTAAAATTTCATTATCATGAAATTATTTGAACATAATAAGACATATCCTTATTTAAAAGGGATAAAATGTCTTTGTTAGTTAAAAAACTCAACATTTTTCAAAGAAAGTAGGTCTGGACTTACGAGCTTGTTTAAGGTATGCCTTTATAGACTCGGGGGTTCCTGGTCCATCAGCATACACTGGAGTGACTGTTATCAAATAACATTTGCTCTCTGCTAGGTTTCCTGAAGTAAGAATAGTGGATTAAGCATTTTTTTCGTATAGTGAAAAAAACCTAATTAATTCCATTACTTACTTTTACATTATAATTTCACGACCACTGAACTTTCTTTTATTTTCATTCATTTTTTAAAATTGAAATACTGTTGATGTACAACATATTTCAGGTATACTAAATAATAATTTGACGTCTGCATACATTATGAAATTATTACCACTGAACTTTCCTTTTTTTAAAGTAAGCATTGCCTTTTGTGTACTGGATTCAAGCTTAACAGAATAAAACTGTTTGAAAATAAAAGGTTACTTTTATTGCCAATACAGTGAATAAAAAATATTTATACTGTCAATAAAAGTAATGATTGCATTTATATTCAGGATTTATAAAACACTGATCTCAAATTATCCTGGGTCTTCCTTAGAGTTTGGCAGTTTTTGTACATTTTACCTACTTCTCTGAGAACTGCCTAAGTGCAAGATGTCACTAATCAGAGCTAGGGAAAGCGCTAATGGCTGTGGTTTGTCAGGTGACTGGGAAAACAAGAATTAGTGTTATTTCTCCCAGAAAGTAACATCATTTTAAAAGAAAAAATTATCTTAAATGTTTCCTTTATTTATACTCTCTCCAAATTAACAAAGCAATCTATCTATCCCTTCAGCATGCAATAGCAAAAAATTTCTTTTTGTTATACTGAAGTTTATACTTTCAACAAGAATTACATTTCCTTAACTATTATGCATGAAGTGACATATGCTTTTTTGATTTCTTAAAGAGAGTAATTTTCTTGATGATTCAATATTATCAAGAAGATAATCTTTGTATATTCTGCTGTAATACAGTGATGTTTTATCAGGCCTACTGAGCTATGTGGGGATACCTGCATAACGTGAAGGTCTCCAGAGCCTACGGTATGCTATAGTAAAAGTTCCTGTTGTCCAGTTATTATCAATCTATCTCCTCTCTAGCTCCACCTTGCTTTTATTTGGATAAGGTTGATAAACTAGACAACCAGGATTAGTAAAACTATATATTAAATAATAGGTTAATGAGGGCCAAACAGCCTATGTTATGAATAAAGCTCATTAACCTTATGGCTATATATAAAGATATATGGTATATCTTTGTTAACATGTTTTCTCTGATTAATCATATTATTTGTAGCTGAATTCTAATGGTTATCCTTCTTTACACACATACAAACTGAATGCTCTGTTTTCTCTTTAAAGTTGTTGTATCACTTGATAAGTAGTATCTTACAATGAAAGCAACCCATTTTGGAGCTCTATAATACATTACTTTCTGTCCTTCATTAGTACTTGCAGTTTAAAAGACAAGGAAATCTAAGTTCTAGTTCTGCTTCGCTTCTTCAACAGCTATAAGAAGTTAACAAGCCATCTAGATGCTCAGGGAAAATATTTTCTCATTAAAGAATGAGGGAATTGAATCAGGTACAGAGATACTATTAGCAACAGAGGTTGGATTATCTTGTATTTCTCTTACTTTACAGTTTTGTGAACATTCCTTTGATGATCAAAACAATAGTGGAATTATTACAAGAAGATAGTATTAACCCCACTTAGTCCATAAACAGACCCTGCAGTTTAGAGAGGTTAAGTGTGACTTGCTGAGAGTCACAAATCTAGTACACAAGACGTAACTAGTAACTATGATAAACTGGATATCTTTTCAATGGACCACAAAGCCTACAAAGCAGAAAAGAATATGTAAAAGAAAAATCTGTCTAAAGAGCTAGAAAAAGGACAGCAACTTAAATGTTTGTAGCCAGGTATACCTCTTAAATAGGTGCGATGTACAGTACCGTCTTCTTGTTGCCAGTCTGGGACACAGGGCGATTTATCTGATAACACACACCACTCAAGTACATATCTGTTTACAGATTCATTTGGAGCAGTCCATTCTACCCAAAGCACATTATCTTTGGGAAATGCTTTAAGATCCGTTATGGGGTGAGTAGCTTTAAAACAAAGTTTGAATACTGATATGACAAATGAACATTAAAAATTTGATATTCCAGTATTTTACATTCATTTCCATAACCATGTGATCTATCTTGCTATCACATTTTTGTAGCATATAATATTAACATGTATTTACATGAATAAAAGCACTTTATTATAATTTACACATAAAGAGTCAACTTATTTTGGAACTTAAATTCTTCCTTTCCCAAAGTTCTTCAAGTGTTTTGTGTACGTAAGTTGCAATGTTTTTCTTCTTTGAAAGCTACAGATAAAGCTATAGAAAAACAGTATATTTAAGTCATATACATATAAAGTTCCTAAAACCTTAAAAATATATTTAAAAAAAGATAGATAAATAATCAGAAAATGCTTAAATGAATTAAGTAGCTTACTGCAAAGTTTAAGTAAGCCACAAAATGATGGACCAGGTTTGGCTGCTGACCGACTTCTAAAAATATGATCACCGTTGATACTGAGGAGACAGTCTTAGAATACTTACATTTTTTTACAGGAGCCCTGTCCATACCTAACTACCCTTTCCCATTCATAAGTCAGCCTCCATCTCAGGGACACAAACCTTGAAAGTCCCAGGCAGGGATAGTTAAAACAGATGCATCTGATTTGCCAACCAGATTTCTTGCTGTCAGAGTTGCTATGTAGCGATCATTTGTGAGGTTTACTGTCAGTTTTGTGTCGTTAACTGTGTAATTTTGTAAACGTGATTTCCATCTTGTGAGAGTCACTTCATAATCCAAGATTTTTCCATTGGCTTCAAAATGAGGCAATGTCTATAATAAAATAATTTATTTTAAAAATGTATTTCATAAATCTTGAATAAAGTTAATCAGTTTTTCTTCATGTTCACAAATTCTGCTATTATGTCAAATCTCTAAATATTTAATTGGAAGGGACTGGCAACCTTACTTTGAACTCACTACTGAAGTAAAACTACTACACACTGAATGAAGACTGACTTCAAAAAGCATGACGTCAACTACGAGGGAAAGCACCACTCTGTTAGCCTTTCGTTCTCTACACAATTCTGCACTGTGGCTATGCTGGCCTAAATTATTTTATGTCTTGAGTATTTTTCTTTCTACCTTATTTTAGTATGATCCACTTATGAACATTTATGGAGTGCACAACAACTTTATTTCCTATTACCAGCATATACTTTGATTACCCAAAACATTGATTAATTATTTTCTGTGAGGCACTGAGGAAAGTTTGGTAAAAAACAAGGCTGCTAGGACTTCCCTGGTGGTGCAGTGGTTAAGAATCCGCCTGCCAATGCAGGGGACACGGGTTTGAGCCCTTGTCCGGGAAAGATCCCACATGTTGTGGAGCAACTAAGCCCATGCGCCACAACTACTGAGCCCACCTGCCACAATTACTGAAGCCCGTGCACCTGGAGCCTGTGTTCTGCAACAAAAGAAGCCACCGCAATGAAAAGCCCACGCACCACAACAAAGAGTAGCTCCCGCTCACTGCAACTAGAGAAAAGCCTGTGCACAGCAACGAAGACCCAATGCAGCCAAAAATAAATAAATTTATAAAAAAAAAAACACAAGGCCCCTCTTCTCATAGAACTTTCACGGAACTATGCTGAAATATCTATGAGGTATCACCTGTAGTTTAGGAACCTGACTTTTTTATAGTATATATAAAGCTTTGTGTTTCTATTTATTAAAAATAGTTATCAAATAGATATCAAAAATTAAGCTCCACTCATAACACCATATAAAATATATTTATATGAGATAAAAGAATATAAATAGGCAATTTTTTTTACCTTCCATATGAGTTGTACAGATCTACAGCCATGAGTATGAGATGGCTCTATCTTATACCAGAAGCTTGGTGCCTTGGATGGTCCTAAAGAGATGACATAAACTTTTTATTATAACAATAAAATAAAATCCTAGAAGTTATTCTCTTACTTTGTTCTTAATATTCTTGCCCTCCAATCATATGGTGTCTCTAACTCTTTCTTTATACCAGCCTTTTCCCATCCCAGCATGATATGCCTGGGTCTTCCTTTAGTCAGGGTGATAGCTTGATGATTTAGATTACATTGAAACTCTTTTGTAATCTTAAAATTTTAAAGGTACAAATATATCCTAAGCAATAACCAAAGATGTATCACTATTTCTTATTGCTAAAAATCAAACTGAAAAATCATATTTAAATACATGCTTAAAACCCCTAAATGCATACATTTAAGAATAGAAGACAAAATTAATGGAGTTAAATGTAGTATAAGTTTACTACTTTATGTTGGATGAGTCAATGTAATGGGATATTATAAAAATGAATTCACAGGATTGTTGTAATAATCACCAACCATGTGAAAAAGCACTTTACAAAACATCAAATGCTGATAATTAGGTTTTAAAAATTCAAAATTTTTATCAATATAATTGCAAAATATGGTATTCAACAGAATAAAAAAGGATCTGAATAAAATCTAAGCAGTGATGTGCTGATCATGAAGAGGTAATTACAGGTGACAAAACAGAGAAAAGAGGAAAGGCAGACCAGGAAGGCTGGGGAAAAAGCTGCTGGTACAGGAGTTCAAATAGATATATACATGAGTACAGTGCAGCACCCCGAAAGAATAAAGAACATGAAGTTATAAAGGAAATTTTATGGGCTGGAAATGGTTCCTAATATAAAGAGGACCTAGAAACTTCTTTCACTAATTTGAAGAAAAGCATAATCCAATGGTTCATAACTTTTTGGACACCAGATATCTCTTTGATTTGACAAGGTTATGTACCATCGCTCCAGAAAATTCACACAAGTACTAACCACAATATTTTGTCAACATTTTGAAGTAGTTCAAGAACTCCCCCAAACTGACCCAAGTACTTTTAAAGGCCCTAAGAATATCAGTTTAAGAATTCCTGACCAAGACAAAGGGATCTGATCGAGGATTCCCAAACCAGCAATAGTAGGATTACTTTATTTCCTGGCATTTATTTAAATGAGAGAAAATTCTTGGTGGAGAAAGGTACTTTACTTTTCTGACTTTGACATTCTCAATTCATGTAACTCTCATGAAACCTCTGGAAGAGCTCCATGGAAGTGAAGGGATACAGGTGGTAGGGAAGGTTTTAAAGCCATGGATGCTGCCACTGACACCTAAAGAGGGTGATCATGATAGGAAAATGTTCCGGAAAAAAAATTAAAAAACAACAAAAAAACTATATGCCATCGGATTATTTCTTGATGGCTACAGAAGAAATTAACATTAGCTGCTTTGGGGAAGGAATTTTATTTTACATTGTGTATCCTTTTATGCCTTTTGGATTCTACACTATATACACTGTATTATCATGAGAAAGAAAGGGAAAATGAAAATAAATCAACCAACCAAAATGCCAGGATGCTTTTCCAGGGGCTTATTAAGTACTGATAAAAAAAAAAAAAAGAATAAAAACTATAGTACAAATATCTTTTTGATAGTGAGGGTCTAAAGCACATTTTGCTAGATAGTGTGATTTTTAACGATTCAGGATATGATTCTAGTTAGAGATATTTCTGGACTCCTCTCCTTTAATAAAATGTTCTGCATTTACAAACCGTTAAGTTAATGGTTTTCTCATGGTATCTAAGACACTATTCCATAATTTTCTTTAATTAGGTATCAAAAAGATTTGTACTATCAATAATTTATATTAGATTTTATACTTGATATCCTTTAAAAAGTGTAAAATATCAGTTTGAATAAAATGATCACAAAATAAGAAGCAATGAGATCTATATTATTAAAACCAGACATAATTTATAGTCAGAATTCCAATGCTTTTTTCTTCACATACTTATTTACTTACTATCTTCATATGTGATCCCACTCGCTTCTTCACTCCAGTCACTCCAAAATCCTTTACCATCTTCCTTCATACAACGAATCCTAAACACATATTCTGTAAAAGGTTTAAGGTCCTGGACAGTGAATGAAGATCGGGTAGATGCTGTATCTTCAGGAGGAATCTGAAAACAAAGCAAATTGACCAAAAAAAAACCCCAAAGGTATTTATTATAGGTCTTCTAAACTGCCTAAGATTTTAAAAGCTAATTAATGAAATAAGACTAATAACTAATGAAAGAAGACTAATTTGACTCAAGCTCTGGAGAGAAATAAATGCAAGTGAATAAGCAGTCAAAATCAGTAAAGAAGTTAATAGGTTTGGGAAATACAGAAACATCTATTACTAAACCTTTCATCCTCTCTTTTCTTTATTTCTTTCTTCTATGCTCTTATAACACTCAGGGTTTCAGCAGGAAAAAGATGGAAATTCCAATTAGAATTTAATTCAAGGAGGGTTTACTATAGGAAGTATGGGCAGAGTGTCGGGAAACCTTAGATAGTATAGGCAGTACTCTGGGGATTCTAGGTGCTACCACCTTTAGACCCAAAGGGATGAGGGGCGGTACCAGAAACTGGAAGAACAGGGACACAAAGGGTTAACTTGAGAGGAGCAGTGACCTCAGGTTGAGACAGGAAAGCTCCAGGGAGGAAGCAGGGAAAATAAATATGCTCATCTCACTTTTCTCTCTCCTCTCTCTTGTCAGGACCCCTCCTCCCATTAGCTAGGAACTCACTAGGAAACTAGAGAGAACCAATAGATAAAATCCATACAGGTCAGCATCTCAAGACAAAGAGTAGGGTGGAGAAGGGTAGAGTGTAGATCTAGATAGGCAAAAGGAAGATATCCAGTCCAATTAAGAAAAACAAAAGCTATCTTTGTAGATAAACTTGGTTTTCAGGAAATAAAGACACAGATAAATAACAGGTTTTTTTCTACCACTCTGAGATTTCAACATTGAATACCAAATAGGTGTCGAGTCTTTTTTGTACCAATGAATTAAGATTCTATGATATTAAAAAATATTTTGAAGGACTTCTGGTATGTATCCTCTCTGTACAATCCTCATGTACAACATGAAGCATTAATCCATTTTGGTTTGTTGCTTTTTCTGATTGTATTCTGAGCCCTTTAGATAAGTGGAATGCAGGACAGCAGTAGGAAGGTCATGGGCTCAATTCCCTTCTAAGCTCATTATTGCAACCAGAGAAACAAAGCAAAAGCATTCTGTTAGTGATAAATGGAGTTACAACAAAGAATAGTATGGGGAGCTCAATGCTATGATGATAGCCTTTTGAAAAGCTCCAAGTACTTCTTTTGCTGATAGCATCATCTTTGGGTACACTGTCCTTTTCCTTTTTGGTTTTACAATCCCTTCCTCATGGGTTAGCCAACTTTCTATAAAGGGCTAGATTGTAGCCCTTAGGCTGTGGGCCAGATGGTCTCTGTTGCAACTACTCAACTCTTTCTATGTAGCACAAAAACCGTCAGAGACCATATGTAAACAAATGTGTGTGGCTGTGTTCCAAGAAAACTTTATTTACAAAAACAGATGACAGGCTGAATTTGGCCAGCAGATGTCGTTTGCTAACTCCTGCTCTACCTTATCTGCATAATCTCTTCATTTTTACTCCTCTACTTAATCTACTTCCTGTTATTTGTGGTCCTTTCACCTCTTGTCAAAAATGCTATTCCCTATCATCCTGCATCACTTCCATATTTCACTTAAAAGCTACTGTATTGAGCAAAACTGTATTTTCTATCTGGATGTCTTCCTGTTGGTCCTTGCTTGAGATACAGGTCTAGAAGAGGTGTCAAGCAAAATACTTCACATAACCAGAAACTTAAGACATTCAGAAAATGATTGGGATTTTTAGGTTAGTGGGTTGCAAGAAAGACTATTTGAATAAACAGTAACTTTCAATTTACCTGGTTCCAAGTTGAGGCATCTCTGGTCCTATATTGAATGTTATATTTCAGTCTTATAAAACTTTTAATACTTGAGTTGATCCATGTCAATTTTAAAATACTAGACAGTTCCTCTGAGTTGCTGACTGATAAATTATGTGGTGGATTGGGCTTCACTGAAGAATAAAATAGATCCAATAGATTATAACTTCTTATACAAAGTCAAATATACTCCTTATATTTTATTTCACAGTATTCTTTTATTCTCACCAAATGAAATAATTTCTCTAAAAGCAATGCTATGCCATACTATTATAATGGAAAGGAAAGGCTCCTAAAGAAACTCTAGTTTTTTTCCTTGTCAGCTTATTACGTTTGTTAATCTTTTCAGGTTCCGATATTAAAAGATAGTTAAGTATTTATGATATATGAAATTAAAAAAAAAATAAAAATGGAACATGTATATTATGATTACAATGCTATAAAATGTTTGATATTTGGACAAATACCAGAAGATAATAGTCAAAGTGAAAACAGCTGTGAGTGTGTTGGATTATGGATATTCTTCTTTTTCCAAATTATTTTTAATGTTGTTGATAAAGTGAATTTGTAAAAGTCACTAAGATAATAAAATAAATGCTTATTTCTACGTTAATTAAACTTAAAACTAATTTATAAACCACTGTGTATTCTAATAAATTCTCAAATTTAGGTTTACAACTACCTTTATCTACAGGATCAAAATTGATATGATCTGAGGTAACCTTCCCAAGAGCATTCTCTGCTTCTACCCAGACTTCAATGTTGACAAAATACACAGGAGAATAATCAACAGTGCATGAGGTGCGGGTGTCACGTTTTGCTTTACAATCATCAAACTTCTCTGTTGCCCTAAATACAAAAATGGTAGAATCAGTCATTAAAAATAGATTTGAAAAAATTAGAGTGAAAAAGGTTACTTGAAAAGAGTTTGATGAGACCCAGATTATTATAGCTTAGAATAAAAAAGTTAATTCCAATAAGTTTAGAATAAACTGTTGAACACTAAAAACAAAATTTGTTAAAAGTTCACTTGTTTTTCTTTAAAACTGAGTTTGATCTATATCTTAAAACACAAAATTATTTTCAAAATTTTACTCCGAAAATATCACATTTAGAACGTTATGCTCTATCCCCATTGACCTTTCTCTAAAAATTATTCACTTCCTGTGATATTAGTACTGTTTCTTTCCTCTCCTGAAACAGAATCTTTACTGTACCAGCAATGTCTTTCTTTAAGCACAGTATGCTTTTTCAAAGCACAGTATGCTAGGAGGTGATAGGGTAGGGATAAGAATTTCTATCACCCCAGAAAATTCCTTCAATCCCTTTCCAGTCAAACCCTGGCAACCACTTTCTGATTTCTATCACCACAGAAAATTTCAAGTGATGTGACTATATTTACTCACATATGTTTAAATTATTATCAATTAAGAATATTTATATATATACTTGATATTTTTTAAAATAGAAGGATAAATCAAAACCAAACCAAAACAGGTAACTTCTAGAGCAGCGGTCCCCAACCTTTCTGGCACCAGGGACCAGTTTCGTGGAAGACAATTTTTCCACAAACCGGGGGTGGGGGGGTGGTGGTTTCAGGATGACTCAAGCACATTACATTTATTGTGCACTTTATTTCTATTATTATTACATTTATAATGAAATAATTATACAACTGGAGCCCTGAGCTTATTTTCACTTGCCACTCACTGACAGGGTTTTGATATGAGTCTGCAAGCAACTGATTTCTTATGGTCTCTGGGCAGGCAAACCTCTCTGCTAATGATAATCTGTATTTGCAGCCACTCCCCAGTGCTAGCATCACCGCCTCAGCTCCACCTCAGATCATCAGGCATTAGAGTCTCATAAGGAGCTCGCAACCTAGATCCCTCACATGTGCAGTTCACAGTAGGATTTGCGCAACCTAGATCCCTCACATGTGCAGTTCACAGTAGGATTTGCGCTCCTATGAGAATCTAATTCTGCCGCTCATCTGACAGGAGGCGGAGCTCAGGCAGTAATGCGAGTGAAGGGGAGCAGCTGTAAATACAGATGAAGCTTCGCTCGCTTGCCTGCTGCTCACCTCCTGCTGTGCGGCCCGGCTCCTAACAGGCCACAGACCCCGGGGTTGGGGACCCCTGCTCTAGAGGGAGGGAGGGAGGACATAAGGTAAAGGACACAGGGAACAGAGACCTCTGTGAACACATCTTGTCTTAGAAATTTGTGTGGGTTAATTTATTATTTTACACAATGAAGAAAATTCTTAAAAACCGAAAGCAAAATGAAACATGAATTCTTGTATTGAGTTGGTGGTGTAACATACAGAAAGGAACTATTTCAAGTAACTCTAAAAGAGTAACTTAATTATGTCCTTAGTGAGAGAAAAAACAATCTTAAAATTCTTTTTAGTAATCACATTGTTGGTGCTAATATTGGAATTGTTACTCTGTAGCTGTTTTGTTTACTGTGGAATAAAGCAAATGAATAATTATGTTGGTGTTGCTGGGAACTAAGGTTTTCAGCATAGAAGAAAGGTGATGTAGATGTTAGATAGATGAATTAAGTAAAAACCTATAGTCTGGATTTTAAATTGGAAACACCAGTATGAGTTCATGATGTATTTTATCTGAAAAACATTCTTAGCTCTTTCCACTGAAAAAGCCTAGAAACAACAACCCAGTAGCAATGAGATTCCCAACACCCAGACTGTAGTCTCTAAATAGTACTTCACACTAACTGGAACCATGACTACTTAGGAAATGGTTGATATTAAGATGAACCTGGAACATCATGTCACTTCAGAAATCAGGAAGCTATCAAAGACTAATGAAGCTGTGTCAAAAGGATGAGCCAATTTGAAAAGTTCCCACTAACCAAAGATGGGACGATTTAAGTTTAAGAAGAATAATAACTGTAATGGATTAAAACACATCAAATATGTTTAAATATGAATCCATAATGAGGAGAAAAACCCCTTTGGAGGATGGTACGGAACCAACTTATAAAACTGGTTAATAAAGGGAAAATATTAACACCATTTTGCTTCTCTCATATGAACTGTACCTCAGGGTAACTAATAGTTGATGGAGAAAAGCTTTCTTTAAGTATTTCGGGTGAAAAAAAAAAAGAAGAAAAGGATAGAATACCATTATTTTGTACCTCATATATAAATAATGATCACTGATGAATGCTCAAACCTTTAAGTGAAAAACTAATGGGAAACAACATGGTTAAATTTCAAAACCATTCTGCTGAGTCATTAATTCTTTCACAAAAAGAGCACATACTTTATGATTCCATTTATATGACATTCTGGAACAGGCAAAAGTCTATAGGGAAGAAATGAGACAAGTAGTCGCCTTGTGGAATGTGGTGAAATAGGGTGGTGGTTGGGATTGACTGGGAAGGGGCATGAGGGTGTAATAGTAATGTTCTATATCTTGATAGGGGTTTAAGTTACACAGATGTATATGCACTAGTCAAAACTCACTGAATAATAAACTTAAGATATGTAAGTATATCTTGAGAGAAAAACAAATTTTCTTTTTTCTTTTTTGGCCACACCATGCAGCTTGCAGGATCTTAGTTCCCCGACCAGGGATCGAACCTGCGCCCCCTGCAGTGGAAGCGCGGAGTCTAACCGCTGGACTGCCAGGGAAATCCCAAGAGATACTGATACATAAATTTTACCTAAAAACAAAAACGTTCCTGTTTTTGTAAACATCTAGTTAATTAATCTAATTAATGGTGTAAATGCTGACATGATTAAGGGTGAAGTATATAAATGTCTGTAACTCACTTTGAAATGCATTAAAAAAAGAGATTGGTAGATGGAGACAAGGATGCACAGATAAACAGGTATGTAATAAAGCAAATACGGTAAAATGTTAATTGTAGAATCTAGGTAATGAGTATGTATAAACGTTCACTGTAAAATTCTTTCAACTTTTCTTTATGTTTGAAAAAAAACTAACAGGGAATTTTATAATACCCGAAACCATTGCTTAAACTTAGCATAAGAAAAACAAATATTACGTGGTTGTTCCTAATGGAAGTACACATCACTCCTATGAATTATTTTTGAAATAAAAAAGAAAAAGAAATTAAACCCAAATCTGATTAAGAGTCTAGATCTAATGGCAAGTTTTAGGAAATAAAGGGACAGAGGAATGTATTAAATAATGTGTAACCATTATTTTAACAACTGAATTGCAAAGAGAAAGAAGAGAGAGAGAGGTGGAAACTATGGCTAAGAGAGACAAGCCATATGAATTGGCAATATATGGTGATTATTTACATCTTGAACAAATGTAAAAATACATACATATATCTATGAGACAACCAGGCAAATCTGAACACTGATTAAAAATGTGACAATATGAAAGTATTTTCAATTTCATTTGGGTATGTCGTCATGTTTTTAAAAAAAGTGTCCTTATCTTTTAGATAGATGTACTAAAATATTTATGGATATGACGATATGATGTCTAGATTCTCTTTAGAACGATCTGGGGCGGGGTATATATAAAATAAGACTGGTCATGAGCGGATCATTATTGAAGCTGGACGATGAGCACATGAGGATTTCTTATACAATTCTTTCTACTTTCATGTTTCAGATGTTCTAAAATAAAAAGTTAAATAAAATGTTTAAAACTTTGCATTTAGTATTACTACTTGACAAAATAAAAATTCTAGCACCAAAGGCTAACTTAATAAATTCAATGCATAACAAATTTAAAATAACTTGCCATTCAGATTTTAAAGTGTAGTTTGTTTCCAGGTGCGTTTCCCTTCCAGGATCCCACTGACACATCATTTTCTTTCCTTCATTCACAATGCAACTCAAATTTTTAGGTTTTTCTGGAGGCACTAAAAGGGAGAAATTAGCAATTTTCAAAAAGCTTTATATTCACAAATAACATACAATTTATATACTACTCTAGACATTTAAAACAACCTAAATTAGATAGAGAAAAACAAACCCAAGAAAAAAGGACATAATGAAAGACTGGTGACTAAAAAATTAATTTCTTTTCTATTTAAATTCAAATCTTTTAGATAGTAACATACATTTTCTATCATAATTATCATTAATAGGTATGTTTCAAATTAATTTTCTACACAGAATCAACTTTCATTTATAGCTGGATAGCATTATCAACTGACTTCTCCATTAAATGTATTTTAAAATAATATTTGAATGTTAGGAAGAGGCAATTAAATAGAAGCAAAAATGATTCATTTATATTTCTCTCCCTATTGCCTTCCCAAACTCTGCTGGAGGAAAAGCAAATGCCAAAATTACAGTTTTAGGTGATCCACAAATTTGGTATCCATTCTTGGATCATACTAAGTTTACTTATTTGCCTCAACACGGAAGAAGGACTCTCTCCAGTATTTATTCACCTTCTTCAGGTAGTTGATTTACACTGCATTTTCTCAGCAACTAAGGGAAATTGAAACTTACTATGAATACAGTCACAGATTTCAATTCAACATTTTTTGGGAGTGTCTAATGTCAAAATAATTTTCCAGAAAACTGACAGATACTTGGCTTTCAGGAAAAATATAAAACTTGTGTTACTCTTTAGGTTTTTTGTACATTTGTAATGCAAATGCAGTTCTACTTCTAAGCTCATTGAAAAAAAAAATGTCCAAAACTCACAGAGCTGACAGTTTCTGCATTTCATAAAGACCAATAGACAACAGACATTAAAGTTGTAATTCAACAGTAATGACAAAGTCTGAAATAAGAAAAAAGTAAAACACTTACGGCCTGAAATTATTCTGATTCCATAAACATTCTGATCAATCTGTCCAAATGTACGAATGTTGCAAGTGAGTTGAATATTTAATAAAGATATATCTGTAAACGTGACACTAGATGCTGTTCTGTTTATGACAGTATATTGTTCAAAAGGAACAATAACATGGTTTGTTTTCCAGAAAATGTAATTAGCATTCACATGAAAATAATCCATACATTTTTCCTTTAGCACACAAACTGCTGTGAAATTAGAACCAAGTTGTACAACTGAAGATTCAGGGTGGATATGACCACATGGATCTAGAAGTTCTCCTGAAAAGGAACAATAACAGAAAATATAAAAATGGACTGAATTTTTCTGGTACAAAATGATATTCTGTATCAATGCAGTTCCTCAATCTTCATTAAAATATCTCTAAAGACACAAAAAAAGAAGAAACTGTGAAAACTGTGAAACTTAATATGATCAGAATTTAATGTCTAAATTTGTAAAGAAATATATAAATTTTATATGGCAGATGGAGCTGGATTTAAAAAAAAAAAACCTATGCAAGCTTCAGCCCTTTTTATAATATTTTAACTTTGTTTAGGAAACAGTTTGCCTGCAGCATGATTCATATTTGCTCTGCCCCCAATCCTGTTCCTTGATTCAGACCCAGCGTCTAAATTAGACTCTCCAGAAGACAGGCAGTGGTCTCTGCTCTTCGCCAGTCCTGAATTCCTTTGGAGGCGCGAACGGGGGCATGGAAAGATAGTCTACATTGTTCATATATCAAAATCAGACAAAAAGGAAAGAGCAAGGGAGCAGTAAAAAACAGAAAGACTAGAATAAGATGGCCAAATACATTGGTTTTCACAGTAAGTATATGGGATAAAATCTCATATTAAAAAACAAAAAATCAAATTGTATAAAAAAATAAAATACAACCATATGCTTCACCTATCACCTACTCCATGTTGATGACATCTAAACCCCTGTCTCTCTGGCTCTAACTTCCTAAGTTTTCAATGGCTTATAAGACATCCACCTGAGATATTCTGTAAGTACTTTAAAATGAATATGTCTAAAGCTATATGCTTCATAGTCCCTTCCAAATTTATTCTCTCTTATTCTTATTCTCTACCTCTGCTAACAACACCACTCCCATCCAGCCATCTAGGCAGGATAACCTTGTAGTCCCCTCTCTCTAATTAGCCTCCTCCCCTGAGTCTTCTGTATTCTTAGTATGTATATCAACCTCTTCTCATCAACCCTATTTTGGCTGCTGGTGCTTAGGCCATCATATTATACCACAGTCTGACCTCCTTCTAGTTTATCTTACATACAGCTGCCTGAGTTACTGTTCAAAACTGAATATGCCATTTCCCTATTTTAAATTATTTAATGGCTATCTATTACGATCAAAATAAAATTCTCAAATATTTGGCATGATTCTATTCTCTTTCTCTATTCTCCCTGTCTAGAAACTTAAGGCAGCTTTCTCTGGTGAATCCCATTTACCAATGGGATTTGAAGTTCTGAGCTTCAATTTCTTCACTTGGAAAATGAAGTTAATAATGGCTATCTTTTTTTTTTAAATTTATTTTTATTTATTTATTTATTTTTAACATCTTTATTGGAGTATAATTGCTTTACAATGGTGTGTTAGTTTCTGCTTTATAACAAAGTGAATCAGTTATACATATACATATGTTCTCATATCTCTTCCCTCTTGCGTCTCCCTCCCTCCCACCCTCCCTAATAATGGCTATCTTGAAAAGATTTTTGAGATTAGAAATTAGTTATGTAAAGAACCTACTACAATGCCTGGTATTCAACAGGCCTCCAATAAATGGTAGCCTATCATCATTACTACTACTCTCCAGAGACAAGTAATCTAGTCACATTGATGGGGTCTGGAAGGGTCTCTTAGAGGTGACTGGTTCTAGCAGTTAAGGTAAAAGACATACAGAATCAGAGAAGTACGAAACTGAGAAAAACCTTGGAGATCATTTACTTCAACCCTTTATTTTATAGAGAACACTGAGATACTTTTACCGAGTCAACCTCAAGTATCAGGCAGATTCTTCCAATTCCCAACTTGGTCCCAAGTTAGACTGCACAAAGGATAAAACTACTTTAAAAGCTAAACAATTATCTTCTTATCCATATCTCTCATAAAACCCATAAGGCC
Source organism: Balaenoptera ricei (assembly GCF_028023285.1). Taxonomy (NCBI): domain Eukaryota; kingdom Metazoa; phylum Chordata; class Mammalia; order Artiodactyla; family Balaenopteridae; genus Balaenoptera; species Balaenoptera ricei. The sequence goes on from NC_082641.1 coordinate 43,768,479, forward strand.
CAGAGTCAGAATGTTTATTTCTTTGTTTCAAAACCTATGATGTGGCCTATTTACATGACCTTGCCATTATTTATACATGTCTATGGCAAGTCCCAGTGCACAAACTACTCTAAATTTCTATCTTGTGGCATACTAAAAAGTTACCTTGTGATACTGAGCCAGTCCTTAAAACTCCCTTGACCTTACTTTATTCCTTAGTAAAATCCCTCCTGTTTTGCTTTCTCTATAATATTTAGAGGGAACAGTACCTATGAAATATACTTCAGAGTACTAAAGAATGTTAAGACATAACCAGAGACTAAATAACAATGTTTAATCACATAGAATAAGAGAAATACTAGAAATGGGCAAATGTTCCAGTTTTCAAAGTGAAACACAGGCTCACTGAAACCACCCCATACCAAACTAAACCCATTTTTATAGGACTACTAGGCTATTTGAGATCAAATTTTAAAAAGAGAGTATTTTAATTTAAATAAAGGTATTTAATAAAGTTAGTTGGGATATTCATGTAGACAAGATGAAGAACTGTGGATTAGAATATACTATAACAGATATTAGGGGCTTTCCTTGTGGTGCAGTGGTTAAGAATCCGCCTGCCACTGCAGGGGACAAGGGTTCGAGCCCTAGTCCAGGAAGATCCCACGTCGAGAAGCAACTAAGCCCATGCACCACAACTACTGAGCCTGCGCTCTAAAGCCCATGCGCCACAACTACTGAAGCCCGTGCACCTTAGAGCCCGTGCTCCACAACAAGAGAAGCCACCACAATGAGAAGCCCATGCACCGCAATGAAGAGTAGCCCCTGCTTGCTGCATCTAGAGAAAGCCCGTACGCAACGAAGACCCAACGAGGTCAAAAATAAAATAAATAAATTTATTTTAAAAAACAAAACAAAAACAAAACAGATATTAGAATGAACATTATGAAACTGCTGATATTTAGCTATTCTTGGTCTACAAAAACAGAAATTTCATAGCTTCAAACGAATAGATTTTTAATTGGTCGATTACTCATACATAAAAAAATCACTGACTAAAAATGTCAATGAGAGAGAGACTTAAGTAGTATGCTGAAGTGCCTGCCCTCAGTCCTTGGGGCAGACTGTATTTTCCAAAGAAGGTCATACCTATATATGTATCCCATTGCACATGCTCATCTTACAAAGTGACTGATACTCCTTCTACAAAGAAATGGGGTCTGTATTCCCCTCCTGTCCTCAGATCTGTAAGGGTGCTTATGCCTGCTCCAGCCAACAGAGTGTGCTAAGTGACTTCCAAGGCTAGATCATCAAAAAAATACAACTTCTGACTAGCTCTCTTTTTCTCTTGGGACATTTGCCCTTGGAACCCAGCCACATGCAAGGAAGCCAAGGGCACGTGGAGAGACCATGTGTGGTGTTCTGGCCAAGAGCCCCAGCAAAGCCCTCAGTCTACAGCCAGCATCAACACCAGACATATAAGTAAATGAGCCTTCAGATGATTCCAGCCCCCAATCTTTGAATATTTTAGCTGAGGACCCAGACATCAGAGCAAAGAAGAATCAGTCTGACTGTGCCTGTCTGTATTCCTGACCCACATAAACCATGAGAAATAATAAGTAATGTCATTTTAAGGCATGAAGTTTTAGAGTAATCTGTGTGGCAGCAATAGATAATGTAGTCCTGTTATTTTCAACATTTTTATCAACAACTTGGGGGAAAACAGAGAGAGAGACAGAGAGACAGACACACACACACATTTATCAAATCAGCAAAGGACAAGACTATAATGGATTGCCAACAATTTGGATGATAACATTAGGATTCAAAATTATGTTGAAAGATTAGACTGATAGGCTAATGGATTTTGCAAGAGAGAAAATTATCTATTTAGGTTGATAAGAAATAAATATAGAGTGAGGGAGAAATGGCTTAAAAGGTAACTCATGTGAAAATGATCTGAGAGGGCTTCCCTGGTGGCACCGTGGTTAAGAATCCGCCTGCCAATGCAGGGGACACAGGTTCGAGCCCTGGTCTGAGAAGATCCCACATGCCGCAGAGCAACTAAGCCCGTGCGCCACAACTACTGAGCCTGCGCTCTAGAGCCCACGAGCCGCAACTACTGAGCCTGTGTGCCACAGCTACTGAAGCCTGTGTGCCTAGAGCCCATGCTCTGCAACAAGAGAAGCCACCGCAATGAGAAGCCCACACACTGCAACAAAGAGTAGTCCCCGCTTGCTGCAACTAGAGAAAGCCCACGTGCAGCAACAAACACCCAACGTAGCCCAAAATAAATCAAATTAAAAAAAAAAAGATGTGAGAATTTTCACTGACTGGTAGGTAGCTTAACATGAAACTATGGTGTATCTTAGCGGGCAAAAAACTATGTTGCTTTAATAAAAATGATGTTCAGATCAAAGTAAGTAATAAAATCACTATACTCAGACCATGTCTAGTTCTGATACATTTATTTTTTTCTTAAGTGCATTTTATTCAATAATAATAATAAAATAATAAATATATAAAATAATAAATATATTATTACTATCCTTTTTATAATTCTTACTATGGGCCAGGCACTGCCCAAATGCCTTCTGTGTATTAACTCATTTAATTCTCACAATAACCCTAGGAGTTAGGGACCGTTATTATCCCCATCTTACAGATCAGGAAACAGACATAGATTAAGTGACTGGCTAAAGTTTCATAGTCGGTAAGTAGGAGAGGTGGGATGGTATTATATTTTAAATATGATATGGGAAACTAAGAGAAGAGTCAGGAGGGTAATCAGCACATATAGATTGGAAGCCAAGTCCTATAAAAGAATAATTAGGATAATTAGGTAAATTTAGTTTGGGGAAGAGAGGGGTTATAGACACAGGAAAGCAGTCCTTCAATACTTGAAGAGTTGAACATGGGAAAGGAAAGTGGGCCTACTACAGAAGGATTTCTAGGATTAATGAGAAAAAGTTACAAGGAAGAAAATTTGGGTTCAAGACTAAGGAAAGACTTAAATAAGGAAAAATTTCAACATAAGGTTTATATCATTTCAACTGTTTAAAAAGAGGCTGCATTCTTGAACTTGAAGAGGGTTTGACTTAGAGCAGTGTTTCTCAAACTATCTGTGGTGAAGGATCAGTTTAGGTTTTCTTCTCCCAATCTTTCACAAACTTATACTTTTGTTTTATATTAATGTTCAATGGGACAAGTCCACTGATCACATGCTTGGATGTCATGGCTATGTCAAATTGTTAAAAGAGTTTCTAAACATTTACTCTTAATTTCTGTACTCATCTCGCTGTGGACCAATAACCACCAGTTCTCAGACAGGCTGTGGCCTAGTATGAGCAGTACTGCTCTAGGCGACCTCTTCATTCTGTTATCACAATCACACTGCTGCTCAGTGACACCTTTGGAGTGAAGGTTAAGGAGGGAAGTGCTAAAAGTTAACAAATTTCCTATTTCTTTATTTATAAAAACAAACAAAAAAACCCCTTTTTTCCTTCTCTACGTTAAAGTTACTGTTAGTATAGCTAAACAGGATTTAGGATTACTGAGTAATTGAGTGTTTCAACTCAAATTATACAAATTATAATTTATCAAGAGTATTTTTACTTCTTAAATTCATTTTTAAGACAACATCATTCTCTCAATAATGATCCTAGAAAGAATAAATATATAAGCATAATTATTTAATTATTCAACATAAGCTTAATTATGTAATTATACAAAAATACACAAACCTAATTTGTGGGGTTGGGAGGTAGGATATTTCATGAACCTTACCTACAGATTCAGTGGTGAGGGAAATAAACAAGGCTTGCACTATCCAAGTTTGCAACGTCAACATCTTGCATAGATATTTCTGTAAAAGACACATGTAATATTATTTTAAATATTTTTACTCTTACTACACATAATAAATTCAGACACAATTTCTAAAGCTCTTTTGTTTCCACTGTATAGCTGTTTTCTAAAAGGTGGTAAAATTCTTATAAGAACGCAGAAAACAAGTTTAGGTCTTCAGAATATTTTTATTTATTCCCACTAAAGTTATGGCTACATAAAATATTACTGGGAAACATAATTTATACTTTAAGGTTAATTAAAAGAGCAATTCTGTTTCTGTATTATGAAGTCTTGCACTATTAGTAAATACTCTGAGACTGAGAGCTTCACAGAGACAAAATTCTACATGGCAAAACCCAGCATTAGCAACTTCAAAAGATAATCGACAAAATGGGGGAAAGAGTTTGTAATTCATAGCCTGACCAAAAATATCTCCTGACATATGAAGAATGCCTACAAAACACTAAAAAAATTCCAACACCTCATCTTGCCTGTTTAGAAGAAAACAGGCAAGATGAGTTGAACAGGCAGTTTACAGAGAGGGAAATACAAGTAACTCAAACATATGAAATGATACTTTCAACCTCACTCATAGTAAGATGCAAATTAAAACAACCCAGATAGGAATGCAAGGTGATACAGACACTTTGGAAAACAATTTGGCAGTTCTTTACTAAGTTAAAAGCACATGATAAGCCTCAGCATTGACACCGACAATTATATCAAGTTCAAAAACAGGCTAACTTAATCTATGGGGATAGGTCAGAATAGTGGTTCTCTTTTGGAGGGAAGGTGGTGGGAGGACAGAAGGGAGCATTCTGGGATACTGAACATGAGCTGTACACTTATGATTTGTGAACTTTATTGTATATAAGTTGTAGTTAGTAAAAATAATAAAACAAACAAAACTATTGCAATATCATTCTCACCTTGAATACTGGCAAAAACATAAAAATTAAAGTTATCAGCAGTGTTATGAGAATATGACATAAAGGCATTCTCATACACTGCCAGTTATAGTGTAAACTGGCATAACCTTCCCATCAAATTGTACACCTAAAACTATGAATTTTATTGTTTGTAAATAAGACCTCAATTAAAAACAAAAACCCTACCCAGACAAGGTGTATGGCCAATTTTGCGCTATCAGTCAAAATTAAAGTACGTGTACATTTGAATCTAATGATTCTACTTCTAGTATGTTATCCTATGAATATGAGCAAAACAACACATGTACAAGGTTATTCACTACAGCATTCTTTTTAATAGTAAAAGGCTGAAGCAACCTAAATGTTCACGAATAGGGGACTAGGTAAATTATGGCATATCCAAACACAGTATACATGTAGTCATTAAAAAAATGTACAGATATAGAATCATATCTAAAATACATTGCTAAGGTACAGAACAGTATATTTGTTATTTATGGGCAAAAACACAACAAAAAAGGCAAAACATATACTCATTTCCTTATATGTGCATAAAACATCTCTAGAAGGATAAAAATTCAAATACTGGCTGCCACTGGCTGTTTGAGACACTAGAGTGGGAGGGAGACTCTACAGTGTGCTCTTTGTACCTTTTCCAATGTTGTACCCTGTGGCTTCAGTATTTAGAAAATAGAAAATAAATATAATTTAAATAAAAAATACTTAATGTGTATCTCTCCAAGATAAAACTACTAACTTCTTGATGAGGGCTTCATAGTACTACGCTTGAAACATAGTATCATTTTACTACTAACTTCTTGATGAGGGCTTCATAGTACTACACTTGAAACATAGTATCATTTTACAGAATATAAATACTTTTATACTCCCTAACCAGGTAACAGTCACTCTATAACAAAATAATTTGATAATGAATTGTTTAGACTGTCTCAGGTAGAGCTATAAAAGAACTAAGTTGCAGGATCCATTTTCCTCCACCTGTTTTATTCCTTACTTCCCAACTTTAAATAGTCCCAGAGTAGAAAAATCTACCACATCATTCAACTGTTCATCAAAACAACAGAACAGAAAAATATCTGAGCATGTTGGTAGAGTGGTATGTGGTCATGTCATCCTGACCACCTACCCTACCAAGTACCTTGTTCACACTGTAGAGAGGTTTCTTCATAGTTCTGAAAACTGGCAATCTTTCTATTTATGTACTATAGTCTTATAACAAAACTCTGAAACAAGAAGTCCCATGAAAGTATTTACGATTACTTCAAAGCAATTTGATTTATATGAGCAGTGCCATGAAACACAAGTAAAAGGAAAACAGGCAAAGGTAGGTTTCGCATTTTAACAGTTAGAAAGTAATGTTTCCTAATTTTTAAAGGATTGTCATTGAAATGTGATAAAGGAACATCTATTAAGGAACTTGATGTCATAGTCCAAACCTAAGAGATGGAGACACAGTAGTACTGATACTATCTAAAATATTATATGCAATATAGTCCGCTTCATTTGGAGGCTTATCTTGTTTTAAAATTGATTGAATTGATAGTACTCTGCTTATTTTTCCCCTTTCATTCTGTTGACAACAGATAATCAATTTAAAATTCTATTATTAGCACTATCCTTTCTCCTCATCTCTTGCAGAATATTCTATGCATATATTATAAGCACATATTGTATATACTGATTTTCCTCGAAATTTGCATGTTATTTTGGAAGGTTCTATGAAGCCAAAACATGACCACTAACCACAAATACAGGAAAGGATTTTTCCAAGAACTGAGCGGTTGTTCTACAGCAGCAATTCCTCAACTATGGTGGTTTCAATATGGTAATGTGTTGAAAGGAGGCATAAGATGCATCATAGGGGCTTCCCTGGTGGCGCAGTGGTTAGGAATCCGCCTGCCAATGCAGGGGACACGGGTTCGTGCCCCGGTCCGGGAAGATCCCACATGCCGCGGAGCGGCTAGGCCTGTGAGCCACAACTACTGAGCCTGCGCATCTGGAGCCTGTGCTCCGCAACGGGAGAGGCCGCAACAATGAGAGGCCCGCGCACCGCGATGAAGAGTGGCCCCCGCTCGCCGCAACTGGAGAAAGCCCTCGCACAGAAACGAAGACCCAACACAGCCAAAAATAAATAAATAAATAAATAAATAAATTTATAAAAAAAAAAAAAGAAAGATGCATCATAAATAATTCACTACTATTAATGTTAAAGTAACAAAGTTTATGGATGATTTAGTTAAAAAATTAGAACAAATCCAAAGCTATCCTTATAGCTGTTTGTTCTTACTTTAATTTCCATGGATTTTTTAAGTGGGAGAAAAAGTAGTGGAGTTTAATTGATAAATATTTAATAGTTTAACCCTTTATAAATTATTTTTATTCCTATGGATTGTGATTTTTGAGTTTTTTCCCTTTTAATTTGATAAAAAATTAGGATAGAATGAAAAAGAATGAATAATAAATTTAGATTTACATGTGAGGAAGACTGTCAGTATAAACTTTATTACTACAGAAACAGTACTACCATAACTGTAGAACAGTAGATGAATTACGACTGCCAAATAGAAGGCAAAGTAATATTTGTTGAATAAATAAGTTGAGCAGGGATCAGGATGGGGAAATTTCAATATGGTACCTTTTACATCATGTCATACACAGTAGTGTGATTATGGATAAATTCGCAAAAAGTCAGTCATGCCTACATTAACTGATTATCAAATTAATTATTTAAAACGTTATCCAACTCTGTGCTATTCCATTAGTACTAATTATGAATTCATAATAACTAATACTTGTATACTATTTCACATTACACAAACTGCTTTCATGTAAATTATTTCACTTGATTCTCCTAATATCTTAGAGAAGCAGGTGGATAGGGCAGGGATCATTATTTTATTATTTTTTTTAAGTTTTTATTTTTTTTTACAGTAGTTTTAAGTTTACAACAAAACTGAAAGGAAGGTAAGGAGATTTCCCACAGACCCTCTGTCCCCACACACGTATAGCCTCTTGCATTATTAACATCACTACTCACCAGAATGGTACATTTTACCAAGGATGAACCTACATTGACACACTATAGTCACCTAAAATCTCTAACTTACTTTAGGGTTCACTCTTGGAATTGTACATTCTTGGGTTTGGAAAGGCAGGGATTAATTATTGGAACTTTACAAAAGAAAAAACAAAAATTCAGACAGGGTAAGGTACTTATTACCCAAATCACAAAATTCGTAAGTGAAAGAGCAGGGATCTGAAACTAAGTCTTCTGCTTCTAAATGTCATGCTCTTTTCGTTGGGTCTCACTGTAGAGAGAGGCGAGTCTTGTTTAGAAAGATGGTTTTGACAATATTTTTTGTATGTGTACTTAAATTCCTGCCACCTACTGGTCTTTCAGGTTTTGAGAAAGCATTCTCATTTTAGATATCTTCTGAGTTTCAGTATAAAGCACTCCCATAAACACTTGTACAAGAGTATTCAAGTATCCTAGGGTAGTTTTGCTACGTGCTTGGAAACATTATTGGCTCCCCCACGCTTAACCTAAACCTCCTTGATATCCATGTATGTCATAGACATGTGAAAGGAACATTTTGTTGAATCTGACAAAAGCAGTTAAAGCAAATCTTACACAAAATCATACCTTTTGTCTTCCACTAGCAGTAAGTTAAGGCTACTGACTCCTCAACTGCCAAATTATTATATGCACACAGACGTAAAAATTCATTTTAAAATCTGCTCAGTATTAGGTTAAATTCTAGCATAAGGAGCAGTCGTTCCTCTTTGAAATGTAACAAGATAACTTCAAACTCAGATAAGGAGTTGAATCCCCCACTATTGTTTCACACACATTAAACCTTTGATATAATTTAATAACATATAAGAAATTTAATCTATAACAATGATATTTTTAAATGCAAAGAAAACACATAAGTATTTTAAAACTTTCAAATGAATAGGAATTGATAATATGTCACGTGAAAATCCCCTATAATCCCATCAAGATAACTGTGAACAATTTGGTGTATAATCTTACAAAAGTTTCTATGTGTATAACTTTATATTGTATAAATATATACTTTATCAGTCTACAAAAATGGGATCACAATAATGTTCTGTAACTTTTTTTTCCCTTAACACTACGTATTGGACATCTTTCTAAGTCAGTACATAAAGATTAATTCCTTGTAGCCTTTGCTCAAATTCACCTTCTCATACAAGTCTTTTCTGACTAGCCTATATTGCATATCCTCCCTTTTCTGTTTTTTCTCACTAGCACTTAACCTTCTAAAATAGGCTGGCAAACATTTCTTGTAAAGGGCAAGATAATAAATATTTTAGGCTTTGTGGGCCTTCAGGTCTCTGTGACCACTAACTAGTAAACTCTGTTTTTGGAGTGCAAAAACAGTCAGGGACAGTATGTAAACAAACTGGCACGGCTGAGTTCCAATAAAACTTTATTTATAAAAAGAGAATGCATGCTGGATTTGGTCTGCAGACCACAGTTTGCCAACCCCTGTTCTAAAATACTATTTAATTAACTTATTTTGCTTATAGTCTGTTATGGGTTGAGTTGTGTCCCCCCAAAAGATATGTTGAAGTTCTAACCCCCAGGACCTCAAAATGTGACCCTGTTTGGAAATAAAGCTGTTACAGATGTAATTAGATGTTAAGATGTCATACTGGGGGGCTTCCCTGGTGGCACAGTGGTTAAGAATCTGCCTGCCAATGCAGGGGACAAGGGTTTGAGCCCTGGTCTGGGAAGATCCCACATGCCGTGGAGCAACTAAGGCCGTGTGCCACAACTGCTGAGCCTGGGTGCCACAACTACTGAGCCAACGAGCCACAACTACTGAAGCCTGCGCATAGAGCCCGTGCTCCACAAGAGAAGCCACCCCAGTGAGAAGCCTGTGCACGGCAACGAAGAGTACCCCTGCTCACAACAACTAGAGAAAGCCCGCGCACAGCAACAGAGACCCAATGCAGCCAAAAATAAATAAATTTATTTAAAAAAAAAAAAAAAAAAGATGTCATACTGGAGTAGGGTGGGGCCCTACTACAATATGACTGGTGTCTGCTATGAGACAGAAATACACAGGAAGAATGCCATGTGACTACAGAGGCAGAGATTAGAGTGATGCAGCTGTAAGCCAAGGTATGTCAAGGACTATCAGCTACTATCAGAAGTTATGAAGAGGCAAAGGATTCTATCCAGAGTCTCAGAAGTACTTTTGGTCTCCAGAACCTTAAAAGAATAAATTTGTTTTAAGTTTGTGGTATTCTGTTATAGCAGCCCTAGGAAACTAATACACTGTTAGTGTCCCCAAAATAGAATGTGAGCAAATGAGGTAGGAAATTTTGTATGTTTTGCTCCTTGCTATATTCCTAGTATCTAAAATCATACCTAGCATAGTTTAATTTGGGTCTTTTTCATATCTTCCATGACTCTACTTTTTGAACATATAGAACACAGTTATGGCAACTGCTTTAGTGTCTTTGATAATTATAACATGTGTCAGTTTTCGGTTAGTTTTGATTAACTGAATTTTCTCTAATATATATATTTTCATGCTTCTTTGCATACCTGGTAATTTTTGATTAAATGTCAGACATTGTGAATTTTACCTTGTTGAGTGTCGGATACTTTTGTATTCCTATTAAAGATTCTTGAACACAGAATCCTGTCCTGTTCCAGGACACAGTTAACTTACTTGAAAACAATCTGATCCTTTCAGGTCTTGCTTTTAAAGATAAGTCGGGTGGGATTGGAGCAGTGCTTATTCTGGGACTAATTATTCCCTACTACTGACACAAGACCCTTCTGTGTACTCTATCCAGTGTCTCATGAATCAAGATGGTTTCCAATCTGGCTGGTGAGGACAGGCACAACTCCTAACCCTGTGGAATCATTAAGCACTGTTACCTCTAATCCTTTCATGAACTTCTTTCTCAGTAGTTTCTTTTTTGTTGTTGTTTTTTTGTTTGCTTTGTCTTGGCTGCGCCTAATGGCATGTGGGATCTTAGTTCCCTGAACAGGGATCGACCCCACACCTGATGCAGTGGAAGTGTGGAGTCTCAATCACTAGACTGCCAGGGAAGTCCCGGCAGTTTCTTTATATGCATGCACTCAGCTAAACAGCTTAAGGGGACTCTGAAGTTTTCAAGAATTCTCTTGTTTCAAGAGTTTCAAGGTTCTCCAGTATTCTGTTCTATGAACTCCAGCCATCTTCTTCAATTCAAAGAGTATCCACTGAGCTTAGCCTAGATTTCCCCAACCTATGACATGGTTTGGAAACTCTCTCAAGGTAGTACGCTAGTTCAATCATAGGATCTACCTCATTTGTTTCCCATCTCACAAGATCATTGCCTTTCATCATCCAGTGTCCAGTGTCTTATCACTGTTCTATGTATATTTTGTTTTATGGTTGTTTCAGACATGAGGGTAAACCTTATCCTTGTTCCCCGTTTTGGCCAGAAGTTGCAGAGTCATTTGGATACCAAATCAAACAAGGATTACACAAGAAAACTATTGTCAAACTATTATGAATTGGTGTGAAAAAACCTAAATAAAGCATTTGCAAATTTGTTCTAGCAATGTATTTAAAAGAAAAAAAACCCCATAAATACCAACAAGTATTTTGCCTAAAAATACAAGTATGTTTCAACATGAGAAAAGATACCAATGTTATCCACTATATTTTCTAATAGATTAAAGACAAAAATAACACAATCATTCCACTAGATGCTTGAAAAGCATCTGATAATATTCAACAACTGTTCAGCTATAATTTTAAAATAACAACAAAGTATTAGAAAACTAGACTGAAAGAGACCATCTTTATATTCATGAAGTAGATAAGAGGATGGACTCTGTAATCAGACTGCCTGTATTCAAATCCCAGCTCCTCTATTTTTTGTAAAACATCTTAGGCAAGTTATTTAATATCCCTAATTTTCATTTTCCTAATCTGTAAAATAAGGATAACCCCACCACCTTCTTTCGTAGGACTTTTGTCAAGATTAAATAAGTCAGGGGAGGGGGAAGGGTAAGCTGGGACGAAGTGAGAGAGTGGCATGGACATATATACACTACCAAATGTAAAATAGATAGCTAGTGGGAAGCAGCCACACAGCACAGGGAGATCAGCTCGGTGCTTTGTGACCACCTAGAGGGGTGGGATAGGGAGGGTGGGAGGGAGACACAAGAGGGAGGAGATATGGGGATATATGTACATGTATAGCTGATTCACTTTGTTATAAAGCAGAAACTAACACACCATTGTAAAGCAATTATACTCCAACAAAGATGTTAAAAAAAAAAGATTAAATAAGTCAGTACACACCGAGTGCAGTGTAGTATACATCTGCCGCATACTACATACTCAATAAATGCTAACAGCTGTTATCAGTGCAGCTCTTGGTGTTGCTGCCACAGTACTTTATCAGAAACCTATAGTAAACATCATATTTAAAGATAAAAATTAGAGGCATTCCTATTAAGTTCAGGATTCAAACAAGATGCTTGATGTCATCACTTATTAAACACTGTTCTAGAAGGCTTAAACAAAAATATAATAAACAAAAAACAAGATATAAAAATGGAAAAAGAAAAAACTTGTAGATGATATGAAAACAAAGAGAATCAAATAACAAACTATTAGAACCACTGAGAGTTTAACATAACAGCTGAACAAATGATCACCAAAAAACCCCTCTCTCAGCAATAACCAGTTAGAAAATGTAATAGGAAAAAATCCTATTGACAATAGCATCAAAAACTAAACTATATCTAGGAAAAACAATTAAATCAGAACAATGCAAATAGTTTATGGAGAAAACTATAAAACTTTACTAAAAAGTTCATTAGTAAGACTTAAATATCATGGAACAAATATATATATATATATATATATATATAGAGAGAGAGAGAGAGAGAGAGAGGGAGAGGGAGAGAGGGAGGGAGAGAGAGAGAGAAGGAGAGGGAGGGGGAGAGAGAGATATCAGTTCTTCACAAATTAATATATCAATGAAATACAATTTTAATCCAAATTGCAAAGTGGTTTACTTTACAAACCAATTTAAAATTTCACATAAAATATTAGAAAATGGCCAAAAGCCAATTTTCAAAGAGAATAAACAGAATACTTGATATACCATCTATTAAGATACACTATCAAGTTATAGTAATTAAAACATGGCATTGGCATAGGAATAGAAAATTAAATCAAGTACAAAACAAAAGGTCCAGAAACAGACCCAAGTATATATAAGAATTTAATATCTTATGGAAAAAAAAGCTACTGGTATCACTGGGGAAATAAAGAACTATTTAATAAATAGTATTGCGACAACTGGCTCCACAAGCAAAAAAATAAAGAGCCCTACTTCATCACAGATACATACACTCCAGACTGATTAAGGACATAAATGCAAAAGTAAAATTGTAGGACTACTAGAAGAAAATACAGAGTATGCTTATGACCTTAGAGTTAGAGAAGGTCTTTTACAAATTATCTTTGACTGTTTGAGATCTATGAAAAGGTTTATAGAGTACTTTGATGACGATCCATGTTCTCACCATAGCTTAAGAAATAAAACATTACAAATATAGTTTAAGCCAAATAAACAGTTGTTGCCCTTAAGAAGTTCAGTTTAGAGAGGTGGAATATGCAGAAGGTGCTACAGGAGCATAGAGAATACCCAGTTCAGACAGGGTCCAGGACAGCCCATCATGAAATAAGAGTAAAGGTTTTCTGGACAGATACAGTAGCATACACATGAACTATACACCATCTTTGACTCTATAACTGTAGATTACCAATGGCAAAATCCCAGAGCACGTCAGTCTACAAACCAGAGCTGTGCTATCTGAAACATTTTGTGTTAGGGGGAGTGCATAGGGGAACACATACAACAGAACATCCAAACAAAAACAGATTGTGCAGAAGACCAGTATGAAATGCATTATTCAGAAGTAATGATAAAACTAATCTACCTTAGAGCAAAGGATGAAACTGATTAATTTGGATCGAGAGCAAATGAAAATTTGGAGGCTGAATATTCAAATTTTAACAGGGCAACAGATTTATTGTGCTGAAAGGAAGGAAGCTCTTGCTATGGATATGTATACATTCAGCTTTAAAACAATAATCTGGCTTCCCTGGTGGCGCAGTGGTTGAGAATCTGCCTGCTAATGCAGGGGATACGGGTTCGAGCCCTGGTCTGGGAAGATCCCACATGCCACGGAGCAGCTGGGCCCGTGAGCCACAACTACTGAGCCTGCGCGTCTGGAGCCTGTGCCCCGCGACGGGAGGGGCCGCGATAGTGAAAGGCCCGCGCACCGCGATAAAGAGCGGTCCCCGCACCGCGATGAAGAGTGGCCCCCACTTGCCTCAACTAGAGAAAGCCCTTGCATGAACCGAAGACCCAACACAGCCAAAAATAAAATAAAATAAATAAATAAAGTAGCTATAAAAAAAAAAAAAAAAAAAAAACCAATAATCTATACTATAGCCACATTTCAAGAGATGTAGCTTTCTTACTCATGTCAATTGGCTAACACTTCTCATTAAATCTCACTAAGATATACTAGACAGAATAAAAAAGAGATTGTAGCCATTGTGACAATATCACAAGCATTTCTGAAGCATTTCACATTGTTGACCACCTCTGCTTTCTGAATTTCTCATATCTCTTGGTTTCTATGTAACCATATCATGTGGTTATATTCTTTCCTTTATTTACTTTACTGTCTCCTTCACTGAATTCTCTGCTAGGTTTTATCTGCTGGCTATGAATGTACCCGAAAGTATTTGGCATCTACTATTCTTTTAAAATACCAACTTCTTCAAAAATGTATGACTTCAACTACTACCTTCACACAAAATAATTTCAAATATTCTGATTGAGATGTTTCTTCCAATTTCAGTTATGTATCATCATCTTGGATATTCTGCCTCTGACTCAAATAAGTTTAACAGGTCTAAAAACAACATACACATATATACATACTCATGCCCACATAAATACATAAATGCATGCACTTAAAAAAAAAAAAATCACAGTACTTTTTTTCCCCCTCATCTAAAAACACTCACCCTTCTTGAATTTCCTACGACGATGGGGTCCATCATTGTCTCTTGCCTATCCATTACATTCTAGCTTTTCTCAGTTACAAATCTTATTCAGTCTTCCTTCATGATCCTTCCCACTTGTTTTTTCTTTTCTACCCTCCACCATGACCAACCTAATTTAGGCACTGCTCACCTCAATACTTATAACTGCCTTCCTGCTTCTAGTCTCTTTCTTCCCTCCAAATCATTCTGAACATTATTACTGATGGATGAAATCTCTCTAAGCATACTTTAAACTTGTCACTCTTTTCCTCAAAAGCTTTTTAAAGGGTGAATAATAATGCCAAATATTTCAGCTATTTAAGAACCTAAAAATTTGGTTTCAGTGTGCCTGCCCAATCTATCTTCTTCAATATTTAAATCTATTCTAAAAAAACCAAACCCCTCTACTCAGATTTTGCCCTCAAGCTCTAGAGAAAACAGTGAGCAATCTGGTTTCTACTCTGCTCATGCTGAAATTATTTTTGTAGTTTCCCAAATGCAAAGCAAATATTTAAGCTCTTCATTTTACTTGACTTCACCACGCCATACACAATTTGGTCTTACCTTTTATCATGCCCTACCAGCTACCCCTACAGACTTTAAGCTCAAGTCACAGCGAACTACTAGACTTTCTCTAACACATTTTACTATTTCAGAGTTTGGGCTTCTACAAATGCTATTCCTTGGCTCTAGAATGTCTTTCTCCAAACTGTTCTGCACTGTTTATATCTCAGATGAAACATCATCTCTTCTGTGGAATTCCCCCCCACTCCCACAAACATCTTTGCTCCCAATGCACTTGTATACAGTTCCCTAACAGGATTCATAACACTGTATTGTAATTTTTGTTTATATGTCTTGATATCCTGAGAATCTAACATACTCTGAAGCACATAGCGGACAATTAAGAGTGGGTTTTAAAAGACTTTCCGGAATGGCCATATTATTCTAGTTAACTGTCACTCAAGTATACTATATGAAGAGGTAGTATATTTACCATCCTTAGGAGCTCAGATCCTGAAGCCAGGCTGTCTAGGTATAAATTCTGGATCTACCACTTAATAGCCGTGTGGCACTGGGAGAGTTAATTAAGCTCTCTATGCCTGGGTTTCCTTCTTTATAAAAGGAGAATAGTAAGATCTACTTCATAAGGTTATGAAGATTAAATGAATTAATATAAGCAGAGTGTTCAAAACAGTGACTGACAGAAAATAAGAATTACACATATATTGACTATTATAATTACTATACCTTGATTATTTCTGACCCTTCCCACAGACACCTCTATTGGAATGGGCTCCTTTCATTTTTCCCTTTATCCAAATCCTACCCAGGTTTCAAGGCTGACCTCTGTTAAATCCTTTGATCCTTTCAACTCTTAAATGGTTACTCCCTAATTTAAATACCTATAGCATCTTCTGTATCACTCTGCATATAATTAAAACTGCCTTGCATGCTTGTCATTTTTCACAAAATGTCTACCCAATTTCTGTAAACTCTTTGAAGGTCCTAAGGACGACTCATGCATCTTTGTCCGTTCCTACAGCAAGTACTAAGTGCTTAGTATTTGTTATGTAAAACAATAAAGCTCAGTAGAAACTTCAACTCTGATCAAAATGTCTTTGCAAAGAAATGGAGAAGACTGTGAGAACATTCCATGCTTCTCTAAGAGCCAAGCTGCAAATGTATTAGCGCCAGGGAATTCTGACTCCCATTAAAATAAGCTGCTCTGAAATAGCTTCTGGAAGAAAAAAACCCTCCCTACAGAAGAGTTTTGGGGAGTTCTTAAGTTCCCAAACCAAATTGTAGCAGTGGATCCTCTATGAGAAATGTGTTAACATGACACAGTGACTGATTGAGAGTACAGGATTTGCAATTACATAGATCTAGGTGTCAAAGGGACCCTGAGCTTCAGTTTCCTTCTCTATAAAGTGGGTATTGTAACACCTACTTCACAGGTACATGATAATCGACATCCACCCTAACGTTTAACTGAAATGCAAATTTCCTTGGAAAAATTTTAAATAAACTGAAAACACGGCAATTCGTAAATAACTGAACACATTTTTCATTACCTAAGAAAATGTATTAAATTAGCTGTGTGTTTATAATATTCTAAATTACCTATAAGAAAATTACACAAGTGTTGTCAATAATATGGAATTGGGATGAAAGAAAAATTGTACTACAAAATTTATCCTCCTTTTCTGACACTTTCTCCATCCTGCAATTTTTTTCTTCCACTTGTGATTAAAAACAAGTGTTCAAGATCGTCCTCAAAGAGAAATATTTGGAAAGCACAATTTAACTTAACAGCAAGTTGGTTCTAACATTGTAGTATTCCAGCTTACAGTTAAAAAATACTTCCAAATAGGAATTAACATGAATTTAAGAAATTATGATAATGGCGAATAGCTCATATGATGATCTGAGTAATTTCAAATTAAGAGTTGTTCCAACTTGAAGCTGGCAGTCACACAGTCTAAAGGGTTTGTTTACAGCACTGACTAAACCAAACACTCCAATCTTTTAGAATATTCATCCTGGCATTCTAACAAGTAATTATTTTAAAGCAGTATAATCGCTGAAATGCCCAATACTACACAAATTAAACCGAAATGGGTTTCCTTCTGAAGAAAAAAAGAAAAGAACAAAAGTGGCAGGTCTTATTTTTAAGCTGTGATATTTTTTTCAGTTTGAAAAACTACTGAAAAACAGAACCTTGCTACTTGGAATAATCTTTAAACTTGGGGGAGGGGGTGAGAGAATTTAAAAAGACAGAATTCGGCGCCTTTACGATACAGTGGTATGCGGGGTTCATTAGGGCCAGGCCATGTAAGCGATCAAAAGAAGAAAAGAGACATTAGCTTGGAAATTGTATAAGTATGGTGTAACTTTCAGCAACGTTGAAACGTTACCATTTAAGTATGAAAAGATGGCTTTGGGGAAAGAAAATTCACCTCCGAGTTGAAAATGAAGGGTCAAGTGCGGGACTACTGGAATTTAAGGGGAGATGGAAAGAGGACTGGGGAAAAAGTGTGGATTTGGTAACCAAAAAGGGGTATGGTCCAGAAGGGCGTGTGTGTGTGTGTGTGTGTGTGTGTGTGTGTGTGTGTGTGTATGTGTGTGGTGTTGGAAGTGAGGCTTGTACTTAAATCTAGGTGATAAAGTTGTGGAGATCAAATTCGGAGGTGTGGGAACACGGAGAGGAAGGAATGTGGGGATTTCCAGGCTGGGATAACAAGAAGTTTGGGGCGCGCGCTGTCGGGGCGCCCCTCTCCCGGAGAAGGGTGGCCCCCTCGAGTGCCAGGTCCCCTGGCCCGCCCCGACGCAGCCCTCCCCCTCCGGCTACACGGCCCTTCAACTCGACCACGGCCCCTCCTCACCTAAAGGCCGCGGTGACTCGCTCCTCCGCGTGTCCACAGTGCACGTCCCCCTCGGCGCCAGGCTGGGCCGGGCCCGTCGGCCGGCAGCCGCGACCCCCAGCTCAGCTGCGTCCGTGCGTTCCCCACGGGGCTCCGCGGGCCTGTAGGCTCCTCGCCCGGGCCTCGGGTCACTCCCGGTTCCTTCCCGCAGACGCGGCACGCGGCCCTCCTCCCGCGGCGGGGCGACGCGCCCCCTGACCCCGCCCCGCGGCGCCCTGTAACGCCCCGCCCCCGGACTTGGGATCTGTAAGCTGATTGGCGCCCGCGAGACCCGACGCGCGCCGGCATTGGCTCAGCGGCTGCCCGGAGGCGACGGGGAGGCTCTCCGAGCGGCTACGATTCCCGTAATGCGGTTCCCGGCGTCCCGGATTCGGGTCGCTGCGTCCGCGTCGCCGCTCCCAGACGAGATCGAAGGGTTCTCCCCACCTCCCCTCTGCGGGCGGAAGGAGCGGAATGTTCCATTTTTCCGTGGAATAACGGGGTCGTGAACTGAAGTCTGGGTGCTGCCCGCGCCTGCCGTCCTCCCTTCTTGCCGCGGCCTCTTCGGCCTCCCTTCGAGGCCTTCCCCAGGGTACTCAGAGCCGCTAGGGACAGCCGGGTGTCCTTGGGGACCGGGGAGGCGTGGGAGCTCCTGAGGGAAAGTGAAGGGATCGGTGGCCATGACTCCACACGAGATTACCGCAGATTGTGGCGGCTTCGGTCCAAGTCTTATGTAAACGAACCTTGCCACGATATATATTTTTAAGTTAGTAAATGAGTTTGGGTGTGATTGATCAATGAACCCCAGAGTTGGTGACACGCCAAGAAACTAGTTTTTCTTGCGGTTTGTACCTCCCAATCTGTGACAAAAATACCGAGTAAAAACCAATTTCGTTAAAACCCCTTCTTCCCCGCTCGTGGTCCGGAAAATGAACCTTCAGGCTCACTTTGATACAGTTTTTTTTCCAAAGCAAGATGAGAAGCTTAAAAGATAAGCGTGTGTGTGTGTGTGTGTGTGTGTGTGTGTGTGTAAAGAAACACACCCAAGGCCAGGACCTTTTGTGGAAGAATGGCAGACTATAGGAGGGCAATAATGGTTTAATGGACCTGAACAAATTATACCAATAAGTTAACAGACAATTATAAGGTTCTTCATTATATTGGGGATTCAGATAGAGTAAAGCACAGACCAAATTACCATCTCTTAGTTGATCAGATAATTTTTAAATGACACGGAAAAGTGGGCCTGCTACGTGTCTAGTGCTAAGGGAGTCCCAGGCAAGCTTGGGGTTGGTGCTGCAGGAGAGACAAAGCTCCACTGTGTTCGACTCTTGCTGCTGCCTGTCATCGTGTTATCTAACCTGTAGAGAGTGACTGGATTGTATTGTAGCTCTGCCATTTATGGAGGTTTTTAAAACAAACTTATAAAATGTTAAATTGGGGAGGAGATAAATTAGGAGTTTGGGATTAACATATACACACTACTACCTGTATATACAATAGATAACCCACAAGGACCTACTGTATAGCACAGGGAACTATACTCAATATTTTGTAATAACCTATACAGGAAAATATCTGAAAAAGAATACATATAGCTGAATCACTTTGCTGTACACCTGAAACTAACACAACATTGTAAATCAACTATACTTTGAAAAATTAAAATTAAAAAAGTTGTTAAAAGTTTTATTTAGATCTATTGGACATTTATTTAGGGACAATGTATAGAGGTTAAATGTACCTTCTGTTTCCAAATTGCCTGAGTTTGAATCCTGGTGCTGCCACTTCCCATGTCTATGATCTTGGGCAGGTCTTCTCAGATTTCTCATAAACCAAATGAGAATAATGGTAGCAACCTAACAGGATTGCTACGAGGGTTAAATGAATTAAAATACATGAAGTGCTTGGCACATAGTAGGTGCTCAATAAATGTCAGCTGTTATCATTATTGAATGTGCTTTCTCGACCTTTTTGTATTGCAGTGTATATTGAAAATGGTGATTCTTCTCTGGCATAGGGAGAAGATAGAGGGGAACAATATCTCACAGCACACTAGCCTGCCTTGTGCACTGGTCAGGAAAGCAAAGGAGTGAGTTAGTTCTTTTGTGGATATCTTTGCATTGGCTAACACTAACCCGTAAGAAACTCACATTTTGTGGAGAATGGTTAAAGTCTAGGTTAAAACAAAGAAACAAGGGCTTCCCTGGTGGTGCAGTGGTTAAGAATCTGCCTGCCAGTGCAGGGGACATGGGTTCGAGCCCTGGTCCGGGAAGATCCCACATGCCGCGGAACAACAAAGCCTGTGCGCCACAACTACTGAGCCTGTGCTCTAGAGCCTACAAGCCACAACTACTGAGCATATCTGCCACAACTACTGAAGCCTGTGCACCTAGAGCCTGTGCTCTGCAACAAGAGAAGCCACCCAATGAGAAGTCCGCACACCACGATGAAGAGTAGCCCCTGCTCCCTGCAAGCAGAGAAAGCCCGCGCACAGCAATGAAGACCCAACGCAGCCAAAAATAAATAAATAAATAAATAAATAAACAAATAAATTTATTAAAAAACCAATGAATCAATATTGGAGAAAGATTTTTTCAGGACAGCAAGATCCCATCTCTCCTTGGCTGGAATTAGATGACTCTGCAGATACCTCTGTAGGGTACTGGTCCTGAAACAACCACTTTCAGGATAAGGATTTGTCATTAGCACGCCCTGTCAAAATGCAGAGATAAGTGGGGAAAAGTGACATATCAATTGAGAACTTTCCATTTGTGCTTTGGGACTTATTCGGGATTTTAGATGTGTCAGCAGCAGAGGGGGAACCTGTACAGTGAGAGGGCAACAAGAGGACACTGACGTTACTCAAGAGAAAATGAACAAAGTTAGGGGAAAATGCTACAGAACAAAGGTGATAAATGTCGAAGATAAACTCTGCCTGCCTTGCTATTTGCATAAATCTGGCCCTGACCAGGATGGCCATTTACTTCCTTGCCTGTGCCCAGCTGTGTTTCTGAAACTCTGTGTCAGCCTTGAATTATCCTCCTGTCCTGCATCAACCTAATGATTTCAGCATCAATGATAATGACTCAGCACGCTGACCTCACAATTTCTCATCCTTCTCTTTTTCAGTCATCTTCAGCTTCACTCTGATATCAGGAACCCACAGATGTAGCCACACCTTGAAGCCAGTCATCAGATGAAATTACTCCATCTGCAAAACTTTGGCTTGTGAGTTTCCCTCTCTACCCACAGCCACCTACCCTCTACCTCTCTTACTTACTCCCACTGAGTCTGTAGTTTGTCCTCAGTGTGACCTCCGATTTTTGTTCTCCTAGTTTATCAGTTTTTTCCCACCTTCTTTTATCTTCCTAAACTCTGAGAACCCTTTTATCAACCATTTTAGCTGCACTCTCACTAGTGTCTTTAATTCCCTTGACCTTCAGCTATGTTTACCTTGTCAATGTTATTTCCTAACTATTTCCCTTTTTCTTGAACTAGCAACTCTATCCCAACATTTATTCTTAGTGCAGAACCTTGTTTCATTATTCCCTGGAAAAACCAAGACCATCATTTGTGAGTATCCTCTTTTCCTCTAAGAGGAAGAACAACCTTATTCTTTTAAAAGATTTCCTCCTAAGTTCTTGGTCCTGCCTTTACCAGGTTCAGTCCCCTAGTTTTATATTTTTCATTATTAGCATAAAATACCTTAGAAAATTTAAAAAATTAAATATTAACTCAAAGAGTTGGGGACAGCTTTTCTGTATGTGTTAAAATCTTTGTAACCTAATAATGTCTAATTCACTGAACAGAATTAAAAGTAATTAATTCAATATATGTTTCAAAAAAATGAAGCAGCTTAAGGCACATTATAATCCACTTAATAAAATAAGTTTGGAATGAAATATGAACTTAAATCAAGTTGTAACTAAATTCCAAGCTAGAAAACAGGAAAAATGCATTTCATAGCAACAAAACTTAGCAACATTATGACACTGTTTCGAAAATACTACTGAATACAAAACTACAGTAATCAAAAACATTGTGGTATTGGCACAAAAACAGACATATGGATCACTGGAACAGAATAGCCCAGAAATAGATCCACACACCTATGGTCAATTAATCTTCCACAAAGGAAGCAAAAATATACAATGGAGTAAAGTTTCTGCTAACTTCTCAATTTTAAAATGATAGTCATAAAACTGTGGTCTTATAAGTCTGAATAATGGTCACCAGTAACTATAAGTGGCCTTCCAGTAACTAGAAGGGAGGAGGAGGGGCTTTTTGAGGTTCTGGTCATGTTCTGGTTCTTGATCTAGATGCAAGTTATGTGGCTGTGTTCAGCTTGTGAAAAATTTTCAAGTTGTACTCTTTTAGCATACTCATTTTTCTGAATATATATTATTCTTCAGTAATATTTTTATTTAAGTCTTTAAGGCATTTTGAGTTTATTTTTGTGTATGGTGTGAGGCTGTGTTCTGACTTCATTGCTTTACATGCGGCTGTCCAACTTTCCCAACACCACTTGTGGAAGAGACTGTCTTTACTCCAAAGCAGGGAATCCAGTCAAGCTGTGCTCAGAATCCTGACCCACAGAAACTGAGATAAATGTGTGTTGTTTTAAGATGCTGAGTTCTGCAGCATAGAAGACTAATACAGCAGGCAAAAGTTGAAAGCTATCCATGTAAATGTTCATAATGAATGTTATTTTTACACATTCAAATCAAGCAGTTCTTAAGTCAATAAGAAGATCTGTATCTGGTGAAGGAAATTATATCAAACAGGAGGCTGCTCTGGTGTCCTGAAGACCCAGGAATTAAGGGGATCTCAACCATTCCCATTTATTCATTTTTTTTCCATAAACATTTATTGAGTATCAGCTATGTGCCAGACACTGAGATTTGGATCTAAACAAGACTCACGTGTTGTTCTTCCCTCAAAGTCTAATGAGAGAAAGAGAGAGATAAATAAACCAGCAATTATAGTAAAGTCATAGAGCATTCCATGTAAGAGCATTCTGGGAGTGCTCCTGCATGAATACTTCAGGAACTGGGGATAGTAAGAACTCTGTGCTTATCTCTACCTCCAATCTTACGTCCTCGGACCTTGTGGTGGATTAAAGATGGCCACAAATTCTTTAATACTCCTCTGTGGAAGATGAGGTCTATTTCCCCTCCTCTTTAACTTGGGTAGGCTTGAGTGCTGCACTGATTATTAAATAGAGTACAGAAAAAGTGACACTATGCCAGTTGGGGGGACTAGCCCTTAAGAGGAGCTTTTGCCTTGGTCTCTAGAAGTCCTGAGCTATCGTGTAAGAAGTCCCACTACCTTGTTAGACCATGTGAGAGGGCTGAGGCGACATGGAGAGGGACAGTGGCCCCGCTGTCCCGGCACCAGGCGTGTAAATAAAGCCATCTTAAAACTTCCAGACTGTATCAGCTGCCAGGTGAATACTACTGTGATGCCAATCAGGGCTACAGAGAGCAGAAGAATTGCCTCGCTGAGCCCTGCTCAAATTCCTGACCCACGAAATTGTGAGATATAGTAAAATGTTTGTTGTTTTAAGTCACTACGTTTTGTTAAGGAGCAATAAATAACCAGAATGAAACCCTCAAATCCATCATGCACAATGCTGAAAATCTGACCATCTTATTCTTTGAAGGTCTGTCAGTGCCTTCCTATCACCTTAGCCCCTTTTGTATGTCATAAAAATCCTCCTTCACCTGACCTCTACTCACTTCTCCAGCCTTATCTCTAATATAACCTCTAACTCCTGGCTGTCACATTACCAATTTGCTAATGGTTCCTGGGCCAGCCTCCAGTATACTGTTTCCTGCTTCCATGCCAAAGAAAGAGCTTATGCTGTTCCCTTGGCCTATCATCACCTTCTTCATTTTCTTCATTTAACTTGATCACCTTTCTTTAGTGTCTTAGGGGTTATGTCCTCCTTCCAGAAGTCTTTTCTGACTTCTCCCTGCTCTAGGCCCTGAGAAACTCACAGCAAAAGAATGCAAATGAGGGACTTTCCTGGCAGCACAGTGGTTAAGAATCCACCTGCCAATGCAGGGGACACGGGTTCGAGCCCTGGCCTGGGAAGATCCCACATGCCACGGAGCAACTAAGCCCGTGCGCCACAACTACTGAGCCTGCGTGCTGCAACTACTGAAGCCCGCGCGCCTAGAGCCCATGCTCCGCAACAGGAGAAGCCACCACGATGAAAAGCCCGGGGAACCTCAACGAAGAGTAGCCCCCGCTCGCTGCAAGTAGAGAAAGCCCATGTGCAGCAATGAAGACCCAATGCAGCCAAAAATAAATTAATTAATTAATTTTTAAAAAATGAATGCAAATGATTCCAGGTGATCTCCTCTACTTCCTTTTTTCCAGAGTGAGCTAACTTCTGGGTCATTAGGAGAGGGCTTCTGTCCTCAGTCTTGACATGCCCTGGCATCTGTTGAGATGAACAATAGCCTTATGTGGCTCTTAGGTGTCATCACTGCCACATTAGGCACCTATGGAGATGTCTTTGGCCCACCTGGACTCTGGATATACATTCCATGCCACTTCCCACTTTCGCAACTCATTGTCTTGACTATGTAGCCTCTTGCTCTTCTCTTTGCCTATGCCTCTCTGGGGCTGCTAGAGATTCAGAGGGGCTGCCTCAGGCTTTCCTTACCTATGGCACTCTATGTGGCCATCTTTAACTTACTTACTACTGTCACGATATTGTGGGCTAAGAAACATCTGCCTGCCAGGATTTCACACGGTAACAGATCCCCAACATCATCATGAGCCTTCATCATCTTTCCCCACCTTAGATCTAACCTCAAGGTAAGGGGCATGGTGGAGGACCTTTTCTTACAGCTTCAGTACCTCAAGTTCTCTTGCTTACCCTCATTTATCCCCTTTTGTGCTCCTCAACTTGGAAAGTCTCTATCTAGTCTGGAGGTGGGGGTGGGTGGGAGGTTGATGTTAGCAGAAGGGACAATTAAAACTGGTCAGCAAACACTCTTCCCAAATCTCTGTCGTATACCTGGACCAAGGCTTCTGAACTTGGAAGAGTTTGACACCTTTATTCTCTGCTAATGCTGTGCTAATTTTTCTAAAGCAATAGGGGAAAGTTAGTAAATAGGGGAATGCAGAGAGAAAAAGCATAATTTGGAGTGAATACTAAAATATCTCGATATACCAGAATAAAGTTTTTCGCTTCCAAATCTATGCTCCCTTTTCTCAGATTGGCCAAGACAGTCATAGGTAAGAAACCCCAAATCGGAATGAAGAGTGTCTACTTCTTTAGTCGGATTTCTGCCATGTGGGTAGTCAGAAGGGAGAGATCAACTAGATGAAAACTTGCTTTCAAGTACCTGGGGCCAGAGCTTAGAACTGGATATTTTCCCAGGGGTTGATTGACTTGGGAGCTGAGCCTCATAGGTCATGTAGAAAATTTCCCAGTGACATTCAAGGTAGCCCACACTCTCTACTGTGGTAAATAAAGGGAAAAACTAAAAAAGCTACCTGGCACTGAACTTCTTTTGGTGGCTAGCTCAGTTCTGCGTTGTGTAGCTGTGGGAGGGAAGGTCACCGCTACATGTCTCTCCCACTTTGGCTCTTTCTTCATGCCTTCCTTTCTCCTACACCCTCTTACCTCTTAACATCATTATCGTGGATGTTTTTCCATATACAGCCTTTTTCTGCATGCATGAAGGCAGAACAAGAAATGAAAGAATGAGCAATAGCTCCCGTGTGTTTACCTGTAATGGTAGGAGGTGGGAAGGAAGCTGAGTATGTCTTTAAATCTCTCTAGCATCTCACTGCAGATGGGCTAAAGAACCCAACCTCAAATGCAGAAAACTATTCAAAACCATTTAGTCTGTGCTTTTGATTTAAAAAAAAAAAAGATAAAATGATTTTTTTTCTAGGTAGGAATACATTGTGCTGCTTTCTCTAACTGCTCAGAGACAAATTTTCGATGCCCGAATAACAAGGGTAGTCATAACAGCAACCATTTTCTTGAGTGTAGCTTTGTGACAGGAACTCACTGTATTAGGTATTTTATATCCCAATTAATCTTTGCAATGTGGAAAGTGTTGTCATTCCCATTTTATATACGGGGAAGCAAAAGCTCTGAGGGTTTAAGCAACTGGCTGAGGTCACACAGCTAGAAATCTGTTTATGGGGACTGAAACCTAAGTCTTCATTGCTGAAAGTCATATTCTTTAATGATGCTACATTGTCACCTCACCACATGTCTCACAAATGTCTTCTAATGATTTTCATTATTTTGTGCTTATCAAAATGTAATGAAAGAGGCTTTGGAGAAAAGTCTTTTCTACCCACAAAGCTTTGTCATGTTGTACCCTCCAAATCAGGGATGTCATGGCGGTAATTTCTATGAGTAAGGATTATTATGTGTGAAAAATTTGTGACTTGAATCCCAAGACTCTTAAACACTCTGAAAACAGCTATTTATAAATTATAGTGTATAAAGTATTTTTATAATTTAAAATATGTACAGTCAGTCTCAATTTCTGTATCAGCTAGGGCTCCTTATGCTAAGTGACAGAATAACCCAATACTACTTCTGAGAAGTCCAGAGGCTCCAGGAAAACTTTGATCCAATAACTCAAATGATGCCACCAAGGATGTGTCTTCTCTCTATCTCTCTACTCTGTTCCCACAGTATGGCTGGAGCCTTGGGCTCTACTCAGTGGTCACCTGAGTCATTACCATGTTTCCATTCTGTGGTGACAAAATACCTGCAGAAGTTTGAAACTTAACATTACCACACCATTTTAATAGGGGAAAAGTGAAAGCTTGCCTTTCCCCAAAGCTCTAGCAAACATTTCTTCATGTCTCATTGGCTCTAAATAGGTTACATGTCCACACACAAACCATGGCAAAGGGAATGAGCTAAGCTGATTAGCTTCAGTTCATTGGGTGCCACCTCTGTGGTTCACACCAGACACATGTCTGAGAATGAGAGGGTGGTTCCCTAAAGCAAATACAGGGAATTATTTCATGGAGGGAGAATGTACACTGGGCAGGAAATGGCAGGTTTCCATGGCACCCATGCTCCTACGGTCTAGAAGTATTCATATTTTCTAAGAATATTTTTTACTTGCATATACTTTTTGTTTTGTTTCTTCATCTACCATTATGGCGTAAGCAATTTCCCATGTTGTTAAAAGCTCATTTTACTAACTACACTCATCATGCTTTTATTAGCTCAATGAAATCTTCAAATAGAGTCCATCGATATAGATACTGACAGTAGATGTAGCTGGAGGGTATGGTAACTTCAAGTTAGCCAGGGTATTGTCTCAGAAGGAGGCAGCTGCCTGACTGCTCCCAACTACTGTTGCTTCTTCTACAGCTAAGCCTCAGGCCCCTCTCTGCGTGGCTTTAGGGGTTTGGTTTGTGAGGGGAGAGGGTGAGGAGAGTGTAGGCTCAACCAGTATTTGGCCTACTTTACCCTATCACCACCATCCCCCGACAGAAAAACTGTAGACACCAACACATACTCCTTCATGACCTGAGAAACTTTCTAGCTTGGGTAAAAAGACCAAACAGTGGGAAGAAATTAATTAGAATTATGGCACATTATGGGTGGAAGGAGCTGCCACTGTATGACTTTGAAAACCTTCAGCATGGCCCTGGCATCAATCTCTGAAGATATACAATATCGCCTCTGTGCGAGGTGTTTTTCATTTTTGGTTGGAATTTTCACTTGTAAGAGGGCCAATTTCGCTAGGATTTGGCCAGAATATTTTAGATCCTGAATTTGTGGGTCCAAACTCATTTGTGCTTTTTCTAAATAGAATAGTTAGGTTGAATCTGTGGATTAACAGTCAACATTGTGCCAAGCAAAATATTTTCTTCTTTGAGGCAAGTAATGAGTTCCGGTTTTCTTCCTGAGCCTTTCACACATAAGGAAACAGGTCACATCATTAAAACTGCCTGGGGGGAAATTATATGATAGCATTTGTAAAGCTAACATTCTAGAAGAGAGGGAACCATACAAATACAGAGAATTATTAATTGCTATTTTGTGCCCTCAGATGACTTGACGTTTTGTGTGTTAGTCTCTAAGTGAAATTCACAGTGATCACATTATGTGATGGTGCAAGGCACTGGCCAAGGGGTAGGTAGCTGTTGGCTCTGATTTCTGTTCTGCTGGGCCTTGATGGAAGTAACCAGTTAGGTGAATAGAGGCAGGCAAACACCTTTTACATGATGTGCAATTGGTAATGATTTGGTGTTTATGATTATGGGTCTGGGAAGAGTCACTGGAGAGGAGACAGAAGACCAGATAACTCTACCACTTCTCAGCTCTAGTAACTTTAGGCAGGTTACTTGTCTCACCTGAACCTCCATTTCCTCATCTGTAAAATGGGAATATAATCTTTTTCAACAAGTTATTAGGTGAACTTCCCTGGTGGTCCAGTGGCTAAGAATCCATGCTCCCAATGCAGGGGGCCCGGGTTCAATCCCTGGTCAGGGAACTAGATCCCACATGCCGCAACTAAGAGTTTGCATGCCGCAACTAAAAGATCCCGCACGCGGCAACGAAGATCCCGCATGCCGCAACTAAGACCCGGCGCAGCCAAATAAATAAATAAATATTAAAAACGAAAACAAAACCAAGTTATTATGACCATTATGAAGAACAGTATAGAGGTTCCTTAAAAAACAAAAAATAGAACTACCATATGGTCCAGCAATCCCACTCCTGGGCATATATCCTGAGAAAACCATAATTCAAAAAGATACAGGCACCCCAGTGTTCACTGCAGCACTATTTACAATAACCAAGACATGGAAGCAACCTAAATGTCCATCAACAGATGAATGGATAAAGAAGTTGTGGTACATATATACAATGGAATTTTACTCAGCCATAAAAAAGAATGAAATAATGCCATTTGCAGCAACATGGATGGACCTAGAGATTATCATACTAAGTGAAGTAAGTCAGACAGAGAAAGACAAATATCATATGGTATCACTTATATGTGGAATCTAATAAAAAATGATACAAATGGACTTATTTACAAAACAGAAACTGACTCACAGATCTCGAAATCAAACTTATGGTTACCAAAGGGGAAACGTGGGGGAAGTGATAAATTAGGAGATTGGGATTAACATATACACACTACTGTATGTAAAATAAATAACTAATAAGGACCCACTGTATAGCAGAGGGAACTCAATATTCTGTAATAACCTATATGGGAAAAGAATCTGAAAAAGAATGGAGGGATATATATATATATCTCTGATTCACTTTGTTGTACACCTGAAACTAGCACATTGTAAGTCAACTATACTCCAATAAAAATTATTTAAAATAAACCAAGTTATTATGAAATCTAAATAAGATAGTATATGTAAAGTTGATTTATGTGGAAAAATACTTTATAAATGTTAAGGTATGTTATTATTGTCATTATGATTATTATTACTATTAAGTTTAATCATGCAAAGACTTACAGATTGACGAGTAAACTGTCATAGCTTAATAGAGATCTGTGGCTTGGGGTCTCAAAATAACAACAAAAACATAAATGTTGGTACTAGTCTCCATTTTACAAAAACAAACATAAATATCTACCCCTATTTTACACACAGACACACACACAGCAATTTATTTAATTGGTGCCCTTGGTAATGATGGGGTAGATTTTTTTGACCTTTCTAGTTCTAGCTCCCCACTTGTCAAGTAGTCAAGGCAGGATTCTTTCCAGATTCCAGAATAACTGCTGAGAATTGGTAGATACCCCAGAAATTTGTACATCCAACCTTCATATTTTACAGATGAGAAAATTGGGACCTGCTCTGCCTCTAATTGTCCCTGGTTCAAATAAATAATTAATGGCAGAATTGGGATGACAAAGCACAGTCCCAGGCTCTTACCACTGTCCCAAGTAAGTGTGACATAGGACCGAACGATGTGGAGCAGCCTGGGTCTGACATTAAACCCTCAAGTGATCCCATTACATGGAGATACAGTCTTTTGTTTGTAAATAACTGAGGTTTTTGAGTAACTGGCTGAGCCTGATAGAGGTCAGAGAGAGATTGTTCTGATATCATAAATTGTATTATCTGTAAGGATATTGTTTAGAAAACATTGCCATGGTATAATTCTTGTTAATTGCTTAGGATGAGAAATTATACCCACCATTTATTAATCACGCATTATGTGCCAGGTATTCTACTTAAGATAACTTAATCTTTCCACCAGTCTGGAGAGTTGGTATTAGTCTCCCATTTTACAGATGAAATCAAAGCTCAGAGAGGCTAGGGAACTTACTCAAGGGCACAGAGCTGGTAAATGTCCGAGCCAGGACTGTAAGCCAGGTCTGTAAGGCACTGAAGCCCAGACTCTTTCCACCACTTAGCGTGTATGGATGACTCAGAGACAAAGACTGATTGTCTCATTGATGGCCACATCTTTTGTTGCTAGTCAATTTGAAAACAAAACTTCTGCACAAGAATTAGTTGTCCTAACCCAGAGTTGCTAGCTTAACGCAATTCACACCGTTAAGATTCTCTACTTCTAACAAGTGCTTGGAATCTTCCTTGTTACAGTGAATTCACAGTGTTGTGACCCCAGCTCTCCAAATCTTTCCAAACACGTCAGGTTCCTTCCTTGAATGTGAAGGGAAGGAAAAGAATCACTGTACATAGTCAAATATGGAAACTTTGGTTTGAATAAACGTAAGAGATACAGATTTGGGCAAACACTCAAGTTAAATAGGATTTGGTTACTGCTCAGGGTTAAGGCATAACAATAAATACTTTTCGGATAACTAACTGAAAGACAGATGTGTCCCCTCTTTTTCTTGGGAACCGTACGCGGCAACAAAGAACATTCAGCAAAGGATCCTGGAGAGGAAGGTGAGAAGATTTTTACTATTCTACAATTGGGCTAAAATAATCTTACATGTAGAAATACACATTATGCTTTCCTTTGGAAAACCTCATTCTACGCACAGGGCGTATGGACTGTGAAGAGGGTGGGCAGATGAGTAAGTTGGGGTCAGAACATCTGAGTCCTGGCTCTGTAACTTCCTGACTAGGCAGCCTTTGGCAAGGCGCATAATCACTCCAAATTTCACTTTCCTAATGGGCAATGTGGGACTAACAAAGGCTGCCCCTGGGTACTGCACAGGGATGGTACGAGGGCCAAATGAAAGAAAGACCATAAAGCACTAGGGAGATGTAGGGAGTTACTATTAGCTGCAGAACTTCCTTGCTTTGTGTGTGACTTGCTGTGATAGGCTGGTGGGTGGGGAGGTGGTGGTGGGAAGTGTGGTGCAGAGGAGGATATTGGTAGTTTTTGCATTCAGATGCTAAACCACAGCTGCCAGCAGAAAGCCGGGGCCAAGCCTGCTCTCGCTAGCCTAGCCGCACTTGAGACTCCAGTTTTCCGTCTTCACGCTCATTCACTGCCTTGCCTGTGAACAGGGAAGTATTAGGCCCTTCACCTCCTACAGCCACAGGGAGGAGGGAAGCCAGCACTGAGCGACAGAGAGGTTGGGCACCTAACAGTAACTGCTACCTACTGTGTGCTTACTGTGTGTCAGGCATGATGCCAAGTATTTGACATATATGATCTTATTTATTTCTCATGTCAGAAAATGAGATAGGTATGATTATTATCCGCATTTTACAAATGAAGAAACTGAGAGACAGAGAAGACAAATAACTTGCCCAAGATTATAAGTAGACAGCGGTCTTCACCAAGAGTCAAATCCAGGTAGTCTGATTCTGAAACCCACATCCTCAAACACTAAGCTATACTGTCTCAGAAGCCCGAGTGGTCTCTGTCTCACGTGCCTCCTCACACCCTTAGCTTCCTGCCGTCAAACACAACCCCACTGGTGGGATCCTGTTTCTGAAGAAAGCAAATGCAGAGAAGGGGATTGGGTGCTAATGATGATCTAGAAACTCCATTTCCTACTCACCACATAGACCTGCCTCAGTGCGGTAATGGCCCGTCCTGTGAGGGTGACCAAGCATTTATCTGGTAGCCTGTGTCTTTTTGCTCTTGGAGATTCCAGCTAATAAACGTCATAAAGTTGTCTAACTCTAGTTTTAGGCCACAGCAGGATTAGAGTTGTAATTAAGGCAGGGTTTGGTGTGGTGGTCATAGCCAAGGAACGTCTGTGAGCTGGGGATGGGGAACAGTTGCTAACAGTGGCAGCAACTGGTAGCACACCAACTCCTATCTCCATGGACCAAGGGAATCACCATCTATAGGAAATATTTCCTGAGCATTGCTGGGATGCCACCCACAAAGCCAGGTGCCAGGTATTTACACATGATAAGGTACTTAGACATAAGAGAAAGCAGTAGAAGGTAGTATATGGTGAAAACAGATCAGTAGCTCAGAAAGTAAGTGAATTCTAAAGAGGAGGAGACAATTTGGAGTAGAGCAGTCAGGATGACCTTTATGAAGGAGGGAGTGAATTGGACTTTGAAGGAGGGATGGAATTTGACTACGTGAAAAGGAGTGGGGATTGAAGGGAGAAATGTAAGAAAGGATAGCATTGTAGGAGAAGGTATAGTGCCAAGGTAGGTTCAAGAAAAGTGGGAATGAGCACTCGTGTGTAAGGATGCTTTCAGCTAGTTGAAACAGAAATGGCTTCCGCACACATAGTCCAGAGGTTGGATGAGCTTCTGGATGGCTTGATCCAGCAGCTAAACAGTGCCAGGTTTTCATGTCTCTGCTTTACAGTTCCTAGAGTCACCTCCAACAGTCAGGCAATATATTCCCTGCTCACATCCAACAAAAGAGAGATTGATTTATCTTTCCCAGAAATCTCCAGCTAACCTCTCTTTGTATTCATTGGCTCAAACTGGCTCTAGACCTGTCTGTTTGCAAACCTGTCATTGAAGGAAATGGAATATTATGATTGGCTTACACCAGTTGGTCTCAAACTTTAGTCTGCATTGAAATCACCTGGAGGGCTTGTACAAACACATATTGCCACCTTGTTCTACCTAAGAGTTTCTGATTCAGTAGGTCTCGGGTTGGAATTTACATTTCTAACAAGTTACCATGTGATGCTAGTACTGCTGGTCTGGGACCACACTTCGAGGACCACTATCTTAGAATAATCATTTGGGGGTGGAATGGAGGTTGGGGCCTCAATCACAATGTCTCCTATGGATATGGCCACCAAATGTCCTGGTTTGCCTGGCACAGTTCCTCTTTATGTCTGTTAAGCCAGTGTAATTATGTCCCCTGTACTCTCAAAAGTGCCCTGGTCACTTTCACATATAAATTACACGATTACCTGACTATAAGGTGCTTTAGTTGAAGACAGAGACCCTTCTCTACAAGTGAGCACAGGCTAGGATTCATCAATAAAATATGTCTTCCAGTTGGGAGATCTCTTCTTTGTCCTGTGTCCAAGGATCTAAAAGAGAGAAAAAATGGCCATCAGTATCAACCATATTTTACAGTGTTGGATCCTGACTGATGTGTGTTAGGAGCATTGCTCTTAATTTATATGGAAAGTGTTCTTTACTCATCGTAAATACAGCTTTTGATATCCTTTTTGCTTACCGTTCTTAACAGTATAATTCATTTTACTGAACAGTAAGGCATCAATTGCAAATAACTCATTTTATGTCTTATGGTCATCGACTTAACAATTTTTATGAAAATATGAAACATATTTTATATCAAGCTAAAATATCATATTTTAACAACTTTGGCCATAACGCAGCTCACAGTAAAAGAGAATTCAGAATTAATAAACAGTGTTGGTTGCCAAGTATTTCTGCTTCATCCAGAACTAAAAGTTTTTGTTGAAAATTTACTACATCTGGCATAGTAGGAGGCCATGTAATTTCTGGAAGAAGAGCAGTGAAAGAATATTCCTGTTTCTCTTTCTTAATCTAGTAGCTTTTTCTTAGCTTTTTCTACCTAAAGGTTGCCAAAGACTAGATTTGAAATGATCTTACATATTAGATACCTCCAACCTTATTCATATAATCTGGTTTAACCTCTTGAGTTTCTTAAGAAACTGATAACAAGCAGTGTTGGGGATGCAGATTAAGTGTTTACTTAAACCACTTCCTCCCATCCCCACACAAAATCATAAACTCAAGCAAAATCCAGATGATAGTCACAGACATCTCATTGCTCTTGGCAAAACCAAGAATTGTGAAATTTCACTTAATCCAAAATTGTTTGAATTTTGTTGTTCTAAGCCTTTTCCTAGTTTCTTCTTATGTCAAAATAGCCACATATGGTTTCAGTCCTTTGAGAGGAGGACAATTTGGGCTGAACCTAGTAGAATAGCAACGTTTTAAAAGTTTAAATATGGTAGAATTTTTGAGTTGGAGAGAGCCTAGCAGTCTTCTGCTCTAAACTGCCGTTCATTGTAGGAATCTCCCCTCCAACATCAGTGAGAAAAGTGCTCTTTAAACTGAGTTACTGCTGCCAGTGATAGGAAGGCCACAGCCTCTAAGGGTGAGCAATTGGTTTCATTGTTGAACAGTTTTCACTAGAAATGTTTCTTACGGTGAGTTATGACGTGTCTCCCAAAATGTTTACTTTAGAGGACTATAGACTATGCTATGGACTAAATTGTATCTTCCCCAAGTTTGCATGTTCAACCCCTAACCCCCAATGTGACTGTACTTGGAGATAGAGATTTTAGGAAGTAATTAAGATTAAATGAGATGATAAGGGTGGCATCGTAATCTGATAGGATTGTTGGTATCATAAGAGAAGGAGAAAAAGATCTTTCTCTCTCTCCATTGCATGCACCAAGGAAAGGCCATGTGGGGACTCAGTGAGAAGACAGCCATCTGCAAGCCAGGAAGAGAGCTCTCACCGGAAGCTGAGTAGACCGGCACCTTGATCTTGAACTTCTAGCCTCCAGAACTGTGAGAAATAAATTTCTGCATTTAAGCCACTCAGTCTACAGTATTTTGTTATAGCAACCTGAGCTGACGAAGACAGACTGTATGGACTGCCTTTTCAATACCAGAGGTCTCAGCTATCATGCCCATCCTAACACAGTCTTTAAAATGAAAATTCACAGGGACTTCCAGTTTCTTTATCTGATTGCTGTCCAGACTGCCCATTTTGAGATCACTCCAGCTTGGATCTGTCTCATCAAAATAATGTTGTCTAGAATTGAAAATATAATATTCTAAATTCATTCTGACCAATGCAGAATACATTAAAACATTTTCTATAAGCTAGATTCCATGTCTTCTTGCAGGCCATACAATATAACATTGGTTTGGGGTTTTCAGGAACACATTATATACAGGTTAAATTTGTGGTCACCTAAAATCTGCATATTTTAAATAATGAGCTTCTTTCCGGGCCCTGTAATCCAGTAGCCTCTTGGATTACCAAGTATTAGACCATATGAAAAAAAAGGTAGAAGTTTAAAGAAAACTGATACAGTTGACCCTTGAACAACATAGGTTGAAACGTATACACTTTTTTCCCCCAATAAATAGCACTACATGATCTGCAGTTGATTGAATCTGCAGATGTGGAAACTTGGATGTGGAAGGCTAACTGTAAAGTTAAACTCAGACATTCAAGTGCATGGTGGGTCGGCATCCCTAACCCCCTCATTTTTCAAGGGTCAAATGTATTTCACCATATAGCTGTGAACTCCAAGAGCCAGGTGGTTTACATAATATATGTCAGTTATATACTATGTTGGAAGGGGTTAAATGCTATGGAAAACAAGAAAAAGTAAAGCAGAATAGGAGGTTTGGGGATTACATTCTTCTGGTCAGAGCATAGCAAGAAGCACTAGATCTCATTAACATGATTGTCACTTTTTCTGTTTCTGTTGCCTCAAACTCAGCCATGAGTAAACTGATTAATTTGGAAATTTATTACGTATTTCACGTATTTAATATCTCTAACGCAGGGTTGTTGTAGACTATGCTAATTAATTCAGCTTAGGAAATAGTCACTGAGTTATTCATTTAGAATAACACATTGTGATTTTATTAGTGGGATATCTGATTTTGAAAGTGCCTTCATTTAATCAATTGATTCATCACCCATCATTCAGTCAACAAATATTTGTGGACTGCTTGTTAGGCAGAAGGTTGAATTATAGGTACATGTATTAAAGTTATAGTTACAGAATTACAAACACTAGAATTCCTGGGTGTTTATAAAGGTGGATAGGTGTCTAGAAATACGAAGTTAAAAATGGCAGTATATATATATATATTTGGCTACATTGGGTCTTCGTTGCTGTGCACGGGCTTTTTCTAGTTGCGACGAGCAGGAGCTACTCTTTGTTGCAGTGCATGGGCTTCTCATTGCGGTGGCTTCTCTTGTTGGGGAGCATGGGCTCTAGGCGTGCAGCCTTCAGTAGGTGCAGCACATGGGCCCTAGAGCGCAGGCTCAGTAGTTGTGGCGCATGGGCTTAGTTGCTCCACGGCATGCGGGATCTTCCCAGACCAGGCATCAAACCTCCCCTGCATTGGCGGGCAGATTCTTAACCACTGAGAAAATGGCAGTATATTCTAATCCAAAGAATATAGCTGAGGTATGAGCATTTTTCTTTTTTTGCTTTTACCAATATGTAAGAACATGTTAGTTGGTCTCTCAATACCTCCCTGGTAGATAGATTAGCATGTTTTCCTCATTGTATGTGTGGGGAAACTTGAAACTCCAGGAAGATAGGTGTCTTACCCTTAGTCACTCAGGGAGTGTTAATATTGCAGTGGAAACGGTAGATTTCAGGGTCATCGTCTAGCAACATCTGATCTTCAGCCGATTAGTATAAGAGTTCACGCAGCTTTGGCTCCAAGTCTCTATGGGAGCCAGGGGACCTTCACTGTAACATCACCCAAACCTCCCCTGTTTCTGGAGTCCACATCTTCAGTGTCAAAAGGCCTCAGGTATCAGAAGTTCTCAGGGTGCTCCAGGCTGTCTGTCTTTGCCAGTGGGGTTCAGCCCTCCATCGGGTCCAGGTATCAGTAGGTGAAAGTGGGGGCAGGAGAAAAGGCCAAAGAAGGAACCAATCATATTTATTCCAGCTCCTTTATCTTACTGCTGCTCCCAACTTGCTACTTATCCTTCTCCTAATCAATTACAGAAAAAAAAGGAAAATGATAATCACAAAAGAATCTAGATAAGTGACCCTGACCACTTAGCTTTTGGGAATGTCATGTTGTTGGGCTACACCCGCAGACCTGAAAGCCTTGTAGTTGCCCAGCCCTGAGACAGAAGAAAAAGGCCGGAGACAGCAACAGAGACAGCAATGATTTATTGGACAGGGTCTTACATGTCCGCAGCAAAAGGTCCTGCTGTCTGCCGTCCACTGTGTACGACAGACAGCAGCAGGACATGGCAGCAACCTTTGCTACTCGGGGAGAAGGAGGCTACCATTTATAGGGGAAATTGACCTCAGGTTGACTCATCAGTTACCAGGGAAACAAGCAGTTGGGCCACGTCCTTCCCAGCCCCTCAGGTTAATGACCATCATGAGGGCAGATGTTTCCCTTTAATAAACTAACAGGTAGAGCCATTCTGGCCTAAGGATTAGAACAGTCACTAGCTAAGGCAGGGGGCAAGCACATTCACGTGAGGAGGGTGTAGGTGAAGCAGGGACTGGTTGAGCAGGGGATGTACAAACAGCAAGAGAACTTCTTGAGTGGCCTGGCCATACGCATGTTCACCCCTTACCTTTTGCACATTATTATCTGGTGATTTTCAACCTGGATACAAAATGGGCAGAAGGCATATTACCCCATTGAGATGTATTAAAAACACCTAGGGGAAGGGTGTTAAAACGTGAACCTCTGCCTCCGACCCTCCCAAGAGGATCTCATACTAGCAAAGGTTCTCAACCCTGGCTGCACATTAAAATTACCTGGGGAATTAAAAACAAAATTCCCAGGCCTGGGGCCCACCTCCAGGTGTTCTGAGTTCTTTGGTCTGAGGTACAATCCTGACCAATATTTTTTGAAAGCTCCAATGGGCTTTTAATGTGCAGCCAGGATCACTGCTCTGGTAATCCCCTGTGGCTGACAGGAGAGTGTCCTATCCTCAGTGTCCTACTTCCAGGTGTGTGAGTGCTGACGACAAAAGCTTGAGAACCATCAGTCCAGTGATTCTTTTTTTAATAAACTTATTTATTTTATATATTTATTTTTGGCTGCGTTGGGTCTTCGTTGCTGCACGCAGTTTTTCTCTAGTTGGGGAGAGCGGGGCTACTTTTTGTTGCGGTGAGCGGGCTTCTCATTGCAGTGGCTTCTCTCATTGTGGAGCACGGGCTCTAGGCGTGCGGGCTTCAGTAGCTGTGGCACGCGGGCTCCGTAGTTGTGGCTCATGGGCTCTAGAGCGCAGGCTCAGTAGTTGTGGCTCACGGGCCCAGGTGCTCCGCGGCATGTGGGATCTTCCCAGACCAGGGCTCGAACCCGTGTCGCCTGCATTGGCAGGCGGATTCTCAACCACTGCGCCACCAGGGAAGCCCTAGTCCAGTGATTCTTAAACTATGGTTCACACACCAGCAGCATTGGGATCAGCTGGGAACTTATTGGAAATGCGCATTTTTGGGCCTAACTCCAGACCTACTAAATTGGAAACCCTCTGGGTGAGGTCCAGAAATCTATGTTTTAAAAAACCCTCCAGGTGATTCTGTTGCATAATAAAATTTGAGATCCACTGTCCTAACCTAATCTATGGTATTCTGAATTTATAATTTGAATATTATTGAGTTAGGTACCTGTCCTTTCTGATAGAGAAAAGATTCTAGTTATAAATGTGAATATAGATAAGGCTTTGTTTGGATAAAGAAATTAAAGTGTGGCTATAGACATCTTAGACACTAACTCTGAAGGACTCTGGGGTAAGGACAGAGGATGCATATGTTTTTTGTTTTGAGACACTGGCTCTTTCCCAAGAAATCACACTGTGTAGGCAGACATCTCCTCCCCTTGAGCTAAATCTCTTTTTGTATTGACTATGAGTTTATATTTTAACCCACACAAGGTAGGCCCTTCCCTGTAATCAAACAATACTTTCAAAGACAATGAAGATCAGCAAACAAAGCCCTGCACTAGACAAAAGGACTGAAAACACTCAAAGCTACCCTCAGCCAAGACGTGTCCCTGGGAATCCATTGGGTCCTTGACTACAACAATAATATTGATTTGGTAACACCAGAGTGCTGTGGTCATCACAGTTGCGCTGAAGAGTGATATTTTCTGATCCCTTTTGTCCCTCAGTGATCCCATTAGCTCTGAGAGAACCTTTAGATATGAATCTTTGGAGGTGAGAAGTTGTGTGTGTTCATGCATGCTTCATATTATCATGTTCCCAGCTTTCGATCATATCAGTGAGGACTTGAGCAATGCCCTAAAGCAGGACAACTGTGCTGTCATTAGAAAAGCCTTCCAGTTGACAAACTTTCATGCAGAATCAGATTTCTTTCTCATGGAGGAAGTTATTTTATTTTCAAAGACCTCAGATCACGTTGGATTAGACTGAAACAGGTCTAAGGGTTAGGCTGCTTTAGAGCTCAGCTGCTTCAAATACTTCATAAATTCCTGAAGAATAGATCACTCTTACTGGGACTGAAGACACATTTAAAGTCAGAATGTAATGATTCACTCTGAGATTTCATATCAAGCCACAGGAACTAAAAATGCAAGTATATTTCCCAATGGGGAACATGGCCTGTAATCTTAATCCATTTAACTTCCTCAAATTACTGTATTACTAAAAACAGCCTAGTTCTTCATTAAGCATAGATGAATTTCCTCTGTGGTAACTGTCACAATCTGACCCAATGGTATAGCCAGGCTTCCCCGGCCACCTGTGTGCCCTCCTCCAAGGAAGGACATCAAGCAAGCAGAATTGGGCTAGCTAAGACCATGTGCTTGGAATCAGGTTACCCAAGTTCAAATCTACCAACGTGGCTTGTTAGAGGTGGACCTTTGGGTGGCTTCTTAGTCTTTCTAAAGTACAGTTTCCCCACCTGTAAAATGGGGAAATAACAGTACCAACCTCCTAGTATTAGCAATAGCACAGTGTCTGGTACACAGGGAGTGCTCAGTAAATATTATCTCTTATTTGAGTGGTTTACAGCATAACGGTTAAGAGCAGGATTTGAAGGCCAAACTGTTTAGTTCAAATCCTAGATCTGCCACTTACTAGCTGGATGACCTTGGATATGTTTCTGTTTCCTTATTTATAAAATAGGAATAGAAGTAATGCTATTTCACAGGTTGCTGGAAGGATCAAATGAATTAATAAATGTAAAAGGTTTACAACAGTAATTGGCATATAGCAAACCTGGATTAAGTATTAGTCCTGTGATACAGGAATCATGACATAGAATTCTTTTCAGGATATAGTAGGGATGGGTCAAGATCAGGTAGAATCAGACTAATATTTCTCTCAACTTCCTTACCTAAGACTGGCTTATTTATCAGAGACAGAGGTGAAAGGGAGTCCAGAGGAAACTGGGACAACCTGCCAACACATTTGCTCCTCACATTTGTGGGGCATCAGACAGAGTGTTAATGAGGCCCACCTACCATATTTTAAATGCTTAAAAGTTATAGATCAAATCGATTATACCTCAGTAATAAATAAACAAGTAAGTAAGTAAGTAAGTAAGTTCTGGGGATGTAATGTATAGCATGGTGACTATAGTTAACAATACTGTATTATATTTTTGGAAGTTGTCAAGAGAGTCGATAGTAGAGTTCTTATCACAAGAAAAAAAATTTGTAAGTATATGAGGTGATGGATATTAGCTAAACTTATTATGTTAATCATTTCACAATATATACATATATCAAATCATTAGGTTGTATACCTTAAACTTATACAATGTTATGTGTCAATTATATCACAGTAAAAATGGAAAAAAGTTATAGATCAAGCTAAAAAGCTGTTAAATAAAACATTTTAAAAATCCTCCTGTCTTGACAAATATTTCTTCATAACCACCTGGAAGTTCAGGTTGGAATGTAGACTTCTCAGAGTTCCATGCCAGAAGTCGGAGGTCAAGATCAAGTCAGGGTCCAGCCCCTGGCCTTGAGCTTCTTCCTGCAGCCAGTCTCAATGCTCAAGGTGTACCCCCACCCCCCCACCCCGGCCTCCACCCCATACACCATTCAGTGGTAGAAGTGTGGTACCTGGCAATCTCTAGGGAAGTCCCAGGTGGATATTCTCCAGAGAGCCTGGGTTCTTTGGGCAGAAAATTCCAGAGTCTTGGGTACTAGGAACTCATTCTAGAGGGAGATGTTGTACACTAAATGTTTGTGTCCCCTCAGAATTTATATATT
Source organism: Balaenoptera ricei (assembly GCF_028023285.1). Taxonomy (NCBI): domain Eukaryota; kingdom Metazoa; phylum Chordata; class Mammalia; order Artiodactyla; family Balaenopteridae; genus Balaenoptera; species Balaenoptera ricei. Next base: position 43,810,086 of record NC_082641.1, read on the forward strand.
GAAGTCCTGACTCCTGGTATGGCTATATTTGGAGATAAGGCCTCTGAGGAAGTAATCAAGGTTAAATGTCATCATAAGGGTGGGGCCCTGATCCAATAGGATTAGTGTTCTTATGAGAAGGTACACCAGTGAGCTTGCTTTCTCCCCCTCTCTCTTTGTGTGCACAAACCGAGGAAATGCCACATGGAGAAGGTGGCCATACAAGCCAGAAAGAGAGTCCTCACCAGAAATCATCCTTGCTGGTTGACTGATCTCAGACTTCTAGCCCCCATACTGTGAGAAAATAAATTTCTATTATTTAAGTCCCCAGTCTGTGGTATTTTGTTATGACAGTTGGAGCTGACTAATACAGGGAGTGTGAGGCCGGCTCCTGTTGGCACACCCCTTGGCCCTGCAGAGTCCTTGATCTGTGTGGAAGAAAGGCAACAAGAGAAGAGCCCTCTAAAGAGTCCCTCTAAAGAGCGGGTCTCAGGGCAGGAACCTCTTTGAGCCCTAAGCATGGTCCTTCTCCCCAAAGGTACTCAGGGAGAAGTGGAGAAACTATGACTTTCATTTGTACTTGGTCTAGGGAGAGAGACTCAGCATGGGAATTTAGGCCAAGAACTAAATGGACCTTGACAATTATGGTCATGGACTCTTCAGCTAGAAATTACCTCAGGAGTCATTTGGCCTTAGTTTTACAGTTGGAGAAACTGAGATCTACAGACTTTCCACAGTTTGCATAGAACCTTGCAGAGACTTTGACTCTAAAATCTTAGGCATATACTCTTTTAATTATTAGCTTAAGTTTCCCAATTTTTGGATTAACTTTCAGAAGCCCACTGAATTTGCTAGGAGAAGAACTTTGGAGAATGCTTTAAGAATTCTTGCTTTGTTGTGGGCCAGAGCTACTCATGTCTGCTTGACCCAGGGTTAATGAGACAAAAGCATTTGGTTAAAAAAACATACATAGCCTCCATGTAATTATTTGCATTTTTCTTTATACTAAGTAACTTCAGGAAAAGTGCTTAATAATGTTTTTAGGGCAAGACTTTGGATATTTACAGACTGTTATTCACCCCATTAAGACAAACATATGACTAACAGCAAATATGGTCCTATGAGGTTCAAAGGAAATGTCTGTTTACATTAAAAGTCTATTGAGGTCACATGAAGGAAGCACTTTTGAAACTGGGCAGAGGTGGCCAAGCTGTAGCTTAGTAATGGAGCTCATATTCTCTCACATTCCTGAGGGCCTGAGGGGTTGAGAGGGGGCCAGTTGGGACTTCAGAATATCGAGGTCTAAAGAAATAGGGTCAGCATTCAGCACCCGTGGAGTTCAATGCAGCTTCTGTCCTTTCTTTGACGATAGGTAACCTGTTCCACCGATGACAATGAGAGCCTTTCCAGGCAGGGAGAAAAGTCTAATTATAATAATAATCTTCATTTATCTAGGGTATTTTCATTTCCAAATGACTCCTACACATTTGAAGGCATTTGAGCTGACGGGTCCTACACTTTTATTATTCCTTTTTGGGAAACGACAATATTAAGATTCAGAGAGACTAATAAAATGATTGGCCCATAGTCATGCAGCTGAGAAATTTAGAGCTGAGTTCATGTCTTCTGGCATCAACCTTGGTAGGGTGCTGTAAAAATAAAACAGCCAGAGAGTATGGACATTTCTTATCCAGACCTTGGCTGTGCTTATCAAAGGAAATTGTTTTAAGAAGGTAAGCTGATGTATTTTGTTTCCTCCTACTAATGCTATAAATTTGTGAGCATCCTTTGCCAACAGCTTGGGCAGTCCAGGTGGTTCCCAGGCCTCTCTCTTCTGTCTCCAGGAGGACAGAGTTGTGGCCCTTTTCTCTCTGCAGCTCTGCTTTTGACACAAATGATCAATGGCCTCTGCTACTGCTCTTAGGTTTGAGTGGATAAGATTGGGGGATATCTCAGGATATGCAGTTTATCTCCTGAAAGGAGTAAGAGTCTTTCACAATGTTCCAAACAATTCTGTTAAAACATAATCTAATGTTCATTGGCTTTTCCCTGATTACAAAAGAAAAAAAAAATCTTACAGATTTCTTTGTAGAAAATTTAGAAGGCACAGAAAAGTATTAAGAGGAAATCAAGTTCACCTGTAATTCTACCTCTCTGAGATAATCACTGTGAACACCTTGATGTGTTTGCTCAAGTCTTTCTGTTCTGTATTAAAATACTTAGACCACTCTATATACACATTATGTTATATCTTGCTTTTTTTCATATGGTAGTATGTATTATTGTATTTCCTCATGTCATTAAATATATTTTAAAATGCGTATTTTAGTAAATGCTTTCCTGTTGTTGAACACTTAGGTTTGTATCTAAATTTTTCAGTTTTATAAATAATTCTATAATAAATATTCTTCATGTGATTCTCTATTTTTATCTCTAACATCCTCAGAATTGAATCTTGGACGTGAAGTTATTGGATCAAGGACTACAAATCCTTTTAAGATCCTTGATACTTAGATCAAATTGTTTTTCAAAGAGGCATTTCCAATTTATTCCACCACCAGCAGCACAGAAGAATGTTTGTTTCACCACTTCCTCTCAACACTAACTCTTGCCTCATAGCTTATTAGCACTGCGATCAGGCTCCTGAATCAAACTGTGTAAAATTGAATCTCGACTCGACCACATCCTAGCTCTGTGGACTGGGAAGAGTTGCTTAGCTGCTCTGTGTCTTGGTTTCTCTTCTATTAAGTGGGCATAGCAATATTGCCTACTTTGTAGATTAATTATGAAGTTTAAATGATGTATTGCAAGTAAATACTCAGAAGAGTGCCTAACACACAGTAAATACTCAATAAATGCTTGTCTATTATCATTAATAAAGTTCTCTTCCAATTTGATATGTGAAAAACTATCTTGTTGCATTAAATTTCATTCTTTGATTACTAGTGATGATAAACTTTTTTTATGCTTATTGGCCAATGTGTGTGTTTGTGAGTTACTATTCATGTCCACTGACTACTCTCAATTGGGGTTGACGTTTTCTTGTTATAGATTTGTTGGAGACTTTTCCATAGTAAGGATATTTACCTCGTGCATGTCACTTATACAGCAAATATTTTTCACAGTTTGTGATTGGCTTTTAATCTTTGTTTATGATTATTTTTGTTATATAAATGCTTAAAGTTCTATGTGGTCAAATTTGATGTTGTCTTTGACATCTTTTTCTATTGCTTTTATGCTTAGAAATCCAACCCCTTGCCCATATTAGTTTGTAATACATAATTTATCATTTATAAATTGAATTTTTTATATTCTAAGGTCTGTTTTGAGTTTCACTAAAAGATTCCATTTTTGCATCAATAAAACAGTGTTTTAATTATTCCAGCTTCATAACATGTTTCAATACCTGATAGCTTTTGTCTTTCAAAAATTTCTTAGAAATTCTTGAATTCGTATTCTTTCGGTTTATGATTATTTTAATATCATGTTGTAAAGTTCCCATGAATGAAAAATCTTTTTAATTAGACCCAGATTTAACTTATAAATTAAACCTGTTTTAGGAACATGGATTATTTCTTCATTTATAACAATTTTATTTTTAAAGTTTCACAGGTCTACAGTTTTTGTGGTTGTTTTCATATAGGCCTATACATTTCTTGCTAGGATTATTTCTACAGTTTTTAAAAATATTTTTGTATTATAAGTGGGCTGGTTTTTCCCACTATATTACCTGACTTATTGCTGGTATGGGACATTTACAGATTTCTGGATGTTTTGTATTTGACCACTCTGAGGAACTTTCTTAGGAATTCCAAAGACTTACGGTTGAGTCAGTTGGATTTTCTTAGTATATAATCAGACCATCTGGAAATAATGTTAATCTTTTTGAAATCATTGTATCTTTTTTCTGTTTCATGGATATTGTCAATTGCTGAAAATGTGTGGAAAATGCAATGTCTAAAGCAAAATTTTCTTCCCTGTTCTCTCCACGCCTATGACAAATTTGCTGAGAATGAGTTGGGGGTGGGGGAGAGGAGCAGGGATGGTGCTTGTCTGCTAATCTGAGAATAGGCAGAGAATGCCTTGGGGCTTCAGGTAGCACAATTTCCGTAGCCTGAGGGCTGGCTCCTGATCTACTGTTGTCAGGGATCTGCCACCTTCCTTGTTTCCCTTCCTTCTGCCTGAAGGTGAGGTGAGGATATGGCAGTGGCTGCACCCTCTGCACCCAGGAGAGAAGTTGCTGACATGCTTCTTGCTCTACTAGGAGCCTGTTCATCTTTGGCCAGAGATGGGACCTTGGATCAGCTGTAAGAGCCCTTAGTGCACCTGCCCTGATGCAATTCCTCCCTTCTCTCCATCTTCCCTGCTCCCACCTTCCTCTGAGCCACCAACAACTCTCACACTGACTCCTGAAATAGCTTTCTAAATGGCTCCCCTCCAATCCATTCTCCTCTCAGGATCATATTTTTAAAAACCAACATCAGAATGCACTCCCTTGTTAAAAACCTTTCAGTCCCCATAGGACTTAGAATGAAATACAAACTCCTTAACATGGTCCCGTGTGATTAATCCCTTTCTATCTCCCATAGCATCTAGTACCACCTCTCTTTTCCTTGTTCTCTGGGTTCCTATCACTCTGCCTTCTTTCTGTCTCTAGAACACACCAAAGGCATTTTCACCTCAGGTCCTTTGGACTTGCTACACCTTCCGCCTGGAACATTTTTTTTCTCCAGCCCTTGGCATATGTTCACCTTCTTATGATTCAGGCCTCATATCCAATACCCAGGTCCCCACCCTTCCTGCTCTCAGAGCAACTTGTTTGTGTTCTTCAAGGCACTTATCACAATCTGTAATGATCTTGTTTATTTGTTCACTAATTTATCATGTGTTTGCCACCTGGATTGTAAACTTTATGGTGGCAGGAAATTTTGTTCTGATTACGTCTGAATCCCTGGAATCCAGAACCATGGCGTAGAAGGCACTTGAAAAACATTGCTTTAGCCTGAGTTATTCCTAGAAAATGGTGTCTGCTACCAGGGCTTGCGTGCATTTGGGGAAGTAATCTCGTGTAAGATTGGGGGTTGGGGGACTTCCCTGGTGGGGCAGTGGTTAAGAATCCGCCTGCCAATGCAGGGGACATGGGTTCGAGCCCTGGTCCGGGAAGATCCCACATGCCGCGGAGCAACTAAGCCCGTGCGCCACAACTACTGAAGCCCACACGCCTAGAGCCCGTGCTCTGCAACAAGAGAAGCCACTGCAATGAGAAGCCCACGCACCACAACGAAGAGTAGCCCCTGCTCACCGCAACTAGAGAAAGCCCGCGCGCAGCAAGGAAGACCCAACGCAGCCAAAAATAAATAAATAAATAAAATATTAAATTATTTTTTAAAAAAACTTATAAAAGAAAAAAGATTGGGGGTTGGGGAAGTGGTCACTCAAAGATGGGGGATCATGGCGACAGGCACCTTCTGTGCGGCCATCTAGAATGTGTCTCAGAACTGTCCATTCAAGGGACAGAGGAAGGGGGTATCTACCTACCAGATTCTGTTGCAGTTCTGGTCAAGGGCTCTCATTTCCATGGGTGCATGCAGGACCAGCTATAAAATTCATGAGGCCCGGTACAAAATGAATTTATAGATCCTTGTTCAAAAAGTAGTAAAAAATTCAAGACAAGGATAGCAGAGCCTTAAACCAAGCCTGGGGCCCTTCTGAGCACAGAGCCTGTGACACTGTACAAGTCTCATGGCCAAGCCCTCAGGTCCTAGGTGTACACCTGGGCGCTAAGCAGGTTCTGGGAAGGCATCCTCCTGGATGTCAGAGTATCAGAGATGCCCCAGGGCAGAAGAGCTAGAGGGATGAGGGGCAGCTGAAGGAAGGTGCTGGCAGGTTACACCTGCAAGAAGCAGGTTTCCCAGCAGTGGCTGGAGGAAAGGGTGGGCTGAGAGGATGTCAGGCCAGGCCACTAGAGGTATCAGACACCCAAAAGAATAAATGAGTTTTGTGTTACTATTGCTCATTGAAATATACCTAAAATTCCAGAAAACCTAAATGATAAGTTTGAGAGTAATCATTCTTGTATTTTTGATGTTAATGAATACATCGCTTTTGCTTCACCATTAAGTATGATCTTGGTATTGGTTTAAGTGAGATTATATTTATTATGTGAGAAAACACCCTATTCCTGGTATTCTGTACAATTAATTATTAAGGTATTAAATAATAAAATAGTTTTGTTTTCTTCTGTTCTGGTTATCTACTGCTATGTCACAAAGGACCCCAAACTTTAGTGGCTGAAAACAACTACCTTTTTTTATAGTTTATGACTGAGTGGGTCAGAAATTTGGGCAGGGCTAGGTGTTTCTTCCCTCCACATAGTGTCAACTGAGTCACTGAGCATTCAGCTGTAGGGTAGGCTGGTCTGGAGGGCCCAGGATGGCGCTTACATGTCTGCTATCTCAGCAGTGTTGACTAGAAGGCTGGGCTCAGGGACTGTCAACCAGGGCTCCTACATGTGTTCTCTCAAGCATGGTGGTCTTAGGGTAGTCAGATTTCTTACTACCCTTCTCAGGGCTTCTAGAGGGTCCAAAGGGACCTGGGTGGCAGCTGCAAGGCTTCTTGTGTCTTAGCCTCAGAAATCACAGAATGTCACTTTTGCTACATTCTATTTGTCAAGAACGTCCCTAAGGCCAGCCAGGATTCAAAAGAAGGGGAATAAACTGATCTTCTCAGTTGGAGGAGTGGCAAAGAATTCGTGGCCATCTTTAATTTACCACACTCCTGTTAAAGTTTCTTGTAAATCACATGGTAGGACAACTGATCTCTTTGGTATGGAACCAGTGGTATCTTCAATTAGGGTTGCCAGATAAAACACAAATATCGAATGAGACATATTTATCCTAAAATCTATTTGTTGTTTATCTAGGCATCTTTTTTTCCCTCCTAAATCTGGCCACTCTATCTTCATTACTCTGAAGTATACTGCATATGTACTAAAGTATACGGTAGATATGCCAGCGTATCCTCAGAATAGCCAAGGGAGATGCGCTGAAGATCAAAGTGAGAGTGGATCTGTAACATAAAGCGAAGCCAAGGAGCAAACTTCATGGGAGGAAGGGCTGGTTTACTTTTCTGATCAACTGAGAATTAGCTAGAAGCCTTTTTGTTCTTTGACCTAGTTTCTGCAAATTGTCTAAAGTGTAGGAAAGACAATATGCAACAGTAGTAAAAGGTCTAGGCTCTGGAGTTAAACATATCTGGACTCAAGTGCCAGCTCTCCCCTGACTAGCAGTGATCTTGGGAAGAAAGTTGACTCTCCTGAATGCCATTGCCTTATTTATAAAAAGAAGGGTAGTAGTACCTTACAGGGTTGTTGTCAGGGTTAAGTGAGTGCCTGTAAAGTCCCTAGCACAAAATGAGCGCTCGCCAAAGTTACTTGTTACTATCATTATTTTAAATCTTAATAAGTAGAATAGGCTGAACATAATTGTTTTTTAATTACTGAAATTTGGATGAAAGCCTACTCTCGCAAGACATATAGTTACAGTTTTTTTAAAAAATTCTTGGTATTTTCATACAGCTGGGCACATAGAAAGAGCTCAGCAAATATTTTCTTATCAGCCTCATTCACTTGTACACACATTATAAAAGAAAGAGAGGTTAAATGGTTCCAGCTAGCTCACTTTGAGGTAAAGGAGAGACTACCCACTCTTTAGAAAACTCCCTCTAAAGTATGATTATCTGATTGTGAGACATTTGGGGTGATTTGCTTAAAGTGGTGTCATTCCTCGATAGTCATGTTGCTTATGTGCCAGTGACTAGCCTTCAAACCCCAACACCTACTCAGCCTCAAAAACCCTAACTAAAATGACTACTTTTTATCACTTGCAAGAAGATAAAAGATTTAATCTTTTGATTTTATCCTTCTGTGCTCTATTCACCCACCAAGTGAAACCAGCTATAGTATTATCAACCATTGAGCCCACTTTGAATCTCAACTGGCCAGTGGGGACAGCTCAGCCCATTATTCCTCAAGGACTAAAAAAGTGTGCACACTCGGGAATTCCCTGGCAGTCCAGTGGTTAGGACTTGGCCCTTTCACTGGGGGGTGGGGGGAGCCCGGTTCGATCCCTGGTAGGGGAACTAAGATCCCATAAGCCGCCTGGCATGGCCCAAAAAAATAAGTGTGCACACTAACCAAGCAAATGTGTTACAAAATATTGGTACTGTGGGCTACATCTAAGTTTATTTACTCTAAGCATTGACACAATTTTCTAAGGCATCCTAGAGAGCGGCTCTGTCCAACAGAGCTCTCTGAGATGATGAAGATGCTGTAGGCCTGCTGTCAGGTATGGTAGCCAGTAGGCACATGCGGCTACTGAGTACTTGAAATGTGAGGAACTGTATTTTAAATTTCATTTAATTTTAATTAATTTACATTTACATTTAAATCGCCACATGTGGCTGGTGGCTCCTGTATTGCACAGTGCAGCTACTGACAATGACATTTGGTCACTCTACCAAATTTTTTTTTTTTAATTGTATTTTTAAAAAAATATTTATTTATTTTGGCTGCGCCGGGTCTTAGCTGCGGCATGCATGCGGATCTAGTTCCTTGGCCAGGGATCAAACCCGGGCCCCCTGCATAGGGAGCACGGAGTCTTACCCACTGGACCACCAGGGAAGTCCCTCTACCAACGTTAATAAAATTCACCAAAAGTTCACTTCTGTTCAGTCTGTGAGCCTCACGAATTCAGAAAGTTAGTCCAAGCTTGCTTAAGTCTAAGGCAATATATTCTAGATCCAGGACAAGGAGTTCCATTTCCCTATCTCATACCCAAGGTGAAACAGCTAATTGATCGTGGCACTTTTTTCCCTTCTGAGCATAGAAGCTTTATAATCTTTCCCACAGCTAGACTCTATAAAGCCACTACTCATTGGGAGGAGTTAATAAGCTGATACTTACTGAGGGCTAACGATGTGCTGAGCATTTTATAAAGCATCACCTCATAATCACGTCCTAGTCATTCCAGCCACACAGATCTGCATCTTCTTTGTGTTAGAAACCAACAAGATATTCTTCCAAATGTGATTGGACATCAGCCTGCTCTGAGACAGCCCAGTCATTCAAAGGACAAAGGAGCTCATTTCCCTCCTCACAATATTTGACAAAACTTTAAATATTGATCTTCCAATTTTCATTCCACTACATTAATTGCATGTACATAATGGAGGCTGGACATGGTGGAAGAAAAGCAAAAGAACATTTACTAAGTGTCTGTGTCAGCACTGTGGAGGATGCTACAGATATTTGATGTCATTTAGCAGCTAGAAGAACCACACTGACAGAATATAAAAAGCATCTTTAATTTTCCTTCTCTGCTGTACCTCCCAAGAAGTGAATAATTTTTGGCAGAGGACATTTAATTCAATTTGCTTATTAATTCATTCACTTACTCCTTCAGTGATATTAATTATCTATTAAGCGTAAAAGCCAGTGCTGGGTGCTGGGAGAGGCATATAGACAAGGTCCTGGTTTCAAGGTGTTCAGCTTCTTGGAGTATAAACTTAGAATAAAGAGCCAAGGCAATACAGAGAAGAGAGTGTTTGAAGAGCCAAGAAAGGCTACAAAGAGAGGTGACCTTTGAATTGGGTGTTGATGGATGAAAAGGGTTCATCAGGCAGGAAAGGAGAATCCAGACTGCAGTAAAATCGTTTATAGTAGCATGGAGGCTTAACAAAATCATGTGACATATTTGAGAAATTGCAAGAGGTTTACTATTACTAAAAGTTCTGCTCTGGGACTGATGTGTTGCCATTTACTATGGTATGTTGTAAATTACTTTGCAGTTTCACAATGAACTCAAAGTAATCATTTGGTATGTAAGTGAGGTTGTGCTTGTGAAGATGTTGTCATGTGAAATATCAACATGTTACAATATTGAAGTAAAATCAGAGGGAAAGTGATCTGCTGCTAACTAGCTATCTGATGTCAGGCAAGTTTAAGCATAATTATGAGTCTAAGCTGTACTGTTTGAGGAAGAATTGCCAGACTTGTACAAAGCAATCAGAAAAAAAAGGTACTGCTCTATCAGTATCTTGTTCTTAAAAAACAGAAGTTATTATTCCTGAAACTCTGATAAGAAAGGTTCCAGTAGGCAGGTCAGCTGAGGTTCAGCCAGGAAGGCTATTTACTGAATATTGTTGCTGCCTGGATTGAAGGGAAAGAGACACTCTTAGTTTCAAACTCAGCCTAGACTATAACACATGGAAAAAGGATTTGTGTGTTTTCTAGGAAGAAGCAGATGTTATCAGTAATAATAATAATAACTCGACATAGCTGCTGCTATTGTAAAATTCATGTATGAGAACTCATGTCACATTCATGTGTGATAAATGCCATTTGTTCTTTACATAAAGGAAGATAGTAATGCATTTTCAAATGATCAGATAGTTTAAAAACTATTTGATTTGTTAAAACTAAATTAGGGGCTTCCCTGGTGGCACAGTGGTTAAGAATCCACCTGCCAGTGCAGGGGACATGGGTTCAAGCCCTGGTCCGGGAAGATCTCACATGCTGTGGAGCAACTAAGCCCGTGCACCACAACTACTGAGCCTGTGCTCTAGGGCCCGTGAGCCACAACTACTGAGCCTGTGTGCCGCAACTACTGAAGCCTGTGTGCCTAGAGCCCATGCTCCACAACAAGAGAAGCCACCGCAATGAGGAGCTCACGCACCTCAACGAAGGGTATCCCCCGCTTGCCGCAACTAGAGAAAGCCCACGCGCAGCAACAAAGACCCAACACAGCCAAAAATAAAAATAAATAAAATAAATTAAAAAAAAAAAAAAAAACTAAATTAGGAGATGAATTCTCTAAGACCAACTGGTGGCAGATCTGAGGCTCCCACACCTACAGATTTCATTTCATTCCAACAAATATTCATGAAGTATGTGCCAGGCACTGTGCTAGGGGTAGGTATACATTGAGGGATGAAACAGACACAGACTTGGTCCTCATAGAGCTTAGAGTCTAATGGAGGAAACACATGTACAAATAAATACAATAATAAATATCTCATTAAAGCCTTAAAGGAAAACAGCAGCATGCTACGAGAGACAAAAATGAGGAGAATGTAATTTAGGTTGAGGAGCCAGGGAAGTAGATCCTGGCTGCTCTTTTCACTGCTTGTTAAACAGACCCCATTCAGCTGTCTATTAGGGATTTCTCAGAGTAAAATAATTCTGTAAGCATCCAAGTGATTTAAGTATTAATTCAGGATTTTGTGGCCATAAGAGTTTTAAAATCTCCATCCTTGACACACTAGTCAAAAACTATTTTCACTCATAGCATCTTGACCCACATTAAAAATAGCAACATAATCCACGTCATCCCCTTCAGATCTAGATAAAATTTCATAAAACCTCCCTCATTCCATGCTCTGTAGAAGTCAAAGTCCATTCCAATACTTCTATAAATTCCTTAAGATTTTATGATCTCACGGTCATGGCTGGCCCTGAACTCCTGCTTTTGTAGATGGGTTTAGATTATGGAACATATTGCTTTCCTGTAAACGCGGTTTCTGTTCCATGCCATGTTAACCCAGATGTGAAACTCAGCCTCCTTTATGAGCACCACAGAGCCCTCACTCTCATAGGACATTCATATGTATAGTAGACTTTTTTTTAAAGATTTGAAAGGGGATGAGATGAAGAAGAACTTCGCGTTCATCAGGACAAGTCCGCTTAACCACTGTAACAAACCAGTCCCAAATGCAATAAGTTCACAACAAGAGCAAAAGAGGAAGAGGATGATTCCTTACTCACATCACCGTCCAAAGGAGATTGGAAGGGGCCTCATCCAGCCAGTCCTTCACAGACTGAGGCTCTACTCATCTAGTGGCTCCAGCATCTTCTGGGGTCCTTGGGGTCCTCCACCTGATCCTCTGTAGCCGGCCTGCAGGAGAGGGCAGGGTGTGGAGGATAAGGCAGGAGTTATATTAGCCAGGCCTGGAGGAGGCCCACATCCCTTCTGCCCACATTCCATTGACTAGAACTAGTGCTATTGCTACACCTAACTGCCACGGGGGCTGGGAAATGGAGTCTAGTTTTGAATCAAGGAAGAAAAGAAAATGGGTTTGTAGAACACTGAATCTGTCTTGGTCAGAGGATTTACACCACAGCAACACAAACAACTTCAAATTTAATGTTACATCTCCTAACTTTTAGATTCCTTGCCTTCTCACTACTAGGGATTTTTAATGCAATGCTCAGGTTCATGTCAACTCGTTCTTCTCTCTCACTTTATTCCTTCTATCCTTTTCTTTCTTTCAATTAACCCAACATTCCTGTTAATCTTTTCTGAAAAGGATTTTTAACTCTCTCATTGTCGTCTCGCACAAGTTCCTGAGGCTCTCAGCGTCCATCTAAATGTCTTATCAGAGAACAGACAGTTCTTCAGTAGACAATTCTTCACAGGACTTGAATTTGAGGCCCTCTAAAATACTGTATGACATGTGTCTGTGCTTCTCAAAATGTATTCTTGGGAATATGAGGCTTTATGCCTGGAAATACATGAAGCCTCAAGATAAAAATAATCTGTTCCTGGCTCAGAACAATTCCCCCAGGGGCCATGTCTGTGCTCTCCCCTTCCTTTTGAAGAATTGTTCCCTTGCACCCCACTGCTCTAATATGCAGTCTGAATCTTCTGGATGTGACTGATGTGTGTGTTTGTGTGTGCACACCCATGCAGGTTGCATTCTTTCTTCCCTCTTTTATGATAAAACTGAAATACGTGTCCCCCAAATCCTGCCATATTCTCCACTTGCAGAGAAAAGCAGAAGCAAGAGGCAGAGGGGAAAACTGTATTGGTGGTGTCAAGCCCTTGAATTATTCTTTCCCTTATCTTTTCTGGTTATATGAGCCAATAGATGCCCTTCTCTCTCTAAGCTGGTTCAAATGTGGTCTGTCACTTACAATGAAAACAATTCTGATTTATATAATGAACATGGTAATTTTCCCAAAAAGTCATTTTTTACTATCAAATTTGTGCAACTCCCCAACATTATTTTTATTTTAAACCACTACTTGGAGGAAGACTCACTATTCACAGTTTGGGGAGAGATCCAATTACCTCCTCCACGGAGAAGGAACTTTTGCCTGGGGACCTGTGAAATAATGAGCTTTTTATGCACTTTCTTTTTGGATGTACTTTGGGGTGTGGGGTAATAGCGGCAGGGATGTGCAATAGAATAGCAACATCAGAAAAGTCTACCGAGCCATCTGGCATCAGGAGAATTTGCCCAGCTTGCTTCCTGGAGGGTGTGATAAAATTGATAAATAATTTATAACACAAGGACTTCTAGAGAGGCTTATAGGAAAACTCAGTGCTGTCTCAAACTGCTAGGAGTAAGCTGTACGTCCTCAGCTTCCTCCCCCACTACAAAAAAGTGCTAGTTTTGAATGGAAAGGAAACACTTGTAGCTCCGTTTCCTCTCAGGCACAAGCAGCTCTAAAAAAAGAAGCAACGTGAACAGAATGCATCGTTTGCAAAGTGATGAGGAAGCAAAGCAATAGTGGTAACAGAAATAGTTTGAGGGTAGGGCAAGCAAAAAGAATTGTAAATTAGAAAATATACTCTAGTGGGATGGAAGCATCATATAAATCTACCTCACTGCACAGGGAGATGTTTTGTTTTGGTTTTTTTCCTTTGTCCCGCAATTGAAATGAGCATTATCTTCCAATCTGAACGTTGCCTACTTCTTTCTTTTCTTATACCTGGAAGCTTCTATTTGAATTTTATCCACCTTGTTTAAGTAGATGGTTAACTACAGCAGGATATGGCTTTTTTCTTAAAGTGAGATTGGGCACAGGTTAGATCCACAATGAATGAGGTTGGTTACTCCACATAAACATCTGTCCACAATTTTCATTTGTTTTCCATAGTTGTAAATTTTCACAAATAAAGGGATCTATGAAGAGTTTATTGTCAAATATGCCACTGACTCACTTTGCATCTTGGTTAAATAAACCTCTTGTTTTCCCTTCTGTAAAATAGGTGTCTAATTTTATAAAAATGGAACGTGAATGGATTAAATGCTCCAACCAAAAGACACAGGCTTGCTGAATGGATACAAAAACAAGACCCATATATATGCTGTCTACAAGAGACCCACTTCAGACCTAGGGACACAGACAGACTCAAAGTGAGGGGATGGAAAAAGATATTCCATGCAAATGGAAATCAAAAGAAAGCTGGAGTAGCTATACTCATATCAGATAAAATAGACTTTAAAATAAAGAATGTTACAAGAGACAAGGAAGGACACTACATAATGATCAAGGGATCAATCCAAGAAGAAGATATAACAATTATAAATATATATGCACCCAACATAGGGGCACCTCAATACATAAGGCAACTGCTAACAGCTATAAAAGAGGAAATTGACAGTAACACAATAATAGTAGGGGACTTTAACACCTCACTTACACCAGTGGACAGATCATCCAAAATGAAAATAAATAAGGAAACAGAAGCTTTAAATGACACAATACACCAGATAGAATTAATTGATATTTATAGGACATTCCATCCCAAAACAGCAGATTACACTTTCTTCTCAAGTGCACATGGAACATTCTCCAGGATAGATCACATCTTGGGTCACAAATCAAGCCTCAGTAAATTTAAGAAAATTGAAATCATATCAAGCATCTTTTCTGACCACAGCACTATGAGATTAGAAATGAATTACAGGGAAAAAAACATAAAAAACAAAAACACATGGAGGCTAAACAATACGTTACTAAATAACCAAGAGATCACTGAAGAAATCAAAGAGGAAATCAAAAAATACCTAGAGACAAATGACAATGAAAACATGATGATCCGAAACCTATGGGATGCAGCAAAAGCAGTTCTAAGAGGGAAGCTGATAGCCCTACAAGCCTACCTAAAGAAACAAGAAAAATCTCAAATAAACAATCTAACCTTACACCTAAAGGAACTAGAGAAAGAAGAACAAACAAAACCCAAAGTTAGCAGAAGGAAAGAAATCATAAAGATCAGAGCGGAAATAAATGAAATAGAAACAAAGAAAACAATAGCAAAGATCAACAAAACTAAAAGCTGGTTCTTTGAGAAGATAAACAAAATTGATAAGCCATTAGCCAGACTCATCAAGAAAAAGAGGGAGAGGACTCAAATCAATAAAATTAGAAATGAAAAAGGAGAAGTTACAACAGACACCGCAGAAATACAAAGCATCCTAAGAGACTACTACAAGCAACTCTATGCCAATAAAATGGACAACCTGGAAGAAATGGACAAATTCTTAGAAAGGTATAACCTTCCAAGACTGAACCAGGAAGAAATAGAAAACGTGAACAGACCAATCACCAGTAATGAAATTGAAACTGTGATTAAAAATCTTCCAACAAACAAAAGTCCAGGACCAGATGGCTTCACAGGGGAATTCTATCAAACATTTAGAGAAGAGCTAACACCCATCCTTCTCAAACTCTTCCAAAAATTTGCGGAGGAAGGAACACTCCCAAACTCATTCTATGAGGCCACCATCACCCTGATACCAAAACCAGACAAAGATACTACAAAAAAAGAAAATTACAGACCAATATCACTGATGAATATAGATGCAAAAATCCTCAACAAAATACTAGCAAACAGAATCCAACAACACATTAAAAGGATCATACACCACGATCAAGTGGGATTTATCCCAGGGATGCAAGGATTCTTCAATATACGCAAATCAATCAATGTGATACACCATATTAACAAATTGAAGAATAAAAACCATATGATCATCTCAATAGATGCAGAAAAAGCTTTTGACAAAATTCAACACCCATTTATGATAAAAACTCTCCAGAAAGTGGGCATAGGGGGAACCTACCTCAACATAATAAAGGCCATATGCGACAAACCCACAGCAAACGTCATTCTCAATGGTGAAAAACTGGAAGCATTTCCTCTAAGATCAGGAACGAGACAAGGATATCCACTCTCACCACTATTATTCAACATAGTTTTGGAAGTCCTAGCCACGGCAATCAGAGAAGAAAAAGAAATAAAAGGAATACAAATTGGAAAATAAGAAGTAAAACTGTCACTGTTTGCAGATGACATGATACTATACATAGGGGATCCTAAAAATGCCTCCAGAAAACTACTAGAGCTAATCAATGAATTTGGTAAAGTTGCAGGATACAAAATTAATGCACAGAAATCTCTTGCATTCCTATACACTAATGATGAAAAATTTGAAAGAGAAAGTATGGAAACACTCCCATTTACCATTGCAACAAAAAGAATAAAATACCTAGGAATAAACCTACCTAGGGAGACAAAAGACCTGTATGCAGAAAACTATAAGACACTAATGAAAGAAATTAAAGATGATATCAACAGATGGAGAGATATACCATGTTCTTGGATTGGAATAATCAATATTGTGAAAATGACTATACTACCCAAAGCAATCTACATATTCAATGCAATCCCTATCAAATTACCAATGGCATTTTTTATGGAACTAGAACAAATCATCTTAAAATTTGTATGGAGACACAAAAGACCCCGAATAGCCAAAGCAGTCTTGAGGGAAAAAAACGGAGCTGGAGGAATCCGACTCCCTGACTTCAGACTATACTACAAAGCTACAGTAATCAAGACAATATGGTACTGGCACAAAAACAGAAACATAGATCAATGGAACAAGATAGAAAGCCCAGAGCTAAACCCAAGCACCTATGATCAACTAATCTATGACAAAGGAGGCAAAGATATACAATGGAGAAAAGACAGTCTCTTCAATAAGTGGTGCTGGGAAAACTGGACAGCTACATGTTAAAGAATGAAATTAGAACACTCCCTAACACCATACACAAAAATAAACTCAAAATGGATTTGAGACCTAAATGTAAGACTGGACACTATAAAACTCTTAGAGGAAAACATAGGAAGAACACTCTTTGACATAAATCACAGCAAGATCTTTTTGATCCACCTCCTAGAGTAATGGAAATAAAAACAAAAATAAACAAATGGGAACTAATGAAACTTTTGCACAGCAAAGGAAACCATAAACAAGACGAAAAGACAACCCTCAGAATGGGAGGAAATATTTGCAAATGAATCAACGGACAAAGGGTTAATCTCCAAAATATATAAACAGCTCATTCAGCTCAATATTAAAGAAACAAACAACCCAATCCAAAAATGGGCAGAAGACCTAAATAGACATTTCTCCAAAGAAGACATACAGATGACCAAGAAGCACATAAAAAGACGTTCAACATCACTAATTATTAGAGAAATGCAAATCAAAACTACAACGAGGTATCACCTCACACCAGTTAGAATGGGCATCATCAGAAAATCTACAAACAACAAATGCTGGAGAGGGTGTGGCGAAAAGGGAACCCTCTTGCACTGTTGGTGGGAATGTAAATTGATACAGCCACTATGGAAAACAGTATGGAGGTTCCTTAAAAAACTAAAAATAGATTTACCATATGATCCAGCAATCCCACTACTGGGCATATACCCAGAGAAAACCATAATTCAAAAAGACACATGCACCCCAATGTTCATTGCAGCACTATTTACAATAGCCAGGTCATGGAAGCAACCTAAATGTCCATCAACAGATGAATGGATAAAGAAGATGTGGTACATATATACAATGGAATATTACTCAGCCATAAAAAGGAACGAAATTGAGTCATTTGTTGAGATGTGGATGGATCTAGAGACTGTCATACAGAGTGAAGTAAGTCAGAAAGAGAAAAACAAATATCGTATATTAACGCATGTATGTGGAACCTAGAAAAATGGTACAGATGAGCCGGTTTGCAGGGCAGAAGTTGAGACACAGATGTAGAGAACAGACATATGGACATCAAGGGGGGAAAACTGCGGTGGGGTGGGGATGGTGGTGTGCTGAATTGGGCGATTGGGATTGACATGTATACACTGATGTGTATAAAATTGATGACTAATATGAACCTGCAGTATAAAAAAACAAACAAACAAAACATCTAATACTAAACTTTCACTGGGTTATTTGTATGGAAATATGTTAATGTAAATGTTTCAGACATTTAAAAAACTATATTAATAAAAAATAAAATAAAATAAGTTTTAATGATGAAAAAAAAATAATCAAAATGACCTGCACTGAAGTTGATTAGGATCATTGGATTTATCACATGAAAACTTCTGGGGTTTGGTTTTGATTTGGGGTGGATCTTAAAAATAAATTGTTAAACGTGATGTTAAATATATGTTTTGATAAGTTCATAGGTTGCCTTCTGATCTCCACCAGTGGAAATGATTTCTCTATGAATCTGATGAAGATTAATCTGATAAAGAGGCAAAGCATAATTCATATTTTTTAAAAAGGTTCTAAAGTCACTGCATTTGTTGTAGCGATATCAGTTTGACAAACACTGGAACAAAACCACTGCATAGCCCATGTCTGTGATCTGCCACACCTGACAGCTTACCTTCATGCTTCTTATCTGTGGAAATGTCCAAATGTCATGATGATAAACAGAGAGATAGTAACTGTAACTTGGCAGGCCCCAGGTGTCCAAAGTGTAACTTGACTGGGTTATAGAATAACCAAGTTGTCCAGCATTATCTACGCACTTGTTCCCCAAACAGGATGCACATCATAAACATCCAGAGAACTTTAAAATGTTTTCCAATTCATTTTAAAATTTAAACATAGTAAAATTCACCTTTTGGTGTTAAGTTCTATGAGCTTTGACAAATGCTTGTTACCACCACCATGATCAAGAAGCAGAACCATTTTACCGCCCCTCCAAAAATTCCCCTGTGTTATGTTTCTGTACTCAAAACCCACCCCCACCCTTAAACTCTGGAACACACTAATCTCTTCTCTGTCACTACAGTTTCACATTTTACAGAAGGTCATATCAGTGGAATACAGTATGGAAAGGGGATTCCTTCACTTTGTATGATGTACTGGAGATTCAGCCTTGTTGTTGCTTGTATCAAAAGTTTGTTCCTCTTAATTGCTGAGCACTATTCTATTATATGGATGTATCATGGTTTGTTTATATATCCCCAACTGAGAGACTTTTAGGTTATTCCCAAATTTGGATGATTATGAATAAAGCTGCTATAACCATTCATATATAGCTCATTGTGTGGACGTACATTTTCATTTCTCTTCGGTAAATACGTAGGAGTGAGATACCTAGAAAGTTTTGAAAAATAATCCCATGTCCACTGAATTTCAATCTCTTGGGTATGGGGCCTTGGCATATATACTTTTAAAGTGCTCCTCAGGTGTCACTTCTTAATGGGTATGGAGTGTCCTTTTGGGGTGATGAAATGTCTTAAAAACAAATATAAATGTCTTACAAAGAAATATGTGTGATTATTGCACAACATCGTGAATGTACTAAATGTCATTGAATTGTACACTTAAAAATGGTTGATGGTTAATTTTATGTTATATGAATTTTGATTCAATTAAAAAGAAACTAAAAAAAAATGCTTTCCAGGTGATTCTGATTTTTGGAAGCTCTGAACTTGGGAAGCTGTGTGTGGATAGGTTTCATGTTTAAGATGTCTGTACTTGTTAGAGGCGGATCTCAGGAGAATGAACTGGATCTTGGGTCCAACCTTCAACTTGTAAATCTGTAACAAACTGAATTTTCTTCAGAAAGTTCAGGGAGTCTTTAACAACTTTTGGTGGTTAGAAGGTAGGCCTGTAGGTTATGTGCCCTCTTGGAGGTTGCCCCTGGTTTGGATGGATCCAGAATTCTGAGGTCATCAGAATTCTGTTCTGGTCAAACCAGAGCTCCAAGGAATTAGCATGGACCCTGGGTCCAGCCTGTCCTGGAGTGGAGCAGTGTAGCTGAGATCCTTCTCCCCAGAGGATAATCAAGGGGCGGGATCACAGGGATGTTACACTTTAGACCTGAACTGTTGAATTAGATTCAGTGATTGAACTTCCCTTCATCCACGTAGGTTGCATCTGACCATGAACATGAAGAGGAAATTACTGCCCCACCACGTACATGTTGCCTTTCCCACCTTCCCTTGCTTCCTCAGGCTGACTCAGGGCTAGGAGCATCTACTACATATTTGGTCATGGGGATGAGGGAC
The DNA here is from genome assembly GCF_028023285.1 of Balaenoptera ricei. Lineage (NCBI taxonomy): Eukaryota > Metazoa > Chordata > Mammalia > Artiodactyla > Balaenopteridae > Balaenoptera > Balaenoptera ricei. The sequence goes on from NC_082641.1 coordinate 43,830,227, forward strand.
AACCAGGCAAACTTGTAGTGAAGATAATTTGTTTGGACTGGCTGCTTCTTTATCTCCCTTTCTGGACTTCTTCCCCCAGACTTGATGCCTTTCTAGACAGACTCTGTGGCCTTCCACTCCAGTAGGACTTTATGTACTAGACCATTTCTGACCACTTCTCTTTCCTCAACCTTACTATTCCTGTATCCTATCCTGCCTTTAGGGCTAGTGTGCAATTGGACTTAAGGTGTGGTGAATGGCAGGGTCTTAACATATTTGCCCTCTCTCTGCTTCTAGGCGATGTTTTATTCCCTCCTCATTATCACCTGAAGAAATGAGATGGGCAGGAGTGTGAGGACACATGGTAGGGCTGTTGGTGAAGATATTTTTTTGGTCAGGGGAACATTTAGATGCATATTACATAGGAAATTGACTTGAATGTATTCAGCTGTTTATATAAAAGCTCAAAATTCCAGAGTATTCTATGGAAGCATAGAGTTAACATGCTTATCCACCCATCCATTCATCTGTCTGTCCATCTACCCAATAAACAATTATGGACCCCTGCTATGTACATGCTACTCTGCTATATAATATACTGTAATATATGTTGGGAAGGAGAGGGAGAGAGACAAAGATAAGATACACAACTGCTTAAGGCAGTTATTGTCAGGGGTTTATCATCTGAGAGAGAATTTGAAAATCTTGGCTGGTACACACAATGAGGATCCCTAAGGAAAGCAATACAACTGCTTCACAGACTGTAAGGGAGACCAAAAAAGCACATAATGCCATCTTAGCAAATCGTACCCCAAGGCACATTTCCCACAGGGCTGTGGTTCCCCGGGTCCGCACCCCTCCTTGGTTATACTAGTGGCTAGCAGGCCATGTTCTGTCATTAGTAATAGCTCTCTTTGTGGGAATAGTGGTGTAATTGTGGACAGAAGTTCAAGCTGAGTTCTATTTATAGCCTCTGATTACTCATTAATATGTTACCTTAGCAAAGGCTAGCTCCAGAGCTAGCCTTCTACTACCTTTAGTTACAAACATTCTCACTGGAGTATTCTGATGAAATAAAAAGCAAATTGTCTGTAAAACACTCCCAGCAATTTGCACATCAGCCTTTTAATTGGTGTAATATTAGCCACACTTCCATTTAGTATTGTAAACTACAATTGTCAAAAGTACCGGCATCTCCTGGTGCTTACCAACATGTAGATTTTGTGTTAAGGAAAAAAGAAAAAGAATTCACTGGTAGTTTTCTAAAGAGTTTAACCAGCAGTTGATCTGGAAATATGTTAACCAACCTTCAAAAGTGTTTCCGTTCCCGGAAGTCTTTGTGCCCTCTGTGACTAGGCCCTTTGTGACATTTCCACACACGTGACTTCGCACTCATCACTTTGATTCCAACAGCAAAGTCGCGGTCAGGGATAACTCTGAGTTTTGTAGAGATGTTAAGGTAAGACTTTGAATATACAGTGCTTTTATCAATTCAGTCTGAAAAACAATCTCTGTGGTTCAGCATATTAAATCCTCCTGTGCTTTCATAGCAGCTTGGCTAAAGGGTATTACTGTGAACACCGGAGGGTGAGTGGGAGATAACTGAGACCAGAGTGCTGTCACTAAGATGAGTTCAAAGGAGTTACTCATCTTCCATGCATTTTGGCGAAATCTCATCATCAGATATTATTCTACGCTTTGTTAAAAATACAGCATACAACAAAGACTACCAAAGCCAAGTGCTAGCAAAGATTAAAGCAACTGGAGCTTTCATACGTTGCTGATGGAAATGCAAATGGTACAGCCACCTTGGAAAACAATTTGGCAGTTTCTTATAAAGTGAAACATACGCTTAGCCCTTATAACAGTCTCAAACGCCTAGGTATTTACTCAAGAGAAATGAAAACATATATCCCTGGCAGGGAGTGCTGCTGTGGTAGAAACAGAGCATTCAGGCAGAGGAAAGAGCATTTCCAAGAGCGTGACAAGGTGGAGGAACTGAGGATGTGGAGAATGGAGGGTTGGGAGAGGCAACAGGATGAGGCTGGAGACGGCCAATGTTGGGCTTGGTGGGCCATGGCAGACTTTGGTCTTTATCCTGAGGTTGATGAGAGACTATTAAAATGTGTAAAGCAAGAGGATGGTATAATCAGATATGCCTTTATAAAAGATCAGTCTGGCTGCAGTGTGGAAAATAGATGGAGGGAGGCACAGATGACTGTGGGGAGGCTGTTGAATCATCTGGGATAATTCACAGTGGCCTTGGGTTGGGGCTGTGGCCTTGGGGATGTTCTCTTTAACCTCCCAAACCCCTGAGATGGCTTGCACTGATGCCTTTCATGTAACAGTATTTCTAGTAGAAACAAGAATGATGAATTGCTTACTATAAAATTTGTTTATTATAAAATACTCAATATATAAAAAAGAACTTATGTAACATTAAGGTAAATTAAAGAACATAAGGAAAACTATGCAAAGATATCTTCATGTTTCAAAACTAGAACATTATTGTTATGAAAACCTTCTTTAACCCAGACTCTGTGCTTAATTTTAAAAAGGGATTGAAAACTCTCCTTGGAATGCGGTGATATCAGGACTTCCTAACAATTAGAGCTTTCAGGCAATTAGAAGAAGCTGTCTCAGGAGGCCTTGGGAGGCCAAGCTGCAGTCTGTGTAAGAATGCGGAGGAAGGGTTCCCAGGAGGGGAGGAAGGTTGGGTGGATGAGTGCAAAGGTGCCTGTCCTAAAATCCTCTGCCACAAATGCAACAAAGGGAATAAATATATGGTAAGAGCAAAGCTTTCGAGAGGCATTTAAAATCCTGGAATGTTGGTTTCTTAAAGTTAAATGTGGAATTGTAGCTATTTTGTGGAGAAGTCCTTTGATTTTGGGAATACATAAAATAGAACCCAGGACTTCTCTGTTGGCGCAGTGGTTAAGAATCCACCTGCCAATGCAGGGGACACGGGTTTGAGCCCTGGTCCGGGAAGATCCCACATGCCGCGGAGCAACTAAGCCCGTGCATCACAACTACTGAGCCTGCACTCTAGAGCCCATGAGCCACAACTACTGAGCCCGTGAGCCACAACTACTGAAGCCCGCGCGCCTAGAGCCCGTACTCTGAAACAACAGAAGCCACTGTGATGAGAAGCCTGCGCACCGCACAAAGAGTAGCCCCCGCTTGCTGCAACTAGAGAAAGCCCACGTGCAGCAACGAAGACCCAATGCAGCCAAAAAAATAATAATAAATTTATTAAAAAAAAGAACCATGTTTATACACATATCCAGAAATATACAGAAATATGTGTGGCTGCAGTATTTTAAGTTCTTAAGCCCCAGAAGTAGTGGATTAGGAGCAGGATGAGGGACTGGATAGAGTTTTTGAATACAAGGAAAGAGTTGCAACTCCATTTTCTATCTGTAGCAGAGGGTGGCAGACTATGGATTTGGGGCCAAATGCTGCTTGTTTTTGTATGACCCACAACCTAAGAATGGTTTTTACATTTTAAATTTGAGATAATTGTAGATTCACATGCAGTTATAATATGTGCATGTATTACTATACAGAAAAAAATTAGATATACTGGATTCATCAAAATTAAAACTTCTGTGCATCAGTGAAAAGGCAACCCACAGAACTGGTGAAAATATTTGCAAATCATATATCTGATAAGTGATTAATATCCAGAAGATATAAAGAATTCTTACAACTTAAAAACAAAAAACCAAACAACCTATCAAAAAATGGGCAAAAGACTTAAATAGACCTTTCTCCAGAGAAGATAAAAAAATGGCCAATAAGCACTTGGAAAGATGCTCAATATCAATAATCAATAGAGAAACGCAAATCAAAACCACAATGAGATACCACTTCACACCCATTAGGATGGCTATTAAAAACTAGGAAAATCAATAGGGAATTCCCTGGCAGTCCAGTGGTTAGGACTCAGCTTTCATTGCTGTGGCTCCGAGTTCAGTCCCTGTTCAGGGAACTAAGATCCTGCAAGCCACACAGCGGGGCCAAAAAAAAAAAAAAAAATTAGGAAAACCAAAATAACAAGTGTTGTCAAGGATGTGGAGAAATTGGAACCCTTGTTGCACTACTGGTGGGAATGTAGAATAGTGTAGCTGCTATGGAAAACATTATGGTGGCTCTTCAAAAAGTTAAGAATAGAGTTAAAAATTATCATGTGAGCTAGCCATTCTACTTCTAGGTCTACATCCAAAAGAATTGAAAGCAGGGACTTGAATATATGTTTGTACACTCACATTCATAACAGCATTATTCACAGTATCCAAAAGGTGGAAACAGCTCAAATGTCCATAAATGTGTGATAAGATAAACAAAATGTGGTATACACATACAATGAAATATTATTCAGCCTTAGAAAGAAATGGAATTCTGACGCAAACTACAGTATGGATGAACCTTGAAAACATTATGCTAAGTGAAATTAACCAGACACAAAAACTATATGATTCCACTTATGATGTACCTAGAGTAGTCAAATTCATAGAGACTGAAAGGGGACAGCAGGAAGGGAGGAATGGGGAGAGTTTCATTTTGGAACAATGTAGAAGTTCTGGAGGTAGATAGTGGTGATGGTTGCACAACATTGTAATGTACTTAATACCACTAAATTGTAAACTTAAAATGATTAAAATAATACATTTTATGTTATGTATATTTTACCATGATAAAAAAATCAGAGAGATCCTGTATACTCTCTAGTTTCCCTCAGTGGTAACATCTCACAAAACTATACAGTACAATATACAATCAGGACACTGACATTGATATAATCCATTGATCTTGTCTAGAGTTTCCCAGTTTTACATGTACTCATTTGTGTGATTTTAAAATTCTTAAATGATAGAAAACAATCAAAAAGTAAAATTGTGTGACACATGAAAATTATATGAAATTCAAATTTCAGCACTCATAAATAAAGTTTGGAATACAGCCGTGCTCATTCATTTATATAATATCTATGTCTACTTTTTTTAAAATAAATTTATTTATTTTTGGCTATGTTGGGTCTTTGTTGCTGCGTGCGGGCTTTCTCTGGTTGCGGCGAGCGGGGGCTAATCTTCATTGCAGTATGTGGGCTTCTCATTGCGGTGGCTTCTCTCGTTGTGGAGCATGGGCTCTAGGTGCCTGGGCTTCAGCAGTTGTGGCTTGCGAGCTCAGTAGTTGTGGCTCACAGGCGCTAGAGCACAGGCTCAGTAGTTGTGGCACATGGACTTAGTTGCTCTGTGGCATGTGGGAATCTTCCTGGACCAGGGCTTGAACACACGTCTCCTGCATTGGCAGGTGGATTCTTTTTTATTTTTATTTTATAAATTTATTTGATTTATTTATTTTTATTTTTGGTTGCGTTGGGTCTTCATTGCTGCATGCAGGCTTCTCATTGCGGTGGCTTTTCTTGTTGCAGAGTACGGGCTCTAGATCGCGGGCTCAGTAGTTGTGATGCACGGGCTTAGTTGCTGCGTGGCATGTGGGATCTTCCCGGCCCAGGGCTCGAACTCATGTCTCCTGCATTGGCAGGCAGATTCTTAACCACTGAGCCACCAGGGAAGTCCCTCTATGTCTACTTTTGAGTTATAGTGGTAGAGTTAAGAAGTTGTGAGAGAGACATATGGCCTACAAAACATAAAATATTTCCTATCTGGTCTTTATCTGGTCAAGTTTACTGAACCCTGTTCTAGAGTACAACCAGCTGCTCTCTCTAACCCTCCCTGCCCTCCCCCAAAAAGGTAGTGAGTGTAAAATAACTTAGGGGAAACTACTGGATATATGCATAAGTTTAGGCAAAAGAATCATAATGAAAATGGTAAATTGTCAAGAGTGGTATTTACATAACTTAAGTTGGTGCTACTTGGCCTTGCTGGGAATCTTAATTGTCCCCAGTGGGCATACTCACTTCTGGAGAGTGTTGAATATTGTTTTTTTGGTTCTTATACTTTTGGTCATTATATCAATGGATATGTTTCTGATGCAAGTAACAGAAAACAAAACTGAATTTAATTTAAATAATAAAAAAAATGTTTCTTACCTCTCATTAAAATTCTAGAAGCAAGGGGATTCCAGAGGTGATTAATTCAATGGCTCAAAGATGTAACCAAGGACCCAGGTTCTCTCCACTTTTCTGCTCTGCCATCTTCAGCTTGTTCTCAGGCTCATCCCGTCACGTTCTCAATGTGGCTGTTGTAGTTCATCATGTCCTAAGATTGGAAGAGGGGAAAAGCCATGACCCTTCGTCATGTTCCATTGTAAGGATGATGAAAACTCTTCCAGAAGTCCCCTAGCAGCCCTGCTTCCTGCATTGCTTTATAAGCCTAAATATTGATAGAATACCATGATCAGCCTAGACTAATCAGGATCCATCCCTGGAAGGGGGAAGAGCCCAGTGTTTCTGAGACACATGGTCATCTAATACTTGAATACAACTGGCATTTTGTTAGCAAAGAAAAATGTGGGGGAATGAACGCTGGGAAGCAACAAATAGTGTCTGCCATAGTCACAGTTTAGATGTCTGCAACCTCAGTTGCGGAGTCTGCGAACCAGGATGTGGCTTTTACCAGACACCAACTCTGCTGGCACCTTGATCTTGGACTTCCCAACCTGTAGAACTGTGAGAAACAAATTTACATTGTTTATATGCCACCCGGTTTACGGTACTTTGTTATAGCACCCCAAACTGACTAAGACACCATTCAATATCTCCTTCCATCTGGTCTTAAAGTATTTTTGAAAGTTGACTTTCCTTTCTTAGGTGACATAACTCAGTAGTAGTCATCTCAATTTGTGGGTAGAAATAAAATACTTAGATTAGTCTGGTTCATGCAGAATCTCAAATTTACCCACAGCTAACCCACCCCCTCTTTTTAGGAATAAGGAGAAAAAGTCTGAGAAATGTACCTCTGACTGAAATAGAGAAAAGAGATCAATGGTATCAATGAGAGGGCTTCTAGGATAGTGAAGTTAGACAGGTGGGAGATGTTACGGAGGGACAGCCTGGGGACTGAATACTTACATAAGAGGGGCATTTGGGGCAAAAGGACATTAGAACTAAATTTGGGGGTTAATGGTGAGTGCCTTCTTTAGACTCTGTTCTCACACTGAGCTGAATCTGAATTTTGAGTGATTAGAAGTTTGGATGGGGGCTATTAAATTCAGACTAGTCCGGAGGAAGACTGTCCTGACAAGAGTTAAACCCCTGTCCCCGCTAATCATCAGCTTTCCCCACCTTCAGGCCTCTCCGTACATCAATCCTTGCTTGCTTCTTCTAGCAGGTCTAGTGTCTCTACAAAGATAGCTCAAGTCTTTCGGAGGGTCCAGGGAGGTTGGGCCTCCCCCTCCCATGATCAGATCTCTTTCCTGTGTGAATTATTTGTAATGCCATTCCTAGGCCAGAGTGCCTTCACTCTCTTTTTCAGACTCTTAAGAATCTTCTCAAACTTCATTTGTATCCATCTGCCCTGAGTACATTTTATTGATAAGCTGAGTACAATTTGAATCTTGGTAAGCATTCTCAGAGCATTCCTTATAATGAATGGGGATGGGGAGAGATAGACGGTGGGATAAATTCTGAGTGTGGCAAAGATGGAATAGGAACAAATTCCACCATTAATGTTCCCCAAGATTAAGTGACAGAATGCTGGGATGATGTAAGAGGCACACTTGACACCCTTGGTGAGCAAGCAGGAGTATGAGTGTGGAGAGGGTAAGTGGGAAGCATCAAGAAGGATGCTTCACAGCTAAATATTCCACCTTCAAAATCTTTTTAGTTTTTGGTGTGGTAAGTAGAGAATTTTTGCTACAAATCCTTATGGCTATGATACAACTATAAACAGAATGTTTTAGAAATAATGTTTTATTAATTCATATCCCTACTGTCTTGAGAAGGGATGCATAAAATGAACAGTATAGCATGAAAAATAATTAGAAGTAAAAGAAGAAAGACAACATAAAACAGAGCCAGGAATGTGACTACAAAAGCACACCATAATTATTAGTCATGAACCGAGTGCAAATTTAACTTCAGGCTTACCAGCAACCAACTGAAAGTGGGAAGTATGACTGGTTATACAGTTCACATAGTTGATAAGATAAAAAAAAGGCCAGTGACCCCGAATAAGTAAATCATTCTTGGTACTAAGACCAGACAAATTCTTTGGAGAGTCTCCTGGAGTAGGATAGTGTGAAATGCTGAACAACGTGCTCAACTGTACTCTTTTTTTTTTTTTTTTTAAATCTTCATTACCTACTCTTACAATGACTCATTATTTATTTATTTATTTATTTATTAATAAATTTATTTATTTTTGGCTGCATTGAGTCTTCGTTGCTGCGTGCGGGCTTTCTCTATTTGCAACGAGTGGGGGCTACTCTTCGTTGCGGTACACGGGCTTCTTGTTGCGGTGGCTTCTCTTTGTTGTGGAGCATGGGCTCTAGGCACGCGGGCTTCAGTAGTTGTGGCTCGTGGGCTTCAGTAGTTGTGGCACGCAGGCTCAGTAGTTGTGGCTCGCAGGCTCTAGAGCGCAGGCTCAGTAGTTGTGGCACACGGGCTTGGTTGCTCCACGGCATGTGGGATCTTCCCGGACCAGGGCTCGAACCCGGGTCCTCTGCGTTGGCAGGCGGATTCTTAACCATTGTGCCACCAGGGAAGTCCCTCAACCGTATTCTTATAGGAGATCCAATGATAAGCTCTTTCAGTCCAGCAAATTGTACTCAGGGGAAGGGTGGGTGGTGGTGATGGTGGGTTCTTTGATATATCAGTATGTGTTCATAACTGTGAAAAGCCACAAACATATTGCCAGTTTAGAACATTTCAATGTCTCAGTGAGGAAAAAATCATTAATAGTCCACTTTCTAGCAGAAGGAGAAAGTCCTTCCTTCAGAGCCCTAATATCACTATTCTCTCTTCAACCTATGGCATGAAGCATACACACACACACGCACATGCACATGCACACACACCTCTAAATTCTCATTCCATGCCTTGGCTGAATGAGGGAAACATTATACTATAATTATTTTTATTTATTTATTTTTTAATTTAGTTATTTATTTTTGGCTGCGTTGGGTCTTCATTGCTGTGCGTGGGCTTTCTCTAGTTGCGGCAAGCGGGGGCTAATCTTCTTTGTGGTGTGAGGGTTTCTCATTGTGGTGGCTTCTCTTGTTGTGGAGCACAGGCTCTAGGCGCACGGGCTTCAGTAGTTGCAGCACGTGGGCTCGGTAGTTGTGGCTTGCGGGCTTCAGTAGTTGTGGCTTGTGGGCTCTAGAGTGCAGGCTCAGTAGTCGTGGTGCACGGGATTAGTTGCTCCGCGGCATGTGGGATCTTCCCAGACCAGGGTTCGAACCCGTGTTCCCCTGTATTGGCAGGAGGATTCTTAATCACTGCGCCACCAGGGAAGTCCCTATAATTGTTTGTAAAATTAAAAAGGAGCCACTAATTAAGATTACTAGGAACTGACACTAGGCAATAAATTATAATTAAATATTATCCATTCTTTTACAACAGTAGAGCCAGATTTTGTGCGTCCTGAAGCTTATACAACTTTGGGCACTCTCTTTAAGGAAAATAAGATAAAATTATGAAAAAATGGGTATGAAAATAAACATACAGAAAGAGGAAAATAAATCACAACAAATTACTAGAGCTGTGGAGATTTGAGTTCTTTCCTTCTGAGATTAGGCAATTTACCAGAAATGCTTACATGGAAATGCTTCTTCCCTTTCCCACCAGCAGCTAACCCCCAGCACTCACAGGGGCCTCTGCAAGTAAGGGGCCCTGCAGCTTAACCTTCATTAATTCATGGCTTTATAGAAAATCTTGTCCTCAGTTCCCATCACTAAGTCCATCATCTTTTCCTGGAAGATTCAGCTTCTCCCTTCCTCTGATAATGCAAACTTTGAACTGTCACTGACAAGACCCCAAAGAAATCAATGCCTTTATTTGAAAATGACTTCATATGCATCTGGAAAAAATAATAGCTCCCAGACGTGTTCTTTTAAAAGTGATCCTTTGCCCTCACTTACAGGTCATGCTCTAAATATGGGTATCTTTGGCTGTCATGCAAGAGAATTTCCAGAGAAGTGTTTTGGGGCCAAAGAGAAGGAATGTGAGATCTGCTCTGCTCTGTGGCAAACAGCAGGAGGCTGGGAAAGTCTGATATCTCTGAACGTATTTTCTGTACATCTTGTCCTCTCTTCAAATCAATTTTACTTTCATTTCTTGGATGAAGAGCTAAAATCAAGTTGCCACTGACAAGCTGTGAGAATTCTGACTTCAGTTTTGTAACAAATGAATTTGAAAGTAGAAAAGCCAGATGGAAAAACAATCTCTAATCTGAAAAGTAAAAAGTAAAATTTACTTGTAGAAAAATACTGCCTATGACTTGGAGAAAAAATAGAATTACTTATAAAATGATGTTGGTTTTGCTGAGAGTGTTTCCTCTCACTTCTTGTAATTTTACTCTGGGATTTAAGCAGTGTTAGCATATTTGCTACACAATAGATTTCCTGTAGTAAGAGGAAAGAGTCATAGGCTGAGTTTATCTGAAGGAAGGCAAGGCTCTCCGATGATTAATACAAAACGTAAAGTGGTCAGAATTTTTTCAGAAGTCAGCAATCAGTTTAACACAGGAAGATTCCCCCTACATGGCCATGGCGCCTTGCCATAACTGAGCTCCTGGCGGCTGCTTCATGGCAGTGATCCCCTCCAGGTCCCTGGAAGGTTGTGTGTGATGGGAAACTAGGTGAGTCTGAGTACACAGGCGAGGCAGGGCTCCGAGCCAAGGCTGGAAAGCAAAGCCTGGGATTCTCAGGGCTGATATTTAACCTTCTGGCCCATGGGTCTCTGCAGAAATTGGGGAACACTTTTATAGAATTGACATCTTTGCTTAGAAGGCCACAGGGCTGCCAATGTGAACATACCAAGCTGATCCACCAATGTGTTTTATAGGAGACTCTGAGAGGAACAGAATGGGAAACAATGCACAGGAAGGCAAAAAAAAAAAAAAAGAAAAGAAAAAGAAAAAGAAAAAAGAAAAAAAGAAGAGAAAGAAAGCAGAGATAAATTCAAGCTCAAAGTATGGAGAAGAAACACAGACTGTTTTGAAGCATAAAACTACAATGAGCTCTCAGTAACTCAGAATAGTGTTGAAGAGGTCTGATTTGGATAAAAACAGAAATAATACATTCATTTTTAAAGTAAACATAAATTTATTATTTTCAGGCCTATTCCTTAACAGTTAAATAGCTGAGAAAACAAGTAGAAATCCTCCTGGGATTGCTTAAATGCCTAAATGAAAAAAAATTATGATGAGATTAATTAATTGTTCTTATCTAAATATATGCTGCCAAAATACTTTAAGTACTTGAAAACTGTTTCCTTCAGAGGGCTAAACATGATTTTGACATTTGTTCTGCAAATCTTATTTTTCAAAATATTGAGGTTTTGACTATATCTTGAAATTCTTTTGTACTCTTTCTTTTTAGCAGGATGAGAAAGAATGTGGTCTTATTCCATGTGGAATACATGTAGCAATAATAACAATTATTGTAGCAATAATAATAATGGTTCCCTTTTTTTTTGTATTTACTATGTACCAGGCTCTGTACTGATCTCTCTTTTTTTTTTTTAATTAATTAATTTATTTACTTTTTTATTTTTGGCTGTGTTGGGTCTTCGTTGCTGTGCGTGGGCTTTCTTTAGTTGTGGTGAGCGGGGGCTATTCTTCGTTGTGGTGTGCAGGCTTCTCATTGTCGTGGCTTCTCTTGTTGCGGAGCACGGGCTCTAGGCGTATAGACTTCAGTAGTTGTGGCACGTGGGCTCAGTAGTTGTGGCTTGTGGGCTCTAGAGCTCAGGCTCAGTAGTTGTGGCGCACGGGCTTAGTTACTCCGCGGCATGTGGGATCTTCCTGGGCCAGGGCTCGAACCCGTGTCCCTTGCATTGGCAGGCAGACTCTTAACCACTGTGCCACCAGGGAAGCCCTGTACTGATCTCTTTTTGCATATGTTTTTTGAGATTACATTTTTTTAAAATTGGTAATCTCCACCCACTAAAAAATTTAAAAGAAATTGAAGAGCATAGACTAAGTAAGTCTGAGGTAAGTCTTCCTTCCATTCTTGTTCCCTAATCTTTCCCCCAGAGTCCACCGGCCTCACCAGTCTCTTTTGTTTGCCTTCCAAGTTATTGTGCTGAGCATTTAAAATATATTATTTCGTTTAATCCTCACTACAACCCTATGTGGTAACTACGATTATCATCATTATTAATAGATGAGGAAACTGAAGCACAGTGTAATCGCCCCAAATCACAAGAAAACAGGAGAACCAGGATCAGAACTCACATCAGTTTCATCACTGCTTCCCGTTGCCTTCACTCCAGAGGGCCTCAAAGCCTGGACTCTACTCTCTCTTTCCTTCACCTGCCTGTCTAAATCCTACCCATCCTTCAGGGCCCTGCTCATAATAATAATTATAATAGCAGTATTTACTGAATGCTTTCCGTATGCTAGACACTTACACGATCTTATTTAATCCTCATAGAGCCCTATGAGGCATGTGCTATTATTATCCTCATTTAACAGAAGTGAAACTGAGACTTACTTAGAAAGTCACACAGCTAACAAGTGGCAGAGGTCAGATTCAGTCACGACGGTCTGATTGAGGCCCTTGCCTCCCAGCTCAGGAAAGCCTCTCAACACTTCTCATCACAAACCAAGATGATATCAGCTAGCAAATCATCCTGTATTATTCTCTGGCAATTCAGCCTTCTATTGATTCTTCTCTTTCAACTTTGCTGTCCACTCCTGGAGAGCAAAGACTCTATTTTTTTTTTTTTTTTAAACATCTTTATTGAAGTATAATTGCCTTACAATGGTGTGTTAGCTTCTGCTTTATAACAAAGTGAATCAGTTATACATATACAATATGTTCCCATATCTCTTCCCTCTTGCATCTCCCTCCCTCCCACCCTCCCCATCCCACCCCTCTAGGTGGTCACAAAGCACCGAGCTGATCTCCCTGTGCTATGCGGCTGCTTCCCACTAGCTATCTATTTTACATTTGGTAGTGTATATATGTCCATGACATTCTCTCACCCTGTCACATCTCATCCCACCCCCTCCCCATATTCTCAAGTCCATTCTCTAGTAGGTCTGTGTCTTTATTCCCGTCTTGCCGCTAGGTTCTTCATGGCCTTTTTTTTTTTTTTTTTTTTTTCCCTTAGATTCCGTATATATGTGTTAGCATACTGTATTTGTTTTTCTCTTTCTGACTTACTTCACTCTGTATGACAGACTCTAATTCCATCCACCTCATTACAAATACCTCCATTTCATTTCTTTTTATGGCTGAGTAATATTCCATTGTATATATGTGCCACATCTTCTTTATCCATTCATCTGTCGATGGACATTTAGGTTGCTTCCATGTCCTGGCTATTGTAAATAGAGCTGCAATGAACATTTTGGTACATGACTCTTTTTGAACTATGGTTTTCTCAGGGTATATGCCCAGTAGTGGGGTTGCTGGATCGTATGGTAGTTCTATTTGTAGTTTTTTAAGGAACCTCCATACTGTTCTCCATAGTGGCTGTATCAATTTACATTCCCACCAACAGTGCAAGAGAGTTCCCTTTCCTCCACACCCTCTCCAGCATTTATTGTTTCTAGATTTTTTGATGATGGCCATTCTGACCGGTGTGAGATGATATCTCATTGTAGTTTTGATTTGCATTTCTCTAATGATTAATGATGTTGAGCATTCTTTCATGTGTCTGTAGGCCATCTGTATATCTTCTTTGGAGATATTTTTAATGCTTGGTCATAATGCTTAGCAAGTGCCTGATGAATGGTAACTTTTTTTATTATAAAGAAAAATTTTAGCTCCATGTGAGCAGTTGTAGAAATCCTAGTGAGATCTTACAAAATATAACAAGAAGATGGACTAATGAAAATTGAACTCTTTGAACTTCTCTCTGGAATTACGTCATCAGCATATTTAACTTCTGAAAAATCATATCACTGCGCACTAGAAAAAGTGAGAGGAAAAAGTCAACTTAGAGAGGGCAGTGATTTAGAGAGGCCATATGCACCAGGGGGCTGCGGCCTGCCTTCCCTGGATGGGTCTCCATTCCAAGGGCTTCTCAGAGTGTGATGTACGTTTTTTCTGAATGTGGTTCTATTGCTTCTACTGTGTCTTGCTGGGTTTTGTTGTTTATTTTTTGTTTTTAAATACAACACAGCCTCTACAAGTTGACTATTTTATCTGGTGTTCAACTGAGGACACTGAACTGGGTTCAAATGTTAGAAGATAATCCAACAATATACCCTACTTTTAGGGAAATTAAAGAGTTTTAATCTGAGCTTACACATTTTCTACTTTTGGAATCTAACTGCAGTTTAAGATGCTACAACACCATACCTTGTATCTAAGGACAAAGTTGGTCCCTAGCCAGAAAAACTTCAGATCCCATTAGTTCACATGCTAGTAGTGGGCAAATAAATTTGAAAACTACTTTCCACAGTGAAAAAAGATCTGTGTGTGAAATGAGGTTGTTTTTGTTTTGTATTGGTTTGCCTTTTCTCTTTCCAGTGACATGGCCTCAACTTGCAAATTAACCCTAATCACAGGTGAGGCCTTTGCTTTAGAAACTGACAGCAACACACTCTGGTAGGTCAACTTAGCCTAAACTTCGAAGTAAAAGGGATCCCTGCTGGGTGGAACATCAGGTTAGACATTCTCCAAGTTTCCTCCCAAACCTCTCACTCTGTACTAATATTCCAACAGCCCTAAGTCTATTAGAAAAAAAGGTCTTCTGAATAATTTCTGGCCTCTTTCCTTTACCAAGCACAGTAGCTGCTCTCCAGACCCTTCTATTCCTTTGGAAGCAATTGGATGCTGGATCATCAGCCACTTTGGGCCACTTTGCTGAGCTGTGGGGACCACTGCTCAGGCCTTCAGGGACATATTTAACCTGCTGATTTTGGGGTGCCCCCAGTTACTTACTGCTCTTGTCTGCCTCCTGTTAGGTCAGGGTACCATAATGAGTGGATTAGTTAAATTTAAGGAGGATTAAGTGTTATTTGAGAATATTTGTCCCCTGGAACCCAAGGTAGGGGTAGAAGTCTACTTTGGGGCTTCCCTGGTGGCGCAGTGGTTGAGAATCTGCCTGCCAATGCAGGGGACACGGGTTCAAGCCCTGGTCTGGGAAGATCCCACATGCCGCGGAGCACCTGGGCCCGTGAGCCACAATTACTGAGCCTGCGCGTCTGGAGCCTGTGCTCCGCAACAAGAAAGGCCGCGATAATGAGAGGCCCGCGCACCGCGATGAAGAGCGGCCCCCACTTGCCGCAACTAGAGAAAGCCCTCGCACAGAAACGAAGACCCAACACAGCCATAAATAAATTAAAAAAAAAAAAAAAATTTAAAAGAAGTCTACTTTGGAGCACTCTGAAAGCAGAACAGACTTCTGGAGCTTGAGCACAGGGCCTCTAGGTCAGAAAAGCAGGACACCAGGATGGGTGATGAAAATTTGCTGGGGAAGGCTACCAGCCCTTGCCTCAACCTTTGGGGCTGCCTGAGAGTTTCTATGTCTCCTTAAAGCTGTCTTGCCTTGTTGTGACCCATCTCTGGCTTTTCTAAGAAATGGCTTTCTCGACCCCCTACCCCGAGACCCTCAGTTAAACTTTCTTTCCCCTTCTCAGGGGCATATTGCCAGAATGGGCTTAAAAAGCCATGTCCTCTGACAATTCCCTTCCCCATACCCCCCTTTCCACCCAGTCTCACGATCCCTGCCTCCCCAAATCTGAAAGTGCTTTCTTGCTAGAGCAGGAAGGCCAGTCCTGTAACTTCTCTGCCCGATAAGCCTTCCTATTTATCAAGCCTCAGCCCAAGTGTCATTCCCTTTAGGAGGCTCCCGACCCCTCAAATACAAATTCCCAGTTCCCACCCCACCTGAGACCACACTCCTCCCTCGCTGCCACGGCACCTGACACATTGATCTGTCTGGTCTGTCTACTTGTCTGCCTTTCACCCTGAGCTGTTACCGTAACACTGGGTTTCATTCATCCTTACCCACAGTCCCTGCAAACAGTGTTTTGGGGAATAATTGACCTGCATAGGGAGTTTTTCCTCTTCTTATCTTCCTAAGCTCGTTCACATTTTTACACTTTCATACGTCTTCATATGAACAGAAAAATGGTACGGTACATAGTGAATACTCATTTAGCCAGATTTACCTAGTTTTACTAATTGCTTACACCCTGCCATATTTACTTCACCTGCTCTTTTTTGCTGAACTATTTCAAAGTAAATTTCAGATTTAATAACATTTTACCCCTAAATACTCATGTATACACTTCTAAAAATAAAGACTTTATTTTTTTGGCTGTGCTGCATGGCTTGTGGGATCTTAGTTCCCCAACCAGGGATTGAACCCAAGTCCTCGGCAGTGAAAGTGCAGAGTCCTAACCACTGGACCGCCAGGGAATTCCCAGGACATTTCCGGACAGAACTATGATACCATTATCACACATATTCATATTATCACACCTAATAAAATAAACAATAGTTCCCAAATATCACCATTGTCCCCAGAATTTTTTTTACAACTCGTTTATTCAAACTAGAATCCACTCAGGGACTATACGTTGTTAGGTCCCTAACCAACCAATTGGAGACAGTCAATTGTTATGTCCCTGAACTTCTTTTAACTTTCAACAGTCCCTTCCCCTCTTTCCCATGTTTATTGACTTGTTGAAGAAATCCAGCCAATTCTGTTGGAAGTCCCACTTTCATGGTGCTGTTTAACTTTCCCAGACTTCCGAGGCGAGCTGACCTAAGGAAGAATCACAGCCACCGCTGCAGGAGTCTCCACGTCCAGGACCTGCCAGTCCCGTTGTCTTCTTTGTTCTCATCACCTAAGCACAAATCCTTAGGGCAGTAAGACTCAAGACTTACCTGTGCTCTCGCATCTTCTGCTTGGATGTCCCTCTCCTGTCCTTGCTGTCAGCTGGTGTGAGCCTTCCAGTGAAGCAGGGACCTGCACAGCGCTCCCTTCAGCTGCCAGCAACCACTTGGAAGCCTGGCTCCCATTAAACATGCTGGGGAGAAAGCCTTTGACCTTGGGACTCCGCGTCTTCACTATTAGTAGTAGCAACCGGCAGCCACCATTTTGGAGTGAAGTTAAACTCTATCCTCCAACTTCCGCAAAGCCAATAAACCTCTTAAATTCATCCCAGAAAAAGAACCTGTTTTCTAAGTGATGTAAGGTCCAGCAGTGCCACCCCTACTCTCTTGCCCCAGACAGATGGTCTGTCTCCAGGCAGAAAATCTTTCACACTGGCTGCTCCCGCTGGCAACAGAGAAAGACGTTTCCACTGATTTGACGGAGAAATGTGAGGGATTTAGTCTCTGCCATAAAGCCATTAGAGAGTTTTCTTGGCTGAGACACTACAGCAAATCACCCAGGAAGAGCAGGATCTATCTTCCATTTCAGAGGGCGGGGTGGAGGTGGGAGGTGGTGGGCGGCGTGGGCAGGGAGAGAATGGAGTCGGTGGGAGGCTGGGAACAGCTGTGTGTTTCAATTGGAGGCCCTAGGCCATGGGCACTCAGAGAGCATGAAAATTCAGGCACACAGAGGATTCCTGAAAGTGTTGATCCCTCTTTAGGTGAAGAGAGAAATGGAGGAGGAG
The DNA here is from genome assembly GCF_028023285.1 of Balaenoptera ricei. Taxonomy (NCBI): domain Eukaryota; kingdom Metazoa; phylum Chordata; class Mammalia; order Artiodactyla; family Balaenopteridae; genus Balaenoptera; species Balaenoptera ricei. The sequence goes on from NC_082641.1 coordinate 43,847,914, forward strand.
AGTCATGGCAGCAGAGGGTGTGGGCTGGAAACCCCAAAGGGACAATTCCTGCCAGCCTGATATGAATATCTAGCTGTTTACTTTGGCTCATGGTATTTCTAGTTGTGTTTATTTTTTTAATGAGGAAAAAACTCTCCAACAACTACATTTCTAGTGGTGGAGTAGGTCCCATTTTATTCTTCCTGAACGTGGTAAAATACTTGATAGGTAACAAAGGGGAGGAAAGAGAGGACTTTATAATTTTACACAAAATTCTCAATTTGGAGGTCAGTTAAACCTTTTCGTTTTCTGGCTCTTCCTCTTCATAATTCTGTTTCCTGGTTTCCCTTTCTGCTGTGATGCTCCCTTCCTTGCCCCACACCCCCCAACACACACACACAGCCACACACACACACACACTCTCCACCCTCTGGCAAAATCAGAACATTAAGTTTTGAAATAGTCGTTGCGGAAGTTTATGAAATCTTTTTCTCTAGTGGTTTTACTAAAGCAGGTCTGAGCCTCCCTTTTTTGCAACAGCTTAGGGAGAGAGTGGGTTCGGGGGAGGGTGTTGGTGAGAGATCAGGTAACCTCTCAAGGACTCCCCTCTTTGTGGTACACAGAAACCCGATCCCCAGAGTAGGGACAGAGAGCAGGAGAGGGAGAAACTTCTGTGCTCCCTCCTCAAGATCCAGTGGGAGGCCTGGCTTTTTTGGCAAATAACTTGCCCTCCACTTTGTTATGTGGTTGATTTGGAAAGCAGATTCCGAAGAACAGCAAGGAAAGCTGGAACCTTGAAAATTGCTTTTATGTGAGGGCCCTCCTCATGCACAATCGGGGATGGATCTGGATCACCTGTGTGTGCAGAGGGGGCCCTACAGCCTTCTGGTGTCAGCTGTGTGGGGTGGAAATTCCCCTTCCTGTGTGAAGCCGCAGTGGGAAGTGAGGTCTGGGAGTCTGAAACAGCTTCAGCTTTCTGGGAGTATATTATGAAGCCAACTAAGTAACAGGAAGTCATCACTTGGGCTTTAAAGCAGATTAATGCTTTATATGAAGCCAATGAATACAGAAAATGGTCTAAAGATTTGTTAAACAAACAGGGGGCTGGGGGGAGAGGGAGGGAGAGAGATGGGCGTTAGCATCTTCAAGTTCCCGATAACCTGCTGTGTGAGGGTCAGGAAGTTGATCTGGTTGTCTAAGTGAATTGCACTGGCCCTTTCTGGACCTCTAGGGGTTTTTTTTCCTTCTCTTTAGTCTTTGCTTCTCTGAGGTCAGCCCCCACTTCTTCAGTAATCATTTCCTGGGGCACCAGTTCTTCTTGGGCTTCAGAAAACCCTCCCTTCTCTGTCCTTCCCCAATGTTCCAGTGATTGAAGGCTCACTGGGCACACAGCAATCATACCTATGAAGGAGGCGGTGCCCAGGAGTTGTCAATAGCTGGGCTGGTCCCCACTCTGCTCACTGGAGCTTGGCTAAGGCATCTCCTGGGCCTACAGCTGAAGGCTGGGAGTTAAGACCCAACTGTTAAAGGAAGAAAAGAGAACCATTTAATGAAAAGTTTTGTTCTGTGTTCATTTTTACTTACAAGTGAAACCACTCTCAGAGAAAATTTTTGACTGTAAGCTTGGCATCTCTCTCACTCTCCATGTATATATATTTTAAATCAGTCTTCTGTTGGGGAATCTTTCTTCTACTTTATAAGAGAAAATAAAAGCCACCAGAGAGAAACTCCCTCAAATTCTTGCCACACACTTACCTGCCTATCTTTTCCTCCTTTCCTTCCATCATAGTTGAAGTGATTGCTCATTGCCAAGGTCAGTTGTAAGGCTCTATATTTCTCTTACAGTCTGATAGACTCTGCTCCATGGCACGTCCCTTCTCTCTCCTGCTGCCTCACTTGCTACCAATTCATTTCATCAGCATTTAAACAAGTCCAAGTATCTCCTATCCTAAAAATAACATTCTCCCCAGCTTCTACATTCTTTTCCAGTGTATTAACAATATTTTCATACTTCTGTATTCTTGATGCTCTGGCACTTGAAGCCTTGCTGGCCAGGGAAGGCCTTCCCTGTTCCCCCCTGCACTCCCACAGGGTTAGCTAATTCCCAGAGATATAACACAACTCACCGGAGAATGTATTTTTCCTATGCAAACTAACCAATTCCGGAGCCCACACCCCAACTACCTCCTTTATGGGCTCTCACAGGGTTCTTACACTTGGCCCACTATCCTCCTGCCCTAATCACCCCAGGGCCAGATACCAGAGGACTAGAAGTGGTCCCTATGCTGCAGAGTCTGCTAAAATTATTCCAACTAGCCAGTCCTAAACCTACTTACCCTGCCTTGCCTTGCCTTCCTGTGAAAACCATAATCAAATCTCCTGCCCGTGTTTCCCCCTCTCTTTCTTCCTCCTGGTGCTTCCCTGTGGGACCCTGCGTGGCCTGGTCCCCCTCCTCTTGAAGACAGTGAGTAACAAACTATCCTTTCAATGGCAGTCGTCTCCTGATCTGTTGGTCCCATATTACTGGAATAATAATGAAACCTACATTTTAAAACATCCACCTACTTCCTTATCAGTTCCTTTTGTCTTCAGTCAAGTGTATTGAAACAGGTGCCTATACTCACCATCACCACTCACTTCCTTACCCTCCACTCTGAAATTCTCCTTGAAATCTGGCCTCCGTCCCGACATTCCTCTGCTACCATTCCTGCCAAGATCACTAATAACCCTGTTGCTAAATTTTAAGACTGCTTCCCCAGCATTATCTGATTGGAGTTTTAAGCAGCATCTGATACTAGTGACCACTATCTCCTTGAAACTGTCTTCCCTTGGTTTTAGTGATATTCATCTTTTCCACCAGTTTCTTAGAATCCTTTGTGTGTTCCATTTCTGTTTATCTGTTCACTGTAGAATCCATAGAAAATTCAATGTTGTACTTGTCATCTCCACATGGATATCCTACCAGCATTTTAAACTGGGAACTTCCTAAACTGAACTCATCGTCTCCATACCTTAGCCCGTTCCCCCTCTGTGCTCCCTTTCTCAGTGAACAGCAACGTCATGCTGGAGTTGGCCCGGTCAGAATCCTGACGTCCATCACCCTTGGCTCCTCCTTCTGCCACATTCCCCACAACCATCCATCACCAAGACCCATCGATTTTACATCTTGAATATTTAAAATCCATTTCTTTCTTTCTATTCCCTATGTCTCTATGTTAATTTGAGTTATGGTATCTCTCACCTGGTTAATGCAGCAGCCTCCTAACTAGTCTCGCTGACTCCATTTTTGCCCTCTTTCTTCCATTCTTCATATTGCAGCCAGAGCTCTTCCTACACATTCATATCAGGGCACATGCAACCTCCTTTCCTTACTTTACACCACTTTGATGGTGCCTCATTATCCTTAGGACAGAGTCCAGATTTCTCCACATGACCTTCAAGGACCTTCATCTTGTGTTCTTTGTGCGCCTCTCTGGTCTCTTGCCTCTTTAATCCCTAATTAAAGCCTTTTCTGATTTTCAGGTGCTCCCAGAGCCAACAGAATACCTCCACCAAAAATCTTACCACACTCTATTGTCAGTGCCTGTCTCCTTACTTGTTTCTCAAATTGTTATATGCACCTTGAGGGCAGCACCATGTCTGGTTAAGTGTACCATGTCCAACACCTTGCACAATGCTGGCATAAATAGTTGCTGAATAAATGACTGCGATTCCAACCAATGCTTGTGGGCAAGAGTGTTTCAATGACATGGTCTGTCCTGAGAACACTAAGATGATTGTCCTCACGCTTCTTTCGTCAACAAGAATAACATTCGTTGAGCATTTACTGTGTGTCATGCAATTTTTCAGGGTTAGGGAAAGAAGCCAAACCACTTCCTTAATCTTCCACTGAAATGACATTTAAAAAAGCTCACTTTCTTTTTTTCTTTTCTTTTATTCCATTGGTGATTAAAACTGAGATCATTCTTATAGGGACTGGTGTATAAAACCCCCAAGGACTAATCACTGACTTTAAGCAACAGTGACCTCAGGGTGATGGATTAGCCATGATATATTTTGACCATATGCATATAGCCATTCATTAGATGCCTGGGAATATTAATGACAAATCATCACCGCTTAAAAATGTGCTTGTTTAGAGATTGTTTTTAAGTTTGTTGAGCTGGACCACATGTTTCCCATCTCTAATAATTAAATGAATAGTGAACTAATAAGCTATCTTTTGGTTTGCTTGTAGGAATGCAATTGTTAATACGTACTGGGAAAAAGGAGGTCATTGTGGGGCACAAAGAAGTCATTATTAATGAGTTAGTGGAATTTTTGTTGATTTCCTGGAGCAAACAGATATTTACATGTCTGAGATTTTGAGCGTATCTGGCAGGGGCTGAAAAATATAATGTATCTTACATATCAACTTGCAGTTGCCATCCCAGGAGTCTTTACCACAGTTTGCAAAGACCTAATAGGAGTAGCCAGGCATTCTTGGATTAAGTTATTCCATTTCCTCTTCATGGAGAAGAAATTGCATTATTTAATGCTCCCTCAAGCCACCATTCACACTGGGGAGAAAAAGTGCTGTCTTAGTCCACTTGAGCTGCTATAAAAAGTACCATAGACTGGGTGGCTTATAACAGTAGAAATTTATTTCTCATGGGTGTGAGGCTGGGAAGTTCAAGATCAAGGTGGCAACAGTTTTGGCGAGGGCCAGCTTCCCGGATCACAGACGGCTATCTTCTCCCTGTGTCCTCACATGGTGGATGGGGCTAGGGAGCTCTCTGGAGTCGCTTTTATAAGGGCACTGATCCCATTCATGAGGGCTCCACTCCCATGACCTAGTCAAGGGTGATGGTATTAGTAAGTGGGGCCTTTGGGAGGTGATTAGTAATTAGGTCAGGAGAGTGAAGCCTCATGAATGGGATTTGAGCTCTTGTAAAAGAAATCCCACAGAGCTCCCTGCCTCCTTCCATCATGTGAGGACACAGTCAGAGGTCAGTAGGCTGCAACTCAGAAGAGGGCCCTCACCCAACCATGCTGGCACCCTGATCTCAGATTTCCAGCCTCCTCCAAAACCGTGAGAAATAAATTTTTGTGGTTTCTAAGCCACCTAGTCTGTGGCCTTTTGTTACAGCAGCCCACAAGGACCAAGACAAATGGATCTTGCCCAAGAGAACTTCCTAGCGTAGAGATAGGACCCCAATAGAAAGGCAGGCAGTCAGAATCTTGGGGCAGATGGGGAGACACAGCAAGGGAGACTGAGTAAGATAAACTTTAAGAAATCCCATTGGGGGAAGAGGCAGCTGTTCCACAGCTAGCACCCAGAGGGCAGAGGCCAGAGCGCAACTCTATCAGCTTTGAAAGACTGCACCTTTGTTCCCTCATCCACTCTCTCTCCCTGGGTCTGACCCTGGGGTGTCTAAAACATTTGCTAGGGAGTTGGATAAAGGAGGAGAGAAGTAGTCAATGACAGCCAGTTCCCTGCTGCAGGCTTTCAAGCCTGAAGACAACTTGACCTAGAAATTTAGATTAAGAATTAGGTTGGAGTTTCAATATCAACTGTTCTGAACTTTTAAAATGACAGACTGTTCTTGGGCCTTGAACACCTATGGGACCTGCTTGAGATTTTATCTGGGGCCTGAAAAAATGGTCCATGTTTACTATGGAGTGGTGGACAAGATTAAAACTGCTTTCATGTTCACACTCTGTTGAAACTGATTTCTTCAAGAAATGGGTCACATATACATTTTGGAATGTTTGCTAAAAAAAAATTCAGCTTGATACTTTATGACCTCTTTTTATGTGTATATGTGTACATCCATACACACATATCACAGACACATAATCATAGACTTGTACAGTTGGAAGGATATTTAGAGATGTTCTAGTCCAAAACACTCAGTTCATAATGAGGAAAATTGTTTCATTAGGATCTCTTTCAGTTCCAAAGTTCTCTATGACTTTATGGTATTGACAGCCACTCATGGAAGATATTGCAATAAATAACACTTATCTCTTAGGGATATGCATTAGACTATTGTAAAGCAGAATGAAGTAACCTCTGGTGTTGGGGAGGAACTCAGGATACCAGTTGGCTCATTGCTTCTGAAGAGGACATAAGGCTGACCGCTTTTTAAAAAAAATTTGACTGGGGATCTGCCAGCTTAAATAACTGCAGTATCTGACCAAGAGCCAAGCCTGGGAGGCCAAAGACACAGAGTCCAAAGATTGCCCTTGTTTTAGACAAGATCATTCCAATGCACCTTCACAGAATGCTTGGTACAGGGATTTAGGCTTGTAGGCTTCCAAGATGTCAGTCTTTCCATAGAGCCTTGGCTCTGCATCCCTGGGTTTTTCTCCCGACCCCAATGGCAGAGACAAATCCAGAGGGATCTTTCAAGGAGCTTTAGGCAGGAAAATAGAGGAGTAGGCAATGGCCACAGTCCATTAATCTCATTTTCTTCTGTGTTCTCCATTTAACATCACCAAATTGCCTCACCCTTACCACTCAGGAACCACTTATCCCGTGTAGAATATGATTGGCAGGAGGTGGGCACTTCTACTGCAGCTTGGCAAGCATTCCATGGTTGATAGAGCCCTAAAGATGCTAATACCACTCCCCTTCTCTTCTTAGGCCCCCAGTGGTTTTGAAGTAGCAGCAGTGACTGAGTGGTTCAAGTCTAAGAGCAGAGAGGCCATTGCCTGGAGCTGTGTGTGTCTCAGGGCCTTGCATATTCAGACAGACAGTGAGAGCAGTGATAAGTGTATGGAACTTTCTTGGAGAAATCTCTTGGGCGATATGCACTGATAGAACCCAGGAGTTCAGCATCTCAATGGCCTGGGGATTGAAGGAGAAGCAGGCTTGAACACAAAGATCTCTGTTTCAGCTTCGGGGATCCCCCAGCACAGTTTCAGGTTGACTCTAGTAGGAGACTCAGCTTGTCCCAGCTCTGGGCTAATAAGCCTCCCTGGCCTGCAAGAGCACACAGGTTCCCACTGCTTAGGTTGCTTGTCACCAAGAATTCTGAAGAAGCTTTAGCTCTATAAGCAAAGCCAATAACCACTCTGTGGTTTTGCTGACATTTTCCTTTATAGTTATAGAGGATGAGGAACTTCTCCAGAAAAAAGAGGAGATCTTAACAGCAAAAAGCTTCCTGCCCTTAGAACGTGATACAATAAAATGACTGAATTAATTGAATGACTGCCCATCAGTTTATTCTCATTGGTATTTTAATTATCTCCCATTTTTTTCTCTTATGACTACCTGTTTGCTTTAAAGGAAACTAATAAAATCACCTTTTAATAGAATCACTACTGACCTCGGCCATTGTATTGTATTAATCAGGGTAGGTAATAACTACTGTTAAAACAACTCCTAAATCACAGTAATTTGAGACTAGAAAGGTTATTTCTTGAAAACATTAAAGTGCAATTGGGTCTTTGGCACTTGGAGTCAGATCACTTCCAGCAAGTGGTTCCACCATCTTCTGGGCCTCAGAGCTCTCCACTGGGTCTTCTGCATCTTTCTCCTGGCGAGGGAATAGAGCCAGCGTGAATGACCCTATGAGAGGTTTTAGGGAAGTCGGCACATCACAGCCACTCATGTTCAGGATCAGCCCCGGCCTCGCCCCACTGCAAGGGGCTGGGAGAGGTCGTCCAGCACGTGCCCAGGAAGAAGAGGAGACTATGGTCCTGGTGAACACGGCAGTCTCAGCAGCAGCCCACCGATCCTCCTGCGGGAAGCAGTGTGTGTGGGGCTATGACCCCAGCTTCTAGAGTCTAGCCAGACTGTCTGCACCGGAATTCCGGCCCTGCCATTTGTAGCTGTGTGACCTTCTTTGTCAAATGGGCATAATAATGGTATTTACCTTTTAGGGCTGTTGTGAGGGTTAAAGGAGATGACTCCTGTAAGTATGTACTGAACTTAGAACAGTGGCTGCACATGGTAAATGCCTGAGGGATATTCGATGTTTATCATGAATGGGAAGCACTTAGGCCAGGTCTGATAAGAGGATGCAAGAAGACATCAGCTGTAATGTTTCTCCTTTCTCTTACTGTGACTTCAACTACAAATGTCATTTTCTAACACGTTCAAGGTCCTCTACTGACCTTCCTCTGCTTCTCCTTTTCTTTTTTGTTCTCTTCTTTGCTGCACTTTTGGGTGGCTATTTCTGTTCCTGATTTTTATTTCTTTCTCCTCCATCATGTACCCTCAAGCTGTAAAAGTCTTCTTTATTTATGCCCCACTCTGGCCTCCAGTCCCCTGCCTGCCATCAAACACCTCCTGAAAAGTTCCTCCTAATGAAACCTTGTCTTTATTGCCCATTTAAAGAATGGCTCTAAATTAAGTGGAGTGGTCCCCTCTGGTTTTCTATTTCCCCTGCTTTTATTGTATCAATTCTCATAGGAAATGAAACCCAGCAGAATCTGGGCTATTAGCAGCAGCAACGCCAGTAATTGGGAATCAGATTTTATGGAGTTTCTGGGATACTGATAGGACAAAGTCAGAAAATAGAAACTGAGATAATTAACAGATTTCATAATTGCTTTACCTGTATAAAAGCAATCTGGAGAATTTTGGTTGGTGTCCTCATAGACAATGAGCTTTATGAGAGTAGGCGTTTTGTTTTATTTGTAGCTGTAGCTCCCTCACCTGGAACAGTGCACATAATGGGTGTTCACAACTTTTTTGCTTAACTAAGTGTTAGCAGCAGAAGGGAATGGGTAAATGGTAAATGAGAACAAGGGAACATTTATTTATTAAAGACTATTTTCTACCACTACTTTTTATGGATTTTTAATTAAAAGAGTAAAGTCATTATTAATAAGTGTTTTTCTTTGCACCAAAAAGGACACTAGCAATGTTGGAAGGACTAGCATATTTTATAAAAGCATATGTCTTAGATCCAAATGGCCAGTCTTCTTCATCATATTATTCATTTTCTTTTAAAAATTGTCAAGAAGACACATTCTTCAGATTCAGTTTAATTTAAAAAAGGCAGTTACTCATATGTGCACATTGGTGAAAAATTTTTTTTCTTGTGGGGAAGATAAAATGATTCTTAAATTATTTAGAAGAAAAAAACTCATGAAATTTAGCACACAATAAAATAGAAAAATAATGACAGCTCATTTGCCCAACCTGTATTAAATACAATATAAAGCTTTACTAAGTGGAACCCAAGGCACTACAGCTGGAATAAGATAGTAGCAGCCAGCATTTATTAGTTGTTTTCTTTGTTCCATGCACTGTTAAGTGCTTTACGTGCATTAACTAATTTTATCTCATACATAACAATGCCGTGAGGTAGCTACTATTTTTATCTCCACCCAAGAAGAAAGCAGAGCAGTGAGATTAAGTAACAACCATCCCCATTCACACAGCTGGTTAAGTGTGGGACTGTATTCAAATCTAGATTTCCCATCCTCAGAGCTTGTAAAAGATGTTTTAGAAGAACTTAACGTATGAAAAAGTTTTAATCATGTACATAACTTAAAATGTCATATAATACCTCAAAGCTTCAAATGAAGCCCAATGTCACACTCTTACACTCACACACTGAATTCTCACACCCCAAAGGCAGCCACTTTCAATTATTTTAGGTTTTGCTGTTACTGAAACAGGAGGGAAGGGGGCAGGGCACAACCTTTGAAAGAATGACATAGCCATAGGACATGACAAAAAACTGATTAGAACCAACTAGGTCCAAGACGGCGGAAGGTTCCACTTCCAGTGGACCTCGAGCCTCGTTTTATGCTCATTGTAACACATTAGCATGCTAAATGACACACCCACCAGCGCAAAGACAGTTCTGAGGCCAACCATAAAAGGTCAAAAAATGGGCAGTGGCCGAATTCCTGGAAATCCCCACCCCTTCCCCAAAATAGTTGGAATAATGCTCCCACTGGTTAGCCTATGAAATTACCCAGCTCATAAAAACTAACCACCCTGTATTTCAGGGCCTCTTGCCTTCTGAGATGGCCCACATTGTGTCTGTGGAGTGTGTTTCTCTCTAAATAAATCCACTTCTTACCTATCACTTTGTCTCTCACTGAATTCTTTCTGTAACGAGACATTAAGAACCTGAGCTTCATTAAGTCCTGAGACCAGGTGTGTGATCTCAATGAAAAGACCATGGGTTCAAGTCCCAACCTGAGTTGTATGGTTTCATTACTATTTAATGAATATTTAATGATATTTCTAAATGTAAACCTTACATTGCTATTTCTTGATATTTTCAATTTTAGACCTTATCTATTGACTTCCGAGTCTGAAAGATGAGGATTTATCTCTTTTCTGCACAATAGTTTCCTATCCTCACCTTATGGTAATTAAACAATAGTTGGTTAAAACAATATTTACTGTTACATTATAATAATATAAATATTATTCACAAAGTCAGGCGTAGACCATGATCACACTCTACTTCTTGTAACAACACCCCACCCCTTCTTGGAGTTAATTCTTTTCCCATTTTCTTAGTTGCTTTGTCTTCCACGTACCTATCACAGATTAAGTCCCCCAAATCTCCTCTACAATTATAAATGTCCTCTTGATATAAATCAAACACATCAATCCTATTAGTTTCATTTTGTTTTTCTTTGAAATATCTTGATGCTTGCTGTCTTCCTGCTTTTTTTTTTAAATTAATTTTTATCGGAGTATAGTTGATTTACAATGTTGTGTTAGTTTCTGCTGTACAGCAAAGTGAATCAGTTATACATATACATATGTCTATTCTTTTTTAGATTCTATTCCCATATAGGTCGTTACAGAGTATTGAGTAGAGTTCCCTGTGCTATACAGTAGGTTCTTATTAGTTATCTATTTTATATATAGTAGTGTGTATATGTCAATCCCTATCTCCCCACATTGGTGAAATTTTAAAGCAACAACAACAACAAAAACTCAGAGCAAAACATTACATTCTATTAAATTATTATGGTTTGTAAAGTTAACTTTCAAATGTTAAAGATAAAACACACTTGAGAAGCTTCTTTATGTTTTAAGTTTCTTATAAGAACCAGCATTTCACTGAAAACACAGCAAGAGGTGGATTATTTTTACCTGATGCTCCATGTCTGTGTGTGCACATATTTGGGTCTGGGCTACACGTAGCCAATTCTCTATCACTGGGAACTGCTTTGAAAGTTGATAGGTCCAGGCCTCTTTCCTTCCTTCTCCCCCTCCCAGAGTTCAAGAGCACAGACACAGGATGGGAAAATGGTTAAGAGGAATGAGAACACAGAAATCAGTTTGTTTTGCTTCTTGTGAGCAGTTGCGTTAAAAGGTTTGAGTGAGGAGAGAGAAAGTAATGGATAATCCATTAAAATGCTGTGCCTTAGGAGTACCATCAACGCCTCTCACTTTCTGCTAGTGTCATTCCCATAAAGGAAAATTGCTGGATCATGTTCCTCCTGCCCCTCCACCCTGAGAAACTGTAATCTTCCCTCCTGACTGGCTGTGGGACTGGCTGGTGAACGGATCAGCTTCATCACGCCCCACCCCCATCCTCTTCTCCACTTCCTACAGAGTCTCAGAAGTTGGCTCTCCTTTCCTGAATAGGTCTACTGATGAAGAAATGAGGTCAAATTAGCATGAAGTATCATTTTGAGAAAGAAAAAGCGATGCTAACACTTTCGATACTGGGGCAGGTTTGTCAAATATGTTAAGATTTCCTTTTTGCCTAACCAGTAAGGTTACCACTTTATAAGAACCAGTCCAGATTTCCTCATACTCTGACCTGTACCACCTACAAAAAGACTCTGGTTTTGAGTGTCAGGATCTTGAAGAGGTACAATGTTGATACTCTGGATTATCATTTCAATTTTTTTTCCAATTTGTTCATGTCTAGAGTCTTTTTATTTATCTACTTTTAGGCTCTGAGAGAGTGACTCTGGGACTACAACTTAGAGTGGAGGAATAAAAGTAGAGAAATAATCTTGAGACGTAATATTTTGTTTTATTAAAAGATAATTTACTGGCTTTAAATCACAAAAAGATAAAGAGCCAAAACAGAGAGTATATAGCTTAAATAATGACTTTTTTCTCTAAGAAATATAGGAAAATCCTTATCACTTAACCTCATATAAACTTGTTATATCCTTTATATGTTCTTTTTTCCTGCAACATCTACCCCAGTGCAAGAATCAATGAATGTCTGTTGAAAGAATGAATGACTGCTGATCCACAACAAGCTAAGGCAAGGACGGAGAGAAGATGCCAGAAAAGGAGATAGTTTCCAGATCTCAACATTAGAACTGGATACTTAAGGGGCCTTCCTGCCTATCTGAGTGGTGTCTGAGTTCTTGGGTCATGTGGTTTAAAGCAACCTTTCTCCTTACCAACCAATAGTGATTGGTTATGCAACTAGCCGAGTAATTCAAACCCATAACTATCCATTCCTGCACAAAAGATATATACTTTGCCTGGCTCATGAATAAATAAAGGCTTGTTTATCCCCTTGACTCTGGGAGAGTTGGTCTAAGGAATGGCACTGTCACATCCATTTTCTGCCTTTCATCCCTTACCATGGGTTCATGTTTATTTCTTAGCTAGGAGGGCAGTTAAGGGGGACACATGCATTTCCTGAGTGTTACAGGGTGTGGGGTGGTAACAAGATCAGACGTGAAGTCACAGAGAGTGCTGCCTACATTAAGACTGGGTCATCTGAACAGAAAAACTGACTGAATTGAGCTGTGAACTGTTAATTAGGCTCACAAGGCAACAGCGAGAAACAGCATTCATCCAAGAGTACACATTCGGGTGTGATTTGGCTCAAGGTGAACTCTGAGGGGAATCCCATTCTGATTGCAGTGTTGAGTCATGCATGCATATATGACCTGGTTTCAATAACCCTTGGATTAAATTATATCTCATGAAAGGTTACAATTTAGTATAGTAAAACCTAGGCAAGTCATGGTTACTCTTGAGACAGGCATGAGTCCTGTTCCTCAGAATCAGTGTTAGCAAAGGGGTATCTTTTAAAAATATTACTGCAGTGCACCGTGCAGTCCTGCAGCCTGTCTCCTGCTTCAGCAGTGTTTGGCATGTGCCTTGTTCCAGCCTCTGACCACCCTCCAACCTCTTTTCCAGTCACAACCTTCTGAACCATCTTCCCGGCCATCCTCTGCCTCCAAGGTCAACCAACGCTGTGTTTTGAGCTTAGTTTCCTATTGCATGTGAATCAACCATGAGTTCCCAGATGTGTGAGAATTATTCCACCGAGCTGGAGGCTGCCGTCAATGGCCTGGTCAACCTGCATCTGCAGGTCTCCTACACTTACCTCTCTCTGGGCAACTATTTTGACCGCAATTACGTGGCTCTGGAGACCACTTCTTCTGTGAGTTGTCTGAGGAAAAGCTGAGGCCTCCAAGTGTCTCCTGAGGATGCAAAACCAACACCGCAGCTGCACCCTCTTCCAGGAGGTGCAGAAGCCATCCCAAGAGGAGTAAAGCCCTAGATGCCATGGAAGCTGCCATGGTCCTGGAGAAGAACATGAACCAGGCCCTTTTGGATCCGCTCCCATCTCTCTGACTCCCTGAAGAGCCAATTCCTAGATGAGGAGGGGAAACTCATCAAGAAGATGGGCAACCACCTGACTAACCTCACAGGCTGGCCAGCCCCCAGGATGGGCTGGATGAGTGTCTCTTGGAAAGGCTCACCCTCAAATACAACTAGGAGTCTCTGGAGCCCCGTGGCCTTCTTCTGGAGGGGCCCCTTTGTCATTCCTCTGGTGTCAAAGCTTCTGCCTGAGCCTTTCCCTGCAGTCAGCAGGCAGCTTTTAAACCACCCTGAAGCTCTCTCCCAAGTCGTGAACCAAACAGAAACAAGAAAGCATTTTGCAGAAAAAAAATTTTTTTAAGTGCTCTTAATCCTGAAAGCTTTCCTCCCAAATGTTACATCTATTGGTGTGCTGGTAAACTAGATCTCAAATAAAAGAAAGCACTGATTTGCAGTGTTTGCCAATTTTCATGGTGTAAATGTTCCCACCATGGCCAGTGCCAAGCCACCAATGTTCACAAAACTCCTGAATATTAGATTCAATAATCAAATCTTGCAAGCAGGTAAGACCTAGCTCCAGCACATCCATGAAAGCAAAATCTTATTCACTTTATAAGCCTTTATTAGAATCATACAAAGGGCTTTATGGAAGCTTGCATCTTCATCCATAGGTGAAGACAGGATGTGGCAAAGGGAAGACAGTGATTGCTAAACTCCCTATGATAGAGATTTAATGGGCTAGCTCTCAGGGACTAGAGATTCAAGGGAGGGAAGAGACCCTAAATGTTTCCAATTCATTTTTTCTTTGTATTACATGCCCCTTGCCCTCCACTCCCCCCTTGCCCCAAGTCATTTGTTCGGAGAACACTGGGATAGGTATCTTAGAGTAAACTACTTAGACATGTGAGAACAGTGCCTTGGTTTTCAGCTTTTCTTGAATTCAAAGGCTTGCTTGGTTTCATCATATACATCTGCAAAAACTCCTCTCATAGCTTCCTTCTAGCTGTAAACTATAATGTTGATTGGCTTCACCTTCCGTTTATTGTTCTTACATATTTTCAGAAACTGCTCTTGTCATCTAGCTCAGCAGCTTAAATAAGTTATACTTTCAAATACAGTTAGTGTTTGGTTCAGTACAATACAAATGGCAGAGCAGGGCTTAGCAATGAAGTCTCTCTAGTCCCATGGTCCACATACATAATTCCCCAACAACTGTATTCCTGCTCCAGAAATTTCATAGGTGTTGTATACCTTTGGCATAGCCTCCTTTCTGGATTTATTTATTCAGACTATCTGCCATCCAGGCAAAGTGGAGCTACAGTTAATATTTGTAGGAAGAGCCCACCAACCCAGTAATTCGTGCTAAACCAGAGTTTTTGGAAGGTACAGTTTTTTCCCCTCATTTTCCTTAGTTCCCTTCAGCAATTTCTTCCGGTAAACACTTAACTCCAAGGCTCTCATCTTCCTAGAATTAAGCCGATATAAATAGACTCTTGTGACTCCAGCTTATTATCCCTTCCAACTCTATTAGGTCACAGCTTGACACACAATATGATTTTAGAAACCCACGCCACGTGACTGATTAGAAATATAGTGCCTCCCAGAAAGACAAATATAACCATTGATTCTGATTTTGCCCCTACTCTTTGAGTGTACTGACGCATGTCTCTAAGCAAGTGTATCCCAGCATTTTAAAAGTGGTCTTTTGAAAATAACCCTTTGGAATCCACCATGGGCTTAAATGGGGTAATTAAGAAGGAACATATTTAACCTTAGCATGAAATACAACACTCAAGTCAAAAACTAAATTAAAGGAACATGATAGCAGCTCTCACATGCAGTAGCTAGACATTCTTATTGCTTTCAGGGGAAAATGATATTTTAAAATAGGGAAATTCTATCAGAACCACATATTTCCTAGACATTGAGATAGAAATATTAATACTGGTAGATGAAGACTGTCAACAAACTGTAGGTCACTATCAAAACTACTGTTCTTCAAAGTGAATACCTTCCCATTCTGACCTCCGTTTTAGTCCAACCTTGGTCTTTCGGGCAGCTGAATGAGTTCCAGGACATCTCCAGAGGCCAGATCTGGGAAGTCAATGAATAAATTGTATGAAAAGCCGAAGAGTTTCCAGTCAGCGTGTTCTTCTGGCATAGCTGTCACCAGAAGGACAAAGGTAGCTATCACATTAATATGTAAAAAACAGGAAATATCTTGTTAATAAATCCTTAGCATAAATTTTATTAACGGTGAATGGTAAATCACCTTGCAATTGCTAGTGGTCCATAGACTAGGAAAAATGAGAGCAATATTCACTTTATTGTGGTGATCTAGAGCTGGATCTGCAATATCACCAAGGTATGCCTGTATTAGCTGTGTTGCATTGGGCAAATTACTTATCACTCTCTGCGCTGGTTCCTTGTCTGTACTTGGGGGATACAGGTTGATGTAAAGATCCAAATGAAATAATGTATGCAAAGTTATGATCCTTAGCAATGAAGGGAAATATAAGTGGTAAAAGAACAACAAAAAAAATCATTTTAGAAGAAAAAGTTGCTTGAAAATTTTTTAAAGTTGGGCACAACTTGGTGAACACCTCTGATTTGGTCAGTAAAATATTGGCCGAGGAAGACTCTACCCCAAACAAGCAACTTTACCTAGAGACAAAAGGATAGCTGCTCTATTTAAAGAGGTGGTCGTGGGTAGTACATTAAATTTTCGTAGCTAAGCAAAGATTGTTAAATCAACTTGGATGGAAAGGCCCAACATTAGAAGATTCTGTGTGCGTACATATAACTGCAAGTGTTGGGGGAATAGTGGGTTTTATACAGGGGTGTTTTGTTTTGTTTTGATTTATTGCTTTGACCTCTTAGCTATCCATTTGGTGATCTCTTAGGGCCTGAGCTTTTGTTAGTGTGGTAATCTTTTGAATAATTCATAAATATTCTAATTCTCCCCTTTCCTGACACAAACGGAAGGACTGCATTTCTCTATCCCCTTTGAAGTTAGGCATGTCCATATGACTTAATTTGGCAAATAAAATGTGAGAGGAAGTAATGAGACTCACCTCTGATTTTCTCTATTTTGGTGACCAAGGAAGTACAAGTTGAAATGGAATCTACATCAGCCAACTCTGCCAGTTGGAAATGGGACATGCATCGTGAATGAGAAAAAAAATTGTGTTAGCCAATGAGATTTTGGGGTTTGTTACTGAAGCAGATGCTAAGCTATCCCAGCTAGTCTAGGCAGTGTAGGGCCAGGTATCTACTTGTGGATGGACATGGATTCAGAAGTAGCTAGGTGACACAACTGAACAGCCTAACTGATACTTACAAAGAATGATTCTTCAAAGATAAAAATAGCCCACAAAAAAAAAAAAAAGGAAGAAAGAAAGAAAGAAAAAAGAAATGAAACCCTTCAGAATCTATGTCCTGAGAGCTCTTCCATTTGCACCAGGATTTGATCTGCCTCTAGCTACTGTCTAGCTTGGGAGCTTGATCCATAGGCTTTCCCTTTTATAATCCCCGATTCAGATAACTATCCTTAGCAAAATGAGACTGTGGACTAGTAACTTCTTCCATTATCACTTCTTACATCTCTCTATCTTGCCAACTCCCTATCTCCCTACTTCCATCCCTTCCTTCTTTCCTAAAAAAAAAATTAGCTGAATGAGTGGCTAAGTATGTTCTAGGTATTGTACACATTTCTAGAAGTGCAAAGCCAAAAAACTGTGATTTGGCCTCAGAGGAGCTTCTATTTAGTTAATGGCACAGTCTGACCTCCCTAAATAAATAATACTAACATAAAATGGTAATGTTATACTTGAGATATTTGCTGAATAACATGCAGGCTTGGAAATAACATGGAGTGACTATGATCTTATATGGCTAAACCTTGAACTTTCAATCAATCCAAACAATACACAAACATCTTAGTAAGGAGATCTGCAGTTAGTAGTAGTCTTTCAAAGTTTGCTATGTCATAAGTATGGGAATGTCTTGAGTAGGCAGAGACCTTTATTTTGAAACAGAAAAAAGAACGATTAAATACGTAGAGTATTTGAGGAATGTATGAGGAATGTCTATTTCATTCTGTTAGGGCAGGATGTAGACCTTTCCAACTCACATGATCTTCTCAGTATCAGAGCAATCAATCATATCTGAAAGTGACAATAGGTGGAAATAATCAAATAACAAAGAAGATACATAAACATTGTTAAGTGATTTGGGCTCTAGCCAGGACTTAACCATGTTAGAAAATACTTTGCAGATGATTGTACACTTAAAAGTCATAAACACTGACTGATTAAAGAAATTTACTATTTTAATTTTAATTAAGTTTTCTTAGTCCAAAGTAGAATTGCAATAAATGTAAAAAACATGTATGGAATGTACTTTCTTTTTTATTCAGCAAAGCATACATTTTTTTAAAAACATAAAATCATTCAAAAAGACCAGCAAACATGCCACAAAGCAAACCAAACACAGCTAAGTTTCCCTGATGATAACATGTTGTGACTTTTTATTTTGGCATGTAGAGGTCATGGAAACTCACAGACTTACAATATATGCACAAAGATTCTAAGTGCTTATTTGGAACAAAGAATTTTGAGTTGTAAAACCATGAATGGCTTATAGAATGCAATTTACTAAATTAGTCTTTGTTCTTACAAAGTAATCTTATCCTTTGACAGTTGAAAATATATATAATCTATATTTTTACAATCAGTGACCCACAGTCACTGATTAATTTTCATCATTGGTGGAACTGGCAGAGTTTTCACTCTCTTCAGCTGGTGGGCTGTGTTCCCGCTGGCTTGGGATAGCAGGAAGCACTCGGTTTGTCCGTAGAGGTTCTCCAGATAGAACTGGGAGGAAAGAATAGAATGAAAAACTTTCAAGGTTTGCATCTCTCAGAGTCTCACAAGGAATGATGGCAGGAGAACTGTGTTATTTCTGAAGGAATGGAGGCCCTTCTAAGAAGCTTTTCTTGGGGAGACCTAAACTGCAGGAGAAAGCCATGTATATCTATCTATCTATTCAGGCTTACCACGTGTAGTCAGGGATGCCAAATATGCACAAAAACAAGGCAGGGCCAAGTTTGATCAAAACATGATCAGGCTGTTGGTGCCTAGCAGAGCCTTCTTTTCCTTGGGTGGCGTAGCCCTTGATGGCCAGGTCAGCACAAGGCTCTAAATAAGCCCCAAGACGTTTGTACTGTGCTTTTATGCAGAAGTCAAAAGGTTCTCAGGTTTCTTTTAGGAAAAGCACTGTACCTTTCTACTTCTTTTTCATAGAGCTATAGTTGATCAAAGATCTTTATCTTCCCGCCTCCTTAAATTTAATTGTGAAAAGCAAAGCCCCTGGGTTCTGCCAAAGAAAATCCCCATTACTTTGGCTTCCCCAAGCCACACCAGGATTCAAGGCTGAGTGATTCTTCCCTTAATGAGATGTCTTTGTGACTACATTTCTGTTTAAGACAAGGTCAGACTTGAATTTCATTCAATGATTGAATTCACACCATCCAAAACTCTCCCTTTAGACAAATTAGTAAGGGCAAAGGAAATAATCTGTCAAGGCAGGGATCTTAGTTTGTGCTACTAACTCTGTGTGTGACTTTGGACAAATCTCTACCTCTCCCTTTCCTTATCTGAAAGAAAACAGAGTTGTACTAAGACTGCAGGGTTCTTTGTTTTTACCTAAAGGGTTCTAGAACTCTTGCTTCTTCCCATTTGAACTGCAGCCTGGGGCAGAAAAGATATATTGGATATTTACTCTGTGCAAACAGCTGCAAAGGGTTTTATGTACATTATCTCATTTAATCCTCTCAACAGTCTTATCAGGTTGCACTACTCTTATAAGCTAAGTGAAGAAACTGAAGTACAGAAAGGTTAAGGAACTTGTCTTAAATAGGGCAGCTTCTAAATCACCTAACCTCTGCAATTAAGAAGATGTGGAGAGAGAGAGAGAGAGTGTGTGTGTGTGGATGTGTGTGTGTGTGTGGATGTGCACACAAGTGCTTGAGTACACGTTATAAAGGAGTGGGTTGGATAGGAAGAACAGGAAGGAAGGGAATTAAAATCCAATGAGTAGGGGCTTCCCTGGTGGCACAGTGGTTGAGAGTCCGCCTGCCAATGCAGAGGACACGGGTTCGAGCCCTGGTCTGGGAGGATCCCACATGTCGTGGAGCAACTGGGCCCATGCACCACAGATGCTGAGCCTGCATTCTGGAGCCCGTGAGCCACAACTACTGAGCTTGTGTGCCACAACTACTGAAGCCCGCGTGCCTGGAGCCTGTGCTCCGCAACAAGAGAAGCCACCGCAATGAGAAGCCCGCGCACTGCTATGAAGAGTAGCCCCTGCTCGCCGAAACTAGAGAAAGCCCGCGTGCAGCAACGAAGACCCAACGCAGCCAAAAAAAAAAAAAAAAAAAATCCAATAGGTATTACCTGTTTCATGTGACAGCTGACTCAGTATCCTGTAATTTTGCTTCTGGCTCTGCTACTTACTACCTAAATAATGGGCAAGTTATATGACCTCTCTGAACTCAAGTTTTCTCATCTCTACTGCCTCAGAGTACAGATATAAGGATTTACAAACTCAGAATTTCTAGGCGTGGGGCTCAGGAATCCCCTTTATAACAAGCACCCCAGATAATACTTAGGCACAGGCAAACTTGATCACTTGGTGAATAGAATGTATTAACAGTTTATAGTGTGAGAAGTTTTGTATAAAATAACGCTAAAAGTAAAACTGATGAACAGCATCTACTTGATTATTCCTTTCTGCTTAGGAATGCATAGCCTGTGAGTGCAGAGGTAAGACACATTTCTATCTGTCCAACATAGTAAGGAAAACAATGTCAGGAAGCCAGTCTTAAGAGAAGAATTTTTAAAGCATTAAAGACATTAAATAGTACATAGCAAAATAAACTTCTGTTATTGTTTTTATAGTCCAAACACAAAAATTCCTCCAGGGAGGGAGTATTTTTTTAAACAAGCATTACCATGTTGGATGAAGCTTTAAAGACTGTCTCTATTTTATTTTCCTGTAATTTACAGGGTTTGGCGCCTGATGTTCTCTTGAAAAAAATGAAAGTAAACCAAAATAACATTTAGCCCTGTCTAGACGTGTTAACAGTGTTAAGCTTTGCAAAGGAAGCTGAGGAAGATTCAAAATACTTACATTTTTGGTCTGGTAGGGGAGCCAGGTTGTTCCGGGTGAAAGGAAGATCCCAGATTTTAGGTCTGTTTGGGGAGAGATGCTGAAAATTTTGTCCTGGGGACAAACAGTTTGCATCAATCATATGAGACTCAACCAAGTGCAAATTATAAAATCCAATGGATAAAAGAATCATAAAAGTTGTTATAGATCATGAAATTTATGATGTTAACAACAATAACAAAAAAATACTAATAGCTATACCATATTCAGTTTCTATCACATGCCAGTCACCGTTTAAATGAAAGGAAAAGGTATCAGAAATCATTTCTTGGGTAAACTATTTAAATTTTATAAACAAGCACAGTTGGCCATGTACTCTACAAAACTTGAAAGTTTGAAAAATAACATAGGGTATTAGTATATCACATACTGGTCAATCTGGGTTGAATGAGTGGGTGATGAGTAGGATATATTCTTCTAGAGCTGTGTTTCTTAGTCCTGGCTGCACAGAGAAATTATCTGAGGAGTTAAAAAAAGATGCTACTCTGGCTAAACACCACAGCAAATAAACGAGTATCTCTGGGGCTGGGATAGGATGCCAGATTTTTGTCAGCTCCCAGGTGATTCTGATGTGAATCCAGGATTGAGACTCACTGATCAAGAAGATGGGAGCTGAGTGAAAGCACGTGGGAGATCTGGATGATCTAATTTAGATGACCAGTAGAGTTATGCTGGAGCTATGCATAACAGCTCTTAAATTTTCAGGAATTTTGTGAGCTGGTTGACATCATACTCAGTGGCTTGACATCAGCCATGGTGGGAGTATTTACATTAGGGAAATCAGCAAGTACTGATTTTTCTCTGAAGAGCCACCTATTAAACATTTATTAGCACATGATGGATGTTGGATGGATGGATGTTCCAAATACCTGAAAATAGAAGGGACTACACAAAAGTTAAGTCCATTTAACAAGTTGACCAAATGGTATAATAAATAGGAGTTTGGGCTCTGGGGTAGGACAGGATTAGGCTTAATTCCCAACTTGGGCAAGTGATGTTCTGTCTTTAAATCTCAATTTCCTCATGTAAAATGCAGAAAATAATTTTATCTGTCTTTTTCAGTTGTCATAAAGATTAGGAGAACAAAGGTAAAGCATTTAGCTTATAGAGTAAACAATAAACATTAGCAATTATTACAGTGTTATTCTGTGGCATGTTTAACATGATCTCCTGGACAGTGGGGCATGTATTCATTTGATCTTTTGTTTAGTAGTCTAGTAGGAACCAGAATCACTACAGCAACACTCATAGGGTTTAAGTCTTCTGTGTGGGTAAAGCAGTCCTTAGAATAGGGGAAAAAAAGCATTAGCCATGATCCACCTCCCACCTGCTTCGGTGAGTTCAGTGGTAGATTTGTAGGGGCAGTCATCTGAGCAGTGTCATTTGATGTCATTTGATGAATATTAAGCAAAATTTCTAGTCTCCTTGGTGGACATTTTGCCATTATATTTTTATTCCTTTGAACTTTGAAGGTTAAATAACCTCACAAGCCATTATTTAAAAAGAAAACATTCCTAAGTAGAATTACAATAAAACCCGTATCAGTTCATACCTGATTATTCATGCATGAACACTTGAGCAGAAATTTGCAAAACCCAAAATGAGATAATGATAATTATGGATAATGCATATTGAGTACTTACTATTGTCAAGGACTGGACTAACTGCTGTAGGCATAATCTCATTTAATCCTAACAATCACCTTCCCTTGTGAGATAGGTACTATTATCATCCCCATTTTACAAATGAGGACACTGTGGCTTGGAGAAGTTCTAAATTGTCTGCAAGATCACATGATGGGAAGTGTCACCCAGGCTCTGGACCTAAAATCCACACTATCCTGCCTCCTTAGGGGCCAAAGCAATATTGATAGGATGAGAGAAGTGGCAGAGAAGGACTTCAGCAGTGATTTGGGAGGAGGTGGGAGGAGAGTTAAACTTTCTTCCACACTGGCATTTTGCTCAGTTTTGAAGGACAAGGCAGAATGTGCATAGTCCAAAGTTCTCTTATCTGTGCTGTAGGCACCTTCAGGGAGTGTCCAGCCTGTGGGGACAGGGTTGAGGACCACTGTCTTTTAGAATAAAAAGGCAGGAAACGTTTTCATCGTTAAATGAGGAAACAGAAGCGAATGAAGATTAATAATAATTCAGCACTCATCTATTGCAAACTCACTGTATTCCAGAGCCTAGAGTACAAACAGAAGGCAAGGTGCTCAGGAGGGGCTGATGGGAAGAGAGGCAGGTAAAGTTGTACTTTTGAAGGCCATGAGTAGTGCTGTGAGGGTATCAAACAAGAAAGAAGGGTCCAGAGAGGTCAACGTGTCTTGCATCCCATAGACCTCGCTTGAACATCTGCTCTGCTACTTCCTAGCTAGCTCTGTGACCTTAGGCCGGTGGGCTAACCACTCTACTCCTCAATTTCTTCATCTCTAAAATGGGGATAAAAATTCCTCTCCTGCAGTGCTGTTGAAGGGGAAGTATGTGGTTCACTGCCCCAGAGGAGGCTTAACAAGGCAGAGATATTCTTTTATGATGGATAGTAAAAATGGGTCACACCTCCTACAGCAGTCAGGGTAACTTCTACATAGGAGGCAAGTTTTGGGCTGGTTCTTAAAAGATTGTAGGAATCTGTCAAGCACACAGTGGATGGAAAGTAAAAATAACATGGGCAAAGACGTCATAGAGTAAAAAAGGTATGTAGTTGTCTAGGAACTGAGAGATATTCAAGGAAGTGTTCAAGGGGATGGGGGGTGGGAGGAAAGGATTTGAGACGGGAGGTGCAGAAGTTGAGAATGGGAAGTGAGGCCAGGCCACGTTGGGAGGACTTTGTTTACCAGCTAAAGAATCTGGCCTTCATCCTGTTAAGATGCAAAGCTTCTGATGGGTTTAAACAGAGGTGGTCACAGCATCAGACCTACCTACTATCAGACCTGAGGAGGAGAGTGCGTTGTTGCTGGGATACTCTAGAAAATTCTGGAGAAGAAAGTTCTCTCTTGAGGGAGAAAGGAAGCAAACACTTTCTTAGCTTCCTTGTGATAGCTTGCAAATAACCAGGCTGGTAGCAAACACCACAGAGCTTTCTGTTCAATTTTCTCTGAAAGCTGCTCTCAATGAATTAAGCTGATGTGCTCCAAATTCCCTCATTAAGTTAAGTGCCTCATCCTGCATCTCTCTCCATCTAGCCCACTGACAGGTCTCAATAAATGTTAAGCAATAATCATTACAGCTAAATGTTCAGGGCTGCTGATGTAAGCACAGGACATTAGCTGCCAGGAATTCAAACGGTAGCAATCACTGCTAGCCCATATTATTTCTACTAAACCCAGGGCGGGAAAAGAGAAAATCCAAAGTAAAGGGACCATCCAAGCTCGAGCCAGTGGTGCTGTGGTATGATTTATAGTATCCAATTGCTTTACTACTTTAGGTTTCAAATCAAGTATGGGAGCTCAATGTAGAAATCTACTGAGTTTCAACCTGCCTAGACTAACAACTTAAACCCCTTAAGTGAACCCTCCCAACTGTACTCTGGAAGCTTCAGTAGTTCTGAAAACAACACCTCAAATTGGGTTAAAAATATTCACAAAAATAAAATCTATAAGGCAGAGAGAAATCTTTTTATTTTGGGGAGTACAGTGTAATTTTTAAGAAAATCACGTTGTAGGTAATTTGGTAAGCATACTAACAAACTGGACTTTGAGACTTAAAGAGAGAAATATGTACATTGCCATGGGATAACTTCCTATTTAGGAGGTCTGGGTGCAAGTTCTGAATACGTCCTTAGTGACATATTCAGAACAATTAGTTGTAAGACTGAGCAGATTCTAGGCCATGTAAATTATAACTGGCAAGGGCCTCATGAAACAAAATGGTCCCAGACTCTGTATCCAGAGGGTAGGAAAACTGTAGCCGAGAGAGATGACATGTCTTGCCTTATCAATCAGGGCTCATTCAGGAAAACAGAGACTTCTTTAGGCCTTTGAAACAGAGGGAATTTCATACAGAAAGGTGGTTATACTGGTTGGTGGAAAAGGTGAGAAGCCAGAGGACAGGGTAGAAGGACAATCCAGAGATTAACCACAGCAGGAAGATGCAACCACTTCTAGGCTGGAGTGATAAGGGGAAGAGTTGGTATTACCAAGGCTCAGAAGCTAGTGGGAGCCAGAACCACAGAGTGAGGGGCTTTGTGGAGGAAGTGGGAGGAATTGGAACCCCTATTGGAGAATCCATAGGAAGCAGAGGGACACTGTGTAGAACTACACTTGTTTTCCTCTTTCTCCTGCTCTTACTCTTTTGCCAGTGCCTCTTGGTACTTGGCCAAAAGTACCTGGAAGCAGCTGCAAGGGAGCCTGGGAAGTGTAGTTTCCTGAGATACAAAGTAGAGCTGGAGGGAAGAGACTAGATCTGAGAGCAAAAAGGCAGCTGACTAGCACGTTTACTTAAATGTCATCGTCTTTTAAACAAAGGTCATCTGTAGCTTGTCTCTAAGGCATAGTGCTTAGCATAGGGCCTGGCACATAGTTAAAAAAAAAAAACCCACAAATGTGTATGTGTGTAACAGTACAATGCTCAATCACTGTTCTAAGTATTTTATATGTATCAATTTGTTTAATCTTAACAGCAACTCACAGCCCTACATGTTAGGTATTTCCTCCCATTTTTGACATGAAGTAACAACGGCTCAGAGAGATTCAGTAACAGCAAGTAAATGAGAGAGTCAGAATTTGAACCCAGATAGTGTGACTTTAGAATCCCTCTCTTGGGGCAATTCCCTGGCAGTCCAGTGGTTAGGAGCTGGCTCTTTCACTGCCGTGGTCCCAGGTTTGATTCCTGGTCAGGGAACTAAATCACATAAGCCGTGTGGTGCAGCCAAAAAAAAAAAAAAAGAATCCCTTTCTTAACCACTGGATGTGCTGCCTCTTCATAAATCAGGATAATAGACATTATCCTTTAAAGACATTACCCATTAAAGAATGAGTGAAAGAACTAAGGTCCTTTCCGTTTAAAACTCTTATGATTTTGTATCTAAACATGAGAAGAAAATCAATTTAAAGTGAGTTGTATAATCAGTTTAGCAAATCCAAGTACCTTAAAGTTCATTTATAGGCTGAAGATTCTTGGGAGTTTATCTTGTCATGACTCAGTTACCTAGAATGGTTCCTAGTTATTATCAGCATTCAAAAACATTGGTTGAAAAAAATAAATGCTTTGGTACAGGCATGGCTAATTATTTGACATTCCCTTGGAGAATTCTGCTTCTCCTTTTCTGCCCCATAGGACTTTTCAAGTTACTTCATTGGAAAAGTGAAACAAATCCTCAAACCAATTTATTGAATTTCCTTTTATTTTAAATAATATAGAAGGTTTTAGATGGCACATGTGACAGAATCTACTAGTTCTCTATCCAATATCTATTCTCTTTTTCCTCCTAGAAACAAAAATCCAATTTTGGAGGGACGGTCATGTACCCAGTTAAAAGGATCCAATTCCCAGTCTCCCGTGCAGATAGGCATGATCATGTGACTAAAGTTCTGGCCAACGAAATGGAAGCAGACTGTGGAATTTATGGGAGATAACTTATTAATGGGAGCTAATTCAGCTGGCAGACATCCATTTCCGCCCCCCCCTCCTTCCTTCCTCCTGTTCTGTCAGATATTATGAAATGTGAAATGATCCAAAGGATGAAAGGCATAGGTTAAGTTGTAGAGCACACAGATGGAAGGAGCCTGGGTCTCTGGTGATCATGGATTCACCAAGCACCTGGGAACCATCACCTTCGACTACTTTCATATGAGAGCAATAAACTATGCTGTTTAAGCCACTGTTACTTTGCATTTCTGTTACAGGCAGATGAACCCAATCCTAACTGATATAGAAAAGACAGCCCAAGGCTGTCCTGGGAACAGAACAAGAACAAGACTTTCACAAATTTCAAAAAATTTTCAAAAAAGAAGATATTAGCTAAGACAGGACTAACTCCAGAAAGCAGGCTGAGTCAAGGCCCTGGAGGCCACCAAAGTGTCAAAGACAGCAGATCAATATCTTTTCTTCCTCACCGTTCTGCAGAACACAAGGAAAAACTACCCATGCTTCAGTGCTTAGTGGAGGAAGTAAAATCTTGAGGGAAGTTTTTCTCAGGAAATAGCCTTCATGTGTTTATTCCTATCTATCCTGTGCTTAAAAACATATAAATATGTATGAGGGAAGCCATACTCTACCTCACAGGTTTCAGACATCAGGCACATGAAGATGAGTGAGGAGAGCCAGACTCATGCTGCATATTAAACAGGAAGGAATATTCCTTATTTCCGAAGATACACTGTGCTCCTCTACTTCTTAAAATACACATAGCCCTCTTGGGCTTTCATTTTTCTACTTCTGAAAGAAATATGGGTTCAAGCAATATATCATTTTTCCTCTTAACCCTACTATAAGAAAAACAACAACAGAAACTTGTTGGTAAGAACAACTGACACTCCACGGAGAGATACTGGAGAGTGGTGCAGACTGGGTTGAACTGGGGACAGTGATGTCCAAGTGATGTCTATGGGGATAGTGGTTACTCAGATCCAGGCAATTACTGCCAAGTGAAATTTGGGTTCAGTGTTGCCAGACTTTTCGATTTCTCATGAGAAGCTAGAGTTTTAAATTTTTATGTAAAACTTCATGATTTTTAAATATTAGTAATTAATTCACTTGATTACTGAATTAGTAATGAACTGATTTTGGAAGCTGTTTTGCAGCCTCTGCTTTAGAACGATAGTTCTTAGTCTCTGGTATACATCAGAATCACCTGGGGGCCATTAAAAAAATAAATAAAAATTTTAGTGTGATACATTTGTTTAACACAAATGTTAAATGGGAAAATAGATACGTATATATTGCTTGCATGTGTATAAAAATATAGATTCTTTAGTGTGATACACTTATTTAAAATGTATATATACATATATATTTAAATATGTATAAAATATCTCTGGAAGGTAAAGACAAAATTGATAACATAGCTTTGGATGAGGGGCACTCGGTAGCTGGGGCAAGAGGCAGGAGGGAGAATTGCCATGTAACCCTTTGGTGTGTATGGAGACCTGAGCCACACATGTGCGAATGTGTTCTCTTTCTACACGTATACATAGAGGGCATCGCCATTTTCCCTTTTGCCTCACCAAGATCTTGGTTCAGTAGTCCTGGAGTGGTCATTGAACACATGATTTAAAAACAAACAATCACACGAACAAATCAACCCCTCATAGGTGATATCGCCAAGTATCCCTGCTTAAGAATACTTGCTAGTGGAAATAGTAATATTCCTGCTCTAATCTGCCAGTCACCACACATACCTGCTGCGATGAGAGAAGATGAGAAGGCACATACTTTTACTTGATGATTGCTCTCAAGGTGGAAAAGCAGACTGTTTCCATAGCCTGGAAATCCTGAATCCAGTAGACTCAAGGGAAAAAGGTAGCCTAATCACCCATTTCCATTCTGAGCCTGTCCTCTAGGCTACCCACTGTCACTCCAGTTCCTAACCCAGGACTGCATGACACATTTCTTGTATAGAATCTGTCAGAAATGGGAAAGAAGGAAGCAGGGACATTACCTGATGAAGGATTATGTAGATGAGGAAGATGTGGCGGCCATGACACCTCCTGGTGACTGGATCTGCTGGTAAGCAACCTGTCTAGCAGCTTATCAGAAGAAGACACAGTCCAAGCTTTATAGAACACCTGGTTATCGAGCAATACCTGGCAGCCAGTTCTGTTATTCAATAAATCCTGCTCACTTAGGCTTTTCTGAGATTGCTGGGCAGCATGATGAGTACCAGAGCTCAGGCCAGCATGGGAAGTGGCCCCCTGGGAGGCTGTCAGGAAGTTATGGCCTAGGGTGATGGGTGGGAGACTCTGCGTTCTGATTGGTGGAAGCCCTTTATGGGCCAGGGGCTTCTTTTCTGGCAAGTGGTATTTTGAATTCTCTGAGGTCCTCTTCTTAAAGTCAACCATAGCCACCCGACCACCAGGCTGTTCTTGGCAGTTGGTATCCACGTTGCTGTCAAAGGTGGTGATGATGTCATCAACTTCCGAGGTGGGCTCTCCCCTGTGCCAGTCCCTGCTGTGATCTTTCTGATAGGCCCTCTGCTCTTCTTTTTTGTTCCTGCAGAAGATTTGATTGAGCATGCTGAATCGTCCCTCCTTCTTCTGGGGTCTACTCTTCTGGGAAGGAAGGGGTCGAGTAGGCTCTGTTCTATGGGAATATAAAATAACAAGGATGCTACGTGAGGGCAGGAAGTGGAGACACCAGCAGTAACCACACAATAGACCTCCCTCTATTCCATCCACCTGAGCAGGTTGTCTGAGATCATCCAAAGACACTCGAAGCCCTCTCAAGTCAAAGGTGACGTGCAAGAGCTACTCACAACCTCCTTGGCCATCCCCTTCCTTGCCATGGTCAGTTCTCTGTCCAGTTAGAACATTTCTTAGTTAGATTTCACCTGCTCCCTCAGGAACTATCCTTTCAAATTTTGTTTTCTCCCAGGGATCAAGTAAGCTGAAAATATCTCAAAGTATTACTGTTCTCACTTCTTAAGGACAGTCAGTAGGAGTGCAAGCTTTAAGTCAAAGAGATGAAGGCCAAATGTGGAGTTCAGGCTTCAACTAGCAGCAGCAGGGTGGAGGTTACAGATGTCGGGGGAGTGTGATTTTAGGCTTTCTCTGAAAGGGATCCCAGGAGATCTGGGCAGAGCTCTGATAGTATCCACCTTAGGAAGCCTGCCCATTTTACACTGTTTGTGTGTTGTTTCTTGTTGAGCTTTTACTAAATTTCCTATTGAAAAAGTGTACTAAAGGAAGCCGAGGAGAGAAACTTTTGTCTGGGCTTCAGCTGCAGAAGAGGAAGTGTGTATGCCAGAGGTTGGGCGTGGCAGCAGAAGAAAATGAGCAATGCCCAATGAGCAGGCAATTTCTAAAGGAAAAAACGGTCAGCAGCTGTCCGGCTGGCTCTTCTTGTGTGGAGAGTTTCCCTGAGGCACTATTCTGTTTTTGTTCCTTGGAAAATTCTGTGTTGTTCTCTTCTGAGGCCACAATTGATTTAATGCTTTCTGTGGTATGAGTTAATGATGAAACCTGACCGTGTTCATGCCCTAAAAGCCAGATTGCAACATTACTCTTTGGAGTGAGATATTGTAATATGTAATTTGAAAAAATCACCCCTCATTTTGGCTGCATATAATGAATGGTTTTTGTTTTTGTTTTTTTTCTGCAGGTCACACAGTGTATAATTGAATCTTTATTCCTGTGATATATTTTTATCCTCCTTTCACCTTCCAATAGGCTTTTTGAAATATTAAACACAGCTTTTTGAAATATTAAACACAACTTCTGGACTCCTGATACTACCAGTGAGAACCCCAGGAGATCTCTAGCATTCTTTCAAGTTTCCCCGTACAGAATATGCCCCTGTGCTAACTGATGCTACTTCAGCATCTTCTACAAACAATCTCCTCCTCCTTTTAAGGTTGTGATTTTGGCCAGTGGGTCTCAAAGTATGGTCCACTGAACCTGGAGGTGAGGGCCCTGACAGTCTTCAGAAGTTTCATGAGGTTTAACCTATATTCATAATAATATCAAGATGTTGTTTTTTTCACTGGTCTGCTTTTTACACCAAGGGTGCAAGAGAGCAAGTGGGTGAAACTGTGGGCTCCTTGGCACAAATCAAGGTAGTAACAACAATAGACTTTCATTGAGAAAATTGCCATTAAACTTAATAATGTCCAGTAAATGTTATTAATTTTACTAAATATTGATCCTTGAGATACATTTTTTCGATAAAATAGGAGGTACTCATAAGCAATTCTACTATATACTGAAGTACAATGGTTGTTTTGAGGTAAAACATTTGTGCCGTTGTTTGAGTTGCTAGCTGAACTAGGCACTTTTTTCATGAAACATGATTTTTATGGCTTATAGACAAGCTGTGGTTATTTGGAGATGGGCATTTGATTTCTCAAAAATGAACAAAGTGAGCCTGTCATTTCAAGGTAAACAATTGACATTAATTGTTGCCAATGACAAAAATCTAGCTTTCAAGCAAAAATGAGAATCTTGGAAAATTTGTATGCACACTGTGAGCTTGACAGCTTCCTGATACATAGAGGCTTTTCTGATGAGATCAGTGGTGATATTAACAAATGTGATTTTTTTTCTGGTATTGTATAATGAAATGTACTATTTGGAAGATCTTCATAACTAAGTAAACCAATATTTTCCAAATGACCAATGCAAGATATTATAAAATCATGCATAGATGTAAGACACATTTAAAGTGCTAGAGAGATGACTGGATTTTAATGTAACAGAATTCAAAAACTTCACTGATATGGTGACAGAGTCCACATTGCCACTAAGCTTTAGGAAACTACTACTTGTCAAGTTTTGGTGTAGTATCAAAGGAAAAGTATCCACAGTTATCTGAAAAGGTTCCTGAAATACTCCTCCCTTTTTCACCTACATATCTATGTGAGGCCAGATTGTTTTCATACACTTCAGTCAAAACAACCATATTGCAATGGATTGAATGCAGAAGCAGATGTGGGAATGCAGCTGTATTCTATTAAGCTTCTATAAAGATATCAAAGAGACTCAAAGAGCAAAGTAGAACAAAACTGCTCTTCTCATTACATTCTTTTGGTTTGTTTTGAAGAATGGGTTATTTTTTAACTAAAAATATGGTATTAATGTTAACTTGTAAATGTAATGGGTTATTACTTTAAATTAATAACAAAATATTTTTTCAAAAGTTTCTCAGTTTTAATTTCTAATGCCATAAATATTGATAGGTGTAACTCACATAAACAAAAGCTCTTTAGGATCCTCCATAATTTTTGAGAGTGTAAAAGGGTCCTGAGAACAAAAAGCTGGAGAAATGCTGATTTAGGCAAAAGAGCAATTAAGGGTATATGGCATACTCCAGGGCCTGCGTGCCGGAACTACTGAGCCCGCGTGCTGCAACTACTGAAGCCCACGCGCCTAGAACCCATGCTCCGCAACAAGAGAAGCCACCGCAGTGAGAAGCCTGCGCACCGCAACGAAGAGTAGTCCCCACTCGCTGCAACTACAGAAAGCCTACGCGCAGCAACGAAGACTCAATGCAGCCAGAAATAAATAAATAAATAAATAAATAGTATATGGCATAAAGGGACGAGGAAAGGGAGAAAAAGGAAAGAAGAGATTAGAGTTCAGTGAATATTAGGCTGATGGATTCAGGCTTACTGCTATCATTTTGCTCCACAGCGTCAAGGACATGTCATTACATGTTAGATAATGGCAAACATGATTATTACGTTATTGCTGGTTTTCTGCTAGTTTTGGCAGTTTAAACAATTTCATCCAATTTTATAAATCTTTGAGAGGAAGAAAAAATGAGTGCCTCCTGGTGCGCTCACCTGCTCTCTTGGGAGAGGAGCTTGACACAGGCCATGTGGCCGCAGTACAGGGCGTAGGCCAGGGGTGTGCTCTCACTGATGTCTCGCAGGTTGCTGTCTATGCCCAGCTCCAGCAGTGACTGCACACAGTCTGCCTTTCCTGCAGCTGCAGCCCAGTGCAGAGGTGTCCTGGGGGACCACAGGGGAACAACATAAGTGTCTGAGCACATGAATGGTACAGGTTACTTAGCTGGCAACAGCTCCTGCTTGAAGTTGGGTCGTGGCAGGAAAGACTTGTTGCTATTTACAGTGTGGAAATGGTATGCATTAAATGGGGCTTCAGGATGATGGTGTATGTGTGTAAGGGCCTCTCCTCTAATTCTGATATTCTGTGGCCTTCCACCTGCTTTAGTCTTTCTGAGAATTTCCTAGAAGAGGAAGTAGGGGGTCAAAGGGTATGAACAGTCATAAGGCTCTTTATACATAGTGCCAAACTGCCTTCCAAAAAAACTGGCTCAATCTCTCCTCCTACCAGCTGTGTCCCTACTCCTTCCCAATATTGTATTATCACCATCTTTAAAGATCTTTGCCAACTTGGTAGGCAAAATGGTACTTCAGTGTTGTTTTCTTCCGCATTTCTTTAATTAATAGTGGGGAAGAACTTCTGAAATATATGTTTATTAGCCATTTGAGTTTCTTCATTGAAATGATTCTTAATGCCCTATGCCCATTTTTCTATTAGATTATTAGTTGTTCTTACTAATTTATATAGGCTTTTAAAATATTTAAGGTATCAATTTTTTTTCTAGGTTATGTTTATGAAAACATTTCCTCTAATTTGTTACTTAGCTTTTAATTTTTTAGTGATTTTTTCCATAAAAAATTTTAAGGAATAATCACATTTATTTACCTGTTCATTTTTTGGTTTGTTTCATGATTTTATGTTTTAGAAAGTCCTTCATCAGCCAGAAGGTAGATGAATATTCATCAGTATTTAAACCTTGTTAAATGGCAAAACTATTATTTTCTTAAGGAAGAAAAAAAAAGCCAGAGACTGGGAGAATATATTTGCAAACAGCACATTCAACAGAGAGTTTGGGGCTTCCCTGGTGGTGCAGTGATTGAGAGTCCGCCTGCCAATGCAGGGGACACGGGTTCGAGCCCTGGTCTGGGAAGATCCCACATGCCATGAAGCAACTGGGCCCGTGAGCCACAATTACTGAGCCTGCGCGTCTGGAGCCTGTGCTCCGCAACGAGAGGCCGCGATAGTGAGAGGTCCGCGCACCGCGATGAAGAGTGGCCCCCACTCGCCGCAACTAGAGAAAGCCCTCGCGCAGAAACGAAGACCCAACACAGCCATAAATAAATAAATTAATTAATTAAAAAAAAAAAAAACAAAAAAACAGAGAGTTTGTATTCAGAATATGTAAAGTATTCCAAAACTGAATAAAAAAATACACAAGCCAATTAAAATAAATTAGCAAAAGATCTGAACACTTTATCAAAGAAGATGCATAAATGGTAAATAAGCACATGAAAAGGTGCTCAATAACATTTTTCATTAGAGAAATGCAAATTAAAACACAATGGGATACAACTACATATTTATTCAAATGGCTAAAATTAAGAAAAAATAAAAATAATGTATATATATGTGTGTGTGTGTGTGTGTGTGTGTGTGTGTATAACTGAGTCACTTTGCTGTACAGCAGAGATTGGTACAACATTGTAAATCAACTATACTTCAATTAAAAAAAAAAAATTGAAAAAAAAAAACAAACCCCAAACCTGGCAATAGCAAAGGCTGATGAAGATTCAGGGCAACCTGAACTTTTATACATTTTTGGTGGGAATACAAAATGGAAACAGTCACACCAGAAAATAGTTTGTCAGTTCCTTCTAAAGTTAAACATACTTACCATAGGACCAAGCAATCTCATTTCTAGATATATAGCTAAAGAAATGAAAATTTATGTTCACACAAAAACTTATACACAAATATTTATAGCAGCATTATTCATAATTGCCAAAAACTGTAAACAACCCAATGTCCTTCAATGGGTGAATGGGCAAACAAACTATAGTTCATCCACAAAATTGAATCCTACTCAGCAATAAAAAGAACAGCCTACTGATATATGGAACACAGATGAATCTCAAGTCATTCTACCAAGTGAAATAAATCAATCTCAAAAGATTACATACTGTATATTCCCATTTATATAACATTCTGGAAAAGGCAAAACCCAAGAGACAGAACTAATCAGGGGTTGCCAGAGCTTAGAGATAGGGGAGGCCTTGACTACAAAAGGACAACCTGAGTTGATGTTGGAGGTGACAGAATTGTCTTGAATCTTGCTTGTGGTGGTTACATGAATCTATGCATGTGTTAAAATTCACAGAACTATATGTCAAAAAAAAAAAGTAAATTTTACTGAATGTAAATAAAAAGGAAACCAATATTTTCTTCTAGATTTATTTGGATTAAAAAAAAAACTGCACATGTGTCTGTATGTGTATTTTGATATGTGTGGTGAGGTGTGGAGCCAATCTGACCATTTTTCCAGTTACATAGCCAACTTTTCTCAACACCATTTATTAGTGCAGTGGGATCATATTTTGAGATCTTGACCTATATACGTACTTTTCTACCCTTCCTCTTTCCTCATTTAAGGATATGGTTGATTTTATGCTCAACCTCCGGGGAGGGATATAGCAGGGTGGATAAGAGAAATAGTCAGTGTCTTTCTGTTTCCAAAAGCCAAGCCCAGAACTGAGAGCAGATTTGGAGCAAATTAGTTCCCCAGCTGTAGAAAGAACTACCAAGGCAGATGGGATAAGAAGGTGATAAGAGCATATAGGACTACTGGACCCAAGAGCAAAGGGGACCCGAACCTTGCTTCCTTGGCAGAGATGCCGGGAAATGGGTGGTGGGGGATGTCTGTGTGGTGTGCCTGGGCAGTGGCACCCTGGGAGGCTAAGGAGGGGCACAGTGAAAGAGGACATGCCTGTGAAAGGGGTTTCCCGTGAAGAGAGTGGCTACTCTTCCTGTCAGTCACTCTGGGAAGGGATCAGTTCTGAGGCAGGAAAGGAGGGCATGAAAGGCCTCTTCTTGGCTTTACTCTGGGGTTTGACCGCTGGCAGAAGGCCACCCCTGGAAGAGCCAAGAGGTCTCTCAGACATGGGGGCAGCCTGCGGGCCGGGCATCTGTGAAGGGGCTTGGGCCTTAGTATTCGGAGGGTAGCCATGTCAGCAGTGAGACCACAGTCCCCATGGTAAATCGTGTCCTCTGTCAATCAGGCATCCTTTTCCTCATGTTATGATATGGGCAGAAATTTGAGAACCCTTAATAGGACCGTATATTTTTTCAACATAGTCATCAATCACACTGCCTATTTGAACATGTAGCAGATATGATTCATTCCATTCTGTGTGAGTGAGGTCTCCAAACAATATTTATTATGAAACAAGATGAGGCACCAGCCATATTATGCCTTCCTGCTTAGAGAATATATTGCCCATAAATTCAGTAGATGGAGGGCTGGACATCAATGTAGTCAGGTTTACCAACACGTGACAATTCTCTCTGGAGCACTGTGAAATACTCCTTCACAACAATTGCTAAGAGTGACTGTTTTAATCCTTCTGGCCATCAACATGGAAGAAGAGGTCCAGAAGGACACAGGGAAAAAAATTATTTTGCAGAGAAACAGGAGAAGCATAGATAACTTCTAACTAATACACATAGAGCCTTCATGGGCAATATGTAGCATTCAATTTCAAGTTACCTAAGCTGTAGTTCCTTTCTTATCTCTAAGCTTCAGGATAGTCCTACAAACATAGCAGGCTGGACTCAGCTATCACAGTGAGGAGCTGGAGAATCAGGGCCCATGATTCAGAAGAAATTCATCACAGACAAGCAGTGGGCTGATGAGGTGGTCTCTGAATGGCAGGAGATGAGGGGCACAAGAATGCAGTGTTGGTTGAAGAGAAGCCAAGGAACGATTTATGGAACATGCAAACATTCTCTAGATAATTCCCAGATATGTGTAGGGAGGAGAGTTTGATAAAAGACTCTCCTTCCTGAAAATAAATGACTTGGGTACTAAAGGAAAGTATGACCTCATAGACTGATGAAATTTGGGACATTTAAGCTACATAAGCTATTTATGAGTTATGTGTTCTGTGCCATCAATCTTAGGCTAGTACCACTGTGTTTTAAATGTCATAGATTTATGATGTGTTTTAATATCTAGGAGGACTAGTTTCCCCATATTTTCCCTCATCCTAGGTTGTTTTTTTTTTTTTTTTAATCATTGCCTTATTTTTCTTCTCTTTCCTCAAAAACTTTCTCTCCACTGGGGGAAAAAAAAAAGAAGGAAAGCGAAGTCACAGTTGTTGCAAATGCATTAAGTACTTAAACCTATGAAAATTTTGAAAAATTCTATACTAATACAAGCTTACAGTTTCAATGTGAAGACACAGCTACACAATGCAGGATGCAGAAACTGAAAGAAAATGAAGAGCAGGATTTGATTAGTGCATGCAACACATGAGCTGAACTTTGGAGCAGGAACTAGGCCTTTCTTGAGATTTTACTTCACTTTGAACCCTTGTAGGACCCAATCTTTTGCATTTTCTTTCTGCCCTTGGTTTTTCTTTCTTCCCTGAGGCTGGGGGAACTAAATTTTCTCTGCTAAGCATGTGACAATGCAAAATGGGAAATACTCTATTCAGAGCTGGTTCTACAAGTATTTTGAAGTAGGCAAACTTTTTTCTAGCCTTCTTTTCCTAGATGTGTTCTTTTCTTCTCTTTTTGGATCATTCACCTTTCCTCCTCATGTAACTAAGTCCTATTACTTTCTTACCTGCTCAAGTTCAACATCTGCTCTTAGGAAAAGGTCTAATTTCAATGATTTATACCTTAATTTTAATTAAAGTCATCATGTTAACCATCTCCAGCTTCTGAGACTTACATGGAACCCAAGATTTTTTTCCCCCTGTGTTATAAGGATTTCGGGTATCAGGAAGTAGGAAGTGCTTCTTGGGGCATCTAAAATCATGATAAGTAGGTGGCTAGATTTGCACTTCAATAGAAAAAGGTAAACAAAACTATACGTAGTGTACAAGCCTTATACTCGTTTTCAATAGTCTTATTTGTTGTTATATTATTCTTATATTTCCATTGAGTCTGTGCCTAACTGAAAGAAAGGTTAGATACACATTGTAATTGAAAAGTTCTAATAGTTGATTATGGATGAAGGGCATGCAGGCGAAAAGCTCTGTTTAGAAGTCAAGGGTACAAGTTTTCACTTAGTTGCTAAATACCTCTGAGGCAAGTCTCTTTACCTTTCTGGACTCAGCTTCCTTTTCTATGCAAATACATCTTTAATGACTGAAGAAACCCAAAACAGAAGCCTGATAAGGTCACATCTAGTTCTGAACACAAAGCCTCTATTATGCTCTTCTCTGGATAACAAGAGCTTGTTGACTTTATGACATAATCCAGGAACGAAGGAAAAGAATCAAGACTTACTGTTAAGAACAAAAAGTGCCTATAGCAGGAAGCTGATAATACAGAAGGCCTTCTGAGAACACTGAGAACGGTTAGCAAAAAGTGGAAAGTCTGACAATACTGTACAGTCATGGCGTTTCTCTTCATAACAATGATTTTTTCCTGCCCTGACTAAAATAGAGCAGCTTTTATTGTCACAAGCGTATGTATAAATATTACTGGCAGTAAGGATATAGTCATATAGGATAACTCCTTAAACATCTTCTTTATTTTGAGATTAAAATTTGGAAAAGATGACTGGTAGTTCCCCACATTTCCGAGTTGCCATGGATACCTGTCGTCCACATCCAGAGCCTGCAGGTTGCACTCAGGGAATCTTGCCAGCTCGTTGATGATGTCACTGAAACCTGCTGCTGCGGCGATGTGCACACACGTCTTCCCACTCTCGTCGTCGTAGTTGATTATGGACGGACCCTGGTGATGGCTCAGAATGATGGAACACAGAATTCTGTTTCCACTCTGGAAAACAGAGTTAAAGAAAGCTCATGTACAATCCAGTGCTCTTCCCTGTCTATGCAAATTAAGATAAAAATTCAAAGCAAAAAAATTCAAAACAACAAAAAAAGAAAATTCATTTTATCAAACCCACAAACAAATTTCCACTTGTCTCAAGTCACTGCAGGGATTTTTGTCTCCTGTAAGAGTTAAATTGTCTTCCATAATCAGTGAACTAAGGAGGACTTAAATACAGGTGTAATTGACTGACATTAGAGCTAGCACAATGGGTGGGCCACCTAGATGACTTCCTCATTAAATATATTCGTTTTGTTTCCCCCACTTGCTGTAGAGGTTAACCCCTGAGAAGCTGGCAGAGTTAATTTTAACATTAACAAAATGACTATGACGAGTACTGACTAGTGACGTAATGATGATCAGAATGATCTGGTAATGGTCAAATTGCTATAAATTGCATGTAATTTAATTGTCAAAAATCCTTTGTGAAAAGAAGTGCGTCATAATTTAGTAGCTAATTGATAAAAAGAAATAAAAACAAATAAGTAGGAAAAGGAAAGAACTTCAGGCAACCGTCTAAACTGGGTCCCTCTTTCTGTGTAGGTGTATAATAAGTTTTTATCTTATCTTTTTTTTTTTTTCGCTCTGTGGGTCTTCATTGCTGCGCATGGGCTTTCTCTAGTTTCGGCGAGCGGGGGGCTACTCTTCATTGCGGTGCACGGCTTCTCATTGCGGTGGCTTCTCTTGTTGCGGAGCACGGGCTCTAGGCACACAGGCTTCAGTAGTTGTGGAACATGGGCTCTAGAGCACAGGCTCAGTAGTTGTGGCACACGGGCTTAGTTGCTCTGTGGCATGTGGGACTGTCCAGGGCCAGGGATCGAACCCACGTCCCCTGCATTGGCAGGCGGATTCTCAACCACTGCACCACCAGGGAAGCCCTTATCTTATCTTTGAAGGGAGGCTATTCTACACTCTTTTTAGTAACCTGTCCCAGCCTTAAAAGTCACCAGCTCTTTCTTGAGAGCATCCTACACCTCTTCAGCTTGAACAAATGAGTAAGTAAATGCTGCTCATATTACCTTTCATTGGACTGAAAAATACAAAAAACACTGCATAAGCATTTGCAATTTTAGATGACAATAAATCCTCAATGGCCAATAAAATAAATTCTAGTTTTATCTCACACAGTGGAAAGTCTTATCTTTCAGATTTCTCCTGATATCTGTGTAAAGATTATAAAACAGTCCAAATAATTCGTCAGCATTTTAACGTTCTCCATGACTCCATATAGACCCTGCATCTCCACGCAGCGGGTCTTATGGGAAGAATGGAGGTCTCTAGGAGGCACGAGGAGCAGGTTAAAGAAACGGCAGAGACACGCACTAGTTCTGGGGGCCAGGAGCCAGGTCACATGCGGGGCTCAGGGTCCTGGGCAGAAAGAGTGTTGAACTTTTTTTTTTTTTTTTAACGTCTTTATTGGAGTATAATTGCTTTACAATGGTGTGTTAGTTTCTGCTGTATAACAAAGTGAATCAGCTGAGAGTGCTGAACTTTTTTAAAGCTGCAATTCTAATACATTCCAAGTGCTATTCGACAGCCACCTCCTAATAAATTTTCCCATGTAAAGTTTCTTTTGGCATTCCTCCCACTTTATTATCCCAGTTTATTTGACCCCAGGGTTGTCTTTTAGAACCTCTGAGTCCGTTTGCACAATTCTGTGGAACAGCACCCTTTCATTTTTGCTTTTCCTTTTCCTTTCCCTCCCCTCTCCCTGTTTGCAGTGAGGACTCTCCGGATATCTCGTTACTCAGCGTGGCTTCACAGGGAACCGTTACACAGTGAACCCTCGAGTGTGCTCCCACTGCATCAGGGGACTGCAGCTGATACAAGTTCTGCAACCTCTTGCAGGACCAAAGGCTCAGGGCACTCAAAGCTCTCAACTTTGAGCCCCAGAAAGAGTGCTGAGTGGGTTTTAAATGTTACAACCAGGGCCAGCTACATAATTTATGGGGCCCAGGGAAAATGTGGAGCCCCCTGTTCACATGGCAGAGGAATAATGTATTCCCTTCTTCCATGGTGTCTCTCTGGACCTGTCACTGCGATTTTTATTTGCTATTTAGTGTCACGCTCCCTTGGGCTGGGCATTCTCACGGTGAGTGCAAACCCTCACAGGTGCCTAGGGCCCCATCTTGCAACTCAGCGCATGCTCAATTCTGACCCTCCCTGAGTCTGTGCCCAGACCCCTGCCAGGGGACTGGGGAGCTGGGGCCTGAGCATCTGTCCCAGGGCAGCAGGGAGGTGGGACTGTGTGAGCTGAGGCTCCACTGTCCTATTAGACTTAACATACAAAACACAAATTCATCGATAGAATTACTGAGACTTTTCAGATGGCCACAGAGCATTATACCCCCAGCACAGAGCTCCCTTCTGAGTGTGGGCCACCTGTGGCTTTACTGGTCACACGCCCATAAAGTGGGCCCTGCCTGCAACCTTTTTCCTTCTTTCCTTCTCACCTTCTCCCTTACATCCTCTTTCTCCCTCCATTCTTCCTTTGTCTCACAATGACTTTTAAATAATTCGGATCAACGACTTTAGTTCTATGGCATGCCTGTCATCAAAAGGTGGCTACAGTGAACACATCTAAGCTTTCATGCCTGCTTTATCAGCTTTTCTAAGGTTCTTTCACCTGATGTTAGGTAAACATATTTTGAGGGGTCAGAAATATGGTATATTTAAAACAATCAAGAGACCCCTCTCTCCTTTTAAGAAGCACTAGCCATTGGAAAAGGAAAACAGAAGCAAAAACGAGTGTCCGCTCAATGAATTGATTTCGTTTATGGTTTCCTGGAAGAGCAAAGGAATTCAGGTTGCCACAGTGATTCAAACAGCAAAACACTCTGTCACGCTTCTCCCTCTGTGTGGGATGGAGTGTCAGGCACAGATGGAAAAAACAAAACCCACTTCTTACACACTGCCTTCCTCTCTCCTTGCCTGACCCACAGAGGAGCCGTTCTGGAAGCAGCAGCCAGCTGAGATAGAGGCTGCGGCCCAGCACATCTCAGTGGGCCTCTTCTGAGTTCCTGACCACGGTCCCACTCAGCATTCCCCTTGCAAGCTGGAGTCTTACACGGCTTTTCTGGATAAGAGAAATTCCACCCCCTTACACTTTTCCTCCAAAATGCCTTTTGTCCTGAATCTTCCAGACAATTCCTTTGTCTCTAAACCTGGCTCTTACTTACAACATTATCATTGCCTTTTTTTTTTTTTTTCTTTATAAGACTATCCTCCCAGGAGTAATGGTGATAGCAATGTTTACTGAGTGAACGTTCTGTGCCCAGCACTGCATTTCCACGTTCTAACTCATTTAGTCCTGACAACAACTTCATGAGGTAGGTACTCTTATCATCCCCATATTGTAGAGGAGAAATTGGAGGCACAGAGGGATTAAGTTGCCCACTGTCACAGCCAAGAGGTGGCAAAGCCAGGACTGACTGTCTGCAGAGCCCTCGTACTTCACCACTACACCATTTTGTCTCCAGTTAAAAGTACGGTCGATTTATTTGATCCTGCATGTTCATATGGGAGGAATTTAAGCGAAAACTGCTCTTGGGATCAGCGACATCAGTAGCAATGAAGTGCGCCTTGCCAACTGAGACCTTCTTTCAACATTAGGTGCTTTAAAATCCTCTCCTAGGAGGGTTGCCATGGTGCACCCTCACAAGAATTTGAGAGAGCCCTGGAGAGTACTAGTTTGTGAGCTGAGGCCCTGGCTCAGTGGTCTCCTGGTAACAGCCTTCCCTTCTTGGCAAAATGGGCTGAGTGTCAGTCAAAGGGCGTCTCCAGGCCTGGAAAGCCTTGGTCACAGACACCAGGAAGCACCAGGAGAGAAGAAATGGGATGTTGGCCAGAAGGGCCCTTAGGAAGAATGGAGAGTGGGTTTCCGTTTGGTGGGAATATCATTCAATAAGGGAAGAATGTTGTATAGATCTTATTATGGAGCTCTAGAATTCTACATTGGGTGGCCAAATGAGACTGTGGATTTACTTATTTTTGCTGCATTTTTGTTCTTTTTGTCCATGGGTAATCCATAAAGTACCTTCATGTACTCTGAAAACTGCTGGGAACTACTGAGTCCTAGTCATTTTCTCTTTATACCTCATGAGGGAGGGGAATTCACAAGAAGGCTTGCCAAGAAGAAAGTTGAATTAACGTACAGTAATTTTGCTATAGGAGACTGATAAAAAACAAGATTCCAGTATCTTGATTGTAGACTCTTATTCATTTATTTTATTTATTTTTGGCTGCGTTGGGTCTTCGTTGCTGCGCACGGGCTTTCTCTAGTTGCAGAGAGCGGGGGCTACTCTTTGTTGCGGTGAGCGGGCTTCTCATTGCGGTGGAGCACGGGCTCTAGGCATGCGGGCTTCAGTACTTGTGGCACATGGGCTCAGTAGTTGTGGCTCACAGGCTGTAGAGTGCAGGCTCAGTAGTTGTGGCACACAGGCTTAGTTGCTCTGAGGCAGGTGGGATCTTCCCGGACCAGGGCTCGAACCTGTGTCCCCTGCATTGGCAGGCAGATTCTTAACCACTGTGCCACCAGGGAAGTCCCGATTGTAGACTCTTTTTATTCTAGGTGATCTCCTAAGGAGTCTTAACACAAGATTTAGGACTAGTTGTTTATTTGTTAACGTGTTGGCAGCATTAATTCTATGGTGGGTTCTTCAGGGAGGGAACTCCAATCTCCATCCTTCTCTTGGAGGTAGGGGTCTGTTTGTTACATGGCAGTGACTGTACAAAGCGGACGTAAGGGTTTTAGGTCACATGGCCCTTTTAAAGGTCTGGGTGGTTTTGTGCTATGAGAACACTGGCCCGTAAG
Source organism: Balaenoptera ricei (assembly GCF_028023285.1). Lineage (NCBI taxonomy): Eukaryota > Metazoa > Chordata > Mammalia > Artiodactyla > Balaenopteridae > Balaenoptera > Balaenoptera ricei. The sequence continues at coordinate 43,890,934 of NC_082641.1, forward strand.
TTCAGCTGGAGCCAGATGTGTTAGACTGGAATGGAGCTGGAGGGGAAGTTTTACTAGTTTGTATAGCGTGAACACTTGAGAGTTGAGGGTTTGGGGCTAACTAGAGGACAAAGGGGCCCAATATCCTGGCTTGGAGTCAAGACCATCTTCACGGTTAGCCCCTTTGGACCCAGGCTTTCTGCTTGGCCTGACTCCAGAGGCTGCTGTATCCCAAAGCCTGGGGCTGACTCTCCTGGAGAGCAGGTGGAAGATAGAAATGGGGGGGTGGGGCAGTGAGGCATGGTGACCCTCAGCTGCTGAACTACTTCATTTCACAGGTGCTCTAATGATTAATATGGAAAAGTCCCCCACGAAACCTCCTTCCCTGCTGTGTTAGTGTGTAGACAGTGTCTAGCTTCTGCTTCTAGCTGTCTGGCAAGGTGACAGTCTCTAGGACATCTCTGCATTGCCCTTGCCACACCTATGACTGGGAATCTTTCTGCTGAAATGGAGTCTAGCAAAGAGTAACTCATAATAAATATTTGCTGAACAATGCATAAATAAATAAATAAATAAATAAATAAATAAATAAAAACAAGCCTTACCAACTATGGGCAAAGCCAAATGAAATAGAATTTTACTCATCCTTTTCTTAGCTTCCCTCTCTTTTTCTCACTATCTCCTGCCTTTCACTCTCTTTTCGCTTCTTTCCTCACTTGTGTTTACTCCTAGGTGAGTTCCTGTTTTTTCTCTGTCTACCTCATCCCTTTCTTCTCTGCAACCAAGCACTGGGGAGCTGACACATGCAGGCCACTTTAACTTAGGCTACCCTTCAAGACAGCTCAGTCTTTGCTCCCAGGGTAATGGGGTTGATTTCGTACATTTGACTTTCTCTTTGTTTACTCTGGGCTTATGTGGCTTTGTAGTTTTCCTCTTATCAAGCACTGGGAGTCGTGTGGCCTGAGTCTCTGCAGGCGTGGGGTGTGTTTGGGTAATGATAACCTCCATGTGCACTAGTTTCACCACCTGTGAACTGAGGGGTTGGACTAAATGACTTGTGTGGTCCTTTCCAGTTCTAAGGCTCTTCCATCTATGACCCGGATCCACTAGTCTATGACATTTATAATTATCCTCTGGCATTCTGAATATATTTAAAGTATACTTATAGGATTTTGATACAGTTCAAACAGTTGACCACAGATCTTGGCCACCACGGGAAGGAGGAGGATTCCATGCTGGACCAAATCAGTCTCAGGCACTGGGGTTGATGGTTATATTCAAGAGCTCCAAGGGTATGTGTATGTGTGTGTGTATAATTTCCTTAACCACATAACCACATACTGAATGAACAAACATGAAATAGTTTTATATTACTGCAGTTCTTTTCTTTCTAACCTCCCTTGAAAAATGCACTGAAAGAAGAGTACTGCTGAGGAAGATTCCAAATAAACACATTTTCTAGGATTAGGAGGAAGGAGCTAGAGGTGAGATTTGAGGGGCAGTAGATACTTGCCCTTCTCACTGACCTGCTGTCATATCTATCCTAGAATTCCTATCATTAGAAAAAACTCCTTGATACTAAGCCACATGGACTAAGGCACATGGACTTCCCTGGTGGTGCACTGGTTAAGGAGGCTGCCGATGCAGGGGACACGGGTTTGATCCCTGGTCTGGGAAGATCCCACATGCGGCAGAACAACTAAGCCCATGCGCCACAACTACTGAGCCTGTGCTCTAGAGCCCGCAAGCCACAACTACTGAGCCTGTGCGCCACAACTACTGAAGCCCATGTGCCTAGATCCCATGCTCTGCAGCAAGAGAAGCCACCGCAACGAGAAGCCTGTGCACTGCAACGAAGAGTATCCCCCGCTCGCCACAACTAGAGAAAGCCCACAAGCAGCCACAAAGACCCAGTGCAGCCAAAAAAAAAAAAGATACTAAGTTATTGCATTCCTGGAAGTTTCAGTTAAGCTGAAAATGGTATCTCACAGAAAGAACCCAATAAGCCACTGTTCCCACTGGCTTGGGATGGATAAACTTATTGAACTGAATTCAGTGAACATCTTTTTGGTGTTCACAAAGATTCACAAAGATCTGTTCTGGGTCTTGAGAGACATCTGGATGAGTAAGGCACATTGCCCTTAAGCACATAGTCTAGAAGAGGAGACACAGGCACCCCACTGATCGTAACACCAGTAATAGAAGTAAGGAAGTGCTAGACGGAGGGAAAAATTCTGAAAGCGAGCTCAACAAAGAGGGTGAACTTAGTTGGGCCTTGAGAAATAAGGAAGAACAAGTATAAATTCTGCAGTTAGAAGGGATGATGCAGGGAGTGCAAGAAGAAAGAAGCATTTCACCAAAAGGGAAGAGCATGACCAAGGGGAAGACAGGATGAATCTTTACGATGTATTGAGGGGATTATTAATATTCTAGTATGATTGGAATAAAGCCTATATGGCTTGAAGAGGAAAGGGCAGGGAGCAGGGTGGGTTGCAGAGAGGCTGTTCATGGCAGTAAGTGCAAGGCAAGGAGTTTGTTCTTTACCAGAAAACGGCACTTGGTGAAGGTTTTTGAGCCAAGAACCAGCAGCGACCATAATTGTTTTGGTGTAGTAACAGTTATGTTAGTGCATTCCTTTGTGATTTGTAGAAAGAGCACTTGGTGCAATGTGAGAATAGATTGGAGAAGGAAAGGGCTGGAAGTAGGAATACAGATACTGAAACTGTTCAGGTGAGAGACAGGGGAAGGTTGATCTAAGGCACTGATGGTAGGTGTACTAAATTGTCTCCATTTGTTCTTCCCGGTTAACTCTCCATCTTTTTTCATCCTGCTCTCTACCCTTTAGCATGTATGAATTGCATCAAATGGGTCCCTTTGCCCTTTGGCTTCTGGTTGGGATTGGCCAGTGAGTGGTACTGACAGGAGATGGAGGTAGGAGGAAAGAGTGATTGGGGCATTTATCCTCCAGTTCCCTCCCTGCTAGGCCACAGTTTGACTATTCCATCAAAGGCTACAGTTTCTGTCCTAGGCCCTTTCCTACAGCTACAGCTTTTGCCGTGTCTTAGTAACCATTCCCTCCCATGCCCTCCCAGATGCCCTAATGGCAACCTGCTGTTGTGTGTAAATAGCCTCTTTATGAATCTATGCTCAAATAATCCCATCTGAGTGGGTTGTTTCCTGCTGGGGCCCTGATCTATACAGTGGGGATAGAAAGGAGGAGACAGAGATGTGAGACCTGAGGAGGTGGAATCGAGAGGTCTTGATAACCAATTACACATGAAGGATGATAAGGAAGCAGTGTCCATGGGCCACATGATGGCCTTTGGCTTGGGCTACTGGGTGGATGGGAATGTGACGGGAAGGAGAGATCATGGATCCAGTTTGACGTGTCCATGGGAAATTATGGGAAGATGCCTGGTAGAGTTGGAAATGTGAGTTTAACGTTCGAGAGAGAGGTCAGAGCTGGATTTTGATCTGAGGAAATTCTGAGTAGAATGATAGTCAAAGCCCTAGGAACCGATGGGCTTTCTGAGGAAAGGAGAATGACAAAAAGATTAATGACTAAATTTCTGCAGTGTTGAGGAGTGAGAGGAAGATGAGTCCGAGAGATACCTGTGTAGACTCCTGATAAGCTAGTATCATCACAGATAGGCAAGAACATGCCCCGAAGGCACTGAGATTCCATCAAGGGAGACTGGATGCAGATACGGACAGCGTTCTGCTCAGTGTTAGCCCAGAGAGAGCCACGCAATCGGGTCTCCTGGGCAGATGGGGGAGGCGAACGAGGGCAATGGGCCCACAGGAGGGCACCACCAGCTACCAAGGGACCCAAGAAATGGGGGCAGAAGTCAAACTTAGTTTACTTTTTGGGCCCAATGTTTCAAATCTTTACTGCTTTGGTTGCCTGGGTCAAATACAGAAGCTTTATTAGTTCAAAGTGCTATAGCTTTAAATATGGTCTCATATAGTCCAAGAGAAAAGCAGGAAGTTCAGTGAAAGGAATTAATGACAATGGGAAATAGACTCATTCATGTGGAAAAACTTTATGAGGAGCACAGTGCTGGCCCTGAGTTATAAATGAAGAATAAGGCTAACGGAGGCCAGTATAATCCCAGTTGCAGCTGACATTTGGAATTACCCTCAGGCTTCTTTGCAGAGTAAAGGGCAGAATACACCACTTCTGAATTTTACTGCTAACCACAGGGAGGGAGAGGGTGTACAGTTCCTCCAGAGGGTGATTCTTAACCTTTTGTGGGGGGGGGGGGTTAGTTACAGATCCTCACTGAAGAGTTGAAGAAACTGTAAACACCTCCCTCAGAAAATTGTATGCTAACATCCTCACACATAAGCACGTGCAATATTACATACAATTGTAGGGGTCCTAGAAGGAACCTGTCTTCTTAATCTTTCCCCCCGCAATGCCAGATGCAGAATAGGTGCTCATGAAATTTGTTTTTTTTTCTCATGAAACATTTATTAAGCTATTGAGTATACAAATGTGTGAGGCATTATGCTTATTATACAAAATCATGGTCAAAATGTAAATATCTTAGGTAGGAGTAGCTAAGGTTTTAGAACCCATTAATATGAATTCATTTATCATAGTAGTTTTCAACCCCAGCTGGACATTACAATCTCCTGGAAGAAGGGAAAACTTTAAAAATTACTGACACCTAGGCTCCACCCCAGACAAACTGACTGAAAATCTAAGGGTGTGGGGCTTGGGTATCAGTATTGTCTAAAAGCTCTTCAGATGATTCTAATGTGCAGACAGGACTGAAATCAATGTAGCAGGTTAAAAGCTATAACATTTAGTAGAGAGAAAGAATATAGTATGTAGATGTGGGTATGATAACTAAGCTTTCATGGAGGAAATTGGGAGCCATAATAAAAATGATAATCTCTTCCAATTACAAAGAATATTACATATCACTGTCACACGCACGGTCTCATTCATGCCCCAAAGATACACCTATAGTTAAGCCAAGCAGGTTTAGGTGACTGTTCTCAGAACAAAGCCAGCTCTGTTCATGCAAACTCAGATCTTCTGAGTTGAGCACATTTTTCTTTGGATTTTGCCAAATTGCCTCTTGGAGGATCAAAACAAGGGTTCCCACCCATGAAGAGCCCAACTCAGAAGGTCTGGAGTGGGGTCTGGGAATCTGTTGTTTTACAAGCACTGCTGATGATTCGACTGCAAAGCCGTCTCCCAAGCAGCAGCTCTAAACTGGGCTGTGGTAGAGCAAGGTGGAGCAGAGGAGGCATATCAGTCAGAATTCCCCGGGGAGATTTTTCAAAATGCATCTGCATGAGCCCCATCCCAGATCTATGAAATCAGAAAACAGGGGCAATGGGAGTGAATATACAGAAAAGGCTTGGTTCTGATACCACTCTCACCTCAGCTGAGAGCCAACACATGTGGGATACATCTTGGTTGCCCAGCCAGGCTGCCCTGGGGCCACTGCTCCAGTGGTGACCCCTGACCAGCCAGAGGACTGGGCTCTGGGCAGGGACTGGCATGAGGGGGACAGGGCAGCTGATTAGATACTGAAAGTATGGAGGAGGGCGCTCAGGGCAGGTGAGGATGACAAAAACATGCTTTGTTCACTTCACAGTTTTGCAGGGCTGGCCCTGCTACAGGGTAACTGAAGCCAAGTTTGTAGGAACAAAAACAGAGTAGTTTCCAAATCACTTCTGTTTTGCCCTTATCTCAGGCACACATGTCAACCCTGAAAGTGCCAGGTGCCCTTCTCTGCTGTTGTGTGGCATGTGAAAACACCTGAGTGAAACCACCATCAGGGCGTGCAGAATCACAGGGACCCTGGCAGCAGTTCAGCAAGGGTGCCCTTACTGGGCTGATAGAAATAAACAGTGGGGATGTCTAGGTTAGGCATGAAAAGACAGAACGGGCTAGCAAGTTTGTTGAAAGGATGCATAGTATCGCTCTCCTTTCAAGGACAGAAGAGATAACTCTTAGTTAATCATTCCCTTTGAATGATTTCCTTAGAAAACACTTCAATAAGTGTTAGCTATGGCCATTCTTTCCCCTTAGTCTCAGTTTTCCCCACTTTGTGTTTTGTGTTTTTTAAAAATTTTTGGCTGCACTGCACCGCACAGCACATGGAACCCCCGACCAGGGATCGAACCCACACCCCCCGCATTGGAAGGTGGAGTCTTAACCACTGGACCACCGGAAAGTCCCAGTTTTCCCCCCCTTGGACTGTAGATTTCTGATTTCTCTGGTCATGTGTACTGATACAGATTCCCTTTTGGGGTAGTGAGGTAGGGTTATGAGTCACAATTTCCATTGTTCAGAGCACCATTGTTCAGGGTCACCTGGAATTACTCTGCTTCAGAGGATTTGGAAGGAAGAAGAGAGTCATGGTCCAAAGGCTTTGAAGGGACTTTCCTAATAATTCTTTGAAGGGTTATCCTGGTACACTGTGAGCCAGCATCAATTATTGAGATGGAGAAAGAGAGAGTGAGAGAGGGGTGTGTATGTATGTGTGTGTGTGTGTGTGTGTGTGTGTGTGTGTGTGTGTGTGTGTAACAGCCGAGGTGGGTGATATTCTGTAACTCCTCCCCCTCTTTACCTTGGCAGGATTTCTTCTCAGCAACTGATGTACCCAAATCCTCCAAAGTGGCAGGTTTGCTGTTGCTGCTCTGGGTATGAATGAAGGGAAGAGGGCAGCATGTATCTTACTTGCTCTGTTGTACATATAAAGGCCACATCAATGCTGGGACTGTACCTTTGAAAATTCCATCTTTCCGGTCTGACATGCTCAGAATTGTTAACATTGTTTTACACCATTTATACTTGAGACAAGCCCACTGGCTAACTTCTCACCTGCACAGCCCAGTGGAGAGCCGTTTTAAAGTCTTTATCCACAAGGGTGGGGTCTGCCCCCTTCTTCAGCAGCATTTGGGTGTGTTGAGGCCGGTTGTGGAAAGCTGCCCAGTGGAGTGGTGTCATTCCCTACAAAACCACAATCAGAGGGACACAGATGAGCACAGGATATCAGGCAGGAAAACGGAGCACACTTTCTCCTCAGGCCTGAGGGCGCCACCAGGTGTGCTGGTTGCCGCCTGTCAGTTCATTCGTTCCTTGGGCCATTCATTCAACAGATACTTATTGGGCTTCTACTTGGTGCCAGGCAAACAGGTGTTAAGGATACTACAGTGAATAAGATAAATAAGATCCTGTCCTCATGGGAATTACACCGTGGTAGAGGAAGATAGATAATAAACGCACGCAAACAAGCAAAAGGATTTTCCAGATTGTTGAATGCTATAAAGAATGTACTTGGGGTGCTGTGAGAGAGTAACCACCACGGGGGTAGGAACTGTTCTACATGGGCCTCTGTGAGCCGGGGTGAACTGTGGGAAGAGACCAGCGAGCAACAAGTCACTAAGGCTGGCACCCGTGATCAGTCACGCTGGGATGCCATCTCCCGCCACCAGGGCAGGGGCGCTGTCTATTTTACTACGGTGTTTCCAGGGACTGAACCAAGGCTAAATAAATAGCAGTTGAATGAATGAATGAAAGAATGAATGAATAGGGAGAGGAGGAGAAAGATGTGAGATGAGGTTGGAGAGAGGCAGGGCTGATCCTGGGAGCGTGGGATGGGGAATACCCGGTATAAGGCATCTGGATTTTATTCTAAACTCAATAGAAAGACAGTGGGGGATTTTAAGCAGATGTTGACATGATCTGATTTACATTGTTTAGAAGAAATCACTCTGTGGCAGCTTGGAGAACAGATCTGGATGAGTCAATCTGGTGAATCCCACCTTCTTTCAGAGCTTAAGGTCACACACTCTAGGCATCATTTACTAATAAGATAAGCTTCTTTTGGGAAACATTTGCCAAAAAGAACCAGTATTATTTGGGAGTGTACTATGAAAAGATGGCCTCTTCTCCTTGACTATGGCTCTCAATAATATGAAATGTATCTAAAATGATTCTAGATTAAGATGCCTGGTAAAGGGAGCAAAGGACGTAGGTAGCTTTCTCTTTTTGGAGCTGTCTCTGCAGGTAACATAAAGATAATGTCACCGCCTTGGCTTTCTCTGCTCATCCAAGATGAGCTGAGTGGAGGAGATGGGCCTCAGCCTAGCTAGGAGTGCAGAACTAATATTATTCCAGAATTAATATGTATTGATCTAGAGATCTTTATGAGTCCTTATGTATATTATCTCACTTAATCCTCCAAACAGCTTTTTGGATTTAGCATTGTGGTGAAGTCCACTACATGCTCACCAAACTCTACTTCCTCTCCCTCCAGGGCGCATAGTCAGTCTACACTCCCCAGCCTCCCAGCAGATACATGTAGCCACGAGACTGAGTCTTGACCATTGCAGTGTGGACAGAAAGGATGGAAGGATGGAAGCCCCGACCCCTACAAGGTCTGTCTAGAAAACAAAACCTATGTCGTCTTTGACATATTTTCTTCTCCTCACCTGACAACTGAATGTAGAGGAGGACAAGGCTCAAGAATGTGCTGGAATCATGTGATTAATCAACCCAGGACCCTGACTGATGAGGTCGGACAGGGTCACCTCATCAACCAGCACTGGGCTATGAAGCAAGCAGGAATTAAGCTTTTATTATGTCAGGCCACTGAGATTTCGAATTGTTTGCTATAGCAGTTAGCCAACTCTGACAGGTGCCACTGTCCTTCCCATTTTGTGGAAGAGGAAGCTGAGCTCTAGGGAAGTTCACAAGTCTATGATCGAGCTGAATCTAGGGTGTGATGTTTGTGGGGCCGTGAGATTAGAATGTTAAACCCCCTTGACCAGTTCCATATTCTAAATCATTACATTATGGTCTGCTTTCAAGTTTCAAGTGTCACATAACACTGAGCCTCCAGATACTCTTAAGGATATTTCAAGAAATTGGTTCCATATGGAAAAGAATGCTGGTCTAAAAACAGTGGAACGTCTTGTTCTTATTGCAACAGCTGAATATTACTTGGGATTCAGAATAGCTCACGGCATTTCAATGGGTCCTCTTCATTTTTTAATTTGGCCCACTGGAATTAGACATCTGGACTCCAGGGAATCAGATTCTTTTTACTGTGCAAGGATTATTCCCAGTGCTAAGTCCCATTTGCTTCAGAATCATTGGCTTCCTTATGAAGTGCCACCTGTATCCAGGGTTAAAGACATTGGAGACAATTTTGAAGTCACTGGGGTGTAAGCTTCAAGAAGGCAGGGCCCTTGTCTGTCTGAATCCCTGGAGCCTAGAACAGTGCCAGGCACATTGTGGATACTAAGTAAAGGCTTATTAAATGAGTGACTTCTTACTGTTCTTGATTGAATTTTTTGCTCTTGTAAAATTTGGCTTTGCTTTCTAAAATCATTCACACAAGAAACACAGACAGAACATGACTTCTTTATAGAAAATGAACTTGTCTGATATGATCATTGTTACCAACTGTTCAATTGAAACCTTTTAGAATTCCTGATGAGCGCTCCAAATGAGGTAGATAGCAATCACTACATGCAGAGATACAGATTTAGCAATATGAGAATTCAGTGTGAAATTGTGAATTAAACTGTCATTATGCACTGTTAATCCTTGTCTCCTAAATATAGCTTCTAGGCTTTAAGAGTTATTCTCTTCAAACACCCTTCCCCAACCCCCTGCTGGAAAAAAACAAAAGAAAACAAAACAAAACCCCCCACCTCCTGCATGCTTTGGTAAATGGTGGGGAGGAGCACTACCATTTTTCATATACCTACTTGGTGCCAAGAACTTTATTCACTTCACTGAATCTTTACAACAATCCTAAGAGATGGGTATTTTTAGACCCATTTTACAGGTGAGGAAACTGAAACACAGCTTAAATACTGGGTTGGCCAAAAAGTTCATTCGGGTTATGGAAAAACCCGAACGAACTTTTTGGCCAATCCAATAATTTCCCTAAGGCCACTGACTGGTTACAAGGCAAAGGTGGGATTCAAATCCAGGTCTCTCCAACTCTGGAGGAAGATGCTTGTTGCACACATCAAGCTAGTAGACTTTCATTTTGGAAGTGAGCTCAGCTGCTGGACAAGTTTTTTCTTTGTGATTTTAGCTAGATTCAGGGTCTTCTCACTTTCTAGAATGGTGATTCTCAGTAGCATAAGGGTTGCCACCCTTTATTATTATTTGTTTCATTTGGCATCACCTCTAGTTTTCTTCTAAAAGTGCAGCTGGCAGATATTTATTTTTGTAAGGTATTGAAATATACATATTCTCCCCCAACTCCTCCCCTAGCCTGGAATTTGGGATCAGTGTTATAAATAACTGTTGATCCTCTGAGTGGCCCCAAATCAAGACTTGAAATACTCCATTACTTCTCTAAATAATAATATGTTATATAATATAAATTTGTGTATTTATATTACAGTATAAACAGGTTTCAAAATTCACTCAAGTCAAGGGAAACTTCCTGTTGCTGTTTTTTTCAATTGGGCTAATGAGAAATACAAATACATCCTCTTAGAGTTAGTAAGATGAAAACCAAAACTGTTAGAATCAGCTCAAGTGCAGCCCTTTGTATTGCACAACACACTTTGTTTAGGAACTTTTTCCTACAACTGCCTCCTCCTTCCTTCAGCTTCTATTAACACAGCTAACACATCCTAGTTGTGTTATGTTAAGACTCTGGTGGCCATTTACGGGGCAGACTTCAGGCTTGGCAATTGGCATTTGCACTGAGCTGTGATAGGGACTAAGATTAAGCTGTGATGCACTTAAAGGCCGAGGCTATGGCTCATTCACTGCGATATGCCCAAGCACACATTAGTTGTTCAAGAAGTGTTCATAGGAAGAATTAATTAGTGAATTGCAGGTTATCCAGGCTCCCTTGAATTCATGGGGAGTGTAAGGTACTAGAGTCTGTCGAACGCAAGCCAGCCACCTGTGTCCAAACTGTGAGGCTCCTCATTGAGTCCCTGAGGACTCAACTGGGCCTTCAAAGAATCTAAGGGCTGAAAATCTAGGAGCTACCTGAAGATATATTACAACAAACACCCAGACGACTCTTGTAGCAGTAGAATTCCACTTTGTTGAAAAAGAAGTATTGGCTCAAACAGTGAAGAGTAACTTACATTCATTTAAGAACATAGCTCTCTAGAATGTTTTGGAGGGAAATGTTAAGTTTTGGTTGACTTAGGATCCATTTCGAGATAGCTGATAGGACTGTGTGTGGTGACTGTTGGGTGCATAGCGGGGCTGTTTTGGAACAGGTTCTTGTACAGATGAGTAATTCTGTGCCTTGAGCCTGTGCCACCAACATTTCAGTTAAGGGCTTTCAAATCCTATTAGCTTCTCAGACCTTTTTTCTTTTTTTCCAAAACCACTGTAACTTTTATGTTTTATGAAGCAGAAATCTGATGAAGTGCTTAGCAGTTTTCATGTTTCAGAATTGCACTTTTAGACCAGCTCTTGCAGACGCTGAAAGACACAGAGAGAGAAATGTGTGATGTGGCTGGGTGCTTGGTTCACCCCTCGCCTTGGTGCACTGGGGGTAGAATTTTAGCAGGTGTTTGAAAGATCAGCAAAACAATTCTAGATCATCTGAAGGATCTAGAATTTCACAGAAGTCCAGTTTGGCTCTGTTTGACATTTTAATATTCACACATTATTAATTTTGTGACTACCTCTCACAAAAGTTATAGAGGGTCTTCTGTATACAAAAGATTGGAATAAGTGATGTACTTTAAAAGATTCTTAAAAAACCTAGATGGTTAGAAGTGCTGTAATGAAAGCCATTTTCTTCAAATTTATTTGGGAAAAACCTTACAATTATAGATCACAAAGATTAGTAGTGCATTAGCAAAAAAAGCTTGCATATTAATATTGCAAATTTGTTCTTTAAAATAGTTTGATATCTGTTATTCAATATAATTTTTTTAATTCTATATATTTTATTTTATGTAATTTGAAACATTTTTCTGAGAAGGGATCCATAGGCTTCCCCAACATACCAGATGTGTCCATGTCATAAAAATGGACAAGGACCCCTGCCCTAGAATCTACAGTACCTTTTTTAAGATCTAGAATAATATAAAATCTTATTTTTTTGAGAGGAGATTTTGGAAATAACTAAAAGTCAGCGGGAGTCAACTCTGGTAAATAAAATGGGTCATTGAGTTGGGTCAACAAAACAAAGAGAGAAAAGGCCAATAAAATAAAATTATATGACTTTTTCTTGAATTTAATGATGTAATTCTCTATTTATCTAAACATGTATTTTTGGGGGGACTCTACTATGTGTAAGTTACTGAACTAGATTCTAGGGACACAAAGATAAAAAATACTGCCCCTAGAAACTTATGGGGAAAGGAGGGTCGGGGGAGAGAGGGAAGTGAGGGCTCCTAAGTAGTAGTGACTCTACTCCACTTGTTAAGGTGTTCATTTTTAGGATAAAAATTCTGGTGCATTAAAATTTTTTTGCTTTATTATTTTACCTTTTGCCAACTGTAAAATAAAAAGATTTCTAGGGTCAGGGACTATTTCTATTGATTTTGCCTTTATAGTGCACAATCTCTGCTTATGCTTGTATCTTAGGAATGTTGTAAGTGGATTTTAGTGCTAAGAATTATATCCAAAGATTCACATCTGTTTTTGCAACTTGGATTTATTTTCTGAGAGTGCTGTTGTAATGGAAGTTTGGATTGTTAGGCCACTCACAAAAATCTACTCATATCAGAATGTGCATTTAATATAGGATCAACAATCTATCCTGAATACCATGCATAACAGTGCTTTTCTGGATAAATGCACTCAAAGTTCTAACCCAGATGCCAACATTTCATAGCCACTCTTGATGGGGTGCTCTTCCTGTGAAAGCTAAAATGAAAGCAGGAGAGGTTAGGTTCCAGGAATTTAGCAACTTAACTCTCTGTAGCTGCAGTAGACAAGCCTCTCTCTTTGTCATTGATTCCCCTTAGGTCCAGAAGAACAAAGGCACAAAGGACAATCTGACCCATCTGACCCATCTTGCCTTTCCCACAGTGTAAAACTTTACAGTGTGAATAGCTTCTAAATAAGTCACTTTATAACTAAGCAGTGTGGTTAATGAAACAGGAAAAACAAACAGATCATTGGAATGAGAACAAAGAGTTCAGAAATGGAACCATATATTTAAAAAAAATCTTGTAACAAACTAAAAGAAAATTTAGCATAGCGTAGTTATGTCCCTAGGGGTAGGGAAGGCCTTCTTTAAAAAGATACCAAAAGCAAAGTAACAATGGACAAGAATGATCATTTTGATTATATCATATTTTAAAATTTCTGTACAGGAAAAGACATCACAAGCAGTTCTAAAGTAAGGAACAGACTATGAAAAAATATTTGCAATCCAACAGCAGACAAAGGATTAATGTTCAGAATATAAAATAAACTCCTATGAATCTGTAAGAAAATTACAAGTAACACAACAGATGAACGGACAAAGGACCTAAACAGGCAAGTCACAGGAGATCTAAAAATGACCATTGCAAAAAAAAAAAAAAAAAAGATGACCATTGCACCTATGAAATTATGCTTGATCTCATTGGCTATAAGGGAAATGCAAATTAAAACAATAACAAGGAAATCCAACAATAGGCAAACAGTGATAAACACCCTTTTACACTATGGGTGGAGCTATAAATTGATGCAGTCGTTTTGAAGAACAACCAGGCATGCATATTAAAAATAAAAATAGGGAACCCTCATGCAATGTTGGTGGGAATGTAAACTGGTGCAGCTGCTGTGGAAAACAGTATAGAGGTTCCTTAAAAAACTAAAAATAGAACTATCATATGATCCAGCAGTTCCATTCCTGGGTATATATCCATAAAAAATGAAAACACTGATTTGAAATGACACATGCACCCTAAGGTTCATAGCAGCATTATTTACAACAGCCAAGACATGGAAGCTACCCAAGTTCCCATCAATAGATGACTGGATTAAGATGATGTTGTGTGTATATATATATACAATGGAATATTACTCAGCCATAAAAAGAATGAAATATTGCCATTTGCAGCAATGTGGATGAACCTACAGAATATTATACTTAGTGAAATAACTCAGACAGAGAAAGACAAATACTATGTGATATCACTTCTATGTGGAATCTAAAAAATAATAGAAAAGAATGTATATACAAAACAGAAACAGACTCACAGATATAGAAAACAAATTTGCGGTTACCAATGGGGGTGGAGAGGGACAAATCGGGGTACAGGATTAACAGATACAAACTACTATATATAAAATAGATACGCAACAAGGATATACTATATAGCGTAGGGGATTATACCCTTGTAGTAACCTATAATGGAATATAATCTGCAAAAGTACTGAATCACTATGCTATATACCCGAAACTAACACAATATGGTTAATCAACTATATTTCAATTAAAAAAAAGAATAGAACCCCTCCCCCATACACAAATGTACACTCTCTACTGCCTAACAATTTTTCTTCTAGAGAAATGCTCGTATAAAATACTCAAGGAAGCTTATACAAACACCCTTCAGAGTAGTGTTTGTGATAGTGAAAAATTGGAGACAACCTAAATATTCATTCATAGGGGAATAGAAAATATAAGGACGTATTTTCATAGTGTGAAACATTATGAAGCCATTGAAAGGAATGAGCCAGATTTATATGCATCAACATATCCAAGACACTCTAAGACATATTCCTGAGTGAAAATCAAAGTTGGAGAACAACATATAACATGAGATATCTTTCATGTTATACTCCATAGTGCCTAAGTGTCTATATATATATATATATATATATATATATATATATATATATATACACACACACACACACACACACACATAGTGTAAATAGACAAAAGACTGCGAAAGAGACACATCAAATAGCAATTGGGGGCTAAGGTGGTGGGGTGGAAGTAATCATGGACTTCTGGTATTACTTGTAATATTCAAATTTTTAAAGAAGCGAATGTGTTCATGTATTACTTATACAAGTAAAAACTAACAACACAAAAAATGTTTTAAGTCACTGAGTTCAGATCAGGACAGCCTCTAGAGTGATATTCATCTCTCTGATATAAAGTGGCACGTATCATGGTTTTTTATGTAAGCAATTAGAGGATGGCTTCAGAAACAGATTTTTTCCTTCCTCTCTCCCTCTCTCCATTCTTTAGTTTCAGTTAACAATCTAATATGTCTCTTAATGAAGTTAGATTTCTATTAATTGACCATTTAACCTTTAACCACTATTGTGATAAGCTGGGGAGTCCTTCAGTTATTGGAAAATAATTTTATTCACACTATGTAGGGGTTATGTCTTGCTCTTTCCTCTTGTCATTAGGAAACCATAATGTTCTGCCAGAAATAGCTTACCTTTTCCCTGATTTCTTTTGCCTTTGCTGTTTTTTGCTTCCTGTTATTTAGCAGATGTAGAGTGTGTGTGTGCTTTAACTGTTACCCCCTCATATATGATGGAGACTACACCGTGCTTGGAAGTCATTGGAAAAGTGATTGTGGGAGGGGCGGGGTTCAGTAAGCGACTGCTTATTCAGAACACCGAGAAGCCAAATGCAGGAACTCCTCCAAGGTAACAAATGACAAAGAAAGCCTGGGCCGTGTTCTTTCCATTTCAGAACTGTCCTTTGTCCAATGGCAAAGAGCAAATTAGCCCTTGCAAATTTATGTGGATTGGCTCACACTAGCAATATATATGTTAATGAAACACACAGGCAAGACTTAGTTGGCTTCAGATGGATTTCAAACATGCTGTGACATGGTGCGAAGAGGAAGCTGCGACATTGGGGGGAAGTGTCCTTTTTGAGGCTCCTGCTCCGAAATGCCAACAGGTCAGAATGCTGGTGTAAGAGCAGAAGGAATCTTCTCTGAGAGGTTGCTTTGCATGAGAAGGAACTAGAGATTTCTCCAATATTTACCACATATTATCTGAAAAGTGTTACAATTACCACCATTAGAAAGATTTTCGTCTACATTCGTTGTCTCCACCAGCCAGGGGCCTCCCAGGGTGGGAAAAAATAGGGAACTGTCACTTTGCTAGGGGATGTTCAGCTCCACTGAGGAGGGGACAGAGTCAGATGTCTATAAGAGGAATTTAGCTTTAGGGTGTGAATGACTGAATTTGTCCCCTTTCTAATAAGTCCCAGTTAGTGGGGGGAGTGAAGGTAGGAGTTAGAGGTGGAAGAAGTGGTTGGCAAGTTGCCCAAAATCTAGAAGTTCTTGATCAGCTGACATAACCTGCAAGCCCCCAAGCTCCCTGATTTCACACCATGGGCAGAGTGATCAGAGTGTACTTTCTCATCTCTGGTTCTCGTTTTTAAAGCAGAAGTTTAGAACAGTGCAATATTCTCTCATCTGAGGTTTTGCTTTAAACCACTGAAGACATGGGGGGTGAAAGCAGCATGTGCCCACCGAGTCAGGGAGGTGTCCAACCTCAGACCCAGGCTGTGATGTAGGGGCTTTTTGGTGTGGTCATTACTGCCAAGCACGTTGGAAGGAGGCCTTTGCTCAGAAGGCTCAAGAAAGATGAGGAGCCCAGCCCAGGAGAAATATGGGGTAGGGGGCCCAGCCCATGTTAGGGGGCTTCCTCCCATCCTGTTGTCTATGGCCAGTGTGTCTTGAAAACAGTGTAATTTGGCATCTTGGGGCATATGCACTTTCAATGCTATCAGACCTTCTTAAAGTTATCAGACATTCTTAGTGCAGTCAAGCCAAGCTTACTTTAAAAAAAAATTCCATTAAAAATCAGGTATTTAAATCAGTTTTAAGAAGCTATTACAGAAATCAGGCTGGCTAATAAAAATCAGACCTGGGTTTTAGAAGAGTTAAGTAGATAAAAGACCCTCAGCTGCTTTGGGGCGGCTCTCCCTGGTCTGATCCACCCTCCCTCAGGAACCGAGTTGGGAGTGCTGTGCTGTCTTGCTGGAAGCCTTGTACAGGATTGCCTTGCAACGTAAAGCAAACAGCAGTTGTGATCATTGGCATTAATAATGTGGCTTCTGGAGCAGGGAGCCTAGAATTATTATCTATCTGTCATCTTTCACTCAAAGAGAGAGTGTCGGCAGCCTTCGAAGTTTCTGGTACTCGAGGAGACAGGAAAGAGCAATATTTATTTCTCAATGTCCAAAGAGAAATTACAAAATTTCAGTGGTATGATAAATGCTTAAATACTTAATGCAATAAATCCTTCCCTATTAAAAGCTACCCACACCCACAGAGGGATACATTTCTGCCTGAGAATTCATAGTGGAGACACAGGCTTCCCTCTCAGGGTAGGAACACAAAACTGCTCCATGGCCTCCTTGAACCTTTAAGAGAGGAAGCACTGTGGTTCAGAAAAGCCCTTATTCCCACCCTAACATGGGCAATGCCAACTGTTCCTTGAGAGGGCAGGCTCACCTCGCTGTCCTGGTGATTAATCTCGTTGAGGTTTGACTGTTGTACCAGGACTGTTAGGAGCCTGTAAAGAAAAACAGGAGAAGTGGCTTAAAAGAACAGAATCTGAATGAGAACATGACATTAGAAATACAGTCTGTTGAAGGCCTCCAAATGACCATACGCCCTTTGCATTTACTAGGGGAAATATCCACGGAAAAAAAGCCAGCGTGATAGGTAAGAAGGCACAAGAAGGCAGGTAGGAGGAAGACCTCTATCTCTTCTCCCACCTCCTCTCTTAGTGCTTCTGGAGCGGCCAAAGAGAACGGAGAAAGCGAATCCTCACGCTTATCTTACCAGAACTGTATCCCTTTGTGCTCACTCTAAGAAGCAAAGTCCTCCAGTGCTTATTTTTTATTCATTTTACATAAACTTATAGAGTGCTTTCAAATTGCTTCATCACTAGGTACATGTGTCATGCCTTCTAAATGTACAGGTTATACCTGGAGGCAGTCAGCATTTACAACTTCGCTTATTCTTTCTAAAATGCACAAATACCTAAGCATGCAATGGCAGTTATCAGTGTGAAACAACTGCCAATGATTCTCAAGTTCAAGTTCTTATCCCACTTGGGCCCAATACTTGGTTGACTGAGGTCAGTACGCCATCTGTGGGAGAGAAGCAGTTGAGTATAGTGGTTAGGAGCCCAGACTCTGGAGCCAGACTACCTGGGTTCACATCCCAGTCCTGTCACTGACCAGCTCTGTGACCACAGGCAAGTAACTTCACTTCTCTGTGCCTATGCATCCTCATCTATAAAATGGGGGTAATAAAAAGTGCCTACCTTATAGATCAGTGTGAGGATTAAATGAGTTAATATGCATACAGCATTTAAAGCATGCCTAGAACACAGTAAGTGTTATTTCTAGAATACTTAACCCTAGAACTTTTAACCCTGGCTCCATCTCAGAATTCCCTGGGGAGATATATTTTTTTACCTGGGCTGTATATTCAAGGTTTCTGACGCAGGAGGTCTGGAGAGAAGCGTAGCTTCTACCGTTTAAATAAGCTGTTCAGAAAATTCTGGTAAACAATCAGATTTGGAAACCACTGAGAAAGGTGCTGAATGAATAAATCAATGGATACTCACTGTTATAGAAAGCATTGTGTCCCTCCCAAATGTATATGTTGAAGCTCTAACCTCCCAATGCCTTAGAATGTGACTGTATTTGGACATAGAGCCTTTAAAGAGGTAATTAAGTTAAAATGAAGGATTACAGCGGGCCTTAATCCCATTTGACTGGTGTTCTCATAAAAAGAGGAGATTAGGACACACAGAGTGACACCAGAGGCACACGCTTACAGTGGAAACACCATGTGAAGAGGCAGCAAGAGGATGGCAATCTGCAAGCCAAGGAGAGAGTCTCAGAGGAAACCAACCCTGCTGGCACCTTGATGTTGGCCTTCCAGCAGCAGCCTTCAGAACTGTGAAAAAATAAATTTCTGTTGTTTAAGCCACCCAGCCTGTGGGATTTTGTTACAGTCACCCCAGCAAACTAATATACTCACCAAGATGATAAAGGATTGTCTATGGGCAGACAATAAAAAATTCGGCAATTATTTTGGAAAAATTATTTGAAAAATAAAATGGCTTAGCCTCCTCCTGAATCAGATTTTCATTGTCTCTCAGCTGAGATGACATCTAAAGTCCTAAGTATTAAATTGCTTAATATTAATCAGAGGGATTGATCATACTGTGTTACAAAGAGAACTTAAATGGGGGTGGACTTCTTCAGTGGGGGTAATATAACAAGGAAGCCTAGGTTTTAAATCTGGTCTTATCACTGTTTTTTGGGGAGCCAGGATACTGCTGTGATTTAATTCTGGCCTCACCACTGCATGACCTCTCTGAGCTTCTGTATCCTCACTTCTCTAACAAGGATAATAACAGCGGTGGTGGTGGTGAGGGTTAAATAACATAACAGGTGTAAAACTCCTAGTATACAGATTTTAAAGGAACAGTGGCTATGACTGTAAACAGCACATCTCTTTATCCTTTCTGAATTCTAGAATTTCTCCGTCAGGTGGGAAGATGCTACAAAAATAATTGTATTTTGGTTAATGCTATTTTTTATATTTTCCCTTATAGCTGCTTTATGGGGGGGAGGGTAAGGGGTGACTATCTTTCTTCTTTCTCTCTTTCCTTCTCTCTTTCTCTCTCTTTCCTTTCTCCTCTCCTCCCCTACCCTGCCCTCTCCTCTTCTTTTCCCTTCCCTTTCCTTTCTCTCTCTTTCTCTCTTTCTCTTTCCCCCTCTCTCTCTCTATCATTAATGGCCATTGTCTAATCTCTAGGGCACATTGGGTCCGAAGTGCTGGAGGAGGGAGAGTGAGAGTGAGCAGGAGGTCAGTGGTGGTCCAATCTGGTTATCCTCGGCTAACCCTGAGCAGACTGAGATCATCTGTAGTCGGACAGGATCTTCTGGGGCTCCTTCAGAGCAGCGTGATCACACTGGGGGAAGTTGGCTCTAACCAGATGAGAATGGGGGTGGGAAGATCAAGACCTCTTCTCACATCCTAGGTGAGCCTCCAAGGGTCACAGGGGGAGCCCTGTGCTGGATAGTCCTCTGTTTGTCTCTCAGATCCAGTCTCTGCCCTGCAGTGTCCTACACTGAGGCTGACCTCCAATAACGTCATCATCCAGGTCCCTTGCCCTCTGACCTCCCACTGGGTTTGGTCAGTGGGAGAACCAGCAGGAGGAAGGAGAGAAGCCACTTCCCTTCCTGACAATGATTTCTTTCCTCTACTAAAGGCCTTGGTTCCTGCCAGGTGGCCCCTCTCCTACACTACAATTACAACTACCGCCCAGCTCTCAGCAGGTTCCAGTAACAGTTTCCTTCCTCACCTCTTGTGGCCTCGGGGTGGAACATTTTCCTGCTTCTGGAGGGGAGTGGGGGTGGCAGATTGTCACCATCTCTTGCTGGTTAATTTCAAATAGTCTTTCATTAAACTTTCTTGGTCATCTCTTTTACTATTTCATGTCTTCCCTGTCACGACCCTGAGTGATATATGCCAACCTATACTGTTTGCCTCCATTTGATTCCTAAGTCACTGAGACTCATCGATCTTTAAAGCTGGTACAAATTTACAGATGAGTATTCTCTCTCTCTCTTTCTCTCATTTTATGAGAGCAAATGACCTGATGCACTACACGGCTTGCCAAGGCCATCACACGTTGCCTTGGTTGTCCAGCCTGGACGAGAAACCAGGTGTCTGCTTTCCAGCCTGGTGCTTCTATACTGTTCCGTGGTTCAGAGGTAATCTGCAAGATACTTGTCCCACATCTGTCTTAATTAACAGCGGACTTGCAGACCTCTTAGTTTTGTTTTCTCAGAGCTCCTGTTCTGTGCTAAGGTGACCCAGGAGTATTTCTCCCATAACCCCCCAGCCCAATTTCCTATTAGCACCAGCTAAAACTCTGCTCTCAGATCTCCAGGCCACAGCATAAGGCTCACCTCATCCCAGCTGCCAGGACAGCAGGCCCAGGTCCCCAGCAGCAGCTTTCCCAGACAGGCAGAGTGGTGAGTGATAAGAGCACGGAGGCTGGAGCCAGACTGGAGCCTCTATTAGAAGCCCTGCTCCCTCACCAATCAGCCAGACCTTGGACAAGTTATAAAACTCTCAGTGCCTACATCTTCTTATCTGTAAAATAAACATAACAACAACCCTACTTCTTAAAGATTTGTTGTAACTTTAAATGGGTCAAAGCATATAGAGCACTTAACATGGACTTTACATACTCTAATAAATTCTCTATAATGATTAATTTCTTAAAAGGCTCCTACCCTTTATATTCGGGGGTCCTGTGATTGCCATTAGGTGATTGGGAGGCCAGAGAGAGCTCAGCTAGATGTATCCCGGAAAGGGGGGAGGGTTGTCTCCTTGAGCTTCTCTGTTTTGCTGGCCTCTTGGGCTCACAGTCCTGGAGCTGGCTCAGCCCAGGGATGGCTGGGAAAAAGGGTCCCCAAGCCAGTCACCTGCTTTCCTGTCCCTGAAGCTGCCTGGAGGTGAGTATGCTTCAGTGAAACATCCACTGCAGGTTGGAATGCATCACCTGGAAACTAGAGAACAGGACCCCAAAGAAATGATTTCCTTCCTCCCTCTGGCTGTAGTCAAGAGCAATGAAAAGAGGCAGAGCTGCTGGCACTCTGGAAGGAAAAAAAAAAAAAAAAAAAAAAAAACAAACTGCTGGTAACCATGGAGACCATAAAAAAAGACTTTCAGAGAGCCCTGTGGCTGCTTTCAGAGGAAATCGCTGCTTGCCTTGCAACTCTAGCATGCGCAGTGTTGTACAAACACAACTGCGTGCTCTTTGGAGCTTTGTCTTAATGATCATGCCCCCTCTTTCACATGGACGCCCTCTGAATGTCCCAGCCAAGGAAGCAAGAAGAGCAATGGGGAGCTGAAAGGGAGAAAACTCGGACCTGCTGAGAAGCAGAGCATTCAAAGCAGGAAGGGGACTCGTGAGATGAAACCTGTGCTCCTTTGCTTTTGTACATCCAGCTTGCCTTCGTGTTCTTAATTATAGGTCCTTCATCCCGGCAGCAGCTTAGATTTCCCACAGAGCTGTAGCGTAGCTAATGCTGTATATTGCCACTGTTTGGTTTGCTAGTGAGTTGTTTCCATCAGAGAACCAAAATTTCTCTGGAGGCAAAGGGCTGATTGAAGTGTCCCCTTGGCTTGTTTATAAGCAGCTTCAGTTTGAGACTTCACTCTAAATGGTCTCCCGCAAGCACCGAGTGGAAGGAGTGTGCTGTTTGGAAATACAGGAGTTAGTGGATTTTAAAAGGAGTATGAATACCTGAGTACAAGGCCACAATGTGGCTGGTACATATGCTTATGATTAGAGGAAAAATATAGATGCATGTACACTGAATGGTTGAGTCTAATGTTCATTGGGTTCTGAAATCTTGCAATGCTCTACAATGTCCCAAGGTTAATACAAATGGGAGCGCTGTTCATACCCTGATGACCTTCGCAGTAAATGTGTGCTCATGTCAGTGGGTGCAGGACTGTGTGGGCATGCACCTGTGTGTGCAGATATATTTTTGGGGACCTGTGTGTGCTAAGGTGAAGAAGGCCAGGGTGAGAGCTGGTGTGTGGCCGTAGCAGGGTTTCATTCTTTAGTGCTGATCTACGGTACTTTATTTCTATCTTCCATCATCATCATCATCAATATCATCACCCTCATCATCACCACTAACACTTACTGAACATGGACAATTGACAGTGTTCAGTGCTTTCCACATATTTTCTCATTTACTTTTGCCTACTTACCTATGAGGTAAGTACTGTATTATTCCTACTTTCTAGAAAAGAAAGCTAGCTGAACCTTGACATGTTAACTTGCCCAAGATAATATGGTCTGTAAGATATGGAGCCAGATTCATACTCAGTCAGTCTGACTCCTGAGCTGGCACTCCTGGCCACCCTTTACCTCAATCCAAAAACAGGATTTTAGGTGGTTTTCAGATACATATAGTAAAACAAGATCACAAGCGAAAAAACTAGGCAAAGGGAAAATGAGGGCAGCATAAAGAACACATAATTATGGTCCTACGTGCATGCCAGAGGTGAGACACAAATTGGGCTTTGAGTTTTCTAAATATGCAAAGAGAGAAACATGATGATAAGTCACAGTGTCCACACAGTAAAAATAAAAAATAATTTATCAGGAGAAGCACAGGAATTCCTCCTTTAGTAGAAATTTTTCTTGTGGTTTTTCAGAAAAGATTTTTTTGGACACTGTAACAAAAAAAAAATATCCTGACAATCAGACAATAAGGAGTTTTGTATGGCTGTTTCTTTTAAGGCCTCTCAGTGTAGACTGAGGGCTTAATGATAAAATGTGGCCATTAAAATAAATTCAACAGGGTCCACAGCAGTGGACTCCAGGAGCACAGCAGACCCATTGGGCAGGTTACTTATCTTCACACATGCACTAGGCAATTAGTTTTCTTCTTGATGCCTTAGTTTTCTCATCTATAAAATGGGGATAGAAATATTACCTATCACATAGAGGTGTGGTAAGGATTAGATGAGATAGTACATGGAAAGCATTAAGAACTTTGCTCAGAACATGATAAATAATCCGTGCTGTTTGTCATCATCATCCTTTTTGTAACTACAGACCTACATGCTTTAATGGTCAGACAAGCTGGCCTAAAGTTGTATCCACTTAGGAAAATTAAATAGTCAAACAGGTATGCATGGCCTAATGGAAGGTCACTCCCTTCTGCATTATGATTTTAGGATTAGAAAGTGCCCATAAGATAGACCAAGATTTTTTTTTTCTCAGAAAACGATTCTGAGTTCATGCAGACACACAAACAAATGGGCAACTGAAGCCCAACTTCTCTGGTGCGGTTAGTTTCGGCTTGAAGGATTTAATGCAGATGTTATCAAACTCTGCCACGGCCATAAAATTTCTCAATAAAACAATGATAAAATATCTAATTTTAAGCAATGTAATTCCATAAGGAATCCTTTCAATCAAGCTAGTTTTGAAATGTTCTCTAGGTAACAAAGCCAGTTGATTTGCTGTATGGGTTGTGTCAAACTAAAGGTTGGCACTTGCCATCTACCCCTACAAGGATTAAATCACAAGCTGCTGAGACTGCTGACCTTCAACACCCCCTGAAAGGAGTTCAGGGTGGAGATCAGGAATGAGGCACTCTGTACTGTGGGAAAAACTGGCAGAACTGGCCTTCAGATAGTTAGATATTTTCAGGAGATTTTATGAGCCCAATTCTTGCATCTCCTCATATCTAGAAAAGCACTAAAATCTTTCATGGTGACATCTGCTCCTCGTGACTAGCAGCAACCTTCTGCAAAAATGTGTGCTTGATTGCACGTACTCCCTCTTCACTGAAATCACATATATACTGACCTTCCCCCCTACCCCTCTGCAGCAGTTTCTCAGAGCTATCTGAAATGCTCTCTCCTGGGCTATAAGTCCTCATTTTGCCCCAAATAAAACTTAACTCACAACTCTCACGTTGTGCTTTTTTTTTTTTTTTCAGTCGACAGTTGTTAAGGTTTACCCCAATTCATTTTTGGAGAACATTTAACAGGTATGATAATTTTAGTTTTGGAATATTTAATCTTAACCTTTGGGTTTTACTAGTTACAGCAGCTAGCATTACCATCACTAAAGCAGATTTTATCTTCCAGAATTAGCTAACTGTCCATTTAGGACAATAAAACTATATCATCAGCACACAGAGGATGTTTATTTTTCTGGCTTCAGCTCTTCCCAAGGTGGTGACTGGGTCATTTGGGACAATTTCATGAGAAGGGGAAGCCACAGCTCTGTGCTATCTCAGTTACAGTGATGTAATGTAAATCCTAGAGAGTCTAGGGGCACCGCTGGGCATAGTAAGATATAGTCTAATAAGTCCACAAAAGAGGAAGTACACTTAGATTAGTTTTTAATATATTATTGTAGTGATTTCAGATGATGAGCCTAATCTATTGACCAAATTGATCTTGAGTGTGATTTTGACTGCCAAGGCTTAGTTCACCCCTCAGGTGCAATGGTTTAATGGCAGAGCCAGGTTTTCACCAAAATTCTTGCCCCCCTTTCTTGGATTGGAGTCATCGCCGGGAGGTGGATTCTTGGTCAGGGACTATGTTCCCCATCGCTCTTTATGGCCAAATGACTCATCCTTATTAATGGAATGTGAGCAGAAGTGAATTGTGTCATTTACAGGCTGAGATTTGAAAGAAACAAGTGAGGCTTATCTAAGCTCCTCTTACCCTATCTGCAGGCTGAACAAAAAGGATTCTGTGATGCTAGGAGATGATGAAGCCACAAGCTTGCATCCCTGAATTACCTGTGGAGGGGAGGCCCCCTGCCCCCATCCAGGAAACCTACATTGGACTAAACTTTTATCATGTTAAAATGCTGAAGCTTTGGGTTTTACTTGTTACAACAGCTATGATTATCATAACTAAAGCAGGTGTTCATTTTCCAGAATCAGGTAGATTTTGAAATGACTACTCTGAGTGAGGCAGGTAAAAATCATCTAAGTGGAGTAAATTGGGGCAGAATAATCTTAAAAGGTACGTTTAAAATGTATTTTCTAAAGATCACTCTTGGGAAGACAGTATGATTTTGTGACTAAATATTTTTGTGGGTTGTCTAGAAAAGTCACTCTTTTTTCATCAAAAGGTGGTCATCTTTTTATGATGTCTACTGATTGTTAGCTCTGGGCTTGCTGTTTCTTCTCTAAACTTCCTTGTTTTGTTGGGCTTTGAGTAAATCCTAGTTTTCTATTATTCCTGGATATGATCCAATGATAATAGAGGCAAGGCTTGGTTGGGAATAGTCCTGGAATTTCCCAAGTCCTTTAACTTCAGTGTAAACACACTGAAATGAAGAAATCCTATTACCTCTCAACCTGGAAGGGGCCTTGGTCTCCTCAACCCCCGCAAGGCTTCAGTTTACTTCCGAACACAGGGTCTGAAGGAGGCAGCAGAATGCACCCACCGTGCTGCTGGCCTGCAGCCTAGCTCTGGGGAGTGTGAAGTTCCTGTCAGAGGCCTGCTCTGTCAGCAGAGGTTCAGGAAGTGCCTGGAACGGAACCTTGCTGATTCCACAGTGGGAAGTGTGCTGTCATCAAGCTGCCAGAAGGGGCTTTCGAAAGACTGGGGACCCAGGCCACTTGGATACAGAGGCCTGGGGGAGCTACACTTGGTCTGGGCAAAGCTTTTTCCTTTGTTGCTCAATCGTCTTACAAAAAGGTGACCTCAGTCATCCAACTATTTGAGGGCTTTCTGTGCATGGTCTCCAGCAGCACACACTTCTGGTTTTCCTTCTCACCCACTGGCCCCCCTGTCTCAATCTCCTTTGCTGGGTCTTTGCCTCCTTCCAGCCCATAAATGTTGGCATGACTCTGGGTTCATACATTAACCTTCTCTTACCCTGTTTGGTTTCCATCACAGCACTCGTCACTATTTGAAATTATCCTATTTATTTGTTTACTAGTGTGCCACTTAACTCCTTCACTAGAAAGTAAGCTCTGTGAGGTCAGAGACACTGTCTTGCTCACTGGGGAACTCTAGGGCCTAGAGCAGTGGTTGGTCCATAACAAGCACTCAATAAATAGTTATTGAGTTAATAATTGACTGATTAATTGAATGAATGAATATATGAAATTCAGATGATGACAAACAGCATTTCTTCTTAAATCAGAGACTAGGAGAAAAGGGTTTTATCGAAGTAAAATTGGGATTGAGACTAGAGTTGAGATTGTTCCAGGATATTTTGATTCACTGAGATGGGGTCCTGTCTCCTGCAAATACCAAAAAAATGGATGGATTTTGTTTTTATTTGCCACATGGATTGGATTAGATGACCTTCTAATCCAAGTTGGGTGCCTCCCAACTTGAGCGTCGTGTGAACCTGGCTACGTACCTCACATCAGGCTCAGCGGTGGCAGCGTGCAGTGGCAGACGGCCATTTTTATCAGGGATATTGTGCTTGGCACCATTTCTTAGTAGACTCACACAGCCTTCCAGCCAACCCTGGAAGAGCAAGAGCATAGTTAGGTAACACAATCTCGCATAACATAGTAACAGAGTCCAACAAACTTTCTCCAGTTTTCTTTCCCTTTCTTCTTTGGTTTGGCTAAAAACATGTTCTATTGGACCTGAAGTGGTTGGTTAAGGACCATAACTCCCATTTAGACAACAGAGGGCTGAAGGTCTTGAGGTGTGGATTCCTGAGTTTTCTGGGACCTTTACCCTGTAAGATGCAGACTGATTCCTGGACTCTTCTGCGTCTGCCTCCCCATTTCTAGGGTCACTTGCTGGCATTCCACTTTTAAACCCAGTTCCTAGAGCCAAATGTGGCATGTGATGGGGGTGATTAATCAGCTCTAGACCCTTATTCTATGGGCTTAGCTCCAAATCATGCTCGTCAATGGTCTGACCTGGATGTCAGTGTCCAATTCCAAAACTGGGCTCCTATGTCACTCTTGAGTCCCAGCCTCCACTCCATGCCTCAGTTCATCTATATCTGATAAATGGTCCTTCGTCCTCTTTTCCAAGTTCTTTTTCTAGTAACCACAAAGATAATATCTTGCTTATTCTAGTCAGTCCCCTTCCTGATGCCTGGAATTCTAAACTAAGCCCTACTCCAATGGCTGGGACCCTGCCACCCTGTTGACTGATCTTTCTGCTGCTGAATATGGGGCTATCACCAGCACCCTCTAAGGGCTCCCCATTGTTGTGTTTTATCCCCCTATGAATTCCCCAAGAAACTTCCTGTGAACTCCCTGTTGTCTGCTAATTCACCAGATTGAGACCTGATATTGCCACATCTGATGCTTGTCCCTCCTTGGTTAGCACTTACAGCTGGGTCATTTCTCCACTGTCTCTCCTATTTCAAAGGGAAAATATAACCGCAGGCTAGTCCTCCCTTTCTGTTTGTTAATACTTTAAGTAACTGACCCAACCCTGCTGATAACTGAGTTTGGCTCATGTGCCAAGGAGAACACCTCCTACATTCATTCAGAATCATTTGGGTTACTCACCTAATTAAAAGTAAACTTATAAGTAAATGAAGTATATAAGTATACTTATAAGTGTATGAAGTATATGAGTATAATAATAACTTATGAGTAACTGAAGTTATTATTATGAAGAATAATAGAATAAAGCTCTATTTTTTTCCTGCCTTCTTCCATTCCTGTATAGTTAAGCCTCAAGATTACCCAGTAACAAGAGAAAGATTACTGAAGATTTTCCCATGCAGTACTGGAAGCAATAAAAATGTTACTAAATGCATGGAGGAGAAAAAAAGATAATCATAAGAAAAGAGCTTTTGGTTCTGAAAAGTCTGCAAAAAAAATCTTTCTACAAAAGCACATTAAAATTCATAGGTTCTAAAATTGAATATGGCTTTGTAGAACTGACCAGTAATATCTGTCTTAAGTAGAAGCAAATAATTTTCATAGTTTACTAATGTATTAAATCTGGTTTTAGTTCCTAATGCCCGTCATCAAGTTTTCTGATGAAAAGGGAAAAATATGGCCAGGAGACCCAAAAGAAAGGCATGCTGGACAAATTTCAGAGTTGCCAAATTTTTGAGTGGCCAAAGTTTTACAGTTTTTGAAAAACAAATCTTCTGATGGGGAAGGGTTTGAAACATTTTTATCATTTTGCAACATTTCCTGGAACTATGTGCGTATGTGGTTTTCTTTTTTTTCTTCAGAAAAGAAATCAGAAAACCATTGACTACATCTGAAACCCATGGTCACTATTCAGAACCAACAAATATGTTTTGGACCTACTATGTTCTGGGTGATTCTGCATGTGGTTCTCCTTCAACAGTGATAAACTTAGGGTATTATTTTTACTACATTTTACAAAGGAGGGAAGAGGCATAGGAGGTGAAGAAATTTGCCTAGGATCACACATCTATGGTAAGTTTATTTGTATGTTGAGCTTGAAGCTGTGACTGAGACAGTTTCTGAGTGCTCCCTTTGCCTAATTCCTCTTTAATACTTGAATTCAAACATTGCCAGAGGGAGTGGTGGGCCTCACTGTGTAATCACTAAGATACCACCTACTCTCACCTTCCCAGGGATCCTCAGGAGAGCCAGTGAGGGGCCTGGCCTTGGGCTGCCAGACAGAGGTGGGGTCAACAGTAAGAGGGTAATGCCCATGCTGTCATGCCGGCGTACTTCCCTATGCAGCTCCTTAGAATGCGTTCCTGGAAAGAGTTGTATGCAACGGTGGCACCTCGCTAGGTTCACTGTTCACTGTGATCTAGAGGAGAACTTCTTCCCAGTCCCTTAAGTGCTGTCTAGCCCAAGAAATTTGAAATTTTGAATTTTAGAATTTTGAAAGAAGTGTAGCTTGGTTTTACTCTCTTCTGTATGCTAGTGGCAGTTAGTTAAATTTAGAAACCATCTCTATTCCCTTCCTCCATCCCCTGATCCAAATTTTCTCTTTTCCTCATCTCGGACACCAAAAATCCCTAAAGCAAGAACAGTTATTAGGGCATGTGCCAGAAGGGAGGAGGACTCAGAGGGCCATCGTAAGTCTGTCTGAGACACTGGACTTCACCTAGTACTCACAGATCAGTGTGTTTTAAACTTGAATGGGCATAAAAAAATTGTTGGGGAGATTTGTTTAACATGCAGGCACTTCTCTCTCCACCCATAACCCCTGTCCTGCTCCCAGAGTGTCTGACTCAGGAGGTCTAGGGTGTAATCCAGGAACCCACATTTGAAACAAGCACCCCAACACTTTGAAAAATTCTTCCCAGTTTCATGTGTGAGTCCTAGAGAAAGAGGGCATGCAAATAAGAAATGAAAGAGTAGTGTCTAAAGAAAATCTCTGTGAGGACTGGGCAATGCTTTATTGCAAGCAGGAAGGTGTGGAAGGTGTGGTGTTTGGGGAAGGGAAGTGTTCTACTTGTCCAGGGCAGCTTCAGGACACCGTGGGTGAATCCACCACTGTCAACGGGCGGCAACAGCAAATGCAAGAAGCTGCATTGGCAGCAACAGTGGTTATGATGAAGATTTCCAGGAGCCATGTTGGAGAGGAGGGAGAATGATGACCTTTGTGTGGCACCAAGGAGGACTTGTTTGACGTGGACTCAAGATAGCCCTGGAGTCTCCCGAAAGGATTACAGGGAAGATTTGAGAGGACAGAGGTTTGAAGATTTTCAGTAAGGCTTCACCAAGCTTGTGCTAATGTTGGGAAATGGCAGACTGAAATCTCTTGTGTTGAGGACTGGCTCTATATAATTTTTAAGTTAGGCACTGATTGGGGGTTGAATCCTATGCTTGGTGTTGTCCTTTAAGAGACTGGTATTTCTCCCCTACTCCCTACCCACCACTCTTCCCAGTTCTCATTGTTCTCTACTTTGCTCATCCTTCAGCTTCCACTCAACTAATCCTGCCCCAAAGAGGTTAACTGCAGCTTCAAGTGTTACCACCCACTGAGGGTATTAACAGAGGGCATTCTTAGAAGGAGTACCAAGTGTGTTGAGAAATGCCCCAAGGGAAATTCTGATGCAATTAAGATGGAAAAGAATATTTCTCTCATGGCAATATCACCTCTAACTTAGAGGATTGTTAGGAAGATCCAAAATGACTTAAATCCATGAAACCAACTCTAAGTCGTTATATAAATGTTGGAGATGATTAAAGCAAAACTTTAAAGTTCTCTTTCTGTTGGCCAGCTGCACAAATCCAAGAACACTCTTCTGCAAGTGGGGCCCCCTAACAACACATTTAGTCCACCCCACTCTTTGACAGCCATCACAGACACAGTTGGTACCAGATAGGTTGCCAGGCACAGACTTGTGCGGCCATAAGCGTCCTGCATGTTAATATTGGCTCCCATCTTCAACAGCAGCTTCACTGTGTCCACTTGACGTCCAGAAACTGCATGCATTAAGGGTGTACATCCTAGAACGAGACATTTCAACAGCTTTTAAGAATGTTTGACTTGTGACTTCAGACAATACTACAAAGCTACAGTGATCAAGACAGCATGGTACTGGCACAAAAACAGAAATATAGATCAATGGAACAGGATAGAAAGCCCAGAGATAAACCCACACACATATGGTCACCTTATCTTTGATAAAAGAGGCAAGAATATACAATGGAGAAAAGACAGCCTCTTCAGTAAGTGGTGCTGGGAAAACTGGACAGCTACAAGTAAAAGAATGAAATTAGAACACTTCCTAATACCATACACAAAAATAAACTCCAAATGGATTAAAGACCTAAATGTAAGGCCAGACACTATAAAACTCTTGGAGGAAAACATAGGAAGAACACTCTTTGACATAAATCACAGCAAGATCCTTTTTGACCCAACTCCTAGAGTAATGGAAATAAAAACAAAAATAAACAAATGGGACCTAATGAAACTTAAAACCTTTTGCACAGCAAAGGAAACTATAAACAAGGTGAAAAGACAACCCTCAGAATGGGAGAAAATATTTGCAAATGAAGCAACTGACAAAGGATTAATCTCCAAAATATACAAGCAGCTCATGCAGCTCAATATCAAAACAACAAACAACCCAATCCAAAATTGGGCAGAAGACCTAAACAGACATTTCTCCAAAGAAGATATACAGATTGCCAACAAACACATGAAAGGATGCTCTACATCACTAATCATTAGAGAAATGCAAATCAAAACTACAATGAGGTATCACCTCACACTAGTCAGAATGGCTGTCATCAAAAAATCTACAAACAATAAATGCTGGAGAGGGTGTGGAGAAAAGGGAACCCTCTTGCACTGTTGGTGGGAATGTAAATTGATACAGCCACTATTGAGAACAGCATGGAGGTTCCTTAAAAACTAAAAATAGAACTACCATACAACCCAGCAATCCCACTACCGTGCATATACACTGAGAAAACCATAATTCCAAAAGAGTCATGTACCACAATGTTCATTGCAGCACTATATACAATAGCCAGGTCATGGAAGCAACCTAAGTGTCCATTGACAGATGAATGGATAAAGAAGATGTGGCACATATATACAATGGAATATTACTCAGCCATGAAAAGAAATGAAATTGAGTTATTTGTAGTGAGGTGGATGGACCTAGAGTCTGTCATACAGAGTGAAGTAAGTCAGAAAGAGAAAAACAAATTCCATATGCTAACACATATATATGGAAACTAACAAAAAAAAATGGTTCTAATGAACCTAGGGGCAGGACAGGAATAAAGACACAGACGTAGAGAATGGACTTGAGGACACAGGGAGGGGGAAGGGTAAGCTGGGACGAAGTGAGACAGTGGCGTTGTCATATATACACTACCAAATGTAAAATAGATAGCTAGTGGGAAGCAGCCGCATAGCACAGGGAGATCAGCTCGGTGCTTTGTGTCCACCTAGAGGGGTGGGATAGGGAGGGTGGGAGGGAGACACAAGAGGGAGGAGATATGGGGATATATGTATATGTATACGTATAGCTGATTCACTTTGTTATACTGCAGAAACTAACACACCATTGTAAAGCAATTATACTCCAATAAAGATGTTAAAAAAATAAAATAAACATAACATGTTATGAAAAAAAAATGTTTGACTTGTGAAATTTATGAGTAGACTTTATTTGCCTGTTCATTTATTATGCTCTTTGCAGATGAACTACCCTCAACACAAACTCAGCTGTTGAGCTGAAGAGAGATGACGATTGTTGCTACATTTATATAAACTATGTATTTTTCACACCCTATTAAATCTATTGTAATTTTGCTGTAATTGGTGGATTAAAACATTTTGTGCAGATGATAAAATTTGCTTATTACTACCTTGGGAATCAGCATAATTTGGGACATAACAGGCAGGTTTATCCCGACTTGGTTTGAACAATGCGGAATCTGGAAGTATCTTTGGAAAGCAATGCCAGCCAGGCAGACAGGTGCAGCACACATTTATTGGAGGTGGTAAGTGATATAGGGCAGTGATGGTAGCCTAGCCTTGGGTTGTACAAATTCTTGCTAAAAGGGGCCACTTTCACTGAAATACTTTTCTGTTTTTGGAATCAATATAGGCCACATTTGGTTTTTCATGTGTTTTCTTCCTGAATAAAAACAGAGATGAAATTACACATTCTGATTAACTTCGCAGGGCTGTTGGAACAAGCCATACTGGTGAGGCAGAATCCAGGTAGGTGCTTCACACTCCTTCAGGTGAAGAAACCTACCTCAGACATATCCCTTTCCCAGCTGAGACTTGTTTAGATGTCTTTTGATTGGAGATTCATGTAGAGGTTATAATTCTTCTCCAGGTGAACTGCAAACTATGACCTCAGTGATCCCTGAGAATGGATAAATTCCAGGACTACTGTTCTTATTGAAAGATTGCAGCCAGCAACCCAGTTTCTCTCCAAATTTCTCCCTTCTAATATTCTTCCAGGCATCTGTACTGGGTAAAAGCAGCAATGAAGTGCTCTGTCTTCAATAGTGGCAAAATTTTTCTCTCTCTCCCTCCTCTTTCTTCTCTTCTCTCTTTCCCTCTCCCTCTTTTCCCTTATTTCCCTCCCTCCCTCCCCCCTTCCTTCTTCCCTCCCTCTCCCTCCCTCCCTCCCTTCCTTCCTTCCTTCCTTCCTTTCCTTCCTTCTTCCCTCCCTCCCTCCTTCCCTCCCTTCCTCTTTATTTATTTATTTTTTTGCTTATGGGTGTTGAATTGCTCCAGCACCATTTGCTGAAGAGGCTTTCTTCCACTAAATTACATTTGCATCTTTGTCAAATATCAGTTGAGCATATTTGTGTGAGTCTGAGCTCTCTGTTCTTTCCCATTGATCTATGTGTCTATCCGTCAGCCCATACTACATAGTCTTGATTTCTGTAGCTATACAGTAAGTCTTGAAATTGGGTAGACTGATTCTCTCCCACTTTATTCTTCTTTTTCAAAATTGTTTTAACTATCTTAGTTTCTTTGCTTTCTATATAAATTTTAGATAATCTTGTCTATATCCACAAAAAAAAATCGTGCTGCAGTCTGACAGAAATTGCATTAAACCTGTATAAGAATTTGGGGAGCATTGCATGTTTACTATATTGAATCTTCTAATCCGTGAACATGTATGTCTCTCCATTTATTTAGATCTTTGATTTCTTTCATCAGCATTTTGTAGTTTACAGTATACAAGTCTTGTATGTATTTTGTTTTATTGACACCTAAATATTCTTTATTGAGTGATTTTACTTGGTATTGTGGTTTTAATTTTGGTGTCCATGTGTCCATTTCTAATATATAGAAATTAATTTGTTTTTGTATATTGATCTTGTGTCCTGTGACCTTGCTCAACTAACTAGTTGCAGGAGTTTTTGGTAGGTTCCTTAGGATATTCTATATAGACAATCAAGCTGTGCAAAAAAGGAACAGTTTTATTTTTCTTTTTCAATATGTATGCTTTTTATTTTTTATTTCCTTTTCTTGCCTTTTTGCACTGGCTAAGTACTATGCTGAATATGAGAGAGAGAGGGCATTTTTGCTTTGTTGCCCATCTTAGGGGCAAAGCATTCAGTCTTTCACCAGTAAGTAAAATGTTAGCTCTAGAGTTTTTTTGTAGATACGCTTTATCAAATTGAGGAAGTTCCCCTCTATTCCTATTTTCTGAGAGTTTTTAATCATGAATGTGTGCTAAGTTTTGTCAAATGCTTTTTCTGCATCCATTGATATGATCATGTGATTTTTCTTCTGTAGCTGGTTAATATGATGTATTACACAGATTGAGTTTCAAGTACTGAAACAGACTTACATTCCTAGAACAAACCACACTTGGTCATGGTGTATAATTCTTTTTATATATTACTGAGTTCTATTTGCTGATTTTTGCTAAGGATGTCTGTCTGTATCCGTATTCATGTGGAGTATTGGTCTGTAGGTTTATTTTTTGTATCATCTTTGTCACATTTTGATATCAGAGTAATACTAGCTTCATAATCATAACCAGGAAAAGTTTCCTCCTCTTATCTTTTCTGGAAGAGATTCTGCAGAGTTGATATGAATTTTATTTAAAAGTTTGTAGAAGTTTCCAGTGGAATCATCTAGGCCTGATGATGCCTTTTTCTGGGAATTTTAAAATTATGACTTTAAGTTCCTTAATAGTTATAGGACTATTCAAATAATGTTTCTTATTGGATGAACTGTGGTAGTTTATCTTTTTTTGAGGAATTGATCCATTTCATCTAAATACTCAAATTATGTGTGCAGAGTTGCTTGTTGTATTTTCTTATTATCTGCAGGGTCATTCCTGACAGTGATAATTTGTGTCTTCTTACATTTTCTTTTTGTCATTATTGCTAGAGGTTTGCCAATTTTATTGATCTTTTCAAAGAATTAGTTCCTTGTTTCATTGATTTTCTCTATTTTATGTTTTCAATTTCATTGATTTCTATTCTTCTCTTTATTACTTCTTTCCTTCTGTTTGCTTTGGGTTTATTTTACACTATTTTTTCTAGGTTCTTGAGGTGAGAACTTAGAGTATTGACCAATACGTTTCCTCTTTTCTAATGAATGTATTTAGTGCCATAAATTTCCCTCTTAGCATTGCTTTAGATATGTGCCACAAATTTTTATATGTTGTATCTTTGTTTCCGTTCATAATCAGTTAGTACAAGCCAGGATTGAAAGCAATCAGTCTGACTCTTGTATTTATCACACAAGTGGTGTTTAACCTTTGACTCTTCTCATTCCCAACTTCTAACCCCAAGGCAGATGTACAAGTAATTCTGCTTTAAAAAACGAATGAACAAAAAACTACCATGGATAAATTAGGGAGCACCCACACACTTTACAAAACATCTTATTGTCATGATAAGGGAATCCCAAGCTCCTCTTGGGACAGGTCAACTGGTTAAAAGTCATTAATGACTTCCTAGAAATACTAGGATAGAGAAACCAATGCTAAATCCTTTGTTATAGTTCCATAGGTCCTTGAGGCTGTCACTTCTTCCTCTTCTCCTCCTCCCTCTTTTTCTTCTCCTCCTTCTTCTTCTTTGTCTTCATCTTCATTTTCTAACCCTGTTTTCTTTCAGTGGTTCAGATTTGTTTCATTTCTATTGTTCTGTTTTCAAGTTCATTGATCCTTTCCTCTGCTTCCTCACTCTACTGCTGAGCTTAGCCATTGAGTTTTTAATTGTAATTATTGTATTTTTCAGTTTTAAAATTTTCCATTTGGTTCTTCTTTATATCTGTATTTCTTTGCTGAGCCTTTCTATTTTTTCATTTGTTTTGAGCATATTTGTAATTGCTCATTGAAGCATTTTTTTCATGGCTACTTGAAGATCTTTGCCAGATAATTCTAACATCTGTCATCTCAGTGTTGGCATCTACTGATGGTCTTTTTCCATTCAGTTTGAGGTCTTACTGATACTTGGAATGTCAAGTGATTTTCTACCGAAACTTGGACATTTGGGGTATTGCATTATGAGTTGCCTAAATCTTACTTAAATCCTCTATTTTAGCTGGTTTTCTCTGATACTGCTCCAAAGGGTAAGTGAAGGGGGGGGTGCCACTTCATTATTGCCAGGTGGGATTAGAAGTCTAAGTCCCCTACTTAGCCTTCATTGACATCTAAGGGAGAAGACTTTTCATTACTGCGTGGTGGTGAGAGTCCTAATTCTCAAGAAGGATTCCTCTGACACTGCCTCAGCAGTGGGGATATGGAGACTTCATTACCATGTGAAGGTGGAGGCCCAGGCTCCACGTTTGGTCTTTGCTGGAATGAGTGGGGTTGGGGGTCATAGTTTTTTGGGTTTTTTGGTGGTAGTATTTGATGGAGTAGACTCATTATTGTCTAAAAGTTTTCTGTCTTGCTATGCAGTCCCTTTCTTTGTTCTTTGGCTAGAGAGCAGGCTTTTGTTGGGGGCTTTTTTGACCTCTGTCCACTGGCATTCCTATGTTGTCAGCTTCTTCAGCTCCAAGTCTGGGAAGTATGAGGCAAAAAGGAAGCCCAGGAAACTCACCACTATGTCATTCCTTGGGTCCCATGGTCCTAGCTAGTCTGTCATTTTCTCTCCACCTTCCAGAGTGTTCTTATGTTTATGCTATATACAATGTTCAGGATTTTTAGTTGTATTTAGCAGAAGGAATAAAGAAAAAAGTACTACTTCTACTCCATCTTCCCAGAAGCAGAAATCCTTGCTCTCTGGCTTTAATAGCCGCACTTTCCCAACATCCACTGCTACCAAAAATAGCCTCCTCTTTTCATACCCATTTTCTAACTTCAACTAATTGGCCTATCTACTTTAGTCACTCATACAAAGAAGTTGAAGACAAACTCAAACCAAACAACTTCATGAGAAGAGGTGATGTAAAAGAATTTGAAGATTTGTGTCCATGACTCTCATTAAATAAAATGCTGAGGAACCTGCACACGGCTACAAGCAGGATATTCCTTGACCCTCCAGTAACAAAGTAGCTTGTCAAATATAATTTTATTAACATTGTTCACCTCTGGAGGCCATCTCTAAAAGGATAGATCAGAACATTCTGCAGGATTCAAAATACATAAATAGCTCACCTTCACTGTCACAGCATTCTAGGATGGAAGGGTCTTCCCGAATCACGGCAGTCAAAGCATTGACATCTCCGTTAGATGCTGCCTGATAAACCATGGTCAGGTCAACTTCTTCAGATGAATCACCTTCATGAATCAAACAGAGACAAACTTACTGTGTGGAGAGAATTCACTGAAAGAATAACAACACCCAAAGCGTCACCCACACAAGTGATTCATGAAAATCTCTCTGGTGAATCCAGGCAGAAGCCTGAGTCATCCTGATCACAGGCACCTTACCACTTCTGAAGAAAGGTGGGCCACTGTGGGCTGTGTTGTAACATCACCATATATTGGGAAGGAGCCTGAGGGATTAGGTGTCCTCTGAGATTTAATGATTCTCTCCAAGTATTTGGACTATACTTGAAATCAGTGAGACCAGATTGGGAAGTGGAGCCCTTATCTTGGTTCCGGGTTTCCTTTTTGATCTGAAATATGTTACTTTCCCTTTCAATGACTCAGTTTACCCACCTTTGAGGGAGATATTGTGCTCCTTATTCTCTGTTCTCTAGTTGGACTCTCTACCCTTTTCCTCTTGCTCTGAACCCTGAAGGCTAACCTTGCTGACCACATCACCCAGGCCCCCTGGCCCTCAGTGTCCATGGGAGGCACTGGTAGGAGAGTGGTGAGGAGAAGAGAGATGGGGCATTTCCTCCTGCTTTCCCCTAGTTCAGGGTCTAGCAGTAGCTGCTTCTCGCCCACCAGGAGGGTCCTCCTCCCCAGAGCCAGTCCTCACTGGGCTCCCTGTGGTAACAAACATTGTCCTTTCAACCCTGCCTCATCTCTGTATGTAGTCCTTTCACAGAAGCCCTTCATTTGAACCATCTGAGGTTTCATGACATGGTGTTCCCAGAAGAAGCAGCTGTATGCAAGTCCTTTGAATTTGGTAGCCACCTGTATCATACCTTTGTGCATGATTGAACCAACTAATAGTATTACCAAAGGTGACAAGAGAACTGTGGGTCAAGTGACCCCAGGGGAGCAATGGAAGGGCTGGGAGACAAGCTTTGTTTACAGGAACACCCCTTGTGAGGTGCTGGGCCGAGCCCCTCTACTTAATTTCTCCCACACATGGCCATGGTTCAGGGAAAATATATGTGTACAAGAAAAGTTTTTAAAACTGTGTTTTTCTACTCGTGGAGGCATTATGCTAGAGATACTTTACAGTTCTAATTGATCTTTAGTTGGCAGTGGTCCTAACCATTGGTTGGGAAGGGTTGGGCTTTGTTTCTCAGTCCCAGTATTTCTGGGAAGTCACCAATGACTTTTTAACCAGTTGACCTGTCCCAGGAGAAGCTTGTCATTAAAAATGATTCACTTACAACAACAAATTCCGTTGTTAAGTGAGTAGTTGCTCGCTAATTTATCCATGATAGGTTTGTTACTGTAGGTGTAGCTTTTAAAGCCTTCTCACCTTTACATTTGTCTGAGGGCTGGAAGTGAGCAGTGAAGGATGTGAAAGGCAAATGCCACTTCTGTGTGAGTGTAAGGACCCTGGAGCCACACCACTGGGGTTCAATTCCTAGTTTGTACTAACTAGCTGTGTAAATTTGGGCCAGTTACCCTCTCTGGGCCTTAGTTTCCTTGTCTTTAAAATGTAGATGATGATGATGGCAACCATGCATCTCGTAAGGCTGCTGTGAGGAGTAAATGAGTTAATATTTAATCCTATGTGCTTTTAGGACAGGGCATAGTGTGTAGTAAATGCTGTATATACTTTGGTACTACTACTGTTACCATTTTTTTTTTTTCTGATAGTGTGCAAATTTAGAGAGCATTTGAAATCTGGGGCATGTAGAGAAAAAGGTCTCTCTGATGATGGCTAGCTAAAAGATCCATAGATTGTACAGAACATTCACTCTCTATTAGAAACTCCCCCAGGAGTCTAGACATTTTGTGAATATTGCTCACAATATCTCTGGACACAAGAAATAGGGCCCAGACCCAAGCACAAAGATGGGCCTGGTATCTGGTTGTATGACCACATCCATAGATGCTGATGATGTCACTTCAGAAGGAAGGTCCTGGTGGTGGGCTGAGGTACAAGGTATGCTGTGTTTATAGCCTGTTTATATCTTATACAATGTGTTTACATAACATATATAAACGTGTTTATAACCTGTTCATCACTGAGTGCAATAAAATCTGTAAGGCACATTCATCAGACTGTTGAGTACATACAGCTGAGAGAAACAAGGAATGCATTGCCTGATAGAATTAGAATTCCAAACAACTTGCCAGAAGGATTCTAATAACATTGTATTTAATAGGGATAAACATTTAGTCTGTGAAATATCCAGTTGAACTAAGTGAAGGGTGGTTGAACCTGTAGTTTTTGTTCCTCAATATCCCCTCACCCTGCTGGTGACCTTAACCTGATTATTCTCTAGGGACCACTTCCTCTCCACTTTCAGCACAGGGGGTTGACTACATTCCTGCTCAGGGCCAGAACATGTGACCTATAACTAGCCATTCAGCACCAGCATTATCCTGGCCACAGATATTGGTTCAGGGATGTGCCTCAATCAGAGTCCATAAAAGGCAATGATATTTTGGATATTTGGGGATTGCTGGGAACAAGTTTTGTTCTACCACCCATGAAACTGGGAGTTATGGGGGGTACATCTTATGGGTGGAGAGCTTATGAATGAAGACAACACAAGAAGAGCAGAGCTGGGCTAAGAGAAAGAAATAATTGAGACCTGATGACATCATTTGAATTCCTGAATCAAGCCATACCTTAAGCCAGCACCATTTCTGGAACATTTACATGTCCCAATAAATTTCTTTTTTTGCTTAAGTCAGTTTGCATAGATTTTATGTGTTTGTTTTTCTTTTTAATCACTGCAAGAGTTCTAACTAACAGAAGATTTTAGTGGTGGCACATTAAAAAAGCATTTAGGGATTTAGTTGGGCAATTAACACTATAGGAATTAACAGTGTGACAGTAAACTAGTAGG
This sequence comes from Balaenoptera ricei, assembly GCF_028023285.1. Classification (NCBI taxonomy): domain Eukaryota; kingdom Metazoa; phylum Chordata; class Mammalia; order Artiodactyla; family Balaenopteridae; genus Balaenoptera; species Balaenoptera ricei. Next base: position 43,931,380 of record NC_082641.1, read on the forward strand.
ATCTCTGGCTGCAGTAATAATAGTCTAGTAATGAGACTGAGGGAGATAATAGGCTTTTTCCATTCTTAACTGGTCAGTGTCATGTTGAGGTCTATGGCCCATGGATTAAATGGGCTATAGGTAGCTGGAGAACATTCCGAGGAGAGTGACCAGAGTATGACTGGACTTCATGTCACCTGATAAACAGTGAAAGGAAACAGATCTGTTTACTCTGAAGATTACTCTGTGTGGTCACCATGGTTGCCTTCAGATATTTGAAGAGGTTTTTTTTGTTTTTTTAATTAAAAAAACTGTGGTAAATATACATAACATATGCCATTTTAATCATTTTTAAGTGTAGAGTTCAGTGGCTTGATGTACATTCACATTGTTGTGCAACCATCACCACTATTCAGCTTCAGAACTCTTTTCAGCTTCCAAAACTCAGACTCTGTATCCATTAGACAAAAAACTCCCCATTCCTCCCTCCCCTCCGTCTCCTGGAAACCACCATTCCATTTTCTGTCTCTATGAATTTGACCACTCTAGATATCTCATTTAAGTGGCATCAATAGTATTTGTCCTTTTGTTACTGGCTTATTTCACTTAGCATAATGTCCTCGAGATTCATCCACATTGTAGCATGTGTCAGAATTTCCTTCTTTTTAAAGGTTGAATGATAATCTGTTGTATGTATGCACCACATTTTGTTTATTCATTCATCTACTGGTGGACACTTGGGTTGTTTCCACCTTTTGGCTATTGTGAATAATGCTGCTGCAAACATCGGTATACAAATAACTCTTTCAGACTCTTTCGAGTATATACTTAGAAGTGAAATTGCTGGATCACATGATAATTCTATTTTTAATTTTTTAAGGAACCACTGTACTGTTTTCCAATGTGGCTGCAACATTTTATATTCTCACCAACAATGCACAAGGGTTCCAATTTCCGCATGTCCTTACCAACACTTGTTATTTCCTGTTTTTGCTTCTTGTGTTTGTTTTTTGTAATAATAGCTAGCTTAATGGGTGTGAAGTGATATCTTGTGGTTTTGATTTGCATTTCCCTATGATTAGTAATGCTGAGCATCTTTTCATGTGCTTTTTGGCCATTTGTATACCTTCTTTGGAGAAATGTCTAAGTCCTTTGCCCATTTTTAACTGGGGTTGTTTGTTTTTCTGTTAAGTTGTAGAAATTCTTTATATATTCTGGATATTAACTCTATATTAGATATATAATTTGTATACTTTTTCTCCCATTCTGTGGGTTGCCTTATCGCTCTGTTGATAGTATCGATGTATAAAAGCATTTAACTTTGATGTAGTTCAATTTGTCTATCTTTTGTTGTCTCTGCTTTTGACATCACATCTAAGAAATTACAGTAAGCCCCCTACATATGAACAAGTTCTGTTCTGAGAGTGTGTTTGTAAGTCCAATTTGTTTTTAAGTCCAACAAAATTAGCCTAGGTATCCAACAAACACAATTGGCTATATGGTACTATACTGTAATAGGTTTACAGTACTTTTCACACAAATAATACATAAAAAACAAACAAAAAATAATGAAAACATTTTTAATCTTATAGTACAGTACCTTGAAAAGTACAGTAGTACCAGCTACATCACCACTGCTTTTACGCTTGCTTCCAGACATCCTGGGCTTGCAGTAAGGATGCTGTACTACTAAACTTTATACAGTACTGTATGGTACACAAAAGCACAACCACTTGTAGAGGATGCACACACGTGACAATGTGAGCCAGACACATGAACTAACTTACGTGATTGGACATGCAAACTCACATTTGCATTTTTGAAAGTTTGCAACTTGAAGGTTCGTATGTAGGGGACTTACTCTATTGCCAAATTCAATGTCATGAAGCTTTCCCCCTATGTTTTCTTCTAAGAGTTTTATAGTTTTAGGTCTTATGATTAGATCGTTGATCCATTTTGAGTTATTTTTTGTAGATGGTGTTAAGGTAAGGGTCTGACTTCATCATTTTGCATGTGGCTGTCCAGTTGTTTCCGCACTGTTGCTGAAAAGACAATTCTTCCCCCATTGAATGGTCTTGGCACCTTTGTTGACTCCTCAGTTGCCCCCTAAGTTGACCATAGATATATGAGATTATTTCTAGACTCCCAGTTCTATTCCATGGATCTATATGTTTGTCTTTATGCCAGTACTACACTGTTTTGATTGCTGTAGCTTTGTAGTATGGTTTGAAATCAGGAAGTGTGAGACCTCCAACTTTGTTCTTCTTTTGTAAGATTTTTTTTGGCTATCTGGGTCCCTTGAAATTCCATATGAATTTTAGGATGGATTTTTATATTTCTGCAAAAACATCATTGGGATTTTGTTAGGGATTGCATCAAATCTGTAAATCTCTTTGGGTAGTATTGACGTCTTAACAATATTGTCTTTCAATCCATGAAACACAAGACATCTTTCCATTTATTGGTATCTTCTTTAATTTCTTTCAACAATGTTTTGTAGTTTTCAGTGTATAAGTCTTTTGCCTTCTTGGTTAATTTTATTCCTAAGTATTTTATTCTCTTTGATGCTACTGTAAACAGGATTATTTTTCAAAGAGCTTTTAGCCAAGTTTATGGTTAAACTTTTTATGTGAAATTCCAGCAGTTAGAAATAGCAGTGGGTGAGAATGACAGAAGAGTATTTTAATGGTCAGAGAACTGTAAAAATGTCCTAGGTCTCCTCAAGAGGTAGTGAACTTCCTGTAATTAAAGATGTCAATCTTGGGACTTCCCTGGTGGTCCAGTGGTTAAGACTTCGCCTTCCAATTCAGGGGTTGTGGGTTCGATCCCTGGTCAGGGAGCTAAGATCCCACATGCCTCGCGGCCAAAAAAACAAAACATAAAACAGAAGCACTATTGTAACAAATTCAATAAAGACTTTAAAAATAGCCCACATCAAAAAAAAAAGAAAAATCTTAAAAAAAAAAAAGATGCCAGTCTTGGCTAGGTGGTCACCAAGGGAGTGTGTTGCAGAAGGAATTCAGACACAGAGTGAAGCACAAGGTATGGGGAAGGGAAGATGTGTGAGGCAAAACAGAATGTATTTCAGGGTTTCTTCTAACCCTAAGATACCATACTAAACTACAGAGTGATTAGGAAATAGGAAATGAAGGCGCTTCCATAGAAGTTGTATAGAAACAGTCAATTTAAATTGTAATCAATGCAAATAATTAGGCCTAAACTTAAGATAGTGCAAAGAATTTCTGTAGAAATGATGAAGGGCGAAGAAGAAGTAACAAGAATGAGGAGAAGGATAATTGATGGTCCTGGTGGAATCTAAAATAGAGGCAAGAAAAATTTTTTTCTATCAAAGGTCACAAAACCATTTAAGATATGCAGAAGATCTACATAAACAAACAATACATAAATTCTTCCTTCTCTCCTTCCTTCTTTCCTTATCCATCTCGATATCTATTATCTATCTACTATTTTTGTCTATCTACCTATCTATCTATCTGGTATCATCTATCTATCTACCATCTATTTATCATCTATTTATCTTTCTTTCTATTCATCTTTAGAGGAGGAGCATGGTTTGAATGGCTTTTGCCTCTCTAACTGTGTGAAAGTTAAACAGATAGACTTATATATGGATGCATAAAGAAAAATTCTAAAATTCACCAAGGGAGAGAGACTGAAAGTAGAGAGAATGGAAAACAGACATAAAGGAAATAGGAAGAAAGAAGAATGTGAACAGATGCAGATTATATTTTATAAAAAGTTATCTATGTATATGTATACATGAAAAATATAAAAGACAAGAAGACGATGCATCAAACATCAATAGAGATAATTTTTTAGATATTATTCAGTACTTTCTATATTTTCCCAATTCTCTACAAAGAATTTATATACTTTTTATAATCATCAAAATAAATCAAGTTTTAAGTGGTGAGAGAGGAGGGTGCCTTACTAGCTTTACATTAATGTGTTACTACTAGAAGGGTAGACAGAGCCTAATGTGTGTCTGTAATAGAGAAAACAAGTCCTTGATACTTGACAAAGTGCTGAAAAAGGAAAAACATACATGTATGTTAAAAATTCTGACCTTTATAAATACCCTAGTAGATTTTTTTTTTAAAACAGGTACATGTTTTAAATTTTTATTAATTTTTACCTAAAAATTGGAAGGATAGACTTTTTGGAAATCATCTATTTCCCTCATTTTTCATGGTTAAAAACCTTGTAAACGGTTTTCTGGATGTGTCATAAATTATCAACTTAATTCCAAGGGCCCAACTTTTTAATAGTAGGATTGCAGAAATATGGCAGGCTGCTAGACATGTTTTAGATTAGAGGACCTTCTTCAAAGCTTCTCACATTTTACACAAATATGGGTTCCTTCACATAGTGGTTCTGTCTCTGGGTTATTGCAGAGTTCCTTGGGAAAGCCCTTGACTGCATCAATTACTGGGCCTACTTTGTTGAAATTACCCAGCGGTCAGCTTGGCATTTGTTCTGCTTAAGTTGAGACCGTGTTGTGGAACAGCCAGGTCAATGTAAGCATAGATTGGGTACTGCAGTTTCAAGAGTCCAGACCAGAGGGTCTTGGGAGAATTTCTTTGGTTCATTCTATTCTGAGAATTCTTGGGTGGCTGAATGCAGCCTAGAGTCACTAGTGAAGTCTGGGTTCATTTTGGGCAACTACAGAAGATTCCACAGATATTTCTCACATTGTTTTTTGGAGTGGAATTGATTGCATCTGAAGAACTGAAATTTATTCATTTATCCATTTACTTAACAAACATCTACCATGGGCTAGTGAAATTGCAGGTACAAACGTTGTAGAGTCTCTCTGTTCCTAAGAAAAACATGCCCTAATGGGAAAAGAAGTATGTAATTTATGATTGAGATATACCAGGGATATTATGGCAGGACAAGAGGAAGAATGATTTAAACGAATAGGTTCCTGGGCATTCTCCTAATCCAGATCACTCTATCCTCCCTCAGGATTATCTTGGGTGCTTTGGGGACAGTAGAGAAATCGTGTTTTGGGAGCTGCCTGGAATGATCTATCCATAAGGTGGTGAGGTCTTTTCACTTTTAGGGAAGATGCCAGGCCTTCACTGCACCCTGATGGCTCCATGTAACAATATTGCCACCCACTGGTGATAAAGAGTCTCTCTGGGCCTTGACCTTGGCCCTGAGCCAGGATGGTGCCAGTTCTGCTGGACAGAATTAAAAGCCAGTTTGGAACACTCTGGTCATGTAGGAACAAGTTTAAGGTCATTGATACAGTTGGCTGGCATTGAAAGCAAATTAGTTTCATGTGACTCATCATATACATCATATGATACAAAGCATGCATACATGCAAGCAATATAGAAAAATAGTAAGAGCCCAGCCTCCAGAGTTTGAATCCTAGCACTGCCAATTTCCTGATAGCTGTGTGATCTTGGGCAAGTTACTTAACCTCTCTATTCTCATTCTTCTCTTGTCAAATGGGTAAGAAGAGTATTTACCTCACAGGGTTGTTCTGAGAGCTAAATGAGTTCATCCACATAAAGTGCAATGCCTGGCACAAAGTATTCAAAGTATGTCAACAATAATACATTATCACCATTACTACTTTGACATAGATAGGAACCTCTGTCTTCTTTCCCCTTAAAGAGACCCTTTGCCTTGCTCAGCAGGCTGTAGAGATTTTGTGAGCTGAAACATTTTGCTATTTCTCGCGTTTTCTCCTACAGTCCCTCAGGGTGTACTGGCTGAGGCTTTAAGAGTGTTTTATAAAGTGCCAGTCATATGGGAGGAGGAAAAAGAGTTTCTTTTTAACATTTTAAAGAGAAAAATAGCTCCAAGCTTTCTGCATGTGCCAGCTGAGAACAAATACTCAAAGCAACCTTCATGCCGTGGGAGTGGAAAAGAAGGGATTTCATTCTGTGGGGAGGAAGTCTTGCAACAGTATTATCTCAAGGGTAAGTATCTGGCCACAATGAGACCTTTCTTCATAACCAAACTTGTGATGCAACATAAACACATGCTGTATTTCTTTGAATCTCAGCATCACTGTGTTCCTCGGGGTGACTCTTCTGACCTGTGAATGACATTCCATGGCTCGCATCTCTACTGGACACAGGGTAGGGGATAGTGCTGGGAAACGGAATCTGCTATTCTAAGAAACATGTCTGTGTTAAACTTCAGTGACGATGCCTCCCTAGAGTGCATTTTCATAAAATGAACTTTCATTTTAATAACACTAATTCTTAAAAAGAACTCAATCTTCAATGCATAGGACCTTTAGTATGTGTGCAATAAATGGACTGACTGATGTAGTATTCATGTTCAATAGCTTTCTCACCCATTGGAGTCTTGTGGAAATCTCCTTGATGTTAAAAATATTGTGTCAAGAAGTTCTTTGGTAAGTAGGCAAGTATAAATCTTAAATGATTTTATGAAGGACTATGCTAGCCTAGCCAGTCTTTGGAAATTAAAAAGTAAGCCAAGCCTTACTTTGAACACTGTTCCTTTGATCTTCCTTACTTTCTTCTTGATCAAATGTATGACACCACCCACCTCTTTCACTTTTAAGAAATGGGAAGTGTTCATGTCAGGAATTTGCCATTTTAACTGGGGACGCTGGAAGGAGAGGAATAGGTGAAGAAGCAGGGTTTGCTTAGTTTGCAGAAGAGTAGACTTAGTTGGACATGACTGCTGTTGGAAAAGATGGAAGAGAGTTTAGGATTGTTTTCTGTAGATCCAGAGGGAAGAACTAGTATTGGTGGGTAGAAATTGGAATAATTAAGATTTTTAATAACTAGAGCTGTTCAGAACTAGAAGGGATTATATTGTGAGCTGTGTGCTCCTCATCACTACCCATGTCTAAGCAGGTTCTGATCAAGCATATCTCGGGATGCTCTCGAGGAGATGTCTGTATTGAGTAGAAGGTTGACCTCTAAGGTTCCTTCTGTGATTAATATTCTATGTGTCTTTCTCCTATCTGTGTAGAACCAAATAATGAATCACCTATTGTTGATGAACAATGACTGTTGTGCTGAAAAGGATTTGGAGAAGTGGGTTTTCCTCGAGTCCTTTAAAAGGTATCCTTCCTAGTGGCCCTCCACTGTGGCCACTTGTAAAACTGCCCCAAGTGCCTTGATCACCTGAAAATAGTTTAAGAAAACAAATACAATTTGGGTGGCTTGTCCAAGTGTCAGAGATTGAACCAATCTATCTCTCTGTAGTCCTTTAGATTTGCATCTCTCCTTTTGTAGTCATCCTGTCAGCTGGGCTTCCATGGCTGTCTTCATTGTCTTGACTCTGTTTTCTCCCTCTTCATGACTGTCTCATGGGTTCCTCAAGGTAATTGAAATGGAATCCCTTCTTACTATACTGGAGTTGTTGCTTTATAAAAGGTACAGAATAAAACCCAGCCTGGTGAATAATCACCCTTCACATGACCCCACTAGAATTCTGGCAGTATGGCTTTGCTTTCTTTGCAGAAAAAAAATCTCGAACATTAGATAGTAGAAGTTAGAGTAGTGTTGGATACATTGTAGATACTTGATAAATATGTTTATTGATTTAATTAGCATATTCTTTTCCAACTGGCAAATTGAAGAATACATATACGAAATGAAGTCTCATTCTTTTCAATCCTTGGGAATAGAATTAGGAAAAGTGATAGAAGAAGGAGTCTTCTGTTCCTTTAAATAATTTCATAAGGCATATCACTAGCATTTCAAGTAGAGTTGAAGTAAATGAATAGCTTCCCTCAACTCTCATAGATTATGGATATATGGTTAAGTAAGGCTGATTTAAACTGTATCATCAGAGCTGTGAGTATGTAATATTGTGAGGTCTAAAACAGTGACAACACAGCAAAGGAAACCATAAACAAAATGAGAAGACAACCTATGGAATAGGAGAACATATTTGCGAACAGTGCAACCAACAAGGGCTTAATTTCCAAAATATACAAACAGCTCATACAACTCAACAACAAAAAACCAAACAACCCAACCAAAAAATGGGTTGAAGACTTAAATAGACATTTCTCTGAAGAAGACATACAGATGGCCAATAGGCACATGAAAAGATGCTCAACATCGCTAATTATTAGAGAAATGCAAATCAAAACTATGAGGTATCACCTCACACTGATCAGAATGGCCATCACTAAAAAGTCTACAAATAACAATTGCTGGAGAGGGTGTGGAGAAAAGGAAAACCTCCTACACTGTTGGTGGGAATGTAAATTGGTGGAGCCACTATGGAAAACAGTATGGAGGTTCTTCAGAAAACTAAACATAGAATTACCATAGGATCCAATAATCCCACTCCTGAGCATATATCTGGACAAAACTATAATTCAAAAAGATATATTCACCACTATGTTCATAGCAGCACTTTTCACAATAGCCAAGACATGGAAACAACCTAAATGTCCATGGACAGATGAATGGATAAAGATGCCATTTGTAGCAACACAGATGCAACTAGAGATTATCATACTAAGTGAAGTAAGTCAGAAAGAGAAAGACAAATACCATATGATATTACTTACATGTGGAATCTAAAATATGACACAAATGAACTTACCTACAAAACAGAAACGGACTCACAGACATAGAGAACACACTTGTGGTTGCCAAGGTGGGTGGGGGAGAGGGGCAGGGATGGACTGGGAGTTTGGGGTTAGTGGATGCAACCTATTACATATAGAATGGATAACAACAAGGTCCTACTGTATAGCACAGGGAACTATATTCAATATCCTGAGATAAACCATAATGGAAAAGGATATAAAAAAGAATGTATATGTACATATAACTGAGTCTCTGCTGTACAGCAGAAATGAACACAACATTGTAAATCAACTATACTTCAATTTAAAAAATGCAAAAAAAAAAAGGTGACAACAGAAATGACTTCTCAATTAAATCTGAATCTCATAAAGAACTTTCTTTTTGAACAACAGAAATATTAGCCAAGTGTATTACTATGAACCACTCTGGGTTCAGTTCTCTATTTTGTAAAATAAGGTTGACTACATCCCTGGGTCTCAATACTGGCTGAACATTAGAACCATCTCGGGAGATAAAAAACAAAACCCCCCCCCAAAAAAAACCCCTGATACCTAAGTGCTAACCCCAGATATTTTGATTTAATTGATCCGTCATTTCATGTTATTTCATTTTGGATTACAAAAATTATGAAGATACAGATAAGAAGAAAATATATACTCAAAGATAATCACTATTAAGATGTTGGTATGTTGTATATACTTGATTTATAGGCTTGCTTCCCACCCATCCTGGAGCGCTCATTCCTCCACCAGCCTGTGTAATGTAAATATGGGAGTGGGGAGAAGTGCTAGCAGGAGGGGAAGCTTGGACACCTGAAAGATCTAGTTGCTTCAGAATGTGCAGTTGTGAGCCTCTGCCCTTTCCATCTTCCCCCTCTAAAATCTAAACTGTCTCCTGCCCCCTATCCTGCACTCAAAATGGACATGGCTGAAAATAAGTGGTAACCCAACCCAAAGGCTGTATAAAAGAGAAGGCAAGTTCCTAAGGAGCAAGCATAATGGTTAAAAGGTGCAAAAAGCTGTGAGGTCAGGAGGCATAGAACAGGAGGGAGGGAGTTCTGGAAGGTGCTGTAGCTTGGGGTGGGTAGCGCCCTAGGACAGTAGACTCCTGCCTGTGGCTGAAGCTTGGGGCCAGTGGCTGCTGGTGGGGCAGGATTCACTGACCAAGGTAGCAATGCAAATCTCAAATCTCCCACACTGTGATCTTCTATGGATGAGAATACAGTCATAGAAATTGAAGAAAATGACTGAAATTTTCTGAGATCCAATGTGAGTTTGGCTAACACTAAGGCCATTTTGCTACTCATTTATTAAGTGAATCTGTTTCTCCTCCCACTCCAAATTCCCCTCCCACAATAAGGGACCAGATGAAGGGTAATATTAAAAGGATCTAATGACTGGCTTGTCAGGTCCCCCATCAGACTGGAGGCAGGCCTAACAGCTGGAGCAGGGTTGATAACTTTTTAGCTGCTGGACTGGGGGCTGTGTGTGTTCCTGGGGAGTGGTTGGAATAATCTCTATTGATCTGAGGATATAGAGGTATTTTAATATTGTAACAACCAGTGACTAATAGTTCTTAGCATGGTGCTGGAGTTACATTTTACAAAAAAAAGATCATGCTGTACATATAATTTTGATTGTTGCTCTTTTTCAAACATTTAATATTGGATCACAAATATTTTCCTATGCCATAAGGTAAGATTTGAAAATGTTATTTATAAAATGTGGCATAAAATCCCATTGACTGGAATTAGCACAACTGATTTAATCATTCTCTTACTATTGAACATTTAAATTGTTTCTCTTTTGGGGGGAATTATTAATCCTGTAGCTATTCCAAATAATGCTATAATATTCTTGCATATATGTGTTTCTGTGCATCTTTATTTCCTTTGGACACATTCCTAGAAATGAACTTGGGAATCAATAGATTTGACTCTTTGTCAAATTGCCCTCCAGAAAGGTTGACCCAACACACCCTCCCCAAGCAGGGCTTGAGAGCATACATTTCACCTCATTCTTTTTTTTTTTTTTAAATAGGAAGTTTTTTTTTTTAAATTAATTAATTAATTAATTTATTTATTTTTGGCTGTGTTGGGTCTTCGTTTCTGTGCGAGGGCTTTCTCCATTTGTGGCAAGTGGGGGCCACTCTTCATCGCCATGCGCGGGTCTCTCACTGTCGCGGCCTCTCCCGTTGCGGAGCACAGGCTCCAGATGCGCAGGCTCAGTACTTGTGGCTCACAGGCTTAGTTGCTCCGTGGCATGTGGGATCTTCCCAGACCAGGGCTCGAACCCGTGTTCCCTGCATTGGCAGGCAGATTCTTAACCACTGCGCCACCAGGGAAGCCCTCACCTCATTCTTAATGACACTGTGATTTATTGTTTTTTAAAAAATAATGCTGATGTGAAAGAAGGAAAAGAGTATATCATTTCTAATGGTCACTTCTTTTATTATTCCTAAGAGAGAAGTTTTTTCACATGTTTATGGCCATTTCATGAATTACTTGTTGGTATCCTTTACGTATTATTTCAAGGCATTTGTCGTTATCTAATTGATTTGAAAGAGCTCTATATACATTAAGGGCACTAACTCTTCATCTGCTATCTATGCTGCAGTTATTTTTCCCTGTTTGCCACTTAAGTTCTCAGTTTGTTTTGTTGGTTTTTGAAAAATAAACCAACAAAATCTATGGATATTGCACTTAGGATTCATTGCCCGTGGAACCTTATACTTATGTGTTAACATTTAGCTGTAATTAATATGGAAATTTTAAACTTTATATTTGCATGCCACAATTACTTTCTTTCCCCAAATATTGTATAATTCTCCTTTTCTTCACTAATTTGTAAGGGCAACCTTATCATATAGTACCAACTCAATAACACCTTGGAGGAGGCTCCTCCTACAGCCCATTCACTGCAACTGTGGCTTGGAAAGCATGGATGCCAGAACTAACTCCTCTGCAGCGGTATACGCATGAATGCGGGAATGTGGCCAAAGTGCACCTCAGTCACATTCCGTAGAGTCTTGTGGTCTGTCTCTAGTCAAGGTTCTTAGCTTTTTTGTGTTTCCTGCACAGTTTTGAATTCTAGAATTTTTGGTAGCATATTTGAAGGAATTAAACTCAGAACAATCCTAAAGTTAGCAAAAAGTTCGATACAACCATTTTGACGGCACAACAATGTCTCCCAGTAGCTATGAAAGCATCCACTGTTCCGGGGGGTTCTCTGTCACTGTCTGAATAACAATCATAATTATGGTCAACAATTATGCCACGCTTATTATGCACCAGGTACTGTGCTAAACCTTTCTAGAAATCAACTCATTTAATTCTCACCTTATGAGAATTATTCCCACTTTATGGATGGGGAAACTGAGGCACAGGGCAGGAAAGTGACTTACTCAAAGTCACACAGTTAGTAAGTGGTGAAACTCAGATAAGGCTGCAGGCTGTCAGGCCTCAGATTCAACCCTCTGACCAATGTGCACTACTGTCTATCGCTGCCCATTCACTGAGGTGGTGAAGCCCTCATATATTCCAGTGAAGCTGTGACCTTTCTTGGTGCTGGACAATATTCCACATTCCATTCTCTCTTACTCACAGCAGCCTATATTCTACTCTCCACAAGCTGTGCAGCTCAGCATTCTGCTGGAGAGACATCACTGTGCTAGAGTTTATACTCATTTGTAGCAAAAATAAAATCTACACATTAATTGAAAATTGGGAATGCATCTATGAGGAGCTGCTTGTACACCAAGGAGCGAATTAAAGTTAGTGGTAACAGCATAAAGATTCTAATATGAGGTTGAGCGAATTCTTTTAAAATATTAAGATAAATGTCAAATAACCAAGGAACAAATAGCTCTCATACTGAAGCACAGAAAGAGAATGAAATTTTTCTAATTTATTTTCTAAGGCTAGCATAAACTGCTAAAGACATATGCATACAGGCACCTATAGATGGACCCAATTTGTAAACTCAGAGTTCTAAGTTTTAAATTAAATTCTGTGAGATCAGATTAAGTTGGATATTGAAAGAATAATACACCATGACTGAACAGAGTTTATTCTAGAATATAGATGTTTTGATTTTCCAGTGTCTATTAATAAAATATATCACATCAGTAGAACAAAGGGGAAATATATGATTATATGAATAAAGAATAGAAAGGCATTTAATAAAATTTGATATCTGTTCCTTAAAAAAACACCACACCTAATAGTGAAAAAATAGGGAAAGAAAGAAGACAAATTTTATCTAATGCAGTAATATATGAAGCAAAAAGAAATGAGATAATAATCATAAAGGAAGAGCAAAATTATCAAAGTTTAATCAAAGCTAACTTTTACTCGTGTTCTTTGCACTGTCCTAACAGTCTCCTTTGAATTAAGCTATTTATTTATTTCAACAATTTTATGAGTAGGTAGTATCTTTACCCTATTTACAGATGAGGGAATTGAAGCACAGAGAGGTTTAATAATTTCCCCTAAGTTGTACAGCTATTAAATGGCAGAGCAGGATTTGAAACCAGTCCATCTGGTTTCATCCTGTGCACCAGGATGGCACAAGAGAATTAACCACAGAACCATTAGAATTAATAAGCTAGCCAGACTTAAAAATAAGTATGAAACTAAATAGTTCTTCTATATTAAATAATATGAAGAAACTAACTCCTCCTTACATTGAAAATAACTCACTAAAATGAAAATATAAAATACCCAGTAATAAATATTCAGAATCTAAATAAGGAACTAAGAAAAGAGTTGGATTCATGAAGATACATGCCATGTTTCCAGACAGGAGAACTAAATAGTATAACTAATTTTAATTATTATACAGATTCATTTTTAAGTTTAATGTCATTTCAGTGAAAGTTCCAACAGGTTTTTGGGGGTGTGGGCTCAGAAAAATGGTATTGACTTTCATTTGTAAAAACAAATGGATAAATTTATGCTTTAAAGAAGAAAAAAAAGAATATACTTAAGTATTTGCTTATCTATACCTAGAATCTCTTTGTAAGGATATATAAGAAACTGCTTACATTGTTTTGCTTCCAGGAGGGGATTTGGATGGCTGGAGGGGTTGGTGTGAAGGGAGATTTTTCACTGTACATTGTTTTATACCTTGAAATTGTGTGAATGTATTACTACACCAAAAGCAAAAACAAACAAAAAGAGGGAAAAAAAATTGAAAAAGAAACCCCCCAAAAATTGAAAAAAGTATTGAAGGAGGATTTCTCTATCAAATCGTAAAACATTATGAAACTATAATAATTTAAAAAGTAAGATTGTGCTTCAAGACTAGATCGATTCCTAGAACAGCACAGAAAGTCTAGAAACCTGCCTGGCACTAGCATGGAAAGTGGAAGCTAAAGGTAGGCTGGCTTTTAAGCAATGGGATGAGTTATATCTAGAAGGCAAGTCTCAGACTGAGAGGACAGAACTCCAGAAAAAGAGGAAAGGGAATGTAGAAGTTCTCCAAGACCTGTGAGCTTTTCTGGGAATTATTTTCTTTCTGATGTGGTTTTCTTGCTAGGCAAATTCTGCCCCTTCCAATTTCCAAACAAAAAGCAGTGCTATCAAAAACAGACACCTAGATCAATGGAACAGAATATAGAGCCCAGGTGGGACTTCCCTGGTGGTGCAGTGGTTAAGAATCCACCTGCCAATGCAGGGGACACGGGTTTGAGCCCTGGTCCAGGAAGATCCCACATGCCGCGGAGCAACTAAGCCTATGCACCACAACTACTGAGCCTGTGTTCTAGAGCCCGTGAGCCACAACTACTGAGCCTGCGCGCCACAACTACTGAAGCCCGCACGCCTAGAGCCCGTGCTCCGCAACAAGAGAAGCCACTGCAATAAGAAGCCTGTGCACTGCAACCAAGAGTAGCCCCCGGTCACTGCAACTAGAGAAAGCCCGCGCAGCAACAAAGACCCAACGCAGCCAAAAAAAAAAAAAAAAAAAGAATATAGAGCTCAGAAATAAACCCATACACTTATGGTCAATTAATCTATGACAAAGGAGGCAAGAATATACAATGGAGAAAAAAGACAGTCTCTTCAATAAGTGGTGCTGGGAAAACTGGACAGCTACATGTAAAAGAATGAAATCAGAACATTCTCTTAACACCGTATACAAAAGTAAACTCAAAATGGATTAAAGACCTAAATGTGAGACGGGATACTATAAAACTCCTAGAGGAAAACATCGGCAGAACACCCTTTGACATAAATCACAGCAATATTTTTTTGGATCTGTCTCCTAAAGTAAAGGAAATAAAAGCAAAAATAAACAAATGGGACCTAATTAAACTTCAAAGCTTTGCACAGCAAAGGAAACCATCGACAAAATGAAGACAACCTACTGAATGGGAGAAAATATTTGCAAATGATATGACTGATAAGGGATTAATATCCAACATATATAAATAGTTCATATAACTCAACATAAAAAAAAAAAACCTGATTAAAAAATGGGCAGAGGGACTTCCCTGATGGCGCAATGGTTAAGAATCCGCCTGCCAATGCAGGGGACATGGGTTCAAGCCCTGGTCCGGGAAGATCCCGCATGCTGCAGAGCAACTAAGCCCGTGCGCCACAACTACTGAGACTGCGTGCCACAACTACTGAAGCCCAAGTAACTAGAGCCCGTGCTCTGCAACGAGAGAAGCCACTGCAATGAGAAGCACGTGCACCGCAATGAAGAGTAGCCCCCCCTCACTGCAACTAGAGAAAGGCTGCATGCAGCAACAAAGACCCAACGCAGCCAAGAAAAAAAAAAAAGAGCAAAAGAACTGAATAGACATTTTTCCAAAAAGGAAATGCAGATGGCCAACAGGTACATGAAAAGATACTCAAGGTTTCTAGAGTTTTGGGGCCAGGACTAGGGAGGTATGCCATGCCAGAATGTCTTTACAGGACAACTTTGGCCTGTACTGGTCCATCTCTGGTCCTCACCATCATCCTGCTTTGCTTCTTCGGCCAATATTGCCAGGGCCACTTCGGCCAGTACTAATGTATTCTCTGTCCTAAATATGACTGTAGACCCAATTACCGACATGCTATTGGAATTAGAAACACAGTCACTGAACAATAAGCAGAAAAGAAGAAGGAATGATAATAAAGAGGACAATCACCATTCTCCCCAGTCCAAAAGGAGTAAGAGAAACCCTGTTTTTCAGGAGTCTCAGGATGCAACGAAAAACAATAAGGAAGGAACCACTAAGAGGAACCAAAGTGTGTGCATGTTCAAGCAATGATAATGACAGGAGCAGCAGTGTTAATTCCCCAGAGAGAGTAACTGGATCAGAAAGCAGCTTAAACCAGATCATTGCTGAACTCAACAAGAGTACCCCTCAGTCCTTATATGAGGGGTATGTGCTATGCCAAGGTCCTTATTCCCACATCAACCAGATCATAAGGGAGGCACACTTCAACAGCCTATAGCAGCAAGGACAATCTCCAACATGATGAACCAGGAGCTCCTTATTCCAGCCTAAAATTTGTTTATAAAAGCGATTGCACACACACACACACACACACACACACACACACACAAAAGAAAAGATGCTCAACATCGCTAATCATCAGGGAATGCAAATCAAAACCACAATGAGACATCACCTCACACCTGCCAGAATGGCCATCGTCAAAAAGAACACAAGTAACAAATGTTGTCAAGGATGTAGAGAAAAGGAAACCCACCTGCACTGTTGGTGGGAATGTAAGTTGGTGCAGCCACTGTGAAAAACTGTATGGAGGTTTCTCAAAAAACTAAAAACAGGGTTACCATATGACCGAGCAATTCCACTCCTGGGTTTATATCCAAATATAACAAAAACACTAATTCAAAAAGCTACATGTACCCCAATGTTCATAGCAGCATTACTTACAATTGCCAAGATATAGAAGCAACCTAAGTGTCTGTCAACAGATGAATGGATAAAGAGGATGTGGTGTATATATACAATGGAATACGACTCAGCCATAAAAAGGAATGAAATGTTGACATTTGCAGCAACATGGATGAAGTTGGAGGGCATTATGCTAAGTGAAATAAGTCAGACAGAGAAAGACTGTATTATATCACTTATATGTGGAATCTAAAAAATACAACAAACTAGTGAATACAACAAAAAAGAAGCAGACTCACAGATATAGAGAACAAACTAGTGATTAACAGTGGGGTGGTGGTGGGGAGGAGGGGGGCAGTAGGAGGTACAAACTATTGGATATAAGATAGGCTCAAGGATATACTGTACACATGGGGAATATAGACAATATTTTGTAATAACTGTAAATGGAAATTAACCTTTAAAAATTGTACAAAAAATTAAAAAATAAAATTTAAAAAAGGGGTGCTATGCTATGAATTCATTACAGGGGGGGAGGTAACTTGAGGGAGGGATGTTCTCTTGACCAGGGAAGACCGGTTGTCCATAGGACCTTAGGTAAGTCATCTATAAGAATCACTAGCACTTGCTAAGTGGTTACTCTGGGCCAGGCATGGTTCCAAGTGCTTTGTATGTATTATGTCATTGAATCCTTCTAACCATCCTCTGAAGAGTGTTATAACCATCTTTATAACAAACCTATAACGCCCTCTAGCAGTTACCGAGTGATTACTATGGGCCAGCAGTGGTTGCAGGTACTTTGCATGTATTCCTTAATTCAATCTTTATAAACAATCCTTTGTAACAGCACCATCTTAATTTACAAGGTAGGAAAGTGAGGTACAGAGATGTTAAACAGCTGGGTCACACAGTAAGCGTCACCAGCATAGCCCACTAACAATTCATGGAAAAATAGAATCTGGGTAATAAAATAGTCGAACCTTTTTTTCTTTTTCCTTTGTGATTAGTCTGGTTTCACTTGCTCGCCGGGAGCCGCGTGCAGAGGCCTCGGACTGGTACTTGGCACTTCAGACCAGAGCTCCTCCTCGTGTGAAGCGCCCGTGCCAGACACCTCAGCTCTGGGCGCGGGCAGAAGCGCCGCTGCACACACCGCCTCAATTCAAGATGGCCGCGGGCCGTGGGCAGAGACGCTGCTCCGGGCGCTGCGCTCTGGAGCCTGAGCAGTACGGCTGCGCCTGCCCTGGGAGAGCTCCGCCCCCCCAGCTCCTCCCCCCGCCCCCTCCCCCGCCCCCCCAGGAGATCCTATAAAGCAGCCCCGCCCACAGCCTGTGAGGACAGCGTGTCCTCTAGAGAGTGAGCTCGCGTCTCTCCATTCTTTGAGCAAAGAAGAAAACTCCCCTTTACTTCTGAACCAAACTCAGACTCATTCTGTTGGTTCCAATGACACCGGCAGAAGGACCGATGCTGGGGCCTGACTGGAAAGTGTCGGTAAAAAGAGTGGCAGCATTGGGACTTGAATTGTTTGGTTTGACTCCAGTGGCCATTACAGTGCAGTACACTGTACCACCGCTAACCCCTCTGTTTCAGTGTTCACATGTAAAAAGTGAGGGAGCTGGATTACACGTTCACTGAGTTCCTTTCAATTCTACAAGTTACTACGATTCTAAGACAAAACACTTCCAGGATCTGGACTGGTTTCTGCAGTGACCACCTGAAAGCAGACAGCTGTGAGCCCATCCCGAGACCTCTCCGTGGTGGTCGTGCTGAGTCAGCTGACTTGAACAGCACTAAGTAAGAAGGATAAAAATGTCATTTCAGATGAATTTCAGGTGTTCCTCTCATGATTCTTAAAAGTAAGGTGTTTTTGTTTTTGTTGTTGTTGTTTCTGGGTTTTTTTGAACACCAAACTGTGTTCTGATTTACTGTTGTGAGTTAGAGAACAGAGGAATGATCTTGGGGTCACCCAGGATCAAAGCTTAGGATGTCAAGGTTAAAATAATTCTCTTTCCTCTTTATCAATTGCTATTTATTTGTGACCTTGATTACAGGGTCGGGGCCCTCTGAAATGTCTCTTGGAGAAATATTAACCTGTTGCTGCACAGAACAAATAGGCTGAGTAGGAAAATGATAAAGAACCGGGCTTCAGAAGCTTCTGTGGTGGAAGCCAAGCCCTGACCTTACAGATTCCCAATTCCCATCACATCAGTTCTACAGGTCGAATTCCAGTGTGATCCTACCCTTTTAGCTTCCTCCTCCTCCTCCTAGGAGTCTGGTGTCTTTCTTTGCTCTAAAGGCAGGTTGCCATGGAGACTGGATCTACTCCTACCATGGAAGAGGTCAGCCTGTCACTAAGCTGAGCCTACTGGGCAGAACTCATTGCAAATGGAAGCTCAGCCCTGGGGAGACTTGAGCAAACCTAGCTGCCGTCACCTTTATTTTCCTTTGTGCTAGGAGTCATGAAGGGGTTGATGAGGTGGGTTATAAGAATCCAGAAAGTATAACTTCATGGTGAACAGGAGTGTGAGGAGGGCTTGGGGGTCAGAAACCAGAGTTAAAAATGGGAGCTTTGCCTTTGTCCTGTGTGGCCTTGGATAAGTCATGTAACCTCAGATGGACTAGAAATGGAATCTATCTGACAGGCTGTGTTGAGGATCCAGTGAGATGATAGGAGTGAAAGCTTTGCACAGTGTCTGGCTTAATATATGGGAGCTGCTTAATAAACCAGAGTTATCGCTCTTCTTCTGATTATTACTACTGGTTACAATTCTTGGCCTGATCTCCTCTGTTTCCATTTGGAAGCTACTCCCCATCCCCGCATGGAGGTTGAGTTGCTAGGGTCTATCTTGGCAGCCAAGAAGCTGGGAACAGGCTGGGGCTAAGAGACTCTGAAGAACAGAGCCCTTTGCTAGTTAAGAGAATACAACACTTTCTATACTGAATTCTTTTTTGTATTGCTTGAATATTTTGAAGAAGGTGATGCTAATTTTACATTTAGAAAGAAACCCCAGTACTTAAAAAACTCTGTAAGAACCAGTTGATATCTAATAGTGCAACACCTGTAACATCAAATTACCATCTAAAAGAATTTAAACCATATTGTGATAACCTGAGACGGATACATCGCCCATGTGGTGTTCTGGCTGGGAATGCATAATCTAAATCTAGTTGTGAGGGAGCGTCAGACAAACTCATAAGGAGGAACTTGGTATTAAAAAAAGAGAGAGACTGTAAGTTCAAAAATGTCAATGTCATAAAAGACAAAGAAAGTCTAAAGGAATGTTCCAGGTTAAAGGAGACTAAAGAGGCCTGATAACTAAATGTAGTACCTAATCCTAGACTGGATCCTGTACTGGGGGTAAAGTGCTATAAAAGACATTATTGGATCAATAGACAAAATTGGAATGCAGGCAGATGAGATAAAAGTACATACACATGTATACACACACACACACAAATAAGCATATACATACATACATATAGAGAAAGAGGCAGAGAGAGAGATAGAGAAACAGAGAGATACAAAGACAGAGATGTAGAGATGGACACAGAGAAAGAGCTAACAATAAAGCAAATGGGGTAAAATGTTAACTGGTGAATCTGGGTAAAAGACAGTGTTCTTTATACTGATCTTACAATGTTTCTTTAAGTTTGAAATTATTTTCAAACAAAAAGTTAAAAAAGCATTAGAATGCTATTAAATGTTATATGTGTATATATTTAAATTCTGAGGATACTTTTAGAAATGGAAATAGTTCCCATGTAGACTGGAACATTGTCCCTTCACTTCCTCCCCCAATGGACCCAATAAAACAAGAGTGGCCTCATCAATAAGCAACTGACATTTTAAAACTTTACATAGAGAAAACAAATTTAGGGCCCTTATTAAGCACACGGACCTATTTATTACGCTTACAAGTGGGCTAAACATGACTCCTGGGTGGATGTGGTCTTTCTGCAATACGGTGTCTAGCCCATACCCATCTTTTACACCAACCTTGGGCCTCAGTGCATCTAGACCCTCACCTCCTCACCTTGTCCTATATTTGCGGATGGGTGAGAGGTTTGTTTTTCTACTTGTTTGGGAATAAAAATAGCTACAAGTTTAGTGGTTCTTCCTTTAGGCTCCATTAAAATATCCTTGCATCCAAATGGTTGCCTCAAAGGGAAAATCTATGGATATCAGTTAATCAACACAGTTGTTTAATAATTACTAAAGAAATATGGAGTTAATGAATAGAGATGGTAGGAAAAGCTCAGTGTGGCGACCCAGCTGACTTCCAGACAAGGGGCTAAGTTGAGGATTTGCCTTCTGAAGTTGATCTAGCCGAGTTGTGGGACATAACATCAGGGTTGATTCAGGAGATCTGGTTCACCAGGTGGGCCTTCATTCCCTCTGCGGACCACTCCCAGATTCTCCTTCTTGTGATGCATAGTCAGGCAAGAGGCCCCATTCCCGAGGACACTATGACTGTCCTATGGTGAAGAATGCTGACAACGACACCACTCCCCTCAACCCCAATCCACTGAATCACTTTCGGTTTCACGGTTCTCTAAGGCAGTGAATGGTAATTGTTTGGATAAGATCGGTCAGGGGCTTCCCTCTAGCTAGGTCCAGAAGAGGGGCCGGGAGTGGATTGGTGTGTCACAACCTTTCCCAGGAGTTGGCTGATGGAAGGGAAGTTCCTGTGTGCTGGAAAGAGGACAAAGAACACAAAGAAGGAGGCAGAGGAGGGGAGGGGCAGGCTTCCAGTCCACGTGTTTGCCTGGGTTAGGTCTTGAGTGGGCAAGAAAATTGGAAAAAGGATTCTTCTCCTGTTACTTCTTCCCTCTGTTCCTCTTTCTTGACCAAGAGAGGGAGAAGGCTGAGCATTTTCCCACAGGCAACAGATAATCTGCTTCTGAACCTCTGGAATGGTCACCTGCCAGCTAATTTTCCTGTATCTGGACCATCAATCTGAAAATCAAGCACAGAATTCTCCTCAGTGTTCCTGGGTTTCATCCCATTCAAGGTCTGTGCCTAAAATCAGCTGAGCCCAAATCATCCCCTCCCTTTCCTGTCTCCTTTGCCTGCCTTTTCTCTACTCTCTTCCCAAACCCCTTTGAAAATTTGCTTATTCTTCCTTTGGAGGCATTCTTCCTTTGTCACGTCAGAATTTTAACTTTTGCTTTTTCAGCAAAGTGCATATCTGTGCACTCTAAACTCTTTTTGTTTGGCGTTCCCATTCGGGATGAAAAGTTGGAAATTAAAACCAGCACATCTGCACGTGGGAGCTTTAAAAATCCACAATACAAGGGATAACAGCTTGATTGTAAAAATATATGCTTCATTAATTTAAATTTTTGTTAATGTCTTATTTCTACATTAAAATGTATGGTTGATCAAGGAAGAGTATTGTAGTAGAAAAAAGATGGGTTTGGAAGTCAGGCAGGTTTAGGCTTGAACCTCAGTTTTGCCATTTTATCTTATGCCCTTTCCATCCCACCTCTCAAATGCCAACCTTTCTTCCGACTTAAATGAGAATGGATTTTACCAAAAACCCAGCGATGAGGCTGTATACCTCTGAGAAGGAACTTGAGATCTGACCTTTTTTCATGCCAAGTAGCAGCCTGAATGGTGGCCTTGAAGGTATATCCATGCCCTAGTCCCTGGGACCTGTGACTATGACCTCATATGGCAAAAGAGTGCATAGCACCTCACATGTTGAAAGACTGAGTTAAGGATTTTGAGAGTAGAAGCTTATCCTGGCGTATCTGGGTGGGCCCTAAATGCAAGCACATGTACTGTTATAAGAGAGAGGCAGAGGGAGTTCTCAGACACACATGCAGAGGAAAAGGCCATGTGAAGATGGAGGTGGATTGGGGTGATGAAGCCACAGCAGTTAGAAGCTGGAGGAGACAAGGAAGGACTCTTCCCTAGAGCCTTCGGAAGGAGCACACCCCCTGCTGACATCTTGATTTCATACTTCTGGCTTCCAGAGCTGTGAGAGATTGCATTTCTCTTGTCTGAAGCCACTCAGTTTATGGTAATTTGTTACAGCAGCCCTAGGACACGATGCTCTGTATAAATCTGGGCTGGAGGGCCGAGCCCCTCCTGGCATTCTCTCAACAGCTCTACCAGAGAAAAACCTGTGAGGGTGGGCCACACCCCCCAGAGGTGCCTGCAGACACACTGCTCCGCCTCCTCAAACCCTTCTTACAGAGCTGGGGCAGGGCTGGGCTGGAGGAGGCCCTTGGGACCTCCCTTGTCGTTTCTATTTTCTCTCTGAGGCCTCGGTTCCTCCTCATGCAGGGATCTTTGGTTACATAACTGAAGTCTCAACTTCAGTAGGAACCTCTGTGTTCTGTAGTAAATGATTTTACTACAGGTCCTTTCCTGCGTGTGGGCTTTGAGAGGGAAGACAGCCAGGGAGAACACGTGGGACCAGAGAGATGTTGCCGTGGTGAAAGCAAGAAGCACAAAGCCGGAGTGGAGAGCTCTGCAGACCCAGGCTTCCTCCCTCACAGCTTCACAGGGCAAGCCAGAGACACAGCCCGAATCCCCTTAGCCAGGAAGATAACACAATCTTTAAGCCTCCTAGCAACCCTGTGAATGTATAATATTACCCACATTTCACAGATGAGAAGATCAACCAGTTTGTCCAAGTCCATGCAACTGGGATGAGGACTGAGACTGGACTAGAGCAAATGTCCATCTGTCCCCAAGCCCCTGGCATGGGGTTGTCTTATTACCTCTGCTAAAGAGAAAAATAGAAAAATGCAATTGGAGGGACTCAGACTTACCAAATCCACCTGGTTCTGGTTTGAGCCAAACTGAAGGTCATCATTCATCATAGTTTCCAAGTGCACATAGCTGACCATTCTCTGGGCAACCATAAGCCAGAGCTGCCTGAGCCCTACCTCCACCTCAAAGTAGCTGTTAAGACCAGAGATTGCCCTCAGAAAGAAACTTCTTAGTCTGCTGTCTGGATAGCGAACACCTGGGTCTCAGTCCCCTCTGTTACTAATTAGCTGTGTGTTCTGATCATAAATTGGCCCCCATTTTAACCTCTCAGTGCTTCACTTTTCCCATCTGAGATCTTAGGGGGATGGATGGAATGAACGGTTCTCAATCTTTGTTGTATGTTAGAACTTCCTGGGGAGCTTTGTCTGGCCATGCCCCTCACCAGATAAACTGGAATATCCAGTGGTGGAATCCAGGCATCAGGATTTTCAAAAACTGTCTAGGTGATTTTTATATGTGGCCAAGTTTTTCTTTTCTTTTCATTTCAATGTTACGTTTCATTCAGGTAGATCTGTAATCTCACAGTGATGAGAGGAGAAAGCCAGGTCTTTAATAATTGTAATAAAAAAATAATAAAAAAGCCTACGAACAGCAATGCAACATTTCCTTCCCCCCCAACCCCATGATGAATTAACAGCTGGTAGAGGATGCAATGACTCAGAATCAAAAATAAAAACAAAACCAAAAATCAAGCCAAGGGCCTTCCCTGGTGGCGCAGTGGTTGAGAATCTGCCTGCCAATGCAGGGGACACGGGTTCGAGCCCTGGTCTGGGAAGATCCCACGTGCCACGGAGCAACTGGGCCCGTGAGCCACAACTACTGAGCCTGCGCGTCTGGAGCCTGTGCTCCGCAACAAGAGAGGCCACGATAGTGAGAGGCCCGCGCACCACGATGAAGAGTGGCCCCCACTCACCGCGACTAGAGAAAGCCCTCGCACAGAAACGAAGACCCAACACAGCCAAAAGTAAATAAATAAATTAATTAATTAAAAAAAAAATCAAGCCAACCTCGGGAACAATCCACACTGTCAATGACTTTCCATACTTAATTCAAACAAGTAGTCAAATGCCAACCAGTTGTGGAGAACACCATGGACTTCCTTGGTTTTTGATAGTGTTTTTCTTTTGAAGGTAAAATAAAATAGGACACAAAGTTGTACCTAAATGCCGATGTCTACATTCCATAAAGGCGATGCCATTGCAGCAGTCTTACAAGACTTCTAAGATCTTTCCAGATGTAATGTCTTTTGTCAACATCTGCATGTAAAGCTAGTGGACACTAGAGTTTTGATTCCCCAGATATTAGGAATTCAAGGAAAATCCTCTACTAAAGCCCTACCCATACTCAACTTTTCAAGAGAAAGTCACTTCACCATGGTTTTGCCCAACAATATGGTATTTAGAATCTATGCAATGGTCTAAACCTATTATGGCCTTTCATGCTTTTAAGAAGGTGGAAGGGTTAATGTGATAATAGAACTATTCAGGTATCATTTAGTTAACTGTTATTCTAGGGGTTGCTCTAAATGGTACCCTGGAGTTCTAAAGAAAATAATTAATGTAGTATAGTCAACTGGCCTTAACTAAACTCTCATTTGTATTGCTGAGTCCTCATTGCTGAGGACTGCTAAATTCAAGCTAGAGATAGAGAGGTGAATAATCTTTCACATTTGAGGAACTCACAGTGGAGGCTGGTAATAATTATAACAGCAACGATAATAACAAAAGCAGCCACAGTTTGAAAGTACTTCATGCATATCAGGCAATGTGACAGGTGCTTTTTTTACATTATTTTAGATTCTCACAACAACCTTGCTAGGTGAGCATCTTTTCCTTTATTTTACTGCTGAGGCAATTAAGGCCCAGAGAGGTCAGGTAACTTGCTAAGGTCACACAGCTAAGAAGTAGTTATTCTGCCATTCTAACCTACGTCGCCCATGCTATTTCCACCAAACCACAGCACCTCTAGAGAGAAATGATTGAGAAATAGAGGTGGAGGTGTCAGGGAGAGGGTTAACTTACAAGGGGAAGAATCAGGTCTAGGGTGGAGAAATAGCTGTGAATTGCTCACATGAAAGGTGCTATAAGAAAATAAATATTATAAATGAATATTTTAACTATGTTTTGGGCTCAGTCCTGTTAGGAGACACAACACTGGAACAGATGGATTCATTACGAGGGGCTAGTGCTCTGCAGTTAGTTCAGCTCCCTCAAATTAGTCTTAAAAAATAAACCCATTATGTTTCTCTTTGAATTGCATAGCTCAATAATGTCATTTTTTAGCCAGTATGAGGTCTTTGGATCTAAGCATATTTTCACTTTTGCTGATTGCCGTCAGTGATACAAACTGTACAAAGGATGTGGTGGGCACAACTGTAACAATCACTTTCTCTATGGTGTTCCTAGCCCAATGCTGTGTAAACTGGCACATCCTGAAGATGCACACACACACACACACACACACACACACACACACACACACAGTAGTTACTCAGAAATCTAAATGTAAGTCTGTAACTTGACAAAGCACTGAACTGAAATAATTCACCCATGAAACCAGATGTAGCTTGAAGGGTAGGTAGTAAACACACTATGGCCTAGAGCAGGAAAAGGGAAAAGGAAAGAAGCAATGAATTTTCTTAATGAGGCTTTCACAGACAACCATTTTCACGGTGTAGCCAAAACAGGTAAATGACCAAAGGATCTTAGGATTCTGAGGAATACTCAGAGGGTATTGAAAGTGGTTTAGCTATCAGATATTTTTTTAAAAAATCTTCTAAAGTATTACTTACATTTAAAGAATGGAAATTTTCTGTACTTACAGAGAAAAGATGCATAATTACACATAGGTGTATATATATATACATATATATACATACACGCACACACTTCATATGCAAAATGTACATGCACAGACTGCATGCCTGAATACATGTTTTTTGTAAGGATGGATCAATTTCACAGCAATCGTTTTGTGTGGAAAATTACTTCCACACTGGGAATTATGAGTAAGAAAGATATATCCTTTCATTGCAAATAATAACATAGTGATAAGTCATTACACAACCTCGGATGAGATAATATATCAACTATAGCATAAATCTGGGCAACATCTATTCCTGAAGGGACTCAAGAGATATTTATGAAACTATAGCAATGAGATATTGGGTTTATGTTACTTATTATAATCTATATATTTTAAAGATTTGAACAAAAAGCTAATGAGAATAAAGACGATACTATCTGAATAGCTGGTGTGCTTGAAACCCAATTTTTAAAATTTGTAGGTAGGAGCACTTTAGCAAGACTAATAGACCATAAGCTTATTTTTCCCTTCTAAATGCTTATCAAATGAGAAGTGAACATTTAGAACAGGTTTGGTTCCTATGTGAAATCCTCTTCCCACATCACACCCACACCCACACCCACACCCACACACACACACACACACACACACACACACATTACTCTCTCTCCCCATACAACTGCAAATCCCTACCGTTGGACTAAAGATGCAAAGAACCAAAGGGTGAGTTAAAGCAGCATTTTTACCTTTTTGCTGATCAAACACAGATGGAGTGCTGAAATCCATGGTTGCCTGTCTCATCATTTACCATCAGGATGGCAAAAAGCATCCAGGTCTCTAGAGAGGAGAAAACACCATCTTACACGTTACGGTCAACACAACAGTCAGATACAGCATCCCTTGCCAAGGCCTCTGTTTGAGAATTAAATGTGCATTAGAGCTGCCGGTCTTTGTCAAGGCAAATGATGGAAATAGGTAAATGTTATTCCTGTAATACCTGACAGGAAAAAGAGTTACTTCTTATGGTCTCACTCATCAGCTATACCCACGTGTAAATATTATACACCCTCTATCCCCCAACAAATACAGACAAAAAAAGCTCAAACCTTGAAAAACGGTTTTCATAGAGGGCCACCTGCCTTGGATCTGGGCCAGGAAAATACTGGCGGTAACAGGAGCCTCAGCAGCTGGTGTGTTGTTTTAAACCAAAAGAAATCTCAATGGGTGAGTGAGGATTCACAGGGCCAGACGGAGCATGTGCAAAGCTGCCAATGCAGTTTGGATTCAGCTGTGTTCTTGGTGGAGTGAGAACTGCATTTGGGTCATGTGAGCAGAGTGCCATCTCAATGGAATAGCACGTAAATATTGTAGCAGGAGGCTGCTGGCCATGTGCTGTATGGAGTAATTACCGGCTTTCATAGCTCATCTTTAGTCTCCCTTCAGCTCTGTTCTCCGAATGACAGGGAGGATGGGGGGAAGGAAGTAGCGTTTGAAAGGTTGGATTTCAGGGCTCAGATATCCATGGCGATAAAATTAAAACAGTGTGCAATCACAAGGGTGTTTAGTGCAGTATTATACGTGGTGGAAAAACCTCAAATCACCCAAATGTATATCATTTGAGGAGCAGTTGAATAAATGGTAGTAAATTCATACTCTAGATTTAAAACTCTGAAGTAAATCTCTATGAATTTATCTGGTAGGATGACTCTATTATTAAATGAAAAAAGTTATATATTTCATTTGTTCACATCTTTATAAAACCAGCAACCACCGACTGTATATATAAATATGTTCATGTGTGTTCACAGGAACAGAGGAAGATGTATGAAGATATACTGTTAATATTGGCTACCTCAGGGGATTGCAATTAAAGTAGGAGATTTCTATCTTGTTCTTTATCTACCTCTGTATTTTTAGGCTTATTATAACAAGCCTGTTGTTTTATATTTGTTATTAAAAATCTGATATAATAAATTCAAAGCAAAGCTCTAAAATCAAGACAATCAGGTTTTTGGATAAGTCAAATAGTCATATAGAAGATGATCTTGTAAATGCTGTTGATAATGATAACAAAATTTTTTAACTTAATTAGTGTGTGACTATGGAAATAAAAGCAGAAACCATTTTTCTTCGTGTATGGCCACACTTGTTTTGATCTACTGATATGGACTGTGTTTTTCAATAGACAGGCTTCTTTCTTATCTCTTGCCTCTCATATTTTCCCCATCAGCAGACTGTCTGGCCTCAGTTCCCTGTGACAATACTAGGACCCACTTACCTTCCTCACATCAGCCCTTCCCCCACAAACACCCTGTGTTCATTTTATTTAAAACATGGGCAGAACCTACTTCTTATAAATCATTATGCAAAATGTGCTCCATAGATACATTTCTTAAATTTCCCAGTGCTGTTTTTTTTTTTTGCATTAACCATGAAAGCCAGACTTTGGAGGCCGAGAGTGAATTGGTGAGGACACTTTGGCTTATGCTAGCAGATATTCAGTTAAGGAGAGATGGCTTAAGCTCACCCAACTGACTGAGGTAAAAGGAGTTGTGGTCACTTGGTCCCAAACACAAGAAAAATCAAGGATTTATTGGGTTGGCCAAAAGGTTCGTTCGTTTTTTTCCGTAAGATGGCTCTAGCAGCACTTAGTTGTCTTTAACGTCATTTGAAACAATTTTGTTAGATTGTATTGTGACAGCTTTCATATCAGTGTGCATTTCAAAAAAGACTTATCAGAGTTGGTGAATTTTTTTTTAACATCTTTATTGGAGTATAATTGCTTTACAATGGTGTGTTAGTTTCTGCTGTATAACAAAGTGAATCAGCTATACGTATACATATATCCCCATATCCCCTCCCTCTGCGTCTCCCTCCCACCCTCCCTATCCCACCTCTCTAGGTGGTCAAAAAGCACCGAGCTGATCTCCCTGTGCTATGTGGCTGCTTCCCACTCGCTATCTATTTTACATTTGGTAGTGTGTATATGTCCATGCCACTCTCTCAAAGTTGGTGAATTTTTGTGTAGCCATTTTAATATTGAAGATGGAAGAAAAAAAGCAACATTTTTGGCATATTATGCTTTATTATTTCAAGAAAGGTAAAAAGGCAAAAAAAAAAAAAGCAAAAAAAAGATTTGTGCAGTATATGGAGAAGGTGCTGTGACTGATCAAACATGTCAAAAGTGGTTTGCGAAGTTTCGTGCTGGAGATTTCTCGCTGGACGATGCTCCAGGGTTGGGTAGACCAATTGAAGTTTATAGCGATCAAGTTGAGACATTAATTGAGAACAATCAACGTTATACCGCACGGGAAATAGCCGACATCCTCAAAATACCCAAATCAAGCGTTGAAAATAATTTGCCCCAGCTTGGTTATGTAAGTCGCTTTGATGTTTGGGTTCCACCTAAGTCAAGCGAAAAAAACCTTCTTGACCGTATTTCCGCATGCAATTCTCTACTGAAACGTAACGAAAACGTTCTGTTTTTGAAACAAATTGTCACAGGTGATGAAAAGTGGATACTGTACAATAATGTAGAGCAGAAGAGATCATGGGGCAAGCGAAATGAGCCACCACCAACCACACCAAAGGCTGGTCTTCATCCAAAGGTGATGTTGTGTATATGGTGGGGTTGGAAGGGATTCCTCTATTATGAGCTCCTTCTGGGAACCCAAACGATTAATTCCAACAAGTGCTGCTCCCAATTAGACCAACTGAAAGCAGCACTCGAAGAAAAGCATCCAGAATTAGTCAACAGAAAACGTATAATCTTCCATCAGGATAATGCAAGACTGCATGTTTCTTTGATGACCAGGCAAAAACTGTTACAGGCTGGGAAGTTCTGATTCATCCACTGTATTCACCAAACATTGCACCTTTGGATTTCCATTTATTTCGCTCTTTACAAAATTCTCTTAATGGAAAAATTTTCAATTCCCTAGAAGACTGTAAAAGGCACCTGGAACAGTTCTCTGTTCAAAAAAGCTAAAAAGTTTTGGGAAGATGGAATTATGAAGTTGCCTGAAAAATGGCAGAAGGTAGTGGAACAAAAGGGTGAATACGTTGCTCAATGAAGTTCTTGGTGAAAATGAAAAATGTGTCTTTTATTTTTACTTAAAAACCAAAGGCACCTTTCCGCCAACCCAATAGATTAACCTCCTTTTAATTCATTTGTTCATTAATTCATCAGTGGCTATGGAAAGATTACTATGCTCCAATCATTTTGATAGGCACTGATGATGCAGACGTCAGTAAGATAGGAAAGTTCTCTATGCTCAATGAACTTCACTTTGGTGCAGCTTCTGCTTCTGGCTATGCTGGAGTAATAGGGACTGGATTTACCCTCCTGCTTAAACAGCTAGAAAACTAAGCAAAACATTTGAAATGATATTTTTCAGACAGCAGGCAGGGCAGGCCAGAGATCCCTGGCAGAAGAGAATCAAGAAAGCTGAGCCTGATGAGTCCCCAACCGACTGCTTGGGGAGAGCTTCCAGGCTGAAGCGCAGGGAGGGTGTGGTGGGTTCAGTGGTGCCCTTCCACCCCAAAGATGCATCCGCATCTTAATTTTCAGAACCTGTGAATGTGACCTTATTTGGAAAAGAGGTCTTTGCCTATGTAATCAAATTAAGGATCTCAAGTTGAACTCATCCTAGATTATCTGAGTGGGCCCTAAATTCAATGACAAGTGTCCTTATAAGAGACACACATAGTGAAGTGGAGTTCATGTGACCGGAGATTGGAATGATGCAGCCACAAGCCAAGGTACACTTGGAGCCACTAGAAGCTGGAAAAGGCAAGGAACAGATTGCCCCTTGAGCCCTCAGAGATAGTATGGTGCTGTTGACACCTTGATTTTGAACTTCTGGTTTCCAGAATTGTGAGAAAATAAATTTCTCTGTTCTCAGCCACCAAGTTTGTGCTTATTTGTTACAGAAGCTTCAAGAAACTAACACAGAGGAGGACTTCTCAAAGTAGATGCAGTCTCTATAACTGTTATATTTCTGTGCCCATTTATATCATTACCAAAACCAAATTAAAATATAGACAATTTCACATTTGTAAAAGGGCTGTTTTGGACTCATTTTGAAAACAAATAGAGTGGAAAGGACATGAGTTTGAGTCTATTTCTTGTTAACTGTGTGATTTGGGCAAATTATATAACTTTTTGAGCCTCAGTGTCTTAATCTGTGGTATGGGGACCCCACCCCCTAAATTCATGTGAGAGTTATTATTGTTCAGTCCACTTCCCGAGCTGCAAACATAGAGATAATTCTTTCTAAACAGCCAAAGCCAAGTGTAAGATAACATTTGGTTGTTTTTTTTCAAGTGCGTTTTGAATAAGGCCCTTATTCAGACATATTCACACACTTTTCACACATACCAGGTGCCTGTGGTTCATTAATTATTATCTACAACGTAGGAGGGGAAGAGAGGACAAGGTCTGTGTGACTGCAAAATCTGGCTCTGTGCTGCCTCTCCAGCTCATCTCTCACCACCCTCCCTCCGTTCTCACATCCGGCCACACTGGTCTCCTTTCTGTTCCTTGAACATGCCATGCCCTTTCCCAAACTCCCAAAACTTTTCTATTCTATCCCACCACTTGGAATGCTCTTTCTCCAGTTCAAACGTCACCATTTCACAGAGGCTTTCTCTGACCACATTTTCTAAAATAGTCTTTCACTCCTTTACCCCATCTGTCACTTCATTCTCTAGAATGCCACTTTGTGGGTTAACAATGAGGAATATCCCTGTCAGGGAGACAGGCCTTTGCCCATGTACAACATCTGTCTAGTTCAGGGCTTCTCAGACTACCTGTGGTGAAGGACCAGGTTTTTAAATTTCCAAAGCATCATGGAACTGATACATTAATAAAATATAATGAAAATTAAAAATTGAAAAAGAAAAAATAAGATTTACAGAATGCAACCCCCAATCTTTATTATTAGATTCAAACAAGCATAAAGTTACATCAAAAAATGTAATCAAAACATAGAATAATCAAAGAATTTTTTTTTTTTTTTTTTTAGTAGAGGGAAGGATTATTTATTTACTTATTTATTTATTTTTGGCTGTGTTGGGTCTTCATTTCGTGCGCGGGCTTTCTCTAGTTGCAGCAAGCAGGGGCCACTCTTCATTGCGGTGCGTGGGCCTTTCACTATCGCAGCCTTTCTTGTTGCGGGGCACAGGCTCCAGACGCGCAGGCTCAGTAGTTGTGGCTCATGGGACCATTTGCTCCGCGGCATGTGGGATCTTCCCAGACCAGGGCTACGAACCCGTGTCCCCTGCATTAGCAGGCAGACTCCCAACCACTGCGCCACCAGGGAAGCTCAAAGAATTTTTAAAATGTACACATTGTTCATTGAAAGTACATTTAGGCATTAATATGCTGTGCTGTCCAATATGGTAATCACTGGCTACATATTGCTATTTAAGTTAAATTAAAATTTAATAAAATAAAAAATTTATTTCCTCAATCACAGCAGCCACTGTGATTGTATTTTGTCATAATTAAAAACTTTTTGTTCTTTAAGAGATGCTGGTGAGAAAACAAAAAGACAAACCACAGACAGGAAGAAAATATTTGTAAAACATATCTGATAAAGGATTGGTATCCAGAATACACAAAGAATTATCAAAACCTAGTAATAAAAAAACCCTAATTTTAAAAAGGACAAAGATTTGAACAGACATGTCACCAAAGAAAATATATAGATGGCAAATAAGTCTATGAAAAGATGCTCAACATTATTACTCATTGGAAAGTATAAATTAAAATCACAATGAAATACCACTACACACCTATTGGAATGGCTTTAAAAAAGCTAAAAACACACTGTGTGCTGGTGATGATGATAGAACTCTGACACATTGCTGATGGGAATGCAAAATAACCCAGCTATTTTGGAAAACAGTTTGGCTGTTTCTTATAAAGTTAAACATAAACATGGCCCAGCAATCCAACTCCCTGGCATTTACTTAAGAGAAATGAAAACGTATGTTTTCACAAATACCTATATGTGAATGTTTATAGCAACTTTATTATCACCCAAAACTGGAAACAACCCAAATGTTCATCAACCAGTAAATGAATAAACAAACTGTGGTACATCTATATGATGGAATACTACTCAGCAATGAAAAGGAGTGAAGCACTGATACATGCAAGAAATGAGTGGATCTTAAATGCACTTGACTGAGTGAAAGAAGCCGGACACAAAAGACTACATACCGCATGATTCCATTTATAAGGCATCCTGGCAAAAGATACAGAGAGTGCTTTCCAGCAGGGAGGGAATAAACTACAAAGAGGCCAGAGAGAACTTTTGGAGTGATAGAAATACTCTCTATATTGATTGTGGTGATGGTTATACACTCTCTATTCACTTGACAAACTCAGAGAACTAAACCCCTCCAAAAGGAGAAGATTACTAAATCATACCTCAATAAACCTGAAAGAACAAACAATATAAATTGTACTTCTATAATTTAACTAATAATATTATCCTAAAATATGTTTTAAAACACACTTGTTAAAAATTAAAATGATTGAAAATAGCAAGTTTTAAAAATAAATAAGTGTGAAGAAAACATAGGTAGTACTCTCTTTGACAAAGGTTGTAGTAATTTTTTTTGGCTATCTCTCCTCAGGCAAGGGAAACCAAAGCAAAAATAAACAAATGTGACTATATCAAACTAAAAAATTTTTTGCACAGTGAAGGAAACTATCTACAAAAGGAAAAGATCACCTACTGTATGGGAGAAGATACTTGCAAATGATATATCTGATAAGTGGCTAATATCCAAAATATACAAAGAACTCATACAACTCAATTAACATCAAAAAAAAATAGATCACACAACCTATTTAAAAAATGGCAGAGGATCTGAATAGGCATTTTCCCAAAGAAGATATACAGATAGTCAACAGCCACATGAAAAGATGCACAACATAACTAATCATCAGGGAAATGCAAATCAAAACCACAATGAGATATTACCTCACACCTGTCAGAGTGGCTATTATCCAAAAGACATCAGATAACAAGTGTTGGGAAGGATGTGGAGAAAAGGAAACCCTTGTACACTATTGGTGGGAATGTTAATTGGTACAGCTACTGGTACAGCTACTGTGGAAAACAGTATGGAGATTCCTCAAAAAATTAAAAATAGAGCTACCATATGATCCAGCAATTCCACTCCTGGGTATTTATCTGAAGGAAAAAAACCCCACTAATTCAAAAGGATACATGTATCCCTATGTTCATTGCTGCATTATTTACAATAGCCAAGATATGGAAACTACCTAAGTGTCCATCAATAGATGAATGGATAAAGAAGATGTGTTATATATAGAATGAAATATTACCCAGCCATAAAAATGAACTCTTGTCATTTGAGGACTTCCCTGGTGGTGCAGTGGTTAAGAATCCTCCTGCCAATGCAGGGGACACAGGTTCGAGCCCTGGTCCAGGAAGATCCCACATGCCGCGGAGCAACTAACCCCGTGTGCCACAACTACTGAGTCTGGGCTCTAGAGCCCACGAGCCACAACTACTGAGCCCACGCACCTAGAGCCTGTGCACTGCAACAAAGAGTAGCCCCCGTTCGCTGCAACTAGAGAAAGCCTAAGTGCAGCAACGAAGACCCAACGCAGTCAAAAATAAATTAAAAAAAAAAAAAAAGAACTCTTGTCATTTGAGACAACATGATGGACCTGGAGGGTATTATGTTAAGTGAAATAAGTCATACAGAGAAAGACAAATATTGTATTGATTTCACTTATATGTGGAATCTAAAAAACAAATGAACAAACATTACAAAATAGAAACAGACTCACAGATACAGAGAACAAACAGGTGGTTGCCAGAGGGAAGGGGGTTGGGAGAGGAAAGAAGAAAGAGAAATAAGTCCTTATTTTTCTGAGATCTGTATACACATTTAGATTATAGTGCATGAACTAAACTTAAAATATCATGTATTTAACGCTATCCTACTGTGCGTGACTTTCCACACCAGTTTGACAGCACCCAAAGTGGTCTACACCACGTTCACAGAGACAAGTCCATTACCACAGGCTTGGAGGTGTGGCAATGTCTAATTGCTGTAACAATTTCTAAATGGTTACGTTTAGAAGTACTCTCAGTTTTTGAACATACCTTGTCTCGAACTGGTGACAAGCAGTTCCTGGGCTGGCACCAGCTGTGGCCCACACCTGGCACAGGGCTGGTTTAAATCCCTCTTCCTTTGACTCTTCCCCTGGCGGGCTTCTCCCTACCGTCCAGGTGTCGGCTCAGAGAGGCCTTACCCAACCTCCATATTCCATGTAAAGCAGCAGCTGCCTCCCTGCCCAACCCTAATTACAGTTAATAAAATGTCCTCATTTTTCCCTTCTTGTAATTGTCACTATCTGTAATTAACTTGTACTTCATTATATCTTCATTATCTGTCTCCCTGTAGTCTATGCTGTTGTTCCCCAGACTTTTCAATGTGCTTCAGCTGACTTTCAAATATCTGTGTCTGGGTCTTGGTCTGAGGGCATTTTTCCAGAATACAGAAGGTCACTTTGCCAGCTCTGGGGGCTAGGCCAGAAGTGCCAGGGAGCTAATCACCTCCTTCCCCGACCCACAGCAACCCTCAACCAGTGACTCTTGGGAGCTGGCCTATAGACACCAGCTGCCTTGCCTTTAGATGTAATGATTCTGAGGTGTGCTGTTTTACACCATTTCCCAATGTTACCCTTTAAGAAATAAGCTCCACTGCCACCTGTGATAACTGGTTTAATAACACACTTTTTATGGGCTGCCATTCCCTACCTGTATGACATCTCCCCACCCACCTTTCCTACCCCATGGTATTTCCTGCACTTCTCAATAAGCTACTTGCATTGGAATCAGTGTCCCAGGATCTTCTTCTGGGAAAACTCAAATTAAGACACTTCTCCAGTAGAGGGTAAACTTCCTAAGGACAGGGCCCTTGTCTGCTTTGCCCACTCTGTGACCCCAGTCCAGTTCAGAATGAAGCACAGAGGAAGTGCCAATAAATATTTAGTGAATGAAGGACTTCACTGGAGGACTTTCCTTGCCAAAGTTGATGACTTACTTGGTCACTGACAATATTGCATTAGGACCCAATTAACCATCGCTTATTGGGGTAATTCCTTATTAAGAACTTTCTGGTGAGGACTTCTGATGACCTTGACATTTTCCCATGTAAACAAGAAACCATATATTTGAGAATTTCAGATGTGCTGCTATGTTTTAATGATATTCTGATAGTGTTGTAAACCTAGTGTACACTTACAGAGAGGTTTTAGGTAGTCCTACATTTTATTCGGGTGAAACCAGAGGCTTCTCAGCAACGTGCTCAAGTTACGGAAGTGGGAACTATAATGGCGGCTATGAAGGCAGTGATGGGGGCTTGGACGTGACACAGCCCTGAGTTTAAGTTCCAGCTCAGCACATTTCTAGCTTTGAGATACTGAGCAAATTACTTAACCACAGTTACAAACGAGGATTAAAAAATACTAATCTCGCAGGGTTGTTTTAAGAGTTAAAACCCAGTAATATATGTAAAGTGCTATTGTGAAAAACTGAGATTATGCATTGGTTTTAAAGCAATCTGTTGAAGTCACTTAACTATTTTACTGAAAAATGCCTTTAGGTTTGTTTCTGATTTTAGAAGGATATGCATAGTCTTTCTTCCTGGTTAATTAAAAGTAGACCAAAGAAATCGGTTAGTAGGTTAATTATTCATACGACTCACGAGAAAAACCAATCTCTTAAAACAAACATGGTTACAACTTTAAGTGAACAAATATAGTTCTCTACCACAAATTTTCTAAAATCTGTAAATTCTTATAACAAATAAAAGGTTGTAAAGTCAGAAGTTCTTGGATCTATCAAAATAAAACTTTCAATATTCTATCGCTTTTCCCATTATCAAGCAGACTCTATAATGCTAAGGTGACAGGTAAGTGTAGATTAAATTTAAATTTTATGGTAACTGGCACATAATTTTTTTGAACCTTCTTATTTTAAAATTGACGTAAAGGCCAATAACTAAACAGTACTTTGCATTCTCAAAGTAGTTTGGTCAATATCTTCTTTATTTAAAACTTTTCATTAAGATTCATGATACATTAATTTCAATTATCATTTTAATCAATACCAACTTTAAATAATTCAGGTTTTTTCATGTTTCCACAGTGCTTGCTATAGACTGAATGTTTGTGTTCCCCCAAAATTCATATGTTGAAACCTAGTCCCCTGTATAATGGTATTTGGAGGTGTGGCCTTTGGGAGGTAATTAGGTCATGAGGGCGGAGCCCTCATAAATAGGATTAGTGCTCTCACAAACACTTTTTTTTTGAGATTTTAATTGGATCCTTTTAAGTGGTCATTTCCGAGCTTCTAGAGCTGTACTGTTCAATAAGGTAGCTGTCAGCTAATATATGTGGCTATTGAGCATTTAAAACGTGGCTAGTCCAAATTGAGATGTGCTTTAAGTGTAAAATACATACTGGATTTTGAAGACTTAGTATGAAAAAAATAATACAAATTGTTCCCTTAATAAATTTTATGTTAATTATATATTATGATGATAATATTTTAGACATATTATGTTAAATACAGTATATCACTAAAATTAATTTTACCTGTTTCTTTCTACTTATTTTTGAATATGATTACTAGAAAAATTAATACTACACACATGGCCTGCATTTTATTTCTATTGTACCGTGCTATTTTATAGGATCTTGGAGTGATCTTTAGGAAAGGCTGTTTAGCTGACTGGCTGAGCCTTATTCCTTACTTTCAGCAGGATTGATGGGGCACAGTTTGAAAGAGGGTAGAGGAGGAAGAAAGGAAGCATGGCCACACTGAAGAGCATGGAATACTGAAGCACCCAGAGAAGCCATTATCATTATTTTCATTGTTACCATCATTGTTATATAATCCAGGAGTCCATCACCAAGTTTTAGGTTCCCAGAAGGTATGATCTGAAAGATGGGTCTTCTGTCTCTCACAGTGCCAAAACAGTGCTACTCATATAGTCAGTAGCCAGTAACAGATACTGGTTTGTTAAACACTAAATGTCAAGTGCCCAAATGGACAAATCCAACTTTTGGCAAAATGGTGAAGTAGGTGATGGAAGCCTTCTGGCTCCACAGTGAGTATTCCTTTCCTCCTCCCCTTCCCAGTCTGCACAATCCCATTCCTGGTTAGTGCAGACACCCCCATTTCTGACTTTGCCCTATGTTTTCCTTTTATTTTTAGTTTTCAGGCTACTATAAACTTTTATTTTCATGCATATCATGATGGGAATTTGGTAAGTATCAGGCATTTCTACCATGCTCAGGTTAATCTGTAGCAATGACTTTATTTATTCATCAGTCATATGATAAATATTTAATGAGGGCTGAATGTGTATCAGGCAATGGTCGTGGTGCTGGGGATATGATGGTAACCGAAATAGAGATGTGATCCCCATTCATGAGAAGCTTTCAGTTTAGGGAGATTTAGGAGGCCTTCTTCTGTGGTCTTCTG
This sequence comes from Balaenoptera ricei, assembly GCF_028023285.1. Taxonomy (NCBI): domain Eukaryota; kingdom Metazoa; phylum Chordata; class Mammalia; order Artiodactyla; family Balaenopteridae; genus Balaenoptera; species Balaenoptera ricei. The sequence goes on from NC_082641.1 coordinate 43,969,911, forward strand.
GCATCTCAGAGTCCTTGGATGCTATTCTTGGTCACCAGAAGCCTGAGGAAATATCTCTGAATGACCAACATCTGTTAAGACCCTCCCCATAACTGGGCAGAGAGAATGCTCTTCCTTTTATCCCTCTTCCCTGCCTCTCTAAGAGGCAGGTTTTCTAGCCTACCTTGCCCAGATGAAAAATGTAAAGGGGTTCCTCACCCTGTTATTCCAGCTGAATGTATTTAAGCTAGTATTAGCTGGTAGACATTGCTCTTACCATAGGTGTCCACACATTAGAATAATTTTGGTCTTTACTTTTGAAATCTAGAGTTGATATTTTTGAAATTTTTTCGTTCTCTGAATTGCATTTGTTTTGTTTTTAGATTTCCACCTCAACTGGAAAGAGTGAGGATTTACATTCAATTGCATCTGGATTGTGGCCACTCCTTCAGTAATGCAATGGATTTGGGAAAATACAGAAAAGAAAATCTGATACAAGCCCAACCCACAGTGCTTTTAAATATCTTTGGATGGTGAATTTGCTGAACATCTCAAAAGTACTTTTAAAAAGTTCTAACTTTGGCCACATACCCTTTCCTTCTATTTTCAACTCATGAATTATTGGCCAAGTTCAATTGAAGCCCTGTGGTTTGAATTAAATTGGCACATGTCATAGAGGCCTGGCTCCAGCAATCTCACTGCTCCCCTCCTCCCCTTCCTGGCAGACTCTGGAGGGTTTAGAAGATAATTTTCATTGCATTAATTTTTCTGAGAGGAAATCCTTGTGAGAAATCTAGTTGAACTTGGCTCTCCAAAGTTTCTTGTACAGTTAGAAAAACAAAATTTGAGGTTACTAAGCAGGTTAATGGAAGAGAAACCTCTAGCTGTTTGCTTAGAAATGTTGCTAAGGAGGCCGAAGTCTCACTCGATAGAGTCACTCTGCTTTATGACCATAGACTGTACCCTTAACAGCCACAAAAGGGACAGGACAAGATCGAGTGTATTGTTGTATCAGTGCCCGTCCCTGCCAACTGCAAGAAGAACAGCATACAATGTGAGACACTCTTGGTACATGAAAGCCCCAGTATGATCCTGTAGGCTAAAGTTTCTTAAATTTTAACAGGCACACATATCACCTGGGGATTGTCTTAAGATGCAGGTTCTGATTTAGTAGATATGGGTAGGAGCCAGAGATTCTGGATTTCTAGCAAGGACCCAGATGATGCCGGTAGTTGGTTCATCCTTTGTGTAGCAAGGGGCTAGAATATTTTTCAAATATTAAGTAAAATATACACTTATGGGCTTTTACCCAGAGACTCTCTACTGAACAGTAAAAACCTAGAAATATAAACTCAGTCCCCAAGGGGTCTCAGAAAATCTACCTGTAACAGACGTGAGCCAGACGTGGAGATTGCTTAATGACTGGTGGCCATTACCACCTTGAATCTCCATGGCTATTTGTAGGGTAAAGAAGGGGTAGGCCTATGGCTAGATGTTATTAGAGTCACACAGTCTGAGCTTCCCTCAGAGCTCTGCTTCGTTGTAGCTCTGCGCACCTGTGCAAATTATGAAACCTCTGAATATTTTTCCTAATGTGTACACTGGAGATAATAATGGTACCCACCTTAACAGGTTGTTGTGAGGATGAAATGCGATAACAAAATGATGGTGTGCTGGAGTCAGCTCCTACCGGCTCCCACCGGCTGACTGAAAGACAGTCAGGAATTCTGTGGCTTGAAATTGGCTGTGGTAGGAGTATTTACACCATGGGAACTGGCAAATGCTACAAGTCGGGGCCTCCTTTTTTTTTTTTTGAGCACTGATTTACCAGCATATCACTCTGTGTAAAGTACCTAAAACAGCTCAATAAATGTAAGTTACTACTATCTTAGCTACCTTTTCTGAATTCCTCCAGCACTTGTCATTTGAAACACATCATTTAGCACTGGATATTCCATGCCAGCCTTCTTCTTTAAAAAATTCTGTAATTGAGTTCTTCTCAAGAGTTAGAGTCTCTCAAAGGTGTGACCATATTCTGCCACATCCCATGATTGATCAACGCCTTGCTCTTTCACCTCTCCAAGGGAAACACTGAGCATACTTTCAGAATTTTTGGAATACATAGCTCTAACAGCTTTGATCCTCTCCACAGGAAACATCAGAGAACAAACTGAACAATCTCAGGGTAGATCCCAGGATATTAATGTCTTTCCAAAATATGTCCAATGATAAGTATGCCTGAATCAGAACAGGTAGGAACAGAATATATATGAGTTCTATAGACTAGATTTGTGGCCCAGTCACAAGTTTTCACACATTTGTCTAAATAATTGTAGCTGGTAGATTAATTGGAAAATGAACCCTGTCACAGTAGGTAAGGAGGTGATTTCCTTCTGTGTGTTTGTGCTGACAGCCCGATTTTGAACATAAGGGACCTTAAGAATCAGCATAGCCATCTAATGTGAATGCCCTCAACTTTTCTCTCCTATGCTTCTAAATTTCTCTGTCCCTTCCCCTAGCTCTCCTTATTTCCTTCTGCTAGGCTACCGTTAGTTCACCTCAACCTACATAAAAACTTTCCCTAGAGAAGCAGATTTGCACAACCTTTAAGAGTATGGACTCTGGGGCTTCCCTGGTCGCACAGTGGTTGAGAATCTGCCTGCCAATGCAGGGGACACGGGTTCGCGCCCTGGTCTGGGAAGATCCCACATGCCGCGGAGCAACTAGGCCCGTGAGCCACAACTACTGAGCCTGCGCGTCTGGAGCCTGTGCTCCGCAACAAGAGAGGCCGCGATAGTGAGAGGCCCGCGCACCGCGATGAAGAGTGGCCCCCGCTCGCCGCAACTGGAGAAAGCCCTCGCACAGAAACGAAGACCCAACACAGCCAGAAATCAATCAATCAATCAATCAATCAATCAATAAACAAACCCAAAGTTTAAAAAAAAAAAAACGAGTATGGACTCTGGAGCCTGAATGCTGGGTTTAAACCCCAGTCTTGTAACTTGACACTGTTTAAGCTATGCCTTATTTTCCTCATCTGTAAAATCAGAATACTACTAGCAAGTTTCTCATAAAATTTTGGAGTGAATTAAATTGATTTAAATATGTCAAGCTCTGAGAGCAATGCTTTACCCATAGTAATTCCCTTGTATATTTACTATTATTATTTCCATCAATTATTCCACCTCTTTTGCAACTTCATCCTTTTCTCTCAAGATTCTTTTTTCTAGCCTATATGTATGCTCACATCTTTCAATTCTTAAAAACAAACACAATATAAAACAAAATTGTGATGTTTCTTCAAACAGGTCTATTCTTCCTTTCCTGATGTACTTTTGGGAAAAAAAAAAAAAAAAGCCTACGTTTGCTCTTTCCTTCCTGACTACCCTATCTCTCCTTGGTCCAATTTCAGCTCTATAGCTGCTGAGCGCAGGCACTGCTGTGCAGATAAGCACTGATAAGCACTTGTTCTGACGGACCTGTTAGGATCTACTTCACCAGTGACCACACTTAGGTTTCCAATGGCTGGGGGAGTTGACTGAGAACATCTGCTATGAAAAACATATAGGCTCAAATAATATTTTCCTCAAATCTCAGGACTTTTACCACTTAAGCATCAGCATTATTTTAGGGGTGGAGGTGCGACCTTGGCAGTTTAGCCGTGGCAATGTTGTATGCTGGAAATAATGGTGAATTTTGCTGTCACAAGCCCTGGGCTCAAGTTCTCCTTCTTCTGTACACATGGCAGATACTCTGTTAGTACTTAACTGAAATGAATTATTTGCTCAGCAAATCACTCAGGACTCTTGCCTTCTTATTTTTATGCTAATACACCAGCTGTCCAGGTTGGGTCTGACTCTTGACAGAGCTTGAACAGAGGTTGGATGTCTGGACCTGTAACTCAGGACTCTACGTGCTGGAATGAATAAACCCAGGGACTTTAAAAGGATTTTCTCTCTGAAGGAGATTAAGGCAGGGAGATGAAGGGCTGATGAAGTTGGCCACAGGACCCAGGTTCCACCCTTAAATAGAGAAATGGGGTTCAGATGGAATCCTCTCCTGCTTGAAGCCAGTCTGGCATTTCTCAGGTATCATTTATATATCTCTTCTCTCTCTAGCTCTGCCTCTAATCTCCTTTTCCTCTCGGGAGAAATTTAACTCTTGAATTCTTCCTGTCATATGTCTTGAAAAAAAGAAATCTCACTGTCCAGAGAAGCATAAACCAGATTAGAACAAAAAGCTATCTTAACCATCCTTCTTTTACAAACAGAACCAGAGAGTTGATAACTAAACCAGTAATCATCAGAGAAAACATTTTTCTTTTATTTGTAGAAAGAAAAATAAGGAAGTTTGGATTATTGCCTGGCTGGTTGAGGCGACACTGTGGTGCATGAATACAGCATCAACAATTTAATGACATCAAGGGTTTGGCGGTTTCCTTTATATCCTGTCCAAAAGGATGTTTTCACATGAGGTTTTGCCAGATAAGTTTTGAAATGCTGTGTGTTAACAGCAATCCCTTTTTTGATTTCACAGTCTTTTTGTCAGACACAACTTTTAAAAAATCTATTTTCTTCCCCCTGAAAATACTGCTGGGGTGAACAGATTTATATTCAGCTTACAGAGCAGAAAATTAAAATTTTAGTCAGCCGTTGTGTATTTTATTTGATCTACATTATGTTAAACAGCTTGTTTGATGACAGGCTTTGGGTCCCTAACATGACCATCTTTTTGGTATCATGCAGACCCAATGCATATGTTTCTGGGTGAAACAATGCCTGAATCCTTCCTTGGCCTAATTTGTCCTATTTGTCTGTGAGAAATTTGCTGAAGGAGTTATACATGCAGCAATAGATCGGCCTTTAGGCAAGTTTAGCTTGATGGAATATTTCACCTATCAGCAGGATTTAAGCTTCCAGAGCTTATATTCTGACATTTCTCTCTCTTTCCCTCAGGGAAAGAAACTGTACTGAAACCAAAACTGAGATATGAGGAGGAAAGGAGAACTCAATATGCAGCATGAAGTTTTTGGCATGGCTAGGTTTAGGGAGACAAAACAATTGTTTTCAAGGGCTACATCTGAATTCATCTCTGATTCTCCAGGTAACAGGCTAAAGCTTTCCTTCACCCAGTTAAATAAACAAACTGAAATTCTACGGGCATAGGCGTATCATTGTCATTTTATTGTCATATTCTCTCTGTTATCATTCAAGATACAAAAAACACACTGGGAAAGCCTTTAGCTATCTGCTTGATAGGCTGAGATATGAGAGAAGTGATTTTCATTATTAGCCTACTAATAATATTTGATGGGAACAAGAGGTGGCTTTGGTGATTTCTGAATCCCCTTCTGGCAATGACAGAAGATTTCCACAAGACGAAATCAGCCTCTTTAAGTGCTGTTTACATAATTCTGTTTGCATGAGACAGACTCATGTGTATTAAATTCTATGCTTGCCATGTGCAAATAGAGATCCAAATCAGAATTCTTAAGTTCTTCTCTTAGTGAAAAACCAAATAGCTGACTTGGAGAAGATCATTCATTGACCACTGATCAATAAGTGGGTATCGGGCACTTGTTGAGTGCTTGGCCTGATTCACTATCCCAACGTGCTTTGTAAATGAGCTGCTATTCTATGACCTACTACACCCCTAACCCCCCCAATAATCAGAAATGAGAAATATTTTTTCTTTTTAAAAATCCAATTTTGTATGCATGGATAGGTATAAATTAAGTATACATTCTGTCTCTGGTCACCCCCTGTCCATCTTTCATCTTCTGATGTCCTATTTTCAATTTTATTCACCTCTTCTGCTGGCTCATGAGTCTCACATTCTGACCTCCCTGGACCACTTTCCAGAACAAGTCCTGTGTGCTCAGAAGTCTTCCTGCCCCTTGGACAGGTATATTTACCCTTCAAGGCCAGCACCTGTGAGTCAGATGGCAGTGGTTAGGTATTCTAAGACCCAGCTCTGTGGATACAATCATCCTCTCAAATAAGCACAGATTCCTTCAGAGGATTACAGAGGTTTAGAGTAGAAAGAACTTTAAGGGCAAACAGTCCCACATTCTGAGAAGGGAGAAAACCAAGACCACAGAGGTGTGTTGACCCAGGGCAGTGCTTTCTCCACTGCTCCCTATGGCCTCTTGCTCTGTGAGTGGAAATCAACATTAGTTTATTATCACAGGTGACTTCTGGGGATGATACCTTAGCCAAGGACCTGTGACTTTAAGAGCTGGGCAATATGAGGGGACACAAATCACTTATTACACTTTTGAACACACAGATCTGTTTACCACCAGGTGCGAGTCAGCCCTATAAGCCTTGATTGCTCTGCTTGGCCCCCTAAGTCTGAATAATCTCTGAAGGAGCCAACCCAAATCTTTGCCTCTCCCCTACCTTTCACCTCCCTTTAATGTCCATGATCCCCCCTTGCTATCTTGCTTTCATGATTTCACTCACAACTCCCATGGATAATAATATGTTTATAAAGAACAGATAATTTGTATTAAGAGTTTATGATGGGACAGAGGTTATGCTAGGCTCTTCATGTGTATTGTTTCATTTAATTCTCACAAGAACCCAAGGAGATAGGTAGCATTAATAGCTCCATTTTCAGATGGGGATATTAAGGCTTGGGGGGGTTAAGTCACTTGCCCAAGGTTCAGGAGTCAGAGTTTGAACAGAGGTAGCCTAACTCCAGACCTAAGCTCTGAATCGTACTATTAATAAATCAACAAAAACACTTTGAGCATTGACTATATGCAAGACATTCAGCCAGGCTCTGTGAAGGATGGGGCTTCCAGTCTAGATGAGGTGTCTGGACATTTACATAACACATGTCAGTGACACATTGTATGATGAGCATGACAAAACAATAAGTCAATAATAGGCTATGGTGAGAGTCTTAATCTTTTCTTTCTTTTTTTTTCTTTTTTTGGTGCCAGGGACCTCTTTGGCAATCTAGTAAAACCTATTGACTCCTTATTAGGATAAACGCATAAAATAACAAGCGTACAATTGCAAAGAAAACCAATTATATAGCAATATAGTAAAAAAAAAGTTTTAAAATGTTGTAATATGGTAGTATATAAGCGTCTGTATTAACACATTACATAGCATGATTTAGTGGTAGCTTTGATAACTACAGTAATTTTGAAGTAGGGCTGAGCATGAACAGTATTATGAGATATCTATAAGAAACATATGATATGAAAATACTTGTGATTTCTATTGGTGACAGTCACATTACATCTACTGCCACTGTGATTTGTGACTGAAGTAAATGCTACATTCAGTTAGAGGTTAGTGAAAATAGCTTTCCATTCAAGTTTCAAGCGTCTCCTCAAAACACCTCAGGGGATCCTGAGCCCTAAGTTAAGAACTCAAGTGGTTTAAAGGAAGGAACAATCACTTGTGGTCTGGAGATCCCGGGGAGCAGATATTATATTTTTTTATCACATTTTTCTTTTATTTTTAATTGCAGTAAAAACATATAAAGTTTACTATCTTAATCATTTTTAAGTGTAAAATTCAGTAGTGTTAAGCATACTCACACTGCTGTGTAACAAATCTCCAGGACTTTTTCATCTTGCAAAACTTAAACTCTATATCCATTAAACATTAACTCCCATTTCCCCTTCCTCTCAGTCCTTGGCAACCACCATTCTGCTTTTTTTTGCTATAAATTTAACCACTTTAAGTATGTTGTAAAAGTGGAATAATGCAATATTTGTCTTATTTCGCTTAGCATAAGTTCCTCACAGTTTACCACGTTGTAGCACGTGACAGGATGGAGCAGATATTGTTAAGCCATTTTACGGTTAGGCAGAGAGTAATGGCTTGCTAAATGATGCACAATGAATTAACCCATGCTTCTGCTGGCTCTTCAGTTTCTCAGTCCCATGCATGTCCCCTTATATGGTACTAATGAACTTGGCAAGTAGTCTCCAGCTATATGGTAATGGAAAAAGTCTCTTTTTGAAGTTATCAGGTCATAAGACATCATAGAGATCGCCACTTTGAGAACCAGTGACAATGGAGGAGAAGTGCAGTGGGCACAGAGGGGCCAGAGTTGTAGGAAACCAAGTGGATATAAATGCAAACTGCTTCTCATTTCCAGAGCTCTCCAAACCCAATGTCTCAGTCCCAGAGAGTGTAAATGTTACGTATTTTCTTTTTAATTGGAGTGTAATTGCTTTACAATGTTGTGTTAGTTTCTGCTGTATAACAAAGTGAATCAGCTATATGTATACATATCACCCCTCCCTCTTGGACATCCCTCCCAACACCCTCTGCCATCCCACCCATCTAGGTCACCACAGAGCACCAAGCTGAGCTCTCTGTGCTATTCAGCAGGTTCCCACTAGCTATCTATTTTACACATGGTAGTATATATGTCAATCCTAATCTCCCAATTCATCCCACCCTCCCCTTCCCCCCCATGTCCACATGTCCATTCTCTATGTCTGCGTCTCTATTCCTGCCCTGCAAATAGGTTCATCTGTACCATTTTTCTAGATTCCACAAATATGCATTAATATACAATATTTGTTTTTCTGTTTCTGACATACTTCACTTTGTATGACAGACTCTAGGTCCATCCACATCTCTACAAATGACCTAATTTCGTTCCTTTTTATGGCTGAGTAATATTCCATTGTATATATGTACCACATCTTCTTTATCCATTCCTCTGTTGATGGACATTTAGGTTGCTTCTATGTCCTGGCTATTGTAAATAGAGCTGCAATGAACACTGAGGTGCATGTGTCTTTTTGAATTATGGTTTTCTCAGGGTATATGCCCAGTAGTGGGATTGCTGGGTCATATGGTAGTTCTATTTTTAGTTTTTTAAGGAACCTCCATATGTATTTTCATTGTGCTATGTATTTCCACGTACTAGTTCTTCTTTTTGCTCTGTAATAAATAGACTTTCTCATTGCTCAATAAATAGACACATTCTTGCAATGTTATCACATCTAAGGGGACTAAATTCCTGCATCTTGGAGAGGTTATTTTGCAAGATTGTGTGGCCTTGTCTCTCTAATGTTCCTTCATGAAAAAGCAATGGTAAAACCACAACTTTGAATATCAAAAAGTGAATTTGGACATATTTCAATAATTGTGAACAGTAATGTTTAATCCCAAGAGTGAGGTTTCTGTTATAGCTTTTCACATTTTGTACTAGGCTGGCAAGTGTAACTGACATAACGACAATGGGGAATTAAAATTCATTACACTGCATGAGGAAAATCTTTAACAGAAACCTCACTCTTCAAATTAAACTAGGCTGTTTATAATTATTGACACCTACTCTAACTCACTTTCTGGTATTCAGAGCTGTGGTTTTGCAATTGCTTTCTCTAGGAGAAACACTGATGTTTCTGGACTACCAGCAACATATGGTATCAAGATGTGGTTTACTTTGCATTTCCCTCGTGAGTAATGTTGCCAAGAATCTTTTCACTTGTAGGCTGACCATTTTGGTATCCTCTTTTGTGAAGTACCTGCTCAGGATTCTTGCCCAATTTAAAAAATTGTGTAGAATTTTTGAAGAAGAGTATTTTCTAGATATAAATGCTTTGCCAGGTGTGTGTATGTATATGTGTGTGTGTGTGTGTGTGCACGCGCACGTGCCAGTCTCAAGTTTTCTTTTTCTTTTCTCTTAATAGTGTCACTCATTGAATGGAATTTCTTAATTTATCAATTAAATCCAACTTATCGTTATTTCGTTGTGTTCTGTTTAAGAAACTGTGGCCTACCCCAAAGTCCTGAAAATATTTCCTGTGTTTTCTTCTAGAATCTTTATTGTTTTACTTTATACTTTTAAGTATATGATCCATCTTGAGTTAATTTTTGTGTATGGTGTGAAAAAGGGTCAAGTTTCCTTTTTTTTCCATATGGATATCCATTTGAGCCAGCACAATTTATTGAAAAGACCATCCTTCTTCCGCTGAATTTCTGTAATGTCTTCATCGTAAATCAAGTGATTGATCGTATACGTATGGATCTGTTTCTAAACTCTATTCTATTCCATGGTCTATTGTCTATTCTTGTACCAAGACCACACTTTAAAATTAGTCTAGCTTTGATATTTGGTTTGTTTTTCCTCTTCAAGATTGCCTTAGTTATAATAGGTCCTTTGTATTTCCATATAAATTTTACAAATAGCTTGTCAATTTCCACCAATTAAAAAAAACTGCTGATCGGTGCTTTGTGACCACCTAGAGGGGTGGGATAGGGAGGGTGGGAGGGAGGGAGATGCAAGAGGGAAGAGATATGGGAACATATGTATATGTATAACTGATTCACTTTGTTATAAAGCAGAAACTAACACACCATTGTAAAGCAATTATACTTCAATAAAGATGTTTTAAAAAAAAACTGCTGAGATCTTTATAGGGATTGCTTTGAATTTATAGATGAATTGGAGAGAACTGATATCTTAAAAGTCTTACATCTTTGAATTCCATGTTCATGGTATATTCCTTCATTTATTTAGGTTCTCTTTTACTTTCCTCAGCAATTTTCTGTATATTTCAGTGTAGAATTTCTGGTCATCTTTCATTTGATTTATTCGACATAATTGATGCTTTTGGTGCTTTCAAAATTTTACTATCTAGTTGCTTGCTTCATTTTTTAAAAAAATTTTTATTGGAGTATAGTTGACTTACAATGTTGTGTTAGGTCTGCTTTTTTAAAAATAGAGTTATTTCTCTGTTGAAATTCTTCAACTTTTCTTCTATTTTGACTAACATTTCCTACATTTTCTTGAACATATTAATCATGGTTATTTAAAACTCCCTGTCAGTTCATGTCAATATCTAACTTGCCTATAAATCTTTCTCCATTAAATATATTTTTCATTTGGATTTCAGTAATTCAGTTTTTAAATTTTTTATTATATTTTTGCATGCATTGAAATTTTTGGTTAACTGCCAGATGTCATAAATGAAAAATTATAAAGACTTGAGATGATGTTTTCTTCCAAGGTTGTTTTCTTCTTGTAGGCAAACAGACAAGTCTTGTGAAAACTTGGTTTTATGCTTTTTTGGGCTAATCTATTTCAATTTTCCCTTATTTTTATATATTGGTTTTTATTCCTAAGGAATGGCTCTTACTCTTAGGGCATGACCCTTCTGAGGTTTCAGTTCAAAGCCTGGGATATTTACCAAAATACTTCCCTGTTAGCAAGGCTTTAATTATGACTTCTGCTTCCCTGGTACTACTGAAATCTTGGATCAGCTCTTTAGCTATCCAGGTGCTTTCTTCTCCTCCCCCCTCGCCCCCCCAGCCTTTTAGTTTCACCCTGTGCAAGCTCAGCTTAGGAATCCATCACTTTAGGGAAATGTGTATGCAGAATTTTAGGTTCCTTCTCTGATGTTCTCATTTTTCCAGGACTTTGCTCTCTAGTAGCAAACTCTAAACTACTCCAAACTCTGACTTCTGCCTCTTCAGCCCAGTAAGACTGTTGTTTTCTATACCCCCATTTTTCAATTTATAAATGTCTTCAGGGAAATATCTCAGATAAATGTGGTCTTTCCTTCAAGTCTTGTCTGTGTTTGTTGTCTCCAATGACTTCAGACAATTGTTTTATGTATTTTGTCTGACACTAAGTCGTTTTTGAAGTCAGGGTTAGTATGATGCCAGCTCTTCCACCATGGCTGTGTATTGCAGGACTATTTTTGTGGAAAAATATAACAAAAATTGCCTTAAATCCCTTGTTCAGATACATTAACTCATCTAAGATCTGAGGTTAGGGTGGGTTGTAAGGGGAAAGAAGAAAAGATAAATTATTATTCATTCAGGATGAAGCTTAGGCAGTACATAAATGACTTTCTAACCTTTGAAAACATTATGAAAATTAAATTTAAAGGATTAACCCTGATAACAATGAATCAAACGCATGCTTCTTCATACTCATTTTCAAAGGGAAAAACATGAAACCACATGTGGCTCCAGCACTTTCTGCTGAAAATTATTTTAAAAAATAACTTGTCATGACTTTAGTTGGGCAAATTCACAGGGCTCAATGGGGGTTAAAAGGAAAAGCACATATAACCATAACTGACCTAAAACTTTGAGATAAAAGTTACTTAAAACAATTAACTCTTAAGAACTCAGAAGTATGGCAAGAAAGTTTGTACAAGCAACGTAGGGAGGGTGAAGTGGAAAGGAAAAGAGTAGATAAGAAATTCTTAAGGTGGTGGGCTTCTCAGATCTGGAAGAACATTGATATAGGGAACAGGAGTGGCTATAAGAGTCATCCCAGGGATGATCCAATCCAGTTTTCTGTGTCTCCTCCCCTTCTACTCAGTGACTCTCCCAAGGCACCTAGGGTCCGGATGCTACTCAGGGTTCCCAGTCCTGTGATCCCAGGCCTGTTGCTAGCAAGGGAACTTGGACTGAGGGTGTGGAATTTAAGAGCTAGATTTGCCATTTGCTGGATTGTGACCTTCACCAAGTTACTTAATGAATCTGTTAAGAAGTTTTTGATTGCAAATGGAAACCAAGTCTCAAAGGCTTAAACAAGAAGAATAACTTATTATCTTAAATAATAAGAAGTCCAAGTTACAACATCTTTAGAGTGGGTTAATTGTCTCAGTAATATCATGAAGATGTTACCTTCTTTCCATCTTTCTACTCTGTCATCTTTATGTATCAGTATCATCTTTAGCTACTTTTCTTGGTTCCCTGAGTCACATCCAGACACAACATCTGATGGAAGAAAAAGAAAATTTTCTTCCTGCTTATCTCTTTTTATTAGCTAGTAATCCTTCCCCAGAAGGCCCCCAGGAGACCTCATCTCATGAATTATTGAACATAACTAGGTCACTTGTTCCCACCTAAGCCAAGCCCCAGCAAGGAAAATGGGGTTCCTCTCGAATCTGTGTACAAGCCAGAGCCACCTGGGGAAGGATGGACATTTGAATTAAATTTAAACTCTGCCAACAAGGAAGGAGGTTACTGGGTAAACAACCACTGGTGCCCACTACACTTAAATTTGCTGAACCTCATTTTCTTTATCCACAACGTGGGAATAATAGCAGCTGATTTATAGGGTTGTTATAAGGATTAAATACAATAATCCATAGATTATTTCTCCAAAAATTCCCCCAAGACTTGTTTTTAAAGTCTCTGAGTATCTCATAGACACACACTAATGGATGGCAAGTCCTATCAAAGTGTATACAGTCAAGTGGGTAGAACAGTCTCTCTCCCTTGGTGTAAGGTCTACAGTATTGATAATATCTCAGGTGCTATATTATACAATAGGTGCTTTACATATATTTTTTCTAATCCTGCCAACAAAAATGTAGTCATGCATGCTCTTCATTCATTCTCTCAGTCAACATATATTTGATTGCCAGTAATCTCATTTTACAGACAATGAAAATGAGGTTTAGAGAGGTTGAATAACATTCAAAGTGACACAACTAGTAAGTGGAGAAATTAGATTTGTGCTTAGGTCTGCCTGACTCCACTCTTTGCAACTCTCTTATGACTTCCTTTCCTGAAAGTTTCCTGGTGTTCTCTTTCACCAAGCTTAGTCTATTGAAAAAAGGAGTGGCTGGGAGCCATTGCACGGTGTCAATGCACACTCTAAGATTTGCAGGAAAGAGCTGTCTGTTGTTTGCTGGCCCACACCTGTCACCAAGCTGCCCTGGAACGTTGGGTTAGTTCTGCTCTGCTCCAGCAGGTGGCAGGTTGGTATCATTCAGTGCTTGCCTTCTTTACTTGCGGGGAAGTGACTAAAGGGGTGAGAATGATTTTCCTGGAAAACTGTAGAAATCGGACTCATCACTTTTTGGTCCCACTCTGTCGGAAGAGCAGCTGACCCTTTTCAGCTGCTCTCATGTATGAAGTGAGGGATGAAATAAACTGCATTTGAATTAACCTTTTTACTTTTGAAAGGTGCTCTCATATATTTTATACACATTCATCCCAGTTACAAATGTTAAGATGCTTAGGACAGATATTGTCAGCTATTGTTCTCAATTCTATTGTTTTATTCACTTAATCGCCATGAGCTTCCTAAAGCAGAGGGTATGAGTTACTTACCTTTGGGCACCCAAGAGCAGGCACCGTGCTGGGTATTTGTAGAGTACATTTGTGAATTACTTGAAGTAAGATGATCTGGGTTTGAGCTTTGACTTGGTCATTTCCTATTTGAGAGGCTCTTAGTAAGTCATTTGCTTTCTGAGTCTCAGTTTCCTCATTGGCAGCACACTGATGATAATGATGATGGTGATGATGGTGATGATAATTCTTAAGCTCACTTGTTGTGAGAATGAAAGGCATATGAAAAGCACTTGTAAAGCACCTGTTAGAGATAGTTATTATTTTTAGGTGACCGGGCAAAGCTGTAAAATATATTAGTGGTTGATCCTTTCTCATAGGGATTAGAATATAAAGTGCCTGGAACCAGAATTTAGGCAGACCCCACTGGGGACATTTCACCTCTGGTTGTCCTTTCCTGCCCACAGCTCAAGTACTTATCTGCATCACTGAACATGGAGAATCACTGAAGTGATCTATTGATACTTATTGTCTGTCCTGGCTCCAATTCTACCTTCCTCAATCCAAGTTTCTAAAGGTATTATTCCAGGAGGTCCTCCCATAACCTAGCCTCAGTCTACTTTCCCCTCTGACCACCATTTCCCACCCACTCATGTCCATGCACAGAGCATCTGCAGCAGGTTGACTCTGGGAACCCCAGCTTGTCTTGTGCATGTTCACATCTCTGCCTGTGTGTGCTCTCACTCCCTCTCCTTCTTCTCTTTCCCCCCGAACCACACTCGTTCTTCACGATCTCTCTTCCAAGAAGGCTTCCTCTAGCCCACATTGATCTCCCCGCTTAGAACTCCCGCTGCCCTTATGAGGCAGTATAGGTCACTGAATATTTAAAGACATGGTCTTTGGTGTCAAACATCCTGGAATCAAATCCTCCAAGTTATTTAAACTTTGTGTGCCTCAGTTTCCTTACCCTTAAAATAAGAAGAATAATAGTCCTACTTCATAAAGCTGTTTTGAGGACTTAACGAGATAATGTATATAAAGCGTTCGGCACAATACCTGGAACAGAGTAAGGACTCAATACACACTAGCTAGTATGATTACCATTATTATCATTAAATACATTACTTGATATTTCTTTACTGCTTTTTTGGATTATGCCTCCTCCTCCTAGGAAGACAGTCAGCTTCTTGTATTCAGGGACCATATTTTATGTTTCTCTGTGGCCCTGGCATTGCCTTGTGCATTCCCTAAACAAGAGAGGTGTACCACAACTTGTTATTGCTCAGTCAGTCTTACCTCATAGTAAGAAGTAAAACTGATCCTCAAGTTAACTTTTAGCAAAGCCACGTAGATACTGGTTGAAGATGCCATTGCCACATGCCAAGAATCTCTACAGAGTTTTCTGATCATGAGACACTGGCCATTCAAAATCCATACAGCAGTCTGTATAACTGTACTATACATTTTATTAAAGCAAAGATTATTTTCTACACAATTTGGCATTATCTGTAGGATAGGAAAGAAACGAAAAAGGAGAAAAATGTGACAAGTGACCAAATGATATTGATGAAGAATAGGATATTTGTACAGTTTACCAAGAGAGTATAATGAGATTGAGTCGAATATCTTCTTTCTCCACACCCCAGCTCTGGGGTTTTATGATGTCAGTGATGAATAATGGCCCAGGTCCAGGATTCTGCTGCTTTTCTCCTTTAGTTTCCAGGATTCTCAAAAGAAGCACTAAACTGCTTTCTCCTTCCCTGCCAGGGGTAGATATGGTTGCAAAGCTCTTCTCAGCCCCAAATAAAGGTGATTGTACCTGTGGTCTCAGGAGATTCAGCTCTATTTCTCAAGCCTTTTGTATGTGTGCTGGGAAACCCTAGGGTGAAATGTCACTTCTTTAGAGAGTTAGGGGATCTTTCACCACAACAAAGTAGCTTGATCTCACACTGGGTCTGAGCCTTACCCTGGGGTCCCTCTGCTGGCTGTGGGAAACAAGAGCAGAAAACAGTTCTTTGGGATAAGAAACCCTGAATTTTGTCTTTGAAGGTAATACATAGAGAGACAAGAATGTTCCTGTTTGGTTGGGGCAGTCGTACTTGGGTTATGGTATAAAATGAGGAGAGAAGACCGAACTAGCAATAGCAACACAAGTTTCCCTCCACAAAACGGATTAACAATTGGATTCAGGTCTCAATCCAAAAATAAAAATTAATTTAATACAGAGTACTGAAAAAAAAAATTCTCCTTTGAGGAATACCTGTAATGTACAGCTGTAGTTCATTTTCAGTGCAAGATCAGAAATCAGCAGAGATTGCTCAAACTGTTCGGGTAAACCCACTGGAAGGCATGCTCCTCACCTACAAGCACTCTGCCTTTCCCCGAGCTTGCTTCAGTCTAGTCTAATTCGTGAGTCAGATTACCAAGGTACCATGGTGAGAGGTACCATAGAAATACCAAAGTGAATGGATGGAATTGGACACTCAAGCGTGTTCAATAGATGCAACATCCTAATTACGGACTGGGCTTTGTGGTCCGCTGGCCCAGGGTTTTGTTAACTGCCCTGGCTTCCTACAGAGACTTAGGGCTTGGCCTCTGCCTACTTTGTTGCTGTGGCTGGTGCTTTTGCTCTGTCAGAGAGACAACGAGAAAACATGGGCTCAGGTGGCAACCTAGGATAGGTAGCTGAAGGGCTTCTTATAAACAAAGGAGGAAGGCCTAGTGTTTGTCACCCAAAGGACCAGAACAAGAGAAATCAAAACCAACCACACAGGTAACAACCTCAAACCTTCTCTTGGTTCATTTTCTGATCAAACAAAAATGAAATCCATACACAATATAATGACAGTAGAAATATCTACCACTCCAGAGGAGAAATAGATGAAGAGTTTTAAAAATGTAAGGAACATCAATGAGAAATAGATGGCATCAGGTAGGAATACAGCAAAAATGGAATTAGGCAACCCCTAAGGAGGACTCCTGTGCAGTCAGGGAAAACGGGCAGTGCTCTGAAGGGGCCTTGGCCATCTCTGAGATGCAACACATCCTAGCAGCCAGTGGGGGTCAGAGGTGTTCTATGTTTTAGAGAGAGTTCAGGCTGCGTCTACTGCTCCGCACCTTTAACCTCAAGACCTACAAATCCTGCTAATGGGAACCCAGCTGGAGCTCCCTCGGAGTTGGAGTTCGAACTTCTCTCCAGGAAGAGAAGCACCATGAAAACAGGAGGCGGCTGATCTCAGATGCTTTACCATAAAGGTTGGTTTTGACTTCGAAACAATTTGCTTGTTTTATATCTTCTTGCACTTGCTCTCCTACCATTCCACTTGCTTCCAACAAGAACCTGTTGGTCATGGATAAAGGGCAGTTACGTCTCTTAAAGTCAAGCCTATGGAAACTCTGAAGCACGGACTCTAATCGAGCTCCCCAACCCGTATCTCTTTTAAGTCAGTGGCAGTCTGAAGACAATGCTCAAGTGGTTGGGTGGGTCTAACTAGTTTATGGGTGTATGTAGGCATCCAGGCTCGAAGTGCTCACACATACTCATGAGAGCTAATTGTGTACATTTCTTCCTACCACCAAGTTAAGTGATATCATGGTGGTAGCTTGACATTGGCCATGGTGGGAGTACTTACACCACAGAGAGAAGCAAATGCTGCAAATCAGGGCTCTTTTTTTTTTTTCCCCCTTGGTGTGATCCTCTTCACTTATTATTTTTTTTGAATTACTATTTTTTAAATTGAAGTATAGTTGATTTACTATATTGTGTTAGTTTCAGGTGTACAGCATAGTGATTCAGTTTTTTCTGATTATATTCTATTACACAAGATATTATCACAAGATATTGAATATAATTTCCTATACTATACAGTAAATCCTTGTTGCTTATCTATTTTATGTATAGTAGTTTGTATCTGTTAATCCCCTACTCCTAATTTGTCCCTCTTGCCCCTCCCTCTCCCCTTTGGTAACCATAAGTTTGTTTCTATGTCTGTGAGTCTGTTTCTGTTTTGTATATAGATTCATTTGTATTATTTTTTAGAGTCCACATATATATTTTTAGATATCATGTAGTATTTGTATATATATACATATATATATTTCTGTATATATATATATATATCTGAATCAATTTGCTGTACACCAGAAACTAACACAACATTGTAAATCAACTATACGTCAATAAAGAAAGAAAAAGCAGGGAACAAGGAGGATTGAGGAAACAAGTCAATATAATGGGGTAATGAGAGGCAGATTTCTCACTAAGAGAAGGGAGTGTGAATATAGAAAGAGAGAAAGCTGGAATGAGCCATGTGGTATAGGATTAGAACCAGAAGTTTTGGTTTAAACTTAGAGTTCTTAATATGGAGAGTTAGATGCAGAAATAAATACTGATGTACAGTTCTGTGTATATATGCACATGTATATCTTCATATGTATGCACATGCATACACATGTGCACACATACATAAATCCATATATTTCCTAGCTCTGTCCCTGACTGAGCTTGGGAATAGTGAAACCCCAATAACGATGAGCCTGCCTAGAGCCCAGATCTTGGTTTCTAGACACCATTCTCCAATAAAAGGAAACAGGGTTCTTTGGAGAAACGGTGGACTCCAGGGCTGAAGTAGGAAAAATATAAGGCAAGTTTAGAACATCTCATTATTCTAGGAGATAAGCAAGTAATCAAAAAGCGATGGAGGGACTTCCCTGGTGGTGGTTAAGAATCCGCCTGCCAATGCAGGGGACACGGGTTCGAGCCCTGGTCCGGGAAGATCCCATATGCCGCAGAGCAACTAAGCCTGTGCACCACATCTACTGAGCCTGCACTCTAGAGCCTGCAAGCCACAACTACTGAGCCTACATGCCACAACTACTGGAGCCCACGCACTCTAGAGCCCATGTGCCGCAACCACTGAGCCCGCGTGCTGCAACTACTGAAGCCTGTGTGACTAGAGCCCATGCTCCGCAACAAGAGAAGCCACCACAATGAGAAACCACAATGAAGAGTAGCCCCCACTCGCCACAACTTTCTAAAGAAAGCCCGCTTGCAACAACAAAGACCCAACACAGCCAAAAGAAAAAAAAAAAGCATTGGAGACATGTCCAAAGGACACAAAAGATAGCTCAAAGAGGTGCAACTGGTCCAGTCTGGGATGATTTGAGTGTCAAAGAAATCATAATATCAGATTATATCCCATTCACTAAAATAGGCATCCATTAATTTATCCTCATGTAAATAAAGTATCACCTCACACCGGTCAGAATGGCCGTCATCAAAAAATCTACAAACAATAAATGCTGGAGAGGGTGTGGAGAAAAGGGAAGCCTCCTACACTGTTGGTGGGAATGTAAATTGGTACAACCACTATGGAGAACAGTATGGAGGTTCCTCAAAAAACTAAATATAGAAATACCATATGACCCAGCAATCCCACTCCTGGGCATATACCCAGAGAAAACCACAATTCAAAAAGATACATGCACCCCAGTGTTTATTGCAGCACTACTTACAATAGCCAGGACATGGAAGCAACCTAAATGTCCATCAATAAAGGAATGGATAAAGAAAATGTGGTACATATATACAATGGAATGTTACTCAGCCATAAAAAGGAACAAAATAGTGTCATTTGCAGAGATGTGGATAGAACTAGAGACTGTCATACAGAGTGAAGTAAGTCAGAAAGAGAAAAACAAATGTCATGTGATATCACTTGTATATGGAATCTAGAAAAATGGTACAGATGACCTTATTTGCAAAGCAGAAACAGAGACACAGATGTAGAGAACAAACTTATGGATACCAAGGGGGGAGCAGGGGTGGGATGATTGGGAAATTGGGATTGACATATATATACTACTATATTATAACATAGAAAACTAATGAGAACCTACTGTATAGCACAGGGAACTCTGCTCAATGCTCTGTGGTGACCTAAATGGGAAGGAAATCTAAAAAGGTGGGGATATGTGTATAACTGATTCACTTTGCTGTACAGTAGAAACTAACACAACATTGTAAAGCAACTATACTCCAATAAAAATTTTTTTAAAATAAGTAAATGAACACATAATGGGAAAAGAATATTCCTCCCTATAGTATAATTCCAGCTAATAAATGTTGAAGGAATTATGGAATTAGAAAAGCATAATTTGAGACTGATAGTGAAATTATTTTAGGCGAAAAGTATCAATAGATACTAAAAGTAGTGGGTGAAAGTCAGATGAAGAATGGCATATTTACATGGTCTCAGAATATCTTTCCACAAAACATTAGTTAACTGCAAGGGAGAAACAGAATAACTCTATAGCAGAGAACACTGGTATATACCATACTACTCAAGAGATCAAAGTTGACATCACTAGTGACAGAATAAACCAAGACCATGTGTCATATTATGGGATGCAGGGAAAAGATCCAGCATCACATCTGTGATCATCCTGCCCAAAGTGCATAAACACACCTGAATCAATCATGAGGAGGCAGAAAACAAATCCAAAGTGAGCCATGTCCTTGAAACAAATCTCTTAGTGTGTGTGTGTGTATACACATATACACATACACACATTTGTGTATGTGTATGTATACACACACACATATTCTATTGGTTCTGTTGCTCTGGAGAACCTTGACTGATACAGCAGCAATTTCGGATTCAGAAGCTTTTGATCACTTAGCTTGCTAATTTTAAGTCTTTCTTCAAAGGTCACATTCTCAGAGAGGCTATTCTGATTACTCTATCAAAAATGAAAATTAATTATCTCTCCATTCCGTATCCCTGGTCCTCTGACCCTATTCCACTTTTTCCCCATAGCAATGTCACTTTTCACATGTGTGTTACTGTTTACTGTGTTTATTTTCTGTCTCTCTCCTCCATTAGATAGACTTCATAATGGCAGGTGTTGTAGGACAAGTTCCCTGAGAAAAAAACTCTTGAGATGAGATCTGTGTGCGGGGGATGTTGCCCTCGGGGACAGCAGCCACAGGGGACTGAGGCAGCAGGACCGGGCAGAGAGCGGACTTGCGGCCGCAACAGAGGTCTCAGCTAATCCTGAGGGGAGCCGTGAAGCTGGGGCAGTGCTTCCGCGCCGTCCTGCACGGAGACAAAGGGGGCTGCGCCTTTGTAGCCACACAGCAACCAGTCATGGGATGCGGGCTGCACCAGGGAAGGGGCATTACGTTGGGTGACACAGCTGCCTTAGGCCAAGGGCAGTTCCTAGGAGGCCTCAGCTGTGGGTCGTCCTGCTGCAGCATGGTCCTGCGCGGCGGATCTGGGCAGTGCATCCCGGCAGCGGCCGCTGTAGCGGGATCTTTGTCTACTGCTGTGTCCCCAGCTCTCAGAACAGGGTCAGAGTTATTGACTGGATGGGTGGATGAATGAATAAATGAGTGTATGAATGAATGAATGAGTTCCTTTCCGAAAAGGTCAGCATGCACAGACAGGAGGGAGCCGCCGTTCTCAGTTGGCAAGTAGAATGACTAGAGTGTAAAAATAGAAAACAGGCCAACGGAATCACAGAAACCTTTAAGACGGTTCAGAATTGTAAAAAAAAAAAACAAAAAAGTAGCAAATGGGAGAAGAGAGACACAGGGCTGTTGGAAGGAGTGGCAAGGTTGGAGAGACAGGTAATAAATTTATACTGCGGGGAGTTTCCATATTTACATGCAGATCCTGAGCAGTTCATTGTAGGACCAGGGTGTGCTGTTACAGGCCTCAGGGGCCGGGGTTAAAGAAAGCATCCTGCTAACACAAGGAACAACTGGCTCCTGGGACAGAACTTGTAACAAGCCTTTTCTCATATCTGTTGACTTAACGCAGGCCAGGGAATTCTTTGAAAGGCAACAAGGCTATAAATCAGCAAGTCCTGTAATGTGCATTCCAGGGTCTTGGAGGAAAAGGCAGCACACAAAGGCACCGAGTCTGTCTTTAAGAATGCCATGGTGAGTGGCCCTGGTGGTCTTGGGGTTAGACTCTGGGGCTGGGAATAGAAAACATCCAGAAGAGGGAGCAGGGAAGAGCCAGCGAGAGCAGCATGGTATGTTTCTAATGAAACACCCAGCATCCGGGCCTGGAATGGTACCTCGTGGATAATCAGCACTCGGGGAATATCTGTTGAATGACTGACTAAATAATGGCCCTGGTTCTGTCACTCACCAGCTGTGTGAGCTTGAGGAAGTCCTTTCACTTCTCTGAAACTTGGCCGCCCTATGTGTAAAATGTTGGGCTCAAACACAAATGGAATCTTTGGGAGTGAATGACCCATGAGAGTTTCTGAGTCTCACAAAGCATTCAAAGAAGTTCCTGAAGCTCTGAAAAGAAGAGAAATAAAAAAAGCCTGCACGGCAGAAAGGATACTGCAGCTTCCCGAGCTAACACAGGCACCCAGGATGGTCAGAACCTGCCATGGCTGCCCTCCCTCCCCCACCTCCAGCCCAGTGGGATCTGCAGGCGTAGCAGGTGGCTTTTGCGCCCACCACTCCAGGGGAAATGCTTCTTCCATTGCTACCTAAAACGCAACAGACCCCCCTCTCTGGGACAGCTTGACGCCAGGCCGAGAGGGAAGAGGCCAATGCTGTCTGATGCCCATTGCAACTCCCATTACATCTGGGGCAGATCTCCCAGAGGCCCTGAGGCAGGCAGAAACAGGGCCCATTGCCTGCTCACCTCTGTCAGTGGCCTGATGCAGCACAAAGGACAACAGGCTCCCACCAAGAAAACGAGAGTTCAAATTCTAGCTTTTCTGCTGCTTGCAAACTTAGCAAGTGACTTGATTTCTCTGGATCTGTAAAATGGGAATGATCATCCAACAGCACAGGTATGATCAAGGGGTAGAAGATTCATGAAACCAGCACGTTTATTTCCCCTCCTTTCCTCTCCCTCTTCCTGCCTCCTTCGTTTTCTCCTTCCCTTTTATGCAAGCAGCCCAGCTAGGTGGGGCAGAGTCTAAGCAAGGCCAAAACATGAGTTCGATGCCCACATAGGACCAGAGTCCTGCTCCTTGTCCTGGTCATGTCAGCCCTAAACAGTCAACTTTTGTGCTCACACCTCCTTATCACAGAGCAAAGGCAGTTTGCCATTGGCCAGTATCACTGTGGACAAATACTATTTACTCAGCAAGGATGCCAAGCATTTTTAATCCCTGACGCATCAGGAGGAGGAATTTGGCACAAGGGGGGATGGGGGTGGGGAATGAAAGAGATGAAACCGAGTGAGGCAAGAATGTAATCATGAGGGTCAGATTCTGCCATTCTGGGACACAGAGGAAGAGGGAGGAGACGGTTTTTCCCTTAGAAGAGCTGGCATGATGACCCCAATTCTCCCTTTTGTAAAACTGAGGAGGAGGGGTCTATAATGGATGGGTGGGATTTTCCTTCTCTGTCTTGGAGTTGCACCTTATGCTGAACCAGGGTTTCTAAATCCATGGGCTGGGATCCCTGCAGAGTGCTGACCTCGTGTAAGGAGCCCTCACAATTATTACATCTGCACTAAGCAGTATTTGTGTGCCCTGGAACAGTAAGTGCAAGTGCTCTCATGGAGAAGGCATGTCATTCTCACTTATATCTGGGTCCTTATATTCAGATCAGTTGGAACTTAGACCTGCATTACAGCCAGGCTCGATAGGTGGAGTCTCCATGTCTTCAGATGCTCTCTTCTGTCCCATCTCCACCCTCGGGGTTCAATAGCCCAGCCATGGGAATAAACCTCAGAGCAGCTCTTTCCTCTCTACCTGGGGCCCGAGGACCCACGACTGCCTGGGCCTTCTCCTGTAGTATTAACCTTCTTGCGAGCTGAGTCTGGGGGCAGGGGCTGGGAAGAGACACTTTGCTCTTCCTGGGCGCAGAGGGACGGTGACGCAGGTGGTGACAGTCCGTTTGCCTTCTCCATTTTGGTTGATGGCCTCACTAGGCCTACTCCTTTTTTTTCCTCCCAGCCCCCTTTTCTCCCTCATTGTCTTAACATCACCTCCTCTTCCCCTTTCTAAGATGCTAAAGATGGTCTTGTCACACCTCTCCACATCTCTTGCTTTCCTAAGATCCTGCCTGCTCTTCTAAGTCTTTCACTCCATATTTGAGCCATGAAGATTCCTTCTCTGCAGTGCTGTAAGATGCTCTTATCACCAGATCGTATTCTAGTGGGCCCAGAAAATCACCGCAGGTTGAGCGGACCGAGTTGGTATTAAAAACTGAACAGGTTTAAAGGGGGGTAAAAAAGCATCCATTGAGCCCTAACGATGTGCCAGGGAATTTACGTGCAACATATACTTAGTCCTCACAGCATTTTTCTGAGATACTTTTACTCCTATTTTATGGATGAGCAAATTAAGGCACAGAGAAGTTGAGTACCTGAGCTGAGGTCTCAGTTAGCAAATGACAGTCATAACTTATCTCAGGTCTGGGAATTTCCTGGCAGTCCAATGGTTAGGACTCTGCACTGTCACTGTCTGGGGGCCCAGATTCAATCCCTGGTCAGGGAACTAAGATCCCACAAGAGTGCAGCGCAGCCAAAAAAAGAAAAAAAAAAAAAGAACGACTTATCACAGGTCTGTCTGAGTCTGAAGCTCACCCTTGTTTCTACACTTCGACCTCTAATTGACTCCACAGTAACCTTCACATCCACCTCTGGCTGATGCAATTTCATCTTGACTCTCAGGAAAATCTGATGTGTCAGGTTCAAATTTAATCATAGTATGCTATAAATTATAGTTGGAGAAGCAGAAATAAATGTGTCAAGATGATTTATATGATGATAATGAGACACAAGCTCTGATAATTTGACCTGAGTTGAAAGATGCTAAGTGTGAGTGTGTGTGTGTGTGTGTGTGTGTGTGTGTGTGGAGAGAGAGAGAGAGAAAGAAAGAAAAAACACATCCAGGAAATTAATAAAAGCATCAGTGTCTGGCCACTGGTCCTGAATACTGAGGCACAATGAGAGAGCAGCTCAGGAAATGCTCTTAATGAACAGAGACTCTGACTTGGGAGGAATATATTACCCAAGATCAGGAAAACCTTAAACTCTTCTCAGCTATTGTTTTATTCTAAAGAAATACTGCATATAATGTATTATTCATAAGAAATATATTAAGTTGCAGAAACACACATAAAACAAGACTATGTATTGATCAGTTGGTGAAAATGTGACCAGAGGCTTGCAGGAACCTGACCCTGAATTTCCTCTAGGAGCAATGGCTTAATATTTGCTAATTCAGTGTTTGCAATGGCTTTATAGAACATAATGAGTGTAAATCATGAGAACTGACTGTATATTGCCTGTTTTCATTGTCTCTAACACTAGACAGTACACTCCTTGAGGACAGACCTCAAGTCCGTTTTCCTAACCACTAGATCCCTGCAATCCCCTGTTACATAGTAGGAGTCAAATAAATCCTTTTCTAAATGAATGAATGAATGAACTAAAGTTAGGAAGAGAATCATGACAGTGTAAAATCACAGAAGTCAAGGGAGTTTTGAGAAGGAGTGAGTAATCATCAATGTAGCCAAAGCAGAGGCGTTGGTGGAGTAAGGAGGGGAAAGTGTCCATTAAGTTGGCAGACGGGAAGTCATTCATGGCCTGGGAGATCCCTTTCAGCTCAGGGAGGAGGGCGGAAGGCAGATTGCAGTGGTCTGAGGAATGTTCAGTGAGGAAGAAGGAAAAATAAACAAAGGCCACAGTTTTGAGAAGTTTGGGTGAGAAGGGGAGGAAAGAGAAGACAGAAGCTAGAGGAGCATCTGGCTGAGAGGTGGGTCTTTCAGGACTGGAGAAGTGAGGGAGCTCACGGTGGACAAATCAAAGAACTGATGGGCAGAGCGACACTGGAGACCATGATGCTGCAGTGGCCTCTGCAGCCAGGGTACAAAGAGCAGTCCAGGCAGGCTGCAGTGTTGCTGATCTGCTCTGGGGCTTTGCTGGGCAGGTGCAGTGGAAGAACTGCAGCACAAGGGGGCTGAGGCATCTGTGAGAGATGAGAAGAGCTCAGACTGGAGCAGCCTGATGGGTAGGAAAAGACAGAATGAGGGACTCGTGGTCCCCATGAGCTGGAAGAGGTAGGGCAGGATGAGGATGTGAGTGGGGAGGGTCAGAGGTTCATGAGGAGATCTAGGTGGTTGGTGGGTGGTTGAAGGTTAGTGAGTTCCTGGCCTCAAGGAGATCCAGGGTTGCAAGATCAATGATCCAGCTAGTCTTGTATTAATTTAGTCAGTCATTACTCGAATGAACTTCCTACTTGTGGCTTAAGGCCTTAAGGAGACGACAGTGATGCAAAATACGGTGAGGTTTGCTCAGCATCATGTATATGAGGAAAATGGAAATATTACTCTCACAAAGTCAGACAAGATAATACAAGATAGCCATTCCTTCCTCCATACATATCACAAAGCATAATGGATTAATTTTTTGAAAGAAAGTTGAAAAAAGGTTTTACATACTTGGAAGTACTGTGGTATGAAAGAAAAAAGTCCAGGCTCGGAGTTAATGTAGCTAAGTGTTTATCCTGGCTCTGTTAATAACTAGTGTCGTGATTCTGGGCAGGTTTACCATTCTGGGCCCCTGTTCCCTTAACTGCAAAATGACGTGGGTTTTGATATCTAAAGTTATTTCTCATTCTAAAATTCATAGCATTTTATGATTCTCTAAAGAAGTAGTAGTTGAACCTGAATAGACATTTTTCCAAAGAACACATACAATGGCCAAATAGGAAAAGATGCTCAATGTCACTAATCATCAGAAAAATGTAATTCAAAACCACTATGAGATATCACCTCACACCTGTTGGGATGGCTATTCTTAGAAAGACAAGAGATAACAAGTGTTGTCAAGGATGTGGAGAAAAGGGGACCCTTGTCCATTGTTCGTGGAAATGTAAATTCATGCAGCCACTATGAAAAATAGTGTGGTGGTTCCTCAACAAACTAAAAGTAGAACTACCATATGATCTAGCAATGTCTCCTCTGGGTATAATACTATCCAAAGGAAATAAAATTAGCTCCTCAAAGAGGTGTCTGCATTCCCATGTTTATTGCAATATTATTCACAATAGCCAAGATTTGGAAACAACCTAAGTGTCCATCGATGTGATGAATGGATAGAGAAATTGTGGTATTTACAGTTGACCCCTGGACAACATGGGTTTGAATTGTGCAGGTCCAGTTATATGGGGTGCAGATTTTTTCAATAAATATGTTATTACAGCACTAGACGGTTTGCAGTTGGTTGCATCTGCAGATGAGGAATCGCAGATACAGCAGGCTGACTCTTAAGCTATAGGCGGATTTTTGACCACTTGGGGTATGGGTGCCCCTAACCCCCTGCATTGTTCAGGGGTCAACTGTGTATATACAGTGGAATATTATTCAGCCTTAAAAAAGAGATCCTGCCATTGGCAACAACATGGATGAAACTGAAAGACATGCTAAGTAAAATAAGCCAGATGCAAAGATAAAAGCTGCATGACCTCACTTAAATGTGGCATCTATAAAAGTCAATTACAAAGAAGCAGAGAGTGGAAAGGTGGTTACAAGGTGAGTGAGGTGGGGGAAATGGGAAGATGGTGGTCAAAGAGTATAAAGTCGTAAATACGAAGGATGAATAAGTCTAGAGATCTAATGCACAGCATGCTGACTATAGTTAATAATACTGTATTGCATATTGAAAATTTGTTAAGACAGTAGGTTTCAGGTCCTCTTACCACACACACACACACACACAGACACACACACAATGTGAGGAGATACTGTATTAATTAGCTTAACTTATAGTAATCATTTCACTATGTATATAAATATCAAACCATCATGTTGTATACTTTAAATATATTTAATTTTATTAAAAATAAAAAAATAATAAAAAAGAAGTGATACTTGATGGAAGTCAGAAACAGAACCTGATGGGCTGCGGGGCCCCACAAGCCCAGCCTGAGCTACAATGATTCAAGATGAATGAAGGCTGATGTTTATGGGGCCTCCACTTTATGCCCTTGACTCTGGCCTCCCCATCACACTCTAGGATCTCCCTCTAGGAACTTATCCCCTCAGTTATCCCCTCCTCCTTGTGGCCATCTCCTTCCCTTCTATCCCTCCATTACTCTTCTTGACAGATACAGCAGGTTCCTAGAAAAAGAAACCCGCACACTTATTACTTCCAGATCTGTTCTTCCCTGTCTTAGTTTGTAACCCTCCGTGTTTAGGTTTCCATCCTCAGCACACTGTACCTGCCCCTTGAGGATCACCAAATGGTCCAGTTCAATGGCTTCTTACCTGTTCCTTTTTTTTCTTCCAAACTCCTAATTTATCCCTCCCCCTCCTTTGGTAACCATAAGTTTGTTTTCTATGTCTGTGAGTCTTTCTGTTTTGTAAATAAGTTCATTTGTATCATTTTTTTAGATTCCACATATGCTTCTTATCTGTTCTTAATTTTCTTGACTTCAGGAAGAATCACAGCGGGCTCTCCTCAGACAACTTCTCAACTTTGCCTTGGGAAACACCACCTTTGAGGCTCTCCATCTCATCCTCTATGTGTCCTTCTATGGCTCCTCCTTTTCTCTTGCACCCACTTGTGGTTGATCCCAAGGATCTACTCTTAACTCTCTCCTCTTTCTCTTTCCATACTTTCTCCTTTGGCGCTCTCTTTCAGTTGTATAGTTTCAACCATTACCTTCTTGCAGGGAATTTAGCTCTTTATCTTCAGCTTTGAGTTTTGCCTCTTGCACTAGTCTAAATTTCCAAGTCCCTGGTGGACATCTCTGTCAACACATCAAATTCATTATGTGCAAACCGGAATACAACATTTTTCCTTTTTCTCCCGCTGTGTTTCATGTTTCTGTCCGTTGGATCATCATACTCTTTGTCACTTAAGGTAGTTCCTCTTTCTCGCAAGTAAAAGAATTATAGGATTTTGCAGTGTTTGATCTGGAAGGGAGCCAGAGGTGGTATCTCACAGGGGGAGGCATTGGGGCTAAGAGAAGGTGTGGTCTTTGGACTTGAGTTGGATCTGGATTTGAATTCTGGCTTAGTGTCTTGCTTGCTGAGTGACCTTTGGAAAGTTACTTAACTTGCCTGTGCCTCAGTTCCAAAGTGGTAAAATAGAGATAATACATTAAAAGGTTCTTGTTGGCATCAGTTAGATGACGTGTGTAAAGTTCTTAGTAGTAGAGTGTCTAGCATTTATTAAATGCTCAGTGAATGATATTTATTATCAAGGATTCCACCCTTTGACTTTTCAGATGGTGAAACTAGGACTAGAGAGATAAAGTGATTAAGTAATAGTGAAAGAGTTGGGGCTAGAAACCAGCTGATGATTTTAAGACCTGTGTGTCTTCCTAAGGCCCTTTGTGCCTGATGATTTTAAGACCTGTGTGCCTTCTTTTAAGGCCCTTTGTGCATAAGCTAAGGGAATAATGATTGGAAACAATAATAAAACTGTCTTTGGAGAAGCTTATTTCCAGTTTGGAAGTTACTGGGGGAAGGGACTGTATCTCTTTAAGTTGCTGCTGTCTTGATTATTTATGATAATTGGGACCAAGAAAACGTAGTTACGTGAAAGATACAGTCTCTAAATGCCATTTAAATAACAGCTTCAACCTTCTCCTCAATGACTGTTTATCAGTTTATTGGCAGTACTACATTGAATGTAGAAATAGAACATGAAAAACAGCAAAATGCTTGAATCACAGGTTCCTAGCTAGATTTCAAAACAGTCATCATATGGTAAATAAGTTCATCTCAAAAAATATAGGACACGGGGAGGGGGAAGGGTAAGCTGGGATGAAGTGAGAGAGTGGCACTGACATATACACACTACCAAATGTAAAATAGATAGCTAGTGGGAAGCAGCCGCATAGCACAGGGAGATCAGCTCGGTGCTTTGTGATCACCTAGAGGGGTGGGATAGGGAGGGTGGGAGGGAGGGAGATGCAAGAGGGAGGAGAAATGGGGATATATGTATATGTATAGCTGATTCACTTTGTTATACAGCAGAAACTAACACACCATTGTAAAGCAATTATACTCCAATAAAGACGTTAAAAAAAAAAGAGTAATTGTAAAATCCCAACTTAAAGTACTTGGGGATCTGCTTTCTGTACCAACAAGCTCATTAGAGCTTGAAAACATTTGAAAGGGGTCATATCCAAGAATGATTTAAATATAAAGCTAGTCAGTAACCTTAATCTTACTTTATGTATATCATTTTTTTTAAATTTTATTTATTTATTTATTTATTTATTTATTTATTTATTTATTTATTTATTATTTATTTATGGCTGTGTTGGGTCTTTGTTTCTGTGCGAGGGCCCTCTCCAGTTGTGGCAAGCGGGGGCCACTCTTCATCGCGGTGCGCGGGCCTCTCAGCGTCGCGGCCTCTCTTGTTGCGGAGCGCAGGCTCCAGACGCGCAGGCTCAGTAGTTGCGGCTCACGGGCCCAGTCGCTCCGCGGCATATGGGATCTTCCCAGACCAGGGCTCAAACCCGTGTCCCCTGCATTGGCAGGCAGACTCTCAACCACTGCGCCACCAGGGAAGCCCTATGTATATCATTTTAATTACTGTGTGGTGGATTTTAATTACTCTTTGCCCTTGCCATTATTGATTATTTTTTTCATTTGGCTTCTTTTGCTACCAATTTAAGGAAATGTTTTCTAAGAAGTAAAGCACTTTTAGGATACTGTGATTTTTAATTATACAAACAACAACTATTCAATCAGAGACTTATAGTCAGCGATTTCTTTTAATTTCTTAATTCCTTGCTGTAAATGGGTACTTGCCTATATTTAATAAAACCTCTATTTCCATTGCAAAAATAATAAATCTTGAAGGACATTTTGAAAAATAGAAATGGAATGAGGGCATTGTGGTAAATAAAAATAGACAAATGAAAGTCCATATCTATTGTAATCAATGTCTGAAAGAGCTCCGTGTTTGGGAGGAAATTATTCCCTGCTTCCTAACGCTGTTTTTCATATTTACTTATCTTGTTAACTTTATTAAACCCAACAGGAAATAATTTCGGCATCACAGCTAATATATTTTGACGTGCCTCAAGAGAGCTATTTTTTTTCTTTTAAATGTTGCCTGCTGCTTTCTATCAAACCATGCTCCAATTGAAGGGGCATCTGTTATTGGAATGCCTTTTCAAAAATAACAGTGGAGTCTGAACGTCTGGAAGGTTTACAATAAAATCTTCTATTTGGAGCCCACATTTGTGATGGGATGCTTGGATAGATTTTATTTTATTTTTTAAGTCTTTTGAGAAAATCATGTGTGATCA
This sequence comes from Balaenoptera ricei, assembly GCF_028023285.1. Classification (NCBI taxonomy): domain Eukaryota; kingdom Metazoa; phylum Chordata; class Mammalia; order Artiodactyla; family Balaenopteridae; genus Balaenoptera; species Balaenoptera ricei. The sequence continues at coordinate 44,001,173 of NC_082641.1, forward strand.
TGTTTCTTCAGCTGAACTTCATTGATTAAATCTGGCTCCCTGAGGGCTGAATAAGGGGCATCCCCACAGGAGGTGTGGAGTAAGGTCTGTTCTGGATGAGTCTAAAACCCACAAGGCAGGGGTACAAGTTGAGTTCCATGATTTTTAAAGGGAACTCCTCACTTCTACCTAGAGTCAATTTCTAGTAGCATCTATTTTGAATGGATTTAAGCCAATTTGGTCATCTAGCAACTATCTAATATTCTTTTTTTAAAAAAATATTTATGTATTTATTTGGCTGTGCCATGTCTTAGTTGTGGCATGCGGGACCTTTAGTTGTGGCATGTGGGCTCTTAGTTGCGGCATGTGGGATCTAGTTCCCTGACCAGGGATTGAACCCGGGCCCCCTGCGTTGGGAGCACGGAGTCTTAACCACTGGACCACCAGGGAAGTTCCTCTAATGTTCTTTTGATATACATTAATACTATAATAGCATCCAGTGGCAAGTGGTAGATGTGGGGAACATTGTAAGATACCTTATTCACAACCTCATTACCAGAGAGCATGTTAAAATGAATGGTATAGTAAAATGAAAGTATGTTATATGAAAGTGAGTCTTAGATCAAATTTTGGCAGATGTATTCATATTTATTCATGGGCATGAAAAACAAATGCAAAGATATTTAAAAGGCAGAATGGGCCAGCTTTAGAAGATCAGGTTCTTCATGAAGTTAAAAGATGCAGGACGGAGATCTGAAGCTGAAGCTGGGCTTGACAGATTCTTACTCCTAACTTATCACCTATCCCTTAAGCTAAGTAACAAACCCGCTGGGGTAGATTTAGACACACTCAAGTGCTAAGTAACCACTTCTGAAAGGTATTGATTCCTGACTGGAATTCCCAACTGCTAACTAACTACCCTTCAAGGGTAGATTCCTAATGTTAACTAACTGCTGCTGAATTATTAGACTGGAGTTAACTTCTATCAATACATCATATTGTTTATAGCTACATACAGCATCATTATTCTCCCAAACTCCCAAGCTACACACTGCAGAGGTATGCTTGTCATGGCCAACTGCCTTATCCATCAACAGATTGTGACAAACCTAACTGAGTAATCATCTCTCCAATTTACCTTCTCTTATCTCCAGAGCCATTGGCTTAGTTTCATATCAGGAACTTCCCTTGAATGACTGTCACAGCCTCCTCACTGCTCATTTTAACCTCTTCCTATGGTTCACTTTCTTTCACCCTAAAAAAGTCTAACCCTGCCACTTCTAGGCATAAGATCTTCTGAAGACCCAGCCATGGCCTTTTGTATAATATCCAGTCTCCTTAGCTGACCTCAAGCCAATTATCCATACGGATATCTATGCTCTAGCTATCCTACACTTCTCACAATTTCCCAAACATTGTGACCTGGTTTATCCTTCAGGCCACTGGTAGATGCAGGTCCTTCCTGGTCTCCTTACCTGGAAGACATTATTTCTTATCTTAAGGCCTCATTTATGTTGCCTCCTCTGTGAAGCGCACAGGTATTGTTTGTTCAGGCCTTTGTGCTCCCACAGTCCTTTCTGTTTATATTCACTGAGAGCAGCTATTCTGTTGTGTAAAATAGGATTGTCAGATATAATACAGGATGCCCAGTCACTTTGGAACATCAGATAAATAATGAATCATTTTAGTTATTTGTAGGCCCCATGCAATATTGGGAACATATTTATACTAAGCATTATTGGTTATGCACCTGAATTTCAAATTTAACTGAGCATCCTGATTTTTATTTGCTGAGTCTGGTAAGCCTAGCTGCACTGTAATTCAACTGTTTACATGTCTGTCACTTTAAGGCACTTCTAGCCGAGTGAGCACCTAGATTCCAGGCCTGGCACCAGGCTCCTAGTTAGTAAATGTTTCTTGACTAGAAGAAAGAAGAAAAAAGTTCAAAAGAGAAATGAATGTCACTGCTTGTCTTTTCCCACTTGGGAAAATTAAAAATAAAAACTCTGGGTTTCTCAAAAAAAAAAAAAAAAAAGACTTCCCTGGTGGTCCAGCAGTTAAGACTCTGCGCTCCCAATGCAGGCGGCGCATGTTCAATCCCTGGTCAGGGAACTAGATCCCACATGCCGCAACTCTGCATGCTGCAACTAAAGATCCCACATGCTGCAACTAAGATCCCGTGTGCTGCAACTAAGACCCAGTGCAGCCAAATAAATAAATACTAAAAACAAAAAAACAAAATCCCATAAAACCTCTGGGTTTCTTGACAGGTACAGGTGAGAACGCTCCCTATACTAGCAGTATTTTAGAAGTCAAAAAACTGTTCCAAAATGAGGGATGGCAAAATGGGGGCAGATTGGATGGATATTTTCTAGTGTGGAAGCCAAAGGTTATGTCTAACTTATGGAAGCAGTAATAATAATGACAATGAATGGTAGTTATGTGGAATCCACATCAATACACTTTCAGGGCATCCCCATTGAATCCTCACAAACCCTATGAGGAGGTGCTCATTGCAAGGTGCTGGACTCTTCCACTCCCCATTTTTGTACCATGTCAGCTCTGGTTCCACTTCCTTCCCAAAGACCCCCCGGGGAAGCTGACTTGGTAGGAGAACTGTTCAAAGCCCCACCTTGCAAATGGAAGAGAATGCATGAAGTTGCCAGATTTCTGTGAGGGATTTGGACTCAGTCCCATTTCTTCTTTGGGAAGCTTCCTTTGCCTATAAGGTATTCTTAGACTTTCACCTTTGTCTCAGTCTTATGGTCATAAAACTGCCTTGACAAAAGTTTAAGGGCTTATGACTCTAGAACATAAAGAAATGTTCCAAGTTGGGAAAGGGGATAACAACATGCGAGATTCTGTATGGAATGGACTGTACAGTGTCCCCCCGTCCACTGCCTTTCCCTGAGCCCATGGTGGGAGACCACTCAAAAAGCCAACAACTTGGGTAACAGCCCTTAAATTGACATTCTTTGGGTATGAATGGTTCCAATTGGCTTTAAATGTTTTGATCCCCACATAATTCCTATTTTAGGCAGATTGGTTATTATAGAGACTAGAGCCACCTTCATTATGGATGGTCAAGAGAGGACATGGTTAGAGCAGAGGTCTAGGGTCCAAGGTCCTAGTCTCAGCCCAACCACAGACTTCACTGTGAGACTGTCCATAACTTATCCCTGTGCTGCAATCCTGCCTTAACCAAACAGGAGTGAAAAATATGTGTGCTGGCCCCCTTTGGTGAGTGATAGTCATATATTTTGTCTTGGGGAGTGGGTAAGATGGAAGGAATGGGAATGAGGGAGAGAGAGGGATTCTAACGTAAAGTGAATTTAAGAAAATATTGAACTTGGAAGGCTGTTGTTGATCTACTGAGTAATCAACTGTCAAATGGGAAGTGACTGCTTATCATCGCATCACCTCTGGGGCTGGGATATGGGCAATAGTGTCTTGGGGTATTTTTTCAAAGAGAGTGTGTGTGTGCGTGTGTATGTGTGCACCATATAGGCCCAAACTCAAACGCCTAAAGGTAAGATATAATGGCTACAATGTACAAATCTATGTAAATAATTTATCCCTGTCTTTTAAAAAGAATGATTTTCTTCTGTAGCACCCCACTGCATGTATTTTGATTTTTTTTTTTTGGTTAGTTTCTGCTTTATAACAAAGTGAATCAGCTACACATATACACACGTTCCCATATCTCCTCCCTCCCGCATCTCCCTCCCTCCCAACCTCCCCATCTCACCCCCCCAGGCGGTCACAAAGCACCGAGCTGATCTCCCTGTGCTATGCGGCTGCTTCCCACTAGCTATCTATTTTACATTTGGTAGTGTATATATGTCCATGACACTCTCTCACACGGTCACATCTCACCCCTCCCCCTCCCCATATCCTCAAGTCCATTCTTTAGTAGGTCTGTGTCTTTATTCCCATCTTGCCACTAGGTTCTTCATGACATTTTTTTTTTCCCTTAGATTCCATATATATGTGTTAGCATACTGTATTTGTTTTTCTCTTTCTGACTTACTTCACTCTGTATGACAGACTCTAACTCCATCCACCTCATTACAAATACCTCCATTTCATTTCTTTTTATGGCTGAGTAATATTCCATTGTATATATGTGCCACATCTTCTTTATCCATTCATCCGATGATGGACACTTAGGTTGCTTCCATGTCCTGGCTATTGTAAATAGAGCTGCAATGAACATTTTGGTACATGACTCTTTTTGAATTATGGTTTTCTCAGGGTATATGCCCAGTAGTGGGATTGCTGGGTCGTATGGTAGTTCTATTTTTAGTTTTTTAAGGAACCTCCATACTGTTCTCCATAGTGGCTGTATCAACTTACATTCCCACCAACAGTGCAAGAGGGTTCCCTTTTCTCCACACCCTCTCCAGCATTTATTGTTTGTAGATTTTTTGATGATGGCCATTCTGACCAGTGTGAGATGATACCTCATTGTAGTTTTGATTTGCATTTCTCTAATGATTAATGATGTTGAGCATTCTTTCATGTGTCTGTTGGCCATCTGTATATCTTCTTTGGAGAAATGTCTATTTAGGTCTTCTGCCCATTTTTGGATTGGGTTGTTTGTTTTTTTGTTATTGAGCTGCATGAGCTGCTTGTAAATCTTGGAGATTAATCCTTTGTCAGTTGCTTCATTTGCAAATATTTTCTCCCATTCTGAGGGTTGTCTTTTCGTCTTGTTTATGGTTTCCTTTGCTGTGCAAAAGCTTTTAAGTTTCATTAGGTCCCATTTGTTTATTTGTGTTCTTATTTCCATTTCTCTAGGAGCTGGGTCAAAAAGGATCTTGCTGTGATTTATGTCATAGAGTGTTCTGCCTATGTTTTCCTCTAAGAGTTTGATAGTGTCTGCCCTTACACTTAGGTCTTTAATCCATTTTGAGTTTATTTTTGTGTATGGTGTCAGGGAGTGTTCTAATTTCATACTTTTACATGTACCTGTCCAATTTTCCCAGCACCACTTATTGGAGAGGCTGTCTTTTCTCCACTGTATATGCTTGACTCCTTTATCAAAGATAAGGTGACCATATGTGCGTGGGTTTATCTCTGGGCTTTCTATACTGTTCCATTGATCTATATTTCTGTTTTTGTGCCAGTACCAAACTGTCTTGATTACTGTAGCTTTGTAATATAGTCTGAAGTCAGGGAGCCTGATTCCTCCAGCTCCATTTTTCGTTCTCAAGATTGCTTTGGCTATTCGGGGTCTTTTGTGTCTCCATACAAGTATTTTGATTTTTTAAACAACTTTTTATTATGAAGATTTTTGGACATAAAGTTGAGATGGTAATAGTGTAAAGAACTTCCATGTATCCATTACCCAGCTTCAACAATTATCCACATTCTGTCATTTTTGTTTCATCTCACTTATCTGTATTTATTTTTCTTTTCTGGACTATGTTTGAGCAAATCCCAGACAACATATCATTTTGCTTGGAAAATGTGATAGGTTTACTTTCTTTAACAATAAAGGCTTTCTTTACATAACCACAATACACCATTATCACACTCAGAGGAATTGACAATTCCTTGATATTATCTAATATTTAATTCATGTTCAATCTCAAATAGTCTCAAAAATACCCTTTTTATAGTTGGTTTGTTACATATAGAATTCATACGTGGCACAGGCATTGCGTTTGTTTATGTCTCTCAAGTATCTTTTAATCTCGAATTCCTTTCTCTCTCTCTCTCTCTTGCATGCGTGAGCGTGTGTGTTTAGGGCTGAGGGGGGGTTACCATTGTTAGTATTTTGCTGAACCATTTGAAAGTTAGTGACATTTTACCCTTAAATATTTCAACCCATTTCCCCTAAGAACAAGGACATTCTCCTACAAAGTCACATTATAAATATCACACTGAGGATATTTAACACCAATACAATACTATTACTTATTATTCTTTCTGTATTCAAATTTCCTCACTTGTCCTAATAATGCCCTTTGTAGCTTTCTTCTCAAAAATCTAGGAGTGAATACAGAATCAAATGTTGTATTTAGTAGCCATGCCTCTCTAGTTTCTTTTAATCTAGAATACTCCTCAGCTGCTTTTGTCTTTCATGATGTTGAAAATTTTACGTGTCTAGGCCAACTGTTGGGCAGAATGACCCTCAGTTTGATTTGCCTGATTGTTTCTGCTTTTAGTTCTTAGAAGAACTAATGAAACTATTCTACGTCTAGCATACATTGCTATAATTTAGAGCAAAGTTTCCACATGTTGAGGCTGTTTTGTTCCTTCTCTTACTGGTTTGCATTTCCTATTTGACTTTGGGGATGTTTGTCCTCAGAGCAGCACTTATGTCTTGTATTTTTTATGTTCTAATGTGGAATAAGACTGAAGTTTATTTTCAGGGGGTTTTGCATGGTCTTAAGGATGCATCTGGAGCACTTCTTCTTGGTCTTGCTCTTGAGATTCTTCCTTGTTTCAATTCAAAGAACAGCAGCGTGGAAGGGACAGGAGGTGGGCGTCCAACATTACTATCTCCTTGAAAAACAGCCTAGCATCTCCCACCTAGAAATGTGGAGCTTCCCATCCGTCTCACGCAGTGAGAACAGAAGGCACATTGATCCAATGTGGACTTCCAGTCAGCAGAGCTGTCTGTGTCCACATGTGTCCTTTGGTCCCTGGTGTAAACCCTGCCGTAGCCAAGAGAACTGGCTTGTGTTGGTCCCTGGTAGCTACCATATGGCTGGTGTGGATGAACCACGGAAGAACTTATTGTGCATCTTCTGACCAGATGTCCTCGGGCCGCTTAGCAGATACTGAATTAGGATTCCCTAAAAGAGTGTTGGAGGTTGGCAGGAAGGCACACTCTGGTAAGGTCTGCCATCTCCACGAGGGTCTTTGTGTCCATGCCAGCAGCCTCTCTCCTTTCTTTGCCATGGGTATGTATTCTGTCGGACCCTCTCTCCCATCACCAAGGAGACTGCTGGGCCTGGGCTGGGGGCGTGCAGATGGTACCTCTAATTTAGTCCCTACCGCAAGTCCACTTGTTTCTTGCCCACAGAGCTGTACTTTCCCTAGCAGGCCATTTAGTGGAAGATCTGGGAAGGAGGAGGATGGGATAGGAAAAATGCTCTCTGGTAGCACAAACAGTGAATGGTTTTGAATCACTAGGAAATCCTACCTTCCCATCTACTTTACCTCAGGTATCATCCTGTGCCAGATTCTGACAGACATGTATGCTCCCCCAAAGGAAAATTGGGTACTTGCCATGGGAACTAGGAGCACATCTGCACTGTTAATGCTTTCCAGAGTTTTATAGGGGAAATGGAAAAGAACAGGTGCATGACAATAGTGACCTACTACCCCTAGTGACCAGGCATGAAATAGTCATCATTATAATAATGATCATAGCTGCCGCACAATGGTTATTTTATTTAATTCTCCCAACATAGTGTTAAGTAGAGATTGCAGTTCCCATTTAAAAGGTGAGGGTACTAAAGCTCAGAGAGGTCCACAGCCATTTAGATGGTCAGTGGAGGGCTCGGACTGTGACCCAGTTTTCTTCCACTTAAAAGTACCTGCTTCTGGGCTTCCCTGGTGGCGCAATGGTTGAGAATCTGCCTGCTAATGCAGGGGACACGGGTTCAAGCCCAGGTCTGGGAAGATCCCACATGCCACGGGGCAACTAGGCCCGTGAGCCACAACTACTGAGCCTGCGCGTCTGGAGCCTGTGCTCCGCAACAAGAGAGGCCGCGACAGTGAGAGGCCCGCGCACCGCAATGAAGAGTGGCCCCCGCTTGCCACAACTAGAGAAAGCCCTCACACAGAAACGGAGACCCAACACAGCCAAAAATAAATAAATAAATTAATTAATAAAAAGTACCTGCTTCTGCTATTCCTCCCCACCACTTCCTCAGGGGGCTTTTCTCTGACTTGATAAGTGTCACAAGGAGTTTTCTATAATTTCTCCCCACAACCTCCAATCTTATCATATCAAATTAGACTTAACAGCCAGAGGGCTTCTTCAGAGGGTAGAGCACTCACTTGGCCTAGGATTGTAGATACAGATATAAATACAAGGAAATATATATCTTCATATAAAATTGGATTATGTGTGTGTGTGTGTGCGTGTAACACAGGTACATATCTTGTGCTAATGAGTCTAGATGATAGGATGGGGGTATAGAAAGGTGAAACACAGCAATAATTGTTTTTAGCATCAATGCTTTTCCCAAACAACTCATTTTTAGAGCCAGCCCTGATGAATAGCTTCAGCCTGCTGCTGACTTGAAGGTTATACCCACGTAGAGTCAGAAGATGTATTCGAAAGGGAGGTAATGTAAGAAGAGAGAGGGATGTTCCCAGTTATGTGGCTCCCAGAAAAGCCAAGGCTGCCTCTGTGCCTGGCTTTGTGACTCCCAGCCCGGCAGAGCTCTGGCGCTTCGCCTGTGTATGGGAGGAGGGAGCTTGAAGCTGGACCAGAGGTCTGGCCAGATCAGAGACTGAAACCCATAACTGCTAAGGGAAAAGGATTCTTAGAGTTTGGAGCCTGGGAAGTTCATTTAGGACTTCAGTATAGGAAAGGAATCTCCAGGGCTATCTTCATTCATCTTGGGCCTGTGTCTTCATGAATATTATATTCCTATGCTCCAATCTTTGCAGCCAAAGGATTAAAAATGCCATATCTTGGCTTTCCACAGCATGTTGGGACAGTGGTTTTACTCCAGTGGTCATCATCTGTATGTTATTGCTGGAGACACTGAGATAATTTGGAATCTATAGCAGAAGGAGGAGGACAGAGTCTCTCTATTTTCCAGGCCTTTTCCAAAACAGTGTCCTAGGCGTTCAAAACATCAAACTGTTATGGAAAGAGGCTATGGACTCAGAGAGACTATTCAAATCCCAGATTTTCCATTTATAAGCTGTGTGACCTTGCCAATTTTCTTAGCCTCTCTGAGCCTCAATATCCCCATCTACAAAATATGAAAAATAATACTTACTTCCCGGGCTTGTGAGGATGGAAAGACATAACATATACCAAAATGCCTAGGCCTGTTTCCAGCACATAGTGAGAATTGGTTTCCTTCCTCTCTCCACACACTTATACCCATCTTTCCCTTTTTCCTTTTGCCATAACTCAGCACTTTAGAAAAGACCTTATCTATTTTTTATTTCTCCTGAAAAGGCTGTGCAAATCTAGCATGTCGACTTGATGATGTGTATGAGTGTTTATGAGAACTGTGTCAAGGAATGGGACATTCTCATTCTATCCAAATACTTGCTGTAGCTCAGAAAAGGGGACAGACAGCCCAGCCCAGGTATATGCAGGCTGAGGAAGACCAACGGCACTAACAGAAGCCAAGTAATTTCCCCACCAGGCAGAACCAAGGAGCCCGAAGTTAAAAGAATAGGATATGTTTCCCAGACATCTGTTTCTCTTGGGGGTCCTAGCACTGATCCTTGCCTCAAGGGTCTGAATGCCTAATTGCTGCAGGCATCTCAAAAGAAATTTAATCAATGGAGGCAGAAACAAATCAGTAGACAAGCTGACCCAAATGAGATGCCCTCCACTAGAATCCTGTAATTGCCTGAGCTGGATTCCCATCAGAAAATATACCCAATGAAATAGTGGAAAGCTTTTTGTATCTGGAGTGAATAGAGATCTAATGTAGGAAAATTACTAGAAAATTGAAGAAGGCAAACACAATGCTGAACATTTTAATGTAGCCCTAGAGGGAATTTTTGTTTCTGTTCTAAAGTTTTCTCAATAAGCCTGTAATAATTTTGAAAGAGGCAGATGATAACAATGGCTGGTGGAGCAGAGGCAGAGGTAAAGGGGAAAAGTAAGATGTGTTCCAAGTTAGAGCTGTATGCTTGATAATGTAGATCTGTAACTTCATGGCTTTGAGATGTAACTGCCTTAAAGTAACACAGCCTTCTCTCTCTCTCTCTCTCTCTCTTTATGTGTATGCGTGTGTGTGTGTGCACATGCACATATGTATGTGGCCAGTAAGTGGGCTCAAAGGCAATTCCAAAGAAGGGGATGTAAAGACTTTTTCAGCAAAGCAGAGTCCTTTGAACAAGTGTATAAAACTCACAAGATGACTTTTCTGAGCAAGTCCCTCGCCTGAATGTATAAGTATTGGTGTGAGGATACAGAGAATTGGAATCAGAGAGCTCACTGGAATCCCAAATCTTCCAGTTAGAAAATACGTGGCTTTGGGCAAGTTTTTTTTTCTGAGCTCTAATCTGTAAGATGTAGAAAATAATCCTTACCTCACAGGATTATTTCGAGGTTTAAATAAGATAAAGTTTTTTATTAGAAGCTTTGTTTTATTCAAAGAGCTAGACCTATTACTTCTGAACATCTTTTTCCATGTCTCTCTCTTTCACACCTCAAATCACTCTTTTAACATTCCTGTTTTGATCAATCAGCAAATATTAACCAAGCACCCACCATACATTCTGTCTCCAACACAGCCTTTTGAACTCGAAGTAAAGGTCAAACCAGTGTTCCTGCTCTAAAGTGAAGAAGTCCTGGGGAGATATAGGAGGTGTGTGGTAGGGCTGGACCCAGCTCAGATTGAGGCACTGGTGAGATTGCGCTTTGGTGTTCTGCTGCCTCCCTTACAAGTATGAACTGGTTTCTTCCCTGGGCAGGCACTGTTAATAGTGCTATTTGCCCCACATTTCACTCCCTGATTTTGTAATAGGTGGATGTGCCTTGTTATTGGGAAGGGTAGGCCCCTCTCCTAACCTCAGGGGAGTGTGTCTTACTCGAAGCCCAGGGCAATCCCGTTCCCCTTTGCCCGTGATTGCTTTAAAGGAAGGCTTGAAGCTTCTGCTAAGAATTTTGCTTTCCTAGTAAAAGTCACAGATGTAGCTTGCAAAGCTCTTTTCCTTTCCTTCCATTTTCAAAGTAATGCCTGAAACTGCAGCAGCCATTCTGGGGTCAGGAGGCAATAAACACAAGAATTAAAAGTCGATAACCAAAGATGGAGAAACTGGGTGTTAGAAGACAGAAGGAACCTGGATTCTTGATGATATGATAGAGCCCTGAACTGCTAAACTTTTCATTAGGTGAGATGAGTAAATGTCTGTATTGCTTAAATCACCCTTAATTGGGTTTTCTGTTACTTGCAACTAAAAGCATTCCTATCTGCTATTCCTTCCTTTTGAACAGCATCCCTTTCTGAAGTGCTGCAAGGTCATACTGTAACCTTCCTCATGGCCCAACTGCTATCTTTGTTTCAAGCTGGCTGCAGGGGATCCCTGCTAAGGTATTAGCTGGATTTAAGGTATGTTTTCATCGAAGAGAATTTACATTTTAACATAGGATCCCTGGGACCAGAAAAATTTCATAGGGACAAAGGCATAAAACCATGATGGTAGAATGACAGGTTGTGGGATGGATACTTTGCAGAGGACTGAGAATCTTAATTGCTGCCCCTTCAATCCCAGTGTGTAAGTGACCACCTGGTCTACCTATGTTTGTTCCCCAGAGCCTTGCTTTACGCCATGCACTCAAAATGTGCTTCACCAGCAGGTACTAGCATCACTTGAGGACTTTTAAAAATGCAAAATCTCATGCTCCAGCCCAAACCTGCTGCATCAGAACCTGAATTTTAACAAAGATCTCCAAGTGACTCATATGCACATTAAAGTTTGAGAAGCAATCCCTAGAAGACACAGAATTGCTAGAGTTAGAAAAAGATCAATTTTCTAGTACCAGGCGAATAGTTGGCCAGGCACAATATTACAAGGAAAAACTCTCATATTGTCTTTTTATCCAGCTGTAGAGATCTGGGGTAAACCAGATTTGTTGAATAAATAAGTACAATTCTTTCAGAGTCATCTGAACGTGGAGACCAGAACCACGAAGCACAACTCACCTGTTTCAAGATTACATCTTATTTCTGAAAGAGACATGAGTTATACAGAAATTGAGAGACATAACAGAGATGGGAATAGTGGTGCTGTAGTCTAAGGAAGGGCCCACTGGAGCCAGACGTGTCCTCACATTACAGGCCCTCAATTAGGTGGCTTCATGGGAGGGTCCACCCCTCCCTCAAGGACTCAGAATCTCATTATTGGCAGTGCCTGGTGATCAGGTGATTAGAGTTGCCCACATCAATAAAAATAAACATTAGTTTGCATGAGACTCAAGAATGTAAAAAAATTAATTAAATAAAATATATAGCCATCATAGGGTCAGGAAAGCTTTCTTTGGCCTGTTCCAGAGAATTTTCTCCCTGTGACAAGCTTTATGGTAACCCAAGTCATAACCAGAAGTCATCTTACTGATTTATCAGGAGACATCCCTAAATCAGGGACCAGACTTCTTGAAAGTCCCTAAAATCAGTTCATTTTTTTTTTTTTTTTAAAGACAGACTTACATGGGAGGCAAAATCAAAATAAGAAGGATGCTTTGTGTTCATGGAATCATTAGGGGATGAAAAAATAGAAAGACATAGACTCTCCCCTCACAAAGTACAACCCGTGTGTTAGGACTTGCTGGTGGGTTGTAACCAGTTGTGAAGTAGTCACTAGCAATTTATAAGTTAAAGTTCTGAAGATTGTGAATGATGTGTTGTACTGGAGATGCCCAAGACTACCCTCAGATGCTCACAGTTATGGTTTATTAAAGTGAAAGGATACAGATTAAAATCAGCATAGAGAAAGGTGCATGGGAAGAAGTCCAGGAGAAACCACGTACAAGCTTCCAGTTCTCCCCTCCCAGTGGAGTTGCATGGGGATGCACTTCATTTCCCAGCAATTATGTATGACAACACATGTGAAAGGTTGCCAACCAGGGAAGCTCCCCTGAGTCTTGGTGTCAAGGGTTTTTTTAACTTGAGCAGCATTTGAAGTAGGATCGCCAGTAACAGGCTACTGTGAGACAAACATAGTGAGAACTTGAATTATAGCTGTGGATATGGAAAGGAAAAGAGTCTTATTAGAAACAATTCAGATACAGAATCTATAGGACTGAACTCTAAGAATTTGGTAAATAGTGACATGTCAGAGAAAGGAATGGAAAAGAGGTTGGGAGTCACACACGTTCCAGGGTTTAGAGTACAAGGTTACTGGGATGACTGTGGTGCTACTATAGGAAATAGAGAAAATGGAAAATATGCACTGGAGACTATTTGAAGAGGGGTGGGTGGGTGGGAGTGGATCAGAGATAATCCATTCGATTTGGAAATGGTCAGTGTGAAATACCAATAGAATGTCCAAATGATGTCCATCAGGGCATTCAAAAAATGAGCCTGTAGCTTGGGAGAGGGTTGAGGCTTGAGAACCCTTAGCATCGAGGTTCTGTGAAAATAAATGACATTATCTTGAATAGATATTTTATCTAAAGAAGACATACAAATGGCTAACAGGCACATGAAAAATGTTCAACATTGCCAATTATTAGAGAAATGCACATCAAACCCACAATGAGGTATCACCTCACACCTGTCAGAATCGTCATCATCAGAAAAATCTACAAACAACAAATATTGGAGGTGTTTGGGGAAAAGGGAACCCTCCTACACCATTGGTGGGAATGCACATTGGTGCATGGAAAACAGCATAGAGATTCCTTAAAAAACTAAAAATAGAACTACCATATGACCCAGCAATAACTCTTATTCAAAAAGATACATATGCCCCAATGTTCATCGCAGCACTATTTACAATAGCCAGGACATGGAAACAACCTAAGTGCCCATCAACAGATGATTCCATTAAGAAGATGTGACACACAGGTGTGCGTGCGCGTGCACACACACACACACACACACACACAATGGAATATTGCTCAGCCATAAAAAAGAATGAAATATTGCCATTTGCAGCAAAGTGAATGGACCTAGAGGGCATTATGCTCAGTGAAATAAGTCAGACAGAGAAAGACAAATACTGTATGTTATCACTTATATGTGGAATCTAAAAAATAATACAAATGAATGTACATACAAAACAGAAACAGACTCACAGATATAGAAAACAAATTTGCGGTTACCAAAGCGGGGAGAGAAGGCTGGAGGGACAAATCAGGGGTATGGGATTAACAGATACAAACTACTATATATAAAATAAATAAGCAACAAGGATATACTATACAGCACAGGGAATTATACCCATTATCTTGTAATAACCTTAATGGAATATAATCTGCAAAAATACTGAATAACTAGGCTGTACACCTAAAACTAACACAATATTGTAAATCAACTATATTTCAATTAAAAGAAAAAAAGAAAGAAGGAGAATGTAGAGGGAGAAAAGAGGCTGACCTGAGAAAGAAGTGTGGGGATGCCAATATTTAAGTGACAGGCAAGAAAGAGCCATCAGAGAATGTTAGAGAAGAGAAGCAGAGGCGGATCAGGTTGGAAGCCAAGGCAGCAAAGGGAGTCCAGAAGTCTGACATGCCCTTGAGAAGTCAAGCAGGATGTCAGAAAGAGACTGCTGAGCCTGGTTGGCAGCAAAGAAAGCCAATGCTTCATGACCTCGAGGGGGATGTTGGCCAGATTTCAGGGATTAGGGAATAAGTGAGTACTAGGAAAGCAGAGAACAGAGCCTCTCTCCCCCATGCCTCAGGGAGAAGCAGGAACTTGTGGATGGGGGTGCTGGGGTAGGAGGGGCATGGATATGACACAGGGGTAGGCAACCCAAAGCAAAATGCTGACCCAGTGGGCACCCCAAAGCTTAGAAGCAAGCTTAGAAAAGCAAGTCCCCCAAAGGCCTTAGATGATGACAAGCTTTTCTTTCTCACGAAGCTGGGGCAGTTACTTTGATAAAGCACCTTTAAAATCTGGTGATACTGTGAACGTCCCTCAGAGACCACAAGGAAAAGGATCCCACAATCATTTATCATCTGGGCGCTCCTCACTCTCACGGAACTTGGCGGGTCCTTGGGTGCTGCGTTCCAGCTCAGGATCTCTACTCTTCAGATTAGAGTCATTACGACTCTGTTTATTTTAGAAAAGATTAATGGTTCCCCCTCCTCATTTCTCAAGAACAAACTTTCGTCTGTATAGAGTGAGTCATTAAATATATCGGCTCAACCGCTCTGGCTGCAAGATTACAGATATAAAAATCATCTGATTTTGACAAAAAACAGCTGTGCTTTTCTTATTGCTTTGAGTCCACAATCACATGTGGATAGAGACAGGGAATGTGTGACTGGTCAAGTTTTCACGATAGCCAGAGAGACACACGACCTCCACCCTAACCAGCAACCTTCCCAAGACCCTCCAGCAAGTCACCTTCACTAAGATGTCTCTCAATGGATTCATGTCAAGTCAACTCAATTCAACCTACTCTCGTGAGCTATTCCCATGAATAATATGGAATATGAGGAATGAACAGGAAGGAATATTTATACTCAGGAAGTTTACAGTCCACCAGTGGTACGTTAAACAAAACCCACTGAGAACTAAGACTGATTGTGGTAGAGGTGTTTGAGGAATGAGCACAGGAAGGCAAGCTTAGCCCGCAGGCAAGACTTTTTGGAGGGGGTGGTGTTGGACTTCATCCTGAGGGACCTTGATTGTGTGTGAGTGTGTGTGTGTGTGTGTGTGTGTGTGTGCACGTACATGTACACACAGGTATACTGGGGTTAATTAGAGGGAAAGCGAAACATTCCAGGAAAAGGTACTTTATTAAGCAAACACACAGAGGCAGAGAATTGCAGTGCATGGTTAATGCGTGCGAAAATCAGAGTGGAGGAAGTTTTAGGTCCAGATGTTCACAAACTTTGATGTGTGTTAGATCCACCTGGGCAACTTGTGACAAATTCATCAGCCCAGGCCTTGCCCCCGGATTTTACAAGCTAGGCTGCTGGGACTTGGAGATGTTAATGATTAGCCAGGGTCATACTGCTCATTAATCAGCAGCTGAACTAGCTGGAGAGCCTGTTTTCAGGGAAGGACAAGTTCCTTTGTTTATTTATTTTTTTGTTTTTGAAGGGACCTGAGGTGTAAGATTTGTGAAGTGAGCTAAAAGAAGACTAGAGAAGCGGGTTGGACTCAAATTAAGGAAAGACTGGATTAAAGGCTAAGGAAATTGGAATATTTCTATCAGCATACAGAGTCACTAAAGATTTCAGAGGGAGAAGTGACGCTGTCAAAGTAATCAGAGATGTGATCTAAGAACAAAACTTGTGGTTCACCCTGTTGACTGGAGATAGAATCACAACTGGCTTACAGATCCTGTATCTTCCCAGCCAGCTAGGCCCTCCCACTGTCATTTGAAGCATGCTCCTCTTGAAGCCCACAGAGGCCAGTTTTTTTTCTCCTTATATAAATAGTAAAATATCTATGTGAAAATATCACTTCATCAAGCATCTTTCAAAACAGCTCATTAAATCCTCGGAATGCAGAGTCAGTGAGAGGAATGCAAATTTTCATCTAGATTTTGACCCCAGGGCAATATATGCCCATCCTCCCTGCCCTACCTCATGTGGACCACCTCCGTGGTAGGAGCAGCAGTCACAGGTCTATGCCTGAGGATACAGGGGGGAGTGCAGGTGGGGGACCAGAACAGCAAATCAGGAGTCTCGTCTACAAATGTTAGGCCTCTCAGTAACAGCAGGGGCAGGAGAGCCAGGGGATCAGAACTGTGTTGCTCATGGGCATCTGGGGGTCTGGGCCCTATTTATGTCTACCTTGCTTATCAAAACCTGACTGAGAGGGATGGGAAAGGTACTTGAAATTTGTACTTCCTTTAGCTCAACAGTTATTTATACTGGGTTATACTGACATTGGAAAGACAACTATTTGGGCTGTCAAGCAGGGCTGGAGTTGTTGGTCGTGGGGTTTGAAGGTGATGGCCCTGACTGAAGGCCTCGAGGCGGCATCTCCCGCTGTTCCTGCAGTCGATACCTGGGCCTCGGTCCACTCAATGTCATGAGAGGAGACAGAGCCCTGAAGCAAAGAAATCTGGATCACAGAAAAGTATTCAAGGGTCACGCAAGCCAACGGTTGCCAACTGCACAGTCCTTCAGGAGCTGCAGGCAGTGAGGATGCCTTAGCCTCCCATGTGTCCAAAAAACAAGATTGATAGGAGAAGCCTCCTGTTTTGATTCTGGAGATGTTCATATCCAGAGGAACTCCATACCTAAAGAATGTGCTGGAAACCCAAGCTCCAGAAATATAAGGTCAGGTGTCCAGAGCTGTACCCAGGAACGTGTACATAGTCACTACAGAGTCTGTACCCAGGAACGTGTACATAGTCACCTCCACCATGAAGCAAGGCAGCCTGATGATACTGACACGGGGTCTGGAGATCATGGTAGTAGCGCCTTCTCAGAATTCCGATATCTCTTCAAGGGGTTGCAAAAAAGTCTCCTATTTATTTTGATTCTGGGTGTTAAACTTGTTATACAGCATACAACAGGAGTTGCTCTTGGAATTGGGCTACTTACAACTTTTATACATGAAACCAAAAGCATTTCAAATCTGGTTTTCCTAAGAGAAAGGTGTTCAGAGATTCAGTGTGCTTGGTTACTGGTATTCATAGCAGGATCTTCCATTCTTCCCTATTACACCTTTTATTCTCAGTCACTTTATTATAGCTTAATTTTTAAAAAGCCTGCTCTAGACCCCATTGGAGCTTCTGGGAAGTACTTCAATTGCTGGAATTACAGACTTCATTCTGAAATTCCTCTTCATGGGCTTAAAATGCCTATTTTACTGGTGCCTTCTTTCATCATGCCTTTCATTTAATTTAATTTTTTTAATTTTTAAAATTTAAGTATAGTTGATTTACAATGCTGTGCCCATCTCTGATGTACAGCAAAGTGACTCAGTTATACACCTATAGACATTCTTTTTTAATATTCTTTTCCGTGTATAGCACAGGGAACTATATTCAATATCCTGTGATAAATCATGCCTTTTAAATCCAAGGGTTACTGGTATCTGATTTTGGAAGAATTATGTCAGTATTACCAAACTCTTGTTCCCATACCAGTTTGGTTTCGTTACCTTATAAGCTATGGGGAGTTTGGTAATGTAACTAGATGGATTCTTGGGATATTGCTGGCTTTACTCTACCTCATACTAAAAGTTCTAGACATTTTTACACACCTAAAAACTTTCAGATAGGGTTTTGCCAATATTTTTTTTTTGAATTTTTGAATTTTATTTTATTTATTATTTTATACAGCAGGTTCTTATTAGTTATCCATTTTATACATATTAGTGTACACATGTCAATCCCAATCCCCCAATTCACCCCACCACCACCCCCTCCCCCGCCACTTCCCCCCACTTGGTGTCCATACGTTTGTTCTCTCCATCTGTGTCTCTATTTCTGCCCTGCAAACCGGTTCATCTGTATTATTTTTCTAGGTTCCACATATATGTGTTAATATAAGACATTTGTTTTTCTCTTTCTGACTTACTTCACTCTGTATGACAGTCTTTAGATCCATCCACGTCTCTACAAATAACCCAATTTCGTTCTTTTTTATGGCTGAGTAATGTTCCATTGTATATATGTGCCACATCTTCTTCATCCATTCATCTGTCCATGGACACCTAGGTTGCTTCCATGACCTGGCTATTGTAAATAGTGCAGGACACCCAGTATCCCTAAATGCCAGCAGCACTCCTCAGTCTGGAAAAGCTGAAAATGTTCTGGGCACCACTGCTCTAATGTTTCAGAGTACATTGCATAAACTATTTCCTCGGATCAGCATAATGATTCAAAACATTAGTAATATCTTCACTCCTCAGATGATGAACTGAGGCTTGAAATGGATTGCTGGCTTTTCCACATGGCTAGTGAAGGGTGCTGCTGGCTCTAACACCAAGGGGCAGACTCTAAATTCAGCTCCTTTTCTAAAACATTGTGCTGCCTTTCGATGGAGGCAGAGACTCAGACTTGATCTCAATCCGCTAGTAAATGGAACATGCAGATGAACTGGTGTTGCTGTTGTTGTTATTTATATTTCTAGCTTTCTTCTAAGGAGCCTGGGTCTTGTTAAATAGAGGACACTTTGTTCTGTGGGTCTTTGGTGGAAGGGTAGAGGTAGGAGCTAAGAGGACCTGGGTTAGTTTGGCTAACAGAGGGAGCAGATCATGGAGCTTCCAGGGACAATGAGGGATGGAGGGAAATAGGAAAGAGAGCCACTAGGACCTAGTGAGACCTTGAGTAATGCGACATGACGTACCTACCCACGCACTCTCACCCATGAGTCCCAAAACTTCAGTACAATGTATCACTCATGAAATGCTTACAGTGAATTTTTTGGTGTAAAATGGCAAGGGGCTGAGTATTACTCCTGGGTTGAGAGAGGCTAATGCAGAGACAGCACACCTGAACCCAGAAGCCAGAGGCAGGAGGTAACCGTGAGGGTGTCAGCGACTCCGAGAATCAGCAGAAATCAAAGCAAGGCCTGGAGTTTTCACAGATGTGGAACTGGTGAATTTACCCAGACATCTGAGACTGGGGGAGCACCAGTTCACATCTGAATCGTAGGCAATTAAAGTGAGGGCCCAAACATTGCTGGGTTCTAGAATACTTTCAGGTATTAGAGGGAGGAGAACCAATCTGTGTCAGAGATTATACAGCTTGAAACTTTCCCCAAGGCAGTCTAAAGATTTGTCTCCTTATTTAAGAAAATTCACACAATATTTGAAGTGGCTGATCATTTACTTTTCACACTGGTCAGGACCATAAGAGGAATTCTCTGAATAGAGTTAAAATTGGTGAATGTGGGATGTGATGAAGAAGTAGATGCCCTGACATCTCTTCAGCTAGTGTTGCCAGACCTGTCACTTCCATAAGCAGGGAGAAGCCAACCATTCCAGGTCGTTCTCTGTAATAAACACAGGATGCTTATGTCACTTTCATGAACAGATTTCATGAAAACGACAAAATGACAGAGAATGACTGAATCCACATACGGAATAAGGACCAAATGTTAAACGTAATTATTATCATTTATGATTATTATACACTAGGATTCTCATAAAAGCATCCAGTTTGTTCTCAGTAAAAACTTGGTGAAACCTGGCTTGTATTCCTTTGGACACACCAGTCTGGTCTTATTTTCTTGCTGGAATGCTCTGGTTTGCTGCTTTTTTGTATTCAAGACCTTATTACTGCTTGGAAAATGTTCCTTATCTTTGCATGTGCACTAATCTTTATGTGAGAAGCAGGAGATGGTGCCCCTAGGTGCCCGCCCTGCAGCTGAGAGTCTCACTGAGATCTGGGCCTGAGTGCTGCCCCCTAGGGGTTGTCTGTTGCACTGCCCTGCAGCCCTGGGGAGGATGCTCATTCACTCTAGGCCAGTGGTCACCTTCAAGGCCCCCAGTGTTCCAAATAGTTCAGGGAGGAGATAAGAGAAAAACCATTACTGATGCCAAATTCTGTGTTACCTTCTTCTGCCCTGATGCTTCCCAAGAGGTCTCTCAATTCCCAGTTCCCCCTCATGGTCCCAATCATCTTTCCAACCTCTTGCCCCAAGGCAGGCTTTGGCCTGATGTGTCCCAGACACAATTAGTCAGTGGTTGACTCTCATTCAAATAATAGTAAAATATCAGAATAGCACTGCGTTCTTTGAAGATGAACTTGACAGGCCTGAAATCTCAAAAGAAATCTTGCAGGGATGAAGCCCAGGGTCCCCAGTGGGCCTCTCCCTGAACCCTGGGCAGAGCTTCCCATCACAGCCAGCACAGTGGGGGAACATTCTACCCAGCTTCCACTCTTTCCTCAGTGGCTCTAGATTTCTACTGCAACCTGTTTCGAATTCAATGTTTTACAAGGAAATGGCACAGAAAAGGAGCACAGCTACTGCTTAAGCAAGCAACTCTCAGGGTCCCGGAATTTTAAAGGGTTTGGAAAATATCCTAGAAATCACAGTAAAAGGGTGTTCAGGGACAAGTGTAAGACCCACCAAACAGTTCTATCAACTGAGTGAGGGATATTTACAGAAGGCAATCAGAGACCCAAAATTCCAAGGGAAAGAAACACAACCATAAGCTAAACATCTTTATCTAAATGAACTCTCCATGTTTGCAAGTGAGTCATTTCTGGACTTTGAAGCACGGATTTGAAATTTGCATGTCATGGCAATCCACTGAAGCCAATTTGACCTTTTGGTAAATATGAAGTTTTTCTGGTAAATGTCAATAGCCTCCAACCATTAGAAGTGGGGGAGACTGGGGAGCCTATATGTTCCTTTCCCTACAACCATGCTACCAGGAGCCATATTACAATGAAACCTAGTTTTAGAAAATATTCTGACAACACCTAGATATTTATTCACATTAAGGGTCAAAGATAGTCTTAAGCCTGCTCTGTAGCTGGCGAGGTCCCACTCTTTACCCTTGGACCCTCTGTTCAGCATTTCCCATAAAAGGCTTAACTGAATTCAGGGCAAGCATATTCTGATGGCAGGTGTGGCCAGCTTTGTGCTGGGTCAGGCATAGGGTGTCTCGTGATGGAGAGGAATGCAGAACCAATTCGGAGGTCTAGACCGCAAGCTTGAACTATCTGTATTCAGCAAGCTGGGCTTGCCAGGTGCTAATACTTCATTCAGGAAAGGGCAGTCATTCCTGTATGACACTACTTACCAGCCACCTATTTGAATACTGCTCATTTCACCAATTAAAAACTATTTTAAACACCCCCTATGCTAATCAATAAGCCTCCTGGTGTAGATTTAGCTAATTTTATGTAAGATACTAAGTGACCCAGCAAAGGAAACTATAAACAAAATGAAAAGACAACCTATGGAATGAGAGAAAATATTTGCAAACGATGTGACCGACAAGGGATTAATTTCCAAAATATACAAACAGCTCATACAACTCAACAACAAAAAAATAACCCAATCGAAAAATGGGCAGAAGACCTAAATAGAAATTTCTCCAAAAAAGACATATAAATGGCCAACAGGCATATGAAAAGATGCTCAACATCACTAATTATTAGAGAAATGCAAATCACAACTACAGTGAGGTAGCACCTCACACCAGTCAGAATGGTCATCATTGAAATGTCTACAAATAACAAATGTGGAGAAAAGGGAACCCTCCTACACCATTGGTAGGAATGTAAGTTGGTACAGCCACCATGGAAAACAGTATGGAAGTTCCTCAAAAAACTAAAAATAGAGTTGCCATATGATCCAGAAATCCCACTCCTGGGCATATATCCAGACAAAACTATAATTCAAAAAGATAACATGTACCCCTATGTTCATGGCAGCACTATTCATAATAGTCAAGACATGGAAACAACCTAAATGTCCATCAACAGATGAATGGATAAAGAAGATGTGGTACATATATACAGTGGAATACTACTCAGCCATAAAAAGGAATGAAATGGGGTCATTTGTAGAGATGTGCCTGGACCTAGAGACTGTCATACAGAGTGAAATAAGTCAGAAAGAGAAAAATGAATATCACATATTAATGCATATATGTGGAATCTAGAAAAATGGTACAGATGAACCTGTTTGCAAGGCAGAAAGAGACACAGACGTAGAGATCAAACGTATGGACACCAAGTGGGGGAAAGGGGGAGTGGGATGAATTGGAGATTGGGATTGACATATATACACTAATATGTATAAAACAGATAACTAATGAGAACCTATTGTATAGCACAGGGAACTCTACTTAATGCTCTGTGGTGACCTAAATGGGAAGGAAATCCAAAAAAGAGGGGATATATGTATACATATAACTGATTCACTTCGCTGTACAACAGCAACTAACACAACATTGTAAAGTAACTGTACCCCAATGGAAAAAAAAGAAGATGTGGTACATACATACAATGGAATATTACTCAGCCATAAAAAAGAATGAAATAATGCCATATGCAGCAACATGGATGGACCTAGAGATTATCATACTAAATGAAGTAAGTCAGAAAGAGAAAGAAAAATACCATATGATATCACTTACATGGAATCTAAAATATGACACAAATGAAATTAACTACAAAACAGAAATAGACTCACATGGCATGGCATGTGAGATAGAGAACAGACTTGAGGTTGCCAAGGGGTGGGGGGTGGGGGACGGATGGATTGGGAGTTTGGGGTCAGCAGATGCAAACTATTATGTATAGAATGGATAAACAATAAGGTCCTATGGTATAGCACAGGGAATTATATTCAATATCCTGTGGTAAACCATAATGGAAAAGAATATAAAAGAGGAATGTGTATATATGTATAACTGAATCACGTTGCTGTACAGCTGAAATTAATACAACATTGCAAATCAACTATACTTCAATAAAAAAATAAGATACTGGGACTTCCCTGGTGGTCCAGTGGTAAAGAATCCACCTTACAATGCAGGAGATGCGGGTTCAATCCCCGGTCAGGGAACTAAGATCCCACGTGCCACGGGGCAACTAAGTCCAAGGGCCACAACCACTTAGCTCATGCGCCTCAACTAGAGAGACTGCGTGCCACAAACTACAGAGCCCATGTGCTCTGGACTCCACGCGCCACAGCTAGAGAAGAGAAAACAACCCACACACCACAACTAGAGAGAAGCCCTTGTGCCGCAATGAAGAGCCCACGCGCTGCAACGTAAAGATCCCGCATGCCTCAACGAAGATCCCCCATGCTGCAACTAAGATCCGATGCAGCCAAAAATAAATAAATAAACAATAAATAAATCTTAAAAAAAAAAATAAGATACTAAGTGGCCATCTTAGAAGATCTTGATTCTGGCGAGGGTTCTTCATCTGTTGGTTAACCACTTTTGGAGGGTAGATCCCCAAACACGGCATTCTAAATGCTAGCTAACTGCTCTTAGAGGATAGAGTAACTTGTATATACAACTACATTGCAACGTTTATATTGAGGTATTTTAAAATAAGGGTCACACAGACAATATAGCACATGGGAACAGTGAAAAGGCAACAAAGAGTAAGACAGAGTTGGAAGCAAGAGAAACAGTCTTGACTGGCTGACTTTCTGCTTTGTGAATCGTGCCTCAGGAGATGCTGAGTCCCACATAAGGACAGGCTCTCTTTGCTGGAGATTGATTTATATTATAAGAAGTAAAGCTTGATTGGGCTGTCTCTAAAACTTTTTATTTTGAGGACTAGAATTCCACTGGCCCAGAAGTATCTAGAATAAATCATATAGCTGTATTTAGAGATTTCAGAACCTTAGAAAGAGAATTTGAGGCAAGGGTGACAGAAATGAGTCTGTTCTTTGATGCAATTCTGCATCTCCACTTGCCTCTGCTGCTGCTGAAATGCAGTGAAAAACTCTAGGAAATAAGCCTCTAAAGGTGAAGAAGCATATTTCAAGTGTGTTATCAAAATTCTATCGATTAACAGAAAAAATGTTACTGGTGAATGCTGGCTGAAAGGTAAAAATTTATCAGTTTTTTTTTAAGGCATTCTCCCTAAAATCTAAAACTATAGTTTTTTGCTGGCTCAAATTCTTTGTAAGGTGCCTCAAGCCCTTTATAGAACAATGTGGAATATAAATGAAAAAAACACATACAGGTGCATGTATGCACACACACACACACACACACAACTGTAACTCTCATTGATACTTTATTTTAATATAAGGTTTAAAATTAAAATCAGGCAAGTGAAACCTTAAAATAATTTCACATTAAACCTTGGTAGTTTTAAAATTATGTCACTCATCAAACACCAAGTAACCTAAACTTAGACATTAAACCTCTTCCGTAGAACACAAATCAATGGATCTTTCCCATTTTGAGTCCTTTTTGGAACAAGGTGGGTATGGAAATACATACAATAGTAACAACAAAATAATATAATAATAATAGTAAATAAACCAATGCCTCAATCTTATGAAATAGCTCAGTCAACCTACAGCACTTCATTTTGCTATGCTTTCTTCAGCAGCTTTGATCTAGTTGCATGGCTTCCGAAAAATGGCAGAAATAAATCAAGGTGCAATACAAAAGGTAGCAAAGGCAAGAACAGTGATTGTGTTTTTGGTTTCAGTGAGCTGAGACATTAGCAGGCTCTGGCATTAATCTACCTGGTATTAGGATAATGTTTTCAAGCAGCGGACTTTTTTAAAGAAACAAAACCCCTAAAGCCAGAGGGGCAAGATATGCACAGATTATGTGCAGATTTGTGTGGAGGTCTGTATGGAGTAGACTATATTGCCTGCATGATATGGAGGAAGGGCCCCAGAAAACCCCTCTGTCCTCAGAATATCTCCCTCACTGTCCTGTCATGGTTAACTGAGCTTCTACCATTAAAGATTTTATTTGTTGGTTTTAAGATAGTGATTTTCTAACTCCTTTATGCTGCCAACATTCTCCCTTTTGATACAATTTTATTCAGAGGCCTAATAAAACAGATAAAAGCAGAGATACTGTTGCTGAAGTAGGTGACCCTTCGGATCAGCCCCTCACTCCCGCTGAGACACATCTGCAAACTGCTAGGGCTTATTGAAGGACATCTGAAAAACCATTGGGTTAAGACAGAGCTTCCCAATTGATGTGAACAAAGGGTTACAGAAGTTGGGAGATATCAATTCCTTCAGCCCTTAAAGGAGGGGATGGTAGGGGAGGTGTGGGTGTAGCTCTGGCCAAGCCCTCTTTGGCCCATTGTGTCTCACTTTTATTTACCTCAGTGTATGGGAACATTATTATAATTTTCCGTGCACTAGGCTAGGGCATTATGCTCTGATAGCGTTTATCACAATTATTACTGGTCATTAACACCTTAGCATGCGCTTTTCCCTGCCAATTCTCTAAGGAAAGGAAGCATATCTCAAGCTAATCTGGGTAGGGGAGATGTTGGAAATTGGGTCATAAGCCAGGAAGCTCTCAGGAAGGAAAGAATTGAGTGGGAGGCCAAGGAGAAGGTCCGAAGTGGGGTTCTGGATGGCCTGGAACCAAAGGGTACAACACTAAGACAAGAGGAAGAGGACACTCTGGAAGAATCCGGAGGGCTCTGAAGTGAAGGCCCTGCTCTCCCACTGGACGAGGATCAGCCCGGCTCCCACGTGTCAGCTCAACCCACGTCGGGATCACGCAGGCAAACACAGAGTTTACTCCTGAGAGAGATTTTTCACAAGGTTAAGTGCTGACTCGGGAGACCCAGATGAGTGGATTATTCACCTGGAAGAAGGCAGACTCGAGTTTCAAAAGGTTAGATTAGTAATTGCAACTGGGGACCCGTCTCGGGCAGGCCCCGACAGTCTCTGACTGAAGAAACAGAGCTGCTTCCCACCTCCTCCCTCCCCAGCGTCCCGTCCTCTTCCTCTGTGTCTCAGCTTCTTTTCCCATCGCTCTGACTCACAAGTGTCAGCCACTGGAGCGGCTCCCCATCTCCCAGCCCTCGGAGATCTCATTGTGAGAGGTTTCTTCTCATCCCCGTCCGCTTAGTGCTGGGCACCAATCCAGACACGACCCACTCTTCCAAAGGCGCCCCCTGAGGTGCAGCTTCCTGGCAGGGACCTTCCACAGGCAAAAATGATGTGTCTCTGAGGACTGGTGCACCAGACGGACAATCCGAGGTTTATGGTTTTCCAGAAGGGGTTCACAAAGCCCTGCCAATTCCCCTTTCGCCATTGGCCAATTCCCTTTCACTGGCTCTCCCTGCCTGTCATCTGCTTTGTCAGCCAAATCCCTTTTCATTTTTCTCAGCTTCATCTTGGACTCAGGCCTAGTAAGTCCTGTCAAGAAGATTCCTGACGTATGAAGTTTTATGTCTCTTCCATCACCATCGTGAGAGGCGTTGCCCGTCTTTCACCTCCGTGAAATGTTTCACAGGAAGGCATTCCCATGTCTGAAGTGGAGCATATTGGACCAAAACACCAAGTGAAAAGTAGCAACGTTATTATTATTTTCCAATGAGAATTTAAATCAAAAGATGCAAAGGAGCAATCCTCCAAGGAGTTTTGGGGGGAAGGGAGAAATAAGTGGAGGAAAAACTAAAATAGAGAATGTCCTTGTACAACACTGAAACTCTTTAGTGAGAGTCAAAAATTACTCCAAAAATGGCATAGTCGTTTTGGAATCAGGATGCTTTGATTTTTGTCTAAATCCACTCATCATCCAAGTCCTTCTGAATATTCTGGGCCTGTCCCAAAGTCACTGGCCTTTTTCTCACCAAATGGCTCATGATTTCTCAGCACCATCTCTAAGTCTTAAGTGAACTCAACTCACCGTTGCTCACACACAACTTGCTGAGTCCACCGGAGGGACTTGCCAAATGCAGTTCTCTTCCCATGGGATAACCTTGGTGCCTATGTGGGTTTCCGTTGGTCTGTTTGTTTAACCTAACATTTATTGAGGCTGTGCCACGCACATCGCATGATTTACCTTATTTAATTCTCAAAACAACCCTATGAGATCGGTATCATTATTGTCCCCTTTGGAGGATCATAACAGATGGGGAAACCAGCTGAGGCACTGGCTCAAGGACACAGAGCTATTACTAAGTGACAGAAAAAGAATTCTAATTCAGGCGCGTCTAAGCACAGAGCCTAAGCTCCGAACCACGGACACTCTCATCGTCTCCTCCTTTGTTGAAGGAGTTTAACGTAGAGTGAGTTTAACTTTTAAACGGTTTGTAGTTTGGGGATAGAAAATGCCCGGCCTGCAGCTGGACTCGGAAAATACAACTCTCCAGCTCCACCGCTCTTTAGATCAGCAGGAAAACCAATCTCTCTTAGCAGATCCAGCCGGGGGACTGACACTTCCTCAGCTGCCAGGCATCTATGGAAGCTGAACGCAGCTCCAGACAATACCTCTGCAGAGGTTCCCTTCTGGCGCAGCCCAGCGCCCGGGCAGGTGGTGCCGCTGGGCTCCGCTTCCTGTCCGCCATGACTCAGTGCAGATCCCCCTTCGGGCTGCAGCGGTTCTTCAGGAGGAAAAAAGGAAGATCACTCCTCACCCTTTGGCGCAACTCTGAGTCGGGGAGGGTTACACACCAACCCGGGCCTGACCCGCAGTGATGGCGTCTTAGACGCGCTCACACTGTCACATCCCGAGGCTCCAGACTGCCCCCTAGAGGACGGGTTTCTCTGCTGCTCCCTTCAACCAGCTGGCTGGCAGTGGAGACGGGGATCGGGTGGCGGGGTGGAGCTCTCCCTCCTGTCTCCTTCTTCCCTCAAAGTATTAGTTTTGTTTAGGGGCTTCCTTGCCTTCCTTGTCCCTGGGTCCCGGCTGTGGTCACCCGCTGACCCTTAGTTCACCTCAACAGATTTCAATAACTGAATCTCAGAGAAGAGGTATTGGAGCTTTAGTCCCTTGCTTCGCAGATCCCCGGGGTTCTCAGGCAAGTTTGCACCCGCCCCTTTCCGAAAAGTTCAAGCAGAACTTTTTAATAGTCTTAAAAAAATATTCAAGCTTCACTTACTCTGCTACAATCATAACTCAATTCTCAGGGGAAGCCTAACTACTTCGCCGTAACTTGGCTTCTGCCATTTAGCTCTTAGATTGATTTTCGCCCCACAAGCAACTTGGAGGCTTGAACTTTGTGAGCCCTTCCATGGCTGACAGTGCTCCTCAGAGCCCAATAACTGCTGTTCACCGACTGGACCCTGGAACTGCCTCTCTGTTCCTTTTGTCCCTTTTCCTTTTCTTAGCAATGTTGGGAACAAGCATGAGCAGTCCATTAATACTCGCAAGGCTGTTTGGGCTCTTCAAACGAGAGATGTCAAAGGCAGGATCCTGGGAGGGTTGTAATTATTACATTCTTAACCACCCTGCAGCCTTTCTGTACCAGACCTCTAATCTGTAATATTAGAACGTAGCTGAATCATATTTCCAATTGTCTATCTTCATCTGCAAGCCCAAGGCACACGGGGGTGTAGACTGGAGACTCAGGGTGAGCCTGGGAAGATTCAGAGGTTTTAAAAGGAGCTGATTAGCTTGGCATTTGGGAGAGAGTCTCTTCCCTTCTCTGCTCTCCTTTTATCTGACCCCAATTGGCCTCAGAAGGCCAGCCAGCTCCCAGCCTCCTGGCCCAGCTGCTGCCCCCTGCCTAGGCAAGTAGGGCCATCCTGTTGGGAAGGGGGATGTACTACTTCTCTCTATCCTCTGTATTCATCCTGCTCTTACCATATCCACCATGATAGGTTTTTCGTTGCCAAGGCTGGAAGGTGTGCGGAGGTTCCTTCCTCTTTGGGTACTATGTTTTGAACTCAATAAACTGTCATGAGGAGGAACAGACAATAAAAGTTACCATTTCTGGGCTTCCCTGGTGGCGCAGTGGTTGAGAATCTGCCTGCCAATGCAGGGGACACGGGTTCGAGCCCTGGTCTGGGAAGATCCCATATGCCGCGGAGCAACTAGGCCCGTGAGCCACAATTACTGAGCCTGCGCATCTGGAGCCTGTGCTCCGCAACGAGAGAGGCCGCGACGCTGAGAGGCCCGCGCACCGCGATGAAGAGTGGCCCCCGCTCGCCGCAACTAGAGAAAGCCCTTGCACAGAAACGAAGACCCAACACAGCCAAAAAGAAATAAATACATTAATTAATTAAAAAAAAAAGTTATCATTTCTTAACTGACTTGTGTTGCCAGGTACTTTACCTACATTGTCTTATTTAATCCTCAGAAAAACACTGCAAAGGAGATTTTATTCCATTTCCCTATGTAAAGAATTCAAGACGAACAAGGTGCACCTAGGAAATAACTTACCTCGAAAATGATGGAGCAGGATTTCGAATCTAAAGTCGATGGTGTTCCCACCACTTGACTCTCCCTGATAGGTTGTGGCCTGTGGAGTTGGCTATGGCCTTCCCTTGGGGGAATTAGCCGAGGCAAAATCAGTACATGCTTTTCTAATTGATTACTCTTTTTTCAATCAAAAAATATGAAAAAAGATATGCCTAAATATTATAAATGTCATTTCAATGGATGATACTAATTTTAAAACAAAATTAAGCACTTCTCAAAGTAATCAACTCACTCATTTTGTCTAGGTATGGTTTTTATCTCACATTTGAAAAAAACCCTGAATTTCTAACTCACTCTCAGATTTTTGGTTTGGAACCTCCTCCGGTTTGTCTGTAGCACTAGAATGTTCTGCAGCTTCAGTATTGCCATCATGCTGTCAGCGTCTCTACAGGAGTTCTTCCACGGTGGTTAAAGGCACAGACTACAGAGCCAGGCTGTGGGCTCACCGATTTTGCCACCTATTGAGGGCAGATGGCTTCATTGGATTATTGTAAGGATCAAATGAGTTACTAGATTCAAAGTATTTGGAATTGTAAGACCTCAATGAATTTTAATTATTATTATAAAAATGTTTTCAACGGTTCTAGAAAAAGAAATTATCTACAACTGCTTTCTAGTATTTTTGCTCAGCTGCCAGTAGAAGACAACCCACGTGTCACCCACAGATCTGGGAGGACAGCTGGACAGTCTCATCTCTGGGCAGAGGACAGAAATAGGGTGGATAATAGCTGCATATTGCTTAGCATTGCAATGAGATAATAAGACTCAAAAGAGACAGAGACCCTTTTGATCCATCTCAGTATTTTATAATAAAAGTGATCATCTGGTCATAATAAAAAAAGCAAGTACTGTCTTTCTAGAGAGAGGAGGCATTTCTAATTTCAGAGGCATAGTTCCAATCATAGAAAGAAAACTTCATTTTATACTGGAAGAAAATAAAATGTTAACAGTAGTTATCTCTGAATAGTAAGACTACTATTAATTATTTTATTTAGTTTTTTGGGGCAGTTTTCCATCATTTCCAAAATCTTTGATGAATATATTTCACTTTTATACTAAAAAAGTTATAAAAAATAAAGTTACAGGAATTGTATAAATTGATATGCAAGGTTCTTTCCAGCTTGTTTATTCTCTGTCAACATTTATTTTGATAACAGTTATGATGTTTTTCCATCATTTCCTTTGATACACTAGTGAGACTGGCAAATTTAATGCCTGTCTTAATAAACCTAATTTCAGGAGCAAAAATCATCATTGTTTATTTCTCTTCTGACATTATGCCTCTGGCTGAGACTAAAGCTAGGAAAATAGGACAAAATCTAGGGAAAACATAGAGTTTAATGTAGGTAAACCCCCCTAAGAAACATAATATTACTTAGACCTAGCCCAGGCAAACTATTATTATCTATTTGGGTTGAAGCGACACAAGCAATTCGATCCTAATTTGTAACATTTGCTCAAACACCTAGTCCCTTCTAAAACCCACGGCATTCTACTAAAATTTTTTTACTTAATATTTTAAGTATTTGTCAGCCTTCGGAACTCTTCCAAATACTTGTAAAACAAACCGAAAATTTAGATTGAATAATGAGCTCAAAAGATTTCAGGGGACTTCCCTGGTGCCACAGTGGTTAAGAATCTGCCTGCCAATGCACGGGACACGGGTTCGATCCCTGGTCTGGGAACTAAGATCCTACATGCTGCAGAGCAACTAAGCCCGTGCGCCAAAACTACTGAGCCTGCGCTCTAGAGCTCTCGAGCCACAACTACTGAGCCTGTGTGTCTACAGCCCGTGCTCCGAAACAAGAGAAGCCACCACAATGAGAAGCCTGCGCACCGCAACGAAGAGTAGCCCCTGCTTGCCGCAACTAGAGAAAGCCCACATGCAGCAACAAAGACCCAATGCAGCCAAAAAAAAAAAAAAAAAAGATTTCAGAACCTTTGGGATCAAATGAGAAGGTAATAGAAGATTTTAAACAATGGTCCCTTCTCACTGCTTGTAGTTTTGTTTTTCCTACAATTTAGAACATTCCTTTATAGAAAACATACCTGGAGATGCTTAGAATCAGTGAATGATTCATGAGTGCACCTCCAGAAAGGAAAGTCCATTCTCCATTTATTTAAATCATTATTTAATGATAAACAAGTGAGGTGAGAGAATTTAGCAGTAGTCACGGTGCCAGCCAAGGAATAATTATAGTTAACATTTCTGTAGTATAGATGCTGGTCTAACTCTACACATAATTAAATCATTTTAGCCTTGCGACAGCCTTATGAGAGAGGGTTTTCTTATCTTCATGTTACAGGGGAAGAAATTAAGACCCAGAGAGGTTAGGGGAGTTGTTCAATGTCACACAGTCATCAAGTGGCAGAACTAGGAATTGAACCTTAGGCAGACTGGCTCTTAACTGTTCTTAACTTCTAGGCTATATTGCCTCAACTTGACTGCTAGAGCTAGAAGAAACAGACTTTGTGGACCACTGGACAGTGCCTGGGCTCTGCCACACCCACAGCAGCACCAGTAAAGGCCTGAAATACTGTAGATATGTCCATCTCCTAATCCTTGAATGATGGAGGTTCTCTTATTTGGGAAAAGGGTCTTTGCAGGTGTAATTACATTAAGGATCTTGAGATGAGGAGATCAACCTGGATTAAACAGGTAGACTCTAAACCAAGTATCCTTCTAAGGGAAAGGCAGAGGGAGGTTTGAGACAGACAGAAGAGGAGACAGAAGAGAAAGAGGCAACATGGTCACGGAGGCAGAGATTGGAGTGATGTGGCCTCAAGTAAAGAAATGGTGACACCACCAGAAGCAGAAAGAGCTAAGGAAGAGATTCTCCCCTAAAGCTCTTCGGAGCGAGAGCAGCCCTGCTGGATTTTAGACTGCTGGCCTTCAGAACTGTGAGAGAATAAGCTTGATGTTTTTAGCCACTTGTTTTGTGGTAATTTATTACTGCAGCCTTAGGAAACTAATACTATACTGAGCATCGGTATAGTACTTTTCAGTTTTCAAAATGCTTTGGCACACGTGACCTTATTTGATCACGCACCCCTGCACTCTGCAGTAATTTAGTCTGGGGACCTAGCCCTGCCATTAAATGGCTATGGGACCTTGTGCAAGGCACCAGCCTCTCTGGCCTTTATCTCTTCATCTGTAAAAATGGAGCTAATAACAATGCCTGCCTTGTGCCCCTCACCAAGGTGTCGTGAGGATCAAAGGGAAAGAACACGAGTGAATGTACTTCCTATACTGAAAAGCTATTTTCACTTCTTACCTTTGGGTACTATCTAAACCATCGCCTGGAGGAGAATGTGGGTGCCATGAACACATCGGGAGGGGCGTGGGCATGCTACTGCTACCTCCTTTACCAGGACCATATGCAGCTGGAACCCCCTGGAGGTTGGGAGTGAAGCCTGGGGGTGGAGAGACAAGGAAGCATTGGGAAACTGGGACAGGGACTGAAGCTTGACAAGACTGAGCTCTGCCATGAATTCAGTCATCTCATGAGCAGAGGATTGGTGTCCCAAGGCTGATTTCTCAAGAAACATATGGTCTAAGAGCAGGAAGGCAGAAAGGTCTGTCCCCCATTAGCCCTTGTTCTCCGCATGGTCAGAAGCCAAAGACCACCCCAGAAGGTGTGAGTGGAAGTTCATTTTCCTGCTGACCTTTCAGTCCTGAGCTTTTGAGTGATGATGGTTCTGAAAGGTGGTAATTAGTGCCAATTGAGGTGATGCTTTTGTGAAGTTGACACCTCTCCATTAGGAAATGGACTGAAGCCAGTGGACCAGCAACTCAACCAGGGGAGAAAAAGCTAAAAAATCAGTGCCTGGCCAAACTCTGCACAATTAGAGTCTTCCTCCAACCATGCTCTGGTGCACAATGGGAACCCTTGCAAGGATGAAAATGGGAACGCCAAGGTTGAATGCCACCCTAAGCTTTGGCATAGACATAAACAATGACAAGGAAAAAGAGACACAATGGGTGAGAGAATAGGAATGGGGGCAGGGTAATTCAGTGTGTTTTTGTGGGGCAAAATAAACCCAGGCAGAAGAAAATAGCATGGATTAAGCCAAAGGCACTCATCTAAATTCGGTACGAAGCAATTTCCTGATTTTTAATGAGTTATGTCACTTGCATTCTGTCAAACTTCTTGTCTCCTGTTCTTCCATTCTTTATTTAGTCTCCACAGGTACCCAGAATTCTTCTAAAACTTGGCATCATCAGGAACAAAAGCTTCACTCAGGTTATCACAACTCTGTAACCCTTTTCCTCTTTTTCCTTTAGCCCCAACCAAACCTTTTCCACATGTAAACACAAGTAATCTTCTAAAAGACAAATCTGAATGTGTCACTCCCCTGCCTAAACCTGTCACTGCTTTGCTATTGCTATTGTACCGAAGATAAAAATCTAAAATCCTCAACATGACATGTTCTGGCTCTGGGACCTCACCAAGCCAACTTAGTGCTGCTCTCCCCATCACTCTGTACTCTCCTTTGCACCTCTGTTTTCTGGATCTGGGTCTTCAAACAAGTTATTCATATATGTGCATATATGAATATATATACAGACGTATATGGAAATGACCAAGTTTGATAGATACCTAACCAAGTAAGATATGTTCCCTTTGACTAGAAAGCTCTTTCCTCTGCACTTTGCCTGGCCAACTCCCACCTCCGGTTTCCAACACATGGAATGGTCTTTCCAGATCACTCACCCCCCATTTAAAATCATGTTTTCCTTAATATTCACTCTCATAACACTATTCTTTCCTTTAATAACACTTACCATACTGCAATGTATTATATGTATTTCTTTGCCTTTTGCTTCTCCCACTAAATTGTTAGCTCTAGGATGTAGGGACATAAATGCTTTATTCCCTGCAGTAAAGCCAGATACTTTATCCCAGCCCTAGATATTCTGAGATTCAATTGGTCAGGAATTGGTCAGGGGTGGGGTCTGGGCATTGGCATTTCTTCATAGTTCCTTGGGTGATTCTAGTGTGCAGTGAGGATGGAGGACTGTTTATCCAGTCTACCCTCATCATTTCAGGAAGGAAGCAAATGAAGCCCAGAGAGGTCATGTGACTTGCTCAAGGTCTTCTAGTGGTGGAAACAAGGACGCAGTTCTTTCAGAGCCTGGTCTCTTCACACACTATGATGTCCCTTTACTTAACCTGGAGAAGCTTTGTAAATGAGTAGGGAAAGGTTTCTTTCAATTTTTGCATTCTTATTAGGATAACCAATTTGTACCTGTTTACCTGGGACTTCCCTGGTTTTAGCAGGTTAAGAAGGGGAGAAAATGCTATCTGCCTCATAGCTGTTGTGAAGGTTAAATGAGCTAACGTACGTAAAGCATGTGGCACAAAGCCTGGCATGCACGTAGTAGGAGATCAACTATTGTTAGTTTTTAAAATGATATAGGAGTCTTTGGAAACAGGCTACCAAGGTAGAAACTCTGCCTTCCTCCCACCCTCCCTCCCTTCCTTCCTCTTTGCTTTGTTCTTTTTTTCCTTTCTTAGTGCAGGTGTAAATATATAAACATAGAATGGAGATGTCTCTTAGCAGTTGTGAGCACACTAAAATACTTTTTTTTAAACCAGTACTCATTACCGTCTGTCAACTTTAAATGCCACCCAGACGTCTCTAGGTAGTGTAATTTCTCCTGCCAAGTGAAAGCACTCACAGTGTTCAATCTGCTCAATCATTAAGCAGCTACTTAAAACAACTCTTTCAGGGCTTCTCCTTCCCTTGGGCATCCATGCTTGTAACTCTGTCAAAGTGCCTATTTCCTGGAATCTGGCTTCTGCAGACTTCCCAGATGTTGGTATGCCAGACTAATTATTTTTCTAAGGCAGCACTGGCGTCCTCAGGATACCAGCTGAATTTGATCCATATGGCAGCTCTGGGAAGGGCAAAATGCTAATTATGTAGAACTTAGGCCATTGATATTTATTTGTTTGTTTGTTTGTTTATTATCTGCACAGGCCAACTGAGGGATAAACTTGGAGGCAACTCCAACATGGTAACTGGGGTGTTCATTTAGTTAGTCCTACCTCACATGTACTGGCGATCTTTATGTCTTTAGCAAATCCATATTAGAAATGATAGTTCATTTGTGGAACTGTGAACGAAACAGAAATGCAGCAAATCAGAGGTTTTTTGACGATGGGACTTTGAAGGTTACCTCATCCAAACCCCTTGAGAGTATAGCTCATTTAATATTTTGTTAATGTAACATTTTGCAATCCACCAGGAAATTCCTCTAATCTTATCATCACCCATCAATTGGTGACAAAAGGATTTGGGGAAGGAAAGCAGCTGCAGATTTTGATGTGGGAGGGCAGTGGGCAGGTGAGGGGGCAATACATCTTGCGTGATATGCCAGGGAGAGGCTCAGCAAGGAAGGAACAGTCTAGGGAGATTGGCAATCAATAAAATCTAACATTCTACAAAGCCATAAAAAAGAATGAACTATATATATGTACAACAGGGATGGATATCAAAATAATTATGTGAGAGAAAGAAGCCAGATGAAAAGAGTATATAGTGCATGCCATTTATATACACTTCTAGAAAATGTAAACTGATCTATAGTGACAGAAGCAGATCAGTAGTTGCCTATGACTACACAACCACTATCCAACCGGCTCCTGAAGTAGGAAACTTGGTATTACCCTTGAGCCCTGCTTCTCCCTCCCACTCCCTGTTCCATGACTCAGTTGCCAGGTCCAATAGATTCTACCTTTTTAATGTTGTTCACAATCACCTTTTTCTCTCTATTATCATGGTCACCCTCTTAGGTCAGAGCTTCAAACATCTTATCTATACATTATTTTTAGTAGCCTCCAACCTATCTCTTTACCTCTATTTCCTGCCTGTTCTAATTTATCCTCTGTACTGCTGTCAGAGAAACTATTAAATGTTTTCTATTGTTTAAACATAAAACTCCCCCAATATAAAACATTTTAAAATTGTTTAAAATAATTAAGAAATATGCATAGAATTATAATACAAACACCTATGTGTCTATCACCCAGAATTAAGAACTGTTCACATTTTGGAATTACTATTTGGCATATTTTTTGAAAAGAAAACTTAAAATGAAATCATCTTTGTTTTTTTCTCCATCTACCCTACCAATGCTTCCCAGTTTCTAACACTGTCATTGATCACATATAACTGTATGTACTTATTTACCTCATGTTTTTATACTTGTGTATATGTATCCCTGTGTTAAAAATGAAATAAGTGGTATCTGCAACTTGCTTTACTACAAGTCTTTGAGATTTATGTTTTGATAAATATAAAGATGAAATTGACTCTATACTGCTATATCCTATCATACGAGCATATCATACTTAATCCATTATCTTATGAGTAGGGCATTTATGTTGTTTCCAATATTTTGCTACTAATAGCAATTCTTTTTTTTTTAATTAATTAATTAATTTATTTTTGGCTGTGTTGGGTCTTCGTTTCTGTGCGAGGGCTTTCTCTAGTTGTGGCAAGCGGGGGCCACTCTTCATCGTGGTGCGCGGGCCTCTCACTATCGCGGCCTCTCTTGTTGCGGAGCGCAGGCTCCAGACGCGCAGGCTCAGTAGTTGTGGCTCACGGGCCTAGTTGCTCCGCGGCATGTGGGATCTTCCCAGACCAGGGCTCGAACCCGTGTCCCCTGCATTAGCAGGCAGATTCTCAACCACTGCGCCACCAGGGAAGCCCCAGCAATTCTTAATAAACATCATTGTATATATCCCTGTGGTAGGATGAGAGGTGAACCTAAACTTATGCCCATACCCTAATCTTTTGAATCTGTAAATGTTACCTTTTATGGCAAAAGATGTGATTAAATTCAAGATCTTGAGAAGAGGCACTTATCTTGGATTATCCAGGTGGGCTCTAAATGCAATTATACGTATCCTATAAGAGAGAGGCAGAGGGAGATTCAACACCACACATACAGAGGAGAAGGCCATGTGAAGGTGGAGCAGACAGAGAGCCACGTGGCCGCAAGCCAAGGAATGCCAATGGTCACCAGAACCTGGAGGAGGCAAGGAATGGATTCCCCCCCATGGCCTCTGGAGGGAGCGTAATGCTGCTTACACCTTGATTCCCAACTCCCGGCTCCAGAACTGAGAGAGAATAAATTTCTGCGGTTTTAAGCCACCAGGTCTGTGGTAATTTGTTATGGCAGCCAAAGAAACTAACATGCTGTATAATGTACTGTGTTTACTATTACATTGTATAATCATTTTCCAGGATTTAAATTTAGGAGTTGCAGGGTATGTACATATTCTATCTTGTGTAGACATTTAGAGAGTGTTCTAATTTACACTTCTCACAGCAGTATATGACGCTTTTCATTTCCCACAATCTTGCCAATGCTGGTATTGCTGGACTTTAAAATCTCTGCCCATTCAAAGGTGTGAAGTAGTATTTCATTGTTATTTTATTTGCATTTCCCTGATTACTTGTTAGGTTGAGAATATTTTTGTGTGATCCTTGGTCATTTGAATTTCCCCTCAGTGAGATTCCTGCTTATAATCTCCATGCATATTTATTGGATTGTTTACATTTTTCTTATTTCAGTAGTCCTCTACA
The DNA here is from genome assembly GCF_028023285.1 of Balaenoptera ricei. Classification (NCBI taxonomy): domain Eukaryota; kingdom Metazoa; phylum Chordata; class Mammalia; order Artiodactyla; family Balaenopteridae; genus Balaenoptera; species Balaenoptera ricei. The sequence continues at coordinate 44,039,389 of NC_082641.1, forward strand.
TTTTTTAATACTAATCCTTAGTCCATTACCTATGGTTCACATATCTTCTACAAGCCTTTGGATCCTTTAACAATGATATTTTAAGGGAGAGAAGCTTTAAATTTTAAAAATTTATCAAATTTTAAAGATTTCCCAAACTCGTTCTTTGAGTTATACTTTTTTGTGTTTTGCCTAAGAGATCTTTCCCTATATCCAAGTCACAAAAACTCTTCTATACATTTTTTTTTTACAACTGTCTTAAAGTTCTATTTTTCACATTTGATCTTCAATCTATTTAGAACTTATTTGTGAGAACAGTATGAAGTTGGAATAACTTCATTTTTTCCCATATAAAAGTCAATTTTACCATTTCTCCACTGGTTTATAATGCCACCTCAATCCTGTACCAATCCAATAAACTGTCATTTCTGGGTCTCTATTTAGTTTCCCAAACTATATGCCCATTGTAATTGCCAGACTGCTGGATTACTAAGGGAAGGAATTGCAAATGACCACTAGAATAGAGATCCATCTGCCTGAATCAAGAAAGCACAGGGAGGGACCCCCAGGATGTAAATTTCCAAGGAATCCGTGGAAATGCTCCCTGGGGGAGAGTCAGCTTTAACCATCAGCTGAACCCAAAAGTGCAAGGCTACCTAGCAAACTAAGAATTACCCTGTCCTTTTATTTTTCTCTCTCACACCCTTCTCAGTTCTGGCTGGGCCACAAACTGTAGCTAGTAAATGGGGGAAAATGTGGGGAGCAGAGACAGCTGAAGTCAATCACACCCATATCACCAGAGGCAGACGGCCACTAACCAGGCTTTGGTACAGTGAATGGAGAGGAGTCCCACCTTTCAATAAATTTTATTTTTAATTTATTTTTATTTTTTAAAATAATGCCAATGTACTACTTATTTATTTATTTTTAATTGAAGTATAGTTGATATTATATTAGTTACAGGTATAATGCACAGTGATTCTATATTTTTATAGATTATACTCCATTTAAAGTTATAAAATATTGGCTATATTCTCTGTGCTGGACAATATATTCTTGTAGATTATTTATTTTATACATAGGAGTTTGTACCTCTTAATCCCCTACCCTTATCTTGCCCCTCCCAACTTCCCTCTCCCCACTGGTAACCACTCGTTTGTTTGCTATATCTGTGAGTCTGTTTCTGTTTTGTTATGTTCATTTGTTTGTTTTAGTTTTTGGATTCCACATATAATATACAGTATTTGTCTTTTTCTGTCTGACTTATTTCACTAATCATAATATCCTCCAGGTCCATCCATATTTTTGCACATGCCAAAATTTTATTCTTCTTTGTGGCTGAGTAATAGCCCATTATAAAATGGAATATGTGTACACACACACACACACACACACACACACACACACACACACACACACCACATTCTCTTTATCCATTCATCTGTTGATGAACATGTAGGTTGCTTTCACATTTTGGATATTGTAAATAGTGCTGCAATGAACATTGGGGTGCATGTATCTTTTCAAATTAGTGTTTTCGGTTTCTTCAAATTTTAAAGGCTTTGAACTCTATCTTGGACTAGACATTATAATTTCCCAATGGAGACTATAATTGAGAACTTAAAGTGATTTTAAAATTATCCTTTGCCTAGGAATGAGCAGACAATGAAATCATGATTTCAGACCTACGTCCTTCATGAGCAGGATAAAATTACCCCACTAAATAAATTTGGAAGGGTCATTGGTAGGAAAAATAAAGTTGTATCTGATCACCTCCCAAAAGTTATGTAGTCCCCATACCAGTTACCTGTTACCCCCATCTCATCTCCCTCCACTCTTAAATCTCTCTTCTTTCAGTCATACAGTCACTTACAGTTCCTTAAACCAACCCCACTGGCTGACACCTCCAGGCTTTTACACCTGCTGATCTCCTAGCCTTTAATGGCCTCCTCCCTTCTTCCTCTTCTCCATCTGCCTAATTCTTACTTATTTTTCAAAACATTGTCTCTCAAATAGTACCTTCTCTGAGATGCATTCCTTTAACCTCCTCCTTCCCAGCTATATTTATATCCACATACCTACATAATAAACCTCATCAGATTATTATAATTGCTGGTTTCATGTGTTCCTCTCCCACCTGTGAATGTCTTATCATATCCTTGGTGCTTAGCATAATGCCTCCAACATAGCAGGCATTCAGTAAATAACTGCCAATGGTGGGTGGTAGGGGTGAGAATAAATTAGGAGCCAACTCCCAGGAGTCTTCTGGGAAAGCTCCAGGCTTCTGGAGGAGAGTAGAAGACCTCTGGAAGTTGTAGAGTGGCCCATAAGCCAGGAGAAATAGCACTGGGTGACACAGAACAGCAGAAGTGGAGCTACTCACAGACCATGTGGGCATGACATGTTCGGAAGTGCCACCTTTGAATCCCGAAGGATTTTTCTGCCATGATGGGCTCAGAGACTACATTCAATTCTTTTTTCAGGTTTTCTGAAAGTTTGGGTTGGGGGTGTGTGGAAAGAGCTAGCATTTTATAGTCATTGTTAAGACTTTTGTTGACTTGAACCTAAGTCTGTGAGAGAAGAAATGACTTAGATACCAAAAGAATGTTTTCCCTAGGTTCCAAAGAGATGCTCAAGTCAACATAATTAAATGAAAGAAAATTTAAATAAAATCTGTAGGATGTGTCAGGACCTGTGCTTGGCGCACTGCTTGACTCAGGAAAGAATTCTGAGAGCCATGAAGAAGTAACAAGTGTCTCTGATAGAAAGTCTACACAAGGAAATCCATTAACCTAGAACACGCAAAGACAGACAATGAAAGATGTGAAAATCTGCGTGCGCGCACACACACACGAAGTTTATATCAGCACTTCATCACCGTCTCTCATGAATAAGTGTTACTTTCTTGATTCTGTTCCCTGTAAATGATCTTGCTCATAACGTTTATAATAAAATGCAGCAGTAATAAAACATGATGAAAGATAAATGGATGCATTTTAAAAAGTAGCCGTACGAAAGATTGTTTATGTTGCATGGCAGGCCATTTTTCATACTAAAAGGGGCTAAATTTATCTACATAAAACATGATCTTGTTCACTGCTTTTACTGTAAAGACTACTGCAAATGCATTGCCTTCCCTAAACTCTTTCAGATTTAAACTCTAGTCTTTGTATGTTGGACACTGGATATTAACAATTGGCTTATTGCTAGGCTTAGCCTAAGGTGAACCCTTCCTCCTGGGGGAATCCTAATTCCTGGGAAGCCTGATGAGCTGTATTTTTAAGGAAAACTCTTAGTCTTCATTTTGGGTCTTGACATGAAGCAGAATAGTGACTCTGGGATCCAAAAGACCAGAAATGAAGACCCTTAAGAGAGATTCTGTTTCTTCTTATTATTATAGAATAGAAAGAGTCTTGGGACTGGCCTTTATTTGCTCTTTTCTGGGCTTTTCCTTCTCAGATTGTAGTCCAAGGGGGAACAGTTATTGTTTGCTTCCACACCATCAATCTCTCCCATCTCTCTACACCCCAACCTTCTCCAGCTGACTACTGAAATCTAAAGATGTTTATTGGATATTTTTCTTGCCTGTATTAAGGTCTTTGGTGGGAGAAGTCAGAACAAACTTGTCATTTACATAAGCTTTATAACAATCATCATCATCATCACGAACTTCATTATCTTCATAAATAAGAACATTATCATAGTCTCTATCTCTTACTGATCACTTAGCATGTTTCTGGCACTGTCTGAAGACTTTTTCACACATTTTCTCATTCAATACCCACCACAACTTCATGGAGTAGGCAATAATACTGTTTTCAATTTATACATGAGGAAGCTGGAACTTAGAAGGCTTAAATGACTAACCTGAGGTCTCTCAGCATAGAAGTAGAAGAGCCAGGACTGAAACCAGGGCTCTCTGACCCCAAATCCATGTTCTTCACCACGGTATCACACATATGGACACAGCACAAAGTACTCTTCAATGTTTCTAGCTTTTAATTTTGGAGAATTTTTAGTGGCAATATCTTAATCCCAGACCGAATTTCATGGCCACTCAGAAGCATATACATATCCTACAAACTCATCTTAAGTTCTGTAAACGATGCCTTTCTTCGCACAGACATTGTGTTATTTTGGAAACTGGAATTTTTTTTCATTTAAAAATGTTATTTATGTTAAAAAAAAAAAAACCCTCATCTTAAGTTTGTTCTAAGCAAAATATAATTATGATGGTAATCTGCTTTTTTTTTTTTTTAAGTAAGCCAATTCAAAATATGCAAGAGTTCTTGCCTTCCCTAAGTTTGACTTGTGGAGAGCTGACTCTCTGTAATCTTAATTCTATATTTTCTGTTCAGTTGCTTTTTAAAAAAGACTTTATTTGGAAGCACTAAATCAAAGAGGGGGAAAAAGGGACATCCCTGGTGGCACAGTGGTTAAGAATCTACCTGCCAATGCAGGGGACACGGGTTTGAGCCCTGGTCTGGGAAGATCCCACATGCCGCAGAGCAACTAAGCCTGTGTGCCACAACTATTGAGCCTGCACTCTAGAGCCCATGAGCCACAACTATTGAGCCCACATGCCACAACTACTGAAGCCCGTGCACCTAGAGCCCATGCTCTGCAACAAGAGAAGCCACCGCAATGAGAAGCCTGCGCACCGCAACAAAGAGTAGCCCCCGCACGTGGCAACTAGAGAAAGCCCGCGTGCAGCAACAAAGATCCAACACGGCCAAAAATAAAAATAATTAATTAATTAAAAAATTTATAAAAAGAAAAAGAGGGGGAAAAAAATCTATGTAATTTTAAGGGTAGATTGGCCCAGATTGATTTTTAATTTTATTCTAATTTTATATTTGAATATCACTTGGTAACCAAATTACTAGTAATATTCTTCTTGACAATAAGGAATAAATTATGAATTCCCATACTCCCTGAAATAGACTTTACAGAAAGAGATTCCAGCAATACAAAGTCAATTTGAACCCATTTACAATAACAAAAAACAAAAATCCATGAAGTATGCATATGTTTAACAAACATGTACAATAACTGTACTGAAAACAACAAAACATCACTGAGTTAAAATAAAGAAGACCTAATTGAACAGGAGACATATACTGTTTTTATGTATTGGAAAGTTCAACATTGTTCAATGCCAATTAATCTATAACAGGGGTTGAAGAGATTCAGGGTATGCCACCCCAAAACATGCCACTCTGGCATAAAGATTATTTTGAGCTGAAGGCAATTAAGAAAAAGCAGACACAGGACAAGCTCTCGGCCCTCCACCATCTGCCTGAAGGCAGAACATAAGTGGCCCTTGTGAAGGTGTTCCTCTTACTTTTCCAAACCAGGAAGTTGATAACAACTTCATCCCAGGAGACAAGATCGCACAGAGAAAGAGTCTACACAAACAAACCTTGCAATCTAGCCCTTATTATCCATTTGTTTCCCCATATATTTACCTTCTCAAGGTTGGCCAACCCTGAAAGACTAAATCCCTTTTCCTTTGGTTTGTCTCTTCTCTATACATTTATTGCCCATTGTTAAAATGCTATATAAGCCTCAGGCTCTAACTACCCCTTTGACTTACTCATCACTGAGTTTCTCCCATGTGTATTTGTGCTACATATGTTAATAAACTTCTGTTTGTTTTTTCTCTTGTTAATCTAGCTTTTGTCAGTCTAATTTGCAGGCCCTCAGATGCAGAATATGAATGGGTAGAAGGAAAGTTTTCCTCTCCTACAGGGTCAAAAATCTGTGGCTCATGTGTCAAATCTGACCTATTCTCTGCTTTTGTAAATAAAGTTTTATTGGAATACAACCATGACTATTCATTTACCTATTGAAATGCTGTTTTTGCCCTCAAAACCTAAAATATTTACTATCTGAACTTTTAGAGAAAAAGCTTTCTGGCTCCTGATCTATAGATTTAGCATAATCTCAGTCAAAATCTATCAGATGTTTTTTTGTGTGTGTAGAAATTGACAAGCTGATTCTAAAATTTGTTTGGAAATGCAAAGGACCTAGAAGAGTTGACAGTCTTGAAAAAATGAAAACATTAGAGGACTAATACCACCTGATTTTAAAGTTAACTTGGACTACTTAGGGTTTTACCATCCAGTTGGTATTTTTTCTAAAGTTTGAGTCTACTTCTTGATCCTAAACTTCAAGGACATCATTGCTTGGGAGGACTCATTTCTTTGATGGATTTGTACAGGGAGGGAAGATGGATCTTCATTCCATAGCTCCTGTGATGCAAATCAGGTCTTTGTGGGGGTTTTTTTGGTAATCATTTTATTTATTTATTTATACATATACATATATCCACTCTTTTTTAGATTCTATTCCCATATAGGTCATTACAGAGTATTGAATAGAGTGCCCTGTGCTATACAGTAGGTTCTTATTAGTTATCTATTTTATATATAGTAGTGTGTATATGTCAATCTCACTCTCCTGCAATTCAGTTTTGATGAAAGGCTGAGTGTGGGTGAAGGTAAAAGGGAACAGTTCCCCTCTAAAATTCAATGCCTCCAAGGTTTGTACAGATGAAGAATCCAGGGGGAAAGTCTTTCGTGGGATGATTTGTGGGTCAAGCTATCCTTGACTTGAGTGTCTTCCACCCCTTAGGATTCTTCCACTTTGACCTCCTCTGCTACAACCACTTATGAACCCACTGCTTCTCTTTCCCTCTGGGGCTCAAGTGTAGGCAAACCCAAAATTCCCTTCTTTTCCTTGTTCCTTTTACCTCCTGCTTCATCCAAGATTCTCTACTCAATTAGGTCCTCTGGACTCAAGCCAATTGATGAAGTTTCTTATTGTCTGCTGACAAAAGGCCTCTTCTAAAAGCTATGAAAAGCCAAAAGACAGAATAATCAAGGAAAATATAAAACCCACAATTGTCTGACTTATAAAGCTTGGCTTTTTGATCTGATAGTAACAAAATTATTTATAAGATACTCAATTTTTGTTTGATCCCATGCTTTGTCTCTGATCTATGTTATCCCCAGGTAATTTCCCAGTACTTAGAAACTGATCTAGATTCCTGGACACTGCCTGATATTTCACCCGGTCCAAGGACTAGTAACCAGTGCCTTAAAAACCAAACCTTTTCATGATTCAGCCTCTTATATCTCCTAGGGGTCTCCATTCAAGGTCTTTTTGGAGAGACAATCCTAGTTCACAAATGACCTAAAGTACAGTGCTGGTTGATGCCGTCCATTCCCAGTGATTATGTAGCATTGTCAATATGGTATAGTAGTTAAGAGTAAGTGATTTTTAAATCACACTGCCTGGTTTTAACTCCTTGCTCCACAACTTTAGGCAAGTTACTTAACCTCTTCATGCCTCAGTTTCCTCATCAGCAAAATGAGAATAATAGTGCTTGCCTTGAAGCCCTGCCTTGTAAGGTCATGCTGAGTATCTATTGGAATGATAAACAAAATCTAGTTAGGAATCATGAAATATTTGCCACTGTTTTGATTATCATTCATTCTTTCCAGGTCTAGTTTATCAGTTCTGCCCACCTTTGATTTAACAATGAATAGGTGAGGAGGCAACTCACTTTTGATAATACCCAACTATCTAGGGAGAGGGGCATATCCCTAGAAGAAGCAGAGAATAATCTGAATTAGGAGGTAGGTAGCATGATGAGCAGAGAGCAGCACAGTCACATTCCTAGAGATACACTCTTCAGAGACGTAGGGTAGAAATGCTATGGGAATGCCCCCGCTCCCACCAGCACTTCCTGGCCCACTGTCTAACTCAAGTCTCCAAAGAGTGAAAGTTGAGTCAGTCTTTTTTGTTTCTCTTTTCCCCCACCTCCAAAGAAAGGAAGCAAAGCCTTTTATATACTTGGAAACTGTGGCTTAGTTACTTTACAGATTTTCTTTCTCCAGGTAGGTCTTGTTATCATTCCCTTTAATCAAATTTGTGATTCTCCTCTAAACTCTTTCCAAGTACTACATTTTCTTTGGCACTATGGACACAGCTAGATGTGACATTCTACCAAGGGTCTAACTTAGGGTGATTATGATGAGTAGACTATTACTGCTCTATGCTACTCTCTTAACATCCCATTTTGGTGCCCAATCTAGCGACACAACTACATCACTACTGAGTTTCAAACCTTCTTTTCTTTTTCTGAAAGTATTTTATTTAGATATATATGTACATGGCCAGTATATTAAGTCATTTGAAAAATGTCATTATTACAAAGGCTGTTTTCCTATGTTCTTTTATCTTACTATGTTCCAATGGACATACCCACTGTTGAGAATGGAATTCTCCACGCTGAGAATGAACCAGAGAGGTCATAAAACTAATTCTGCAGTACTTCCCCTACTTGCTTTGCATACATGCCTTACTGGTTTAGAAATTATTCAAGCTTCCAAAGGAAGAAGTGATTTTAAATAGGAATAGTTAAAAATTTTCTAATGCATTAGTATTTCTAGGTAGGGTGAATGTTAAAAATAGGAGTTTCAAGCATCTGAAAGTTATGAAGGTGGCGAAAGAAAAACTAAATGTAGAAGGAAGAGGGAAGAAGCACTATAATTTCTACTCAACACATGGCCATTCAGGCTATTCAAAAAGAGATGGGATTTTAGGTCAACCATAAATATGAAAGAGAATCTGATGGAGAAAAGGGCCTGAGGCTATGTTTGTGGAATGTAGTCATCTCTAACTCACCCTGTCTTTGCTGTTAGAGGACTTTTTGTAGAGGAAAGGCTTATTTTCTCTAGCAGTAAAGCTTCTTAATGAAGACACTCTGGATACAAAAAATATGCCCATTTGCAATCTCAAAAAACAAAGCGGACATAAAATATTAGTATTATTTCTTTTTCTATCACTTCAGCATGACGTGAAAAATCATTTTGTTATTTTTGAGGTTTCACTGCTTAAAGATCAAATTGGGCTAACAAACATCACTATTGACACATGAAAAGGAGAAACTCTTAACCTACATTAATCAAGATCAGCTAAGCCCCAATATCTCAAGGGCTTTTGAAAAGGTTTATTTCTTGCTCTCATCATACTCCAGTGTGAGTCTCTTTGATGGGAAGGCGTGGGGAGGGAGGGTCTCCTTCATGCGGTCATTTGGGCTCCTGACATGTGGAGGTTCTGCCATCTTCCAGTACCCTGGGTCCTCCTGGATCCCCTGCATGTGGCTGGCAGAGAAGAGGAGACATAGGGAGTGGAGGACTGAGCCTGGCAGTGATGGCCACTGCCTCCACCCACATCCTTTTGCGCTAACTGCAAGGGGGGCTGGGGAACACAATTCAGCTGCATGCTCAGAAAGAAGAGGAAACAGGTTCGGTGAGCATCTAGACAGTATCTGTCATATAATTTAAATTAAAGATCACATATAAGTGGCAGGAAAGCTGAATGTTGCCTCCAGTTGTAATTCCTTTTGGCTGCAGCAAATCCTTTAACATTTCAAATTAGTTTAAAATTTTGAATATGGAAGGAGTTCACACCAAAAAAATATATATAATATTGTAGGGGTCTCTCAAAAAATCAGAAATCTGACAGATCTTCTGGCCTGCATTTCTACTTGACGTTAAATGGTCAGAACAAAGTAGCAGCTTCCCCCGTATCCAGGGGCCAGCTCTCCAGTTCACCCTCCAGCCTGCTTCACTCACTGATCTGCCTGGCCTCACAAGGGGATTACACTTGCATTCTCTGGTCTGCATGATGATTTAATCTTTTCTATGTTTTACATCTTGTCATTAATACGTTAATAACAACAGTTGACTGCAGTGGGTTTTTTGGGTCTGCAGTTGTTAGTTATGATTTAGATGGTGGTGACAACTAGTAGCCAAGTCAACATGAAACTCCCTTTTTCCACAAAAGTAATGGCCAGTGTCCAATTATGAATGAATTGAGATATTTTATTTTTAGCCTAGTCATTTGTTTAATTATAATTCATATTCTGAATATGGATAGTAATCTTTCAGAAACACTGCTGAATGTGAAAAATTTGCTTTTCTATTTCTTCCCAGGATTAATGCTTGCTGGGCTTGTAATTTTAAGATCCTTTTTATGGACTAAGAGCTCTTCACAGAAAAGCAGGCCTCAAGCAACATAATGGTCCTTAGGTTGACAGCAGAACAGTTTATAGGAATATAATCTACTTCACGGTTGTTGATTATTGGCTATTTGTGGGGAGGGGGGTAGGTGGGATAGATTTGGTATAGCTATTAAAAAAAAAAAAAACACCTTAAATAAAAGGTAGATTCCAATATAGCTACCTTGTGGTTCTTTTAGTTGAACCTGAAATAGTCCCACAATTGAAATTTGGAAAATCAAGTTATCTTGAAGGGGGGTTGGTGTTGGGTGAATTTTGAACGACAGATATAACTGCTTTGCTTCTTTGGAGAACTCCATCTATAAATATCTCAGAGTTGTGTGTTAGAAGTTTGTATGTCATTCTAAAAAGAAGGAAGTAGCTTATCAAAATTAAAATTGAACAAACTGTTTCCAAACAAAATACCTCTTAACACCCTAGACAGGTGGAAAAAAAAAAAAAACCCTAAATCCAATTAACACTTACAGAATGAAAGTACAAGAATATATTGAGAACCTTATCTTTTTTGTTTGCTTTTTTCTTAACTGAGCAGTATTATTTTTAAAAACCACCTGAGGGTATTTTAGTGTTTCTGGTAAAATTACTTAAGCACACAGGGGTAGCCTTTCTACCCCTTTTGAGTTCATATAAATTTGGTTACATAAGTTCTGTGGAGAGAAGTTTCAAGTGGATTTGTAAAAAAAGACCAATGGAAGAACTGACTTTGTTTTCATTTTTATTATTGATTTGGATGAGGGGAATAAACTTAGTGCAATTTTGCAGATGAGTCAGCCCTGGGTACCAGGGAAGAAAGACAGAGCAGAATTACAAATCTTGGTGAAGACAGAGAGAGGGGAAAAAAAAAAAAAAATCGCTTGTGAGGGAAAATATGAATGGAAAATTTTTAAAAAGTCACCTTGAGTGGGTGTGGGGTAGGGAGGGGAATTGTCCCTGGAGAAAAAGAGGTTATGGGATGGTGTGGGGTGAGAGATTCCCACTGCAGAGACCAGCATACTCCCGACTTACCCAGCTCTAAACCCTCACCCAACACTAGGACATGGGAATTATTATCCCCTTGTCCCTGATGAGGAAAGTAAGGCTCAGACGGATTGATCAACCTGCCCAAAGTCCATACGCGAAATAATCAGGGGCTGTACAAATTCAAGCTCAAAGCCCCCAGGCACAGAAGTCTGAGCTGAGAAAAACCAGGAGTGAATGCAGAGAAACAGCACAACGAGAGAGATTCAGGTTGAAAGACAACAGATGGGGCGCTTAGGTTTTCAATGGGGTTCACTGACTAGATGATTCAAACGAGGAACTTTGAAAAGCCTTGAGGCAAAATGGGCTGAGAGATGGAACAATTCTCCCTCCAGCTCTCGGAGACTGAATCCAGAAGTATGGGCTTCACTGGCACTTTGGTACCAGAAGGAAACATGCTGGACAGGTTCCAATAGAGCAATAAAGCAATCAAGGGAACAGAGATTTATCTGTTGGAAAGATATACAAATCTAACTACCTCTAGCTTGCTTGAATGGGGAGGAGAGTACCATGGAAGGCAACTCTTTGAAGTGTGCACAGCACTTAGGGAGTGATTAGCCAGCAATGGGGGTATACCTGGGAGTTGAAAGTGATGAAATGTGGACAAGAAACCTCTAAGCTGATAGCAGAAAATGCTTTTTGGAAAACTTACAGGGTAACTCCTTGAGGCCCTGATATTTCTCACTATCCCTGACTCACTCCTTTTCTGGGAGTCCCAATGTCTCCAGAAAAAAAAAAAACCCCTTTCCAATGCAGCCCGAGCTGCAGGCGGGACGGGCTGGGCTGGCCTTCAGGAGCACAGCGGCCGGAGGATCCAAATGGGCTGGACATGGTGACTCATTTGCTTTTCCTCGCTTGGTCACTTCTATGAGTCATACACTTTTATCCAGTACAAAATATGGAAAGTAACATCAAAAAGCCTAAGATATTGTTATCAAATATTTAAAGAAAAAGAAAAATCCCTTTTCATATGATCCTTACAAAAAAATGTTTATTTGGGCTTTTCATTTTGTTGCCATTTCTTTGATTTATCAACATCCAGGAGGTGGGGTGAGGAGATGGGAGGCTGTAAGCTAGACGAGGCTGTAATCTTCAGAAAGATTGAGGTGGCTCGGGCCTGCTGCTCCAAGGCAGTGACCCAAGCTGCTCACCCTTGAAAAGAAAGGGTGATGGTCCAGCTCTTTTCCAATAAGCAAGGACTCTTCCCTTGAATAATTTAGGAGTTACGGTCAACTGAGTATTCTTCAGCTCTGTGTTGGTTGCCTGAGTCTAGATGGCTACAAACAGGGTAAGGTGGTAGATGATTTAAGAGCATGGATTTTGACATCAGGTGGTTCTGGAGTTGAATCCTGGATCTGTCACTTATTAGCTATGTGATCTGAGGCTTGACTGTTCTGAGACTTAGCTGTCAGATCTATAAAATAACAATTATAATAAAAAATAATAATAATGATAATGCTAACATGTCTACTATTGACTGAGCTTCTACTCTGTGCCAGGTAGTTTTCTACGGACTTTACATATATTATCTCGTGTCATCTACAGGTGTGGAGCCGGAGTCACAGAGAGTTTGAGGAACTTGCCCAAGGTCATGTGATTAGGTCATGGCAGAGGCAGCATAATATCTGCCTCCTCAGGTTCTTGTGAGGCTTACTAGAGGTAGAGCAGCTAAAAGTGTTAGTTTCCACTAAATGTGCAACAATGTACACACTTTTTTAAACTGAAGGCAAGGAAGAGAGAACTCCCTTTCCAATTGCTATCTTTCTTTTTTAAATAAATGAATGAGTCTCTCTGCTATCAACATCTTTGTAAGAGTAATCCACAGTATTCCTTATTTTTAAACTAAATAATCTAAATTTCATAGAGATTATCTGCAAAAGAGTTGTAAGCAACACTTGATATTAGGCCAGTACATATTCCCCAGCTCTATTCAAGAAAGTGCTCTGTTCTGCCAATCAACCAAAATAAACATGCAGAAAACATGGGAACTTTACTTTCAGTAAACATGTTTACAAATCCAGGGGCATACTTCAGAGCAAAGTGTCTTCTCTCTCTCTAATACACGCACGCACACACACACACACACAGACACACACACACCTCGAATTTGATGTTCAGGGTTTTCTTTGAAGATGACGCTGAGCAGAGATTTCTTACTCAGCATCTTGGTTAGTGTATTAGTCTGTTTGGCTGCCATAAAATACCATAGCCTGGTAACAACAGAAATTTACTTTCTCACAGTTCTGAAGGCTGGAAAGTCCAAGATCAAGGTTCCAGCAGGGGTTGGTTTCTGGTGAAGACTCTCTTCCTAGCTTGCAGATGGCTGCTTTCTCACTATGTCCTTACATGGCCTTTCCTTGTTGCTTGTGGAAGACAGAAAGAGAGACCTCTCTCTATTCCTCTTCTTATACTGGATTAGGACCCTGTACTTACGACCTCACTTAACCTTAATCACCTCCTAAAAGCCCTATCTCCAACTACAATCACATTGGGAGTTAGGGCTTCAATGTATGAATTTTGCAGGGGACAATTCAGTCCATAGCAGTTAGCTAGTCTGGACTGCATTATACCCTGGGATCTATGTATCTCAGAGATTCATTCTTGATTCATTTAAATTTTTCTGTGGATTGTGGTTATCTCTAGACGAGTAACTGACTGACAAAGGGCCGTGAATCAGGTATATGCATAGCCCATGAACAGATTAAATGTAATAGATAAGATCTCTTGGTAAAGCAGAGTGAAAAGCCTTGGACTATAGGGTGGTGGTGTTCTCTCTAAAAATAAGTTTTGGTGGCTATTGTGCTCCTAATACTGAAGGCATTTCGGAACATAAACAAGGACCTAAAAGTAAAAGTTAGATCTGGAAAGGAAAGGGCCCATTCTCCAGAAGGAACACATTCTTTCCAAATGGTTTGCATAATTTCCTGTGTTGCTTTCATGTTACAGAAAACAAACACTTAGGTGTTTTGCTGACTATGTACACCAAGTTTCCACATAATCTCTGAAATCTCACTGGGGCTGGATTAGTTAATTTAAGAAGGCTTGTTAACTTCCTTCTATGTGTCATTCAAAACTTTGGAAAATATGAATATACCATTTTCTTGCTTTTGGACATCATTACTTACTCCCTTTGGCCATAGGCATGCTCATATAGTGATGATATCTGTGTATGTGGGTGGTGATTGGGGGAGTAGGGAAATGGGAGGGGTTTGATGAAAAAATTGGACTTTTCCAATTAGAAAAGCCCACGTAATACTCAGCTTCTTATGTTCCAAATAGTACCCGTTTATAAGGCTATTGTCTTGAGAGAAGATTTTTAAGAAAAAAAATTTAAATCTCTCCTTTAAGAAACCAAGACGATGGACCTATTGGTTCTTCCCACAGCATAGAAAAGACTCACTCTTTCAGGACACCAAGGCCATGCATTTACTGCTTTATTAGAGGGGTGATAGGACGCAGGAGGCATGTGAGAGAGTCCTGCTCCTGAGGGGGGTGTGGGGAGGGTAGAGAAGAGCCAAATAAAAGGACCTTTATGGCCTAGGAGGTATTTGAATAGATGGAGGGAACACTGAGGGCAGAGAAAGCTCTTGTTCCTACTTGAGGACTCCAGAAAGAAACTAACTTTCTGGCTGCCATAAGCCAATCTGCAGGATAGAGTGTTCAGGCAGGGCAGGCTCTGAGGTGTGGTGAGGAAAAGACTGTGAGCCTCCTGGGGGCCTCTGTAAAGGCATGAGGGGCCAGGCCTGGATGGAAGATACGATGGAGACTCAGGGGGCTCGGGGTCGGCAGGCAGTGCTTGCTGAGGTGGGTCTGGGCCAGCGGGTCGGAGTGCACTAGGTCCTGACCAACCTGAGAGACGCCCGATCACCAGTTCGCTGGCCACAGACCCCCCAGGGGGACAAGGGGCCTGTACCAGAGACCAGAGCAGCAGGGGACCCCCACCACCAGGCTTTGTCTCTTCCTTTCTCCCTCAAGGTCAGATAAGCCATAGCCACCCCCTCGTCCTTGTCCTGCTTCCAATCTGTCACCTTAGGAAGAAAAGACAGGAGAAGAGGAGGGAGACTGAAAAGAGGAAGGCTTCTGAAAGACTGAGAATTTGTGTCTAAGAATAGCCAAGTGTTACTAAAGGCACTGTTTAAACAATAGGCTAAGTCTTAAATCAGATAGGACTAAATGTTAAAATTTTCTTAACTATGCAGACAATGTAAAGGAGTGATGTCTTACTTTCTCCCTGTACTTCTGGACTACAGTGTGAGTGGATTTTGCTTCATCTGCTTCTCATGTCATGGATAGCGGTGTGTGTGTGTGTCTTAGGTATGGCAGGAAAGGAATAAACTGAAGTATAGTTTCACTGGGAACATGCTGGCTGATATATTCATCCTGATAAAATGGAATTTCAGGAGACACCCAAATCCAAAACACTGCAGAAGGTCCAAAACAAACTGATATATATGTACGTAATTATGACAGACATTTCAGCACTGAGTATCCCCTACTTCTCATTGGATCCTAATGGAAGAGTCGAACTAGATCTCCCTGACCTGTGCCCTTCTGAATATAGCAGCCCACCTCCCACGTGCGATTTGCAAATGTAGCGTAGGGCAAAGCTGTCCGCCACTTCGTCACCTCTACCACTACTGGCAGCCAGCACCTGCTGAGCTCTTACTCTGTACCAAGTATTTACGATCCTCTGCTAAATGCTTTACATGATTGTATTAATTAATCTCTGTAGCAACCGTATGAGATGGTGCTAATATCATTTCCATTTTAAAGACGATGGAATGGAGGCTCACAGATGAACTAAGTATTTAAGCTAGGACTCAAGATTATGTGTTACTAGTTCCAAAGCCCAGGCCTGTTTTTTCCACTACACCATGATATTTTCAAGCTTTTGAAAACAACACTTTTAGAAAACTTTCCAGTATCTCTGAAGTTCAATTCTGGGGGCTTTACATTCTCTGGTTCCATGTTGATGTGACTCACAGCCAATGGGGTGAAACTTTGTTCACTTCATTTACCATGATATGTCACCAAAGTCTTGCAAAACGCTTGTTGGAGGGAAAGTGAAGTAGCTCATTAGAGCCAACATTTATTGAGCGTTTACCACAGGCCAGGCTCTATGCTAAGCCAGCATATGTGTTACTTTCTTTGCTGACCCCAGCAGCCCTGTGAGATACAAATTGCTCTTATCCCCATTTTATTTATTTTTTTTAAAGATTTTTTTTTTTGATGTGGACCATTTTTAAAGTCTTTATTGAATATGTTACAATACTGCTTCTGTTTTATGTTTTGGTTTTTTGGCCTCGAGGCGTGTGGGATCTTAGCTCCCCGACCAGGGATCGAACCTGCTCCCCCTGCATTGGAAGGTGAAGTCTTAACCACTGGACCTCCAGGGAAGTCCCTCCATTTTAGAAATCAGAAAATTGAGGCACAAGTTTACATAACTTTGCCCAGATTTAACTGTTCCAATGCCACCACTTAGACATCATTCATACATAAGCATCATGCCTGGTCACTCATGGTGATGCCTAGATGAGCAAATCCCTCAGGAATGAGAAGTTCCCTTTAAAAAGTTAGCTCTACTCAAGAGCAAAGCCAGATCTAACCCACCACAGGCCTGAACTGAACCGCTTGCCTATGCCTGGTGTGATGGCACGCTTCTGTCTGTGCCTGGGTTTGAGGGCAAACGTGACCCCTGTCCGCCCCCGGGAAGTGTTGTGAAGTTTTTGACAAGGACTTGCCTTCCTCAGCCTTTGTCTTTCCTCCTCGGGCTCCCTTCCTCCACTTCAGATACTCAGGGACCCTCTTGTCCTCATCATTCCCTTCTTCTTCATAGGACAGGCTCTGACGCCAGACACTGTGTGGGGATTGCTTATACTTTGCCCGGAACTTATTCACACTGCAAGACCACACACATTTATGTACTTGTATTTTGTGCTTTTTTAAAAAAATGATTGTATTGTAAAAGGAATTTCTGGCATCCACGAATACCTGGGAGATCCTGGGGACAGGAGAGTCTAAGGGGGAGTTCTGTAGTCCTGCCCGAGAGCTCATGAGTTAGCCTGTTCCTGTATAAGTCGAGGCTTCCCTTCACAGCCCCTGACACCTCCAGAACGGTGACTGAGGCTGTTGGAGGCTTTGTTCCAGGGAACATGTGCTTTCCCTTGCCCAGGACATCTGCTAGAGGCTCCTCTCTGGCCTCCTACTTCTACTAAGCACAAGTCTGGTCCTCTCTGGTGGTGGTCCTACTGCAATTCAGCATCTCTCCTCTCTTCCCTCTGCTTCAAGATCCGAGGAGGCATATTTTAATATTTTCTGGCATTTTCATCCACATGTTAGTTGGCAAAGTATTGAATTAATTTTACCTAATATCCTGAAACACATCTCTATACCTCTATCTAATTTTTATCCATCTCTAGATGTAAAGTTTCTGATAAACAAAAGGGCCATTAGGTACTACTTCCTCATTAGCAAAGGTTTCCAGTATTTTAATAAAGTTTCCCTCTGGGAATATTTTACACATTTCAAAATTGATATTCAAATGCAAGTATGTTCAATCCAGCAAAGAGACAGCAAATGTCACCAACTCTCTTCATCTGGTCTGGCCAAATCTCTCACAAGGGATAGAGGAGGAATGTGCTGAAATACATTCAAGAAAATGTCTGCTGGCTTCTGTGAACCCAAGTGCTTCCAGTGAAACAGTGGCAGCTCTGATCTTTCCCTATTACAACACGACATTGTAAATCAACTAAAATTCAATAAAAATAAATAAAATTTAAAAATTTAAAACATAAAACATTTTTAAAAAGAGAAAAATGAATTTGTTTTTGATCTCAGCTTTATGTGTTTCTTTTTTCTTTCTCAACCTAGGTTATGTAAATTTTGTTAGCCTGTTGTGAAGACATGGTATGTTTGGTGGCACTTCCTGGCTAGAACAACTCCCTGCCCTCCAGCTCACTGTGCAAGTCTTGATCATTCTCTGAATCCCAGATCTTAGTCTACTCTTTGTGAATCTTCCTAGACCTCTTTGGCTACCATTCATTTCCCTTTCTTGGGAACCCTGCAACACCCACAAAGTGAGTGACTTGTTTTGGCACTAAATAGTATACTGCTTGGATTTATTATTCCACGTATGGATATTTTCTCATTTTAGTGACACAGGCAGTTTCTTACATGAAGGTATTTTGTTTTCCCACGTGTAAGTTCCTATACAAAGAAGACATTTAATAAATGCATACTGAATGGATGAAGGCACTTGATCTGTCTCAAAGGGATGACCCTAGAGATGATTTGATTCAGAAGAAAGTACAGCTCAAAGAAATGCTTAGTGTTTGGCCATTTCCTCATCATGGAAAGTCCCGGCTAGTTATCAATTAATAGTGAGTATCAAAGCAATGAATATCTAGAGCTTTACAGGGTATAACTTCTGGAGATAACTCCATAGACAAAGACTATTGTGAAACAGGTTGAATTCTGGCACAATTTACTCCCTTTCTAGTCTCAGGCTAATCACTTAACTCTTGCAATGCCACATGTGGAAAATATATTCTGCCATCAGTCTTGTATGAGTTGATAACCCTGTGTTCCCTGTTCCAGAGGTGCATGGGCTCCTGGCTTTGTGAGTTTGTACATTTAAGAATCTTTAAGTGAAAAAAGCAAAGATTTAAACACAAAGGAACCATTATTAGGGTCATCATACTGACATTCCCGTATTGTTTCAGGTTGGGGAGGATGAGACAAGGACACGACTTGGGCAAGTGACAAGACATATTAGCAGTGGGAGCAACAGTTCTGGGTAAACAGTTGTAAATCCCCAACGCTGAACCTTGTTAACATTTTACAGAATGCTTTGTCCCTTTTAAGCAAGCTACAAAGCAAGAATGAATTCACACAGCCTCCTTGGAGGTCAGCGTGATTGCTCTGTTTATGTGCAAGATCACTAATTAATCACAAGCTAATTTGTAGCTTGATGTTCACCAAGCTGGATTTAGAATCTAGGCACCCTTTGCTCAGCAGTTTGGAGGAGACAGCTATTGGTAGAGGTGGCACATACAAAAATGATGCCTGTTTTACACAGTGCTTGAAAGGGAACTCTGCAGAACTCTGGTCTAAGGAAAGCTACCCATCCCTCTTTGTCATGTGCTTTTGGTGATTTATTTCTGTTCTTCCTGCCCCATTTGGCACTCCAGCAGCTAGGTTTCCAAGGTTCTGATGATGTCTTCCCAGAAGAGCAGCATGTCGTGGGTCATTGAGGAAGGAAGCTTGTTCTCAAAGGACATGCAGCGAGGATATGATTTGGGGGCAGAATTCAATTATATTAACATTTTGTTGAACATAAATGGCCAAGGAGCTGATTTTGGTACGGAGTTTCAGGGGGAAGTTTCAAACTGTCATGACTGCCAAGTATTAAGGGGCAAGATGCCACTAATTCCCAGTGGATTAAAAGCACTGCCAATTTTTCTCAGGGACATTTCAACTTTGGAAAGAATATCAATTTAGAAACACAAATTAAATGCTGTCTTTGAGAGGAAATGAAGCCTCAAGGAATTAAACTATTGGCCATTAAGCGGGATTTTTCTTAAATAATCCTTGAACTGTGTATTCTAGAAAGGACTGTGTGTATGGAGTGCAGGGAGAGGGAAAAGGAGGATAGGAGGGGAGGAGGAGGACGTGTCTCTGAGGAATGTGGCCTCAGGATACTCAGACAAATTGCTACAAGGGAGGAATCTGACAGACGAACTGAAGAAATGAACTTACTCTCTTGAGATGTCTGTGCCAAAACACGTTTTATGACTTTGATGCTAAAAAAAAAAAATCTATATATTTTGAATGTTAAGATAATAAAGATCAAAGCTACAAAATGTGGATGAAAAGAAGATTACTGTCATGTTTCAAGTTTTGGAAAAGAAACGATGGAATGACCTTTGGATCACATGGCTGAAAGTGGATATTTGGGTGCCTCAAAAAAAAAAAAAAAGAATCTTACAAACCTTTACCTAGAAAATTCATCATAATAATGTAGAAAAAGCACATGAATTCATGTTGCATGAAAGGAAGTTTAAAATAAGAGTCCATCATTAATGAATGATCCACTGTAAGTAGGATTATTTATCCATTCTTTACAAATTCATAAAATGATTAGATGAAAAATATACCATAAATATATTGGATTCTTTTCCATCCATTTACTTAAAGAACTACTTTAATATCTATTGTTTACTTATGTTCACATCGCTCCTGAGAAATTGATTAGAGCAGGTTTTATCTCCATCTTGTTGTTGGGAAGTCAGAGCACAAGGAGGTCAGGCAGCTCCATAAGGTCAAGCCTGGTTGGTAGCATTACCCAGACCTTGGCCTGTGGACACCCTGACTGGGACTCTCCACCAGACCATGCGTAGCCCCCAAACCAACTCTTCTGAAGTTCCCAAACCTACCAATGAATGAACACCAAAATGAAACTTGAAAGAGCCTGATGTGCAAAGGGAACTAAGAAATACAATCTACAGCCATGCTCATATCTTCTCTAGGCTGGCTTCAGGATGTTCAAATGAATTTCTATGAGTGGAGAGGAATTCCTGTGAATCGCTAGAGATCTGAGAGGAGTAGCACAGTAAGTCACTGTCTACTGGGATGCCCTTTGGTGCATTCATTTGGCTTCAGAAAGCAGTCTTGAGGGTGTGGGATGGAGGCTTTGGAGAACTGTGGGTGAGATGCCCCCAAGTTGCCAGACCACCGAGACCAAGCCACCGAGCGGGATTCTACAGAGCCCTAGGGCTCCCACGGCGGTGCTCAGAGTTTGGTGGGAGTGACACCCAAAATGTGGGTAGGTCAGAAAAAGGGGGTTAGAGAAACTCTGAAAAGTGGGATATTTTGGGGTTTTTTTGTTTTTTGTTTTTTTTACTTCGACCAGTCCTTGGGGACCATGAGAATATAACAGCACATGTCTTAAGGACAAGCCATGCTGGGATTTGGAAGATCTGTGTGAGTTCAGACAAGTTACATAACCTCTCTGAACATCCATGTCTTCATCTATAAAAGGAAGAAGTTAGACTCAGGGATGTCCTCCCCACTCTAATATGTTATGTTTTCATGAAGCAAGTCTTAATTTAGCAAATGGAAGGATCCTCAGCCCACACAAAGTAACTCCATCCAGAAGGAAATTGCCTTTACCGTCTGTTTCAGGACCTGTTTAGGGATTTACCACAACAAGTAGTGATGGTTTTGTTGGTTGCCAAGTGTCTGGAGAGTCCTAGAGTAGATGTTGGCATTGTCCTCAGCTGGAAGAGGGAAGAGCTGCAAAGCAAAGGAGGGACACTGCAGGAGAAAAGTGACTCAGAAATGAGATTGTTCTCTCCATTCAACTCTCAGTCCCTAAACTGGGCTCCTACTGTGGAAATTAGACCTTTGAGCAGTGTTCCATGTGTTTATTCTACTTTTATCAAAGAGGCTTTCATCTCCCTAGAGCAAATTATTAACACATTCCACCAAAGATGTGAGGGTGGAGGCCTGGCCTTGGAGAAAAAAAAAATAATCACATCATAATGAAGAGCTGCCCGAATCATGAACTTAAGAAAAACTAACATAAAAGCCCCCACTTTTAATGACAGCGGTTGGCCAAATGCCAAGGTCCTTGTGCCCAGGGGAGCATGGCAGGCCTATTCCTTGTCCGTAGACTGACCCTCTGTGCCCAGGAATTTTCCACTGGAAGGCTGGTGTGTGGGAGGTGGGAGCCTTTGCAGGATCACCAGGTTGAGGCACTTACAGCCAGTCGCTTTTACCCCTAGCTGGAGACCAGATTTTGTTGGCTGAGCGAGCAGAGCCATGACTCTTGGTTCCAGGCAGTAAATCTTTGCTTCTCAAGATTGTTTGGTTGGGGAGGGGGAGGGGGGGAGAAAAATCAAGAGGAAACAAAACAAAACAAAACAAAACAAAAAATACCCAACAACTTTCAGATATATCCAAGAGGAGAAACAGACATAAAATAAGTGGGGCAATGTTTCAGTTTCACTAATGGATTACTCCCCAAAGCAAAAGGCTGTGGGGAAGAGTTTCTAAATACAGATTGTGTCATTTTTCTACAGCAAGTTCACTTGATTTACAGGAGCCATTTGGTGCTCAGGCACACCCTTTGAGATAGAGCTTGAGTATATGTGGTAAAAGGGCCTAGTGCAAAAGAGAATACAGGGAATTATTTACTGCTGTTGAAAACCAGGATCCAGGATGACTTTGTTTTTGCTTGCTTTTTAAAAAATTTTTCCAAGTAACACCAGAATATATGATACCACAGATCTCATGTTCAGCAATTGTGACAACCAAGATCCACGAACAGCCACGAATACGTTATTTGACATTAGCACCAGTTTTCTCCATGGGGGGAGGACAGAGGAGGAGCAGAAAGAACAAAAGTGAGAATACATTGTGGCTTGAAATACCTTATCCAGATGAACAGCCAGTGTATCCTTGTGTAAAAACAGTGTAAGATTTTTGGCCCTCCGCTTTGCCATGTGAAATCGAGTGTTTGCCTGTGATGTGAGGTGTGACTGCTGACACTCGTGAAGACGGGTAAATCTTCTGCGATGACCAAAAACACTCCCATAATGAGAAGGGAGCTCAAAAATCCCACCATTTTACCTATGTCACATATAGGTTTTTAAACTTTGTCTAATCATGATAAGTACCATTTGCTCAGTACTTGACTGTTTCAGAATGCTTCACAACAATATCTGTGCAATTGCTATAATCATTTGCAATTAATGTATTTAGAAACTGAGGCTCAGTGTTTGTATAATTTGCCCAAATTTCACTCTCTACCATCATTATTCTGTACCCTTGATTCTCACCAGGGGGCAATCCTCACCCACCCCACCCCCACTCCCCCCCGGAGGGCCTTTGGTAATATCTGGAGACATTCTTGGTTGTCTCAGCTAAGGAGGAAAGCGCCATTGGCATCAAGTGGGTAGAGGCCAGGCATGCTGCTAAACACCTCCTAGAATGTACAGGAACCCCCGCCCCATCACGAAGAATTCTCCATCCCCAAATGTCAATAGCACCAAGCTTGAGAAAGCATGCTCTACATATTCTCACTTTCAAGTTTCTCTGACTACCATTTCTGAATTGACAACGGTCAAATCCATTATTTTTGTTGTTTCCCAAATGCCATACTCTTATTACTAATTGCCTAACAGAGGCCTCTACCTGTTTGTTATGTGGGAACCTTAAATACAACATGACCAAAATAGATCTCTTCCATCTCCTATATTCTGATCTTGATCATAGGCCCTACCATCTAGGATTTCTCAAGCTGGAAACATGATTGCCATTCTTGACCTCTTCCTTCCTGTTCTATTCCTCACTCACCCAATCCAATCACTTGACAAACCCTTCAAATACACCTGAGAAACATCTCTTGCAATTGGCCTCTCCTCTCCTTATCACTGACACCATTTTAGCATTGGTCGTCATCATCTCAGGCTAAACTCCTGCTGCCTTAGTTTGGTAAACCATACCAGCGACTGTTCTCAGTACCCATGAGATATTATCATCATCCCCATTTTAAAGCTGAGGAAATAAGATGCATAGAGACTAAGTGGCTAGTCAATGAAGGAACCCAGGTTTGAACCCAGGCCAGATTCTGTGCTGTCAACTACTACATTCTGCTTCCTCTCCATTTATCATCTAAGACTCAACTGCCATCTTTTCCTGCAGGAGTCACATGCTCCATTTACTCTAAAGAACTCTTCACACCTGGAACTTTCTAGAGCTCTTCACATTTCTGTGCCATTGAAAATGATGTTTCCACCATCTGGAACACCCTTCCTTCCTCCTGGCTAGCTTCTACTCAACCTCTAAGATCCAGTTCATATAAGAGCTCTTCAAGGGTAGGAATCAGTATTTTAATCAGATTAAAAATTCAGTATTTTAAATCTCTAGCACTGTATCTGTTTTATAATAGGTATCCAAATGTTTACAAAATATAAGAAAATGACTATTTATCTTTCCGCTACTTCCAAAGCAAAGTTGCTTTGCAAATACTTTCCAGTGAAAGCAGCTCCATCAATATCCTCTTCTTCCCTCAAGGCAACTAATCAGAAATTAACGCTTGCATATGGGTATACACAAAGGTGAGTTTCTTTAAAGTATATTGACTATATAAAGTCAATATATACATTGTATATATTGTATACAATATATACAATATATACATTGAATTCAAAGAAGTGGCATCATCAGTGTTCTGAAGAGCACTGAACATTTCTCAGGTTTGTTTATGGCCCCAAATTTCTGCTTCAATTTGAAAATAAATCTCTTCTCTTTATCCTGGTCAAACAATAGCTTGTTATAACAGAGTGATTTGTTTCAAATCATTTAATTCAGAGTATAGGAAAAACTCAAAAGATGTTTACATTGGAAATTTTACCCCAAGTTCACATTGCTTTAACAACTTTCTGCTTCCTCTCCCCTGTCCCCCAATACCACGTGTAGTTGAAGAAAAGACACAATATGGTGCAAGGATTTAAGGTCATTCTAATTTCTGTTTCCATCATGACTACCATAGGCATATGAGAAAACAAATATTTCCTGGCAAGCATCATTTTTGTCATCAGGAAAAGGGGGAAATATATTGTGTAGAAAAAAATCCTTTGGAAAGACAATATAGTCTTTATGCTCAGAAACAATATCTATTAATCCCCTTCTCCATTAATTTTCACAAACTAATAGCAACTGGAAGATATGGACAAAAGCTGAAGATTAAAAAAAAATAAGGTTTAGAACTGGGTGAAGGAAGATGTGAGCACCAATCAGACTGGACCCCAGATATGATTATACTGTGGACAAAGCATTGCTCTGAGGCTGGGAGGGTTAAAATGATTACTGAGATATGGCCCTTGCTCATCAGAAGATGGGGGAAAGGGCAATAAAGGCCATTCTTTCCTGTAGGTTTTCAGTAACATGAGGGTCAAATCCTGAATTTTTTTGTTAACATGACGTTTTCTACCTTTTCTCTCGCCAGATAGGATAGTTGTTCAGGATGAACACATTTTGATGTGATAGTTCCAGTAGCCTGTCCCCAGAAGATCTTAGCCTGTCTCTGAAAACGCATAAATTCCAGGTTGAATTATATTCATTAGTACTCTTTCTAAGTAGTCCCAAGGTATGGATAAGCTAGTCACGAACACGGTAGTTACCAATGTGCAAAACCAGCAAACCAAATCTCTATCTACCAGGGAAGTGAAAAGACCTATTCCTTTTGTTATCTACGTACCCAATGACTCCCAGAGCAGTGGCAACTCTATTTGATGGTGTGTTTTCTTTAGATCATTTCTCATATGACTTTGTGGAAAATCAGGAAGTAAATGTTCTCCTTTTGGGCATAACTCTTCCACGCCAAAGAACAGCTAAAGTGGTTATAGAGGTTGCTCTTGGCTTTGTAAAGCCAAGACTTCCTCTATTAACATGTCTTTCATGGCCATTCTTATTGCCTGGAGAATTCTCATTCTCCTTGCCTCATTCCACCTCTCTACCTCCCACTTCATCTAGTTCACTGTTACTTCAATCTCAACTTAAAATCACTGCATTTCAGCAGCTGAAAAGATAGAGTTTTGGGTTAGACCATTCATTCTTTAACCCAGCTACATATTAGAACCACCTGGAGGAGTTTCTAAAAACCACTAATAGAGGATATAGGGAGGGGGAGGGGTGAGATGTGACAGGGTGAGAGAGTGGCATGGACATATATACACTACCAAATGTAAAATAGATAGCTAGTGGGAAGCAGCCACATAGCATAGGGAGATCAGCTCGGTGCTTTGTGACCGCCTGGGGGGGTGGGATGGGGAGGGTGGGAGGGAGGGAGATGCGGGAGGGAGGAGATATGGGAACGTGTGTATATGTGTAGCTGATTCACTTTGTTATAAAGCAGAAACTAACACACCATTGTGAAGCAATTATACTTCAATAAAAATGTTTAAAAAAAAAATAAATAAAAACCACAAATAACCAGGCCTACTCTGGATCAATTAAATCTGATTATCCAGGGTGGGTTTGGACATCAGTACTTTAAAAAAATATCCCCAGGTGATGTAAATGTGTAGCCAGGGTTGAGAACCTCTGTTTTAGACCATAACTCTCTGCATATCTCCACAGCAGTTCTGAGTGACTTGTAAATGTTAGTTCACTGTCTCCCTTTATCACTGTATCATATAATAAAGTAGGGAATTTTGTGCACCAGGAAGTCTCTGTGTGAGAGAAAGAAGAACTCATTTTCCGGATGTGTGTTCCCCTCCCTAGGAGCAAGAGAGGAAAGTTGCTGGGTGTGTAGGGGGTAGTGCATGGATCTTCTGGGAGCGCTTCTCTAATCAAAAGTACAGGTTGGTTCATTTTTTTTTTTTTTTTAATTTTTGGTTGTGTTGGGTCTTCATTGCGGTGCGCAGACTTTCTCTAGTTGCGATGAGCTGGGGCTACTCTTTGTTGCGGTGCACGGGCTTCTCATTGCGGTGGCTTCTCTTTTTGCGGAGCATGGGCTCTAGGCATGCAGGCTTCAGTAATTGCAGCACGCGGGCTCAGTAGTTGTGGCGCGTGGGCTCAGCAGTTGTGGCTCGCAGGCTCTAGAGTGCAGCAGGCTCAGTAGCTGTGGTGCACGGGCTTAGTTGCTCTGTGGCATGTGGGATCTTCCTGGACCAGGGATTGAACCCGTGTCCCCTGCATTGGCAAGCAGCTTCTTAACCACTGCACCACCAGGGAAGTCCAAGACTATTTTTAAAAGACAGTTTTTTTCATTCCTTGCAGGAATTGGCACATATTTCTAATTTCCTATTGAAACTCTCCACTTGGAAGTTTAAAAGATGTTTCATATAGATGGCCAACAGGCACATGAAAAGATGCTCAGCATTGCTAATTATTAGAGAAATGCAAATCAAAACTACAATGAGGTACCACCTCACACCAGTCAGAATGGCCATCATTAAAAAGTCTACAAATAACAAATGCTAGAGAGGGTGTAGAGAAAAGGGAACCCTCCTACACTGTTGGTGGGAATGTAAATTGGTGCAGCCACTGTGTAAAACAGTATGGAGGTTCCTCAGAAAACTAAAAATAGAACTACCATATGATCCAGCAATCCCACTCCTGGGCATATATCCAGACAAAACTATAATTCAAAAAGATACACGCACCCCTATATTCATAGCAGCACTATTCACAATAGCCAAGACATGGAAACAACATAAATGTCCATCAACAGGTGAATGGATAAAGATGATGTGGTACATATATACAGTGGAATACTACTCAGCCGTAAAAAAGAATGAAATAATGCCATTTGCAGCAACATGGATGCAACTAGAGATTATCATACTAAGTGAAGTAAGTCAGAAAGAGAAAGACAAATGCCATACAATATCACTTATACGTGGAATCTAAAATACGACACAATGAACCGAACAGAAACAGAATCACGGACATAGAGAACAGACTGGTGGTTGCCAAGGGGGAGGGGTTGGGGGAGGGATGGAGTGGGAGGTTGGGATTAGCAGATGTAAGCTTTTATATATAGAATGGATAAACAATAGGGTCCTACTGTATAGCACAGAGAACTATATTCAATATCCTATGATAAACCATAATGGAAAAGAATATTTTAAAAAAAGAATGTATATATGTATAACTGAATCACTTTGCTGTACAGCAGTAATTAACACAAATTGTAAATCAACTATAGTTCAATTTAAAAAAACGATGTTTCAGGGGCTTCCCTGGTGGCGCAGCGGTTAAGAGTCTGCCGGCCAGTGCAAGGGACACAGGTTCTAGCCCTAGTCCGGGAAGATCCCACATGCCGTGGAGCAACTAAGCCCGTGTGCCACAACTACTAAGCCTGTGCTCTAGAGCCCGCGAGCCATGACTACTGAAGCCCACGCACCTGGAGCCCGTGCTCCGCAACAAGAGAAGCCACTACAATGAGAAGCCCACGCACCACAACGAAGAGTGGCCCCCGCTCGCCGCAATGCGTGCAGCAACGAAGACGCGACACAGCCAAAAATAAATAAATTTAAAAAAAAAAAGATGTTTCAAAGTCCAAAACTGAGCTTCTGATCTTCCCCCTCCCCAAACCTGCTCCTACCAGAGGTTTCCCCACTTCAGCTGCTCACACAACAGACCCTGAAGACATCCTTTCTCTCAATCTCTCTCTCTCTCCCTCCCTGTCTCTCTCTATCCCCCTCTCTCTCTTCCTCCCTCCCCTCCATCTCTCTCTCCCTCCCCCACCCCTTCTCTCTCTCTCCTTGTCTAATTCAGATGCTAATGCAGGTCACTTTCACCTTCACAACGTATCCCACATCTAAACACTTCTGGCCACCTTCATTGCCTTAACCCCGTTCTAAGTCTGTATCATCTCTCACCTGCAGTGTTACAACATTTCTGTTCCTGCCCCTTTCAGTCAACTCTCAACCTTGCAGCCGGAATGATCCTGTTAAGTGTCAAGTCAGATCACATCATTCCTCCACTCAAAACCCTCAGAGGCCCCCTATTTCGTCAGTAGAAGCCAAGCACCTTCAAAAGCTTTTAAGACACTGCATAAACTGGTTCTTCATTATTTCTCTGTCCTCATCTACCACCAGGCTCCCCTTTGATTCGCTACGTCCTGACTTAGTCACATTGGTCTCTTTGCTGATCCTCAAATGTAGTCATCCTTCTGCCTCAGGGCCTTTGCACTTTATTCCAAATGTCCACACAACTCACTCCATCACCTCCCTTGGGGATTTGCGCCCCTGTCACTTTCTCACTCAGGCCTACTCTGACAACTGTACTCGGAATGGCAATGTCCTCAGCATTCCCCATACCCTGTCCCTGCTGCATTTCCTCCATAGTATTTCCACCATACTCTATATTTTATGTGTCGTGTTTATTTTCTCCCTCCCTCAGTTAGAATGTTTGATCAATGAGAGGAGGAATTTTTGTTTGCTTCTTTGCTTCTTAGAACACTCTGGCATTTGGATGACTCTCAGAAATACTTCACTAGATTAATGAAATAAAGAACAGCAGGTTCTTTCTTGAATGGAAATACAGAGGTATAGAGAATTATGTACTTTCCCTCCCTCATCTCACTCTCATTCCCTTCTCAGCTTACATTTGCTGCTTATTTCTTAAATCTGATATTTGTTGGAAGTGGCATGACTGGGGACCACATTCCAGTTCTGGTTTGCTGTGCTAGTTCTTGGACCAGAAGTGCACCTAGTATTGTAGGACATTGCATTTCACTAGTGGCAAATCCTCTCCAATCTCCTTTCTGTGTCTTGAGTATGTATGTGGCTGGCATTCTCAACTCACGTTAGAACTTCCCTGTTTGAAAAGCCACAGTTGAGATTTGGGGTTCAGTTTTCTGAAAGTCCATAACAAATACCCACGTAAATCCATCTGGATTTTTCTAAGTATTTTTAAATTATTGCTATTCACTCAGTGAAGCACTATGATCATAATGCAGGTGCATGTTTCTCAAAGACATAATTCTCAAAAATGCATTAATTTTTATATTGTAATTTGCTTCCTGTCTGGATGACCCACTGATAGGCACCACGGGATGGAGAAAACAGAGGTACTAAGTAACTGGAATGCTTTGGGTAAGACCCTGAAGGAATGGGACACAGGATGAATATGTTTTGAAGGGAAAGTAGGGGCAGGTCAGAAGCTCAGAGTATAAATCCAGGCTTTTGGAGTAGCCAGGCAATGGTTGGCACTAGATACCAAGCTGAGTACTTCCGAATCCCATGGGACACATCATGGGCAAAGAACTTCACAACCGACTGAGGCCAACCTCTTCACTGAGGAAACTGAGGCCCTAAAAAGGGGAGGAGAAAAAAATAATAATAAATAAAATAAAATAAAATAAAAAGGGGAGGGTAGTGGGCAGCAGAACAGGCACTGACTTAAAACAGCTTTTGAGTTTTGCTGTCAACTGGTGCAGAGTAGAGACGCCATGCCCCCTAAAGTGGGCATGGGGTCAGCAGATGGGGTTGTGGCAGAAGCCTGGCAGGCAAACAGCTTCAGGGAAAGAAAGTAGTCCATATTTCAGAGGGCTCTGTAAGTCTTCCCTGAGTGAAGCTGTCAGGCATGTCTGATGCAGTTCCCCTTCTTAAGGCTGAGAGTAAGGATGAGAGCAATTCTGGGTTGGGAAGGTTGAGAACCTTTAGGTGAAACAATGGATGGGGTGGAAAGTCTCCCCAAGTCAGAGATGCCTGTTTTACTGTTCCTGCTGCAGCTGTTCTAGACAATGGCACTAAAGGGCTGAATGTAGGTGTGTTCCTTCCCGACACTGACGATGATAATGGCCCTCTTTTTAAATGGTTTGGACTTCATCATCACTCCTTGCACATTAGTATTCTTGAATCTTCCATTTTGGGTGACCTCCAGCCAACAACAAGCCCTCCCATTTCTGTACAATTGCCTTGTGGCTTGGGTTGGAACCCAACATAGCAGAGGTAAGGGAGGAGACTTGCTTCACAAGGGCTGATTTTCTGTCCTTGCTGGTCCCTTCAGCCCTCCCCTCTGGACTTGCCTCTCTGCTGCTCCAGCCTCTGATCAGGCACTCTGCTTTGTCTTGGGGTCTCTGCCCACACTGTGGCCGTATGGATGAAGGAAGGTCAGGCTTTATTAAAAGAATGTCTCCATAGGTCGAGGTCTCCTCGTCTCACCATTCCCCTTTGCAGGCCAGTGACTTTCAAGGCCCCAGGCTGTCAAGAGGCTTCTCCAAGAAGACAAAGCAAGCCTGTGCAAGGCCAGGATCAGCACATATAAATTTGGCATTCTCAGGATGCTCTGGTAACATAACACAATCTGAGCTGGATTTGCTATACCTCTTTCCACATTATCTTTATCTTCAAAGGTCTCAAATCAAAGCAACACAGCAAAGAAGGAAAAACACTGATAGCAGGCTTCAGAACAATGTACTAACACCTCTTCTGATCTATTGTGGCAGCTTCCAAGGGAAACTGAAAATGACTAAAAGTAAAAGTCTAGGTTTTTAATGCAATATGAAAGTAAGAGATAAATCATGTCAAACAAGAAAGCTAAAAGTTAATTTAGGAAAGTTCTTTAAGTCTATGAAGGGGATTAACCAGACTTTAGGGACAAAGTGAAAAGAAAATGTATTAGTAAAATAATCAAATGTGAAAGGACACATTTATTTAGAGAGGTTTCTGGGAGAGACTATTGGATTTCTATCTTTGGTGATATATTGATACATAGATTGAATGCAACCCCAGAATAGGTAGCAATCTTGAAAAAGAAGAGCAAAGTTGGAGGACTCACATTTTCTGATTTCAAAATTTACTACAAGGCTACAGTAATCAAATCAGTGGGGCACTGGTGTAAGGACAGACTTAAAATCAGTGGAACAGAATTGAGAGTCATGAAATATATCCTTCTATTTACACCACAATTTGTTTATCCATCTGTCTGTTTATGGATATTTGGATCCTTTCCTGTTTCTAGCTATTACAAACTAGGCTCCTATGAACACTTGTATACAAGTCTTTATGTGGACATATACTCTCATTTATCATGAGTCAATACCTAGGAGTGGAATGGCCTTGTCATATAGTAAGCATACGCTTAACTCTTTTTTTTTTTTTTTTTGCATTTTTCTTATTGTAGTAAAAAATATACAACATAATATTTACTATCTTAACCACTTTTAGGTGTACAGTTCAGTAGTGTTAAGTATTCACATTGTTGTGAAACAGTTCTCCAGACTTTTTCATCTTGCAAATCTGAACTCTATATCAATTATGCAACAACTCCCCTTTTTCCCTCCCCACAACCCCTAGTAACCACCATTTTATTCTCTGTTTCTATGACTACTTTAGATACCTCATATTAGTAAATCATACAGTATTTATCTTTTTGTGACTGGTTTATTTCACTTAGCGTAATGTCTTCAAGTTTCATTCATGCAGCATGTGACAGAATTGCTTTCCTTTTTAAGGCTGAATAATATTCCATTGTATGCATATACCACACTCTGTTTATCCATTCATCTGTCCAGGGACATTTGGGTTGCTTCAACCTTTTGGCTAGTATGAAATAGTGCTGCTAGGAACATGGGTGTGCAAATCTCTCTCTCTCTCAGGGGTGTGCAAGCTTTTAAAGAAACTGCCAAACTATTACCTAAAGTGGTTATACCGAATTATATTCTAACCAGTAGTGTATGAAAGTTTCAGTTCTTCTACATCCTCATCATTATTTGGTATGACCAGTCTAATTAATTTTAGCTATTCTTATAGGTGTGCAGTGGTATCTCATTGTGCCTTTAATTTGCACTTTCCTAATGACTAATGATATTGAGGATTTTCCATGTGCTAAGCGCTATCTTTGTATCTTCTTTGGAAAGGTTGAGGACCTTTAGGTGAAACAATGGATGGGGTGGAAACTCTCCCAAAGTCAGAGCTGCTTGTTGTTACTATCTGTGCTGCAGCTGTTCTAGACAATGGTACTAAAGGGCTGAATGTGGGTGTATTTCTTCTTGATATTGACAATGATCATGGTCTTCCTTTTCAACATTTTGGACCTTACCATCTATTCAAGTCTTCTGTGCATTTTTGAAATTGTGCTGTTTATTTTATTACTGAGTTTGAGAGTTCTTTATATATATATTTTTTCTTTATATATTTTTGATATAAATCCTTTATTAGATATATCATTTTAAATATTTTCTTCCAGTTTGTACCATGTCTGTCATTTTCTTAATGATGTCTTTAAAGAGCACAAGTTTTAATTTTTATGAAGTTAAAGTTATCAGTGTTTCTTTTATTGATCATATCTTTGGTATCATATCCAAAAAAATCTTTGCCTAACCCAAGGTCACAAATATTTTTCCTGTGTTTTCTTCTAGAAATTTTGTACTTGTAGGTTTTACCTTTAAGTCTATGATCCATTTGACTTAACTTTTGTATATTGTACAAAATATGGATCAAAGTTCATATTTTTGAACACGACTATCTAGTTATTCCAGCACTTTTCTCCACTGAATTGTCTTTGTATCTTTGTTGAAAGTAAGTTGTCCATATGTGAGTGGGTCTATTTCTGGACCCTCTATTCTGTCCTATTGATCTATCTTTACACCATTGCTACAATATCTTCATACAGTAGCTTTGTAAATCTTGAAATCAGTTAGCGTTAGTCTTCTAACTTTGTTTTCTTTCAAAGTTGCTTTGAATTTTAGAATTTTAGTCAATTTCTATAAAAAAGTCTACTGGAATTTTGATTA
Organism: Balaenoptera ricei; assembly: GCF_028023285.1. Classification (NCBI taxonomy): domain Eukaryota; kingdom Metazoa; phylum Chordata; class Mammalia; order Artiodactyla; family Balaenopteridae; genus Balaenoptera; species Balaenoptera ricei. The sequence goes on from NC_082641.1 coordinate 44,072,733, forward strand.
CAATTGCATTGAATCTGTAGATCATTTTAGGGAGAATTGACATCTTAGCTATATTGAATCATCTGATGCGTGAATACGATACATCTTTCCATTTATTTTGATCTTCTTTAATTTCTCTCAGTGATGTTTTGCACTTTTTATTGCACAGGTCTTACACATCTTTATCAGACTTATCCCTTTGATTCCATATTTTTAATGGTATTTAAAATGTTTTCAATTTCCAATTATTCTTTGCTAATTTGGTCTGGTTTTTAACTTTCAGATTTATCTTATTAGATGCTTCTCTCTCCCCTTTAATTACTAAATGGGTAAGCAGCTCAAAAGTGTTTATTTTGAGAAACTTATTGGCCAAATATAGGCATGCAGGTCTGGGAAAAGAAAAATTCACCACAAGGTTTTTTTCACTACCTTAGTACAGGCAGAATCTCTTCCCTGTATCTTTGGATAAGGAGAACACATCTCTGCAGTTCTTTTCTGGGGCTTCCTAATTTTCTATTGCTGCAAACAAAACCCACAGAGACTGAGCTCCTGGCACAAATGCTACCAGTTTTCTAATCACTTGGCTTTGGCCGCTGAAGGTCACTGAGCTTCCTGGCAGGAAGTGGGGCACAGACGGCAGGTGGCCCTGCCAGAGCAGCTGAAAAGAGCTCTATTCATGGCAGATTGTATATCACCAACGCTCTGTGACAGCACTGCATACCTGCCAGCCTCAGGGCGGGCTGATTAGGGTAATTTAGGTTTTGTCTTCAAGCATAATCCTTAGAGATGTCAGCAGCACCCATGATGCTAAAATAAAGAATCATGTGCAGGAAATGGCAGCGAAGACCCAAATGGGTGCCCCTGCCAGCACGGAAGGCTAGGACATCATGGATATTTTTCAACCCCAGGACAACCTGATTCAGGAATACTGAATAAGAAAATGCAAATATGTTCAGTGGAGTTCATGGTGCTCTGAAGACATCTAGGGCTAACATACAGATGAGAGCTCAGCGGCGATCTCCAAGTCCTACAGGTGACTTTCAATGAAATGGTCCATTTTTTCCAAAAGCATCTGAACCACAGACTATTTAAGAGCAGAACATGTTGAGATTTATTTACTGATGTGCTTGGCATGGTGTCTGCCTGACAAAGGCCACAGAAACTTAGTAGAAAGCTTCACAGAGGGCATCACTGGCTTTTGTAAAACATTAGATTCAGGACTAGAAACTTTATATTAAGTAGAATTGGAGATGTTAACTTAGTATGATTTCAGGAGCAACAGAAAGGCATTCCATGCTCCCAGCCCACTGTGCTCATCTATGCCTGAAATTTCACAACTACCTTTGCTTCCTTTTTACCTACTGTGAGGCTGATACCTTTGGTAGGAGGAAAAGTTATTAAGCCTTATCAGTCATTTAAACACCAGTGTGAATGAATTTATGAGAAAGCCTTTTTTTTTTTTTCTGGCCCTTTGGGAATGTATCATAAGAGTGATGAAGAAGCTGGAAGTCTGACTAAAGACACTTCAAATTTCACATAGGCCCAGCTCTGTAAAAGCCATGTAGAAGTATCAAAGGACACTACCAAGAAAGTGAAACGACAACCCACAGAATGGGAAAAAATATTTGAAATCACATATCTGATAAGGGAGTAGTATCTGGAATAGAACTCTTACAACTCAACAACGAAAGAACAGAAAGCCAATTAAAACTATGGGCAAAGGAACTGAATAGACATTGCTCCAAAGAAGCTATAAAAATGGTCAATAAGCACTGAAAAAAATGCTTAACATTAGGGGAATGCAAGTCAAAAGCACAATAAGATACCACTTTACCTTCCACTAGGATGGCTATAATAAAAAAAATGAAAATTAATAAAGTGTTGGTAAGGATGTAGAGAAATTGGAATTCTCATACATTGCTGGTAAGAATGTAAAACAGTGCAGGTACTTGTGGAAACAGTTTGAAGGTTTCTCAGAAAGTTAACATAGAAATACCATATGACACAGCAATTCTACTCCTAGGTATATACACAAAAGAACTGAAAACAGATATTCAAACAAAAGTTTGTACATGTATGTTTATAGCAGAACTATTCACAATAGCTGAAATGTCTAAAGAGCTCTAATGTCCATCAACTGAAGAATGGATAAACAAAACATGGTACATTCATACAGTACATAAAAAGGAATGAAGTACCAATACATGCTACAACATGGGTGCACCTTGAAAACATTATGGTAAGTGAAAAAAGCCAGACACAAAAGCCACACATTGCATGATTCCATTTATATGAAATACCTAGAATACACAAGTCCATAAAGACAGAAAGCAGATTAGTGGTTGCCAGGGGCTGGAGTGAAGGGGGAATGGGGAGTAACTGCTTAAGGGGCTTGAGGTTTCCTTATAGAGTGATGAAAATGTTCTAGAATTAGACAGTGGTGATAGTTGCACAAAGTTATAAATGTACAAAAAGCCAAAAAAGCCATCTGTACACTATCAGATGGTTAAAATGGTAAATTTTATGTATATGAATTTTACCTAAATAAAAAAATAAGTCATGTAGAAACTCCATGCATCTTTTGGATAATGCTAGGCAAAACCAATCTTTGCAAGTGACCATTCCTAGAGAGACAATTCTGTGTTATGGGTGATGTCTAGAGAACATGTCACCATCCCAGTTACTGCAAAGCCTAGTTAGGCAACAGAGCTTCAGAAATGTAACTTTTTTTATTCTTCTTGCTGTACTGTCAGACTGCAACATAGGAATTCGAACCAGAGTGAAGGAAGATGGGCAAGAGAAATAGATTTTCATCACCAGAAGCATAAAGGCTATGAAGCTGAATCAATTTATCATAGTTGAGGGAACTGCCAGGAACCAGACCTTGATACAGGACAAGCAGAGAGGGCCTTGTTGTCTACCCCTGAAACAAATGCTTTCTCTCCTGTCATCTCCAGCTCCTAGTCCTTGGGCTTTAAAGTATACACACAGCTACTTACACAGAAATCAAGTCAGCTGTATACATATACTTCATAATCTGAAAAGTTATTTGAGGTTTGTCCAGATATTAGAAAGATTTCCTCCTCTCTCTCCTTTTGGTTGAGACTTTGTTTGAAACTGGGGGAAAAAAAATGAGATTCAGTACTGCTGAATCAGAGAGAAAGTTCATTGCAAGTACTTTGACTAAATTTGGTGATGCAGCTAGTGGTTCTATAACTTAATCTCTACTGATAGAACCACAGTTAAAGGCACTGTATGAAAAGGGTTTTTTTTGTTTTTGTTCTAGTTTTTCCCCATGAAAACTTGTTTGGCTAGATGAGATGAGTCAAGGGTCATGGGGTTGGTGGTTGTATGGACCACTCAGTTTCTCTCCAACTGTCCCCTAGGCAGCCATCTTGAAAATAGCATCAGGTGAGTTTACCATTAAGGCTGTAAAAAAATACATTTTAGATCTTGATGATGGACTAATAACTATCTGTCATCTTTATATGTTAAGAAAGGCATACATCTCCAGGCAGCAATTGTTCAGTACTCTATATATTTGTGGTAAATGAATGTTTCAGGTTATGAAGAAGACATGAAGGACGCTGCAAGTTCTACATCTGGGATGAAATAATATCTCCCCAAGTCAGGCTGGTACTCTAGTCCACTTATAATATAAAGACATTCTGAACAGCAGTAGGGCCAATTTACAGTTGAGATTACAAATTGAATCTGATGGAAGCTGAAAAAAAGCATGCAGACATTGGTTTAAAAGATCATCCATGTTGGAAAAACTTCTCCCCAGATCATTACATTACAGTCTAAAGAACAATTAAAAAAAAATCTTGGCTACATGAAGAAAGAAATAAGATTCCTATTAGGTTATTCGGTATATAACCTAATTTTAGAAATAAAAGAATTCTATCTCATGACACAATTTTAAAAATACTTTAAGTCCTCTCTTTAGGGGTCACCCTTAGCCAGGTGATCCCTGGTTGTTCAGGGTATTACAATAACACAAAATCAATTGTCAAAAATTATTGAGGCACTTCACTATTTGCCAGTTAGATTTACTTAATCTTGCTCTTATTGGAATCCATCAGTCTGCAACCTTCCAGGGGACAAAATTCCCTTTGCTGGACGTGAACCAGTAGTCTGGATGGGAAAGTGTGGGGTCCTGGGTTCTCCTGATGTTGGTTTCCAATAAAGCTATGGCAAGTTGTTTTAGCTCTGGGCCCAGTGGATGGTTCTCGTTCTGAGTCCTAGTTTTTTCATTAATCAAACAGGCTTCGAATTTACTCCTCCTTTTTAATTCTGTGATTTTTGACATTTGCAAAAATAAAAAATTCATCATGCTTGTGAATTCTTTCCATAAATGGGAACCACATTTGTCAAATGAGTTCTAAACCAGGGAACTTAGTAAAAGGACTCCTGGGTATCCCCCTGTATTCAGCCCATCTGGCATCACACGTGAAGAATCTGAGACTGTGGCTTCCTCCCAGAGCGGTCCGGGTCTAGTCAGTAGGCAGGAAAATTCTTCTGATCTTTCCAAAACTTTTTCATGGACAATGCACGTGGGACAACTCACCATGGAGTTAAATTTATATGTAAGTTTCTACAATTAAACCTCAAAGTAAATTCCTTAAAAATCACATTTGTTTGCTTATTGTTAACAGATCCTAGGAAAATATTTCCATTTTTCTTTAAAGCCACAGATAATCTAATTAACTTAAAAACTGCACGTTCAAAGCAAAACAAATAAAACAAAATAAACATTTAAAGAGCCACATATGATAATTTCAGAGAGGACTAGACACCGAGGCCATAAAGACAGCAATGCATTGCTCATGAATTGTCTCTCCCACTGTCTTCCCATTCTAGGCAGGAGGACTACAGAAGTGTCTTACCATCCTTAGGTGTTTGTTGAATGAATGGCAACGTCCAGAGTACAGGAAACCCTAGGCACTGAGTGATGCTAAAGGGATCTGAAGTGTTTGTTAGGTGAGAATACTGCTTTTATTTGGCAAGGTTTGAGAATATGATGGTTCTAAAAATTCAAACACAACCCCAGAGACTTTTTAGGGTCAACTTTTTAAACTGGGGTTGGGGAGAGTATTTATAATAAGCACTGTTGGAAAAATACTATTAATAAGGAAAAATGGTCTTGGATATTCTCACCTCCTATTACTGGCAGTTCCTTGGCACTGAGTGTTCTAAAGATCATGCTACTTTTCCCTTCAAAGCCTGATTTCAGGGAAGGATTTGGCAAATTTATTCTCCTTGTTAGTAGTTGAAAGAATTTATTGTGATACATTAATCTATTTTTTCAACTGACAGAAAAGGTTTACTATACTAGAATAGCTCTTCTGTTTACTTTTTAATAGGAATTAAAAGTAATATATTTCTAATTGTAGAATTAAAGACATCAGTTAAAGCATGGAAAGATGTAATTTTGTAGGGGAAGAAATACTTTCCAGCAGAACTAGACTGTTTACTTCACCTATTTTTATTTAAGGCCCGGTAATTGATCATCCAGTAGTATTTCGGCCTTCCTACATATTAAGAATAGCTAGTACCAACAAAGCAAGTGGATGCCTGTAATCAAAATAGGCAATTCCCAATGAACCCATGAATTTTATCCTGCAAATCTCTCAGCAGCTTGCTCTGTAAGCAGGCTAAATTAGATACTTAAATACCAATCTGTGTTTGCAAAGAGGCAAAGTTTAATTGCTTCTCTGTTGAAATAAAAATAGCCATTCTGCATTCTTAGGACTAAATAGATTCTTTATGATAGTTAATATAAGTTCTATACTTTTACAATAATCTTTGGGCTATGTTATCATTAAAATTTCCATTAAATCATTACCTAATGGAGATAAAAAAGATAGTTTGTACTTTTTTAAAACTGTGTGTATGGATACATTCTCTGTTTCCTTTCCCATTTCCTTCTAAATTTCTTCCACCTAAGCAACTTAATACTCTTTCAATATGTTTAATTCATCTCAAGATAATGTGTCCAGAAATGTGTGTTAGAAGCAGATTGGCTATTTGAATACTATGAACTGGCCCCATTTCTGCAAACTTTCCTTTTCAGTGCCTTGCGCCTACACTGTGTTGTAGATTCACAAGCTGCCTACCGTATACAAGCCTGATCTCCTTGTTTTGTTTTAGATTCAAAATTCCCAACAGGAAAGTAACTATTACTGTAACCAATCTCAGAGTCTTGTTACTTTGCTTTATAAATTCCTAAACTTCCTGATGTAGAAAGTATGCAAGGCTCAGGTTAGGTCAACAACAAAGTCAAGGTTAACTGTGGGAGAGTGACATGGGAAAGAACCCAACTAGTCCAAATATTAAAACATCAATAGGGAAGGATGTCGTGGGCGGGGCGCTGACTCAGCGGAGAAGCTTCTGGGCACTGGAATCTAGTTAACAGTTTGGGTGACCATAAAGGGACCCAGAGCAGACTTCCCTGCTTCGCCTGAACTCTAGGAGGAACCAGAGCCTTGGTACCAGCAGAGGCCTCTTGTGCCCATTCGCCTCTTTGGAGAGTCCAGATGAATTTGGGCTGTGCCATGTTGCTTGTGGGATCTTAGTTCCCTGACCAGGGATCCAACCCAGGCCCCAGCAGTGAAAGGGCCGAGTCCTAACCACTGGACTGCCAGCATATTCCAGAGGATTTTAGATTATCAACAGGGTCAGATCCAAAAAGTAGCACATTGATCAGGAAACTTGCACAAGCCTCTTAGATACCCTAATCTACCAGAGGGCAGAGAGCAGAAGCAAGAAGAACTACAATCCTGCAGCCTGTGGAACAAAAACCACATTCACAGAAAGATAGACAAGATGAAAAGGCAGAGGGCTATGTACCAGATGAAGGAACAAGCTAAAACCCCAGAAAAACAACTAAATAAAGTTGAGATAGGCAACCTTCCAGAAAAAGAATTCAGAATAATGATAGTGAAGATTATCCAGGACCTCGGAAAAAGAATGGAGGCAAAGATCGAGAAGATGCAAGAAATGTTTAGCAAAGACCTAGAAGAATTAAAGAACAAACAAACAGAGATGAACAATACAATAACTGAAATGAAAAATACACTAGAAGGAATCAATAGCAGAATAACTGAGGCAGAAGAATGGATAAGAGACCTGGAAGACAGAATGGTGGAATTCACTGCTGTGGAACAGACTAAAGAAAAAAGAATGAAAAGAAATGAAGACAGCCTAAGAGACCTCTGGGACAACATTAAATGCAACAACATTCGCATTATAGGGGTCCCAGAAGGAGAAGAGAGAGACAAAGGACCCGAGAAAATATTTGAAGAGATTATAGTCAAAAACTTCCCCAACATGGGAAATGAAATAGACACCCAAGTCCAGGAAGTGCAGAGTCCCATACAGGATAAACCCAAGGAGAAACATGCTGAGACACATAGTTATCAAATTGGCAAAAATTAAAGACAAGGAAAAATTATTGAAAGCAGCAAGGGAAAAACGACAAATAACATATACGGGAACTCCCATAAGGTTAACAGCTGATTTCTCAGCAGAAATTCTACAAGCCAGAAGGGAGTGGCATGATATACTTAAAGTGATGAAAGGGAAAAACCTACAACCAAGATTACTCTACCCGGCAAGGATCTCATTCAGATTCGATAGAGAAATCAAAAGCTTTACAGACAAGCAAAAGCTAAGAGAATTCAGCACCACCAAACCAGCTCTACAACAAATGCTAAAGGAACTTCTCTAGGCAGGAAACACAGGAGAAGAAAAAGACCTACAATAACAAACCCAAAATAATTAAGAAAATGGTCATAGGAACATACATATCGATAATTACCTTAAATGTGAATGGATTAAATGCTCCAACCAAAGGACACAGGCTTGCTGAATGGATACAAAGACAAGACCCATCTATATGCTGTCTACAAGAGACCCATTTCAGACCTAGGGACACATACAGACTGAAAGTGAGGGGATGGAAAAAGATGTTCCATGCAAATGGAAATCAAAAGAAAGCTGGAGTAGCAATACTCATATCAGATAAAATAGACTTTAAAATAAAGAACGTTACAAGAGACAAGGAAGGACACTACATAATGATCAAGGGATCAACGCAACAAGAAGATATTACAATTATAAATATATATGCACCCAACATAGGAGCACCTCAATACATAAGGCAACTGCTAACAGCTATAGAAGAGGAAATCGACACTAACACAGTAATAGTGGGGGACTTTAACACCTCACTTACACCAATGGACAGATCATCCAAAATGAAAATAAATAAGGAAACAGAAGCTTTAAATGACACAATAGACCAGATAGATTTAATTGATATATATAGGATATTCCATCCAAAAACAGCAGATTACACTTTCTTCTCAAGTGCGCACAGAACATTCTCCAGGATAGATCACATCTTGGGTCACAAATCAAGCCTCAGTAAATTTAAGAAAATTGAAATCATATCAAGCATCTTTTCTGACCACAATGCTATGAGATTAGAAATGAATTACAGGGAAAAAAACGTAAAAAACACAAACACATGTAGGCTAAACAATACGTTACTAAATAACCAAGAGAGCACTGAAGAAATCAAAGAGGAAATCAAAGAATACCTAGAGACAAATGACAATGAAAACACGACGATCCAAAACCTATGGTATGCAGCAAAAGCAGTTCTAAGAGGGAAGTTTTTAGCTATACAAGCCTACCTCAAGAAACAAGAAAAATCTCAAAGAAACAATCTAACCTTACACCTAAAGGAACTAGAGAAAGAAGAACAAACAAAACCCAAAGTTAGCAGAAGGAAAGAAATCATAAAGATCAGAGCGGAAATAAATGAAATAGAAACAAAGAAAACAATAGCAAAGATCAATAAAACTAAAAGCTGGTTCTTTGAGCAGATAAACAAAATTGATAAGTCATTAGCCAAACTCATCAAGAAAAAGAGGGAGAGGACTCAAATCAATAAAATTAGAAATGAAAAAGGAGAAGTTACAACAGACACCACAGAAATACAAAGCATCCTAAGAGACTACTACAAGCAACTCTATGCCAATAAAATGGACAACCTGGAAGAAATGGACAAATTCTTAGAAAGGTATAATCTTCCAAGACTGAACCAGGAAGAAATAGAAAATATGAACAGACCAATCACAAGTAATGAAATTGAAACTGTGATTAAAAATATTCCAACAAACAAAAGCCCAGAACCAGATGGCTTCACAGGTGAAGTCTATCAAACATTTAGAGAAGAGCTAACACCCATCCTTCTCAAACTCTTCCAAAAATTTGCAGAGGAAGGAACACTCCCAAACTCATTCTATGAGGCCACCATCACCCTGATACCAAAACCAGACAAAGATACTACAAAAAAAGAAAATTATAGACCCACATCACTGATGAATATAGATGCAAAAATCCTCAACAAAATACTAGTAAACAGAATCCAACAACACATTACAAGGATCATACACTATGATCAAGTGCAATTTATCCCAGGGATGCAAGGATTCTTCAATATACGCAAATCAATCAATGTGATACACCATATTAACAAATTAAAGAATAAAAACCATATGATCATCTCAATAGATGCAGAAAAAGCTTTTGACAAAATTCAACACCCATTTATGATAAAAATTCTCCAGAAAGTGGGCAAAGAGGGAACCTACCTCAACATAATAAAGGCCATATTTGACAAACCCACAGCAAACATCATTCTCAATGGAGAAAAACTGAAAGCATTTCCTCTAAGATCAGGAACAAGACAAGGATGTCCACTCTCACCACTATTATACCACATAGTTTTGGAAGTCCTAGTGACGGCAATCAGAGAAGAAAAAGAAATGAAAGGAATACCAATTGGAAAAAAAGAAGTAAAACTGTCACTGTTTGCAGATGACATGATACTATACATAGGGAATCCTAAAGATGCCACCAGAAAACTACTAGAGCTAATCAATGAATTTGGTAAAGTTGCAGGATACAAAATTAATGCACAGAAGTCTCTTGCATTCCTATACACTAATGAGGAAAAATCTGAAAGAGAAATTAGGGAAACACTCCCATTTACCATTGCAACAAAAAGAATAAAATACCTAGGAATAAACCTACCTAGGGAGACAAAGGACCTGGATGCAGAAAGCTGTAAGACACTGCTGAAAGAAATTAAAGATGATACAAACAGATGGAGACATATACCATGTTCTTGGATTGGAAGAATCAATATTGTGAAAATGACTATACTACCCAAAGCAATCTACAGATTCAATGCAATCCCTATCAAATTACCAATGGCATTTTTTACAGAACTAGAACAAAAAATCTTAAAATTTGTATGGAGACCCAAAAGACCTCGAATAGCCAAAGCAGTCTTGAGGGAAAAAAATGGAGCTGGTGGAATCAGCCTCCCTGACTTCAGACTATACTACAAAGCTACAGTAATCAAGACAATAAGGTACCAGTACAAAAACAGAAACATAGATCAATGGAACAAGATAGAAAGCCCAGAGATAAACCCACGTACCTATGGTCAACTAATCTATGACAAAGGAGGCAAGGATATACAATGGAGAAAAGACAGTCTCTTCAATAAGTGGTGCTGGGAAAGCTGGACAGCTACATGTAAAAGAATGAAATTAGAACACTCCCTAACACCATACACAAAAATAAGCTCAAAATGGATTAGAGACCTAAATGTAAGACCGGACACTATAAAACTCTTAGAGGAAAACATAGGAAGAACACTCTTTGACATAAATCACAGCAAGATCTTTTTTGATCCACCTCATAGAGTAATGGAAATAAAAACAAAAATAAACAAATGGGACCTAATGAAACTTAAAAGCTTTTGCACAGCAAAGGAAACCATAAACAAGATGAAAAGACAACCCTCAGAATGGGAGAAAATACTTGCAAATGAATCAACGGACAAAGGATTAATCTCCAAAATATATAAACCACTCATGCAGCTCAATATTAAAAAAAAAACAACCCAATTCAAAAATGGGTAGAAGACCTAAATAGACATTTCTCCAAAGAAGACATACAGATGGCCAAGAAGCACATGAAAAGCTGCTCAACATCACTAATTATTAGAGAAATGCAAATCAAAACTACAATGTGGTATCACCTCACACCAGTTAGAATGGGCATCATCAGAAAATCTACAAACAACAAATGCTGGAGAGGGTGTGGAGAAAAGGGAACCCTCTTGTACCGTTGGTGGGAATGTAGATTGATACAGCCACTATGGAGAACAATATGGAGGTTCCTTAAAAAACTAAAAATAGAACTACCATATGATCCAGCAATCCCACTACTGGGCATATACCCAGAGAAAACCATAATTCAAAAAGACACATGCACCCAATGTTCACTGCAGCACTATTTACAATAGCCAGGTCATGGAAGCAACCTAAATGCCCATTGACAGGCGAATGGATAAAGAAGAAGTGGTACATATATACAATGGAATATTACTCAGCCATAAAAAGGAATGAAATTGGGTCATTTTTTGAGTCGTGGATGGATTTGGAGACTGTCATACAGAGTGAAGTAAGTCAAATAGAAAAACAAATATCATATATTAACGCATATACGTGGAACCTAGAAAAATCGTACAGATGAACCGGTTTGCAGGGCAGAAATAGAGACACAGATGTACAGAACAAAGTATGGACACCAAAGGGGGAAAGCCACGGTGGGGTGGGGGGGTGGTGTGATGAATTGGGCGATTGGGATTGACATGTATACACTGATGTGTATAAAATTGATGGCTAATAAGAGCCTGCTGTATAAAAAATTAAAAAAAGAGAAAAATATCGTATGCTAACACATATATATGGAATTTTAAAAAGTGGTACTGATGAACCTTGTGGCAGGGCAGGAATAAAGATGCAGACGTAGAGAATGGACTTGAGGACCTAGGGGAAGGGGAAGCTGGGATGAAGTGAGAGAGTGGCATGCACATATATACACTACCAAATGTAAAATTGATAGCTAGTGGGAAGCAGCTGCACAGCACAGGGAGATCAGCTTGGTGCTTTGTGACCACCTAGAGGAATGGGATAGGGAGGGTGGGAGGGAGGCTCAAGAGGGAGGGGATGTGGGGATATATGTATACGTATAGCTGATTCACTTTGTTGTACAGTAGAAACTAACACAACATTGTAAAGCATTTATACTCCAATAAAGATGTGAAAAAAAATTCAAAAAAAAAACCATCAATAGGCAACTTAGACCAACTTTAACATTACCCATCACCTCAGTATGTGTGTATTTAATATATTTTGTTAATAGACTCTTAAGACTCTTGGGACTTCCCTGGTGGTGCAATGCTTAAGAATCTGCCTGCCAATGCAGGGGACACAGGTTCAAGCCCTGGTCCGGGAAGATCCCACATGCCACAGGGCAACTAAGCCCATGCGCCACAACTACTGAGCCTGAGCTCTAGAGCCCGCGAGCCACAACTACTGAGCCCTTGCACCACAACTGCTGAAGCCCGTGTGCCTAGAACCTGTGCTCTGCCACAAGAGAAGCCACCACAATGATAAGGCCACACACCGGAATGAAGAGTAGCCCTTGCTCACCGCAACTAGAGAAAGCCCGCATGCAGCAACGAAGACCCAACACAGCCAAAAATAAATAAATAAATAATTGTATTAAAAAAAAATAGACTCTAAGACTCTCAACATCTGTTTTTTCCTTTTGCTTCAGAGTGGGGATTTCATTACTCTTAAAGCACTGTATTTTCTGCTGGGATAATTCTGTTCTTGGCCTCTGGAACAGCTCATAAATTATATCTCCTGAATTACAGAGTACAACAGTTAACAAAATGGTTTCCTAGTCCCCTGGAAGCCCAGGTAGAAATGCCTACTTAACAGAAGTGGCTACGTATAGAACTTTTGCTTTAGGTACAGAGCAGCAGTGGACTGATGAGCTTTTTCCTTTACATTTGCAATTCTGTTTATTTTGGCTCTATTAATTCATACATATGAGACAAATGCAGCCCCAAGCTTATGTCACCAAGGCTAACTGTGTCAGAGAGAGATGAGGGTGAGCTTTCAGAGCCTCGGCATCTCTTGGCCATGTATCCATCTGACATAGCCACTCTGCTATTCCAAGCCTATTCCTGCGCTTGAACAAGGAATACCTTCACACATGGGATAGAGTCTTGTAAGAACACACTTGGCATCACTTCCACACATGATTTCCTCTTCAGGGTTTGTCAGGTTAACTTAATCTCAGAGGATTCCAGTGCTTCCAAAGTAGGAAAAATTTTATTACAACCAAATAAATTGTGGAGCTCTTAGGCTGAACAACAACAACAAAAAAGGTAAATAATTTTCTTTATTGAAGAGCCATTAATAAATATGAGCATTCATTGTGATTCTTTAAGAGTGGAGGAGGATCATTTTCCACAGATATTTGATCTTGGAAGACTTTTCTTTATTCAGAATATTTCTAAAAATCTCATGTTCTGCAAGGAATCAAGCCACAGTCAAATTTTAACCGAAAGCTTGTTTCAGACATTGACACTCACTCCAGCACAAATCAGAACCTTGATTTTGCTGACCTGGTTGAATTCCATGAGCAATGTGACTTTGGACCAGATCCACAGCCAGTTCCAGTATCCTATCACGAAAAGACTGTCATCAGTCTATGAGATAAGGTGGGCACATGTGCTTTTTAAAATCTAAAGCTCATTAAGTAACCTCGAAAGAGTTATTGTTATTTGATTTTTGAGAGCTTCATCAAGTCCCAGCAGAACTGAAGATCCATGGGAGAAAGAGAAGTCTGTTGGAAAGCACAGCCATTGGCAACAGGGACAAATTCCTTGAACTATTAAGTGTGCAACTCTAATTCCCTGGCTTCCCTGAAGAGCCTCTTATGAGGAATTTACCTAAGTTTTTGCACCATATCTTAGGGGTACTATGGTGTTGCTACTATGGTGTCAAAAATTATTTTGATTATTTAAACAAAAACAATATTTTTAAATCTTCAAGGGACGTTAGAATATTTAGGTTGATGTTTTCTGGTACAAAGAGGTTCAAACCAGAAGAGAACAGTTGATATCTCCTGATTTGACTCTGGTCTGGCAAGAACTTTTATTGGCAGGACTTTGAGGCTGCTTCCTATTCTGTATCCACAGGGCTAGAGGTGAAAAAAGGTAATATAAGGACGAGACAACCTACCCAGTCTAAGACCAGGTCAGGCCAATTCTAGCCTTAGGTCCAGACAAGTCAGAACCAGGTCACTTAAAGGGCAATGGCATGTATTACTTTGGTCAAATTTATTAACTCAAGTTGTCTGAAGCTCATTTAAGAGACTCTGGAGCTACCCATATGTGAAGCTTAGACCTGGAAGATAGTCAGAGATCATTTAATCCAAACCCCCATTTTAGAACCTAGGAGACTGAGGCCTACAAAGGTTTTGTGAGATGCCCTCAGAGTGACTTCAGGCCCAGAGTACAGTATCTCTGAGAAGCAGAGTCAACCTGTTTTTCCACCACAGCAATAGACATCTGTTTCTTTTTTTAAAAAACATCTTTATTGGAGTATAATTGCTTTACAATGATGTGTTAGTTTCTGCTTTATAACAAAGTGAATCAGTTATACATATACATATGTTCCCATATTTCTTCCCTCTTGCATCTCCCTCCCTCCCATCCTCCCTATCCCACACCTCTAGGTGGTCACAAAGCACCGAGCTGATCTCCCTGTGCTATGCGGCTGCTTCCCACTAGCTATCTATTTTACATTTGGGAGTACATATAAGTCCATGCCACTCTCTCACTTCGTCCCAGCTTACCCTTCCCCCTTCCCATGTCCTCAAGTCCATTCTCTAGTAGGTCTGAGTCTTTATTCCCGTCCTGCCCCTAGGTTCTTCATAACCACTTTTTTTTTTTTTTTTTTTTTAGATTCCATATATATGTGTTAGCATACGGTATTTGTTTTTTTCTTTCTGACTTACTTCACTCTGTATGACAGACCCTAGGTCCATCCACCTCACTACAAATAGCTCAATTTCGTTTCTTTTTATGGCTGAGTAATATTCCATTGTATATATGTGCCACATCTTCTTTAGCCATTCATCTGTCGATGGACACTTAGGTTGCTTCCATGTCCTGGCTATTGTAAATAGAGCTGCAATGAACATTGTGGTACATGACTCTTTTTGAATTATGGTTTTCTCAGGGTATATGCCCAGTAGTGGGATTGCTGGGACATCTGGTAATTCTATTTTTAGTTTTCTAAGGAACCTCCATACTGTTCTCCATAGTGGCTGTATCAATTTACATTCCCACTAACAGTGCAAGAGGGTTCTCTCTTCTCCACACCGTCTCCAGCATTTACTGTTTGTAGATTTTTTGATGATGGCCATTCTGACTGCTGTGAGGTGATACCTCATTGTAGTTTTGATTTGCATTTCTCTAAAGATTAGTGATGTTGAGCATTCTTTCATGTGTCTGTTGGCAATCTGTATATCTTCTTTGGAGAAATGTCTATTTAGGTCTTCTGCCCATTTTTGGATGGGGTTGTTTGTATTTTTTGATATTGAGCTGCATGAGCTGCTTGTAAATTTTGGAGATTAATCCTTTGTCAGTTGCTTCATTTGCAAATATTTTCTCCCATTCTGAGGGTTGTCTTTTCATTTTGTTTATGGTTTCCTTTGCTGTGCAAAAGCTTTGAAGTTTCATTAGGTCCCATTTGTTTGTCTTTGTTTTTATTTCCATTTCTCTAGGAGATGGGTCAAAAAGGATCTTGTGGTGATTTATGTCGTAGAGTGTCCTGCCTATGTTTTCCTCTAAGAGTTTTATAGTGCCTGGCCTTACATTTAGGTCTTTAATCCATTTTGAGTTTATTTTTGGGTATGGTGTTAGGGAGTGCTCTAATTTCATTCTTTTATATGTAGCTGTCCAGTTTTCCCAGCACCACTTATTGAAGAGGCTGTCTTTTCTTCATTGTATAATCTTGCTTCCTTTATCAAAGATAAGGTGACCATATGTGTGTGGGTTTATCTCTGGGCTTTCTATCCTGTTCCATTGATCTCTATTTCTGTTTTTGTGTCAGTACCAGGCTTTCTTGATTACTGTAGCTTTGTAGTATAGTCTGAAGTCAGGGAGCCTGATTCCTCCAGCTCCGTTGTTCTTTCTCAAGATTGCTTTGGCTATTTGGGGTCTTTTGTGTTTCCATACAAATTGTGAAATTTTTTGTTCTAGTTCTGTGAAAACTGCCAGGGGTAGTTTGATAGGGATTGCATTGAATCTGTAGATTGCTTTAGGTAGTAGAGTCATTTTCACAATGTTGATTCTTCCAATCCAAGAACATGGTATATCTCTCCATCTGTTTGTATCATCTTTAATTTCTTTCATCAGTGTCTTATACTTTTCTTCATACAGGTCTTTTGTCTCCTTAGGTAGGTTTATTCCTAGGTATTTTATTCTTTTTGTTGCAGTGGTAAATGGGAGTGATTCCTTAATTTCTCTTTCAGATTTTTCATCATTAGTGTACAGGAATGCAAGAGATTTCTGTGCATTAATTTTGTATCCTGTTACTTTACCAAATTCATTGATTAGCTCTAGTAGTTTTCTGGTAGCATCTTCAGGATTCTCTATGTATAGTATCATGTCATCTGCAAACAGTGACAGCTTTACTTCTTCTTTTCCAATTTGGATTCCTTTTATTTCTTTTTCTTCTCTGTTGTGGCTAAGACTTCCAAAACTATGTTGAATAATAGTGGTGAGAGTAGGCAACCTTGTCTTGTTCCTGATCTTAGTGGAAATGGTTTCAGTTTTTCACCATTGAGGACAATGTTGGCTGTGGGTTTTTCATATATGGCCTTTATTATGTTGAGATAAGTTCCCTCTATGCCTACTTTCTGGAGAGTTTTAATCATAAATGGGAGTTGAATTTTGTCGAAAGCTTTTTCTGCATCTATTGAGATGACCATATGGTTTTTATTCTTCAATTTGTTAATATGGTGTATCACATTGATTGATTTGCGTATATTGAAGAATCCTGGCATTCCTGGGATAAACCCCACTTGATCATGGTGTATGACCCTTTTAATGTGCTGTTGGATTCTGTTTGCTAGTATTTTGTTGAGGATTTTTGAATCCATATTCATCAGTGATATTGGCCTGTAGTTTTCTTTCTTTGTGACATCTTTGTCTGGCTTTGGTATCAGGGTGATGGTGGCCTGGTAGAACGAGTTTGGGAGTGTTCCTCCCTCTGCTATATTTTGGAAGAATTTGAGAAGGATAGGTGTTAGCTATTCTCTAAATGTTTGATAGAATTCGCCTGTGAAGCCATCTGGTCCTGGGCTTTTGTTTGTTGGATGATTTTTAATCACACTTTCAATTTCAGTGCTTGTGATTGGTCTGTTTATATTTTCTATGTCTTCCTGGTTCAGTCTTGGAAGGATGTGCTTTTCTAAGAATTTGTCCATTTCTTCCAGGTTATCCATTTTATTGGCATATAGTTGCTTGTAGTAATGTCTCATGATCCTTTGTATTTCTGCAGTGTCAGTTGTTACTTCTCCTTTTTCATTTCTAATTCTATTGATTTGAGTCTTCTCCCTTTTTTTCTTGATGAATCTGGTTACTGGTTTATCATTTTTGTTTATCTTCTCAAAGAACCAGCTTTTAGTTTTATTGATCTTTGCTATTGTTTCCTTCATTTCTTTTTCATTTATTCCTGATCTGACCTTTATGATTTCTTTCCTTCTGCTAACTTTGTGGTTTCTTTGTTCTTCTTTCTCTAATTGCTTTAGGTGTAAGGTTAGGTTGTTTATTTGAGATGTTTCTTGTTTCTTAAGGTAGGATTGTATTGCTATAAACTTCCCTCTTAGAAATGCTGTTTCTGCATCCCATAGGTTTTGGGTCGTCGTGTTTTCATTGTCATTTGTTTCTAGGTACTTTTTGATTTCCTCCTTGATTTCTTCAGTTATCTCTTGGTTATTAAGTAGTGTATTGTTTAGCCTCCATGTATTTGTATTTTTTACAGATTTTTTTCTTGTAACTGATATGTAGTCTTATAGCGTTGTGGTCAGAAAAGATACTTGATACGATTTCAGTTTTCTTAAATTTACCAAGGCTTGATTTGTGGACCAAGACATGGTCTATCCTGGAGAATGTTACATGAGCACTTGAGAAGAAAGTGTAATCTGCTGTTTTTGGATGGAATGTCCTATAAATATCAATTAAATCTATCTGTTCTATTGTGTCATTTAAAGCTTGTGTTTCCTTATTAATTTTCTGTTTGGATGATCTGTCCATTGGTGTAAGTGAGGTGTTGAAGTCCCCCACTATTACTGTGTTACTGTTGATTTCCTCTTTTATAGCTGTTAGCAGTTGTCTTATGTATTGAGGTGCTCCTATGTTGGGTGCATAAATATTTACAATTGTTATAACTTCTTCTTGGAGTGATCCTTTGATCATTATGTAGTGTCTTTTTTTGTCTCTTGTAATAGTCATTAATTTAAAGTCTATTTTGTCTGTTATGAGAATTGCTACTCCAGCTTTCTTTTGATTTCCATTTGCATGGAATATCTTTTTCCATCCCCTCACTTTCAGTCTGTATGTGTCCCTAGGTCAGAAGTGGGTCTCTTGTAGACAGCATATATACGGGTCTTGCTTCTGTATCCATTCAGCCAGTCTATGTCTTTTGGTTGGAGCATTTAATCCATTTACATTTAAGGTAATTATCGATATGTATGTTCCTATTACCATTTTCTTAATTGTTTTGGGTTTGTTATTGTAGGTCTTTTTCTTCTCCTGTGTTTCCTGCCTAGAGAAGTTCCTTTAGCGTTTGTTGTAGAGCTGGTTTGGTGGTGCTGAATTCTCTTAGCTTTTGCTTGTCTGTAAAAGTTTTAATTTCTCCATCTAATCTGAATGAGATCCTTGCTGGGTAGAGTAATCTTGGTTGTAGGTTTTTCTCTTTCATTATTTTAAATATGTCCTGCCACTCCCTTCTGGCTTGCAGAGTTTCTGCTGAAAGATCAGCTGTTAACCTTATGGAGATTCCCTTGTATGTTATTTGTTGCTTTTCCCTTGCTGCTTTTAATATTTTTTCTTTGTATTTAATTTTTGATAGTTTGATTAGAATGTGTCTTGGCAGCTTTCTCCTTGGATTTATCCTGTATGGGACTCTCTGTGCTTCCTGGACTTGATTAACTATTTCCTTTCCCATATTAGGGAAGTTTTCAACTATAATCTCTTCAAATATTTTCTCAGTCCCTTTCATTTTCTCTTCTTCTTTTGGGACCGCTATAATTCAAATGTTGGTGTTGTCCCAGAGATTGTTCATGTTGTCCCAGAGGTCTCTTGAGACTGTCCTCAATTCTTTTAATTCTTTTTTCTTTATTCTGCTCTGCAGTAGTTATTTCCACTATTTTATCTTCCAGGTCACTTATCCGTTCTTCTGCATCAGTTATTCTGATATTGATTCCTTCTAGAGAATTTTAAATTTCATTTATTGTGTTATTCATCATTGTCTCTTTGCGCTTTAGTTCTTCTAGGCCCTTGTTAAACGTTTCTTGTATTTTCTCCATTCCATTTCCAAGATTTGGGTCATCTTTATGATCATTACTCTGAATTCTTTTTCAGGTAGACTGCCTATTTTCTCTTCATTTGTTAGGTCTGGTGTGTTTTTACCTTGCTCCTTCATCTGCTGTGTGTTTCTCTGTCTTCTCATCCTGCTTAACTTACTGTGTTTGGGGTCTCCTTTTCACAGGCTGCAGGTTCGTAGTTCCTGTTGTTTTTGGTGTCTGCCCCCAGTGGCTAAGGTTGGTTCAGTGGGTTGTGTAGACTTCCTGGTGGAGGGGCCTAGTGCCTGTGTTCTGGTGGACGAGGCTGGATCTTGTCTTTCTGGTGGACAGGTCTGCATCTGGTGGTGTGTTTTGGGGTGCCTGTGACCTTATTATGATTTTAAGCAGCCTTTCTGCTAATGGGTGGGGTTGTGTTCCTGTCTTGCTAGTTGTTTGGCATAGGGTGTCCAGCACTGTAGCTTGCTGGTTGTTGAGTGGAGCTGGGTCTTGGCGTTTAGATGGAGATCTCTGGTAGATTTTTGCCATTTGATATTACATGGAGCCTGGAGGTCTCTGGTGGACCAGTGTCCTGACCTTGGCTCTCCCACCTCAGAGGCACAGGCCTGACACCCAGCCGGACCACCAAGACCCTGCCATCCACATGGCTCAGAATAAAAGGGAGAAAAAAAGAAAGAAAGAAAGAAAAATAAGTACATAAATAAAATAAAATAAAAGTTATTAAAATAAAATTTTTTTTTTAATTATTAAAAATTTTTAAAAATTTAAAAATAATTTTTAAAAAAAGAAAGAAAGAAAGACGAGAGCAACCAAACCAAAAAATGAATCCACCAATGATAACAAGTGCTAAAAATTATATAAAAACCAAAACAAAAACAAAACAAAAGAAACCGGACAGACAGAACCCTAGGACAAATGGTAAAAACAAAGCTATACAGACAAAATCACACATGGAAGCATACACATACCCACTCACAAAAAGAGAAAAAGGAAAAAATATATATAAATCTTTGCTCCCAAAGTCCACTGCCTCAATTTGGGATGATTTGTTGTGTATTCAGGTATTCCAGAGATGCAGGGTACATGAAGTTGATCGTGGAGATTTAATCCGCTGCTTCTGAGGCTGCTGGGAGAGATTTTCCTTTCTCTTCTTTGCTCACACAGCTCCTGGGGTTCAGCTTTGGATCTGGCCCTGCCTTTGTGTGTAGGTCGCCTGAGGGTGTCTGTTCTTTGCTCAGACAGAACGGGGTTAAAGGAACAGCTGATTAGGGGGCTCTGGCTCACTCAGGCTGGGGGGAGGGAGGGGTATGGAGTGTGGGGTGAGTCTGTGGCAGCAGAGGCCAGCGTGACGTTGCACCAGCCTGAGGCACACCGTGTGTTCTCCCAGGGAAGTTGTCCCTGGATCTCGGGAGCCTGGCAGTGGCGGGCTGCACAGGCTCCCGGGAGGGGCGGTGTGGAGAGTGACCTGTGCTTGCACACAGGCTTCTTGGTGGCGGCAGCAGCAGCCTTAATGTCTCATGCCGTCTCTGAGGTCCGCGCTGATAGCCACAGTTCGCACCCATCTCTGGAGCTCATTTAGGCGGTGCTCTGAATCCCCTCTCCTCATGCACCCCGAAACAAAGGTCTCTTGCCTCTTCGGCAGTTCCAGACTTTTCCCTGGACTCCCTCCCGGCTAGCTGTGGTGCGCTAACCCCTTCAGGCTGTGTTCACACAGCCAACCCCAGTCCTCTCCCTGGGATCTGACCTCCGAAGCCCGAGCCTCAGCTCCCAGCCACCACCCGTCCCAGCGGGTGAGCAGAGAAGCCTCTCAGGCTGGTGAGTGCCGGTTGGCACCGATCCTCTGTGCGGGAATCTCTCTGCTTTGCCCTCCGCACCCCTGTTGCTGTGCTCTCCTCCGTGGTTCCGAAGCTTCCCCCCCCCGCCACCCGCCATCTCCACCAGTGAAGGGGCTTCCTAGTGTGTGGAAACTTTTCCTCCTTCACAGCTCCCTCCCAGAGGTGCAGGTCCTGTCCCTATTCTTTTGTCTCTGTTTTTTCTTTTTTCGTTTGCCCTACCCGAGTACGTGGGGAGTTTCTTGCCTTTTGGGAGGTCTGAGGTCTTCTGCCAGCGTTCAGTAGGTGTTCTGTAGGAGCTGTTCCACATGTAGATGTATTTCTGATGTATTTGTGGGGAGGAAGGTGATCTCCAAGTCTTACTCTTCCACCATCTTGAAGGTCTCTAGACATCTGTTTCTGATAGAGCAGAAACACTGCTTTGCAGATTTCCCATAGGCTTTTATAAATAGAGAAACCTACATACCTACTATAAATCATCTTGCTTTAAAAATCAGAGAATGGCGGGACTTCCCTGGTGGTCCAGTGGCTAAAACTCCACATTCCCAACACAGGGGGCCCAGGTTTGATCCCTGGTCAGGGAACTAGATCCCACATGCCACAACTAAGAGTTCACATGCCACAGCTAAGAGTTCGTATGCCACAACTAAAGACCCTGCATGCTGCAGCTAAAGATTCTGCATGCCAGAAGTAAAAGATCCCGCATGCTGCAACTAAAGATCCCGCACGCTGCAACAAAGACCAGTCGCAGCCAAATAAATAAATAAATATTTTTTAAAAAATCAGAGAATGGCTTGATGAAGGAAAAATATAGAAAGATACAAAAGGTAGCTTTGGCCAGAGATGCAAACCAGACAGAAGAAAGCTTGAGGTAGTACTCTAATCTGTACACAGATAAGATAGCTCCCTGCTGAGAGTAGACAGACTTCTCAAACGAGTGCCTCTCAGACACCTGGATCACAGAGAGACGTGCCAGTCCAGAACAATCAGTTTAAGTAACAGACTACTTCTTTTGAGACTTCTGCTTCTGGTCAAGATGTGGAAGGATAGTAAAAACCATCACCCCATTAGTAACAACAAAATAACCCAGACAAAATGAAAATTTTTCTACAGGGCAGGGGAAGAGACATGAATGCAGTGATGAACTTAATTCCAAGAGAAATAAGCTTTTCATAGGCAAGCAGGGGGTTGTGACAGCTTACACTCCTTGGGCATGTACCTGTTGTGGGTACAGGCAGAATCTGGGTAGAGATGGAGAGACTTTTCATGGATGGAGGGACATTGGCCAAACCTTCTAGGACAGTGTGGTCTGGCTAGAAGGACTGGAGTCTGGAAGTGTCCCAAATGCAAGGACAGAGCACTTGGACCAACAATTCTCCTCCTGACACTCCTCTCATCATGAGGCTTGCTGAGAAAAACAACAGTTGTGGGAATGATTGATAAGCAGAGGGAAACTGTATAACTTTGCACATTCTGGATCCCTGCCAGAGTTTAACACAAAGGCAAACTAAAAACATCTGAAACTTCAGCCAATCCTCATCCAACTCATCGACTGACAAGGTCAAATAGCAGATGAGATGAGGGAAGTTGGGCTAAACACAGGTGAACTCAATATAATATTAAACCTTTGCAAACACAACCCAAGAAGAAATCTGAATTACCAACTCCTGGTTACCATCAGACAGGAAATTCTTGCACTCTTTGGGAAATAAAACAAAATTATACTTTGGTATCCACTGTACATTCAAATATAATAGCCAAAAAAATCAATTAGAAAATTATGTTACATGGAAAGAAGCAAAAAAATATATATAATGCATATTTAAGAAAAACAGTCATTAGAAACAGATTTGCAGATAACCCAGTTATTAGAATAAGCAGACAATGACTTTAAAACAAATATTATGAATATATTCAATCATTTACTAAAAAAGGTGATTATATTGTGTAAAGAGATGGAAAATCTTTAGAAATAGAAATAAAAATTCTAAAAAAGAACGAAATGGACTTCTAGAGTCAAAACCCTACAATCTCTTAAAGTTAAAGATCACTGCATGAAATTAACACTAAATGTGACACTGCCCAAGAAAGAATAAACTTGGAAACTTGTCAACAGAAATAATTTGAAGTAAAAATGAAAGAGGAAAACAGTTGGAAGAAAGAATGTCAATAACCTGTGGAATAATATCAAGAGATCTAATATACTGTAATTAAAAGTCCCAGCAAATATGGAGACAAATAATTGAACAGAAAAAGTATTTGAAGAAATAATGGCTGATTGCAGCAACATGGATAGACTTGGAGGGCATTATGCTAAGTGAAATAAGTCAGACAGAGAAAGACAAATACAGTATGATAATACATCGCTTATATGTGGAATCTAAAAAGTACACCAAACTAGTGAGTATAACATAAAAGAAGCAGATTCATAGATATAGAGAACAAACCAGTGGATACCAGTGGGGACAGGGGGAGGGGCAATATAGGGGTAGGGGAGTGGGAGGTACAAACTATTGGGTGTAAGATAGGTTCAAGGATGTACTGTACAACACAGGGGAATATGGCCAATATTTTGTAACAACTGTAAATGGAAAGTGACCTTTAAAATTGTATAAAAATAAAAATTTGTTTAAAAAAGAGAGAATGGCTAAAAAGTCTTTAAATTTTGAAAAATACCAACCCACAGATCCAAGAATGGAATCCAAGAAATTCAACAACTCTCTAATGGGATGATGCAAAGAAAACTATACCGAGGTAGGTTATAGTCAGATTGCTGGAAATCAAAGAAAAAGAGAAAACATTCAGAAAAAAAAGATATTACGTACAGGGTAATAGCAATACAAATGACAGTTAATGCCTCATTACAAAAAAATGCAACTCAGAATACAGTGAAATTATACCTTTAAAGTGCTGAAAAGAAAGAAGCAAAACAAAATCTGTCAACCCAGTATTTTATATCTAGTGTATATATCGTT
Organism: Balaenoptera ricei; assembly: GCF_028023285.1. Lineage (NCBI taxonomy): Eukaryota > Metazoa > Chordata > Mammalia > Artiodactyla > Balaenopteridae > Balaenoptera > Balaenoptera ricei. The sequence goes on from NC_082641.1 coordinate 44,097,061, forward strand.
TAGATGTGAGGGTGAAATTGAAGATATTTTTGGATAAATGAAATCTGAGATAATTTGTCACAGCATACCTGCACTATTAAAAAATACTAAATAAAGGTGTTTAGGCTGAAGGGAAATGATACCAGGTAAAAACTCAGATCTATAGAAAGGAGTGAAAATTGCTAGAAATGATGATTATGTGGGTAAATATAAATTATGCTTTTTCTCTTGATCTATTTGAAAGACAATTAACTATTTTTGAAAGCAAAAATAATAAAAATGTATTGTGGGGTTTATAAAGTATGAGGGAAATATATGAAAACAATAGCATAAAGAATGTGAAGGAATAAATAGAAGTAAATTCTTATATGTGAAGTAACATATTAATTCAAGGCAGACGGATGACATGTTTTTTTGGTTTTTTTTTTTAATTTATTTTATTTATTTATTTTTGTCTGCGTTGGGTCTTCTTTGCTGCGTGCGGGCTTTCTCTAGTTGTGGCGAGCGGGGGCTACCCTTGGTTACGGTGCACAGGCTTCTCATTGCGGTGGCTTCTCTCGTTGCGGAGCACAGGCTCTAGGCACGCGGGCTTCAGTAGTTGTGGAACGTGGGCCAGTAGTTGTGGCTCGCGGGCTCTAGAGTGCAGACTCAGTAGTTGTGGCGCACGGGCTTAGTTGCTCCGTGGCATGTGGGATCTTCCCGGACCAGGGCTCGAACCCGTGTCCCCTGCATTGGCAGGAGGATTCTTAACCACTGCACCACCAGGGAAGCCCGACATGTTATTTTTTCTGTTACATGCAAAGGGAAGCTGAAGCTCAAAGAAGCTCTTTGACTTGATCAAGGTAATAAAGCAAGTTAGTGGTCAAGCTTAGGCTAGGAACTTGGTCCTTAGATTCTAGCCTATTGCTCTTAAAGCAAAGTTGGGATTAAGTAAAATATATTGCATGGATGCCTAATGGTTAATCCAAGGCTTTACATAACTAAATGGATCTTATTTCTTAGTTTACAAGGTTTTCTTTATAGTGAGTCATTTTATTTATCTAAGATTCCCCATTTCCCCCTATGGGTTGGCATATTATTTATAAAATGTATAAGGGAAAGGGAAACATGCATGATTCTGCTTCATTTACAGCTTCCTTTTTCTGTTGTTTCTCCTGAAATTAATTTACCTTCCTCCACTGGCTACATCTGGTTATTAATCAAGAACAAATGAAGAAAAGTAATGTGAGGAGAGGGGAGTTTAAGTAGAGGGTCTTTGGAGGGGTGTGCATTTAACCAGGTGTTAGAAATGAAAGTCCATTAAGTATAAGAAAATTGTGCCTCTGTTTTTCACTGACTGTAATATGAGCTTTTCACCTTTTGGTTTGCATCTAGTGTATCTTGACTATGAAGGAGGATTATGTCATCCAGTCTCGTTGAGTCAGATTTTAGCATAGAAGGATGACCTTCAATAATCATTGGCAAAGAATAATTCATGCCATCCCTGCTGCTATTTCAGAAGCTCTCTGCCTGTCAGTCAGCAAACAGCACTCCATCCGATAGCCCATTTCCAAAACAAAGAACATGGTAGTACCATCCTTATCAGTTCTCAGCTTTGCATGGGCCAAGAGGAATCCTTTGAAACTTAGGCTTTAAGTAAAGGCAACTGGGATCTCTAATCCACCCATATCAAATGGCAACCCGACATAACCAGGGCTTCTAGGGCAGAACAATTGTAAATAGCTGCTGCAAGCTGGAGGAAAAGCAGCTCCATTTTTGTCTTGGTGTACAATGCACTTCCTTTGTGGGTCATTTAGAGGCAGTGCAACCTTGCAAACAGATCAGTCCTTCTGGCTGGACCAACATAAGAATTCAGGAGGCAATGGTGGGGAAACATTTCAGACGTGTTAATGGACTGTGCCCAAGAACCGGGGGTTAGGCAACTCCCATGTCTGTAGAAGATCATGGGAAAGAACCACAAAATTTTCCTGGTTCATCTTGATTTAAGAATCAGGGCATCATTCAAAAAAGACTGTGATAGAGTAGTCAGATTCATAGAGACAGAAAGTAGAATGGTGGTTGCCAGGGATTAGGCCAGAGGGAAATGGGAATTATTATTTAATAGGGATGGAGTTTTAGTTTGGGAAGATGAAAAAAGTTCTGGACATAAATGGTGGTGACAGTTGCACAACAATGCAAATGTACTTAATGTCACTGAACTATAACAAAAATAGTTAAAATGGTGATTTTATGTTATATGTATTTTACTACAATTTATTTTTTAAAAGGAAAAAAACCCACGGTAAGTAAGTTCATTAGTAGTTGGCCCCAGTTAGCTTGGAGAAATTGATAGGAGTTCAATATTGTTTTTAGCATCTGGCAAACTTTGTACACTTCCTCACTGCATCTCTCAGATTCTCTCAGCTACTGTAAATACATAGGATCCAGTTCTGTTTCGGAGGGGAGAAGGTAAGATTGGGAGATAAAGATATCCAAAAATAAAACTAAATATGATATTAGCATTAATATTCTGTGCCAGGCATCATGTTGCCAATTTATCTATAGGTTTTTCAACCCAGGACTGAGCAGACACCTATTGGTCTGAGTTTAATAAGAATTCTTACATAATACCTGAAGTCCTTGCAATTAACCCGATTAACGTGCTTCAGGAGTAGCAGATGTGTTGCTGGTGAGATTGAAGGTCAGCTGGTTCTGAAACACGTATTAATGTCCTCGTAGCTCACTTTCTCAAAATTTGAACTACAAGGTTCTTTTTTTAAAGAAATAAAACTTTTCTCCTACCCCTGAGATTAAATCCATAGACTCTTGTTTGAGAAACATTGACTTAAACAACTGAAGCCTTCGTCTATGAAACTGCCTTGCAGTTGTGAATTACCACTGCAGAAGGAAGTTTTGTCCTTCTAATTGCTAAAAAATTTAAGATCATCATTGTAAGAAAAACATCAAATTAAAAATTTTTAATTTTTCTTATAATTTGTGGGCTTCCCTCACCCTTCAAGAACTACCTCTGTTTGAGAAATACTTCCATTAAGTTCTGGGAGCCTCTGACAGCCATTACTAATGGGGGAAAAAAGCAGGGAAAATAAAAAGGTTTTGGTGGTGGTGATGATTCTTGGCAAAAAACATTTTTTAAAATGGATTTACTTCCTAAATGGGAGGTAGGGTTAGGAAATAAATGTGTGTCTATATGGAGGGAGAAATGCTTTGTAAGTAGTTATTTTATTTTCAGTAGATAGTAGGTGGCTTGATTGGGCAAGTTCAACTATTTTAGAAAATGGTGCCCAGTGAAAATAGTCTTCTGCAACAAGACTTGGGGTACCTCCATTTCAGCACCCCCATTCTTCTCAAGCAATTTGATGGGGGTGACTTATTTGGAAATTTAGAGAAAACTGCCTTGATAGTATTTGTATGAGTTGATTTGGTTTTTCCCTTGGGCTGTACAGCTGCTAGCCATTTATTGCCTGCTTGGTCTAGGGGTAGGGTTTTTTTTGTTTGTTTTTTTGATTTTTGTTTTTTTTCCCTTTCCTCTCTGTGGTTCCTACAATAGAAATAATCATTTTTTAAAATGGAAGAGAACTCACTCCCTTTTCATAATCTCAGCTACAAATCTGCTTTTGATTCTGCATGTTTCATTTTGTTCCCTGAAGGATAATTTGGAGATTTGAGTAATTATCCCAAGACTCATAGGAGACTCTTTTGAAGGCGGGCAATTCTGCTGTGGTGGAGTCGGCCGCTGTCAAGCATTAACTTCTTAATAATGAAGCCTTTCAGGCCCTCGGCTATCGCACAAAGATGCACTTGAAGCTAGTGGCTGGGCGGAGTGTAAGCGGACCACTTCTATTCTTTCCTTGGACAAAATAGTCCTCTTGATCTCTGGGTTGGAGCTATTTTTATTTTAGTTCACTCCTTTTTTGCTTTTTAACTTGGTGGGCAAGTCTTTCACTTATATTTTGATCCACTCCTTAATCTGTTGCCTTTTTTTCAAACAGACCTGCAAAAAGACACCCTTCCCAATATCCAGCAACTAGCTCCCCCTTTCAGTATATTTAGAATCCTCCCTTTTTGGAAGAGCAGTGACTCAACTTCTGAACTAAATGCGCATTTGCGCCTCTGATCACAGTATACTTCCTGCTATTAACATGTAATGTCCCTGGCACAGCACTGGGGACAATGACACCTGCAATTAACAACCAAATTAGAATGTATCTTTTCTTGGCAAGCAGGGTCCACCAGAAGTTCAAGAACAGCTGCTGCCCTCCCCTCCAATTCTCTCTCTGCTTTTCAAGCTCAGAGCAGCAAAATGAACTAGAAATTTTTGTTTCCTGTTTGATAAATCAGCATATTTTAACTAATTCAGCAAATACTTACTGAGTGCTTAGTATGTAACAGACACAGAGGTAGACAGTGCTCTTTTTCCCACTTGTCACCAGGAGTGCTACTGTGCCTGGGACCTATGAGTTTGAAAAGGTTTATGAAAATACTAGACCTGATATATTTATAGTATAATATAATGTAGCAATTATATACACACATACATATTACAATCCTGTGTAAGCACAAAACTAATAAATGGTTAATTAAATCAACAGTCAACCAGCAACATATCAACTTAACTGATTGCAGACATTTAAAAAATCTCATTACATTTAGAAGCAATTTATAGGTAGATTTTTCTCACTTTTCAAAGATTCCCAAGTATTCTGCTTGGGAACAAAATTAATTTTTCATAGCCAAATAATTTCAAAAGCAAATTTACTTCATTTAAAAAACTATCTCAATTTTTTTCAAAAATTATAGTTGATGGGAGATGTATAGGTAGCAAGATGCTTAATATGATAAGAGCCTCTGCAGGCCTTAAAGCATCCCAGTGAGAGCAGATGAGATGTGCAGAGATATCAAAGAGGAGGCCCCAGCCTTTCGGAGGCTTACAATCCCTGGGGACAGATGTGGCTACCTAGAAGGAAATGCAAAAGATGTGTTTAGGAACCTGCTGTGTTCCTGTTAATACTTTGCTTTTATAAAGCACACATCGCTCCCAAATAGGACCTAGTATGTATAGTCTCTGCAACTTAATGCCCTTTGCAATGTTTGAAGACAACTCGCATGCCAACCCAGAAGTCCTTTCTTTTCTGCTTCTTTCTGTTCCTTATATAATATCATTCCAATCATTTTCTTTTGACCATACCTCAGTTTGTGTCTTATAATGTCTGGTGCCCAAAAAAGGAAAATTACACTCCAGATGTGGTGTAACAAGTACAACATACGTAAGAGTCCTGTCACGCCACTAGAATTTTATTCTTATTATTCATTTAGCTGCATCATGACTATTGGGCATGTCCTCAACAAAAACACAGATTGCCCTCAACAGGTACTTGTGAAGGTGGCTTTCTAAATATCTTCACATTTATATTTGTTAAAGGTAGTTTTGCAATTCCCCCTCCCCTCAAAAAACAAAAACAAACTTGATTTTGTTATTTGGCTTAGTTATTAGCCCTCCTAGTTTTGTGCCAGCTTAAATGGGATAAGCATGCCTTCTGCATTGGGGTGGAAGAGATGAGCAAGTACTATATAGAACGGGGGCCTGCACCCCAGGGATTACCCCAAAATTATGTCAGTCCCTGTGGGTAGCTTGTTCCATCAGGCATAAGAATCCAACAATGGTATGATTATTTTGTCAATGGAGATACCGTAAATTGTTTCTTTAATACTTTACTGAAACAATGACATTCTGATTTTCAAAAACCACCCAAGCAGAAACGATGCTTCTGTAGTTTCCATTTACAGTTCAATATTACGTCACATATAATTTTAACATTATATGACCCAGGATTCATATGTACTAACTCATTATTACATTTCTTGTAGAGGCAAAATATCTGAGTCTAGGGTGATGAAGTTAAATTTATGTGATACCGTAGAATCAGTAAAGATAATGGTAATACACTGGTCGTGGTAAAGCTATAAATTTGGACAGGACCCGAACAGGTCATTTCTTCAACCCTCTGCCTCCAACTAAGTCATGCCTCAAATCTGTCTCAGTTTCCCTTAGGTCTTCCTTTATCTGCCTCCTTTGAAATTCTGCATAAATGACACAATTTTTTGAGTTGTCATGGACATTTTAATTTTTAAAGTTTCAAGAACAGTGTCCAGTGCAATGTTCCTCATCTGGCTTTGCCTTTTGGCCCAGATCTAAAGTAACTGGACCTCTGATAAGTACGTAATGGCCTAGGGGACGCACAGTGTGGGTCCTGCTCCGGATTAAAGGGCTCAGGAACCCAGGGAAGGCGCCACATTCCCTGGCCCTGTTAATTAGCCATGCCTGTTGCTAATAAGTCTCTGGAGATATTTTATCAGGATCACAGAAGCAATTTGTGATGCCCAGAGTGGAAGAAAAAAAAACAACAGCCCGGCTTTATAAATCTCATAGAAAAGAACTTTGCCTCTTTACAGACTCATTCTCCTTATAATTTGATTTTTTTCAAAACCAGAACAACAGAACATAGAAATAAAACCTCAGTAATTCAGAGTGAATTATGGAAATGTATTTCTCCTTTCCCAGTTGTGTAATTCAATTCAGCGTTCTTATCCTTCAACAAAACCCTTACTATTATTAGCTGAAAGCATGAGTTTATAATCATTTTTTAAAATTCTATGGATCTCATCCATGGAATTTGTTTGCTCTTCAATACTATCTCTCCCCCCAGGGACTCATTACTCATTTACACATCTAGAAAGTAAATAATGTGCCATTAACTGGAAAAAATGCAGCCTCCAATTCATGGCACCAGGATGTGCTTTTTTTTTTTTTTTCTTTCTCTCTCTTTTTTAAACAAGACAAGCATTTGGAAACAGAATACTTTAAAAGGAAAAGATCAGAACTTGTTTTTCAATGAGTTGAGAACAACAGGCACCATTGTAGCCCAAAGCAAGGGTCTTACATACAGTTCAGGGACTGAAAATCCATAACAGACTATTATATGTAAGCTCAAGATTTAGATTAAATATTCTTAGGTTCCAGATGGATTCCAATTTCTTTCTTAATGTGTATATCTATTTCCAAATTTAATTATGGCTTTTTTTTTTAAAGACCTCTGTATTCTTATAAATAAAAAACATTGGTAGTAATCATTTTAACTAGAAATGGGGATGTATTTCCACAGCAGCTATTCATCTGTGACCCAGTTGGCACCATAGGGAACCTTCTTCCCGGCATTCTCTGAGCTGGGGGACTAGGACACAATCTGCTTTCATCAGAAGAGGATGGGTCAGGATCTAGCTCATCATAAAGGGCAGCATGAACCCTGTCTGTGGATGGCATCTATATCAAAGGACAGGCATTCCCAGACGTAAAATCACTAATCTCGTAAGCATCTCAGGAGGGCAGATGACTGATTCCATCTGTGTTGACTGAAGCTGGCTACACTGGGCTTCCCTGGAGACAAGAGTAGAAGAAGAGCTACTGACATTGCCAAGTTCTTGACTCATAGAAGACCAGGGATGAAGTTAAGAAGAGTAACGCTAACATTGAGGGAGTGTTTATTTCACGCTAGGCACTGTTTTCCACACTTTATGTATATGAATGCATTAATTCCTAACAACAATATCAGAGAGGTACATGAATATTCCTATTTTACAGAGGAGGGAACTGAGACACAAAGAAGTTAAGCAACTAGCTTGAACCCAGGTGGTCTGACTTTAGAGCAGCATTATTTAAAATGAATATACTATGAGGCACATAAGGAATTTGAAATGATCCGTAGCCACATTTAGAAAAGTAAACCAAAATAGATGAAATTAATTTTAATCATATATTTTCTTTAGTTCCATGTATCCCAGATATTAGTATTTCAACATGTTAACGACATAAAAATCATTAACGAGATATGTGACCTTTTAAAATTAACTCTTTGACTCCACTATGTATTTTACACTTACAGTACATCTCAGTTTGGACTAGGCATGTTTCAAGTGCTTGATGCCACATGTGGCTAGGGTCTACTGTTCTTAAGTCAACTTTCTAAATATTCTTGTTTTATCAGTGATGTGCCCTGCCCTGCAGTATTATTACTACTCTCTGTGATTGGAGACAACTTCTAAGTGCAGAAATGTAGTGGAGAAGGGGATTGGCGTGTGGTCTCTGGAAGAAGTGGAAGAATCAGACCTATCCCATCCATTTGGAGCTTCTGTGGATGTTAGAATAAAGGCCAGCTCTGGGATGACTCAGGTTGACAGAAGCAGCCCGCACCACACGCAGTGGCCCTGCATGTTCTTCTCAAGCACAGAGATGTGGGCTCACTGAGAAGACTATGCAGAAGACAGGGGACACAGAAGAGGCTGCCCCTACAAGCAGTTCTAGGTGTGGGCACTTGGCGAAGTTAGGCAGGCCCACCCTGGGTGTCTCTGTCGGGGGGGAAGTGAGAACAGGACCTTCAGGAGGCGTGTCACAGAGTGTCCCTGTGCCAGGGGGAGACTGTTCTGGACAGAGAATGATGTTCCATGGACTCATCACTGATGGCATGAAAAAGGCAGAGAGGCAGTCTCCAGACCTCAGCTCCCTGGGCCATGTGAGTTATATATATTTACTCTGTCTCTCCCTCTTTCTGAAGACAGTCCTCTCTGGGGCTACAGGCTCAGTTATCTCTTTTATTTTATTAATAAATATCATGAAAAACTCACTCATTACTCTGCCTTCCAGGTGGATTGTAGATGGCTGTCTCTCCTACCTGAAGTCTTAACCTCTGGAAGGAGAGGATTGCGGGGAAGCAGATGCTCTAATGGACCAGGTGGGCTTCAGAAGGCTAGGTAGTAGCCAGGGGACCGTGGTGGTCTCCCTAGTGTCCTGGGTGGCCACGGGTTGTCTAGTGGGGGGAGTGTCACAGGGCTGTTGAGAGGGTTCCTTCCAGTCATAGAGAGGAGGACCTGTTCCTGGGCAACCAGCTGTTTCACAGCCTACAGGCACACTCCTTTTCTGCTCTGAAGTTGTTTCAGAAACTGCAGTCTCTCCCCGCACAGCCCACCTCCTCGACCTTGCTCAGGTTTATAGATGGAGGGTCAGAGCAGGAAGGAAAACAGGATCAGGGGGTAGATGTATGCATACATAAACATTTCTGTACTCTGAAGAAAGCATTTTTCCATAGAAATCACAAATCAGTATTTTTCAAACTTCTTTGATCATAATTCACTGCAAGAAAAACATTTAAATTGGTACGACTACTTTGATTTTATTTTTTATTTTTATTTATGTATTTATTTATGGCTGTGCTGGGTCTTCGTTTCTGTGCAGGGGCTTTCTCCCGTTGCGGCAAGTGGGGGCCACTCTTCATCGCGATGCGCGGGCCTCTCACTATCGCGGCCTCTCTTGTTGCGGAGCACAGGCTCCAGATGCGCAGGCTCAGTAATTGTGGCTCACGGGCTTAGTTGCTCCGCGGCATGTGGGATCTTCCCAGACCAGGGCTCGAACCCGTATCCCCTGCATTGGCAGGCAGATTCTCAACCACTGCGCCACCAGGGAAGCCCGGTACGACTACTTTGAAAAAAACTGTTTGGTAGTATCTACTAAAGTTGAACTTCTAAGTACCCAATGACCCAGCAATTCCACTCCTAGGTATATACCCAGTGGGGATATGTATGCGTGTCTACCAAAAGACACATAAAAGAAAGTTCATAGCAGTACTATCTGTAATAGTAAAAAAGTGGAAACAACCCAAATATTGTCCACAGGAAACTGGTTTAAAAAGTTATGTGTGGTCACACAACATAGAGTATGTGTATTGTATACGATACAATAATAAGAATGAGCAAACTACAGCCACACTGATGGTTCTCTCAAAAATAATGTTGAGTAAAAAAAGCCAGACACAAAGACTCAAAAGAATACATGCTACATCGTTTCATTTACACAAAGCTCAAAAGCAGGCAAAACTAATCTGTGATGGTAGATATCAGGCTACTACATTTTATGTTGCAACCGACAACATGCGCACATATAACTGAATTGATAAGAAACAATTCTTACTTTTACTATATGTAGTGCGCTGATTTGTTTTTCCTATTCTGTTTTTCTAAAGCCTAGGTGCCACTCACTAAATGGATTTTATAATCTTTAATGGATCGTGACCTGTAGTTGGGAAAACACTGTTATTAATGCAGGTTAGGCTCTCAGAATAGCCCACAGGCTACCTAATCTCTCTAAACCTATTTCCTCCTCCATAAAAAGAGGATAATAATGGTACCCATCTCATAGGGTGGCTGTGAGGATAGGGTGAGTCAATGTACATTAAGCTCTTAATGCAATGCCTGGCACATGTTCACACACATGCACACACACACACACACACACACACACGCGCGCGTGCTCATATTAGTATTTTTATTCCCAAATACTGCCAGGTCTTTCCTTGGGCAAATAAACCTTTTAAATCCCTGCTCAATACCCACTGATAATGCGAACTAATCTTCTATCAAAGACATAGAGGTGACTCATTGCTCCAGGGAAGCCAGGTTCCTTGTGATTAGGACTTCTGGCATTTCCACTAGAAGTGAGCTTCTTTAAATTGTTTCTGTGTTGCCACACCATGTTCCACTGGGCTGTTCTCTTGTCTGCTCTGGTCCTTTAGGCAAGGCCTGAGATCATTTGGGCATGTACAGTGGAACTGTATTTGTACATTCCTTCTTTTTAAAAAGTCATTTTAGCTTGGGAAGTGCTGGCCTCGGCAAAGAGCAACACCCCTATTTGGCCAGGGGGTCTGACCAGCCCCCATCGCTTCCTCCAACAACAAAGGCTTTATGCTCTCATGCCAGAGACCAGCTGTCAGCTTAAATTTCCCTAATCCAGCCAGATCCCAATTCGGCCAATCAACAGTCCCTATCTGGGGGAAGCCCATCTGTGAAATGCAGCAGCGCTCTTACTGGAATGACATGTCATAAAAATTAGTTGGGGCACTAATCTAAGGAAGCTTTGTGCTGAGTCGAGGGACTGTGAGGTCCCAGTTGGTGTCCTTCTCTTTGCCAAAGAGCTGGACCAGATGAGCAGTGCAGAGCCTGAAAATACAGCAAGGACCCCCACCTCTTGCCCGCTCCTATGCGATGCTGCCCTTGGGGATGAGGGAAGGAGTTATCCACTCCCCAGAGTCCTTTCCTCCAGGCAGCTGGTCGCTCTGTCACGCAAGGGGAGTAGAAGAATGGGTGCATGGAAACGTGTCCTGTTGCTGGTGGGTTTTGTATGCATGGTTGTTCTGGCTGTTGTTTTCTGCACGATTACATTACTAACTCGTGTTGCCTAGATTTGTTTAAAAAGGACACACAGACTCATCTTACTAAGAAAGAATCTTCTGCCGTGAGTTGCCCTCTCACCTCTGGAAGAACAGTAGCTCACAAAACATATTTTTTGAACTACTGAGAAAAATAAAAAATTCAGACTTTCATTTGGCTTTATTTTAATGGCAGAGGTGACATTCTTTTTCCTTGGCCCTCCCATCCTGGCCTGTTTGCTTCCTCTCATTTTATACCACACTCTCCCTCAAACTTTTTTTTTTTTCCCCTAGACTCTTTCCTCCTTTCAGTCCCCATCACAGAACCATGGAGAGACTCAAGATGGGTGGCTAATAGCTGCGCAGGGGACAGAACCAAACCTGGCATGCAGAGGGCATGCAGCTGGCATGCCAGCTCTCCTCTCAGGCTTGCTGCGTATGGGCAGAAATGGGGGGAGACCTGAATATGGACATGACTTCAAGGATCCTGCAAGGTGGGGTAGGAAATTGTTTGCCCAACGTGTAAAAATTGCTAACCATCCACAGCAGAGTATGAACGCACACAGAAAGCACCAGCATAGCAAGGGTGTGGGACTGCCTGCCCAAATCCACCTCCAGTGTCTGGCAATCTTATTTCCACTATTTCTCCATGTTTGAGTCACATTTATTCGGTTTTCCAATAATTTTTATCGAGGGCCTCCTGTGTACTCTGCATTGTTCCAGGTGCCTAAAGAAATGTTTCATCAGAGACAATTCACGAGTCAGGCTGGCTGGAAGTGCGCACTAGGCTGACTTTGACCAATTAAAATGTAAACTTTATAGACAGGAGCTCAAAGGATCTGGAGCAGGCCTCTTTACATCCTTAATTGACTGAATAATGTGCTTCATCTGTGCCATTTTAAAAAATCACCATGCCGTGGATCACAAATTTTGAATTATATCTTCAGACAATCGCATGGGCATTTTCACACTTATCCATTTTTACGTAGTTTAACTCCAGCTTAAAAATATTTTGGAACTCTTCTTGAAAGTATAGATCTTATCCTAGAAGTTTAGATGTGTGTATTCTATAGCAAAGTTGGAAAAAAAAAATCCGTCACATTCTTATATTTTAAAAAATTATAGATTTTTTAAAAAATGTCTTTTTCTCATACTACTTAGGAATATTTTCTGACTTATTTTTAATTTTTTAAATTTTGAACTAATCTTTGGGATAAAGGGAACTAATCAATGTTTTTGGCTGCGTCTTTCCTCCAAGGCCACATAATTAATCAGGTTGCCGGTTTAGGTTAGCACTGAGCACTGCGCAGCCAGCTTTACAGCTTGAGGGACCTAGAGAGTATTTTCTAAGGACTCTGTATACACACTATGTTAGATCAGAAGAAAAGCAATCAATCTGTGAGTTAAACCACAAGCTTATGCAATTTTACATGGTGAAATTTGTCTATTATGCCATTTAACAGTAAGTCATAAAGACTTGCTGGTAGATGAATACATGATGAGAGATTATAACATCCCCTAAAGCAAGATTGAAATGAATTAAAACTAACAGAAAAGGGGTTGAGGAAGAGGAGAGAGCATGATAGAACGGCACAGTGTTACACCTCAGGGTGGAAATCACAGTGAGCTTGGGGGAAGGCTAGATTAAAAGAACATTTTCTTCATTCATTCACTTATGTATCTGTTTCTTCGTTAAACACCACTAAGGGCTCATTAATACAGTACCAGGCACTGTAAGACCAAATAAAGTCTAATATTTCTCCCAAGTTCATGTGATCCCTTTAAAACTACCCTTCCACTCTTCTCCACTACATGGGACTCTCCTTCCTTCTCAGTGAATCCTTTCCTCCACACTCCACACAGTCACCCCTAACCTCCTCCTTTGCTTTACCTCTCTGCCTTTGCTTCATTATTGTTCGGTCCATTTTTCCAAGCCTCATCCTTCTTTTCCTGATATCATAGGCCAGTCCTAGCCTTAAATTAATAAACAATTTGTACTGAGCTCCAACATGGAGCTGTGAGGGTTACTGTACAAAAAAGAAGTACAAGATGCGACAAGGAGCTATTATTCATGCTTCCAACATAAAGAATGAGGACAGCACGCCACATGAGCCCGGTACCAGCTGGCTGCTCCATGCGGTGAGCGCTGCAGGAGTTTGTGGGCTGGAAAACCACTGGAAGTTTCTCAAGGAGCTGGGACCGAAGTCTTGAAAATAAGATTTAGTGGTTGTAAAAGATAGCAAAGACATCCCCAGGGAGTGTGAAAAGCTGCCCACCCCAAAAAAGCCAACCCCTGTGGCCATCCGCTACTTGCTGCTCCGTGAGCAAGCGCTTCCTGGGTTTAAACCTTCTCTCTGTCAGTGACTTGAATGCGTGTTCTTTAGCACAGGCTTGAAAAAACAAAGGTGGGTCATTGTATCTCTCTGGCTTTTCTACATTTCTTCATCCTATTTATTTTAAACCCCTTGAGAAGAGGCTCATATCTGATCTTTAGAGTGGAGGGACCAGTGTACTCTGCCTCATTGGTAGACCATGAAAGGACTAGCAGGTTATAAGAATTTAAGGTCCCGGGAATATATCTGTGACAATCAGATCGGTCCCTGTGAATAGAGAAATAAAGAGATGAAAGAACTGCGACTGGGCGTTGTATAAAGAAAGTGTTCAAAACACACCGAGTCAATAAGTATTGATTTATTATACTGGCCATAATGTAGTATAATGTAGCCACAAAATGAGAGGAAAACAGCAAAACAGGGTCGGGATATGCAGTGAGGGTAAATCAGGTAATTCAGAAGCAGAAAGCTGACTGGGTCCTAGAAGGAGGGGCTGGAGCCACTGGAGCCTGTGCTGTGACAGGGGCATGAATGGAAGAAGAAACACCAGGGAGGGAGTGTGCTGGCGAGGCAGGACTCCAAATAATAGTCAGCGATGTCACGGGCAGGACATCTGAAAGAGCCTGGGGCTGTAAGGATGGCTGGGTTCAATTTCCTGTTTAATTTTAGGACGGTTGACTCTGTGTTAATATCTACATTTAGGCAGCTTCTGTGAAGCAAGGGAATTCTCAGTGAAGTTTTCCTATTCTTATTGTATTTATCCTGAGTCTGAATCTCAATCATGAAAATAAAAATGCCAGCTAAGCCAGCTTCATAAAGATAGAAATACAGGGCTCTTGCTAGGAAATTCTGGGCTTTCCTGAATCTTTCTCTAAGATTCATCAAGAAAAATTATCCAATTTTTAAAAATAAATAAAAAAGATTATTGTGTCTCTTTTTAATATGCTTGCCTAAGAGTCATCTTACACCCTAGGGGAAGGTAACACTATCTGTCGTAATTAGGGCCCAGACTCTGTAAAATCAGATGATATAGAAAACTGATACACTGCAAATGGTTTTTGTCTGGAAGAAAAGGTAACCCCCATGGTTATGGCTTTATTGCCCCATAGGACATTAACCAGTTTTGTGTCTAAATTTGCAATCTTATTCCGGAATTTTCCTTTCCACATATCAGTTCTCATATTCCCCTTTGGGTCAGCTTTGTCGTTTCTCTACTTCTATCATTAACAAGTTTAATAAATCAAAACATGCTCACAATTTGTATATTTGTAGGAGATTTTTTAAAAAATAAATTTACTTTCTTTCTTTCTTTATTTATTTATTTATTTATTTATTTATTTATGGCTGCGTTGGGTTTCTGTTGTTGCACATGGGCTTTCTCTAGTTGTGGCGAGCAGGGGCTACTCTTCGTTGGGATGTGCAGGCTTCTCACTGTGCTGGCTTCTCTTGTTGCAGAGCATGGGCTCTAGGTGCGTGGGCTTCAGTAGTTGTGGCACGTGGGCTTCAGCAGTTGTGCCTCACAGGCTCTAGAGCACAGGTGCAGTAGTTGTGGTGCACAGGCTTAGCTGCTCTGCAACATGTGGGATCTTCCTGGACCAGGGATTGAATCCGTGTCCCCTGCATTGGCCGGTGGATTCTTAACCACTGCGCCACCAGAAAAGTCCCAAGAAATATGTTTTTAACTTTTTAAAAATTATAACTCGACAACTCCTAGAAGTCTGAATTGATATCACAGGTTGAATTTATTGATTAAAAAACACCTGGATTATGATGTGTCTCTGGTAATATTAAGGACCCCCAAATCTTGTAATTAGCATCAATAATTTTATACAGTGTATTTTATCCATGTCCATGTGCAGAACATTGGAAAGAGATAGCCAAGAGGACTAGCACTTGCAAACCATTGAGCAAGTCCTGGATAGGGTCAGCAACAGAAGCAAATAATTTTCTAATTTGCAAGAAAGGTTCCTCCACTATTATGCAGAACTGATCTTCTGCAGAATCACAAACCCATGTGATTGTGAAACTTTGGCAAGCTGTCAAGTCAGAAAGCATTTCAAATAGAAAGAGGAACTTAAAAAAAATGTATCCCTGGGGAAAGGTTTTTTTCCCTTCCCTTGCTCCAAAAGGACTCATAATTCATTTCAGCTGCTTTGGATTTTCATGGCATCATCTTTTTTAAAAAATGAAAAATTGAGACCTTATGGAGAGGCATCAAATATAGGAACAAATGTAATTTTCTTTTAGTGAGGCCTAGCTAACTACCTTCAGTGTTTAAGCTATACAAGATTTTATTACTGTGGGAGTCCTGAAACATCTGAATTAATTTTTTTCTTAAAATTAACCTGAAATCAGCCGAAGGACCAATCCTAACTACTTTAAGAGATCTATGACAGAACTGAGTTAAGCTCCCCAAATGTCCTATTTCCAATTTTTTGTTAGAATATGGTACACTTCTTATGGTGTGAAATTACTGCATAATACAAATTTGAATTTGCCATGCATATACACACACAAAAATTATTGAGTTCCTACTATATACAAGACATCAGATAGAAAGGTATAAGTTTCCACCTGAAAGGAGCTTACAGTTCAGTTGGAGAGGCAATAACCAAGTAACATCCCTTTGTAAAAGGACATTAAGATATACTTTGATATGGTTAGAATTTAGTTTCTAACAGATGTTGATCATCTTTGGGCTGATACCAGTTAAACTATGGTATTGCTTCTCTAATTAGAGTAAGGCATGGTATAGTAGTGCATATGCGTGTGTGTGTGTGTGTGTGTGTGTATGTGTGTGTGTGTATGTGTGTGTGTGTGTATGTGTGTGTGTGTGTGTGTGTATGTGTGTGTGTGTGTATGTGTGTGTGTGTGTGTATGTGTGTTCTACTGTAGGACTGATTTTTCATAGGGACTATTTGGAAGATAAACAGAAAAAGGGCCAAAAGAAAGAGGCTAAGATTGGTCAATAACCTCACTTGTTTATTCATTTAGTAACCGTATCCCAGGAACTAATAGGTCTTATGAAGGAGGCAAAGCACCAGCCAAGCACCCAGCACACAGTAGGTATTTAATAAACATTCACTGAATTAAGTTAAAGATATATCAGAAGTGAACTTTGACTTCAGTGAGTTTATAATGTAGGAGAGAAGCTGCATTTTCTATTGAGTCAAATAATTATAAGACAAAGGACAAAGTGGATTCCATGAAAGAGATATGGATGAAAAGCTTGGAGTGCACAGGGAAAGCAGAGGTCAGCTGGTGTACCAGATTACACTTTGGGGACAAAGTGGTATGTAATTTGGACAAGGATGGGTTGGATGCTGACTTATGGTGACAAATGGAGGGACTCTGTAGGTAGAGGAAGAGCATGAGTCAAGGCTCAGGGGTAGAACAATGTGAGACTGGAATAGGGAAACTCGGTTTGGGCATTAAAAGATGGTAGAAAAAAAAGCCTGAGAAGGTGCAGTAGGTTTAAATAGTGACGCTGCCTAAAACCACACAAAGAGTTTGAACCTAGAGCTGAGAACAAAGAAACATTACTGAAGACTTTTTCTCGTTTTTAAATAATAGGCTGATGAAGAACCTAGCGGCAAGACGGGAATAAAGACACAGACCTACTAGAGAATGGACTTGAGGATATGGGGAGGGGGTGGGATGAGATGTGACAGGGTGAGAGAATGTCATGGACATATATACACTACCAAATGTAAAATAGATAGCTAGTGGGAAGCAGCCGCATAGCACAGGGAGATCAGCTCGGTGCTTTGTGACCACCTAGAGGGGTGGGATGGGGAGGGTGGGAGGGAGGGAGATGCAAGAGGGAAGAGAAATGGGAACATATTGTATATGTATAACTGATTCACTTTGTTATAAAGCAGAAGCTAACACACTATTGTAAGGCAATTATACTTCAATAAAGATGTTTAAAAATAAATAAATAAATAAATAAATAAATAAATAAATAAATAAATAAATAAATAAATAAATAAAAAAAAAAAGGCTGCTGCTCCTAGCAGAGAAAAAGTTTGTATTCTATGTTGGATTCCTTTAAACATCCCTTTAAGAAATCTCAGTATGCTTGGTGATATTGGTTTATTTTGGAATAATCGTGTCTTAGAATCCTGTGGTTTCTTTGTTCGCTTAGAATCACCTTCGGCCCACAGGATTCCCTGCTCCAGAATGCCCTGCCTACAAGGGACCTACCACGTATCCTTACAAGAAAGTTGCTGCTGATGTTTTGACTCTAAAAGATGGGAGTGGGGGGGTATCACTCATCATTCCTAGTCTCTCCATGGATGAGACACTTCACCTCTAGCCTGACTCCTCATGCTGGGTTCTCTGACCAGAAGCAGTTCTTCAGTGATGAAGGTCAATTGCCCATGGCTGGCTCACTGTGGACCTCTGCCAGCAGTGCTGTTGGAGAGCCTTTGATGCCCTTCAGTCGCTGTGCCACTCGATTTACTCTCTTGCTGACTCTCCTCAAACCCATAGTAATGAAATGTTGATTAAAAATATCTGATTGAGTGGTGGCAGCAGCTGCATCAATATTAAATAACTACTGTTTACTGAGCGCTCACCATGTTCTAGGTTGCTGACAGGATGTAATCACCCAACAAAACTGAGACAAGGATTGTAATCAGAATCCCCATTTACCAAGGAGAAAAGTAAGGCTCTGAGATTGATGAACCTTGCCCACAGTAATAGAGAGGGAGCAGTAGTTGGACCATGGCATTCTGATGTGAGAGCCTGGATACGTTGCCGCTCTATAGACAGAGAGTTCTTCTAATTGTTGTCTCTAACCTACAATGCCCCCCAATTTCATTTCACAGGAAAGTAGATTGCACAACTAGAACACGGGCCTGGGCCTTGGGTCCCATGTCTTATCTGATGGCCAGTTATCACCTGTTTCTCAGGAATGTCTTTCTAGGCCAGT
Organism: Balaenoptera ricei; assembly: GCF_028023285.1. NCBI lineage: Eukaryota > Metazoa > Chordata > Mammalia > Artiodactyla > Balaenopteridae > Balaenoptera > Balaenoptera ricei. The sequence goes on from NC_082641.1 coordinate 44,115,558, forward strand.
GTCTGCATCATTTCAAAACCAGAGAGCTATGGATTTTCTGTGAGGCCCATTCCCGGCAGCTAGAGATTGCAATTCAAGGCTGAACTATGCCTTGAGGATCACTGTCAACTCATTCTTCCCTTTATTATCTATTAGCTTTGGGGGACTTTTAAATTGTAAGATATACCTTAACCCTCTTTCCAAAGCATTTAATCTTTTCAGATCTTTAAAACAGTTTTGTTTTTTCCTTGTCCTTGATTATCTAAAGTTGTACAACTAGAAATGTTTCCTCACACTAAATCCTTATCCTTCCAGGGATTTCATTGTTTAGTGGCTATATTCTGATTTCATCTAATCTTTTCATATATCCCTAGAATTTAGGAGATTGATGCCCAGTAATGACTATAACTATTCTAGTGGAAACTCCAGCAAGTATGCCCAAAGAAGGAGCTCTGTGTTTAGAACTAAATTCCTTAGATATGGCACCACACAGTAAATCCAACCTTTCTTGCGGCCCCTCCTAGCATCATTACCCTTAGGATTCATTGTCATTCTCACCTTTCTTCTTTTGCCAAAATATTTCTCTAGATTTACTCATTGAACTAATTAAATGTATCCATGCCCCTAGAGTAGCACATAACCATACACAAGGAAAAGCCCATTGAATTAGGCATCTAAGACTCCACAATTTAAAAAAAAAAAAAAAAAAGGAAAGAAGGAAGAAAAAAAATTAGAGGTATTTCCCCTAAAAGAAGGTCAGATGGAAAAGTTGTCTTATATCAGCCCTGAAGGGTTTGCAAGCTCCCAGTCTGTACCATAAAGTCTCTACTTGATACATAACACATTTGGAGCAGTCAGGATGGGGCTTAGTTTGTTCATGAGATTATAGCCCCAAGAACTCAGGAAAACCACTGCCATGCATATTTATAGTCAATGAAACTCGGTTGCCACAGCCTGCCTTCTTGTATCCCATCCCATCTGTTTATTAATCAAATTCCTTCCTTCATTCATTCAATAAAATTTTTTGAGTGGATATTATCTTCGAGAAACTGTATGCTAATATCTGGTACTACGTTAACAATTCAAGCTGGCCACTTTTCCATTGGGTAGACCCTCATAGAATCTCAGTAATCTGAAACCTCTTCTAGATAGCATTAAGGAAAAAGACCAGAAAAAAGTTTTTGATTAATAAAGAGGTTTTTAAAAAATGTCTCATGGTGGTTTTCCATTCATTATAGTATTTAAAATGCCTTAATATTTAGCTAGCGGCAGACTCTGGGAGGGCTCACGCCAAGGAGAACTTCCCAGAACCTCTGCTGCCAGTGTCCTTGTCCCCACGGTGAAACAGAGCCACCACTCGCCTCTGCAGGAGACCCCCCAACACCAGCAGAATACACTCTTGGTTCCTTTATCCTGCTATAACGTGACACAGATGCACTGGAATACTATGAGATAGCAGACAAGAATATGAACAATGAGATGAAGTTTTTTTCCTGCCTCTTCTAAAATTGGCCTCCAGCAAAATGAAAAGGAGGGTTTGATTGCTACATGTGAATATCTCTCCAGAATTCAAAGCAAGACAACTTCTCTCCAACAAAACTAACCTAAAACAAAATAGATCACAGCTACAGAAGACAATTTTGCTTCTCCTTCTTTCAAATAAAGCTATTTCATTAAACTTTAAAAAAAAAAAAAAATATTTAGCTAGCATTTTTACAGGTTTCAAAGGACTTTCACAAACACTCTGTAGTTAAAGGTTCACTTCTAGGGTTTGAATAGTTTGAGAAGGTCTTCCTCACTATGAACTCCTTGAGCGCAGAGACTGCATTTTAGTATTGCTTATATATCTAGAATCTCACCCAGAGCTAGGTATGGAATTGACAACTGGTAAGTGATTTTTGAATGAATGTCTTCACAGTACATGTTTGTAAGTTATTTTCCCTACTGGTTTGTAATGGGAGGCTGTTTCCACTATTTCCTTTTCATGTGCCCAGTACTGTTCTCATCAGACAAGACAGTTGGCTGGATCTCACCCAGGAAAAATGTCAAGCTGGACTTGCAGCATGAATAGGACAATGCCATGTTATCTAGCCACATCATTGCTCCTTGAAGCCAAAATCAAGGAGGTTTTTGTGTCATCCATTATGAAAAGTTTGACAAAGAAACAAAGTTGCAAGGTGGGGCAAATTGGAGAACTAAGTTTTATACTGAGGGTGGTAGTTTCACAATGACAATGATTAAGGTTTCAGAAATATTAAGACAGATTTGAACAAACTTAAGATAGATTTGAGCAGTAAGATGGCATCTGAAGCAAGTACATCATTAATATGCCTTCTTCAACTCTCTTCTTTCACAGGGGACTTGGGAATTATTTCCTCATATTATATATGCCAACTGCATGGGTTGCTGGTTAAAAACACTAAGCCATCCAATGAGCAGAATGTAAGAAATGACAGGAATAGCTGTCTGACATTTTGGTCTCTGGAAGAAAGCAAGATAACAAGCCTGTAAAGTACTCATCTTAGAAAGCAGAGGTAGATATGAATTTCAAGAGGGTTAACATCTCGCTATTTCCATCTTTCCCCATCAGAAATCTTAAACAGACTAACTTTCAATTTCCCTAATTATCTGTGAAAACATTTTTAGGAGATAACCCAAGACTTAGAGATTAAAAATATGTTTTGTCAATGGAATGTGTATTAGCAGAAAAATGTTAGGAGATAATTTTAGGTCCTGGAGCTTAGGTATTATCCTGTGTGATCTTGGAAAAGTCATCTAACCTCTCTGGACTTCCATTTTCTAACTTCAATAGTAATATTTTTAAATTGGCCCATTTATCTCTTCATATAGATGACATAGGAGTAGAGTTAATAGAGATAAAATATTTAAAAATTAAGAGACCTATTTAAATGTAAACTATTTTATTTAAATAGTTTATTTTTCCTTTTTTGACCCCAACTCAGCTCTGAGTAGAAAAAGTGGTCAATAAGAAAGGATTGAAAAAGTCAGTTATAGAAAAGTTGATTCCAGATCTAAGAGAAGTCTGACTCATTCAACAGTTAAGCAGCAAGTCTAAAACAAATTAACCACACATCCTCAGCTTCTTATTCCTTTTTCTGTTTGATTTTGATGGACATCTGTGTGGGTGAGGTAACGTAAGTGTTTGTTGTGGTAAAAACATTGTGAAAATACTGTGTTCTTTTACCCTGCCAACATGAGAACCAGAAGGAGGAAGTGAAGATGAGCTAGAATGACTTGTATCAGTAAATGTGAGCTGAGCTACTCAGAATCTTCCCAGTAATTCCTGAAACCTTCAGTATCTGTTATACACACACACACACACACACGCTCTACATCTAGCTATCTATGTATCTTCACCTCCCACTATGTGCCAGACACTTTTTGAAGCATTCAGGTTATGCTATTGAATGAGAAATCATGCTTCCTGCTTTCAAAATGCTTACATTCCAATATGTGAAGAAATAAAATAGTGAAGTCAGAAAGTAAATTATTAAGATAAATTCAAATAATTATCTATGCTATAAAAGAAATCCATAATAATAAAATATAGAGTAATAGGCAGGTGAGAACTGGGGCTGAGGTTTGACAACTTTAGATACAATAGTCAGACAAGATCTCTCTGAGAAGCTGACATTTGAACTAAAATGTGAATATGCAGATGATGTACCAGCCAGGGGAAAATCTGGAAGAAGAACTGAGAGAGCAGTTGGAGTGACTTAGATGAGGAAAATCTTCAGGAAGATGAAGTTGGAGAGGTAAGCAAGAGCCTGACTATGTACTCTGTGGACTTGGGGTTTATTCTAGAAGGAATAGGAAACTCTTGGATAGTTTTGAGAGCTTCTTTGATGTGTGGGGCAGTATCTTTCATCAACTTTGGACAATTCTTACTATCTCTACAAGTGTTTCTTCTGCCCCATTCTCTTCCTCCTATCCAACTGTGACACCAACTAAATATATATTAGACCATCTGATGATACTGTCTCACATATCTAGAACTTTCTATTCAGTGTTGGGTTTTTTCCCCCCCTTCATTTCTTTTCCTCTTTGTGGTTCAGTTTGGATAATCTCTATTGACCTGTCTTCAAATTCACTGATCCTTTCTTCTCCTGTGTCCAGCCATGTAGTTAAACACATTAAATGAATTCTTTATTTCTGATATTGTAGTTTTCAGCTCTATAATTTCCACTTAATCCTTTTATAGAATTTTTATTTCTATGCTGAAGTTCCCCGTCTGGCATAAAGTACTTTCCTAAAAAATGTTTGTTGAATGAATGAACTAGTTTTGATGCACTGTCAATAAGAAGGTCTTTTTAAAATACAGAAAACAAATTTATATTTTGAACATTCAGTTTATCACAAATTAGCTATCTTTCACTAAGACTTAATATCTTCTGGTATAAGCAGGTGACAGAAATTCTCATCTGCATACTTTGCAAATTTAGTCTTACTTTGGGGATAGCTAATGTTACAAAGCACTTTCATATTATTGGTATATTTTTTTAAATGGAGTATAGTTGATTTACAATGTTGTGTTAGTTCCAGGTGTACATATATGTGTGTGTGTGTATATATAAATATATATATATATATATTCTTTCTCAGATTCTTTTCCATTATAGGTTATTACAAGATACTGAATATAGTTCCCTGTGCTATACCATAGGTCCTTCTTTTTTATCTATTTTATGTAAAGTAGCGTATATCTGTTAACCCCAAACTCCTAATGTATCCCTGCCCCACCCCACTCCACATTCCCCTTTGGCAACCATAAGTTTGTTTTCTATGTCTGTTAGAAAACAGAGAGCAATCAGAATGGGACTTAGCTTGTTCATGAGATTATAGCCCCAAGAACACAGGAAAACCTCTGCCATGCATACTTATAGTCACTGAAACTCCGTTGCCACAGCCTGCCTTCTTGTATCCCATCACATCTGTTTATTAATCAAATTCTATTTCTATTTTTCAAATTCTATTTCTATTTTTTTAATTTTTATTTTATATTGGAGTATAAAATAATTGATTTACAATGTTGTGTTAGTTTTAGGTGTACAGCAAAGTATAGTTGATTTACAATGTTGTGTTAGTTTTAGGTATACAGCAAAGTGATTTATTTATACATACACATATATCTATTCTATTTCAGATTCTTTTCCCATATAGCTTATTACAAAGTATTGAGAAGAGTTCCCTGTGCTATACATAGGTCCTTGTTGATTACCTATTTTATATTTAGTAGTGTCCATATGTTAATCCCAAACTCCTAATTTATCCCCCCCCCCAACCTTTCCCCTTTGGTAACCATAAGTTTGTTTTCAAAGTCTGTGAGCTTGTTTTGTAAACAAATTCATTTGTATCACGTTGATCCCACATAGAAGTGATATCATATTATATTTATCTTTCTCTGTCTGACTGACTTCACTTAGTATGATAATCTCTAGGTCCATCCATGTTGCTGCAAATGGCATTATTTCATTCTTTTTTATGGCTGAGTAATATTCTATTGTACATATGTACCATATCTTCTTTATCCATTCCTCTGTCGATGGACATTTAGGTTGCTTCCATGTCTTAGCTATTGTAAATAGTACTGCAGTGAACACTGGGGTTCACGTATCTTTTCAAATTAGAGTTTTCGTCTTTTCTAGATATATGTCCAGGAGTGGGATTGCTGGATCACATGGTAGCTCTTTTTTTAGTTTTTTAAGGAACCTACATACTGTTCTCCATAGTGGCTATACCAATTTACATTCCCACCAATAGTGTAGGAGGGTTACCTTTTCTCCACACCCTCTCCAGCATTTATTATTTATAGACTTTTTGATGATGGCCATTCTGACTGGTGTGAGGTGATACCTTACTGTAGTTTTGATTTGCATTTCTCTAATAATTAGTGACATTGAGCACCTTTTCATGTTGAGCATCTGGAGGTCGTTTTTGGAGAAATGTCTGTTTAGGTCTTCTGCCCATTTTTTGACTGGGTTGTTTGATTTTTTGATATTGAGCTGTATGAGCTCTTTGTATATTTTGGAAATTAATCTCTTGTCAGTCACATCATTTGCAAATATTTTCTTCCAGTCCGTAGGTTGTCTTTTAATTTTGTTTATGGTTTCCTTTGCTGTGCAAAAGCTTGTAAGTTTAATTAGGTCCCATTTGTTTATTTTTGTTTTTATTTCTATTACTCTAGGAGACGTATCCAAAAAAAATACTGCTGTGGTTTATGTCAAAGAGTGTTTTACCTATGTTTTCCTCTAGGAGTTTTATAATTTAGGTCTTTAATCCATTTTGAGTTTATTTTTTATATGGTGTTAGAGAATGTTCTAATTTCATTCTTTTACATGTAGCTGTCCACTTTTCCCAGCACCACTTACTGAAGAGACGGTCTTTTCTCCATTGTGTTGTATATTCTCACCTCCTTTGTTGAAGGTTAATTAACTGTAGGTGTGTGGTTTTATTTCTGGGCTTTCTATTCTGTTCCACTTATCTATATGTCTGTTTTTGTGCCAATACTATGCTGTTTTGATCATTGTAGCTTTGTAGTATCGTCTGAAGTTTGGGACGGTTATGCCTCCAGCTTTGTTCTTTTTCCTCAGGATTGCTTTTGCAATTCTGGGTCTTTTATGGGTCCATATAAGTTTTAGGACTATTTATTCTAGTTCTGTGGAAAATTTCATGGGTAATTAGATAGGGATCACATTAAATCTGTAGATTGCTTTGGGTAGTATGGCCATATTAACTATATTGATCCTTCCAATCCAAGAGCATGAGATACCTTTCCATTTCTTTGAATCATCTTTAATTTCCTTTATCGATGTTTTATCATTCTCAACATATAAGTCTTTCACCTCTTTGGTCAGGTGTATTCTTAGGTATTTTATTTTTTATTGTTTTTAATGTGATTTTAAAAGGGATTTTTTTAACTTTCTCTTTCTGATATTCCATTGTTAGTGTAAAGAAATGCAACATATTTCTGTATATTACTCTTGTATTCTGCTACCTTGCTGAATTCATTTATTAGTTCTTGTGTGATTAGTATTTTTATGTTTGATCAGCTCCCTCTGGAAGCTCACAGGACTAGACCCACAGGTATATGAACTTTGCTTAATAGTGCAGACCTATAGCAACCATAATTAAGGTCTCCCTTTTGTGAATGCTTTGAATAAAGCCAGAATGTCTCTGGGTTCAGTTTTATCCCTGGAAAAAAAGACAAGTCATTCTATTGGTAAGACATAGAATATGAATAGATAACTCATGCCTTAAATTGTTTCTCTCTAGAGAATAGCTATGGCAAGTCTCTCCAAATGCAAAGGTGAAAGGGAGATATGATTTTCACCTGAAGAAGAATTAATTTGAGAAGAATTTCTTAAGGTGAGAGACGCATACTGACATGTACTACAACTCTGTAACAATGCTCATACATGCACATGTGCACACATGCACATGCACACATGCATATACACAGACTCACAGGGGTACAGCATTTTATCCTCTCAGTAGAAACTTAGACTCTTTCATATTCATCTGTACTTTCTAGACATTATATGGAAAGACAGACATCTGAATTTGGCTGGTGGGAGGGTTGCCCAGTGATTAATTAGATCAGTGCATGGGCTGGGATATGCTGACCTTTTCTGTCCCTGCTAAGCCGAAGACCTCTGCTTCTGAGTGCTTCCCTCTTTGCAAACTGTAACAACAAGCGTTCTTTTCAAAGTACTTCACAAACTTTACTTCTCCTTGCCCTGAGGAGAGGCCCTTATTAGTCTCTCCATTTTGCTGACTGCAGTGAACTGACCTGCTTGGGGTCCAGTGGGAATTAGTGCCCAAACTGGAATTACAACTTCAGTGCCTTTGGACCCAGTCCAGAGCAATGGCCACTTAGGACAAGTCTGTCTTGGCTCTTTTTTCCTCCTGCTCTGTCTCTGCAGGGGTAACCCACCCCAAGGATGCATTCTTATCAGTCTGTGAATTTTGGTTTCAACATACTTATGGTATTTTTGATGTTGTCAAGTGTATTTGTGCTATTTATGATGGTGACAAACGTTCACTGTTGATTAAAGTTAAGGAGCTAGTCTGTGCCTGGATTTATACATCCCAGGACTTGCAAAAGTCAGACAGCTGGATAATGCTAGGTGTTAGGGAGTAGGATGTGAAGATTGAAAAAATCCTTCTGCATGGCTGGAGAAATATTGTTTCTCCTCACACCTCACTGACTAGAACTTAGTCCCATGGCTACATCTAGCTGCAAGGGGGTCTTCAAATGTCATCTTTATTCCAGAGAGCCACATGTCTAGCTATAATACAGGGTACTTTTACTACAGAAGAAAGAGTAAGTAATACTGGAAGATAGCTAGGAATTGCGGTCTCCCAAATTAGTTTTTTTCAAATTATTACTAATAAGGAAGCAAACAACCAGAGAGAAAAAGGCTTGGGGGGGGGGGGGCATCAAATGAACCTGTTATCAAATATTTACTTTTTCTGCAGTCCTTAGAATTAAAGGGACCATTTAAAATCTTTCAATGGCTTTGTTTTTACTTATTTTATGTTACTTTATTTTATTTTATATTATTTCATTTTACATATTTATGTTTGACCTCAGATACTGAGTGTTGATTGAATCATCAGCCTCATTTCATGACATTAACATCATCACTCGCGCCATGCTTCAATCTTGTTTCATTTTCAAACATATTCCAAGTAGTCCTTAACAACTACCACCATCCTCTTCCCCATTTTAGGCTACGCCCTGAATGCGTTTGACAATTATCTTTGAAATTGTATGTTTCTTTGTAAATTGTCTGGTATTTTTTACATGTATGTTTTTTCACTTTACATAAATTATAGTGTGCGAAGAAAAACTTTGTCTTTTTCCTCATTTTTCTCATGCATCATTATGATTTTAAGATTTATTTGTGTGTGTATCTAGTTTATTGCTTCTCACTACATCATATTCCACTTTTTCCCTGTCAGTTTCCCTAGTTATAGACTACTAATTTGCCCTTCAACTCTCCACTGCCAAAAAAAGAAAAAGCAATGATACACATGTGTACCTGTACTCTTAAGGGTCTGTGCAGGAATCTCTCAGGAGTGGTATTACTGCACAAAGTAAGATTCATGCACATTAGTGGACTAAATACTACCACATTGCTCTCCAGAATGTCTGTACCCAGTTACAGTTCTACCAGGAGCACATACAAGTCTGTTTCACCATCTACTCCCCTCTCCACACACACACTTGACATTATCAAATTTCTAATTTTATGAATTTGATGGGAATAAACCCATATGTCATTTCTTTGATTACTATTCATTTTATCATGTCTTCATATATGTGTTAGCCATTTAGATTTCCTCTTATGTAACTTGCCATTTTATACCTTGCCCATTTTTGCATTGAATATTTTGTCTTTTTTCTCATTGATTTGTAGGAATCCTGTATAAACCCTTTGCCAGTTAAGTCATTATAAATATTTTGTTCGTGGTGGAAATCCTTCCCCCAATCTGCCATCCATCTCTGTCTATCATGGTAGAGGGCTTTGGGTCTTTTTAGAATGCCCTTCCCCATTCTGAGTCATACAAAAAATTATTTTACATTTTATTCTACTAGCTGTAGGGTTTTATCTTCACATTTAGGTCTCTCATCCAACTGGAGTCTTGCTTTGTATTGGTATAAAGAATGGATCCTGTTTTGCTTTTTTTATATAGTGACCCAAATTTCCTAACACTGTCACTAAACAGTTTTTTTCCCTATTGATTGATATGATATGACCATTGTCATAGATCAAGTTCCCTGATATACTCTCTGTGGTCTTTCTCTCTCTCTCTTAGATCTCCATTCCATTCCATTTGCCTATTTGTCCTGAACTCTTGAACTAGTTTCATATTTTTAAGAGTATATAGAGTATACACACACATACAACATTACATGTGTACAGTGAAGTATCGTCTTAATGACTGATTTAACTAGACTGACCTGGGAAATGTGGAATTTGATAAGTGATTCTGTGCGCCACATAAATAGCAAGAAAATAGGAAACCAAAAGTAAACTAGGGCTTCAGCATCTATCTTTGCCCCCAAGGGTGATGTGTACGATGACTACACCCAGCTTCCATGCAGAGAGGGAGTTGCCTCTCTGTTCTTCTATATTTCTTCTTGCTCTTTGTACACAAATGTATTTTTCTTTCTCATATTTGCTTATTCAGACTTGTTTCATAAAAGATTTAGAATGTCTTACAAAAAATGCAATTAACCAAGCAAAATATAACAACACTGAAAGAGGTGAGAGAAACAAGCCAAGGGAAACATTAAAATTGTGCCTATTTTATTTGGAGCCCAAGTTGGTTTATAGTACCCTCAATTGACCCTTCTCTTTCTTCCATTTGTAGTTTCTCTCTTTCTGGGTTTCACAAGGTTATTCAACTTTTGGGTTTTTTCATTGTGGTATTTAGGAGAGGAAAGGAAAACCTCTGGACAAGAGGAAAAAGGAGGTTGGAAAAAGGAGTTCTGTGTGGGGGGATTTCCTAGACCCTGTACAATCACCTGATACAGGTAGAAAAAGTTTGGTAGAAAGAGTAGAGACTGGGACCCAGAAGGCCCAGGCTCTTGTCCCTGCTCTGCCACTGACTGCCTATGACCTTGACTCAAACACAAATCTCTCCGTGGTTTACTGTCCTCAGCTGCCAGGGAAGGAGGCTGCCCTAGGTGGTCCCAAGGTTCCATCCATTGCCAACATTCTCTGACTCTGCATGCGTTTTCCCTCTAGGGGCATCAATCATCAGCTCTCTCTGGAGACATTTTACAATATGCACACCAGGCCAGCTGTTAGTCCTGTAACTGAGAAAGGTCACTCCCAGAAGGCTATTAGCCTCCTCCCTTGGTTCAGAATAATTGCTCCACAGCATTCACATCACTTTTTTACACCAGGAATTCCTATCCTGTGGAAGGCCTAACAGATGCTGTCTTCCGCATCAAAGAGAAGAAATAATAAATGCATTCCACAGCTGAGAGGAAATAACTCCTACAAGCTGTATTTTCCAGCAAATAGCCAAAGAAGCTAGTCACAGAATCAGAGAAAACAAACCGTTGTCATCCAACTGTCCTCTGGTGCTCCAGCCTTCTTGTGTCACCCCTTTTATCAACAACCAAATCCACTAACTCAGGCCCCCATTCTGCACTGACTGCTGGCATTCAGATACCTCCCAGTTACATCTGAGATCCATCAGGGAAGAGATTCTGATTATCCCCTAACATTGCTCCAGCTCCTGCCCCTGGCTCCTCGTCACCCCACCTACCTCACCACCCACACTCCCACGCGCTCTAGCTTCACTCAAGGTGATCTCAGAGTCTTATCATGGCTGGGGTGTGCCAGAGGGGGATTCGTGCCCAGCACACAGGAAATGATTCAAAATAGGGTTTCAGGGCTACAAGTACTTTGAGAAGCCACTGGCCAGGTACCATCATAGAGATTCACTTACTGGCTGTTATGGACTGAATTGTGTCCTCTCAAAATTCATATGTTGAAGCCCTAACTCCAAAATGTGACTATATTTGGAGATAGGGCATTTAAGGAAATAATGAAAGTTAATGAGATCATCAGGGTGGGAGTCCTAATCTGATAGGATTAGTGTCTTTATATGAAGAGACAACAGGGAGCTCACTGTTGTGAGAACTGTTGTCACTGTTCTCTGTCTCTCTTTCACTTTCTCTCTATTTCTATTTCTCTCCTTCTTCAGCAAGAAGGAGGCCATCTGCAAGCCAGGAAGGGGCTCTCACCAGAAACCAAATTGGCTGGCACCTTGATATTGGACTTCCCAACCTCCAGAGCTATGAGGAGATAAATTTCTACTGTTTAAGCCACCAATCTAAGGTTATTTTGTTCTGGTGGCCTGAACAGACTAAGACACTGCCTTTCTCTCCTCTTGGCCTAGGCCTGTTGAACCCACCCTCAGAAGAGTCCCTTCTCCCATCATTCCTGGTCCTCTGCTTCTCTCAATGTGGCCTCCAAGTCTCATGTGGTCTGATCCCTGCTCTCCTCTGCAGCTTCATCTCCCCTCTTCTCTCTCCTCAATCCAGGCCCTGCAAGCCACCCAGGCCTTAGGTAGTTCCTGGAGAAGCACTCTGGCCCCTCCCACCGCAGGATGGGTATTCCCTCTGACCGCAATGCCCTCCTCCTCCTCCTCCTCCTCACCCATCACCTGCTTAACTCCTCTACTTCCTTTAGATCTTACCTCAGTTACCACTTCCCAGAGAAAGTCTGCCTGGTCCCTGGGTCTAGGTCAGCTTCTTTTGTTACATGCTTGCACAGAATGATGTTCTTTTTCTTTATTCCTTTAGCAACACACAGAACTAGCAGGAAGTGTGTTTTCTTTAATGACCTCACAGGTCTCAGGTGAAATTCTAAACCAGACCTTGGGAGTTGGATTCCTGCACTTCCTCCAACGCCGAGCTATCTGAAAGGGTAGTAAATATTTTTGCCATTCTTCTGCCTTATGGTATTTCTTTGCATAACCCAGTGCTCCAAATGATCACATTTCAATCAATTTGTAGATTTCTGAATTACTGCAATTCCTAGTTATCTAATATTTATGCTCCTAAAGCTATAAAATAAATGGAAATTATAAGAAAATCTTTGCACATCTGGAGAATTTGTTTTTACCTTCCAGTGCTTCTTTAAAACTCTAAATCTTTCATTTTATATATTGAAGAGTTTGTATACCAGTATGGAAAATTTGCATAAATCATTTAAGATTTTTATTACTATCACTAAGTTTTAAAAATCCTTTTTATTTATATTGTTGCTTTTTATATGAAAGATAGACGAATATACTGAATCTCCATATACTGTTACCCCCATGTACCCACCAAAATCAATCAACTCATGGCCAATGTTGTTTCATCTATACTCCAACAAAATACTGTTTTCAAATAGCCTATTTATCTTTAAAACAGGCTGTTTTGCTATTTTAGAGCATACTGGAGAAATTTACATTTGGCATCAGTTTGAGTTCCTTCATCCACATCCTACAGAATTTAGATTGGAATAACAAAATTGTGCTGTAAAAACTATAGGCTCAAATATTAAAGATCTGATATCAGCCAAAATGTCAAGTACTCCCATGTATATGGATTAAGTATAGCTCAGAGTAAAGTTTGTGTTATCTCTCCTTTACGAGGAGAAGTATATTTGGGTGGGATTTTTAACCTCGTGAAAACATTTAAGACAATTTCCCATAAAATAAAATCACTCTGTGGCAGGGTAGTTTAACTCTCCCTGTAAATTCTGAAAAGGCACGAATTTAAAATAATAATACAGTCCTGGGTCTCTTAAAGTCTCCTCTTTCTCTGTTAACTGGTTATCTGCCCTGGAAAGTCAACCACTTAGACTTATATCTGTAGGTCGAAAGCCTGAGCGGACCGTTGTCATGATGGAGATTGAGTCTGGGCTGACACTCTTGGTTGTTTACCAAAGCATTCCCCCTTTGTCCACTCTGCTCAGGTGTTGGGGTCAATGTAGCTAGGGAAGAGCAACTGCTCCCCTGGGTAAGAGAAGGCTCAGATTGTGGAAGCCTTTGAGAGTGATTCCACTCCTCTGCACCATGATTAGTGTAGAGGGACTATGTGATCCACTTTGGGCCAATCAGGTGTAAGGGGATGTATCCTGAGGCTCGTGGGGAAGATTTCCTCTTGACGAAGGATAGAGAGAAAGTCAGAGAGACTACCCTGATCCTTGCTTGCTGCCTTGCATGCAACTGCTGAGGAGGTAGCTCTTGGAGCTGTGGCAGCCATGCTGGGACCAGGAGAGGAGACGACGCTGACCCACTGAGGAATGAGCAGTGGAATAAGGGAAAGACCTGACTCCCCCATGTCCTCATCAGGCCTCAGAACAGACCCTACCTCTGGACTTCTTGTGCGGAGAGAAAATAAACCTCTCTACTTAAGCAACTTCTAGGTAGGTATTCTGTTGCTTGCACTCAAGAGCAAACAAACTGATAAAGAACCAACCAACACCAGTCTGTTTTGCTCATGCAGATTCCCGGCAAATACAGCATCTGCTCTAAACTGAACAAGGGATAGTCCTACTGGTATCAATGGAAAAAAATGTTGCCTGCCGTATCAGTAAACAAAGGATGTTGCAGCCTTCAAGCCACTACAACTACCCTGGACGGTGAGCCCCGAGGGAACTCAGGATGGAGACGGAATGGGCTGCTGGCTGCCAAGCCCTCAGTCCTGCAGCCACCCCCCAGTGATGCACCCTGAGGAGACTTGGGATGGGAAAGCACAGGATACTGGCCCCAGATAACTGAGGTGCATATCAAAGGAATAACTTCCGTAAGCCCAGACTCTTGCATCTTCCCATACAAAGACAAGCACTAAATTCCTTGAGATGTCTGGTTTTCTTTCATTAACAGTATCCTTTGAAGGTCTGACTCCCTGGTCTTTGCTGCAAAACCTCCCGTGTATCCTGCCCTCTCCCTTACCTCTTCGGAGCCATCTCTCAGGGCTATCTGAGAGGCTGTGTCCTGGGCTTAAGTCCTCAGTTTTGTCAGCTAAATAAAATATTTTTAATTCTCAACTTTTAGGTTGTACATTTTTTTCAGTAGATACTGGTATGGTTAGAGTCACCTCAACTCAACTTACTGAACATGTACTGAGCACCTATCATGAGCCAAGGACTGTACTAGGTACTGGGAACTTGAACATAAACAAGACATGGTCTCTGCTCTGAAAAACTCTTGTTTAGTAAAAATTTTCAAAAAGGCCCCAAACTTCCAGGGGCTATTGTATTTTCTTGGGGGAATAAGACTGCTCTGCCCCAGACTGCTGGATTTAGGGTTGGGAAGGATGCTTGAGAAGCCATCTGACCCAGAAATAATAAAAGTCACACATAGGGACATTCCATAAGGAAAGCTGGTCTCAGGAATAGGCTGATTGGCAGATACATACATGGCATGAGTTCAGAAACTCTAGAAAAGGCTCTTAGCCCAGAAAAAATCCCTGCTGGCACCTAAATCCCACACCTTGAGACTCATTCCCTTGGCTTAAAGATTTGTCCCTTTCTAAATTGCAAGTACCCCTAATAAGTGACACATTACTTTTTTTTCATCACTTAAGAGGAAAATTAGAGCCATCATGAAGGTTCCAGGGACCTGAAGAAAGATGAGTGGAAGTGGAAGGAGGAGAAATGGGTCCCTATAAGGAGTCTGGGGGACACTGAGGTGACTCACATTTTAGCTGAGGGTCAGTTCTGAGCCAGCTGAAATAATCCCTGAAAAGGCAGGTGATCTGAGATTTTTCTGACCATTCTTTCTTTGGCTTGGATTTTCATTAGAAAAGGTTTATGGAAAATTGAGACTCCATCCCAGAAAGTATGGAAGTTTTCAGATAAAGATCCAATTGGCCACTCTAGCATGGAAATGAAGTAAGGGAGGGTCAAGGAGACAGAAGGCCTGTCCTGCTATTCATAGCTCTTCCAAACAAACCCCCAGGGAAACAATGGGGAGAAGAGAAGCCCTTTGCATTACTTCCTCTAAACTGGAAATGCCTAATTATGCAAAAAATGTAAACAAAAAGTAGCCGACTGATAGGGAGGCTGAAGAGTGTTTTCTCTGTGGCTTGAAGATTCTGTTTGGACACTTGTAAATGTCTCAAGACTGCTTGTAGAGCACTGCAAGATTGACCCCTCCCATCCCTCCCCCACCCCACTTCTTCCTCCCTGACCCTCCCCCTTGTTTGCAGCCCTCACTTCCTGGCACTTCCCCTTGTTTCCCACACAAGCTCTGCCCAGTGTCTCTACTGCAGCTTCTGGCTTCCTCCTAGACCGTCTGGTCTACAAAGGGGTTCAGTTCTAAAGGCCTCATAATCACGGTCAAACTGAAGTAGAGAGGAGAAGAAATGTCCACATGGGTGGATAAGAACAGCACTGACCTGCCTGTGCAAAAGTGAAGTTTTGTCTTAAATACCTGAATAGTGAATTTTCCTTCTTTTGCTAGTCAGGAAGCTCTAACCCCTGGTTATTTATTTTCTACTGTAAGCATCCCCCCTGGGCTCCTACTATGTGCCAGGCAGCAAGGTGGGCATGGAGGGCACAGTGGTGACCCCTGTAGACACAGTCCCCCCTTCTAGAGCAATTTTCATTCTATTGGGGAGGCCACTAAAAAAGAGGAGAGAGTTAGAAATGAGGATTCTTGGGATGTACATCAGGGAAACCCCACAGAATGCGTGATGCACAGTTCCCCAAAGAAGGAAGAGGTGACATCATCTGGAGAAGATGGAAAGAGAGACTGGATGAATAAAACAGCAGGCAGTAGCTGTCTACTGTACTGAGGGGTGGAGACTGTAAATGTGGACAGATTTAGCTAAGAGCCCATCCAACAGGGGAAATGACCCCAGGGAAGTGGATTGGAGCCAAGGCAGGGCTTGGCTTCACCAGAGGGGTAGAGAGAGGATGGGGGTGCTCATTCCAGGTAGGAGGGAGAAGTTAGCCTAAGGGAAGGCGGAGATAGGAACTAGTGCATCACAGTGGTAGAGAGTGAAGAGGCCTGCACAAGAGAACCCCAGGGCTGGCATTGGGAAGCCGTGGGAAATAATGTGGCCTGGTAAGTGCAGCCTGTAAAAAATGTTTCTAATTCAATTCTCTGTAAAGATTATATTACTCTTCTCAACTGGGAAACAGTCAGTCTCTTTGTGAGCCACAATATCTTAATTGTTGTGTATAGGAGTATTTGTTTTTTACCTATGATGACTGTCTAACAGTATTTATCAATGATTTCATTCCCACCTGCCATAGATTGGCAAATAGATAAATAATCTCACACTTCCTATCCTTCCTCTTTGGGACAGCAGAGGGAGAGAGGGGTGGGCGATCCCAGGAGGAGTAACAGGAGACCTGCTCCAGCCTGGTCTCTGGCTCTAATTAGCCAAACTCTATCTTTGAGAGATCTGCCTTTTAAAGGAACATAAACAACACTGCCCAAGACCCCTAAAGGCCATTAATGCATTTTTTTAAGCTGAAAACACATAAAATCTGCACATTTTATAAATAAACACTGAGAAAACCATGATGAGAATCAGAATTTTCAGCAAGAAACTCCATTCCATCCCAATGCTAAGCTGCCTTTCTAAGAGTTCCTGGATCCCAGCCTCCCCATTGGAAGTGTTTGTGAAGTCTGAGTGTATTTTCCTGCAATATACCTAGAGGTCTACTCTGGCTGCAGGAGTTTATGAGCTGAAGAGCCTTAACTATGCCTGGGAGGTACCAGGTAAGAGGGGAAAACTGGCTTTTAAAAAAAAGGAATAACCTATCTCTATGTTTCAATCACAAAGGGTATTTTTGTAATTAAACTGCACAGAGATGTAACTTTGCTACCTAGAGGGCCAGGTCTACGGGTACTTGGTTTTGTTCCCACACAGGACTTTTTCATGGCCTAGGGATTTGCTAGGTCTCTTGTTGTGCAGGATTTAAAGTCAGTGGTACTCTTGAAGTGGTTGGAAATGGCTTGGGGCATTGCAAGGTGGTGGGGACAGTGGAGGTGATGAGAACCTGAGAGGCAGGACAAGGATTTCTCCAAGACTCAGGATACCTTTCATCCCTGGACACTGGGGACCCAGTATAAGACTTGAGTCTACACAGCTATTTCTGAAGCTGACACTTCCAGTGACTAGCTTAGCAAGTCACTTCACCTCTCTGGGCCTTGTTTCCTCATTTAAAAAGTTTTCTTTAGACCAAAGAATGCTAAGTTTCCTTCCAGCTCTAACGTGCTCTGATACTGTGACCTTGAGGCAAATCCTAGAGATACTGGTGAGAGAAGGGGCAGGCCATATCCACCACGAGCGTGCTCACAGGGCTCAGAACGTGAGGCATGACCAACAGAGAGGCATTTTCAGGCAGTGGGAGTTGATAAGGCTACGAAGCATCTGTAAAGTATTATTAGATGGTAAAGATTTAAGAGGGTACATTGCTCCCCTCCTTAGAATGCCTACCCGATGCCTTTGTGTGCTGAGACCCACCTGGGCACATCCAGTGTCCAAAGCAGACATTCCTGATGAAGTGGGCATCAGAGGCATCTTTTATAGTGCTAGGGCTCCTGAGAGTGTGCCTCTGTTTCCCACCAGCCTGAAGAGCTTGACTTCACAAGCTCTTCTCAAAGGCCCGTGAACATCTTCCACCTCTCCCTAGGTCTGATATTATTATAAAAATAAGCCTCCCTTTTTGTAATTATCTCCTCCTTGTCCTCTCTGAAAACCAGGGAAATGCTGAAGAACAGGGTCTGAAAGGGCAGCTGTCACCTTGCTGTCACTCTAAGACCTCAACCCCATTTAATTTAGGCTAGAATAGGGCAATCATTTTCATCAGGCATCAAGCTGAGGAAAACGAGAGTCCACTCCCCACTCCACCCACAAATTGCTAAAGAAACATTGCAAGTAGAGGAATTAATCATAAACCCTGGGCAAACTCTCCCACTGCACTCATGATTTCCTTATTTAATCCTTTTAACCTTCTAACCTGATCAAATAAGGCCTCAGGTTAGGTCTTGGCTCTCTGGGGTAGAGAAGGCCCCTTACTCTGGGGCCATGTGTTCCCAGAGTGAAAGCTGGTGAAGGATCTCCAGTTAGCCACACAGACCAGACGTACCTTCGTTCAAAGGTATACATGTGCACAGGTTTAGGGCAGAAGAGAAATAGTTTTCCTTTGTTCATTCCTCAAAATCACTAGGGTGAGTTTTTATTTTCTATGTGACTATAATGATTGGGCTTAAAAACAGGCGAATCCACGGCAGCCCTGCTGTATCACGGTGGCTGGGTGCTGCGGAGACCCTTCTGCGACTTAACAAAAACGCCACTGCCAAAATGGGTTAAAGACCTAAATGTAAGGCCAGACACTACAGAACTCTTAGAGGAAAACATAGGAAGAACACTCTATGACATACATCACAGCAAGGTCCTTTCTGACCCACCTCCTAGAAAAAGGGAAATAAAACCAAAAATAAACAAATGGGACCTAATGAAACTTAAAAGCTTTTGCACAGCAAAGGAAACCATAAACAAGACGAAAAGACAACTCTCAGAATGGGAGAAAATATTTGCAAACGAAACAACTGACAAAGGATTAATCTCCAAAATTTACAAGCGGCTCATGCAGCTCAATATCAAAAAAACCAACAACCCAATCCAAAAATGGGCAGAAGATCTAAATAGACATTTCTCCAAAGAAGATATACAGATTGCCAACAAACGCATGAAAGGATGCTCAACATCACTAATCATTAGAGAAATGCAAATCAAAACTACAGTGAGGTATCACCTCACACCAGTCAGAATGGCCATCATCAAAAAATCTACAAACAATAAATGCTGGAGAGGGTGTGGAGCAAAGGGAACCCTCTTGCACTGTTGGTGGGAATGTAAATTGATACAGCCACTATGGAGAACAGTATGGAGGTTCCTTAGAAAACTAAAAATAGAATTACCAGATGTCCCAGCAACCCCACTACAGGGCATATACCCTGAGAAAACCATAATTCAAAAAGAGTCATCTACCACAATGTTCATTGCAGCTCTATTTACAATAGCCAGGACATGGAAGCAACCTAAGTGTCCCTTGACAGATGAATGGATAAAGAAGATGTGGCACATATATACAATGAAATATTACTCAGCCATGAAAAGAAACAGAATTGAGTTATTTGTAGTGAGGTGGATGGACCTAGAGTCTGTCATACAGAGTGAAGTCAGAAAGAGAAAAACAAATACCATATACTAACACATATATATGGAATCTAAAAAAACAAAAGAAAAAGGTCATGAAGAACCTAGGGGCAGGATGGGAATAAAGACGCAGACCTACTAGAGAATGGACTTGAGGACACGGGGAGGGGGAAGGGTAAGCTGGGACGAAGTGAGAGAGTGGCATGGACATATATACACTACCAAATATAAAATAGATAGCTAGTGGGAAGCAGCCGCATAGCACAGGGAGATCAGCTCGGTGCTCTGTGACCACCTAGAGGGGTGGGATGGGGAGGGTGGGAGGGAGGGAGATGCAAGAGGGAGGAGATATGGGGATATATGTATAGCTGATTCACTTTGTTATAAAGCAGAAACTAACACACCATTGTAAAGCAATTATACTCCAATAAAGATGTTAAAAAAAAAAAAAGGCCACTGCTCCTGAAAATACTCTGACTGCCTTCAACATTGCTGGGTTGGGTGAATCCCCTCCCTTGTAGCCTTTGTTTCTCATTACAACACAGTTACACTTAGGGCAGTGTTGAACAAACCTCTGCACAAGGGCCCATTCCAGAAAAATAAGATGCTTAAGGTACAAATATATTTGTATTTAAAAACACAAACACACAACCAAAACAGAACTTTAAAAAAAATCAGGAAATGTAATAGCTGCAATTCTATGTAAGCATTTGAGTTTCATCTCATATCTAAAATCTTAAGAACCACGTGATTAGCCTGCATTGTAGAATCTGACTTCAATATTGCACCTTTGAACAAATTTGATTTCTGAGTAAGACATTTTTGGAGCTGGTTTATTTTGTCTTTCCATATTGACTTCATAAACTACTTGCCTCCTCTCTTCGTGCCTGTAAATTTTGTTGTCTTTATTTGTTAAACCCAAATGACTACAAAGCAACGTCTTCACTTTCAAAGAAGTTCTTCTCACGCCCACTTATTCTGAAATACATAATTTTAATTAGTTGCTTTGCTCTTCTTGTTGGCAGGCATAGCAGGTGTTTTAAAAGTTATTCACTGTGAGTTTTCAAAAATTTTCAGTGTTTATTAAGAGTTAAATATAAACATTAACCTACTGTTTTACAAGAAAAAAAAAAAGTTATTAAGAAAAACAACCCTCTCCATGCAAATCAATGTACACATCTTCTTTCTATTTCTCAGATTGACTCAACTGGTTTTCACCACCTGTCTCCTTGTGGACAGGTGGGAGAGATGATGTGTACCTCTTCAGTTTCATTAGATGCTGCCGAATTTCTCTCCACAATGGTGGTTCCAACATATGCCTGGCCTGCATGCATAAGTGTTCCTGTTTCCTCACATCCTGTCAACTTTTCTTATTGTTTGTAACTCCCTGAGTACTTGTAAACTGAAGCATCTTTTCATATGTTTATTGACCATTTATATTGCCTCTTCTGTGAAATGGTAATATCCTTTTCAATTAGATTGACTATCTTTTTCTTATTAAATTGGAGGATTTCTTTTTATATAGGGTGCAAGCATCTTCCTCAGACTACTTTTTTCTTTTTCCTTTATTAATAGTATCTTTTTTTCCACAGAAGTTTTTCATTCTCATAAAGTTCAAGTTTATCCATCTTTTCCTATGGTTTATGACTTTTGTGTCTCATATAAGAAAATTTTCCCTATTTCAATATAATAATACCATTCTCCTATGTTTTCTTCTAAAAGTTTTAAAGTTTGCCTTTTTCAAATTTAAATCCTAATATAGCTGGAATTTATTTTGTACATAGGGTGAAGTAGAGATCTAATTTTATCTTTTCCATCTTGTTCACTCTTTTATTTTTTTTAAGTGTCTTTTCTGTGGTTAGGATTTTTTCTCTTTATGTCCTTAATCACAAAATTATTCATGTTAATCAAGTTATTCATCAAATTATTAAGTTATTTAAAGTTCTTAGGTCTTAATCATGTCATGTGTTTTGTGCCTAATTCTATCTCTTGGAGGACTGTTTCCTTAACAGTTGGTAATTTTAGATTGTGAGTTCATCTTCAGCAGAACTTTACTTGTGGATCTGTGTAGACTGGCTTTCCTTTTACTTCTATCAGGTACCCCTGGTGTACCACAGGCCCAAGACTAATCTTTAACATAATTTCTCATCCAGAGTTTCTAAGCCTATATAGATATAAAAGTAGTCAAACTCATGAAGTAGGGGCTTGTGAGTGCAAATTATCAGGGAAACTTTTGTCCCACCACGGAGCTCTGGCAGAGACAGACAAGCTTCCCTATGCTGATTGGTGGGATTTTTTTCTGGTTCATTCTTTCACTGAGGTACAGCCCCCTTTGGAGTTCAGACAACTCAAAACTGAGAATATACAGGAAAAAGACAACCACTTGGTAAAGTGATGGGCACATAATTAAAGTTACTCAAGGGCAACTTTGATTTACGTGCAGTGAACTAAACAAAGATTTTCTGTCTCATAAATTAAGAACTAGTAATTGCACTGTCAACAGCCTCATCCCATGGCTTACTGCTAAATTCAGAGAATGCTTGTCTTTTAGTTTAAAATGATACCAACATCCACTTTATTGCTTGAAGATTATGTATTTTATGGGAAGGGAGACGTTTGCACTTCTTTTGCCATCCTCCAGCCTCTCCCCATCCTCCAGGCACCTTCCACCCCACCTGCCTTGCCATGACGCAAATGCTGCAGGAAACACTCAGCAAGAGGCTGCTTAGGATAAACCTGTGTGAGAACATGTGCCCTCGTTTGGGTATGAGACAGTGTACACAAGCAGGGATACCCATCCAACAATCTCTTCTGGAGGCACACTCCCTGTTCTTTTAGGAGCATATTAATCACTTTTACACTCCCCTGGCTCCTAATCACAGGCGTTTCCAGTGTTGTCAAAATAGTGCCTGCCTACATCTGTTTTGACTATTGGCTTGGGTTCTAGGGAATGTTTGTGAGAGAGGGAGAGAACAAGAGATTGACCGTCTTGTGTTGACACTGTGAGGCTGTTTGGAAATTAGAACGATCCAGGTCTGATGTTGTAATTCCTCCTTTTATGGGCAAAAAAGCAACGTCTCAGCATGAATGAGTATAACTAAATACAGTGGGACACACCCCAGACACAGTGTGCACTCCCTGGACACTCACCATGCTTTTTGTTGTTGTCAATGTAGGACAAAAGGCAGAAGACAATTTTTGCTTCCTCTTCCCAAATCTACTACCCCTAATGAAATGAATAAAACATAAGACTTAAAGAAAAAAATTCCCAACTTAGGTATATCTTTCTTTCCTTTTTTCCCACTTCTTTTCATGTTATAATCCTAATTACCACTCTTAATAATAATGAATTAATTTTTACTTATATAAGTAATAGATTCTCATTGATAAAAAGTAAAACAATACAGACAAATCAAAACTTCTCTTTGCCTACTCGCCTAATCCTACACTGCTCCCGCATTGTGTATCCTTATTATTCATCCACTATGTATCCTTTTAGACTTTTTCTAAAGCATATACATTCACATATATATTCACATGTAAGAAAGCATATATTTTGTTTGGTGGGAGTTTTTGTTTAATGCATAAATTGTGCCATATTCTGTATATTATGCTACCACCAGCTTTTCTCACTTAAGAATATACTAATATGTTGTACACATTTTTTTCATATCAGTGCCTATTTATTGATCTCATTCTTTTTACTGGAAGCATAATCTTCCACGGAATGGATATATAGTAGTTTGATTATTTTCAAAAGAGGGAAATTTGGATTATTTAAAATTTTTTCACTATTACAAATAATGCTATGATGAATTCCCTTGTACATATCTTTTTGGGCACATGTGCCAGTGTTTTGTCTAGCACAGGTTCTGAGAAGTGAAATTTCTGGCTTTAAGGGTAACATTTTCTTCTTCAAAGCAATAGTAAAAACTATGTATGCATGCATGCATGCATGTATGTATGTATGTATGTACCTATCTATCTATCTAGTCAGCTTGGGCTGCCATAACCAAGTACCATAGACTGAGTGGCTTAAAAAACATTTATTTCTCACAGTTCTGAAGGCTGGGAAGTCCAAGATCAAGGTGCTGGTAGATTCAGTTCCTGATGGGGTCCCTTTTTCTGGTTTGCAGACTGCTGTCTTCTCGCTATGTCCTCACACAGTGGAGAAAGAATGATCTCTGGCCTCGTTTCCTCTTCTTATAAGGACATTAATTCCATCATGGATACCCCATCCTCATGACCTCATCTAAACCTAATTATCTCCCCAAGGCCCCACCCTCAAATACCATCACATTGGGGGTTAGAGTTTCAACATAGGAATTGCGGGGGAGGGGGGACACAAATATTCATTCCATTATCTATCTATCTATCTAGAAAATAAATTCCTATGATAAAAACAATTTCAAAGTCAGGATAAAGTAGAGTCATAAATCCAAAAGCAGCCATATAAAAGACAATGGAGTTTAATTCAAACATATCAATAAAAACATTAGATGTGAGTGGTCTAAACACACTAGTTAAAAAATAGTAATTGTCAGATTGGATTAAAAGAAAAAAGCGGGACTTCCCTGGCGGCGCAGTGGTTAAGAATCCCCCTGCCAACGCAGGGGACACAGGTTCAATCCCTGGTCCAGGAAGATCCCATATGCCACGGAGCAACTAAGGCCGTGTGCCACAACTACTGAGCCTGTGCTCTAGAGCCTGCGAGCCACAACTACTGAAGCCCACGTGCCACAACTACTGAAGCCTGCGCACCTAGAGCCTGTGCTCCACAACAAGAGAAGCCACTGCAATGAGAAGCCCATGCACTGCAACAAAGAGTAGCCCCCACTTGCTGCAACTAGAGAAAGCCCGCACGCAGCAATGAAGACCCAACACAGCCAATAAATAAATAAATTAATTCATTTAAAAAAAAAAGAAAAAAGCAAGATTCAACCATACGCTACCTACAAGAAATGTGTTTTAAATCTAAAGACATATATAAGTTAAAAGTAAAGGAAGAGAAACAAACATTTATCAAACGCTAATAAAAAGAAAGCCAAAGTGCCTATATTAATATCATATGAAGTAAACCTAAGAACAAGGAATTATTACCAGGGATGAATGGACATTACATTATGAGAAAGAGGTTGATTTGTAAAGAAGATATCACAATCCTAAATGTGTATGCATCTTATAAGACCGCTTCAAAATACATGAAGCAAAAACTGACAAAGCTGAAAGGAGAAATAGACACATCCACAGTTATAGTTGGGATCTTTAGCGCTTTTCTCTCAGTAATCAATAGAACAAACAGAGAGAAAATTAGTAAGGATGCAGATGACCTAAGCAATACTATCCACCAATTTGATCTAATTGACATTTATATAACACTTCACCTAAAACAGCAGTACCTGAAAAAGGTTAAAAAATTGAAATCATCCAAGGTATGTTCTCTGACCATGATAGAATTAGAGAAGAAATCAATTACAGAAAAATATCTTTAGAATCCCCAAATATGTGGAAATTAAACAACATGTTCTAAGTAACACATGAGTCAAAGAAAAAGTCACAAGGGAAACTGGAAAGTATCTTGAATTGAATGAAAACTAAAATGCAGTAAATCAAAATTTGTAGGTTGCAGCTAAAGCAGTCTTAGAGGAAAATGTATAGTGTTAAATTCTTGTATCAGAAAGGTTATTGGGAAACTCACAGAAGTGGAAGGAAGACTGGAGAAACGCAACAGGCAAGAGCAAGGGAGGAGACAATATCTAGGCCCAGAGCCAATATCACACCTTAGAAATTCTAAGGTAAATTAGATTTAATTTTTAATTACAACTATGAGACCTGCCCGAGGTATCACTAAATAATGGTAGAGGAGAATTTGACAGAGTAGGGTTGAAAGTATTTGTATTGGTGATGGTACTTAGTTGCAGGTCAACGGAATCCACTCTAGCTGATAAAGGGATAAAGGAATTTCTGATAAATCCCTTTATCAGAAAGGGATTTATTTGGGCAATACAGAAAATTCATTGAACCACTGATAGGACTGATGAAACAGACCCCAGGCTGAGCTCCAAGGAATTCACCTCAGGCATTATATTGTCACAATAAAAAATAAAAACAAACAAACAAAAAAACAAAAACCAAAGTCAGAAAGCTGCCACAACTTCTGGCTCCAAGACACTGCTTCTGCTGAGAGGGGACAGATGGATGCTCCTTTTTAAACAAAAGTTAGTTCTAAGTTAAAATCTTTTGTAAGTATATCTTATTTATGGAAACTAAATTATATGTCCTCACATTTGGGGCATGGGAAATGGCAGTTAGGGTTGTTGTTGTTTATTCTACATTGGAAAACTGGAATTTAAATTGTGGGAAAGTATTAAAATATGGAAAAGATATACGATAGATCTGGGACAACAAAATGATAGTATCTACTATAGCTATCATTGGGAAAAGTTATTTTATGTTAACTCACATTGAGCTGAGACTGTAAAAAACTTGTTGAAGGGATATATAACATTGATCTACACCTCAATTTTCTCACCTAAAATACATCTACATCAATTACACATAGATCTGCCTCATTTTGTTCATGGCTGTATAATATAATAATATTTCAATGTGTGGATTAATCCTAATATATTCAGTCCTCTAATGATAGAAATTCAAGGTGCTTCCTATATGTTACTATTATTTTAAAAACGCTGCAATGAAGATCCAGGCATATGCCTAACAACTCTCATGATCAGTCCCTTCCAAATGACAGGCTGAGATCTTTTTGGTTTGTTGGTGTTTTTTCCTCAGTTAAATAGAAGATTCTCTTTTTTTTCCCCTCTCAAGTGAATGCACTACATATTTTTAAATTAATTATTAAATAAAAATAACAGCAATACAAGCAGACTCATGGCAGAGGTAGCTCTCACATCAGCTATCTTTCTGACCTCAGGCAAGTCACAAACACCTTTGGGTTTAATTCCATTATCTGCGAACTGTAAAGTTTGGACAAAGTGGTCTCCAAGGCCCAGCTATTAAACTCTGTGGTCCTGAGTAGTATCCTTGAGATACCTGTTACTGCTTTAACCTTTGAGGGCATTGATAACTGTCTTTCACTTCTCCTGAAAGTCTCAAGAGGGACCACGACTTTGAGTTTTTTTTGTATCTCCATTTCTTCTCACCTTCCCAGTACCAAAAGCAGTGCTCCAAATAGAGTAGATGATTAATAGACTAAGTACTGAGTAGCGATGGGCCAACACCGCTGAATGAGGGACAAAATCTGAACTCACCCATCCATCATCCCCAATAATCACTGTCAGGTCCTGTCCACATTTAGGTTCTAGAATGTTTATTCCTAAAGAAGCTCTACACATCCTTATGGGTAAGGAATTGAAGCATCCCTCCTGATTCCATTCTCTCTGAAAGAGTTATGTAATTTTTATTAATCACCTGGACCATTTTGTATTATAAAGTATGATTTATCAGAATAAGTAATTTGTTCCTTAAATTTTTTTGTTAGTACACAGTCTTTAGTCCTTTAAAAGTTTTGGAACGCTGAAACCCAAACCCCTTCATGGAAATCAGGCAAAACCCACTTTTGTATATTTTTGAAAGTATTTTGTATATAACACACTTTTACTGGGCTCTGTCACCGAGGACAAAATACAGAGCCCAGGGTCTTGACTGGACAATGGGTTATAATGGTGGATAACCCTGAAGCATAGTAAAAACAGCATAGGCTTTGTCAGGAGGCCCAGGGTGCAAATCACATTCTGCCTCACTCGCTGTGTGGCCTTAGGGTACCTCTTGGGCCTCAAGTTAATAATAGTTTCTTTGCAGAGCTATTAAGAAATTTTAAAAGTGTATGTAACACTTCTGTCATATGGTAGTCTCCCAACGATGGTAGTTGTTAATACTATTGCCCATGTAGAATGATGTTGATGAATACAAAAGACATTCTAGAGTAATTGGTATTCAAACAGGGGACTGAACACAAAGGCACATTGAAGAAGGCAAGAAAGGCCTGGACTAGGTGTAAGAAACTACTCTCCGGTTTCCACAAAGGTGACTGAATGGAATCTCCTGGTGTCAGCTCACCAGACACAATCTCCATGGGCTTTTTATTATTTTTTTTTAAATTATTATTTATTTTTTTGGCTGTGTTGGGTCTTCGTTTCTGTGCGAGGGCTTTCTCTAGTTGCGGCGAGTGGGGGCCACTCTTCATCGCGGTGCGCGGGCCTCTCACTGTCGTGGCCTCTCGTTGCGGAGCACAGGCTCCAGACGCACAGGCTCAGTAGTTGTGGCTCACAGGCCCAGTTGCTCCGCGGCATGTGGGATCTTCCCAGACCAGGGCTCGAACCCGTGTCCCCTGCATCGGCAGGCAGATTCTCAACCACTGCGCCACCAGGGAAGCCCTCTCCATGGGCTTTTATCAAAGCCAGTCATGCTTTACTGTAGTCCACTAAAAAAACTGTTCACTGCCTCTTGGCATGACCTCTATGCCAAAAATATTATCTGTCTATTCATGCAGAGGTACATGCAATGTGCCAGATCCTCCTGGAATGTCTCCTTGTCTTTTATTCCATAGAGACCACTAATTCTGCATCCCTTCCTCTCTATCCCAACTCTGCCTTGGCTCAGGTTGTTATCCCCTGTTTCCTGGATCCTTGCTTTGACCTTATCCCCAGTCTTACTCCCTTACAAGCCATCTCTAATCTTGCTGCCAGGATGAGCACTCCACTGCCTCCCTATCATCTAAAGGGTAAATCATATTCATCTGCAGACATATGAAACCCTCTATCATCTCCCCTGCCCACATCCTGCCTAAATTCCCATTGCTTCTTGCCATCCTCCCCCAACTCCCCCAGTCAAACTCTACTCTCCCAAGAATACTGATCTATTTACGTGTCCTGGAACACCCCATGTTCCTTCACTTATTCTAGCTCTCACCTTGCTTCCATGATGATACACGTCTCTTTGCTCCTCACTAGGTGAGGGGCTCCAATGAGGGCAGTGGCTGTGCACCCATCATCTTTTTGTACCCCTAGCACTTACCACACTGTCTAGGGAACAGTAGGTGCTCAGTAAATGGGCACTGAGTGAATGAATGAAAGGTTCTCTGAAAACAGGATGTGACAGGAATGCGGGAGGGAGAGGCCAGAGGGAATCCAGTGTACCCTGTGGGTTGCACAATCCTTCTCCATAGCCTTTGCATTACAATCTAAAGGTTTTAACCAACTTCAAAGCTTAAATACTTAGAAAGATCTTCTTTTCTACTTTTGGTGTCACTGAACAAAAAGAGGGAAAAAATGCAAGCTTGTCTATGGGATTTAAAAAGTTATCAAATAGTTTAATATCAAGATAGACCACTCACAGCTAAAAAATTCCATGATCTGTGATTCCTCCTCAGCTCTTTAATGTGAGAATATTTACCACCAAAGGGATAACCTTGATCCAAGGAAGTTTGTTAATGTAATCCCCAAATATTTCTAATCGAACATGATTACTTTTAAAAACTAAATGCAATATCTTCAGTAGCTAATCTTCCTCTCATTTAATCAAAATATCTGTCATCTCAGATGTGGCATCCAGAGGCTGAAAGTCCCAAAATGAAAAGAAGGCGGGACTTCCCTGGTAGTCCAGTGGGTAAGAATCCACACTCCCAATAAAGGGGGCCTGGGTTCGATCCCTGGTTGGGGAACTAGATCCCACATGCATGCTGCAACAAAGAGTCCGCATGCTGCAACTAAGAAGTCTACATGCTGCAACTAAGAGGTCTGCATGCCGCAACTAAGAAGTCTGTGTGCTGCAACTAAGAAGTCCGTGTGCCACAACTGAGTCCACATGCCGCAAGTAAGAAGTCCGCATGCCACAGCTAAACATGCTGCAACGAAAATCCCATGAGCCGCAACTAAGACCCGGAGCAGCCAAAATTAATTAATTAATTAAATTTAATTAAGTTAAATTAAATTTAAAAAAAAAAAGAAAGAAGGCGTTTTCCCAGCATCATGTCCTGGAGTATTTCCAGGGCTTATAATGGTGGAAAGGCAATCCTCTCTTATCTCCTATGCCAGCCAGTAGCATTCTGTCCAGACTGTTCCGACATACTCCCACCCAGATGAATTGTATTTAAAGAGAATAGGTCCTTAACCTGTACACCATCTGATTTAGAACGCTGGCTTTTCCTGGCCCAAGAATTCAGAAAGGAAAAAAGAAAGAAGAGCTATAATTATAATCCCTCCTCCTGCCCTCAATCGTGAGCATCCATAGGCTTGGGAAGTTTGTCAATGTGGTGGGAGAAGATAGCTGCGTCTCAATAGCTGTCACATTAGATATCCACGTGGCCACTGTTTCTGCTATTGTTCCTTTCTGCCATAAGGAAAAGGTGCATATGAAATCACTGGCTACACAGGACTGTCCTATATGATGCAATGCCATGATGTGGCCGTCTCTTACAGTACGGCTTTTCATTCCAGGATAGTCCATTGTGCCACTGTTTTGGATGCAGCTTGGCATGAGCACAGAAAGTCCATACAGCCACCCACAACTTGATCTACTAGTTGTGAACGGAAACTTTTGAATACGTTCCACCAGCTGCACAATGGTACCATTTAGTACTTTATTCTCAGGGGAAAACGTTTGCTGTGTGAATAATACCAGGGACTTATGTAAGCCTCTTCATTTTCAGGGAGCTTTATGGGTGTCAGCAAATTCACACAACACCCTGGTAAGGTAGCAAGGCATTGTCGTACCTTCTTTACAGAGAGAGAACCCAGATCGCAACATCAGATTTTCCCAAGGCCAAATGGACAGTAAGTGGCATGGACTTGTTTCCGGAGAGACCCATACTCCTCTGCTAGAGAGCACAGACAATTTCCCACCTACAGAAAGACTCCACAGGGTTCTCTCCTAGGCTTAACACTTGAGGATAAATACCCTGATTGTTGACACACCTAATGTTGCCCTAACTTGGGTTTTGTCCAAATGGATGAAAAGGACAAGACAGGGTGGGGACGCCCATATAGGACAGTGGCGAAGGCTTTGGCATCTCTCACAGGCCTTGCCATTGAGGAATTGTCCAATCTATATTCACAGGATCGTGGGGAGAGGAGCTGAGTATTCATTAAGCCCCATGAGAAAAAGCAAAACAATTCTTCCCACTATATAGGACAGAGTTATTGATTTTAATTGCTAGTTAGGAAATTGCGAAAAAGTTTTTGCTATCAGCTACAGGAACATGCAAATACTTTCTGTAGTGAGTTGAATTGGGGCCTCCAAAAAGATATACCCAAGTTTTAACCCTCAAGACCTGGATTGTGACCTTATTTGGCAAACCAGTCTTTGTACGTATAATCAAGGATCTCAAGATGAGATCATCCTGCATTTAGGGTCGCCTAAATCCAATGACAGGTGTCCTTAAAAGAGAAAGGCAGAGAGAGACTTGAGACGCAGACCCAGGAAGAGGAAGACCACGGGAAAATGGAGGCAGAGACTGGAGTTATTCAGCTACAGGCCAAGGGAACTCCAAGGATTGCTAGCAGCCATCAGAAGCTAGGAGAGAGGCATGGAATGGATTCTCCCTCAGACCCTCCAGAAGGAGCCAACTCTGAAAACACCTTGATTTCAGTCTTTTGGCCTCCAAAACTGTGAGAGAATAAATGTATGTTGTTTTATGCCACCCAGTTTGTGGTAATTGGTTATCACAGCCTGAGGGTACCAATATAACTCTTCAACTCTTTCTTCCAATCTTCAGAATCATATGAATTTTCATTCAACTTAGCTAAATACATACCATGCCAAATCTTGTGTGTGTGTGTGTGTGTGTGTGTGTGTGTGTGTGTGTGTGTGTGTCTAGAGGGCATTGTAACTCTAAAATGGTTGATAATTACTCTTCTAGATAAACAACAATGGTGAATGAAGAATTGCATCACCCTGACTTGTCCCACTGTGAAGGTAGAAGGGGCACCATGAAGGGAGGAAAGGAAATCAAGAATCAGTGGAGTGAATTCAAGTTCTGATCACAAAGCAATAGTTTTCATACCTTCTCTTCCTCCAGGCCACTGCTCCAAGGAGCACACAGTGGGGCACAATGTACCCTTTAATAATCATATGGTTATAATTATTATTAATTTAATATGAATTTGTTACACAAAATTGAACTACTATAAAAATTCATAATGTGGAAAATGACAATCTCCAATATGCAGATGGTACACATCGCTCTGAGTTTTTTCCTCTGAATGTATGAATGAACTCCCTCCCTCTCTCTCTCTCTCTCTCTCTCTCCCCTCAGCCTTTTAAAAACTGGAATGGAGAATGGGTCTGCAGGACAGCCTCGTATCTACTAGTTTTTTTGGCCTGTTTCAGTTTGATGAAAGGCATGTTTGCTGAGCGTTCCTAGATGTGAGTCCTGTTTCTTGCAAGCCTTGGGTCGGGCATAAAACTCTCACT
This sequence comes from Balaenoptera ricei, assembly GCF_028023285.1. Classification (NCBI taxonomy): domain Eukaryota; kingdom Metazoa; phylum Chordata; class Mammalia; order Artiodactyla; family Balaenopteridae; genus Balaenoptera; species Balaenoptera ricei. Next base: position 44,147,689 of record NC_082641.1, read on the forward strand.
AAACATATCTGAGGTGAGGTTACGTTTTTGATGAAAGCACAGATTAGTAAACTTTTTCTGTTAAGAGCCAGATAGTAAATATTTTAGGTTTTGCAGGCCATGAGGTCTCTGTCGTCACTACTTAACTCTGCAGGCGTATTGCAAAAGCAGTTACAAACGATGCGTACCTGAACGAGCATGGCTGCTGTATTACTCTTCTATTGTTGCACAACAAACGACCAAAAACTTAGTGGCTTAAAACACTCACATATCACTTCTACTTCTATAGGTCAGAAGTCTGAGTGGGCTTAGCTGAGTTCTCCACTTAGGGTCTCACAGGCCAACAGGAAAGTGTTGGCTAGCTGGGCTCTTATCTGCAGGCTCTGGGGAAGAATTCACTTCCAAGCTCCTTCAGGGTGTTGGAAGAATCCAGTTCCTTGTGGTTAGAAGACTGAAGTCCCGGTTTCCTTGCTGCACGTGGGCTGGCGCCACGCTCAGCTCTTAGAGCCCTCTCTCAGGCCCATCCTTCTGTTCTGCAGCTTGGTCTCCCCTGGCGCTCCTTGCTATCCCTCCCTAGCATGACAGGGAGGTTATCCTTTCACCAAAACAGTGTCCCACCAGCTCTTGCACAAAATTGTGTCCCAGTTGTCCTCGCCTGTCCCATCTACAGCTGTGGGACACGGGGATTTTTGTGGCATTTGGTGCTCACTGGGCTTTCTCTTCTTTTCACCGTTAACTCACTTATTAGATCTGCTTGCTATGATTCTCATGCTGTCCCCTGTGTCGCCACTCTTATCCAACTCACTCTTTTTGTTCCCCAGAGCCATTGTGCATGCAGACTGTGGGACTAACACACCTGGGTAGGTTCAGAAGGCCCTGAAGAAGTGACACCATGAAGTCACCTGCAGAGAGCCGCCTCCCCGCTAAGAGTTTCAGGAATTAACTTTGCTGTCTGCTCTGCTCAGGTGGGGCCTCTGCCCACACCCTCTGCCCAGGGCACCATCAGTGAGGATTAGGAAGGAGCCTCTGTCCCTCTTCCTCCCCACATGCTTCACAACTGCTTCTTGAGGAAAGCTACTGCAGCCTCCTGGCTGGCAGCTCTGCAGGCCCCATTCTGAGGCCCCTTGCTGGACTCACTGCCCTCAATCCTCTTCCTCTTTCCATTTGCCTAGGGCAACCATGTCCACGCAATGAAGGCAAAGCCTGTGCTGTTGAAGCCACGGCTGTCTTCACACACAACACTTACCTTTCTTCCTGATCCTGGACCAGAGGCCCCGAATATGTGGCTCCTACCTTGGCAGGGGGACCCCTGTCTCAGCTCAGTCGCCTCAAGTTCGATCCTACAGGAAAGATACAGGTGTTTCCTCTTATTATCTTTGCCTAGAATTGTTTTGAACCTTAAAAATGTTTTCTTTTCCTATTTTATAAACAAAAATGTTATGCTCGACCACCCAAGAAGATCTTGACGTGACCCACCTAGGAAGATGAGACCGCACCCCCAGCAGGTGCCCCCTTTGAAGACTCATGACGCAGATTCCCTCCAGCAAAGAGAACTTGTCAAACTTTACTTTCTTTGCTTATATTATGAGAACAGTAGTCTTTTATTGGTTCCCAAATTATGGAATTCTGTTATAATATGAAATATGGGTTTTTAAAGTATACATAGAAATGCTGATACACATCCCTAGGAACTTTCTTTCCCCCATTAGAAAAGCAATGCTATAAAACATAAGGGGAACAAAAGAGAAGGGGTGGAGGCCACACAAAGAACAACTCTGAGGGGACTTCCCTGGTGGTGCAGTGGACAAGACTCTGTGCTCCCAATGCAGGGGGCCCAGGTTGGATCTCTGGTCAGGGAACTAGATCCCACATGCATGCCACAACCAAGAGTTCACATGCCACAATTAAGGAGCCTGTGAGCCGCAACTAAGGACCCCTCCTGCCGCAACTAAGGAGACCACGTGCCGCAACTAAGGAGCCTGCCTGCTGCAACTAAGGAGCCAGCGAGCCGCAACTAAGACCCAGCATAAACAAATAAAAAATAAATAAATAAAAAGAACAACTCTGTGGGACCCAGCGAGAAACAGAGAAGAGTCCCACTATGAAGCTGCCTTTTCAGATGCTTTCCAAGCTGAACAATGTTCTCAGAAATGGGTATGTGTTCTGTCTTAACATGCACATGTGCCCATTATATTTGAAATGGCACACCTCTGTGTATTATGCCGTATATTTCCCAAACGAAAAAATTTTCATCTCAACACCAGAAAAGCCCTGCTTTATAAATTTCTTGTTTCTCATGCAAGGAGTTCAATATGACTCTCTCCTGCGCCAGACGGTCAGTTTTGTCATTTGCCATTAGTGGATCCTTGAGAAGAAATGTGAAGACCTCCAGACCACAGAGCCAATTGCAGGCATGTGTATGAATTCAGATACCCCCAGCCAGGGGCAGGGGAGGGCTCAGCGTGTGCATTTTGGGTGTAGGAATGGGGCTGGTGGAATTCTGCTAGAGAAACAGAGATCAGAGCACTCTCCTTTGAACTTGACCATTTAAAAATTTTGCCCCTCCCTGAGCAGTAATGAGGGCTGATGAGATGTATCATAATCCCAGAGTGTGAACACACACGAGACTTCGATCACTCCAGCCCGGCAGAGGCAAGGAAAAAAATATCAACATGAGAACCCAACAGACATATGATAATAACAGGGATCATTTCCCAGGCCAGTCAACTCTGCATAGTCTTGTCTGCCTCGGTCCCGCAAAACACTACTGTCCAGTTTAACACAGCTGGACTGGCCTTTCAGAGGCACAGACAAACACAGGCTAAGGCTGTGCCCACCAGGACTGACCTGAAAGAAACGGAGGGGAAAAGATGGTGTCAATGGCTCCCTTTCATGTCCACAGAATTCTGTAAAACAGGAGCAGAGCGCTTAGTCATTGTTTAATGCCCCTGAACATCGCTATGTATCCAGGATGTTTTGGGTTCTGCTTAGTATTTGATTTGAGTTTCAACTATTTTCGCAGTGGACAAAGTAAAAGCTGAGTGAATCATATGCATTAAAATCCTGAAAGCCTTTCCAAACCTAAAGATAGCTAATAACTTTTTAGCCTACACTTTACATGAGGAAAAACAAATGTTTCAATAAAGTGTCCAAAATTCTTAGAAGAATCAGAGATAAGATGTTCCCACCAGCGACTTCAGTGTTGCTGGCCCAATTTAGCAGTTTGGGCCTTGGGAGCAGTCCCACTGACAGGACAGAGGGCTCTTTGGGAAGACAGAGGCCATTTGAAAGGCGAGTGTTATTTATAAATTATCTCCAAGTGGTCCAATTCCTACAATTCCCAAGTTGCTTAGAGTTTCAGAGTGGAAATTTAAATCGTAGACCATTTGAGGTTGATTTGGTCTAAGCTGGGGACAATTTTGAGAATTCAAATGACAAAAAGAAGGCAAAACAGTCTCTCTTGGGACTGCTCAGGAGACTTGCCCTTGCTTGTGATGCCTTAGTTAATCACCATCTGCATTCTGCTTTATAATTCACAAAGCCCTTTTCTCAGACTCTCAGGGAGGCCTCATGCTTTGCACCAGGGAGGAGCTGCTGAAAACAACCTCCGGGGGAGGGAACCAAATGGAACAGTTAATTTACTGTTAGAGCATATCTACCATCTATCTATTTATCTATCTACCTACGTATCTGGCACAGGTTAGGTATTAAGAGTTCCAATTCTACCTGTCTCCCGTAAGCATTTCCCCACATCAGAAGCTGTGTCTGATCTACCCTTAGCCATCTCCCTGCCTCCTTCTCTCTTCCTTCCTCCCTCCCTCCCTCCTTCCCTTCCTTCCTTCCTTCTCTTTCCCTCCTCCCTCTCCCTCTCTCCCTTTCTTCCTTCTATCCTTCTGTCCATCCATCGTTCCTTCCATTATTTCTTCCATTTATTCAACAGTTGTTTAGTAGACCTTTACTCTGTGCCAGCCATGGGGTTAGGTGTTGATCAGAGGTCAAAACACACTTCCTTCAGATGGCAGTGGAGAAAAAAGTAGGACCTGAGCCCTCCCTCACCACAGAGCTCTATGGAAGCTCATAAATTCCAGCCCATGAGAGTCCATATATACAAAGGAAAAAACCCTTACCATCTCTACTCCCACCAATGATGAATGTAAGACTCTGGGGAAAGATGATCTTCCCAAGGTTATAAAACTACAAGTATAGTTGGTGGGGGGTTCTCTTGGGCCTTCAGACACACTGGCCATAATTCCTCTGGGTATGTTTTCGGTTTAGCTGAGGAAAAAGGGAGAGATGGAGGGATGGTCATGTATTACCAGGCCTATTCAATGAACCACGGCTGAAGGAACGGCTTTGAATCATAGACAATGCCTGGCTCAAAGCAGGCATTCAATGATTTTAGACTAAGTGATCCAGAGGATCATTAAGAAAAGGTGTTGGGCTTCCCTGGTGGCGCAGTGGTTGAGAATCTGCCTGCCAATGCAGGGGACACGGGTTCGAGCCCTGGTCTGGGAAGATCCCACGTGCCGCGGAGCGGCTGGGCCCGTGAGCCACAACTACTGAGCCTGCGCGTCTGGAGCCTGTGCTCCGCAACAAGAGAGGCCGCGATAGTGAGAGGCCTGCGCACCGCGATGAAGAGTGGCCCCCACTTGCCGCAACTAGAGAAAGCCCTTGCACAGAAACAAAGACCCAACACAAGCCATAAATAAATAAATAAATAAATAAAAATTAAAAAAAAAAAAAAAAAAAGAAGCTGTTTCTTGTCGGCTGATATTTAAAAAAAAAAAAAAGGTGTTCATTCTTGCCCTGGTTCATTGACTTGTATGCATAAAATACATTAAAACAGGATAAGAAATACTTACCTAAAGGAAAAATGACTGATATAGCAAGAAACCCATAGGAATACAGGTATGTTATTCATTTGGAAGGCCAATGGCTGGCACAATATATGCTTATAAAATTGATTTACAAATTAATTCTCTAGGAAGAATAATACAGTGGTTATTCTAGCAATGTTGATAGCTACAGATGTAAGAATGCAATAATAAAGAAAGTAGGACAAGAGAGCTAACCCAGAGCCTCTCAAACACTTGCATATATTGAAATTACCTAGAGGGTTTGTTAACATATGCGTCCGTAGGCTCACCCCCAGAGTTTCTGATTCAGTAGGTCTAGGGTGGGGCCTGAGAATCTGCATTTCTAATAGGATCCTTGGGGAAGCTGAGCTGCTCCTCCATCTGGGAGCACAGTGAGAAGCCCTGAGTTAGAAATCAGCTTGGGGAAGAGTGTAAAAGGGCATGGCAGAGCAAGAAGTACATGACTGAATGTAGTGGGCATCTGGTGTCAGGGACTTTGAAAAAGAATTTGGACGAGGTAGTGGAGAGCTCTGAGTGCCAAAGTTAAAAAAGAAAAGACACTTTCTAAAGCAACAGAAAGACATTAAATGTTTTTGATGAGAAGCATGGTGGATCTCACAACCTGTGTTTCAGAAAGATAACTCTAGTGACAAGGTAAGGGTTCTAGGTCTTTTTGAAAGCAGGAGAAATTGGGTAGAATCTGTGACTATTCTGTGTAATTTCATGATATGGTAAACTAAATGAGATAGAGAAATTAAGTGACATGATACAAAATAAACTGATATTATCTTTAATAATACTCTAGTATTATCATCTAACAATATAATGCTATTGATTTATTATTTTAACTTAAGCAACATATATACTTTTCATAAAAATTTTGGAAAATACAAAAAAGGAGAGAAAAGAAAGTCAATAACCCAAATTCCCACCACCTCCAGAAAACCACTAGCAACTTTTTTAGTGTACTGTCTCCATTTTTTTTATGCACAAGAGTATTTCACTCTCTGTGTTGTGACCATACTATAGATAAAACATTTTTCCTATTACTTTATAAAAATTTTCTTAAGTCATTGTGAGCTCTTGCTAAACACAATAGTTGCATACAAGTATGCTACAGCAGATACTGATGTTTGCCTATCTAACAGTCATATTCCAGATTTTTCCATGCCTGCTGAATTTCAATATTTTTAGGCCGACACCTCCTTTATTTGACTTAAGTAAATCTTAATTAATATTAAAAAATCATGGTAGTTCCCTCTTGCTGGTAGTTGATTTAATGGCTGTCTATTACTTTAAAAAAAGTCAAAGTTTTTTACTTTGACAATCAAAGTTCTCCATGACGGTAGCAGGTTGAATAATGGTCCCCAAAGTTATAAGATCCTAATACCCAGACCTGTAAATGTTACATTATTTGGAAGATGGCTCTTTCAGATGTGATTAAGTTAAGCATCTTGAGATAAGTCAAGTATACTGAATTATCTGGGTGAGCCCTAAATGCCATCACAAGTGTCCTTATAAGAGAGAGGCATTGCTTACTTCCACAGCACATGTACTAAAATGGGAACAATACAGAGAGATGAGCATGGCCCCTGCACAAGAGTGACATGCAAATTTGTGAAGCATTCCATATTTTAAACAAAAGAGAGAGAGAGAGAAAGAGAGAGGCAAAGGGAGATTTCACACAGACACACAGAGGAGAAGGTGATATGAAAATGGAACAAAGAGAGATTTGAGCATTCCGTGGCCACAAGCCAAGGAATGCTAGCAGCCATCAGAAGGTGGAAGAGGCAAGGAATGAATTTTCCCCTAGAACCTCCAGAGGGAGCACGGCCCTATTGACACCTTGATTTTGACCCAGTGATACTGTTTTTGGACTTCTGGCCTCCAGAACTACTGTGACAGAATAAATTTCCATTGTTTTATGTCACCATGTTTGGTGTCATAGAAGCTGTAGGCAACAAATACTGTTCAAACCCTTCTTGAAATGTTCTGTCCAATTCTGGTCGATAAGACATGGTCTATGGAATGGAAGGGTCTTCTTGGAAAGACTGTCTTGTTCTTAAAAAGAAATACATGGGGGAAAAGTCTTATTTCTTCTGCCAGATGTTGTTGCACCTACATGTAACATTAGAACTGTGGAAGCCATGTCAGCCTGAGGACAAGCCAATGAGCCAAGGATGGGAGAGCAGAAAGATGAAAGATGGAACAAACTTGGGCCTTGGATGACATCATCAAACTGCTTTAATTAACTAGCCCTGGGACTTCCCTATAATGAGACTTCTTCTTACATGAGATAATCTTCTTATGTGAATTAACATGATTCTTAAGCTGTCTTTAGTTGGGTTTTCCCTTACTTTCATCTGAAAGCAACATACCAAATGCATGCATCAAATGGATTATACCATAATTCAGAAATTGGCAAACTGTCGCCCACAAGTAGCTGCCTGGTTTTGTAAATAAAGTTTTATTGGATCACAGCCTCACCCACAGACCACTATCTGTGCTCTTTAGCATCACAACAGCAAAGTTAAGTGGTTGCGATAGAGACCAAATGGCTCACAAGCCTAAAATTAGGCTATCTGATCCTGAAAGAAAAGGTTCACAACAAGCTTTTGCCATCCTTGAACACAACCATTTTTTTATTGTTGGATATTGTTTTTCTAGTTTCTCCAAAAGTTGTCTTCTTTACACAAGTTTTTAAACCTGTCATTTGGCCATATTCCTACATATAAGACGGAGTGCTATACATAGAGAAAGAGTCCAATAAGAACATAAATAAGCATGCACGGAAACAATTTACAATCATCTCCTAGATCATCTGGGATCTTATCAGAGTCTGCCAAAGATTGTAGTCAATGTGTGAGATTGCATTTTCCGCTTATAAATAAGTACAGGTGGTTACAGCAACTTAATTTGAAACTGCAGCCTAGTCTAGAAGAAGAACAAGAAAACAAGCTTTTCTTTCCCTATTTTAAGTTTAAATCGGCCAAATCAAACTTCCTCCCGGGCTGAAAGATGTTGATGGAACTTACATCACAGTGAATGTTATTACAGCTGAGAGAGAAAGGGCCCTGAACGGTTTCCAGTAGGCAAGCTTGAAGCACCCATACTTCACAGTTGCAACCTGTGCTGGGGAGATAACTACTATTCAGTGTAAAAGGCAGGACTCAAAAAGTGTGTCATGTAAATGGAACCAATTGTATATTTATTGATGTTTGACTCCATGCCAATTTTCTCTCTCTCTTAAAGAAAAAAAAGGTCAATTCTTTTTAGAAAGTTACCCCAAGCTGAGCTGTGCTCTGAAGGCACCTTCCTTTAAGGGATCTGGGTGGCAGGCAGTCCTATAGTTAGAACTGTGGCCGCACAAAAGCAGGCTTCGGGAGGGAGTCACTGACCAAATAACCCTATGAACTTTGTAGGAAAGTCGAGGTGCAGCTGCCCCAGCCAAACATTTCTACTTGCTTTCCTAGAAGCTGTTCAGGAGTCTCTCTTGGTGCAGAAACAACGAGATGGTTGCATCTCCTAAATTTTTGCGGGCACTTCCAGGTTGCCCAGGGACAAAACCCAAATAAACTGATGAGGTTCACAGGGATCTTAATCATCCTTGAGGATGAGCCGCACCTTGTCCTTTTTTCAGGAAGAGTCATCTAGGACGATCCTGGCAGCCTGGAGAGAGTCCAGAGTTAACAGCCCTGAAGGTAACGCTCCATAAGTGCTTAGGATCTGGTGATGCTCTTCTCACACACACACACACATACACATACACACACACACACACACACACACACACACACACACAGCCAAATGCAGCAAAAACACCACCAAATCCTCAGAGAAATAGCGAGATAACCATTGACAGCAGTGTGTCAGACTCAGAATATGAAAAATGGAGACAGAGATTTTCAACTCCATGAGTCCTCAACAAGAATCAATAAAAGTGCTTTGGGAAAGCTCCTGTCTGGAACTTCCAGCCTATTCCGCAGTTACTTTCTTTCCAAAACATCTGATACAGGAGGCTTCTACTTCCTTTCCCAAAGAATGCTGGATGTATGTTAGGTTTTCCATGTCAACTCTGCAAAACAATGACTACCGCCACCCCCTTTTCTTAACTGAGATAGACGTTAAAATCTGTAAGTGAGGAAGCACTCATTTTGTTGAAGGTTTTCAACCCTTGTAATATTTAAAGTAAAAATGATAACTCATAAATAACTGAAGTAAATAAAACTTTCGATTTAAGATGTTAGGAAAAGAGCAGTTAAAACTAGAACACCTTTCCTTTAATAACTTGGAAGTGTTTTTGTACACGTTATCTGCTATCTCACTTTAATTTTGATATACAGCCCTATAAAATGAGCTATTCAATAGCTACTGAGGCTCAGAGTGATTAAACGATTTATTAAGTTTGCATTGTTTTCTTGTTAACCATGTTTATGATCACTATTAAAGTAGTCTATGCTTCTAACTATTTTAAAACACAGAAACTTAGAAAATTATTCATTAGTTCATAACTTGAAAAAAAAACCTCAACCAAATAAAGGAGTCTGATTTGGCAAGGAGGCACAGATTTTACTATAAAACAGATGTACACAAGTAGGTGGAGCTTCAGAAAAGTTACTTGGCCCTCTGAGCCTCATTTTCTCATCTGTAAAATGGGCATAACAATATCTAACAAGTAGGATTGCTTTAAGAATTAGAAATAAAATATGCAAAGGTTCTGGAAAATGGTAAAATCACAATAAATGGTAGTTATTCACATTTTCTTCCAGGAAGGCATTTAGACATCAGTTGTTTGTATTTTATATGTAATTTAAAATGTTTATTATATACAATGTTCTATCACAATCACAAACATTTTGACATATACTCTTTATACACGAACTCTTTACAGATATTACTGCCTAATAAAAAGTGTATATATCATCTTCCACATAAGCAGTCCCTATTGTTGGATATATAGGTAGTTTTCCATCTTCACTCTTAAAAATAACACTGTGATGAAAATCTTTACGCTAAAGCTTCATCCACATTGAATGCTCAGGATCAGTCTCCAGAAGTAAAATTACTGGGTTAAAGGTCCATGGTCCTTGTGTTCTAATTGCTTTCTAAAAGGATTATACCAATTCTCACAAGCAAAGCAGTTGAGAAGAGAGTCTTCTTACCTCACTACCACTAGTCTCTGTCTCCATAACTCTGGAGATCAGTGAAAATGTGACCACAAAGAAACATCTCTCAGGTTTTGATTTATATTTCCTTGGTTGTGAAGTGAGGCTGAATTTTTCTAAATATTTGTTAAGTTTGTTTGCAAATTAATTGTTCTTTTCTTTTCCCATCTTTGAAGACTTAATGTTTTTCCTATAGATTTGTATGAGTTCATTATTTATGTGAAAAATGTTAACCTTGCTGAGTGACCTGCCACCTAAATCAAACGGGCAGGGACAAACAAGACAGCAATGACTGCAAGGGAAGGACACTGATGAACCTCCTGGGTTCTCAGAGGAACTGGTTCCATGATTTCAACTCCCTGAAAGTGTACAGCTCTGAGAAAGCAAGAAAAGAAAAGAGGAAGAGAATCAGGTCACTAACATTTGTTGAACATTAAACACAACTATTCAACATTTTACACCAAATATTTATTGAGCAACTATTCTATATCAGGCTTTGTTCTAAATGGGATATTACAATGAAGAAAAGAGACAGGGCCTCCACTCTCACAGAGCTTATTAATTGAATGCTTCCAGAATGTCAGGTGCATTTCCAGAGGCCTCCTCGTCTGCTACCTCAAGAACTCTATGTGGTAAGTATTATTGTTTCTGTGTTTTTCAAATATGAAAACTGAGTCTCGGATAAGTTGGTTTAGTTGGTCAGCAGCAGACAGCAAGCAGTTCAGTGCTAGGGTCAGGACTTGAACCCAGGCACCTAGGCTCGAAAGCCCACATGTTCTTACTATCCTAATAAATAAGATAAAACTTCAAGTACAGGCAGTCTTTGTGCTGTAGTGCAGTACTGTAAAACTAGCCATGCAGGCTGAAACTGTGCAAAGTGATCTTAATAATCACTGGGAAAAATTACAATTGTTCGGTGACCTTTAGAAATTTTTGTCAAAATAGTAAAAACTCTCTGTCAGTTATAAATGTATAATGAAAAAAATACTAAAGCAAATATTTATTTAGCACACTGTAGTTTAATATATTATTTAGAATTAAAGTGTTTTATTTCTTTGTAAAAACGTTATCTACGGTGATTAGGACCGTGCTTGCCTTCTTGTCATATAGCTTACAATACAGAAGAAGTATCTTTTCTATGCCTTGGTAAATTGTCAGCCCTTCTCTAAATTTGGATGTTTCCACCATTTTATCCTTTGCACTTTTAATACCATGAAGTACCTGAGAGTCCCTTTAATGTGTGTGCGTGGTAGGGGGTGCTGGTGTCATTTCCTCTGAGACATCATCTTTTTGTCATTTTCCACACTTACAGAAATAAATTCCTCAATTCCTTTGGTCGCTTACCTTGAGTCTCTAGAATGGCTCCAGTGTCAACATTCCCATGCTCAGCTCTATTTTCTAAACTCAATTTACATCCAATTTGAATTTTACTTCCTGAATTATCACTTTTTGTTTCTTTCTTCGCTTTCATTTTTGTTGACAATTCATTCCATTGATTATCCATTTGTGTAAAATGTCACATAGGTTATCACTGGAAGACAAGGAGGCAACCCAACTGCACACTTTGCTGTTTGTGTGTAAACTGAATAACTGACGCACAGAGACCAATCACCAACAGACTTTGAAAGAAGTGACACGGTTGTGATGGTGAGGCACATATTTAAGAGGTGATGAGCTTCCTAAATATGTGCACTGAGGAGCTAGTAGCCTTTGTACTTCATGCAAGTACTCACGGTTCATATACCAGGGAGACTGAAATCTAAAGCATGTTGCTGGAGGGGACTGGTTTTATTTAACTCAACTAACTAAACTGTGGTGACTGAAATTCACGCATACTGGAATCCTACAAAATGAGGACTACCTGTATTATCTTTGGGTTTCTTGGCACTGGGTCTTGCACACCTGTAACAGTGAAATGATAGCACATTTTAAAGAAGGCAGCATTGATTTAGTTTTGCCAAGTTGTTTTTTTCCGTTGTGTAAAATAGTAGGGTGTGGCCACAGAGAGCACTATTGTTTAATCATTTCGTTAACAATCCAGCCCACATAAATTTCTCCTCACCCCTATGGACCTGCTCTTTTAGAATAATTCCATCTAGCTCACAATATAGTAGTGAAGATATTTCCTGTCTTCATGAAAAACACTTCCATCCTCTCCCTGCCCTGGGGAGGAAATGGAAAGAGAATGCTTATCCATCACAACAGGATGTAGCGCTGTGTACCTGAGTCCTCCCCCATGTCTCAGATTTAATGCAGTCATAACCCAGGCACAAATCTAAGTAATATGCCATATGTGCAGTCCCCAAGAGAAATCAAAAGAAACCTGCAGGAAGTTAGGCAGGAGAGCAAGCCCCAAAGACATTGAATATTCCTTGCCAAAATACTCCATTTCCTTTGTGGCCTGGTTTTCATGGGACTCAGTATGTACACCATTGCAGGGGGTGGGTTTGAGGAGTATGGAATCTGCATTTGTCTCACCCTGGTGCAGATGTTATTGTTAAAGTGAGAAAAGGAACACCAGAAGGTAGAGGTGCATGAAAAGGGAAGAGCTAGCGCTGCCAGGATCAGAGTGCATCCTAAGATCATCACGGTTGGACAAAAGTGTATAGTAAGGGGAGCGTGTCTTAGCTGGCATAGCCCAGAGGCTGATCCTGAATGCGAGTAGTTAATTTGGGTGGTAATGCCAGGAAGACCAGGAGGGTGGGGAAATGAACCGTGGAAAGCAAGGAAGCAATACAGAATATGTCAATGAGCAGGTTTCTAATGTGGGCAACCAGGGCTCAGTCACCCTGGGGACCTCTGTGGAATGATATAGAACACATCTCAGAATTGTCTCACTCAAGAGACAAGGAAGCTGTTGAAGGCAGCTCAGCCTCCTGGTTGAGAATGACTTGATATCTTTTAAATTCTCAGCACTTAGGATCTGCCCTGCATGCAGCAGAACACACCCTCAGAGGCCAGAGGGAGCCTGGAGGCAGAGTCACAAATTCTTGCAGTAAATACCCAACTGAAGTTTACAAAATGGTGAGTATCAATGGATAAAGGTAGGGCATCAACAGTATCCACTCTTGGGCTCTAACTATGGTCTAGGCACTGTTCTAAAGCACTTTGCATGTATTAAATCATTAATATATGCAAACCTACAACAAACCTCAAGGTAGGTACCATTATCATCTTTTTATAAATTAGACACAGAGAAGTTAAGTAACTTGCCCAAGCTCACAGGCTAGGAAGTGGCAGAGGAAAACTGACAAGCAATACGATAAGGCCCCACGTAACCTCTACACCATATTGCCAACACTCTGCAGTGCATGCTTGATTGTCTCTATTTCCTTTGTTTTTCCACAAACTTTCTTAGATTTTGAAGGCTTACCGTATAGCTGTGGAACAGCTTCATTTTTAAATAGGATAAATGAAGAACATTTAGTGGAGCAAGGCACTTTATGAGCAGGGTCCCCAATGGCACAAGGTACCAGCTGACTCTGGACAGGATACCTGAGCTAATACATAAGAAAGAAATACTCCTTTCTTATTTAAGCCACTGTGTTTGGGAATCTTGTGATTAGAATGACCCAATCTGTATCCTAACTAATACACAGGATAATGTTGGGAGTTTTAGTTATGGCTCCCAGACACCAAACACAAAAGAAGATATGTCGACCCAGCCCTGCCTGAGACCTTACACAGGAGGTGCTGAATTAGCATCCGTGTACCTGCATTCCTGCCCCAGTTGGGCTGGTCACGGATGTTTCCTCTCCTGCTTTGACTAAAAGAGGACTCAGCCTCTTCTAGAATTTCCTTTCCTTGTGCAGGGAGCTGGTACAAGAGACAACATGATTAAGTCCTCTTTGGCTCCCCCACAAGTTACTGCTTGATTTCGAGTCTGCCTCACCAAACCAGTCCTGAGGTTTCTGTGCCCAGAGCTTCCCACTCCCTGTTTGTGTTGGCTTGTATCACCATGCCACGCTGGAGGTGTCGGCCAAAGCTGTTTACTGGCTTCATTTAGAAACACCTTGAGGTGTTCTTAAAATTCTGCTTTGAGCAGCAATATGGACGGGGATGGCAGTGAGGCAAGAAAGTAATGGATATAAAGTAATGGATATAAACAGAACATAACAAAACTGTAATGAAGTCACACAGAAAAACACGAAGGGACTTTTGAAAAAGTGGTATGTTATTTAAATCCAATATTACACAAACACATGTATACATATACATATATGCACACATATAAATGTATATGTACACCTATGTGTCATTTCAGGAGATCTTATCATTTTTATGAAGCTCATCCACGGGCCATGTCCTAGGCTAAGTGCAACTCTACAGCCTATTCTTCTAGGCTAAAACAACAACTGAAAAATAATAAACAAAATATTAGTTTAATATGCTTGAAAAATAATAGCATCTAAAATCATATTCTTATTGCAAAAGCCACACATGAGCTTCCCTGCTGACTTTTGTAGGGTCAGTGAACATATGACAGTGAGATGTGGGCAGAACCAGACCATACAAAGCAAAGGGCTCAAAATCAGCTCACATAGAATCAGCAAATACCCAAGTTTGAAAAGCACTTGTCCAGGGACTTCCCTGGTGGCACAGTGGTTAAGAATCTGCCTGCCAAAGCAGGGGACACCGGTTTGAGCCCCGGTCCGGGAAGATCCCACATGCCACGGAGCAACTAAGCCCCTGCGCCACAACTACTGAACCCGCGCTCTAGAGCCCGCGAACCACAACTACTGAGCCTGCGTGCCACAACTACTGAAGCCCATGTGCCTAGAGCCCATGCTCCGCGACAAGAGAAGCCACCACAATGAGAAGCCCGCACACCGCAACAAAGAGTAGCCCCTGCTCGCCGCAACTAGAGAAAGCCTGTGTGCAGCGACGAAGACCCAACACAGCCAAAAATAAATAAATGAATAAATAAAAAGCACTTGTCCAATCTCCAGGAAACAAAGACTCAAAGAGGAGATCACAGAGCTGGTCAGTGGGAGAATCAGGGCCCATGTCTCCTGTCTTTTACGCTCCACAGCACTCAGTGGTCCCCCCCCCTCAGTGTTCTTACCTTATGATGGTACACTGCAACCCTGCGCTAGAGGGAGACTGCTGAGACTTCTACTCCCTCACTCGCACCACCCCCTTATTTCTGAGAGTCATGCCACCCTGCCACCTGCCTTACCCAACTCTCACCCACAGGGCCTGGCCACCTGCCTGCCCCAATGTGGGTAGGGATCCGTCAGAAGGGAGCAGTTAAGAGGGAAGTCAGGAGAGGAGTGGGGCATGCTCCTCTCCGCAAGTGGGGAAGCTGAAGCAACGACCACGGGAGAACGCAGCACTGCCTGCCTTCCGCAGCCCAGGACAACATCCAGGCGTCCGCATCTCTGCCTCCCGCGGGCCAACACACAGCCTCTTTGTCTTGGCTTGAAACTATCAGCACTAGAACCCACTGTCTACAGCTTCTTTCTCCCAAGAGTTAAATGAATTTAGGAAGTGTTCCTTGAAGTCACTTGAAAGGGGGGCTTGTGACCCAAGCAGAAGAGTGCTGTGTGGGTTTTGCTCTTCCTCTGGAGTGACTCTATAGGAAAGCAGCTTGCTGGAACCAAGACTCTTAACACTCTCCAGTCCCTACATAGGCACAAATTCTCTTATCAGAGTGACCCATAAAAAGCCAATATTGATGGGGCATGAGTTCCTTCCACCTGGAAAAGCAGGGTCTTACTCCTGATGAGCTGGGAGGGGACAGGGCAGGATTGTAAGCAGTCCTTGGTTTGTGTTCAAATCAATAAAGCCATCTATTCCCAACCCTCACCCTAGCAGCATTTCTTAATGTAACATGTGATCATTGCTTAAACAGATTATAATTCCAAAAAAACATTTAGGAGCTTGTGATCATGATTACCATTAGGTGTTAGTTCTAGCTGATAACTTTAAAATGCAATCACACTGAAGTAAACACCGCAAAAGACAAGAAATGGAGGAAATTAACATGTGGAATGTTAGCATTGGTCTTTGTCTAGTTTCGGTTAATCTATATATGTTCTCAAAGAACTTTTTAGGGGGAACCAAAGACATGTGAAATGTTTAATGTACCACAGCCCTAACTTACCTGATTCTTGGCTATGGGTCAGTAGGCTGATATTACTCAACCCAGGCATACTTGAAAAATGTAGCTAAAGGATTGATAAACATGGAGATCTAAAATGGATATTACATCTGTGCAAGTCTGAATTTCATTAAATGACTATAAAAGGGGGAAGAGTAAAGAAATAAATAAAGTATATCAGGTAGTTATTATGTGTTAGGCACTGTCCTGGGTGCTTTATATATAAAACTTATTTAAGCATCATAACAATTCCATGCACTTGGTACTATTACTAATCCCATTTTACAAGTGGGGAAATTGATGTCCAGCATGGTTTGGTGATAGGCTCAAGGCCACCGAGCTACTTAAGTGGCAGAATCAGGAATTAAGCCAAGAAAGTATGACTCTAGATTCATATGCTCTTAACCAGTATGTCATATTGCCTCTGAATGCCTAGAATACAAGTGTCATTCTTAAAATAAAATACAACATTTTCAAGATGTGTTCATTCATTTAATATATATTTACTTCACACTGGGAGCTGAGGATACAGACAGTTGAAAATGACTAGGTTCCTGCCCTCTGGAGTTTACAAACTAATTGTATGGATGAGTTGCACAGAACAAAAAATAACCATAGAAATAAATAAAAGTAATGTAAGCTGTGATAAGTGCTATGAGAGAAATGAAGATCCTAAGATATTAAATAAGGGAGAGGACTCTCTTCACCGAGGTTCTCCAAGGGAAGTTTGGCAAAATATTGCATGTAGGTGGTTTATTTGGGGAAGCAACCCTAGGGAAGAGAGGTGAGGACCGGGGAAAGGAAAAGTAAGAAAGAGGAAAAGCTGCAACTAGGGTATAGTCTCAAGTTGGTCACTGCTGTGGTCCACGGTAGCGATCCTGTCGGGGCACTGAGGAACCATATAGCACGCACCTCAAAACTGTCCATCCGAGGGACTAAAGAGAGGAGCATTGGCCTACCAGCTCCCACTGGTCATGTGGCATCAATTCCCTCCCATTCCCAGGCTGTGCATGTGAAGTTCCCACTGCAGCATCCAAGAAACCCTCAAGCAGTGACCAAAGGAAGCCAGGAACAGCCGAGATAAGGTTCTGGCAGGTGACACCGGGACAAGACTCTTGCTGTCACAATGACTGGAGTTAAGAGTTGAGCTGAGAGGGTTTGGGGAAGGGGTGAGAGATGACCTTCTTAGGTGGTCGGTCAGAGAAGGCTTCTCTGTGGAGGCGGCTTCTAGGCTGAGACCTAGGGAGAAAAAGAACTAGGACAGCGAGAACTGGGAGGAGAGCATTTTCAGGCACAGGAAGCAGCAGGTTGGAAGGTCCTGCGAAAGAGCTTGCATTGTTGAGGAACTGAAAAATCAGGGTAGCTATGGTGAGTAAGGGGGGGGAAGGCAGTCCAAGATATTAGAGGGAGAAGGGCAGAGCCCAGATCATGCAGAGCCTTGAAGGCCATGATAAAGATTTACTTTAAGTGAGTATGAACTCATTGAAGGGTCATAAAAATGTACCCTACTAACCTCCAAGAACTATGTATGAAGGTGAGTGGTCATTCTACACTGGGAAGCACCATCTGGTTGAGAGTACCACTGACCAAAGTATACCATGGACTGTACTGGGGCCAAGAGTGAGGGCTTCCCTCCAAGTCAGGGCAGGGCAGACGGCTTGTCCTGGGCTGCAGAGCTGGGGTCAACAGGCAGGAATCCAGTCTCCAACACATTGTCCATGAGAACAACTTAGAACAAAGGCTGGGATGGGACCAGGAGCAGGACTGGATAGATACTGCTTGGGGAACTCCTGAGAGTCAGGGGGCCTTAATTTCCTTTGTCTGGTGTCAGCATTAATCTTCATTGTAGAAAAACATCTTAAATCCCCAAGATTTGGGAGAGCAGGAACTCTGAAAGGAACTCTTGTACTGAGGGCTCCTGACTCTCTCCCCTTGAGTTGCATTTTCATTTTTCCCTGGGAAATCTTTTTCTTTGATTTCTGTCACAACTGCTGTGCTAGGCCCAAAGGGAGGCATTAACATTCTGGTCCAAGCCTCAACAAAACCCCTTTCCCTTGAGATATTTGTTGAACAGGAGTTGCCTGTCTATGTTTATTTAAACATATTTGCCACATGATTAATGAGCAAGACTTACACCTGGGAATCATTAAACAGGTAATCTCCACTTCCCTTGCCTACCTGACCTTTCCTTAGCTTACAGGTTCATCAATATACATCCTGTGTCTGTAATACCTTTTACGGTTGTGTTAGTCAGAGAAGGCTAACTGCTTAACAAGAGTAAAATTCCAGCGGCTTAACGCAATATAAGTTTATTCTCATCCCTGTCCCAGTCTCATGCAAGGCTGCAGTAAAACTCTGTTCCACGCAGTCACTTGGAGATCCAGGCTCATTCCTTCTTATAGTCCCACCTTCTTCTCAGTCTTTAAAAACACCTTCATTTGGTCAGCAGAGGAACAAAGAGAGTGCATGGAAAAGGTGTCGCACTCCTAAGTGAGGCATGTTCGCTCTGATGAGAACTAGTCTCGAGGAGCATCTGGTGCACAGGATTGAGAAGTGCCATCAATCGGAAACCCAAGAAGAAGAGGGGACCTTGGATGTCAGCACCAGCAGCCTCCATCACAGTGGTGAAGGGTAACAAAGCACCTTTCTAACTCTCCATGAAAAATATGGAAACTGCAAATGTACTTCATCATGTAATAAAGGGCAAGGACAAAGACGTACACTTGGCTTCCTAAAATGCATAGAGTAATAGAGTACTTGGGTACATTTAGGTGTCTTTTTCTTAGTTGAAAAACTTCCAAGCTTGCAAAGGCCCTTTTTTTTCCCTTTCTTTTTAAATTGTAGTAAAATATACATAACATTAAAATTTACCATCTTAGCCATTCTTAAGTGTACAGTTCAGTGTGTTAACTACATTGACATTGTTGTGCTACTAATACCAAGAACTCTTTTTGTAACCTCAGAGTAATAAGTTAACATTCAAGAAAATAAAATCTGTGTTCACAATTCCCCACATAAAGAAAGACTACAAACAGTTTTTAGGAGTACTGTGACAGTAGTAATGTTATTTTGGTTTTAGATCAATTTTCAGTATACTGATCATTATTGAGGAATATTACCTATTCTTCTGTTTGTTTGTTTTAATTGTGATCAAATATATAACTCTGGAACCAGAGTCAGGCGAGCCTGAGAGGGTCTGCATAAATGGGAGAGGCTGTGGAGAGGTGCATAATCAAATTGATATCTGATACACGCCTTGAATAAATTCTTCCCTGATTTTCCACAGTTCTTGTTTCATAAAATCATAAACTCTGAATTGAAAGGGAACTTCGGTCATCTAGTTCCCTCAAAGCCCACCCTGGTTTCTCTGGCACTGCCTTGAATTAGAGTCTTCTGTATATAATTCTTCACTGGGCCTCACCAGCCTGCGGATACAGTGCAATCACCCTCACGACAATAATCGCAATTAATAGGCACCCCTGTTTCAGCTCACTTTCAAGTCTCATCCAGTGGTAAGTCAATAAACAGCACCCCACATGGGCTCGCTGCCCTGCTGTTCTCCTGTTCTAGATCTCCATCAAGGGGTCTCTTCTGGAGCCTCTCACCACTTCCCCTGCTGCTGCTACCTGGTCCCATGGACAATGCTGAGATCCACACCCTGGGGGCCATCACCCAGGAAATACGTCCCAGGCTGTGACCTCTCCTGATGTGTGATCCAGGCAGAACTACAGAATAGGGCTCCCCTCCATATTTCCTGGAAGCTGGAGAGCCCTCTCCCGGCAGGACGCATCTCCACCCCATGCAGCAAGCGTGGAGAACAGTCACTGGCTTGACCTCGTTATCCCTCCCTCACACCCAAGAAACCCCCAGTACTGAACACAAACCTCACCCTTGCTGACTCTTTTCCCCCGAAGCAAAGCAGCTCAGGGAGAGAGTTGCTTATGCTCCCAGCCCCATCAGCCCCTCATGCAGCCTCCAATATGTCCGAGTCTCATGTTCATGTACTTTTCCTTTTGGATCTTCCCTGGACATCATAAGCTCACTGAGGACAGATGAGCTTGTGTCTTTTTTGTCCACAGCACAGAGACCCACAGCTATTCACTGCCTGACAAAGAATGAATTAAAGAACAAAGACACCCACTACACAGTTTCCCTGGTAACCTAGCCATTCCAAGACAGGTAGTAGAAAGTTGTCATATTGCTTCCAAAACAACTGTTTTTATACATGTAGGGGTTTTATTTATACAACTTACCTTGTTTCTGATCTCTCCAGATCTGACACTTTCCACTTAACAGCTAGAGGTTAATAGTCACCAGTCACGTAGGATAAAAAACGATATCAGATTCCACTGGAATGATCGTTTATGTTTTCTACTCAGATAATAATAACACTCTTTTTAAAAAGTCCAACCATGTGCTGGGGCCCAAGCAACAATGGAGAGCCTGGTAATCAGACACCTGAGCTCTTCACAATGTTGCAATGAATGATTCTTTTCTTTCTCTGCTGGTCTTTTCTAGTCTTGCTTTCCATTTCACAGCTTTGTTAAACATTCAGGTCAAGGTCAGAGCAAGGGACTATCTCAGGGTGGGCAGAACTGAATTTAGCTACACAGGGCCTCTCCTCAGTGAAAACATTTATCACCCAGCCAAGGAGTCTGTCTTTAGATTCCAGCAGAAAAGAAAGGAAAAAAAAAAAAAAAGTCTCCCTTAAGATGTCAATTTTGCTTTGCTTCGCCCCAAGCTAACCCTGTTTCAGGTTACAAGGATCAGCCTCCTGCAGAGGGGAAAGTGCTGGACCTGAATTCTATTTCTAGCACTCACTGTGACTCTCCGTGACCTTATCCCGGCACCTTCTTCGGCTTTGCCCTGCCCTCAGCCCCATCCCGGCTCTAAACTGCCACCCTCTCCTTACTGCAGTGTTGTGTGTAAGACCAGGAAGATTCTCCAAAGTCTCAAACTCAAGTAGTCTTTAGGAGCCACTAGTGCCAACCAGCCTAAAGGGATTTCTGGAAATGAGCCTCAAAAGGCTGGCTTCCTGTACTTCTGACCTGAAAAGTCTAAAACTGACCGCTAAGGTACAGACACGGAGATACGATCTTGCATGGGGGCGGAATTCACCCGTTACCTGGAGGTATTTGAATGCCCACAAAATCCCCTCCTAAACGAAGAGCAAACTGCTCTGCATGCAGCCCACATTTTAGGAATTTAGTCTCATCTCGTGGGAGCCATCTGTATCACTGGCACTCATAAGCTGTTGAAGCAAAAAAGCATGATCTTACTGGTAAGGAGAGAACAAAGCACTCCCTTTCGGAGGTGCTAGTCACAGTGTATTTTATGAAAAGGAAGGTGATCGTGTGAAATAGTAGATGACATTTTTCTGATACTCTGTACAAACCGTGATGACACATGGTGCTGCAGCTCTGTTGTTAGAGGCGGGGTAGCCTCCCTTGAAAAGGTACACTTTGGAGGAGATTAGCTGTATCAATTCCCCATGTGGCCTTGAGCGATTTACTTCATGTCCCAGCCTTAGTTCTTCTATACAATGGGATTTCTTTTTTTTAAAAAAACTTTGGGTTTATTTATTTATTTATTTATTTATTTTTGGCTGTGTTGGGTCCTCGTTTCTGTGCGAGGGCTTTCTCTAGTTGCGGCGAGCGGGGGCCACTCTTCATCGCGGTGCGCGGGCCTCTCAGCGTCGCGGCCTCTCTTGTTGCGGAGCACAGGCTCCAGACGTGCAGGCTCAGTAATTGTGGCTCACGGGCCCAGTTGCTCCACGGCATGTGGGATCTTCCCAGACCAGGTCTCGAACCCGTGTCCCCTGCATTGGCAGGCAGATTCTCAACCACTGCGCCACCAGGGAAGCCCTACAATGGGGTTTCTGAATGAACTAATTCATCATATTTTGAGACAACGGAGAAAATGCCTGTACAATGCTTAGCACATGTCAATTACTTTATGTTGTTGTCTATTAACAATAGTAATAATATTAAGGTTCGTGAAGAAAACTACCATACTCATGAATGGTGAGCAATGGAATTGATTCTAGTAACCCCTTTGTGGCCCTAAGTTATCCTGATAAATACTCCTATCATAGCACCTGTAACACGTCATGGCACTCTGTTTACTTGTGTATGGTCTCACTATTCTGAACCCCCTTCTCTTTCATTGTTCAATCACAATAGGTTTTCTAGTACAAGTCCTATAGAATCTTTGTTTAGTGAATGAAAAGTAAAGTCATAAATTAATGAGAAGGAGTAAGCAAGTGAATGAATATACTCTGGAAGGGAATATTTGTCTCATTAAGCCAAGACAATTGTTTCTTACACAAATTATTTCTAGAAAAATAGCATTTTGCTTATTTATTATGAATCCCTCGCCCCCTCCCCCCCGCCCCCGTCTCTCAAGAGGGCCATGTCCCAGATTCGGAGTATTTTCCCAAGAGTTGTTTAGCTGCTGAAAGTGTTAAACACAGTCTCCAAAACTGTGGGAGATTTTTGATAGGACGAGTCCATTTCCAATGCTGCTCTGACTTCCAGGTGTGGAAGCCAGGCATTTCAGAGTGGATGAAAGGAAAGAGAAGTGATAACTGCGCAAATGAGCATCTGATTACGGAAATCACTAGGTTTTTGAGGACTGTACCTTCTAAGCTTCCTAAAGTAAGAACTGTGAGCGGGCAGACTGAAGCAAGTCTCGCCTGGATGCATTTTCTTGTTCCTGCCGTGGGCAGGCACAGCTCGCTGCAGATGCCACGATGTCAGGGGGCCCAGTTTAGTTTGTATAACGTTCTCTAATCCATCAGAACGGTTGCAGTAGGTATTTTGAAAACTAAGAGAATCACCTTCAGCATTTTATCTCAGATGGGAACTTACTCAAACCAGTATTTAAGCTTACTCAAATAAATGAACTTGATCTCCTACTTACAGGACTTATTAAGCTTTTCAAGATGATGACAGCAGAACATTAAACCAAGCATAGGTCCCCCACTGAGCAAGGGACCCTGTGCAGCCGCACAGGTCACAGGCCCTAAAACCAGCTCTGGTGGCTATGACTACCTAATAAGTCAAGCACTGGGGATCTCCAACCCCTTTGCAGTCAGGCCAGCTGCTGCAGCATTGAAACAGAAAACGGGCACCATCACCACCTCAGCATTAGCCCTCTTCAGACTATCCCACTTCCTCAGAGCCTCCATCAGATAACCAGTTTCCACTAGTGTTTTTTCTCCTTCACATCCTCAGTGTCCGTGAAGCAGTTCAAGACTATCTAAAAATAAAAATAAATCAATAAAATCCACAAAACCCCAAACCAACAGCCTCACTGGGCCTAAGGCCCTACAGACACCTTCTCCCTAGGACTTGAAGTTGGTGTTGAACGATGTGCCGGTGCCGTGAGTGAGGAAGTAGAAACAGCACATACTGAAGCCAAAGAGGCTAAATCCAAGGTTGCAAACCAAAACCCCAGGGAAAACGCGCTTAGGAGGCATGCCCCCGGCGTCCTGGCCTCTCGCAGTATGCACGAGCAAGTCGCTTTCTGGAGAGTCCCTTCAAAACGGGGGGCCGTGCGGGAGGGGAGCCCCAAACCACCACCAGCACCAACTGAAACGGCTGTAACTGCAGACAGAGAAAAGAGACGCTGAGATGACAGGCAGTAGGGGCGGAACGTCCTTCTCGCTGGTGGATAATCTGATAAGGAACCTGGATTCTGAGCGGCCTCACAATGGCCTATTTATCCGGCTTCTCACGCACCCCCGGCAGCCCCAGCTGGGAATCACGGGGGCGGCAGCCGTCCCCGGAAAACGGCGGCGCTCCGGCACAGGAAAGCCGGCTGATACACTGATCTGCAGACAACGCTTCTTCCTTCCTGGGAAGCGGCCACAAAGGCAGCCAGCTGACCTCGGCTGAGCGCCGTTCCCCAGCCGAGAAGGGCAAGAGAGCAGGGGAGGGGGATGGAAAGAAGGAGGGAGAGGGAGGGAGGGGATCGCTGGACACCGCCCCCCGCCCCTCCCTCCCCAACACACACGGATTCATTCGGCAAAAGCCTCACACGGAGTGACTGTGGCAGAGGCCACGCTAGCAAAGCCCGGGCTCGTATCTCTCCGAGCCGGGCGGGCCAGGGCCGGAAGAGTCCCCGTACCCGCTCCCACCCCTCCGCGGCCCCTCCGCTGCTCGGCCGCAGCCCACGGCCCTTCCGGCCCGGTAGGTTTGGCCTTGGGCTGGGAACCGGTCGGCTGGGAGACTGAACCGATTGGCAAGGCCCTCCCCTACTGTCCCCTGGGGTGGCCCCTCCCTACAGCTTTTGGTCAAAAGCGAAAAGAAACACAGACATTTGTGTCACCCTATTAAGCACACAAGGCTTTGAATCGCGCATCAGGCGCAAAGACTTCTCATCCTCCCCTTGGCAGGGTGGCTGGGTAAATACAATAAAAAGCTTTCAGGGAGTTCCTAAAACTTATCCCCTAACTTCCCTGGCCACAGAGAACCTTAATAGTTAATTTCTTTCTTTCTCCCTTCCTCTCTCTCTCTCCCCCTTTCTATCAAATGAAAACATCTTATTTTCATGTTATCATTTTTTAAAAGACAATTAGAAACATTGGCAGGATGTCAGATGGCGGATTCTGAGATGCTCCAGGCGCTCCCCAGGAAGCTCTGTTTTCAGAAGACTTGACCCAGCAGCTGGTCCCTGCTGCCCTAAGATGTATGCTTTCACTTTTTCACTCCCCCAAAACTTGGATTGGAGTCTTGAGAGAGCCCTGGAAAGAGCTGCCTATGGAGGAAAAGGTCTGGAAAGGGCAGTCCACAAGACAGCAGAAACCCAGCGGAAGGGGAGCTAGCTCTGTGAACTTGGGGACCTCTGCCTGCTGGCTGGCGAGGGGGTGGCCTGTAGGCTGCAGGTGGGGCAGTCAGCTGGGAGCCAGGATGTCCTTGATCTGCTTTCCAAGTCGTACACAACTCCCACAAAGGAAAAAAGGGTGGAGGGGGTCAAATCTTCAGCTGTTTGTATGCCCTGGTACAGGAGACACTATCTATGGTCAGTTCACTGACCCCAGAGGGCTCCAAGGAGCCCACATCTCTTGATCCTGGACCCCACATTCCCATCTCCAAACCTCTCCTACTCAACAGACTGCCCTTAACAGCATAGCCAGAGCTATGAGCTTCTGGCTTGAGCTCCAGAAGAAATTTCCTCCAGTGCAGCACCTACAGAGAAGTACTTTGGAGAGCTGGATGAGGTATGGCTAAGGGCACAAGGTCTCTGAGTTGACTCTTCTATAAACATTGCTCTATTCCAGGGAACGGAGTTGTTTCTTGACCTAGAGGAACGAAGAAGTTGCAGGAAAGACCCCTTGTGCTCTGTGGCAGTTTGGAGACCTAAGTACATTAGCCCTGCTGAGTAAGACTTCCTTCCGTGACCTACTGGGAACTGCCCCCACCCCACCCCCGGTCATCCCAGAGATCCCCAGTCAGGCACTGGGACCCTTCCAAGCCCCCATACGATTTCCTATACCTTGGGGTTTGGGTGGAGTTCCCAGCAGTAAAAGATGTGAGGGCAGCAAGCAGTAGTTACCTTTGGCCTGAAATGAACTTCTTGGGGTTTTTAGATCCATCTACCCACTATGGGACATTGTTTGCTACAGTGCTTCAGGAAAATGAGAAGTAGCTCCTTCTTAGGAATAAACTGAAGAGCTGTTTGAGATCCAGTTATTCTTATTATGGTTTTGGACAACATGGAAAAGAATATGAACTATGGTGACTATTTTCAGAGGAAGGAGACTTTGCATTTGCAAGGTCACAAGTGCTACAATCTAATCTTGACATCAATATCTTTGCAAAGATATCTGGGTAAAGTGCAGTCATTCCCTAACACTTAATTTAATAAGCTCTCACAGGAACCTGTTGAGAAAGGCTGTTCATTGCCTGCCCAGGTTTTATCTTTGACTCTGACTGTCCCCAAACTCAATGGAAAAACCCCTGAGCAGAATTAACTTGGAGAAATCCAACCCCATCCACAGTTAATGCCTCATCCAGGATCCTTTGTCTCTGCCTTGTTAGATTGTAGACCTGCCCCCTGAGGGCCTGCTCTTTCTCCCGCCTCCACTCTGCCCTTACCCCTCAGATCTAATGGCAGACAGGGAGCTTCCCTGGCCCTGACCCTCCAAACTCTCCCTCAAGTCCTGCTCTTCCAGCTTCTAGAGCAACTTCCTTGCCCCACCCACTGACCTCTATGGCAGGTGCTCCTGATACATGCTGCCCTTCAAGCTGCTTTTAATACAACTTCTGAGGGCAAATACCCAAAAGACCTCAAGAACGTGATCAATTACTACCATGAATAAATACACAAGGATACTTTCTTACTTTGTCGAGAAAGCAATTAGGATTCAAAACCATGTACACATAACGGTCTATAGTATGGCCTCTTGTTTAGACCAATGTTCATAGCAACACTACTCACAGTAGCTAAAAGGCGAAAAGAACCAAATTTCCATCAATTGACAGATGGATAAACAAAATGTGGTGTATACATACAACGGAATATAATTCAGCCACAAAAAGAAATGAAGTACATGCTACAACATGAATAAACCTCCAAAATTTTATGCTAAGTGAAAGCAGACAGACACAAAAGGCCATATATTGTATGATTCCATTTATATGAAATATTCAGAATAGGTAAATCAATAGAGACAGAGAGCAGATTAATGGTTGCCAGGGGCTGAGGAGGAGGGAGGAATGGGAAGTGACTACTTAATGGGTATGGGGTCTCCTTTGGGGGTGATGAAACTGTTTTGGAACTAGATAGAGGTGATGGTTGTACAACATGTAAATGTCCTAAATGCCACTGAATTGATCACTTTAAAATGGCTAATTTTATGTTATATGAATTTCACCTCAATAAAAAAAAAAATCTTCTACATCTTCGAAAAATCAGTTTATTCAGGTCCTTCCAACGCTAATGGTCATTCTTTGGGCAATGGAAGACTGGATGGGGAGGAGTTAGGAGGATGAAAATGACAAATGTCCACTTTTCTTCTAACTGGTTGATCACAGTAATGATGATGATGATGATGATTGTGATGATGATGGAGGAAAGAGGCTGAAAAGGGGTCCCACAGGTGAGGACAATACATTATTCACAGAACACCTGAAGCAGGACCATATTCCTCGGAAACCTTAAACTTTGACCCACTGTGACCCCACTGTTTCTACAGCTTTGCCCAGAATGAGGGCTGGTAAGTGATGGGACCAGGATCCCCATCCGTGTTTGTCCAGTGGCAGAACAAACACTAGTTTGACTGTACCACACAGTCTCCCTAAAATGGTGGTGGATGTTTATAATCATAGCTCTTGGATCATAAGAAGACATTCTCCATAGACCTACATGTAATAAGAATATTAGCTAATAGTCAGTATAATATTTAGCACATTCCAGGCACAGTTTTTTGTGATTTACATATATTAATTGGTTAATTTCCACCACAGCCCTGTGAGCTAAGCACCATATTTATCCCCATTTCATAGATGAAGAAACTGAGGAACAGAGAGATGACAACTGTGTCCAAGATCCCACAGCTGTCAGGCAGTGGCATCTGCATTGACAGTCAAAGAGAATGCTGTTGGCTACATAGCCTCTATTAGAGCTTGCTTCGTGGGCACCTGAGTGATTAATCACAACTCTTCCCCCGTCCCCTTATGGAATTCAACATGTTTCTCCTTTGTTCTTTAAGGGGGATCATGTCCTCCAACATCTGGCCCTGCTGCCTTTGGCACCAAAAGTGTATACATACCCTGGAGCAGAGACTTACTGAGTTTCCTCAACAATATTTTCATGCTGTTTCCTACATTAGGGATATAAATACAACAAAACAATAGCTTGTCTTTCATTTGCCTTTGCTATTGTTTTTGCGATGAGCTCAGTGAAAGGACATTGAGACAGTATACAAATAGCTTTGCCTCTGAAATTAAAGGCTTTTCTTTGCTGCTGCAGGAAGTCCAAAAGAGATTCATTCTTTTTCCTGGGTAGAGAGACTGATTCATAATTTTGTTTTATCTTGGACCGCCATTTTGCTTTTCTCTTCCTCCCTCTTCACTCTCCAGAAAACCTAGTAATGCTGAGCCATAAAGCCATGATTCTCCTCAGTCAGAGAATTCGGGGTGTTGGGGACCTAGCTGGGGAAAGCGGTCACTAGTCTGAGGAGGGGTTGGAGGTGGCCTCAGCGATGGCTACTCTAATACAGCCGCCTCACCGTTCTACAGATGAGGTACTTGAGCTGCAGATGGCAAAGACACGGTTACATTCCTAGCTCACTGTAGATGCAGAACTTAAGGCCTGGCCAGACTTTTAGTTCCATATCCAAACTTATCCCCTCCCAGGCCACCTTCTTCTCCAAGCTGCCCCTGAAGGCAGGAGAGCGCTGTTTAAGGAGTTGGTGGTGGCCAGGCCTGCCTGGCAGAGGTTTGGCCAACAGCAGATATCAGAGGTGGTAGAAGCCAGAAGGTCTAGGGACAAGCTTCAAGGCAGGAGTAATCTGGAGCAAAAGTGGAGCAAAAAAAGGAGCAAAGTGTCTGATCTTCTATCCAATAGGTTCTGCCAATTTCAGAGACAGACGGTCCAAAATTGTTCTGGAAGTTGTGCAAGATGGCTGAAGGTACAGAGTGTGATGTTCCTTCACTGAAAACCCACAGTAATCCTGGCACTGTACAGGGAGCTTTCTGTGCATCAGTCTCATTTCATTCCTAGAACAATGCAAGTTCTGTAGTAATTCTGTGATCCGATGTAAGTTTTATTCATCTCCTTTCACGGAGAGGTCACACAGACAAAAATGATCATATATCCATAGAGTTTGTTTACTCTAAGGTTAAGAGGCTTTCCACTAAGCCACACGGCCTCGCCAAAAATGAGACAGGGAGCTCTTATCTCAGAACCCTGGACTTCCACAGTGGACTCTTCTTTCTACTTCCAAAAATAATTTTAAAACCGTCAGTGGTATAGTATCCATTTTTGCTAGACTTAGTCCCAAGAGGACCAATGGGAAGTCCCTGTGAGAGGGTACGGTTCTTCTTCTGATTTCATTTAAGACATCTGGGGGCAAGGTCTAGGCCCCTAGGCCATTCAGCAAGCCACCTGGAGAGGAAGACTGTGGCTTGTCCTCTCCTCCATCACTAGGTGAGTCGTCCAAAAGAGGTACCCTGGTAGACTGGCCAAGAGCAGGAACTCTGACATCACACTGAATGAGAAAATATCTGCTGACATTTACCAGCTATGGGGTCTTGGAGAAGACACTTAGCCTTTCTATGCCTCATTTCCCTCATCTGTAAAGTCAGGTAATAATATCACCTGCCTCATAGGATTGTTGAGAGAACTAAACTAGCTAATATATATAAAGGGCCTAGAGGATTGCTTGGCATACCACAGGCATATGGGAGTCTTAGCTATTAATATGCTTTGGGAAGCCATTTATCCTAAGTCTTGGGTAGGACTGAAAAGCAACCAGAAACCTGGAACCAGCTACCATTTTTATTGAGCACCTAATCACTTTAGTAGGTATGCCTTATGTATACTCTTTCTAACCTTTACAGAAACCTTGTTAGGTAAGCATTGTTATCTCCATTTTACAAATGAGGAAACGGGACAAGCAACTTGCACCAGGTCACATACCCAGAAAGTGGCCAAACGGGTGTCTGAATCTGTGTCAGGCAGGATACAGGGTCTCTTCACCGGCTCAGCTGCTTCCCTAACACTGGGTTAGTGGTTACAAGCAAAAGCCATCTTTAAACATAATGTTGTCTATTACTTTTCATTTTATTTTTTGGTGATGGTAGGGGGAGGATGGGATTGGAAAAAAGTAAATAGTGTGACTGTGATTGAATGCTCCCTAATGAGCCCCTTTGAAAACAAAATTAGGGAAGAAAACCTTGCATTTACCAGAGCTGCTGAAGCCAGAGCGTCCATGCTGGGCGGCACACTCCATTTTTGACAGTTTATCCTTGACTGCCCTAACCTCAGCCCACATCTATGATAACTAAGTGGACTGAGGTCCATGACCAAGTAAGTACATTTTCATGGACTCAGGACCCACCCTCTCAGAAAAGAGGTTCAAAGTGGTTTTTATCAAGATCTCTTTGTTCCACGATGTTCTGATATGGGGAACTGATGATGATGATAATGATGGTGATGATAACAACGACAAATAGCTGCCATTTACGGAGTTTATGAAGTGCCAGGCACTATGCTAAGTGCTTTCAATATATTTCCCATTTAATCCTTGCAACCATCTTTTACATCCCCCCCTTTTATAAATGAGGAAATGAAGATTTAGAAAAGCAGAATCTGTAGTTCAAGGTCACACATGGAATCAGGATTCAATTCCTGCCTGACTCCTATCCTAAAATCCTGACAATAGGTCATATGCCTTGGTGCTCTTTTGGAAGGGCCTGACCACTGCAGGGCCTATTAACCAGAGGCTGGGTATGAGAGGTCTCGCACCTAGATCTAAAAAGACAGGCCAGATATACAATGGAGAAAAGACAGTCTCTTTAATAAGTGGTGCTGGGAAAACTGGACAGCTACATGTAAAAGAATGAAGTTAGAACACTCCCTAACACCATACACAAAAATAAACTCAAAATGGATTAAAGACCTAAATGTAAGACTGGACACTATAAAACTCTTAGAGGAAAACATAAGAACACTCTTTGACATAAAGCACAGCAGGATTTTTTTTGACCCACCTCCTAGAGTAATGGAAATAAAAACAAAAATAAACAAATGGGACCTAATGAAACTTAAAAGCTTTTGCACAGCAAAGAAAACTATAAACAAGGTGAAAAGACAACCCTCAGAATGGGAGAAAATATTTGCCAACGAATCAGCGGACAAAGGATTAATCTCCAAAATATATAAACAGCTCATGCAACTCAATATTAAAAAAACAAACAAGCCAATCCAAAAATGGGCAGAAGACCTAAATAGACATTTCTCCAAAGAAGACATACTGACGGCCAAGAGGCACATGAAAAGCTGCTCAACATCACTAATTATTAGAGAAATGCAAATCAAAACTACAATGAGGTATCACCTCACACTGGTTAAAATGGGCATCATCAGAAAATCTACAAACAACAAATGCTGGGGAGGGTGTGGAGAAAAGGGAACCCTCTTGCACTGTTGGTGGGAATGTAAATTGATACAGCCACTATGGAGAACAGTATGGAGGTTCCTTAAAAAACTAAAAATAGAATTACCATATGACCCAGCAATCCCACTCCTGGGCATATACCTAGAGAAAACCATAATTCAAAAAGACACATGCACCCCAATGTTCATTGCAGCACTGTTTACAATAGCCAGGTCATAGCAGCAACCTAAATGCCCATCGACAGATGAATGGATAAAGAAGATGTGGTATATATATACAATGGAATATTACTCAGCCATAAAAAGGAATGAAATGGGGTCATTTGTAGAGACGTGGATGGACCTAGAGACTGTCATACAGAGTGAAGTAAGTCAGAAAGAGAAAAACAAATATCATATATTAACGCATGTATGTGGAATCTAGAAAAATGGCACAGATGAACCAGTTTGCAAGGCAGAAATAGAGACACAGATGTAGAGAACAAACGTATAGACACCAAGGGGGGAAAGCAGGGGTCGGGGTGGGTGTGTGGTGGTGGGATGAATTGGGCGATTGGGATTGACATGTATACACTGATGTGTATAAAATTGATGACTAATAAGAACCTGCTGTATAAAATAAATAAATAAATAAATAAATAAATAAATAAATAAATAAAACAAAATAAAATAAAGTAAAATAAATCAACAGGTCCCGTGTCAGGCCTTTTGCCACCCTGAATCACATGATGGTTTACATTTGTACAGGGGCTTTCCAGATTATTCTTAGAGAAATAAATCTGACCACTCAAGGGCAGTCTAAATCTGTACTTCTAGATTTCAACATTTGTAATATGACTGCAATATTGAATGTTTCCGCCATAGATTTTTTTCTTAATTAAAAGGAACAGATCAAATAAAAATAAATAAATAAAAAGACAGGCCAGACTCTAGTTCTTCCAAAAGGAGATGCAGGCATGTATCCCTTTAATTCTAGAAACCATTTGAATTCTGCCCTGAATTCTTAAACTTTGGTGGAGATGACAGTTTCTACCTGAATCTCCCAAACTCTTTTGAGAGTGGAAGAATTAAGACTTTAATTACTGACAACTGTTTTAGTTGTATTTGAATGCTTTTCAGATGATAAATAAGTCCCACCTAAATAAGGGGTTGGCCAAAATGTTTGTTTGGTTTTTTTCCATAAGGTGGCTCCAGTAGTGCTTAGTTGTCTTTAACTTCATTCGAAACAATTTTGTTAGACTGTATTGTGACAGCTGTCATATCAGCGTGCATTTTTAAAAAAACTTATCAAAATTGGTGAATTTTTGTGTAGCCATTTTAATATTGAAGATGGAAGAAAAAAGCGACATTTTCGGCATATTATGCTTCATTATTTCAAGAAAGGTAAAAACGCAATTGAAACACACAAAATAGATTTGTGCGGTGTATGGAGCAGGTGCTGTGACTGATCAAATGTGTCAAAAGTGGTTTGCAAAGTTTCGTGCTGGAGGTTTCTCTCTGGACGATGCTTCAGGGTCGGGTAGACCAGTTGAAGTTGATAG
Source organism: Balaenoptera ricei (assembly GCF_028023285.1). Taxonomy (NCBI): domain Eukaryota; kingdom Metazoa; phylum Chordata; class Mammalia; order Artiodactyla; family Balaenopteridae; genus Balaenoptera; species Balaenoptera ricei. Next base: position 44,180,459 of record NC_082641.1, read on the forward strand.
TGATCAAATCGAGACATTAATTGAGAACAATCAATGTTATTACGACGCAGGAGATAGCCGACATACTCAAAATATCCAAATCAAGCTTGGAAATAATTTGCACCAGCTTGGTTATGTTAATCGCTTTGATGTTTGGGTTCCACATAAGTTAAGCGAAAAAAACCTTGACCGTATTTCTGCAGGCGATTCTCAACTTAAACGTAAGGAAAATGTTCTGTTTTTAAGACAAATTGTGACGGGCGATGAAAAGTGGATACTGTACAATAATGTGGAGCAGAAGAGATCGTGGGGCAAGCGAAATGAGCCACCACCAACCACACCAAAGGCCAGTCTTCATCCAAAGAAGGTGATGTTGTGTATATGGTGGGATTGGAAGGGCGTCCTCTATTATGAGCTTTTTCTGGAAAACCAAACGATCAATTCCAACAAGTACTGCTCCCAATTAGACCAACTGAAAGCAGCACTTGAAGAAAAGTGTCTGGAATTAGTCAACAGAAAACATAATCTTCCATCAGGATAACGCAAGACCGCATGTTTCTTTGATGACCAGGCAAAAATTGTTACAGCTTGGCTGGGAAGTTCTGATTCATCCACCATATTCACCAGACATTGCACCTTCGGATTTCCATTTATTTCGGTCTTTACAAAATTCTCTTAATGGAAAAAATTTCAATTCCCTGGAAGACTGTAAAAGGCACCTGGAACAGTTCTTTGCTCAAAAAGATAAAAAGTTTTGGGAAGATGGAATTATGAAGCTGCCTGAAAAATGGCAGAAGGTAGGGGAACAAAAGGGTGAATACGTTGTTCAATAAAGTTCTTGACGAAAATGAAAAATGTGTCTTTTATTTTTACTTTAAAAACCAAAGGAACCTTTTGGTCAACCCAACAGCGCCCCTCCATCTTAATGGAACCCATTTTAGGTGTTAAGCATTCTAACTTGTTCCTTTGTACTGAGTTAGCTTAAAATATTGCTACCGGTATTAGAAACAAGAATAAATTTATATGCATAAGCACTTTTACCCCCCTAAATTCCAGGGTACTATTCAAATGAGACAGCAAATGTATCCATCCATTTATTCATTCAATCATATGACAAACATTTATGGAGCACCTTGCATTTTCCTAGTACTGTGCTAGGAGGTGCTAGGAAGGGAGAGAGAGAGAAGTAAATGACACTCTTCTGTCCTCAAGTTGCTTGCAAATACAGGTCATAGTTCAGATTCTGTCAAATCCAAGGAAAAGATTCTTCAACTGGGTCCCTTTAAGCAAGATGAGGAGAAATTCAAAGGCATGATTCTATTATTTGTATAGCTTTCTGGGTATGAAAAACAGGAAGAATAATCACCACAACTGTAGGGTTCCTTTAAGGCATGAATCATAAACCAGATCAGCAGGTACGGTGAAGGACTTGTCAGTTTAGCAGCTGTCTCTATACAAGGAGACAAGGGGTTGGTCGGAAGGAAATGCCAGCGCTCACCCCACCACAGCCTCCCTCCCACATGAAGCCACTTTGCACTCAGTTTTGCCTTTTCTGCTGTTTATTTTGTTAAGACTCTTAAACCTGTCAGCGAAGCGGTTTCCAGTCCAGTCTGTGTGGTAATAATCTCCCTTTCTAAGAGATAAGCACCCTGAGTGAGGCCAGATTGGAAGACAAACTAACACACCAAAGTTGCTGAGTACACACAACGCTTTGCTCAGGCTTTATTTGCTTCAGGAAAAAAGAAAAAAAACATGTCCAGCTTGGAGGTTTCAGAAACTCACTTAGATATTACTAGAAACGCCTTGGTGAAAAATGCCAGGGCATGTGTGCATGCCCCAGCTAAACATACACTTCTTGCAGCAGAGGGGCAAATGGAAAAAAATGAGCAGGGAGGACCTGCTGGAGACTTCCAGAGGAAAGACCTTTCTGGCAAGCCTGGAGTTTACTCAAATGTCCTAAGTTCTGGGAGAGAAATCAAATTTCTACCTTTAGGGCAAGGCAGGAATTTTACTTCCAGACAATGAAACAAAACAAAACAGTCAGATGAGAAATGTTGCTCTTTTATTTTCTAAAATCAAATGAACTCCTTTTCCCTAGGGCAGGACATTTATTCTTGGCCGTTAGGAAGGAACTCCCTACCAAAGATAATGCGCGATCCCTTTGGCTGGGATTTTGCCTACTCTCCATGGCCTGTTCAGCGGCTACTCCCCTCTTCTCTGCTGACAGAGCCCTAATTCTATTCAGGGGCTGCCTCTAGGAGCCTATAGGAAGCTCCTGAGTAGCGGTAACGCGGCAGTGAACTTGCTTCCAAGACTCCCAAGGTTTTAGTAATAGGCAGCTCTGATCTGTGACTGGATTCTGTTCCCAAATCATTTACTCAGAGGTGAGAAACTGGGTTTTGAGGTAAAAGGCTGGACAGACTTTAAAAATGACATCAGGAAATGTGAAGGAATGGTTTGGTTGAACAATTTCCTACAAGCCTCAGTTCACCCTCTCCAGTTCCTGCGCCCACCCTACTCCTTTCAGTATCTGCACATCCACACGTGTTATACTGATGCATTCTCAATGTTCCCTCATCCTATCCTAAGACATCTGCCCTCCAAGGACAATCCTAGGGGACAAGGACTTTTTTTTTTTTTTAACTGAATAAAGTGCCTATTTATCTTGAAAAACTAGCCAGCAAGTAGATTGAAAGGAAGTCAAGAAAAACCTGGAAAGGTGGATCACAGAGTGAAGGTTCTGTCCCCTCCAGAAGTTTTTCATGTTACAGCTTGGCTGTCCACGACCCAGTGAGGGCAGTTCCAGGTCCTCGAAATGGTGGTTTTGGAAGCAGACTTGTCCCATGTCAATAAGTGTAACATTTCACCTGAAAAGTTTTTTTGTGGCTACACTTTTTGTTTTGTTGGTTTCTTCTTAGCATATTTCTGGAGCCCGACTTCTTGCAATTCTAATTCTTCAGACCTGGCGTAGGGCCTGGGGAACTTCCTCTGTGCTCAGCCCAGGAGATTCTGACCTTGGAAGTTTCCGGGCCCACTCAGAGATACACTGCTCGACTCAGAGCCAGCCATTTCACCTCGTCAAAAGCAGCCTTCACCTTCTTCTTCTCATTATAAGTAGCTTTTTTAAAAAAATTAGAGTTAAAATTGCTCAGTCAGAGGTTTTGGCAAAGCACTCAGCAAAAGTATTTGCATTTGCATCTTGTTGATTCCAGAATCTGAAGCATTAAACAACGTTTCGAAAAGGAACCTAATATTACTTTTGAGAGGAGATTTTCTATAGCTACTCCATATTGTGTAGAAGCTAAACAGGGCTGCTATTCTCTAGAAGACATTTTTGGGCAGCTTTATAAACAGTCTGACGTTTCACTGCTTCTCCCTAAAGCCCAGGGAATGACTCAGGGGAGCTCTTCTATGCAAATGAATTAAGTTGCCTTATCGGGTATTCAGAAGTTCCCTTTCCAGTGAAAACCACTCTGAAGTTGGTTACAGACCAGGGTCTGGATTAGAGGCCCCAGTCGGGCAAGCACTTCTAAATAAACAGAAAGGGTCACATGATTTATCGGGTGATGAGTGTTTGCTGGAAGGCATGTGGCACGAGGTTACTATCCAGTCAGAGGGAGAGAAGAGGGGGGAAAAAAAAATAAAAACCAACAGAAAACTCCTACTTGCTTTTGTTTTTAAGGGAAACTCCCCTCCTGTGTGTATCCTCCCTGGGAGGCTCTTTTTGAACCAGCACCTCCAGGCAAAGAGTGACGCTGCTGTTTGCTGTGGCAGCTGAGCTGAGCGCGGGGATGGGGTACTCTGGGAGAACCCTGGTCAGCTGCTCATTCATGATTGGGCACCTCTCTTCTGGAAGAGGCTTCTTGCCAAATGCTTCCTGAGAGTCTTCTCCGATACTGCTGTTGAACAGGTCTTTTCCTTGACCAGGTTGGGTTTTCAACTGGTTACCTGAAAAACATTTGCTTGATGCTTGAGGATAAATCACCCACTGGACGGAAGAACCCACTTGCTCTGGGCTTTTTTGGGGAGTGGGGAAGGATGGGGTGGGGACAGCCAGGCTTGCAAGTTAAACAAAAGAGAGGCAATGGGCTGCTGAGACTCTGGTCCAGGGTAGAAGACTCCTTTGGCTGATTACACCAGTTATCGAGTTGTGTTACTCTTTACTGGCTTTCTGGAGTTCCAAAGGCTGAATATCCACTCTCAGGGGTCAACCACAGTTGATAAATTCCAGCGTAATGCTCACATCTTTCCTACTGTGGACTGAAAGTTCCTTATCACTTCCACAAATCAAGGAGAGAAACACCAGCAGCCTAATCTAAAAATGGACAAAAGATATGAACACACAGTTCAGAGAAAAAGAAGTGTAAATGGCTCTTAAGCACACAAAATGATGCTTAACTTCTGTTAAGTCAAGTTCAAATTATTTCAAAATAAAAAGACATAGTTTTAAAAAGATGGTTACTTTCACTAAAGATAAGAGAAAAGCAAAAACTACATGAATTGGAAGAAAGTATAAGGGGGGTTTCTGGGCTGTAGGTTCCACGCTGTTTCTTGAACAGGGTGTTCGTTACACAGTGTGTTTTAATTTGTGAAGATTTACTCAGCTGTACACTGATGATAAGTGTACTTTTATGAATATATCATATTTCAATTAACAATTTAAAAAATTACATTGCAATTCCACTTTTTACCTAATAGAATGGCAAAGATAAAAACGTTTGATAACATACTGTGTTGAAAAGATGTGGAGAAATAGATATTCTCATACATTGCTAACAGGAATATAAAATGGTACAGTTCCTATGGAGGACAAATAGGCAATATCTGTCAAATATACATACGCACAGACTTTCTGACATAGCAATTTTACTTCTAAAATTGATCCAATTCACATATGCACTTAATGACATGAATACAATGTCATTCGCTACAGTAGTGTTTGTTATAGCAAAAGATTAGAAGCAACCTAGGTGTTCTCTTTAGGGAACAGGCTAAATTAATCATTGTATGCCTATAAAATGGAATATTACTCAGCTATAAAGGAGGGATTGGAAGTTCTTGATGTTCTGCAATAGAATAATATCAAAGATATATTCTTGCACAGAAAGAAAAGCAAGGAATAGGAAAAAAAAGTGTGTATAGTATTCTATTATTTGAATAAGGGGATAATTACATATATGCTTCCTGACATATAAATAAACTATCTCTGGAAGAATAAACAAGAAAATGCTAACACAGCTTCCAAGTGGGAGAACTGGGCAGCTGGGGCACAGAATCCAAAGGAAGAATTTTGCTATATCCCAACTGTACCTTTTGAATTATGAATTATATGAAGGTATAATCTAGAAAAAATAAATGACATTTAAAATCTTAAGCCTGCATTTTCTGTTGTATGTAACATATTGACATTTTTATTATTACTTGGACTCCACTTTCATATTTTCTCTCTCTCATATATTTTCAGTTATAGTGCCATCAAGTCAATGACCTCTTGGGGAGCAGGGAAAATTCTATCACATTAGCTCTATACATCAATCATTAAAGGATACATCCTGACTTCAGAAATGCTCAAATGGGAAAAACATGTGGCATCCAGAATGGAGGAAATCTGTTAATCTGCTTTGCTGATTACTCACTTATCAGGTCCCAGACCATGAACTACCATCAAGTGGCAATCATTAACATTTTTTTCACATTAAAAAAGTGTCGCCATTTTCAAAAACATTAGGAAACACCAAGTATGGCTTGTGAATTCCCAGGAAGGAAGGTCTACCTGGAGAGTTGCTGAACAACCAAGAGTGAGAGTTGGCTCCAGAGAGGAGAGGTCACCAGAAAAGTAGATGCAGAGGGGACCTCGTGTGTCCCAGTTTGGCTGAAGGCCAGCTGTAAAGGAGCCACCTCCAAAAATAGGACCAAAGGAACCATTCTAGGACTTTGAGGGTTTAGATGATTTCCTTTTCTCTTAGTTTAGCATTAACCCTGCAGAACCATTTCAAAGAACAGCTCCCACAGACCCAACTCCACCCTTGGCTGTACATTTTTTTCTAATCAGTGGATGATGGAGTCTTATGCCTGGCACCTTCCTTATGTTGAAATAGGGCAGCAACAAGGGATTTTCCTCTCCTGCTGCTTTTTAAAAAAAGTAATTGCTGCAAGTAGGATACCTAGAAGCCACTCCTGATCAGACACATTTCTATCCAGTAGATAGAAAGCCAGCTGAGGTGTCCCCTCCACTGGCCACCCTCTGAACACCCAGGCTCAGCTATTAGGCAGGAGGACCACAGATACTGACGCTACTGCTTACCAGCTTCTTGTAAGACGTGACCACGCCTGGCAATGTAAAAACACAGCACCATTCAAACTTAGAGCTTTGTTTTGGCTAGGTTTCTCTTTGTACTGTGAAAGAACTTCAATTTAAAATGGAACCAGAGGCTATGAAGTGGAGACTCTCACACATGTACCCTCAGAAGAATGGAATTAAAGAACTGAGAGACTGATTTCTGGTAAATGCCTGGTTTACAGAAGACCTACATTTATCTCCTGACCAATGAACATGTGCCAAAAATCTCTCGCCATCCTCAAGCCAATGAACTTACTGCTTGGACTCTGGCTGGACTTCCCCCTTTTTGCACTCCTTACCCATAAATACAGCCCACTCTAAACCCTCAGTGGATTCGCCTATAGCTTGCATAGCATGCATTTCCTGAACTTCAATTCCTCTGCTATTCCCAATTCAATGGCTGGTTATTTGAGCTTCTTTTTGTTACAGGGACAATAAATCAACAATTTTCGATTTGGATTTTGTTTCCCTCCTTTTAGGGGCTGGTCATTGTGAAAGTCTCCTTTAAAAGACGATAATAAAATATTTTTACATTGTTTGATGGCTAGAAGAAACCTCAAACATGTCTCCTGGTCTGTCTCTTAAACTTTTATCTAATGGACTCTATCTGAATTTTAAAGACCGCCCAAGGATCTTTCCAGGTTCCAAAATTTCATAAATAATTATTCTGGAAATTTATTCAAGTAAATCATTATCCATTCTTAAGTTAATCCTTATGTTAAGCTTTTTATGTACTAGAACTTTCTGGATTGTGATGATGAAGCGTCATTGAACAATGTTTTTCTAAAATATTGTTTTAGAAACAGTCATCTTAATCCGAACTGTTCATTTTATGGGCAAGCACACTGAGGCTCAGGGCAGAAGGCCAGAGCAGACCCAGGTCTAGACCCTTGGTTTCCTGACTTCCACTCAGTCCAGCACCCTTACAGCTATACTGGGCTGTTTTTTATACATAAAAGGTGTCAAATCCCTACTTAGTTGTTAAGTTCCTATTCTCTTCTCCAGACTAAAATCCTTTATCTCCTCAACTACCCCCCTTCTTTTTCTCCCCCTCAGTATCACTTACTAAGTACCATATAGCTGTCCCACTAGCTTTTGGTCTACATGACTACCATATCATTCTCTGCTATTTCCCCTTGCTTCCTGAATTGGCTCTCATTTCCTTGTTTCAGGGTAATCTGTTTATTCTCCCCTCTATTGTATTATCTCCTGCGTCCCACTAATGAGCTTCATCCTGTTTTTGACAGACCATTCTCTGTTTTGACAAGGTAAAATTGATCAGTGAATTAAACCCACATGAAACATCTCTAAATACAAACTCACTACAGGGAAAGAATTAAATGCGGCTGGCTTCCTTGCAGATAATAACTTGGAAGGCAATTTTAATAGCCAGATGAATTCTGAATGGAGAGCTCTGTTTAAACTTCGTGTTCCATAAATAGAAACAAAGTGCAGACATCCTGCCTCTTGACTTCTTTTGTCATTTCAAGTTTTCAGTAGTATGCTTTTATTTGTTTTCTGGATTTCTCTTTTCTTCTTCTCCATGTGAGACAGTGGCTGTGGAGTGTCCACAGCACACCAAGGGCTGGAGTGATCCCTCACTTCCCTGTTGCAGGTAGATGTCCCCCGGAGACCTTGGTCGACCCCTCACTGCCTTTTAAAGATGGGCCCAGTGAGCCTTTCATTCCAATCACCCACACAATCATGGATTTGATAACTTGACTCCAAAATGAGAAATTCCTTTTGACCAAACAGACATTCTCTATGAACCAGGTAGGAGTTCAGGTGACTTAAGAATCTTAAATTGCATTTCTGAGTTTGTCTCACAGACTCTTTGGCTTTCAGAAATAGAAAGACTTAAGATATTATTTAGACTTGGGATTGGTAACATGGGCACACAGAAAACTCCAGGGTTCATGGATGGATTCAGGAGTTGTATCAGTCAGGATGGGTTAAATTATGCTATGAAAACAGTTCCAAAAATCTCAGTAGCTTAAAGCAACAAAAAGCTTAAACAATAAACGCTTACTTATGCCTCATGATAATCCAAGGTTGACTGGGGACTTTACACCTAGACCATTGTCACCCGTATTCCTGGACCTGATGGGGAAGCCACCATCAGGAATATTACAGGCTTCAATGCAGAAGGAAAAAAGACCACTGCTCTTAATTCTTCAACCCAGAAGTGTTACCCAGAACTTCTGCTCACATTTCATTGGCTGGTGCCTGAGTTGAATGGGGTGAAGAAGTGTAATCCTCCTGAAAGGAGGAAAACTACACTGGAGAACTGTTCACTGCAGGGTCCATGAGCTCTTGAAGTTGCATGCAAAAGGATATGTGAACAGGCGTAAGCGCCTGTTTCTGGAGAGCAGCTGTGTAGTTTTCGGCCTATTCTGAAAAGGGTCTTTGGCCACCAGCCCAACCCCCGCCAAAACCAAAGTTAACCAATGATTCTAGTCCAAACTCCTTGTTTTACAGATGGAAGAACCCGAAAGCCAAATCTTTAAACAACTTGCCAAAAACCAAAACAGCTTCCTTGAACTTGCCAAAACAACAGTTAATTGGGAGCAGAACCACCCCTAAGACTGCATCAGGGAGAGGCCACAATTCCAGGCACAGCAAAAGGCTCCAGACTCTGCACGTAACCAGCTCTCTGCATTCAGATTTAATTTAGAAAGGAAGAAAGAGGTCATGGGAAGGGGTTTGTTTCCTGTAGGTTTCAAATCCCAAATGGAGGTTGGAAACTGGTAGAGGATCCTCCTTGGAAACTTTTGAAAAATAACTCATTTGAAAAGATTTCAATGCCAAGAAAAACGTGACCCCTTGTCCTCCCCCACTGCTCGCCTTTCCTTCAGCCCTCTTTCCTCTTGTCAGGTAACCTGGGCGTCCATCATATCCTTCCAGCTTCCTCATGTCTCAGCTGAGCTTCCCGCTGGGGCCCAACAAAAGGTATTATCCTGGAAGAACTGGTTTTTCCATCTCTTTTCATAACTCTGTTTCCTTTACGGAAGACCATGTGTTTTCCTTAATTCATTTTAACTCTCCATCCTGTCACCTCCCTTTACTTTACCCCTACTTTCATCTCAGGCTGGAATATTGCTTAGCTTCCCAACAAACAGGGTAATGTAGGATACAGAAGAAAACTTGGCAATTTACCTAAATTCTCAGTTCTCTTTCTCCTCCTCTTCACTCAACTCACTATTTTCTCATTTTCTCAATTTTCTATCCCTTTTCGTGTTGGATTTGTATCAGGCCATGATGGGAGATCAGGAAAATGAGGTGTTGTATGGAACCTAGAAGTTATTGAATATCAGGATAGAAAGGAAATAAGAAATGAGATTAAGAGTTATGTGAGAGTTAATTGCAGGAGGCCTAGAATCCAGGGACACCTGCCTTCAGTTTTCGTGGAGCCTGAAGAATTTGGGGGACCTCAATAAGAAAAATAATTTAAAATGCAAATATATATTTAGGTGTCAAAGCAAATACTAGTTTAGATGTGGATTCGATCACAAGTGAATATTTATTTAGAATTCCCCAACCTCGCCTCCATCTCAATCCCCTGCAGGAGAAAAATTATAAGGGAGCAGTTATTAGAATGGAAACAGACAGTCATATCAACCAATTAAAGTAGAAATATCTTACACTTGTAAATTTTTCAAAAACACACAAACATGTGACTGCATTGCTAGGGCCCCTACCAAGCAAGAGGCCCCAGCAAGTGAGGAGACACAAAGTGTAAGTTTCATTCTCTCTGAGAATGAAATTAGATGTAGAGATTGATGCCTTATTAGAGATTGATGTAGCCATAGTATCTGAAAGGTGAGTCAGGTAAAGGAACCAGCAGTCAGTACCGAAAGTCTGAAGCAAGGTCTAATACACATACATTTTAAGAAGAATAAATTTTAAGAAGACTCCACTAGGTTTTTTCTACTTCCTTCTCAAAAAAAAAAGAAAATTCTGCTTATGGCTCAATGCCCTGGATTTTAAAGATTTACATTTTGATGAGAGCTAATTCAACTGAAAGGAATACTCTCCAAAGAAGTGATTTTAGTTTCATTCTCTCTGAGAATCAGCCTTATTAGAGACTGATGTAGCTGTAGTATCTGAAAGGTGAGTCAGGTACAGGGGGCGGATTTGGGGGCACTGGGACTTGGGAGTCTTTTCCAGAGTTCCTCCAATCACACTATGGTGATTTGGAGGTAGAAAGAAGAGGGTTAATGAGATTCTCAGCACAGAGCCTTCGACAGCCATAAGGTGAATTAAGAGCATGGAGGTCTCCTTGGGAACAGGGGAAGGAAGGGCAGGACAAATTCCACTCTTTGCCTGTTGGCTGAGGGCTGCCCCCAAAACATCTTTACTGACGCTTCCTCCCTACCACATATTCTGACTTATTCTACTTTGAATCATTAGATGGATCTTCCTATTCATAGGATTAGACAAAGGGATGCCCTCTTCCTTCCGCACAAGAACGGTTGAGAGTGGGAAGACCCTTGCTGGATGAATTGTTCACTGAAAAGGGTATAAAGAAGGAAAAAATTAATCCCTCAAAGCCACAAGGGAAGATATGAAAATGGTGTGTTTGGGTTAGATATCCAATTAGAACCCATGATTCTTTCTAATTTGTGGATTATTTCCTAAATCTGATACCAGGCATTGATTCTTATTTAGGACAGAAATCCTTTGGCACCTGCTCTAAAGAACTGTGTTTATCAACATCCTTCCTGATTAAAATGGACCTGTGTTCTTATTAGGACAGAACAGCTGTGCTTGCTCCTACATTGGTGCACCTAAGCCCTGCCCTTGCCCCGCTCCTACAGCCTGACCAATACATACGAAGGCATAAGTGGTCATAGGTCTGTGATATGACTATCAAAACCACGGTCATTCAATTAGAAAGCAACTTCCATACTTCATAAACTTTAGCACATATTCCTTTACAGCAACAAGGTATCAACTACATTTGGAATTCCCCTGTAAGAAGTTCATTAACTGACTTCAAATCAGTCTCTTTTTCTTGGGCAAAAGAAAGGGATTTTCCCCTCCAATCTAAATATAAACCAAATGAGAACTGAAACTGTGGTACTGATGACAATACTGTGGTCCATTCTCTTAAAGACCAATGGGAGTATCCAGTGGGGTAGGGGTGAGGTGGAGGAAGAGGATCAGAGAATCAAGGAAGAAGCCATGTCCCAAAGCTGGAGACATTATTTGGCATTAATCCAGTTCTGGAGACTCCAGTTGAGTTCTATATAAGGTCTGTTTTTATTTTGGAAGAAAATCACTTCTGTTCCTTTGGAAAAATATTTTTATAGATTGGTTAATTCAAACAATCAGTTCTGAATAATCCTAAAATTCAAGGTACTTTGGTGCCTTATGAGCACCAAAGTACCTCCACACAGGTGGAGAGTGTGTTAAAACAGAAGATCTAAATTCTGGACTAAAGGTCACTCAGGACTTGGCCAGTGGATAAAAAGTCACTCAGGACTTTCCTTTTCCTGACACAGACTTGTCCCTTACATTAACTTGAGCCAACCTTTCGTGGGTAGCTGAGTCCTACTGGATGCAAAGACTGCCAGATAAGGGGTCTTTCTAGTATCCTGGGATTGATAACAAAATCAGAGAAGAGGGGATAAAAAATAGACTCCAAGACAATGGACAAGTCCCACTTTCAACCACTCATCCTGGGGTGGCTCTGATCAAATTGGCCAGTTCATGCTGTCAATATGGCTACAAAGGCAAGACCTGAGACAATCAGATGAGAATGTGTGGACATGACCTGGGGGTGGCCAGGGGTGGGTTGACCTCACAGAACAGAGGCCCGTACAGGGTCTTGGGCAAGTGTCAGGGTTTGGGAGTTTGGGTACAAACTCTGCTTTTACTAGCTGTGACACCTGAGACAACCACTGCATTGTACCTGACTTTAATTTCCTCACTTTCAAAGTAGTACTGATGGGCTAGATGATTTTGGAAGGACCCTTCCAGCTCTAAGGCTCTGACTCTAATCAGATGGAAAGACATTTAATCCTGGAGGTACTTGTGTTGGGACTATAAGACACAACTTAGCTGAGATACTGTAGAAAATAATTAAATAGTAGATTGCTAGTTGGGAGCTATTGTTGTTGTAATTTCAACCACCGTAAATCCTTTCAGAACCCTCAGTGGGTATAAATACATAATGATGATGACGACTATTATTGATATGGCCCCAGTAAATGTTAGGAGCATTGAACTGAAAGGATGGTTGGACCAGGCCACCTGGGAGGCTCTTTCTAAACAAAGATTCCCCATGATTTCAGGATTCTCTATGGGAAACTATAAACAAGGTAAGGTCCAGGGTCTTTAGGAAGGAGGTACCTGTCTTTGCTTCCCTTTCACTTTTTTTCCCCCATTGTTAAAACTTAGATTCTCTTGGGGATTTTTATTCTACTGGGGATCACAGTTCTTTCAGATTAGGGTCCTACCCATATGACCTCAGTTAACCTAATTACCTCTTTGAAGGCTCTATCTCCAAATAGAGTCACATTGCCGATTAGGGCTTCAACATATGAATTTTAAAGGGACACAATTCAGTCCATAATACACCCTAACTCCTTACTCTAAGGTACCCTCCATAATAACATGCTGCATGCCAACATCAATGGAACATCAATGTTTTTGGAGAGATTTCAAATAATCATGATAGTCTTTGGTATTCAAAGGTATTTAATATAAGGTAATAAATAAAGAGATACAATGTTCTTCCTTGCTCTGATTTTAAGCCCATTTCAAGAATGCCTTGAGGGCCCATCTTTTGGCAGCTTACAGAATTAATAGAGTTTCTACCAGGTGTTTTGGCCTGGAAGAGAGGAGGCCGAGATAGGAAAATGTCTATTTCATTGGATATTTGAAGGACTGTCACGAGAAAATAGAATTGGCTCACAAATCACAAATATCTGGCATATGTGACATCATTTACCTTTTTTCTACCCTTGTCAGATATTACTTATCAATCATGGCATTCACCAAAGCCTCAGAATACACTCAGTATGGTACTCTAAGTAGCACTATTTTCTGAAAAGAAGTGGTATATAAGGTGAAATAATAAAAATAACATTGTCAATAGGTAGCATTCATTGAGTGCCTGCCAAGCACCAGACATTGCTCTCAATTCTTTCACATATAAACCCATTTCTTCCTCGGAACCACCCTATGAAGTAGGCACTGATGGAATTCACATTTTCCAGGTGAGGACACTGAGACACAAGTACTCAGTGAAGCAGGGGCAGAGGAACATGGATCTGAACCCAGGCCATGTGGCTCCAGAGCCATGATCATCATTACTCTACTAGAGTGTTCATTCTGCTTGGGTAGGATTTATCCCACATAATTCCACAGGCAGAACTAGAGCCAATGGGGGGATGCTGCAGAATCAAATTTGTTCAACGAAAGAACATAACTTTCTAGCAATTAAATTGTTCTAATAATGGCATGATAGCCACCTGCTATATTGGGTGTCCTATCGTTGGAGACATCCAAGCACAGTTGTAGAACTATGTGTCAGGGTTGGTGGGCAATGGATTCCTGAACTGGATAAAGGAAGGGGTAGGTTGGATACATACCCTCAACTTCCCATCTGGCTCTAAAATTCAAGAATTCCTTGACTTAGGCAGCGTCAGCAAAACTAGACGAAACCCACAAGTGACATCCTTCCTGATTCTTTCTTTTTTGCCATTTCCCTTAACTCCCAGCACTGTCAAGCAGAAAGAATGTCCAGGATTTGAATAAATCACACTGAATTTTAAAAATAGACACATGCTAGATGGCATATAAAACACACTAGCCCCCAAATACAAACAGTAGTCTTGAAAAGACTAGATTGAACTCTATAAAACCACTGTTCTTCAATTGTCTGAGCAGGTTTATTCCACTTCTATTATCACTTTTCTGGGAAAGGGATCAAAGTTACAGCAACAGTAAAAGATAGGTAAGTTTGTTATTTGTTAATGAAGTTGACAATGTCTTCAAACATTAACTCTCTATCTCTCCCCAGGAATGGTATGCTTTGCAAAGCAAGCATCCTTTGCTGGAATGTGACCTTGGCCATTTCTAGCAGCAGCAGAGAGAAATGCCATCCCTATGAGGTTACCACTTACTGATGGGAAAGAGAATTAATGGCAGGTGCCAAATCATTGGAGATGAAAACACACATATGTGAATACTAAGGAATCTTCTAATATTTTATGTGTCATTTCTTCCAAAATTTTTACCTGAAAGACTCTTCTCTACTTCTGAAAGTCTGGCATTACACCCTAAGTCAGAAGTCATTTTTGCCAGTGAATGGCCAGTGTCATTTTTGCACAGCTCCAGAGACCTCCTGTTTTAAGACAGAGCCTGACACTTTTCTTGGCCTAGCTCCAATCCAGACTACAGATTTACTTCCTGAAACTTAGAGAACAAAACTCACAGAGGAGTCCCTTCTCACTGACTAGCCAGTGTATTTCAGAGGACTGGCCACTAGGATCAGCTTTAATCCAGCTCCAGTATTGAATCAAGATATATGACCTTGGGCAAATCACTTATGACCTCAATCTCTGTGTCTCTTATTTTTGGATCTATAAATTCAGTGCAATCCCAATTTAAAAAAACCCAGCAAGTTATTTTGTAGATATTGACAAACTGACCCAAAGGTTTATATGGAGAGGCAAAAGATCCAGAATAGCCAACACAATACTAAAGAAGAAGAACGAAATTGGAAGATTGATGCTACCTAACTTCAAGATTTACTATAAAGCCACAATAATCAAGACAGTGTAGTATTGGCAAAAGACTAGACAAATAGATCAATGGAATAGAATAGAGAGCCCAGAAATAGACCCACATAAATATAGTCAACTGATCTTTGACAAAGGAGCAAAGGCAATACAATGGAGCAAAGATAGTCTTTTCAACAAATGGTGCTGGAATAACTGGCATCTATGTGGAAAAAAAAAAAAAGAAACCTAGACACAGAACTTACACCCTCTACGAAAATTAACTCAAAATGGATCACAGTTAAAAATAAAACTCAAAACTATACAACTCCTAGAAGATAACAGAAGAAAACCTAGATGACCTTCCTGATTCTTATCAGTATGGTGATGACTTTTTAGATAACACACCAAAGGCCCAATCTGTGAAAGAAATAATTGATAAACTGGACTCCATTAAAATTAAAGCTTCAGCTCTGCAAAAGACAACATCAAGAGGAGGAGAAGCAAGCCACAGACTGGGAGAAAATATTTGCAAACAACACTTCTGATAAAGGATTGTTATCCAAAATACATATGCCATCAAGGAAATTCAAATTAAAACAAGATACCACTAAACACCTATTAGAATGGCCAAAACCCAGAACACTGACAACACCAAATGCTGGGGATGTGGAGCAACAGGGACTCTGGTTCATTGCTGGTGGGAATGCAAAATGGTACAGCCATTTTGGAAGACAGTTTGGTGATTTCTTACAAACTAAAATTACTCTTACCATACAATCCAGCATTCGGGCTCCTTGGTATTTACCCAAAGGAATGGAGAACGTGTGTTCACACAAAAATCTACACACAGATGTTTACAGCAGTTTTTTTTTCATAATTGCCAAAAGTTGGAAGCAACCAAGATGACCCTCAGTAGATGAATGGATAAATAAACTGTGGTACATCCAGGCAGTGGAATATTATTCAGCACTAAAAAGAAATAAGCTACCAAACCATGAAAAGACATGGAAGAGCCTTAAATGAATAGTATTAAGTGGAAGAAGCCAATCTGAAAAGGCTACATACTGTATGATTCCAACTATATGACATTCTGGAAAAGGCAAAACTATGGAGATGGTAAAAAGTTCAGTGTTTTCCAGGGGTTGAGGGTGGGGGAAGAGATAAATAGCCAGAACACAGAGAATTTCTAGCACAGTGAAAATACTCTGTGTGATACTACAGTAGTGGATACATGCCATTATACATTTATTCAAACACCAAAAGTGAACCATAATATAAACTATGGACGTTGGGTGATTACAACATGTCAATGGAGGTTCATTGATTTTAACAAATGTACCACCCTGGTGGGGGATAGTTATAATGGAGGAGGCTATGTAGGTGTGGAGACAGGGAATATGTGGGAAATCTCTGTACCTTCCCCTCAATATTGCTATGAATAAAACTGTTCTAAAAAAATAAATTCTAAAAAGCATGTATAATTATGCTCAGAGCCTTGCCAAACTTCTTCTTTTATTAAAGCCATTAGCTGACCACTGCGTATTCCTGAGACAGTCACTGTGATAGGGTGTCAACCTTGAGGAGACAAAGCACTTGGGAACAGTTACATTAAAACTAAAGAGGGACATAGCGTGAAGCCAGGATGGGGCCACAAGAAGCAGCAATTATCAGGTCTTACGGTTTTATTCATTCTGATTAAATGTTCTTCATTTGGATTGATTTACTGAATTTTCTTTCAAATAAGCAACTTGATTGATAATGGAAACCAGGATAATTTCCCTGGGTGGGGTCTCTTTCCCATCAACATTTTTAGGTGAGTGAAATTCATATCCAATAAGTTTGAGAAGTGCTGCTTACTGAATGGTCCCTCTTGGAAATTCATCTTCTGAGGAAAGTAGAGAAATCTTCCAAATTTTAACTGATCTACTAGTTCCCAAACATCTGTGACTACAGCTCCTTTATTCTTTGTTAATATTTTCTATATGTAGATTCTACACATAGTATTTTGGGAATATTGTGCTAAAGGCACTCTGGAGTAAATGATAGCCACTACTCCAAACTTTCTATTTTTGCACACACACCCCCAAACCTGGAGACAAATTCCAAACTCTTTAGCCTTGCTTTTTAAGGCACTCCACAGTATCTCCCCACCTAGTTTTGCAGCCTCAATTCCCATTACTCTTCTATGTGAATTTGCTGCTCTAACAAATCTCTCCTGTTCTTTGTTCCCTAAATACTTTGCATCCATTTCTCCATCCCTATTTGTGTCCATACTCTTTAGGAGGGTGTTCAATTTCATTAGGACTGGGGAAAATATCAGAAGTTCTTAATTAGTCATTTAACAAATATTTATTGAGTGTTTGCTTTAACATTGTATCTCTTGGGATGCTTTGTTGCAAGCAACAGAAATAGGCTCTAGCTAATTTAAGAAGAGGAATTTATTGAAAGGACGTTGGGTAACTGAAAGAATTTCTAGGCCTCTAGAGAACAGTCTTGAAGACTGTGCAGCCAGGAATGCTACTGTAAACTCTGCTTCAGGGTTCATCCAGTGAAGATAGCAGAGTCACCACCCTGTGCCTGGACATTGCAGCCTGTGCTGCCGGCACTGGTTCTTAGACGCTGACGCTGATGCGAGAACCACTGACTCTACTGCCCCCAAGAACTGGAGTAGCTGCCACAGTATCCAAAGCTCACCACCGGCATGGGTTCTGCACGTTCCCTTCTTCACGACAATGGTAGTTGCAAGGACCAGCTGGTGGGTAGTACCTGGATCACATGTCCATGTCCTAACTGTAAGGGAGACTAGGAAATCCAGTGACTGGAATTTTCAGCTTCAGTAGGAGGAACTGGGTTCTGTCTCATAAGATAGGGGTTTCCTAAAAGAGAGGAGGAGCTTCAGATGAAGGGTGGTCAAAAAGAATAATTATCTACTACAGTGATGTGATGGATTACTGGAAAACAAGAGAAAGAAAGGCTCTTTTCCATACTCCCAAAAGAGTTTACCTAAGTAGACAAGATAAACAGATAAGATTATTAGAAAATAAGATAACTTATAACAATAAAATAAATTGTACTGCTTAATTCAAAAGTACTAAAATGACATTGAACATGATCAACAGAGTTAAAGAAAAGTATACTTTACAGCTCCAAGCCATTGCTTTCCCAACAGATTTTCTTCTAGGACAAAATTTATATAAACAAGCTCTGTTTCCACCTGGAATATTTTCACACAGCCTCCCAGCTCCACTTTCTAAGTTTATCTGAACAGAGACAAGCTCTTTGGTCACCTAACAGGTGCATGGTGCCCAGGACTGAGCCATCTGTAAATATACATATGTGGTTAAGCAAAAATGCTGGCTCTCTTTCCCTCCCCTGGGAAGAAAGACAGACCTTAAGGCTGAAGGATCAGAAAACAATAGCATGAACTTGGGAATGGATGTAAACTCTTGACCTGTAGTCAGCTAGGTAGAGAACATGCCCGAAGTCCTGGGAAACCCAATAGCACTCTTCTGCATTGTGTGTTTACCACCTTCCATGGGGAAGGGCAGTGCTAGGCTGCACTGGGGGGGAAACCACCATGCAGAGCTGAGAGCTGAGTGCTTTTCCTGTGCTGTGTCAAGGTCACTGCTGCACAGAACATTTGGAGCTCTGCTCCTGCGGTCAGCCAATGTCCACTCGAGATTAACAATGGAAGTCATGTGGGAAAAAATGCGTCTCTTGGCTGCTTACGGGACATCCAAGGTCAGCAGCCAGGGCCTCCACCCGTAGCAGCCGCCCGGCCACGGGTCTTGCTGCTCCTCCACCTTTCTCTTTGATGCCACGCTGTTCTCTGCCTCATATTCTTCACCTTTCTAAGAGTCAGTTTGGCTTCCAGAAAGAGGGTGGAAGTGAAAACAAACATAGAGTGAAGGAATTAGGTGACAACTTCACTCCTCCAAAAAAGGGAAGATGTGTGCAATATAGTAGAAAGAAAACTGACCGAATAGCTTTCTCCAGTGACTGGCTGGGTGACCTTTGGCAAGTAGTTCTTCCTCCATACCATCATCAGTAAAATGGGATTATGTGAGAAAATGGGTACAAAATTACAACAAGCTATAAAGAACAATAGCTATCCCTGTACCTGCAACTAGGTTAGTTCAGAAACTATGTCCTTCAGTCCTAAGGGACACTTAGGAGAGATTGCAGCTGGAGCTGCCAGCGATGGACAGTCAATGGCCTTCTGCTTTGGCTCTTGGCTTTGTCTGTACGCATGATTATGGAAAAGCTCTTCTGTATTCACATTGGTGGGTGTGGCCAGAGCTCGGGCAGCAAGAGAAGCTCTCATGCAGCCTGGGCGCCCATCCCACTTGCTCAGATTCCCTCCTTTCCACACCACACACACACCCTCCCACCCACACGTCCCTGAGAAATATATAACATGTGATGATAAATGACTAACGTTCTAACAAGTGCAGTATAACGTTGTTTCAAGAAGAGAGACTCTGGACCTAGATTCCCAGGTTTAGAAACCCTAACACTGCAGTTGGCTTGCTCTATGACCTTAGGCACATTACTTTATCTTTCAGTGCCTCAGTTTCCACATCTATAAACTAGGATAATATAGGGAGGGCTATTGTGAGGATTAAATAAATTAATACACATAAAGCACTTGTAACAGGATCCAGTATATAGTTGTTATTCAACATTAATGTTATTATTAATATTATGTTCATACATATAGGTGAATACAGTTGTACTGGAAGTCTCAATATAATAAGTTACTGTGCACAGGTGTGCCGAGTGCTGTATACACTTGATTTTACTGAGTCCTCACCTGAACCTCAAGCTCGATAGATACTATTACTGACTGATGGTCAGACAGGTTAAGTAACATGTCCAAGAGCTAGAAAGTGAGGCGCTGGGATTCAAACTCAGGTCCTTCTGGCCCACAAACCCTCCCCCCGCCATAATTCATGCTTTCTCTCCCCTGGGAAGTTGCCACCATTACTCAAAATATTCAGAATTCCTCTTTGGGAATTTCCTTCAGAGCTTGGTGACCTTGTTTAGAATTTCCTCAGCACTGGAAACACTTCTTTCGCAAATAGGTTACCAGAAATTCTCAAAAGTCATTTATTGTCAAGGTGAATAACGCAACTGGGTAATGATATTTTGAGCTAAAAATAAGCTGTGATTAATGTCCTTAGGTGGTTGGTAAATCGGTGCTAGAGACAATCCCCGGAGAAAAGTTCTAAAGTGTTTTTGAAAAATTCAGCATCACAGGAAAACTGCATTTCCCAACCCTCATTTGGTTACTTTGGTTCTGATAGGCTTCGATAGATGCAGTTTTTAACAGCTTGATTGTAACTTCCTGTATGTGAAAAGAACACTGATTAAGACAGTCTTGGGCTTCCCTGGTGGCGCAGTGGTTGAGAATCTGCCTGCCAATGCAGGGGACACGGGTTCGAGCCCTGGTCTGGGAAGATCCCACATGCCGCGGAGCAACTAGGCCCGTGAGCCGTAACTACTGAGCCTGCACGTCTGGAGCCTGTGCCCCGCAACAAGAGAGGCTGCGATAGTGAGAGGCCCGCGCACCGTGATGAAGAGTGGCCCCCGCTCGCCGCAACTAGAGAAAGCCCTCACACAGAAACGAAGACCCAACACAGCCAAAAATAAATAAATAAATAAATAAATAAATAAATGAGGGAAAAAAAAAAAAAAAAAAAGACAGTCTTACCATAATTATGAGTGAGATTTGGGGTCTGTCTTTGCACAGTGATGTCCTCCTCTATGGTCCCTGGAATATTCCTGTGTCCCCAGGCTCTGCAAGGCCCAGGAACATTGCGGAGGCCAGCCTGACAGGGGAAGAGGGATAACACTGAGCTAGGCACTTTCCCAAGCAACATTCGAGCTAGGTGTTACTTCATTTACTCCTCAGGACATCTTGATTCTCTGGAAGGACACTGAGGCCTACAGCGGGTCCCTAACCTACTGCGAGTCACACAGCTAGTCAGACAGAGCAGAGGAGGGATGGCTCATGAATCCAGGTTCCCCTTCACCCCTTCCTGTGGCCAAAGCATGTTCCCGCCCGCTCAGCCCCAAACGCTTCCATGCTGGGCCCTCGGAAGCAGCCTAGATTTAGAGGCAGAACAGTGCAGGCAGGGGTATAATTAAGTAATTATTGAAGCAGCTCAGGGCAGGGCCAGGCCTTCTGGCCCACTTGTTCCTGGCTCCTGTAACATGTGAGATACCAGGAGATCATCCCTTTCCTAGAAGTGGTTTCCTCAGAGGCCTGTACTCCGATTAGATGGAGCTCTCTGTCACCTCATCCAGCCTCTAGGGTTTCTGCTTCGGAGACTGTCCCCACACGCCACTCCTCCAGAGGAGGCTGCCTTGGAGAAGCCACTTGTGTTCATGCCCTTGAGATGGTGCTGCATATTAACTTCAAGCCCAACCAAACAGGCAGATTAAACAGGGAACAGTACCCTTCTCAGGTTCCATTTTATCTCACATCTCATCTACCCCAGATGAACTAATCTACAGAGAAATGGGCAAAGACAGGTGTGGGAAGAAACATGGAGAAAAAAGGTAGCTGAGTTTGTACTTTCACTGGAAAAAGTCACAACTGCTCCAAGGAAAAAAAATACTTGTAGACAAGAGCACGTGTTCAAAAAATTAGGTGATCCAAACCACGTTAACTATTATATTTGTTCTCTGACCACATAACCTCCAGATTCTTGACTTGCTCCATTCTGCTGGTTCTTTTCACGTTATACCCATTATAATTTACCTGTTCAAAAAAGAGCTTTGAAGTCCTGTTAATATGTGACTCCAGAGACAGCCAAGGCAGGGAGAAAAATGCAACTCCTCAACCACTCTGGGGAATTTGGCTCTCTAAGGAGGCATTGTTTTAAAACCAAGAAGAAGCCAGAGATTACCAAGATTAGGTTTCACTCTTTGCTTCCCAAATCCTGATCCCTAATCCTTTAGAGCTAATTTTGCACAATCCCTTTTCTGTATACTCTGGGGCTTGGGGTGGGTTTCTTAGATGAAGGAAGAGTCCGCAGGGAAGGAGAAGGGGACTAACTTCATGAAGCTGCCAAAAATAAGTTCACACAAGTAATAGCAAGTATGATACGAACCTGCTCCTACACACCGAATAACCATATGTATGGGAAGTTGCTTATAAAGATGATGACATTTAGAGTTTTACTTTTGACCTTGGAAACCGCCCAAAGTAACCGAATCATCTACAATCTGGCTTGCCTGCCATTATAATTATTTTGAGGGTTGGGGGCCACTCTGTCTCCTAATTGTGCTGTACCAGAGGCCTACTTTCTGATCTAAAATGAGCAATATGGACGGACCTCAACATCTGTGATCAAACAGCAACAGTGCAAACTTCATTATACGGTGATCTTATTTATACTTCAAATCCCAGCCTGCAGCAGATCACGTTTAACAAATTTTAAACCTCTTAAAATGAAGTCTGAAACAGAAATTCGATAGGCTCTTAATTCCATTTGCCCCAGAGGTAACAAGGAGCACGGCTCCACTCCTCATGGGCCTCCAGTCAAAGCTGGATTCTCACTAGGCTCGGTCGTTCGGCCCCTGGATGGGGGCTGGCCTGCCTCTCAGGTCTCCTCTCACCTCCCTCGGAGGCTCTAAGGGTGAGCTGAGGACAGCAGGAAATGGGCCCGGAGTCCTAAAGCAGCAGTTCCAGTGGGGGAATAGGGCTCCTTTGTTCTGGGTGGTCAGGATGGGTGATGGGAGTGCAGAAAGGGAAGCCAGGGAGCCAGGATAGGTGGAGGTTGGGAAGTTAGGAGGATTGGGAGGAGACAGTATGAGGGCCACTAAGTGATTCTTCTGCTCCTGAGGAAGAGGAAGCAATGGGTGGATATTGCTCCCTGAGGACAGACAGGCATTGTGCATCCGGGCTTTGGGAGTGACACTGCCACTATGGCTCTACCTATCATGAGGCCAAGTACAGACCCTTAGCAAAAGACTGAAGATCATAACACCCCTTTCACTGATATGAAAAGAAAATTTTAAATTTTTGATGCAACTTTTTTTTTTTTAATTTCCTAAAATTGCTGGAGAGCCTTGGTACCACAAGTTTGAGAAACATAGCTTTAGTTTTCTGCCACCAGCCAGCAGATGTCTGAGCAACCACTCACCCAGCTCGAGGCCACCCTGTGTGCATGAAGGGGCTGCTTGCCTTGTTGATACTACACACTCACCACCGAGGGTGAACTGACCACGTGGGAATAAGGATTCAGGCAGAGCTGGTTCCCGGGCAGGTGGGAGCAGGATTGATTTCGGCAGTATGTATTGATACTTGGGTGGCTTTAGCAAAGGTTCATAGCTGGCATCTGTTCTCACTGGCTAGGGTCAGAGTGGTTCCTGTTGCTAAATACTTTGAATATCATCCCTCATTGAGATTCTGTTACAAAAATCAGAATATGTTAATATTTCGGCCATTCCATGCATAAGTGATCATAGTCACATATTTGAAAGATAGTGCTTAGATACAGAAAAGGTTTCTTTGCACAACACCAAAAAAATTAGTGAGTCCCACTGAACTACAGTTGTGTGTATAAGAGAAATTAAATTTTATTTACTCATTTCTGCCTTCCACCTTTTGAAAACTTTAGTGGATACCATGATGGTGAGGTGGTCTTTTAATATGTCAATTTGACTAGCCTGGTATCCCCAGTTATTCAATCAAACACTAATATCAGTGTTGCTGTGAATGTATTCTGTAGAGGTGATTGAAGTCCAGAATCAGTTAACTTTAAGTGAGGGAGATTACTCTAGATAATCTGGGTGGTCCTGATCCAATCGGTTGAAAGGTCATAAGAGTGGACCTGAGGCTTCCCTGAAGTTTTTTCTTCCTCTTGTGGATAGCAACTTCAGCCTATGCCTTAGACTTCTAGTCTGTCCTTTCTGATGGCCTGCCCTATGGATTTTGGACTTGCCTAGTCAAGTCAATCTTGTAAACCAATTCCTTGCAAAAAATCTCTTAGTATTTATCTCCTACAGGTTTTGCTTCTTAGCTGAACCCTGTCTGATACAGATATGCAGCCTGAATTTGGGAGTGCTGCTGGCAGAAACCCTCAGCTATCAGCCATCTTCAGAGATTGCTTTGACTGACAAGAGTCACCTTGCCCTAGGTTACATTCCCTTCCCAGAGAATCTTGCATCCAATGGTAGGTTGACGTGGGGGTATGAAGGGCTGCCCCAGCTTCTGAGCTCCCCATGAGCTTGGCCGAGACCTTCACTATGGCTGTATCACAGCCTACCTTCTCCATCTACCCCAGACTCCTTCCTTCACTTCCTTACTAGGCACTGACTCCAAGAGCAATGCCTAATAAACCTCCTGCCTGTGAATCCTTGCCTACTGCCCAGGGAATCCCACCTGCACAGGAACCTTCTTCACTGAGTTCCCCTCTAGTTGCTACATCTTTGACCTTCCCTTCTCATTTCTCTCTTTCCCCTCAGCATATACATATACTCTAGGCTCTCCCACATTTAAAAGAAAACACAACCAAAAACCATAATAACCATTCCTAAATTCTGTGTCATTTTCAAGTTATGGCTGTTTTCTCCCCACATCCAAACTTCTTGAAGAACTAAGTTGACAGTTTCTCCACTTTGCCTTCTAAATACAACATAGTGTGCTTTCAGCCAACGTCCCTCCTCTGAAACTGATTTCACTGAGGTCACCAATGACCTCTGATTTATTAAAACACCATGGGTACTCTTCAGCCTTCCCATACTTGACTTGGCAGTTAGCAGCCCTTCTCCATCGTTTTGTAAACTTCTGCCCATGTCTAATAGCCTCCATGACTCCCTATGCCCTGGATTTCCCTGCATCTCTCTGGCTACTCCTTTTCAGTCTTCTTCATGACTCCCTTTGTCAGCTACTGAAGTCTCTTCTCAGTCTACACTCTCTCCTTGGGCAATTTGGCCATACCTATAGTTCCAACTGCCACCTATGTGCTGGTGACTACCAAGTCTATATTTCCAAACTTTACCTCTGTCTTGGGCTCTAAATGCGATATTCCCAACTATCAAACATTTCCTCTGAGGATCCTGCCTTATCTGACACTAAACTCCCCTCCATACCTGTTCCTCCTTTCTGAGCTAGAGCACAATACCACTCTTCCCACAATAGACCCTGTGATGAGCCTCCATTCTTTTTTCTCTCCCCACACAGCCTACTGGTCATTAGGACTTGCGGTTTCTTCCTCTTAAAGAGTGGATTCTCAAAAGGAGCCCTACTTCTCCCATCTTACTATTTTATTTCAGATCTTTACTATCTCACATATTTCATAGAATGATGAACAGTACCTCCCTGGAAACTGAACAAACTGGGCTCCACACTCTAAAGGGCTCTGATCTGTCCTTTCTCTGGTCACACCCCCAACCACATGTCAAGGAGTCCATGGGGCCAAAGAGACATTGCCACTATGGGCCCACATACCCTCTTTCTAGGCCCTGCTTCAGTACCCAGGACTGCCGATTCCCTGTCCAAATGGGCCAGGTCTGCCTCTGAAGGACTCTCCCTTAAATCTCCTCCCAAGACTATATTGCATCACTGGAGTACATATATGTAGGCCTGAAGATGGCTAAGAGGTGGCCGTTAACAGTGGGGAAGGGTATGGATGGAGGTTGAACGTAGGCGCTGGATTGTCCATGTACACACATGTGCAAGACTCCTTGTGGTTCTAGATGGAGCTGGGGTGTCAGACTGAGAGAGAATAGAGGTGGGATACTGGCTTGAGGCCTCTAATTGTATTCTTTCCTCCAAATGCTGGGAGCAGGGTGCTGGTTTTGAAGCATCTTGTACATGCCAAGTACCAAGTTAAATGATGAAAATCTAAGATGAACCAGACATAATCACTGCCCTCAAGAAGCTCAGAAACAGAAAAGAAGGGAAACATTATAAAACCAGATGAAGGCCATTTTAATAAAGGCATGTTTAAAGAGCTGTGTGAGGAGGGAGAGTCAAGCTCTGCCAGGTAGTATGGGAAGTCTTCCCATGTGGGATAACATTTGAACTGGAATTTGAAGTTTGAGAATAAGTTTGCCAAGCTTGAGGAAGCCACTGTAAGCAAAGAAAATAGCAAGTGTTCAAGGAACCATGGGTACTGAGTGAGCTGGGAGCCCAGGGGGAGGTGGTTAGAAAGGTAGCAGGGACTGCCATGAAAGGCCTTGTGGGGTTTTTCCAAGGAGCTTCTACTTTAGCGGGGAGGCAAGGGGGAATCTAAGGATTTAAGGCAGAGGATCAATATGGTCTTAATAGCATGTTTGAAAGATTTCTTCTCTAGACTAACCTCTTAAGGGGTCTCCTGTTCTCTCCCACCTCCACTCCTCCTTGAGAATCCAGCCCCAACCCTGCTGCTGAAATGATCCTATTAAAACACAAATTGGATGCTGTCACCCTTTTACGTCTTCTCATTGCCTACAGGTTAGCGCCCAAACTCTTTAGCACAGTTTCCAAGGCCCTTGATGTCCTGCGTCTGCCTGCCTTCTCAGTCTAATCTCACATCATTCTCCCACATGCATCTTCTATCACAGACATATCCATTGACTTGCCCCAGCCAGAAGGCATCATACTATCTCCTTATTCTACACCCCAACTTGTCAGCCTGAACCACTGCTTATCTTTCAAGCAGCATGGTGTAGAGAAAAGAGCACAGAATTTACATCCAGATTGACCACGGTGATACCCCTGGCTCTGCCACTTCCTGGCTCCAGAATCTTGGGCAGGTCACTTAAATTCTCTGAGCTTTGGCTGCTTCACCACTTTCAGGGACATAACACCCACTTTTGGTGCCCACTGTGAATACTAAATGCAGTAACGTAAGTGTCCGGCATGAACACAGCAGGCTCCTTCTGGAGAGAGCTCCCTGGACCCACATGCCCAGGAACTGAGGCTTTCCCCACAGCTAACCCAGCTGTACTTGCCTGCTTTGTATATCTGAGTCTACCTTGATTCTTTGCTCTTACCCCTGACCTGGTTCCTGTCAATATTCTTTACACCAAGGGAAATCTTGCTCCATAAATCCCCAGCCACTGGCTGATGTCCTGCTCCAAATCCAGGGCATCCTTGAAATTACAATGTTGCCATTTGCCCACTGACCAGACAGACCTTGCTACTGCCCCTCTATTTGGAGGCTGATGTTAACACCAATGGAACTGAGCTTATTGCATCCTTTGGGTATAATTTTGACTTGATTGTTATTCACCTAAGAAGTTGTGTTACTCCTAATCCCAAGTTCTGCCTATTTCTACCTTATTTCCACTTCCTCACCAACCAGCAAAGAAACATAAACTCCATGATTTATGACTGATAACTAAGGTATAAGTTATCATCTAAGTCCAATGCTTTAAGACAGAAAGGGCACAACGGGAGTTAATTGGATGTGTGGTCAACCAACACGTAACCCAAATAGCCTTGGTTGAGATGCAAGAGTGAGACCAAGAAAGAATTTTTTCCTTCTTCCCTCCATCTTCTCCATGGCCTGTGGTTATGTTTCCTTCAGCTGCAGCAATGTCTATCCTCATTTTAGTTTGTTCCAGTCATCTCAACCTGTTGTTATAGTTCACTCAGAGAAGCATCTAGTCACTAAAAGAAAGAAAGAAGAACAGTGTTCTGCTGCCTGGAATGCCCACGGCAAAGAGCGGCTCCTGGCTGCTCGGCCAGGGAGCTCTGCTGTGACATGGTACCAACGCTAGATGTGGGTGGGAGGTGAGGCAGCTGCATTTTGTGGTGCTTGTCATTCTTCCTTGACAATTGTTTGGGTTTTAGAAACTCTTGGCATTGGGTTATAACACCCCACCCACTCCGTCTTGGTAACCACCACTTGCCCTCCCTATAAAAAGGTCCTGCCAACTCTGAGATGAGGCAAGGCCACAATCCGCAGCCCTGGCTGGCTCCTGCTCTGGCAGTTGAAGGGCTTTCTCTTGCATCTGGTCAGACCTGCAACTTCCTGTGGCCCTCAGAATCAAGTACTTATGAGGGGGTTCGGGGGTCAGAATGCTGCTTCCCCAGAGACAGGCAATAGGGATTAAAAACTCCCTTCTGCTTTTAATAAGTGTACTGAATGCTGAGATCTCCTTAGTCATGTGCACTGCTGTGGGGGTCTGTGGTGTGCACTAGACAGTGTGAACACATTTCTTCTGGCATTTGATAATGCATCACCTCTCAAAGGAAATTCCCTTCAGCCCTTTTATTTCATCATCATATATGGCCATAAGCCAGCCCACCACATGAAACTCCTATGAGCAGGGCGAAAGAGAAAAAAGAAACCAGGCCCACTTTGCCCTATAAGCATGACAAAGATCAGGGAAGAGGGATACAAAAGGGCCCTGAGGGGTCCAATATTCCCATGAACAAGTCTCCCTGTATTTTGCCTCCATCTCAAATTTGAGAATTATCCATATTACTTGTTTAACTTCTCCTAAAAGAATTGTAATCACTGAGCAGCTTCTGTGTGCCAGTGTTTCTAATGCGCAGAGTCACCTATGAGCAGGCACTATTGCCCTAACTTCACAGACGTGGATACTAAGGCCCAGAGCCAGAGTAAGTGGTAAGAGACAGGACTCAGAGCCACGACTCTCGGCTTAGAAACCCGAGCCTTGTACACTGTCCAGTTTTATGCTACAAACCTCTGGCACAATAGAGGGATTCAGCCCTCCATATAGTTACTCTATTATAATGAGTGTCATTCCGAACAGAACAGGCAAGGACAAAATCTCTACTCCAACCTTATTTTTTTTTTAAAGTACACTTGTCTTGGGAGGAGGAATGGGAGAGAGTAGAAGTGTTCAAATGGAATTATAAGGATGTGAAAAACTGAGTAAAAGACACTCCAAATCTTCTGGATTTATTAGTTTATTTAGATTATTATTGAATTTGCTGGTACCCCAAAACATGCTTAGTGTTAATCTTAAAAAATTTGCATTCAGAAACATGGCCTCCGAATGGGATTAATGGAATGAAAAGTTCTAACTTATCATTAAAAATTCTCAATTTGCTTCAAAGACATATTATTTTAGACCAATTTGATATATAGGTGTTTGAAATTATAGAATTTATAAAACAAGGCATTAAGTCTGGAATCTGGAATTTTCCCAATAGAACACACCTGCATTGGATGATTATACCTACATTAAAGTGTGATATTGCAGCCCCTGCTCCAGCAGTCAACCTTGTAAAGAGTCAGAATAGATGGAATCATAAGAAACAGTGCTAAGAGCTACTATAGTCAGAGACCCTCAACAAGTTTGATGAAAGGTAAGGAAAAGAGGAAGAGAAGGAAGGGAGCTCCCTTTGGAATGGAGATTCCAGGGTCAAGAGAGGACGGCTTAACTTTCTGAGCTATGCCCTCCCATGGGCCGGGCCAGGTCAGTTTTTGCCAAATGTTTTCAACCCAGTGAATGGACGACTGGCCTTTTCCGTTCCAGCCTGTGGGAATGTGCCTCTGATTTTATAACTGAAGTTAGTAGAACAATGGGATTTGCTTTTTGAAAATTTGCTTTTCAGACACTAGTGCTGCAAAACACCTATTTCTACTGGCTTGCCAGTGGAGCTCCTAAAATCGATGTTTTTTTTAAACACTGAATTTTTGGTAAATAACGCGTCCAACCTCTCCCTGTAACTGGAACCAAGGTTGACACAACTTTCCTTGCCTCATTCGTCGTTCGTAGCAGAGCCACCGCTCCCAGACTGACAATGGCCCGGAACAGTGCACAGTCACGGGGGGCTCATATTAAAATCCTGATTCCAATTCAGTGGGTCCGGAGGGCGCCCTGAGATTCTGCATTCTGACTGCTCCCAGCTGATGGCTTCTGGTCCATGACCACATTTAGAGTAGGAAGGACCTGGAAAGCTTTGTTTATTTCCATTAGATATTTATTTGCTTCTAAGTGCTGAATTCTGTTCTAGGCTTTGGGAATACTAAGATGCATGGGAAACAATCACTTTCCCCAAAGAACTCACCATTTAATAGAGGAAGCAGATACATAACTATCTAGCTATAATATACACACCATCCTTATAATAAGAATAAAGTCCTCCAGAAGTCAAAGAAGAGAGTGAGAAGTAAAATGAAACTTATGCAAACTTAAGAGTTATCCAAATCATCCAGGAATCTCGTTAAAACATAGATTTTGCTGCAGCAGGTCTGGGGTGGGGCCTAAGACTCTGCATTTCTAGTAAATTCGCTGGGGATGCAGATGCTGCTGGTCCTTGACCACACTTTGAGCAGCAAGGTTCTCCATGACTGATTCTTCACTTTGGCTGATCATTAGAATCATCTACAGAGATTGTATTAGTTTCCTATGGCTTCTGTAACAAATTACCACAAACTTGCCAGCTTAAAACAACATGAATTTATTCTCTTATCGTTCTGGAGGGCAGAAGCCCAAAGTCAGTTTCACTGGGTCAAAATGCAATTGTCTACAGGGCTGTGTTCCTCCTGGAGGCCCTAGGAGAAAACCTGTTTCCTTGTCTTTTCCAGCTTCTAGAGGCTGTGCACGTTCCTTGGCTTGTAGCCCCTTCCTCCACTTTCAAAGTCATTCCAATCTCTGTTTTCATTGTCATCTGGCCTTCTCTCTGCCTCTGACACTTCCTCTTATAAGGAAATTTGTGATTACATCAGATAATCCAGGATAATCTCCTCCTCTCAAAATCCTTAATTTAATCACACCCGCAAAGTCTGTTTCGCCATGCAAAATAACATTCACGGGTGCCAGGGATTAGTATGTGGACATCTTTTAGGGGTGGGGGGGCATTACTCAGCCTACCACAGAGGTTTTTAAATTTTATTTCTGAAGCTTGGGGCCCACAGTAAAGATGCTGATGTGGCTGGCCAACAGGCACATGGAAAGATGGTCAACATCACTAATTATTAGAGCATCGCAAATCAAAACTACAGTGAGGCACTACCTCACACCCATCAAAATGGCCATCGTTAAAAAAATCTACAAATAGCAAATGCTGGAGAGGGTATGGAGAAAAGGAAACCCTCCTACATTGTTGGTGGGAATGTAAATTGGTGCAGCCACTATGGAAAACAGTACAGAGATCCCTCACAAAACTAAAAATACAGTTGCCATATGATCCAGCAATCCCACTCCTGGGCATATACCCAGACAAAACTATAATTCAAAAAGATACACGCATGCCTATGTCATAGCAGCACTATTCACAATAGCCGAGACACGGAAACAATGTAAATGTCCATTGACAGATGAATGGCTAAAGAAGATGTGGTACATATATACAAATGGAATATTACTCAGCCATAAAAAGAATGAAATAATGCCATTTGCAGCAACATGGATGGACCTAGAGATTATTATACTAAATGAAGTAAGTCAGAAAGAGAAAGGCAAATACCATATGATATCACTTATATGTAGAATCTAAAATATGACACAAATGAACTTATCTACAAAACAGAAACAGACTCACAGACATAGAGAACAGATTTGTGGTTGCCAAGGGGGAGGTGGGGAGGGAGAGGGATGCACTGGGATTTTAGGATTAGCAGATGCAAACTATTACATATAGAATGGATAACAACAAGGTCCTACTGTATAGCACTGGAAACTATATTCAATATCCTGTGATAAACCATAACGGAAAAGAGTATGAAAAAGATTGTATATGTATAACTGAATCACTTTTCTGTACAGCAGAAATTAATACATTATAAGTCAACTATATTTCAGTAAAATAAATTTAAAAAAAAGATTCTGATGTGTTTGTTTCAGGGATGTGGTCGGGGCATAGACATAATTAAAAACCCCATGGTAGTGAAGGTGACACACAGGGGACTTAAGAAACACTGCTCCAGATGGACCAGGGCATACTGGTGTTGGGTCTCCCGCCTCCACTTCCCACCAATTTCTCCCTGGATTTCCACTCAAAGACCCTGGCACACCTGGGCCTTGCAGGAGAGGCAAGGAAGGCCTTTGCAACTACAGACCTGGTTCCTGCCCTTTGTCCCAGGAAGTCAAAGACCAGGGCAGCAGGCATAGGGTTGACTTAGCACTTCTCCCTGAGCAGGCCTTGGATGTTGGTGAGCTTGATCTGGCATTTATAGTATTCCCAGCCACTTCTCCACCCTTATAATTATATCCCAGATCTCACTCAGACTCCTTCAGCTAGGGTTTAAAAGCTAAGAGCTTTCTTGAAGAAGCCAACTATTAAAACTTCATGGGCTTTTACAAAATATCGGTTGGCAGAGGTATTATGAAAAACTGCCTAGTGTAATTAAAATTACACTGCAATTGTCAACACCCATGAATCAAGCACACTGTGTGAAGTGATAGGACTGCACAGTCTGTTCCCTAGCTAGCTAACCAGTCCTGGGGCTTTCCTAATCCATCCCCCAAACCTGGGGACCTTGCCATCAGCTACGAGCTGCAAAGGCCAGCCACTCAACTAGAAGTTGACCAGCCCTGCTAGTGACTTCTGCTCTCATCTTCATCTCCTACAGGAATGCTGGCTTCCTACTACACCTTCATGGAGGACTTCAGGAACAGCTTGAGCAGGCCAGGTGTTCCATTTCTCCTTTATGACTCTAGCTACGCTGATATAAACAAGCCTTGGTTTGCGACTCTCAGCATGACTACCTAAGTACCTGCGATGAGTATGGTCTTGGATGGCATCCTTGAGAATGTCCTGCCTCCTTGCTTCCTATTACCTCCAAACTTCTCCAAGAAAAGGTCTCCAGGTGCTTCAAACCCCCCAACACTGCAAACTGACTTCACCATCTCTCTCCTCTGCTCCCTTGAATATCACCAATCCCATCCCTGTAGCAAAATCCAGTGTTCTCTCAATCCTCACTCTCTTTAAACTCTTTTTGGTTTCATGCTGTTGACCTTTGCTCCTACTCTAAAGTTCAAATTTCATTCCCAGGTCTACATTATCTGGCTCCTGTCTACCCTTCTGTTTTTTTTATCTCATGTCCCCTTCTTCCTCATTCTCCAGGCTCCAGTCACCCTGGCCATCTGCCATCACCTGCACCCTGCCAAGCTCTTTCCTATTTCAGTATCTTTGCCATGTTCTTCCCTCTGCCGGGAAGCTCGCCCAACTCCTCTTCCATAGCCAGGTTCCATGGCCAGCTGAAATGACACCTGCTGAAAGAGTTCTTCCCTAACCACCCCTCTGAAAGCACATGCCGCCTTCTCTTAAATCCTCTATCACAGCATCCAGCTTATTTCCTTCATCACTTGTACTATTTGTAATTACTGATTAGTTTCTTTGCTTACTTGATTCATCTGCCTTTGTCAGTGGATGGTAATCTCCATGAGGATAAGGACCATGTCTGTCTTGTTTATCAGTGAATCTCCAGCAACAGGAGCTGAACACATAAACTTTTGACTAACCCATCCTGTATCACTTCTCATCCCTTGGCTCTGAAGTGTTCTGTTCTTCTGTTCTTGCGCTGAACTTCCTTTCCTTCATCTGTCTCCTCCACCACTTCTTAAGAGTTATCCTCGGCCCTCATGTCTTCTCAGGAACTTGGTTAGTTCATGAACAACCTCTCCTTCAGATCTAAGAGCTACATCTCCATCCCACTCTTCCCTAGAGCCTGCCATCCACCTTTGATGTCTGTCTTCCATTTTGTTGTGTTTGCTGGACATTTCTATCAAGATGATCTGCTTTTCCCCTAAACCAGCCTTTTCTCTTGACTTCCTTATTTCTCTTGATGCTATCTCCATCTCTTTGATCATTTAGGCTTGGAATCTCAGCATCATTTTTGACTCTGATCCTCTCCCTGCAATCAGATTAAGAGCTACACAATAACTACCCATTTGCTTCTGCCACTGCTCTTGTTCAGACCCACACAACCTCTTCCCTGGACTACAGAAGTCATCTCTTAACTGATTCCCAAGGTCAGCTTCTCCCCACTATGATTCATCCTTCTGTCACTAGACTGACATTGATTCAGCTTCACTGTATTATGTCAGGGCCCAAACACCTTCAGTGTCTCCCTACTGACTACAAGGTAAAGTCCAAATTCCTTAACCTGACAATCAGGCCCCAAGTTACCTTTCTTTTTGGCTATTACCACCCAATCTGCAGTTTCTATGTTCTAATCAAATAGTATAGCTTCCTATTCCTTGTTTTCTGAGCTCTCTCACTTCTGATTCTTTGCTTCTGCCATTTTTGCCACCTGAAATGCCCTCCTCCATCGTCAGCTGACAGACTATTTCAAGGGCTACCTCCAAGGCTACCTTGTCAATAACTATTTTTTCTGATTCTGTCCAACAAGAGTGAATTCTTCCTCATCCTGAATGGTCTGTCTACCTCTTATGACACTTTTCTTTGAATTTTAGTATTTGTATACTTGTGTCTTTTTCAGACTATATTTAAGTTCTATGAGAATGAAAAAAAAAAACCTGTCTTAAGCATCACTACTCTCCTGATGTGCATACACACATACATACACACACGTGCACAAAGGCATGTTAAGAGTCCTGAATAAAGACTATAAATAATGACTATGCTCAAGGTAGTCTATAACTCATTGTCACCCATGAAAGGATGAAACAAGTTTACATTACGCAGACGCCAGAGTAATGCTGTGGCTTATTCTCTGTAGAGCTTAGACTTTAATCCTAAACTAAACTAAAACAACCCATGTGATTATCCTCCCAGCTGTGATTTTACTACATCCTCCTGCCTGAATTCATGGAAAGAAATCAGTCTAGATCTAGAAGAAACCATCCCGTTTGCCCGAGAGCCTGGAAGCAGAGCCTGAGTGAGCACAGGCTCCGTCAGTACTGACCCAGTGAGGTTGTACAGGCAGGTGTTTCTGCAACATCACATGGAGTGTTTGCCAAAGGAAGCTGAGGACTTTTCACCAGCAACAAATGGTTCTCTCACCTCTGAATCCATGTGGCACTTTTTATCATTCATCTTTAGGAAACCTAATCAGGCAATGTATCAGGTAACCATTGTAAGTCCCCAGTGGCTAGCACTCACCTGACACTTAGTGGACACTCAATATTTCTTTAAAGAAACAATGAATGAATGAACTTCTCTGTTCCCCTCACACCTGGGAAAGCCTATACATTCTAACACTAGGAAGATGTATCTTCTTCCCTACTAGTGACACCTCACAGGATACCTCCAACCACTACTGCCCACCCAGAAGCTTTGTCCAGGAACCTGGCATCATAAGTCTCCTGCTCCACCAAAAAAGTCCACCTCAACCTAGAGTTCCATGTGGGAGTAGTGAAAAAAGAAAGATTTAAAATCAAAGAGACCTAGTGTTGCATCCCAGCTCTGTGACCTTAGACCTGTGTTGTCCAGTATGGCAGGCACCAGCCCCATGTGGCTATTTAAATCTAAATTAATTAAAATTAGATAACATTAAACATTTAGTTCCTCAGTAACACTGGCCACAATTTAGGTGTCCAATAGCCACATGGGGCTAGTGGTTTCCATACTGGACAGTGCAGAGATAAAATGTTCCCAACACAACTGAAAGTTCTATGGGACAGCACTGCCATAGACAAGTCACTTAACCTCACTGGAGCCTCAATTTACTCATTAGTGAACAGCAATCAGTTGGACTAGATGGTACCTAAGGTTCTTTCCTCCTCTGAAAATTTTGGAAAGTGGAGAATCTATGCCTGTTCCCTTTGAAGCTCTAGAACATGACTGGTTTACTAGTCATTTGAATAGAAAATGGCCTGAGATAAAGGACTACAGAAGTTTAACCACTCAATAAACTCAGGAAAGGGAGGAAGTTGGCTTTGGCACAGTGCCATGCAGGTTCTGGCTGTGCTAAAGACAC
This sequence comes from Balaenoptera ricei, assembly GCF_028023285.1. Classification (NCBI taxonomy): domain Eukaryota; kingdom Metazoa; phylum Chordata; class Mammalia; order Artiodactyla; family Balaenopteridae; genus Balaenoptera; species Balaenoptera ricei. Next base: position 44,216,314 of record NC_082641.1, read on the forward strand.
ATCTGCCCCTTCCCCTGCAGCTGTACTCCCCTCTCAAACCTTTTCCCAGCTTCAGAAAAAATATTCAGCTCTTTGAGCCTGCTCTCTGCTAGGGGACAGTTGGCCAATATGATCAACTAAATACCATTTCATTTTAGCATTGATGCCTAAAGGGTCCAACATCACAGCTCAGCCTGCTGTAGGGCAAGAGCACAAGGCAGGATTTAGCAGAGCTCAGAGCTAGCCCTTGACCTGTCACTGCCTGGAACCTTTGGCAAATCACCTGCTGGGGCACAGTTTCCTCATGTGTAACATGATGTAAGTCTTGGACTCCAAGGACATCTCTGACTCCAAGATTCTAGATTGTAGCATTAGGTTTTCCAAACCAACAATAGGCCTGTGGGGAAGTTGCATTTTCAAGGTAGAAGAAGAAGTTTGCATTGGCCTTTGGAGGGACTAACTAGACTGTCCCTGGAGAGATGGGGAGGGTCTCGTGGAAGAGGGGCATTCCCCTCCCCGAAGCCTTAGGCTAGGTAGCACAGAACAATCTTCCCTTGTTCTGACTGAGTTCCCTCCTGGTGATGAGTCACACGGCAGAAAAGTGTGCCGGTACCTGCCTGCCATGTCTGGGTAATGGAATTCCTTATATGGCATTTGTTTTTCTGACAGATGATATGTTCCTGGACATAAGCTCATTTTAAATCAGTTCTTCAGGTGACTTGCAGACAATGTTTGTTTTGTTTTGTTTCACAAAATATTGCCTCAAAGGTTACAGCCTTTTCACTGGGAAGTTTCTTTCTGGACACATCCAGCTGCCACAGCTTCTAATGCCATAGAAGTCACTCAGATTGAGGGACCAAAGCTAGGGGTCACAAAGTCCCCTTCCCCTCCCACAAATATCCCCATGTTTTCTGAGGAGAGGGCATCATCAGGGGCAGGAGTGTAGACAACCAAAGCCCTACTGTAGCCAATGACTTAGCGTTGCTGTGTCCAGGGTTGTGTGGATACAGAGCCTCACATGTGGTCTTCCCACACTTACGTCCCTCTTCTCATGGCACATGGACTGCTGCAGTGCAGAAAGACTTGGCATCTCCATGCTGGCTGAGCAAATACAAAGATGGGATGGCATCCTGGTAGGGAGACTGGGGTAAGCGTGGCCCTGGGTCATGAGGGCAGTTCACTCTGCCACGGACCATACACCAGGCCTTCTGCCTGCATTGCCCCCCAGCAGAGAATACTAGCCTATCTCAACTGAAGTCCAAGATGCTCCAGCCCCTGGTAATAAAGACTGTTAACCTGCCTGCCTGATCCTGGAGTTTCCCCATACCCTGTGTGAGGGCCAGTTATGTGTCAGGGCCATGGTATGTGCCTTCCCACATTGCCTCCAAGCCTTACAACCACCCTGCAAGGTAGGTATTATTATCTTCCCTACTTTACAGAAGAGGAGAGTGAGAGTCAATGACTGACCCAAGGCTACCAAGCAGGCAGGTGGCTGAGCTGGGACTAGAGCCAATTCTGGGAGGCTTCAATACCCACACTCTGGTTCCCCAAAGACTGCAGTCCTCCTAAGAATGGATGAGTTTAAGGGGCAGCGATTGAGAAGTCTGAGGAAAAGCCTTAAGAGAGGGGATATATTAATTTCTTAGCTGCTGTAAAAAATTACCACAAACTTAGTGGCTTAAAACAACACACATTGGGACTTCCCTGGTGGCACAGTGGTTAAGAATCCGCCTGCCAATGCAGGGGACACAGGTTCAAGCCCTGGTCTGGGAAGATCCCACATGCCACAGAGCAAGTAAGCCTGTGCACCACAGCTACCGAGCCTGCGCTCTAGAGCCCACGAGCCACAACTACTGAGCCTGCGTGTCACAACTACTGAAGCCCACGCGCCTAAAGCCCATGCTCCACAACAAGAGAAGCCACCGCAATGAGAAGCCTGCACACCGCAACAAAGAGTAGACCCTGCTTGCCACAACTAGAGAAAGCCCGTGCGCAGCAACAAAGACCCAACACAGCCAAAAATTAATTAATTAATTAATTAATTAATTTTTAAAAATCCACACATCTATTCCTTTAGAGTTTTGGAAGGCAGACGTCTGAAATCAATTTCACTGGGCTAAGGTCAAGGTGTCAGAAGAGCTGGTTCCTTCTGGAGTTCTAGGGAAGAATCCATTTCCTTGCTTTTTCTAGCTTCTAAAGACCACCTTCATCCTTTCTTCGCATCACACCAACCTCTTGCTTCAGTCCTCAACATCTCCTATGTCCTCCTTTGACCTTCTTGACTTCCTCTGATAAGCACCCTTGTGATTACATTAAGGGGGCACTCAAATAATCCAGGATAATCTCCTCCTCTCAAAGTCCTTAACTTAATCACACTTCCAAAGTCTCTTTTGCCAGATAAGGGAACCTATTCACAGGTTCCAGGGATCAGGACGTGGACATCGGGAGGGGGAGACATTTATTCACTAACACAGAGGATTTCTCACTTCCCTTGAGAACTTGGAATAGTTCTGAGAAGTATGTTTGGGTTTCCTCCTTCACCTCTTCTCAGTTCTTTTCTCCTCCCCTTGGATAGGAAGCAGGTCTGCAGAGATCCCAGGGGTCACGAAGGGGTAAGAGGAGAAGACCCCAGCTTAGAGGCTCTGGGCACATGCAGCCATGTCTCTCCTTGCCCCTTCGTACCACATTTCCCCCATGGCGGTGGTGGTAGGAGAGTGAAAGGACAATGTTATCATGGAGCTGGTGGCCAGAGGGTTGCTACATTAGCTTTGTCGACCTGGCGAGGCTTCTCACGTGGAGGAGTCCCCCATTCTTTCCAAACCGCCTCCCACCCTGGCACTCCTGCCGGGAAAAGAGCGCCTATTTGCTTTAACTACTTAGTGTCCCACTGCACTTGGACAGTGTCCAGTGTCCCTCCACGATCTACACAAAGCCCTGCAAGGTGAAATTCCTGCACGTATTTCCCACCTCAATTCATGCCACTCCCCTCCTCTTCTACTGTGTTCTAGCCACATTGATATGGTTGACAAAAGGGAATGTTTGTGGTTTCAGCAGAACCTTTTTAATTTTTTTCCCTGGTACTGTTTGATATCTGCAGTGGCTCAAGCAGTAAACTTATGTTAGAGTCAGGGTTTCTACAATGCATAGGCTTTCTTTGAAAACAGAAACCAGCCCCCTTACAGGGTTATTATATATATATATCTATATCTATATCTATATCTATATCTATATCTATATCTATATAAACTATACACTAATACATAAGCTAGTATCTTTAGGTCACTCAATGTTGCAGCTGGAGACCGTTAGAACAGCTTCTTCCTTCAAAGACTAATACGTATTTTGCAAAATTGCTTTTGCACCACTATCCAAAAAACCGTGTGTGGTCAGAGGGTGGTTAATATTATCTTCACTTTATAGATGGGAAGACAGTCTCACAAAAGAAAGTCAAATGACTTTTAAACGACAGTCCCAAGAGAGAACTCAGTCTTTCTGACTCAGAGTAGACTTACTTATTACTCCTCTCTCTGTGTGTGAGTCTTAGGGCCTTGAAGATAAACTGATAACGTACCTTGGAAAGGAAGAAAGCAAACAGAGGGGTCTGTAAAATGATAAGTAGCACAAATTGCCTGCTGTGAATTGGATGCTAATTGAACACAATTTAAAAAATATATCACTGCAGGGTTTAGCCTGGTTGAAGGAGGTAAAAAGTCAGAGGGTGAGAACTTCCGGGGAACTCTAGCCTACTTGACTTACTGCTTTCTGCCCACATGTGCTCTGTAGCCTTCATCCCCTTCCAGGCACTTTACCTGCTTGCCCCTCCAACTCCACACTCTGATCCAGAGGTCAGGAGGCCACAGCTGAGGCCCCTGGAAGATGGGAAGGGCAGAAAGGTACCTGAAACCACCTCCTCTCCATCCCCCACCCAGTCCTCACAGCCCTTCTGCAAGTACTTGATTAACCTTGCCCAGGTAGTCTCTGGGTTTTCAGTAAACTTGGGCCAGTAGCTGAATGTTACGTTTTCTGTCTGTGCTTTTCCTTGTTTCTAATGCCTAGATCACAGATGGGAGAATGGGCGCTGCTCTCTGATAGATGGGCTCCAACCCTCCCATCATCTTGGGCCGGCCAAAAATTTTCTGAGCCTTAGTTTTCTCATCTGAACAACTGAAATAATGATGGTACCCACATTTCAGGGACCATAAAGGGGATTAGTTAAGATAATGTGTAATTCAGAGTAGTTTCTCAATAAAGTAGAGACATCATTGAGTTCATTATGCCTGCCATCTCGAATATAGTAATGCTCACTAGATATTTGTTCAATAATTGAAAGAATGATACATAAAGTCAAGATAAATCATGGCATCTACGTTGCACACATGAACCAGAGCTCTGGAACTCAAGTCCTGGCATACTACTCTCCCTTCTCAGGGATAATTTTAATCCTCAGGACCCACATATAATGGTCATTGCAGGGCAAATGTGGATTGGCAGTAATGACTCATTAAGCCTCCAGGAGGATCCAGGAGCCCTTTTCCTGACCGGGCTACAACAATTAATAGGTCTCAAACAGTATTTTTAAAATAGTTTCAAACAGAAAACACCAGTAGTAGGGATATTATTTTGTTAAACTTTGTTTCCTTTTATTTATCTGTATTTATGTATATGCATGAATATGGCATACTGAATTTAATACCACATAGTTCCTAGTGTGGGTCACAATCCAAAACCTTTGAGAGACACTGTTTTTAGTATGGGCGTAGCCTTGGCTGAATCTTCATAGAGCAGTAGTTACTGGTGATTGTCCATTTTCATGACTTTTTTGGATTATGTATTTTGACAGGAGGAAATAGCAACACTGAGTGTAAATGTGAGAACCCAGAGTTTGGGGAAGACATGTTCTCATGCTCCCTGCCTCAGTCATCCCATTTCTTCAGGGAGCAGATTTAATGGTATATTTTAATGAGTGGAACCACTGAGTGCTTGATGCCTGGGAGGTTAAGATCAGTGGAATATGTCAACAGCTGCTTGCTGGCAATGCCTCTGCCCTTGTGTATGGCACAGGTTGGACTTTAGGGAAAGATCACAGAACACAGTGTTCTCCTAAATTTCTTGCCCTGAAAACCATATCTCCAACTCAGCTCCTGACATTTCCTGAGTTGTGTGGGAGCACTTGCTGTGCACAAGGAAAGACTCTGAGCAGGAAAAGGAACCCTGTGGGGAGCTCAGAAACATGCAGGCATCCTGTGATAACCCATCCCCTTACAGGAAATCAATTACCTCTCCTAGTAAAGTCAATAATCATTCCATGCAGTACCCCAGTTCAGAGATAAGGACTCATGCTGGTTTACACTAGACAGAACCTAAGGGAATAATAATAATAATACCACCTTTCAGGGATCATAGAGAGGACTCACTAAGTTAATATGAAATATAGGGTAGGTGATGATGAGAAATGGTGAAGGCAGCTTTCTCAGTGTAAAGCACTATGATGCTGTGGAAAGAGCAGTGGCCCAGGAGTTAGAATGCCTGGCCTGCAGTTCTAACTCCACCGCTAACCAGCTGGGTCTCCTTGACACGCTATAACCTCTCTGGGCTTCAGCTTCCTCATCTGTGAAATGAAAGATTTAGTATAGGTCATGGGGAAAAGTGAGGAGAGGGTGCGGCAACATCATTATTTAAATCAAATAACTGTTTATTCATTGAAAAATTTATAAGAAGGCTCCACCTAGATTACTCGTATGGTAGGCAGAATTCTAAGGTGGGCCCCAAGATTCCCAGTCCCAGTGTACACACACTTTCTCCTAGTTATTCAATCAGACACTAATCTGAGTACTGCTGTGAAGGAATTTTGGAAATGTATTTAAGATTCCAAGTCCACTGAACTCAAGATAGGGATATCATCTGGGTGGGCCTGACCTAATCATATGAGCGCTTTAAGAGTGAGTTTGTTCTGGCTGATGGTCAAAGACGACAGCAGAGATTTGAAGCACAAAAAAGATTCCACACATAATTGATGGCTTGAAGATGAAGAAGGCTACCTGGCAAGGAACGCAGGTGGTCTCTAGGAGCCCAGAGCAGCCCCCTCTAACAGCCAGCAAGGAAACAGGGACTTCGATCCTGTGACTACAACGGGAGTGAACTTGGAGGTGGACTTTTCCCCAGAGCCTCTGGATGAGAACTCAGCCCAATCAACACCCAGAGTCCAGCCCTGAGCAGAGAACTCAGTCATGCTATGCCAGACTTCTGACCTACAGAACTGTGAGCTAATAAAATAGGTGATGTTTTAAGCTGCTAAATTTATGGTGATTTGTTATGCACCACAGAATACCAATACACTCCCCTCATCCTATGGTGGCCAGCAAGGACCTCCACAGAACAACATCTTCTGAGGAGCCCTTTGGAGACCTCAGAACTGGATTGTCCTGCCATCCCTCTTGGCTCCAAGTTCCTATATTTCCCCATTCTACTTCTCTGAGGGCAGCTTTATGAAAATCATATTTGAAGCTATGAGCTATAGGAAGTCTTCGTATTTTTTGGTCTAGTGACCTAGGGACTGTAAAAAAAACAAGTGAGAATTGCTAAGCAATAACTGTGTAAACACAGAGCAGGGAAATAAACATTTTCAGCTTTTGGGTAGTCTGATGAAATTGAAAACGTATTGGTACTCAGTAGAAGCAAGTTATGTATTACACCTGGGCAGGCAGCTGACTGGATGAGGTAGTTTACCTTCTTCCTAGAGCTCTGAGACAGTCTCCTTTGTTCTTCTGGTCACCGCACGAGGAAGTTATAGCAAAGGTATTACATTCAGAACAGCCAGCCCATCTAGGCCACTCACAACAAGTAAAGAACGAGAAGAACTTGGCCTAGGAAACTGGTGGAGTCCATCTGTATCCGTTGGGTTGTTCCCTTTGAATGTTCTCTGACGCAAAGGAGGAAATTCACGAGTGACTCTAAATCTCACCAGTGTTCCAATCAAAACAGGAATATTGCCTGTGGAAACACTTCCTGACTCGGAAAAATAGTTATGACCTCTAAGACCCTAGTTATCCCCATCATGTCCCCGTACTCCCTTGGTGAAATTCCTTTGTCAATATGGAGAGACCACATAACAGAATCTTAGCGCTGCACTTATTTGCTGTATGTCTGAGATAAGTTGCACAACTTCTTTGAGCCTCTGTTTCCTTATCCACAGGGGTTCATAAGAGTGCCTTACTAAATAATAGTGCTTACTTCATAGAGTTCTATTGAAAATTACACAAGATACTGTACACAAAAGATCTCGTACAATATTTAAGAACGATCAATATAGTAGTAGTAGTTATATTTGTATTATCATTTGTCCTTAACAGTTTCCAAATGTAAGCTCTATTGGAATTATTTCTTCCCTTCTGGGGAAACTTCAAAATCCTGCCTCTGGCCTGCTACTTATTCCTGCAGAATTCATGGAGTACCTATATTATGGCCAGGGCTCTCCTAGTAACCAATGCCAATGACCTGTAAGAAATAACCTTTATTCTCTAGAGCTTATATTTTTATATCAAAAAGATATTTAGATAATATAAGCATAATGGGATAAGTTAAAGTCCCTAACAAACAACAAATTGCTATGCAATCTTTAGTATCATTATTATTATTGATATTATTATCATCGTTTGTACTATGAGCATCCACAGAGTAACCACAGGATTAGATGTTTAATAAGTATTCTTAGAACTTAGAATGGGTAAAGTTCAATGTTAACCTGTAGAGTCGGAAAGATCCTGTGTAGGGTGGGCAGGCAAGGATGGTGCCTGAATTGCTCCTTGGAGGGGTGGGCGGAACTGGGTAGACAGAGGGAAGAACAGCTCAATAAGATCCTTGAAGTTGAGGCTGACCGTAGCGTGATCAGGGTGACTGAGAGGTCTGGCATGTCAGAAACTGAAAGCTTTTTCTGGAGCATTGAAATTGAGAAGCTTCTGTAGGTAAAGGAGGGGTTGTTTTAGAAAGCTTTGAGTATCACATTTGAGTGATGGGGACTTAGCATTCAAACAGTTAATGGGAAACCATTTATGTTGTATAATAAATGGAGCATGGCAGGTGGGGATTAGCATTTGATGCCTAATCTCAGGACTAATCAGCAGTGTGCAGGCTGGGTGCCCTGCAGGGAGGACTGGAGGCAAGAAGTTAGCAGGAAGCTGCTCTCAAATGCCTCCCTCCAGAAGTGAAGAGCTTTTCTAGGACAGCTCTTCTCAAACTACAGTGTGCACTCAACCCCCCTGGGGATTTTGTTAAAATGCAGATCATGATTGAGTGTTTGCAGAGTATCTCCCAGGTGATGCTGATGCAACTGGTCCAGTCTGTACTACAATTTGAGTAACAAGGACCTAGACTAAAAGAGTCACGGCAGAAATGGAGAGAAAGAGGTGCATGCATCAAAGGAAGATTTGGTAGAAGTTAGATGAAGTACTGATACATGCTACAACATGGATGAAACTCCAAAGCAGTGAAAGAAGTCAGACACAAAAGAACACATACTGCATGATTCCATAATGTCCAGTAAAGGCAAATGTATAGAGACAGAAAGTAGATTAGTGGTTGCCTAGGGCAGCGTGGAAAAAAAAGTGACTGTACATGGGCATGGGGATTTTTCGGGGATGATAAAAATGTTCTAAAATTAGATAGTGGTGGTAGTTCTGAAACTTTGTAAATATACTAAAATTAATTGAATTGTTTCTTAAAATAGATGAAATTGATGGTATGCAAATAAAGCTATTAGTTTTTTTTAAAGAAAGTTTCGGTAGAAGTTTGTGTTTGAAACATAGGAGATAAGAGACAGGAAACAATATAAGAAAAAGCTAATATGTTAAGCCTGTGCCATAGATATGCTGGCCCTTGCTCTCTCTTGATCCCTCTACCTGAAAGCAGTGAGCCTGGAGGGGCTCAGATCTGAGCTCAGAGCTATCCTAGGCATTTTAGACACATACAAAACTAGAAAAAGCCCTTTTAGTAATTCAAATCCCAGCTTGGTTATAACTACCTTCACTGCAGGGTCAATCAAGTTAGTAATCTAAAACATGTATCAAGGGAAAAGATAGAAATCATTAGAAAATATATAATGTAGTAATATAAAGACTCATCCATTAAGTTTTAAATACTTATTCTCTATTCAGACCCCAGTAATATCTCTCAGATTGAAAAACTATTTATCTTTAGGTTTCTGAGCACAAAATCGTACCCAGAAATCGCATTGCTTTTTACCACAATCTATCTGTATACAGCACTAGAACCTGAAGATTCTAGGTCAGTGTGGTTCCAGACCAGCAGCATCAGTATCATCTGAGAACCTGTTAGAAATACAACATCTTAGGCTCCACTCTAGACTTAACGAATCAGAAACAGAGGGTGGAGCCCAGCAATCTAAGCCCTCCAGGTGATTATGTGCATGATAGTGTTTAAGAAACACTGCTCTAGGTCATGCCCTATATGTATTTACCAGCCTCAGTTGGGAAATGATGTCAATTCAAAGACAAGAGCTACTGTGCTGTGAAGGCAGAAGTTATGATGGCAAATTCAGAGCACGAGGGCAACCACTTTCATCTTCCCCATCTATGCCAATAACCACTAATTAATTACTGCATTTTTCACAATGAGCCTTAGTAGCAGGGGCTTTTAGTCAGTTTCCTATTTAGAAATCTGAGAGGAAACAACCTTACCAAAGTCCTGAACTAATGTGGAGTTGGGTAGAGAAGGCTGAAGTAGATTAGAAACTGCAACATGGAAGAATTTGGCAAAGAGTGAGAACCCCATACAGTATCACTGATTCCCCAAGTTCTTGGGTGGCATGGAGGAAATATAGAAGTTCCTATTCTCCAAGCTGAAGAACATATATTGAAAGACTGGTAGATCAAACATGGCCTGGAGTTCAAACAAATACATCCACAAAGTGTCCATACTTCAAATCCAAAATTAATGGCAAAGTACCAGATGTTAACATGAGGTCCCAAAAGTCCAGGTGGGATCAGCCACATCTGATAGAAACCAATACAGGTTGCCTGTGACCAGGCGGGACAAACACAGCTCAGCAGAGGTCAGAGAGGATCCTGAGGACAGCTCAGTCCAAGGACCCCTCTCTCAACTGCCATGTTCAAGAAAAATAAGCTTCACCCTACCAGAAGAGAAGGGAAGAAGGGGAGGTAGAAGGGGGTTTTCTTGAGGAAAGAAATATGGTCCTGATAGGGAGTTTGAACTCTGATATTACCTAGTATTTACTCAAAGGAGACAATTTTTAATTGGGAGATTGGGTCATCTTTGAGACTGTGAGCTAGACAGCAATCTTAGAACAGTTGCAGGAAATAAAGTTAAAATTTTGGGCAAGCATCTGATTTATAACTGTTCATAAAGCTTTCAAAATATATCGATTCAGATTTTTTTTATCCTCACCAGAAGGTGAGTCCCTTCTGGTTCAGCTAAAACAAGTGGGGGTAGGAGGCAGAAGCAAAGGTTGGCCCAGCCTTGAAGAGTTGACTGACTCCAGGTTGCAACACGAGGTGCCCTTGTCCCACTTCAGAATGCTTCCCCTTCAGCCCAAAATGTTTCGACAGTTAGTGCCATTTGTTCCAGTCACATCTCACAGCTGGTAACTGGAGAAGGTGAACATGTGCTTCCAATATTCACTTTTCATAGACTCATTAGGTCAAAGATCATCTGGCCAAACCCTCTCATTTTACAGATGAGGAAACCAAGGTCAAAGAAGCTAAACTAAATGACTCATGAGCTGTAGACAAGGCTGGACCTGGAATCCAAATTGCTCCAACTCCCTGTCCACTGCTCTTTCTAACACACCAAGCTGTTCATAAACCAGAAGTGATCAATTCCACACACAGTAGCCATATATCAAAACCCAAAGATTCAAAGCACCCATTTATGTTTGCTTCCCTTTTTCCTGCATTTGTTTTGAGAGATGTGAAGAGTTTCCTGATGAAAAGCTATTCTGAGAGAAGCAGAGATGAAGCCTTCATGACCTATGGCTGCCAAAGTTAGCTTCTTCACAGCTGTACCAGCACATCGGAGGCCGTGAGGCAGCCAAGCTGTCTTTGGTGCTGTATTAAGAGGTGTAAGTGTCTGGAATTCTGCAATTCCAAAGGACCTTCTGGATGGCAGCTGCCTCCTCTGAGTCTTTGAAGGACCACCCTGGTTTGACTGAAGGAGAACTTCGCATGTGTCATGGGGCATGACTTTCAAGGAGGGCCAGAATCCAAAGTCTTGACTGGTCCATGAGAATGTCAACACATCTCAGACAGGATTTGGTACATATCTTATTTCTTCCATCCCCTAAAGAATTTTGTCTTAATTTGTATGGGAAGTAACATGGAAATCAAAGCAATTACTTGGATAATTTGATCCAAACGCACATGCTTGCTTTAAGTCTCCTGGAATGACTATTCGTGAATTGACTCAATTGCGAGTGTTATCTGTTACTGTGAAATACATCTCATGGGAGTTGTGCCTGGGTCAGGGTTCAGATTTGGAAGCCTACCTGCAACTCACATACAAAGTGACCAGAACCTTGCCAGTCACTCAGAACGAAGGATCTACCAAACCCCTTCTTTGTCAGAGATGCTGAGAGAACCATCTCCTTAAATTGCATTTTCAACACTGATTTTATTGTGGGTTGCTACTTTTATATGTTTTTAAAACTTTCTCTCCATGCATAGGGTCTCCTCCTCCATAATAATAGCTGGAAGAATAACAAACATGGATAATTTTCTCTTTTAATTCTTGGGATATGTGCCTGGTTCCTACTGGCTCTAACATGAGGCAATCAAATAAATTCAATAAAGTTTACACCAAGTCTTGCTTGTTATCTGCTATCAACTATTTAATTTATGATTATTTTTGACATTGAGACAATGTGTATCTAGCTGTGGTATAAACGGTGATTCTAAAGACATCTTTGCTATCAATTAACATGTTTCATCATTTCCAGAACTTGAAGAGTTGGACAATATTATATCGGTCTAATGGTAAAGTCTGTAGGTATTTCAACATCAAAAGTTCCTCAGCAAATGGTAATATTGCCTTGCTGATGCCTAGCATTTCAATTTCAAATTCTCATATTGGTCTAAATAAAACTTTCAAACCTTTCTCTCCCCTGACCTATATATTCCTCCTTGTTTTCTAGAAATGAGAAAAAAATACACACATATGCAGATCTCATCTCCTCCCTTTGTCTCTCCTACTGCTTATGCCTTTACTCTACCCATTAACGCTGGGTGAGCTAGTTGTCTTTACTCTCATCTTACTCCAAGTCCTTGGAAGGCAGTTTGAGAAGGTTGATCTGGAGGTCACAGGGAGGCAAGCAGTATACATTTGCTCTAGAGGGCAGACTTCCTAGATACAAGTATCCTCATCTGCTCACTTGGATTGTCCTTCCTCACACAATCAAGGTTTCTGATGGGTATTGTGGAGCAGTTGTTAGCTCACAGCCACTAGCAGATGGGCTTCCTGGCATCTTTGTGCCTGGTGGGCTGAGTCCTTGCAAGAGATAGCACCATGAAAGAGAGAAGAAAGAAGAAAAACCACCCTAGGATATCAGCTCCAAATCCCCATGGTGAAGGGTTACATACCACCATCTGCACTGGTGGCAAATAAGCAGGTGCATTTTATATAAAAATACTTCCTACCAGATTTTTCATGGATGACATTATTTGCACAACTGAAGCTTTTAAAAAAATCTCCACTCTGAATGATTTTTCACATGAGAACCATATACTTATAGAATTTAGAGCTAGGAAAGATCTTAGCTCTTATCTAGCTGAGCACTCTCATTTTTTTTTCTTTTAATTTTTTAAAAAATTTATTTATTTATTTATCTATGGCTGTGTTAGGTCTTCATTTCTGTGCGAGGGCTTTCTCTAGTTGCGGCAAGTGGGGGCCACTCTTCATCGCGGTGCGCGGGCCTCTCACTATCACGGCCTCTCTTGTTGCGGAGCACAGGCTCCAGACGCGCAGGCTCAGTAATTGTGGCTCACGGGCCCAGCTGCTCCGTGGCATGTGGGATCTTCCCAGACCAGGGCTCGAACCCGTGTCCCCTGCATTGGCAGGCAGACTCTCAACCACTGCGCCACCAGGGAAGCCCTGAGCACTCTCATTTTAACAAAATGGAAACTAAGTCCAAAAGTTTAAGTGGTTTTCCCAAGTTCCTAGACTAGAGGAGCCACGGTTAGAACTAACTGAGCCTTGTAAGCGTAATTCTTTAAAAAGAACAAAAACAAAAACAAAACCCATTGTTTTAATTATTTGTAAAGCAATACATGTTGAGAGAGAAGCAGTATTTGATAGCACACAATAGAGGCAGTCTATCATAATGGTGTTAAAAAAAAAGACAACAGGCCCAAATGGAATTGCTTATGCTAAGCCCCACATCACCAAATCAAGACTTAATTACAGTTTCGGCTCTCCCAGAAATGGACTCTTAAACCAGTCAGTCAGGAATCACCTGATCAGCACTAGCTAGGTACTCTGAGTGATAGAGCCCTGCTATCCCCTAAAGGAAAGTAACATTGCGATAACCAACTCACTTTTGCCGAGTATAACTTCCTTGTTCCTGCTTCCTTCTTTCATTTTGTACAGCTCTTTGGAGTTTTTGTCTGTCTGCTAGATTGGATGCTACCTGAAACATGAATCATTGAATAAAGCCAATAAGATCTTTTTACTGAAAAGCATCGATAGGCTTTGGGGTAAGCATATCTAATTTCAAGGCTCAGCTCTACTATGCTTTAACCATGTGTCCTTGGGGAACTTACCAGACCTCTCTTACCCTCAGTTTCCTCATCTGTAAACATCTGGATAATAGTAGCATAGCAGACAGTTAGTAATATAACCCATCCCTTCCTTATTTGTAACAGGATTCTGATCCTGATGACAAGAGTGAGGGGACAATTCCTACTGTCCGTAAGGAAGCCTGGGGCAATTTTGATGCATATCAATGCAAATTCCTTATAAATACTTTCAGTGGTAGCACTGTCTGGGTGGGAGCTTGAAAATGTTTTTCCTCTGGCTCAAATCTGCTCTCACAACCCTGATTTTTTAAAGTTCTCTACCTTCTTTCTCCATATGCTCCAGGGAGGCAATGAAGTTTGAAGGCAATGAAGCCAACCATGGTGGTCCCTTTCTCCTCTCAGTGGATGGTTGGTGTAGGCGTGGGCATGTGAAGCAACTGTGTGTACTGTCTTGGGAAGTGCGAAGCTTCTGGGAAAGGTTTATGACAAGAGATACATTGGGAAAGAGACAGGATGTTGCCACTTGTGGATGTGATAGGCAGTCATATTGGGGCTATGAGGGGAGCTTGCTTAAGGACCACCTGCCATGCTGACAATGGCAGAGCAAAAAGACTGAAATACCAGATCTTGAGGTTTCTGAGTTTATCATCCATGGAGCCATTCTACCATGGAATTTCTTATAATCTAAGGTAATAAAGCTCTGTTGTTTAAGCCAGTCTTGTGTTCCTTATAGCTGAATGCATCCCAACTAGAACAGTAGTTCTTATAAGGTTATTCTGAATAGTAAATGATAAATGCAGTATGGGAAATAGTATATGATCAAGCACAAAGAAAGAAATATTACTTGTCACTATTGTGGTAGTTATTTTTATAGGAGAATATAAAGTGAAAATAAATATCTCCCACACCTCCTCATTCTATTCTCTAGTAATAAAAACTTAGTAATGTCTTATGTATCCTTACATCAATTTTAAAAAACAAAAATAAAATACTACATATACTGCTTTTTCAATTTCAAGAGTTTTCCTAAAAGATACGTTGATGCCCATAGTAACTTGCCAACCCAGTTGGAAATTACCTTTAATCCCCAAGAGTGTGTTTCACTTAATAATCTTCCAAAGATTTGGAAATATTGCCTTCTAGCTAAAAACATTTGGTTTTTCAAAAGTTTCCTTTTAAATGAAAAAAAAAAATTCTTAGAAATGGCAAAGGACATAAATAACCAGTATAGACTGCCCTTGCGCACATTAAGGGCTAGTTCCGAAGAGCCATGGCCTGACACCCTGACAGGAGATTTTTGTTGGAATCGAGTTTTACAGTATCTGTGGAAGTAGAGTGGCAGTTACGCTATGGGACTGTGTCAATGACTGGATCTGTTTCCAAGGGCATGTCATGCTAAGTCAAAAGACCATCCAGACACAGCCTGCAGCTCTTGTCCTCTAAGGACCATACGCTGTTCCCTGTGGTAACCACAAGGGCCACAGAAATTCAACCAAAGTTCAGGAGACCCAAGAGGAAATCACCAAGCAAAGTGGGTGAGAAGAGGCTGAATGTCAGCCAAAATCTCCTCCAGAAATGATGGGCAGCCAGGGAGCATTTCTGACTGATGAATGAGATGCCAAAAAATGAGGATCCAAGATCTTTTCAGATCTCCTTCTTCCCTTGGAATTTGTAATAACTATTCTTTCTGAGCTCTGTGGGCCATGGAAGCATAAAAATGCTTATCCACTGACAGGAGTAAGGGAAGTGATTAAAAATTCCCCATAAGTTCAGACCTGTCCAGAAACTTCCTGTTTCTAAAATATGGTTTGGGAAGCACTTCTTGATACTTTAATGGGGGATAAATCTGCTATTTGGGTAGAAACATGGTGTAGTGTGACTTTGGAGTTAAGCCAAAGGTTCTCACCCCAGCTGCATTTTAGAATCATACAAGAAGGTTTGTTTAAATGTTGACACCAGGACCCTACCCCAGGCTACCAATTAAATCAGGATCTGTGGGACTGGGGTTTAGGCATATGTTAAGTAGGTAGGTATTTAAGCATGTGTACATGAGTTTTCTAAGTTTTCCAACTGAGTCCAGGGGTGAGAATTTACTGAGTTAGGCCTGGAATTAAATCCTGGCTCCCCACCTTCTAAACTATGTGACCATAGACACATTATTTCCTCTCTAGGCCTCAGTTTCCTCATTTGTAAAGTGGGGACTACAATAGTAAAATAGATTAAATAATGCATGTAAAGGACTTAGCCTAAAACTCGATAGGCCACATCAGGTCTGTCCTCTCTATACGGGACTGTCACCGCATCCCCCTGCAGAGTGAGGTCTGCACTAGCAGAAAGAACCAATAGGTGCAGCAAGTGCTGGGAGAGTTCATTAAGGAAAGAAAGTGCCACTTTCTCTTATCTGGCCCATCTGTTGAGCTTGTGAATTCCTGGAAGAAAGCAAGTGTCTTGAAATAGCCACTTAAAATGAGTGCATTAAAAAGGATTCCACAATGAGGCCAAAAAATCCTTCTCCACCTCTTCTCTCCACTGGCAGTCAAACGGGAAGATGATGAAAAGGCTACCACGCCCTGCTGTGGACATTGGCCAACCTGTTACAAATGTTCACAGGCAGTAAACAACCATCGTGTTGACCCCGACACAAAAGATGCAGAAAAGCAAGGACCAGTATTCACCTGACACCAAGCATGACCAGTGAGGCTCCACTGAAAACAGGCCAGGATTTCCATAAGATTACAACTCTGTATGTTGTCGCCACCACTATACTTAGGATCCCTGGAGCTGGGGACTGTATTTTTAAACACTAGCTACCACTTATTGAATGCCTTCCAAGTACTAGGCGTGCATATATATGTAATTTATCTCATTTAATATTTATAATATTTAAGGGAGGCAATACTATCCCCCACTGTGAAGAGGAGAAACCTAAGGCTTAGGAAGAGAAAAAACTTGCCAAATTCATGTAAATCAAGAGGATGACCAGATTTGAACCCAAGTCTGTGTCTGGCTCTAAAGATTTTATAACTCAGGCCTAAAAAATTGTCTGGCATATAGTACACCTTAATGTTTG
This sequence comes from Balaenoptera ricei, assembly GCF_028023285.1. Lineage (NCBI taxonomy): Eukaryota > Metazoa > Chordata > Mammalia > Artiodactyla > Balaenopteridae > Balaenoptera > Balaenoptera ricei. The sequence goes on from NC_082641.1 coordinate 44,233,123, forward strand.
ATGAATGAAGCAAGCTGTTTTTTCCCAGAAGAAAAGCAAAAGAACTCAATATCAGCATCAATATCATCTTCATAATCTCTACCAGCCTTTAGTGATTTCTTCTGAACCACAGTCAGGAATAAACCCACCTAAGGGCAGCAGAGGTCTCCCCAAGTTTGCTATGGATTTTTTTAATCAACCTGAAAAAAACTAGGCTTAGTGACTCATAATTTTGTTTGAAACATGAAGGTGAAACTAATATATGCGTACCTGTCTTACCTCCCCAACTTGATTGTAAGCCCCTGAAAATAGAATTAGGCATAATATATCATACATTATCCCACAAGCCTAAGAAGAAATATGTGTCATACTTGAGAAATGCTCAAGAGCTGGCTAAAATCCTACTGTGAACTTGGCCTCCTCTCAACATTTTTATCCATGTGGAATAAAATTAGAATGAACATTCAGGATAGACTAGAAGGGGAGAAGAAGTCACAAATGGCAGCATGAGGCATGGATGTAAAAGGGCAGAGCAGCCCTCCTTGCCTCTAAGCTGTGATGGTGGTGGAAACTTTAATTAATTCCATGTCTAAATGTCTAGTCACCTCTAGCACACCTCACAGACCCCGCACCTTCTCATTTGCTGTCTCCAAAAATCCATCTTTGGTTAAGTAAGTTCTACAATAGTGGGAGGGACAGGAAAAGGAAGCAGGCTATGAACACAGTCCATGAACACAGACAAACTTGGAAGCACTGGATCACAGAAAATTTAAACTTAAAGCTCCTTAGAAAGTACATAGTTAAGCCTCTCAGTTTCACAGACAAATGAACTAAGACGTCACATCAAGAATTGATGGCCATACAACCAAATAGTGCCAAGGCTAGAACTTGAGCCCTGGCTCCTGGCTCCCAATCCCCGCTCTTTTGACTTCCCTAGGCTGCCTCTTTAAAGAATCAGTAAGGGAAGAGCCTACAGGCTGACTGGGAAAAGTCGGGAGGCTGCCCAGAAGTTGGGGTGGTGAGGGCAGTGCGGACAAAGGAGCCAAGCACAGGCTTGCCTAAGACACTACACAAGTGGGTCCAGTCTGGCCCTCCTGGGGCCATGATTTCCCCTGCACACACAGTCAGAGCAAGGGCCATTCAACTGCTCACTTCAAGAAGAGGTATTTCTGACCATGTGACCTTGGCTTTGTTAGCTACTGCAAGGATGCAGTAAGCTGACCAATCACAGTCACGAAAACCTAAGAATTCAAGTTTTCAGAAATCAAAGGCCTCCTATTTCCATATAATCAGATCTAGAGAGGAAATAATGGTTTTTGGATTCTGCACTTTTCAAATTAATCAGGAAAAGACATTTATGATGCCAACACACATGTAACTAGTCTTCTTTACAGCCTGATAGCAAGAAAAGAAAAAGAAGACCAAATTACTCATGTGAAAATGTGAAATTAATAGCTTCATAAACCTGAAAAAAACAATAGCTGCACAGATTACCCAGAAGAAAAGGTTTTTTCCCTTAAGCCTCAAATACTTAAATCTTTTCTTTATGAAATCATGTTCAATTTAAATTTCTTACGTTGTCCCAGAATAGCCTTCCTTGGCAACCTGTGCCAACCTTGGATGAGTCTTACTTTAACAAATTTCCCTTATTAGCTAACACACGTCTCAAGCTAGTTCATTGCCAACGCTCTCCTCTCTCCAAGAGTGGATGGATAGTAGGTCCTCACCCTCTTCACAGGCACTGTTTCTCACGGTGTGCTGCCTTGTTGATGAGCCATCAGACTTCTGATAAGCTAGGCCTGAAGGCACCTGAAAACCAAGCATATGGCCAGAGTTGGTTGGCCTGATTTGCTGCTGTAAGTGTGCCTAACTGCTGCTGTTTTGGAGGGGAATGAACATCCAAGATGAAGCCATTGTCAGTACCTGCCTGACCTTGAAAGATCTTGGCCAGCCATGTGTTCTCCTGTTTTTCCAGCAAGACCAGCTTTCATAAATGATCTTGTAATTTTATCTTCTGGCGCCACAGCTGTCAAACTTTGCAGCATGAATCCATTCATGTTGCAAGATCCATAACACACCCAGTGAAGCTGGCATTGACCCCTGAACCAATCCATCACATGTGAACTTTATGCCTTGGCATTCAGTTACAGCACACGCACTCAAATCAAATCCTTTTGGCATCTCTTCAGAATCATCCAGTGAAAAGTCAGCTTGTGCAGTGGTCACAAATACCCTAAAGTGGCCCTGTTCCTAGCTCACACAGACCATTCCCACTAGAGTGGAAAGGTAGGGACTGTCCCTCAAATCATGTTCACAGAGGTGTTCTTTAGTAGATAAGAAAGAGCCACATCTGGAACGAGGGAAGCTGGTTCTTTTAGCTAATGGAATTTTTATAACCTCAAGAGAAGGCAGATTGTTTTGGATCTGAGACCAGACACTTTAAATACTAGACTTTTTTTGTACATACTTTTACTTATGTTCATTTTTGATAGGCAGTTTTGTTGTGGTTTGAGTTTAAGCCATGATAAATGATGCTCCTTGGGTTATTCTTCCCCAGATTACATCAATATTAGGCACTTACTATGTGTGGGGCTTTTTGCTTAGTTTTAAAAATAAAAATTTATCTTTTGGGATCACATTCTTGGTCTTTCTAAGCAAGTGCTCTGTCTTTAATGGTACCTCCAAAGGGGCAAAGAGTGTGGGCAGGGAGGGGTGGGGCTGAGGGAAGGGAGGTAGTGCAGGATGACCTTAGAGACAGCATTCTCAGAGAAAGAGCTGGAAACTCAGGGTCTTCATTTCCCTTTAGAGAACCCTATGCTTTTATTGTCCTATCTTGTTTTTATTCAACAACCCTGGTGGTACCATTGATACTGAGCTCCTCCATGTGCCCTCACCTGCCTCTTTACTGTGCATAGAAATAAATGTCATAGGTTTTACAGTCCTATTCAAACAGCCACCAAGCACGGTATGCCTTGTACTGTCATTTATCTTTTGTACGGATGTCCTCCATCTCTGACTAGATTGGGGAGATGAACCAACAGTCCCAATTTCACAGAAGACAGTCCAGTTCTTCTACTGAATACTTGTTCTGTAACTCAGAGCCCAGATGCCATTTTTTTTAATAGATCTTTACTGGAGTATAATTGCTTCACAATACTGTGTTAGTTTCTGTTGCACAACAAAGCAAATCAGCCATATGCATATACATATCCCCATACCCCTTCTTCTTGAGCCTCCCTCCCATCCTCCCTATCCCACCCCTCTAGGTCATTGCAAAGCACCGAGCCGATCTCCCTGTGCTATGCAGCTGCTTCCCACCAGCCAACTATTTTACATTCAGTAGTGTTTATATGTCGATGCTACTCTCACTTCACCCCAGCTTCGCCCTCCCAACCCATGTCCTCAAGTCCATTCTCTATGTCTACTTCTTTATTCCTGCCCTGCAACTAGGCTCATTAGTACCATTTTTTTTGTTTTTCAGATTCCATATATATATGTTAGCATACGGTATTTGTTTTTCTCTGACTTAGTCTGTATGACAGACTCTGGGTCCATCCACCTCATTACAAATAACTCAATTTCGTTTCACTTTATGGCTGAGTAATATTCCATTGTATATATGTGCCACATCTTCTTTATCCATTCATCTGTTGCTTTGACATTTAGGTTGGTTCTATGTCCTGGCTATTGTAAATAGTGCTGCAATGAACATTGGGGTACATGACTCTTTTTGAATTATGGTTTTCTCAGGGTATTTGCCCAGTAGTGGGATTGCTGGGTCATATGGTAGTTCTATTTTTAGTTTTTTAAGGAACTTCCATACTGTTTTCCATACTGGCTGTATCAATTTACATTACCACCAGCAGTGCAGGAGGGTTCCCTTTTCATCACACCCTTTCCAGCATTTGTTTCTAGATTTTTTTGATAATGGCCATTCTGACTGGCATGAGGTGATACCTCCTTGTAGCTTTGATTTGCATTTCTCTAATAATTAATGATGTTGAACATCTTTCCATGTGCCTCTGGGCCATCCATATGTCTTCCTTGGTGAAATGTCTATTTAGGTCTTCTGCCCATTTTTTAACTGGATTGTTTGTTTTTTTGATATTGAGCTCCATGAGCTGTTTATGTATTTTGGATATTAATCCTTTGTCTGTTGTTTCATTTGCAAATATTTTCTCTCATTCTGAGGGTTGTCTTTTTGTCTTGTTTATGGTTTCCTTTGCTGTGCAAAAGCTTTTTAGTTTCATTAGGTCCCATTTTTTTGGTTTTGTTTTAATTTCCATTATTCTAGGAGTTGGGTCAAAAAAGGTCTTGCTGTGATTTATGTTAAAGAATGTTCTTCTGATGTTTTCCTCTAAGAGTTTTATAGTTTCTGGTTTTACATTTAGGGCTTTAATCCATTTTGAGTTTATTTTTGTGTATGGTGTCAGGGAGTGTTCTAATTTCATTCTTTTACATGTAGCTATCCAGTTCTCCCAGCACCACGTATTGAAGAGACTGTATTTTCTCCATTGTATATCCTTGCCTCCTTTGTCATAGATTAGTTGACCATAGGTGCATGGGTTTATCTTTGGGCTTTCTATCCTATTCCATTGATCTATATTTCTGTTTTTGTGCCAGTACCATACTGTCTTAATTACTGGAACTTTGTGGTATAGTTTGAAGTCAGGGAGCCTGATTCCTCCAGCTCCGTTTTTCTTTCTCAAGGTTGCTTTGACTATTTGGGGTCTTTTGTGTTTCCATATAAATTGTAAAAATTTTTGTTCTAATTCTGTGAAGAATGCCATTGGTAGTTTGATAGGGATTGCATTGAATCTGTAGATTGCTTTGGGTAGTATAGTCACTTTCACAACATTAATTCTTCCAATCCAAGAACATGGTATATTTCTCCATCTGTTTATGTCATCTTTGATTTCTTTCATCAGTGTTTTATAGTTTTCTGAGTACAAGTCTTTCGCCTCCTTAGGCAGGTTTATTCCTAGGTATTTTATTCTTTTTGTTGCAATGGTAAATGGGAGTGTTTTCTTAATTTCTCTATCTGATTTTTCGTTGTTGGTGTATAGCAATGCCAGAGATTTCTGTGCATTAATTTTGTATCCTGCAACCTTACCAAATTCATTGATTAGTTCTAGTATTTTTCTAGTGGCATCTTTAGGATTTTCTAGGTATAGTATCATGTCATTGGCAAACAGTGACAGTTTTACTTCTTCTTTTCCAATTTGTATTCCTTTTATTTCTTTTTCTTCTCTGATTGCTGTGGCTAGGACTTCCAAAACTATGTTGAATAAGAGTGGCAAGAGTGGACATCCTTGTCTTTTTCCTGATCCTAGTGGAAATGCTTTCAGTTTTTCACCACTGAGTATGATGCTTGCTGTGGGTTTGCCATATACAGCCTTTATTATGTTGAGATAGGTTCCCTCTAGGCCCATTTTCTGGAGAGTTTTTTATCATAAATCAGTGTTGAATTTTGTCAAAAGCTTTTTCTGCATCTATTGAGATGATCATATGGCTTTTATTCCTTAATTTGTTAATGTAGTGTATCACACTGATTGATTTGCATATATTGAAGAATCCTTGCATCCCTGGGATAAATCCCACTTGATCATGGTGTATGATCCTTTCAATGTGCTGTTGGATTCTGTTTGCTAGTATTTTGTTCAGGATTTTTGCATCTATGTTCATCAATGATATTGGTCCATAATTTTCTTTTTTTGTGATATCTTTTTCTGGTTTTGGTATCAGGGTGATGGTGGCTTCGTAGAATGAATTTGGGAGTGTTTCTCCCTCTGCAATTTTTTGGAAGAGTTTGAGAAGGATCAGTGTTAGCTCTTCTCTAAATGTTTGATAGAATTCCCCTGTGAAGCCATCTGGTCCTGGACTTCTGGTTGTTGAAAAATTTTTAATTACGGTTTCAATTTCATTCCTTGTGATAGGTCTGCTTATACTTTCTAATTCTTCCTGGTTCAGTCTTGGAAAATTGTACCTTTCCAAGAATTTGTCCATTTCTTTGTGGTTGTCCATTTTATTGGCATATAGTTGTTGCTAGTAGTCTCTTATAATCCTTTGTATTTCTGCAATGTCAGTTGTGATTTCTCCTTTTTCATTTCTAATGTTAGTGATTTGTGTCCTCTCACTTCTTTCTTGATGAGTCTGGCTAAGGGTTTATCAATTTTGTTTATCTTCTCAAAGAACCAGCTTTTAGTTTTATTAATCTTTGCTATTGTTTTCTTCATTTCTATTTCATCTATTTCTGCTCTGATCTTTATGATTTCTTTCCTTCTACTGACTTTGGGTTTTCTTTGTTCTTCTTTCTCTAGTTGTTTTAAGTGTAGGGTTAGTTTGTTTCCTTGAGATTTTTCTTGTTCCTTGAGGCGAGAGTGAATTGCTATAAACATCCCCCTTAGAACTGCTTTTGCTGCGTCCCATACATTTTGGGTCCTCGTGTTTTTGTTGTCATTTGTTTCTATGTATTTTTTTATTTCTTCTTTGATTTCTTGCATTTCCTGCTGAGAGAAGTTTCTTTAGCATTTGTTGTAAAGCTGGTTTGGTGGTGCTGAATTCTCTTAGCTTTTGCTTGTCTGAAAAGCTTTTGACTTCTCCACTGAATCTGAATGAGATCCTTGCTGGGTAGAGTAATCTTGGTTGTAGGTTTTTCTCTTTCATCACTTTAAGTATATCCCTTCTGGCCTGCAGAGTTTCCGTTGAAAAATCAGCTGATAACCTTATGGGGATTCCGTTGTCTGTTATTTTTTGTTTTTCCCTTGTTGTTTTTAATAATTTTTCTTTGAATTTAATTTTTGTTAGTTTGATTAATATGTGTTTTGGTGTGTTTTTCCTAGGGTTTATCCTGTATGGGACTCTCTGTGCTTCCTGGACTTGGGTGACTTCTTCTTTTCCCATGTTAGGGAAGTTTTCCACTATAAGCTCTTCAAATATTTTCTCAGACCGTTTCTTTTTCTCTTCTTCTTCTTCTGGGACCCCTATAATTCGAATGTTGGTGTGTTTAGTGTTGTCCCAGAGGTCTCTGAGATTGTCTTCAATTCATGTCATTCTTTTTTCTTTATTCTGCTCCTCAGCAGTTATTTCCACCATTTTGTGTTCCAGCTCACTTATTCATTCTCTGCCTCAGTTATTGTTATTGATTCCTTGTAGTGTATTTTTCATTTCAGTTATTGTGCTGTTCATCTCTGGTTGTTTGTTCTTTAGTTCTTCTAGATCTTTGTTAAACATTTCTTGTATTTTCTCAATCTGTGCCTCCATTCTATTTCTGGGATTCTGGATCATCTTTACTATCATTATTCTGAATTCTTTTTCAGGTAGATTGCCTATTTCCTCTTCATTTATTTGGTCTTATAGGTTTTTTACCTTGTTCCTCCATCTGTGACATATTTTTTTGCCGTCTCTTTTTTTTTTTTTTTTTTTTTTTTTATGAGTGGGATTGTGTTGGCCTGAGGCTTCCAACACTGGAGTTTGTAGGCTATTGGGTAGAGCTGGGTCTTGGTGCTGAGATGAGGAACTCCATAAGACCTCACTCCGATGAATATTCCCTGGGGTCTGAGGTTCTCTGTTAGTCCAGTAGTTCAGACTCAGAGCTCCCAGCGCAGGAGCTTCGGCCCAACCCCAGGCTCGTGAACCAAGATTCCTCAAGCCACGTGGGGTGAAAAAAATAAAAACAATAACAAAGTAAAAAATAAAATTAGACTAGGAACTAACAGATATGTAAGAAAGAATATAAAAATAAAAATATAGATGAATCAACAACTGGAAGGTACATCAGTACCACAATAGTAAAAAAGAGGAGGAGGGAAAAGAAAGAAAAAATATAGGGGCCAGGATAGTCCTTGGCTGCGGAGGGTGGGGTCTAAGCAAGGGCGAGGTTTGGGCAGTGGGCGGGGCCAATGCTCAGGACCCACAGGGCTGGAAAAGGTCCTGGGGGCTGTGGGGAGTGGGGCTTAGGCTCAAGGAACAGAAGGGGCCCAGGCGTGCCCCCCACCCCTGCTCTCAGAGGGCAGGGGACCTCACCTGGGAGCCCAGCAAGCTTCCTGGGCTTGAGTGGGTGGGGCAAATGCCCTCCTTTACTCTCCTGCTCCTCTGGTTTGGGAGGGCCCCTCCCACCTGCCTCTCCTGATCCCCCTGGTCTCCTTCCTATGCCCCCAGACCAATGCAGCAGGGGTGGGGGTGGGGGGGCCTGGAGGGCAGGGGACTGGCCTGGGAGCTCAGCAGGCCCCCTGGGCCCGAGTGGGCAGGGCAATCACCCTCCGCTCCTCTCCCGCTCCTCCTGGATGGCCCCTGCCGCCTGCCTCTCCTGATCTCCCCGGCCTCCCTCCTATGCCCCCAGGACCCACACAGCCTGGATGGGGCTTTGGAGGGGGTGGTACTGGCTTGGGAGCTCAACAGGGTTCCCGGCCCGAGTGGGCCAGGTGATCGCCCTCCGCTCCTCTCCCGCTCTTCCTGGAGAGTACCTCCCGCCTGCCTCTCCTGATCTCCCCGGCCTCTGGGGCACCGATCCTGTCTGGCCTCCACTTCTCCTCCCCTCTCAGTCCCCCTACGTCCTACCGGTTCACTTTGAGGTTCCTCCTGTCTCCTTGGGCGTCAGAGTTCCCCACCAGTGGCCGGCAGCTGCCCTAGTTGTGGAGACACTAACTCTGCATCTTCCCACACCACCATCTTGACTCTGCCTCTGATGCCATTGTTCTTGATGGTCAAGATGCTAAGTAAAACAAGTGTTTTCCAGACTTGGACTGCATTGTCCTCTCTCAACTACTGTATGTCTAACTCTCGAAACTATTGTAAAACCTCCAGAAATATCCCCTTTAGAAAAACAGTTGAAGGTCTAGAATATTATTATCATTGAAAGGAACCTAAATGTTCATCTGAGCCATCAGCTTCATCTTGTATATGAGGACACTGACGTCTTCCTGAAAGGAACTTGAATAATATCACCAGTGAGAATGTTTGGAAATGGCTATTTATCTTAGATGGACTTAACTACCTTGGCAAAAATGTTGGGGATGAAAAAAATTCTAGGCCTTTTTCCATGCCTAAGACTCCATTGGATTATAACAGCAATAAATAAAACCACTATTTGTATGGATGGATTGTTCTTCCAAGGATCTCAAAGTGGAATGCTATTAGGGGATATTTTTTTTTCTAGCCTTTTAATTTGGGAGCTAATACCATCTCTACAATGACTGGAGGGAAAGAAACAAAATATGACTGCAATGTCCTTAACGCTGTACAGTGGACCAAACAGCTTCATTGTCCTTTTTCTTATAAACTCAAGTATTTGATAAACTTATCAACCAACATGGGAAATTCCTCCCTTTTAAATTCAGTACAATGGATGGGAAAAAAGCAGATGATTAATTAACTAAATAGCTAACTCATGGGCTTCAGAAACAGAACCTTATTAGAAGGATTCAGGACAGAGTTCTTGCCTATGAAGTTGCACTCTGCAATTTTATAATGAGAGTCCAGTGTGATTTTTCAAAACCTCTACATATCATGGTAGTTTTAGAATACATTTTGGTTAGCAGCAATAAAATTTGGCACAAACATTTTGGAAAGCAATTTAGAAATATGTATCAAGAGCCCTAAAAATATTCACACAATCTGACTCAGCAATTTTACTTCTGAGAATCCATCATCAGAAAATTAAGCAAACTACAAACAAAGTTTTAGGCACAAAATTTTCCGTGACAGCATTATTTATGACAGCCAAAAATTAGAAAAGTTCTTGATGTCTATTAACAAGGAAATGCCAGTAATTATGGTACATGTACTCAATGGTCATCACTAAATGTGATGTGTATAAAATTTTTAATGACATGTAAAAATCTTTATGATAATATGTTAAGTAAAAAGAGCAGGGTGCAAAATATGTGTGTGTGTATGTGTGTGTGTGTATTGTCCAAACATTGCATGTGCATATAAAGAGACTTGAAAAAAATATAACAAACTAAACAATATTTACAGGTAGGATTCCTTTTGTCTTTATTTTCATTGTACATTTTCTAAATATTCTACCATTAAAGTATGATACTCCTAAAAATGAAAAATAATTTTAATTTTAAAAATCAAAGAAAAGAGTAAATTCATATACATGATAAAAGTATGCAAAGGTGAGTCACAGCTATTGCTTCTTGATTCTGCACTTATTTTATCAAATGCATAAATAAATGTAAGCGTGACGGAATATCTGTGCCTGATTTTCAGAATACACTTGAAGCTATCCCCAGGGGATTCTAGAAGATGTTAATGAATCAGCTGTCTTTCATATACAGTGATGACAATTATCACTATGCTATGCCTGGAACAGCAAGTCTGATTGTCCAGCATCAGGAGCAGACCATGCTGTCCACCTGAGCTAATGAGCCACAGTATTAAAGTGGCTCATTAAAGAGAAGTTATTGCTTCAGTTCAGTAAACCTTAACAAGCATCTACTGTGCATATATTAGACTGGACTACCTGCTACTGAGGCTATAGGAGAGAGCAGACATGATTCCAGCTCTCAATATTATGCAGGTGAGACAGACCTACATAGGTAACCATAACTCAATATAGGTGTGCTAAGGGTGCTGGTGGCAGCAACTGGGGAAATGATGTGGAAATACAGAGAAGAAATAAATTGATACTCTTAGATGGCAGTGTTTTTTGTCCATGCCTAGACATCTAGCTAAAAACAACCCACTTTATTCAGTGAAATATTTTTGTCCAATTTATGGAAACTAATATTCTGTAGCCATGAGAATATTTTGCTTTTACAGTGTTCCATGATATTTTTCTAACATTTTTCTAGGTTCTACAAGGACTTACTTTACCTACATATTCACACATACCCTCAACGGATTCCTTTTTTTAAAAATTAAAAAAAATTTTTTGGCCGCACCATGCAGCTTGTGGGATTTTAGTTCCCCGACCAGGGATGGAACCCGGGCCCTCCTCGGTGAGAGCACAGAGTTGTAACCACTGGACAGCCAGGGAATTCCCAACAACAGATTCCTTTTCATAAAGGTGAGAATATGTCCCATATCACCAACTGAGGGACAAGGAAAAGAAGACTAAGACAAGTTTCTGTTGAGTCATTTTTCTTCTCACTGCTTAACGCCTATCTGGAAAATGGAGACAGAATGGGAGCCTGTTCAAAAGTTTGTTTGAATACTTTTCATTCAGGGAAATTTTCTACTGAGACAGTGAGTTATAAAATCCATTAAGCAACTTCTGAGTCTTGATGAAAAAATAAATACAGCCAGGGTTGGGTACAGTGGGGAAGAACTGGAAGCCTATTCTAACCAACTTACACCCCCCCATCTTGAAATTCTGATTTCCTCTGTTCCCTGATAGTCTCCAGCCTCATAAAGTGTGGAAGGGGAGGGAACTTGGGAAAGCTGATCTTTATCTGTCTAAGGAGCAGGAGAAGAGCAATAAAAGCTGTCAAAGACCTGGAGCGTCATACTCATTTGCCACCTTCTTTTCCCACTTACCCCTCCTTCTTCATTAAGATAACTTGCAGTGTAGACACAAAGGAAAGAAAAGGCTCCAGTCCCTTAAGGAGCTGACATTCTAATAAGACAATCTCAGTTTGTGTAAAAAGCCTTGTAAATCTGTATGCACAAGTACAACAGGACACAACGTTCTAAGACTCCCACATGTTTACTATTTCTGGATAGGAGTAGTGAGAGTTAATCTATAAAGGCTTTTGAAAAGGAGGGTAAATCTGGTTTGAGCAGAGGCAAAACATCATGTTTACATTAAGTGGAAGTTAAAAATGCTTTATTCAACTCTGATTGAAAATCAAAGATTCTAAAGGTCTAGCCTTGGTTTCAAGCTAAGCCAAGTTCTGTCATTTTAATGATGCATTTTAGGAAATAGGGGGGAAATGGAGTAAAAAGGAGGTCTTTGGTCTGTATAAACACAAGTAAGATTGTGATGCTTGAACATGATTCACTGTGTCAAAATCTGCCCTAAATATTTTAATTCTCTGTGTGCTTGAAAGTCTGGGTGGTCTGAGCTCGTAAAGTGGCCTCGCTGAAGACACAGTCCCCCTTCCGTTTCTCAGAGCTGTGAGCTGCCACTCACTAGCCATGTTGTATGCATGACATAATGGCCAGAGAAACCTTAGTGATACTGCAGAGTAATTACTTTAAAACAGCCCAATTAGCTTTAGTCTCTTGTTTAGTTAAAATCATGCCCTTGGAAAGGTCATGTGAAAGACTCAGAAGAAATTAGCGGAGTATTTGATGAAGCCCCAGTTCCCAGAAAGCCATTAAGCCTCAGGAGCTGAAACCACTCCTCCTCTCTCAAAACCATGGGTGGAGCTTTATCCACCAAAGCATTGCTACTTGGTCAGCCCAGGAACTAACACAGCATTGTGGAAGGAGGTTTAATGACCAGAAAACCCAAAGAGTAAGCATTAAGCCTGTATTTTGCCTACAAAACTGTCACCCTTGTCTGAGTATCACTCCACATCAGAGAGGGCCAAGGATTTTCACATCCTGCCAAGGCACCAGCATCTGCATCAGCCTCTGCAACTGTTTATTTCTGAGCTTCATTTCCAGCCGAGGACCTCGCTCAGTACCTTCTTTCTTCACCTACATGTCTGGTGCTCTTCCACACCATACCCTCCATCTGGGCAAGGAAAGCATGTCCATTCCTCCTCTATGCCTGCTTGATCTTTCCCTCCAGTTTCTCCCATTCCCACTCCTGTTAACTGCCCTTTTCTATAATGAGTCACCCTTGCAAGCCTCAGGGCTTGCTTTCTATTCTGTTGAGAAAGATTAGGTGTTTTCCTTTATGGTTCTCTCCCCAAGAAGAATTCCATTAGCCCAGTCAGGGACTGGAAAGTAAAACATAAATTCCTAACAGTCCCCATGGTTACTCTTTGGTAGGATAATATGAGATAAGGTGATAAGAAAGTAGAAACGCACAGTTTGCAAAACAATATGGCTGATAACAGACTAACTGCAGAGGGCCAGAATCATCTGTAGACACAAGTCTTCAAAATATTTTAATTATAGTCTTAATGGATAAGTCTAAAGTGAATTTTTCATATTTTCTCTACCACCAGTAAAACCATTAGAACTCATTAGCACCCAAGGCAAAGAACAGTTAATAAAATAATAAATAAATAACTTTGTTCCTATTTCTGTTGAAAAAGCTAATCATTGACTTAAATTACGCTTTTTTACAGTTTACAGTAGGGAAAAAGCATTGTTTGAGCCTAGGTCCCTAGTGTGAAATTATCATCAGTAAAATTTCACCTAGCTCATATTCAGACAACTATGTTAAAAGCTAAAGGGTAGAAGTCACAGGCAGGTAGAAACTCACACCCTACTATCTACTTGAGAAATTAGTGATTTTGATAAAGCTTTATTATCTAAGCTCTGTTAGATATCTCTATTATCTAATGTTTAACTTCAGTTAGAGAAATACAAATGAGAATGATTTGCTAGTGGCTAAGCGCAGAATTTGTTCAGAAGGGGATATTGGACTTATATTGGTGCCTCTCTTTTCTTCTTTACATTCCCTAGATATTTAGTTCTAAGAAACAGTGATTTTTCTAGCATAGTCTCCTGTATCAGAACTATGAGGCACCATAAAATCATGGAACTAATATAGCCATCCCAACTTTTAGTTAGTACTCCTACCACAAAAAAAATTTTAATTATACAGAAGCTGTAATTACCTTGCAATTCCGATCTTTTAATTGTCCCTACCTCACCTGCGGAGGCTCAAGAGGAAGGGACTATCCTTGGGCTGGATTCCTTCTGGCCTCTGCTTGATGCTCTATCCAGGGGCACTCCCAGCTCTCTTATCTCTCTGGGGACTCATCTATGGGGTTTTAACTCAAGCCTTTTTAAGACCCTTGGGCAGATTTTCTTTCTGGGACAATTTCTCAGTTATGTGTTTAGATGCCTGTTTATTATGAAATCCAAACCTTAACAAAGGTGAAGGACCAAACTTTGGTTTCTTTGTCTCTGCATCATCATTTTTCCTGCCCCCTGTTTTCTCCCCTGGAAACAATGACTCCTGTTCTCCATGTTCGTGAAGATTCTCTCTCCTCTGAACATCGGTAGGGCTGAACACTATACCCCCACTACGGCACTTTCTGTGGCCTAAACCCCAAAACAGTGGACACAACACCAAACCATCAGCGTGCTGCTTCAGGCCAACCTACATGCATATTGGAGACATCCTGACAAGCACACCCTAAATGGCATCCTAATGTGGGTCCTTGAGGCCAATGTGCTAGCTCACACCGTTCAGCCTTTCCCATGTGGAACATCCCCTGCAAAGGGCATTCCAACCAGACACCCCAGTTATAAGCATGTGCCTTGACCCAGTTTTGGTACTTCATCCCATTGTCTCTGGATTCTTGCAACTACCATCTTTCCTACCAACACTCTTACTTGTATCCTCTGTCTTCCTTTAGAGCTGATGCCCAGCACCATCTTCCTGACTACAACACTGGCTCAGTCTGACAATTAGGCTAATTAGCCTAATTAGCCACACTGCTTGGGTAATGACTATCTTGCTTCTCCTGGTAGCCTGGGGCTTTCCAAGGTTGGTGGCACTTTCTAGGCCCAACAGGTTTCTCCCTGACATAGCAAGTGAAACGGAGTAAGAATAAAAAAAAGGATTATGAATTTACAAGAGAGCAGATGGGGTTCTCTTATTTAGCATAATCAGGATCAGGTAATTAGTTGGTTAATTAAATCTCAGTGGGAGCAGAAGTACTGAACACACCAGAGAGCAGACTTCTAGCTGCTAGAAGGTAGGAGACAGTATCCTGTACAGAGGGAGGGTGAGTGTCAGGTAAGCTGGTGAGTTGGTTAAGTGGAGGTCAGTTGCTAAAGCCTCTCCTCTAATCCTCAGTTTCTTTATAATAACCAGCAAGATTTATCTTCTAGCTTAAGAAAAGACGAGAAAAGAAGAAACAACATATGTTAAACAATCAATTTAACCTTGTGATATTCCCTGGAGCCACAGGTCCAGGGAAGTAGCTTCTTCAGAAGCTCTGTTCCACTCACCCATGACCCAGAATACCTTCTGAGAATTATCAGTAACCTTGGCTGATGCTTTTTCCCAAATGCAGAAGATGTTAGCACAAACAATATAAATTCAAATCTCAGAGTAAATGGAATGTGAATGATAAAAATCATATCCTACTAGTAACTTGATAATAGCATTATATGAGTGGACCAATTCACAGTGGTAATTGCAACTTGGTACATTATTCGTTCGTCTATTTGAAATCTTGGAAGAGGCCCTGCACAGCACAGTCAGGAGGCTTTGAGAGGCTAAAGCCCTTTCTGTTGTTGTTTCAATGGTGCCAGCCACAGCATGTTTAAACACTGCTGTTTTAGCTGGGTGCCAATGTGGTTTCACTAGCAAGTGTGGGCAAGGATATTTTTTAGAAATTGAAAATGATTGCTGCCAACTGTGAAACCAACTGCTAAATCTATCTCCTCTTTTTAAAAAATCCTCTATTTGTGTTTAGTGAATCTGTGCAAAGATCCTTCTTGTCACAAACATACTTAACTCAAGGGCCTTCCTAAGAAACCCCTGGTGGGGAACTTAAACGACAATCAAAGCATTAAGTGATCTCTGCACTCCCCTCCCCTCATTCACCTCCGGCCCTGGCAAATCAACAAGATGAATTCACAGGAGCACATCCAGATGAATCAGAGTCCCTGAGAGAAGACTTAAGTAAAGGTGGCCTTCCTGGGAACAACTGTCAACTGTTTGAAGGGCACTTATCATTGAAGATGTTTGCTTTGGGGGTTTTGTTTTTGCACAAAAAGGAAAAGAAGAAAGGGAGTGAATTTACACATGCAGAAAGCCAAATCCACGAGCATTTGTGTAGCTATAAACATTAAAAAGTATACATAAATCATGCCCATGGATGTGCTACGCTCTTCTCCTACTCCCAGCCCATCATTGGATTATTGATTTCTGGAGAGCTAGGACATTGCCATCATGCTCAGCTTTCATCAAGGCTTTGTATAACGCTCTGCACAGGTCAGCTGCTCAGTAAGTGCAGTGGGTAAGGGCAGGGGCTCTAGGGAACACTGCCTGGGGTTCAAATCTCAAGCCTACCACTTGCTACCTGTGACCCTGGGCATACAACATAATCTTTCATTTACATTCCTCAGCTGAATGTGAAGCATTTAGAGGAAATGACTGGTGCATAATAAATGCTCAGTAAATATTGGTGATTATTAACTAACTACAGCTTGCTATGCTTTATGTGTGAGTGACTGTATGCTCCACTGATTCTTAGAAGAAAAGAGTCTAGAATGGAAATAGTTCCCAATTGGTAAAATAGAGACACAGTATTTCTTCAGACTCAGGGACATGGTATCAAAGTGTGGTTAATCTGGAGTCACCAAAATTATGTCCCAGAAATAACAGATAGATATGGTATCCCTCCTACAAACTAACCACCAGAGGGAAAGCCCTGTGGATCTGCAGGTGGCTTTGTGGCCAAATAGAAAATACCTTGGCATAAAAATCAAGAAATCTAAATTCTAGTCTAAATCTGGCCTTAACTAGCAGTATGACTTTGTTATAACCATCTTACCTCTCTAGACGTCAATGCTTTCATGTGTATAATGAGAAAATTGACCTAGCAGTGTTATCCAATAGAACATTCTGCTATGATGGAAATGTTCTGTATCTGCACTGCCAGGTATGGTAGCCACGTGTGGCTATCGAGCACTTAAAGTATAGCGAGTGCAACTGAAGAGCTGAGCTTTTAATTTTCATTTTATTTATTGATAAGTAATTTAGATTTAAATTTACATAGCCAGATATAGCTAGTGACTACCATATTGGACAGCACAGAGTATTTTCTAAGACATTTTCTGGTTCTACCATTCTGTGATTCATACAGCTTCTCTAGGTAAAAAATGTGGAAAACAAGTATTATAGTGGATCATAAAGCTTATTCACTCTAGAATCTGTTTACTTGGAAGGTGACTAAAAGCAAATATATGAAAAGAAACCATTAGGAAGTACATAGATCTGGAGAAATTAGAAGTGGTCCAGTCTGGAGGGAGAGGAGTTACTCTAATTGACCCCCAATGGTATTTTCCAAGTCTCTGATTGTACCAGGTTTGAAATATCTCACCTCCTGAAAAATAACAGCCAATAACAATTGACATTTATTGAATACTATGGATTAACTCATTTAATTCACAACAACCCTGTGATATAGACATATTATTATTCTTGATTTACAGATGAAGAAAGTGAGATACAGAAATATTACACAACTTGTGCCAGGCTATCCAGTTGCAAAATGAATGGAGGAGCCAGGATATGAACTTAGACAATTAGCTCCAAGGTCTATCTTTATAAGAAAAGAAAACAAACTTCTCAATGAAGAATAACACACATACAGCAACAGTGTTCAAATCAAAAGTGTATGCTTGATGAATTTTCACAAAGCAAACACACCCAGGTCATTTCCAGAAAATTACCATTATTATGGCCCCATTCAGTCACTGCTCACTCTACCCCAACTGATGTCTAACACCATAGATTAGCAGAGTTTGTACTTTAACCACTATGTTGTTTATCCCTGAAGACGGTATCAGAAGATCACATCCTTGTAACCAAGAGAAACAAATACACACATACAGCAAGAGCAACAGCTATTAATGATCTCAAATCCATCAGCAATAAAAATGGGCAGTTCATAGATAGAGCTACTCATTCACTCAATATGTATTTATTGAGCACCTACTATATGGCAACCACTGTGCTAAACATTGGGCATTCAACATTGATCAAAATAGACAGGGTTCCTGCCTCATACAACATTTACTCTTTGATCCAGCTCTTTAACCAATATGTGGCTCAGAGTGGAAAAGGCTCAGTGGTCTTGGTGGTGGCCAACAGGCTCAGTGGCAGTGCCAAAGGCAGTGCTAGCACCCCAGAGAAGAGTTGCCCTGACTCTGGTCCCTACAATTTTAGCAGAATGCCCTTCGAGCCTCCTGGAATTTTGGAAAGGTGACAATTGAAGCGCATTGCATGACTTCCCACTAAAAATAACTTTATAAACAATTTCTAAATACTGTCTTTATAAGCAAGAACTTAAGAAAAGTCCACAGGCTTAATGTAACCAGAGCGATTACAACATGAGATGGGAGATGTGGGAATATTGTGTAGACAGGAAAAAAAAAAAAAAAGGCCACCAGGGAACTCCACCCCAGCTGATGAGGAATGATTGCTCTCTACCGACAAGCAACTGAGCAACTCTCGCTAATATTTTCTAAAGCAAGAAAGAGGCTGATGCAAGACAGTAAAGAGTCCAGGGCTATTTCCAACAAACATATTCTAAACCAAAACAACAACAACAAAAACAGCTTCTATGTGCTACTAAGAGTTGAGCTGCTTCCATCACTGTGACCCAGGCATATCTTAACTGTGCCTGGGGAGACTTCAGCAACTGTTCTCCTTTGGCTCAGGGAGAATGTACATGCAAGTCAAGTCTTAAATGCACTCAAGTCTTGTTTTTTTCAAAGTCAGCTTGATCTCTCCCTTGAAATGCATATGTTAACATGACCCTTGGGAATTGTGCAAACCTACCAACACACCACGAGGCCAGTTGTTTAGACATTGTTGAGTTTTCTTAATGCTGAGAAAATAGCATGGGAGCCCTGCAGGAACAGTGCCATCACTGTGTTTTTCTTATCCAGGCTCGGTTCTCACACTAGCTGGAGCTCTTGCATCTACTGTACAATGAAAACATACTGTGGGAACAACCGAAATTGCATCTCAGGGGAGGAGAAGGGGTGCGTTATCTCCTGTTACCCAACTCCATGCTATCCAACCAGTCTCACCCATCCTTGCACCAAATCACATAGCTAATGGAGCATTAGCTATGGGTCCTGAGGGCCCCAGTCTATTTATTGTCAACAGTGAATGCAAGTAAGCAGTAAATAGGACTTCCAACCACAGAACGTTGATTGGGGCTGTGCAGAGGGCTTGCAGGGAAACCCAAGTCCAGAGAGGGCAGCTGGTGTGCAGTAAACTGAAAGAGTGGCCCCAGGTTCTTTCCTATAAATGAACAATAGGCAGACTCCCAGGAGCTTTGCAGTGCCAATGAGGAGCAGTCAGACTTAAGCAAGGAATTCTACGTGGCTCAGGAAGTTCTAACCTGATGAAAAGTCTGAACAAGATAAAAGCCACCCTTTTGAAAAGAAAGGATTTGGACATCTAAATCCATTACTCCCAATCTTTCCTTGCATTGACCTTGGCTTGAATACAGTGGGACCTGGCAATATTCCCACTCAGGTCTCATGCCTTTGACAAACCATAGCGTGAAAACTGATGCTTCGTTTTAGACTATATGAAGCACACCCAAGGCTACTTTGTAGAAAGCAAAGGTCTGTGCAATGATCTGCACCCTGGATCCCTTGCATTACTGGCCAAGAAGTTCCCGGAGACAGCAAATGATCATTTCTGCCTCTGTAGCTGAGGGATGACGCTGCAAGTCATGTCCTCTTGGTTTCTTTTCCTATAGCCAAGATCTCTCTGCTCTGTACCCTGCTCTTTTCTGCAAGGTGTTGGAGTCTAGACTCATCCATTCATCCATTTATGTATTCATCTATCCACTCAGCAAGTATTTACTGAGCACCTACTATGTGTCAGGCACTGCTCTAGGTGCTGAGGATACAGCAACACAAAAGGCAGACAGTCACTCCCTTCATGAAGCTTATATTCTAACGAAACAGAAAGATGAAAAACAAACAAGTAAGTAAATGCATCATTTAATATCAGGCAGTGATAAGCAGCATATAGAAAAATAAAGCAAGCTAAAGGGATGGAGAGTTATTGCAGTTAGGGTGCTCAGAGAAAGTCCATCTCAGGAAATGGCATTTGAGCCAAGACTTAATGATATGTGCAAGCCATGTGGACACCTAGGAGAAAAATGGTCCAGGAATAGAGTGGTAGTAGAAATAGAAAGCGCAAAAGCTAGAAGGTGGGAACATGCCTGGCATGCAGGAGGAACAGCAACGGGACCAGTGTGGTTGGAATACAAAAAGCAAAGGGGAAAATAATAAAAGATGATATCAGAGAGGAAGGCAAGTGCCTTATCACGGTAGACTCTGGCAAGGACTTTGCATTTCATTCTAGGGGGATGGGAAGCCATTTGAACATGGCTGAGATATGATCTTTATTGTTAAACTTTGTGACTCTCAGTGGCCCCACTCAATCACAGAGTAAGACTGAGAACCAAAGTTCTAGCTGGAGAATAGACAACCAGTGAGAAGTAGGAAAAGACATAATGGCTATAGCAATTCCAATGGATCAATGCTCATGTGACAGCAAGACCAGGATTCTTTGATATAATTTCCTATCCTCTGTCCCTTCTCTTTGGAAGGGCCCCATTGCTACTGCTGGGATATGGACAGATGTTGGGTTCATCAGATCTGTGCCCTGACTGGTTACAGCTCCCTCTGTGGCATGCACATGTGGCCTGTGCCCACCTCTCTGTTTCCATCACCTGCTATTCCCACATACACCCAAGGCTCCTGTCACAGTAACAGGTAACCTCCTCTTCTGCATTATGCCTCTATGCCTGGAATGTGCTTGTTATTCTGCTACAAGTGATAGTCTCTGCTTTCATGCCTGAGGAAACACCCACTCATCCTTTAAGAGTCAGCTTAAATAGAATCTCCTCTGTGAAGGATAGACTGTGTTTCTGTTAACATGGATCACACTGTACTGGAATATAAACAAGTGACTGTGGATAAGAATAAATAGTAATCCAGACTTGGGGGGAAACGGACCAATTTCAAAAGATGTTGCTCTTGCTGGTTGGAGTGGGGGAGATACCACACCCCTGTGGTGGAAAAGGTAGGTCACTCTGAAGGGAATAGATGTCATTCATCAGGAAGTAGGTAACTTCTGGAGTAAGAAGAGGCAAACCAGAAAGGAAAAGGATTTCTTAGGGACTGGGGAAATCGAGCTAGACACCCAAGCACAGAGAGGTCTAAACTGGTTCCACTAGATAGGGCCAGGCTGACACTGGCCATTGGGGTTAGGCAGGGAGCTGACCCAGGAAGAAAATGTGCATCTGGGTTTGTGTAACAGTTCTGTCCCTGCTTAGAGTGAAACTGGTGGAAGGAACAAAGTTGCTTCTCTTTGGAGATGAGGATTGCAAGGAGGGCTGCTCTATCAATGAGCAAGGCACAGAGACAGCAGAAGTGGATGGCTGTCTGTTTCAGGGTTGTTTGTTTGGCGACAGCAACAACAGAGCACAGAAAGTGGCCTGTTTCTTGGGTATGTAGCTTCCAATCCAACATCCACAGATTTCTTATACATAGGGAAACTAAGTTCTAGATTTATTAGAAAGACATGAGAGCACTCTATACTATCTAACCCTTTTAATACAAATAAATACTCTGGAGATTCTTGGGCATTTCCGGGGGAAGGAAATGCTGGCAAAGGCTGGACTTCCCACTCTGGTGGACAATGGAGGTTTAGGGTTGTTCAACGTTAGGCCACAGATGTAACATCAGCAGCACCCAATACCTCACACATTATTTAAGTTTTGGTATCTCGGCCTCATTCCTCAAGAACAGAGAAGCCATGTTATCTACCTTTTTTCTCCTTCAATAATCAAGGTGCCTGGCACATAGCAGATGTTCAACAGATGTACAATGAACAAATAGATGAATGGATGAATGAAGAAGGGGAATTGAGATGGTGGGCATTGGCGAGGGCGGGGGGGGGGGGGGGGCGGTGGAGGAGGAGAAAGCCAGGCAGAATTGGCCATATGGGAAGGCATGTGTTCAGACCAAACAGCTGTGTGCTTTCCAATACTCTTGACTCTATAAAGGCAGATGCTTCACCTGTAAAATCATACGCCAACTTTGATCTTCCAAGGTAGGTCTTTCTACATCATTAATAGAGGAAATGCTTGCCAACCTGTTCTACCACTATAGAAACACAATAGACAGTCACCCACTAAAGAATGTGGGATTCCATTGGATGAGTATGTTAAATAAAGGAGCTACCTGCATTATAGACAGTCTTCACTCAGGAAGAGGACAGCAATCATAGCCTAACATATGGTAATCCACTGTTTCTAATGACCAAATTGAGGTTAAAACCTAAGAAGTTGCTTGTGTAAGATTAAGTCACTTTGTACTATATTTCTGTTATTAGAATTATAATGGGATAAACCATTATATTTATGTACAGCCAATTTACTTCATTATTAATACTGAAGAATGTAGCCAAGGAGAAACATTGAACTTTATGTAGGTATGTGTATTCTAGTCAACATATGTGACAGTTCTTGAGGTGTTTTCTTTAATGTCACTAATCAAAGTTACAGCAAATGAAGAAGTCCCTGGGGGAAACATGAAGCCTGTAAGAGTAAAGATTATTTTTATAATTTATTGTCTTTCACATTTTGTTTTCCAAATCCACCTCAAAATGTTGGTTCCTTATGGTCATACAGACTTTGTAAAATATGGCCAGAAGGAAAGACCTTTCTAGGCATAACAAGGTCAGAAACTGTAAATATAAAGATGGATAGAGTTGATGACATAAAAATTCTAAATGTCAATAGAGCAAGAAACCATACAACTAAATTAAAACAGTTGAAAGACAGATTAAAAACTGGGGGAAATGTAGCATACAGAAAAAAGAAAGTGCTAAATTCCTGCATTTATAAAAATTTTAATTAAAAAATTATAACAAGACAATGGAGAAAATGGTCAAATGGCATATAAAGGTAATTCATAAGAGAAGAAACACAAACAACCAATAAGAAAGAATGCCTAATTTTCCTAGTAGTTAAAGGAGTGTAGTAAACTAAAACAAGATGTTATTTTTCACTTATCAGATGGGCAAAGGTTTAAAAGAATGTTAATACTCATTGTTGGTGAGTATGTAGGAAGTGGGCACTCTCATTAACTGCTGGTGGGAATTAATTTTGGTACAACCTTTCTGGAAGGCAATTTGGCAAGACCTATAAAAATCTAAAATATGCAAACTCTTTGACCCAACACTTTCACATCTAGAAATTTATTCTAGAGAAATCATGAGACAAACACATAAGATGTCTGTACAAAGTTATCACTCATGAAGTTGTTTATTACGGAAAATTGGAAGCAACTTAAATACCCAGGGGATTATTTTTAATAAATAATGGAACATACGTATGGCAGAACATTAAAAACAATGATGTCGGTCTAGTCATTGACATGAAAAGATATCCATAATTAAGAGATGAAACACATTACAAAACAGTAAAAACTATCAATTGGGTTACTGCCGCTGGGTGGGATTAGGGGTAATATTCACTCTATAATTTTCTCAATTGTTCTACTCATGTTTTTATTATATCAAGCATGTAATAACTACTTTTATATTAAAAGAGATAAAATCTATTTCCAAAATAGTTTTTTTTTTTAAAGCAATACAGCTATTCTCACAATAATTGTTTTACATCACAACATTTTATGTGTGACTTTCTTTTTCTTAGTAGGTCCCAACTGAGACGTATTTGAGACAACACAATACTCTCTCTGGAAGTACTTAATTTGTTTTCATCCTCACAATCTGATATGCTGACATAAAAGCTAAAATAATGAATTGTCTTCCTTCCCCAACCCTTCTCTAGGAATTTTTGCTTCCTTTCCTACTTTTCTATTACTAAGACAAATCACAGCTCCAAATCAAAGAATCCAACTATATGGAGCATGCTTTTCACACAAGGCTGCTGGTCCCTTCTCTGGCTTTTGCCTGCCTATATCCAAGGTGACCACTGGCCCAGGTTTGGAGCTACTTTACTCAAAAACAGCAAAGTAATTCCACTTATGAAAGCAGTCAGGTCAGTGGAAAATGTATTCAGGATGAAAAAGATTAGCCGATATAGCAAATAGAGCATACTGTTTAAGCATCCAGGTTCTAGAGTAAGACTACACAGATTTAAATTCTGATTTACTAGCTCTGTAACTTTGGCAAAGTTTCCCCATCTATAAAATGAGCACATGAATATCTTCTTCATAGGATTATTGTGAAGATAAAAAGAGAAATCAGAACCAAAACACTTAGTGCGTGACATATAGTTAACATTCAAGAATGCTAGTCATTAATATTATCATTTGTCTTAAATATCTGTTGTTATATAATTATTCCAGTTTCTGTAGGTCAGGAATCTGGGGGTGGCTTAGCTGAGTCCTCTGGCTCTGGGTCTCTCACAAGGCTGCAATCAAGGTGTCAGCTGGACTACAGTCATCTCACAGGTAAATGGGGGAAGGATCCACTTCCAAGTTCAATCAAGTTATTGAATTGGCAGGATTCAGTTCCTCATGGGCTAGTGGGCTAAAGGCCTTAGTTTCTCAGTGAGGTGGTCTTCAGCTCGTCATCCTTGTCAGAACATGGCAGCTTGCTTCATCACAGTGAGCAGGTCAGAGAGAAGAGGCAGTGACAGCATGAGGGACAGTCATGGTTTTTCACCACCCAATCTTGGATGTGACTGCCCTTCACTTTTGCCACATTCTATTCCTTAGAAATAAGGCAGTAGGCTCAAGGGGAGGTGATTATACAGGGGAGTGAATACAAGGAGGCAGGGATCAATGAGGGCCATTTTGGAAAAAGCCTACCACATCATTGTGCAAGCTTTTCCAAGAAAATACTAACTTTTGAGATCTATATTGTGTGGCTTTTGTAAACTTTTGTAAACCCAGACAAATTGCAAAGTGTCCAATCTGAGTAAATGGGTCATCCCCATCTGAATTATTATCTATGTTCACATGATTATGAGGTAGTTCACAGAGAGTTCCCACCTTAAAGGAAAGATGGGTGCTATAGAGGTCCTCTTTGTTATTTATGTTACAAAAATGATAGGGATTTGTTTGTTTGTTTGTTTTCCAAATAACCCAACTCTCTACCCTCTAAGATATTCTTTAACCAACTTTTATAGATATTAGATACTACCTCAGCACTTGGGATGATTTTCCTCTTAGTGCAAAAAATGGTGGCCCCACATTCAGAGTCCATTTAAGTCCCAGCCTGCCTCTTACTGTCTTCTGGTTCCTAATAGTTCTGGGGCTTTTGTTTTACTTTCATAGTTTATCCCAGGTTGCGAGTACCCCCCATTCTCTTCAGTCCTCAAAGCACCAGAGAGATTTTCTGTTACTTGATTCGAAGAGCAATTTAGTTCTTTTTGAGTCTTTTGATTCTCTTTCCAGATCATGACCCATATTACTAAAAAAAAAAAAAAAGAAGGCAATCCTCTCTCTAAAAAGAGTTCCAGCCTCTGAGTAAGGCAGCTAATTTTTAAAACTGGCTTTCTTTCTCATTACACAAATTATATTTAAATATTAAATTAATATTTAAAGGATATCAGCTGACTTTTCCACAGAAACTCTGCAGGCCAGAAGGAAGTCACATGATATACTTAAAGTGATAAAAAGTAAAAAACCTACAAACAAGAATACTCTACCTGGCAAGGCTTTCATTCAGATTAGATTGAGAGATCAAAAGTTTTACAGACAAGTAAAAGCTAAAAAAGTTCAACACCACCAAACCAGCTTTACAAAAGTGTCAAAGAAACTTCTCTAAGTGAAAAAGAAAAGGTCACAACTAGAAACATGGAAATTACAAAAGGAAATAGCTCATTGGTAAAGGCAAATATACAGGAAAGGTAATAAATTAACCACATACAAAGCTAGTAGGAAGATTAAAAGACGAAAGTAGTAAAATCACCTATATCTTCAATAAGGAGTTAAGAGATACACAAAACAAAAAGATGTAAAATATGATGAAAAACAGGGGAGGAGCGGGGGGTTAAAAATGAAGGGTTGTTAAAATGTGCTTAAAATTAAGAGAACAGCAACTTAAAATAGTCACATGTATATAGGGATTGCTATTTATAAATGTCATGGTAACCACAAACCAAAAATCTTTAATAGATACACACACACAAAAATAAGAAAGGAATCCAAACATAACACTAAAGACAGTCATTAAATCACAATGGAAGAGAACAAAAGTGGAAGAAAGGAACAAAAAAGAATTACAAATAAACCCAAAAACAATTAGCAAAATGTCAGTAAGTATATACCTACTAATAATTTCTTTAAATGTAAATAAACTAAATTCTCCAATCAAAAGAAATAGAGTATAAGAACCTGCGGAACAAAAAAAAACAACTAATACTAAACTTTCTTTGGGTTATTTGTATGGAAATATGTTAATATAAATGTTTCAGACATTACATGAAATTTCTAAAAATCTTATATGTTCTGGTATAATGTTATAAGTCATAATTCTAGTTATTACTTTAAAAAGTATATCTCAGAAATAACTAAATTTCCTTGTCAGTTGCATTATTATGAACTTTCATCAAATCTTTAACCCTGGTCATTTTTAAGTCTTTTGTCATTTACAGACAGTTCTGGGTGTACTCTGATGCTTTTGCAAAAATGTTCCTATAAAAGGGTTTCATCTTCAAGGAATTCATGGAAAAGATTCTGACAAGTACAGGTTTCTGGTAACTGACTATACTGCTGAACTGAATGAATAAGCATTTTCAGAACTCTAATGGAAAACTGATGAATTCATAAAAGTGTTAACAAAAGATCAAGATGAAAAAAAAATTAATTACATGGGACTGAGTGAACTGATGAGGATGATTATAATGTTTGTGACTTTTTGTTTGAATAATAATAATAATAAAAAAATCCCACAAGGACTCAGAGGCAAAAAATATATAAATCAATTTTCACTGCAAAGTAAAGGAGCTGTTACAGTGGAGGATTACTGGACTGAATGTCAATATTATGACATAGTATGAGTGTGTTTCGTGTTTGGTAATTGCAGTCATTGTTGCTTTTGTTGTGGTCATCCATTTACAATGCTTGGTGTCAGTTTATTTATCTCTTGTAAAAATAAAATACAGTGTGTGTGTGTGTGTGTGTGTGTGTGTGTGTGTGTGAAAAATAAATAAATAAATAAATAAATAAGAAATAGAATGACTGAATGGATACGAAAACAAGACCCATATAGAGCTGGCTATAAGAGACTCACTTCAGATCTAAAGACACACACAGACAGAAAGTGAGGGGATGGAAAAAGCTATTCCATTAAAATGGAACTCAAAAGAAAGGCAGGGTAGCAATACTTATATCAGACCAAATAGACTTTAAGACAAAGACTGTAACAAGAGACAAAGAACATTACATCATGATAAAGGGATCAATCCAAGAAGAAGATGTAGCACTTGTAAATATATATGCATCAAACATAGGGGCACCTAAATACATAAAGCAAATATTAACAGACATAAAGGGAGAAATTGAAATTAATACAATAATAGTAGGGGACATTAACACCCCACTTACATCAACAGACAGATCATCCAGACAGAAAATCAATTAGGAAACACTGGCCTAAAATGACACATTAGACCAAGTAGACTTAATACATATTTATAGAACATTCCATCCAATGGCAGCAGAGTACACATTCTTTTGAAGTGCACATGGAATATTCTCCAGGATAGATCATATGTTAGGCCAGAAAACAAGTCTCAGTAAATTTAAGAAAACTGAAATAAAATCAAGCATTTTTTCTGACCACAACTCTATGAGACTAGAAATAAAAAGGAAAAAAACTGCAGAAAAAACACAAACACAATTTTCTACTAAAATCCAATGGATCACTGAAGAAAATTTTTTTAAATTTGGAGACATGAAAATGAAAACACAATGATCCAGAATCTATAGGATGCAGCAAAAGCAGTTCTAAGAAGGAAGTTCATAGCAGTATAAGCTTACCTCAGGAAACAAGGAAAATCTCAAACAACTTAACCTTACACCTAAAGGAACTAGAAAAGGAAGAATGAAAAAATCCCAAAGTTAGTAGAAGAAAAGAAATCATAAAGATTAGAGCAGAAATAAATGAAATAGAGACTAAAAAACTATAGAAAGGATCAATGAAACTAAAAGCTGGTTCTGTAAAAAGATTTTTAAAAATTTGATAAACCTTTAGCCAGACTCATCAAGAAAAAGAGAGGGCCCAAATCAAAAAAAATCAGAAAAGAAAAAAGAGAAGTTACAGCCAACATCACAGAAATACAAAGGATCATAAGAGATTACTATGAACAACTATATGCCAATAAAATGGACAACCTAGAAGAAAGGGACAAATTCTTAGAAATGTACAATCTCCCAAGACTGAACCAGAAAGAAATAGAAAATATGAACAGACCAATTACCAGTAATGAAGTTTCATCTGTAATTTAAAAACTCTCAACAAACAAAAGTCCAGGACCAGACGGTTTCACAGGTGAATTCTACCAAACATTTAGAGAAGAGTTAACACCTATGTTTCTCAAACTATTTCAAAAAAATTGCAGAGGGAAGAATGCTTCCAAACTCTTTCTACAAGGCAAGCATCACCTTGATATTAAAACCAGACAAAGATATCAGGCAAAAGGAAATTACAGGCCAATAACACTGATGAACATAGATACAAAAATTCTCAACAAAATATTAGCAAACCAAATTCAACAATACATTAAAAGGACCATACACCATGATCAAGTGGGATTTATTCCAGTGATGTAAGGATGGTTCAATATTCGCAAATCAATCAATGTCATATGTCACATTAACAAATTGAGGAATAAAAATCTTATGATTATCCCAATAGATGTAAAAAAAGCTTTTGACAAAATTCAACATCCATTTATGATAAAAACTCTCCAGAAAGTGGGTACAGAGGGAACATACCTCAACATAATAAATAAATATATGATAAGCCCACAGCTAACATTACACTCAATGGTAAAAAGCTGAAAACATATCCTCTAACATCAGGAACAAGACAAGGATGCCCACTCTCACCACTTTTATTCAACACAGTATTGGAAGTCCTAGTCACAACAATCAGACAAGAAAAAGAAATAAAGGGAATCCAAATTAAAAAGGAAAAAGTAAAACTATCACTGTTTGCATAAGACATGATACTATACATAATATCCTCAAGACATCACCAAAGAACTACTAGAATTCATCAATGAATTAGGTAAAGTTGCAGAATACAAAATTAATATACAGAACTATGTTGCATTTCTATACACTAACAATGAACTGTCAGAAAGAGTAATTAAGAAAATAATCCCATTTACCATAAAATACCAGAAATAAATCTAAGGAGGAAAGAAAAAAAAACTTGTACTCAGAAAACTATAAGACACTGATGAAAGAAATTGAAGATGACACAAACAGTTGGAAAGATATACTATGTTCATGAATTGGAAGAATTAATATTGTTAAAATAACCATACTACCCAAGGAAATCTACAGATTCAGTGTAATCCCTATCAAAATACAAATGACATTTTTCACAGAACAAGAGCAAATAACTCTTTAAAAATTTGTATGGAAACATAAAAGACCCTGAATAGTCAAAGTAATCTTGAGAAAGAAGAACAGAGTTGGAGGGATCATGCTCCATGACTTCAGACTACACTACTAAGCTACGGTAACCAAAACAGGTATGGTTACTGGCACAAAACAGACATACAGATCAATGGAACAGAATAGAGAGCCCAGAAATAAACCCATGCACTTATGGTCAATTAACTTATGGCAAAGGAGGCAAGAATATATAATCAGGAAAAGATAGTAAGTGGTGCTAGGAAAACTGGACAGTTATGTGTAAAAGAATAAAATTAGAATGTATTCTAACACCATGTACAAAAATAAATTCAAAATGGATTAAAGACCTAAATGTAAGAACTGAAACCATAAAACTCCTAGAGGAAAACATAAGTGGAACACTCTTTGGCATATATTGTAATAATATTTTTTTGGATCCCTCTCCTAAAGCAAAGGAAACAAAAACAAAAATAAACAAATGGGATCTAATTAAACTTAAAAGTTTTGCACAGCAAAGGGAACCATCGACAAAACAAAAAGACATCCTACTGAATTGAAGAAAATATTTGCGAATGATGTGACTGATAAGAGGTTAATGTCCAAAATATATTAACAGCTCATACAACTCAATATCAAAAAAACAAACAACCAAATTAAAAAATGGGCAGAAGACCTGAATAGAAACTTTTCCAAAGAAGACATACAGATGGCCAACAGTCACATGAAAAGATGATTAGTGATGTTGAGCATCAGAGAAATACAAATCAAAACTACAAAGAGATATCACCACACAACTGTCAGAATGACCATCATCAAAAAAGATCACAAATAACAAATGTTGGCAAGAATGTGGAGAAAAGGGAACTCTTGTACACTGTTGGTAGGAATGTAAATTGGTGCAGCCACTATGAAACAGTATGGAGTTTCCTCAAAAAAACTAAAAATAGAACTACCATACGATCCAGCAATTCCACTCCGAGGTATACATTTGAAGGAAACAAAAACACTAATTTGAAAAGATACATGCACCCCAATGTTCATAGCAGTATTATTTACAATAGCCAAGATCTGGAAGCAACCTAAGTGCCCATCAACAGGTGAATAGATAAAGATGTGATACACACACACACACACACACACACACACACACACACACACGCTGGAATACTACTTGACCATAAAATAGAATGGAATTTTGCCATTTGCAACAACATGGGTGGAACTGGAGGGTACTATGCTTAGTGAAATAAGTCAGACAGAGAAAGACAAATACTGTACCTTATCACTTATATGTGGAACCTAAAAAATGAAACAAATTAATATAACAAAATAGAAACAAATTCACAGATATAGAGAACAAACTAGTGGTTACCAACGGGGAGAGGGAAGGCAGAAGAAGCAAGATAGGGGTAGAAAATTAATAGGTACAAACTACTCTTTGTAAAATAAATAAGCTACAAGGATAAATTTTACAGTGCAGGGAATAGAGCCAAAATTTTAGAATTAGTACAACTTTAGAATTCTATGACTTTCAAGAATAGGCCAAACTAAGGGAACTTCCCTGGCAGTCCAGTGGTTAAGATTCATGCTTCTAATGCAGGGGATGCAGGTTCGATCCCTGGTCAGGGAACTAAGATCCCACATGCCTCGCAGCGCAGCAAAGAAAAAAAAAAGAGTAGGCAAAACTAGTCCATGGAGATGAAAATAAGAATAAATGTTACCCTGGGCTGGGAAGGTTGGGTGGGAACTTTCTGGGGTGCTAAAAATATTTTAGATCTTGATCTAATGATGGCCACATGGGTATATAAATATGTAAAAAGTCTTTGAGATGTACACTTAAAATGCCTGCAATTTATAATATAGAAATTATATCTCAACACATGCTGAAAAAATCAAAATAATATTGAAAATGTTTTTCAATATTGAAAATAATTTTTCTAATTAGTAAGAATCTCCCACGCTACTTCCATAGAACCCCCAGAAAAACTTCAACATTGTACCATGTGCTGTTTGTATATCTTCCCACCTTTCCCTCAAAATTCATTTATTCAACTGTTATTTGTGGAGCATTCATTATATCCTCCAAAGAGCAAAACTGTATTAGTGGAGCCACAGATGGGAAAACAAACAATTTATCCCTAGAGTACGCTTGTCCCATGACTGGGTAGCAGCCTGGGCTCCTGAGTGAAACAGGAGGAGAACCAACTCTCAGTCATATATGCAAACTTCTGGTTTAACTAGAAATTCAGGGGTACACACCTCACCTACAGACAGGTGATTGAGTGTGGAGATGGGAGCTCCTTGCCTCCATTTAATCCCCTTTCTTTTTTCTAATGAGCTTGTCTGACAGAACATGTGGTGGAAGATTGGGAAAGGGGGTTCATCTTGACAAACAAAAGGTTGCCAAGCCGCCTTCAAAGGTGTTGACACAGGAATCATTTCTTCCCTGCAGAGTACCAAAGAAGTGATGGCATCTAGGGTGGTTGTCTAGTTGAGGTTGGGATCAGAGCCAGTGTTGTAGATAAAGGGAGGAAGGTTAGTACAACAGGTTTTCCAAGCACATGGGAACATGGGATGGGGAGGGGGCTTGGTGTGTTCCCAGAGTCTGTGCCAGCTGAGGGTATCTGGTACCATAGTCTTCAGGAAAATTCTAAATACCTTCCAAGTTTTCTATTCTATGAAAAAAAATTATATCCAGGCTCTGTAGCTAAAGGCACAATCAGCGTATCATTGGTGTTCACCAAGGATTGAACTTAGGGGCTCTAAATAAGCCAACAACCAAGCTTCCTTTTTCAGGAATTTCAAGCTTCAATGCAGAGAAGCAGTGTTATGTATAAAACTTGGGTGAATCCCACTCTAATGTTCTTGTTCACTATCTCATTATCCCTCAACTTCTAAAGATGATGATATCTTCTCTTACCTCAAACATTAACAACCTTTCACCAAGAAATACCAAACTTTAAAAATATGTACTTATGTCATTTTTATAACTATACATTTTGCTATTTAATACTTAGGAGAAAACACACAGACACACACACACGTTTTCATCAGCTTGTGGTACAAACCCTTAAAAGAATGTACACAGAACACCCTAGAGTTTGTTAAAAAAAAAAAAGAGAGAGAGAGAGAGAAAGAGATTAAATTAAATACATATCAATTTTAAATGAATACTGATTCCTTTAAAACAGTAACTAGGAAGATACTTTTTCCAACAAAAACTCCTCTTTGAAATTATCCCTAGAGCTACTTCATCAGCGGCACATAACGCAGTGGCAGATAAAACTCATTATTTTATAATTACAACTCTCTTTAATTAAGAAAGGTGTTGGCGAGCTTACAAAATCAAAGCCACCCTTAAAAAGAATGATTAAAAAAAATCTGCAATTCAAAAGTGTTTTTTTTTTAAAAAGCATGGTAAGCAATGGCAGCATTACAGAAATACGTGACAAGCCTCCCAAGCAATGCTTTAAAGGAGACAAAAGTCACTTTTTTTTTTTATAATAAGACTTTTTTGTGAAATTTTTTTTAAAAAGAGGGAATTCCCTGGCGGTCCAGTGGTTGGGACTCAGCACTTTCACTGCTATGGCCCAGGTTCAATCCCTGGTCGGGGAAGTAAGATCCCAAAAGCTATGTGGCATAGCCAAAAAAAAAAAAGGAGAGATAGAAAACAACCTAATCTCCAATCTCATTATAATGTTATCATTCTTCTTTCAGTTGAGTACACACACACATTTATACCATATATCATCACTCTTTGAATAAGTCGTTTCTATTTTTTAAAAGATAATTTGTAAATTTTTCATATTAATAAACTAATACAAATTAATTGAAGAGGTCAGAAAACTCAGACGGGTATAAAGAAGAAATTATAACCACTCACTGTCCCACCAATGAGATTAATTATTTCAAAAACAAGTTTTGTATATTACCTTAAAAAGGATGAGAATGAAGCTGAGATGGCCCAGATGGCTGAGAAATAACATTCAAGAAAATTTGTATTCATCTTGTAGAAACTGAATACTTGGAGAGAAAATCAAGTTACAGCATTTTGTCTACAAGTCAGATCTCAAGTTACCAACGCCAAACATGTAAGTGCCTTTGGCATTAGGGATTCTTAGCATATCATCTGAGAAGTAGTGCCTTTCCCAGATCAGAAAGCTGTGTCCCACAGAACAGAGCAAGCCAAGGGCTGTTTGCCTTTCCAGGCAAGTTAACCTGAGTAAAACAGAACAGAAGGTGCTATCAGCTTTCCCCTCTGGACTATAGAATGGGAGCCACTGAAAACTTTCATCCACTAGCCGTGGCCAAATCCAACCAATCCAACACTCCAGAAGAAAAGAACTCTACTCTTCTTAAGGGCACCAAAGTTTACCTGTGAAGGCTGAGGTAAGGAAAAAAGCATTCTTGACAAATACCTTAGAGACTCCTGGAGTCTAAACTTAAGTCTACTCACTAATGATTGTACTTGTGAGCCAACAAAGGTATGTGGTGTCTGAATTCCTCCATCTATATTACCAGAAATCTGTATAACATCAACTGAATAGGCATTTCCTCTCTCCCATCTTCCTGCATCCCCTTGGCCAGGCTGATGTCTCTCCCCGGTGTCTCAGTCACTGAGCCGGGCGCTGACTCCATGGACCTGGAGCAGAATAGGACCCGTCTGGGTTGGAGAAGCAGGCTTGGGAGATATTAGCGTATAAAGCAGGCTGAAGTAATAGACTGGATCATGTCCTCAAGGAACAGCACGTAGAGTAAGAAGAGGAAAAGACCAAGACAGAGATCTGAGGAAGCCTTAAAGTCTGGCAGGACACGGTGACTGACAGAATGTAGGGGACAAGGAACAGGGACATGCACGATGGTACCCATATTTTGAATGCATACTATATTATCATTATTTGTTATAAAGTTCTATTTTATATTGAGTATCTCAATGACATTAGAACTTTGTCTTATTTATCTTTGGGTCTTTCTTAGTACCTGGCAGGTGCTTAATTGATATCTACAGAAGAGAGAATAGAGGAAGAAGGAGAAAATGGAAGAGATGGAGTGGGAACTAGGAAGACAGGAAGGAGGAAAGCAGACAAAGAGGCAATATTTCCACAAAGGTTCCAAGTCCACCCTGCTTGTGATAAACTTAGAACGTTGGTGACCAAGTCAAGCTCTGAACCAGAAGAGACACAGCAAAAAGCCTGGATATAGAACATTTGAATGCATGTCCTGCAGAACATACTGCCGGAGAAACTCAAGGCCAGCTCCAGGGAATCAGCCTCCAGAGCAAAGATGAGGAGCCCTGCTCCCACTCAGAAAGTACACAGTGTTTCTAGATCTACAAGAGAAAACAGTGGTAACTTCAGCAAGGTCAAGGCTGCTGAAGGCTTCTTCATTGGTTCCTTTGGCTGTTTAAAGAGGAAAGCAGTACAATAGATCTTAGGAACTCAGTTGGCCCAATACAAGGCACAAAAGACTTGGTAGCAACCACATAATATGTGTTTATAATAACCTGTTCACACTCTTGTATTGGCTTCCAGGAGATATGACCGTGAGGTGGCAGAATGGCGCTGGTTCACATGGCATTCATACCGCACTGATGGTTGGTTCCCCACAATGATGCCAAATGGCACTTCCCCAAATGACTGTGGTCTGCATCTTTTAAAAACTCCTATTTATTTTCTCCCAATGCAAGTTTATCTCCATTTGACTCTGTAGGTCCTTGAAGCTAATAAATTATGGAACTGCTTGCCTAGAAAAATATTTTTTATGGAAAGAATCAATTGTAATCTAGAGGAAACACTCACTGTCTGAATTCCAACAAACCTGTTCCATGATATGGTTGAGTTCTTGCACTCTGCCCAAAGCCAAGAGACATACCACGAATAGAAACAGTTCAAGGCCCTTAGTCCAACACGCCTGCACTATATTGCAAATTCAGCCCTCTAATAGGAAGGTGGGGTGAGAGACAGGGAGGGTCAGAAAAATCGTTTTATCTGACCATACTTGGAACTTTTTGTTTAGTCTGGAGAAACCCAAACGATACAGTTCTTAAGATTCTGTACTTTTTCACTTTGGCTGTTTGTGTATGCTACATGAACCAAAAAATCTGTCCAAGCACAAAACCCATTTCTAGAGCAATTTAAAGTTGGCTCATGCTAAACAATGAATTAAAATAATGTATTGCTTTTCTGTAGTTCTTTTCGAGTACAACATTAAGTCTCTGGGTACTTATAGGAATTTCCTTGACAAAACAGTCAGATAATACTCACCCCATTTTCCAAATGAAAAACTATTTGATAAACAGCCTAGAATAAGCCTATTCCTTTTGATGGAGTCCTCACTACCTGCCCAATTTTCCCCTCCAATTTCCATTCCATTCCCCCGCCTCCGAAGAATGGCCCTAAACACCACTCATTTCTTTGCAGCATTCATACACACATACACACACAGGCATGGATACCCACTGAATCGACTACGTTTTCTTATTTTCTACAATCTTGATGCTCTGGTATTTGGGACACTAATCCTGGAGAGACTGCCCCTTCTAGCACTAGCTAATTCCAAAAGACAGCAAATGACTTCCCTGGAAGCAAGCCTTTAATAAACAAACCAACCAATTCAGAGTCTACACCCCTAACCATCTCCTTTATCAAATTCTCACACACCAAGCCAATAACCCCCCTGCCCAAAATCACCCCAAGGCCAGGTACCAGAAAATTAGGGACCACTCCTACAGCCCAGAGTCTACCTAAATTGTTCAAATTATTCAATGTACTTTCTCTGCCTCATCCATTCCTTCCCAGAAAAAAAACCAGTAAAGGCTTTGGGCCATGCTCTGCCCTCCCCTCTCTGCCTCCTGATCAGCCCGGTTGCTTCCCTCTCTGTGGCCCTGCATGGCCTGGTGTGCTGTGCCTCATGTTTCTACAGATCTGCAAGTACAAAATTCTTTCTTTGTGACAATCATTTGTGCCTGTGTGTCTTACCATACCTGATTAGAAAAAACCCCAGGTACATTTTTAACACACCCATATTCTGAGAAAACCCAATAATCTAGGTGCTTTAGAATTCATTCACTTTTACTAGGCCACCTAAAAATAGAGGGACAATGATGAAAAATTCTAGTTGAAGGTTCTAATCCCTACGGAAGAAGGTATCCTCTAAGTCTCAAATCTCAAATCTCATTCTATCTGAGAATAAGAGTCCTTACTTTGAGTATGAGGCATGTGAACACAAATGTGTCTTTACGTAACTATTTATGCAATGGGTATACATGTGTTTATGAGCTTCCCAAAACCAGGCATGATAACTCACACTTTTTTGCTTCTGCTATTGCTCCAAGCACAGGGAAAGATCACAATGCATAAACAATATTTGACAGTGATTAAGACATGGCCACTGAAGTTGGCCATGGACCAAGCTGTGGATCTGTCACTTACTACCTTGAGCAATATATTACTTAAGGCTCAATTTCCTCAACTGTAAAACGAGCATAATGATATGACATAACTCATAGAGATGCTGAACAATTAAATGAGAATATATGTAATAAATTTAGCAAAATTCCTAGAAAATAGTAAGCCTTCAATAAATATTTTCTACTATCATCATTGTGATGGGTGCTTTAGAGTGATAGTTAAATAGCATTTAAGACAAAGTCTCTTCTTGTTATGGTAAAATAGCTTGTACCTATCCATCAGTTTAATTAGAAAAAAACAAAACAGAAAGGGAACATTTATTAAGCACCTTATGTAAGCCAGACTCTGAGCTAGACCCTTTATGTTATTTATTTTATCTAATCCTCACAACAACACTATGAAGTAATATCATATCTGTTTTACAGATGACGTGACTGAGGCTCAGAGAGACCGATATCCTCAAGATAACCCAACTTTTAAGTAGCAGAGTCCGGATTTGGCCAAAAATCTGCCCAGCTCCCAAGCCTACTGGTCCTTGTTGCTTCCTGAGTAGAACTTGAATCCAACATCCTTGGGAAGTTCAACTATTACAGGGATTCCTGGGAACTGGTAGAAAACAGAGATGATACAGTGATGTGCTCCTTAGCAAAGAGAAAGTATCCAGGATTGCCACTGCAAACCAAGAACACAGAATAGAGATACAAGCACTGAGGGAAAGTATGAAAAGACAGAAGTAGATGAAACAGGAACTGACAGAATTTAGAAAAGAAGTGGAAGAAAAAAATTATAGCATCACAAGAATGAAGTTCACATTGAATGTGTGTTAAGGAGATGAGTCCCTGATGCAAATACAGTAAAATAAATGAAGGATGTGGTAAGAAAAGTGAGTAAAACAAAATGGAAGTAAGCAGATGGTTAAGTTTAGAAAAGAAAGATGATGAATATGGAAGAGATGAAGGGAGAAGAAGAGAACCTGAAGAGAACCTGAAGAAGAGAACCCAAATAATGGAACAGTAAAATATGTCAAGATACAATTGAAAGTGACTTCTGCTCAGGTGGCAGCCCCCCAAGACAAGGCAGTCCTTGCAAGGAGGTCTGCCATTCTCGAGAGAGTTATATCAAACACAACTCTTCTAATCTAGCTCCATCAGCCAATCCTAGGAGTGCAACGTTTTGAATAATAAAATTGATTCTTTGGATATAAAAGCTATATATTTTCCCCCCAAAAAAGGAAATGTTTAAATTTACAAATTGAAAGATACATCTTGTCCCTAGGAAAAAAATATCACAGCACAATTGTTCGACTACAAAGATAAAAAAAAAAAAAAAAAAGAATCATTTTAGTATCATGAAAAAAACTATCAAGTCACTTACAGAACGGGAAAACAAAAAATCAGTGCTAGAAAACAGTAAAGCAAGGCCAACAAAGTCCTCAGGAATTAAAGGTGTGACCTAAGAATTTTATTATCCACCAATAGAAATGTAAAAACAATGGGTAAACTTTTCTGAAAATGTAAGAGGTCAGTAGCTACAGTTTTTCATTTGTGGAAGTTACAAGAAACAAATATTACCCAACCAAAAGAACAGAAAGTCCTCGTTAAAGAATGGCTGGTTATTTTGTGTATTTGATCCAATTAACTGAAGGAGAACAACTAGAAAAAATGTGGGTATTTATTTACACAATAGAAGGTATATATAATTAATAACATTTTTAAGGTGAAGAAGAAAATATGTGTGATGACTTAACACTGAGTTTTGCCCTTTTTATCCAGAGTTAAAGACCCCAACCAAGAGTCCAAGGGATGGACCCTGGAAGCCAGGACCTAAGGCAAGAGTTGTAGGTAGCCCTTTCCCAGCAGGCTTCCACCAAGACAAGAGAACTGTGGTTGGAGGGGCCTTATCAGTATTTGGATAATTGCTGCCTTAGGTTAGTTCCTGAGAAGCAGACCCTGAAATGAGGGTTCCTGTGCAAGTTAGTGATTTCTTAAGGAAGTGCACTCAGAAAATCTGGTAAGAGGTTAGGGGAAACATAACAGGGAGGGAGAAGCCAAGGGAGGATGAGATTTCCAGCACAGTCCTAGCCTCAGGCTGATCCCACCGGGAGCTCTAGAATATAAATTATATCTCAGAGTTTGTCCATTTTGCAGCAAGGGGGCTAGACTTTCATTATCCCATTCCATTCAGGCGTTGGCTCTCTGGCAAAGGGGAACGATATAAACCCCCAGATTTCCAGGCACACCCAGATCCCTACACCTGTGGGTGAAGAGGCTTCAGCAGCCCAAGGGTGTTTCTCGAAGGAAAGCTGCAGGTGCAAACCACCCAGCCCACCAGCCCTGGAAGAGCCAGAGATAGGAGGGTGAGTGTGGAAGGGCAGCAGAAGAGCAGGGCTGGGAGCTGGTGGGGAGGCGGGCTGAGGCTCTGGGCACATGTGAGCCCCAGCCAGGCTCCAGCCAGAGAAGGGGAGATGTGTTTATTGTTAAGAGAGACTGATGTTTTGATTCTGTAGAAGTCCAGACTTTTTAATGAAAGTGAGGCATCTGTTAATACCAGAAAGTGACTAGAAAAACTAAGGGATTTACCAGAGAATTCATCCATGGGCAGGCAAGAAAACAACAGAGTAAATTTCAAGAGTCCTGGAAGAAGCAGAAATAAAGTTACTTTCTGTTTATACCCTATAAACTCCAACTCATTCAACAAACTGCTTACAAATAGGTGCTACCCACCCCATAGATATGCTTACAATCACACAGATTATCTCAGGAAAGCCATGCAACAAAACAGTAACAGCAGTTGCCCCTGGGGAAGGGAACCAGGTGGCTTTGAGGCAGGAGTGAGAGAAGACTTAAGTTATGCCTTTAAACTCTGACTATAAACATGTATTTTTAAGAAATAAAATCATTTAAAGTCTTTTAACTAGTAAGGAAAATAAAGCGAATAGAAAATCAAATAGGAAGGTAAGCTGGAGCCAGGCAAGAGTTAGTTTGTAAAACATATAATATAAATCTTATCAACTTGCTATGGAAGAGAAAACAAATCACACTCTGAGTTCTTGGCTACCAGTATGAAGAAAGTAACACCACTATTCCCAGCATCCATCAGATGAAAACAAACCATTTGTTCTGGAAAAACAAAGCTATTCCTAGAACTAAGATTAGAATTAAATTTCTCCTGTGGGTCCTCTCTTTTGGATCCTAAAAAGGAGTGAACATTTTCACTAACCTCACCATTATAAACACAGGGGCAAACTTAATAGAGTTGCCAATCTTATGATGTTTGTTATTATCAGCAATAAGAGCTCAAGGTGATATTGACCAGGATTATTATTGGTTTCATAGGCGAAGTAATGAAATCACAGCAATTATTTGGCTTTAGTAGGAGAGATGGGAAGAAAATTGAGGGGTCTACAGCACTGAATCATTAGGCTGCTGTTGCTTGAGATTCACTTAATCTTCTGAGTCAGATGCAACCAACTGTGCACCAGGGATTAAATTCACCAGTGTTTGTCTTCAGATAATATTTGAGCTTTATGGCCTATTCAGTATGCAATGAATGAATGGTATGAACTCAATGAATGAATGGCACAGAATGTTCACCTAAATATTTTCACTGCAACTCAAAGTAAATGTGAATCACTTACCACTACACACCTATTAGAGTGGATAAAATTAGAAAGACTGACCATACCAAGCGTTAGCAAGGTTGTGGAGCAACTGAAACTCTCATACAGCGCGGGTGAGAATGTAAAATGGTGCAACCACTTTGGAAAGTAGTTTGACATTTTCTTAAAAAGTTATATCAATACATACACCTACTGTATGATCTAGCCATTCTACTCCTAAGTATTTTACCCAAGAGAAAAGGGAAACTATGTCCATACAAGACTCGTACACAAATAGTAGCAGCTTTATCTGTAATAGCTCCCAAAACTGGGAGCAACGCAAATGTCAAATCAACAGCTGAATGGATAAATGAATTGCGGTAGAGCCACGATAGAGTCCTACTTAACAGTAAGAAATGAACTCTTGATACGTGCACCATCGGTGGTTATGTGGTTCTTATGTGGAAGGCACTTTACACTGTTTCATTTTAGCCTCACAGGCACCCTATAAGGTAAATACTATTCTGCTTTTAGAGTTGAGAAAACCGAAGCTTAGAGGTGAGCAACTCATCTGGGTTCACTCAGCTGGTGAGTGGCAGAGGCAGGACACAGACCAAGCCAGTCTGATGGAGAGTCCTCACACACACTTTGCTCAACAGGGAATGCTCTGGGTTCCTTAGACCCACCAGCCTCTTCAAGGTGAGGCAGTACCATCCAGGAGATGACCTCCAAAAATAAGAAGGGGTTCCGAGTTGGTGGGGAGAGGGTAAATTTAAAGGAGGAGGAAACTTTTTCCTTTTTCAGATAATGCCCACATGACTCACCCTTTCTTGTCACACTGCTCCAAATCCTCAGGTCTTACTCTTGATATGTCAGATTTGGGGACCCACTGGAATGCTCCCCAGGGAGGCTGCCCTTCTGTCTCAAGGCACAGGGCTGTACCACCAGCAGCTCCACCTGGGCACCTGGTACCAAAGCAAGCAGCAATTTGGTATTCTGTTACTGTTTACTTCTGCCTTAATTACAAGGTGGGGGAAAGAGTGCCTAAGGTTTGCCAAAAACTGGGTGATTTTTTTTTTTTTTTTAAGTTCCTTCCTTTCTTTCTAGTTGTTCAAGTCTGTTGAGAAAGGCAAGAGGAACGATTTTGGAACTGAACTTGCTGCTGAGTTGCCAGGGTTTAGAGATCTCTGCAAAGGTCATTGTTTTCTGTAAAGGTCATTGTCTTTTCATGAAAACCCCGGCAAAGCATGCCAATGCAGGAAAGCCACCAGCTTGCCAAACGTCCGGTGTCCCAGTCACCTGCTCTTCCTGCCCTAGGAAGGATGTGGACGATCTCTGGAGTAAAGACATCAGATCGGTTTTGTTCCTTTCTTGCTCTTAAATCAGCTGCAAAATGCATGAACAAAGCACACACAGGACTATTCTCAGAGCCCTGTGCCGCCTCCTTGTTAAACGCCAGCAGCTGCTGGGTGTTGCACAGAGCAAGATAAGCAACATGACATTCGCGGCCATTTACATCCTGAGTGCAGATCATTGTGCTCTCAGCGGAATTTCTGAGGTTTCCAGCCCTGAAGAATACCCCACCAGTGAAAATGCGCAGAGGGGGTGAGGTCTGGGCAGGGGGTCCTGGGTGGGGTGGGGTGAGGGGTTCGCAGCAGGAGTGGCCAGCAGAATCAAGCAACCAAATCACGAGTTACTTGCTCTTGGGAAAAGCAGCTCTGCTGACAAGAGAATTAGGGCAGGATGATTTTGGCAAGCCGCGTGTTGTGTTAGCTGCACAAACTTTTTCTTTCCTCTTAGGCAGCCTCTTAATAATTGGGTGGGAGCTTCTTTTCACATTTCGTGAAGAGGCAATTCCTGTCAGATGTTTTTCAGAGGGGTTTCACCTCACGTTTGCCAAGCACACACAATTCCAGATGCAACTCTGAGTCTATTTAGTTTGAGAAGATTAGAGTTCGCAGCCATTGGCAGGATTTTTACTTTCCTGCTGGCCTCATAGTTTCTCACATTACTTTAAGTGAATCTTACTCTTACCTCCACATCAAGTCTTAATGAAAAATATGAGGGAGAGGAAAGGACCCAGAGAGTCACTGGGGCAACTGGCATCTCACTGGAAGCTGCCAAACCATGTGAGTGTGTCCTAATTGGAGACATTTCCCTTCTCCCAGTAGGTGCCTCTAATTTACCTCTTCATGGGCAGATATTAATTTTCATTCCTATGTGAGGCTTGTTGGAGGAAATTATTTCAATTACTTCCCTTCCATCTTCCTGCCTGTTCCAATAACCTCTATGTCTCATTATTGCAACTGCAATAATCCAGGCAAGGGATAATGGTGCTGGGCCAAGGTGGTAACAGTGGAGGTGGCAGGAGGAGAGTTTCTGGATATGAGTAGAGAGAGTTGCAGGATGGGGTTGGCTGAATGCTCTTGGTCTTGAAACTTCTGGTAAGGGAGTGGTCGTAGCAGTAAGCTCAGAGAGGCAGAAATGCATCTTAAATTCTGGCCCTTAGGCAAGGAGCAAAGGTCCCATTTATTGAGTACCTGCTATGTGCCAGGTGCGGCCTTAGGTACTTTCACAGAAACTTCCTCTTCACAAGTCTTTGTAGTAGTTTTGACTATTTCCACCTCACAGAACCTGTGTCTGTCGGACCCTAGAGGCTGTCACCCTGAGCCCCTTACGAGGGGCAGCCCCTGGGGGTATGCACAGTAGAGTGGCTCCGGGAGGATCCATGAGCACAGGAGGGCAGGCACCAGAGTGAGGGGGCCCCGACACCCTCCCTTCTGCCGCAGCTTCTCAGCAGAGCTCCAGGGTGGAGCTGCAAGACCCGGGTCTGACCCCGCACTAAGCTTCCTCAACGGGATGCAGGATGCAACTGCTGCGGCTGCAGCTGCCAGAGGCAGGAAAGCCAAGCAGGGAAAGGCGGGAGATCCCGCTGACCCTTCCAAACCCCGGACCCAGCTTTCCGGTGCTGACAGGGAGGGCACCACCCAGGCACTGCCGGCAACCCCCTAGGCAAAGCCCCTGAATTCACGTTTTGGTCTCCACAGCCCGAAACCTTCAGCTAGCCATCCTGGAGGAGTTCCGAGGTCTCTGTCTCCAGGCTGGCCAGGGCTGTTGGAGGAAATGGGCCCCTTCAACCCCAGTGCACCTGCACTGGGCGTAGTCTATTTCTCCTCTGGCTGCCAGAGCAACGGAAACAACAGTGGCCGCCGAAACCCCCTTAACACCACAGCCCAGGCTGACCCTGACCAATGGAAGCCAGGCTTTGCATCTTGGTTTCTCCTTTTTTCCCACATACCTAAAAGTATCTTCTCTGAAACCAAGAGCTTACCCAGTCCTCATACTGAGCTGAAACTGTTCTCAAAGCTTGATCCGCTGAGCTCTTCCTGGCATGCCTGGGTTTCACTGATTCCCAGACTCCAGGGAGAGGGTGGGAAGCCTGCATTCAGGCTTGCAGCACAATATCCATCTGGGGAAGCGTGCCCTGGAGGCTCCTCTTCGGAACCAATGTGCAAGCTGCTTTACTCCAAACCCAAATGAAGTGTGCAGCTTCCCAAGGTGTGGCCGCAGTGACTGACCCCAGAGTTCGTACCCCAACACATGTGGGTCTGACTACTGCCCTGACTAACAAATCCCATCCCATGAGAGGGCACGTCCACAGAAACTGCCCCCTCACAAGTAGGTCCAGCCCTTCTGGGGAGCATTAGTGTCCTCATTCCACATAAGAAAGGACCCACTTTGAGAGGACAAATGATTTATAATAATTTATGACACCAACTGACTTCTGTGAAAGTGACTGGGAAATGGACAACTTGTCCTGCCTGTTCATTCACAAATGGACATGACGAGCCCAAGACACACTTGCACTGAAGCAGAGTGTACGGCCCCAGCCTTGAAACCTGTGTATAAGGGGCATGACGGGCTCACATGTCCTCTCTCAGGCTGCAGCGAGAGGATGGAGACAGGACGCCAGGGTCCTTCCCCCCGTTCTGTTAGCATCCACCACAAGAACTACCTTGGACGGGGAGGGGGCAAAGCACCGCTGTGCTATTTCTTTAGTTCTCTCTGAAATCCCACAAGTTAGACAGAGCACTTCCCACACGTTACAAATAAGAAAATCCAAATTCAGAGAGGTCACGTGACTTGTCTGAGCTCATACAGCAGGCACATAGCAGAACCAGGACTTGAATCCAGATTTCCTATTCCACATTATTCTCCAGTGGCTTATTGAAAGGCTTACATAAGGGGCTCCGTTCCTTGGTTATTCCATGCAATAAACCAGGGCATATACACCAAGCCTTATCTTTTCAATTCTATTTTTAGCT
This sequence comes from Balaenoptera ricei, assembly GCF_028023285.1. Taxonomy (NCBI): domain Eukaryota; kingdom Metazoa; phylum Chordata; class Mammalia; order Artiodactyla; family Balaenopteridae; genus Balaenoptera; species Balaenoptera ricei. The sequence continues at coordinate 44,277,855 of NC_082641.1, forward strand.
CTCATTATAATGTACTCTGCACTTTAATAGGTACTTGAATGGGTGACAAAATAAGAGAGATTTTTACAGAAGATCAACTTTCAGTTTCTAGTCTGCTCACAAATTTTTTCAGAGAGCAGCTCCCGTACACAAAACACTTTGGATATTACAATACTATATGATACATACTTCCTCTACTCATCAAACTTGCAATGGGGCTGGGAATATAAGACATGGACCCAAATAACCACCATACCAAAGCAGATACGATCTGTGTGTGCCCCAAGAATGGTGCCCTGCAGAGTATTGGGAGGTCTAAGGGCATGAGACATAACTTCTGTCTGACATAATCAAGGAGGGCTTCCTGGAGGGGGTGACTTTGAAGCTGAGCTTTAACTGTCACATGGGATTTTAGTAGACAGAGAGTGATGATTTTAGCTTTTAAAAAATCTGATTGGACCTTGTATTTAAATTGTTATGCCCCCCAAATTTGCTCTAAGTAAAATAAGAATAATATTTCCCATATCATCCTGCAACATGTCCTTTGACAAGGAGCATCTCCCAGAAGAGAAAAAGGGCAGCGTCCAGAGAAATGGAACCCAGCAGCTCAATTCATCTGACTCTATCTATCCTAAGTCCATGCAGAAATGGGTGGCAGGTCTCCCCGTACACTGTGCCACCCTCTCTTCCCTCACTGTGGTTCCTGCCCACCTGCAGCAGCCAGCAACAAGCTTGGCACTGTTGTGGCAGGGAAGGGCGGGGGTGGTGTCCTTTGTTTATCCCTATTTCTCATTCTCCGTTCAGAAATCAGCAGGACACTTACTTCCCAAGATAGAGGAAGACAGGTCTTGTGCAAACAGGTGGTTCCAGGAACATTTCCCACAAGAACAGGGTTTTTCTTCCATCTTCTACTATAGCCTTGAAACTCTGACCCTTTTTTTTTTCATTGCTCTCCTGTATCTGTCTTTAATAGAGCAGATGACCAATGAATCCACAAAAGCAGTGTGCTACACTGCGGGAAATCTCAGGTTACTAACCAAGCATGGGATGTGTCTGGCTTGTACTTAAGCTCTCCCTGCTAGGAGAGCACTTCTCCCTCTCTCCATTCAACCTAGTTACCTCCTACCCAGCCCTTGAAACCCCATTCAAAGGGCACCCCTTCAGGGAAACCATTTCCCCTCCACACATCTATATCGAGGCCAGGCTTCCCTGTTACATATTCTCATTCTAGCTCTCCTTCCTAGTTTGTGGTTACTTTAGTGGGTATCTCCTATAGCAGATCTTAACCTCCACGAAGGCAGGTATCACCTAGGATTATCGTCATGTCTCACACATAGAAGGTGCTCTGCAAATAATTGTGGACCACATGTCCTGATGTAGTGATAAATAGAGTCAGACAGCCCTTCACTGGAATGCTAGCTCCAACACTTACTATTTCGACAATTAATTATACTCCCCATATCCCAGCTTCCCCTTCTGCAAAATGAGGATAACAACATCTATTTCACAAGATTACAATGAGAAAAATATAGATAAGAGCATTTAGCTGGCACTTTGTGACTGCTCACTCAGTAATATTCATTTCTTCACCTGCCTTGTCACCTAACTGGCTCACCAGGGCTCCCAGGGTGCCTTTGACCTTGACCCTCAAGCCACACAAACCTTCCTTCATAAACGCCAAAGTTCACCCTAGAATTCAGATTAAAAATGCTCTCTGGGGCTATCTGAAGCTGAGTTGAAAGCTTCCATTCATCCTCTGTGTCTGTCAGGATTCTAAGCTGCAAGCAACAGAAATCAACTCTTGTTCATTTAAGCAGAAAAGGAAGCTACGAAAAGCAAATGGGAAGCTCGGAGTTCCTAGGATGATGCGGAACCAGGCTCAAGCTCTCCATGAAGAACAATGCCCCAAATTGGGCAACTGGGCTGGTCCAGTGAGGCACTGCTGCCACCCACACGGGGCGCAGACCCTGCAACTGGTACTATGTATGTGGCCAGCACCGGACACTGGCTATGGAACCACAGTCCCCGTTGCCTCTAGAAACTAAACGTTCTGTGACTGTCGTCCCATCCTCATCAGAATGGAGTCCACCAGGTGCCTGTTTTTGCTCTGAGTGAAAGTCTAGGACAGGTACTTCTGATCGGGGGAGCACAGGTCAATGTGCCTGGAATCTAGCTGCAAAAGAGGCTAAGAAAACATGATGTGTCATGTTCAGCTTCTCTATGAGAGAATACTCTGTCTTGTCAGGTCGGGATTTCCCCCCAACAGGAGACGGGCTCAATCTCTGAACATAAAAAAAATGACAATTGCCTGGAATCTGCCCACCACCTGCATTCTGGATTTCTCCATACTCTACCCTAGCTAGCCTCGTGGATTAAGCCCCCCGACTAACTGCTCCCCACAAACAAGCATTTTCTAGTTTTCTCCTTCTTGCCACACATCCCTGTTGATCTAAAATACTTCCATTTTCTTAACTCCTTCCTCATCCATTTATATCAGTCCTCTCTCTCCAAAGTCATAGGCCCAGCATTCTACATGCATGGACGCCACAGTCAATCCATCCCCCAGCTCAATTCATCTTTATTTCTAAAGTTTAATTTATTTTAGAGTTACTCTCAGCCTATAGGGAATAAGGGCAATTTCATGTTTACATAGTATTTTAGGCAAGAGTTCCTCCTCTCGTGTGGTCACCTATGACAATGTCTGAAACAGCCAGTCTTGGTCAACATTATGCTCTTAATATGGTCCCCAAAAAAGTATTCTTTGGGCAAATGAATTTGAGAAAAATTCCCCTATGAAAGTCACAAGGCACACTAGCCTATTAAAGGCTCCAAGAAGTCATGAAATAAAGAAATCTGTTGAAATTTTCAACCCAATACTTCTGAAGTTTATTTGACTACTGCCACATTTTTACTGTTATCCTCACAACATCTCTTCACATCTATAATATGCTGCAGTAGAGATTCCTTGAGATCTACTCAGAAGATTCTGCAAGCTTCCTTTTTCTCGTCTGTCCTGCCTCCCTAAGTAAAATTATCCCAAAGTAAGTGAATCTTGACTGAGCTTGGAGAAAGGGAACGAGGACGATGCAGGGAGGCATAACACTTCCCGCTCAGAGTGTGGTCCATCGACCAGCAGTACCAGCATCACCTGGGAGGTCTGGGAAATGAGGATCTCAGGCCCCATCCCAGACCCAGGAAAACAGAATCTGCATTTTAATAAGATCCCCAGGTGACTCCTGTGCACAGTAAACTTTGACCGATATTGGCATAGGTAACTTCTACACCTGCAAACTCCAATTCCAAGGAATGAACATTTAAGGAACTCCACTACCACCCAGATTCCCTCACGTAGATAAATGTGTCTATACCCCCAGGGGATCTGGTTCCTCCCTTTAGCGTTTTACAGAGCTCAGCATTCTTTCACAGGGATTGCCTACACCCTTTGGGATTCCGGGACTTTAAGGAAAACAACATTTTGTGGTTTGGCCACAGAGAAACTGAGCTGCCTTCTATGATCTTCTTTAAAATATCCTGTAAGAGGCCCTGGCCCCCGGCACTGAGGGGTGTGCCATCCATACCACTGTCTCCGAAGGTTGCTATTGTAGCTAGCTGCACACCACATGACATTTAGAAATTCAATTCTGCAGAGCACAAAAGGAATTATAAAAAGGTACTACATTAGTATTCTGCAAAAACTAGAGCCTCTCAACCACCAGCAGGTGTGTTAAGATATGGTGGATTTTTTAAAAATGTAAACTATAAACAGAACCAGTTTTGGCATCTGGACCTTAGACTGCCTGACACCTCGTTCACCTGCCTTAAGTTACAAAAGGTCTTACTACTTCCCATAAGGCCCTGCTTTCCAAAGTAGGAGTCCAAGGGATTTAGAGTAAGGCAGACCTGGGTTCAAACACTGGCTCTGCTACTTACCAGTTCAGTGGCCCAAGCATTTTGCTTTACCTCCCTCAGCTGTGGATTCCTCCCTGTAAAGTGGAGCCATGAAGACAAGCTTCATGGAGCTGTGTAATGAGAACTCCATCAGGTAAGTGTGGGGAACACCAGCACAGCGGCTTGCTTGTGTCAAGGGCTCCAACCGCACTGGACCCTCACACGCCCTCTCTCCAAGCCCACTCACAAGTGTCAGCCCAAAGCTTCCCTGCCCGCAGTCCTCCAGCCTGAGGGGACCATCCTCCTAACCCCACAAGCTGTGGAAATGACAGCGTGGATCCTCTCCCACTCCCCAAACGCCCCGCCTTCCTTTACCCTCCCGCTTCCCACAGGCCACAAGCTCTACAAGCTGCCTAGAGCTTTAGCAAATTTCTCTCTTCACCTTCCCAGCAGCCTGCGGGGCCTCTCCAACCTGTGAAGGGCTTGGGGAAGGATGCAGAGGAAGGGACCTTGGGAGGAAATGGGAGAGGAAGGGCTGGAGGATTCCCTCCTCCAGAGACCTACAACCTGGAGTCTATCCCCACTGCTTCTGAGCATAAGGAAGGAAAAGGAAAATCCTGCATGCTTTCCTCTTAAGTCATGGGAATAAGGTAAATAATGAACCTGCTTTCTTCTGTTTAAACTTGAGGCTGGTAGAAGTTGATTCTACTAACCAATTCTCACACATGAATACAGATGCCATCTTTGGGGGGGGGGGCGGTCATATTATGATTTATAATAAATATATATTTGATCTTCTTCCACTGTTCCTGGCACAGAGTTCCTAAAACGTTTCAAATCTCCTAAGTGATGAGAGCTAAAATGATATCTTTTGTTATGTTACCGAGGTGACTCAGTAAGGACCTCACCTAAGGATGGGGGCTGCTTGCCAGGAGAACCAACCAAGTGATTAGAGGGTTGAAACTTTCAGCTCTATCCTCCCTGACCTCCAGGGAGGGGAGAGGGGCTGGGAATAGAGTTCAATCAATGGGCAGTGAATTAATCAAACCAATGGCCAATGATGTAATCAATCACGCCTATGAAATGAAGTCTCCATAAAAACCCACAAGGACATTGTTCAGAGAGCTTCCATGCTGGTGAACAGGCAGAGCACCCCACCCTCACCTCTCACCCTCTGACACACACATACTCATTGGAAATTGGAATCATTTTAGGGGGGATAAAGAAAAATTATTTGCAAGTCACTCACTCATCCTGTGCAGAGAAGAGACAGAGATATGATAATTGGATAATTGGACTCCAAGTGACATGTGGACTGAGGCTGAAAAAGACCACAGGCCACCGACTGATACTTGTTCTAGATCTACTTGTGGGCTTATTGTCAGTACCAAAGGACACTATTGCTAGTCACTCCAGATACGAGTATTTCCCAGAAAGATAACTTGTTCTGTGGACCACGAGAATGCACATTAGCAATACTAACAAGGTGAAGATGATTAGTGTTACTAAACAGCAAGTCGTATGCTTAAAAGCATTGAGTAGCAAAAATGCACAGTAAGACCTTTTTCTGAAATATGCTCTACAAATAACGATATTTTAAATAGTCAACAAAATGATTTTTAAAATTCAGTAACAGTTCTCTGTTCCTTAAAGGACTTGAAGGAGGCCCACTTCCTACATCCAGGGCTCAGAATGAGCCACCAAAGGATTTAACGTAGGTCCCAAACAGGGGACCTATCCATAGCCGCATCTCATATAGCTACTCAAAGTGTGGAGCATGAACCAGAAAGATTGTCATCACTGGAGCTTGTCAGAAATGCAGAGTCTCATCACAGACTAGAAAACAAATTTATGGTTACCAAAGGGGTGGACTCTTGAGGCAGGAACAGTCAACTCACATGCCTATATACCCATGGATCCACATGGGCCCTACAAGAAGCCTACAATTGTGTTCTAGGGCTCACAAGGCCTGTGAGGTAAACTTGTCTTGTTCTTTATGGCCACACTCATTAACCTTCAACCATCAGCCGTATCATAACATGGATGTGCTGGAAAATGCAATGATAACCGATTGTGCAACATCAGTGAAATGGAATCATGGGATGAAAAAAGAGGAGGGAAGAGGAAGGGGTATTTTACAACTTCTATAGGAATCAGGACCAGTAAGATGTGTGGAGTTTCAGGCTTGAGGTAGGGATGGAAAAAAGTAGAGAGGGGTTAACAACAAAAATTGGCCTCTGGCTTTCATTGAATAAATTCAAACGTGTTCTTAAAGCCCTTTGACTTTCTGAATATTTCTGACAATTTATGATGAGAGTCTTTGATGAAGTAGTTTAGACTAAGCAGAAGAATGTCTATACCAGAACATTTTTATCAGATTTTTAAAAATGCACCCAAAGCTTGTGTGCAACATATTAAAACTGGCATATTTATTTATAATGTGAAAGCAGACCAGCTCAATCTGTGTCACCAACAGTCTGCCTCCAGCTGTGCTTCTTTGCCCCCATTTTGCCACTTTGACAACAGCTAGAAAAATTACAGTAGTGCATTAGCAGGGTTCTACTTCCAAATCCTGCAGTGAGAGAGATAGCTAAACTTCACAGAAATATGCGAAAAGACTGAATATTCCCTTTTAGAAAGGCTGATGACGGTTTCTAACTTTTTGAGGAGTTTATTTACATGGGAAAAAGAACTTTAAGGCATTAAAAAAAAACTCAGTGGTACTTATCCAAATTTTATCTTCCATCTGCATTCACATATCTTCCACTTTAAAATCCTCTCCTAAAATTTCCAGAAGAAAATCGAATCTCCGATTCTGCTTCACCCCCACTGGAAGAAAAAGCAGGCTTCTAGGGCAACAGCCTTGAAAGGCCCCTGACTTGGATAAGAGGAAATAAACAATGTAGAGTAAGCTATACCATTTATATGGCCCTTCTCCTTTATGAAGTCCTCTAATATACATCATCTGAAGCCTCTGAAGAGGTATGAATTGTGTTTAATTAAAGCCTGGGTGATGGAAGTGAATAGAAAGTTATTTTGAGGTTGTTCACACATCTTCAGCCCCTGTTATCAAGCTTTCAGAGCTCTATTCTAAAAAGTTAGGGGGTGGTAGGAGACAATGTCTCTTCTCTAGCAGCTGCCAGAGATTACTGCCATCAGAGTAATTATCACCAGATAATTGTCCCCTTTCTTCCTTGCTGATGGGGCAGAATGGGAACAGAGACTCATCTGAAATAGATTTTATACTTCCTGAATACAAGCTGGATAGCTCAGGTCAGTGGGCACCCACTGAAGGATTTCCACATCATGCCTTAGAGGAAATTAAAATTCGTCTCATACAAAAGGAAAAACCATCAAATGTCACCTACTTGAGGTTAACCAGATTTCTTGAAGTTGAGCAACTGTGGTTTCAGACTGGAATAAGTGCCTACTTTAGCCTAAAAATCCTCTGCTGAGAATGATTTCAGAAGACGGTAACAAGAGGAGCATTTTCTGGTGCCCTGAACTTTGAGGCAAGCACCTGGCTTACCTCTGTAGTGGTATTTGTGAAAAGACAGCGCTAACAACCCCTAACCCTCCCTGCCTTTATGACATTCACAGGGAGGTTATTAAAATTGTTTACTTGGCTGGTCTCTGGAGCAGTCACGAAGTCCAAATTCTTTAAGGGAGTCCTCAAAGTTGTCATAGGACTGAAGATAAGATAGGCTACAGCATGAGCGGACAGTTCTGCAAATTCGATAGTGTTACTTTCAGGCTCCCGTCTACCCAGGAATGCCCTAGACTGCTCTATGATGAAATGTTCCATACAAACACATATTTATGGGCAATTCAATGCAGGTTGGTGGGCAAGAAGAAAGTAGAATAGATTATCATCAGAATCTTTACAGTCTGGTAATGTGAAGGTGGGAAGGTGGCCATCTCTTTATTCTCTCTCATTGATGGGCTTTAATCTCACTCAATACACCTGCACTACTGCCTGATGTATACCAGACAATGTGCTAGGGGCTAGGGGTAGGGAGGAGCCTGAGGGAAGCAAGATAATCTCTCTGCCCTCAGTGGGTTCACAGTGCTGTTCCTCATTCTTTTCTAAAGGAGGAGGAATGGCAATAAGACTTCTGAATTAGCAGAGTCACAAGATCAGAGTTTGAGATTTGGTTTCACCACTTGCTAGCTATTGACCTTGGGCAGGTCACTGACCTTTTCATGCCTCAGGTTCTGCCTCTGTAAATTAAAGGTAATGATACTCTGGCAACCTACCTCACAGAATTCTTGTGAAGAGTAAATGAAATTAAATATGAAAAATCTTTGCAAAGCATTATGCAAACGTCAGCATTATTATAATCATGGGTCACAGTGAAAGAGCTATTAGATTCCTAAAAACAATGCCACCTTCTACACGAACGATAACCCCCCAGCAACTCCCATTCTGTAAATCCCCTAAAGTCAACACATGGGAAAAGTAAGTCTGCTTTCCTTCGAAGGCAAGGGTGTATCATAAGTATTTGTATTTATGTTTGTGTTTCAAAACCTAGCGTCAAGAGTACAGTAGGCGCTCAGAAAATATTGAAAAAACAAAAGTGCTGTGTGGCTCGATAGTTAGATTAGACAAAAGGAACTAAAGAGGCCACTCTGGCCACTACTGGTAGGAAAACGGGGCTCAGAGCCATACATCTTAATGGTCATAATTGGTCAACTTGTCTTCTTATATAATCATGTAAATATGTCAGTAGTAATAGTAAATTTGAAATTGTTTACTGTAGACCAACCATAAGGTAAGGGGTTCTTCCCCTCCTCTCTCACCATAACAAGACTCCTTGCTAGGAGCTTTGGTTGCTGCTTACCTTTCACCTAGATTGTAAAATCATAGTCAGTAGCCTACAGAAAGGGTTTGAGAAAAGTACAGAACCATGAATTCTTAGCTAATTGGAAGCCAACTTCATAGGTATAAAGTTTAAGTAGGAAAAGGATTCAGTGTCAGAGTCTAGCTGGCCTAGAATAAAATTCCCTGCATGTAACCGTGAAACATACACCTCTAGCTGGGGGATTGAGCTCAATAGACCAAGTGCTCCTTATAATAAGTCTGTCCCCCTCCTACGGCCAACAGCCCAGTTACATGTGTGAGAGGATCAAGCATGCCCTGCCATCTTAGCCCTAAAATTTATGACAGCATCTGAGCAGAACTCCCAAAGTGCGGAAACCCAGAGCATGGGTGTGGGTCAGACAAAACATGTGGCCCACACAGGCCCCTCACTCCCCTTGCTCAAACCCAGCTTACTCTTCCCCTCCGCCATTCTCCACAGGACAGGTTTAAAAAAGGAAAACTTATCTTGAAATCAAAGATACTCATTTAGACTTCAACAAAAGTAGCTGTTTTTGAGGCGACACAGAAAAAGAAACAGCTTAGGACAAGGGAAAGGAAGCATATAAACAGAACTTAGACCCCAAATAGCTTCAATTAAAAGGATTTTCAGAAAGGCTCTTACCTTCTCTTCTCTATAGAAGCCAAAACAACCAAATGTGCTGAATCAAAGCTCTGCCCTAAAGAATATATTCACATAGGCAGGCCCTTCTGGCCAGCCCTGAATACAGCCCTCTCCAGACCCAATCATCTCATCTGGGATCACAGAATTCCAGGAGCTATTCAGGATGGCTTGTCACCCACCCCCCCGGTTTTATAGGTGAGGAAAGAGGCATATGGTGAAGACTTGCCCAAGGTCCCAGAAATGGTGAGTTAGAACTGAGATCTTCCAATACAGTCCACCTACTTCTGCAGGCAAAAAATCAGTGAAAAATGTTTTGTTTTATTTTATTTTTGCCTTAGGAAGGACCTGGCTTCCAAAGAAACCACCTCACCAATTACCAAACTGTCAAACCCAGAGGAGGGATTTGCCATTATTTTTCAATCTGTGCACCAAAAGTGCACCTAATAGAATACCTCAGAATTGATTCCAGGAATAGATCTCGTAACCAAATAAAGCACATTCATAAAGGGACACATAGCAGATCCCTTCCATTCTGCCTGTTGGCCTTCTCCCTTCTCTTTATCACAGGTCTCTGGCTTTGGGAGAGTGCCACGCCCAGTCACAAGACTAAGGACGTGCTAAGACTTTGTGTTGACAGATATTTAGAAGAACACTAGTTTCACAGTTTTGCCCTGTGTTTCAGTTGAGACAAGTAACACAGACACACTTTTACTAAGAAATGAATATAAAGCAGCTAAAACCAGACAAGTTCTAGATCACTGGGGCTTGAGACCCAAGTCTAAGACAGTGTTCCTAATTGGCATGGAGTCCCAGATCCTCTCCTACCCTTTGACCCCCCTCTCTTGCATTCTGCCCAGATATGGACCAAGTGCCCCCACCGATCCAGGCTTTAAATTCTCCTGTGCCAGGTGATAAATGCCTCTTCCTCACCCCTCTCCTGAAGATTTCTGTGGCTGTGAGTTTGGAAGCCCTTTCTTCCACTATATCACGTTCCTCTTCTGGTCATTTGGTCTGAAACAGAGCCTCATTCTAGTCCTCAGTGAGTTCCTTCACCTACTGGTCTAAGCTTGAATTTCTACTTCTCTACTCTGAGCCTCTCTATAAGGCATCAACTCCATTTCCTGTCCAGAAGTAGAATTTCACTCTGCCCCTGTTCAAAAGCTCCACAGAGCTTCAGACTCATCCACAGAATCCTGTTTTATGTGCCTCTCCAGCTCATTTGTTTGAAGAGCAAAGGCAACAGGTTCTGTTTATTGATCCTTGTTCTCACTGATGGCCTAGTCATCGTCTCTAATGCTTTTTAATTTTTAATAGTCTTTGTTTGGTTTCCCCTGTAGCACTTCACTATAGCAAGGATTTGGGTGAAGTCATTTATTTGGCTGTTGATCCCAGTAAAGCATAGTGAGGGAATGTGAAACAGGGAAGGGAAGAAAGTTAATAGAGTGTGTTAAGAAGCTGTAGTTACCCCAAATAGCCAAAGCAATCTTGAGAAAAAAGAACAAAGCCAGAGGCATCATGCTCCTTGATTTCAAACCATATTACAAAGCTATAGTAATCAAAACAGTATGGAAGGAACACTTCCGAATTCATTCTTTGAGGCCACCATCATCCTGATACCAAAACCAGACAAACATATCACATAAAAAAAGAAAAATACAGGCCAATAGCACTGATGAATATAGATGCAAAAATCCTCAACAAAATACTAGCAAACTGAATCCAACAATGTATTTAAAGGATCATACACCATGATCAAGTGGGATTTATCCCAGGGATGCAAGGATTTTTCAATATCTGCAAATCAATCAATGTGATACACCACATTAACAAATTGAAGAATAAAAACCATATGATCATCTCAATAGATACAGAAAAAGCTTTTGGTAAAATTCAATATCAATTTATGATAAAAAAAAAAAACTCTCCAGAAAATGGGCAAAGAGGGAACATACCTCAACATAATAAAGGCCATATGTGACAAACCCACAGCTAACATCTTACTCTACAGTGAAAAGCTGAAAGCATTTCCTCTAAGAAAAGGAACAAGACAAGGATTTCCACTCTCACCTCTTTTATTCAACATAGTTTTGGAAGTCCTAGCCACAGGAATAAGAGAAGAAAAGGAAATAAAAGAAATCCAAATTGGAAAAGAAGAAGTAAAACTGTCACTGTTTGCAGATGACATGATGCTATACACAGAAAATCCTAAAGATACCTACCAGAAAACTACTAGAGCTCATCAATGAATTCAGGAAAGTTGCAGGATACAAAATTAATATACAGAAATCTGTTGTATTTCTATACACTAACAATGAAATATCATAAAGAGTAATTAAGAAAACAATCCCATTTACCATTGCATCAAAAAAAAATAAAATACCTAGGAATAAACCTACCTACAGAGGCAAAAGACCTGAAATCTGAAAACTATAGGATGCTGATGAAAGAAATTGAAGACCACACAAATAGATGGAAAGATATACCATGTTCTTGGACTGGAAGAATCAATATTGTTAAAATGACCATAGTACCCAAGGCAAACTACAGATTCAGTGCAATCCCTACCAAATTACCAATGGCATTTTTCACAGAACTGGAAGAAAAAATTTTTTAATTTGTATGGAAACACAAAAGACCCTGTATAGCCAAAACAATCTTGAGAAAGAAGAACGGAGGGGGAGGAATCAGGGGCCCTGACTTCAGACTATACTACAAAGCTACAGTAATCAAAACAGTATGGTACAGGCACAACAACAGACGCACAGATCAATGGAACAGGATAGAAAGCCCAGAAATAAACCCATGCACTAATCTATAACAAAAGAGGCAAGAATATACAATGGAGAAAGGATAGCCTCTTCAATAATTCGTGCTGGGAAAACTGTAGAGCTACATGCAAAAGAATGAAATTAGAACATTCACTAACACCATATACAAAAATAAACTCAAAATGGATTAAACACCTAAATGTAAGACCGGTTACTATAAAACTCCTGGAGGAAAACATAGGCAGAACACTCTTTGACATAAATTGTTGCAGTATTTTTTTTGGATCTGTCTCCTAGATTAATGGAAACAAAAGCAAAAATAAACAAATGGGACCTGATTAAACTTAAAAGCTTTTGCAGAGCAAAGGAAACCATCAACAAAATGAAAAGACAACCTACAGAATGGGAGAAAATATTTGCAAACAATGTGACTGACAAGGGATTAATCTCCAAAATATACAAACAGTTCATGCAGCTCAATATCCAATAAACAAACAACCCAATCAAAAAATGGGCAGAAGAGCTAAATAGACATTTCTCCAAAGGAGACATACAGATGGCCAACAGGCATATGAAAAGATGCTCAACATCACTAACTACTAGAGAAATGCAAATCAAAACTGCAATGAGGTACCACTTCACACCAGTCAGAATGGCCATTATCAAAAAGTTTACAAATAATAAATGCTGGAGAGGGTGTGGAGAAAAGGGAGCCCTCCTACACTGTTGGTGTGAATGTAAATTGGTGCAGCCATTATGGAGAACAGTATGGAAGTTCCTTTAAAAACTAAAAATAGAGTTATCATATAATCCTCCAATCCCACTTCTGGGCATATATCCAGAGAAAACCACAATTTGAAAAGATATTTACATTCACCTCAATGTTCATTGCAGGACTATTTACAATAGCCAAGACATGGAAACAACCTCAATGTCCATCACAGATGAACAGATAAAGAATATGTGATATATATATATGAGATATATATATGTATATATATATATGATATATATATATCATATATATATATATATACACATCTACATTCACATATACACAATGGAATATTAGCCATAAAAAAGAGTGAAATAATTCCATTTGCAGAAACATGGATGAATCTAGAGATTATCATTAAGTGATGTAAATCAGAGAGAGACAAATATCATATGATGTCACTTATATCTGGACTCTAAAAAAATGATACAAATGAACTTCTTTACAAAACAGAAGCAGACTCACAGGCCTAGAAAACAAACTTATGGTTACCAAAGGGGGAAGGGGAGGGGAGGGATAGATTAGGAGTTTGGCATTAACATATACACACTACTATATATAAAATAGATAAATAACAAGGACCTACTGTGTAGCACAGGGAACTATATTCAGTATCTTGTAATAACTTACAGTGGAAAAGAATCTGAAAAAGAATATACATTATATATATATATATATATATATGTATAACTGAATCACTTTGCTGTATCCCTGAAGCACTGTAAATCAACTACACTTCAGTTAAAAAAATACATAAGGGAATTCCCTGGCGGTCCAGTGGTTAGGACTCTATGATTTCACTGCCGAGGGTGCAGGTTCAATCCCTGGTTGGGGAACTAAGATCCTGCAAGCCTTGCAGCCTGGCCCAAAAAAAAAATTGAAAAAAAAATTGAAAAAAAAATTTGTTTAAACGTGAAAAAAAAACCAGTATGGTACTAGCATTAAAGCAAATTAATAGATCAATGGAACAGAATAGGAAGCCCAGAAATAAACTCATGCATGTATGGTCAACTTATTTATGACAAGGGAGCCAAAAATATACAATGGGGAGAGGACAGTCCCTTCAAAAAATATTGTTGGGACAACTGGACAACAAAAGAATGAAACTGGACTACTATCTTACACCATACACAAAAGTTAACTTCAAATGAATTAAAGATTTGAATGTAAGACCCGGAACCATAGAACTCTAGAAAAAAACATAGGTGGTAAGCTCCTTAACATCGGTCTAGGCAATGATTTTTTGGATTTGACATGGAAAACAAAGGCAACAAAAGCAAAAATAAACAAGTGGGACTATATCAAACTAAAAAGCTTCTGCACAGGAAAGGAAACCATCAACAAAATGAAAAGGAGAAAATATTTGCAAATCACATATTTGATAAGGGGGTAATATCCAAAATATCTAAAGAACTTATGCAACTGAACAGCAAAAGATCTGAACAGACATTTTTCCAAAGACATTCAGATGGCCAACAGGTACATGAAAAAATGCTCAGCATTGCTAATCGTCAGGGAAATGCAAATCAAAATCATGAGACATTACCTCACACCTGTTAGAATGGCTATTATCAAAAAGACAAAATAACAAGTATTGGCCAGGATACAGAGAAAAGAGAATCCTTGTGTGCTGTTAGTGAGAATCTAAATTGATGCAGCCACTATGGAAAACAGTATTTTTTTCAAAAAAAAATTAAAAATAGAGCTACAATATGATCTAGCAATTCCATTCTGGGTATTTATCTAAAGAAAATAAAAACATTAACTCAAAAAGATATATATATATACCCCCATGTTCACTGCAGCATTATCTACAATAGCCAAGATATGGAAGCAACCTATGTGTCCATCAACAAATTGAATGGATAAAGAAAATGTAGTGTGTGTGTGTGTGTGTGTGTGTGTGTGTATGTGTAAGAGCTGTTGAACTCGTGCCATTTGCAAACTCATGGATGGAATTCAAGGGCACCATGCTAAGTGAAATCAGTCAGACAGAGCAAGACAAATACTGTACGATATCACTTATATGTGGAATCTAAAAACAAACAAACGAAGCTCATAGATATAAAGAACAGATTGGTGGTTGTCAGAGGAGAAAGATGGGGTGTGGGTGAAATGGGTAAAGAGAGGCAAAAGGTACAGACTTCCAGTTATAAAATAAGCAAGTCATGGGGATATAATGTACAGCATGGCAGCTCTAGTTAATGACACTGTAGTGCATATTTGAAAGTTGCTAAGATAGTAGATCTTAAAAGTTCTCACAAGAAAAATTCTGTAGCTATGTGTGGTGACAGATGTTATCTAGACTTACTGTGGTGATCATTTTACAATATACACAAGTATCAAATCATTATGTTGTATACCTGAAACTAATACAAAGTTGTATGTCCATTATACTCAGTTAAAAAAAAAAGCAGCAGCAGCAGCTGTTGGGTAACCAGGACTTCCTGATGTAGTAACCATCTAGGAAACTGTGTAGAACATTCCTCAGAATGAGGGTAGAGAAGCAAACTTATTTATCCACCCAGGCCTGTCCCTCCTCGGCTGAGGGTTGCTCCTTAGGCAATACTTGTGGCACTTGCAGCCTAACCTGTCTGCTTCCAAGCTCACATTTGTGGCCAGAGAATACCCTGAGGCAGACAGAAGCAAGACTTGTCCATGTGTACAGGCTATCCACAGTTGAACCCTAGGGCATCTGCTACAAAGATGACTGTTACAGTCACTTGGAGCCCCCCTTCTCTCGGTGATCTTTCAGAATTCAATTTAACACATATTGAATGCCTATGCTATATAATGTGCTAGACTAGACTCAGGTGTATGTTTGTGTGTATATATATGTGTGTGTGTGTATATATATACCTGAGTATATATAATGTACTAGACTAGACTCAGGTAAATACAAAGATGTGTAAGACATGGTTCTTCCCCATGTAGAACTGCAGATCTGATGTAGGAGAAAAACAGAAATATAAGTCACCATAGAATAAAGTAGAATATGAGAAGTGCTATATTGGAGCCACAAGCTATGAGAGCTGTAGGAAGATGAGATTAATTTTGACTAGAGGGAAACGGCTATCAGTGCAGCTTCCCAAAGCCAAAATATTTTAAACATATGCTAAATCGACAAACATCCAATTCCCACCAAAAGCCAAAGAAGAAACATTCTTTCACAGGGCCCTAAAGCCAGAAAACAGGAAGAAAATTAGAACCATTTTATCTCAACTCATAGAAGGAAATAAGTCACATATTTCAATATCACCCAGTCTTCTAGATACATTTAAAATGAAATCACAAGAGTAAGATATTCCTTCTGCTTCATATTTAATTGTGCATTTTTAGTCTGTTCTCATTAGTAGGAACAAGGTATTATCAGTCTTTGTGAGACTCCCAAACTCAAGGAATGTGCCCTTAACCTGTTTTCCCTGCGACAGGCAGTTACTTTCTGCTATTGATGGACAACTTTGGAATGAAGCTGAACCAGACCTCAGCAGTTTTCCAAATCCAGGTGAAGAAAGTGGATGACTTCAGCATGAAAGGGCTGTGGAGAAGATGGATGGATGAGTCAGCCCCCATGTGTGGGAAGCGGAGGTTTTGTTAGGAAAATCTCAAGCTTTCATTTTGTGGTGTTTGGGAGCTTAATTCCTTGCTTCTAATTAAATGTATAAACTGTAATCACAAAGGTATTTCACAATTAGTTTCTTAGATCTGGAAGAGGTTCTATGAACAACTTAAGTAGGGGGAAGAAGGGCAGTGGTGTGGGGAAGGAGCAGAACATCTTGGGGTTCAGGAAGCTGCCTGCTGACTAGGTGTTGGGGATTCCATACTCCAGTTCCAATACTGGAAAACTGTGGATAGAGAAGAGTGGGAATGAAGGCATGACTCTTCTGGCTTCCCTACTCCAAACCAGACTTTAGCTGTGCAGCTGGAAGTCTGGGGACAGAGCTAGAAGCATCAATTGCACTGTCACAACTCAAGTTCTATGTGGCCAAGCCCCTGCCACCATCTCAGAAGGAGATGCCAGTGGGCAACAATAGGGAAGACAAGGTTGTGTGGGTCTGTGGAAAAATGGCAGAATGAAGCTGCCCTCTCTAGCTGTTACTCCTTCAGCTGTCAGCTGAGAACACTGGGGGATATTTCTCGAACTTCTCTCCTTTGATCCCCTGCAGAGAGACTCAGCATTATTATGCCCAAACCAGCCAAAATCCAACCACTCTACAGCCAAAAGGAGATTTTGCCTAATAATCACCATGTACTAACCAGGGGTGCTGAGGATTGTATGTTTTCTGGAGTGAAGAAGAATGCCATATTCAGAAGTTCAAGTCCAAAAGAAATTGGGGTCCTGAGCATTTCCCCAGGGTTGCTCTGTGACTCGGCTGCACATTGTTGCTTAAGAACCACAACAGAATAATTCCCTAGTAGAGACAAGTTCTAAATCATTGGAGCTTGATCCCCAAACCAGAAAAGTTCGAGATTACTGGAGTTTGAGGTCCAACTGGCCTGTCTCCTTTTCTTTGCTCTCAAAACATTTTCAGGTGAAGAGTAGGAATGGAAATGATAATATGTATGATTTTTAGGGCCTCCATCGTGCCGGCTGCTTCAAAGTCATTACCTCATATCACAACAACCCTGAAAGGTATATATAATTATCCTCTACCTTATAAGTGGGTTCAAGAGGTTAAGATTAAGGAACTTGGCCCAAATCATACAGCTAATAAATGGTACAGCCAGCTCAGAAGCCAGCTCTGACTGACTGCAAAGCTCTTTCTACTCCAACTTGCCATCTCTCCCCGCTCAGAGCACACCTTATTAAATATTTGGACATTTATGTCTGGGAAGCGGGAGTGAGTTGCTTGTCCAGCAGACCTGAATCTGGTCCCATAGTCTGCCATGGGAATTTGGGCAAGTATTTAGCTACTCTGGGACTCAGTTTCCTCATTTGTAAAATGGGAAAGAAAATATTAGTACTTAGACCTCATCAGGTTGTTAAAAGGACTAAATGAGATATTGTTTGTAAGCCACTTAGCATAGTGCCAGGCACATGGTCATACCTGATAAATCTTGATTATTGTATTTAGTGTCTGGATTCAGAGCTCCCCAAAGGACTTTAACTTTTTTAACTTGGATGCACAGAACTGGATTAGCTATAATCTTCAGTTTATGACACATTCTCAGCATTAATCCATGAGTGGTCCTCTTTATTAATTAATGTATTTGTTTTATACTAAATACCCACAAAACTACCACTTAACATAAGAACTATACAACTGACATAACTTACACCTTTTATGCATACAAGGGACTTCATAGTTATACAATATGTATACTTACCTATAGCCATATCTATATTCTAAATGTATCAGCATGATGAAAGTACTCAGTGTTCATTGAATAAATGATGGAATCAATAAATGTAATGTTTCTTCATTGATCTCTGGTACAATCTGACGGAGTGTTAAGACAGAAGTCTTTTAGTCTCATTGGACTGAGGAACCAGATAATAGATACCGCACTCCGAAAGAGATGTGACACTCAAAATAGAGTGTGCAAAGACAGTATCTACAAACCAGTTTTTAAAAATTATTAGCCCCTTCTCACATTAAGACCCCACCCCACTAAATAAAAAGGTGAATGGGCATTTAAGAGAGGAGGATCTGGGGAGAGAACTATGGGTGTGCGCTGGGTCTCATGCCCATCTCACGTGGGAGGGGTTGGAGGTGATTTCCCTTTACCTGAAGTCAAAGAAAGCCATAACTGGTCCACTCTAAGAGACTGAGCCATGTGCCCTGAATATGGTTGTCACAGCGGACAGTGTCTGTCTCAGGGCTGAGACATGTAGAGGGCGAGTAGTAAGGGCTGGCAAGCTGCTGTCACAAGGAATAAAAGAGGATGGCTGCATCATGATGGCACAGTGCTCCCAGGCACTCAGAGTAGAAGTGACGTGAGTGTTTCTCATGGATCAGTTATCAGCCACACAGAAGAGAGAGCTGGCCTGAGATCATCTTAGATCCTAAACAAGAGGACTGTCTGTAGGGGCAAAGTGATGCCATTGGAAGGTAGGCCATCAGAGTCCCAAGGTGAAAAACTGTAACCTACCAGCAAGAGAACTGCATACACTACCCCCAGAATGCACAGACTGTAACTGCAGGACTCACAAAGATCCCCCCAGAAGACTGGCTACAACCACCTGCAGGCTCTGATACACCTCCTGGTGTTAGTTAAGTAAGAACTTTCCTGCTTCCTTCCCTCTTCTCCTTCCCCTGTCTCCAACCCAGGAAGACCAGAGGCAGCCTAGAGAGTAGATGAGAAGGGGTGAGAAACTCAAGGAGCACAATGGAGAAGCAACTGTCCTCCTCTTCCACTGCAGGTCTGAGTTTGGGGTGGGGTGGCAGTGATAGGGAGAAGCTTTAACTTTGAAGGAAGTGTACATTTTTCCTTATTACATTGGACTGGGCATAATAATTACTAAACTGAGACTGTTTATCTGACTAGGAATGACCAGAGTACTTGTCTGAGAGGGTGCAGCCTTCAGGATGGGCCTGAAGGGACACTGGGAAGAAATGAAATTAGCTATGTTCTGCATAAACTCTGTAAGTCCCACTTGCTGAAAGTAATGGTTATAGGGGCTCAACTGAGATTCCCTAGGAATCAATGTACAGCGCTACAGACATATGCTGGGCTCATCAAAAATTCTCAGACCCAAAATGGGTTCAGGAGCCCTATTTTGGATCTCTCCCTCTCCATCCAGGGCAATCAGGAGCTTGATTTATGCCCCAAAAATGTTGGAAGAGCCTCCAGATTTTCTCCATTGTGGTCAGCTCTGAGATGCTCATTAACCATTGAAAACAAGTGGCTGTCCTGCTTCTGTGTCAAGGCTGGAGCCTTAATGAAAACTGGCAGCCTTTCCCTTAGTGGTCCTACCACCTCTCTGACCTGCCAGGAATGAGCAAAGCACTGGTCCTCCTACTTTGGAGATGTACTCCAAACCCTGTTGCCTTCATGATTTGAGGCGCTCTCCACCATTTTTCATGCTTCCAAGCACATTTATCTATTCCTCCCCTTCCAGAACTCCCCTGGTATATCCCCCCTCCATGAGCCCTTAGGGATACACCTGCCATCTTCCTCCCAGGTCCATGCTTGAAGGAATAAGGTCTATAGCAAATTCTGCTGTGCTCCACCTGGAACTATGTGCTTGTCACCAAGCTCTGCATGCTTCACTGCTACTGCTGTCACTTGCAATCTTCTCCAGAGGCCTTCCTTGAGCTGTCAGTATCACTTGGCCTGGAAACACCCAGAGCCGGAAGTGCCTGGGAGTTTACATTCCTGCCACCCAGGGCTCATGGCTGTCTGATGTGGGAAAGTGAAAGCCCAGCTCTCTTGCCAGGAGCTAGGACAAACTCTGAAGTATAATTGAGACTTCAGCATTCCTCCTGGGACCAGGCTAAGGATGGGTCCTCACCTGAAGTCACACACTTGCTTAGCTTTTCTGCCTTACCTGTCCTGCTCTCCGCCCCCCTCTATCCCCACCCCCCTTCCTGGTTTCTCCTCAGAGCACTTTATTACTAAACCATTTACACAGGAATCCTCTTCTCGGGGTCTGTTTCCCAAACTCACCTAAGACAAGGGGGTAGACCCACTCAGTTTTCTCAAACCTGCTAACCTTATGCTGCAAAAAGAACTGATCTCTAAGCAGGATAAGAATGCAGGTCCCAGGCGAGAGCAGCTTGGTGACCCAGAGCACAATCTCACCCTAAACCTCCCCCCTACCCCAATCTCAAACAGAAAATCTCTTAAGAAGTCAGTGACTTCTTAAGCACTCTTTGAGTGCCTAAACTCAAAGACATTAGTCACAAACATGTATTCAAATTTGTTTTGACTCTCCCTCTTTGTTTTTAAATCTATTTGGACTGCCAATCTTTTCTTTAGTACCTGAGGAGACTGAATAAACATTCCACTTAAAAGCGTGCATTTTAAATGCTGAATACCTATTGAAAGTTAAGAGACCATAGGATAAGGGTCAAGATAAGCCTAAAATGGAAGTCTGAGTGAAATTCAATACCTGTTTCTTTATATGGAATGGTGCAAAGCTAAGTTGACTGAACTGGATGAAAGAGCAATAGTCAACAGAAAAATCAATAAAGGTACACTGTGCACCTATTTAAAGGACATTAGCCCATTAAAAAGACCTATGCAGCAGAACTCACAGTCCTAAAACAGAAGGGGGAAGGCAGCTCCTTAGAAATCTGAAAGTGGAGGTCTCTGACTCCTGGGTGGGCCTCACCAATGCGGATACACCTGTTATTTGCTGATTCCCCACTTAGAGAACACTGTTGAGTCACAAAGAACTCAACAGGCCCCTCCTTGACCACCTGGGACAAGTCAGCCATAATTGTCTTCAGACTGTGCATAAGGGCAGCGTGAGCCCCACCACTCCAAGCAACTTTATAGGGAGAAGAGAGTCAATGAGAAAAATGATGACCACATCTCACACTTCCCCATTCAGTCCTGGCCTCCTTCTCCCAAGACTACAATCAGAATCCACATCAGTAAGTACCCAAATGTGCTTTGTTTCACCCCTTCCCTGCACCATCTGGGTTAGAATTAATGGTGGGGCAAGTGTTGATGGAGACTTTGGTTCTAAGAGATGAGTGCTGGAGCCAGACAGCCAGTTCAAATCCAACAGCAAAGCATATCAGCTGTGCATCCTTGAGCAAAGTTCTTTGACTCTACGTGCCTGTTTCCTCAATCATCAAATTAGAATGATAATATGAGTCCCTACCTCATAACGATAGCAAGCATTAAGTGAGTTAATACTTGAAAAGTAACTAACACATAGTGAACACTCACTAAATAGAACCTGTGACTGTTGTTACATGTGCTATTATTTATTTCATCATCATCATCATCACTGTCATCAGCCAAACCTTCCTTAAGAAAATTCACAAACTTGAAGCAATTTCTATTGTCTAGTAGAAATAGAAGATAAAGAAATATTTGCCCTACCACTTAAGTCCCCAGTATCTGAATAAGTCTCTCAGATTTTCTCTGTATGTATCTTGATCTAAAAGACTATTCTGTAGACCTCTTAAGCCAAATATCATTTGCATTCCGTTCTGTTCAACTCCTCCGATACTGCGGAAATTCGAGGGATTCAGGATAAGAAGTCTCTATTTACACTGGATCTTGAACACACCGTAAGAAAAGCGTAGGTCAAATAAACCAATTCAGTGCTTTTCTCTTGTCCCTATACAGAGACTTACTGCTACACCCTGTTAAGTTTAAACAAAACCAGTAATTGAGTACTTTTAGTACTTTCCCTCCTTTCATTCCACCAAGCTAAGGTTATTTTGTGTCAGCTGAGTATAAGAAAAATGTGTCCCTCTTCTCTTTTTCATCCTTGCCTTCTCCAGTTGATCCAACGTACAGCCTCAAGGGTTTCAGTGGTCTAGCTCTTGCTAATTTTCAATCCTGGTCTAATACTCAAACTGGTTTAATACTCAATAATACTAATACTGGTCTAATACTCAAACACTGAAGCAGCATAAACAATGAAGTAAAACACCTGGTCAGGACAGGCTACATAATTTGCAGGGCTCAGTACAAAATGAAAATGTTGGGCCACTTATTCAAAAAGTATTAAGAATTTCAAGATGGGGACAGCAGAGCATCAGACCTAAGTGCTATCCGCACAAGTCATATGGCCATGAAGCCAGCCCTGATCCTGGTCACAGAGCTGTCAACCCCAGCACTACCACTCTGGCCCAATACTCCTACAACTGCCCCCATCTCTTGCTTCAATCCAGCTCTCTGCTGAAGACAAGAAAATCATTTGCCATTGTCCTCCTGTGAGACTTTAGGTCTCACATGCCATTCACTTCCTCTGCAGTGTCCTGCTCACCCAGACTGCCGTCTCTTCAAAGCTCTGCTCAATGCAGTGTAGATGGAGCATGGCAAGGGCAAAAGGGGATACTCTCCCTGCCGATGTCAGGATTCTGGAGGTATGAGGGGAAATAAGGAGGTAGCAGAGGCATGGAATATGCTCTGGGGCGAAATCTTCAAGGACTCCCATCACCCCAGTGTTCTCCCTGTTTATTTGCACTTCTCACTACCCAGAAGATCAGCTCTGCTGTGTGTAGCTCTGAACAGGCTGGTGACGTGCAGCTGTGGCTGCTTTGTTTTCACAAGCCTATTTGCATTTTCTCCATTTCCTTACCATTGAGAACTCAATATGCAAGGAAGAAAAACTAGGCTTTGAGTCAGAGCCTTGATTCCTCACCTTGGCTCTCACTAGCTATGTGACCCCAAGCAAGTCACTTAACCTCTCCAAGCTTCATTCCTCACCTGTAAAATGGGATAATGAACACCAGCCCTGCATACCTCACAGGATTACAGTAATTCTCAAATAAGATATGTGAGTGACCCCTTCAAGCAGGATCTTTGCCCCACTCACTCTTCTTTACTCTCATCTTTCTAAACATAGCACAGTGTATTCAACAAATGTTGGATGAATGAATAAAAACCCCAAACCACTATAACATAAACAAATCAATTTTGTGAGGGCAAAAAACCATGAATTCCATTTTTAATTCCCATATCAAAAGGTTACCAAGTACCTTCCAAAGAGTATTCCATCTTTAACACAAATAATGGTTCCTCTTTTCTTCCCTTGGTTTCAGAACTGTAATGTGGGTACAATCACTTTAAAATTCTTTCCTGTTTTCCACTCTCTAATTACATGGTATCAGGAGCCAAAAGATAGACCATGAGATCCTGATGTTGCTACAACTTGCAAGTGACGCAAATTATCATTAGCAAATTGCATCTGAAACTGCATCTGACACTTCACCCAAAATGATCCCAGGAGAAACAGCTCACTCTAATGACAGTAAAGGCTGAATTCACAGTTTAAGGAAAACATCATGACCAACCTGCAGCTGTTTTAAAAGCACTCATTGCTATAGCAGGTTGTAGGGAGACTAAACCAACTGCCCTTATCTGTAATGATTAAAAAAAAGAAAAAAGAAAAAACTGCAACCAACACATTTCTTACATGCTGAAAACTCCAAGCTAAATTGGTTGCAAGACATAAGTGCATTCAAAGAAATAGTCTCTGCAATTATCACTAATTAACCAGACCTAACAGCTGGGAGCCAGTTGGAGCGGTTTACCCTTGAATGTAAATGAGGGAGGAGGGACCTGGGTAACGAGATGGGGAACATATTTGTTTTGTTTTGACTTCTTCCCAGACATATTTCAGTTTACATAAATATTTGAAGGTTAGATCAGACAGGATTTACAGCACAATGGTATCAGGAATGTCTTTATAAAAACTTGGATATTGTCTAAATTAGGTTTCAAGAAGGAGGGGTAGGGGTGAGAGCGGGAGTCTTTTTCAATATTTAACTTAATGCCCTGACCAGAACGTCATACCACTTAATAAATCCCAGGTAGCTCTGACTTCGAATGAGTGAGCAGTGCTTCCATGGCTTCGATTTTAGCTATAGATTTCAGAAGGCACGGACACTGCCTGGAGAGCCTGCCAGCCTTCTGGCTTAAGCACTGCATGTGTGACCTTTGGTTGACCTTGGGTTCTGGGATTTGAGGGTTAAAGTAGTCTTTTGGCATTTGAGCCTGATTTTTTTTTTTTTCTCCAAAAGTGTTTAGAGAAATAAGAGAGGGCTCCACCCTATGCAACAGGGCAAGCTGTTTCCTGTAGGAGCAAGGGTTAGTGGCTAGCTCAGCGCCTTGTGGAAAACACTTCTTCAGGAGAGGAGCTCTTTCTCAAAGGATTTGTTTCTGTTCTATTTCTCTTTCAGCATCTAATTTTGCAAAGAGCTCTTTTAGGATTAGCACGTTCTTCTGCCTAAAGGCAGATAGAGCGAAGGCAATGCATGAAATGCCAAGTCTATGTGTTCTCAAGGCGAGAGTTGGACCAAAACAGGAATCTGACAGGTTGGACCAAACAAAAAGTCCTCACCTGGGTTTTCTTAGTTCATAGTTTCTTCCTGAAGGTGGATGGTTGAGGGGCAGGTGGCCTATGGGAACTTAAACTACATAATCATCTCTTTAATAAACACACATTTTTATTGAGCCTGATATGTCTGATTACAGGTACACATGAAATATATTAGCCTATTTCTGGGTGAAGCAGGAAAGCCTTCATAAAGAGGTTTTATTGTTTACATTCAATGAAAGGAAAGGTCTGACTCAAAGTACTCAGATTTAATCTCTCTCTGAATTAAAACAGTTCTATTATACTCTAACTGCTGGTGCTGTTAGGAAAGGTGAATCCAGGATTTTTGCCCAGCCATGGAATCTCTTTATACAAGGGCGTTAAGATACGTGGCCACAAACAGACAAGCATGCCTGGTTTACTGGCAGCTGTCCTCAGTGCAAGAAGAGGAAGAGTTTATTTTCCTTTAGGAACCCACAGTTGAATAATGTTCTGGTGCCCTAACTGTTTCATAACTCTCCGTGTGATGAAGCAGTTGGCATGACCTTCCAAGGCAAGATAATAACAGGAGTTAAGCAAAGGCAGGGCTTGCACACAAGGACACTTTGGACTGCTCAAGCTCACAAATAAAAGCTTTCAAATACATGCAAAACTGTCAAATGCAAAGTGTTTTCCCAGTGCACTGAAGTGACAGCCCTTCAACCACCCACACACACCCTGCACGTGAACACGGTGAAATCTTCTGTAATTCAGAAACAGCAAGATACAATTCAAAAGAGCGTTGGGGGCTGGGGGTGGGAACGGGCGCTGGCTACCATTTCTCCAATGCCACCTGCCCCGTCCAGATGAGTTGAAGGATGAATATCAAAGCCAGTCATTTGCAAAAGGTAATCACTATAGATTGCCAGAAGTAAGCTGGTTTTGAAAAAGAAGTTATGATTTAAAAAAAAAAAAAGGTCAGAAGCACAAATTACATGGCCACTGAACACCAAGTGGGTTAAAGTCAAGATCCAATAGATTTGCACCCTTCCTGGGGACAGGAAATCTGAGCCCTGCTGTCCCCTGAGTGGCTCAATAAGCAGGCAACGGGCAGGTGGGAGTGGCAAATGCTCTGCAAAGATGGAAGGTGGCTGCCACCAATGGCTTCCCTTCCTCCACACACTTGCTGCTTCTCCCATCAAGTTGTGTATGCCAGTTCTCTCTCTGAATCTGAGCTGGCTGTAGTGACTGGCTATACAATAAATATGGCAGAAATGAAGCTAGTCCATTAGAGGCTGGCAGTATCCCCTGAGTCTTATGGAACACTCATTGGTGGAATGCTCCTTCTCAAAACCAGCCTCCACGCTAAGAGAAGCCCAAACCTCAAGAGAAGTCACATGTGGGCGCCCTGGTAGACAGCCCCAGCTGGACTCCCAAACAATAGTCAGTAGCAGCTGCTGACCACACAGGACAGCCGCCTTGAATGGGCAGCTGCAGCCAACATCTACCTGCAACTACATGAAAGACCCCAAGCAAGAATTGCCTTGCTGAGCCCGCTTAGCCCACAGATGTAGATAGATGATAGATAGATAGATAGATAGATAGATAGATAGATAGATAGATGATAGAAAGAAATGTAGGTAGATACACATATAAATATATATACATATATACATATTTATATATGTGAAGAATAATAAAATGACACCTATGCCCCCTCCACTACACTCTGACCTTTGATGACCCTGTGTCCCCTTCCTGGTCTGTCCTCCTCAGTGCCGAGGTAATCCTATACTGAATAAGCATTAAACATTCCTTTGCTTTTCTTTATAGTTTTATCACATGTGTATTTTCCTAAACAATATGTAAATATGTAATATGTATTTAATATAATGATGTTAACTTATACACAAATTATAATTATATACATTAATCTTTTCCTTTATTGTTAGTTTCTTTTTGTCTTGTATGTGAAACCTTTCCCTATTCTGAAATCACAGAGATAGTCTCTGTTTTTACTGAAAGCTTTAATATTTTGCCTTTCAATTTCTAAGTCATGAATCTATTTGGAATTGATTTTCATGTAAGACATGAAGAGGAAAGCATTTTCCATTTTTTATCCTTCATCAGGACAACCAATTTTCCCCCCAAATTTTAATTGGATAGTCCTTCCTTGCCTCATTGATCTTATACCCAATGAAGGTGACATCTTTTAGGAGTCCCAAATTTAGGCAGAACTCTTCAATTTACCCTCACCTTGATTAAGCTCCAGTTTTTGCTCCGATCCCTTGAGAATGTCTGACCCATAAAAATCTAGGCACAATCCACTAGGGTTCAGCATAAGGAGATGTTGCATCAGGCAGACACCACTCCAAGGTCACATCCTCCTGTGGAATCATTCTTTCTTCTGTTTCTGGCCTCTAATTGTTCTTCGAACCTTACCACCAGCTCAATCATACTTTATATATATTTATTTCAGGTGTCAGTATAAGAGATTTTCTCTACTTTCAATTTAAAATATTGTCCTTACTTTTAAAGCTAAATCAGTTCTATGCTTTTTCTCCAGTTCTTTTGATTTCTCTTATAAGTTTGGTTTCTTTTTTCTTTTTATACTACTGTTATTAGTTTTATCCTGATTGGCTGAGTTATGTTTTCAAGAAATTTTCCAGGAAGAGTTCGTGAATAATTCCATTCCTGAGAATATTTTAGTATTGGCCTCACATGAGAATGACACCTTGGCTGGGTGACACTCTTTCCCCTTTAACATTCTACAGATGTGATTCCATTATCTTCCATCAGAAAATGCTCCTGAAGAGTCAGAGATCAGTCTGAACTGCTTGGTGCTTTTGTTTTTGTGGTTAGAAGTTTATGGAGGTGGGGAGAGAATAGGAGTAATAGTGAACTGTTCTGTTTGTGGACATTGTAGAATTTTTTTTTCCTTTACTTAACTTTACCAGAATGTATCTTGAAATGAGCTGTTATTTATTAAATTTTCCTGGGCCACCATAAATCCTTTTAATCTAAAGATTCAGATCTTCTTTAATTTTAGGAACGTTTTCCTCTACTGTATCTTTGAATCTTTTAATTTTTTTTCTCTTTTCTTGTCCATGAATATCTCTGTGTCTTGGATCTCCATTGGCTATTCTTCATATCTATAATTTCATTTCTAATCTACTGCAACTCAGGCCTTTTCCTTAGGCACTTTTGTGATTTTTCTCAATCCTATCCTTAGCTCACTAATTTTGGTGCTTCACAGTATCAATATTTATTGTTCTTTTACTGCCTCTAATTTAAATTTCTGTAACAAAACAGCAGTGCTAGTCAGGCTGCAGTCATGAATGCTCTATAGTATATCAGATTTAAGATGGCCTTAATCTCACAGTTTTTGAAAACTTCTATCAGCAGTGAAAAGAAAAAACATACTTGACTTTATTGTGAAGTGGGGAAAAGTGTAAATACAAAGGAATAAATTGGCATTTGTAATGTCTCTACATGCTCTTATTTTGTCTCTTTTCCTCAAATGTACATTCCATTTTGAGAAATAATTTAGGAAAATAGCCAAATATGAGTAAGTCTGGCCACACCCAGAGTGAGATGACAAATTCCCTTCATATTCTAAAATTCTATAACATAAACTGTTCAGATTGTTTCAAAAGTCCCATCAACTCCTCTGACATATTGAGGATATATTTGCACATCTTTTTTTTCCTTTTTTAATGAAAGAAACACTGTTTGCTATCAAAGTCAAGAGCCCTCACATAGAATCCTGCACAAAGAATCAAAAGAAAGATAAGGCAATCATAGTGCTTTCCATCCTTAGGGTCTAAATGAAACACAAAGAAACCCCAGAAAATAAGAACCGTCTGCATATGCTAAACGACCCAGACCAGATCACTTCTAACTTCCCTTTGGAATATAACAGTACTTACTGTGGATATGAAATAATTTCACAGATTCTAATTTCAGTTATTATGGCTCTCTTATGACTGGAGAAGCCAAGGTGCAGTGGAAGAAGCTCTCTAAAAATAGCTCCTGAACTGAGAGTTGAATAAAGACCAAACCCCTTATTTATCTGACTTGTATTTTTCAAAGTGCATGTGAGAATGTCTATTCAAGAAACTCCTGCCTCTTAAGAGTAGGTGGAACTACTATTGCAAAGTTGTCATTTTCAAGGGAAAATTGTGTGGGTAGCTTCCTTTATGTCTGAACAAATTAGAGCTGTACAGGAATTTTCTAATTAGTATGTGGTGATGGTTCCATTCAGTAGCCCTGGTGCAGGACTCCAACAGGGATAACATAAGAATTTTCTAAAGTCACTTCTCCAAGTATAAGAAAAGAGGAACAGAATTAGAATTATTTAACTTAATAAGAAGGAATTATTTAACTTAAGAAGAGAATGCCAAGGGCTAAACTTGCTATTTTCTAATATCTCAGAAGTACAACTCTCTGTGGCCCAGAAAGAGGAAAATTAGATAACTATGGGAGAAAGAGTTGGATTACATCAAAAAATGAACTTCCCAATTATAAAGATTGCGTGGGGGGGGGGGGGGTAAGGGAATCACCAAAGAAATTACAAAATATAATTACAACAACAACAATAGTAGTTACCACTTATTGAGTGTATTATATATCACTTTTCTATTTTAAGCACTTTATAGACATTATCTTATTTAATCCTCATAAGGGTGTTCTATGACCTTATTGTTACCTCCACTGAACATTATTTAACATTTTTAGAGGGCTTTCTATGTGCCAGGTACTGTACTAGGCAGTAGGATTAGAGACTCATGAGACTAGACAAAGTCCCTATAACTGTGAAGCTTTTATTCTGGGGGGGGAGATTGACAATAAATAAATAAACAAGAAAAGTAAATTCGAGTGGAAAGTATTATGCAGAGAATTAAAAATAGAGGAATAAGATGGTTATCAGGTAAACTAGGCAATAAGAGGAGGTATCTCTGAGGAGGTAAAATCTGATTGAAAGAAGGAGCCAGCTAGGAAAAGGGAAGCAGCAAAAACACTGCTGACAGAAAGAGCAGGTAGAGACAAGGTCCTAAGGCAGGAACAAGTTTAATCACTCTGGAAGCCAAAGGCAGGCCACTGAGACTACAGCAGAGCGGATAAAAGGAAACAGCATAAGAAGATGACCGAGTGGAGGACAAAGAATGGGTCATGGGGTTTTCTGAGGGTTAGGGTAAAGACTCTGGATTTTAATCTGAGTATTGTGGGAAGCCCTGGGAGAGTTTTAGACAGGGGAGTGAAATAATCGGATTTATCTTTCTTAAACCTCACTCTGCCTTCTGTGTAGAGAATGGACTATAGGAAGGCAAGAATGGAAGCAGGGAGATTTCTGCAGAGAGATAATCCAGCCTTTCCTTGGAAGCAGGAAGAAGCTTCCCCCAGGAAAAATGGATGCAGGGGACCTGGTCACTTATCCGTTCTATGATTCAGTCACAGCTAGAGCATATTAAATTCTCCCACTCCACAGTGATGAGTGACATCAGAGCACCGATCTGCTGTAAACTCCCCCGGTGATAAATACTGTTTTTCTTTTTAAACTTTTAAGTCTTTGTAGCAAACTTACCTGCCAACATCCCACAATTCCTACCAAAAAGCAAATAAAGTGAAAAAAATGCATTTTTGCACTGTCTTAGTCATGTAGAAATGTCTTCGAATGGAATGTGTCGGACTTGGGCCAACTCTTATCTGTGATGCAAGGCTGACTCTACCCAGAAAATTTTTTCCTGTGTTTCAAATATTGTGTCCCAGAAGAATCAATGTACAGTAATTCTTAAGAGACACTCCAAAGTTATTTAAAAAACGAAACAGGTTTTGAGGAGGTTATTCCTCAAATTTTGTTGCATAAGGGGAAATTAACAGTGTGGCATACAGGATTCAATCCCTTGATGAAGGGAAAAAGATCAAAGGAACCATGAACATCATCTCCATGCATCTCTCATCTTCCTCCTACAATATTCTCAAGTCAAATGATGTCTAAAGTCTATGTCCATCCGGTATATGAAATATAATGGAAACACAGGTTCCTGTTCAAGACCGCGACCTAGGAGGATCCTGGGCTCACCTCCTCCCACGGACACACTAAATTTGCAGCTAAATATGGAACATCTTCCTCTGGAGAAAAAACTAAAAACGGAGTGACTCTACGCCTCAGGCAAACAAAGGAGAGGAAGCCCACATCAAAGGGGTAGAAAAGTCTGGGATACAATCTCACCAGAAACCCCACCCACTGCAAGGCAACCCAGAGTCAGGAGGGAACTCAAAACGCGGAGCTTCTCCCTGAGGAGGGAAGGGTTTGAACCCCACATTGGGGACCCCAGCTTTTAAGACAAGCACCTGAGACACAAGCCCCCAAACATCCAGCTTTGAATACCAAAGGCGTCCTGGAGGCCCACCCGTTGCTAACAATCTGAGAAGTGACCCTTAAAGGGCTGGCTGTGGACTCACCTGCCCCAGGGCTCCGCGGCTGATGGAGAGGCACCCAGATTGTTGCGAATGAGGCTCATTTGCTAATCTTGAACATTGGCCTGAGGGGCAAGCATGAACCCAGCACACCCCCGGGCCCTGCTGGCTGCGGGCGCCATCTTCAATCCTCGCTCTAGTCAGTGGACGCCGTCTTTTTTTTTCTTCTTTAATACGAGGTTTTTGTTTTTGTTTTTTTCCTCTGTCTTTCTGTCCTCTTTTTTCCTTGGGCGCCATCTGTCCACGCTCCCTCTGCCTCATTCCAGGTCCCAGCTGGTAGGCGCCATCTCCACGCTCCGGGGCGCCAGTAGCTCCGGGAGGGGAGGTTTTAGGCGTCTGGTGCCCAGCGTTTCGGGACTGCAGAGCAGGGGATGCCCCCGACCTCCTGGCTTTGTTGACCAGGGGGGCTTGCGTTCCTGGGTCCCAGAGGATTGCAACAATTGCAAAGACAGTTCTTGGCAGGCTACCGCCCCAGGGCACTGCACAGACCGCGGACAGTAACACAGCCCAGCCTTTCTGTGCGGGAGGCCCATTTGCTCAGCCTGGAGCCTTGACCTGAGGGCCAGGCTTCCGGCTGCCACGCAACTAGAGGAGCGGCTCTCGCAGAGCAGAGGCTGGTGGGAGCCATCTTTGCTCTCCCTCTGCCTGCCCACAGCTTGCTGGGATCTCTCTGAAAGACGCTTATACACTCCGCTCACCTGGAGCCCCCTGGAGGCACCTTCAGATCGCCTGGCTCAGGCGGCCAGGGGGCTTATGCTCGTGGGCCCACAGGGCTATATATATTTGCATACTTTAAAAGCTGCTGCCCAAGGGTCTGGCTTTCAATCAGCCTGAATCTAGGTGCCAACTGAGATCCTCCTGTTTGGGACACTGACAGGTCTTAGCACAGCCTCAACTACTGGGAGCCATTAAACATAAAATAGTCTTGGATGATCACAAAGGTTTGAGAGACAACAAAGAGCTAGGGCAGGGTTGAATGATGAGGTTCATTCCCTACACCAGGCCGCTCCTTCAAGACTGGGAGAGGTAGCTGTTTTATCTAATGTATAGAAACCAACACAGAGTCAAGTAAAATGAGGAAACAGAGGAATATGCTCAAAATGAAAAAGCAAGATAAAACCTCAGGGGGAAAAAACCCTAATGAAGCGAAAATAATTAATTTATCAGAATCTGGAAAAACAAAGGTAAATAAAACCTTGAACTTTAATAATTAAACAAAAAAGTAATGTAGAAACTCTTGATCTGTTTCTTGCAATAAATAGGCTGCCCAAATCACATCTGCTACAGGACATCATGATGGTTCACAGACACAATGATTTAGTAGTAATAAAAAAAAAAGTCAATAATAATAGTAGTATTTGTTGAGGACCTCCTACACGTCAGACACTTGTGTTAGTTGTTTCTAGATCGTTCCCTAAAAATGAAAAATGCTTCTAGATCTACTGATGATTTGTATCTCCAAAGTCAAAAAAAAATCTCTTCAATAGTTTTTGGGACTCGCTAGAAACATTTCTCATTAGGAAACAGTGTTTGGTTGTTCTGTTTTTCCACCCAAGAAAGAGTTGAAGGGATTTAGTCTGGACGGAAAGAAGAGCTTCCTAAAGTTGAAAATATTAAAAACAAAAACACATATATCATTTAAATCACACAGAGTTGGCCTCTAACCAAAGAAGAGAGAGGTAAGACATAAACACAGAAAGCACTTAATTCCTTCTTTGTGTATGTAAAAGGTATAAGTGGTGTACTTTGAACATAGCAACAGGATCCAGAATTGATGAATCATGTGGCTAATGTCATTATGTAAGATAGCTATGAAAACATTTGAAGCAAAAATAGTATGCTTGCTCTCATACTTGTATAAAAATTACGGGCTTTTGCATGAAGATACTCACTAAAGAAAAATTGCCACTTGTTCTAGTCCTTAGTAAATGTTAAATGTCGCATTTATATTATTACCTTTTTTCTTTTTCTGATTTTAAAAGTAATATTTGCGGGGCTTCCCTGGTGGCGCAGTGGTTGAGAATCCGCCTGCCAATGCAGGGGACACGGGTTCGATACCTGGTCTGGGAAGATCCCACATGCCGCGGAGCAACTGGGCCTGTGAGCCACAATTACTGAGCCTGCGCATCTGGAGCCTGTGCTCTGCAACAAGAGAGGCCGCGATAGTGAGAGGCCCGCGCACCGCGATGAAAAGTGGCCCCCGCTTGCCACAACTAGAGAAAGCCCTTGCACAGAAACGAAGACCCAACACAGCCAAAAATAAATAAATAAATAAATTTTTTTAAAAAATAAATAAAATAAAAGTAAGATTTGCTCATTAAAGAAAATCTGGAAAATTAAGAAGGTTAAGAAGATAAGAAGGGAAATCACCCATAATCTCACTACCCAGAATTAATGACCTTAATTTTTTTTTGGTAGATTCATTCCAGCCTTTATCTTAAACAAACTTTATCTTTTTTCAGAGTTAAGAACCAACTATGGGCTTCCCTGGTGGCTCAGTGGTTAAGAATCCACCTGCCAATGCAGGGGACACGGGTTCAAGCCCTGGTCTGGGAAGATCCCACATGCCGCGCAGCAACTAAGCCCGTGTGCCGCAACTACTGAGCCTGCGCCCTAGAGCCTGCAAGCCACAACTACTGAGCCCGCATGCCACAACTACTGAAGCCCGCGCACCTAGAGCCTGTGCTTCACAACAAGAGAAGCCACCGTGATGAGAAGCCTGCATACCACAACGAAGAGTGGCCCCCGCTCGCCGCAACTAGAGAAAGCCCACGCAGCAATGAAGACCCAATGCAGCCAAAAATAAATAAATAAAAATAAATTTATTAAAAAAAAAGAATCAACTATACATACACTTTTTTTTAAACTTTATTTTTCGCTGCGCTGGGTCTTCGTTGCTGCGTGTGGGCTTTCTCTAGCTGTGGCGAGCGGGGGCTACTCTTCGTTGCAGTGCACCGGCTTCTCATCCCGGTGGCTTCCCCTGTTGCAGAGCACAGGCTCTAGGCGCATGGGCTTCGGTAGTTGCAACACGCAGGCTCAGTAGTTGTGGCTCTCAGGCTCTAGAGCGCAGGCTCAGTAGTGGTGGTGCACGGGCTTAGTTGTTCCATGGCATGTGGGATCTTCCTGGACCAGGGATCGAACCCACGTCCCCTGCTTTGGCAGGTGGATTCTTAACCACTGTGCCACCAGGGAAGTCTCCGTACACATTTTTGAAATTGCTTTTTTCAATTAACCTTATACAATGAGTACTTGCCCATGTCATTAATAATTCTTCATACATATTAATAAGTACAAAATATTACATTCCTAATTAAACCTCTATTTTCAAGCATTTAGGCTGCTTCCAATATTTTCCTATTATGAAAAAGCACTAAAATATATAATATTAATGACATCACGACACAACTCTGAAAAAAAAGTAAAATAGCTCCTATTCTATGAATAGGCAAACAGAGGTGGTAATTTTCCCTATACTTTCCTCCCTTAAACTGGGTCATAAAGCGATTGAAAGAAAGACAGTCTAGAGAGAGCTCTCTCTGGTTACAGCATATTGATTAACAGGGTGGAAAACCTCATCACCAACATGAAAGATGTTCAGTACCCCTTTTTTGCCCATCTCACTATCTACTACCATTTCCCTCCTCTCCAAGAAAACTGGAAGTCTATTAGCCAGAGGTCTGTTGATTATCCAGAAATGACCCAGTGCACTGCAACCTCCAACCAACTTCCCCAAAGTCCCAACATTGGTCTAGGATATTCTCTCAGTACCACTGGGTCGCACAACTCCAGAGGTACCATTTGTACTATTTCCTGTGTGATGGTCTCCCCTGGAGTTTTGCAGCATTGCCCCAGACTGTTGCTTCACATTTATACAAGAGCAAAATGAACAACAGAGACTCTGGCTAGTGAAGAAGTCCTTTTGTTGCTCTGACCCCAATGCCAGTGCTGGAATCTCCTCTGGCTTTAGTGCCCAAGACTTCACTTGTTGAATCAGTTTGGACATATTTTCCACACAGAAAAGCTTTTTCTAAAAGATCCCTCAAGATACAGGACCACAGGGCTTCTCTAAGACAAAAACTAAACTAGGACAACAAAGAAATCCCCTACTCCCACCACCAGGCTAGCAAGCCCCAGATAACAAGAAGAAGAGTCTACTGCTGGCTGAGGGTCAGGAGCAGAGAGAAAAACCTCTGAGGTACAGGAAAGGCTTAAGGCTAAAGATGGAACAAGAACATTGAAAAAAACCTTTCAGTAATTCAACCTCCACCACAAGGTAGTAGAGGAATTTGAAGCCAGTGGTACACTGAAGGTAACTATAGCAAAACAAAGAAACAAATACAAAATCAACTCCTTATTAGATTGAACTGACACTATCACCCTCTTCCCCCACTAATGGCCTAGCAGAGGAAGAGACATGTTCATATCTAGGCATAAAAATATTTACCTCAGATCCAGACAGTCAATCAAAATTAGAAAATACACACACACAAAAAAAAATCAAGGAAAACAACTCATTTTCAAATGACAAAGCAGCCAACAGAAGAGACTTAGAGATGAACCAGATGTTGCAACTATCAGAGAGGTAATGTAAAATAACTAATTAATATCTTCAAATATTCTAGTAGAAAAGGTGAACAGCATGCAAAGCCAGATGGAAAATTTCAGCAGAGCAATCCATACTATAGGGGAAAAAATGAAACTGCTAAAAATAAAAAGTAATAATAACAGAAAAAAAGAATGCCTTCAACTGGCTGATCAATAGATTCAACAAGCCAAGGGAAAAAATAAGTGGAAAAAACATTAGTGAACTTGAAAATAGGTCAGTAGAAATTACCCAAATTTATACAATGGAATATTATTCAGCCATTAAAAAAGAATGAAATCTAGGGGACTTCCCTGGCAGTCCAGGGGTTAAGACCTTGCCTTCCAATGCAGGGGGTGTGAGTTTGATCCCTGGTTGGGGAACTAAGACCCCATATGTCTCGGGGCCAAAAACCAAAACATAAAACAGAAGCAATATTGTAACAAACTCAACAAAGACTTGAAAAATGCTACACACACACACAAAATATATATTTTTTTTTTTTTGGGCTGCGTTAGGTCTTTGTTGCTGCGTGTGGGCTTTCACTAGTTGCAGCGAGTGGGGGCTACTCTTTGTTGCAGTGTGTGGGCTTCAGTAGCTGTAGCTCGCGGGCTCTAGAGCACAGGCTCAGTAGTTGTGGTGCACAGGCTTAGTTGCTCCGCGGCATGTGGGATCTTCCCAGACCAGGGCTCGAACCCGTGTCCCCTGCATTGGCAGGCGGATCCTTAACCACTGCGCCAGCAGGAAGCCCCCACACACAAAATCTTAAGAAAAAAAAAAAAAAGAATGAAATCTTGCCATTGGCAACAATTTGGTTGAAACATAAGGGCATTATGCTAACTGAAGGAAGCCAGACAGAGAAAGGCAAATATAATATGATCTCTCTTATATGTGAAATCTTAAAAAAAAAAAAAAAAAAGAAAAAACACGCTCATAGATATAAAACAGACAGCATGTCAGCTGTAATTAATAATACTGTTTGTAGTATGGTACTGGCACAAAAACAGAAATATAGATCAATATAAGGAGATAGAAAGCCCATAAATAAACCCATGGCCTTATGGTCAATTAATCTACAGCAAAGGAGGCAAAAATATACAATGGAGAAAAGACAGTCTCTTCAATAAGTGGTGCTGGGAAAACTGGACAGCTACATGAAAAAGAATGAAATTAGAACATTCTCTAACACCCTATACAAAAACAAACTCAAAATGGATAAAAGATCTAAATGTAAGACCAGATACTCTAAATCTCCTAGAAGAAAACATAGGCAGAACACTCCTTGACAAAAATCACAGCAATATTTTTTTGGATCCATCTCCTAGAGTAATGGAAATAAAAACAAAAATAAACAAATGGGGCCTAATTAAATTTAAAGGCTTTTGCACAGCAAAGGAAACCACAAACAAAACGAAAAGACAACCTACAGAATGGGAGAAAATATTTGCAAATGAAGCAACCGAAAAGGAATTAATCTCCAAAATATACAAACAGTTCATGTAGCTCAATATCAAAACAACAAACAACACAATCCAAAAATGGGCAGAATATCTAAATAGACATTTCTCCAAAGAAGACATACAGATAGCCAAAAAGCACATCAATAGATGATCAACATCACTAATTATTAGAGAAATGCAAATCAAAACTACAATGAGGTATCACCTCACACTGGTCAGAATGGCCATCATCAAAAAGTCTACAAATAGCAAATGCTGGAGAGGGTGTGGAGAAAAGGGAGCCCTCCTACACTGTTGGGCATGTAAATTGGTACAGCCACTATGGAGAACAGTATGGAGGTTCCCTAAAAAACTAAAAATAGAGCTACCATATGATCCAGCAATCCTACTCCTGGGCATATATCCAGAGAAAACCACAATTCGAAAAGATACATGCACCCCAATGTTCGTTGCAGCACTATTTACAATACCAAGACATGGAGGCAACCTAAATGTCCATCAACAGAGGAATGGATAAAGAAGATGTGGTACATATATACAATGTAATATTACTCAGCCATAAAAAAGAATGAAATAATGCCATTTGCAGCAACATGGATGGACCTAGAGATTATCATACTAAGTGAAGTAAGTCAGACAGAGAAAGACAAATATCATATAATATCACTTATATGTGGAATCTAAAAAAATGATACAAATGAAATTATTTACAAAACAGAAATAGACTCATAGACATAGAAAACAAACTTATGGTTACCAAAGGGGATAGCAGGAGTGGGGGGGAGGGATAAATTAGGAGTTTGGGATTAACATGTACACATTACTGTATATAAAATAAGTAACCAAGAAAGACCTACTGTATAGCACAGGGAACTATATTCAATATCTTGTAATAACCTATAATGGAAAACAATCTGGAAAAGTATATATATATATGAATCACTTTGCTGTATACTTGAAACTAACACAACATTGTTAATCAACTATACTTCAATTTTTAAAAAAAAGAAAAAATAATAATACTGTTTGCACTGAAAGTTGCAAAGAAAGTAGACCTTACAAATTCTCATCACAAGAAAATGCAACACTCTGTAACAATGTGTGATGGCAGGTGCTAACTAGATTATTGTGGTTATCATTTCATGATATATACAAATATCAAACCATTATTTTGTACACCTGAAGCTAATATAATGTTGTATGTCAATTATACTTCAATAAAAAGAATTTTTAACTACCCAAACTAAAACAAAGAGACAAAAAGAAAAGTGA
The DNA here is from genome assembly GCF_028023285.1 of Balaenoptera ricei. Lineage (NCBI taxonomy): Eukaryota > Metazoa > Chordata > Mammalia > Artiodactyla > Balaenopteridae > Balaenoptera > Balaenoptera ricei. The sequence goes on from NC_082641.1 coordinate 44,316,471, forward strand.
AGAAAAGCAAAAATTAAACAGAGCCATCAGAACTAGGGGTCTAACGTGTGTAAGGTATAAAGGCTGAGAATTTCCCCTCAGATCATGAAATATAGTAAGCCACAGGTCTAAGAAGCTCAGAGGATCCCCCCTCCCCAACAAAAAAACAGATTAAATAACAAAGTAAAGAAGAAGAAGGAGGAGGAGAAGGAAGAGAGGAATAGAAAAGCCACACCACCCACACACATCTAGACCCATCATAGTCAAGTGGATTAAAAATAAAGATAAAGAGAGAATTTTGAAGACAGTCAAAGAAAAAGGAAACATTACATACAGAGGAGCAAAGATAAGAATGACTGTAGGCTTCTTATCTGAAACTATACAAGCCGGAAGACAGACATCTTTAAAATACTGGGGTGGGGGGGGGAACTATTAACCCAGAATTTATGCCCAGTGAAAACTTATTTCAAAAATGAAAGAGGAAGACTTTTTCAAACATATAAAAACAAAATTTGTTACCAGCAGACCTACATACACTACTGAAAATGTTTAGGAAAGTTCTACAGATAGAAAGAAGGAAAATGATACTAGATCAAACCTTGGAATATAAAACAGGCAGAACCCCAGAAATGGTTCAAATGAAGGTTTTCCTAGCTTTAGGTGAATGAAATTATCTTTAATATTAAAAAGTCAATCTAGTATACTCTGTTGGTGCTCCACCCTGACCCCATTAACGGGGCGAGCGCACCTTCACACACTTGCTGGAGGGGGAAGGGCTGCTATCGGCTCACAGCTGCACTGTACTCCTGAGAATTGCCCTTGACCAGTGACAGCCACTTGGACACGAATATGTGGGAGGTTATGCCTTGCCCTGCAGGGGGCTGCAGCCAACAACTAACAAATATGGGATACCAAAAAGACCTGCCTCCTTACCTCAGTGTAGGATAACTCTGTGGTACTATACGTGTTTCAGAGTTCCCTGTTCACTAGCTGAGGTTAGCTTTAGCTGAAAACACATCTTTGCCTAACCTTTTCCCCTGCCCTATCCTATTTCCTTCCCTTTCTGACAGGTTTCACCAGAAAACTCTCCCTTAAGAGTCCCTTTCTCCATCTCTACTTCTGAGGACCCTGACCCAAGACACTCAATGTTTCCCCACAAAGCATGATGTTTGCCTTAAGTTTTTGTACACACTGTTTATCAAATTAAGGACTTTCCTTCTATTTCTAGTTTCCTAAAGAGTTTATATCAAGAACGGATGCTGTTTTTTTTGTCAGTTTTTCCCACATTTATTCATATGATCATATGGTGTTTCCGCCTTCATTTGGTTAATGTGGTAATTTATGTATAATAAATTTGAATTCTTGGAATAAATGCAACTTGGTCATAATGTTTTAAGAAGGAATTTGCTAATCTATTAATTTAATAATTTTTAAACTGACTGTAAAATACAAGGATTTTCTTCTTTTTTTTTTCTTTTTTTACAAGTGTTCGCCTATAAAGATGAAAGGGAGGAAAACTCATTGGGACTAAGCAGGGAAGAGCAGGAGAAATTCCAAATACATTTACACTTTCTGAAGTTGCTAACCTCAGAACAACGCTGGCATATTTCATGTTCAGTGAGTTTACACCACTCCAGGTCTGCAAAAGGAACAGGCCTGCCTGCAGGCAAGGGGGCACTGAGAGGGGCTGCAAGTACCCATTAATCATCTGACTTCTAAAAGCAGGTTATGCTTGAAGAGCCAATACAACTCTCTGCTACAGCCCCTGGGCAGAGCCTTTCTGAGCATCAAAACACATGGATCAAAAATCTCATAGGATTATAAGAGCAGAGAGTATAAAAGAAATCCAAAAGCTGGCATACGGCATTTCACAGAATAGATTTTCAATAAATATTGGCAGATCAACAGATTTCTGTCACCTATACATCATCGAATCCCTTTCTCATCTTTATTTGGTCATTTCAGAAGTTGGAGGAAATTGAACCCAGTTGCTAGAGTCATTTCATCACAAAATCTTTAACTTTATTAATGAGAAAAGAAATAGCCCTCAACATTCTAACTAGAATATGCATGAGTCTTCATGTATGGAATGATGTCACCAAACACCCTCACCCCTCAAATACACAAGTTCTGGAATGATGATGAGTTTACCATGATCCAACCAACCCATTCAAATCTCTCTTGTGATTTCCATTCTTGAGATTGCTTATCAGGGCTTGTGACACAGTCTTTAGCTGCAAGGTTAAAAGATTTCCAAGTCTGTTATCCACTATAAGTACGTTTTTGCAGTCTCTTCTAAATTCTACATTCCTCCAAGCCTGTGAATGTATCTTGTCTTTCGTTCTGTCTTTCCTGGGAAAGTACTAAGGACATAGGAGATTTTGTCAATTATTACTGAATTAGAGATGACTGGCCCATGGAGTTCAACACTGGACCTTGGCTTCACTAACATCATTCTTTAACCAGATGTGCTACTGAAGAACGTACCCATGATGACATTGAAGACAGAAATCCTTATAAACCCTGAAATCATCAGCTTTCTCTAAATTTCTCTCTATGATCCTTGCATTTATTCATGAGATCCAGTGCTTAGTGGACACCTTTAACCTGAAGAGCTAGGCTGCTAACAGTACTTTTCAGAGAGTCGGTCAGTTGTAAAATAAACACTCCTTGATCATCTGATTGGTGCTGACTTATGACTTGGTTTTTCAGGGAACTCTCCCATGTCTCAGTTTAATCATTTCACCAAAGAAGATCTTGTGCTGTTTGTCAGCAGAAACCACTGCTGTTAGAAGAAACTGGCCTCTCCCTGAACTCTCCCAGACTCGGTCTGTTCTTTCCCACCCTTTATAAAAGTATTTCCCTGAACAATCTTACTGGTGATGCAATTAGTATTGATTTGCCACCAATAGCTTCTGTTTCTTCCCATGACCCTGGAATTGAAACCGTGCACCTCAGATTGGGAGTTGAACCCACGTGCCGGGACTTGAAGCCAGCCAAAAACCTGATTGGGACTCGAACCCACGCAGCCGGGACTTAAACCCGGCCAAAACCCACCATCTTCCAACTGAGATCACACACCTGGTTTCAGGACTTGAAGCTCAGGTTCTTGATGTCTCATCACAGAAAGAATTCAGTGAGAGACAAAGTGATGTATTACAATGAGCGTATACTGAGGTCTAGGTCTAGTGGAAGTTGACTTGTCTGCCATCTTGCAACCATTTTGTTCTAATCAGTTTATGTCAAGTCCTTGGGCTATATCATTCTTACAAAGGTTGTGCCCTGTCCCCTTCCCTCCTGTTTCAGAATCGCTCCAATTTGATAGGCAACAATCCATGGAAAATGGCCCCTATCCCTTGCATTCTTGGTTTCTAACCTTTTACCAGAGTCCTGACCCTAAGCATTTTGGCTTAAATAACATTATATCAGTTACACCCATTAATTTTATTTCAGAGATCTCACAGATCATCAGATTTTTGGAGGTAAAAGAAACCCCAATGACTGACTAGTCAACTCCATTTTACCAAAATTGATCTCCAGAATAAACGCCTTAGCCTTAATCTAGAGGCAGAACCGAGACAAAACATGAAGTCTAGCCCTCTTCTAGTAAACACACTGTATTACCCTATGTGCACGACCAAATCTAAGAAAATGAGCTTGCAGGTTCATGCCCAGAAACACGAAAATGTTCCCAACTCTCTGGAAACAATGTGGTAATTTAAGCAAGCAAGATCTCACTCTAGGTCCCCCACGGCCACAAAATGAGGTGGTAGGGTTGCCCTGAACATTGATGCCTCCTGGAGAATTTCCTGCTATATCCCAAGGGCAAAGAGGGTCAATGACAGATCTTTTTCACATTCTTGATTCACTGACATTCATTAGGGCTCACTGGAATAGGTCTCAGACACCTTATCTCTAACAACATGTTAGAAATCTCTCTGTGCTATTTGTCCTGCTCACCTCAGCCTCATACCTTCTCCTCTGAGGGTGGCTCCACAAAGAGAGGAGGGCAAAGACGGGTCACCTCTGGAGTCTGGGAAGGGAGCCTGCTAAAAACTGCCCTCCTTCCAATGAGAAATTGTTTTTTCAGACCTCTGTGTGACTAGAACTTGAAAACTTGAACTTTGAGTTGTGATTTGATACCTGAAATTCCTTTCATTCCACAATTAAAGATAAGGCTTTCAGGGTAAACATAGCAGGACTAAGCAATCTCTGGACTAACTAACACACATAAAGGGATAAATGACTGATATGGTTCATTTCCTAGAACAGGTTTTGGAAAAAGAGGAGGGAAAGGAGAGGTCAAGGGCACTGAAGGGAGAAAAAGAAAGACTGGAGGCAGTGAAGAAAAACTCTGACCCCTTCACCATCTGCGCTGAACAATGTTATGTTTAATTGCTTCCTGAACCGTTCCTCATTTTTTTTTTCTTTAATCAACTTTAACCACAAAGGTAACTGCTATTGGTTTTCTAACGGACAAGGATGTCTTAGCGTGGCATCTACCTAGATGAATATGAATGGGAAATTGTTACTTATAAGCAGGTGTACTAGAAAGAGATTTCAAAACGTGATACGCCTGCATACTGATTATTGTACCACTTAATCAGGATATTTGATATTAGTATGTTCCTTTCTACTGGAGAGCTTAAAGTGGAAAAGGAACCATAGATTTACAAAAATGAGAAAAAAAATCAGCTTCCTGTGCACCCACTAGAGTGTTGTATGTATTAGAAATCACAAAAAAATGAAAGATAAAATCAATACTCATGTTAAAGGAATTTCCATGTTGGTATGATTGTCTCCATAAATGGAAAAGTGGAAGCAGTGATGATGTTGGGAACGTGGTAGGACGCAGTCACTTTTTATTTTATGGGGGGAAAAAAAGGCAGAGAAAGAGAGGCGAAAAAATGGAGTGGTAGTGCTTCTGTTTACCCACTGCCTGGGTTAATATGTAATTGACAAGATTAATGGCTGCATAATAACTGCCTCTATTGTTTACCATCTGGACGGTGGCCAGCCATCTTACCACTCTGCCCACCAGTGGGTTTGGGTTTGTAAGGAATGCAGTGAGTAAATAGGGTCTGTGTGCCAGGTGTTACCTTGCTAAAGAAGACATTCAGGAAGAACTGTACAGGGAGACCTGGTGATGTTCCTTCTGGTGGGGCGTCCCTCTCTGCACTGGGTAAATAGTCCCACTTCAAAACTGCTGTATCCATTGTGGTGGAACAGAGACGGGTGGGCCCAGCCAAACCGCTCTACCTGAGGAAGACAAAGAAAAACATTTAGGATCCAGAGAAAGGTCTCCGTTCTGTCCTGTCCAAGGTGTAAAACAAACAGCAGTACTCCTCTTGGCTGTTCCTTGCACTGCCCTGGGATGTGCTGGGAAGCACTAATCTTTCATCTGCAGATTTACATGGATGTGAAAATACATTCCTCTCCCCTCTTTCCTGATCCACTTTCAAAGCTCCTGCTTCTAGCCCTTCTCACTGTGAGATGAGCAAATAGACCGAGACTCTCAGTCACGAACCGCAGAAAGGATTTCCATGGAAAAGTACCACGAGTCCACCTGCTCTGCTCCTGATTTTGTCTAGTCTTGCCTCTCACGTGGACCAGGATGATTTGATATACAAAAACAAGGGCTATGTCATTCCTCCTCACGTGGCCTCGCTCTGGTCTGGGTCACACACGTTCTCCTTGATTGCCTCAAACTACATGGGTTTCCTCATTTTCTAACAAATCAAGTTCAGATTCCTGACATTGGAGGAGCCTCTCCTGGGGACTGGTACTAATACTCGTCCTACTGTTCGCTTCACCCCAACTTACACTGTCTTATTGTGTAGTTCCATGCTTTCCTCCTTCCACCTAGATGTCTCCCTCGACCCCGTCTCTCTCAGTATATTCAAATCTTATTCCTTTGGTGCAAACCCTGTTGTAGCTCCCTATTCTACATTCTTATACACCTTGTACTTTTCCTTCATAACATTTATCCCTACTGTCATTACATACTTACAGTGTAGTCATTGTGGCCTGGCTTTCCTCCTTACTAGATAATGAGTTCCCTGAAGATAGGGGCTCCATGTATTATGTTCTTTGACATATATCTAGCAGTGGACCAGTAGTAGATTAGTGCTTAGATTAATGGTCAAGTTAATGATGATATTAATAAATGTAAAGACTAGTTCAGATTTTCACTTCCTTCATTAGCTCGACCTTCAGCTTCTCCAGCTGAATACATTGCTAGTCATCTTTTGAAGTGACTTGTGAACTTTGTGCTTCCTGCTGGCACTAATCATTTTCCATGTTTTATCATCATTATCTAAACCTTAGTCTTATCTGTTTTGTTACTCTAAGGTTCCTTGAGAGCAGGGACTCTCATTCATTCTTTAACTTGTTCACAAGTCCAAACAAATTTTATCTAGCTGGGACTCAAAAACTGTTTGCTGAGTGGTGGATTAATTTTTTATTTATCTATCTTTCTGTTTATATAATGCCCATAGTTCCACATTCTGCACACACATTACTTTTCCTACTTTAGAGGAAAAAATAAATAAGTAACCAGTCAACAAATCTTTTCACCATTTAAGTTTCAGCCATACAGCATATGCTCCCTCCAGGGGCATTCCATTCCATTCGGCGAAGACTTGAGTTTAAAGATGTGACAGCAGAGCATGAAGGAGCTCTAAGTTCTTGCTAGAAACAACAGAAGAGGTAAAAGGCTGGAGCAGCAGGAAAAATGAAGACAGCAAGAATGAAAAATGAAGACAGTACTAGCAACCAATGGTTTAGGTGGAAAAAACTTAGAGCTCTAAGAAACTCATAGGAGTGACAGGCTTTGAACTTAAGCCTTTATTCTGTATAAACTGGAGCCAAGTCTTCAACCTATATGTTCTGTGTGACCTGGGAAAGGTCATTTTTCTCCCTGGATCTGTTTCCACATGGGTGAAATGGCATGAATGATGTGTATCTTTCAGATTGTTCATGAGATTCACATGATCATATGAGAAATTGTTCTGCAAGTTCAAAAGTGTTTTGCAAGTGGTATTACCTAAATGGTGGCTGAGGACCGAGAACTGGAGTGAGACAGCATGCAGAGGGTTTGAGAGACCATAGACAGAAGCTTACGTTTCATCTGGAGATTAAGGGGAAGCATCAGCCTAAAGCCAATTTGAGGTGATGGTGGGGGGAGTACTTCCTACTTCCTGTTTATCCAATCTAATTAGCATACTGTCATCAATGTGGTGGCCCAGTGTAATTTTTTATTTTTATTTTTATTTATTTTTTATACAGCAGGTTCTTATTAGTCATCCATTTTATACACATCAGTGTATACATGTCAATCCCAATCTCCCAATTCATCACACCACCAGCCCCACCGCCACTTTCCGCCTTGGTGTCCATACGTTTGTTCTCTACATCTGTGTCTCAATTTCTGCCCTGCAAACCGGTTCATCTGTACCATTTTTCTAGGTTCCACATATATGCATTAATATACGATATTTGTTTTTCTCTTTCTGACTTACTTCACTCTGTATGACAGTCTCTAGATCCAACCATGTCTCTACAAATGACCCAATTTCATTCCTTTTTATGGCTGAGTAATATTCCATTGCATATATGTACCACATCTTCTTTATCCATTTGTCTGTCGATGGGCATTTAGATTGCTTCCATGACCTGGTTATTGTAAATAGTGCTGCAGTGAACATTGGGGTGCATGTGTCTTTTTGAATTATGGTTTTCTCTGGGTATATGCCCAGTAGTGGGATTGCTGGGTCATATGGTAATTATATTTTTCATTTTTTAAGGAACCTCCATATGTTTTCCACAGTGGCTGTATCAATTTACATTCCCACCAACAGTGCAAGAGGGTTCCCTTTTCTCCACACCCTCTCCAGCATTTGTTGTTTGTAGATTTTCTGATGATGCCCATTCTAACTGGTGTGAGGTGATACCTCATTGTAGTTTTGATTTGCATATCTCTAATAATTACTGATGTTGAGCAGCTTTTCATGTGCTTCTTGGCCATCTGTATGTCTTCTTTGGAGAAATGTCTATTTAGGTCTTCTGCCCATTTTTGGATTGTGTTGTTTGTTTTTTTAATATTGAGCTGCATGAGCTGTTTATATATTTTGGAGATTAATCCTTTGTCCGTTGATTCGTTTGCAAATATTTTCTCCCATTCTGAGGGTTGTCTTTTCGTCTTGTTTATGGTTTCCTTTGATGTGCAAAAGCTTTTAAGTTTAATTAGGTCCCATTTGTTTATTTTTGTTTTTATTTCCATTTCTCTAGGAGGTGGATCAAAAAGATCTTGCTGTGATTTATGTCAAAGAGTGTTCTTCCTATGTTTTCCTCTAAGAGTTTTATAGTGTCCAGTCTTACATTTAGGTCTTTAATCCATTTTGAGTTTATTTTTGTGTATGGTGTTAGGAAGGGTTCTAATTTTATTCTTTTACATGTAGCTGTCCAGTTTTCCCAGAAGCACTTACTGAAGAGACTGTCTTTTCTCCATTGTATATCCTTGCCTCCTTTGTCATAGATTAGTTGACCATAGGTGCGTGGGTTTATCTCTGGGCTTTCTATCTTGTTCCATTGATCTATATTTCTGTTTTTGTGCCAGTACCATATTTTCTTGATTACTGTAGCTTTGTAGTATAGTCTGAAGTCAGGGAGCCTGATTCTTCCAGCTCCGTTTTTTTCCCTCAAGACTGCTTTGGCTATTCGGAGTCTTTTGTGTCTCCATACAAATTTTAAGATTTTTTTGTTCTAGTTCTGTAAAAAATGCCATTGGTAATTTGATAGGGATTGCATTGAATCTGTAGATTGCTTTGGGTAGTATAGTCATTTTCACAATATTGATTCTTCCAATCCAAGAACATGGTATATCTCTCCATCTGTTGGTATCATCTTTAATTTCTTTCATCAGTGTCATAGTTTTCTGCATAAATGTTTATTCCTAGGTATTTTATTCTTTTTGTTGCAATGGTAAATGAGAGTGTTTCCTTAATTTCTCTTTCAGATTTTTCACCATTAGTGTGTAGGAATGCAAGAGATTTCTGTGCATTAATTTTGTATCCTGCAACTTTACCAAATTCATTGATTAGCTCTAGTAGTTTTCTGGTGGCATCTTTAGGATTCTCTATGTATAGTATCATGTCATCTGCAAACAATGACAGTTTTACTTCTTCTTTTCCAATTTGGATTCCTTTTGTTTCTTTTTCTTCTCTGATTGCCGTTGCTAAGACTTCCAAAACTATGTTGAATAATAGTGGTGAGAGTGGACATCCTTGTCTTGTTCCTGATCTTAGAGGAAATACCACACTTTCAGTTTTTCACCATTGAGTATGATGTTTGCTGTGAGTTTGTCATATATGGCCTTTGTTATCTTGAGGTAGGTTTTGTAGAATGTTAAGATAAAAAGGTCAGTTCATAGAGATGGAAAGGAAAGTGTTGGTTGCCAGCAGTTGGGGGGAGGGAGGAAGGGGGAGTTACTGTTTAACGGGTACAGAGTTTTGGTTTTGCAAGATGAAAAAGTTATGGAAATGGATGGTGGTGACGGTTGTATACCACAATTTAATAAGTAAATAAATACTAAATTAATAAATAAGAAAAAAAGTGAATTAAGGAGAGTCGACTGTACTCTCTCCTGAGAGGACATAAGAAGGAGAGGAACAGTCAAGGAATCTCTGAAGAACTGATGAAAAGAAAAGGAGCCACAGATTCAAAGCTAGAGAAAGGGCCTAAGCCAGGCTGTCTGGTCAGATAACAATCCCATTTCTTCTTCCTGGACATGCAACCCACTACATTCTCTAGACTCCCTTGCAAAGGGTGTAGCCTTGTGACCGAATTCTAGCCAAACTAATGGAAAACAGAATGATGTGGGTCGTTCCTAGACCAGGCACATAAAAACCTTCCACCTATGTTCCTCCATGTTATTTTCCAATCCAGAGGGTGGGTGCTCATGCCCAGAGTGACTTTGGAAGTCACACGTTAAAGATGGCGAAGCCAGAAGACAAAGTTGCTCAGGTTCCTGCATCACTACTTGGAGGATGGAACTCTATCAATCAGGACATCTGTTTTAGACTTTACATCAGCAAGGGAGAACAAGTCTATTGTGTTCAAGCCAGTATCCAGGGGGGTGAGTTTATTACAGCAGTTATCATTACCTTAATTAACACAACATGGATGAGTTGGGGAGGTAACTGAGGAGCCCTCTGTCTGCCTTTTTGAATAATGAAAGTGAGAATTATAAGGAGAGAAAGTGGAAACAGCTGAGAGAAGGAAGAGGCTGGCAGATGGTATCTATGGATAGTCTTTGAAGCCAGGGTCTCAGAATAAATAATATCAAAATATGGCTTTTAACAAGGCATGTACTATTGCACATCATGACCCAGTCAGTCCATATATACCCCTATTTAGTGGCTCCCATCTACTCTATGACCTTGGCCATGGCACTTGACATGTCCTTGACTTTCTATTTATTGTCACAAAAGAAAAATACCAATCAAATTTCTATAAAAGTTTCTCTAAAACTCCAAGTTCCCTCTCTGGCTTTCTCTCTCTCTTCCCCAACCCCCAAATAATTTTTAATTGTTTAATGTGGGAAAATGCTTCATGAAAATTGCATTCCTTTCTGAGCCACTGCCTGGGTCATTTAAAAATAAACAATAGACAAAGGGACATTAACCTGGGGGGAACTTTATAATAATAACCTCCAGGGCTGATCCAGGATTGGCTAAGAAGATAAAAGGAGTTGGAAGATTTGTGGCCATCCAAGCTACATAAAAAAATATTCAGCTTTTCTCTTCTCCCCAACAGGTATGCTCCAAATGAAGACAATGTCTAATTAATTCTGTGGTCCTGTCATTTCCTATTATTGCTAAAGTGTTCTCAGATAAGTCATAGGCCAATGAAATATAGTTACTAAAGGCTAAAGTTTGTAGAGACTCTGAAGCCATTCAAGCAAAGACAAGGAGTAAACAGGATTTAGTGTAATTACTATTAATGTTTTTATTATTTTAAGCACATAGGTCTATCCAGGACTTAGCTTTTGAGTCTTGGTCATAAACCTTTGGGCACATTGCTAGCCCTTATTATAGCACCAATAAGAGATTAAACTAGAAAACAAATCTACAAGTGAGAAGCTATCTTTTAATTAGTAAGCACTCTCCTTCATATAAAATTCCATGCCTGTCTCTAATAGCCACACTTAATACTCACCTAGAGCCTTTCGTCTGAAAATCTCAAGGCACTTCTTGCAATACCAGTGTCAATTCTCTCAAAATTCCTGTAAGTCAGGGAACTAACATTCCCATTCAAAGAGTATTTTGGCCATTGCTGAGGTCTGAGCTCTTCCGTCTCCATCCCATGTAGCTGTGGGTGCAATTCCTTCCCAGATCATAGCTTCACCCCCAGTGCAATGAAAGGGAGAAGGATCCTATCAGGACAGGAAATACTGGTTTCATCCACATGGGAGGCAATAGGATGGAAAGGAAAACTCAGCCTTGGGAGTTAGACCTGACTACAAACTCCGGCTTTAAACAAATAATCTTAACCTCCCTGAGCTTCAGTTTGCTTATCTATAATCAAGAATGTAAAGTAATACTACAGTTCTTGGTACACAGTAGGCACTCAATAATACTTGCTTAGTGGTATAAAGCCATATCTTCCTTTATATCCCTAATTTCAATGGATCTTTGAAACTAACCAATATTTTATCTGATTAATAGTTGGTTGAGAGTCTGCATGAGAATACTGCCCACAGTAGCACTCAGTAAATGTTAGTGGAGTTGTCTTGCTATGGAAGAAGTCTCTATCCAATGCCCACAGTAGCCAAGCCAACTTGGGTTTTCCATAAGAACGAATCCAATATTATCTCACATAAATGCTAATCCCTGGGTATGAAAGCTCTATTTAAGTGCAGTTGTAACTCTCCTTCTTCAGTATACTTGGGTTGATTATCCAAATCCCATCATATCCTGTATTTATAAACAAAGGAGAATACTGTCATGAACTTTATCACTTCGTTAAATACCAAATACTAAGTTATTAGTTACAGAGATTTATTGAAAATAATTCTTATAAATCTGTGTTGCAGACACTTGAATGTATTACCATGCTTTATGGATTTGTTTGGATTATTTTTAGAAGGCAAATGCTTTAGTCCTTTCAACTATTTGAAAACAAAATAGTGTACCTTGGATTATAAATCTTACATTTTCATTAGATTCTTCATAACTCTACCAAAAATTCAGCCAACCATTTATCAGTCAGGAGTTAGAAAGTCAAAAGGAGTCCCTATCCTCTGGATTTAAAAAAAACTTTTAAAAATTTAATAAATTTACTTGGAAGGCCATGATAGTGACATTTCTTACTGAGAACCTCAACAAATTCAAAACATGGTGTCAACTGAAAAAACATACAACCTAAAAGTTGAGAATTGTGTTTTATTCAGGGACATTACTGAGGACTATAGCCCAGGAGACAGCCTCTCAGATAGCTCTGAGGGACTGTCCCAAAGAGGTAAGGGGGGAGCCAGGATATATAGGAGTTTTTGCTGAAACAAACAAACAATGTAGTCAAACATCAAAGATGACTGCTAATCACAAAAACAGACATCTCAAATTAATGATTTTAGTGCTTTTCTATATATGGGAAGTTGTAAGAATCTGGGCTCACTGAAATTATTCCTTTGATATGCATCTTAACTATACAAGACCAGTACTCTGTTTTTCTCCATCCTGAATTCCCCTCACACTGGATGAGAGGCGGGGAGGGGGACGGTTGGAGGCTGCTGCTACATCAGTAGCTGATGTCTTGGTGGGCAGCGTTCATTGTTTCCCGGAATGGCAGGCAACATTCTTTGTCCACAATGGTAATGACCAAATAGTAAGGACAGGGGTTGGGGGAGATTGTGAGTAGACAAAACAGAAATGTCAAACATTTATATCTAATAGTCACGAATTTCTTTCCTAAGAGATCTTTCAGAATATCACTCAGAAATAAGATACTGGGGCTTCCCTGGTGGCGCAGTGGTTGAGAATCTGCCTGCCAATGCAGGGGACACGGGTTCGAGCCCTGTTCTGGGAAGATCCCGCATGCCGCGGAGCAACTAGGCCCGTGAGCCACAACTGCTGAGCCTGCGCGTCTGGAGCCTGCGCTCCGCAACAAGAGAGGCCGCGATGGTGAGAGGCCCGCGCACCGCGATGAAGAGTGGCCCCCACTTGCCGCAACTAGAGAAAGCCCTCACACAGAAACGAAGACCCAACACAGCCATAAATAAATAAATTAATTAAATTAAAAAAAAAAAAAAAAGAAATAAGATACCCTTACTTTGTCCACAATTCTCATAAGCTTTTTCATTTGATTTCTCCCATCGTCAGTAGATGAAAAGTGGCGAATCAGAAGTGGGCAGACATTAGAAAGAAGAAGAGTTCTTGCAGCCGTCAGCCAACAAGCCAGCAAACCTACAAGTTCATTTCGAATGTTAACTACTTTTCTGGCACTTTAGCAGTTGTTAAGGGACAGAAAAGTAAAATCTATTATATTTGTCCTCCATAGCTTATATTGGATTGGCCAAAATGTTCGTCTGTTTTTTTCTGTAAGATGGCTCTAGTAGCACTTAGTTGTTCTTAACTTCATTCGAAACAATTTTGTTAGATTGTATTGTGACAGCTGTCATAATCAGCGTGCATGTAAAAAAAAAATTTATCAAAATTGGTGAATTTTTGTGTAGCCATTTTAATATTGAAGATGGAAGATAAAAAGCAACATGTTCAGCGTATTATGCTTTATTATTTCAAGAAATGTAAAAACGCACTGAAACGCAAAAAAAGATTTATGCAGTATACGGAGAAGGTGCCGTGACTGATCGAACGTGTCAAAAGTGGTTTGCGAAGTTTCATGCTGGAGATTTCTCGCTGGACGATGCTCCACGGTCAGGTAGACCAGTTGAAGTTGATAGTGATCAAATCGAGACATTAATTGAGAACAATCAATGTTATTACGACGCAGGAGATAGCCGACATACTCGAAATATTCAAATCAAGGCTGAAAATCATTTGCACCAGCTTGGTTATGTTAATCACTTTGATGTTTGGGTTCCACATAAGCAAAAAAACCTTCTTGACCGTATTTCCACATGCAATTCTCTACTTAAACATAATGAAAACGTTCCTTTTTTTTTTTTTAAGATTTTTTTTTTTGATGTGGACCATTTTAAAAGTCTTTATTGGGGCTTCCCTGGTGGCGCAGTGGTTGAGAATCTGCCTGCCAATGCAGGGGACACGGGTTCGAGCCCTGGTCTGAGAAGATCCCACATGCCGCGGAGCAACTGGGCCTGTGAGCCACAACTACTGAGCCTGCGCGTCTGGAGCCTGTGCTCCGCAACAAGAGAGGCCGCGACAGTGAGAGGCCCGCGCACCGCGATGAAGAGTGGCCCCCCGCTCGCTGCAACTAGAGAAAGCCCTCGCACAGAAACAAAGACCCAACGCACCCAATAAATAAATAAAGAAAGAAATTTATTTAAAAAAAAAAGTCTTTATTGAATTTTTACAATATTGCTTCTGTCTTCTGTTTTGGTTTTTGGCCGCGAGGCATGTGGGATCTTAGCTCCCAGACCAGATCAAACCCGCATGCCCTGCATTGGAAGGCAAATTCTTAACCCCTGGACCACCAGGGAAGTCCCCGAAAACGTTCTGTTTTTAAAACAAATTGTGACGGGCGATGAAAAGTGGATACTGTACAATAATGTGGAGCAGAAGAGATTGTGGGGCAAGTGAAATGAACCACCACCAACCACACCAAAGGCCGGTCTTCATCCAAAGAAGGTGACGTTGTGTATATGGTGGGATTGGAAGGGAGTCCTCTATTATGAGCTCCTTCCAGAAAACCAAACAATTAATTCCAACAAGTACTGCTCCCAATTAGACCAACTGAAAGCAGCACTTGATGAAAAGTGTCCGGAATTATTCAACAAAAAACACATAATCTTCCATCAGGATAACACAAGACCGCATGTTTCTTTGATGACCAGGCAAAAACTGTTACAGCTTGGCTAGGAAGTTTTGATTCATTCATCATATTCACCAGACATTGCACCTTCAGATTTCCATTTATTTTGGTCTTTACAAAATTCTCTTAATGGGGAAAATTTCAATTCCCTGAAAGACTGTAAAAGGCACCTGGAACAGTTCTTTGCTCAAACAGATAAAAAGTTTTGGGAAGATGGAATTATGAAGTTGCCTGAAAAATGGCAGAAGGTAGTGGAAAAAATGGTGACTACATTGTTCAATAAAGTTCTTGGTGAAAATGAAAATGTGTCTTTTACTGTTACTTTAAAACCGAAGGAACTTTTTGGCCAACCCAATAATTTTCTTGGGTGTAGAAAAGAGCTCCACACAAGAAACAAACAGAAAGAAATAAATTATGCAGCACTGACCATGATCTTTTTAAAAATTCAAAGAAGGGAGAAATCAGCAAGGAAGAAAGTATAAACGTTTTCACGAGGCCAAATCTTTTTAAAAATATTAGAAAAATTAGAGCAGCCCTTTGTCTTTTTTTTTTTTTTAATTTTTTTAATGCTATTCTTGTCTGCTTACATTCTTTTTATTTATGTATGTATGTATGTATGTATGGCTTTGTTGGGTCTTCGTTTCTGTGCGAGGGCTTTCTCTAGTTGTGGCAAGCGGGGGCCACTCTTCATCGCGGTGCGCGGGCCTCTCACTATCGCGGCCTCTCTTGTTGCGGAGCACAGGCTCCAGACGCGCAGGCTCAGTAATTGTGGCTCACGGGCCCAGTTGCTCCGCGGCATGTGGGATCCTCCCAGACCAGGTCCCGAACCCGCGTCCCCCGCACTGGCAGGCAGATTCTCAACCACTGCGCCACCAGGGAAGCCCCCAGCCCTTTGTCTTAAAGACAAAAACCAAATGTCTGAAAAGTGATGCCGTGAAACCACACTGGGAGAAATTTAAAAGGTTCTTTTAAAAAAAGTTTTGTTCAGAAGAGAAGATGAACGGGGAGTTTTCGGAAGCTTCAATACCTAAAACACAATTTTTTTTCGGTAGATGCCTGGAAAATTGAATAAGAAGAAATCAACTTACAGTATAGAAAGAAAGATTTAGATAAGGCATTGGAATGTATCCTTGAATACAATTACGATTTTTAAAAGTCTTCCTTTTATACGCTGCTCTTTAAATGGTTTCGGTGAAACAGTGTGGAGGCACAGTAATGGTTTCAGTGACCCCTTCCCCTTCCGTAGTCCTGGGTTGCATGACCTGTGTAGGATCACCTCCCCTGCTCTGTCCTGCCCCACCCTGCTCTGCCCCACCAGCTGTGCCAATCCACAGGAGCTCTCACACTTTCCCAGCAGAAGTGCTCTCCTTCAAGGAGGTTCACAGAGATTATCATCCGTAATCAGGATTCTGAAGGAGAACTTCAGGAGCTGCTCTGCTCATGACCTAGGTCGGGGAACAGGGCCAAGTTTGTCTGCTAGTATCAGTGGAAAACGGTGATGATAAAGGCCGTGGACTGGAGGTTCTGAAGGAGAGCAAACATGTACACTTCAAACTCGCTGCCTGACTCTTTGGAGATAGACACTGGCTTGGAATTTGAGGGCCACCAAGATAACCCCCAAATCACTTTTTTACCAACAAGAAAAGCAATGCAGTATGAAGAGAGGATAGTGGTTGTCTCTCCCCCAGGTAAAATACAGGCAATAAAAACAGTAACGTTCCTACCAGCCGGACACAACTAATGATATATATTCCAGGTAAGTGGCCATTTGTAAATCTGTCCTAGATCAAAGATTGCAGAGAATAGTTTTCAAAAATGGAAAGGATATTTTCTCATTTTTTTGATGCCATTCACAATGTAAAAACTATAGATGTGACATACTTTTAATTTGCATTATCAACATTTTTTTCCATCACATTCTTAAGTCTAGACTCTAGACAACCAACAAAGCAGTAGATCAAGCCCTGATTCGCAGCATTTGAGAATTTCTGTGGTGTAAATGCATCTACCATGGCCCATTTCAAGCTTCCAACATAATACCACTGAAAAATAAGAGTTGCAAAGTGATGGGCAACAGCACACCATTCTAGAGTGTTTCTACCATACAGATACAATAGATGTAAAGACTCTCAAGAGCAAAGATAATAGCAAAGTGCAGCAAAATAATTAGGAAGTGATGAGTTTTAAGAATTTACTAACTTTGTGATTAATATCACTTTTAAGCCTGAGTTTATATAATTTAATTTTTAACAGAGGCTCTGCTTAACAACTGGCTCACAAAATTCCTGAAAATCGAACAATCAGCTCTCAAGAACCAGTAGGGGCCAGATCCAGCACACCCCAGGTGCCATTCATTCCCGAGACCTAGCTATATTTCCATCCTGATTTCAGGAGCTGACAAATGCCCTCGTCTTGCTTTCCGGTCACTTGCAACGCAAAGAATCTTGGCTTATTAAAGAGATCCCTGCCAGCTAGAGTGAACTGCTTCGTCAAGGTTCAAGCTACTACCTCTGAGGACTAACAGTCCAGCCTACCTAGATGCTGCTGCTTTTTTTTTTTTTTTTTTTTTTTTTTTTTTT
This sequence comes from Balaenoptera ricei, assembly GCF_028023285.1. NCBI lineage: Eukaryota > Metazoa > Chordata > Mammalia > Artiodactyla > Balaenopteridae > Balaenoptera > Balaenoptera ricei. The sequence continues at coordinate 44,334,038 of NC_082641.1, forward strand.
TTTTTTTTTTTTTTTTTAAACTGGGCTTCCCACCTCGTTAAACAGAATTTTCCGCTATGGAAAATCTGGCCATGCCATGCAATGGTCCCTTTAAATGTCCGCCCCAGATGAAGAATGTTTAATCAGCTGAGCGGAGCTGCTCCTCCCCACGGGAGCTCTGGGGGATGTTCACAGCTCACAGCCGCTCCTGCCCCTTCCCAGGAGCCCCAGCGTCACGATGTGAAACCACAGAGGGTGGAGCCCTGGCTTTTCCCTGGAGAGGAAGTGGCTGCCGGAATGCCAGATGTGCCATTCCCACAGCAGCTGGTGGAGGGCCCGGCTCTCCCAGGGTGAGTAGCAGCCTCCGCAGAGACCAAGCCCCGGAAGTTTGCAAAGTTTCCACAGGCTAGGGAGAACCCAAGCTGCGCAGGGCCCCAGGCAACACAGGATGAGAAATAGAACGTTCTTCAAGGCTGAATGCTCCCACCCACCTCGCTTGTTTCGTTCCACCAGTGTTTGGAAAACCTGTTTAAAGAGTTATTCCAAGTGTTTTTTTCAAGCCTCTAATCTGCCTTCAAAAATATCCTCCAAGAGGAAACAAAGATTGTTTGCTAGCAGTCCACGAGGGTGGAAACAGCCAGGAAAAGTCTTTCCAGCACACCTAGGTGAAAGCCACAAATTAGGGCTGGGGAGGGCTTGGGCAGAAACCAGTCCGGTCGATCAGTTTGCAGAGCTCTGTGTGTCCTGCAGTTTTTTTCAAAAGGGGCAGCTGAAGTCCACAGCTCTTTGTGAAATCTGGGGGAGGGAAGATGAGGGCAGAGGGGAAATGGGGGGAGCAAGGGTGGAGATGCTATAGATGATTGGAAGTGGGGAGAGGGCTGGATGTGGGGAAGCAGTAGGAAAATCAAGTGCGCAGTTCATCGGAAATCTTGTTTAATGTACATTTTCTCAGGGGGGCTGAGCTGAACCCTTCAACGGTGCATCCCAAGTTGATTAAAAACCTGAAATTTTCTGTAATTGGACCTCATTAATAAATTCCTCAGGGTTCCAGTAGGCTCTGAAGAGGTAGAACAAGGGTCTGGAGAGATGAGAGCAACAGGAGGTTGTAAGATCCCAGGCTGTGGAGTTAATTCCATTTAATCAGCTTGGAGAAAGTCCTCATTCACAGCCCCCAGGACACACTGAGGCCCCCCGCCCTCTTCAGCAGGGCAAGATTTTCTCTCATTTGCTTCTCCCTTCTTTTTAACCCCCCTATTTCTAATCTGGGTAACTAGCTGCCCCATACGTTCTGCAAGCCAACTGTTAGGAACTAATGCCTCTCTTCTCTCTAGGACCCTCACTGTGTCTTTTGTAGGTGTGATTTCAGCAGCAGAGCCAGGAAGTCTGCCTGCCACCTCCCAGCCTCCTCTGTTTATTTTCCATCCACCCCTGCCCACCACCACCCTGCCCTGCCCCACCCTTCTCCTCCCCTCCCGCATTTATTCCCACCTCCATCCTCAGTTGTTAGCTTGACCCCAAATTAACACAATCCCAAACCTTGAATTGAGACATTAGCATTTGCTTGTTGCCACACCAAATCTTGAGTGCTTAGTAAGTGGCAAGCCTGCTTGGTTTGTAATGTACCTTCTCTTTTTCCTCTGGTAGAAGTGAGCCTGAGATGCAACATGTTCAAGCGTCAGATACCTGGGAAGAAAACAGAAGCAAAGTGTGATGCCCAAGCTGGGAAATCAACTTCTGAATAGGAAAGGACAAAGGTCAAATGCAGGATTTTGCCAGGGCTCCAAATAGTTCATTCTCATAGCATCTATACCTTGCAAATTTTCCTTCCTTTTCTGGGCATTTCAGTGAGAAGTGTCATCCAGTAAAACCAGCGTGGAAGAGGCATAGAAATATCAACCTCCACTCCCAAGGATCATAAGCTTCCATCCCCAAGGACCCCAAGGTCACTGGTCTTCAGAGCGAGACTCACCCCAGGTCAAGGGCAGAGTGTTTTCTATGGGATGTGATTTTTTTCATTGTCCAGGCTGTGGTTGAGCTGCAGAGAAAAGGGGCTAGAGATGGAGGGAGCAGAGAGGAAGGGTCAACTTATCAGAGGCAGTGGAACCTAAGGAGGTGGTCAGCCCACTCCTGCAATTAACCTCCTTACTGCACCCTACCCACTCACACCCCAAATTCAAACTTGGAAGCATGAGAGCAGGCTGTCTCCTTCACTTCCGACTTAGCTTCTATTCACCTATTCCCTTGCCAAGCTGCATCTGGGCATGTTCCTTCCTCTCAACGCTTCACCATCCCTTACTATAACATCTCCTCACCCCCACCCCAATGCAGGACAAAAAAAGTTTTTTGCCCTGCTCTTTTTTATGATTTTAGAGAAACCTCAGGTGACACAATGTTGCCATCATAGTGAAGTGATAGCTGAGCCGTAGCTCTCCCTCTCCTTGAAGGCCTTCTTGGTGTTCTTCCTCCCATCGTGGGGTATTATACTCAGGCCATCATAACAGAAAAGATTGATGAATGTGCCTATACGAAAAATTAAATAAAACAATGCACTTTCATATGGCAAATATGGTGTGCATCATAAACAAAGTCAAAAGACAAATTAAAAACTGGAGAAAAGTCCTAGCATATATCTGACTGACAAAAGTCTGGCTTCTTAATAAACAAAGGGTCTTTATAAGTCAGTAAGACAAAAGGGCAAAGAAAATTAACTCTCTGCTCATAAAAAATAGACATAAAATAAGTGGACAAGATCACTCAACATTTAAAAGATAAAAATCAAAACAAGTCACTGCTTTTCCCTATCAGATTGGAAAATACTAAAGGTTTAGTCGTCCCCAGTGTTGGTAAGGATGGGGAGAAACAGGCAGTCCCATACTGTTGGTATAGGACTATTCAGTAAAAATAGCTTTATATATGTAAATTTGGCTGCATCTAGCAAAATTTTTAAAATGTGCGTACACTTTGACCCAGAAATTGTACTGTGAAAGATGTATTCTATAGATATAAAAGTACACAAAGATACACGTACAGAGATGGAAACTTTGTCAGTGAAACTTTATTTGCAATTAAAAGCAAAAAAGAATGTGCATATATAGGCTATTACGTTGATGTTTTAAATTCTGAGAGGACGTTAAAGACACTGGTAAATGTAGATGTCTTAGTCTGCTTGGGCTGCTATAAGCAAATACTACAGACTTGGTGGCTTATAGACAACAGAAATTTAGAGCTCACAGTTCTAGAGGCTGGAAGTCTAAGATCAAGGCACCAGCATGGACGCTTTCTGGTGAGAGCCCCCTTCCTGCTTCGTAGCTGGCACCTTCTTTCTGTGTCCTCACAGCAAGGGGAAGGGGTAGAGGCCTCTGTTTTATAAGGGCACTAATATAAGGGCTCTGCCCTCATGACCTAAGCAGCTTTCAAAGCCTATCTCCTAATACCATCACCTTTGGGGGTTAGGATTTCAACATGTGAATTTGTGGGGGGGGCACAGATATTCAGTAGGATTGGGGGTGAGGAAAGAGAGGCTTTTATTTTTTGTCTAAAAATTTTCTGTTTGTCTTAATTTTTTACCAAGTGTATTTTTAAAAAAACATTCATTTTAAAATCAATAAATAAACTAAACTCTGGCTATACCTCCTGTGCTGGTTGCTAACACTTTTCTGGTGCCCAAGAATTCCCCAAGACAAACACAAGGTTCACCTAACCAGTCCCAATTGGCCAATCCTTCAAACTGAGTAAAACCTTCCATGTAGAGATATAGAGATATAGAGATATACAAGAAAGCTCCATATCAGAATAGTTGACAAAAGACAAATATTCAATCTTTTGAGAGTCCCTTTCCCAGTGACTCATTCAAAAAGAGTTGAGAAAGGCTGGGTTACAGGGCAATAAAGTGGGATTTTGGAATAAGCAGCCAGCCACTAGCTCCACCCTGCTTCCTTGAGGTGGAGGCTGGTCTGGGTGGGGCTGGGAGCAGAGCAGCAGGGAGGTTGATGGGCACGGGCACCCACCGATCTGACACCAACGGGTCTCTCTTTCTTGGCTGAACCCACTGTGGGAAAGAGACGGGGAGGCTTAGAATCCTGCTCCAGGGTATGATTCCAACTATATGATATTCTGGAAAAGGCAAAACTATGGAGACAGTAAAAAGATAAGTGGGTGCTAGGGGTTGGAAGTGGGGGTAGGGATGCATAGGTGGGGCACAGAGGATTTTTAGGGCAGTGAAACTACTCTGTATGATACTGTAATGGTGGATACATATCCTTATACATTTGTACAAACCCACAGAATCTACAACACCAGGAGTCAACTTAATGTAAACCATGGACTCTGGGTGACTATGATGTATCAATGGAGGTTCATCTGTTGTAACAAATGTACCACTCTGGTGAGGGATGTTGATAATGGGGGGGGGGGGCTATGCAGATATGGGGGGGACAGGGGATATATAAGAAATCTCTGTACCTTCCTCTCAAAAAACAAACAATAATGTTTTATGAGATAACAGATAACGCTAAATGTAGGCTTGTTAGATGCTAAGTAAAAGCAAACCCTACCCTAGGCTTTGCTCCTGCAACCACCTGGAGGAAGGAGAGTTCTGTGCACGCATCTCTCACCTGGGACACTTTTCACCCTCAACTGGACTCCTCAGGGCTTGGCCAGGTTCCACCTGGAATTTCACTCTTAAATATTTGGAGATGGAGTAGGGGCTTTCATTTTCTACTCCACATATATTTATAACTTGGAATTCTACAAGAATACCTTCATGCATTGCTTCTTTAAAAATAAAATAAAATAAATAGAATTTTGCAATATTATATTAGTTAAGCCTCTGACTTCAATTATAAGCCAGATGTCTGCTCAAGCCTCTCTACTCTCTTGAATTTGTTAACCTTGGCCTAAGCCTTCCTCCCGAGACTTGAGATACGTGCATCCCCTCCCCACAAGTGTCCTGACTTCGTGCCTCATTCTCCTCTTTGCCTGTGCCCCACCGCCGCCCTGTGCAATGTCTCAATGGAGCTCCACACCAGGATGTTCTCAGACCCCACCCCCTTCTCTGGTCTCATGATCAACCCAGGCATTTCACGAGGTTAGTAACTCTCTGGGGTGTGATGAGAAGGCATAGCTCATGCAAATGGCTCTCCACCATTTTCAGCCCCTGGGGGAGTGGAGTCCACATTCTCTTACTGCCTGCCTTTCTCAGCCCCTCTTAGGATCTCTGATGAATCTGTTTCTTTCCATCTGAACAGAAACTAACTCCAGCTAGCTTAAACCAAAAGGAGAAGTCTGTCATGAGGGTACAGGAGGTCTCAGGAAATTCAGATGGACCATAAGAAGAACTGGAGAGACTTTGCTGGTGGTGCAGTGGTTAAGACTCCCCAGTCCCAATGCAGGGGGCCCGGGTTCAATCCCTGGTCAGGGAACTAGATCCCACATGCATGCTGCAACTAAGAGTTCACATGCCACAACTAAGGAGCCCGTGAGCTGCAACTAAGGAGCCCACCTGCCACAACTAAAGACCCAGCACAACTAACTAACTAAATAAATAAAAGAATAATTGGAAAGTCTGGGCAGGACTGTCTCTGTATCTCCTCTTTGCTTATATATCTGCATTCCTCTCTCTCTGCAGTCAGTTTTCTCTGCTTCTCCATCTGCACGGGGGGATATGGCTGCACCTTAGTAACCAAGTATCTAGTTACATAGAAAGACAAACTGGCTGTCTCAGAACCCCAATCCCACATTCCTGGGAAGGAGTGTCAGTTTGGCCCTTGTCTAATTATCTCCAGCCAGAAGTAAGAGGGTCTTATAGCAGCAGGTCACATGAAAGGAGAATTGTTCATGGCTAGGCACCCTTGGGTGTACTGCAGTCTTATAGAACAGACAAGTAATATTCCTCCTAGGATTTGAGATTTGGTCATATTTTCAAAAAGGGCATTTGTTCTGTTTTGTTTTATTTTTACTGAAGTGAAACAAAGCACAGACTTTAAGATCAGACCCAATTGCTTTTGAGTCTTTGCTTAGTCACTTAATAACTGGACAATGTTGAGAAAGTCACTTAACTTCTCTGGTCCTTAATGTCCTTGACTGTGAAATGAAAATGATACCCATTCAGAGGGTGGTTGTGAGTGGAAGATGATATCATTTATCTGAAGCAGGTTCTCAGTAAATGTTGATTCTCTTCTTCCTTTATTTAGGCTCTTGATGGAGTGAGAGTAATCTTTCTACAACATCATCTGCCCATGTCACTCCCTTGCTTAAAGCCTTTCTGTGGCTCCACATACCCTCAATAAAGTCCTGTCTCCTCAAGATAATATAAAAAGCCCTTAAAGATCTGTTCTCCACACTAATCACTCCCCATCACACCTATGCCCAGCCATACTTGCAGTTCCCAGCACCCATCATGCTCTCTCTTTCCTTGTTCCTCTTCACATCCATACCCCCAACCTTGTCTGCCTAATGTCTATTCCTTCTTAGGGACATTTTCCTGGGGAAAATCTTCCTTGGCCATCACTTCTACCCACAAGACTATACTAAGAGTCCCTCTCATATGCTCCTAAATAGGAACTTTCCTCAGCTTCCCTGATAACCAGCCTGCCCAGCTTTAATGGTTTTAGGGACTTTGCATTGGAAGGTAGAGCGTTCCACTACTAATTTCTAGAAGGTTCTACCACTCTCATCCTAACCAACGATAAAGCTGAAAATATCTCCCCAGAACTTCCACCCAGCAGTCTTAGCTTTTACCCTGGAACAACCTTCAAGTTACTGGAAGCTTGAGTCTGTTACCCTCTCCTGCACTTCCCTAAATCTCTCTCTCCATCCCCTTCACTGGACCTCAGGAGATGTGGTTCAGAGAACAATCATCATCCCAAACATCCTCTAATTTGTCCCTATTCTTCTCAAAGCCTGGTGCTCAAGTGTGAGTCCAGCCACCACCTCCCTATTATGCATCCTACAAACCCTACACAGCCTCAGACTGAGTCAATCAGGTGATCAACCTACCTACATCCTGTGGAGCTTCTGGTCAACCACACCCCCTCCAAGTCCTTATCATGCCAAGTCCCGTCTCTCCTTACCCCTGGACTTAGCAAGTGACTGAAGTTACACAACAAGCCAAGGACAGAGACCAGGAACCATGTCAAGATTTATGACACCTCTAATCTATCAAGGTTCAGCAATTCACTTGTCCACAATTCTTTGAACTAATGGCCTATAGCGTGATAATAACAGTGAATGTGGCTGATGCTTACTGAGGGTCTACTCCATGTCAGGCTCTGGGCTAAGAAATATACATGCATTTTTCTCATTTAACCCTCACAACAAGGACTGTACAGACGAGGAAAGTGAAGTTTAGAGAGATTAAGAAATGTAATCAATAGAATGGAGGGTTAGGTTAAACAACAAAGGAATAAAGTCTTAGAGCATACCAAATATGGCAGCTGTAGATTCCCACATTTCTCCCCTATAATTAGGAGTTTCCTAATTTGAGACTCTTAGTACCAAACTTGACTTCATTTAAACACAGGAGAGAAAGGACTCACATCAATCAAATGAAGCCTGAGGGTCCAGAGGAACAGCCCGGCCCTCAGCTATTCAACTTCTCGGGTGTTCAGGTGCCTTCTTACAAGATGTGTAGAAGCCATACAGCTTTTGCCTCACTCATCCACCCCTTTTATTAACCTGAATGTGGTGTAAGAAACGATTTTGCAGCCTTGCAAAGCTTCTGTAGACATTTGCTATCTCTTTTACACTTTTATAACAAGGCTGCATCTCTGATTAATTTGATTATTCCCAGTTGATCTGATGTCAGGGCTACAAATTATGGTAAACCCTTGTTTGTTTATTTAACACAATTCCAGAGTTTCCTTATATTCAGTTTTTAAAAGGCAATAATGATTTATTGTTATAGCTAAACCATGGAATGAGAAACTTGCATTGGTTGTGTTGGCTCCCATGTAAAGAAGAGCTCATACGTTTTGTGACCTTCTGGTGACACCGACTAGCTTGACTGGCAAGTAGAGAAGTCCTCAGTCATATCACTTCCCTTGTAATCACTGTATAATGAAGAGATATTTGTCCACCAAACCTTTCACCCCCTTCTGGAACTCAGTGGGACCAGAGGCTGTCAGCCAACATCCTGGGTAAAGGCTCCCAACGGAAATTTCTGCTGGTTGAACTCAGATCTCGCCTTGCTTGTTCTGAAGCAGGATCAGACATCTGACTGCTCAATGTGTGGCTTCCCAGAAGATTCGGAAACATGCTTGATGTGGGTATGGGATGGGGACAGGGGAATTCTTGTGGCCTATGGGACAGAGAAGGGCTCCAAACACAACATTAGGGCTTGGCAAAACCCAAGAACATCACGCCAAGACCTTTTCCCTTCACTTTTAAGTGCATATGCATTTCAAAAGGAACTTAGTCCTCATTTCAGTAGCTAGTACACAATAGTCATCGGTGTACAGTCATATTAGCACTAAGGGCTGGTTCTAAAATGTCCCACTCTTTTTTTTTCCTATCCAATTTCTATTTATCCCTCAGAATCCAGTCCCTTTCCATCAAGACTTCTCCATCAAATCGCCCATGAACACTGTAGCCCAGAGTAACCACTAGCCTATGACAAGATAATGCTCATTGCTAGAAAGGTGTCTCTTGACCATGTGCAGCCTTATGGTATCTTTTGAATTGTTTAACTATTTGTATATACATATGTGCATCCATATGCATATTACAACTTTTAATTCACTTACTCAAAAACTGTTTACTGAGAACCTGCTACTGCCAACCCTTGTGCTTGGTACTAGGGAAGCATTGGAGAACAAGAAGAGCAGGTCTTGGCCCTTCCAGACCTTACAGTGGGAATTCGTATAAGTCAGAGTTCAGTGCAGACAACAGAACCCACTCAAGGTATTTCCAACTGAAAGGGATTTAGCGTAGGGAATGGAGTGCTTACAAAACTATTGGAAGGGCTGACAAGAAAGTCAAGGAACCACCATTGGACCATTTATTTCAAGGTTATACAGTTTTAACTCTTATCTGGAAGTAGGGCAGATGCTGCTGCTACTGACACTGCTATCTGCTCACAACTGACTCACACCCACAAAGCTGGAGACTAGACATGGGATGCTGGGTTTACCCACCACAGCTGACTCTAACATCTCTATGGCCTTGCTCACCAGCAAGAGAACTTTACACACATTTTCTGAATTTTGGAAAGGGAGGAAGGAGGGGATGAGTGTGGCCATAGATTTCTGTGTTCTACACAGCATAATACAGCAGTCAGACATGTGCTGAACAAGGAAGACTGAACTGCCTTCTCTAGCCTGCAGGTGGTAGATTTTTAAGTCAAACAACAGTTTACACTTGACATTTCTCTTTTGGACCGGATTGGTCTTCCTCCCCCATACTTTTTTTTTTAAGCTGAAAAAAAAATCTCTATTCATCTTTGAAGATACACCTCAAGCATTGCCTCTTCCTTGAAGCCTTTCTTCGTCTTACTAAGATAAGAACTGGCCACTCCCTCCTTAGGTCCCCCATGGAAGCGGATGTAGATTCTCATCAAGAAGCCTGCTCTACTTCTTTGCACTCATACCACCAGTATCTCTACTTGACTGTGAGCTGTTGAAGGCGATTCTTTGGCATGTGGCAGTGACAGAATTAATGACTGCTGAATGAATGGGCAAAGCTGGGGTTCTTACCATAGACCCAAGACCCAGGTGGGGAATCCAGTGGTACCTATTATCCCATCTAATCAGAGAAGAACTAAGTAAATGAGTCTTCCTGTTTTAATCTAGGCTGAAATTTTGGACAATGTTAGTACATCTTAGCACTGGTACAGTTTGGGGCAATTGCAAGATACTGGAGCAAATAACTGAATATGGGTAGCCTGAGCAGGTAATAGGAAGCAGAAAAAGTTAGCATCTGTTAGGACTCTTTTAGTCTCAACTAAATGAATTGAACTAACAGAAACGAGTTAACAGAAACTCAACTCAAGTGAGATAAAGGAATAAAAGTGAATGTTCTGACCAGCATAACTGAAAGTTCAGGGTGTGGGTTTCAGGCATAGCTGGATCCAGTCTACACCCTATGTTATCTAGGGCCTGTCACTCTGGCCCAGTTTTCCTCTGTGGCCTATATTCTCAGAGTGACCCTTCCATGTGGTAGCAAAGGTGATCACCACAGCTTCCAGCTTAGAGTCTACATAGTCAACACCTCAGTGAAAATGGGGAGTCTCTTTCCCAATACTTCCCCCAAATCTTTCTGCTCAGGATTGGCTCTAAAGTGGCCCAGTCTGGGTCCCAACTACCCCCACCCAAAGCCAGGAGGATAGAAGATGCAGGCCAGGGTGCTGTGTCCACCCTGAAACCTCGTGGACAAGTCAATCCCATCAACACCCATGGGCTGAGAGTGGAAGGGCGTGGCCCTTAAAGGAAAATCGAGGTAGTGTTATGAAAAAGATGAGTCTGGATGGTGAGTAGGATAAACAACACGTTTCCTTCAGTACTTTGCTATCTCCAAAGCCGCACTCTTCATTTTGAAAGAGACTTTGAACTATTCTGGGGCTCAAGAGCAACAGCCAAACTGGTGCCATTCTCAAGGCGCTTCTCTGATGGGCTGCCCGAGGGGACGGGTACAGAACAGAGAAATTTGACATCATTTCTAAGTGTCATTTGAGACTTGGGGGAGAAGGGGAAAAACCCCTCAGTGTGGGGTCTTGAATAGTAAAACAAGAGTAAGAAGGAAGAGGAAAAATGCTTGAGATGTAAATGTAACGAGCAACAGAAAATAATTGAAAAGGAAGTGGCTTCCTCTCGTGTTTCAGTCCGGCCTTGAGGAGAACAAGAGAAGTACCTTTTCTGGAGCCTCAGCTGCTCTGCTGCCTTTCCAGCCGCCTCCTTCAGAAGAATGAGGCTTTAACAACTAGCATGGTGTCAGGGCTGGCTCCCACCCAAGCCTGAACAGTGCCGCCATTGAGGGACCCCGGGGCCAGCCCTGGATGCCTTTCCCTTCTCCTGCTCCCCTCAATGGGCCATTTGTGGGGCTAACAAGGACCGGGAGACACACTGCCCATCTTCCACGAGCCCCCAGCAGCTGCAGGATTCCTCAGGAACTCCACAGGGCCCCTGCACATCTCTGCTAAGAGACCAGCAGGAGGATTGCTGGGTTCAGAAAGGGGTCCCTAGGAGCTCCTGGATGGGAGAGAAGAATACTCCTCAGTTCTCCTCTCCCTTCCAGGCCTTTCTCCCATACCTGGGATGGTGGCTCTTCAGCCCCCAGATATTTGGTATCCTGCCTTCTTTCAGGGCAGACACCCTCCCTATTCCACCCTCCTGGCTGGCTGGGAGAGAGAAGAGAGAGGAGGAATGAGCTGAGAATTTATGATTGAAGCCATATTCAAATACTCCATCCTTATCGCCCACTTCCAAGACGGAGATGAAGTGACCTAGAGTAAGAAGGTAGCTAAAAAATTCCCATCAAACACCACGATCACAGCTACTGTTCTTATTGGTCTTTTAATCCACAGCAATGCAAAGGAATGGTAGACAATAATACTCTATTTCTGCACTACCCATTACGTAATGATTGCTGTCGCCCTGGGAAAACAGACCAGCATACTGTCCAGAATAGGCGGGTGAGGACGCATCGTCCCTGACTTCCTGCTTTCATAGGATATAGAGACATGATTATATATTCTCATTTAAGAGGTGCAGGTTGACCCCTGCCAAATGTCTCCCTCCAGGAGCTTATTCTTGCACGTGAAAATCTCCTATTCTTGTGACATTTCCTTTGTTTTTAGGCTAAAGCAAGTGTAGTCTGCTTGAATAGAAGCATGCCTGTTTGGTGGAAATTTACTGAAGTATAAATTTCTCAAGACCTCAAGCCTTATAAGTCATTAATATTGGGGTGGGATGCAGGTGATCCTGTCGTTCCCAGAATAACAGCTGGGATAAAGGGGACACGGGACAGCTCCAGAGACAAACTGCCTTCTTGGCAATGGATGGAATCTGAAGGGGGATCTAGTATAGCTTCACACTTCAATCTCCCCACAACCTCCTTGCCAGGTGGTTGATATCTGGCCTCATTCTTCAGGACCAGGGGACTCCCCTCCTCCCATGCCAGGGCATTTCACTTTTGAACAAATCTTGTTCATCAGGGAACTGTTCTTTATATCAGTCCCCAAAGGACTTCCCTGCAATCTCCAGAGATTGATCCCAGTCTTGTCCCAGTGCTAGACACTCGAATTCCAGGAAACCCTAAACCCTTCAGATAAGTAATTCCACACAGCAATCATTCAGGCCTCCTCCTGAGCTTTCCCACTTTGGGCTAAACTGTGGCTCCTGCAATTCCTTCAACAGTCTCCTATAGGATACAGTTGCTCGATTTTTGTCTTGGACCCTTTTAAAGATACGGAATTCAGCTGAGGTTTGACCAGGGTTAAAATATAGGATTATCCTTGATAGAAGAATTCTACCTCCATGAATGCACTCTAAGAGCTGGCTCATCATGTGACACTGGACTCCCACTGAACTTTCTAGTGATAAAACTCATGAGCCCTTTCCCATGAACTTCTGTTAAGCCAGTCATCTCCAGTCAATTGATCTTCTTTAACCTAAGATCTAATATTCATTTCTTATTAAACTTTATCCCCTTTGTCTCAGTCCATCAATCTAACATGTGGAGGTCTTTTAGGAATATTGATTCAGTTAGTAGAATTTATGTAATAGTAGTAGAATTTATTCCCAAATTTATGTAATCTACAAACATCCAAATGTGTGTTCTATATTTGCATTCAAAATATTAAGAAAAAAGAAGGCAGCACCGACAGGCTCAGATGAAGAGTCCTGAACCCATTGTTAGAGACCTAACAATGCCATGTTCAAAACCACGTCAATACAAAAAAATAGATTCTAGAATGCTGAGAGCTCACTCCTGCTTGCCAGCCCAGGGACACCTCAGAGAAAAGAATACCGTATTGTTGGACAGAAGGAAGTATTTTTATGTTTTCCTTTAGTTGATTTTGGATAGGGGTGGTCAGTACTCTTTTTCATACTATGTAAACACAAGATTCTATGGATGCAGCAGAAGCAACGGCCCTTTAACCTACCTTACGGGTTAAGTAATGGGTCTCTGATCTTTAAAGATTACTTTTTCTTAAAACAGCCTTCTTGCCAAAATCCTATATGCTTCTTTCTAAAACAGATTCCTGAACCAAAGCCTACTCAATCAATATGATAATAAAAGCTGCATCAAAACCTTACTCCTGTATTTTCCTAGAATACTCCAAACCCTTCCCAAAGAGGCACTATGTTTTCATTTCCCAGAGAAAGAGAAGACCACTCTATAAATTATTTTCAGAAACTATCATGAATTCCACATCCAAGTTCTTGCAAAGCAGATTTGAATGTTCCGTTAAGGCAGTTCTCAGGGTGGAAGCCTCCTAGTTTGAATGCAGAAAACCCTTTTGGCAAAGTCATGTGAAAAACAGTCTTAACCAGATATTTTTTCTAAGCCATTCCCCAGTTTCATGTCTAACAGAGGTTGAGTGTGAGCTGAAAAATGGATTGGATAATAATATGAGAATAAATAATTCACTTATTTCAGGTTTCTAATGGAAAAAAAATTCACTGAAAAAGAAATGCACAGCCAAGTTCAGGTTTTGAACTACTCTAATCATGGGATGAACACCCAAAGGGAAACCTAAGTAATTCTGTTATTTTTGGAGGTCAAATCCATTGGAATATTAATCCCTTTCCTATAAGGTCCTATTATAAATAATAAGGTGGATCATAGCTTACCTTGCCATATTTCAGCCTTATAAAGGGAAGCTTACTTCTCTCTAGGCGGAGTTTACCTTTTTCCCTTTCCAAACCCAGTTCAATTTATCATGTACTCTTCTCAATCATTTTGTAGCAACTGTTCTGATAAAATATTACTTCCCTCATCCTGTTCTAACCCCCAGCACCTTCCCACACAATGTCACCAAATCCATCCCTCATAATATCTCCTCATCCATCCCCTCCTTTGTTTCCATTATTACTTCCTATGGGAATGACATATAACTTGAGTCCTTCAGACTTTGGGGTTGCCCTTCCTTTTGATATCCAGATATAATTCTTGGAACTGCAGACGTGCCCACCCAGTATTTCAGAAGATCAGCCACAGGTTGCTTCCCCTGGGGAACTGCCAATCACCACACTCCCCAAATCCCTGGCCCAGGCTCCTCCTAATCAGCTCTGCCTCTCTTGTCCACTCTTTACAGCCTTTTGTCCTTCGCATATTCTCTGTTCTTGCCTCTTTTCTCTACAAGTCACCGTCAACATAAGTCCATGTTGTGTGAGACTAACACCGAAGGTGTAGAAAATTTGGAAAGTAATTATATAGCACAACATAAAATCTAACTCAGGCATCACTGCTGTTAATGTCCATCCGTAAATAGTCCTTTCCTGGCCAAGTTACTGGGCCTGCCCTCAGAATGGAGTCCCGGGTACCGCTTCCTCTTTTCCTCACCCACCAAGGGAAAACTCAATCTTCCTTAATATTATAAAAAAGAAAACAACCAACCAAAACTCTACAATAATTCAGCCATCCCGAAGTACAGATATGTCTGTAGTCAGGTTTTTTTAGCAACAATTTTTTAAATTTAGCAAAATTTTTTTAATGATATAAAAATGCAAAATTAATGGAGCATTATTTTTTTTTTAAATCACAGTACGTCTATATGATGTAATAGCATTCAGTTCTTTAAGGTTATTCTGCTACCTCTAAAAGGAGCAGCCTCTGATCAGATATTTGCAGCTTTTTTCAGTTGTGGGAAAATTGCTTATTATGTATTGTCAAAGAAAATCAGGATCCAAGATGGTATATAGAGTGTGATTTCAACTCTGTAAAAAGTCTGCAAGAAAGCATGCCAGATTATCAACAGGGATTACAGGAATATGGGTGATTGCTATTTTACTGCTTAAGCTTTCCTGTGCTTTTCAAGCCCACTGGATAATCACTGCCTTTTAAGACCATGCAAACCATCAAGATTTGTATGCACCAACACCTGCCTGGCGGGTGCAAGACTGTTTTCAGGCTGGGGCTTAACCTAATCCCAGGGAAATATCTTATTCCACAAGATTCAGCTCAAACACCACCCATGAAGTCCTCTATGCCTACCCATCTTCCTTTCCACTGGGCAGTTGGTTGCTTCCTCCACCTCCAACCTGTAACACTCTGTACAACCCTCTTTAATACCTCTCACATCTGTATTAGTCAGGGTCTCAGCAAGAGACAACTAGAGCCCCTATACTGAAGAGAGTTTATTACAGAGACTCTTTACAAAGAAGCAGGGTGTAAGGAAACCACAAAAGACAGTGCATCCCCAGGGAAATGGAGAGGGGGCTCTGTTACTACCACTAGCCTGAAAAGGTAACAGGAGGGAGTGGTTCCCAGAGCCTGGAAAAGGAATTAGAGGGATGCTTGCCGGGAGCCGCAGCCATCAGTAGATCGATGCAGCCAGCCTATAGCAACCCTCAGGGAAGGAGCCAATTCACGCTCCTCCCTCCTTCCAAATATCTACTGGTGCTCGTCTTTGGCCAAATCCAGCTGGAAGCCAGGGGGCAAGAGAGCCCTAGGATGTGGTCCATAGCGGGCAGCCTCCCAGGAAGGAAGCAGAGAGAAGGATGGTGAGTGGACCTGGGTGGGTGGGCCTGGAGGGGTAAACCAGAGATCCAGAATAGTCACATAATTATTGATTTACAGGCACAGCCCCAGAGTCTGTTACCTGAGGTGCCCTCTCTCCCTTAATATTGCAAAGCATGTAGAACTCCAAGCTGTATCCCACGCGCTGCAAAGTCCAGACTCCTTCCATCTTCTCTTCAAAGGATTTCAGGGGGCGAGGTTTCTCCTGAGCTGGGCCTTGCTTCATCCTGCCTTGTTCCTCCATCTGCCCTCCTCTCACTAGACCACTTCCTACCGTGCTAGACACCACCCTTCTTCCTTCCTCTTTCTCAAAGCAGCATGAATCCGTGGGTTATTGTATGTATCAGACTTCTAAGAGAGGGGTAGGGGGCAGAGGGGGTAACTGCAGCACAGTGTAAGGAACAACTTCAAACCCTTTTTTAGGCATCTCTTTCATAAATATTTATCAACCATTCTCCACCATGAAGAATTTCTCAGTTGTGCTCACTGCCATCTTCCAGGGGGACCCCATGCCCTCAAGGGTCTTCTCCTTCTAAAGACAAACCTCTAAAACCCTAAACTCTGTTACCACTCTTGTATAAATCTTTAGATATTTTAATCCAATGGTTTTAAAAAATCAAATTGGAATATTTTATAAAGTTTTATTGGAACCAGGACCAGAATTAGGGTGAGGAAAGTGAGGCAAGATTATACATGTGTAGGATCAGATTCTCTCTTTATTTAAAATGTGCATATTTTGTTCATCATGGATTTTTTTTATTTTTATTTTTTAAGTATTACATTATAATAATATTTATCTTGATCACTAAGTTTTTTGGCATCCCCTTATTTCTTCGACCAAGGCAAGTATCTCACATCACATAGTCCTGACCCTGCCACTTGGGGGTTGGGGGGTAGAAGGGGCTCATCTTTCTACATTAAATATGCCCATTAAAGTGCTTTTCCAAACCAAAAGGCAACTTCTTTTCCAAGCAGAATTTTGCATTCAAACTACTGCCAATTTCAAGAATAATTTCTTCTTGCTACCCCTCCCCATTAGACCATGAGATCCTTCAAGATAGAAAATGATGCTTGGCCTGTTTCTATATCCTGGGTGCCTAGACTTAGTAGATGAATTATAAATATTTACTGAATGTAAGTCTCTAGTGCAAAAGTTTGTGAGTAAGTAAGGTCAGTTTGTTGATTGTTCAATCTATTTAGAGCTTTTCTGTGTTGAAATGCAAAATCTTAGGAAACTAGCAGGCAAAGTCCTAAAGAGATCATTCAATCTAATCTTTTTATTTTATACATCAGGAGACTGAGACGTTTCCATGGTTATATTTGTAAGCAATTTGCTCAGAGTTTATCAAGAATCATTAATATTTCCTACTGTCAGGGTGCCATCCCATCTGAATAATTTTGATAGCATCCCAGTGGGAAGAAAGGAGTAAAATTTTCCAGGGGGTTCAGGAAGCCCCCTGCCCCCATTATTACAACACTATTATTTCTCCTAATGAATCTTGGGGCACAGAAAGTGGAGCTCATCCTGTGAACACACGCAAGAGATGGGAAGTGGGAACATTCCTGACACCCAACCTAATGACCTGAGTCAGAACCACCTGTATCAGAGTGAGAAGCAGAAATACAAACATCTAGGAGAAACTAAACTTTTATATCAAAGCCAGAAAATGTATTTGCCCAAGGTAAAGGCATGAGTGTAAGAGTTACAGAGAGAAGGACAACGGTGATAAGGAAAGCTTGCTTCTTTACAATGAACTCATTGTGACAGACTGATGAGGCACCCAGCAAGCTGACAACGGTCCCTTCACCGCTGCGCCCAGGACAGTTTGGCCAAAGGACATCTAGGGTGACAAGCCGCAAACAGTCAGCACTAATCTCTTATCCCGGAATAGCCCAGAGAACCCGTCGAACCTGACTGGCTGCCCTTCAGAGACGCCTTTGGAATTCTTTATTCAGTCCTGCTTGGTTTACACTGGATTGTCTCTCCTGGGACTTCTCTGGTGACCTGATCTTCGGCCATGACAACATCCCCCAAGAGATCCACCAACCCCCAGATTTGCCCAGCAGGTGACACTAATAAGATCCAATGAGAAGCGATGCATTCAAAACAGACGAGGCACACATTCACACACAAGTCAGAGTCGCCACAAAGTCTCTTCTTCACAACATTCCCCAGGCAGAAAAGAGGTCAAACCGACCTTGAAGAAGAAACGTCCTTTTTCGATCCGTTACCATGGCAAAACCAGCCCTCTCTCCCCAGAGCACCTGCCCACGGGGGCTCACACCTGCTGGCTGGTAGCAAGAGTGGCCCAGCAGCCTTACTTCCCTGACATTGGGCTCATTTCACCAACAAAGTTGGCAGCAGTGCCAGTTGGCTTCATGATATGGATACCTGCCCACTAAGCATTGGCCTGGAGATCGGGGACTTTCACAAAGGCCAGCCAACAGCTGGCAGGCAGGCACCGCCAGGTCATTGTCATCTGGGCTGAATTGGAGACAAAGGCTCTCTGTGTAACATGGCATCCCTCCCTCCTTCCCTTGGTGTTTTATTTTCATCTCCATGTCCCTTCCTATGGGAGGACCATGTGGCTGAAGGTGCCTTTCTTGGCCTTTTTTGTTCCTTTATCATTAACCTGCCTGTGTACGCTGGTGTAGAAAAGCTTCCCCTGTCCCGTGTCTCGTTTTATTGCAAATCAGGAAGCTCACCATAAGTCACCCTGAGCCAGTGCGTTCAGACTTGGAGCTGGTAACCAGAAGCCGTGTCAGTCTCCCCCCTGGCTCCACACCAAGGCCTCCGAGGATTTCTTGTCACATGAGGTTAGTGGAGTTTCACATCCTCTAAAGCAAATCTCTGTCGAAACTCTCGAGTCTCACATGGCTTCAGCTCAAAACAACCACCCCACTCAGCTGCCTCTAACCGTTTCAAGCATCAGGTCAGGAGACCTGGGTTCTAGTTTCAGCTTAGTCTACTTGACCCTGAGCAATCACTGGTCCCAGATCACTTCATATAGAAAATAAGGGCCAATGTAGCTGTCACTAGGGTCCCTTTCAACTCTCCTTTTTTAAAAAAAAACCAAAAACTTTATTTTCCCTTTTTACCTACTGCTTTCTAAGGACATTGCTAACCTGAGAGTTTCTGAAAATGAATAGAGATTATTTTAGTTTAAAAAAAAATGGATATGCATAACAATATGGATGAATCTCAAAAACAGAGTGAAAGAAGCCTCACACAAAGTTCTAGCATAGACGAAACTTATCTACGATAAAAGAAATAGGAAAGTGGTTGCCTCTGGGAGTGAGTTGGGAGCAGGGATTGCTCAGGAAGGGGCATGAGGAGACGTTCTGAGATGAAGGTTGTATTTTATATCTGGATAGGGGTTAGGGTCACACAGGTGAAAGCCTTTGTCAAAACTCATAGAATGCTGCTCCTGAGACAGATTGATAGAGGGATGAAGAGATAGGTAGTAAAATAATTCTAGCAAAATGTTCACCATAGAATCTAAATGGGTGTATGGGTGTTCACTGTGCAATTCCCTCAATTTTTCTGTGTGTTTGAAAAATCTTCATAATAAAATACTGGGGGTGGGGGGAATATACTATAATAAATTACAAAATTCCTGTCCCACCCATGCCCTCCCTCTTTCTTTACTGTCATCATTTTTCCACTAAATGAGTCAGGAAATGGCAATATTTATTGACTTGAGCAGACAAGTCAACAGAGCTCTATGATGAGTAATTCCTTTATCACTGTCCATGGCTTCAAGGGAGGAGGATGCAAGTCCTGCACACCCAGCACCCATCCTTTGGCCTCACATTCCTCAGCACAGTTATCAGAAATGGGCTTCCTGTTAGGTTGGCCAACCGCCCACAACAGGGGTTGGTCTCTCCTCACCCCACCTGCACCTCTGCTCTTTGATCACCAACGTCCTAACAGCCTTACAATGAACACATTCCAATTAAGACATTTAATTCCATGAAATGGGGATATACATTTTTTTAACATATTTATTGGAGTATAATTGCTTTACAATGTTCTGTTAGGTTCTGCTGTGTAACAAAGTGAATCAGCTTTGTGCAAACGTACATCCCCACATCCCCTCCCTCTTGCATCTCCCTCCCACCCTCCCCATCCCACCCCTCTAGGTGGTCACAAAGCACCAAGCTGATCTCCCTGTGCTACACAGCTGCTTCCCACTAGCTATCTATTTTACATTTGGTAGTGTATATATGTACATGCCACTGTCTCACTTCGTCCCAGCTTACCTTCGCCCTCCCCATGTCCTCAAGTCCATTATCTACATCTGTGTCTTTATTCCTGTCCTGCCCCTAGGTACATCAGAACCATTTTTTTTTTTAGTTTCCATGTATATGTGTTAGCATACGGTATTCGTTTTTCTCTTTCTGACTTACTTCACTCTGTATCACAGACTCCAGGTCCATCCACCCCACTACAAATAGCTCAATTTCGTTTGTTTTTATGGCTGAGTAATATTCCATTGTATATATGTGCCAAATCTTCTTTATCATTCATCTGTCGATGGACACTTAGGTTGCTTCCATGTCCTGGCTATAGTAAATAGAGCTGCAATAAACATTGAGGTACATGACTCCTTTTGAATTATGGTTTTCACAGTATATATGACCAGAGGTGGGATTGCTGGGTAATATGGTAGTTTTATTTTTAGATTTTTAGGGAACCTCCATACTGTTCTCCACAGTGGCTGTATCAATTTACATTCCCACCAACAGTGCAAGAGGGTTCCCTTTTCTCCACACCTTCTCCAGCATTTACTGTTTGTAGATTTTTTGATGATGCACATTCTGACCGGTGTGAGGTGATACCTCACTGTAGTTTTGACTTGCATTTCCCTAAAGATTAGTGATGTTGAGCAGCTTTTCATGTGTTTGTTGGCAATCTGTATATCTTCTTTGGAGAAATGTCTATTTAGGTCTTCTGCCCATTTTTGGATTGGGTTTCTGTTGTTTTGATATTGAGCTTCATGAGCTGCTTGTATATTTTGGAGATTACTCCTTTGTCAGTTGCTTCGTTTCCAAATATTTTCTCCCATTCTGAGGGTTGCCTTTTCGTCTTTTTCATGGTTTCCTTTGCTGTGCAAAAGCTTTTAAGTTTCATTAGGTCCCCTTTGTTTATTTTTGTTTTTATTTCCATATCTCTAGGAGGTGGGTCAAAAAGGATCTTGCTGTGATTTATGTCATAGAGTGTTCTGCCTATGTTTTCCTCTAAGAGTTTGATAGTGTCTGGCCTTACATTTAGGTCTTTACTCCATTTTGAGTTTATTTTTGTGTATGGTGTAAGGAAGTGTTCTAATTTCATTCTTTTACATGTAGCTGTCCAGTTTTCCCAGCACCACTTATTAAAGAGGCTGTCTTTTCTCCATTGTATAATCTTGCCTCCTTTATCAAAGATAAGGTGACCATATGTGCATGGGTTTATCTCTGGGCTTTCAATCCTGTTGCATGGATCTGTATTTCTGTTTTTGAGCCAGTACCATACTGTCTTGATTACTGTACCTTTGTAATATAGTCTGAAGTCAGGGAGCCTGATTCCTCCAGCTCCGTTTTTCTTTCTCAAGATTGCTTTGGCTATTCAGGGTCTTTTGTGTTTCCATACGAATTGTGAAATTTTTTGTTCTAGTTCTGTGAAAAATGCCATTGGTAGTTTGATAGGGATTGCACTGAATTTGTAGATTTCTTTGGTTAGTATAGTCAGTTTCACAATGTTGATTCTTCCAATCCAAGAACATGGTATATCTCTCCATCTGTTTGTGTCATCTTTAATTTCTTTCAACAGTGTCTTATAGTTTTCTGCATACAGGTCTTTTGTCTCCTTAGGTAGGTTTATTCCTAGGTATTTTATTCTTTTTGTTGAAGTGGTACATGGGAGTGTTTCCTTAATTTGTCTTCCAGATTTTTCATCATTCATGTATAGGGGTGCAAGAGATTTCTGTGAATTAATTTTGTATCCTGCTACTCTACCAAATTCACTGATTAGCTCTAGGAGTTTTCTGATAGCATCTTTAGGATTCTCTATGTATAGTATCATATCATCTGCAAACAGTGACAGTTTTACTTCTTCTTTTCCAATTTGGATTCCTTTTATTTCTTTTTTGTCTCTGATTGCTGTGGCTAAAGCTTCCAAAACTATGTTGAATAATAGTGGTGAGAGTGGGCAACCTGGTCTTGTTTTTGATCTTAGAGGAAATGGTTTCATTTTGTCACCATTGAGAATGATGTTGGCTGTGGGTTTGTCATATATGGTCTTTATAAAGTTGAGGTAGTTTCCCTCTATGCCTACTTTCTGGAGAGTTTTTATCATAAATGGGTGTTGAATTTTGTTGAAAGCTTTTTCTTCATCTATTGAGATTATCATATGGTTTTTCTCCTTCAGTTTGTTAATATGGTGTATCACATTGATTGATTTGCATATGCTGAAGAATCCTTGCATTCCTGGGATAAACCCCACTTGATCATGGTGTGTGATCCTGTTAATGTGCTGTTGGATTCTGTTTGCTAGTATTTTGTTGAGGATTTTTGCATCTATGTTCATTAGTGATATTGGCCTGTAGTTTTCTTTTTTTGTGACATCTTTGTCTGGATTTGGTATCAGGGTGATGGTGGCATTGTACAATGAGTTTGGGAGTGTTCCTGCCTCTGCTATATTTTGGAAGAGTTTGAGAAGGATAGGTGTTAGCCCTTCTCTAAATGTTTGATAGAGTTCGCCTGTGAAGCCATCTGGTCCTGGGCTTTTGTTTGTTGGAAGATTTTAAATCACACTTTAAATTTCAGTGCTTGTCATTGGTCTGTTTGTATTTTCTGTTTCTTCCTGGTTCAGTCTCGGAAGGTTGTGCTTTTCTAAGAATGTGTCCATTTCTTCCAGGTTGTCCATTTTATTGGCATATAGTCACTTGCAGTAATCTTCATAATCCTTTGTATTTCTGCAGTGTCAGTTGTTACTTCTCCTTTCCATTTCTAATTCTGTTGATTTGAGTCTTCTCCCTTTTTTTTCTTGATAAGTCTGGCTAATGGTTTATCAATTTTGTTTATCTTCTCAAAGAACCAGTTTTTAGTTTTATTGATCTTTGCTATTGTTTCCTTCACTTCCTTTTCATTTATTTCTGATCTGATCTTTATGATTTCTTTACTTCTGCTAACTTTGGGGGTATTTTTGTTCTTCTTTCTCTAATTGTTTTAGGTATAAGGTTAGGTTGTTTATTTTAGATATTTCTTGTTTCTTGATGTGGGATTGTATTGCTATATACTTCCCTCTTAGAACTGCTTTTGGTGCATCCCAAAGGTTTTGGGTCATTCTGCTTTCATTGTCATTTGTTTCTAGGTATTTTTTTATTTCCTCTTTGACTTCTTCAGTGATCTCTTGGTTATTTAGTAGTGTATTGTTTAGTTTCCATGTGTTTGTATTTTTTACAGATTTTTTCCTGTAAATGATATCTAGTCTCAGGGCGTTGTAGTTGGAAAAGATACTTGATACGATTTCAATTTTCTTAAATTTACCAAGGCTTGATTTGTGATCCAAGATATGGTCTATCCTGGAGAATGTTCCATGAGCACTTGAGAAGAAAGTGTATTCTGTTGTTTTTGGATGGAATGTCCTACAAATATCAATTAAGTCCATCTTGTTTAATGTGTCATTTAAAGCTTGTGTTTCCTTATTTATTTTCATTTTGGATGATCTGTCCATCGGTGAAAGTGAACTGTTAAAGTCCCCCACTATTATTGTGTTACTGTCGATTTCCCCTTTTATGGCTGTTAGCATTTGCCTTATGTATTGAGGTGCTCCTATGTTGGGTGCATAAATATTTACAATTGTTATATCTTCTTATATTGATCCCTTGATCATTATATACTGTCCTTCTTTGTCTCTTGTAATAGCCTTTATTTTAAAGTCTATTTTGCCTGATATGAGAATTGCTACTCCAGCTTTCTTTTGATTTCCATTTGCATGGAATATCTTTTTCCATCCCCTCACTTTCAGTCTGTATGTGTCCCTAGGTCTGAAGTGGGTCTCTTGTAGACAGCATATATACGGGTCTTGTTTTTCTATCCATTCAGTCAGTCTATGGCTTTTGGTTGGAGCATTTAATCCATTTACATTTAAGGTAATTATCGGTGTGTATGTTCCTATTACCATTTTCTTAATTGTTTGGGGTTTGTTTTTGTAGGTCTTTTCTTTCTCTTGTGTTTCCTGCCTAGAGAAGTTCCTTTAGCATTTGTTGTAAAGCTGGTTTGGTGGTGCTGAATTCTCTTAATTTTTGCTTATCTGTAAAGGTTTTAATTTCTCCATTGAATCTGAATGAGATCCTTGCTGGGTAGAGTAATCTTGATTGTAGGTTTTTCCCTTTCATCACTTTAAATATGTCCTGCCACTCCCTTCTGGCTTACAGAGTTTCTGCTGAAAGATCAGCTGTTAACCTTATGGGGATTCCCTTGTATATTATTGTTGCTTTTCCCTTGCTGCTTTTAATATTTGTTCTTTGTATTTAATTTTTGATAGTTTGATTAATATGTGTCTTGTTTCTCCTTGGATTTATCCTGTATGGGACTCTCTGTGCTTCCTGGACTTGATTGACTATTTCCTTTCCCATGTTAGGGAAGTTTTCAACTATAATCTCTTCAAATACTTTATCAGTGGCTTTTCTTTTCTCTTCTTCTTCTGGGACCCCTATAATTCGAATGTTGGTTCATTTAGTATTGTTCCAGAAGTCTCTGAGATTGTCCTCAATTCTTTTCATTCTTTATTCTGCTCCTGGCAGTTATTTCCACCATTTTATCTTCCAGGTCATTTATCCATTCTTCTGCCTCAGTTATTCTGCTATTGATTCCTTCTAGAGTATTTTTAAGTTCAGTAATTATGTTGTTCATCACTGTTTGTTTGCTCTTTACTTCTTCTAGATCCTTGTTAAATGTTTCTTTTATTTTCTCTATTCTGTTTCCGAGATTTTGGATCATGTTTACTATCATTACTCTGAATTCTTTTTCAGGTAGGTTGTCTATTTCATCGTCATTTATTTGGTCTTGTAGGTTTTTACCTTGCTCCTTCATCTGTAACATATTTTTTTGTCATTTCATTTTTTTTTTTAATGTGATGATCCATTTATTTATTTATTTATTTATTTATTTATTTATGGCTGTGCTGGGTCTTCGTTTCTGTGCGAGGGCTTTCTCCAGTTACGGCAAGTGGGGGCCACTCTTCATTGCGGTGCGCCGGCCTCTCATCATTGCGGCCTCTCTTGTTGCAGAGCACAAGCTCCAGACGCACAGGCTCAGCAACTGTGGCTCACAGGCCCAGTTGCTCCGTGGCATGTGGGATCCCCCCAGACCAGGGCTCGAACCCGTGTCCCCTGCATTGGCAGGCAGACTCTCAACCACTGCGCCACCAGGGAAGCCCCTCATTTCATTTTTTTTTTTTTTTTCCATTGGTGATGCTGTATTCCTGTTTTACTGGTTGTTTGGCCAGAGACGTCCAACACTGGAGTTTGCAGGCAGTTGGATAGAGCCAGGTTTTGGTGCTGAGATGAGGACCTCCAGGAGGCCTCACTCTGATTAATATTCCTTGGGTTCTGCAGTTCTCTGTTAGTCCAGTGGTTTGGACTTGAAGCTCCCACAACACGAGCTCAGGCCCGTCCTCCAGCCTGGAAACCAAGATCCCGCAAGCCAGTCGCTGGGGATTCCTCCCATCCCCTTAGGTGTCCATGGTCCCCCACCAGTGCCTGGTAGCTGCCCTAGTTGTGTGGAGACGCGAATTCCGCATCCTCCTAGGATGCCATCTTGACTCCACCCCCGGAATATGCATTTTTAGAATCACTCTGGAGGTAAGTCAATTGCCGAGGGACAGATTACAAGTGCATCTTTTACTAGACTCTCTACCCTGCTACCCCATCATAAATAGAAATATCATAAGTATGTCCCTGAAATATTGACTTTCTTGACCAATTCCCTTTAAGACTCCCAAAACACATTGTTCTTTGTTCTTTCTAACTTGACTTCTTCTCCCTGAAAATCTTCAAGCCAGACACACACAGAAGAACTTATGTTTCTACGGTCTTTGCTGGTACCATTGGAGACCTAATTCACAGCTAACTTCTTTTCAGGGAAAAAAATGAAAGGAAACAAATAATTACTAAGAAGGCAGTGTAAATCTGTTTCCTCAGGGTAGAATTCATGACTTTCATCCATTATTCTCATTGGCAAGTTAATCAAATCTAACAGAAACATACATTTACTGAGTGCCAGATATGTTCAAGTCCTTGAGTCACCCAAGGAATTACTTTCTTCACTCCAAACCAGTGTATAATCTACTCTAGTGAAGGAAATCAAATATATAAGCTTGTGCAAAAGTTGAACAGTAAAATATCCAGATATTGGTTCCATCAGTGGAAAAAGTGTCCAAGCTCCACAAATAATGAACTGAGGACTGGATGGTGGGAACTCTGGGGGTTTAAGAAGGGACGCAACACCTTTGATGGGAGTGGGGGACAGAGGCCTCGCAAGAGTGGGATTTCAGCTATTTCCAGAAGAATAGGTAGGATTTGGGGGATATAAGAAGGGGAGAGACTCCGTCGGGAGGGTAAAACTGGGTAATTAAAGGGGCACTTCTGTTCTCAATACTTGGACACCAAAGCATCATTCCCAGTATAAAACACCTCTGTGACACTGAGTTCCTTGAAGGAATTGGTGTCCAAATTCTTTACCCACCATTTTAGAGGAAATTCTGAAATAAAATCAAATTTTTTGAAAATCAACCTCAGTCTACTCTAATGTCTCAAGGAAATGAGCACAGATCACATCATCAAACTGGACCATAGAGACAACATTAGCCAGATCTCATCACTCAGGAGGGACATCTCAATGACTGGAGTACCTCCGAAGGACACACACAGGGGAACGTTAGTTCTTCTAGATGAGCACTTATCCAGCATTAGAAAGAGGCCTAAGGGTCATTGCTCATTGATCCCGGTCATGGCAGGGAAGGGTGAGGCTTAGGGCTCTTCATGGTCATGGTCAATTCTTTTACATTAATGCTTATTTCCAGATTCATCCTAAATTTCCAAAAGCCGCTCCACACAAAGGAAAAATACAAAACCTTTCTAAGTAATCAGAAAGTTTCTACTCCTTTGATTTCTCACAATTTTAGTTGTGGCAGCAGATGACTTACTGTGGATAAAAAACTAAATTGGATCTGCATATGTAGAGTCAATATATATTCAAATAAATATAATAATTTTCCAGCTTTATTGAAATACAATTGACATATAACACTGTGTAAATTTAAGGTGTAAAAGGTGATGATTTTAAAAACTGATTTTTGTGTTTTTTAAATTCACATCTGTTCCCTCACATACCCACTGTACCATATAACCACCATAATGGAGAATAAGCAAAGGAGATGGAAGGGAGAATATTGGGGTTTAAATCCCAACTTGTTCTATGTGACCTTGGGCAGATTCACAATGTTTCCAAGCCTCCATATCTTCAGACATAGGTGGAAAATATAAATAGCTATCTCAAAAGGTTGATGTGAGAATGAAATAGAGAGGTGCCTTCAAGATGGTGGAGGAATAAGACGTGGAGATCACCTTCCTCCCCACAAAGACATCAAAACTACATCTACATGTGGAACGACTCCTAGAGAACACCTATTGAACGCTGGCAGAAGACCTCAGACTTCCCAAAAGGCAAGAAACTCCCCACATACTTGGGTTGGGCAAAAGAAAAAAGAAAAAACAGAGACAAAAGAATAGGGACGAGACCTGCACCTCAGGGAGGGAGCTGTGAAAGAGCAAAAGTTTCCACACACTAGGAAGCCCCTTCAGTGGCTGAGACGGGGGGTGGGCGGCGGGGGCAGAAGCTTTGGAGCCATGGAAGAGAGCGCAGCAACAGGGGTGCAGAGGGCAAAGCGAGAGATTCCTGCACAGAGGATCAGTGCCAACCAGCACTCACCAGCCTGAGAGGCTTGTCTGCTCACTCGCCGGGGCACGTAGGGACTGGGAGCTGAGGCTCGGGATTCGGAGGTCAGACCCCAGGGAGAGGACTGGGGTTGGCTGCATGAACACAGCCGGAAGGGGGCTAGTGCACCACAGCTAGCTGGGAGGGAGTCCAGGAAAAAGTCTGGACCTGCCTAAGAGTCAAGAGACCACTGTTTTGGGGTGTGCTAGGAGAGGGGATTCAGAGCACTGCCTAAATGAGCTCCAGAGATGGGCGTGAGCTGCAGCTATCACCGTGGACACCAGAGACGGGCATGAAACCCTAAGGCTGCTGCTGCAGCTACAAGAAGCCTGTGTGCAAGCACAGGTCACTATCCACACCTCCCCTCCTGGGAGCCTGTGCAACCCGGCACTGCCAGGGTCCCGTGATCCAGGGAGAACACACGGCGCACCTCAGCCTGTTGCAGTATCGCGCCGGCCTCTGCCACCACAGGCTTGCCCCACATTCCATACCCCTCCCTCCCACTGGCCTGAGTGAGCCAGAGCCCCCTAATCAGCTCCTACTTTAACTCTGTCTTGTCTGGGCAGGGAACACATGCAACCTACACATAGAGGCGGGTCCAAATCCAAAGCTGAACACCAGGAGCTGTGCGAACAAAGAAGAGAAAGGGAATTTCTCCCAGCAGCCTCAGGAGCTGCGGATTAAATCTCCACAATCAACTTGATGTACCCTGCATCTGTGTGATACCTGAATAGACAACGAATCATCCCAAAACTGAGATGGTGGACTTTGGGAGCAGCTGTAGACTTGGGGTTTGCTTTCTGCATCTAATTTGTTTTTGGTTTTATGTTTATCTTAGTTTAGTATTTAGAGCTTATTATCATCAGTAGATGTGTTTATTGATTTGGTTGCTCTCTTCCTTTTTTTATGTATATATATATATATTTTTTTCCTTTTCCTCTTTTTGTGAGTGTGTATATGTATGCTTCTTTGTGTGATTTTGTCTATATAGTTTTGCTTTTGCCATTTGTCCTAGGGTTCTCACTGTCCTTTTTTTTTTTTCTTTTGACATATAATTTTTAGCACTTGTTAAGA
This sequence comes from Balaenoptera ricei, assembly GCF_028023285.1. Taxonomy (NCBI): domain Eukaryota; kingdom Metazoa; phylum Chordata; class Mammalia; order Artiodactyla; family Balaenopteridae; genus Balaenoptera; species Balaenoptera ricei. Next base: position 44,362,748 of record NC_082641.1, read on the forward strand.
TTGGTGAATTTGATTTTTCATTTTGTTGCTCTCTTCTTTCTGTCTCTCTTTCTTTTTTTATTACTTTTTTATTTTTTATTTTTACTATTTTTTTATTTTAATAACTTTTTTTTTAATTTAACTTATTTATTTTCTTTCTTTCTTTTTTCTCCCTTTTCTTCTGAGAGATGTGGCTGACAGGGTCTTGGTGCTCTGGCCGGGTGTCAGGCCCGAGCTTCTGAGGTGGGAGAGCCAATTTCAGGACCTCCCGGCCCCACATAATATCAAAGGGCAAAAGCTCTCCCAGAGATCTCCATCTCAATGCTAAGATCCAGCTCCACTCAATGAAGAGCAAGCTACAGTGCTGGACACCCTATGCCAAACAATGAGCAAGACAGGAACACAACCCCACCCATTAGCAGGAAGGCTGCCTAAAATCATAATAACTTCACAGACACCCCAAAACACACCACCGGACATGGTCCTGCCCACCATAAATACAAGATCTAGCCTCATCCACCAGAATACAGGCACCAGTTCCCTCCACCAGGAAGTCTACACAACCCACTGAACCTACCTTACCCACTGGGAGCAGACACCAAAAACAACGGGAACTATGAACCTGCAGCCTGCAAAACAGAGACCCCAAACACAGTAAGTTAAGCAAAATGAGAAGACAGAGAAACACACAGCAGATGAAGGAGCAAGGTAAACACCCACCATACCAAACAAATGAAGAGAAAATAGGCAGTCTACCTGAAAAAGAATTCAGAGTAATGATAGTAAAGATGATCCAAAATCTTGGAAATAGAATGGAGAAAATACAAGAAACATTTAAAAAGGACCCAGAAGAACTAAAGAGCAAACAAACAAAGATGAACAACACAATAAATGAAATTAAAAATTCTCTAGAAGGAATCAGTAGCAGAATAACTGAGGCAGAAGAATAGATAAGTGAGCTGGAAGATAAAATAGTGAAAATAACTACCACAGAACAGAATAAAAAAAGAATGAAAAGAATTAAGGACACTCTCAGAGACCTCTGGGACAACATGAAATGCACCAACATTCGAATTATAGGGGTCCCAGAAGAAGAAGAGAAAAAAAAAAAGGGACTGATAAAATATTTGAAGAGATTATAGTTGAAAACTTCCCTAACATGGGAAAGGAAATAGTCAATCAAGTCCAGGAAGCGCAGAGAGTCCCATACAGGATAAATCCAAGGAGAAACACGCCAAGACACATATTAATCAAACTATCAAAAATTAAATACAAAGAACAAATATTAAAAGCAGCAAGGGAAAAGCAACAATAATATACAAGGGAATCCCCATAAGGTTAACAGCTGATCTTTCAGCAGAAACTCTGTAAGCCAGAAGGGAGTGGCAGGACATATTTAAAGTGATGAAAGGGAAAAACCTACAATCAAGATTACTCTACCCAGCAAGGATCTCATTCAGATTCAATGGAGAAATTAAAACCTTTACAGATAAGCAAAAATTAAGAGAATTCAGCACCACCAAACCAGCTTTACAACAAATGCTAAAGGAACTTCTCTAGGCAGGAAACACAAGAGAAAGAAAAGACCTACAAAAACAAACCCCAAACAATTAAGAAAATGGTAATAGGAACATACACACCGATAATTACCTTAAATGTAAATGGATTAAATGCTCCAACCAAAAGCCATAGACTGACTGAATGGATAGAAAAACAAGACCCGTATATATGCTGTCTACAAGAGACCCACTTCAGACCTAGGGACACATACAGACTGAAAGTGAGGGGATGGAAAAAGATATTCCATGCAAATGGAAATCAAAAGAAAGCTGGAGTAGCAATTCTCATATCAGGCAAAATAGACTTTAAAATAAAGGCTATTACAAGAGACAAAGAAGGACAGTATATAATGATCAAGGGATCAATATAAGAAGATATAACAATTGTAAATATTTATGCACCCAACATAGGAGCACCTCAATACATAAGGCAAATGCTAACAGCCATAAAAGGGGAAATCGACAGTAACACAATAATAGTGGGGGACTTTAACAGTTCACTTTCACCGATGGACAGATCATCCAAAATGAAAATAAATAAGGAAACACAAGCTTTAAATGACACATTAAACAAGATGGACTTAATTGATATTTGTAGGACATTCCATCCAAAAACAACAGAATACACTTTCTTCTCAAGTGCTCATGGAACATTCTTCAGGATAGACCATTTCTTGGGTCACAAATCAAGCCTTGGTAAATTTAAGAAAATTGAAATCGTACCAAGTGTTTTTTCCGACCACAATGCTATGAGACTAGATATCAATTACAGGAAAAAAATCTGTAAAAAATACAAACACATGGATGCTAAACAATATGCTACTAAATAACCAAGAGATCACTGAGGAAATCAAAAAAATACCCAGAAACAAATGACAATGAAAACACGATGACCCAAAACCTATGGGATGCAGCAAACGCAGTTCTAAGAGGGAAGTTTAGAGCAGTACAATCCCACATCAAGAAACAAGAAATATCTAAAATAAACAACCTAACCTTACCCCTAAAGCAATTAGAGAAAGAAGAACAAAAAAACCCCTCAAAGTTAGCAGACGGAAAGAAATAAAGATCAGATCAGAAATAAATGAAAAAGAAAGGAAGAAAACAACAGCAAAGATGAATAAAATTAAAAGCTCTTTCTTTGAGAAGATAAACAAAATTAATAAAGCGTTAGCCAGACTCATCAAGAAAAATAGGGAGAAGACTCAAATCAATAGAACTAGAAATGAAAAAGGAGAAGTAACAACTGACACTGCAGAAATACAAAGGATCATGAGAGATTGCTACAAGCAACTCTATGCTAATAAAATGGACAACCTGGAAGAAATGGACACATTCTTAGAAAAGCACAACCTTCCGAGACTGAACCAGGAAGAAACAGAAAATATAAACACACCAATGACAAGCACTGAAATTGAGGCTGTGATTAAAAATCTTCCAACAAAGAAAAGCCCAGGACCAGATGGCTTCACAGGCAAACTCTATCAAACATTTAGAGAAGAGCTAACACCTATCCTTCTCAAACTCTTCCAAAATATAGAAGAGGCAGGAACACTCCAAAACTCATTCTATGAGGCCACCATCACCCTGATACCAAAACCAGACAAAGATGTCACACATAAAAAGAAAACTACAGGCCAATATCACTGATGAACATAGATGCAAAAATCCTCAACAAAATACTAGCAAACAGAATTCAACAGCACATTAACAGGATCATACACCATGACCAAGTGGGGTTTATCCCAGGAATGCAAGGATTCTTCAATATATATATGTAAATCAATCAATGTGATACACCATATTAACAAACTGAAGGAGAAAAAACGTATGATCATCTCAATAGATGCAGAAAAAGCTTTCAACAAAATTCAACACCCATTTATGATAAAAACCCTCCAGAAAGTAGGCATAGAGGGAACCCACCTCAACATAATAAAGGCCATATATGACAAATCCACAGCCAACATCACTCTCAATGGTGAAAAACTGAAATGATTTCCACTAAGATCAGGAACAAGACCAGGTTGACCACTCTCACCACTATTATTCAACATAGTTTTGGAAGTTTTAGCCACAGCAATCAGAGAAGAAAAAGAAATAAAAGGAATCCAAATTGGAAAAGAAGAAGTAAGACTGTCACTGTTTGCAGATGACATGATACTATACATAGAGAATCCTAAAGATGTTACCAGAAAACTACTAGAGCTAATCAATGAATTTGGTAAAGTAGCAGGATACAAAATTAATGCACCGAAATCTCTTGCATTCCTATACACTAATGATGAAATATCTGGAAGACAAATTAAGGAAACACTCCCATGTACCACTTCAACAAAAAGAATAAAATACCTAGGAATAAAGCTACCTAAGGAGACAAAAGACCTGTATGCAGAAAACTATAAGACACTGATGAAAGAAATTAAAGATGACACAAACAGATGGAGAGATGTACCATGCTCTTGGATTGGAAGAATCAACATTGTGAAAATGACTATACAACCCATAGCAATCTACATATTCAGTGCAATCCCTATCAAACTACCAATGGCATTTTTCACAGAACTAGAACAAAAAATTTCACAATTTGTATGGAAACACAAAAGACCCTGAATAGCCAAAGCAATCTTGAGAAAGAACAACGGAGTTGGAGGAATCAGGCTCCCTGACTTCAGACTATACTACAAAGCTACAGTAATCAAGACAGTATGGTCCTGGCTCAAAAACAGAAATATAAATCTATGGAACAGGATAGAAAGCCCAGAGAAAAACCCATACACATATGGTCACCTTATCTTTGATAAAGGAGGCAAGATTATACAATGGAGAAAAGACAGCCTCTTTAATAAGTGGTGCTGAGAAAACTGGACAGCTACATGTAAAAGAATGAAATTAGAACACTTCCTTACACCATACACAAAAATAAACTCAAAATGGAGTAAAGACCTAAATGTAAGGCCAGACACTATAAAACTCTTAGGGGAAAACATAGGCAGAACACTCTATGACATAAATCACAGCAAGATCCTTTTTGACCCACTTCCAAGAGAAATGGAAATAAAAACAAAAATAAACAAATGAGACCTAATGAAACTTAAAAGCTTTTGCACAGCAAAGGAAACCATAAACAAGATGAACAGGCAACCCTCGGAATGGGAGAAAATATTTGGAAATGAAGCAACTGATAAGGAGTAATCTCCAAAATATATAAGCAGTTCATGCAGCTCAATATCAAAAAAACAAAAACCCAATCCAAAAATGGGCTGAAGACCTAAACAGACATTTCTCCAAAGAAGACATAGAGATTGCCAACAAATACATGAAAAGATGCTCAACATCACTAATCATAAGGGAAATGCAAATCAAAACTACAATGAGGTATCACCTCACACCAGTCAGAATGACCATCATCAAAAAATCTACAAAACAATAAATGCTGGAGAGGGTGTGGAGAAAAGGGAACCCTCTTGCACTGTTGGTGGGAATGTAAATTGATACAGCCACTGTGGAGAACAGTATGGAGGTTCCCTAAAAACTAAAAATAGAACTACCATACGACCCAGCAATCCCACTACTGGGCATATACCCTGAGAAAACCATAATTCAAAAGGAGTCATGTACCACAATGTTCATTGCAGCCCTATTTACAATAGCCAGGACATGGAAGCAACCTAAGTGTCCATCGACAGATTAATGGGTAAGGAAGATGTGGTACATATATACAATGGAATATTACTCAGCCATAAAAAGCAATGAAATTGAGTTATTTGTAGTGATGTGGATGGACATAGCGACTGTCACACAGAGTGAAGTAAGTCAGAAAGAGAAAAACGAATACCGTATGCTAACACATATATATGGAATCTAAAAAAAAAAAATGGTTCTGAAGAACCTAGGGGCAGGGGAGGAATCATGATGCAGACATAGAGAATGGACTTGAGGACACGGGGAGGGGGAAGGTTAAGCTGGGATGAAGTGAGAGAGTGGCATGGACATATATACACTACCAAATGTAAAATAGATAGCTAGTGGGAAGCAGCTGCATAGCACAGGGAGATCAGCTTGGTGCTTTGTGACCACCTAGAGGGGTGGGATAGGGAGGGTGGGAGGGAGATGCAAGAGGGAGGGCATATGGGGATATATCTATACTTATTGCTGATTTACTTTGTTATACAGCAGAAACTAACACAACATTGTAAAGAAATTATACTCCAATAAGGATGTTAAAAAAAAAATAAAAGAGAATGAAATAGAACAGTGGGTGTGAAAGGCCTGGGGAGAGGACGCTGGTGCACAGTAGATGCATTATATATATATATGTCTGTCAAACTGAATTTAGAAGAACCAGCTTTGTGAGTGAAAATCATGTTAAATTGATCAAAAATCAGATGCAAACCCATAATTAATCAGTTATGCCATTATTTTTTCCTTTCTGACAATTCTTCTCAAAGAGTTCACCTATAAAGTTGTGTTAGAAGGGGTTGCAGATTTGATAGCTATCTTTCCAGGGCCCTGACCTCATGCACAACACACACATTTGTTAAAAATTAACATTGTCCCTTTTGTGAAGTCTGTTATCAGGAAATCTCAAACATAGTGCTCAAAGGACATAGCAGTTTCTATTTCCTCCATTTCTCTGTACCTGTAACTGAGGCACGAAGCTAAGTCACAGGTGTGACCAGGTCCTTTTTGTCATTCAGCTGACTGAAGAGCTTCCCGGCCTGAATCATCCACCTAGATGCCCTAAAAGGAGGCAAAGGAATGGGAAACGCACAGTTTTAAAATGCTACAGTTTCTAATGTCAATTGACCAGAATTGAGGTTAAAGACATATTTTGTCACCATTTTCTCCATGGACCATTTCCTGTCCTCTCACTGTCAAGTTTAGAGCATAAAACAAACCACACAGATCCATCTCTGCTCCACACTCTGCCAAAAAGCAGAGTTAGTGTTCACCAACAGCAAAGTATGCACACTACATCTACAAATGTGTGACATAGCCTCACATTTTGTGTGTGACCACAGCCTCAAAGAAACCAAAAAAGAAAGCAAAAAAAGAAAAAAAAAAAAGTAAGAGGTTTAATTTCACCAGAGTAAGAAAAAAAAAAATCCAAAAGCACAATCAAAGCAAAGAATGTTAGACTTGAGAGCAACCTTAGAGTCTGTTTTAGCCAAACTTATTCACTTTACAGAAAAAGAAACTGGACCTCAGAGAGATTTCCAATTTAAATGCAGGTTATATCTGAGTCTGAATCTGAGACCTTTCATGATACCACCCAAAGACAGGGTTGGAATTAACCTTATACATGCTGTATTCTAAGTTCCTCACTTTATTGATGTGGAAACTGAGGTCAAAAGAAATTAAATGACTACTTTGAAGTCGTATACTTACTTAAGACTAAATCCCGTATGTTTATGCTTCTCAGAGAGAGCTTTGGTACCTTCCTCCTCTGCCTCAAACCCCATCCAGCAGGCTTCACCACTCCTTCATTCTATGAGATGGGCAACGGATCTTTTTCACATGGTCTTATAACCACATCAATAAGGTTTGAAGACCCACATCTCCTTTCCAACCAGATTAGCACTCCTTTATAGAAATTCAGGAGCCACCAATTAAGCCCAGCCCAGTACAAACACAGCCAGGTAGCATCTGGGCAATTTAAAATATCTGTGTGTGTTTTATAACCCCCCCCCCCAAAGCTGGTAAGCTTCAAGAAGATCAACTAGAAATGTTCAGCATTTTTCCATGTTGTATTCTGTCTCTATTTACCAAAATAAATAAATTAGGATACTGAAAGACTACAGTAAACACAGATATTTTTACTCATGGTTACAGTAGCCGTACTGCTCTTCTGCCCTTAGTGGTAAATATACTGAGATAATAAGATTGCTAGAATTAATCAAATGTAGGAAGTTGTATAAATTCTATGTGATCCTGTAGAGCACTATTCCAATAATAATTCAGAAAAACTCAAGCTTTAGAGCCATTTGTTTCATTCGTTTAGTAGTTTAGCAAAAATGGCTTACTATGTGCCCAGAACTTTCTAGGTGCTGGAGATACAGCAGGGAACAAAGGTCCTGCCCTGTTGGATGTTACATTCTAATAAATAAACAAGCAAAGCCATAATATGTCAGAAGTTGATAAGTGCCATGGAGAAAAAGGAAGTAGAGGAGGTGGGACAGTAGGTGCCCGACTGAAGAGGTAGGGAGGGTAGTTGCTATGGTTTATATTTAAGATGACCTTGCTGATAAACAGGGATGAAAGAAATGAGAACGCAAGCTCTATGTGTATCTGGAGGAAGCGCTTTCCAGGCAGAGAGCCAACAAGTGCAAAGACCTGAAGCAGGAGTGGCATGTACTTGGAACAGCATGAAGGCCAGTGTAGCTAGAGTGAAATGAGTGAGGGAGCAGTGGAAGGAGATGGTGTCTGAAAGGTGGTTGAGGCCAATTGTGTGGGGGCTTTTAGAGCAATGTAGGGGATTTGACTTGTACTCAAGGTGAGATGGAAAGGCAGTGGAAGACGTGGAACAGAGGAGTGACATGGTCTGATTTCCCTTTACAAGAATCACATTACCTATGTGTTGAAAAACAATTGTAGCCTATTATTGGCTATGACAATAATCCAGGTGAGACACGATGGTGGCTTGGACTATGATGGTAGTGGTAGAGGTTGTAAGAAGGAGTAAGATTCTTGGAGGTACAACCCATGGGACTTCTTGGTGAATTGGACATGGCTTGTGAGGAAAAGAGAAGAATCCATGACTTCAAGCTTTTCCTCTTGAGAAACTCTTGGGGGGAATTGCCATTTGCTACAATGAGAAAGGCTATGGGAAGAGTGGTTTGCAGGGGAGGGGATCATGAATCAGTAGTTCAACACTAAACTTGTATGACTGGAGATGCCTCTTAGATATCCAATTAACAGATACATCCTATTTCAGACACATCCTATTAGAAAAGTGTCTCAAGAATGCAGGTGAATATACAGTAGAGTTCAGAGCTAAAATCTAGACCGGATATACAAATGTTGGTATTGTTAGCATCTGGATGATACTGAAAGCCGTGAGATCAAATGAGATCATAGTGAAGGTGGATTAAAAAAGAAAAGATGGGCCTTGAGACACTCCAGTATTTGGAGGTCAGTGAGGTGAGGAGGAACCAGCAAAGAAGGTGGAGGAAGGGACCAAGAGAGATACAAAGATCAGAGACCAGTATTCTCTAGTTAGGTGAGTGACCAGCTGTATCCAAAGCTGCTGGTTCTGGATGCAAGCTCAGTTATAATGGGCAAAGTAATAAGTAGCCGCCGGTGTCTCCTGCTGTCATATCCACAACCTACTGTGAATAGTAATAATAAAAGAATAGTAACGATTAAGAACTACCACCTACTGAGTGTCTATCAAGTACCAAGGATTGTGCTTTGTCAAATCTCCCATGCCAACTCTGACGGATTGATGGCGCTTACCTGGAGCATTGTGTTGAGGAGTCTAAGGCTGCCTCTTAGCTTAAGGAAAAGGACTGAGTTGCAGTTTCTGCCATGGACACAGAATGAGAAATTCTGGCTGCATATCTGCTAGGTATTCATTATCCCTCTAATAGGACTCTACATACATTTTCAGTCGGGCTAACAACACTTCAGCGGTAGTATAATGAGCCCCATTTTACAAATGCAGAAACTTAGTTCAGGAACGTTTACTGATCGCCCTGAGGTGGCACAGCCAGATGTGGCAAAAGGGAGACTTGCCCCAGGTCAGCTGGCCTTTGCCCCATACTGCACAGTTTCCCTCTCCATCCCATCAGAAAAGTGCACAGAATTTCAGGTCCTTGGGGTACACCTCTTCTAACTGAAACCTAGGACACAGAAAGCATATAGTCAAAGGTATAAACTTCAAGAGTAACGGTTCCTTTATGCTCAAAGAAAATATGGTGCGGCTGGATCCATGAACTGATTTAGAGAGATATGTTTGCAAACTTAAGTACAGGAGAAAAAGAAGCAAAACATGACACAAGAGTAGTCAAAGTGATTCAAGCAGAAGTTTTTTGTTGTTTTTTTTTGGCTGCATCGGGTCTTTGTTGCTGTGCTGGGTCTTCGTTGCTGAGTGTGGCCTTTCTCTAGTTACGGTGAGCAGGGCTACTCTTTGTGGCAGTGTGTGGGCTTCTCAATGCGGTGGCTTCTCTTGTTGCAGAGCACTGGCTCTAGGCACACAGGCTTCAGTAGTTGTGGCGCACAGGCTCAGTAGTTGTGGCGCATAGGTTTAGTTGCTCTGTGGCACGTGGGATCTTCCCGGACCAGGGATCGAACCCGTGTCCCCTGCATTGGCAGGTGGATTCTTAACCACTGCACCACCAGGGCAGTCCCAAGCAGAAGTTTTTTCAACCTAGGGCAGTTGAAGATGACACAGTAAGAGCAATCATTAAAAATATGACTATTATTTTGTCTTCGTCATTCCCATAGCAACCTAGTAGTATTGTCTGCCAAAAAATAACTCAGTAGGCACCAAGAATTCTCAGCTTCTCTTTTAGCAGCAAGCCCTTCCCACAGTCATTTGTATTAACATTTGCAAAAGATTTATTTCCCTTTGATTCAAATAATTCCACATTCCCAAGAATATCTGGACTGGAACATGGCCAGCTGCCTGCAGGGGCCTGCAGCCGTCTCCCTGGTCCTGGGTAGCTCCCTGGGTGCCCATGAATGGCTCATTGTTAAAGACAAACCCACTGCAGAAAACAGAGAAAACACAGAGGAGGAATCAGTGTCCTGTTCTGAGGACTGGTCTGGATTTTGAGCAATGAAACTGCGTGGGAGTAGCAAGCACCTAAGGCTGTTGTGAGTCAGTGATTGATGACTCTCGCCAGGCGCTGAGATGCTGCCCCAGGTCACCATCAACAGTCAACTCACTCCAGGAGATTCTGAACCCAGATCCTTCCATGTGGCCAAGCAGAAGTCTACAGCAGGCCCCAAATGAAAATCATCTTCATCAGCCCCATGAATCTGTTAAGCACTAACTGTATGCAGGAATAAACACTATTGGAGAAAAGTGGAGGTCACCTTCCAATGGTGTGTAAAAATCCAAGAAAAGTATGACCTTTAGACTCTTACATAATGGAGACTGGGAACCCATATTTTGCTCTGATTTTTGCTACTGGTTTTCTGCATATATTCTGTTTTCTCTATGCCAGCTAATAGGGCACTTTGGAGAAAGGTCCAGCTGCCCACTTCAAAGTTCCTTGAAATCAAAGATAAAAAGTACTATAATTTTAACATTTCTTGGAATTAATCAACCTTTCACTAAATTTAATTGCAGAGTGGATTAAATGTTTTCCTGATGTATACTTTCCACATTTAGACCATGTTTATTATTTCAGAGATGTACTGATAAACCCCACACTTAATGCTAGATGAGTATAATTTAGCAGCCGCAAGCCTATAATTTAGATATGGCTATTTTCAAAAAGTTACACCTTCTGATACTTATTCAGATCTTTCATTGTCCTTATTTGAGCTTTTTCTTTTTAATATTCAGAAAACTACCATATTTCAAGATAAAATTCTCATTCTGCATTACTTCTCCCAGTTTTCAAAAACCCACCAAAACAGGGAAAATCAATGAAGTAATCCAGAAAAAATAGACTAATTCAGTTACGGTCATAATTAATCTATCTGCCAAAACAATAGCTATATCTGCTCAAGTGAAAATATATGACTTTATGCCATGGAGAAAAATAAACCTAACTTGCTAAAACATGCCTCTGTGTTTCAACTGCCCTACTTAACATTCTGCAAATAAGGCAAAAAAGCTATATGGAGTCTGAACTTCTATCCCTGTGGACACGTCTCCATCTTCGCTGAGGCCATTAATACATTAAAAACACTGATGAAGGGCTAGTTGTTGGGTAAAGTCATTTTTCCCTTGACATTTATTATCAGTAGAAAAGTTTTTCTGTTTTAATACCCACATTCTGGCATATAATTACTGTAATAAAGTCTATTTCACTCTGGGTGACTGCTGCCAGTATTATGAAATCATGGCAATGGTTGTAAAAATAAGGGAGGTCACAACCTTTCCACACACACACACACCCACTCTGCAGCTGATATTAAATAGCTTTGGTGGGAAAACGCAGACCTTTAAACTTTCTCTACCAAACTCAATGCATTCTGTATTTAACTTCTTCTTTTAAAAAGTTTGTGTTTTAAGAATTCAAAAACTGCATATGGCCATGGGGAAAAAAAAGAAGAAGAAGGAGCTTATATTTAATTAGTTGCTAAGTCCAACTTGGACAAAGCACAATAACAACCATTTCTTTGTGCTAACTATTTTTAATAATATGCATTACATGCATTGGCCTGTCTACTGTTCCAGCCTCAATCCTGCTTTACTATTACGGTTTTGGCAAAAGACAGCATTGAGAAAAGTCTCCATTTTGATGTTTTGCCATTTTGCTAGGGATAATAACTCCTAACAACATGAATTCCCTCTAAACCTTAAACCACCACCATGGCTTCCTGACCATGAGAGAGTCAACATCCAAGTACATCAGATGCTGTACAGATACCCTCCTTACACCCCCAGCAGTACTCAACATTTTGATATATCCTCTCTGGGCCTAACCTGCTTAAATATTTTAATCCAATTGCTTTCAGCTATTCTCTTACATAACTGTTGGATATAATTTTTCTACTTCCAGCCAAGACCCAAGTCAAGCTAATTCAGGATCATAATAAGGACAGATAGGCCCAGGAGGAGTATCTTATGCATTTTTTAAAATTTTCTTTATGGGATAGGAATTTCTTTAGGGAGGGTCTAAGGAAATACCTATTTTAAAAGTAGAACCTTGGGATTCCAAATTAAAATAATCCTTAGTAGAAATGCTGTTTGGGGGTTCAGAAGGTCAGAATCTCTCCTTGCCCTTGGAATGGGAAATCAGTGGAATCCATTGTCTTTTAAAGCAACAGAGAGAATATAGAAGCAAATAAAATGTTGGAGAACAAGGTGTGTTAGACCCACAAGAAAACACCAACAAGAGCACCATACAGAGGAAGCCAACCCTGGAACTGCTCCCTGCTTCGATCAGAGCTCTGCTGTCATCTACTTTATTTCCTGACCTTATGCATCAGGTTTTGTTTAGGGAGGAAAAGAGCTACTATAAGCACACTGGAAAACAGTTTGAGGCATGCACACCCTATGACCGGCAATTCTGCTCCTAGATATGTATCCTGGAGAAATGTGTACCTATGTGCCCCAGACTGCATGTATATGAATGTTCACAGCTCTGTTGTCCATAATGGCTCCAAATCAGAAGCAATTCAAATGTCCATCCTTAGTACAATGGATTGATACATTGTGGTGAATTCATACAATGGGAGACTCTACAGCAGTAGAAATTAATAAGCCAGAGATTTGTGCCACAACATGGATGAACTTGCAAACACAATGCTGGATGAAAAAGGCAAGACAAAAAAGAAGACATAGAATTATTCCATTTATATAAAATTTTTAAACCAGCAAACTGAATCTATATTGTTTAGGGGTATACATACAGGCAATAAAACTTAGGAAGAAGCAAATAAATGATTATCACAAAAGTCTGAAGAATATTTCCTTTGTGGGGTGAGAGAAGGTTGTAATCAGGACTCAGGGTGGGAACTATGGGAAACTTCTGGGATGCTGGTAATGTTTTGTTTCTCATCCTTCAAAATGTTTCTATATGGATATTTTATCTTTTACTTCAAAATGGCAAAAAACAAAAAGCATCACTCTTAAAAAAGAAAAGTTTGAAAATTCACTGCTTCAATCCAACTTCTTCGTGGGAAAGATAAGGAACTGGAGGCCAGGGAGATTAAGTCAATTGCCCATTTCTCCTGTCACCGAATATGCAGCTCAGTCACGGAGCCGCTTCTCCAGTGCTTTGGAGGCGGGGGTGGGGGGTGGGGAGGGAGGGAGGGGGATCTACATTCTGGAGGCTCAGAGGGCCTGTCATTGTCCCATGCGGCTCTTCAGTCCAGCTTGAAAGCTGGCCCACTCCTTTCCGGCCCTCATCTCAACGTCCCTCCCCTTCATGGCCAGCCCCCAGCATCTCTCCTTGTGGGTCCACAGCCAAGGTCCACCTCTGAGCCCACTGGACAGATGTCCATACTATATATGAGTTCGCAGATAGATATATATGCCCACTTGTACCTTGTACCCTCTTTTGGGTCTACCAGACTTGCCAGCCCTATATAGAAAATATGTCATATTTAATCTATACCCTAAAACCTACCATACTTTGCATGTTACAGATATCTAAAACCAAAATAAAATCTGTTAACTACAAATATTAAATCCAATGCTTCTATAGATACTTTTCAAGCACCCCTCCAATAACCAGTGGAAGGGACCGTGCGAGTTGTAGACTTGCCACTGGAGGGGTTGCTTCCTGAACTATTACTCCTGAGCTGCACAGGATATGTTGCTTTTATAATGGAGTTTTAAAAGTCTTTATTTCCCCCTTTGTTTTTTTTTTTTTTAAATTCAGTTGCTGAGAAAACATTTAGCCAGAACTTTTTTAGAAAGTAAAATTGTGAGTTAAGAAATTCTAGGGAAGGCATTGCATACAGATATGAATAACATGATTTTCGAAGCTTATACGGGAGTCTATTTACTAAATTTCTCCAAGTCAGTGGTATTCTTGGATGTTCTTTCATATTTAAAGACTTATTTTCTTGCAGCAGCAGGAGCAGTTTTAGACTCACAGCAAAACTGAGAGAAAGATGCAGAGATTTCCCCATATACTTCCTGTCACTACAGATACATATCTTCCCCCATTATCTACCTCCCCCACCAGAGTGGTACATTTGTTACAACTGATAAACCTCCACTGACACATCATTATCACCCAAAACCCATAGTTTACATTAGGGTTCACTCTTGGTGTTGTACAGTCTATGGGTTTGGACAAATGTGTAATGACATGTATCCATCATTATAGTATCATACAGCATCTTTTTAGTGCCCTAAAAATCCTTTGTGCATCATCCATTTATCACTCCCCTTTCCTTCATCCCCTAGCAACCACTGATCTTTTTACTGTCTCCATATTTTTGCCTTTTCTAGAACAGTATATAGTTGGAATCATACAGTATGTAACCTCTTTCAGATTGGTTTCTTTCACTTAAGTTATACGCATTTCAATTTCTTCCATGCTTTTTCATGGCTTGATAACTCATTTCTTTTCAGCACTGAATAATATTCTATTGTCTGGATGTACTTCAGTTTACTTATTCATTCACTTACTGAAGTACATCTCGGTTGCCTCTAAGTTTTGGCAGTTATGAATAAAGCTGCTATAAACACTCATATGCAGATTTTTGTGTGGATATATGTTTTCAAATTATGGAGTAAATGCCAAAGAGCACAACTGCTGAATTATATGGGAAGAGTATGCTTAGTTTTGAAAGAAACCACCAAACTGCCTTCCAAAGTGACTGTACCATTTTGCATTGGACCAGAAACTTCAGATTTGACAAG
The DNA here is from genome assembly GCF_028023285.1 of Balaenoptera ricei. NCBI lineage: Eukaryota > Metazoa > Chordata > Mammalia > Artiodactyla > Balaenopteridae > Balaenoptera > Balaenoptera ricei. Next base: position 44,377,787 of record NC_082641.1, read on the forward strand.
GTAAAGGTAGAAAAGTGAAGCTATATCTCATACCTGAGGAATTCTAAGATAATTCTCCTAAAATGGAACTACAGAAGAAGCCAAAAATCCAAGATAGGCAATCCCACCAAGCAGAGCAAAAGTACAGAAGGGAAGAACAAGTAAAAACATAGGCAACAAAAGAAAAACATTACATAAGAAAATCCAAATAAAGGGATAGAGTTCTTAGCCCATGAACAACTTCCCTCCAAATAAAATTGCTATCATTATCAAAGAAGCCCTATGCAAGGAGTAGTTTTCCAGCCATGGATAAACAAGAAAGAAGTGTCATTTCAAGAAGAGCTGGCCATGGGGAAAAAATGCTTTTGTCTGAAGAAAGGCAGTATTTCCAATCTCCCACATTATCAGTAGAAGGCCAATGTAACCAAAAGCACCTGAAGAAGTCAAAATCCTCTATGTGTCATGCTGATATTACACCAGTAGCAGATAAAGCAAAACAAGAGGGGTGATTGTTTTTTTCTTTGAAATGACCCATGCACAAAGATTTGGTTTTCTCCTGGAGTGCACCTTCAGTAGGATGAACTCATTTAGTTAAAATTCCAGACCATATCACTTCTTGAAAAATAATTCCCAGAGAACTTGCTCTCTGGTCCTCCTGTCTGTGCCTAACGGTACTCTACCCATCCTTCCCCGTGCTGCCCACAGTGAGAGCTTCCTGGCTTTGAATTCCTAGAGCACATCACTCATTTGGACTCAGTTCCACAGAGCCCTGCATAGGGGCTTAACAACTCCCCAACCATGCACGGTTTATTTTTCCACCCAGATTTAAAGGTCATGGAAGACAGACCACTTGTGCTTTCTTGTGCATCCCCTACCACGGTGCTGAGCTCATAGTAGGTGCTCAAACCTTCCCCAGTGGTTCATTTGCTCCATGCGGCCTTCCCTTCTATAGCTCAAGATCATCACCAGAAGTAAATTCCCTTACAGCACTACACATCATGGCAGCCACGGTCTTCCCCGACCTCTTGTTACTTCAGTGCCTTCTCTTTCTGTTTTGCTTTAAAAGCAGATGGTGGACAGAAATTAAAATCACATCCAGGTCAGTGAGTGTACATTTTATGGAGATGGTTCTCAACATTAGAATACAGATCAAGTCACCACTAAACTTTAACACACCTTGATGGTAACACAGTTCATAAATGGTAATAAACATGGGCAGGATCACTGTGAACAACAAACCAAAACAAGGAACAGATCGACGCTTTCACAGTAATTTGGAATTACACTCTCAGAGCTTTCAACACTACTGTTTGTTCCGCTATAATGGGATATGTAGATTCCTAAAAATAACCTGGTTTGCCAAAAATTGTGATATTAAAAGACTTGTTTTTGTGGAAGGGGAAGGTATTAAGGTTAGGATTAAAGTTGCAGTCACAATAACCAACAACAAGAGGAATTCCCATAGTTGTAAGTAAATGTTATTATCATAATCTAAAATGTATATATCCATTGATCAAAGATGACAACACACACCCAAATGTTGCATTCCACATACTCGGGAATTTCACAGTCTTCTCCATGCCCTTTGTCTTGTATTTTGCGATTCTGTTTGCTGAGCCCCTAATCTTAAGCCAAAGGACAAAGGAGTATACACCAGACACCAGACAGCTCACGAGGGTGACACACAGCGGCATCTTCCCAGGCTTTGCAGGCCCACAACTCTCCTCCCTCTTCTTGGGCTCCTAGTCCCTCAGTCACCTACATGACCAAAGGCTGTTACATAATACAAAACTGCTCCTCAATTGATAAAACACCTCATGTCTAATTTCCATTATAAAAACTCCCAATGTACGAAAAACGGTTGAACACCAGGCTCAAAATTAAATTTGGGCTTTTCACGTCAATCACTGGCTTCCTGCGGCCACATTTGTGATGTTTCTGCACGGGGTCTATGGCCATCAAGACATTAGCCTTGCCCATTCTTAACCAGCCTCTCCAGATTCACTTTCCCCTAGCAATGGAGGAAAATGGTTATTGCACAATAAACAAAACCCATAAATCTAGTAGAAAAGGCCGGGTGTGTTTCCTTAAGGTATAGGCACCTCTCCACAGCGAGAATGATTTCGGAGGTGAGACTGAATGGGCCTGCGGCCATATCTCCAGGACAGCTCTTCATGTCCTATGGCTCATTGGGATATGGTTCCTTAAAGGAATGTCATCAACGGTGAAAACTAGCAGATTCCTGAGGAAGGTAGGAATAAAGATCTATATTAAAAAAAAGTCATCTTGTTCGGCTTCTATGGAATCCACCAAATCCATCCTAGATGAGTGGGTGAAAACTCTTACTTCCATGTTATCTAATTAAGACCATTAATCCCTTCCAGTACTAACATATCAGTCTGAGCTTATTTGGGATTTTGACTAAAGAGCTTACACAAGTTTTTTGATTAACTTATTCTAGGTTATTGTGAGGCCCTGAGAGAGTCAAACCTGGCTGCTAAGTGCTCTACCTGGATAATATAATCCATCCCCATAATATTTCAAGGAAGATTTCAATAGCCCCATTTCACAGATGAAGAAACCAAGGCTTAGGGAGGTTAAGTACCTTGTTCAAGAACATGTGCCGGTAAACTTAGTGGAATCAGGATTCAAACCCAGACTCTCTGCTATAGCCGCACAAGGTTAACCACTACACCACACTGCCTTTCCTGTGTAAGTCACAAGGTCAAAGGGTAGAAAAGATGATTGGTGATTTCTTGGCACCCATATCACATCCCCTCAGCCCACTTATGATTTAAGCCACATTTTGGCAGAAAGTTCCATGAATCTCAGGCCAATTTTCTGCCTTCCTGCCTCATGATTTCCTCTGAAAGTGCAGGAGCCCACTCAGCCCATGTTCAAGTTGGCTTGGAAGTCCTCAACCAATGGGCCATGGGGGCCTGGAGAAATGCTTTCCAAAGGACAATCCTGGAGACACCCCATATGCTTCTCAGAACCCCAGTGTCATCAGGGCCCTTTGCCCACCGCAGCAGCCATGATACCCTCTGCCTTCTGGCCACTCTTCTCCCTAATCTCTCATTCATTTCCCAAATAAACAACTTGCACCTGAGATCTTCTCACCAGCTTGCTTTTGGGGAATTAAGACATCCCGCCTTTGTGGTGTAATTAACTAGACAGTTTCTTATGGCTCCCTCCCAATCTTTTATTCAGTGACTTTTTAAATCACACACAAAATTTCAACAGTCTTCCAGTCAATTAAGCCTGAATTCATTAGCCCTGAATGAAGTCCATTAAGGCATACATTTTAGAAGCTGCTGCTGTTGTAGGAACGTGGAGACACAACCGTGGGACACGTCCCCCATGTTACAATTTACTGGGGTGTGAACAGCTGAATCTTCATTTCCACCTAGATTTTCAGAGAAATGGCTGTTTACCTGGGAAGGCTCATTGTACTCACTCATCTATACAGAAGGCATGGCATAATTTTGTATTAAATTATCCAAAAAGACAGTTCTGGTCCTCACATTATCATTTGCTGTCCTTTTATCCAATCCAGACAAGTCTTGAAGCACAATTGACAAGTTCTCTTCATCCAAGTAAAAGTTGCTAAGGCCAATCCATTTCTAATTATGTGACCTTAGGAGCATACCTAGGACCCTATGGGGGACAGTCCCCCCAGATCTCTGAGGGTATGTCGACAGAAGGAGTAGGGACAGGATAAGAGACACAATGTTCACCTAGTCCAACGGTATGTTTTCACAGATGAGAAAAGTGAATTGCTCAGAGAGTTACTGGACTGTGCACCATGGCCCCCAGCCATTAAGAACTGGGAGAACAGCCCAGGTCCCCGCACTGCACTGCCTTCTCCACAGAAAGCCAACTGGTGACAAAACCCAGCCTGAAAAATCCTTCACAGTCCCTGTCTCCAGTTTCTCTAGAATCAATATGGGATACTGCCTTGTGCAAATATTATAAAGACTCCCATCCTGCCTATATGAACAGTAATGAAAAAGCCATAGTCCCTGAGAAACATACCATGCAGTCAGTGGTATAATCGTTGTATAATAATCACAGGTTTGCAGTTTTAGAGCTGAAAGAGGTCTGGTGGATGGTTGTTCACTGCTAGGTGTCATTAAATTAGAAAAACTATGTATTTCTCATAATAACTAGCAAATTGGGGGTTTTTTGCATTTCTCCAAATATTTTATTTTTTAAGAGAGCAATAGCAATAATAATAATTAAGATTTATTGTGTGATTACCATGCTAACTGCCTTAAATGTATCATATATTCCCTATGTTGTAGGTACAATTCTCATCCCCTTTAACACCCATAGCTGCACCATAAACTCAGAGTAATAAGTTAACATTCAAGAAAAATAACAGAATCTATATTTGCAATTCCTAACATAATAAGGCGTCGTTAAATATTGTTTAGAGTTCTGTGACAGTAATGTTATTTTGGTTTAAGACCTATTTTCAGCACACTGATCGTTATAGGGGAATGTTACTTCTTTGTTTGTTTGTTGTGGTAAAATACACATAACATAACATTTACCATCTTAACATATTTTAAATGTACAGTTCAGGGTTTCCCTGGTGGCGCAGTGGTTGAGAATCTGCCTGCCAATGCAGGGGACACGGGTTCGAGCCCTGGTCTGGGAGGATCCCACATGCCGCGGAGCAACTGGGCCCGTGAGCCACAATTACTGAGCCTGCGCATCTGGAGCCTGTGCTCCGCAACAAGAGAGGCCGCGATAGTGAGAGGCCCGCGCACCGCGATGAAGAGTGGCCCCCGCTTGCCACAACTAGAGAAAGCCCTCTCACAGAAACGAAGACCCAACACAGCCATAAAATAAAATAAATAAATAAATTAAAAATTAAAAAAAAAAATGTACAGTTCAGTAAAGTATATTCATACTGTGGTGCAACCCATACCAGAACTGTTTCATCTTGCCAAACTGAAACTCTGTACCCACTAAACAATTCCCCATTTCCCCCTCCCCCAGCCCCTGACAACCACCATTCTACTTTCTGTTTCTATGACTCTGACCACTTTAGATACCTCAGATAAGTGGAAACGTGCAGTATTTGTCTTTTTGTGACTGGCTTGTTTCATGTACCGTCACGTCCTCAAGGTTTATCCATGTTGTAGCATGTCAGGATTTCCTTCCTTTTTATGGCTAACATTCCATTGTTAAGTATATACGACGCTTTGTTTATCCATTCACTGGTCACAGACACTTGGGTTGCTTCTACCTCTTGGCTACTGTGAATAATGCTGCTATGAATATGAGTGTACTAGCAAATTGCTCTTAAGTAAAATAAATTGGTTACATTCTGCAGTGTTCATTTCAGCTCACAGTCTTGCATTCACGTTCTCAAGAAAAACGAATCTCAGTCCCTCTTATCCAGTTATTTACACTTGGAATAATCTTAGCCTGTTGTCCAGTCATGACCAGGTGTAGCCATTCATCTCACAGCCCAGATGAAGAGGCAATCTGCCTAGGAGGAAACAGGTTCACAGAGGGCTGGCCTTGCAAAACTCATTTTACGAAGTGGTGATAAAGTTCTTTAGGGAGATAATATAAGCATAGGGATTATAAACATGGGTCTGGCCTCAGAATCCCAGCTCTAGCACTTACCAGCTGTGTGACCTTCAAAAAGTTACTTAATCTCTCTAAGCCTCTGTTCCTAATCTCTAAAACAGAAGCAGTGATAATAATAGTACTTACATCCTAGGGTCATGGTAAGAAATAATCCATGTAAAGAATTTAGCATAGCGTCTGACATACAGTAGCTCAAGAGTTGTCAGCCTTTATTCCGTGGTTATAGGTCACCAATTCCAACCCCCTCATTAAAGATGGGGTCCAACAAGATAAAGCAGTGCACACTCCTGCCTTGATAGCCACAGAGCTCTGGATGGGCAGAGACCCCTTGTCTGACATGAAAGTGATCAGAGATTTACTATCTTTTTAATCACAGAAGCTTGTTTTATTTCAAAACTTTGATTAAAAAAAAATACACCACTTAACCTAAGGTTGACCATTTTAAGTCCACAGGCTTAAAAATAAAAGCTAAGAAACAGGAACTGAAAATGTTAAAAAATAAAATCTGAGCAAAACCAAGTAAACATCACAGACATCTTTCTGCTAAGAAAGCCCTTGACCTTGTAAGTGTGTCTTAAATCTTGTTTAAAACGTATTTGGTTTTCTTTTGCTTTTGTATCAAATGTGGATCATCACAGCCATCGTGCAAAGACCACCGCATTTTAAATAATGACCTATGCTTTTACTTGGCCTCTTCTCAGGCTGTACCTCAGCATTTCTGCCTTTGCAATTCTGACGGACTTAAGAGTTTAACACATTTGGGCAGTTTGTTGGACAGCAGTCCAAGGCTTCAGGGCAACTAGGGGCCACTTTAGGATAGAATCAAAAACTTCTCCCTCAATCACCCTGCAGCTGAGCAGCTCCCAGTCCCAGAGAGGAGCCTTCTAGCTCCAGCATCCTCTCTAAATCCCTGGACCACAGCACTTTTCAAGCACGTGGTGTGCTTCCTCTAGCAGTCCCAGACAACTTAAGGAACCTACATGGCCCTTCTTTGATCAGATTTACATTCCACAATATTCAGGGTTCATGGTGATAAGCAACACTAAAGACTTCTTTCTTTCCCAGGCTATGCTGCTTTGCTCCTGTTCACTGGTGTTACCCTCAGGCCAAGAATCACCCAGCACATAAGTTGTTAGCAGCCCTTGCTGTGAATTAGAATTCCCTGCAGCGCTTTTTTGTAAAACCGTGGATGCCTGGAGATCACCCTAGGTCATCTGAAACTGCACTTCTGAGGATAGAGTAGAGGGCTCGGCAGTTCTCAGGAGTTCTGCAGGTGGCTGTGATGGGTAGTGAGGTTGAGAACCTCTGCCCTAACCAAAAGAGGAAGTCAGAGTGTAGCATCAGGCACCGTGCTCCAAGGTAGGCCACCCTCAAGCTGAAGGGCAGAATCTTTCAAGCCACACCACAGATTCCAATAAGTGACCCCAATTCACCACTAAAGGGGAAGAGGTCCTTCCCCAGCTCATCTAGACATCAAACCAGCACAGCTCATTTCTAGCTGGGGCTACTGAAGCCCTGATCCACACTCCAGGCAACTTCACACCCTGAGTGCTCATCTTATCCAGCCAAACTCTGCTTCCAGTCTGTCTGCAGTGACTACACCTGCGCGACTAGACTTTACTGAAGAGTAAGCAAAGTCAGAGAGAATCGTATTCAGTCATGGCTCATAGGAAATCTCAGGGGCCACCAGCAGCGTTCTTTATAAGCAGCAGGACCAGTAAACATGAAATGGTCAAGACCCAGAAAGTAGGCAGACCACTGAGCTGGGCATCACTAAAGAAAGATAAAGGAGGCAGGCATGCTGAAGGTGTTCAGCAGCAAAACTGAAAGGAGAAGAACATACAGGAGGCCCATCCCAGTACAATCAGAGTGGCAGACAAAGAACCAAGGCAGAGACTGAATATAGAAGCAGGGTGGCATAGTGGGTACACAATTGGGCTCCGGTTGTAAATTGCCTGGATCGAACCCTGGCTCTGATCCATGACTGGGGGCAAGCAAAAGAACAACAACAACAACAACAAAAATAAAATGAAACACTCTGAGCCTGTTTTCTCATCTGCAAAATAGGAATAATATTACCTTTCTCATAGGGTTATTAAATACGATAGTATGAGGACCAGCACAATAGCTGGTACTTAATCAAATGTTAGCAATATCATTATAAGAAGAAGAGGCAGATCCTAGGACCCAAGACAGAGGCTTAGACAAAAGGAAATAAGACAAAAGGCCAGTTACAAGTCAGAGCAGACCCTGCAGTAAAAAGAGAAGCCATGTCACCATGATGGCAATAGACTAGAGCTCTCAGTTCTAGTTTCTTTGTAAAAACAGGGTTGGCTCCAGAGCCTTGGGCCAACCGGACAGCTGTGACCTTAGCTGCAAAGGTTAGAGGCCTGGAGGCAAGGGAGCCAAGCTGACCATTGTACCCATTGGCTCGCCACAGGTTCAAAGCTGAGGCCACTCCCTGGGACTCCTAGACCCCACTTCCCTTTGAATCCATAGGTCCTTCCCAGTGTGGCCCTTACCTTCAGGAATTACTTTAAAAAACAAAAAACAAAACAAAAAACAAACAAACAAAAACTCCTAGTATTTTCTACCTCCGGCTGCAGGTTCCCATTCTTGCCCTGGCCAGGGGCCCCCCTCCTATGCTACAGTCATTTTAGTTTCTCTAGCACCTCCCCTGCTTTGCTCAGTCTCCCCTCCAGCCTTCATTCTAGGCCCTTTAAACAGGCCCACGGAGTCCCCAGAGTCCAAAAGAAGGCTTTCTTCCCTACCCTTTCTCCCCACTCCCACCCGGTCCCACACCCTGCCCACCCCCAACCAGCCAGAGTCTTATTAGCTTCCAACTCCACCCTATAAAGCCTTCATTTAGGAATTCTCGTACATATTTCCATGTTAATAACACCCACCATCTTCCCTGGAAAGTTCCCATTAGCTTTTCCTTAAGCACTCACAATACAGTAAGACTTCACATTCATGTCTTAACACAGAAACCTCTGTCCTGCTGGCTCTTCAGTTCACTGTCATTAGGGGGAAGGGAAGCATTTGACAATACTCTGAAAACAAACCGAATCAGGAAGTGGATAAATGGGGACATTTTTCTAAACATGTTTACTTCTGACCTTCTCCCCTCCATCCCCCAAAGCTGACATACCCAGTGGATTGGACCAGCACTCAGCTTCTCACTGCAGCACAGAGAGATTTGGGGTCTGTCCCCAGCACAGACCAATAGACCTGTTCTCTTCCAGGGCAAAGCTTGAAGCTTTATCCCTGTCCAGCCGTTTCACAAATTCACTGTAGAGCAGTTACAGATCTGTGATAAGGGGAACCAAGCAAGAGCGCCCACCCGGAGCCGTCTGAGAGCATCAGTGTGGCTCAAGATCAACAGGCCCCCATGGTAGAAGGCCAAGAGGCAATTATCCTCCCGGCAGAAAGTACTCCTATCTGTGCCTGCAGGGTTCTATCTTCTGCTTATTTTCTGCACTCATGCATAGGAATCGAGGGGAAAAAAATTCAATAATGATATTGTGGTCAGCTGTACTCTCGGGTTAGGCAGTATTGGAAGAACATTCCCATTTTATAAAACTACCAAGTCTTCGAATATTTTCAGAGCTGAAGGAACCTCAGGAGTAATCTCTCCCACTGCTTCATTTTAGAGATGAAGAAACTGAGACCTTGAGAAGTAAATGGACCCACAAGGGTCACCAGAGCAGAAGAGGAAGCAGCTTTTCTCTTCCTGTACTCTAGCCATTGCACCACACCATCCCACAGACAGCTTCATCTTGGCTATTTACAAAATGCATTTTTTAATGTAAATATATGACAGGGACTGAAAGACAACATGAGTGGATTTTTTTTCCTTGAAAAGTATTTATAATACCACAATGTTTTTTACAAGAAATATACGTACCTGAATTGTTCTTAGAGAATGAGAAAGCACTAAGGATCAAAGAAGTCATTTGGTTGCAGAGAAGAAAAGGGGAAGAAAGTCATGGGGGTGTGTGTGGAAAAAACCAAGATGAGAGGTTTAAATAGTATTGAGATTGAATGCAGCATGAAGAAGGGAAGAATGGGGCTGAAAAAGAACATCCACGGAAGAAGGATATAGGAGATCAAGAGAGAAGAAAGACTTCAGAGAATCCTGAGGAAGTACTTTGAACTGTAAAGTGTGAGAATTCTTAATGTTACAGCTTTAAAATACTGTGAGTAATGGAAAAGGACAATGGGGAAATGACCTCTGTTAAGCAGGTGATTTACATATTTTCTCATTCAATCCTCACAAAATACCATTATATCTATCTTACAGATAAGAAACTATGTCTCAGAGAAGTTAACTTACCTATGGTTACAAAACTAAATGTAGTAAAGCCAAGATTTTATTCAGGATTGACACCAAAATCCATCTAACAATCCAGGTCATGGCTTCCTTTCCACTGGAAACTGTAACACAAGTTATAGTGCAGAGGTAAAATCTCATAGCTACATTTGAAAAGCAGCAACCACGTGTCATATTAATACATCTAACATCACAACCTGGAAATGCTCTATTCTACTAACTTTTACTTTGGGCCATAAGAATTATTTCCAAGCATTATAGGAAGTTGAAGCTGGGTTCTGGGCCAATCAAAGAATGATCAATGTGAGAGGTCCTTTTATTACCTGAGTGATAAAAAAAAAAAAAAAAATTGTATCAAGGGTTCATGTCCCCATTTCAAAGTAAAACAATGTGAGTCCTCACCTAGCAACCAAAATTTATGTTCCTACCTCATTTCAATTCAGATTAGGTTTCAGAAATCCTAGTACGTATTCAGTTTCCATTTCTTCATTCTTATGTATTTTTTAATTAAAGTGTGATCATATTTTTGACATAATTTAGCTCCAAAAATTTTAATAGTTCCTCTATTAAGAATATACCACTAGATAACCACATACTGCGAAAATGCCAAAGAACTGATTAAAAGTTCAGATTCCCTTGTTAATTTATGTTATTTCAAGGGAAATGATTGCATATATGATAACAATTTCTCTGGGAGGTATGTTTTGCTTTCTCTTATGATTACTACACAACTGGAAATTAATTTAATTTTCATGATCTCTTGTGCAGTTTCTTTTGTTCTACAGATCTTCCTCATCTCCCCCTCCCCAAAATATTTTAATATCAAAATAACTGAGCTGATATTATTTTTTAAAGTCCTAATATAGAAGACTTTTAACAGTTACAAGAAGTTGATTTTAATAGACATTGTTGAGTTCAGCAGATTAATTATAATTTCAAACGACAGTGAAAAGTTGGGGAAGGGACTGAAGAGAACAAGAAGAATGTGAGAAGAAAGGAGTTTCCTCAGTAAGACAATTTTTTGTTAATTTTTAACCCAAAATTGAATCCACTTTTTATTCATTTCCACATTAAATTATAAACACATTTTGAGGTGTTGTTTTTAGATGTTTTTAATTTGTCTAGTCTAACACACAACCTAAAAATTTTCCTTTAGGGTGTGACAATGCTTAAAAACAAAATGAAAACAAACCCTTTTTCCTGTTCTGTTTAAGGTGGGTGGATCAAAGAATGTCTGGGCAGATAAGAGAGCTTCAGACTTTAGGCAACCCCAGTTACTGAGGAGAATAAAAAGGAAGGTTCTTACAATCATGTCTATAAACAGTTTCTTGCTCAAAAAGGCAAGAGAATTCTCCAAACACTTGTTGGTAAATGTTCAATTCAGTTTGCTACATTTCACATCTTCACAGTCTTCAAAGGCTACAAATTTGAAACATTATTGGGTAGGAAGGTTTTGAAACTCAAGTTCCATTTATTCTTGGCCAAGTTCAATAGTCTGGTTCCTGGGATGGGGACCAGGGAGGGACAAACAGAAATAGTTTCTGATGATTTCCTCATCACTCAAGCTCCCCAGAGAAGGAGTCAAAAATGTTTGTTGTTGTTTTATTTTGTTTTAAGTATGAGTCTAAAATACAACTGAGAAAAGTGTTTTACTTTGTTTTGTGTTTCAGCAGCCAAGACCCAAGGTGCTCTGATTCTGTAGATTCAGTCCCACTTTTCTTCTTGGGTAACTTCTGTTTGGTTGGTTGGTTGGTTGGTTGGTTGGTTTTTTTTCTGGGCACACTGATGTTTTGAAAGAAATTTGACACTTGTTAGAAAGGAGAAAAGAAAGAAGAGATTTTGAGTAGGTGAATTAGTTATCTATTGCTGTATAACAAATTACCCCTCCCCAGAACTACCAGCTTAAAGTAACAAACATGTATTATCTCAAATAGTTTCTGGGGTAGAAGAATGGAGAAGCAGCTTACCTGGGGGTTCTGGCTCAGAGTCGCTCATGAAATTACAGTCAAGCTGTCAGCCAGGGCTGTAGTCACTGAAGGCTCAGGATCCATTTCAAGGACACACACATGGCTGTTGACAGGCCTCAGTTCTTTTTTGGCTGTTGGCTGGAAACTTCATTTCCTAACCATGTGGACCTCTCCATAAGGCTGCTCACAAGGCTTGCTCCCCCCAGAGTAAGTGATCTAAGAGATGGAAAGAGAGAGACCGACGACAAACAGATGCAACATGCCCAAGATGGAAGTCACAGCCTCTTAGAACCTAATCTCAGAAGTGACATTCCTTCACTTCTGCTGTACCTTACTGCTCACACAGAACACCCTGGCACATGGTAGCAGGGGCTTGCATGAAGCCACAAATACCAGGAGATGGGGATTGTTGGGGGCCATCTTGGAGGCTGACTATCATAGAAGGCAACTAGCAATATCTGCCAAACTTTGACCCCTTTTTTTTTTTTGCCACACAGCCTGGCTTGTGGGATCTTAGTTCCCTGGCCAGGGATCGAACCCGGGCCCTCAGCAGTGAGAGTGCAGAGCCCTAACCACTGGACCGCCAGGGAATTCCCAAGCCCTTAATTTATATTTCATATACCATTATTGAGACTTCACACAGCCACAGAACCTGGGACACTCAACAAATATTTATTGAATGAGTGAGTTGAGAAATGTACAGTTCAAGCTACTGTGCCATGCTGCTACCTTCCGGCCAGCAACTGTCAACATAACCATTTTATTAGGACTTCAGCATTTCTTTCTGCAAATATTTCATGGGAGTGATTTTCAAATGATGCTCCAAGGGGTCCCAGGTGGAGCCCCTGGAAGGTACTCCCTCGACCCTTCTTGGTTCAGTCAGAGCAACTCCCCTGACATCTATTTTTACATGTTGGATTTCCTTTGAAAAACAATTCTTCAGCTTAAAAAAAAAAAGGGTGGGGGTTGAAACTAAACCCTTCTTATGCATTTTACCTATGTTATTTTAAATAAAAATATTAGAAAATGGATAAATGAAAATGTGGATAGTGCTGAAAAGTATTGTACTCTAAATTTAGAAATCTTCAGGGAAGCCAAAAGCAGTAAATCCTTAATGTCAATTCAGACATTAGGCTTAAGCTGGTTGACTTTGGATTCAATTATATAAAACATACACATGCAGGTGCACACACACAAAAGACAGGGAAAAATATATGCAAAAATCTAGAAGTATGCAATTGAAGATTGTGTCTTAAAAGTAAGGTAAAATTAAATTTTTTATATTTTTTCCAGCTCTTGAGGAGTGAGGACATTCTCAGAATATATGAGCCTATTTTTGACTTTTGTGTCAGACTTTCCTATTAGTTTTGGGGGACAAAGTACATGGAGAGGTAGAATCTTGTCTGTGTGCTCCTAAATTTTTCTGGATTTATCATCCCATATTTAAAATTCCCCATATTTCCACGGCTAGCCAGACTCTAATCAAATACTAAAAGTGTTTCGAGGGGTCCTTTAAAGCCATTGGGCCTTGACCTCACCTTAAGCCAAACAGAATATTTGGATTTCTATCAAAGTAGCCTTTCTTCACCCAAGTTCTCAAAAATCACAAGCCTCTCAAGTATCTTCTAAATGAGCTCTGTTTTGTGTGTTCTACTTCACATAAGGCAAAGGTCATCTGCTTTACCATTAGCTCCATGTCTCAGTTGATTGTAAAGTCATCAAATAACTACACATTGACTATAAAATGTCATTAAGGTATATCCTATCCTCTTAACTATTCCCATAGAAAGGAACAAGGAAAAAATTAATGAATTAGCCTCCACTTATACGGAAAACAAAGAACTTAACTATTGAATTACACTACCTAAAAGTGAATGTTATGGATTGAATTGGGTCCCCAAAAAGATATGTTGAAGTCCTAACCCACACTATCTCAGGATGTGACCTTATTTGGAAATAGGGTCATTGCAGATGTAAAGATGAGGTCATAACGGAGTAGGGTGGGCACCTAATCCAATATGACTGGTGTCCTTAGAAGAAAAGAACCATGTGAAGACTGGGAGAATACCATGTGAAGATGGAGGGTTAGAGTTTGCATCTACAAGCCAAGGAATGCCTGGGGCTACTAGAATCTAAGAGAGCAATGAACAGATTCTCCCTCAGAGCCCTCAGAAGAAACCAGGCCTGCCCACACCTTGATTTTAAGCTTCTAGCCTCCAGAACTGTGAGAAAAATCAGTTCTGTTGATTAAGTTACTCGGGTTATAGTACTTTGTTTGCAACCCTAGCAAACCAATACAGTGAATTTATGTCTTACAGCTCTACTCCAGTTCCCACAATGCCTGTAGGAAAATTAACTCCTAGACGGCTCTGGGCAGACCACTGAAAGCTACTATGCCTCTCCATCGTCCTCAGCAGGGCTCACAGGCTGCTGCCTGCCTTGCAGACAGGTTTTATTTTTGCCTATTTATTTTTTAAAAAATTTATTTTGGCTCCAGTGATAAAGTTGAAAGATTTCCCATTAAAATCTGGATTCCAGCTTCTCTTGAAAAATCAGAAAATCTGGCAGCAAACTCAAACTCAATAGGATTCTAGTCCTTTCTGCATCTTATCTGCCTGGAGGTAGAGTTATTTTTATACCTGCTTTACCCTCTTCCAAACTTAGTCTCACCTATCTATTCATCCCCTACCACTGTGGTTGTCAAACTTCAGCAGGCATCAGAATCACCTGGAAGGCTTGTTAAAACCCAGCTCGCTGGGCCCTACCCCAGAATTTCTGATGCAGCAGGTTTGGGGGTGAGGCCCATGATTTGCATTTCTAGGATTTCCCAGGTGGCACTGCAGCTGCTGGTCCGAGGACCACACTTTGAGAACCACTGCCCTATAACACGATGTAGGTCTTGCACATAAAATGGGCTCAATAAATTGCTGAATTATTATAGCTATTGCATAGTGATTAAGAGCACACAAATACCATTTGCAACTTCCAATTTCATCACTCACTATGACTTTGCACAAGTTACTTGCTTTCCTTGTACCTCTAGATCCTTGCTTGTTTAATTAGAAAAATAAGAGCACCTGTGTACTTCAAAGGGCTGTTATCAATATTAAATGAGATGATACAGGTAAAATACTGCAGCTGATCATCAGTGCTCAGTAAACGTTAGCTGTTATTACTATTTATTAATTCTCTCCTTTCCTAGTCTATAAGTTTGAAGCCAGTCTCCCTCTCATTTTCCTTTATATAACCACCCCCTGGACCCGCACCGATATGTAAAGCTGTGCCTCACCCATAACAGGCACTGAATAAACATTTCCTGAATGAATAAATGAAGAAACTTAACATACACTCAAATTCTGTGGGCCGAACATGTC
This sequence comes from Balaenoptera ricei, assembly GCF_028023285.1. Classification (NCBI taxonomy): domain Eukaryota; kingdom Metazoa; phylum Chordata; class Mammalia; order Artiodactyla; family Balaenopteridae; genus Balaenoptera; species Balaenoptera ricei. The sequence continues at coordinate 44,393,047 of NC_082641.1, forward strand.
AGTTAGGACAACCAAGCTGAGTCGACACTCTTCTAGAGCCCTTATAATTGCAACACAAAGCTGAATTAAAATGGGTATTCCTAAATTGAAGTGTAAACTCAGAGATGATTGGCAAATGTAATAATTCCCCGAAGGGGCATTAACAGCTTTTTTGCACACAACCTCGGTGCCAGGCACTATTCTCTGTCCTCTGTGCTTACTCACCCCTCGAATCAGGCCTCGTTAATGTTAAACCTCAGGTTGATATATCAGTTAGCAATTGCATTTGGCTACTTGTGACAGAGACACCAAAAATAATGACCCAAACACACAAAGGAAGTTTCTCTCATAAGGAAAAACCAGAGGAGGCAGGTCAGGGCTGGTGTGACAACTCAGCAAAGTCTTCAGGGACCGAGGCACCTTCTCTCTTCCTGCTCCACACCTCAACCCTCAGCTCTGTCTTCAAGGTCACCTGGTAGTCCAGCATCGCTAGTTGGGGCGCCAGCCTCATATCAGCTTTCCAGTCAGCAGGGAGACAGGAAGGGCAAAAGCGTCCGCCCTCCCTTTGCAGAAGGCTTCCTGGAAGTCCCGCAGAATACTCTGCGCACGTCCAGTCAGCCAAAACCTGGTTACACGGCCACACCTACCTCAGGGGAAACTCAATTTTTGAGCTGAACACGTTGCCGCCCTGGGAAAGTCAGCTTCTGTTAGTAAGGAGAGAGGGAGAGCCCATCTAGAGCATTCGCCATGTCTGCAACAGCTAATACAGGTACACACACGTAAACACACACATACAGACATGCAGTCTTCATCCTGGGCTCCCACTGAACAGCAAATCACACGTTTGAAACACGTTTCAAATTTGTTAAGTAAGCTACTGTGAGTGTAGGTTTCACTCACACATTTTTGCTATCACCTTTTTGGTGAGGCAAGACAAGAACCTGGACCATATCTCAGCCTTGGGGAAAGCAGCCGGCCCCACAGCAGTGCCACGGGCTGTGTGTATGAGGAGTGTGAATTTGGATCGCACACACTGTGATGATGCTGGCAGTGGGGATAAAAATAAATACCTCCCAACACCCTCTGCATCGTGATTACAGTATCCAAACCTTGAGCCCGAGGGTGCTGAAAGCAAACAGCGGGAGAATGAACACACTGTAATGCCTCCTTCAGGGAAAGCTGATAGGATCTGAAAAAACAGGAGACATCATTTAGTAGGAAACTCTCCCTTTCCCTCTCTCTCTCTCTCTCCCCTTTTCCCCCCTCCCCCTTCCCACTATCTAAAATGTATCAGGGTTGTAGTGTTAATTAACTTTGTGACTTAAAGTGTAAAGCACCTCTATGCAAACCACCAAAGAGCACCTCCTCCACTGAAACCCTCCAAGCCATCAGCTAACCTGGATTTGCAATTTCTCCGTGATTGAGCCTCGCAAGGCAGACAAAAACTCCTTTATAAAAAAGCTCGGAAAGAAGTGAACTCTGAAACGATAGGGTCTCTGTGTTCTTTGTGTAGGTAGGCAATTTCCCAGCAAGGTTTCGGGTTTTGCAGTTACCTTTTGTAATTACAATAAAAGAGAGATAGTAACCTTTACAGTGAGTGGCAGTAGCACCCTAACACTAGGCTGTGTGAAAACAGATCACATTACCTAGAGCCTCACATTGCAGCGGGGGGGCTATTGTATAAAAGTGGGTTCTGCTGTAGGCATCTAGGTAGCCTTTCTTCATCGAGGCAGGCCATTGCACCTGTGTGAAGCGGATTTTTTTTTTTTTTTCTTCAGTAAGGGAAAAACTCTCCTCCCAGCAATTCAATTGATATTGAAAGTCACTTGCTAAGTGGATTTGTCGGGGAGTTGTGTGGGGGGATGGGCAGACAGGAGGAAATCTTGCAGGTGGGAAGGGAAGCATCCACAAGCTAACTAAACTACTAGGTGAACCACCTCAGGCGTGAGACTGTTCTGGGATTCCTTGGGTTGCTGGATGTGACGTGCTAGAAGAGGTGGCTTAGGAGTCTGCTACCCTGACTTACGGAGTTTGGAAGCTGCTGGTCATCAATTTTGCTTTCCTGTGATGAGAATGAATGCTATTAAATTAAGAACTGGGGCTTCCCTGGTGGTGCAGTGGTTAAGAATCCGCCTGCCAATGCAGGGGACACGGGTTCGAGCCCTGGTCTGGGAAGATCCCACATGCCACGGAGCAACTAAGCCCGTGCGCCACAACTACTGAGCCTGCGCGTTTGGAGCCTGTGCTCCGCAACAAGAGAGGCCGCGATAGTGAGAGGCCCGCGCACCGCGATGAAGAGTGGCCCCCGCTTGCCACAACTAGAAAAAGCCCTCGCACAGAAACGAAGACCCAACACAGCCAAAAATAAATAAATAAATAAATTTTTAAAAAAAATTAACAACTGTTTTCACTTTTGAAGACTTTCTTTTAACTTAGTTCATGGAACATGAGCGTTGCGTAAAATTATATCCTACCTAATAAATACCAACATTAAAAATCACATTTTCACATAGAAAATTGTCCTCGTGCTGAGCTTCTGCTAGTAGAAGAATTTAAAGAGAGTGGTTCTTATCTATCGATGTTAATTGGCCTTCACATCACCATGGATGGATCGGAGCTGTGTGCAAGAAGGCATGGATAGTGGAAATTCAGTGCCAGTAAAGGCTGCTCAATTGACAGAAGATGTGTACTGAGGAAAGCAGTCATGCAGTCAGTAAATATTTATTGAGTTAGGAGCTTTAACGGGATATTGTCAGAGCTCAAAAGAGAGTGTGTATGCATGTGAAATGGTCTAAGACTAATAAATTTACAAGAGCAAAACCAAACTGGTACAAATCGGGACGTGCTGAGGAGTGGCAGAAGGGAGCGTGGTAAGGTGGGGCAACCCAGGAAGGTGGCTTGGGACTCGGCTAACTTTGAATCGGAAGTTTAGGGCTCGCAGCCCCAGGTCCCTGCATAACACGTAAATTCCTGCTGGACCCAGCCAGCCATTCACTGAGGGCAAGAACCCATCAAGGACATTTTAAGCATGTATATGTGTCCTGTTCTATCTTCCAGGCTTCCTAGAGAAGGAAAGGTATGTACCTCAGAGGTCAAAAGTGACCCAAAGTAGTATTGTGTTTGGCCTGCAAATTTTTTTTTTTGAGCCAGCATTTAAAAATCAATGGAGAGGGCTTCCCCGGTGGTGCAGTGGTTCAGAATCCGCCTGCCAACGCAGGGGAGACAGGTTCGATCCCTGGTCCGGGAAGATCCCACATGCCGCGGAGCAACTAAGCCCGTGAGCCACAACTACTGAGCCTGCACTCTAGAGCCTGCAAGCCACAACTACTGAGCCCGCGTGCCACAACTACTGAAGCCCACGCGCCTAGCGCCTGTGCTCCGCAACAAGAGGCCACCACAATGAGAAGCCAGCGCACCACAACAAAGAGTAGCCCACACTCGCCGCAACTAGAGAAAGCCCGTGCGCAGCAACAAACACCCAACGCAGCCAAAAATAAATAAATAAATGTAAAAAACAAAACAAAGTACGGGTGGCACACACACACACACACACACACACACACACACACACACACAAAAAGCCCCCCCCCCCAAAAAAATCAATGGAGATTTCTGTCTTCTTTAAAAGAAATTAGGAGATATGGCAACACTGGACTTGCACCACTGAAATATGAGTCCAGAGGTGGTAAATTTCAGACAGCCACCTCACCGTCCGGGGGAGGTGGGCCTTGCCTCCCCACACACAGTCCCCGCCACTTCCCACAGCCTCCTCTTCTCTGCTCTGAGGTCTCCCGTCAGCTGCCATTTCCCATAAGAGTTACAAGGTTGGTATTTTATAGGAAAGAAATATCTTCTTCCAATGTCACTATCAAATACGGGGACATGACGGACCTGAAGGACTATGTATCAAGGGGAAAAAAATCATTCTTTGCTTCATTCTACAACTATTTATTGAAGACCTACTATGAGCCAGGTACTGTTTTAAACACTAAGGATATAAGGGCAGGGTCGGGGGCAATGGACATGTTCCTCCCCCTGTCAAGCCGTTTCTTATTTGTAAGAGAGAGACGATAAACAAAAAATACAATAGCACTGCAGAGAGTGGTATGTAATATAAGAAGAAAAAAAAAGCAGGGGTAGGGTACGGGTGGAGGGTCGGGATGGGGTGAAGGGGCAGATATGTTGGTCACAGAAGGCTACTCTAATGAAGTGGCATTTGAACAGAAATCAGAATGAGCTGGAGGCGTGAGCTTTGAGAAAGTGTATTTCTTCATGGAAGGGAAAAAAATCTTTCAATGTATTTAATATGCAAAGGCCCTTTGTGTCAAAAGAACTCAGGCACTATTATGAAATAAACCAAGGTAAAAATTATGGAAGAGCACACAGAAAAATTGAGGCCCAGTCTTCAAGAAGCCTGCTTTTTAAATGATTTTTAAATGAAATGATCTTTAAAAGAAAGATCTATATTTTGAATTTTTATACTCATTTCACTAAAGACCAAAATTCAGTTTGATATTAGCAATCTAATTACATTTCCATCTTAGTGACCTTATGGGATAGGGAAGAACATCTCCATTCTACAGATAGAAAGGCAAGGCTCAGAACCATTAAAAGTCGCTGCGTATGGCAGCATCGTTACTACGTAGACAAGACAAGGCTATCCTGATTCCAGTCCCAGCGTCTTTCCAAGGCTAGTGCTTTAATATGTTCCTCCTCAGAAGCACCTGTAACAAGAGCAGAGCGAAAGCAAACCTGGGTGAGGAAGTGAGGGGGTGCAGAGTTTTAGAGGGCCAGGAAGTGTTTCTGAGCAACCAGCTCTAGATACAAGATTTCTTTATGATCTCAGGTTATTTCTGAAATACAAACACATTTCACATTTGTTCCATAATGTATCTGTATTCTTTCAATTTTGATCAAATAAACACACTACAAGATGTGCTGTTTTTACTGCTTAACTTTGCCTACCATCCCCCCCAAATGCACTGCCTACCCCAGTTTAGAAAACAGGGCCAGAAGGTCTACAGAATTAACAAGCAGAACCAGAGCCAACAGGGACTTGAAGACCCACCAGGGCTACAGACCATGATATTCTACACCAAAAGCACAATTATTAAGATACATAAAGATAATTAAAATACTCTCTACACTGCAAACATAAGCAAGCATGTATTACAAAATGGTATTCAAGATCAAACATTCAGTTTACTTACTTTAGTGTAATTTTCAAGATGTTGTGCACATCTGGAGTTAAAATAACAATAACAATCTAAGACAATAACAATCTAAGAAAACTGGGGATGGTAAGATCCAAGAATAAAGTTATTGTCTTTGCACACAAATCAGTGGATTGCTGAGACAAGTTTTCCTTTACTGCACAGTTATTATTTCATTAAGGGTAAAATACAACGTTACTGTTCCGGAATGTATCACATAGATGTTTCCAAGGGTTGGTGTCTCTGCACTCTTCTAATCATAAACTGTTACAGATGGGTTTCTGGGGTTCTGTGGATCACATGATAAAAATAACTCTCCCTTGCCCTGTCTTTCAATCTTTGTGTAATTGCAGGGGGTACTTATCAGTTTTTGGCTCATCTGTAATGGAGGACCCTCTTCCCTGACTTTTCCCTAAAGGACTCTATATTGCACCTGATACTTACCCAGTCTCCAAGTAGAAGGATGAACTTGGCAAGAGTCTTTCTTCAACCCATTCATCACAGCCATTGCAAATGGCTGGCATGAGTCCACGTTATTTCCCTCACATTCCAATGCATGTTGTTCCAAGACATCTTTCCACGTACCATGTAGGAAATAGCTCCACGCACCAAGAAACAAAACGCAGCCAAGGAATCTGATATTCTGTCCAAAGACCTTTGAAGAAGATGCTGATGTTGGTTCACTTGAACTAAAGGCTTCTAGAAATAAATCTGGGTATGAGTTAGTAGTGGATTTAAAAGAAGGATGCAGAACTGTCCTTCTAGGGCCCACTTCAAGGGAGGGGGGAAAAAAAAACTTGTTTCATCTGCAAACCATTTGAGGAAGCAACTGACAGGGAAGTTCTCTTCACATGCTTTGCTGTGGCCTCTAACCTTCCGCTGCTTCCCTCCCTTCCCTTCCTCCACCTCCTTATTCCTGTTCTTTAAAAGTACTGATGATGCAAATCAACGTAGCCCCCACTTGCTCCATTGCCCTAGGTCAGGCTGTCCTTATCTGTCTTCCCCATTGCTGGAACCGCCTGTCTCTAGCATCTCCTCTCTCAGGTCTACCCTTCCCACTGCTGCCAGAGCATGCTTAGCAAATCACAGATCTCATCCAGTCCCTCTCCTGATTAAAAGTCTCAGAAGCTCCCCATACCTGCAGGGGAAGGTCCTTCTCATAGGACCCGGATTACCTTTCTCTCCCATCTCCGACAGTTCCCTGCCCCATGTACTCTGGGCTCTGCTCTCCCTCCAACACACCCGTGCACCTGCTGGCCTCTCCAGATGGAAAACCTGTCCTTCTCTCTGCCTGTTTGGCTTCTGTTTGAATTCCTTCACAATTCAGCTCTCTCCTCTCTCAAACATCCCCACTCCACCCCAGCTCCACTCAGAGCACCTCAAACAGAGCTCTAACTTAGCAAGTATATTTTAACTTCATTTGTTTTACCACCTCTACCCAGGCCTCACCATCCCTCAGAGGATAAAGACTGGGTCTTCATTTCATATCCCCTCCCACCCAGGGGCATTAACTCCCCCGCGCATCCAATCTACCCTGTCTTAAAGAAACCCCAAGGCTGGAAGCAGAGAGATGCTGCAGCAGGTGCTTGAGATGGGCTCCCAGGAGCAACACTGGCACCTACCCAGCACAGCTGCAGCAGAAATGAGGTGGGTGGAGGGCATGCGGCTGAGAGCATAAAATGTGTCTGCTGCAGGCACACAGGTTTGAGTAACCATGGAAACTCAGAGCAGGAGAGCACCTCAGAGGCCCCCTGGCTCAGCCTCTAATGCAGTGTAGGGATACTTCTGCAGATCGCTGACAGATGGGCAGCTTCTCCTCCTCTCCTCCCTTGGCATAGCCAAATGTTATCACCAGACAGCTCGCTGCTTGGCATTTCTACCAAACATAAATTGATCTGATTTTAATAATATTTAAAAATTGAAAAATAATAACATTATTGAATGTTATATGCCAAGTACTGTACTAAGAGCTTGGCATGTACCATTTAATCTTCGCAAGTACCTTCTCTGGTAAATACAATCATCATCTCCATTTTCTAGGTAAAGACTCTAGCAGATGCTGCCTGTGCCCTGACCATCCCCTCTCAGAGCCATCGTTTTAGTGCATGCTGGCAGGACTCCCCCATGACACACCTGCATCTCTGCCAGAGCCCACTTTCCTGCAGTATATTTGACCAGAAGTGCCAGAGAATTAACACCCCCTTAGAAGCATCCCTCAACCAATGATCAAGAGGACTGCTCCTCAGGTGGGTTGGCTCTGCAGTGTGTGGTCTACACTGGCTCTCAGAGTTCCCCAGTAGGGTGAAGCTCTGGTCCCACAACTATAACATGCTTGATAACTCAGCTTTTATTGGCCACTTTCCTTTCATCTGCTTACTTCCCCACTCCCCTACCAATGTTTTCTCAGATCACCTCCCAATATTTGCACTTGAAGCTGATCACTGGGTCTACTTCTGGAAAACCTAACAAAGACAAGGAGGCAAAGGCACAGAGATCCAGGGACACACTCAGGATGATGTCTCACTCCAGGGCCCTCACTTGTCTCCACTACCCTGTAATGCTTCCTCATCCAGGCTTCCCACTGGAGAAGGAAATGCCATCTTCTCCTTCCACTATAACCAAATACATGAAGACAGCCCAAGCAGCTCCTATTCCTTCTGCCGTGACTGTTACAAATGTAGTTTCTATGCCCATCACCCCCTTGTGAGGCACCCTATCGAGCGTCAAATTTTCCACTTACAATTAAACATATGAAATTTTTTCTGCTTTAAACCTTTCATAAGTCCATGCATATGTTTCTTAATCCTGTGTCATTGTAGAAGCAGAGAATTCAGAATATAGTCTAGTAAGCCATTCAACTTTAACCCTATTTTAATAGGAAAAAAATGCCTGGGACTATTTCTATGTTCAGAATAGCATCCATGCACACAAAATGTTGAATTGATTACAGTGAATCTTATTAAATATGGCAATACAAGTAATAATTATGTTCTTATCGATTTAGCAAGATATAAATACTGAACATCTACTATTTATTCATTAACAAAATAACAATAAACACTCTAATAGACTCCTACTGTGTATCTTAGTCAATTGCTCCCTCATCCAGAGGTCCTGGATTTACCTCTGATATACTTTCTTCTCTAGCATCTACTAAGTTGACTATAAATAAAAATTCAGATAGATTTTTAACCCTAGATTAACTCTACAGAAAGTACTCCCAGAAGTAAGCCACTCCACGGTGGGCTGTGTAAAACATTTTTGCTGAGTTTAAAGTTCTTGAACGGCTACAAGGAATCAATCTAGGTACAACATAGTCAATGTACAATAATTGATAACTTCAGGAATTATGTCACAGATTACGAAATGATGATTTATAGAATATTAGGGTAAGAGGGACCTTAGAGAACATCTATTTTAATTTCATATTTTGCAGAAGCAAGACCTTACAAACAGGTAGTGACATAATCAGAATTAGAACTTAGGTTTCTAAACTCTCAATTCAGTGCTTAGTCCATTTACCATAATCTGTCACATATTCTGAATAATTTTCACTTTCCATCCAAGTACAATAGACTATTCCCTACATATGGAGTCACTAATTCATCTCCATGATAACCAGCACCTGGTTTGATAAGTGAAACTAATCAAACTTGTGTCTCAGGAATTTAAAGTTAGGACAATGAGAGACTGAGTCAGTGGAGAGAACTTGAACTGAGAGATTGTGCTAAATAGTATAGAATTAACACTGGGTGTCATGTTGGGTCTATACAGTAAGATCCGTGTAAGTTGCCGCAGAGTCCCAAAGAGATAGAGAGTAGCCTGAGTCTCACTTTCCCAGAGTTCTTCTGAGGTCTGGTGACATTTGGACTTCATGAAGGTTATTTTTATTTTAATGTAGTATCCCTCAACCAATTTACTGGAACCAGCTTGAGTAGGTTTCTCTTCCATATAACCAAAAGTCCCTGGGTAGAAGGCTGTTCCCTCTTCTTGCTTCTAAACTAAGCAACTATAAAGATGGGTGTTGAATAATGGGAGAGTAAGAATGGCCTTTGGAATCAGCACGAAGAACTGGAATAAAGCAGGAGACTAAGATTAGCCAAATGCCAACTGTGGTTAGAGAATGTCATTGTGTGGGAAAAAGAGGTTGAGATCCCTAACTTCTTAAGCCAGTTTAGGGGCAGTCCCTTGATATGACAAATGTATGGGTTTTGAGTGGTAAGTTTTCTGCCCCCCTCCTCCTCTAGACTTACCCTTGTACAATAGGGCCTCTTCAATTTCATACTGGTATTATTGGTTTCCTATAGACCTCAGACAATCAATATACCTAAATATAATAAAGCATTTTAAAAGATCTTCTCCCCAATTACATTAAACACAGTTGTACTGGCACTATTTGTTCTCAACCAGCAGCCATTCTCCTACTTCTTTGCTCATAGAATTGTTCTGTCAACAAGGTGACCCTATGCCTAGCTCACTAGCTCAAAAAAAACCACAAAAAATCCAGCCGAATTTAAGATAATCATGAAAGTGCCATTCCCTTTGTCAGTGATTGGTACAGACATGGACTTGTGACATAAACCTAACTGATGAGATAATGGTAGCTAATATTTATTGAATGCTAGCTATGTGCTCTGTTCCAAGGGTTTTACAGGAACTCATTCTTTTTTCTTTCATTACACTTCTAGAACATAAGGTCTATATTTGTCCCTACATTATATCTTCTTAAAAAGTGAGATAATTCATTTTCTGCATGGTTTAAGTCATTTTGATTTGGATTTTCTATTGCTTGTCACTACAAACATTTGAACCAATACTCCAATTAATTTGTCCTCTTCTCTTTAGGATCCCATTTAAGCATGTGTACAAAGATAGCAAATTGCAATTCTTTCCTTTCCAGTTCTTGTAAGAGTTTTTTCTTATCATTTACTATGAGTGAAGAAGAGGCAGAGAAGGAAAAGTCTCATTTTCATCTATTAGGTTTATTATTAGGATACCTTATTATTGGTTTTATTCATGAAAAAGTCACCTTGTAAATAAATGAATGAAAATATTTTCAGTACAAACCCTATCAAAAAGATAGACAAATAGCTCTTTCCAAGCTTGTGTTATTTCATTTAGGAGTATCACTTGCTGAAGCAATGACAGATCCTTCCATTGCTCCTCCCAGGACTCTAACTGCATGGTTATTGAGTGAAATCCAGTCTTCTATTCTATTATAATTTACATTTTTATGGGACTTCCCTGGTGGTGCAGTGGTTAAGAATCCGCCTGCCAATGCAGGGGACACGGGTTCGACCCCTGGTCTGTGAAGATCCCACATGCCTTGGAGCAACTAAGCCCACATGCCACAACTACTGAGCCTGCGCTCTAGAGCCCGCAAGCCACAACTACTGAGCCCACATGTTGAAACTACTGAAGCCTGTGTGCTCTAGGGCCCGTGCTCCGCAACAAGAGAAGCCACCACAGTGAGAAGCCAGCGCACCACAACAAAGAGTAGCCCCCGCTCGCCACAACTAGAGAAAGCCCACACGCAGCAACGAAGACCCAATGCAACCAAAAGTAAATAAAAAATTTTTTTTAATTTACATTTTTATGATTTTAATTTTTGGACCATTTCAAATCATTGTTAACTAGTAAACCATTCCCCCATAAAATAACATTTTTGTTACATGTTTCCTGGTACTTTGGTTACATTTGTACATATTTTTGAAATACGGGAAAAATTATGTTTAATTTCTTTAGTAGATATATGAAATAGCCATTATATAGGCTCTTGGCTATTATATTCCTGATATTATATTAATAAATTAGGATTCAGGTGTTTTCTTATTGCTCTCTGGCCAACATAAGGCAATTCAATCTGACAATTTTTATGTTATTATAAATATTTCAGCTGTACTGAAGTAGCTTATATAGTAGTAGAAACAGATAACTAGATGTAAATGCTAACTCTGTAATTTACTATGTTTGTAACACTGGGCAAGTTAATATTTTTGTGCCTCAGTTTCCTCAGATGTAAAATAGGAATAATAATAACAACAACTACTTTTTAGGGTTGTTGTGAGGATTAAAGGAGCAAACATATACGAAGCACTTAGAAAGTTCCCAGCACATAGTAAGGACTCTAAATGTTATCATTATTATTATCATTACCAGGATTAACCTGTAATAAACAGAAAACTTGATTAACAGTGGCTTAAACCATAAGAACACATATTATTTACTTAATAAGAAGTGTGTTGCCCCTGGGTTTGGTTTACAGCTCAAAGATATCATGAAGGACTCAGGCTCCTCCCATCCTTCCTCTTTGCATTTCTCATTGTATTGGCAAAATTTCCCCTCATCACAAGATGGCTGCTTCAATTACAAGTTCTTTAGGCAATAGGGTCCTAAACAGGAGGTCATAGGATGAGAGCAAAACTAAAAAAAAAAAAAAAAAGGGGGGGGGTGATTTCTCCTGATGAATATTTATCTTTTCAGAAGAAAAATATTTCCCAGAAATAGTCAGCAGATGTCTTATTGGCCATAACTGTGTTATATGACCACTTCTAGACCAATCACTGGGTAAGAAAAACAGAATTGCTATGATTGATTTAGACCAACCACGAGTCATTTTTCTGGGGCTGGACCTTTTGTTGCCTGATCAAAACCAGGTTTCTATCACCAAGAGGAAAAAGAGAAGAGCCACTGGGTGCACAAGCAATAGTGTGTATCATCAACAAGCATTCATTTGTTGCCTATTATGTGCTCAACTTGTGCTCCTGATAAAACTGTAGAAACTACCAAAAGTACAAATGATATTTTCTTTGCCCTTGAGGTCCTATTTACTTGACATCCTTAGACTGAAAGCTACTTCTGCTAGGTCCTGCTAAGCAACTAAACCAGAGCCTTTAAGGCCTCCTTCCTGATCCACTCTCTCTGAGTGGCTTCACTTACTCCCCCCAAATATGTTCGAGCTTCCTTTTCTTGGTCACATCCTTGCATTGCACGTTGAAGTGCTTCTCCACTTTCAAGTAGTGATAATTGACGGATTGCACAAAGAGTTAATGATCCAAAATTGCATGTTTAGAAGCTCTGAGCACCCCAGATACCCAGGGGCAGATTCCATTTGTCTTTTTTTCTTTTTCTTTTTTTTCTTTTCCTTTTTTCTCTATTGAGGGCCTACTGTGAGCCAGGCATTTTCATAAAATTCTTTCCATTAATTCTCATCCAAAAACTCCATTAAATATGATTCAGATAAAGGAAAGAGAGATTAAGACAGATTAAGTGACTTGTGCAAAACCATAAGCTAGAAATAGGAAAAATAATTACCCCTTATTGAGCATTGCTACATATGAACCAAATACTGTCCTAAATGCCACATGTGAATTCATGCTTTTAATTCTCTTAACCACTCAGTGAAGTAAGCAGTCACTCACCACAGATACTTTCCAAACACCCTCTATCTGCCATTACATAGATAAGAAATCTGCAGCTTCAAAAGCTAAGTAATTCAAGTTCACCCAGCTAGAAAGTAACAGGTATTGTATAAAGCTGGGTCTGTCTAATTCCAAACGCTTTATGTTAAAAGTCCCACCCACCCCTACACTGCAGGAATTTGAACCCAGGCCTCTTAACTCCTGGGCTCACTCCAAAATCCCTAAATCAGGATAGAACACTCTGCTGTTTTATTCTATCAGCTTGTTCTGTGAGGTGTTCTCCAAGTAGTTCATAATTGGTCCAGTTGTCTAAAATGAAGTTGGGAATTTATCCAAAAGTATTTAGCAAATTAGCAACTCCATCCTTCCTTTTAGAGAGCAGAGAGGCAAAGCTAGCTGATCCCTACTGAGTTTAAAGAAAGAGACTTCTGGGGAGGCAGATTATGAACATTTATCACATTTCTGCTCTGCCCTCAAGCCCCAAATTAGAGGTTAACACTTGAATTAAGCAAATTCGTGCAGTTGTCCATTTTACCTAGTCTAAGTTTTGTTAGCGGCTCTGTGTTTTAGAAATAATATGACTAAGGGCTCTGCTATAAACCATTAAGACCTTTAATTCCCTGTCAGCCCCAGATTAGAGCTTGCCAGGAAAGAGGTTCAACAATTGCTAACTGCTTCAACTTCACCCTTGAAGGAAGCTTTCTATCCCTGCATATCTGTGTTGTGTGGCCTTGCTCTGGTAGCCTCCTACTCAAAAATCAACTGGGACATTATCCATAGAAATACAGAGTTCAAAGGATCATTACTTGCCTGTTTCCAGCCCTGCTAGAGACTTAGAAGAAGTGGGAGGTGTAGAGAGGCATTTCTTTCTTTGTTCCTTTTTCTTTTAGTTTTGTTTGTTGTTGTTTTGCTTTGGGTACCTAGGTTTTAAATATGCCACACGTCAAAATATTACCAAATCCTGTCCCAAAATGCATTTATTTTCATGACAGCGTGAGGTTTCAGAAAGCAAAACCTGATATCTGACACTAACACCATATAGCTCTACACGTCTGGTCCCCAGTAGCTGGGAAATCATGGGTTAGGGAAGCACATGTGTGCTGATCAATCCAGCTATATAAACAATCCACCATGTTAAAAAAAGATGGTATGAGAATCCCAGTGATCAAGATATTTCAGAAGATCCAAAGGCCCGTGGAAAATAAATGATTAAAGAAAACAATATTATAGTTACATTTATAGTTTTCTTTCATTCACATACCAAAACACATATATACACCCCCCAGAATATCATTTACAAAGTTCATGTGGGTGGGACAGAAAGCATGATGTAGAGTTTTAAGGTCTTTCACACAAATGAAGGAAGACATTGAAGCCTCCCTAATTCTGAGCCCCAGTTTTTTCTTTGTGAAACAAGTCTTTGATAGACCTAAGAATTATCTTTAAAGTTTCTTTTAGGTCGAAAAACTTGCTTCTTCATCTCATTTCCCCTGTTCTTTATAGGTCCATCTATTATGGCACCAACTACATTCCATTGTTCTGTAATTAGCAGGGACATTTTTTCTGTCTCCTACCATTAGACATGAAGGCGAAGCCAGATATTAACCCAGGACAGGGTTTCCGGTGGAAATGTAGCAAGTGTTCATTAAAGTAAGATGGGGTCTACGAACCTGTTCATTTCCATTTATATTTTGAATGCTATAAGAAAGTTTTCAAAATCATCATGATTCTAGAAATGTCCAGGAAGCAAACAGTTAACTATTACTAAAAACAATGTTTCAATAATATTTGGGGTAAGACTCTTGAACATTTATCTAACATTTGTTGAATATAATTATAAGATGTGTACAATCTTGCTTTAGTCAGATGAGCGGATTAATTTAAATGATTTTTCTGTGAGGTTATGGCAGTCCATCCCAATCATTTCCTGATTATTCTTCATATATTTCTTCCCTGTCAAAACTACCTAAATCCCAAGCACCACTAAATCATTGTTTCTCATAGTACATTCCATGGACCCCTGTATCTGGACCAGCTAGAGTGTGCATCATAAATACAGCTTCCAGGGCCCTCTGGCAGCCCTGCTGAACTAGATTCTCCAGAGGTAGAACCCTAGAAGCTTCATGTTTAATAAACTACTGGTGATTCTTGTTTAATAAACCACAGGTTCTGATGCACACTCATGTGTGAGAACTACTGCTCAGGACCCATGAATTAAAATTGAAGAGCAAACAGAACTGGACTGTGGGGATCTGCTGACACAATTAATTAAGTGGGTTGAAGGTCCCTTAGGTTACAAGATTACTTTGAATCCAGCATCTAAGAGAAGCACCTTGATTTCTGAAACCACTAACCTGCGATTTGACTCAGAAGTCTATCACCATTTATAATCATATGATCTTCTGGTTTCTCTCTGCTTGCTTTCCCTGTGAAGTGAATCATCTCCTTCTATGTCCATGGCAGTTAATATACATTTTATATTTAGAAACAACATCCTTTCACCTCCTTTCAACATTCCCCCCTACTTTTTAAAAAAATTTTTATTGGAGTATAGTTGATTTACAATGTTGTGTTAGTTTCAGGTGTACAGCAAAGTGAATCTGTTATACATCTACATATATCTACTCTTTTTTAGATTCTTTTCCCATATAGGTCATTACAGAGTATTGAGTAGAGTTCCCTATGCTATAGAGTAGGTTATCTCTTTTATATATAGTAGTGTGTATATGTCAATCCCAATCTTCCACTTTATCCCTCCCCTGCCCTTATCCCCTGGTAACCATAAGTTTATTTTCTACATCTGTAACTCTATTTCTGTTTTGTAGATAAGTTCATTTATACCCTTTTTTTAAAGACTCCACATATAAGTGATATCACATGATACTTGTCTTTCTCTGACTTACTTCACTCAGTATGACAATCTCTAGGTTCATCCGTGTTGCTGCAAATGGCATTATTTTGTTCTTTTTATGGCTGAGTAATATTCCATTGTATACATGTACCCCCCATTTTTATCAAACCTCGCATCTCTGCCTTTCCTATAAAGAAGGGACACCTAGGGCTTCCCTGGTGGCGCAGTGGTTGAGAGTCTGCCTGCTAATGCAGGGGACACGGGTTCGAGCCCTGGTCTAGGAGGATCCCACATGCCACGGAGCAACTGGGCCCGTGAGCCACAACTACTGAGCCTGCGCGTCTGGAGCCTGTGCTCCGCAACAAGAGAGGCCGCGACAGTGAGAGGCCCGCGCACCGCGATGAAGAGTGGCCCCCGCTTTCCGCAACTAGAGAAAGCCCTCACACAGAAACGAAGACCCAACACAGACAAAAATAAATAAATAAATAAAATAAAAATAAATAAAAAAGATAAAAAAAAAAAAAAAAAGAAGGGACACCTAAAACGTTGCCTCCTTTATAGCCATTTCACCCAGGGTTCTGCTCAATGGTTGGGTACTCTCCTCTGAACCAGAAATAACAAAACCATCATATTTAATAGACAGTAGAAACTTCATGCTAAGGAGAACATGTTGTTACTGAAAAGATAGGTGTTTTTAAAGATTTTAAAGTGACCACACAAATACTCGGAATTATTGGCAAACATAAGCTTTTTGGCGAAATCAAAAATATTTTGACAATCATAATAATGGTACCACTTAGGCAAATTCTCACCCCGGCAAGTACCCATTCCAATGAGAGAGAACATAGGAGTTCACAGAGAATCTGATGGGGAAACCTTC
Source organism: Balaenoptera ricei (assembly GCF_028023285.1). NCBI lineage: Eukaryota > Metazoa > Chordata > Mammalia > Artiodactyla > Balaenopteridae > Balaenoptera > Balaenoptera ricei. The sequence goes on from NC_082641.1 coordinate 44,409,391, forward strand.
CCAAAAGAAACCATCCACTGTGGAATGTTCACTGGTCTCCTGTATATGCCTTTTCCAGCAATGAGGGGGCATATTCTGAGATACAGAACTAAAGGAGTTTAAAGGAGATAGAATATTTTTGTTCTATATTATTAGAAATAAGGTGCTATCACAGAGTGGATACTCAAAAAAAAGGCAATGAATGAAAAGTGTGTCCCTTCAAAGGAAAAGGCAAAACAAAAATGTACAGAAGGAAAGAGGAAAGGAGGAATGAAACCCCTAATTCTCTTAGTTTGACACCAGTGTAAGAGGAAGTGAGGAAAAGGGACAGATTTCAAGAGCAAACATGATATAATGGGAGAGCGCTAAGAGGAAAGTCTATTCATTTCTCCACTTCTAATGGGATACAAGAGCTCCCCGCTCCACCCAGCAGATTCCTCATGCCCTGGAGGAGAGGCTCGAAGATGCAACTTTGCCAAGGACGTATGGTTCTTTGAATTTTGCTTTTCAACTGCTAGATAACAGCCACATTAATGAAGGAATTTACCAAACTTAATCATGTTAATTCCCACCCCCACCGTAATCCAGAATGGAATGAGTGTCTTCTTTCCAAGAGAGATAGGCGTCCTCCAGTCTTCCCAGTGCTCAGATCCTGCCTGCAGTGGATTGCCTCCAAGTCTCCAGAGGAAAAAAACTTGAGTAAATAACCTACTGAGTAGGAAAGAGAGCTGTTGTTCAGACAATGCCCGTCTCACCAGGTTATTGGCCACATCCCTCCGGCCATCCAGAAGGGATCTGAATCAGGAAAAATTTTCTCCAGGTGGTTGTATGATTGAGTCATTCATTCGATGGAGTCAAAAACAAAAACAAAACACACAAAAAAAAGGAAAGGGGGGCAGAAAAAGTAGGATGTGACATATTATGTGTCACTGTCCTCCTTTCCCCATTCTTCCAAGAGAAAATGTTTTTTACAAAAACAACCCCCAAACAATTAACAAAATGGCAATAAGAACATACATATCAATAATTACTTTAAATGTAAATTGATTAAATGCTCCAATCAAAAGACACCAAGTGGCTGAATGGATACAAAAACAAGACCTACATATAAGCTGTCTATAAGAGATTCACTTTATTAAGTTCCATTTGTTTATTTTTGTTTTTATTTCCATTACTCCAGGAGGTGGGTCAAAAAAGACCTTGCTGTGGTCTATGTCAAAGAGTGTTTTTCCTATGTTTTCCTCTAAGAGTTTTACAGTGTCTGGTCTTACATTTAAGTCTTTAATCCATTTGGAATTTATGTTTGTGTATGGTGTTAGGGAGTGTTCTAATTTCATTCTTTTACAGGTAGCTGTCCAGTTTTCCCAGCACCACTTATTGAAGAGGCTGTCTTTCCTCCATTGTATGTTCTTGCCTCCTTTGTCATAAATTAGGTTACCATATGTGCGTGGGTTTAGCTCTGTGCTTTCTATCTTGTACCATTGATCTATATTTCTGTTTTTGAGCCAGTACCATACTGTCTTGATTACTGTAGCTTTGTAGTATAGTCTGAAGTGAGGAGTCTGATTCCTCCAGCTCCGTTTTTCTTTCTCAAGATTGCTTTGGCTATTCGGGGTCTTTTGTGTTTCCATACGAATTGTGAAATTTTTTGTTCTAATTCTGTGAAGAATGCCATTGGTAGTTTGACAGGGATTGCATCGAATCTGTAGATTGCTTTGGGTAGTATAGTCATTTTCACAATATTGATTCTTCCAATCTAAGAACGTGGTATATTTCTCCATCTGTTAATGTCATCTTTGATTTCTTTCATCAGTGTTTTATAGTTTTCTGAGTACAAGTCTTTCACCTCCTTAGGCAGGTTTATTCCTAGGTATTTTATTCTTTTTGTTGCAATGGTAAATGGAAGTGTTTCCTTAATTTCACTTTCAGATTTTTCATCATTAGTATATAGGAATGCCAGAGATTTCTGTGCATTAATTTTGTATCCTGCAACCTCACCAGATTCATTGATTAGTTCTAATAGTTTTCTGGTGGCATCTTTAGGATTTTCTATGTATAGTATCATGTCATGGGCAAACAGTGACTGTTTTACTTCTTCTTTTCCAATTTGTATTCCTTGTATTTCTTTTTCTTCTCTGATTGCCATGGCTAGGACTTCCAAAACTATGTTGAATAAGAGTGGCAAGAGTGGACAACCTTGTCTTGTTCCTGATCTCAGTGGAAATGCTTTCAGTTTTTCACCATTGAGTATGATGCTTGCTGTGGGTTTGTCATATATGACCTTTATTATGTTGAGGTAGTTTCCCTCTATGCCCATTTTCTGGAGAGTTTTTTATCATAAATGGGTGTTGAATTTTGTCAAAAGCTTTTTCTGCATCTATTGAGATGATCATTTGGTTTTTATTCTTCAATTTGTTAATGTGGTATATCACATTCACTTTGTCTAAAGTGTATAGACATTCACTTTGTCTAAAGACAAACACAGACTGAAAGTGAGGGGATGGAAAAAGGTATACCAGGCAACTGGAAATCAAAAGAAAGCCGGGGTAAAAATACTTATGTCAAACACAGTAGACTTTTTTTTTTAATAAATTTATTTATTTTATTTTTGGCTGCATTTGGTCTTCATTGCTGCACGCGGGCTTTCTCTAGTTGCAGCAAGTGGGGGCTACTCTCGTTGCTGCGTGTGGACTTTTCTCATTGCAATGGCTTCTCTTGTTGTGGAGCACGGGCTCTAGGTGCATGGGCTTCAGCAGATGTGGCACACGGGCTCAGTAGTTGTGGCACACAGGCTTAATTGCTCCGCGGCATGTGGGATCTTCCCGGACCAGGGCTCAAACCCGTGTCCCCTGCATTGGCAGGCAGATTCCTAACCACTGTGCCACCAGGGAAGTACCCACAATAGACTTTAAAACTAAGACTATTACAAGAGACAAAGAAGATATTATATAACCATCAAGGGATCAACCCAAGAAGAAGATATAACAAACGTAGATATATACGCACCCAACATAGGAGCTCCTAAATATATAAGCAAATATTAACAGACATAAAGGAAGAAATTGACAGTAACCCAAGAGGAAATATTTTCTGTAAGGAACTTAAAATGTGAATAACACAAATACCTTAGAGTTGAGACAGATTTCTAGTCTAGAAGCAAAAGCACCACTGCCAAAATTAAAATTGTTCTGTGACAAAGAGGAACCACGGCCCATTGCTTGCAACTTACAGCCCTAGTGCTTCAGCTAACCACAAGGAGTTAACAGTTATTGAATGCTTACTCTATGGACTAAGCACCTACATGCATTACCTCTTTTGAAAATCATATTTGGAACAAAGATTTACCTTCATGCTTATAGCACAGAATCTATGCTAGAGATTATTATGTTTAGAGAAATTATTTCACCAAAGTAATTATAGCCACTTTATCAGCTACTTTGCAAACCCTGATTTAAAATATATATATATATCTTGGCTCAGAAACAAGCCAAAAGAGCATAACGCAGTCCTCTAAGCGCAACCTTGAAGTTGTCCTTGTCTCAATCTCATGCTCTCGTTTGAAAACCCAGCCTTTACATAAAAGTCCAACTTCACTGGGTGTGGCTGGCAGGCCCAGACAGGAGAAGTGCACATTTCTTTTTGGGGATCAGCATTTGGGGCAATCTCAGAGCAATGTCACCATGTGGCTAGCGTCCAGATCTCAGGATGAAAGCTGAGGATCTAAATAAGCTGAATAAGAGAATATCTGGTAACAAAAAAAAGGAGACCCGACCACAAGTTAATGTGGAACAATTGTCAAGTCTGGAGGCCAGTTCAGGCGGAAGGGAGACAGGAGGCTCACAGTGTGACAGCGGTGGATCCTGACGGAATCAGACTCAAGTTTTCCAATGTGCCTGTTGGTGCACTGAGGAAACCAGGAAAGCCTATGGCAACGCCACACAAAACCAGATCAGGATAGCTGCCCAAAAAGTAGCCCATGGAGCACCTGTACAGTCAGCAACCCTGAAACGAACACTGCTCACAAATGCAATGCCAGTTGGGCCGCTTCGTCAGGAGCAAAAGTGACCTTTCTTTTGATTAGTTCAGAAACTTGCCTTCCAGAGATCAAAGGAAATTAGCTCTGGAGAGGACGGATGCAGTTGTGGAAAGAAAAATGCTCAAGATTTAAGGAGAAAGTTGTATATGTTCCTGACCCATTGACTATCTTCCTTACTCTTTTTTTCCCTGCCTGTTCAGGAGCTTCTTTCCTTACTTGAAAGTATTTTTTTTTCCTTTGCAATGGAAATTTCCTTTCATATTAGGGTTAGATTACATTCATTTTAATTTTCTTTTCTCCTATAATGTTTTTTTCTTAAAAAAAAATCTATAAAAATATAAGCTGCCCATTATAGAATACACAGAAAAAAACACAAAGAAAAAAATTAAAATCATACCTAATCCCACCACATGGATTACCACTGTTAATCTTTGTCTTTATTGATTTTAAGTCTTTTAATTTTTCTTTGTGTTTGTATGTATATATGCATATACATATATTGTACATATGTTTGTACATATAATCAGTTATTTTACAATATTGGGATCATTCCAAAATAGTTTTGTGATCTTTTTTCCACTCAATATAATGACAGCATATTCTCAAGCCATGAAATATTCTCTGAAAACACATTTTTAAAATGACTATAATTACTATTCTTATTCAGGCTTTAACATTGAGTACAGTAGATTAAATGGAATAATATATGGATTTTTCCCCTTTTTAATGTAACTTTGAGCCACTTGTATTTGATTGCACTCATCTTAATGCACTTTCCTATTGTTTTTCAAGATCAGACAATTTAAGTGCAGCCAATTAAATTGAAAACACTAAAACTGAGAACATCAGGAAAGATTTATTGCTGGTATAAACTACCGAGGAAACTTAAGCCAGCTGTATTTCTCAAAACAGCCATATGTACAATCAAATAAAGTTCACCTCCTTTAAATAAGACATAGCTTGTTTTTTGTGATTTTAGGTGTTACAATAGGCTGGCTTAGTTGTGTCATGACCTGGTATGGAACTGTGTCCTTAGCTATCGGATATTTACTTGCAAACATCTGAAACCTTTTATCCCATTAGATGGCATAGCATCACACCATATGGTTATCTAGAAAAATCTGGGTAATTGACTGCATTATCAGTTGGACTTAACTTTTGAACAGCTTTTGTTCCCAGTGTTTGGCTTCAACCTGGTTGTTTGGAGCTCTCAGAAAACATTCTCCCAAAGAAACAAGCTCTAAGTGGTAGCTACCTGACAATGAACCAGAGGCATAATATGCCATGCTAGGGGTACCATACAATAGTGTAATAATCATACTGGGAGAACATGAATTCAGAGTACTTTGGTGGGATCAGTGACTTTTTTTCTTGTCTTTCACCCCAACTACCCAGCAGCAGGAGTAAGGATTCCAGAGAGCAAACTCGGGACACTCAAAGAAGCAAAGTCCTGAAAAGAAGGCTCAAGGGCTCCAGGGAAACGTGTCTCCTTCTCAGAGCCTTCCCAGTGTGGGTCACCTTCCAGATACTTTGCTCTGAGCACCTCAGGGTGGGTCTACCTGCTTCAACATTCTGGCATCACCATCTATTGACACCCCTCAAGCTTGGCTCCCTACTTTTGCCCACTTCCCAAATTCTTTTAAGCCTTCCTTTTCCTATAACAAACTTAAAATCTTTTTTAAGGTTGTCTAGGAGTTTGTGTTGCTAAGAATACTAAGAAAGAGGGCTTCCCTGGTGGTCCAGTGGTTAAGATTCCACGCTTCCACTGCAGGAGGCACGGGTTTGATCCCTGGTCCTGTAACTAAGATTCCACAAGCTGCGCAGTGAGGCCAAAAAAAAAAAAAAAAAGATTACTAAGAAAGAGGAAGTGAAATCTCCCCCCAAAGTCCAACCATAATTTTAATATTCTATAGAAAAATGAGGGTGGCAGTGGTAGTAAGGGCATAAAGTGAGATTAGAGATCACAGGGGTCTAGAGGAAACAAAACAAGCATCTACATTTCAGAGGAACATTCCATTCCAATGACTCCCCTGAACTTTAGGGCCCCTGGAGAGTAAGAAAGGAGAGTGAAAGGGTAAGGTACAGATGAGGCTTCTTCCACGAGGGACCTCAGGAATATTAAAGGAGAAAACCTGTTGGAGAATTAGCTTCCTGTCTCATTTTCCTCCATTTTGCTATTATCATATCACCACTTAAGTGGATAGAAAATAGGGTATATTAAGAAGGGGATCAATGTTATCTAAGTTTTTACCATGGTCCAGGCCCTAGGCTTTGACAAATGAGGAAACTGAGCCTCAAGGAGGTTAAGTGAGAAACAAGGACAAAGGGAAGCAGGAAGAGGGTGCAGTTCTTAGCAGGAGCAAAGCCAGGAAAAGCAAGTTGGAGGACCGAAGGAAGCCTCAGCGAGTGTCAACTGGGAAGCAGAAATAGCTCCCTGTTCCCTGACTGTCATTCCCTGATCCTTGCTTAGAATGGGGCTGCCATTCCAAAGACAGTTCCTACATACGGAATGAAAGTAAAGCATGCATCTGTAGATGGGGCTGTATTCGGATTTGGCGTCATGTATACACCACCATGGCATGTTTCGGTTTCTACCGAAAGAGGTTCAGAAGAAATTATTAACAGTTAAATGTTTCCAGCAAGGCAGCCATTCCTCCCTCTCTCCCCATCCTGCACTGTCAAGCTCTGAATTTGGTTCCAAGATCCCACATGAGTCTACAGTCTTTAATGCTGGAAACATGTCGTGATTGAAACAAATTCAATTATTTTCAAAATGGATGGTGCATGTCTTACTTTCCGTTGGTCTTACATGAACTTAACGGGCTCTTTTTTTCTTCTGGGGGATAACCCAATTCTAAACTTCATTTCTTTTCCCTTTAGCTGGTTACATCAGTTTCACATTTTAAGCTTATTTGTTCTAAGCCGTCCAACAAGTCTAAGCCGTCCAATAAGTCTAAGTTGCAGAGTCTCTCCCTACGATCTCTAGAAAAGTTATCTTTCCTACGATAATTTAGCTTTCTCATCTTACTTTAATAAATAACTTAGCATTATTCTCATCGATAGATAATATTAACAATAACAACAACAAAAAACCATTCCTAAGCAAAGGAGATGACTAGAAATTTCAGACAAGAATTGATATCCTAATAAATATTCTGTCATATTTAGCAAATTTCATATTTCTGCTCAGCTCAGAACTTGGCATCACGAATGTTGTAGAAACAAAAATATGAGCATTCCTGGGAGAGTCTTACTTTTAAAGAGGAGGAAAACACTTGACAGTTGTGCAGAAAAGGTCTAGACCTTTCAGCAGTGAATCAGGAGGGGGGTGAGGTTCTTACCAGCAGCAACATCAACAAAAAGGGACATTTCAGAAAAGTCTCTGAACTGTCTGTTACAAAGTAGAAATTCTTTGGGTTTCTTGCTGTGCCCACTGTCCCCTCAGCGTGGAAAATAAGCAACAGCTTCATTAGCAGTACACTCAGTAAGGACTTCTTCGCAGTCTAAGCGTATCGGACAACTTTACTGCTGAAGAAAAGCAGGATCTAGCTCCTCAGGCTACAGCCATGCCAAGTCCCAGAGGCAAAACAAGATTGTCTTTATTGTTATGATGGGACGCAAGATGTTTCTAAGGTCTAGAGTTCAACTTTTACAAGCACTTCCCTTTGTCTCCAGAATTACTTTATACTTACAAGGTATGGTCCCTTAATTCCCGCAAGGAAATGTATTCCCTAAAAAAGGAGTCCAAACTCAAAGAAGAATAAAGGCTGAAAAGACTTAAAAGTCCAGAGATTTCTGAAGACTTTGGATTTGATTTATATTTTGCGCCTTGGGGTTATTATTTGTGCGGATTAAGATATTGTGGATAAGGAGAACTTGTTCTTTCTTTATAAAAAATTGGTATTAAAATTAGATGAATGTAAAATCATGACAAGTCAATGCATTTATAGCATATTAGTATGCCCTAACATGCATCATTGCTTTATTTTCACCATTCAGTCACTAATAATTATATCTTAAAATAATAAGCCCTATCTTTCATCATGAGTATCTATTTACAAAGCACAATTTCAGTAACTGTGATTTTCCTTTCTAAAGAGTTATGTGATATCTTTCAAATGAGCCTGCTCTTTTTAATATTCTGTTCCATTATTATGATTTCCCCTTATTTTAGACATACTTATTTTATAGTATCCTAATTTTCATATTGCCTTAGTAAGTTCCTGGGGTATAAATTTTCCTAATTTTTATTCTATTTCATTTTGTGGCATGTGGACTGTGTATGTATGTGTGTGTGAATTCTGTATGCTGGGAATTGTAGAAATGTATTTAGAGAATGATTTTTATTTTTTTCTGTAAAGGAAGCCCAGGGGTTTCATTAGTCTACAGTAAGTTCCTATATTAATTTTTCAGCTTGGGATTCCCCAAGAAGCAAGTAGGGTAAATTTGGATTCCACACCGTGCATAGCACACTCATAGAGTTTCAATTTGTCGTGGGAAATATTTTTTCCACCAGGACCCTGGGTACTCATGAGCTTCCTTGGAGATTCCCTGGGCCTTTGGGGAGTTTTTAAAGTTTACCTTTTATTAAAAGTGCAGGCATCCCTGGCCCTGGCGGCTTCAGGCTAGTATCTCAGCAGCCTGGAGTAGGCCAGGGACAGATCTTTGGGCATTGAAACCCTACCATCTCCCTAGGCATCTGGTGCATATATCAAAGTCTAATTCTCTTCTGGGCCATGATAACAGATGCTTATGAGCTTATCATTCTTGTTTTGAGTTCCCTCTTTTTTTCAGATACCTGGAGATTGCCCTTTCTTCCTTTCGGGTACAACTTTCTATTTTTAACATTTTATGTGTTTTTTTTTTTAATTTTTATTTTATACTGGAGTATAGTTGATTAACAATGCTGTGTTTCAGGTGTACAGCAAAGTGATTCAGTTATACATATACATGTATCTATTCTTTTTCAAATTCTTTTCCCATTTAGGTTATTACAGAACACTGAGCAGAGTTCCCTGTGCTATACAGTAGGTCCTTTGTTGGTTATCTGTTTTAAATATAGCAGTGTGTACATGTCAATCCCAAACTCTGAATCTATCCCTCCCCCCAACCTTTCCCCCGGTAATCATAAATTCTTTCTCTATGTCTGTGAGTCTGTTTCTGTTTTGTAAATAAGTTCATTTGTATCATTTTTTTAAAAATTCCGCGTATAAGTGATGTCATATGATATTTAATTTCTCTGTCTGACTTACTTCACTTAGTATGATAATTTCCAGGTCCACCAGTGTTGCTGCGAGTGGCATTATTTCATTCTTTTTTTTAAAAAATTAATTATTGTTATGTGTTTGTGTATGTGTGTGTGTGTGTGTGTGTGTACAGAACTTCCAGGATAGTCTGTCATGTTGCTGGGACCAACAATCTAAAGAACTTTCATGCAATTTTTTCATTTACTTATTAGGACAGGGAAGTAAACATGTTTTCCCAATTTTAGAGATGAGGGAATTGAAATTCAGACATCTTAAGTCACAGAGCTAATGCATGATGAAGCAAAGCTGGTGACATCTAGACCTATATTCTTTCCATTCTGGAACTGCACCTCAGGTCCACTCTGCTAGAGATTCCTAGACAGGGTGTTCTTCAACCTTTTGGCACTAGGAACTGTCTTCAGGCTCAATAAGCAATGCCTTAACACATATATTCTATTATGTTTCAAATATATCTATTTGATTTTGTGATTAATGAAATGTAACTTCATTTAAAAGTAAAACTCCCAGCAAGTCTACTTCTTGGTGTCTAATTCAGAGATACTGGCCACATAGTCCTAAGGAGATTACATATACATACACACATATGGATACACACACACACACACCCCAAATGATGATTGTGCGACATATTTCATAGTACCAAAATGTGAGGGAAAATATAAATGACCAACAAAAGGGCAACGAATAAACTATGATATTACACAGGGGTTAAAAAAAGTGGGGCTCTCTATGAACTGACATGAAGCAACTTTCAAGACACTGTGTTGAGCTGCAGCATAATACCGTAGGATGTAGTTTGTTAAAAATGCATATACCACACATAAAAAGTAGTACCAACTATTTTTATAGATGCACATCTGTATATGAGAGCAGAGAAAAGTTATGGATGGATACAAGCTATGGTACTAATAGCAGTTCCTTCCAGGGAGGGGCCTGGATTTGGAGCTCAGGTCATGAGATGGGAAGGAGGCTCCAGCTTTACAGGTTGTATAACTGAAATTAATAAACAGTTGTATTTAAGTACATTTAAAAAGAGGCCATGTAACTGAATTCACAATAGCATCATCTTTTTTTTTTTTTTTTACATTGTGTTATTTCTCAGTCAACAGATACTGAAAAGACGTATGTTAATCCATGAAAAATTTTGAAGTACAGTGGGCCTCCTAATCACATTACTGGTGACCTCTGTCCTTAGCCACATGCCTCTTTGTGTAATTAATGGCTATGCTGGTGAGGCTAGAAAAGCAATCTGGCATTATTGTGAATCTATAAATCCTGGATACGCAAAGTCCATGACTAAGGCTAGTAGATCACAGCAAGGTGTATGTTAAGAAGGAAAGTGTCATGGAAAACAGAATGTAATTTCTTCAAAAAACTAAAAATAGTGTTGTCATATGATCCAGCAATCTCACTCCTGGGCATATGTCTGAACAAAACTCTAATTCAAAAGGATATATGCACCCCAATGTTCATAGTAGCACTATTCACAATAGCCAAGACATGGAAGCAACCTAAGTGTCCATTGACAGATGAATGGATAAAGATGATCTGGTACATATATACGATGGAATCCTACTCAGCCGTAAAAAAGAATGAAATAATGCCATTTGCAGCAATATAGACAGACCTAGAGATTATCATATTCAGTGAAGTAAGTCAGGAAAAGAAAGACAAATACCATATGATGTCACTTATATGTGGAATCTTATAAAAAAGGGTACAAATGAACTTATCTACAAAACAGAAACAGACTCATAGACATAGAGAACAGACTTGTGGTTGCTGGGGTGAGGAAGGGGGGTGGATTAGGAGTTTGGGATTAGCAGATGCAAACTGTTGTATATAGGATGGATGAACAACAAAGTCCTACTGTATAGCACAGGGAACTGTATTCAATATCCTGAGATAAACCATAATGGAAAAGAATACGAAAAAGAATATATATGTGTATAAGTGAATCACTTTGCTGTACAGCAGAAATTAACACATTATAAACCAACTATACTTCAGTAAAATAAATTTAAAAGAGAAAACAAGACGGAAAGTGTCATATGAACCCGCTGCTGCCACAAAAGTTAATATAAGAAAGATAATATATCACAGGCTCTCACTGTGTAAGCTGCCTTTATACAAAGATCAAACAACCAAAAAATTCATATTTTCTTGCATCTTTGTCGCATATCATTTCCTGTTTTTGGAGATCCTTGCTACTTGGTATGGGAGAGGCACACTAGGTGTTTCTATTACCACTGAAAAAACAGCACTTATTTTGTTTTCCCCTTTTGTTTAAAAAAAAAAAAAAAAAAAAAAAGGTAGCCCAAACATATTGAGACCTCCTTCTGCTACGAATTTCTACAAATACAGACTGAAGGACCTTTAGAGTCAAATCATTTTTAAAGACCCTGTGGTGTTCCAGGAGGACTCATGGAGAAGAGGCCAAGGAAAAGATGGTTGGGGAAAGTGCAGCCTCAAACAATCAGACACTGACCATGAGTTAGCCATGCCTGAGCCTAGACATAAGCACTGCTGATAAGTGGGGTCAGCCCCCTTCAGTCCAGTAAATTCTTTCAGATCAGCAGAATACATCTTTGCCAGAAGTGAAAAAAGGAACACCAGCTAACGTGTACCTTTAAAATACTTTAAAATGGGTAGGTCAAATTCTTCCGTAAATACAAATCAACTTATAAATCTGGAATTAGTGAGAGGAAGGAGTTCTGCAACGCACAGCCGTAGTAACCAGGTCCAACTTTAATCTTAGATTGATCTGCAAGCTCCTCTCCAGAGTATCTCAAGAAATATGTATATATAACTGAATCACTTTGCTGTATACCTGAAACTAACACAGTTTTTAAATTAACTATACTTTAATAATAAAAAAAAAAGATCTAGCATAACATCCATGAAGAAGTCAAAACACTCACGGATATCAGTACCTCTCAGTGACGTTTAAACCCATGTTGCTGACCGAAGTCCTAACACAGGATTTAGAGAAGGCAGTCCTTATTCAAAAGAAAGAAAGAAACATGTTCAAAAGTCATGGGAGGAATCCTCCAAATGCTTGCTTTAGAAGACAATTTCCCATCGCTCTTTAAAAAACACATTTCCTGATAAAAGACATTTTCATACAGATTTAAGCACTTTATTCAACTTTTAAACGCAACAAAATCATTCCTCAGATGTTGGTTGAAAAACGTGAAGGCTCCAGAACCTTGTGGAAGCGCTGGTTTTTAACTTAAGATGCATTAACTTTAGAAATGCCAACCAGGTAAAGCCCTTAGTTTTGGGGTTTTTTTTTCAGTTTCTTCATAATAAGCACAATTGTACACTTTGCTCAAAATTTAATGAGTTTTAATGTTATCCTTTCAAGCAAGGTGCATCTTGTATCCACAGAAACATCCCTATAAATCTGAACAGAAGTATATCTTAATTTCCTCCACTAGATAGAATCTTGGTTTAAAGGTTGCAGTGAAAAGTTGCTTTGCATAGGAATTGAACGTTGAGTTCTCATCCTTTGTATATGGCTTAGTTGTTCTCAGCTGTGCATAAAAATCTCCACCTGATGTCAAATAGGTTGGCAGTTTTGGCAGATATGCTAAGTATAAACAGGGAGAGAGAATTAGATCCAAAATTCCATCAAGAGCATGTGTCATCGCACAAGTCAAAGACCAAGCATCACAGGAGTATTATTGCCACAAAGGTCTTTACAAATCTACTTAATTTTTCCATTTGACAGAGGAGGAAACAAATTATAATAACTCTGGCTACCATCAATAAAGCACTTTGCTTTAATGCATCCTCTAATTCTCAGTGCTACCTTATGAGGAAGGTACTATCATTATCCTATTTAGGAGGAGAAAACTGAGGCTGAGAAAGACTGAGACTTCCTTTAGATCTCCCCTCAAATGTTACCTTATCTGTGAAGTGTTCCCTTCATAAAATAGCAACCCCTCCCTGGCACTCCCTTCTCCCCATTATCTTGCTTTATTTTTCTCCCTGCCACGTATTGCCAACCTGACACATCCTACATTTACATTTTTTGCTGTCTGTCTTACCCTTCTAGCTTATAAGCCTCATGGGAAAGGGGCTTTGCTTTGTCCACTGCTATATCCCCAGCACAGAGAGTACTAGGCACGTACTTGGTGCTTAATAAATATCTGTTCAATAATGAAATTATTGAAGAAATCTGTCTAAGGCCACTGAGCTAGGATTTGGTGGACCCAGTATTTGGATCCAAGACTATATATACCTCTTGAACACACGTTTTTAAACATTTTGCTATTACTTAAGGTCACTTCATCTTCTCTAATGTATCGGCTTATTTCACATCAAGATATTTTGCAGGAATTCCAGGCCGTCCTTTATTTTCTCTGGTTACCTCCCTTGCTGTGACTACACTAAGAGGATACTTATTTGAAGGACTCCCAAACGGGCTGGGAGTCCTAGATGAGATTCGGCACTCAGCTAACTGGACATCAAATCTCTCTACATCTCATTTCATCAACAAGGAGCCTTCTTTCTGTTCCAGCTCCAACACTATTATTCTAAATTCTCAGAACAGAAATTTACAATGTGCCGAAGACCCTCCAGTGACTCCAAATGTTGGTGGAAGCCTCCAAACCAAATTCATTTTAATTGAATTAAATTAAAAACTGTGTTTCCCACATTCCACCTTCCCAACGCCTGCTCCCCCCAAAACAAAAACAAAAACAAAAAAGCACCTCTTGATAGAAAAGTCTGCAAGAAAATACACAAAAATATTAACAGAGGAGGTCTGTAAGACCAGGGATAATTTTTTTTTAATTTTTTACTCTGTATTTACTGTATTACTTTTGTAATGAAAAAAATACACTTTAATTTAAAAATAAATCTAAAAATAAAGATACAGCCAACAGAACTCTTAAGGAAAATAGAGTTTTATCAAGAAAGCAACAATTCATTTGTTCTATTATTTTTTAAGTGCCATTATGTGTTAGGCACTATATTATTCCTCCAAAAATAGACGATCAGTCTTTTTAAAGTTTAAAAACAGCAAGAGTCCAGGATAAAAAGTTTTGCTAGATTTGATTTCATTTTAAGAATGGGTTAGATTTAATGATAAGATAGGAAGAAGAGAGACTACTCTGACCCTTTAACATTTATCTTTTCCATAGACACCACGCAACTGCCAGGTTTCATTCTAATTCAGGTATGTGTTAACAGTCAACTTAAGATTGACTCGAGTCTTGATCAGAGTAGGGACACTTTTCTAACGAACATAGGGTGGAATTCTCAGTTTAGAATTCTCCCCCTTTCCTTTCTCCCATTATGGTGGTCCGCTTGACTCTCTTGCTCTCCTGGTCCCTGGAGTCTCCACCCACCTTGATATTTTCTTTATCAACCAGTGCTCTCAGTCATATTGACAGCCAGCTTCCTGGTGCCCATCCCCTCAGATCTGCCATAGCAGAACCACACACCTAACAAGATGGGGCAAGAGGAAAGCAGCCAGGCTCGCCTGCAGCCCCACTTTATTGCCTCATTAATAGCCTTGTTGTTACCTAGTCTTCCAAAAGCAATAGGGCAGTAATTAGCTTGGCTTGGCCAGTCAGCCAGCCCACAATAAAAGGCAATAAAATCGGAATAGATGGAAAGATAAAAAATGAAATCAGTTTATAAGCAGCATACCTTTAAACATTTTATTATCTTTTAAAATGAGAAGGCTTTGACTTTTAATTCCATAATGAATAGCCCACGAAGTTACTTGTCTGGACAGAAGGCATACCAGCTTCAAGCACCATAACAAGAGTGCCTGGGAGCACAGCAAGTTGCAAATTATAAATTCTTTTATAGACAGCAACAATGTCTCCAATCCTCTGATCTTCCTCATAAAGCTGCTTCCAGAGAGTGGTAAGTGTTCTGCTGTCCCTGAAGGAGCCTAGGACCGGCAGCCTAGGAACCTCACAGGGCAATCAGCAAGCAGTTCTTTACCTTTAGTGGAAGCAACAATGTTTATTTCTGGACTTGGTGCCCACTTCACAAACACCCCAGTATGTTTTCAGTGTATATACATGTATGTATGTATGTATATATATATATATATTTCAGTATATATGTATTTTTATAAATATATTTATATATATACACACACAAATATATATATATAAAATGAACCAAGCACAAAGCCAAACAGAAATGTCACTTCAGTTTACACCGATGCTGGATTTCAATTTAGTTATTCAAATTGTTTCCATGGTCATCTTGACTTGTAACGTTATGATGGAGAAGCCTCAGACGTTTCAAACTAGAAATGAGAAAGTTGGGATCTTACCACCACTGTCTGGTTCATCTCCAAATCTGTTTCCTCATCAGCGAAAAAAAAGTTACCAGTGTTATTGAGAACGATGGTCTTGGTGGCATTGTCCCCACGGTCTCATTTGAGCAGGTGCTTCTACTGTGGTGTCTTGAGTGGGGCAGGAGCAGTGAGCTGTGCTGAGACCCTAATGCCCAGAGAAAACCAAGAGAGGAAGGAGCCGAAGCTAAGGAAATGTGGCCAGCAGAAAGTGAGCCCCTAAGGGTAGCAGCCAGAACTATAGTGTACAAAGGAGCAAGGTGACCTCAGGCTCGGCACAGACCAGTATGCATGACGCCCTGAGTTGCTAAGTGGACACAGCACCTGGAGACCCCAGACAGACAAGTACCAGCACACTAATTCTAGGATGTCCTGGTTCAAAGCAGGATCTAGCCCAGAAAAAAATATCTCTAGAGAGGATTAAGGGGAACACATATAGACTCCGACTAAGCAGGCTACACTTCAAACCTAGCTCCCAGAGGACAAAATGTAAGGCACGAGGAGGAAGGCTGAAGCTCCTACTGCAATGCTCAGACCCACAACCATCCCAGGGATGACAGCCAGGTGTAAGGCAGGAAGAAGAGCAGAGTTGCTAATACCCTCCAAGCTTTGACCAAGATTGGCTCCAGATTGGACTCTATTGGTGGAAGATCCTTGATATGACAGCAGAGCCGGATTGGGGGAGTAAACTAAGGGAAATCAGAGACTACCTTGAGATTCAGTGAAATTCACCAGTGAAGGTTCTCAGCACCCTGGCATTAAGTAACTGAAAGGCCCCAATGGGAAAGAAAATGTACTGAGATAACTACAATAATTATTAACATTTGATATCTACCTTAGCCTGCGGGTTGGTGGAAAACTGCTTTCAAATCTTTGTGTTTCCTGAAAGTGAGCATTTGCGTGAAAAATCAATACTTTGAATTCCTCAGTGTGTGTCTGCTGTCATTAGACAGGGGACATGGCTCCTCTGGGCACAGGCCTGGGAACCGTCTCCTTAGATATCAAGATCACCGTCAGGGGCAACAACCTGCCAGGTTCTACATGGAGTCACCCTCCAAAGCCAGAAGAGAAGACGCGAGACTAGGAATTTTAACAAGCTACCGTCTTGACACTTTCAAGTGACTCCAGTGGTTACTTCTGCGCTTGGCCAGGAGTTTCCTAACCAGCTTCTGGTTAAATGCTTAGTTAGCATTATTTTCACTCCGTCTGGGTCTGTGACTAAAAGGTTAGCAGTGTTTTGTTTTACAACATGAGGGGAATTTGGTGCCTTGGAAACAGAGTGGCTAACTCAGACCAGTGGTTTTCAGGCTGCTCATGGAATCATTTAGAAACTTAAAAAAAAAAAAAAAAAAAAATCGGCCTCAGGGCTCTACCCCTAGAGATTCTGACATAATCTGTCTTGGGTAGGCAGTATGCCAGGGAATGTTTTAAGAGCTCCTCAGGTGATCCTTAGCGCTTCTCAAACTCTAATGTGCAGCTGAATCCCTCAGGATCTTGCAGAACTCACAGATCCCAATCCAGTAGGTCTAGGGAAGAGCTTTGGATTCTGTATTTTTAACTAACTCCCAGGTGATGCCCAAGCTGTCTGACTAGAGGCCATACGTTGAGACGTCAGAAAATGGGGGGGAAAGTGTCAGGAAAGAGGATTCCACCTTCATTTCCTCCCAGGGCTCGGGGGGTGGGGCAGTGAGTAAGTGAGCCCTCCCTAACCAGGGCAGACTCCACACACACACACCCCCCACCCCAGATCCATGGCTCTTTCTTCAACCATCTGCCAAGTTGAGCAGATGCTCCCAGATCTCAAAGATGACCTTCTGAGTTAGCTATGAAAATAAGCAATTATCCAAATGTCCAGTAAGGCCTCAAATCAATCAGGGCGACACTAATGGGAATCCAAGAGTCAAGCGGTGAACTTTAAAAAAAAAAAAAAATGAATTTGCCTTTGTTTCGCTTTGGCTCTGGGCTTGTGGGGAAACTCCGTGAGCAGAAGCTTATGCAGCCCTTGCCAGTCAGATGGCGAGCAGGGGCTGAAGGAGGAAGGGGGCTCTGTGTATGCACAGCGGCTTGGTAGGGCTCTCCACACAGCCCACAAACCTCTATAGACTAAGTCTTGGCCACCTTGAGATTGGACCCAGTGAGGTCCTCCTGCAGTGGGTACCACTCTCTCCTCTGCCTTCACCTTCCGGACATTCTGCTTTCCTCACCTCCCTCCCCGATCAGACATGTCTAGCAAGTTGAACTGCAAACTCTCTGTGACCTCTAGATCTATGGGATCCTCAGCCTTACTTCCCAGGACATTCTTTTTTCTCCTCCCAAGCTCAGGAGCCGTCTCCTCAGCCAGGTCTCACAGCATGGATTCCCCTACTTGGAAAGTCTCCCTTTCACATTTCCAGTGACTGAAATACTCCTACTTCCCAAGGCCCCGCTTCAGTCCTATCTTCCTTGTCAATCCTTCCCACACCCACCAGGTCCCACACCTCCCTGGACACTTCTAGGACCTTCCCTTGTCATCCACGGCTTTTACACGTCCTGCTTCTCCCGAGTTACTATCTTTTCACAAGAATATGGCGTATCTCCTTAAGCACATCATAAACTTCTGTCTGGCAGTACTGTGCCTATACTTCCTTGTACCTCTGTCCCTGGTACAGTCCTTTGTAGATAGACGCTCAGTAAGATTTCTCACCTGTTTACCAGAGAGCTCACCACAGTTGATGAAACTGAGATTCCCAGAAGCAAGATTCTCAGGAGCGTCCGCTCACAGACAAGACTTCCTACCACTAACAAAAGTATCAGTTGCCTCAGTGCCTCAGATCCCTCTCTAATCCAGGGATGTTTGCCATTACGCAGCACCAAACAGCCCCTCTTCTGGATTCCCTGAAAGCCCCATGCTTTATTATCCGACAGGCCTCCTGTCCAGGCCAACCCTCGTGTTGGGATATGCGTCCAGTTCAATAACTGAATCTCAGGCCTGTGCAATTTTCACTCCTTGTAAGGAAGTCAAACGTCTTTGCAGGATCGGGCCCTCGGTCTGTTCCTCTGAAGAGAAAAACAACAGGGTGTGGTTGGGAGAAAAGTAGAGACCCAGCCAAACAAATGTCTCCTGGAAAAACCACTCTTGCAGCTAGAACAAACAGGTATGACCACTCCACTAGCCCGAGCAGAACCCTGCGCCAGTGCAGGCCGCAGATGCATACGTAGCAGCACCATCCAATGCCGTCTGTCCAGGAACCACCACCAAACTTTTCGATGGGGGGAAAATTTTCCAAAAAAACAAAAACGCTGGAAATTACCGTGTGATTATTGGAATGCACCATGGGAATACTTGGAAAGCAGAACCTTCCTGAGGGGTCTCAGGAATGTCCTAGTGTACTGGCAGCCCTTGACTAACAGCAAAAGAGAAATGAGAGGGCTCAGTGCTCAAAGGCCCTGCTCCTTTCTCCCCCAGGACACAAGGCCAAAGATGCTGCCGTAAGATGCACATGTGACTTGCCTTGGCCAGGTTCTGTGTTGGCCTTGGGCACTAAAGGCTGCTCTGAGTCCTTCCCCGCTGCCCTCAGGCTCCTCTTTTGTTTCAGTCAGACTTCTCCCAGGACCCACTCTTCAGGCATTACAGAGAGGGAAGAGAGTTAGTTTCAGTCAAGGTGGAGGCGGGGAGAAGACTTTGCAATTAAATTGCTAATTAAGGAAATGCCAACCTGAAGAAGCTAATTTGCACTGACCTATTTAAAATATCTAGCAGCAGATCAGGCATGCATTGAGGTACGGCCCTTTTATGCGCCAGCCAACTGGCTTTCTTTCAGAGCAGCGGCTATCAATAATTCCATGCTGAGGACCATCTGATAGGAAATCAACCGCTGGCCCCTGGAATGCCAGCATTCCCCACCGCTCTGTTTTCCCAGTTGTCAGCTCTGTTTATAAATTGTCCATTTATAGCAAACCCAGCACCTGCTATGAGCACCTCATCCTGCCAAGTGTTGGAGTGCATCTCAGAAAGAGCCACTATAGACTTTTTCAGTTCCTTTTAACCTTTTCCCAGTCCTTGAGTTTGAATATTTGCATAGGAATTCTGTACAGAAAAAAAAGGCTAGATAGTCTATTAAAAGTTAGCATTTTGCTCCACTAAAAGAAAGAGAGAGCAAGAGAGCAAATCATCATTCTCTTGGGAGACACAATGCTCTTTCTGAACAAGTCTGACATTGGGACACATTTAAAATAACCCTAAAAAATTCCACAGGGTAAAAATGCTCTGGAGAAAACTTAAGGAAGGCTTTCTTTTGAACTCTATTATGTAGCTTTTTAGCTCACTGTCTCTACAGCCACTTAGCAGATAATGCTGTCTGCTGCTCAAACACATTATGTAAAATATATTTAAAAACACCTTCTTCAGTGCTGGAAACCCACTATGTGACCTAGATTTGGGGTTGTTTTTTTTTTTTTCCTTGTCAGTTATCCATTTGCAAAGTACTTAAAGTTAATTCTCAAAATTCCACCCCCTCCCCCCAATCCCAATATGCTTCTGTTCGTTTTGCTCTATGCAAAACAAAATAAAACCAATGGCACACGTAGAATATTGGTGGAGTGTGGGTTCATGGTTTCTAGAGGGTTGTGAAGGTCAAACCAGATGCGTGTGGATAACCTTGGGGTGGGGGGGCAACAGGCTTGATGCTTCGGTTTACAACTTGCCACAATAATCCTCCTCAAGCATAAGATGGTCACCCTTTGAAAGCCCTGAGGGAGACCCTGATTAAGACCACGTGAGCGGAGGCAGCTGGGCTGAGGGGGGCAGCATTCCTGAGCCCCAGCTCTGCCTTCATCCAAGTGGGCAGCCCCATATTTTTATGAGAGGACTTGAGGGCTCGATGCTTCTTTTTTCTTAAAAAAAAAGTTGAGTTATCTGGATATAAAAGACAACCCAGGCAAGGTTATTATTATTATTATTATTATTCGCGGTCCAGCAAAGTTAGGTGGTCGTGAAATCAGGAAAAACTGAAGTGATTCAAGAAATAGAATCAGAGGACATGGAATTAAATACCCGTGAAAGTGGAAATGTTGCTCTGACACAGTGTGTTTTCCTCTGCACAGGTCAGGGTTGTCGGCATTCCAGAACATTCCAAAAACTTGTAGTTTTTGTTGCAATCCATATAGATTAAGCTAATCTTAGATTACATAGGCATCAATTATTTCTTTCCAAAGTGGGATTGTGCTTAATCAGTTACACGTTACTCCAATGCAAATCATCCTTGCTTACTTTTTGGTCATTCGATGGCCATCTGTTTTACCAACCTGGATTCTCTCACTCATCACGGAAGTCAAGCCCCCGTTACCAGAGATGATCTCTGAGATGCCCCTGCTGGAGAAAGGAATGTGCAAATTAGGAGACCACAAAATCAGTTTGAAAACTCAATGACTCCTTCCCATAAATCTGTGTCCTTAATATTAAAAATCATTTAGAGGTGCTGAAAAGAAAGAGAACTGATCGCTAACAGAAAACAGCAGCCCTACTCTCTTCGGGGCACGGATTAGTAGTCGAGAGGGGTAACGCAGATCTAAATCCATATTCTGCTACCAAAAATAGAAGAGAGGAAACCTTTGAAGCCAAAGAAGTCCTAAGAATAACTGTCAGCAAAGAGCTAGAGGGACATGGGCAGGAAGCAATGCTCAAATGGCAGTTTTGTGCTGCCTTTTTTTTTCCCCTCCCAGTGGCTTTCACATTCGTCCTGTTAAAAAGATAGCTTTCAAAGACTTCCCATCCTCACAGACACGGAGGCCTTCACAGCCTGCCTTTCCGCACCGGCTCAGGGGCCTGGCGCTCCACATCGCTTCCATGCAGCCCTTGGATTTGGTGCTACTTCCCCACATGGATCACTTCAATCTGTTTAAGCTTGAACAGTGAGCCCTTCATAGACCACGTTCCACAGAGAGCCCTCAGTAGGAAATGGTTGGCTGAGCAAACATTCGTTTCCTGTTTTGCTTTTGATAATTTTACACTTCAGCTCAACCTAGCTTTCCTCTTTTAAATTGTTTTTGTAGTCATGAAAATGAACACACCAAACCAGTGAAGTTTGTTTGATCTCATGTGCTTTGAATGATGCTATTAAAAATACACTTGAATATATCTTATAAGAGGTAGTGGAATTAGAAGAGGTTCTTTGGAAACAAGAGGGTGAGGGAGCTTTGGAATGGCCTTGGGACGCCTGGAGAGGCACAGAGGGTAAGAGGGTTACTAGAAGGAGATCAGCTTGATGGGTGGTGATGAGGCAGCTTTAAGGCCTGAGAATGGAAAATAGGGTATGGGGGAGAAGGTAAGTAAGACAGACATTAAGACAGCACAGCCTCTGCTAGCCGTACAACTTTATGCAAATTAGAAGGACGCACCCCTTTTTCTGAGCACCCACAAACATGTGAGGGCACAGGGCTAGATTACAGCCCTCGCTCTACCCTTTGGCCAGGTGCCCTTCTGCAAGGCAGAGCCTGCACATATAATACGTGGGGCTCGGGAAGAATGTGTGCAAGAGATTGAAAGGCCCAAATGGGGAAATTTAGAATTGGCAAAAAAAAAAAAAAAAAGAAAAAAAAGGGTCACGACGAATGCTTCTGGTAGCATACAGGAAATCCTGTTTCGAATCATAGATCTGTGCTGGCGTGTATGGGTGGGAGGATGGTTGGCAAAATTGATTTCTCCACACCAGCTGTATCAAAACATCTCCGTGGAATGTTTGATCCTTTGTCATGTTTCATATGATACATGTATTGTTCATTTCACAAGAGCTTTGTGTTCCTCACATCTAATGAATAACGTCCAGGATTAATACAATTTAATGTGTCAGGATCATAACCCATGCCTAGGCACAAATTATTGTGACTAGTTATAATGTAAGCAGCCCTCAGCCAAGACCTGAGAACATTTAGACTTCACAGGATGAACAGTTGGGGACGCTTAACTGCCTTCATCTCAAGACTCTTGAATGTCTTATCGAAACAACTGGTTAAACTTCAGCCAAACAAAAAAATATAACAACCTCCACTCCTCAAACAGATTGTTTTTCCAAAGTCATGGCCCCAATTTGTAATATAATCCCTTATCAATCTGTCTGGGTTAGGTCCATGAATTGCATCATGGTTAGCACAACTGAAGTGGGCAAAAATCAAAATCTCATAGAAAATAGAGAAACAAGAAAAAAAAACAGAACATGACATTTCATACCAAAAACATAATCAATATGTAGCAAATGCACTACTCTCACTCAGGACCTGGGCATTCAGTGACTACTAGGGAATCATTAATGTTTATGTGACAATTTACAGATTTTACAGTTCCTCAACAACTGTTCCATGCACCATATTGTCAAATCCTCAGAACAGTCCTTTGAGGTAAGCATGGTTTTGTCATCACCTTTCGATAGATGAGAAAATTGAGTATTCAGACAAGCTGAGAGACTTGCCCAAGACCGTCCAAATAGTAATTGACAGAACCAGGCTTCAATCCCAGGCCTTCTGGCTCAAATCAAACGAGCAATCTTGCTAACATACCGATTCTCTAGTTCAAACGGAAGCATCTCCTAATGGCTTTCTGCATCACAGACAGGGTCTACCTATTTCTGGGATGAAAAATAGCCTGATATGGGATGGGATTAGCAATGATGTATTCTGGCAACTTCAATGACTTAGCTTTTGAACATCTATTTTACTTTCTAAAGATTTTAGTCCGATTTTTATATATAAAACGATATTCTCTGTTGCAATTGACCCAGGCAGGTAGCAATCAAAAGATTCAATAAAATCTATGGAACTATAAAAGCCAATAGCAATATTATTAAAAATCATAATTTAAATAGGATAGGTTTTTTTAAATTTTTTAAAATTTGTTATTTTTAACAAATAAAAATTGTATATATTTAAGGTATACAAAGTAATGTTTTTATATATGTTTACACTGTGAAATGATTACCACAATCAAACTAATTAACATATCCATCACCTCCCATAGTTACGTTTTCTTGGGTGTGTGTGTGCTGAGAACACTTGAGATCTTTTGAAAATTGCTAACTATAGTCAGTGTGCTATACATTCATCTTCTAACTGTAAGTTTACACCCTTTGATCAGTATCTCCTTTTTCCCCTACTCCCCAGCCTCTGGTAACTACCATTTTACTCTCTACACAAACCAGGTTTTGTTTGGTTTTATTTTGATTGTCTTTGGCTGGTTTGGAATGTTGGGGAGTGTGATGTTTATTTTAACATGAAAGCATTTAATGAAGTTTAAAGTAGGTCTTGCAAAGAACTCTCGGCTGAGGCCGATTCTCAATGTTGGTATGTAGTCGATCAGTTCTCATTGTTTGATGACCAGCCATCCAGGTGAGAGGACAGTCTTGTGTGCCGTCTCAGCATCCAGATCAGTAACTTCACATCAAAGGCTAAGAATAAGTTCCTTTATGCAGTCCCTCTGCCAAACACATTTTTGGAGAAGTAAGAGGTTAACTGATTTCAGTTAACAACTGCCTCTGAGTTATCTGCTTCTATAATAACCTCTCTATCTTAATTCAGATTCCTGATTAAAAAACTGTTTTTCAAAATTGAGGATACTTTTGTATTTACCATTTCAGGAGTCTGAAACCAATTTGACTGGATTTAGAATATCATTATCTCAAGTTGTCTAACAAGTGACAAAATACTTTGGGAAGTTGTAAGGCCAAGGCTGGCAGAGATCCATTGGAAGGCCTGCTTTCTAGAAGATTCAGCCATGTAATCAAATGATGACAACAGATGGTCAAACTCATACATCATCACATCTTTACAATAAAAACAGCAGCCCTTAGAATAAATCTAGTAGAAATGACACATGATCTAATCAAGTAACTAGTGATAGTTCCAATAAGTAGTCCCTTACTGTTTACATCCACTTCAGTCCTGCATGTCCAGGTTACATTGTTAAGTTATCACTTCCCAACCTGCTCTATGATACCAATTCCACTTCTAGTTTTCTAAACTAGAAAAATTCTTGTTTGCATGAGATGTGTGCAAAAATGTTTGTGGCAGTGCTGTTTGTTATTTTTTTTTTTTTTACTTTTTTAAAGTTTTTAAACAACCTAACTGGCTCTCATGGAAGAAATGGACTTGAATGTTTTGACTCAATGTGAATACAGCAGAATGATAAACAATGAATACAATGAATGAATTGATGCACACATTTCAGGATGGATAAATCTCAAAATATTGTTGAATGAAGAAAAGCAAACTGAAAAAGGCTGTGTTTAGTGTGCTAGTTGTCGTAATTCATTCAGGCTGTTACAACAAAATACCACAGGCTGGGTGGCTTATAAACAGCCAGAATGTATTTCTCACAGTTCTAGAGGCTGGAAAGTCCAAGATCATGGTGTCCACATGATCAGGTTCTGGTAAAGACGCTCTTCCAGGTTGCAGATTGCCAACTTCTCACTGTGATCTCACATGGAAGGGGCAAGGGACCTCTCTGGAGCCTCTTTAATCCCATTTGTGAGGGCTCTGCCCTCAGGACCGAATCACTTCCTAAAGGATCCACTTGCTAATACCATCATCCTGGAGGGTTAAGATTTCCACCTGTGGATTTAAGGGAGGTGGCACACAAATACTCAGGCCATAGCACTAGTAAAGCACTAGTAAAGCACTATCTAAGTAAAAAACTTAAAACGTACAAAATAAGTTATAAATGGGTACATACAAACATGTATCCTTCTGGGGAAGGATAGAAGAGATGAAGAGAGCTTTGCTCTACCTGTAATTCTTTTCGTCTTTAGCTAGATTTAAAACTTTTTTCACAGTAATCAAAACATTATGCTAGGGGCTTCCCTGGTGGCGCAGTGATTAAGAATCCGCCTGCCAATGCAGGGGACATGGGTTCGAGCCCTGGTCTGGGAAGATCCCACATGCTGCGGAGCAACTAAGCCCGTGCGCCACAACTACTGAGCCTGCGCTCTAGAGTCCGCGAGCCACAACTACTGAGCCCACGTGCCACAACTACTGAAGCCTGTGCGCCTAGAGCCCGTGCTCCACAACAAGAGAAGCCACCTCAATGAGAAGCCCGCGCACCACAACGACGAGTAGTCCCCGCTCTCCGCAACTAGAGAAAAACCTGTGCCCAGCAACGAAGACCCAACGCAGCCATTAATTAAATAAAAATTGTTTAAAAAGGGGGGGGGAAGGAACATTAATTCATTCATGTGTTTAGGGAAAGGGGCTAAAAATGTTAAAAAAACAAAAACAAAAACAAAAAACAACAGTATGCTACTGGCATAAGGACAGGCATATAGACCAGTAGAATAGAATAGGGAGCCCAGAAATAAACACCCCTGCGTATTTGGTCAAATAATTTTTGACAAGGGTGCCAAAACCATTCAATGGGGGAAAGGATAGTCTTTTCATCAAAATAAAAGGGAAAACTGGATATCCATGTGCAAAAGAATGATGTTGGACTCATACTTTGCACTATATATAAAACTAATTATATAAAATTAACCCCAAATGGGTTAAAGACCTAAACATAAAAATGAAAACTATAAAACTCTCAGAAGAAAGGATGGGGGAAAAGCTTCATGGCATCAAATTTGGCAATGACTCCTTGAATATGACACCAAAAGCACAGGCAACAGAAGAAAAACTAAATTAGACTTCATCAAAATTTAAAATTTTGTGTTATCAAATGAGATTATCAACAGAATGAAAAGGCAGCCCACAGAATGGGAGAAAATATTTGAAACTCATATACCTGATAAGAGATTAATATCCAGAATATATAAAGAACTCTTATAAGTCAACAACAAATACAATTTTAAAATGGGCAAAAACTTAAATAGATAGTTCTCCAAAGAAGATATACTAATGGGCAATGAGCACATAAAAAGATGTTCAACATCACTAATCATTAGGGAAATGCAAATCAAAAACAAGAGATCCCACTTCAAATCCATCAGGATGTTTATTTTTAAAAACAAAACAAAACATTAAGTGTTGGGGAAGATGTAGAGAAATTGGAACCCTGATGCATTGCTGGTAGGAATGTAAAATGGTGTAGCCATGGTGAAAGACCACATGTTGGTTCCTCAAAAAATTAAACATAGAATTATCACATGATCCAGCAATTCCACTTCTAAGTATATATTCCCACCCCCAAAAAACGTGAAAGCAAGGGTTGAACAGTTATTTGTACACCAACATTCATAACAGCATTATTCACAATAGCCAAGAGGTGGCAACAACCCAAACGTCAAGTGACAGATACATGGATAAACAAAATGTGATACATACACGTAATGGAATATTATTCGGCCTTAAAACGGAATGAAATTCCGATGCATGCTACAACATGGATAACTCTTGAAAGCATTACGCTAAGTGAAATAAGCCAGTCATCAAAGGACAAATACTGTATGATCCCAATTATATGTTACCTAGAAAAGCCATATCATAAAGTAGAATAGTGGTTACCAAAGGCTGGGAGAGTTATTGTTTAATGGGTACAGAATTTCAGTTTGGGATGATGAAAATATTCTGGAGATGGAAAGTGGTGTTACACAACGGTGGGAATGTACTTAACGTCACTAACGTACACTCAGACGGGTTAAAATTGTCATTTTTGTGTTATGTATATTTTATCACAATAATTTTTTTCTAGTGGGAGAAAGATGAATCGAATACTGCAATATGCTAAAATTAAAATCTTTTAAAACTCAGTAGTAGGTTTACAGATAGTCTATTACATTAGTTTCTGTACTTTTCTGTGTATTCGAAATGTCTCAGCTTAATTTTGGTTAATTTGTTATAAATTTCAAAGGAACGGGGTTCTCTTAAAATTATTCTGACCCTCACTGTCAGGTAGAATGATGAGAATATAGAATAAGGTACCAAAGGCTGAAGGCCAGCTCTCTAATTATTTGATTAGTTTCCTGTGATCTGAAACAGTGCTTCTCAAATTTAGTGTGCATTCAAATTACCTAGAGATCTTATTAAAATGCAAATTCTGATTCAGTTGGTCTGGGGTGAGTCTCCATTTCTAAAAAGCTCCCAGGTGATACCAATGCTGTTGCTCCACAGATACTTTGAGTAGCAAGGATCAAAAGAATGATAGCATTCTACATATATTATCTTTCATTTGAGAGTTTTCTTAATTATGTTCTTCTCAATAAAGGGCTGAAGCCAGCCTTGATTATTCTTAACCGAAAAATTCATCATCTTACAATTTGTTTGATAGACTACTGTAAAGCAAAATTAAACAAACCCAAATCATTACCCAAAATATTTCACAAAGACTACAACTACTTTAAAAATCCTAAACTGGAACCTTTGACTCAGCTGCCAAAGTCCATAATAAATGCATAGTTTAGGATATACTAATCCCTCTTCCCCAAACGAGCTGTGAAATAGGAATTGCTGTAGCACAAATTTCCACTGATGGCAAGTTACTTCACTTAATTATATAGCCCTTAAATGATCTCTGTATTTTGTAAATTCCAGGATAATCCTAGGTTGGGAGCTAAATCTCACCTACCATAAGATGATGGATTAATTGCCTAAAATTGGAAAAAAGAAAAGAAAAGAAAAAAAAAAAAAACCAGGAAAAGATTTCTTGCCAGAATTGTTTAGGATCTGTTCTGTCTGGTGGGCCGCAAAGCGCCAATCTAGTTAACTGAATTGAAGCTGCAGGAGATATAATACTCCCAGAATGGGCACAAATGTGACCCACCCCACTGCCAAAAAGACAGAGATCCTCTATCTCCTCCAGTTAACCACCAGCCCACTGAGCTCCTCTTCAGAACCAAATGGTAAGGTTCTCTGCATGAGTGTAGTTGATTGTGAGTAAACTAATCCCAGGCAGAATTACACTACTGCGGAGCTTGTTTTTTTCAAATCCAGGAAAGTTTTAAATAATGTAAGGCTATGTGTAGCATTCACTAATTTTTCATCAACCTATGATTTCGGAGGCATGAGTTGTCTTTAGTCCAAACTGAAAATTTTGACAAATACCCTAGGTCAATTGTTCCTTGGAGCCGGTACCCTGCTCTTGCAAACAGGATAATTATAATAATACATACATGCAGCTTTTATGGTGCCCTAACCCTGTGCCAAGCCCCATTCTGCATGTCTCACGTGGGTTCTCTCATTAAATCCTTACAACAACCCTATGAGGCAGGTGTTACTATCATCAGCTCATAGTTAAGAAAACAGACTCAAATCACTGTTGTACACCTATAACTTATATAATATTGTACCTCAACTATACCTCAATAAAAAAAAACAAAACACAGACTCAGAAAATAAAATATGTCCAAAGCCACAAAGTAAGTAGCAGTTTCTGACTCCAGAATCCTGTTCACCATGATGTTCAATTGCCAGTTTTAACTGTAATTGCTAATCCCAGTCATAAATGGTGTCAAACAGGGCTGCTCCAAAGTACTTGAGGGAACTACAGTAAGTTGGAAGCATGCCCCTTTCTTACAGCAATCGTTCTCCTCCTGTCTTTATTCATGCTCATTTGGAGCAGTCATTAGAAACATATGGGCCTGCTACTAATTGCTGTTAAGAAAAAAAAAATTTGATATTTGGCAAAGAGTCTGCAATATTTAAGTGAAAGTTCACTAATGCCTCTATTGAATTACTCAGTTCAGTTTAGCCACCCTGGAGGGCTAAAATTTAGGGGTGTGCTGAAGTTTCTTTTTGAAGAATAGCTGGCTGTAATGCAGGCCTGAAAATAAAAAGCTGGGACTTGGATAGTATCAGCACATTTTCGTTTCTAAG
The DNA here is from genome assembly GCF_028023285.1 of Balaenoptera ricei. Taxonomy (NCBI): domain Eukaryota; kingdom Metazoa; phylum Chordata; class Mammalia; order Artiodactyla; family Balaenopteridae; genus Balaenoptera; species Balaenoptera ricei. The sequence continues at coordinate 44,438,765 of NC_082641.1, forward strand.
GCAATTGAATTCCCTTCCAAATGACTTACTTCTCTCCACAAAAACTAGGTTCTTCCTTCCTGGGCTTGGTACTTCATCGGCAAGTAGAAGGGCTCTATATACATACAAAATATTAATAGCTCAAAAGGAGGTCACACTGAATCAAGAATCATCTATCCACTTGCTGTGCAAATGTCAGAGAGCTCATACTCTGGGTGAGTCAAAGGAGGGAAGGGCTAAAAAATATTGATAGTATCAAGTCAGAAAACAGAAAGCCCAATGTATTTCAACCCCATTTGCAGTCTTAAATTACAGCTCTTACTGCTGGAGTCACTATTTCAAGAAGACAGTCCTCAATAAAATGTAATTCAGAGGCAATTTGCTTAACAGAGGCCAATGGCTTATTCTTCTGGATTCACATAGCACATATTTCTCAGGATCTAAAGGCACTAAAGATTTATTTTTCTTAAGATGGGGGACCAAGAGTCTTCCTAACAATACAGAAAAATGAATGACAATTCTTTTAAAATTAGTAATGACAAATAAAACACTACCAAAAAATCAAACAGAAGAAAAGCAATTACATCATTAATCAATGCGATTATTTATAAGAGCCTGAAGTATACTTCCCTTAATTTCCTCTATGTTCACAAATATAGAGAGCAAACGGCAAAGATAAAGGTTGCATCCTGAGTAGGGTCAGAACTACAGGATGGCCATTAAGTATTGAACAGAAGTACATTTTTAAATTTATTTATTTATTTACAGATTGAGCCCGCTTGATCACTTCTTTTAAGTTAGGCTAAAGGCACAGGTTCATTTAGTGAAAAGCTGAGTCAGAAATCCTCTAAGGCCACTCATCACGGATGCATGTGCAGAGATTGATGGAAATGTTGGGTTAATGCACAGTCTCATTGTAATTTTGCACAGAGCACTGGACAATGCTTTACTGATGAGGGACAACACAGGAAACACAGGTATTGTAATACAAAGATCATTCATTATTATACTTGCCATATTTCCAGACTTCACAGTTACCTTGTAGAATTCAACCAATTATTCTAATAGACTAGGGCTTGTTAAGTATTTTGGTCTTGGGATCTTTTCACACTCTTAAATTATTGAAGACCCCAAAGAGCTTATTTTTATGCAAGTTATATCTATCGATGTTTACTGTGTTAAAAATTAAAACAGAAAATTTTAAAATATTTACTCATTAAAAAATAAACCCATTACATGTTAATATAAATAACATTACAATAAAAGGTAACTATATTTTCCAAACCAAAAAAAAAAAAAAAATCAGTGAGAAGAGTGGCATTGTTTTACATTTTTGTCAGTCTTTTTAATCTCTGGCTTAATAGAATACAGCTGAGTCCAGAACAGAACTGTTCTGACATGTTTTGAAGTAATGAAAAAGCTCCACCCTCATGCATGTATACAGTTGGAAAAGAGGAGCATTTTAATAACTTTTGCCGATAATTGTGGATATTCCTTTTTGATATTATACCAAAACTCAATAAACAGTTTTCTGAAGATTAGTTGCAATGTGCAATTTAAAACTGTGTCAATAACTTTTCATATTGTTACATTAAAATTCATTGATCTCATGCACTTTTATGAATCTTTTACCCATCTTATAATGTAACACTACACATTGTCATTTAGGAAGTGTTAGTTCACTGAAGTTATGGAAATCTTCCAAATTGTTAGTACATTTCTTTATGCAATAACAAAAATTTACACTTAATAAACAGTAAAAATGCTAGCATGTGATATTAATAGTAATATTAATAAACACTGATCTCATAAAATCATTAGATATTGGGAAGCTATCAAGCTCACAGTGATGGACACGGTATTAGAATTTTAATTTTTGCTTGAAATTTCAGATTTTGACATTAGCAAAATACCACCAGTTGTTTTCTTAAAAGTGGCATTTTCCCTTTGTTTGCTTTGGAAAAAAATGTCAGCCAAATACCCAAATTTGAATATCCATGGTTTGTCCATCAGTCATTCCTTCAAGGAAAAATGGTGTTCCAAAAATAAAGTTCTAATTCAAACAATTGCAAAAGTTCTTTTTTCCAAGACAACGTGCTTTCATTGATGACAGAAGTGCTTCATGAATCAGACTTCCCATATCATCACACAGCATATTTAAAAATCATACCAACTACATGGTGGTGAAGAATAAATACAACAACTAGTACAATTTAGTGCCACTGCCTTGGTTTGTATTAAGGCACTAGCACTTTTACCCACCACTGCTTTTGTGTCATCAGTGCAAATGTCAATGCAGTTGAAAAGGTTAATTTCTTAATATATTATAAACATTGCTCTGACCTTGCAGGCTCTGTGCAGAGTTCTCAGGGACCCCCCAGGGGTTCCAGGGTCACACTTTGAGAACCACCGGAGTGGACTACAGCCCACGTAAAAACTTGTCATACTTAAATGTGTGTTCTTTAGAGATAATGGCTCTGCAATTCTATAGCATGTGGTTACTGAGCAGGTGGCCCACCAGGAGGAAGACTCTTGACAAATGTTGTGTTGCGGTGCCACTTTCATTTGAAAAATTGTCATTCTCTTTATATGTCATTGTATAACAGACAGATGATAGTAACCATGCGTGTTCGGGAGAGGGCAATTACAGCAGGGGGTCAGGGAGATGAAATTGGAAGGACCCAGGAATCTCAATGACAGACCTGACCTAGCTGATTCGGAGCCAGTGCCCAATCTCCACATCTAGCAGGCAGTGGAAATGCCAGGAGCCACTGGGAAGGAAGAGAGGCCCGGCATCTGGCATTCCAGAGAGCCTCAGGCAAGAGGGAGCTTGCACAGAGATGGCTGGATCTGTGAGTTGGGCATTTCCAAAGAGGACATTGTTATGCCAGAGGCCCCTGGGGGCCCCTTCCCTGTCCTTGTGGCTTAGTTGGCAGGACTTGTTTGTTCAGCATCCTTCTAGATCCCTTTCAACACACACCTCCATGCCCCAGTCTCATATTTACAATGAAGTTCCAAGAGAGGAACTAAGTAGCTCCACGCCTCCTCACACCCCAAAATTAGGCTCCCATTATGTGAACAAACATCTCAAGGTTTGGATCCAAGAATTCATGTTTATAGTGTAACCTTGCACTTTTTATTTTTGGTGTGAATCCCTTCCTTTGTAAGGTATTTTTAAAACTCTTGTTATTATTCGGAAGTGACATCTCTCCCTCCATGGATTCTGACGAGATTTTTGTTGTTTGGGTAACAAGAAGGAACAGCTGAGGTAAGGGGTATAGACAATGTCTTTTGTGCACAGAAAATACTTAAGAGGCACTGTGAAAACTTCTCCCACATATGCTACATAATTCTATCTGTAAGCAATTCTTCTGATTCTTGTAACATCTGTAAGTAATTTATTTTTTAATTTTTATTTTTTTGATAAATTTATTTATTTATTTATTTTGGGCTGTGTTGGGTCTTCATTGCTGCTCGCAGGCTTTCCCTAGTTGCGACGAGTGGGGGCTACCCTTCGCGGAGGTGTGTGGGCTTCTCATTGAGGTGGCTTCTCTTTGCTGCGGAGCATGGGCTCTAGGCACACGGGCTCAGTAGTTATGGCTCGTGGGCTCTAGAGTGCAGGCTCAGTAGTTGTGGCGCACAGGTTTTGTTGCTCTGCGGCATGTGGGATCTTCCCAGAACAGGGCTCAAACCCGTGTCCCCCTGCATTGGCAGACAGATTCTTAACCACTGCGCCACCAGGGAAGTCCCTGTAAGTAATTTATACTTTATAGATGGAGAAATTGAGGCACCCAGGTCTTCGGTGACTTGGTTAAATCAGTGGATAAATATTAGATGTGAATACTCTCAGCCCAGTGTGTTTTCTCCTAGGTCAGTGGTTATATACCCCCCCCAAAAAAAAATTCAGTCCAGTTTTTATCCATATTGTTGATACTATCTGAGATATTAATTAGGAGACTAATAATGACAGTGAACACTGAGTAAGTATCTGTCAGCAACAAGAAAGGAGGTAAAAGTTTACTAGTAAAGTTTTTCCATGGTGGCTTTTTTAGTTACAAAAGTGTGTCCTAAACATACACTTTAAAAAAAAATATTGAGTATTAATTCACTAGCCCATTCTACCTTACCCAGCAGTCTGCAGATACTACCTTGAATTAATGCTGGGAAGCAGAACTCTTAACTTCTTTCAATTTGATTGTTGGGTTTATATTTGTACTAGAGCAAGCGCTCTATAATTTAATATTTAGTTTTAAAACATGCTACTTTGAATTGATCTGTGAACCCAGTTGCCTTGTTTCCCGTATCTTTTTTCTGTAAGAAGAGCTTCTGTTGGATTTTAATTTATAGTACTAAATATACTCTGACAGAATCAAGCCCAAGCCCCAGTGTTCTAAGGTGTCATTCAGTTAAAGGTAGAAATGAAATTAGGCTTCCTGCAGTGTAGATAACCTTCATACAGGATGAAACGTTTTATTGGAACAGTGATGGTTTCTGCTGCTGTGCGTTTCTACCTTTGTCATTGGACCTCCATCTCTCACCCAGGCATTTAGCTCATTATGGATACCTGAATTATCAATAGTAACTAATTAGCCCTTGATTAGGGCATTGTGATGATGAGGCCACAAGTGCAGCTGTGTGTCTGTTGATGGTGGTTTCTCTCCATTTGCCCCAGCCTGCCATCTTGCATCCTACCTTTCACAGGTTCACAACGGGCTAGTCAGCAAGCAATCAGTTGACTCAATAAAAACATAAAATAAAAAACACTGCTGTCAAACAACTTCCAAAATGCTTAATTTATTGATAGGGAATCAAAAGCATGCCCTCCAAAGAGTATATAATTCTTATTATGTCTTGAATTTGTACAGGGCATTTCTAACAGAAAAATCAAAGCACTGCTGAAGGTATCTTAAATTATCTTTATATTTATCCAGTGCCTATGGTGTTCATGACATTATTCTAGCCACTGTGGGAGATACAAGACCTGGTCCCTGCCTTATCGAAGCCTAAAATAGATGCAGGAAGATAATAATTATAACTTGTATGCCAAGTCTTATCTTGAAGATACCGTTCTAGGTGCTGTATGTACATTATTGTATTTTCTTCCCAACTATTTGAGTAGGTATTATTATCCCCATTTTACCAACAAAGGAACAGAGGTTCAGGAAAAATAAACGATTTACCAAGAAAATTAAGTGCTTGGGCTATGACTCAAACTCGTGCCTCTTTGATTCCAAAATTAACTATAATGCTACAAAGTATAAAGACTTAAAATAGTAAAACACCCCCATCCAAAATTAAAATGAACATATCTCAAATGTTCCTGCACTTTCCCAGCCCATAGATACAAACAGAAGTCACAGAAATACCAATAATGCACAAATCCTGTTTGTGTTGCACTGTACCCAAAGAGTATCAGGCTGCCCTTTCTGAAACATACACCCCTCCCGGTTATTTTGGGAATCTGCAAAAAAGAGATGCAGTCTCACACCTGCTCACAAACCACCCTATCAACTGCAGTCATCAGGAGATATCTAACTGAGGCCTTATGGAACTTGAAGAGTTAGAAATAGACTTTGAAGAACAGGGAGCCTTCCCATTGGTAGAATGGAAGAAATAGACCCTCAGCTGGCTACATCAATGGTGTTGTGAGGACACACAAATAATTCCATTCATTTATATTTAGTTTTGGGGTGGCCTCAGAGATGGTCACTTACATACACACAGGTTGAACCTGGTCCCCCAAATCTCTCAGTGATTATGAAGGGCATTCATGTCTTTGGAACTTGAATCATAAACAAGAGAAGCATATGCAAGTATGACATTGGGGAAGATGCTATTTTTTAGGAAAATGGGGAATTTTTGAATTTGGTTTCTGTGACAAAGAAAATATCATATGCTCACTATACTCATTTCTTTCTAAGCACGCAGGAAGAACGCATTGTCTGGCTCCTTTTGCAGACAAGTTGGGAACTGACGGCATATGGACGAAAGTAATTAAGCTATTTGTTTTCCTGGTCATTAAAAACATTCCCTTCGGGCTTTCCTGGTGGCTCAGTAGTTAAGAATCTGCCTGCCAGGGGCTTCCCTGGTGGCGCAATGGTTGGGAATCTGCCTGCTAATGCAGGGGACACGGGTTCGAGCCCTGGTCTGGGAAGATTCCACATGTCACGGAGCGACTGGGCCCGAGAGCCACAACTACTGAGCCTGCACGTCTGGAGCCTGTGCTCCGCAACAAGAGAGGCCGCGATAGTGAGAGGCCCGTGCACCGTGATGAAGAGTGGCCCCCACTTGCCACAACTAGAGAAAGCCCTAGCACAGAAACGAAGACCCAACATAGCAATCAATCAATCAATCAATTAATCAATAAAATAAATCTTTAAAAAAAAAAAAAACAGAACTTCCATTAATTAAAAAAAAAAAAACTAAAACGTTAAAAAAAAAAAAAAAAGAATCTGCCTGCCAATGCAGCGGACACGGGTTTGGGTTTGAGCCCTGGTCTGGGAAGATCCCACATGCCGTGGAGCAACTAAGCCTGTGCGCCACAACTACTGACCCCACGTGCCACAACTACTGAAGCCCACGAGCCTAGGGCCCGTGCTCCGCAACAAGAGGAGCCACCGCAATGAGAAGCCTGCTCACTGCAACAAGGAGTAGCCCCCACTCGCTGCAACTAGAGAAAGCCCGTGCGCAGCAACAAAGACCCAATGCAGCCAAAAATAAATAAAAACATAAATAAATAAATAAATAAATTTATTTAAAGAAAAATAATTATACTACAGAGAGCTACAGGGGTTAATCCCTGGCTCAGCGTCTGCTGCCAGGGAACCCAACCTATGGCTGGGGTAAATGGGATACTTCCAATATTGCCACATGGTTAGGATGCACTATATTGACAGAAGGAGAAATTAGGGGAAAAAAACAGACTTTATAGGAAGCATATATTAGGTATATTTGTATGATGTTTCTATATTTAAAGAAGAAAAATTACTCCCATAAACAGACAACTCATTACTTCCCCCATGAAAAATGTTCCAAAGAGTATTGCCAAGATTCTCTCCATGTACCTTTCATAGGAGGCCATTGTTCTATTACCTTTCCAAAGTCACACAAGACCCAACACTCAAGCAACAGTGCCAAAGCCTGATCCTTGTATTCACTGATGAAAAATGTCAAAGAACCAAAGAATCACAGAATATTGGGAAAGGGAAAGATTTTGCAGGTCTTTTCCCCATCTTCCTTTGTAACCATGGCTTGAGACCTAAGAAGAAATCTGCTGGGGTCTTCTAGGAAATATTTCCTCCCTAATAAAAAGACTAGCAAGGAAGTAACCTTGACTTCTCCTTTTGGATCTGAGGGACCCTTAGACCTGGAATCTTGGCAGCCACCTACAGCTATCAGGAGAAACATCATGGTGAAGATGACAGTGCAGTAAGACAAAGCTGGTGTCTTTGAATATCTCATTGAGTTGTTGAACCAATCCATGAAATTACCCTAAGTTCAGAATTTTGATTTGACAGATTATGTTCCTTATTTTTAAAGTCATTTTTATTCTTGGATAGTCTGGTTCATAGCCAAAGCATCCTGATTATGGATTGTCTAATCTAATAGTTTGGTTTCACAGATAAAGAAACTGAGACTATGAGTAAATAACTCGCTCAATACCCACAGTGATTAAGTGACAGGACTACAACCCAAACGCTGGAGTCTTGATTCTTGGACTAAAGCACTTTGCACCAAACCTTAGAGAACATTCTAGCTGGAATCAAAAGAAAATGAGAAGACCAGAGAGAGGCCTGGTAGGCTCTGGAGGGAAGCAATCTCAGGTACCCAGGGAGAGAGGGCTTCTGCTAGTGAGTGAGGATCCCTTCAGGACAGGATTCCAGCCAACTGTGAGCAACTCTCCTCCCCTGTTCCCGACCTCTTAGACCACCCTTGTGTCCCCAGAAAGCCAATTAAAAATAAGCATTGACCATGTCACTGTCCTAGATACGTAAAAATAACATTACTGTACATGACCAAAAGTGAACCAGATTCTCTGAATTTTTTTCCAGCTTCCAAAAATAGTTAGGACTTTCTGCCAAAGAGAATGGGGCTTGAATTCCCATGAAAAAACATCAGTCCATGGCATTTGCTCCAGTGTAGAAATAATTAAGTACACTCTGAAGAATGGAATTCTCAGCCCTCTCTCACCCCACCAGCCTGTTTTTTGAAAGTAAAGGGAGGGGGGAGTGGAATGTGGCAACCACGATGTAGTAAAGAAAGCACTAGACTTGGAATCAGAAAAACTGGGTTCTAGCCTGAAGGAAACTTTTGCCATTCTTTTTAGTCACCCAGTATCTGACCCTTTCTTTACAGGATTGCAGAATATCTCATTGTGTAAGTTTGAAAGGCCAGATACTTATTTTCCCAGCCTCCTTTGCAGCTAGAATTTTGGCATGTGACCTAAGTTCCACTGTGATGGTTAATTTGATGTTTCAATGTACTGGACCACGGGGTGCCCAGATATTTGGTTAAAAGATACTCTGGGTATGTCTGTGAGTGTGTGTCTGGGAGGGTGTTTCTGGATGAGATTAACATTTGAATCAGTAGACTGAGTAAAGCAGATTGCCTTCCCCAATTTGGGTGCACCTCGTCCAATCCACGGAGAGCCTGAAGAGAACAAGAAGGCAAGTAAGAGAACTCGCTCTTCCTGCCTGAGCTTACTCAACCTGCGACACTGGTCTCCTGCTTTCAAACTCAGACTGGAACTTACACCATTGGCTTTCCTGCTTCTTAGGACTTTGAACTCAGACTGAAACTATACCATCAGCTTTCCTGGATCTCCAGGCTTGCCAACTGCAGCTCCTGGGACTTCTCAGCCTCCATGACCAGTGAGTCAACCCCTTATAACAAACTATATATGTATAGGAGGTATATATATATATATATATGTATGTGTATATACATATATATATATATATGTATATATACATACATACATATATATAAAATATAACATAATATTTCCTGTTTCTCTGGCATATCCATATTAATACATCCACCAGTCAAAAGCACCATCCCCAAATTTTGAACAGGAAGCCAGTGTGGCAAATGAGGACCTGGAAAGAGGGGTTAGTGAAGAGAAGGGGAGGGGGAAGAAAGTTGATTAGACACCACCCCGCCCCCTGAGTTGAGGTTTGACCTGGAATCACAGGAAAGAATCCTGGATCTTCACAAAAAGGTGTGGGGCTTTTGTTTCCTCTCTCGATGCTGAGGCACTGGACATTACTGATTCACAAGTCAGTCTTTGACTCTCAGCTGGAGTGGAGTCTCCATAAGGAGAGAAACTTCACTGACCTGTTCACCACGATATCCTCAGCACCCACCTCAGTGCCTGGAGCCCAGTATCTGCTCAGAAATGTTTGTGAAATGAAGTCTATTTTGTAAAAGACACATCAGCCATTTCTGGCAAATAGGATCATTTTGTTTTGAGCCTTTTATACTGACCAAATCAAACCTTGCACAATCTAGAAACTTTTAGGGAACCTCAGGCTAACAGAAGCATAATAATAACCAAAGAGGTTTGGATTTGGACTTAACATCAGGTTTGACTTTGATTGGAAGAAGTCACAACGTGGCACGTTTCTCTAAGATGAAGGGTCTAGTGACTGGTGCCTTGGCTGGAAGGGTGGTATCGTCCAGCCATGCACATTCTCATACCTTGTGCCTAGATGCATGGGATATGGGGTGACAGAACCTGGCTGGACCACCTCCAACCAGACAAGTTCCATGGTCTTGCTTGTTACATTTTGCTGGTGCAATTAAAGAGTGAAAGGAGGATCAAGGGAGCCAGCAGATTCCCCCTTTACAACTTAGCATGTAATCAATCTTGACGTTTTTAATTACTCCTTGATATGTTTATTATACTCCAATAGAGTTGTAGTTCAAAAGGTAGCAGAAGCCTAAAGTTAGATTTGTACAAAAACTGAAAATGTAGCTTCTTTTGTCAGAATTGTACTTCTTCTGGCCAGAGTGTGGGTGTGGCAGTAAAAAAGGGCACACACAGACCCTCGATAGTGCTGAAGTGGAACAGAAACTTCTGGGCTGATCCCACATGTCCTAAAAAGCTTTAAGGCATAACCAACATGAGCTAAGGCCTCATGAGCACGTATTACATCCCAGTCACCTTCTAAGCACTTTACATGTATTAACTCAGGTAATCCTTGCAAATCTCAATGAGTGTGTTACCATCATCATCCTCATTTTACAGATGAGGCAAGGCAGGCACAGAGGAGTAAGTAACTTGCTCAAGTTCACACAGCAAGGAAGGGAGGAACCAAGATTTGGACTCACGTCTGGCTCCAGAATCTATGCCCTTAGCTACTGCCCAAGTGAACACTAACCGGAAAACTCAGCGCCTCCCACCACAGATAACGGGGCGCTTACTTCCAAAAAGATGAACCAGGGCTAAGAATCAGTGAGTAGAGAAGGAGGAGGAACAGAGTTTTTGTGTTTGGTTTTAAGCCACCAAAAAACCCCACCCTTGGTGTTGTTTACTTCTGACTAAAAAATAAGATGCTCATAGAAAACATGGAAAATAATAAAGTCTAAAAAAGAAAATGTATCTCACGTAAACTTGAGTCCTCTCAACCCATCCAAGGGTCTCACTCATTCATTGGCCCATCTACCCAGTTATTCAGTATACTCTTGCCTTGTGCTGCACTTGGCTCTGTGGAACAAGTAAAATTGTGCAAGTCACATAAACCAGTTCAGTTTTAGTTGGCTCAGAAGAGGAAACAAAGCATATCTAAGAAATGCCTTATTATATGTACAGTTTGAGACAAGCTGCAATTAAAAGTGATACAAATGGAGCACACAGGATTTCAAGGCAGTGAAACTAAGCTGTATGATACTATGTTACACATCTGGTGAAACCCACAGATTGTACAACATCAAGCTTGAACCCTAATGTAAACTATGGACTCTGGGCGATTATGATGAATCACTTATAGGTTCATCGATTGTAACAACTGTACCACATGCAGGTGGGAGATGTTGACAGTGAGGAAGGGAGGCTGTGCATATTTAGGGGCAGGGGATATAAAAGAAATCTCTGGGGACTTCCCTGGCGGTCCAGTGGTTAAGACTCCGCACTTCCACTGCAGGGGCCGCGGGTTCAATCCTTGGTCGGGGAACTAAGATACTGCATGCCTCATGGCGTGGCCAAAAAAATAACAATAAAAATAAAGGATTGTTTAAAATAAATAAATAATAAAAGAAATCTCTGTACATTCTGCTCAGTTTTGCTGTGAACATAAAACTGCTCTAAAAAACAAAATTTAAAGCTCAATTAAAAATTAAGAATTTGAAGAAAAGTGATACAGAGGTAAAATAACTCATGCTTTGTGTTTACTGTGTGCAGCACACAGTTCTAAGAAACTACATGAGTATTCAACTCATGAGTTGAATGAGTTAGCTCATTCAATCCTCACTACAACCAAATGAGATGAAACTATCTTTAAATACCCCTTTTACAGATGAGAAAGCCCAGGTGCAGAGAAGCTGCACAAGTTACCAAAAGTCACAGCTAGTGAGTGGAGCCAGCCTATGAACCTGAGCACAGGCTCCAGAAGCCACGCTCCTAATTTCTATTGTCTGCTGCCTGCCTCCGTGGAGGTTTGGGACAGCTAAGGATGGGGGGGATTACTTCCTGTGATGGGCGGGGGTGGATGGGGAGGAGGGAAGCCCAGGAGTGGTATGAGAGGGGCAGAGGAGCCACTGAGGCAGGTGAAGGATGAGTCCTCATTTTTCCCGTCCCTGAGGTATTTCAGAGCCTCACAACAACATGTGGTGGAGTTTCCACCAGGGTGGAATGCTAGATTTCTGGTCGTTGGGTGGAGGGTTCACACCAGGCGACATGACAACCCTTCCCAGAAAGACAATACTGGCTGACGTGCCCAGCACTGACAAGCACTGTGGATCCACTGTATCTTTAGGCCAGAGTAGAAGCTCTCTCTCTCTCTGTTAGTCATGTTGTCTTGGGCCTCCCTCTTCCTTCCCCTCACAGCCCTCTCTATCTCAAATCCCTTCCCAGCGAGGGCTCAGCCGTGTGCCGCAGGACACGGCCCTGCCCCACCTCTCTCCTGGCACCTCTGCCCAGGTTGGGCCCTGGAGGCCTGGACAGCCTGAGCTGGACCCCGGAGAATGGGAAAGTTCAGTGTTTGCCTGAGGCATGGCAAGTCATTCAACCGTAACTCTCACTCGTTCGTTCTCCACCCCAGCAGTGTCCTCACCGTACCTCGGGGCCTGTTGAGGAGGGCCGGTCTTAAGAGGCCAGCTGCCCTCACTCATCCTGCTTCAAGGGTCATTAGCAAGATTTCTTTTCGATAGAAATTTCTTTCAGCCACTTCGCAAGTTTAAAACCGGACCAAACTAAACTTGAGAACGTTTTCAAAAGTGATCGGTGGTAACTTGATTCCCGAGATGGCTGCCATCGATGTCAAACCCCCCCCCCCTCCACTGTAGGCACGTGCCACTCTTCCCCTGGGAGGTGGAATGTAGTCCTCCACACCCCAGAATCTGGGCTGGCCTGTGACTGCTCTAAACAGTAGAGTATGGTAGGAGTGACATTGTGCCAGCACCGGGCCCTGGCCTTGAAGGGACTGACAGCTTCCCTTCCCGTCTCTTAGAGCCCTGAGTGTCATGGAACGAATCCAGGCCACTTCACTGGAGAGAGGCCACGTGGTGGAGGAGCACCAAGACATCAGACACGCGCGTGAGGAAGCCCTGCTGAATGTCCAGCCCGGTGAAGCCTCCTCCTGACTCCGGCCCCAGCCTGCATTTGACTGTATGAAATCCCAAACAGGAACCGCCAAGTTCAGACCATTCAACCCACAGAATCATGAATGGTAATAAATTAATTTGCTCATTTTGGGATCAGTGTGTTACACAGCAACAGATAACCAAATTATGATCATTCACTTTAACCCAGCAATTCTGGGAATCTAGAAAATATTCTGGAATATAGACCAAGACTCACAAACAAAAATATTTAATACCTCATTGATGATCGCTACAAAAAAGTAGAAAAATAGGACAATAGTTAAGTAAATTGTATAGGTGATGTATTATGTGGCCGTTGAAATAATGCCTGAGTATATTAGTAAGTATATGGTTACCATATAAATGTAACCATAAAATGTTTACCATAAAATAAAATGTAACCATTTTATTTTATGGTAAATGTAAACATAAAATGTAACCATTAAATGTTTACCATATACTAACCAAAAAAAGGGAAAGAAAAGAAATTGAGTCACCCAAATTATAAATATTGTATGATCACATAAGATACATATGTATAGAGATGACTGGAAGCAAATTTGCGAAAATGTTAGCATTTTTAACTGAGTGTTAGGAATGGGACGATTGTTAGTTCCTTTATACTTCTCTGGATTTTTTCAAGTTTTCTACAGTGGACATGTATTTTTATTTTGCTGATTATAAAAGTCATGCATGCCCATCATAAGAAAAAATTCAGACAAGACTAGAGGTCATAAAGGTAAAGTCATAATCAACCCAAATTCACCTTAGAGAGATAACCACTGTCAACATTTTAGTATTAACATTTAGGATTTACTTTCCTCTGTAGATTTCCATATGTAAATGTACATTATGAAATATGCTAGGATATTATACATGCTGTTATTTTCATTTTTGTACGTGTTTTATAATAGGAACATAAATCTTCAAAAATAAAGTTGATATAATTTTTCTGAGAAATCTCATTGCCTTTTAACCCTCTTTTTACATACAAGTTTGGAGAGATATGCAGATACACACAAATAATGTAAACACAGAAACAATCATACCAGGCCCCAAAATAACAGTGTAAAAACTGTGCCACTAAACAGCAATCCACACATGAGGAAAGCTGCTATTTAGCAACCTGGAGGAGAAGGCTTCTTGGTGCTCCCTTTTCTCTTATGGTAGCAGGTCTGCCTTAGAGGACTTTGAACCTGACACTCACCCACAGCAAGTGAGGCCTGTTAAGCATAGAGCTATGCCCAGCCAGCCTGCCTGAGTTAGAATTCTTCCTCTTCTACCCCATGCTGGCTCTCTGACCTTGGACAAATGACTTAATTTCTGTAAACTTCCATTTTCTTATCGAAAAAAACAGAGGCAATTCTCTTAATGACCTCAAAGAGATACTATGTTGAATTGGGCAGTCCTCGTGATGTGCTTAGCACATTCAGTTAATATCTAGGTGGTGGTGATGTCATTATTATTTTCTAGAAAATGTTGTCACATTTGATTTGACTTGAATCCCACCCAGACAACAGGTATTTAGTCCCTGCACATATTCTGTTCACATTATGATGAAAGATTTTAATATAGGAAAATGAAAAAACTCAACAGGCAGGGGCATTATACATTATATAGCATGTATGTTATAATAATGTTCCACAGTCTGTTAGTATCCCATGTTGAGCATTAACAAAAAGTTTGGAAATGGGAAGAAAGGTTAACCTTCAGGTATTTACACATTTCGTTAGGCATAAGACATAACAACAGGAAGAGGAGGAAGAGAGGGAAAAAAGGGCAGCTACAGTTTTTGCATGCTTTCCATAGGCCAAGCAGCATGCTTAGGACAGCTACAGAAACAAATCCTCCATACACATATTATTACCCCCATTTTATAAGTGGGGAAACTGAGGCTTAAGGAAATTAAGCAACTTCCCAAAGGACATACACCTGGTAAATGGGTGACCCAGGATTTGAGCCCAGTGCTTTTGATTCCAAACCTCTGAACTCAACCACAAGGATAACCTTCCCAGCAAACTCCATGAAGTAGGCATTACTTACAGTGTTACCCAAGGTTACCATCTAAGAGGGTGTCCATGCTGGAATTCACAAGATCTCTTCTGGAATAGTCACTCCCTCATGGCCCACATGTATTATATGCCTGTTCAGAAGCTGATTTCATGGCTGCACATTAAAATTACCTAAAGAGGATTTTAAACAGTCTCCCATTTTCCACGGTTTCCCCCGGTCAACCATGGTCTGAAAATATTAAATGGAAAATTCCAGAAATAAACAATCCATAAGTTTTAAATTTCACACCATTCTGAGCAGCGTGATAAAATCTCACGCTGTCCCGCTGGGGATGTGAATCAGGCCTTGTTCAGAGTATCCCACCTGTCAGTCACTTAGTAGCCATGTTGGTTATCAGATCAACTCTTGCGGGACTGCAGCGCTTGTGTTCAAGTAACCCTTTACTAATAATGGTCCCAACGCACAAGAATAGTGATGCTGGCGACTCAGATATTCTCTTACTGTGCCTAATTTATAAATTAAACTTTACCATAGATATGTATGTATAGGAAAAGAACATAGTATGTATAGGGTTCAGTACTATCCATGGCTTCAGGCATCCACTGGGGGGTCTTAGAACACATCCCCCATGGATAAGGCAGGACTACTGTAGATAGTCCTCTCTATGGAGATTCTAATATACTACGTCCTAGTGGCCCCAGGCCCATCTTGGCCCAACTGAGCTAGCACAGAGAAGCACTGCCCTCAAGGGTGCCAGGGACACCCTCTGCTTCCAAAGGGACACTCAAGTAGTTTCCCCATCCCCTCAGCTCCCCAGAGATTTTCACTACATCCAGCAGCGCTTACAGCTTTTGTCCTAGGTTTGCTCTGCTGTCTCTCTCCTTGATTCTCTGCTCTGCCACCAGTGACCTTAAGTCACTTTCCTAAATAATCCACCCCCCTCCTACGCCACCACCCTTTCAAAGTTTCCTAGAAAGCTTTGGTGAAAGCATGTTCTATTTCTTTGTTTCAGTGTACTTGGGAAGCCACTCTCTCTGTGGTTTCAACAATAAAAAGGAAAAAAGAAAATAAACAGAAAAGAGAAAAGGGATGCTCAAAATCACCATTCATTGTTCCTAAGAACCTACCCTATCAGTGATTTTTTAAAAATATTTTTAAAATTTATTTATTTTATTTATTCATTTTTTTTTGGCTGTGTTGGGTCTTCATTGCGGTGCGTGGGCTTCTCAATGCGGTGGCTTCTCTTGCTGCAGAGCACGGGCTCTAGGTGTGCAGGCTTCAGTAGCTGCAGCACGTGGGCTCAGTAGTTGTGGCGCACGGGATTAGTTGCTCCACGGCCTGTGGGATCTTCCCGGACCAGGGCTCGAACCTGTGTCTCCTGCATTGACAGGTGGATTCTTAACCACTGCACCATGAGGGAAGCCCTCAGTGATTTTTAAGAAGAAAGGAAGACTTGTCAAACCCCTCTTGCCCCCAAAATTAGCTGGAAGGGATTTTGCTGGCTTTTTAGAAGTGTGTTCTTCTGGATAGGGGGGCTATCTTGGGGGCTGGCTGATCCTGAGTAGTTATAACTTCTGTCTTCTAAAAGTTACCCTTACATAGTCTGTGGAAGACTCTAATTACATAGATCTTGCCCCTCAAAGAGTGTTCAGTTCTTAAAAATCTCAGACCTTTTAAGTGCTAGAAGGGAAAAACCACACTGATTTTTTTCCCCAGTAAAACCATATTAAACTATGGTTCCAACCTAATAAATCTAGTTTTCTCTGCTTTAAATGATGTGCCACTATTGTTTCTACTGACTACTCCCTCCAGCATGTTCTATATTCACATATGGAATACAATTCTGAAAATACTTCTTTTGACCTACCTAAGTCTTTATCCTCCCATTTTAGTTGTTTATCTCCACCTCAGATAACTCACAGAGGCATCAGTCAATGTAAAACTTTTACTACTTTTCACTGATAAACCCACAGAAAGGGGCTTTTATTTGAGATGAATTAACTGTTCTCTCTCCCCTTCTCTGACAGTTTAACATCTATGTGGCCACAAGAAAAGCTTTCAATAGTTCAACCTTCAGCTCTTCCTCTGGTGGGAACTGAGAATAAGAATGATGATCTTGTCTGAACAACCTGAAACTGATTCCAGCCTCTACAGAAGGTTTTGCAGTTTTACATCCCAGAAGAGTCCAAGACTTTAAGCAGAATGTGAGGACTGAAAGCCCAATATAGCTGCTGTACAGGCTTCTCTTGAAAGGGCTTTGGCCTGATTCATCTGCACCTCATTATTAATTTACCTTTTGCTGCAGCAGAGACCAAAAGAAAAATGCCCAAGGACCAAAATCTCAAAGAGGCCTCGCTGAGCAGAATGAACAGGCTTTATCCTGCTGTTTCTGGAAAGCAGTCCCAAATTAGTACAGAAATAAGAACAAGTTGTTCCAGCAACACAAGTCTGCTTCTTTTCCAAACTAGTCTTTAAAAAAAAGTACATAGAAAAATAAGAGTTAAACAATGCTTCAAAAAGTTACTAAATCCAGCGAAAGCGTTGGAACTTGGGTAAGGAGTCACTTAGGGATAACATTGATTGGAAGAGCAAAGTGACTGAGAATTTTTGAAATCCTAGTTTACAGATTTAAGTTCTTAACTATTAAAAGTCACTCAAATCATATTTATTGTGAAATCAGCATCTTCTGGAGAAGGCACAATAAAATGCAGTGGATGTGCTCAGTTTTATAGATGAGGTGAAATAAATTGAAATCAGAATCAGACAACCAAAATGTGGACCAGGTTGTTGCAGTATTTAAATACACTTGTTTAGGGCTTCCCTGGTGGCGCAGTGGTTGAGAATCTGCCTGCTAATGCAGCGGACATGGGTTCGAGCCCTGGTCTGGGAAGATCCCACATGCCACGGAGCAACTGGGCCCGTGAGCCACAACTACTGAGCCTGAGCATCTGGAGCTTGTGCTCCGCTACAAGAGAGGCCACGGCAGTGAGAGGCCTGCGCACCGCGATGGAGAGTGGCCCCCGCTTGCCGCAACTAGAGAAAGCCCTCACACAGAAACGAAGACCCAACACAGCCAAAAATAAATAAATTAATTAATTAATTTTTTAAAAAAATAAATAAATAAATACACTTGTTTAAAACTGCTCTAAGGACACAGATATAGATGTGTATGAAGATACATTTTTTTCTGGACTGATAATCATGAACGTTGGCTATTTTTAGTTTTTATTTCATGTTCAGTGTAAAGGTACTCAGCTGAGCTTTCTAACCACATACTAGTGACAGTTTCTTTCTAATATAAAAGGTTTTGTCTGATCAGTGAGGCTAGAGTCCATTTTAATTTTTCTATATGCTTTCTTATATTAAAAACCAAATACATTCTATTTTAAAGTTAAATATCATTACTTATTCTATTATTCAAAAAAATTGGGGAAGTGGGAAGCCATCCCATTAAAGTTAGAACTAGTAGAAACACATTACGCAAGGCATTCTCTAGGAATCCAATGCAAGACATTCTCTAGGAATCCAAACATTTTTTCCTGGTAGCATATTTATTTCACTGCCTATTCATGACCAGTAGATTTCAGTTGTGTTATGTTCTAGTTGTTAAACTTGCTGAAATTAAAAAAAAGCACCTCAAGACCCACCAGAATAGAGTTTTTTGAATACTAAAAAGTTATTATGTGGTCATATTTTGAGTAGAGCCATAGGAGAGAAAAAAAAGATCTACAGTTTCATGAACTCTACTGCAGATTTTTGAGTAGAGTATGCTATTCCTCAGAGTTATGGGTACTTTTGTACTTCTTTACTTCTTTGTTCCTTACAAAGTATTATTGTTTTATGTTTTCCATTGTCCAGACCCCAAGAACCTTGACTGAAGAACCAGCAGTCTGTGCCGGGTTTGAATTCACCATTAGCACCCAGGGTAACCTCAGTCCACAGAATGTAAGAAGACAAGCGAGGCAATGTTTGTGGAGTCCAGCGGCTGAACCCGCTCCACTCCAGAAGAAATACCCCAATTGTCCTTCCTAAGCAAAAATTGCCACGATTCCCCATAAACAAGCAGTTGTCCGTTGACTGTTATAAATAGACTTTAATACACAACCAGCTGTCTGAGAGAGTTTATAACTGTTGACCAAAGACACAGTGGGGAAGGGAAATGGGAGATTTCCACATAGCAGGAGAAGGGCTTGTCTGCAGTGAGTGAGCTTGTGCACAGATTCCCCATTAAAAATATGTCAGCATGCCTGGATTCGAGCTAAAATTAGGGAAAGGCACGATGGGCTTCATGTTGGAGTCTTCTCAATAGATACTGCATTCTTGTCTCATGGGCACCGTCGAATTCAGGATTGTGAAATAAGTGGCAGTTACCAGCAGATAGCCTGTAAAGTGCTGGTCAAAGGAGATATTTTAGATGATACAGAGCAAGATGCACCAGTTTGGCTGTGATAAGAGCTAACCTTTCCCCCTGGTTCTTCCCCCATTTCCGGTACTGTTTTCCTTTATCTTTATGATGACTCTCCTTTTCCTTCTTTCCCAACCTCCCCAGATAACCATTCTCTAGGGGGTGTTCTCAACAGTTTATTTTAACCAGGCCCAATCCCTGGGGCAAGATGGTGTCTCAAAAATCTGATGGGGTGTAATAGAATGGGGCCCAGAGCAGCCTGCCAGGAGCACACGCTTCCCTGTTCTGCTGCAGGATCCCACCCACGGCTGCTCTGAGTTCTGACCAGCCTGCCGGAGATCACCGGCTGTGGCTGTGGCTGAAGGTGCAATGGCTGTTGTTGCAAAGTTGAATGAAACTAAGCGTGGAAGGACAAACAGGCCTTAGAGGAACGAATATGGACACAAAGGGGCAGACCCAGAAGACAGACACAGGAGTAGAACCCAGAAGGGAAGACTTACATTTCTTTCCCCTGTAAACTAAGTAAGGACAGAGAATGAAGGCCATATTTGAAGAGAAAATAGTACGTTGTGTGTAGTTTTTAGATATACCTCTTCCCAAAGGTCTGTGAAATATGCTTTGAGACACTGAAATTTCTCTTCAAATTCCCAGTTTGATCCCCACCCGCTAAAAATTTTAAGAGGTATTATAAACTTTTTACATTGAAGTATAATTGACATAATTATATTAGGCTCAGGTGTACAACATAGTGATTTGATATTTTTGTATATTACAAAATGATCACCATGATAGATCTCATTACCATCTGTTACTGTACAAAGACAGTGCCTTGTTTTTTACTATTTTCGCCCACACTTCATGTTTCATACCCATGACTCATTTATTTTACAACTGGAAGTTTGTATTTCTTCATCTCCCTCACCTATTTTACTCATTCACCCACCACCACGGCCTCCCCTCTGGCAGTCACCAGTTTGTTCTCTGTATCTACGCCTCCGTTTCTGTTTTGTTATGTTTGTTCATTTGTTTTTTAGATTCTATATATGAGTGATATTGTATGATATTTCTCTTTCTCTGTATGACTAATTTCACTTAGCATAATACCCCTTAGATCTCTCCATGGTGTCGCAAATGGAAAGATATCATTTCTTATGGCTAATATCCCATCGTGTGTGTATACACGCGCGCACACTGCGTGTGCACACGTGTATACACACATTGTGTGCGTGTACACGTATATATGTACACACACATTGTGTGTGCGTGTGCATATATATGTACACACACATTATGTGTGCGTATATATACACATTGTGTGTGTGTATATATATATAGATAGATATATATAGATATATAGATATATCCCACATCTTTAGCCACTCGTCTGTTAAACACTTATGTTCCTTCCATATTAGAGAGTATTATAAATTCTCTGTGGAGAAAAAGCCTCTCATGACTGGTTTTGAACTATCCAGAGCTAGCACCCATCCTATAATTCCAGCTTACCCTGAAATTAACATGAATGAGAAAGTTTATGGTTAAACAAGAATTTTTTTTCCTTCTGGTTGAGATACATGCAATTTAACACCAGGTCCTATTTTTTAGGAATTAGAAGTTCTATTTTATAGACTGAAAAACTTTAAACTGAGTAAGCAAGGGAGTGTACCTCTAGAGATATATATCCTGAAGATCTGAGATATTGGATCTCTCCTACTACACACCTACATACAACTACTCTTTCCTCAATAAACCTGTTTGTTCATTTCCTCTTTTAGAAAGTAGCGCCTAACTCAGTATTATAAGAGGGTTAAATGAGTTAGAAGAATGCCTTGCACCTGGCACTCAATAGTGTAACGTATTACAAATTCATTCGTTTAAAAACTTCCCGAGTCTTTTTCTTCCAGGATAACTTTGTACCAAAGCATAACATTCAGACAGAAGTGCATGTAAGATACCTCTTGGTAAATCTTCACGAACTGAGGATACCCATGAGACCCCTGCCTGGATTAAGAACATTCCCAGCACCTTAAGACCTCCCCTCTAGCCATTGCTGCCTCACCTGCCAGCTAACAATAACAATTATCCTGACAATATTAGTTTTGCTTTTTAAAAATACACTTTTATATTTATAATTGATATGCTTTATATATAAGTATATATTTACATTTATAATTATGATATAATTATAAAATACAGCATAAAATTTACCATCTTAACCATTTAAGTGTATAGTTTTATGGTATTAGCTATGTTCACAGTGTTGTGCTACCATCATTGGCACTCATTTCTAGAGCTCTTTAGCCTTAAACTGCAACTCTGTACCCATTAAACAATCTGTCTATTCCCATCCCCAGGTCTTGCCAACCACCTTATATTTTCAGTCTCTGAATCTGACTATTCTAGGTACCTCATATAAGTGGAATCGCACAGTATTGGTGCTAGTTTTGGCTGTTTGTTTTCTCTAAAAATGGAATCATCCAAGTGTGTATTCTTCTGTGTCTGGCTTTCCCCACCTCAACATCATGTCTGTGGGATTCATCACTCCTGTTGCAGACAGTTATACTTTATTTATTCTCACCATTACATAGTATTCCTCTGTGTGACCCTACCATAATTTATTCTACTGGTGATAGGCATTTGGGTAGCTTCCAGTTTGAGGTTTTTTATATATAGTACTGCTATATCTTAGGAGTAACATTGCTAAGCCATAGGTGCATGTGTTCAGCTTTAGCAGATAGCCCCATGAAGTTTTTTACTACAAGTCACTATAGAGAAGTGATCTCCTGTATCATGTGACTTAGATAATCTTCCAAGAAGAGCAATTACATGTTTGAATACATATGATGCCACAGGCTCTGCCCAGAACAGTTCTTCTCTTTCCAGGGTTTATCTGCCCACCCACTTCCCTCAACTTCCCCTACCTCAAATCCATTCTCCAGCTCCACTGAGCTTTCTGCACTTACCCAGATGCAGGTCTTACTCTCCCTTCTTTTCTAGGCCATTGTGGGTGCTGCTTTGTTCAGCTGGAAAATCTCACTACCCCACCCCAATAGTGTTTCAAGTCAGTGGGGGAAAGTGTGAATAGACAATAAGTAGGGTCAGGACAGTTGGCTATTTATTTATGTATTGTTCCAGTTGGCTATTTAAAAAAAAAAATAGATTCTCATCAGGTAAGAATGCATTTAACTGCAAGTAACCAAAAAAACTAACAGGGGCCTAAACAACTAGGGCTACATTTTCTCATGTAAGTCAGGAGAGATAGTTGCTAGCAGTGGCCCACCTGCTCAATGATACCATTGGGCAGAGGTTGGCCAAACTATGGCCCATGAGCCAATCACTACCAGTTTTTGTACAGCTCACAGACTAAGGATGGTATTTTTAAACGATAAAAAAGAAAGCAAAAAAATGTTTTGTGGCAAGTGAAAAGTCTATGAAATTCAAGTTTTGGTGCCTATGAATAAAGTCGTTGGAATACAGCTATGCTCATTTGTTGACATTTCCTCTGTGGCTGCTTCCACAGTGCAACAGCAGGGTTGAGTAGTTGCGGCCGACTGTATGGCCCACAAAGCCTAAGATAGTAACTATCTGGCCCCTTACAGAAAAAGCTTGCTGATCTCTGCCCTACCGAACCCAAGGTCATTTCAGTTTTCTCCTTTGCCGTCTTTGCTACATGACCCCCAGTAATTTGCTAGGCCCCAAGCTCCAAAGCCGAGCTTTCCTGGAAACCTTGCAGACTTCTACTTCCGCCTCATAGACCAGAATATCACAGGGCCCTAGATGCAGGAGGGTGTGGGAGATATCCACGTCTCCTCACTCAGAAACCAACTTCAGAAGGAAGAAACATGTAGGTAAAACTATCAATACAAAACACAAAAACTAGGAAGTGCAGAATGTGTATGATCTTTTTACATGGAAAACTAAGCAAACATGAAACCAAGAGTCAATAAAGGCAGTGATTGATTTGTCTATATAAAACCTCCATGTAGAAAAGATAAATTTTATATATTTGCCACATGCTAAGAGTTTCTACAATAGAAAAATGATAGAAAAATTCAAAGAATTCACGTGTCCTACAAGATATTCAAATCCTCATTTTTAAAGATGCAACTTAAAACAATGAAATAATCAGATTAACAAAAATTAACTTGCCCAGTGTGTGGGGGGGACAGGGAGAGAATGGACACTCACAGTGGATGAGAATATAAGTTGATACAGTCCTTTTTAGGAGGAAGCTCAGTATTGCAGCAAGACCAAGTCGCATCTCTGACTAGCTGTTCTATGTCTAGCACTTTCCCCTAGAGAAATTCTCCTGGAGCATGAAGAAATGTACTCAAAAATTATCATAGCACTCTAACAGCATGTAACATTAAATATTCTCTGAGTACCCACCAAGAATGCAATCCATTAACTGGAACTATGTTCATATGCAAAGCAAGCAATCTGGCAGGGCACACGTCAGGCTAATGGTAATGACTTCAGGATAGGATCAGTGGTGGAAGGTGGGCCTTTCATTTGTATACTTTGCTATTCTTTACACTTAAAGCACAGACTACTTCCATAAATGTGTTAGAACTTCAGTTGCACAAACTTCCATAAATGTGTTGAACTTCAGTTGCAGGAGTACTAAAAATCTAGCAAACAAGTTAGTGCATCCATTTTACAAAATACCATAAAACTGAGACAGAGCTTGGAACAGACAGGAGCCAGGGACCATTATGTCTTCTAACTCAGTCCCCATCCCGACCACTATTCTTCCATATTGTCAACTTCATAAATTATGCTGCAAGGACAGGCTAACATGGAGAACTATGAACACTGTTGAGAACATTGAATGCAGCGATCTTAGGGTTATTTCCAAATGTCACTGATGTATTCCTCTCCTTTCCTAGGGTTTTAGGACCCATCATACAACATTAAGGTATTGAGTAAATGCGAAGTGTCATCTTGAACTTTTCAGTTTCTCTTCTGCACCAACATCTAACAAGTAATTTTTGCATGAATAGCCACATTGGAGTACTTCCTTATATTTCTGTAGCTAGGTTTTAGAACTTAAAACCAAAAGTCATGAATAAACACTATAAAGGACAAACATTTCAAAGAGCATTTGAGCTACTTCTCTTTTCTGTGATCCTAGACAATAAGACTTGTGACCCAATACATTTACTCATTCTGATTCAGACTCTCAAGGATATCAAAAGATAGCATGAGATCCACAAAACTAGTACAGATTGTAAAGAATATTAAAGATAGTAAAAGAGCTAATATAACTGAGTTAAACCATCTTTAGGCAGAAAGTCTCAAGTGATAATGAGAGACTTAACCTGTCTGTGAGGTCCAAGTTCTCTGCCACCCAGGGTCAGCCCCCAGCAATGTCATCCATACCCAGCGGTTCCCAGGCTCTCAGCTGACACTCTCTAGTAGCTAAGGCCTGGTGTCCTGCACCACGACTGGCCCATACAGAGTGCTCCCTTGGACAGAGTCCTCACCCACTCCAAAGAGGCCAGGAATGTTAGGTGGGGAGGAGTTGACAGTCTGAGACTTAAGCCAGCTTTGGGCCAGCTGCAGGCCTATGGTACAGAGACGGACAAGAGGAGGGAAATAGCTTGAAAAGGTCCAAAGCAGAGAGCCCTGATTAACACCAGTAACAGTTCTACCCCTACCCCAAGGGCAGACACACACCCATTCCAACTCCTCCTTCCCCTCCTAAGTGACCCCCAAGGTGACACAGAGCCTGGCCAACTCACCCATCTAGGACAGAACAGTATCCAGACATCGTGACACACAGTGGGCCCAGCTCCCCCAGGGATGGGGTGGTGAGAACAGCAGCGGAGGGGCCTCTGCCCACAAAGACAAGCATCCAAGGAGGAGTTACTCTCATAGCTCCATCCTTCCTACTGTGCTTTGCGAAATAGAAACCAAAGAGCTTCAAAGACCTCTCATCGCTATGAGGACTAACCCCAGGCCCTCACTAGAGTCCCGAGATTGCAGTGGCTGTGAGGCTGGTGGGAGGCTCCAGGGTGTCTCAAAAGCAGCCTCACTTTTCTATCAGGGATGTGATCATGCAACACATACTCACTGTGTTCATCATCCCGGACCGTCAAGGAGAAAAGCCTGACCTTGATGGGACCACAGACCTGGAAGTACCACGCGTGTCTCCTGACATTAAGGGGAGTTGGAAGCTGGGTGCAGCAATACTCTCTGCAGGCATCTCTGAAGTTTCACCTTGTGATCCTGCAGATGACAGAACTTTTCTGCTGGAGACTTAGCCTGGCCAGGCCCTATCTACCGGCGACACTGGCCTGGGAACCCCAGGACCAGCTGCTCCACATCAGGGAGCAAGGGCTCCTGCAGGTAAGGCAGGAGAAACAGAGGGGGCTGTGCGAGGAGCCGGGACATAACCAGCATCCCTGTATCCTGCCTGCCATTGGTGTAGACACACTCATTCAGGCCGGTGTCAGTAACATCAGTGATGGAAACTTTTCCTCTGCCGTGAGGGTGGGTACCAGCTCCACCCAATACCTTAGTGAACAGTAGATCTCCAATAATGATCCTCTGTCCGACAGATAGGATGGAAAGATAATGCAGAAAGAACCCAGGAGGAATCTTTTGGTGCCCCTCCAATGATCCTCAAACTCTAGAAGTAGCTCAGCTGTGTGTGGGGCAATAGGTACTCAGGCCCACAGCTGTATCAAGGAAATCCCCAAGAAGGAAGCTGTTTCAAAATGGAGAAGCCAGTAACTGTATAGGATCTGGGAGCCTGGAAGGAAGAACAGAGGCTGCTCAAGGAGGCTGCTATCACAGAACGTCCCGCAGAGGAAGCTCCTTCCTCCCCCTGCACCCTGCTTCACAGGATAGGGCCAAGACTAAGCAGCCCCAGCACGTGCACACCCACCCACCAAGCCAGCTCTCGACTCCACAGCAGCCAGTCATGGACGGAGATTCCTCTAATCCCGTCACCTACCACTTGTATTAAGGCCAAGAAAGACAGCTCCGGGGCTGACAATCATCCCAGTCACCATGACCTAGGATAAGCCCTTTGCCCCGTCATGTCTCCTAAACACACTGTAATTGCCCAGGTTACCAGATGTACACCTCATGCTTTAGCTCATCCTTGCACACAGAATATCAAGGACATCAGCCACAAAACTTAAGAACACCTTACCATCAGAGCTGCAGAGCCAAGACCAGGAAACAGACTCCTTTCCTGCTAGACCAGCTCAGGAGTATTTCCTGCCCCTAACTCCTCGCTCTACCCCCAAGAGGCCCAAACATTTGTGGTCTCTTACACCCCACTCCCACACTGGCCCCGCAAAATGCTACCAGGCAGCTTCTGGAACATTCCTTCCCTGGCAGGGACCAGAGCTCCAGTTACTTACTTTTGAACGTGAGGGGGAAGCCACATTGCCTAGCAGAAAAGGTCTCATTAATCTGGGAAGGCAGAATCCGGCCGGGACAGTCCTATGGCTCTGGATAAACCACATGAACCAAAAACCCAGAGCCGAAAGCACAGGGACAAACCAAAGCAGCCCCTCCTACCGATACCATCCCCATTGTGCCTACTTTCAGATGCTGGACTGCCCTCTCCATGGCCTTTAAATATCCTTCTGCACAGGTGTAGGCCCTTGTCTAACCCCGGCAACCTGGGGCCGATCCTGAATCCAAGAAGAACTGAATTCAGGTGAGAGAACCTCCCTCTCCCAGCACAACTTCAACACCTACCCCTGCTTATAGAGTGGAGGTGCAAGAAGAGATAATACAGAGTCTTTCTTAACCTAAACCCGAAAGCAGTACACAGTACTAACAGTACACAGTTAGTAGGTAGATGCGCTTATGAGGATGGTGTCAGCCTATGTCAGCCCAAATGCTGGCAGTAAGACAGAGGTGGGCAGTTTACAAGTTACATAACTTTACCCCACCTTTGAATCCTCCAGAGGGGTGCTCTTTAGACTTTAGCAAAC